>NC_134415.1:101037284-103985564 GCF_030867145.1 Opisthocomus hoazin | reverse complement strand
CAAGTTGCCAGATGTTCATTTTTGCTCTTAACCTGGCCTACCTCAATATGCCCTCACTGATATGTTCATAATTGATGCAAAGCTCACCTTTCTTTGAAGCCCACTGCACCATCACCCGTATTTTCTCACTTATCACTGTCTTAAGAGCAATCATAGCATTTAACACAAGAATTTCCTACATGAAACTTCTTCTGCCAAATAAGGCTCAAATACACCTTACAAAGATATCAATGAAACCCCACATATCTAACCCTGGGATTTTATGCTGCTGTCTGTTACTGCAGTGTTTGAATGTTTTCTATATGGAATCAGTAACAACAGCAATGTGGAAAAAATAAACTCTCTTTGGACTGGAGCTTGTTCTTGAGATGCAAGATTTTAGTCATTAATTTCTGTTTACATGAATATATTCTCAAATGCTAACACTAGAAGCACTGCTGTGGCATGACATGCACAAGAAATTTGTAGGCAGATGCAATATCTTTAGTGGGATTAATCAGTATATTTGGAAGAAAACAGATAATCCCTTGGGCACATTAATCCTTCCGAAGTGAATCAGTTTTTTGCTACAGCGACAAGGAAGCTGACTGGTGGAGAGATGTGGTGTTTTTATAAGAGGAGGACAAGTCAGGGTTTTGAATATTGTTCTGCAGCAGTAAAGTTTCTTCAAAAGAGGATTTTGTTGGTAGAATGAGAAGTTTAACATTAGAAAAAAAAAATCTGTTTTGTCTAGTTTTACCAGATTATCTGGTAAAACAAACAGAAAACTTAGTTCCTCTGGAATATGATCCTGTAGATTTCCATGTGTTCCTGTTAATTTAATGCCTTGTATGTACTTTTACAGCTGGATTCATGAGCTGAAGCTGTTAAATTTAATTTCTAGCAAGCTAAATAGCTTATGGTCTAGTTTTATTATTCATATTTCTGAACCTTAAGCAATAAGACATTGCCTGTAGGGATGTGTTAAACCAACACATGACTAATCCACCCCACGAGAGCATGAGTAAAGGAGGGGCCATATATCCACAGCTGATCCCCAATGACTTTTTCTCATTATTCCTGCAGACAAAATAGTATCATTTTAAAATTAGTGCAATAATAGAGAATAAAGCTTGGTGACTAACCTGATGAACTGCTTAAAAAATTTAATAAAGCAAAACAAGACTGAAAGATAGAGTGGGCTGGAAGGAGTCTTCTTGGTATCATTCTTCACCTTTGACAGACTCACCTGCTGTGAAAGGAGATAAAGGACATTTCCCACTGAGATGTAAGCTTTTTAGACCCTGATCCACAATTCACAGAGCGTGGAAACTGGTCTGAGGTGGGCCTTGCTTTCCAACTGGAATCTATTTTTAAAAATTCTTGTATTTTGCAGACACATACTGTTTTGGATACCTATATTAATCTTAATGATAAAGCACCGGTTTTCCTTTAAAGCAAGAATTCTCTTTTATTTTTAAACTCTACCTATGTATTTCTCAGCAAAATACCAGTTATGCATATTTTCCTCATGTAAAATGACAGGTAAACTGCAGTTCTGCTATTTGACGTATGATTTATGCTCCAAATTACAACTGCTTTCAATTTGATCCATTTTGCTTAGGCAAAAGCCTCTGTATGGATGAAACCTTCCTCACATCAGGTGAGAACTTCAGAGACTCATCGCACAAGTTTGACAGAGCTCAGCACATTTGGCAGGCTTCGCCCCGGAGAGGCTGTGATAACCCTAGTCTGGCAGATCAGAAACAAAATGCAATGAGAAAGCAATACTGGGATGGTTGCTTGGCACATGTCGGCAATATATTTCTTTTTACCAAGGTGCAGCCAGTTGTGCAATATTGTAAACTGACCTCTTACTGTGAAGCAAAAGCAACAAACCTGAAAACAGCAAACCGCGGTAACATGTGAACAGCATAAAATTGATACCAAATCTGAAAAGTGTTAGCATAATGTTAGCATAATGAAATGCAACTGTATGACTGTGCTGCTTAAGGACTCTGTTTTGTGAGGTGCTGAGCACTCTCAACTTAAGACGCATAATATTTTAAAATGAGGAGCTGTACAAGGCAAAAAGAAAGGCATTTCAGTATGTTGTCAGGTCTGGTTAGCAAAAGTAACAGTGCTTGAGTGAGCACCCCGATATCCTATATGCCAGCTTTATATGAAAGCTACTGAAACCTAAAAGCCTAGAGTCCATAGGTCCCTCAACACCTCCAGTGTCTGAGCAAATTCAGTGTTATTACCGTTTTGTTCTAGAGAACAAGGCTGTGTTACAGGCAAAAGCATTAGCTTTTTTTTTTTTTGAGGTTCTGTTTTAACCAAAACCAGGACAGCTACCTTGTTTAATGTAAATTTAGAAATCTAGATAAAGGCAGTTCCTACATAGAAAGGATATGTACTGAGCCCAATTGGATTCCGTAAGCATATGGCTTGGAGGGTGGCTAATGCATATTAATAATGTATGTTAAGCTGGAAGAAAAAGTTCCTTTTCTGTATGTGTGGAAATGTGCTAGATTTGAATTTCCAAGTATATATTTTCTAGTGAGAAAATTTGCACATGTGCACGCACTCACAGTGAGGTGTACCTTTTATTATTAATACTGAGACACGAACTTGCACAGCATGCACATGTATTTCTACCAGAATTTAAATATTGACATATCTGCATCTATTATATCTAAATTACACACAGAGTGAGTGTTTACTCATGGAAGCAGCACCAGACATAACCAGTGAACCATCCTTTATAAATATTTGCAAAGAACAGTTTCCCTTATGGCTTCTCCACAATTAGTTCATCTGGGCAGTGATTCAGGTTCATAAACATGGATGCCTGATATCTGTAAGCACTGTAGTTAATAAGACATTTGTATGAGGCTAACAGATATGAAATAAGAGATGCTACACATTTTGTGTGGGATTGGCAGACATATGGGACTGTGACCTTTGCCTTGCTAGAATGGCTGTGCATCTGCTATAATTGTCTAAACAAGTGGTTTAAGGTTAAAATAAAGATAAGCAGCTCCAGGCCCTCCAAATTTTAAGCTCTGTCTCATGCTGTGTCACAACAGCTTCTGTTTTTATTTTCTAATGAGCGAAACAGAAGGAAAGAAAGGGCATCCATATATAACACCCCATCTTACTTATTTAGCTATGTATTTTGCATAATGCAGCAAGATGAAACAGCTTTTCGGTCTTCATTTCATGTCTTCCGTGTGGTGGTGGGGAGTGTTGAAATCTATAAGCTCATGAAGATTTGATCTTCTCATTCTGAGAATCATCCCCAGTGTTTTTTTTACGAAAAATTAATGATGTTGTTCTTTTGCAATGGTATGCTGCGGGCCTGATGACTCCCGTATCGCTGTAGTGAGAACTGATTTTGTTGGCTCCCAGCTTTGTAAAAAAACCCCAAAAATTTAATTTTCCAAATTTAAAAAGATAAGCCATAAAAATATTAAACCTATATTTTTATATTTTTTCCTTCACTATTTATATTTTGGAGGGGTATTTTATTTTTATTATTATTTTCACAGCAAAGTACATCTGAAATGCTGAATTTATCCATAGCTTCAACAGCCCAGATATGAATTACAGCATATACAGCAGCAGACAGTTCAGAAAACCAGCCTTTTTAAACCTTTCAGAGTGGCTGGAAATATCATCTGCCAAAAGCACATGGAACACCTCTTAACCAGACACAAAACAGTATGCTACAAAGGACACTGAATTCAAGTGCCCTTTAAAACAGTTATCTGGCTTTAAATACAAGCTGCAGTGAAAGCCAAAAGACATTCATGAGACTGAAACACCACAGCTTGGACTTCCTCAGACTGCGTGCTGAAAAAAAAGCTGGACTGTAAAAAGTCATGAGCTGAGCTTCCATTGACCTTTGCTCTGGCTTCTTAACTCTGAAGAGCGCAGTGCTTCAGGACTGTAGATAACCATAATCATGCTTTAAGAAGAGATATTCCAGATTCAGGATACCTGCTAAAGTGCATGTAAGTAGCAGAGGGGGGAAAAAAATCAAATCCTCAAAGGTAACATATTTTTACTGGGTGATTAACCACAATAAGGTGGTTTAAGAATAACATTTCTTTGTGACAACAGAATTTTTAATTAATGTATTTGAAGCTCAGTACTAGTTGCTTTTTTTCAGTGGGTGTTCTCCTGTGTTGATTTCACTGAAAAATTACAGGAGGCTTAAAGATGGAAAATGATCCTCGTTTTGGCAGTCCAGGCTCTTTACAGTAGGTTGAGAGCACAGTCTTGAGAGCAGTCTTGTTTTTCCAGAGCTCATTTTGGAAAGAAAAGGAATAGCATGCTCCATTTCTAATCCCTTCTCCTTTTCCTTCCTTCTTTGCCTATTTCTGGTCACCAGTTGCAAGAAGCTTGAGTATGGCCTATGTAAGCTGTACTCACTGTTGAATTACTGCGTTTTCTACTGGTTCTCACCAGCAACAGCAGAAACAAACCTCAAGTGAACTACGTAAGCAACGTCTTGAACTATCTTCAGCTGTAACTGAAGATTTGCAGAAAACCAAGAAAAAAAAGTGTCAAGTACTACTCTTTTTTAGCTCTGTTGTTAATACCATCTTACCAGGTGTGAGATGGAGCCTCATATATGCACATAAATGTGTGTTGTGTATGTGACAGAGAAAGAATGCAGCTTAAATGTGTCCAACTCAAAGTTACCAGCTCGTGTGATCGCTGCAAATAAAAAGGCAATCGTCTAGTGACTTGTTTAATCAAAAGCGTAATTGACTAATTTTTTTAAACACCTGTCTTTCGCAGCTCGGGGAGTTAAGAGCTGGACCTAACTTCATCCCGTATCAATTTCAGCTGTTGAGATCTGCACTGTGCCCACGCGAGTGAATCTTTGCAAAGGACTAGTGAGCAAGGTGTGGGAGCAGGAGGCCACCTTTTCTGTTGAAGGAGGACAGTAGTAGGAGTAGCCAGTAAAATGATAAAGTCAGGAGAGAAGAATTTTCACGCCTTCAGTAGGTAAAAAGCACAAATCAGAGTCAGTCCTGTGAATTCACATCCCTTTTGAGTAGCTCTGTTGAAATTAATGCCCCAGTGGCCTCATTCCGGATCCAGGGAAGCCAGAGACTTTAGTGGGCTTTCAATCAATGCCTGAGTGTGGATTTGGGGGAAGAAAGGGGTGTTGTCAAGATTGGGGCCAGTTATATTTCCTGCAAAATTCCTGTGGAGAGAAGATGAGGATATTCCCTTTTCTGTCCTCCCCCAGTGCTACACCTTCCTTAAATTATGTCATTATACTTGTGAAAGGCTTTCTTCAAGGTCGGAGAGGGAGGATTCAAAGTAACTGTAGGTGAGGGTGAACTCAGTACTCAAAGGGAGTGATAATAGTGTCTGCTTTTAACATTCCTCAGCATCCTCTCTTTCCTTGAAGTGAGGCCCCCCCCAGTACTTATTACAGCAAAGTTGTTCTCTTCCTGTAAGCTAAGTCTAAGTGATTGCTTCACCATATTGGAGGCAAAATGCGTACTTTGAGGAAAGCACAGTTCATATTTTAATGTATTTCATCACTCAAGGGCACAGCTGGCCAATACCAAGCAAGCAATCAAGAGACTAAGGACTGTCAACAAAGAACAGTTCTTTACATCACAGAATCAGACACATTTGCACTCAATTAACACTTTGATTAAAAATAGACAAAGATAAGCCCTAAAGAGTGTGGTGCCCCACAATCCCATCATTATACACACAATAGCAATGGGTAGCAGTAGTTATCTTCATGCCTTACCACTCCATTTGCTATAACAACAAAAACACCCACTATCAATTCCTTATCGTGTTTTGGATATATTTAGAGATATTATCATAAAGCTGTCTCCCTGATATGGTCAAAGGGATGATAATCTAGTTTGTTTTAAAAGTGAAATTTATATAATCTTATTCTCTTTTCCTTAAATTCCTTAGTGCTGATTAAACATAAGCCTCTGTCATGTAAGGGTGGCAAAGATGACTTCATGTCACTGCTAGTGTTCTTGAGGTTCAGCAGAAACTTTTGACTGTGGTAGAAGTTAGCTCTGCTTCAAAATTACACAAATCTGTGCATAGACCCAAAGATATAGGGATCAGTGGAGCGCAGGAATGCTCTGGACTAGCACCTCTTCATGGAAAGCCTACTTCTTTTTAATGGCTAAAAATCAGTTGGTACACAGCTTTTCAGTCCTTTTCCATCACCGTGACATGGGGATTCATGCATGCAGGAGAATTTAAATCTGCATAGATCAGCTAGTCCAACAGCTGTTTTGCAGCACCTGAGTAGTGCAAAGCAGAGAGAATTAGGCTGAGAAGAAAACTCATATTATAGCAGGTCACAATTCAGTAAAGCATTCAGCCTCGCCTCAAACATTTCCATCTGCAAAGCCCTATCTGGAGAAGGCATACAACATTTACAGAGCACTCAACAAAAGAGTAAACTCTTTGTCATTTTCCATAGCAGCTTTCTAGTGAAGGAAAACACTTGTAGAACAACAGTAATAACTTTCCTTTAACAGAAGTATAGTCCACTAGAGATGGTTCCCACATGGAGAAGAAATGCCTCAGATTTTTTTTAGCATTTACTTGGCACTTGGGACCCATTTATTACTTCATATACTTGGATGTAATGGCAGTTAACACACAGTTATGTGGGGGAAGTGATGTAGGATTCTAAAAGATACAAATTGCAGTACGTATTAAACTTTAATTTGCTGCCAGTCTCAAGTCCTTCAGCTTTTTTAGGACTGCAGGGCCCCTCCAGAAGAAGCGTGGTGGACATGAGCTATATTAGTTCTTAGTTAAACCCAGTGCTGCAAGCCAGCTCACTGGTGGAATGATATCAGTATCGTCTCGGCTCCCTGCACTTCCCTGATGCTATGGAGAAGATTTGCATATATAATTGCAGTTTTTGCAGAAGTCCAAGGGTACAATACCCAGCTTCCATGGTCACCTTACAAATAGGTGATTTACAACATTTGCATTTGTTGCAATACGTTCTCTAAATCCTCACAGTTTTACTGATTACAGTGGAAGTACAGGAAAATATCACAATTAGTTATAAGATTAGGTGCGTGATTAAGACACCTGAATTTATGTGTCTACATGCAATTTTCTCCATGTGTGCTAGACAAGTGAGCTCCAGTGAATACTTAGCCGATACGGTTCCCAGCTCCAGGCACAAAGTGAATTAAATGCCTCTGTAGACTGTGCTGATTAGATAACTGCTATCACAGGAGCTTAAACACCCTTATGGGGATTCAGTTGCCTAAGCTTAACATGCCTACCTACAAAACCCCAGCGCCATTTGAGGTGCCCTAGCTGCCAGTCTAAAGGAGTAGGTCTCCTGAAGGCCCTGTGACATCTGTCAAACCTGCTGCAGATGTCTTGGACACCCCAGAACACCTTGGATGAAAATGCTCAAAGTGAGGGATTATCTTCAGCTCCATCCCTTTGAAAGTTTCAGATACTTAATTACAGATTAAAGAGATAATTCTTTCTGATGGTGTTCCACAATTTGGAAACTGGGGGCAATGTTTTTCTTTCAAGAAAACAAAAACATCCAAGTACCTTCTGTTTAGCCGATAGTCCAGTGGTCATGGTCCAGATCCTGCCTGAGCAGAGCTGAGCCCTGGTGTTTAACTGCAGAAGTTCCTTGGCCATCACTGTAGCTTTTCCAGGGGTAACACCCATCAGCAGGCCATGGAGTTACTGACTATTCATCACAGCCACTGACTTAAAAACATATAGTCAGGCAATGAAAAACTTTAATTAACGAGAAGAAACTGACAGCTCCTATTCCCTGAAACCTCTGAAGTCTGGTAGTTTAGAAAGACTGTTAGATTCAGACCCTTTCAGCCAAGGGATGCAACTAAAACCACATTTCTCATCATTGCTAGGTGCACTTCATGTTCTGGAATTCAAAATGAAATCTCTGCTCTCTCTAAGCATTAAGACTGAGTCATCTGCAGATATGCTGAGAAATAAAATTTGCGATACATGAGCAACTTTGAAATCATAAGCTTAAATACATAGGAATTTTATGTACTGCGATTAGCTAAGGAGTCAGAAAATCTGTGCTTTAGTTAGGCTGCTGAACAGAGATTTAGGTATAGAAATTCTGCTTTAATCTGTTATCCCATCTCTGAAGTAACTCATTTAGCAAGAAGGTCATTGTCTGGTTATAGCAAAAAGTTGATTTTAATATATTCAAAGTTTTAGAAATCTTTTAACATCAAGTTAGAACTGAATTATCACACACATTATATGTAAATCTGCCATGCATTAATATTTTATTTTTCTGTCTTGTACCTTAAATCATCAGGTTGCATAACGAAAAAGATACCTCAAACACAAAAGCAAGCATATTTTTCAGCAGTCTACTGAAACTTAAAGTAGCTGTTAACTTGTGCTTCTAGAACTTAAAGGAATGAATGTATCTTTTGTCACACCATAACAGGATGCATTTTTACGTCTGCTAAATACATTATTCAATACTGAAGTATAAAACTACAAGGAAATGTCAGTGAGAGCTTGCTGGGATGAAGTCAACTCATCACTGCAAAAATAAATATAGATTGCAAATACAAATTAATCTGGAAAATAACTATGACTATTTTTAGACAATGGCATGCCTCTGCTCCTTGAATGATGATGCAGTAACCTTCAAGTTGGAAGCACTGAAGAAACTTTCACTGTCTTATGCAGCAAGTATAATCTCAAGAGAGGACAGTATATAGAAACGTGGATCAGATTTTTTTTTTCTTTCAATATTGCCTACTGGAAAATGCTATCATGATTCCTTTTTCCTTTTGATCCCATTTTTCTTGCCTCTCACTTTAAAATATTTACTGTTTTTTAGAAAGATGACCGAAATCGGGACTGCACTGGCAGTCTAGTAGTTGCATTTGTGTTCATGAATACATTTATGCTACTGAAGGGATTCGCAGTGTTCAGACAGGACACATTTAATAAATTATTTAAATTGTACATATTTACACTAGAAGCATTCTGCGCTGGAGTGAAAAGACAACAATACTTCTTCCAGCCTGAACTGTATTGTACTCAGATTCAAATGATGAGCATTATCTTTCAGAAAAAGAAAAAAAATAAAGGTCTGTTAGCGCTCTTAGGCAAGAATGGATTAATTTTTATCTTAATCCGGTCTGTAGAAAAGCATTTCCTCCTCTTTGATGTGGTCTATGCTAAGTGAAAACATAATGCTCTACCCATCAGAATCATGCAAGTGGTCATTCTTTCTTTTACACTGATATTACAAAAGGAGATAGCCTGCATGGCTGGAAGGTATCCATGATATTAAACAGTTCATGGGGCTGTGAAGTGCTGAGAGCAATCATGCAGAGCAACAGGCCACAGGAATGCAAATCATCCACAAAGCCAAAAGTGGAGCTAGCAGGTGGCCTCTCCTATTCATCTGATGTCAACACACTGTTCAGATCAAGCCCTTTTAACATCTGGGTAGGCCCACTATTGCTTTTAATTAAATATAATACAGCCATTCGATGTTCTCGCATAGAAGAAAACCACACAGTAAAAAGCATATCTTCTGCACACTGAAGGTCACTATAGTTATATAAATAAATAGTACCGTTTAACTTAGATTGCAAGGTAGTTTAAATTTCATATACTTTCCATATACCGTTCAGTGTTCTACAGTTAGAGCCTCTTTGACATTTCGGTGACTGACCATATTTCCATGGAAAATGTTCTTGCTCCTTCAGAGGATTTAGAAGGGGAAAAAAGCCTTATAATTAACTTTTTCTACCTTTGAAACATTTCCACTGTAAAAGGTTTTGAACAGAAACATTTGTTCTCAAAATTAGTTTACAGAGAGAATTTAACTGTGTTAACGTATAAGCCATGGAAACTGTCATAATATCTAATTAAATTATTGCTGACGTTTCAATCAGTAGCAAGAAAACATCTGTAACTGTAATTCTACTACAGAGGAAGTATAATTAAATCTATTCAGTAATGGGTAACAAGCTATTGCAAAAGTATACTGCAATGCTTTAGAAAGCTGGAATGCTTCAAATATCTTTTTCAAGTATAATAGCCTTTTTTTTTTTACATGGGAACATGAATATATGGATTCTTCTGAAGACCCTTTATTAGGATTTAATTTCAATGCATTTATGATTACATTAGTTCTTCTGTTTGAAACAGACTGGAAAAAATAACTGCCATCATTCAGAGCCCAGGACAGAGAAGCACATAAGCGCGTTTTCCGTTTATCTCTATGGAGAGCCAATGGTAACGGAATGCTTCCTTTTAATTTCACGACATAACTAAAATAAAGCACCCAGTGGAGTGTTTGCTTGAAAGGAAACATTTCCCAGAATTGGAGCCAGAAACGTGTGACAATGCTGAAGTGCATTGTTGTAAAATATTAAGAAAGTAGATGACTCGGGAGGAAAGTAATAGGATGTGAAGCATTTAAACTGAGGTCGCAAGGTCAACAGTTGGTAATGGACTGAGAGTTTTAATGTAAATGATGGCTGCTCGGTAGCTCTGTGTAAAGAGAGATAGATGTCCAGACCTTAATGGGCAGATGGGATCATCCCAGAACTCCATCACAGTTGCGTTTTTTTCTTCCTCCAGTCAGAAAAGACTGCATCCAACTGGAATATCAGTCTACGATGCCCTTTCCCACCCGCACTGAGGTACACTAATAGGTCAATGTTTGGCAAGCAGCATTGCCTAAATTTGTCTGCATTGTAATTGTACACCTAACGTGGGTATTTGCTCCCCCTCCTCCAAAGCTGAAGTTATTATGGAAACATGTAAGAGACAACAAAACCTGCAACAAGTCAGACTCCCACCTCAGCCACTCCAAAATGAATTACAAGCAGTAATGTTTTTCTACTTCCCTGAATATGCCATCCATGCACAAATTCTGTTTCAGTAATTCAGATACTCAATAGCATATATTACAAATAAACAACGTCTAGTTTTCATTCATTATCCTGATATAAAAACCCATCTGTCTACTAACAGTCATGCCACATACAAGAAAATGGTACCTCAATAGCACTTCCAGAGTGAACGCCAGGTTTCAGCTGCATAACTTCTGCTGATTTGCACGGGGTTATATGCCTAAAAGCCCTATTAAATGCTTTCAAAATTTATGGCTAGGTAACTTTTCCCAGTGTGAAGTTAGTCTAACTGTAGGCAAAAATATGTGGTACAAATATGTGGCAGTCGATGTGCAGATAAGAAGTTTACTGGCCTGCTAGAAGAAAGGAAGTTTAGAGAGTGTTGCTCCTACTGAGGTCATTGGCAAAACTTCCATTGACTCCACTTGCCGCAGAGCTGGGCCTGGGCGGGAAGAGATTTTCTTTCTCTTTTATGTAAATTCTGCTGTGGGTTTGGTTTGGGTTGGGGGTGGTTGCTTGTGTTGAAGAATGAGGAGGAGGAGAGAAACTGCAGCTTCACGGCTGGCAAGGGTGTTGACATTTCTGAAAAGCTTCAGGACAGGCGGCATCACATGGAGTAGAAAGCTGCCTATTCAACAGATGGCTATTGAAGAAGAACTATATAATAATCATGCAGATTAATCTGTTCTGATCACTTGGTAGCTGTTATTAGACAATAAGAGCCAACAGATTTACAAACTGCATAGTTAAGAAACAGCTATGAGTGGTTATGCTGATCAGACACCTAACACTGAAGCATTTTGATATTGTGTAAACAGAAAAAGGACACTATACAATTTAATTTTGGTAATTGTATAAAATCTCTATAGTTTCCCATGCCCAAAACATCTGTTTCATATATTATTAAATGATTCTTTTGGGACATAATGGAATTTATATATATATATTTAGTGAGACATCTTATCAGGCGCCTGTCTTTTTAGCACATTTTTTTTTGTACCTGAATGTGCTTTCCATAGTTTACAACCTCTTCAGCAAAGAAGACAGAAACACAATCTGAAGTGATCAAAGGGAAATAAGTGTCCCCATATGTATGGCTTTCCAAAATTTTGAAATCTCAGAAAGACTGTAGAAGTTCCAAAATTTCCAGATTTATCTTAGTTGTTAAACCAATTCGGCAATTGAAAACCTATTCAGAATTTTTCTGTTATGTCTGGTAATGAGGTGTGGTGTTTTTGAAATAAAATCATTAGAAGAATTTTCATAGACTTTAGGAATTCATTTTAAAACCCAACTAAAATACTTCTCCTACCAATCTATGTCTTTAAAGTCCTACCGTCACATTAAAATAATTGGTATTCTGGAGGCCATGTCCTGAGTGCAGATATTGCTCTTTTCTTGGAAAGATCAGTCTGTTTTATTCTTCAATAAAATGTGTAGCGTTTCAGAATTTTTGAAGCCTCTACACCTTTCTGTTTTCCGTTTCATTGTAGAAGTAATTATGTTTTGGAGGTGTTATCTCTGTTAAATACTTCATGACCTATTGTACACCTGTCAAATCTATTTTTGCAAACACGATACTCTTTGGGGGAATTCTGAGGCACTCATACAGATTTCAACTGGATTAAGTGCTGTAATGAAAATGCTGCCCAAGTGTATTTTATACTACAGTAAGTACTTATTTCAGAATTCAATTATACCTACAGGAATACATTCTGTGTCTTATTATCTGGGAATGCCAAAGATACACAGTGTTTTCGCAGAGCGACTTCATAAGTTAGTGCTTTTGAAGAGAAGATTGAGTGAAAATATTACATACACTCTGAATTTCCTCCTCTGCTCTACCAAACAATGGCATTTACTTAATGGAAGCGAGAGCAAGAAGGCTACTGTCTTTACTCCCTCTCACATGTGCTCTCCTGTGCTTTTCCACTACAGCTACATGATTGGAAATTATTTGAAATTACAGCTTAAGAAAAAAAAGAAAAAGAGTATTGTGGTGTGGGCCAGTACAGTGCTTCATAAGAGCTAGACTAAGATCCTCCCGCAGTACAAAGAAGAAAGAAGAAAAAAAAGAAAAATTTTTTGGCAGAAAGATGGATTGCCTTAATATTTCAATCTGAATATATTTTGAGAAATAGCAATCTTAAATTCTTACTCTGTATTTGATTAACACTGATTAAGAAAAATAAATAATACTTCTGTTTGGATTTCTTGCTATTTAGGTCATTCACTCCTAAGCAAAATTCATTGACAGTCTCTTCCACTTTTAATTCTAGCGAGATCTTCTGATGACGTCTTGATGCACATTCAATAGCTGGTTCCAGTTTTACTGGTTAATAGGGCTGCTTGAAGACCGCACATTCAAACAAATTCCATTTTACCATGCATTTGAACTGAAGTTTGTTATTTTGTGTAGATGTTGGTTTTATGAGCCATTTAGGACAGATTCTATTTCTACTTACTTTTTTATTGTCTCTAAACATTGAATGATTCCTAAATTATAGTGTGAAATAGTTTTTATCAAAATAATATTACTTTTAATATGAAATATATTGCTGTTGTGCACATAAAGAACATAAAATATACAAAATCATTAGGACTGAGGATGTTACTGTTAAATATTAGTATCATTTTGTTTAAAATTTTGCACCTTTTAATCCTTTAGTAGCTTTAGTATGCGTTACTTACTGGCCCTTTCTTTTGTCTTTATTAAAAGAAAACTAACACATTCCTCTCGCCAAATCTCCTGTCTTTCTGACCTCTTAATACAGTGAAACGTTTTAAACTTTTTAAAGTTTTACAATGTGTTATATGACAGTTCCCACATAGAATTGTCCATGCCTTATCTTAAAAAGAGTTTAGAAAACTCTCTGTACTTAGCAGATAACCAAAAGGAACTTACAGACATGCTTAGAAGAATGGATCTGCAACAGACTCCTTTAGGCTGTGATTTCACAAGGATTTTAGAAGGGCTTTGTATATTTATTAGATCAATGGTGTTGGAAATTACAGATACATTTTTAGGAACACAGGATGTGGCTGATCTGAAATGCAGGCAGCAAACTTCAAGCTAAGTGCAGACTGATTATAACTCTTCTGAATTAATTATATCGCTCAGACAATTTGAATAAAGGAGGATGTCAGCAACAGGAAAATTAATGAAGTTCTTAGTCCTTAAAGAGCCAAGAGACACATTTTAGGGAAGCTTGTAGTCCAGAGACATATCTAAACCCATTCATTTTTTTTCCACGTTTTCTGCTCTTATGCTTATACTGGAAACACCAGTTTACAAGGTAATTCTCAAAACTGGGATCCCTTGCGTTTAACCATCCTATTCTACACATTATAGTCAACAACTACTCTCCTAAGATTCCTGTAACACCTCTTTGCCCAAAGCAAGCCAATGGTTCTGTCAGGCAGGTAATTAAAGAAAACTTTCTAATATATTCAGGATACCAAAATCTCAGGTATAAGATAAAAAAAAATAGTCTGGAAAGCAGTGTAGCCATGGCTCAGTGCATGCAGAGATGAGTTGTTTGCCGGTGGATCGTCTGTGCCCAGCAACTTGTACAGTTCTAACTCCGGTATAGCAGAAAGTGTACTCAGTGTGAGTGGTGTCCTCTTGCTTGGGCACATTTCAAGAGAAGCAAGTTGGTGTGGCGTACCTACACCTGACTTGCAGGTGCCAGTGTTATAAAATGGAATTTATAACACTGAGTCAAGACTCTGTGTTCCCTATACAATAAATTGGGAAAGTTATCTGCCTTAAGAGGGTGTGGATAATATCAACATACATGAGCATGAAGGACACAGGCAAAGGAGAGTGTTCAGACCTCTGACCCTCACACATACTTCACCTGCTCTGTAAGAGGAGACTACTATCAGCACCTAGAGCATCACATTTGCTCTTTGGATACAAATGATTGGCCTGTTCTTCAGATAAGAAGCATATATACCAGCATTTACGTAGTATTGTGCCACCTAAGGTATGCGGCCAAAGTCCCACCTTAACCTCAGGTTTGATATGAATCCTTATCTTCTTCCGGGATATGAAACCTTTTGTTGACTGTCCTGCTGAAGGTGCACCACTGGCCTGTCAAGAACACAAACTGTGGAACCAAAAGGAGTTCTAGTTCTTATGACAAGGGTAGTGAGACACTGGAACAGCTTGCCCGGAGAAGTTGTGGATGTCCCATCATCAGAAGTGTTCAAGATGAGGTTGGATGGGGCTTTGAGCAACCTGATCTAGTGAAAGATGTCCCTGCCCACAGCAGAGGGGTTAGACTAGATGATCTTCAAAGGTCCTTTCCCACCCAAACCATTCTATGATTGTGAGAGCTCTCTGTACAAGCTTGCGTTTTTCCATCTGTATTCTTTACACTGTACAGAGAGAATAAAGAACATAATCTTGATAGCAAAGACTGAAACAGATAGTTTATTATTAGATTATGCTGATGGATTTGGCTAGAGAAATATTTCCTAGATCTCTGTTCTGATCCTAACTAGTTCTTCCATATGACTATGCAGTGATCTTGACAAATATAACCATCATTATTTTCACTTCATGAAGAGCAGATTACAGGAATCACTGACTGCCTTCCAGTTAATTTAATTGAAATGACCAAAACCGTAAAATGTGACATCATGTCAGACAAAGTTCTATTAATTTTCAGATTATTAATACCTTTTGTTTTGTAACTGTCTATGCTAATTCTATGGAAAACAGTTTTGTTTAATTAAAGTTCTGTATAAATTAATTACATCAATTTGTAATACATTAAGATAAAAATATCTATAGTGTTCAGAAATTAATCTGGCTATAAAGTATTATCCTACTTCTAAAGAATTCAGTGTTTGGCTTCATGATCGTCTTAGCACTTCTTTCATCCAGGCTCCTATAAAGTCCTCAAAATATACAGAATGATATATTGTGTTCTGTGTGATCACTGGGCATGTGAATAGATGCAAGTGTTTTAGATGGGAAAAAGTGCTCTGAACTATATTTTTATGGTCTATACTTCCTTGCTTATGTCTAAGCAAACACAGAGGAGCCCAACATTATATATTCTCTTAGTGAAAGAGTACTATAATCAAGCTGATATTCTTCCCATTTATATAAGCATAGGGTTTTTTTCCTGTTTTTGGAATGTTCTTAACTAACATAACCCATCTGTGACAGCTGCTGTTGATAAAAGCTCTCTGAAAGCTGCTCTGCTTGAAAACATCACACGTTGCTTTTTTTTTTTCTCTTTCACAACACTAAAAATTATTAGAAACAATTTCAGTCTGGTATTCCTTTGTATTATGTAATTTTCTTCTTATATTTCTTATAATTATGATTGAAGGAATTCTTAATTTATTGGATTAAAATTCAGGATACTTATGTAAAGAAAATATCAAATGAGGTAGGAAAATATCTAAGTGATTAGGTTCATTATTCATGAATAGCAATTCTAGAAAGAAGGAAAGATCAAACTGAGGATATTTTTTAGCAGTTGATTGGAAAATAATATTAGGCAAATAGCAGAGAACTAATTAAAAGAAAAAAAATCCAGTTCAAGAAAATTTTGCAAAGCAGACAGTAATAAAAGATTATGTATTAGGAAACAGAGAATAATGCACATTGTGATTAAGACTTTTGTGAAAAAAAATCTGGTTGTGTTTTATACTGGTGTAAACTACATGTAGTTTTCTATATTCATGTTTTATAAAATCACATTTTCAATATAAACACTAACAGAATGGAAGTGCATTTTATTCTAGAATTTCTTAAATTTTGAGTATCTGAATATACTGTTGGATTACAGTTCTTTTATGTGTGAAGAAGATTTGGGGTTTTTCCTTTTAAAGGGAATTTAAAAAAAAATAGAAAAGAGAACAGAAACCTTATGTAACTGCCCTTTGATCTCCTAGTACAGCAGACAAAAATTCTTCCACTTGAACAAATGAAGTAACTTGATAACACACTTAGAGTGGTCCTCTTCTTTGTTCATTATCTCTAGAAGGGGTAGGTCCTGTTAGCATTTGCTGATAGCAGCATGATGGCAGGGAGGAGTGTTGGGTTCCGGCCTTTGGTAAGTAAGGTCTTTTCTGCCTCCTGTGATGGACCTGTTCTGGTCCATCTAAGGTGCACTGGTTTTAGCCTTTTCACCAAACTGAATATATGGTTACCGAACATCTGAGTTTCACTACAAATACCCTTGTTTTTTCCTTCCACAATGAATCTTTGTCCTGGAGGTATTTGTATACTGCATGCATCTGTTCTTCTGGTCCGAGAAGTAGCTCTGATTTGGCTATTGAGCACCGAGAAATATCAAAGAAATGGCTACTATGCATGCATAGATCAGGAAGTGTAATAAATTCAGTACATCAGAGAGAGCCAGCTAGGTACAGTAATTTTGGTATATCACAAACAAAACCTTTTACATTAGGTGCATGTATATGCTGCACATATTTGGTAGTATAAATGCAGCCATGTTACCAGATATCAGAGCTAGAGGATGGTCTCTGGCCCTTTTAGATCACTGAAAGATGACCACCAGCATAATCTGCAATTACTGAATATATCTGCTGAATGCATAATGCCTTGTAAATCTTGTCCTAAGGACTTGTAGGATAGGTGTCAGACACATGTGTTTTGACAGCGATACAGCCTGGAGCCCAGTCAATCAAGAGACACTAGAGAGCAGCCTACAACCAGTTCATGTTTTTTCATGCGGCTGCAGCAACAGAAAAAAGTTGCTGTTACAGGGCAGGTTGCAATTTCTGAGGTGCTGGCTTAAATGTCAGCCAGATTTGGACACATTGTCATTGAAAGAGCATTCCCCTAGACTGGCAGCCACCAATATGCCAGTCAAGCTGGCAGTCATCCTTGCTACTGTGGAGGCATGGGTTCTCACCAGAGAACTGTGTTTTTTAATGTGGGAAAAGAAAGGCACTGCTTATAAGCAATGTATTGGTGTCCTTTACTTTCAGGAAACCACTGAAGAGGCTTGTGTGATAGCTTCAGATAAATAAGCACATGCCCATTACAATCTTCTGAATCTGAGGTGGGCTATTGACTTGAACCATTCCAGATCGAGTAGTTAAACTTCAACAACTGGAAATAAGATTTTGTAGTGGAAAGCGTCAGGCAACTTTAAATAAACAGAGCTGGCAGCCCTGTTTGTAATAAAAAATGGCACATACACATATGTACACACATGCTTTTCCTCAAAAACCGCATTTGTGCCCATGCATCTGCTCCTGGACAGACCCAGCCAAGCTGGCCAGATGCAGAGGGGAAGAATAGAGTTACGAGAACAAGCGTGAATTCTCTGGAGTCAGACAGAAAAAGAGGCTCCCACTGCTGCAGACATTGCTCACAGGTTGTGGTCAGGCAGCATGTGTGAGTGATAAACTCAAGAGCTATGAGTAATTAGAGCAGCTTACAGGTCATACATACACAGATGTGACCAAAGGGCAACAGCACGGACTGGACACCAGTTCTGCTGATGGTGATATGGTGGGTGGCATCCTTCCTTTCATGTTGGCACTAAATCAGCTCCTCTGTAATATTCCTTGACTGAATGAATAGCTGTCAAACATGAAAAAATCCTCCTTAAGATAGAAGTCAAGAGATGCTAAGTGTTTCATTGCACCCCTTGACATTGTTCCCATTAGGCTAGCTGCCGTGAAGATTGGAGAGAAATGTGAACTGTACTTCTTGGAGGGTGGGTGGCCTCCTTAATGCCTATAGTAGTATGTGGTTATTAATGTACCCTCTCAAAACAGGGGAAAACCACTAAAGCTGCATGTTGAGGGAGTTTAGGGGAGCTCCCATAGACTGACAGCTTCAAGGAATGCTTTATAATAAACACAGGTCCCTAAGAAACAAACCAAATAGTAATAAATTATTAAAATTAAAACCACATTATTAAAAGAAGGACATTATGATAGTGTTTGGACTATTTTTCAGGTTTCTTGGCTGACATTTGCCTCCCTGCTGTTCCAGACTTTCCCACAAGTATTGTCATAGCTATAGGCTTCAACAGCCCTTCATCTGCTCTTGAGATGCTTACAACATTTTTTCCCCATTAAAAACTGCACATGGAGCTCTTTACTAGTGCCAGTTTTGCTTTCTTTTAATATAAAAAAGTAAGATAAACTGGGCAAACTTCTTTCCTGAAATGAGGAGTGACAGCAACAAATGCTAACACAGAAAGAGAAAATATCAAAAATACTCTTCAATTTCTATTTTACAGACTTTTTGTTTTTCCTGGCTTCCACTTATACTGCTTATTGTTTCTTTTTTTACAGTGGTGGGCTCACCATCCTCACCGTGCTGGTTTTCAGTACTGTCACTGATTAGCTACATAGTGGAGGTCTGCTTTGGTGGGGAAAAAAAAAAAAAAATCTGGACGATAGTCGGCTCCATGGCTCAGAAAACAATCATTCTCTGCTTTGGGCACGGGGGAACTAAGGAGTGGATAAGTACTGGTTTGGGCTGTCTGAGGAATGTGTAGGTTCTATACGCTGGAATCAATAATCTGTTTACCAGTCCTTGTATTTGACTAGACCACGGTTGCTCTCCAAATAGCTAAGCAATAAATAGGGTGGAGATATTATTTTGAACTTGTTCTTATAATTAATAAATAGTGCAGGAGACTGTTCTAATACTCTGGCACTTTGATAAATGGGCAAAAGAGGAAATGGATTGTCAAGTTATAAATAATTACATCTGTTGCAGCTGGTACTGAATTTTATTATCAATGGGCAGAGTCAAAAAGAGGTATCTGCAGATATTGTTCCCTAATTATAAAACAGGATATCTGGTTTTGATTTCGTTCTTTGTCTTCTAGGAACATGACACTGTTTGGTCCCTTTCTAAAATAAACTGTAGGGAAGCATTGTCCACTGGCTCCTGAAGCCATTTAAAACAGCAGCAGATATCTACACAATACTTAGGACATTCTCCTCATAAGGGCAACAGCTGTTGTCAAATCAGATCTTTCCAGAAAAGAATGAAGACATTACATTCACAGAGATCATGTCGAAACATTAAATTTAACCTTGTATGCCTAAATGCAGCAACACTATGATGTAATCAAATGTGCTAGAACATCCTAGGAACAGTTTACTGTGCTAAGGTCTTTTTTTTCCCTAAAAAGTTCAGTTTCAGGCACCATGAAATTATACATAAATTCTGCTGAATTCATACAATAGTTTCATCTGGTTTTCTTCAAGCTAAATTTTTCACCTGGTGTGAAGATCTTTCCTCTGCTCTTTTTATAATCCAGTAGCTCAGGGCTTAAAATACTCATCAAGACAGTAGCTAATGAATTGTCTGGGTTAAATGATTTTAACCCTTGTCTTTAAAGAAGGACTTGAAAGTTAGAAAGTCTTCTGGGAGCAAGAAGGAAAACTCAACTTCTTCTGTCGAAGCTATACTATTTAATGTAAACACATTCCCACTACATCAGGGACCAATACACAAGCATCTACCAGTTGGTTGAGTAACTTAACTAGACCCAGTATTTATATTATTGAATATCAGGAACATAAATTAGTCCTGTCCCATGTATTACTGGGTCTGGCTCCTAAGCCTCCTGCCTTCCCAGATCAGTCACAAGACCAGTTAAGATATTGTCCAGCAGAAAAAGAGCTTCTTAGTTTGGGCTTGATAGCTCATATTTGTTGTGATCACACCTTATCTTCCAATATGGAAACCACTTGCCTGAGTTCACAGCATTCATCTGGAGGAGGATGACCAAAACTTAAATTTCCCTGATTCAGAGCACATATGGTGACACATAAGATAGTGTTGGAGGGTCAACCCTAGCTTGCTTTGAGGTATGTCTCTTCTGTCACTCAAAGGAGTACAGGAACAGGTTCTTTAGTACTTAATCACTGGAGAGTTTTCTGGCTGGTAACTTGTGCCTTCCATACTCTGGTTTCAGCCTGTTACTTCTTGACCGGTTCTTCACTGACCAAGAAATCAGATATTTTTCTTCCTCTTTGTTTATTTCAAATCGTCCTACCAGGTATGCTTGTGTAAGCTTAACAGAATTCATTTATTCTTTCTGGATAAACCATATCTTCAAGATCTCAGATTACTCCCTCTGCTATCCATTTTTATTTGAACTATATTTTTTTCGTGAAGTGTGAGGCTAAAAACCGGGCATAGCAAGGCTTGATCAGAATGGAACGATTATTTAATGTGCCCTACAGTCTGTCAGTCTTGCATTAGAAAAGTCCTTTCTTGATACTTCAGCAAATCCTGAAAACTTCTTGCCCTACTGTGAACTGAGTCCAGGTTAGGAGGCGTTAGAGCCTTCTCCACACTCCTGCCACACCTCCCTGCAAACCATGAGGGGGTTAATGACTAATTGAACCCACAAGCTTTGGCTTTTTCCTACATCTGATAATTCATTCTGTCACAACAACCATGGAATTAAAACAAAATAAAACAGTCATTAAGAAACCAGGTTATCCTATGAAATGACTTCTAATAAGTAAGCAGTCCTTTAGGCCAGTGACTAACTCAGCCAGGTTTTTAGACCTCCCCTTACCCAAGACACAGCATCAAATTTCTTTATTAACTCGGTGTAATGTATCCAGGAAATCATCACCCAAAAATTTAGCATGTGGGTAGTGAACTGTACAAATAATTTCTTTCTCTGTATGACCACAGAATCAGAACATACAATACAATTCTCATTTCCCCTCTCACTAACTGAAGTAACATTAATTAATTACTTCTTAGATATTTTAGGAGTTTAAAGAGGAATTCACAAAGAGTGTCAGGGAGAATCATCACACTATATTCTACAGGGAAAGGCTGAAAACATTCCAAAAAAGAAGCAAGTAGGAGGCTTGAGCAGGACATCTTTTAACCAAATATCCAAACTACCACATTGCATCTTAACCATGGGTGCAATGGCAGTGGAAAAACAGGGTTTGAAGCGCACCTTAGACTTGCTGTGCACCAAATCCTAGGCTTTAAAGCATCTGGATATTTCTCATTTCCAAAATTTGTCTTTATTTTTCACTTAGTGGGAACAATTAAAGATTATTCAAGTCAAATTTGCAACTGTTTCTGAATGACCGCTACTTGTATTTTAGAAAATGAGGTAAAGATATTTGTTACTGGAAGGAAAAAAAAAGCATCCAACTTCAGCAGTTAGACAGTGTAAGCAGAGCACACATCTGAGTCTCTATTCAAAGCAAAACACTGGAAAAAAACCCTGTAAATTTATCATGACAGTATAATAAAAATTTAGACAATATAAACCACTTAAAACTACTATAAATAGTAACTTTTACTTAAACTCACATGCAGATGAATTTTTCTTAGTGTGGAGAGCAGGAGATTAAAGATGTTCTGCCAAAAAAACAGGATTAAAAGTTAGAGTTCAAATGTATATTTAGGGCTGGGAAAAATGAGGGATGGTAGTGATTATTTTAGAGCTCCACCAAGCACCTTTGTCCAATTAGCCAAATGCTTTCTTTTTCAGAACAGCTTGGAGGAGTCCAGAGCTGCTGGCTCGCCTATGGAGCAGACGTAAGTACTGCTGCTGGAGATTGTTCATCTTTATTGTCTTTAAATTCGATATTCTGTAGAGCAAGAGAGAAACACTACCACTTCTTCTAAAAAGCAGAGTGCAGGTACAAGAGCTGTGTAAGCACAAAATGACTTTGTTTCATTAGAATCTTGAAAATGTGTCGTTTCATTTCAGTTTTTCCTTATCTCACCTAGACCCCAAGCTTCAGATTCTTCATTCAGAAAAAAAGTTTGGGTTGTCTCCCTGAGGGGTCCATTTCCCTGATTGCCTCAACAATCTCAGCCTGGATGTCTATTTTTCTTGCGTTTTCTACAAATTCGTACATGAGAGTTTAAATGAACTAAAATACTTTGGTTATTCTGCAGGGATCTTCAGAATAATTATTTTAGCACATACTTTTTATAAAGCTGAGCATCTTCAAATATAAAAACTAAAAATTACTCCATCTGAAGGTCACTGCTAACATCAGAAGGTTCTGATAGGAAAGCTTTGACTAAGGCTGAAAAACAATGATTAGAACAGCTGGTTATATTTTCCTTCTTCTTCTCAGCATATGTGACACAAACTGCCAGATTAAAACCCAGGCAGGCCAATGTCCAACTTTCCCATTGGTAGAAGACCGTGGTTATTTGTATAGCTGAGAATGCTCAGATGGTTCCAGAGTCTAGTTGCTTTTTCTTTATTGTATCAACTTCAGAGTACAAAGATCACCATAGGGGATGTCTCTTTAGAGCTAGAATAATTAACACAATGATAGCTGGACTGCTAGAATAGTTGTTATTAACTTAATGAGTCAGCCCAGTGTTTCCCTTAACAAACAAAAGGGTTGAGTCAATACAAAATGATTAGGTAGGTCCTTTTATTTAACCTCTTTTCACTTAGTTAAATTCTTAAATTAAAATCTTTTCAAATGCAGGAATAAGCTTTAGCTTTAAAAGTGCCAAAACAAAAAGATTTTCCACTTTTGGCTGAAACTATGCTCTGAATTCATTGACGTTTGCTAGTTGTTTCAGTCCTCATGAAACTCCTGTTCTGTAGGAGTTTGCAATATCAAAATGTTTCGCCAGATGTACATAAACACAGTAATCAAGTCACCACTGTCTCTTCTTTTTGATAAGCTAAGCAGACTGAGGGGTTTTGGACATTTTCTCCAGGTCTCAAATCATGTTACAGCCTCTCTAATTTCTCAACATCCTATGCAAAATGCAAACACCAGAGATGTCTACAATGTCTTTTAGTATTCATCTCATGGGTGGATTTGGATGGAAAAAGTCAGTTCCCTAGTGTGTCGGGAGAACAGAATAAGAAAAACATTTGAAGAGAAATACAAAGGGACAGAAGAGACTATGACCACAGTGGAACTACTCTTCCTTTTAAGCTGAAGATGAGTATAGGTGGTAGGAAGACTATGGCTATGTCCACGGGCAATGAAGTGGCTTTTCTGTGAACAAGTTCAGAATGCCCTACACATCTCATTGGAAAAAGTAAGAAGGTTTGCAGAAGCTCAGCCATTTTTACAGCACTGATTTCAGAAAGGTGGTGCTTCAGTTGCAGAGAGGAGTTGATGCAAAGAAGGAAGCATTTCTCCCAGGATGGTGATGGTACACATCTGGAGTCTCACTGAGGAAGGAAGGGAAAGATACAGAAATGTGAAGTTGCCTATTCTGTTTGATCAAGCATGTCTACTCCAAACTCTGCATCCCTGTGGATTTGATTCAACACAAAGCATGTGCTGCCTTGAGGGCTCAGTGTGCACTCAGTGGGATTACTTAATGGAAATGAAGGAGATGGCCAGGAAATCCGCACAGTCTGAAGCTACTGGCAGAGGAAGGGGGAAGGGTTTAGTCTTCAGGCACACAGTCTTTTGCCATCAATCCCATCTCCTGTTGCTCCATCAGAGAACAGCTGTGTTGCAGGCATGGAAGCAAAAGCAGAGACTACCACAAGAAGCACTCCAGCATTAATGTCTCAACTTTTCTGTCCCTGTAACCCTACTACACTGATCTTGCAGACACCCCATGAAGTACACTGAAAAAATCAGTCTGCCTGGCATACTCTGGCAGGTGAAAAAAGGCCAGTAGAGAAGAAGAAATACAAGTACAAAAGTAAATATAAATGCATGGTTTCTTTAGCTTCACTCTTTTGGAGTCCTATTAGGAATTGTGTGCATGTTAGGAGTGGGGTATTTAAATTCTTAGACCATGATTCCACTACTGTGTCAAGTGCCAGCGTCAAAGCCAGTTAAATCACACAAATTCGTGGCACACTGTTCGCTGCAGCAGACCATCTACACCAGAAATTTGCACCGGAACACTTCCATTCCAGGAGAGGGAAAACATCCCAGGCAGGACTAAAAGGAGCAACTCAAAGAGCAGTGGCTACTAGAGTGGAAACCTAACCCTGCTAAAGTCCATTAAGCATAGTGAGGCCAGGATTTCACCCCAGCCTCTTTTTTCCTGCTTTAAGTGTGTGATTTGGCAGGGGAAAAGTTCAATTGAAGGCACACAGTTAGGCTATACATACAACAAAGAGGCAGAGAGGGGAAAAAAAAGCAACACAAAGGATTACTTTAAAGTTAGAACTCAGCTCCTTTAGCTTTACGCAATGAAGGAAAGCACATAGGTTTCAACAGGATAAAAGCAGACTTTATTTTGTAAAGAGATCTCAGGGATGAAACAAAGGACTGTAATTGTACCTCCTATCTGCAAATCTGAGGTGGTGAAGGAAATGAAAGTGGGTGGATGGTTAACAAGAATAGCTTGAAACCTTGCTTTGTTAACAGAGTAAAATTAGCTTGCTGAGAACCTTTATTTTCCACTTTAACTTTTAACAGCAGCATTATTTTACATATCTCTATGGTAGAGAGCCCATTTACAAATTTGTAACAAGTAACCACTGAACTTGAGCTAATTTTTCTCTCTGTTTTCTGTTTCATCTGCTTAATTAACGACAACACATTTGAGTCGGGTTGCTGGCACATCTATAGCTATAAGCCTGTCGGTGTTTCCATTCTGCACACCCAGGGCACTTTCACACAGGCTTCATTTCACCCTGTGAAATACACCCAGTCAAACCTGGAAAAGGTTTAGAGGTAAAACTATATTTTATTTCTAAAAAAAATATCATTCATGCAGCTTTGTGTAAAATGTGGGACAAACTAAGATTAAAACAGAGGAGTACTTAATTCACTCAAAAAGTGATACCCCTGCCCTCTCCTGCCATACCTCCCAGCCACTGCCATAGGATTGTCCCAAACATCTGTCATATAAATGAGTCAAGGTCTGTAATTTGTGCTTTCTTTTTTCTACAGTTACGTTTTAGCAGATGTATACCCTCCTCTTCTTCTAAGTACAGTTATATTATTGTCAGTTCATTCTGCCGTTTCTACAAACCATCAGTGGTGGGGCACGCAGGAACACATTTTTGCACTTGAATGTTTGTGTTTGCGTGGTGCTTAACACCAAGGAACTGCTGAGGCCTGTCAGTGCTGCCGTCCAAAACCAGAACTCAGCAGCCTGTTTCAAAAATCTGGCAACTCCTTTCTTTTTCTTTTCTAACCTTTTCTGCGATCTTGCAAATGCAAGATACAGACTGTCCTCATCGTTCGTTTCAAAACCTGATCTTTTTTTGGCTGGAAGTGCCCTCTACAACTCCACTCTCAAATTCAGAAATAGAGATTTTTCCACTCATTTTTCAGGACTTCTCTACCTTGTGGAGTGAATTTCATGATGAGTTATGTCATGGCAGGTGTTCATCTCCCCTCACCTTCTTAATGCAGGAAGCATATGGGGCATTACCCACAATAATCACCCCACTGAATGTCTCTACCAGCAAAGATGACGGGAAAGCCAACTGGCCAGTCTGGAGTTCCCTTTCAATAAGGGAAATTCCGTGGGAGTTGTGGGGCTTGTATAATAATAGCCTTATTCTAGAATATTTTCCTATATGATCTTCATGTTCAGGTTATGGGCTTGGCGAAAAGTTTTTTAAATAAAGGAGGTAACGTTTCTGAGTAACAACTGAAGAACATGTCAATGCAGATTTAATTTCAAATTGTCATGTTTTGGGGATTATAGATTCAGACTTCTGATCTTATCAGACTATATTTTTCACATGTTTCATTCTTTTTTATAAGTGTTTGAGTTCAGTCAAATTTATTTAGCAGATCCATCTTTGGAGGAGGAAATCCCAACATTATTAAATTCAAGGACTCAAAGGAAGGTAGAAAAAATATTTACTACTTGGAAAAATATGTTAATTAATACAGAAGGGCTCTCTAACTAATTTAAAATTAAGATTAATTGGAATCTGTAGAATGTATGGAAAATCATTCTAAAATTGTGACATGAGAAACTGTATTTTAGTCTTGAAGGTTTGATTTCTTCTGCTACACCAGAGCGAATGCATATTTGCACTCTGAATTATACATGTATTCAACTCATATCCTCCAAGTAAACTCTTATTAGAGTATTCATTAAGTCCACAGTTATACTATTTTAACTTTATGTACTAGCATTTTTTGCAACACAAGCATCGCAATCTACAAAATACAATACAAACCAAATCAAATAATGACTTAGCTACAGAATAGATACATTGGAGAGTTTTTACAGTGCTGCTTTTGTTCTTGGCGTATTGCCTAAGGATTTTTTGCACCTAATTTCCCTTTCTGTCTATTTAACACATCAGTCAGTCTTTCTTTTCTTCTTCCATGGTTTTGGCCAATGTGCGCTGCCCAGTTCAGACTGCGTGGTATTGTTTATAATGAGCTCTCAAATTGAGACACAGCAGTTTCCCTGGTAGTGGGAAATACAGAATTTCCACCACTCAGTGGAAGTGCTATTCTAAAGCAAGCTTCTTGCTGGGCCAGATAATGTCACTATGCTGCACAACACCAGTTGAAGATTGGCCCGAATGCATAGATTTTGCAATGTTTCCATAAACTCTTATGGTAAATCCAGCCTAGCTATTGTCCCTCTCTCCTTCTAGCAAAGAAATATTTGCTAAGAAATCACTGAGCTAGCCTGTGAAAAGCAGAATGTGAAAAGAGCTATTTGTGTTCTCTTTTCTCAAGTGAATGTACAAAAAATAAAGAAGCATAATAAGTAAATTAATACATTGAAAATAAGTGTTGATTCTACTCAAAGATGGTATGTAGCAACACAACTCAGGGTCTTACAGTTAGAGACTGGGAGTCAGGGTAAACACGCTACAGCAGAAAAGCAGGCCATATGACTCCCTGCTGGTACCCCACTTGTGTGACAGTGAAGGCTACACCACCAGACAACCCTCTGCAATGGTGTTCAAGCCAATAAACTCATGCAGACGCTTACCTATATGAGGCTGCCTAAAAATCTTGCTAGTGCTAGAACTTGTGTTTTCAGTTACGTCTAAGTTTCCCCACATTATACGTGGTCGGGTATTGTAAGAAAGATCTAACTGCTGTACTGGAGGACGACTGAAAATGCTCTTTCTTTCTTAAATCTTTGAAAAATTAACTTAAACTTCTGTGACCTAGACTGATCATCTGGGGACAGAATATTTTAAAAATGAGAATTAAAGAGCCTTTGTACGTGTGGAGAAAGGAATAAAAAATGAAACATAAGAACTCTAACTATGCCTCTATATAAGCCACACTCTGCTCAAGGATGCAGGTAAGCAGCCCTCTGGTCCCGAGCAGAGCTTGATTCTTTTGTCCTTTCCCATTATGAACAGTTCCC
This sequence comes from Opisthocomus hoazin, assembly GCF_030867145.1. NCBI lineage: Eukaryota > Metazoa > Chordata > Aves > Opisthocomiformes > Opisthocomidae > Opisthocomus > Opisthocomus hoazin. The sequence goes on along the minus strand of NC_134415.1, from coordinate 103,957,394 downwards.
AATGACAAGACTATGAGACTGGGACAGCGGACTCCCAGTGTTATATTTTAGTGTAGTGAATAGCTCTAGCCACAAAGACTAAATGGTATCTTCAAGCTAAATCTTAAGCTTTTTTCCAATTCAAAATTTCACTTCTACTAATGATTTAACTGTTACTTCACTGTAATAGTTCAGTAATGCACGTCAAATATCTACAGGCCAGATGCAATAGAAATTTGCTTAATCTACTTTTAACACTAGTTATGGATGGAATAAACTCATAACATTAGAAGGAACACTAGATTTCAGAAAGCAGCGGCAATAGTGCATTGTGACTATAAGAATTCCTGTGGACAGATTCTGCTCTCACACAGATCGGTGCCTCTGTATGAATTATTCTCACTGCACTGCATTTTAAATTAAGAGATTTTCAGCCCTTTGACTTTCCTGGATCTAATTAATGTAAGGTGAAACAGGATAGAAGTCCACCAAATTAATTCCACCATTTCTAACGTTCAGTGGTCTTATTCCAGATATGCAATAGGCAAAAACAGATTATCATCAACACCAAAGGTTCTGTGACAATCAGGAATAAAACTGCTTTGTTCACTGAAGCTGGAAGCTAAGAGGATTTTCTAGCTAAACACCATAGCATCACAACTAATGTTAGGATTCAAAAATGGCAGGGTGTGTACATCACAATACCAACTCACTTTCAATATAAACTGCTGCAGAAGTTTTTGGTAAGGTCCAAAACGCACCCCAAATTGTAAGCAGTTGTCAAATTGTTACACTATCAGTCATCTTAACATGGTTGGTCTGATCACTGTTTCTCAGCCACTTACAAATATTGGTGAAAGAAACACGTAATACTTCAGAAGATTCTCCTGCAAGCCATCTTTTAGAATAATAAGATGGCTTATTTCCAGAAATATGTGATGTTTTGTGTCTTCTAGCATTCTCATCTGTATATTTAGGCTTTACTAGTCTAATTCTTGGGGGTTTGAAATATACTGGTAGATGTCCAACCTCCCTCAGATCCTGTCTCAATGGGCTCTTGCAGCAATGAGTTCCACCAGCTAACCATGATTGGTATGAAGAAACATTTCCATACGTCACTTTCACATCTGCTGCCAGGAAATCACTCTGGTTTTCCTCCTTTGTTTTAGCCAGCTGATCTTTCTACTGAACAAGGTGATCCACCCAAATCTAGCAGCTGCGACTCGCTGTGATTCACATGGTGAGGAATGTGGTGTTACATGGAATTTTGTACTGAGGCAGAAGCAGACTCATGGTTTTGGAGGGCTAGTCTGCAACACACACTTGCGGCTTTCTTTGCAGACACATTCTGCAGTAACCTGTAGAACTAGTTTACAGTGTCAAAGTGGATGAGTTAAGTGCCACTGAGGTATTTTTTGAGTGCCACAGATATTTTTCAAGTAATTGTCTGTATTCCTTTGATGAACTTTGCCTGAAGGATAATGACTGTAAACATTCCTACATAATAGAAGTCTTCATTTCAGCAATTGCCTTTGCAAAGAAAAAAATATATGAGAGCTGCATGGCTTGAAGTAAACAGGCTTTTTTTTGTTCTCTTTTTTTTTTGAGTGAACTGAATGTGATGATGCGGTGGCTGCTGAATTTTTCTGTTTAATAACCCTGTGTGTTCAATATGCTTTCCCCAGTGACATTATGAAACAACTACATTTCTGTGACACCAGGAAGTTACTAGGTTTGCAAGAAAAAAATTTTGCAAAATATTGCAACTTTTTTCTTTTCTTTTATTTTTTCTTTTTTTCTTTTCCTTTTTCCTTTTTCCTTTTTCCTTTTTCCTTTTTCCTTTCTCCTTTCCTTTCCTTTCCTTTCCTTTCCTTTCCTTTCCTTTCCTTTCCTTTCCTTTCCTTTCCTTTCCTTTCCTTTCCTTCGCTTCCCTTCCCTTCCCTTCCCTTCCCTTCCCTTCCCTTCCCTTCCCTTCCCTTCCCTTCCCTTCCCTTCCCTTCCCTTCCCTTCCCTTCCCTTCCCTTCCCTTCCCTTCCCTTCCCCTCCCTTTTTTTTAAGATCAAATTGTCCTCTACGGAGTTTATTCACATTCTACAGATTTGCTGACAGTTATTGTGAAATCTGGCTTAGTCAGTAGCATGGACTGTTTCAGTTGCTTTCCCCAGCTCCAGCCAACTAATGTTATTATTCTTTATTAAGTGACTAACAATGTTGTGGACTTTTATGAGCTTCTCCCACAAGATATGTAACATAGGTAAAATCATAGAGAGCAGACTCATCCTGGAAAAGACGACATACATGGCAAATATCCACCTTGTACTTGAGAGATTAAAAGTGCATACATTTATTCAACATGCTTTTCTATATAAAGTGTTCATTGTGTGGTCTTTTGAAAGCTAAAGATTAGATATTTTTTTCCAAAATATCTCTTGAAGGTTTTTGCCCTTTTGTCATTGTGGAACATTTGAAAGAGGGAGGTGTGGAGTTTCTTTGTTTTTCCGCTGGAAACAAATATCTGTGGAATAGACATTGACACAAACATTTTTTTTCAGTCTTAATCAGGAGGAAAAAAAAAGACATGAAAAAGACAACAGGAAAGGTTTTAGCTTAATTTTAAACTTGGTACACAAAAGTGTTACAGGAAATGCAAGACATATTAGAGTGTTTTTTAAAATGAATCATTGATAGTGTGATAGTTTGTAGACAAAACTTTTCTGTATCTACGAATCAGCGGGAGTACAGATCACCCTTTCCCCACCTTTATTACCTTTATAGTAGTTTTGACAAGGTGTCACAACTGCTGTCAGCAAAGCCAGAAAGCACGTAGAGCCACTTCTCTCCGAGTGACACTACAGCAGTTACTCCACCTGGCATAGCCTACCTTTGCTCGATAGGAATGATCTCCGCATGCCCACAGACTGCTGCTATTGATTTCACCACATTCCTTTCTTAGTAATTTGACACTGAGGACTGCGGGCACCCAAATCTTTCAGCATGGAAGGTCTTTATCACCAAGGTAAATAAGAAAGCTACAGTTTCAGTAGCTGAAGCTCCTGGTAGTTCAGCTTTTAATTATCTCAGTCCTATAATGACTAGTAATCTCATCACTTTGAGACTTACTGTACCTGCTGATTTCTGCTTACTCTACCTGAAAAAGAGCAGTGGTGGAGTCTGCTCTTCCAAGCTACGCTGCTGCTAACTTTACATTGTAGACCTGTTGGTCCACCCCACCCCACTGGTTTAACTACATAGAAATGCTACCGTCATCTACATTGATGAAAAATGCTAAAATGTGTGTTATATAAAGGCTTTAATGTTAAACTAAGAGTAACCCATAGGAAGACTTGGTAACCAGCCATTCATTGGTTGGAGCTGATTTTCTCTCAACAAATTCAAAGTTCATTTGCTATTTTAAGGGAATTCAGTAAGATTTTGTTTTGTGAGAGGATGGTGCAGTGGGGAAACAGTGAGGTTTGGCTTGCAGCCGGAATTAGCTGGAGAATTTCTGGGTTCTGGCTGCACTTGCTGTAATAGCAGATTAGTCTATGCTGAGAGATTTACTGGGGCCTGCATAAAATTAGAAAACCAAATCTGCTTATGGTGAAAACTTCTCTACCATGTCAAAGCCTGCTTAGATACTCTCTGTGCAATCCACCACTACCTGCTTTCCTTGGATGTCCGATGTCTGGATCATAGCAAAGCCATCTGAGAACGTATACTTTGGTCCCTTGGATGTGCTTTCTTGGACATATAAAAATGGAAACAAAGACAGACACGGAAGGGAAAAAAGATAGACCTTCATTCTCTTCATTGTTTCTCCATAGCCTAGCAATTATTCAACACATAAATGCCTGAATTTTAATACACATGGCAAAACATCTTTCCATGAATATTTGTGAATGAGCTACAATTATGAAATTGTTTTGCTGTCTCTCATTTTTTGGCCAAACCTCCTCCAGACAAGCTGTAGTTGTCATAGGAATCTGTGATGAGCATTTTATGCTCAAGCATAAATTTAAGCTCGTTTATTTTGATTTCACATCAGTACAGCTCTTTTTAGCTCATGGCATTTTTCCTTGTTTGAAACAGTACACAGCTGAGCAGAATCTGACTTAGTAAAGAGAACTAAGGTCCTATGGAAAGTGAAATTCAATTTTTTTTATCAGAAAGGCTCTTATACACATGTCAATATTAATGAAAAGTGTTTCATGTCACAGTACTTAGTGCATAATTCTTAGTAAATCTTAGTTAAATCTTGGTTTGCTCTATGGGATCCCAGTGTTTTCTTCTACATCATTTCTATAGCTTCTTCTCTCTTTGCTCACACAATCTGTATATGTGTGTTTTATATTGGGTATCTTTTAACAGAGAAGAACTTTTTGCATGTAGAAGTCAAATTTAGGAGCAAGAAACATGAGAAAGCTATTTCGTGGGTTTCTGGCCTAGCATCAGGAAATTGTGGAGAAGTAAACATTACAACTCATCTACTGACCATGAGGTCATGGTACACTTAGTTATGAAAAGTCATTTATAAATTACTAGCTCTGTGATTTGGGGGGGGTGTGGCTATTCTTAGTTTTCACCTTGAAAATCATAAACCCAAAGGATTCACTCTTATGTGAAGAAATCTATGAGTTATGTTAGTCTAGGAATGGATGCTGCTGTTAAAAGTAGGGGTTTCATTATCAAAAAAAATTAAAAATAAAAAAACTCCACACTGGGACAGGAGGAACAAGTTATTTGCACTGTTGCAAGAAATCCTTGGATCAAGCAGCCTTTTTTCAAAGTGTGATTGTGGAATGTAACAGCTGCTCAAGATTCTGCTAACTTGTGGGAGATTCATGACCAGTAGATTAATTTGCTTTTCACCAATTATAATTTATCTTACATCAGGACTGTTTACATTTTCTCTGTCATCTACATGCATTAGCACCAGGTTAATGTGCAAACCATGTACTAAAATATGTCCTGTATAAATCTTTCCTGCTAAATACCGTGGTCCTTGTCCTTACTTCCTGAGAATAACCTTTGATCTTCACATCAACAACAAAAATAATTACCATCTCTGCCCAACCCAGGACAATCATTTCACTCCTAAATAGCTGCACAGCTGGAGACAGATGTGTTCTTCTCCCTGGGTAGATCCTACAGGGTCTTCCACTAGGCTTTATATCATACTTGTCATTCGTTTATCAGTGTCCAAATGTTGTACACTGGAAATGTGTGTAAAACATTCTCAGAATTTCAAACAATAACAAATCAGAATGGGGGAGGGGGGAGAAAGGGCTGCAGGAAAAAATAGAAGTCTCCCAGCTGTGCAAACTGAATTAGCTGTATTAGCAGTAAATGCACTCCAAAAGTTACATTATTGCCATCTTCAGCAGAAGTTGATTCAGGGAATGCATTGTCAGTTTTCAAATCCAGTGCCAGGCTAATGAAAAAAAAGTTTAAAATCTTCCTTTAGCACGTACAAAGACATCCAGACTATGGTATCCCATTCAGAGGAATTATGTAATTTTTTCTTTTTTTTCTTTTTTTTCTTTTTTTTCTTTTCAGAAATCTGGTATTTTCTGACTGTGTTGTAGAGCACAAAAGACTTCTAATCTTATTCCTTTTTTTTCAGTTAAAGAAGATTTTTCTGTCAAGCATGTGTCTTAATGTTTGATTCTGGTTTTCCCTTATTTTTTACCTCCATGTCTTTTCTAGACATTGGGTTTTTTTGTTCCTTAATCGTATGAAAGATTGTATCGTTTCTGCTACTTTAGAAAAAAGAATGTTAAATAAGCAATACTGTTAAGGGAAATTATGTATTTCAAATAATTTTTAATGATACAATAAAGAGAAATAACCTAAAGGAAAACAAAAATAGAAAAGATGATAGATTAAAGAAACATTTTCAACATTAACTTTTGAAATTCAATATCACAAGTTTATCACAATCAATTATATGACTACTGATAAATCTTGTATTAGAGTTAAGCTTAATAAACAAAGATGTATATCCAAGGAGGAATACAAAAACCTTCAAAGCCAATTTAATGAGCCAAGTGATATTAAATAAAATTTTAAAAAACCCTCTGACATCAAACGTCATAGGAATTTGTTCCAATAGGACATGTGCAACTCATAATGAAAAAAAGATGAAGTTAAGCAGTCTGAATAATTAATCTTTTATATACTTTTTTTTTTTTTAATTCAGAAATCAGTAGGATTCAATTAGAATATGTCAATCATGACTAAATGAGGGAAGAGTTGCCTAATTAGGTTGGGGTTTTTTTCCCCTCTCCTTTACAGCTATTTACTTTGTCATCAGTCTTCTCTGGTCTCTGCAGGGAGCATGGACAGTCCCGGGTTGCTGCTCCTTTGTCCACCACCACAACCCTTTCCACCTGACAGTGGCACTTCTCCCAGCTCGCTTCATTTAATATGTCAGAGTGAAATCAAGTGCAGAAACAATCTGGAGGGGGAAAAAATGAAATGCCCTGTTGTCAAATAGCCATGTTGACTTGGGTAGCCTTTCTATATTCTACTATTTCAGAAGTCTGGACAGACCAGTCTTCTTTGGCTGAAACAAAGATCTCATCCTTACTGAATGCTCTTATTCATCCTGGAGGTCGATGTATCTCCTTCTGTCAGTAGAAACTACATTTCACCCTGTGGCTGAAAGGACAAACGGTTTGGCACAGTGCATGTCCAGAGAGCTAAATCCACTCCAGTCCCCCTGCGCAAGACGTCCTCACCCATACTGCCTGTTGGGAACAATTCCCTAGCCCACACCATGTCTGAAGTGAGATATGAGAGAGTGCTAACTATCAGGAGCCAAAACTATGTCCAGAGAGAATATTAGCAATTATTAATGAGAAGTTTGGAGATATACAACAGGATGGACACAGAAACAAGATGAACCCATGCCCTGCCCTTGTTGAAGTTACAGTAGATACAGAGTGACTGAAATTGCCATCCTGCTTCATGAGATATATTTCAAAAGTATAGATGAAGCAAATCAACAAAGTTTTTGTGAGCAATTGCTTATCTGTTGTGCATGGTCTTACTATTTTTTAGTTATAGGCAATTATCAAGCACTGCAGTCACAAAAAAATTCCTTCAGTCACATGAAAAACAATTTTATCTGGCAATCGTAGAACATAACTGAAGCTAACAATGCAAGACAAGGAGAAAAAGCTACTGTACTTTTAAGCTGTTTGCTGAAATACAGTTGTACAAGTAATTCCTTTCTTTTCTGCAAATAGTGAGCTGGGTCTGACGAAAGTCAAATCAGCTACTATGTGAGGGTCTCACATTACATTCACCAGAGAAATGCAGTGAGCTTTCTCAGTCTACATCTCTTTAACACGTCTGTGAATGGGAGGTTTCACAGTGACCACAGGGTTCAGAGTCCAGATTACATGTCCTGAAACAACTGGGGAGTATCACATTCTGTATGAAACATTTTCAGCTAATACGACAAGCATTGATACTTTCAAAAGCTTCTAAGGGACTTAAAAGTGTAAGTCCCCTTTCCAGCCAGGACAGTGGTCTGTACAGGGTAGTCATCAAAAAGCTGAGCACCACAGCCCTGATGGTTTACATATCCCACCATGCCAAGATGGAGTCCAGAAGCTGAGTGCAGAACTGACTACGCTAATCAGCAGGTACTGCTAAAGCAGTTTTGGAACCTTTGCCAGAGAAGGCGCCCATGTAGCTGGAATTCATGCCACAAATTCCTTTGTGAACTAATATTTTTGCAGTCTTAGGCACAAAATGCGATATTGGTGGTAAAAGGTAATCAAGTCAGCATTCCCTTTTACCTAAAAAGTTGAGTGTTAGAGACCAAGATGCGGTAACTTGGGGTTCAGAGTAGCTAGAGGGGATTACAGCCCACATCTCTCATGTGAGTTCTTCAGTCATTAAGGTAATGACCCTCATAATCATAAGCATATTTTCTCTCCTACACAAAGATTTAAGTATGCTACTGAAGGAAGAACAATTCTGTCAGACAATATTAAGACCACCTTATCCCAAAATATCCTTCAGAACAAAAAGCCACCTTATAATACCTAGTTAAGGCATATATGGCTGAGAATGACAGGTTGTATGCCATGTACCTGGGAAAGCAGAGAGGATGAGGAGGATCTGCAGGAATAGTCCATGGGTGGAAGATGACAGTGGCCGCGCAGACTCCCATAGGATGGAGTAGGCTGGGCTAGATGCTCAGCTAGGTCCCAGGAAAATCTGGCAGTGTCCAATTCTGTTCTTGAGTCACCTGCTACCACAGAGACAATTCTGGATGTGCAGTAGCTCATGTGATATGGTCAGGTGATTTGACCTCCAAACGGGAGCCCAACTTATACTGCTCATGAGCAAACAGGGACAGATGAAAAAATAAAAGTGCAAATCTTCCACAGTTTAAGTGACTGGAAACTGAACCTTCACAGCCACTGGGATGGAGAAAACTTCATAATTCCTGTGTTTTTCATGTGGTCTATCCCAGCATGCTCTGAAGTTGGGCTTCCACAGCAGTCTGAACCAGCTGATGGTCCTGCCTACCCTTTGCTCCCACCCTTTCTGCTACACTGACTTGAACATTTGACCAGTGTTATGTTGAGCCTAGTCAGCATGCTGAGGAAACAAATGCCTTTTTTCACACCCATTTTCTGTTGGATTTGCATGCAGAAATGACTCAGCAGAGAGAGGGCCAACAAACTCTGAAAGGGAGAGGTCTGGACTCTGGCAAAGGGTGGGACCCTGGCACCCAATAATTAAGTCAGGTTGTGCTTGCACACCAGCCTGTTGAACCAGCCAAGGAAACAAGTAGGGATTGCCTGGGCTGTGCTGTGAGCAAAGTTACTAAGCAAGTGTAGCCAGTCCTAGAGCTCTCAAGGGGAGGTACTTCAGCATTTTTAGGGAACTTCACCAGAAGAAATCAGGCTTTAGGCAACTTGAGGATACAGTGATGCCTAAATTAAAATTTTCCTGAATTTACACTTGGATTAAGATTTTTTTGTAACAATTACATAGCGTTTGGTTTCCTAGATCAGTTTGAGATTTCTAGTTCCTTGTATCAAAGCCACTTTTGAAAATGTGGTGAAAGTGCCTAATTTGCCTAGGTATCTTTGAGAATTTTAGCCATTATATTTCCAAATCATTCAAGGATAACTGTAAATGCTGTAATAACTTCTGTGTTTTACAAGTGACTCCTGGCTCCAGCTGCAGTATAGGACTAAGTACCATATTATGTAATACTCAGCTACAGCTTGCTTGGAAGACTGATTGTCATTACAATTGTCACAAATTTTCTGACAGCAGTCTTTTCTGATAGCTATTATTACTACAGTGATAGAAGAAGTGGCTGAAATAGATTCTTCTATTAATCACTTTTGAATTGTATTAATTACAGCGCTTACTTTATTGGCTTACTCTCATGCAACCTTGTTTCCTGCTTCTTAGGAAAGAAATTATAAAAACGCAATCTGTAATGTCTTATTCTCCATAAGGCACTTTCAAGCAAATCTTGAGCAGATTTCTCTCACTTCCTGATATCCTCCGTGGGCAAAGGCCCCCAGCAGCATCCAGCAAACCCAGCAGTTCTCGTACTTTTACCTATTCTTCAGACAATCACAAAGAAGTTTAAAATGCAAGTACAACAGTCACAACACAAGTGCAGTAGCCAAAAGGACAATAGAGGATCATATCTTTATGCATTTTCATGCATTGTAACTTAGTATTAATCATATGTTCATGGGGGTGTCTGAGCCCCGAGAAGTGAGAAAAATTCTAAATGTCGGGTAAAAAAGCGTAAGAGGATGGATTCTACCTTCTCAAAATCTATTTCAACAGCAGTAAACCAGAAAAATTCATGGGAGCCAAAGAGGGAAAAGGGTTTCTAGTCAGATTTCCATCACCTAGTAAAACTGTTAACTTGCAACATGTAAAGCTTTTTATCGAACAACAAGAGTAAGTTTAGAAACCATAGAAATGAGAGACTTTTCAATTGCTGGTACAACCCGTGGGACTAAAATCTCAGCTTTATGCATCTTTCCATTATTTGTCATTGAGGTATATGCTGGCTGTTGGATAAATTCCAGTTCCAGGTTTCCTTTCTGTGTGCACAGCACTGTCATAGAGTGCCATGACATGGGAAATCTTCATTTTTCACAGCTGCAGTGAGGCGAGAGTGTCAAACCTCCAGGCGACATCAGTCAAACATAATAAAGCTGCTTCAAAATGCACTAGCTGCAGATCTAGCCCAGGGACTGAAGCTTTGAGTTCTTACACATGACATCTCAAAGCAGACTGAAGTATGATAGTAACAATATACAGCCCAAGCACTATTGTTTTCATGCAAAGACAGTGCTGCCTTTTGACAATGTGAATTGGAACTGATACATGTGGACCGAATGCCTGTGCTCAACAATCTGAAAATAAGAGCAAAACTTGTCTGAAGGAGGAAAGGGGAGCCCTAAACCATGCACTACATGTGTAGTACTTCAGGGAGAAGCCTTGTTGTAGTCTTGAACACACTATGCTGCATACATTGTCTGGGAGGAGCCACAATGCAGCCAAACGTAGGTGCATTGTCCAGAGAGATGTGGCTTTTTCCAGCTGACTTTTATCTGTCTTGTAAGGAATTCAGAATGCTGAAAGCAAAGTATAGAGCTTGGGACCATCATGTTGTGTTTTGGCCTTTCCAGTGGTGTGCTGAGTCTGGAAACAAATTCATTGTATGCAAAAGTGCATTGCTTATTTGAAATAGAGTGAATAAAAGGCTAACATGCTTTTCAAAGGCCAATCTGTATCCCAGCAGGAGACGTTTTCTTTATTTATACACACAGATAAAACACAAGAACAATAAATATCACATTGAAAGACACACAGATATGCAAATAATGAGTATGCTAACAAACAGATATCTAAAACCATTTTACAACAATAGCATGTGAAGAGGAAAATGAAAGATGGCAGAGCAAATAGTGATTCTAGGAAGAATAAAATCGGTTAAGGGAGAATGATCATGATTTAGAACTTGTACCAAATCTCATAGCTTAAAGCAGCACAAATACAGAAATAGGCTTTTGGAAATATTCTGTGGTATTTTATAACGCACTGATCTGAAAGAACAGATGTTACTGCAACGAAATGGACATTTATATTACCACTCTGTGTCTAATAAGAGATGATGTTGCATTTCCTCAACTTCATCCTCTCTTGAACTTTGTACTGCCCAAAACCCACCTGTTTTGCCTTACCTTTTCTCTCTACAAAGCTTAACTTGAAGAGCAATTTGAAGGAAATGGGAGGTGAATTTGTGGACCAGGTCATGGAGAACAGTGATTAGAAAAGGTACAGAGATATTCATATGAAAAGCAGGCAGTCAGACAAAGTCACCTGCAAGGCTGGCATCTTAACAGCTAGCATAAGGAGCCATGAGCTAAGAAACAAGAGACTGGTCAGACAAATAACTGTTCAAAGAGACCTTAGTGTGGAAGGTGGCAATTTTTGATCACAAGTTCAACAAGAAAATTACCTAGTGTGTGCTAGTGCAACAGCTGGAGGTGCAGGCCGGAGACCTTGGTAGTGGTGGTGGGGTTGCACTTCAAGTGCTTAGATATTGAAGGGATACACATGATGGAATCCATAATGTAGATATATTGAATATACATTACCATTCACCAGTGTAAACTGGGTTAGAGGCTGGAAAGTTAAGAAGAAATCTATGACAAAAATGTTTCTTGGGGCATCTACTTTCTTCCTTAAGGGCTTTTCATCCCTCCGGATGGTCTGAGTCTACCATTTGTCGTGCAGGAGATGAAACAAATATGTGTAGCTGGAAATCAAAATAAGAACTAAACCCGTCTGGGGATATCACCTCACCAGTGTTTTAAATGAACGCACAGTCTTCTTGCTCCAAGCTACTGTAACATAGTTCTCCTCTTTCTCATGACCTTTGAGATTATGTCTATAGTTACATCTACCTTTGTTATGGTCTTAAAATAAATGGAGGAGTGGTAGCAATGAGTATTCTGATCCAGCAAGTTCACCATGATTTTGGAGATATGCTTTAAAAATGAAAAATTGTAGAAGGCACTGAGTGTGCATAGACCCTAAACCCTGCAGTTTCTAGTGACACTCAATAAATATCCCTGTGGAGCTATACAGTAAAGAATATTACTATAACCACCTGTGTTTCTACCTGGCTTATTCACTCACAGATCAATGTCATCAGGGAAATAAGGATCAACACAACCGTGATGTATATTTAGGCATTTATTTCAGTTCTCTACTGCCTTGCACCTTGCATTAGCATGTACACCTCTGTAAAGAGTTCTGCAATGCAATGAAACATCCCAATATGTCACTAGTTAGAGAAAATTCCTCTCAGTTCCAGGGAGCCATCAGCTCTGAACATTATGTTTCTCAGACTTTTTGACAATATGTAGAAATCTCAGAGAACAGGAACATCAGCGTCTCAGACTGGAGAAAGTCACTTGAAAGAAATTAGCACGAGAAAAATTGGGTAGCCTGAGCAAATAACCTCCTTTGGTAATGACTGAAGAAGTTCTTTGGGATGGAACGAACTATTACCTTGAATTTGAGTGAGCACGCTAGAATAGAAATTGGTGAAGAACAGCCCAGATGAGTAACAGGTACAATTTTCTAATGAGGAAATATATCAGATGGCCTGTATATGCAAATAACATATATGTACTTACATGACTACTGATGTATCTGAGTCCCTCATTATTATTAAGGCATTTAGCCTCGTAATTCTCCTGTGATATTGATAAATGCTGTTATTACTGTATTACAATTGAGAACTGAACAAGGTAAACACATCTTAAAAAATTTTGGCCTATCACAAAAAGAAGCGTGTGGTAGGCTGGAGTCAGGAAACAAACCAACAACATCTAATGCCAACTATAGCACTGTTTCTTCTCTGCCCAACAGGTTTGCATATAAACATGTCTCACAAAACCTAATTAAGTTCACTTATCCTTTATAAATGCATTACAATTACACATAGATATGGAATATTTGTTTTCCAAAGTTTCATGGTGAATCAGTGATAGAAGCATTGAAACAATGCAGAACTTCTAAGCCCTTCTCTTTCTCTTGTACAAATGAAGCACATAACTGGTTTTATGCCCTTGAAACTGTGCCTTAAGTTTTAATAATTTATATGAAATGAACTGGATATGCGACTTCAAATATCAATCCGCAGCCTTTCCAAAATTAATGGACTAAATAAGTTTGATAGTCAGCTGCCAGTCACTACTGGCTTTGCTTTACTGCCCAGACAAAACTGGGAAGAAAGGATCCATCTGTACAGAACATAACCATGAGTTAAAGTAGATACGATATGAAAACTACAGAAATGAACGAAATCCTCTAGGAAAATAGCTCCAAACATTTTTATTGATTTGAAGATCTACATATTTGTGCATAACAAAGCAAAGGCTAAATAAGGTTAAAACTTGACTAGCTGGACTGTATTTATACTGAAAATATCTACCACACAATCTTGACCTTGGAAGAGGTTGAGAAGTCCTGTCAGTGGAGTTCTTACTCATACAAAACTGAGCCAGCATCAAAAATGTCAGTGGAACATTTTTTATTTTCATTTAATTCTCTCAGCATTTTCATGGGAAATGTGCATACATTTCAATATCAGGCTGCCAAAGTGAAGGAAGTCTCAGCTCTGCACAGATGATTGTACTGCTCAGTATCTGGCACGGTTAACCACTTCACTGCATCTTTGGAGCTATGCGTGAAGCAGGGCAGCAGTCACCTTTTCACAAATGGAGGGCCCTCAGAGATGCAATGAACAAAAGATAAAAACACTCAGAGGTACTCCTGACAGGACGTTAGTCAGAAGATGGTGCTCTTAGAACTTCTAAGGCAGCTGGGGCTCTACAGGAAACCAAATCATACAAGTCAGGCTCAAGAGAAGGTAAAGCCCAAGTGTAAATTGAAAGCTGATCTCAACACAAGTTGATGGTCAGCATCTCACTGAATACACCTTACAGAAATGTACTCGCTGAAAGACCCTTTGATTCTATGCCTTGGCTTGCTTGCACTGTTCATGTCAAAGGGGAAACGCATAGAAAAACCTAAACTTTAAATTGCCATTCACAAACTTGTTTCAATCTTATAGCTCACTTCAGAGACCATGAAATGATCAACACCACTTTTATGTATTTCTATACCGTATAGTGTACTACTATGCCAAGATATAGGTTCTGACTGCATTGCTGCTGGTATTGCAAACAGCCTGGAAATACGCAGTAACAGAATTGCACTGCCTCTAGAGCAGGGTTAGCTCAAATACCTGCATAGAACTGCTGTTCTGTGTCACATAGAAGTAGCCTTAGAAACACTTCCATTTCTCTTTCTAAGGGAAAAAATGGAGGTTGCCCAACTTTTCATAAACAGAATACTAAATTTTCTGCAGTGCAAAAAGATTAAAATGTGACTGTGAAGGAGAGGAAAACTGATGTTGGTGGGAAAATGAGCAAATAAGAACATAATTACCAAAACATCTGGTTGCATGTAAATGAGTGCGGTATTTACCCACATAGCAAATGGGGGATTAGAAATGCATGAAATTAGAGTAGTCTATAGGAAAGCTAATTGCAGTAATTGATATGATGAGTGAGATGGATTCTGCAGGCTTTGGGCAATCGCGGAAACTAGATTATAGAGAAAAAGGCAGAACCATTAAGCAGAAAATACCACAGATGAGTTTTACTCTCTGACAGAGTTCTCTTCCTTGCTAGAAAAGCCGTTCTGTCGTTTTTCATACCTAGAATATAAAGAATGCACTTTTTAACATGAAAATCCAACTGGGGACAGGTCTCCTTGTCATGATCCAGGTGTGTTAATGGAAGAGGTTACCGTTCCTGGCTGCACTTCAGAACCCTTCTGAGGGACTTTACTGTATCGAGTAAAATTCTAGTGGAGCAATCTGTTTAAAAAATTGCAAAAATCATATCTGTGAGCTCAGGTAGCTTGATTAGCCTGACATTGCTTGAATGGTCAGGCTGATGGGCCATAGTGCTTGAAGTCAGGGCAGTGCCTTGTAACTAATGACGTTAAGGACAGGGATATAATAGCTGTGCATTACGTTTAGTTATCTGATTAAACAAATGTGAATAGATACATGTCTCCCGATTCCTGCCTTGACAATTATTATTTGGTTCATCGCTTACAGCTTTTTCAATAACACAGGTCAGTTAAGGGGAAAGGTTCAGAGGAGTGGGAGGAAAACATTGTAGGAAGCATTTTGCAACACCACTTAGCTATTGTAGAATAAATCCAGAGGAACACTACTGCTTCTACTGCAGTGTGTATTTACATCACGGGAAAAACTACAAGAATGGTAAAAGACTTAGAGACAGTCAGTGGAAATGGGGTGTGACATGATTGAAGAGAGGGGTCAAATTCTTTCCTGCCAAAAATGAGCAAACCTCTGTGAAAATGTCAGTGAAGCTTCACTCAGAAATGTCAGGAGAAATTTTAGCCAGTGTGGGAATTTCGCAACAAATACTTTTCTGTCATTGAAATACCTTGCCATATCTTTAAACACTTTTCTGATTAAATGCAGGCATTTTTAGTGGGCTCTACCATGCACCGTTCTGTGAGACACCTCTCCTGTTTCCCTTGGAAACAAAGATGCAGAGCTCCCGGACAGCCCTCACTCTGGACTGTGTCAGAGAAGGGAACCCTGCAGCTTCCAGGCTCTTTTCCACGAATGTGGGAACTCGCAGTCCCTGGGGCTGCTGGCTCCTCATCTGGGTGCGTTGGCCCCTGCCAGGCTGATGGGGCTTCTGCGAGGTAGGGGCGCAGCCTGGGCTCCCCTGGCCTCGCCGCCACTTCCACAGCACTGGTGTGGGCTCATCAGATCAGCAATAATCTTTTTTAAAACTGTTTTCATGATCTTTTTTAAAACTTCTAATTGAAGTTTGGGAATTTCCACATTCAGTTCAATTCTGAAGAATCAAATTATTTCCACAGAATTTTAAGTCATGACCTTCAGCCATTTTTTGTTGAAGATGGGTGAAAAGAGTAAAAGCATAAGGGCTTGGTTATAAGGAGAAGAAATTTGAGAATTAAACAGTTAATTGTATTCTGGCATGAATAACGTTCTTGTTAACTCACTGTCCAATACGGATAAACAGAAAGAATCAGATATATGTTTACAAGTCTTTCAAGGGCACCATTAATCTTGATAGATTTTGTACTTACACCAATGTATCTGAGAATGAAAATCTGGTCCTTGGTATATGTCCTGAGGTACCAATGTAGGTTCTGCTGATTAGCAACTCTTTAGTTTGGGTAAATTACTAGATTTCAAAACATGAAATGTAACCAGGCTCAGTAGTTCACAAAAAATTATTTCCTTAATGGGAATCCAAGTTTTTTACTAGCTGTATCAATTTAATTTTTAAAGAGGAAACCAATTAAGATGTTTTGTTCCTTGCTAAATGCACAAATACTTTTCACAGGAAGGTTTTGTGGAACTGTATACACTTACCTACATGTCTTCATCCACAAGAATTCACACCAAGATAGCTAACCAAGGAAAATTTCAAATGTGTGTGAAAAAGAAAGAAAATGTGAGCAAAAACATTTCTCAAAGATTCACAACACAATTAAACAAGTAACTGACTTGGCAGGTCTTGTCTTTGTTCCTACAGCACAGTCTAGGAAAGAGCATTCCCTGTGGGAGCTCTTGGTCTTGAATAGTAAAACAGATAACATGCAGAGAAGGCTGAAAAGAGCCGATGCAGAGGTTAAGGGAGAAACAATAATTTTGAAAAGGAATCCCAATGGTGGATGTATAATTGGCCCCAATAAAAGGGAACACACTTTCTTGTGGCAAGTTAATACGAGACAGCTCAGCAACCAAGAAAATAATCAGACATGCAAAGCTTTGTTTTCCAATTAGATCAGTTTAGGGAGTCTGACGTATGTGCCATGTTTCTCCACAAAGTCCTGTCCAACTTTTGGCCTCTGTGCAGTTGAGTACCTCCGGGTTTGAGCCTGGATTTTTCCTTTGTGGAAGGACTTATTAGGGGCAGAGATGCCAGAAAGAGCCTCCTCCAAGTTTTCTCCTCACAATTTAAAGAGCTTTGTCATTTTTACAAATGTTTCTGCTCACAAGTCAGTTGGAGACCCAGCAGAGACCGGGACAAGTTATACAGAGAAGATCCTGCTCCCAAATCTCTGCTTCGATATTATTCTCTGAGAGAAAATATGTTCCTCTTATATCTCCAGCCAACATCTGCCCTGAGATCCCCTGCTACACAGATATTAACACAGTCTCAGTCTTAACGCATTGCTGAACTTCCCACTGAGCAGGAGGAAAATGGAAGGAAGAAAAGGAAGGGATGCATCACTGCCTTTTTACGATGCAGTTGAAAAGGTGCTCCAATATCTGCTTCAAGGAGATCTTGGTTGGTTCCCTAGAAGTAGTGTTAAAATACAACCACCCCCACATAGGAAAGGTGTGGTCTGCACCCTGCACATGCCCCAGTTTTATCAGTCACTGCCCAGATTTCCACAAACAATCATGAAACTAGAAAAGTACTTGGTAAATGCAAAGTAGAGGTCCAGATAACCCCTCAGTTTGCCTATCAGCCATTAAAGTTATGAGCTGCAGGGACAGGAGTGTCAAGTGTATGCATCACTCTACCAAGAGCATGGGATAGGTATTAGAACACTGGAACACTGCCTCCCATCTGCTCTTCTCTTAGGCAAGTCTCTCCACTTTTCTGTACCTGTAAAGCAGCAATATTAGTAACACATACTTCTTTTGTAAAGCATTAACATCTGCTAAAGCAATGAAAATATCTTCATTCATATTGGTAATAATAATTGATGGCACCCATCTGGAAACAAAAAGTGCAGGAACAGAACAGAAAGTATTTAGCTGGAAATACAGCAGTCAGGAGAAGTGTCTGTGTCATGTGTTGTAAATATGGAAAACAGAATACAAAAGGCCCATTTAATTCACATGAGATTCCTGATCCCTCACGTACATGTTTGGTGCTGATTTATTTGAATCAAGATGGCAAGAAAACCTCCTCTCGCTGTTTTTTGTTGGATTTTTAGTTTAGTTTTCTTTTGTTTTTAATCAAGCTCTTGCTCAAGCCATGTGAGTAAGGATTCAGTAACACATTGTAAATCACAGTTTGCAAGTTCTGTGACTGCAGACGAGATAGTAAAAGATAATTCTGTGTAATTCACATGTGGCTTGTTTGTCATTCAGGCACCACATGTCAGGTTCTCCCTGTGAACAGCTGAATGTGTGAGCAGAAAACTTGGTAGAGATTGCAAAGAACATAATTTTTAAGTCCTGGTTATTAGAATCCTTTGGTTGTTGCTGAAACAATTAAGAATCCTATGAATACAAGCTCAAAGCATTTTTTAAGCATCTTTGGGTCAAAGTAAATTTACCATGAAACTGTTCAAAAGAGGAGCTGACAAAAAACACAGAACAGAAACACACAGGCAACAATCCAACCTTTTCCAAGTAAATGGTAGAAAATTATGTTCCAAAATGGACATGTCTGACATCCCATCATGATAAAAAAAGATTTCTTAAAGCTTCACATCCCAATTAAGTATCTCAGTAAAATTTTTCCAACATAAAATTATTTTAAAGTTGTTAGGGATTGTAATTTGCTACTGTTGCTCAGACAAGGTCTACAGCAGAGCCGTTGTCCTAAACCAGCTTTGTAGTCTTTGGAGAGAAATAGGCAAGTTACAATCCAAAAGTGCAATTTCTCTGTGTTGTCTCTAAAGAAAGTCTGAGTTTCAGTGTCTGCAGTACAGATGTAACTCACAGCACTCATGTATACAGCATTTAATAAAATGAGGCCCCAATATGTGTGACAATTGACTCCTATCATAATATAAAGACTAACTACTGTTCCATAGTCCTATAGGTGCCAGCACGCAAAATAAACAGCTTCACAGTCCTGTGCAGCTATAAAAGATTGGTTTCCTATTCCTGAAGATACCTGAGCTCCTCATATGGCTCCATTTTTATTACCTACCTAATCACTCAACAAAAATGTATATTTACCTAAAAGCCTAAACAGGCGGCTGCACAAGGAAGTCATGGGGTTGTAAAGGACATGTCAGTCAGGACAGCACTTCACACAGATACATAACAGAACAAGGAATGATCATCCTTTTTGTTTGAAGACATCCGTGCCACTGCCTGTCTGAGATACCTCTAGCTGAATTCTGTACTGATTGAATGTATTGCTATGTTGTCAGCTACCAGACAGCTTTATACAAATCTAATTTTATCTTGCATCAAAAAATGGGCTAATGCAATCCTAACAAGTGTTTTTTTGACTGTCAGCAAATGTCTCCCACCCCTGCTCCCTAATTAATAAATTTGAAACCTTTGGCCAACATCAGAAAAACTTGACCCTATAAATACTTTGTGGAAATGGGCATCAAGGGATCTAACTGAAGGAAGACAGTCATGTGTGTTCACAGCTTAGCACGTCAGAGAACTTCATATAAATGGTCCACACTTCAGTCAGTCGGAGCTTGCCTTGTCTTGGACATCAAAATCACACTTGGAGAGCAAGATGCTTCTAAAGGGAAATTAAATCACTGCTGCAAAACTATTCACCTCTCAACTCTGACTTCCACTGGGTGAGTACTCCTAAGCCATAGAAACTGTCACTAGTAACATCCTGTAAATGTTTGATTTTGGCCCAGAATGTGTAGCAACGGCATTAACGTTATAAGTGAGTTAAAGACTAAGAAGCTCTGACCTATAATGTAACATTAATTCTGCACAGAGCTGCTTCTATTTTTCTGATTTTCAGCCCTTTAGACTCTTTCGAGTTGTTAAGGATGCACAAAGCTTAAACAACTTTAAAAAGAACAAAGCTCCTGTGTCCAAAATGATAATGGAATGGTCTTTGTAACTATAGAAACAGATATAGCTATAGATATGGGTATACATTTAATATAATTAATATAATTACATACACGTTATATTATTCATATGTGTGTATATACTATGTATAAATACACGTAAAATAACAGATATTTGATAGGACAAAGAGAAAGAACAAAAAGTCCTTTTATGTACTACTGGAGAAGGGTTTACCTGAACAAGTTCACATGAAAACACACATATATACACTTATCCAGAGCATGCAGAAGGTGTGGTGCCACTATCCTTCCTTCAAAATAGAGAAAAGACCAGCTAGGAATTTATGGAGAATTTTAAACACTGTTTCTCCTTTCTCATATATTTTGAGTAGTGTATCAGCATTTGGAGGTATGATTTGAATGCATGATTTTTTATTAACAGTGTAGATGGTTCACCAGCTGCAGTTTAAGGAGTAGCAAAATAAAAGTAACTTTGCAAAATGTCTACTAAAAAGTGAACTGCAACAAAATCTGTCCATAATTGTTAGTGATCTCTTGCTTTTACCTTTAAAAGAATATATGAAGTCAGTGTCATTTTTGCATGTGTCTCAGAAGCAAAATCACAGCAGAAGAAAACAGTATTACAGGTTTATTATGTCTCAAAATATAGAAATATATTCCAACAGCATATTTTAAAGAATAATATAATATTAAACTTCGGTTTCTTATTCGCAAAATGGTACACCATTATTTAAATATATATTACTTAATGTACCCAAATTTTAGTTTCTATCAAATTCCATTTAGAATAAATTGAGTTCAGAAAAGCATATCCACCTACCCAATTTATACAGAAACCAGTAAATTTTTTGAAGGCAACCTAGGAATTTAACTGTTCCAAAATGGTAATTCAGTTGGAGACGTTAATTTGCTATACACCCTTGTGCATGAACTGCAACTAAATGTAGATATGTAGGTAACGTAAATATAAAATAAAGACAGAAGTGTAAAATGGGACTGTTGTATTAAGGAGAAAGAGCTCCCAAGGCTGAAATAAGAACTGTTAATTTTTTTTAAAAAAACAGTGTATGCATAAAAAGGATTTCTGTATTACTCCAAGATAAAATAAATTATTTTCTGGAAAAAAGACAGTTGTACATTCACATGCATGCACACAGTCACACTCACGCTGATTTTATCAGTCTGTAATAATCTGAGTTTTCTGAAATATGCTTTAAATAACCAGAGAAGTCAGAGTTTACGTGAATAGACTGTGTAAGGAGAAACTGATATGTCCTATCCATTTTTTAACAACTCTCTGAGAACTATGTAGATGAAGCATTTTAATCAAGGCAATTCATGATAAAAGCGTATATTAGAACTAGTGATATAATAAAGCGAAAATAGAGTTTCTATTTTCCCATTTTCATAACACTAAAACAGAGGCATGTCCAAAGACATTAAATATAGTTTATTCAAAATAAGCATGTGGGTAATGGTGGTAGGAATGATAATCTGTAATTAGCTGTGCAATTCACAACCCCAGGATTTCATTCAAGGCCAAACATTTAGGAAGATTGAAAATGATTTATATGGATTTAAGAATTTTTGAAGTGACAATAGTTAATTGTAAAAAAAAAGATATTTCATCTCAAGTCTCATGATTTAAACAAATCTCCACCTGAAAAGCAGATGGGACTGAAAGTAGGCTGCAAATTACCTAATGGCTCGATATGAAAGGTGTGTTTATTTTTTTCCTGAAACCAGCCACCATCAGGGACAAGATTTTCAATGAAACAGGTGACAACTGCTGCATCCCCTGTGCCTTCTCTCACACACGCAGATAACACATCCAAAAGTGGGACCTAAATAAAGCAAAGCCCTCCCATACCCTGTCTTCTGTATAGTTTGTGTACAGAGTAACTTGTGTATGTAATAAGAAGGCTTGTGTGGTTTTTTTGCTTGATTTTACCTTCTGCTGTTATTACAAAAATATTTGCTGGAGCAGTGTAGTAGATAATAGACTGATATGATTTGAGGTAAGAACGTTGTAGTTCAATTATTAGTGTTAACTTGAAAAGTTATAGATAGAGGCTAGAGTCTGTCTCCACAGAATTCCCAAAGCTTGGACTCTGTTGCAAACTCTGCAGCCCACAAGCCAAGAGGTAACACACTCCCCCAGTTACACTCATCTTGTTAAAGAAAATAGTTAGAACAATTATGTGCAATCTTTTCACTTCTATTTTCTATATACTATTTATTTACTTCAGCAGTGCTCAACATTTGACGTTTTCTAATGGAGCAGAACTTCTAGAAGAAAAAATGTGTTTAGCCAAGCAGTTCTGTTTAATTTTCTTTCTGCGCCTTTTTCTAAACAAATACCCCACCACAGTTTTCATTGGCATAATATGACCAAATGTATTTTAGTTCCTTTAACAATACGAAGCAGTTACAGAAGTTCTGGAGTTTCTAGCTTTAAAAAAATCTCTAGAAAGTATTTACATTTAAAAATTGAAAAGGAATGAAATAGATTCCAGTATGGTCAACAGAAAAATTAGTTTGTGAAGTTCTACTGCATAGTGAGGTGATCCATAAAATAAATGGTTTTGAAATTCTGTTCATACAAAAGAAACTATATACTTTTAAATAAATAAAAGCTACTATATAAATTATACTGTACATTTAAATGAGAGATGACATGAAATGGAATAAATTTAGGACTGCTTTTTCATCAGCAAGGTTCATATCTTGACTTTATTACAATTCTGAATAAACCCCTCTGCTTTAGATTATTTTTTTTTATTCTAGTGGCAGCCACATGAACGCACAACCATATTCCTGTATTTTTTTAAAATAACATTGGAACTGTCATCAAAGTAGAGCACAGAGATTGCATTCAGTTTTGTTGGTGCACAGCATGGCTTTGGTACATGATCAGGGAACATCAAGTGAACCTGAAAGACAGAAAAATACATAGCTCGTATATCAGAGAGGTACAAGGACAACATCAGTGTAAAACTTGTCTTTGCAATTCAGAGTGCTGTGTTTGGAGATTTTCCTTGGTTAGGAACTTTCAAGCGCAGCTTACCTCCAGAACGTTCCTCTGATTTCAATCACGCAGGCAGAGTTATACAATAATCACAGATGGAGAAATAAATGAGGAGGAGTGGCCAAGACAGAGAGTTGGCTTTCAGATGAAATTTAGAAAAGAGTTGGAGTTAGGCAGCTGCTCAGGAAAACACTTAAACTTATTGTTGGTACCTCTCTGCTAAGGACGGTGCTTAACCTGAAGCACATGCTCAAGTCCCGGGTCTCACCGAGACACCAGCATGTGCTAAAATGCTTTCCTGTGTCAGCATCTCAGCCTGGAGGAAATTCTGCTGCAGACAGCAAAGGCTCGTACTGAAACTGTTTTCAGCCTGTGAAACGGTAAGATGTGGGCTCTCAGACAGCAAGAGTGCATTTTAAGGTCTTATCTAGGAATCCGTGGGTCCAATTCTACTTCCACTGAAGTCAAAATCAATTCATAAGGTGGGTGCCAGCTGGACAGCAGGTTTGGGGAAAGGGCTGAGGCAGAGAAGACTTTATGTACACTAGGCTGAAATATATCAATGAAAGGTTAAGAGAAGGAAAAGAGTTTTGAACAGCATCCAGAAGGAACAAGATCTAGTGGAAATATCTGAAAATGGGGGAAATACAAGTTCTTTGTACTTGAAAGAAGGTTGGATGTAATATTCTACACATGCTGAAGACTTGGAAACTGGGGAGGCCAGAAAAGAGGGAGTTGTAATAGAGAGGGTAAGAGATTATTAAGGCATGGATGAAGACTTCAGCAGTAATAGGTTTCATTTGTATGTTAAGTCTTTGTAAATCTGTTAGAGCCATCTGTCTTGCAGTGATATAAGCCCAGAGCCTTTGCCAGACAACAGAGAACAGTCTATCAGGAAACGATTTTTACATAACTGTTACCATGAGAAGGTCTTTTGAAATGAACAATAACAAATCCTGAAGTAGCAGTTTAGTAAGGGTTTAGACACACATTTAAAAACAGTTTAACAAATGAATAGCAAGACACTGGAGAAAAGCATGGTTGTGCCTCATCTAGGCAGATGTTTGCCCTGCCATAACTCCTGGTCCTATCAGCCCCTTCCATGCTGGCTGGGAGCTCCAATGGCCCTGCTAGCCCCTCACGACAGCGATGCTCACAGCCTTTTCAAGAGTGAGCCTGGAAGTCAGGGCTCATCTACCTGCTAACCCACTGATTTGGATGCCCATAGGCTCAGCTCTACTCCAACAGCTGTTTGGAGGTAGGTGGGAAGTGAGAGAGGAGAAGAAATCCTATATAATTCATTAAATGCAGTCTGTCTTGTATTTATATGCATCTGTATCGTCTGACTGCCTAAGTTCAGTCTCAGAAAAAGAAGAGAGGGAGGTACTGGCCCAGCATTTCTCCTATTCTTGCTACAAAAGAAAAAAATAATGAGTCAGTAAAGTTTGGAGGGGTACCAAGGAACAATCACTTCCCAACCATAAGAGTGGGCTTTTTTAGAATGGTGTAATCAGTATGGCTGGGAGATGATTACATTTGGATTAGGGTGGAGTGTATGAATAATTGTTTCCCAAGCCATCCCCATGTGCACACCTTGTGTAAATCTGAATTTTGTATAATTTAAACCAGAAAGCATTCAACTACTGTTATCTCATCTAATTTATGTGCAGTTAAAATTTAATTAGGCTCATGATTTTTTGGCTGCACAACTGAATGCATGTACAGTACATGCAGAGGGAGACACACAATTCCAAAAAGGCCATAAAAAGGAGGGAAAATTTAAGTATCCAATTTGAAAAATAGGACAAACTACACAAATAACAATGGGAAATTAACCATTTTTTGAAAGGGTAGACAGTCCGGAGAAAGTAGTACTGGGCCACTTCTTATTTAACAGTCCATAATTGCAGGATGGAACAATAACCTGAGGATCTCACTGATACTGGCAACTTTTCTGGACAGTGTTTGCATAATGCTAAATTATTGCTTTGCTGACATATTTCTTTTCAGCTCAGGACTGCATATATGCTGTTCTTTATCATCTTCTAGGCACATTAATATATTCCTTGCCAACTAGCATTTGCTGTTCCCTTTCACCTGAAGCCCTTACCTCAATTCTTCTGTTTATTTCCAGCCTCTGACTTTTTCCTTTCTTTTTGTGAATCTTGCTGACTTGAATGCTGGTATAGAGGAATAATTTTGGATTGGTGGCTGGACTTGTAGAAGGTGCATAAATGAGAAGTTGAATGCAAGGGAAAAGGTCTCAGCACATGCTGAGGTTTTAAAAATATCACTTTCATGTAGAAATACTTGGCAGTTTTCACAAACAGATTTTGTTTTCTGTTAGAAAGGAAGCAAACTCTCTCTGTTTCTTTGGGGTTTTTTTCCCCCTTTTCCTAAGTGTTTTGTGTTGTTTTTTTTTTTCCTAGGAGGGTAATAGCTGCCCTCATTTCTGAAGGAGAAGGTTTTTCAGGGCCAGGGTTTTTATGTCAATATCAAACAAAAAGATCACCATCCATGGGCAGACACATCAGCATAGTCTGGTGGTCAGGATACTTTCCTGTCATCAGTTTAAATCAGAAGGATCCTTAAACCCATGTTTCTCTAATTGCAGTCTAGTGCCTTGACCTTTCCAGAAACTAATTAGGGATGGCAACCCTATCCTGTTCTGATTTCGTACTCCCACTCCCTCCTTGCATATTATGTCTCATTCCTCTGCTGCTTAATGAGTTTGCTGATACTGATGCTGTTCAGAACCAGTTCTTCAGCTGGCACACGTGAAAAATCATGACCAGACATCAGACTCACGGCACTACATTTAGGCATACTCTCAAGGTCTTGGTTTCTGTAGGTGCTGTGTTTTCCAAACCGTAGCTGAATGCTGCTAGGGTAGAGGAGGCCTAGCCAGCTGCTTCAACTATGATCATCTTTTTTGGCTGCTGCAGTTGATGTACAAGACTAACATAAGGACTAGCAGAGGCAGAAAGCTGGCTGCAAATCCTCTTTTACGTGTACCAGGCAGAGCAACAGATCCAAACACACTTATTTCTAACTTTCATTTGTTAACCAGGCATGACTGAACACAATTTCTTAGATGCAAATGCATCTGCTTGCAAAGCTTCACATTAAATTACGGTTTAAGTATCTCTGCCAACAGTTGACAACAGAGGTCCAAAGAGTGGCCAAGAGTCAACATTTCTGGAAGGTATAGCATGTAGATGTTAACATGGAGCTGCAATAAGCTGCAGAAAACTCTTGGAAGTGGGACTGGGAGGCCCTTTGGTTCCTGCCTACACAATTCTCCAGTAATACGGCACAGTCTTCTCATGTGTTATTGCGTTTGAAATGGAAGGGACACCTACCACACAGGTCACTCTGGGCAGTTCATCTTCTCTCCAACGTAATCATCAAAGCACACCTTTGAAATGGGCGATCATTTACACAGATAAAATAAAAATCCAATAGCAGCAAACAGATAGGAAGAGACAGCCCCTGTTCCCAAGACACAACTACAAAATAGGCAAATACAACATAGGCAGAGGCATACCAGAGTCTGAACAATGGCGTGGTTTGTTGCGTTCATGTGGGCATTGAGGGGGAATGAACACTCTCCATCACAGTAAAACGCAGCATAGCCCTCTGGTGCAATAATCCAATCCTAGAACAAGAACAAATAATCCCACTTAATTTTTTTTTCTCTCACTCAGAGAGTTTTAAACTATACCAAACTAACTAAGACTTGTCCAAGGACAAAATGAACTTCAGCATGTGGCATGTTAAATTACATTTTTTTTGCAAAAAAAAAGAGAAGTGTTTGCTTTATCCATGCAAAACTCAGATGAAAGTTAAATTAAACTTCCAAATCTGTACTGAATACGAAATAATGAGGCTGTAAGGAGGATTAAAGGTCCAAATATGTTTGTCAGAATTCTTTTATTCCCAGACTGAAAATCTTGAGCATTTCTTGGTGCAAGAAAAGTAATTAAAATGCTTCCTCTTTCTTCAGCATACTCAATACTAGTAATTATATTTTTACATGAGACCGAGGGTTGTTGATTACCCACTGGAATGTCACTGAATCATGCATTTTGAGTATTTCTAACAACACAGCATGGGAAAAAGACCACTAGAAGGAAAATATTTTAAAATGTTAATGAAAGCTCTGGGTTCAGTTTGCTTAATTTCTCCTTTGCCAGGCAAAGGTAATGGAGGTGCTGTGGGAAGGGCAGAGAGGATCAAGTACCTACTTCTTGGGTTTTGTTTCTTTTTATCTTATTTCACCATGAGTTTCACTGATCAAATATTGTACAGTGCAGCTTTGGCTTTTTCAGCTTTGAATTCTTCAAGTATTTTTTGTG
This sequence comes from Opisthocomus hoazin, assembly GCF_030867145.1. Taxonomy (NCBI): domain Eukaryota; kingdom Metazoa; phylum Chordata; class Aves; order Opisthocomiformes; family Opisthocomidae; genus Opisthocomus; species Opisthocomus hoazin. The sequence continues at coordinate 103,930,106 of NC_134415.1, read as the reverse complement.
GGGAAAAAAATAAAGTTCTTTTCTCTATGGCCAGCTTGAATAACTGATCTGAGAGCCTTGCACACCTTGAGGCGTGTCAGAATTTACTGTTTCAAAAAACAAAAAATCTGGTGATACCTGGAAAAATGTGTGATCTACAGAAAGACAATGGCTTTCTTGTTAATTAGCCTGAGCTCAAGTCAATATCACAAGCCTGCTCTGTGGCTGTGGACAGGGTGATCATGCTCTGCAGACTTGGGAAAACAGTCTCTGTCTGCTTTTTCAGGCTGCTGTGAGGGTAAACACACTAGAAAAAGTCAGGCAGAGTAATGAGGCCATATGACAATCCAAGCTAGATACGTAAAGTGTGAGCTGTCACTAAAGACACAGCATGCTTATTCTCCTCGTAGACTTGTTCTGCTCATGGATAGTTGTTTTAAAATAATTCTGAGAAATGTGAAATGCACAGACAGCCATCTCTGGGTTCTTACCTACATATGCAATATGTCTAGGTTATAGGTTGCTGATGGCCTTCTTGTTCTTAGAGCTCCTTGCTTTCTGGAAAAAAAACCTAGATTGATCTCTATTTTCTTTGCTCGCAATGGCCTGCCTCTGTCTTTATGACCTTTTACTACAAGTACCTTCTTTTTTTTCTTACTGTATGACAGGATGAATTTTTCCTAGAAATTATATAAACTTAACTATGGTGTTATAAAGATCACTGATCAGTAATCCAAGCTCTAGTTCCCTACAGACTATTTCCCTGCCCCAGTGAAATCTCTCTGAGCTGCAGTAGACAGCATTGAACCAGGGAGAATTCAAGTACAAATTTCAAAAGTTCCATTGATCATTGTGGGGATTTTGGTTTTATTTACTGCAGACCTACTCATATCCTGAACAAAAGTTCAGATTTAACTTACGTGAATGAATCCAGATCTTAAAGCCATTAACATCTGCAAAATCTTTGAGAGAACAGCAGCCGAAAAAGTTAAAGCAGTAGTGATAAGGATTCATTACAAAACACATTTAAAGGATTTATCTCTCATCAGTGAAATACCAATTACCACGAAGAAAACAGATTGTAAGTAATAAGGACAGTAAAATAGATTGTCCTAATTTGAATTGATAGGAAGCGACATTTATAATCATACCTGCCATCCTAAGTCTCGGAAACTCACGTAAAGTTCATGTTTCTTACATGCTTGCTTTTGCTCACTTGTGTTATAATCTAAAGGAAGAAAACAATAACAATAAATTGTTAAGAAGATTTGCTAGAAACAACAAGATTTAGCTATTTTTGAGCTCCTGACCAAACTGTACAAAGGAAAGGAACAAGCACACTGTCATTTATATTCCTAGGGTTGGTTGTAAAGGCACTGTAAACTTGGAAACACATCATCAGTAGCGTCAGCCTGATACAATTTGTATACAGAGTCAAAAAGTTGCATTCAGCATTAGGGCAAACAGGCCTACGAGATACCTGTTTGCTGGCTAGCTAGGCAATGACTCAGATAACATGCACACAGGTAATCAAAGGAGGAGAAGTGAGAGCTGGATCTAAGATACGGAGAAGTCATCTGTATGTTGGCACAAGTTTATTTGCCAGGTAAGGAAAGTAGCCCAATTCAAAAGATATTATTAACAATGATAAAAACTGCCCCAAAACAACAGATTTTCCAAACGTCTGTTATTTAAACCTTAGCACATTTTGTACTCCTTCATTTTTTACCGTATTTTCTGGAAATACTCACCACGATGATCTTCAGTTGGTAACATTAATGTAAACAAGTAGACTAACAGATGCTTTTTAAAGGCCTGAATGTTTCTGCACTCAAAGGTGTGTCAGGACACAAGGAAACAGAGAACCTTACATACATGCTTCTCCAGGACAATCTTAATCCTGAAGAAAATCTAGTCCTTGGTCCTTACTGCCCCTGACTAAAGGGAAAGGAAGAGTATAGTGTCATGGCTTCACTACATTAGCACCCCAGAGCTGGTTTATAATGCTATTCAAGTGATGCCATCAGTGAGGTATGCGATGGAGCAGGGAGGACAGGCTGTGTCCTCTGGTTCCATTTCAAGAATGCATAAAGCGGCTTTTTTGGACCAAAATAATTATTCTGACAGGAAAAAAAAAAAAAAAAAAAAAAGAAAAAGTTGGCTGAAATTCACAACAACAACAAAACCCCCCAAACAAACAAATAAGACACTGGAAAAAGAAACAAAATCTTCATTTTTTTTAGGAACAGGTTTTTAATATTAAAATATTTTAGGCTGGGATGGGAGGGTATCTGTTGAAAAATTCATGGAAAATTAACAGAGAGGCCTTTTTCTCATAAAATGAAAGGAAGAGAGTTCTACAGTCTGTGAGATAACCCCTTTATAGTGCTTCACTATCCTTGCAGAAATGTCTTCCAAATAGCTGGCTTAAAGGCACTTTTCTGCAAATTTACCAACTGCTTCTTGTCAGGTGTCCCGATCTGTGCTATCATTTCTTCTCTTCAGTTTCTCTGTGTCTTTCTGAAGATGGGAGGGCCAAAACTGAACACAGTGCCAAATAAAGTAAAATAATTATTTCCTACAATTTCTGGATTATTTTCTAACAGTATATCCCAGAGCACTTTTGCAGCAAAACCACGCTGTCAAATCATCAGCTTTAGATCCTTTTTTTAGAGTACTCCTGCCTAGTCGTTTTAGGATTATGTTGTATTTATGCAAATCAATGAATAAAGAACAGGTTGGGGGTGAAGATGTTGATAAGAACAACAGTATGATGGGACTGCGGCAACCATGATAGAGTGGAGTTAAAAGGTTCTGAGACATGACCAGGATCAACAACAGCATTGCAACCCTTCATAAACGACCTGGATGAAGAGTTAGAATGTACCCTCAGCAAGTTTGCTAATGACACCAAACTGGGAGGTGTGGTAGACACACCGGAAGGCTGTGCTGCCATTCAGCGTGACCTGGATAGGCTGGAAAGCTGAGCAGAGAGGAACCTGATGAGGTTCAACAAAGGCAAATGCAGGGTCCTGCACCTGGGGAGGAACAACCCCATACATCATTACAGGCTTGGGGTGGACCTGCTAGAGAGCAGCTCTGTGGAGAGGGACCTGGGTGTCCTAGTGGACAACAGGTTGACCATGAGCCAGCAGTGTGCCCTGGCTGCCAAGAAAGCCAATGGCATCCTGGGGTGCATTAGGAAGAGTGTGGCCAGTAGGTCAAGGGAGGTTCTCCTTCCCCTCTACACTGCCCTGGTGAGGCCTCATCTGGAGTACTGTGTCCAGTTCTGGGCTCCCCAGTTCAAGAAAGATGAGGAGCTACTGGAGAGAGTCCAACGGAGGGCTACGAGGATGGTGAGGGGACTGGAGCATCTCCCCTACGAGGAGAGGTTGAGGGAGCTGGGCTTGTTTAGCCTGAAGAAGAGAAGGCTGCGAGGGGACCTCATAAATGCTTACAAATATCTGAAGGGTGGGTGTCAGGAGGATGGGGCCAAACTATTTTCAGTAGTGCCCAGTGACAGGACAAGGGGCAATGGGCACAAACTGGGGCACAGGAAGTTCCGTCTGAACATGAGGAAGAACTTCTTCCCTCTGAGGGTGACGGAGCCCTGGAACAGGCTGCCCAGGGAGGTTGTGGAGCCTCCTTCTCTGGAGATATTCAAGACCCGCCTGGATAAGGTCCTCTGCGGCCTGCTGTAGGTGACCCTGCTTTGGCGGGACGGTTGGACTAGATGACCCACAAGGTCCCTTCCAACCCCTACCATTCTGTGATTCTGTGATTCTGTGTAACCCTGGACTTCTGGAGAACAGATTTCAGCTTGCTCAGTGATCTTCTTCACATGATCTTGTGGCAGACTGGCCTGGAGGGCAAAGGAGACCAGGAGAGCTGGCTGATCTCCCAGGCAATCTCTATGAGAAGCACAAGGTAAGTCCACTCTCACGTGCAGTTTAAGCAAGTATGGCACAAAGCCACTGTGGCTGAATAGGAAACTCTTGACTGAGCTCAAATTCAAATAGGAAGTAAAAGTAACGTGGAATTGGGATGAGCTACACAGAGATAATATAAACACATTGCCTGAACATGCAGGGACGGATGTTGGGAAAGCCAAAGCTTAGCTGCAGTTAAAACTTGTAAGGGATGTGAAGGTCAACAAGGACTTCTATAAGTACACTCATAGCGAAAAGAAAATCAAAGAAAAATACAGATTCATTATTCAGTAGGGCAGAGGACAAGGACTTAGAACAGGTTAAGGTACTCAATGAGTTCTTTGTCGTGTTTTTTACTGGCAAGATTTACCTTCAGGACTCCCAAATCCCTAACCCTTGTGACTGAAGCTCTACCCAGAGCAAAAGAATTAGAGTTAGGAACCAGTATAAGCAAAGTGAAGATACACGAGTCCATGTGAGCAGAAGGGATAGTTTCAGGGTGGGGAATGAGCTGACCAACATCACCGCAAAGGCTCTCGCTGCCATTTTTGGGTGTTTATAGTGACTGGAGGTTCCGATGATTCAAAAATGGAAAATGTCACATCCGTCTTCAAGAAGGGCAATCAGCTTAACTTCAGTATCTAGCAAGTCTGTGGAGCAAATTCTTCTGGAAGGTGTGTGCAGGCACATGAAGATCAAGAAGGTGTTTGGGAACAGTCAGCATGGGTTTACTTGTCCAAACTGTGCCTAACCAACCCAGTTGTTTTCTGTCGTGAGCTGACTAGATTTGTGGGCTTTTGAAGAGCACTGAATGTTGCTCGCTTTGCTCTTAAGAAGGTTTTTCATATGGTCTCCCATGGTATTCTCAGGGCCAAACTGGTCAGATACAGTTTGGATAGGTAAATAATATAACGGGTTGAAACTTGGCTGGGCTGCTGGGCTCGAAAGGTTATGATCAGTGATAATAAGTCCAGCTGGCAGCTGGTTACTAGGGATGTCCCTAAAGGATCAGTACTGATGCCAATACTGATAAATGTCTTTGTTAGTTATCTGGATAATAGAACAGAATGTGGTGTCTGTAAGTTCACAGAGGATACCAGATCTGGGAGGAGTGATCAGTCATCCAAATTACCAATAAAATGTTGGACAGAATCAAATCCACAAGAGACTCAATGAGATGTCATTCAAAATACCCACCCAAATTTTACTGTTATTTGATACATGCCTTTTGAATATGCTTTTTCTTTCTTTTTTTCAACAGGCTATGTACCTACTTTCTGTTGAATATAGCTGTGTCCAAATATGTCTCCTGAAACTGTGTCAAAAGCTGTGCACAAGTCAAGGCGTATCTATTTGCAGTACTAAATAACTTGTTCTAGTACCACCAGGGATGTTAAGTTAGGCTTTCTAAGCTAGAATAACCCAAATTCTTATTCCTTTTTAAAGATGGATACAACCTTGTTTCCTGTGGTATTTTCCTAGTCCTTCATGGGCTGATTCTCTATGACAGTCATTAAAGGTTCCCCATAGATAGTTGGTTACCTGCTGCCATCTCAGATACTCTCAGTTGCCCCGGGGCACATGGGGCCAAAATATATACCCACATCCTATGGGAGTCCTGTGTCTTTCTGGAGTAGCCACTGGAAGCAAGGAAGGATACCCTAGGACACCACGAGTTTTCAAAAATCTATGTGCCTGTAATATTACCAAGTACTCTTAGTCAACATTTCTGCTGAATTGTCTGTAATAATCAAGTGCGTTCTGCACTTACATTAGAAGTAAGATGAAGTTAGTAGAGAGCAAAGGAAATTTAACTTAAAATGATCAAACTGTGTTTCACTGATCACTCTTTACAAGGATCTGTATATTGATTTTGACTAATATCAGTGCTCATAGGAGGTAAATATTGAGCTTTTCTGCTTGAGTTATCACTTTGCAAAAAAACTGTGACTGAAAACTGTGGGAAATAAATGCATATGAGCAAGACAGGAAAGTCACAATCTGGTTTGAGACAGCACTTGAGCAGGCAAACAATGAAAGCCAAAGATTGTGCTTTTGCCAGTTTTCTCTCCATCATGATATTTTCATATTTAAGTATAGGTACAGAAGTTTTAGCACCAGAACATAGCAGAAGTCCCTACAGTTAAAGGAGAAAGGCTGAATCATAAATATGTAAGTCATCTCATAGATGTCTTCAATGTCTCAATACTCTGAATTATGTGAATATAAGTTAACCAGTGGTGGATATCAGAACACCTGACAAGATGGGTTGCATTTCATATGCAGATATATCTGCAAACCATCTATACCCATACACCTGTGAAGAAAGTGAGACTTGGGCAAGTCTGTATTCCTTCCTTGAATTTTATCTTTTATATAAGACAAATGTTGTGTGTAATGTAACATTTCATATAAGTATCAGATGTGAAATTTATAATAAGATCTGGTGCCAAGGATCCAGTTTCACATGCTGTAGCTTCAAGGCCCATATGCTTATTCTGTCAGGAATCAAAACCATAGGCTATTGCGACTAAGAAAACATTTTTCCTCAGCTATTCGGGGACTGCAGTTGGGGTCCGAACCGCTAGGTAGCAGAAAGAGCTGTCGAAGGAGGGCAAGATAATATATTTGCAAGAAATTAAGAAATAAGTTGTTTGTTTTTTTTTTTCCCTAGGGAAATAAAGGCATATATACATGCCTGTGTATAATACCACAACGTACTGGGTTTTTAATGAAGTGTGACATCAACCAATAAAATAGAGGAAACACAGAGTTAAACATTGTTTTCTGTTTTTATCTCACTGCATTATGAACAAAAATTGTGTAACTTTATTTTTGAGTTTCTTGATGTAAGTCACTATTCAGTATTTAAATGTGAATATCCTCTGTTGTCCAATTACACCGTAATTTGACTTAGATGATGTTAAAAAAAAATGAAGCCAGACTTTGTTTTAAAGAAGAGTTACGTGATATACTTTGGGACCAAGCTGTCTTGTTTTGATTTGTTTTTCCTTTTATCTACAGTTTGACAAAAATACAACTTGGTAAGGAATAAACAGTTCAGTCCTCTCTGCATAGCAATGAGGTGCAGTCTGAATGCTAAGTTTAATTCTGTCTGTCTTTGCACTGCCTTGAGGCCATCTTCTCTTGAAGTTCTTAGCAACACAGGGATGCTGACCCCCAATCTGTCAACATTTGCCCAGCTGTTATAATAACTGACACATATAGATTTCATATTCTTCAAGTTGTGTTTATGCATATCTTCATGAATAATACAAAAAAAAAAAGTGTTGTCCATTGGAAGAGAAGAACTGATTTGCCCAGTGGGGCTTTCCTTTATGATGTGCTGAGAATACAGTAAAGTTAATCACTGAGGTTAAAGAACTTAGAAAAGAAGAAGGCAAAAGGAAGAAGGCAAAAGACAAAAGAAAAAAGGCAAGAGGCAAAAGGAAGATGATGAAAGGTAAGGGCAAAAGAATGCAGAAAGAGAAAAAAAGGAAAAAAGGGGGGAAAAATCAAAAGGGAAAAAGTCAGAAAAGGAAAAAAGAAAAAAGCAAGGAGAAAAAGAAGGCATGACTGTAGTAAAGTTTGCATTGATGTGCAGAGAGAAGTATAACCAAAGCCTGTGACATATAAATGACAGCATACCTATCTGCATCTGGCTATATAGCCTCCGGCCACATACATAAGCATTTTTCACTGTCAATGTCTGGCTTCGATGTTGTAGACATAAGATTATGGAATAAGCTTAGAAACAAGCACCTACGTCACACAATTACATTTGCCCATCACTGTATCATTTTCATCAACAGTGTCTTGCATCAAAAGGTAAATGAGAATTGAATATGGCCTATTGACAGGCTGTCATGAGAAAGATGATGGGCATAATCCTTTCAGTGTTTCTTTGGTGTAAATATGAAGAGATTAATTATCCTTTCAAAGGACTGCTCATTACTGGAAGCTGTAGAGAACTGGGAGACTCAGCCTTTTCCCACATGCCTGCAGGGATGCAGCATATCCACTGACTTGTAAAGTTCCTGAGGCTGGTGAACAGGAGGAAAAGGGCGTCGCTTTTCCCTGATAACAGGCTTTCCCCATGGAAGAACTCTGCCTGTATTCTGAGAAGATGTGAAGATCTGGGAATAACAAAGTGTTCCCTCCTTCATGTCTTTTTTGTACACTGTACCATTTGGATAGAATTTGCACATTGCATTTGTATCCATCGGTGTGCTCATCTGCCGATTTTAATGAGTAGTGTTGTAGTAGTTATTAAAAGAAAAAGTCTTCTGAATCACTCATAGCATGAAAAGTCCTATCACTGATCATCAATGACACCCAGATATAAGAAGTTTTTTGTGATATGGGGACTGTTGAGGCAAACTGCAATCCAGGAGCACAGAATCTGATTTGCCATGGCGCAGGAGCTACTCCTCTAAGTGGCTTTGCTATGGAGGATGTCGCTGTGCGAGGCTGTCATTACTCATCTGCCTTCAGCTTTGCCACTTATTCCAGCCTGCCCGTATCTTGCTGCCTCCGTTTCCAGTCAGAGGATGCTGCCCCTGCCTTTGATGCAACTGCATATGCAGTTACTTCTTCATCTAATTTTGCTTTAACAGTATGGTTTTCTTGAATCACAACCTTTTTTGACAGAGATCTGGCTTGGATCAATGTATATAGTGATGCACCTCTACATTTATGCAGACTGGGGGCCTAAAAATTTTAGGAGAAAATTTGGTTCATAGTGCTCATTTCACTAGAGATGTTCTGATTTGTCTTGTTTTACTACCACTCTGGAGCACGACTTGATGCACAGATGAATTTGACTGGTGTTTTGAAATACACAGACAGCTCTTCCTGAGGTGATTCTCATGCCGATGCAACTTGCTGCCACGTGTTAAGGTTGACTTTTTCTCAGCTTAAACCAGCAGGGAGCTTGTGTTTAGCTTTCCTACTACAATCAAGGAGGCTTAACAAATCTGTTCAACACTCATTTCCTCATGGAAAGAAAAGATGGTTTTCATTCTGAAAGTATTATATTTAGGTATCTTACGTGTAACGTACTTTGATGATTTTTTCCACCCCCCCAAATAATGTAAATCTCATAATTAATAGACCGTTTCCAGAAAATACAAAAAATCTCTTAAAAATATTTTTCATGCAGAGAGAATATTACTTGCTCTTGAGGTAAGATATTACATTTTGGAGCTAATGCAGTTCTACATATCATGTTTGAATTTATTTAAAAACAAACAAACAAAACAACAAACAAATAAAAACCCAGAAACTCCACCCCCATGTTGTGTCATAAAGTCCAAAACCCTTTTATGAAAATAGGGAAGTGCATCATGCAATAGCAGTAAAATAGAAGGAATATTTTCTGCAGGTGAAAATTCAGATTCAGTTCCTCTACTGAAGTGAATGAATTCAAAGCTAGCATCAGCTGGCAAGCTTAACTGATGTGCATGCTTAAACCACATCTGAATTACAAGATGCTCAGTCAATTTTAAACCTGTCTTGTTTCAAAAAATCTGAAGACGTTTAAGCAGTTAATGAGAAAGAATGTTTCATCAATATCACTTTAGAAATAATGAAAAGTTTTAAAAATGCCTTTCTGCTATGGAGCATGTAATTTCTTTTTTTTCCTAGTAAAAAGCTAAAATTCTCTAGTTTGGGACTTCTTTCATTATTTATTTATAACTGCTCCCCTGCAATATTGACAAATAAGGAGTTAGAAGTTAATTGTACAGATGAGCCATTTGTGCTATAGCTATACAGAACATCAGAAATACTTGACAATACTCAATCCCCCCACCACCAAAAACCCACTTGTAAACAGAGATCCCTGGCACCTTCACAAATTTCAGGGGGGTTTCAAAAGCTAGGGTCCTCAGAGGGAGCATACATCTTTCTAAGTCATCTACCTCAGAAATAACTATGCTACAGGTCCTCAGAGGAAACTAGAGAAATAGCTCAGTATTTTTTCTACCTATGCAATTTTTGACCACGAGCTGGCAGGGCTCATTGAGAGGGCTTTAAACTAGGTTCGAAGGGGGAAGGGGATATTGCCCAGCTCACTAGGGATGAGCCTAGGCTTGGAGTGCCAAGGCCAGGGGTGAGATTGACAGCCCAGCTCAAGTGTGTTTACACCAATGCACGTAGCATGGGCAATAAACAGGAGGAGCTGGAAGCCATTATACAGCAGGACGGCTACGACTTGGTCGCCATCACAGAAACGTGGTGGGACAACTCGCATGACTGGCATGCTGTCATAGATGGCTACAGACTCTTTAGGAAAGACAGACCAACAAGGAGAGGTGGGGGAGTTGCTCTATATGTGAGGGAGCAACTGGAATGCATTGAGCTTGGCCCGGGGGCAAATGAGGAACGAGTTGAAAGCTTGTGGGTTAGAATTAAGGGACAGGCTCACACGGGTGACATTACGGTGGGTGTATACTACAGGCCACCTGACCAGGAGGAGGAGGTTGATGAGGTCTTCTACAGGCAGCTGCAAGCAGCCTCACAGTCACAGGCCCTGGTTCTCATGGGGGACTTCAACCACCCTGACATCAGCTGGGAAGACCATACAGCTAGGCAGGCGCAATCCAGGAGGTTCCTACAGAGCATCGATGATAACTTTCTGATGCAAGTGGTGGAGGAACCAACAAGGAAAGGCGTGCTGCTGGACCTCGTGTTAACAAACAAGGAGGGACTGGTGGAGGATGTGAAGGTCGGAGGTAGACTCGGCTGCAGTGACCATGAAATGGTCAAGTTCAGGATCCTGCATGGAGGAAGCAGGGCGATAAGCAGGATCAAAACCCTGGACCTCAGGAGGGCTGACTTTGCCCTCTTCAAGGAGCTACTGGGAGGAATCCCATGGGACAGGGCTCTCGAAGGCAGGGGGGTCCATGAGTGCTGGTCGCTCTTTAAACAACACTTCTTCCATGCACAGGAGCAATGCATCCCCTTGAGAAAGAAATTTAGCAAAGGAGGCAGGAGACCTGCATGGTTAAACAAGGAGCTTCTAGCGGAGATCAGGCAGAAGAGAAAGGTCCATGGAATGTGGAAAGAGGGACAGGCCACTTGGGAAGAGTACAGAAACGTGGTGAGAGCATGCAGGGATGCGACAAGGAAGGCCAAGGCTCGCCTGGAATTGAAGCTGGCAAGGGATGTTAAAAACAACAAGAAGGGCTTCTTCAACTACATCAGCAGCAAAAGGAAGGCTAGGGACAACGTGGGGCCGCTGCTGAATGAGGCGGGTGTCCTGGTGACGGAGGATGCGGAGAAGGCAGAGCTACTGAATGCCTTCTTTGCTTCAGTCTTCAGTGCTAAGACTGGCCCTCAGGAATCCCAGGCCCCGGAGGTAAGAGAAGAAGCCTACAAAGAGGACGACTTTCCCTTGGTCGAGGAGGACTGTGTGAGGGATTGCTTAAGTGATCTGGATGTCCACAAATCCATGGGCCCCGATGGAATGCACCCACGAGTGCGGAGGGAGCTGGCGGATGTCATTGCTGAGCCACTCTCCATCATCTTTGAGAGGTCCTGGAGGACAGGAGAGGTGCCCGAGGACTGGAGAAAGGCCAATGTCACTCCAATCTTCAAAAAGGGCAAGAAGGAGGACCCAGGGAACTACAGGCCGGTCAGCCTCACGTCCATCCCGGGTAAGGTGATGGAGCAGCTTATCCTGGAGGCCATCATCAAGCAAGTGGAAGAAAAGAAGGTTATCAGGAGTAGTCAGCATGGATTCACCAAGGGGAAATCATGCCTGACCAATCTGATAGCTTTCTACCATGACATGACTGGCTGGGTAGACGAAGGGAGAGCCGTGGATGTTGTCTACCTTGACTTCAGCAAGGCTTTCGACACAGACTCCAATGATGTCCTCCTAGGGAAGCTGAGGAAGTGTGGGCTGGATGAGTGGTCGGTGAAGTGGATAGAGAACTGGCTGAATGGCAGAACTCAGAGGGTTGTCATCAGCGGCGCTGAGTCTAGTTGGAGGCTGGTGACAAGTGGTGTCCCTCAGGGGTCAGTACTGGGCCCAGTCTTGTTTAACTTCTTCATCAACGACCTGGATGAAGAGTTAGAATGTACCCTCAGCAAGTTTGCTGACGACACCAAACTGGGAGGTGTGGTAGACACACCGGAAGGCTGTGCTGCCATTCAGCGTGACCTGGATAGGCTGGAAAGCTGGGCAGAGAGGAACCTGATGAAATTCAACAAGGGCAAGTGCAGGGTCCTGCACCTGCGGAGGAACAACCTCATGCACCAGTACAGGCTTGGGGTGGACCTGCTGGAGAGCAGCTCTGCGGAGAGGGACCTGGGTGTCCTGGTGGACGACAGGTTGACCATGAGCCAGCAGTGTGCCCTGGCTGCCAAGAAAGCCAATGGCATCCTGGGGTGCATCAAGAAGAGTGTGGCCAGCAGGACGAGGGAGGTTCTCCTTCCCCTCTACACTGCCCTGGTGAGGCCTCATCTGGAGTACTGTGTCCAGTTCTGGGCTCCCCAGTTCAAGAAAGATGAGGAGCTACTGGAGAGAGTCCAACGGAGGGCTACGAGGATGGTGAGGGGACTGGAACATCTCCCCTACGAGGAGAGGTTGAGGGAACTGGGCTTGTTCAGCCTGAAGAAGAGAAGGCTGCGAGGGGACCTTATAAATGCCTACAAATATCTGAAGGGTGGGTGTCAGGAGGATGGGGCCAAGCTCTTTTCAGTGGTGCCCAGTGACAGGACAAGGGGCAATGGGCACAAACTGAGGCACAGGAAGTTCCGTCTGAACATGAGGAAGAACTTCTTCCCTCTGAGGGTGACGGAGCACTGGAACAGGCTGCCCAGGGAGGTTGTGGAGTCTCCTTCTCTGGAGATATTCAAGACCCGCCTGGACAAGATCCTGTGCAGCCTACTGTAGGTGACCCTGCTTCGGCAGGGGGGTTGGACTAGATGACCCACAGAGGTCCCTACCAACCCCTACTATTCTGTGATTCTGTGATTCTGTGATTCTGTGAATTAAGAAGGGTTTTTTTCAGGATACGTTTCAATACTCATTTTTAACCTTCAAGAGGGATTTTATTCCAGTAGATCACCAGGTAAACTTCAAACAGGTTTAGAAAGATATTTGAATAATTTCTGTGTTTTCTTTAGCAAGTCAATAGCAGTTTGTGGTTGTTAAGGCAAAATTCATCCTTGTGCAGAAGATCAGGGAAGGCTTCTGCATTACATTGGAGGGGTCTCTAATCTGCCACTTTTGAGGTTCTGAGAAGTGATGCATAATGCTCACAAAGGTTCTCCACAAACAGATGAGTTCCACTCCAGGGCTGTATTCTTTCCACTAAATACTGATTTTCTTACTTGTAGACATCCACAGGGCTTAAGAAGAGCATCTGTAGTGAGGTTTTGATATGCTGGTACTAGATCTGCCATACTTTTAGAAAGACACATTTTCACACCTTGTCTCCAAAAAGTAGAAATATTTGTTCAAAAGTGAGAATATTTAGAAAGTGACTTTGTGCCTCCAGCTGAAAGGAGCATTTCAGGAAAGAACTGGAGCAAAACTTATTCCAGGCTCTAACGGTACTAACAATGTTTACACATGCATTATTTTCAGTACCTTTCAGTTAAATAAGGGATTGAAATCACTCTGTTCAGGGATACACTGTGTATTTACATCAGTACGGGTCAGCTGGTCTGAACTCATAGACAGTTTACTCTTTCATACATTGGTTAAGTTTCCTCGTTTCCAGTGTTCAGATTTTTGTGTTACGTCTTGGGTTCTTCAGCTGAAAGGCAGTTAAAGCAAGAGTCTGAACACCATCTTTTGCTGAGGCTTCCTAGACAAGCAGTTGGGGTGAAACCCTTCTCTCTACCTTTTTGTCCCATGTAGCAAAGATCTCATCTGGTTGCCTAGTACAGAGGACTAGGTTCAAGCTCAGGTACAGCCTTTCCCAAACTACTTGGTCATTTCACCATCCAGGAGCCCACGATACCTGTAAGTGACCTATCTCAGAGAAGGTAGGTCATGCTCAGGGCCAACATAACAAAAGAGGTTTAAGCAAAGCTGGGGTGGGGGTCAGGTAGAAATGGAGGGGGAACACCATATCTGACAGTCCAGCCAATGAGGAATATCTTGTTGAGCTGTTGCGACTCCACAGCATTTGAGCAGGTGCCCATAACTCTTTAGACAGACTAGTAAATTGTAGTTTCATCTTACCCCCAACACTTGGCATCCTGGAAGACTCCTGATGACTACTGGATTTGTTGCGGTTCTGATTTTTCCTTTTATTGTTGGCTGCTCGGACAGAACGCAAAAGCACTTCACTTGCCTTGAAGAATGCAACCATGAATGGCTGCTTTGACTGAGGCCCATGTCTTCCAATCAGGCCAGCAGATTTAACATTGATACTTCGACCTATAAAGTAGTGGAAAGAGTAAGTTAAAAGGTGAACTTCTGCCAGTCTTGAAGCCACCGTGGGAGTTCAGCTGCTGACTGAAGCATGGCAAGGATTTTGCCCAGAATCCTGAATTTACGTGATTAAGAATCCTAACCGCGTTTTGTTGAACAGAACTTAACAGACAAAAAATTCAACAATTTACAAAAGATTCAACAGCTTTACAGGTAGTTTGTCATTGCATAAAATTGCAGTCTCTGTGCTCTATAAATCTTATTCATTACACAGGTATTTTAATTCAGTCTCATGTACACATGTATAGAACTGAAATATAAATGAGCCCCAGTAAATCTATAGGCTATCGAAAGGATAATGTAATGCTATCATCTAATTTTTGCATCACTTGAATGTGAGATGTGGAATCATATATCCCCAAAGCAAATTCCCGGTAGCAAAGAGAAGTGTATGTAATAAATATACTTCTGCTTTAAAAATAAATATTGTGCCATGTTACTCAAACTGATGTTCATTTGCTAGTAAAGGTAGTAAGGCATTTGGTCATTCAAGAGAACAGAGTTTGAAATATGTACATTATTGACTCTGGTTCTCTTCCCAGGGGATGTGCATATTTCTTTAAAATATTTGTTCAGTCAGGACTGTGTGGTAACCTCAGTATATTATAGGATCTAAACCTCACTAAGAGAAAAGAAAGCAAAACAAGTCACTGAAACGACATCAGTGACATTTTAGCAAATAAACCCTTGCTCTTAACAGAATTTATTTTGGCAGCATAAACACTTTTGTGTGTACGTGTATTATGCAGAGCCCTTCAACCATCAGAAAATGAGACAGTGTCATGTGAAGCTGTGCAGCTGTGCTGGGTGGGGGACACAGAGGTCCTTTAAATGGGAAGGTACGGGTGCAGGCACCGCGTCGGGGTGCCTGGGGATTCTTCTAAACCGCCTGGAAAAGTTTGCTACGCGGGCGATGAAGGAGCATCTGCCTCACAAACGTATAATGCTGTTAACTCAATCATCCCGAAAAAGAACTTACAAATAAGCATGGGAGTAAAGCTTATAGAAATAAGCATACAGGTTTCCTTTTCAAATACAAACTTATAGTGGCTGTATGCCAGAGTCTATATTTCTTACAAAAACTCTATCACTGGCGTAAATGAAAGAGGCAGTTTGATTTGTGGTTAAAGTAGTTTCCATTCTACTTCCACTGTAACAAATGTATTAATTCAGCTCAGACTTCCTCCTTCTGGCAGCCCTTTTGCAGTAAAAAGAGAAATTAGAAGTTCCAGCCAAATACCATACCTTGAACTGACCCACTTCAATACATAAACACTTTTACAACATGTTTATTCAGGTGTAGCACTTTAAATTGGTTTAAGATGTTTCCAGTGACAGAGAGCCCAGCAAAGGCAGGAGAAGAACTGAGAAAGTTTGCAGTTATGGAGCAGAGTAATTGGCAACATATTCTGAACAATTTTGATAATTACTTTTTTGACTGCAAGGGAAGACTGTATTTGTTGAAGCTCCTGATTTAATTTTAAATGGATTTTTAGTCTTGTGTTTCTTTAATTCTTTTATTTGAGTTACTATTAAATAATTCAGTAATATTAATTTCTCTATGTTCCAATCTTCTCTTGCAAGTCAGATATGAAAAACTGTGCAGACTATTCTCTATTCATTGCAGCATGGACAACCTAGCCTCTTACCACAAAGTTCCAAGTTTCCCCTCATTTCTAGAGGGAGTATTTTTCCTATTTTTCTTTATTTTTTTTGTCCAATGACTTTTAGAATTTTAATTTTATCTGTAAAAGATTAATACCTTGCTGGTGGACATTTTAAGAATACTATTAGATTTATATACTGAGGGCTGTAAAGATGTGTGGAGTTTTTCTGAATTTAAACCTAGGTTCTCTGAATTTACAATGGTGGATATTGTGTGCGAACCAAAATATCCTTCAAACCAATGTGAACTCCCTTTAAAATAACTTTTAATATTATTAAGTTTCCTCTGGGTTTCCTTTAGACTTCAGCAATGAGATGGCTATTAAGATTCCACAAGTTAAGGCTTACTTGGTTATTCAGGGTATAGAGATATACTATAAAAAATTAATCCTGTAACTCACAGCCTTTTTACGTACAGAAACAGCTTATGTGACTTTATTCCTTTATTCGTTTGGTCTTTTGAGCAACCAGCCTGAGTTTTTAGGACCCATTGGTTCAACTCATGAACGGTATACGCACCGAATCGGCTTCTAGTGCAGTCAACAGGAAAACTTTTATTGGCTTCTGTGGGTCCGTCATTAAACTTTTCTCTCTCAGTTTATCATATACCTTAGCTTAACTACAACTTTCAGAAGACGAAGCAATTAAAATATACACTGCCCTTGAGACGCTATATTTCTTCCACGGAGGATCTCTGAACTGTTTGGTTTGGAAATTCAAACCACATATGTTGTCTCCATTTTAGGTTGCTTCTGTGTAAAAGAAGGTTTGTATTTACAGATATTCTGTTATCCTTTATTTAAAAAGAAAAATTGTGTGTGGGGGGGAGATTTCCTTCAGTCGAAGTACACAAAGCTTTGCCCCTTCCTGAACAGGAGGTACGTCAAAGTATCCTGCCTCTCAAATGCATGAAGCTTTCTGCTACAGCAGTAGCTCCGTCTGTATGCTACGGCCTTGTTAAGTAGTCCTCACCTTTGTCTGTAGTCTGGATTTCAGAATACAGTGAGAAAAATCTTACCTGAACTGGCCTTTATAGCAAGAAGCAGTTTGGGCTTCATTTTTAGTAAGTGGTTTTGGTCTATTTTAAGAATACTATTAGATTTATATACTGAGGGCTGTAAAGATGTGTGGAGTTTTTTGTTTCTTGTAAGCATTTAGAAAACTCTGGGCTTCGATGACAGCTGAAAATCCAGGTCTCTCCATCACACAGTTGTTCCCTACTGTGGTATTAGAGCAGTATTTTCTGTAATCAGCTGAATGACTCAGGCTGACCTGCTTAACTGCACCTTCTCTCGGAGCTTCACTCACAAGTAACTGGTAAAACCAAGCCAGCAAGATGTGTCTCTCCGCTTGTCTTGAACATCTCTGAACAATAATTGAGCGTAGTCAAGCATTCTGAAAAATGGGTTTGGTTTTATACTTCCATCACATCTTCAGTTCTGAGGATTTCAAAGGCTTTTCTTCAGACTTTAGAAGAAAAGAAGAAATTGCAAGAAACCAGCAGTCAGCTAGCCCCTGCTCCACTGAACCTCACCACTGCAATTGCCCCCATACCTAGGAAAAACAAATAAGCATAACAGATGGACTTACTCTATGCAGGGACAGGCCAGAGCCTCTGTATTCCTCACATTCTGGCATGCGTTTCTCAATCGTGCTAAGATAATTTACTATCTCTTCTCCACATTGACAGGTATATTTGGAGACTAAGACTTCTTTAAAGCATTATGTTCCAAATCTGCTGAACTCCTTAGTCCTTATTCATATGATTTTGAGTCTTTGGCAAGACGTATGTGTTTGACTTGGCATTAAAACTTCTTTTTGGCTTTTATTCCATTTGATAGTAAAGTGCCCATAGCAGTTTGCATAAAAGGCTGTGTGGAAGTGCTGGTTTAACTGAGTGAACTGAAAGGATATTATTTGCCTTTTCACCTTCTTTCCCCTTACAATAAAGGCATTGCTGCTGCAGAAAGAACTGTGAAGTTCAGCTTACAAAAAGGTGCTACCTCGACAGTCCTGATGATTTTGTTCTTTTTTTTTATTTTTCCCACAGAATAGGAATAGCACTCAGGATCGTAACTGCAGAGCTTTTTGCTGTGTCACTACGTCCATTTTTCTACTGTGACATGCAGTGTTATCATAACAATTCTTTTCATGAACTGACCAAGTTCTATCTTAAAAGTTCATTTTCCCCCCCAGCTGCTCCAAATGGTAATGCAAGAGCCCTGCGAGCTTGCAATAATGATCTGTCTCACAGTCCTGACCTGGAGACATTGCCTCGTTTTTCCTGACCTTCAGAAAGCTGACTTCTGAGATCGCCCATGTGGATGCCAATGACACTGGTAAGATTTGTGACTTGGCTGTCTCTCCTCAGGCAGCATATATTTTATGTAAGGCATTGAGCAGACACTAATTTTGCAAGAGCTTTCAGCCATTATGTGTTTTGGCCAGATTTACACTGGCAACACAGGACAATGAGTGATTCCAAGATCCATTATTTTGTCCTGAGTCATCGAACTGAAGCAAACCACTCATTTTGTTATGAAAAACAAGCACTTATTTACTTTCAAAAGTGTTCAACAAGTCATAAAACACATTTTACAGATTAACCACTACTGCTAGGTCGCAGTAGTCATTTTGGTAATAATTTTATATATTTGTAGATAGAAATTAAAACTTTAGCGATGCAGAGAATTCATTCCTGGTTTGCAGAAAAAAAGATTTCCAGTGCCACACCTACGGTTTCCTCCTTGTGGGGAGTAATATCTGAAATGAGGATTGGGAAAAGCCTTTTGGACAAAGACCCTGAGTATACAAGGTCCAATAACATCTAATATTTGAGCAAAAACTGTCCTGAGGGTCTGAGTCTGAAAGTTCACAAAGTAGTTTTCACAATTATGTAAGAACTTGTGTGGTTTCTCATGCTCTTGAAAGCAATGGGACTTCAGAGAAAGAAAAGAATTGAGGTAAAGTTTGTCTACCAAAGCGTATATGAAGTCTTATTAAAAAAAAGAAGAGAAAACCTAACAACACAAATGTGATGGTCTGTATATAAGACATCCTCAACACTCCAAAGTATTTAGTACTGTCTCTATTATATCATCTACATTAACTGTTACGCAAGCTTTTCCTTTGGTGGATGCATTTATCTATATCAACATAAAGTATGCTTTTGAAACAAGATTCATGTGTTTTATTAACTCTTCTGCTCCCTGAAGGCTTTAAGGAATTCTGAAAAATGGGTGGTCTTAGAAGGTCTGCTTTGCATTTCCTAGGCTTCACCGCTTTTGTCAAAACTGAAGATTCAGCTTTTGTTTTTAAAATTTCACATTTTACTGTTTTTATTCAGTTCAATTGAAGGAATTTTGCCTATCTTTTTGTGTTGATATTGGTATTCATAAAGCTCTTGAAGAAAGCACTTGGGAACATGTTAGGAACCATGGTATACTGTATAATCTGCCAGTACCATGTACGCGTACACAGAAAATCAGATGTAATCATACACAAATATGCTTGCTAAGTACTTGATTTATCCTTGCAATTTAATCCACTTAATTGGGAATCGTTTGTAGGAGTTCTAGGGCTTTTCTGCATAGTCAAAAATGTGTTTAGGAAGACAATAAAAGAAGGAGAGATTAGATTAATTGGTCATCCACCAAAGAATAAAATGGATAAAAGCCTTCTGAATGAAATGAAACACAAATGTCGTTATCTCTAAAATAGTGGTGCTGAGAAGCAGATGTACCCTTCATCTGTCTGGGTAGCAGGGTGGAGGGGGAGCTGCATTGCTGTACAGCCACGACCAGTGTGCACCAGTATGCAGTGGTGGCAGGAGAAGGGGCAGGAGCCCATCTCACCTCCCTGGCACTCGTGCTTAAAGTAAGTGTGCCCTTACGAACCAAGGGTGTGTTCACATGGCTTGCTACAAGCAGGCACAAGAAAATGCTGACTGTACTTCTGACCCAGCTGGAAACAGGGGTTACACCTATCTGAGTAAATCAAAGAGCGCCCAGGAATGCTCCCAGGCGCTGGAGCTGGATCAGCTCAGGGTGGGAGGGCTCTCCTGGTGCGCTTAGGTCCTATGCCAGCTCCACCGCCAACTCCCCAGCATCCCAAGGCGGTGCTGCAGGGACTGCTTCGGGGGGGCAGCTGCCATGGGGTCACCCTGTTCTGGAGACTGAGAGAGTCATCCCTCCAGCTCGCTTCACACCACAGTATTCCTGAGCATGTTTAATTTACTAGTGTAACTTTGGCCAAAGTCAGCTCTGAACCAGAACTCATGTAGCTGTACTTAGGCAGTGCTTGAGCCCAAGCTAATAAAACCTGCTGAGGGGCAGGATATATTAGCTCAGGTTCAGTGCTGTGCTAACATGGCTATATGGCTTCCAGATGGCTCAGAATTTAGACAGAGCTATTGCCTGCCAAAGTCCATATATATATCAGTACAAATATATATATTCTAAACTTCCCCACTGTCAGGACACTGATGAAGGTGAACTCACTCGTGATACTTTGCCTTGTAAATACCAAATCCACCAAGAGACTTATCTGTAATAATCCAGCAGCATCCTCCAGAGCACCTGATGGCTACCATGGTCATGTAAGTTAGGTGTCAAGGTTGACTCTGGGCAACCTTAGGATGAGACCGATAATATTTACTGTTGTAAAGGTGAGGCCAAGGCCAATGTAAAGTACGCAGCCAACTGCCTGAAGAAGCCAGGGTGCTGCCACTGGTTGCTATGAGTTGAGAGCAAGTCAGCCACCCTCTGCGACAGAGACAGTGTGGCCATGCTGCCTCTCTGCAGGCATCGTAGGAGAAATGGCCCTTGGAAGGCCCAGGCTGAAAGCAGGAGAGGCTGAAAAAGAGGAAATTTGTCTCTTAGTGTCTCCCCCATCATCACTGGAGAAGGACCTAACCAATCCTTCCTGCAGCATGTAGGATTAGGAGCCAAATCCCCTTCCAGGGTACACATGTCGGAGTGTACCCAAATACATGTTGGAGAGAGAATTGACCTTCCCCAGGCTTCAATTGGATCAAGAAACCTATTTCTTTCAAGTTTTCCTTTGCTCTGAGAAAAAAAAATGCTTGAAGTTAGAGTCAGAGGCAGGCAGCTGAGGATTCCTGCTGCCTGCCCACCTCAAACAGCAAGAAAGCCCAAAGAAACCTTCCACAGGACAGTGTGAAAACAGCAATCACCTTATCAGCTTGGGCTTTTCAAGGTTACCACCAGTTTCTTGCCCTCTGATGTGCAGGTGAGTGGAAAATAACTGAGAGCTGCAGTAATCTGAGAAAAGGCACAGAACTACACGGCTGTGGGGGCTACCCGAGATCTCGTATTGAGAGTGGTGTATTTGGAACCTGCTCTGTTGTGTGGATCATCAAGAGTCATTGTTACATGTTATCTCCCTCTCCCATTTGCTGGTGACAACACTAGGTTCTCTTCAGCAATGATATAAACAGCAAAAGGGTTACTCTTAGAGCTATTTATACTCCTCCAGTGGAAGTGATGTTCAAACCGTTGCTAGCTTCCAATTATAAAAATGTTAAATGTTAATACAAAGGTGCTGATTCACTGGAACATGTTTTAAGGCTTAGGAAACATATGGTATATATACAGGAAAAGCGTCACGTGGAGCTTTTTGAATTGTTTCTGCATCTGCATTGATTTTATGCTGCAATTCATCTAACACCCGCATTTCCATCAGTGTGAAAATGATCACCTCTCGTTTTAAACACCATGGAGAGTTTTGGTGTCGAAAGGAGGGAATCAGCCAAAATGGGATGCTGCAGAATGTTGAGGAGACATTAAAAAAGAGAATCAAAAAAACCTGATCCTTAATTCACCACAGCCCCAGGGAAACAGTGCATTATATGTTGACAGCTTCCATATGCGTCATGCAAACCTTTATTCTTACTGTTCAAAATAAAACGTCCCATTAAGAGAAAAAGTCTACATTTCATGGTAAAATGAGGCATGTGATACCAAATACCGTCTTAAAGAAAAAAGAAAACACATTCCAATGTCATGTGGCTTTTTGTACTTTTTCAGCATTTTCAAAGGGGGAAAAATATCAATTACAACAACCAGACATTCTTCCAAAGTTGTTTTTATCACACTGTTATATTAAATAGTTGCAAATTTTTTTATTCCTCTTGTAGACATTATTATTTATGCACCATCTTCAGGGATCACCAAAGAAATATATCTACACAAGTAATTGCCTAAAAAGTCACTGAAAGACAACCGTAAGAAAGATTATTGTTAATGGTAACAATAATAATATAGTGGCGTACCGGAGTCTCAGTACCGCATTTTAAAGGTGCTGTATGAATCAATTTTAAAATTAGTATGTATGTCAGATTTGATTATCCAGGGCCCCAGTGCAGCACCTGAATACCTCACACAGAGATCCTCTGACTTCACAGAATCCCATTTAGTTTAATGGTCTGCTGCAATAGAAAGGTTAATGGATCAGGTCTTATCATAAATGTCTCTCCAGTTATGTGGCAGAACTCCTCTACCTCCCATAAACTCAATGGACAGCTGAAGGCATGAAGAAACGTGCTTCAGACCTGCGCAGCCTAAAGTTCACTTGAGCCAAGGGGAGTTTTTTTGGTTGATTTGAACCAGTCTCTGAGCTTTCATAGAAAGCTGGTTGGAGGGAAGGTGGGTGGGGTTCTCTGGGTTGCAAAATGAGACCACTACATACTGAGTCATGTATAAAAATTCATGTTCCATCTGTACACAAACATGTCATTCAACTGTTGGTGTTTCTAATAGCTTCCAGAAGTAACAGCAACCTAATAAAAATAATCAAAGCCTTAAGAGCAAAATTGTAAGAGCGTGAAAGGATGATTTTCCTTATGCTAAGCTGAAGTGGTATAGCACAGGTCTCCCCTATACTTTTGAAAACTTTAGTCCCTAGAAGGGCACTCTTCTTACATGAATAAACTGAAAAGGGAACAGCAAGTGAGGGAAGAGGGGAATTCCCATCTCACTCAAGCAGCTGTGTTGAGAAATTCAAAGAAGTGAGGCGCAGAAGGTAAAGCTGCCTGTGGCTTTGGAATTTAAAATAGAAAATTGTCTATCACCTTTCTGATCTTGGGAGTAGGACAGGGGAAATATTGACATAAACCGTTCTTTTACAATTTCTTCAGTGTATTAACCTAAATGTTTCCTTTTACCCATACAAACTTTTCTGCTGTTTACTGAATGGGTATAATTTTGAGACTAGAACCAACAAATTTCTGGTTCCAGGGTTTCTTAATGAATGCCTTTCATGGATATTTAATTTTCAAGAATTTCTGTATTTGAATCTCCTGGAAAAAAGTCAAGGATGAAGTTTATTCTGGAGCAGGAAAGCTGGCCAGAAGCCAGTCCACCTAATTTGGATGCCTGACGGAGGTGTCACCTCTCCAGAATTTCAAGGCCTTAAAAAAGGTCTCACAAAACCAGCCTGCCTGACAGAGCCGCTCCTCGTACAGCCCAAGCTCAGGTGCAGTGCCTTTGAAGGCAGGTTGAAAGCAGCAAGAACGTGGTCTACTTTGCATTGCTGTCTCCCTTTTCCACTGCCTGTACTCCCACTGTATATGCAATATTAGGTGTAATGGTCGTCCGCTCTGGTTCAAGCCTGCCAGCTCCCTTTTGAAGCACCATGCCTAAAGGAGGATGGTTTTTGCATAACTCTCGAGCAGGCAGAGCACTTGCCGAAAAACTATGAGAGGCTTTGTTCACAGCCCAGCTGAGCCTGAGGGAGAATTCAGATCAAAAACAATGAGAAAACGTAGCCAGAACAAAGAAAGAAGAAAAAAAAATTTAATCCTTACACTAGGGTTTCTTCTGCTACTCATTAACATTGTGTCAGCTAAGGTTTAGATTAACTGGCATCATAGATCCCTTGACCTCTGACATAAAAAGCTTTTTGACAAGAAAGAGCTAAATCTGAAGGTTTGCTTGTAAAGTAGTATGGATTAAGCGAACCATCACAGAAAAAACAGTATATAAGTCTCTTTTTATTAGTTTCTAAAGACATCTAAGTAAAGAACATTTCTTCTAAAAATATTATTTTTCACTGGGATGCATTTTCACTTTTTAATGAAGAGCATAATTGTGAATAATATAGTAGCTTAGTAAATTTGTACCAAAAAGCCCCACAGATCTGACTTCAGTTTTGCCAGTGTTCTTTCTAATTTTCAGCTAATCAAATTTTTCAAGATAACTCATTTCAAGGTAAAAAAGTTTTGAAATTAATTTTTTTTTTCAAATTATAGAAAAGCGATTCCCATGTTACCCTCTTGTTGACCTTTCTCCAACATCAGTACCAGCTGCTATGAGATACCTCCTGAATTGTACTGAGGGTTTTTTTATACCTTTCTCCATGCTTCAGCCCAGAAAATTCTTTAGAATCTTTCTAAAACAAAAATTCCACAAATCTGCTTGAGTTTCCTGAATGTAGTCATCACTGGAAGAACATTAAAATGGAACTTCATTTTTTGTGTAGGAGCTTTTATTTCAAGCTTCATTTCATTTAACTTGATTCAGTTAGCTTTATGATTGCCATATTCTACAGAATTAAGAATAATAGAAAGCTTGCAGACTATAGCTATGGCAGGACAAAACTTTTGTTCTTTTCTTGTAAACTCTTGGTGAGTTGTCCCCCAGTCAAGCTAAAAAACACCCACCCAGAAAAGGTTCCCAGCAAGAGATGACAGGAGTATATACAGCATTATGATCTTACCGTCCCCAGTTTCAACGCAGAGTTGCAAACCCAGGTTGTTCTGTGGATTAATCACCCAGTGATTGCTGGTCGCAGTGATGTCAAACACAAACCAGCCCACATCAGAAGCTTGAGCCTTTCTTGTGTCTAACAGGAACAAGTCTGCATCCCTAAGTTAAAAAAAATTGAGAGTTAAGGCATTCAAATATTATTATTTTTTGTCTTTAATTTCCTTGCTGACAAGAACTTCCTGGAGTCCAAATGAATAATCCTTTGACATATCCTCATCACAACACAGTACAGCATGTGCTGTAGCTAACATATAATTGTTAAGTATAACACAGGTATTTCTCCTGAGAGGCCTTTCTGAAATGAGTCTCAGCACGTGAAAACTACAGCTCTTGAAAAACTGAAAAAGCTTCCTGATATAAATACATGAAATATATAATTGAATCTGTGTATAAAGGATTCATCTTTCAGCACTAGAATGTCTCAGGAAGATCAAGTTTTATAAACCATTTGGTGTAAAAGACAAAAAAAAGTCAAAATCACGTTCCGATTTCAACTAAAATTCAAAAGCATAGCATTGCTAAAAAAAATCTGTTATTCATAACATATGACAGCAGCTATGTCATATGACAAAACATGAACAGATGACAGTTCAGACAGTTACATGTTAGTAGAAATGTTTCGAAAATATCAAAGTAGCAAATTTACATCTGTTCAATAATGTAATTATAGCATTTTAACCCTCAGTTCCCTGGTATATTCTTAAATTTGTTCCCATTAAATCTTCTGGTAATTCAGAAGGGCTGCTCAGGAGACGTAGCATAATCACATTACTAAATGTTTAGCATGAATTATTTTTTTGTTCTGTTTTCACATATCTCCTCACACAATTGGTTCCAGAACCAATTTAAACCTAAATCTATAGTTAAAGAAACCTATCTCTTTTCTGCCATAAATAGTAATCAAAACAATAATACACAAGAAAAAATATTTTATTCTAAATGTTGACTGTCCAAGTCAACTAAAGACAGAGCTGACTTACACAGAACTTGGAATCATATTGTTACCTGACAGACAGCATGAATATATGCTTAAAGAAGTAAGGTAGAAGAAATAATAGGCTTTGTGTATAAAAACTGGTTTTAAAATTATGATGGTCCTGTCACGGTATTCTTCTGTTGCTTAATCATAACAACATCGTAGGAAGTTACTGTCTTATCTAGACTAAACACTGTAAATGCACCTGGAAGGTGTGATACTGAAAAAAACATCTCATGTGGCTCTTGAAACTGTGGTTGTTCAACACTCAGGAAAATAAGACCATATGGGCTATGACAAGCATATGTTTACTTGTATGTGAGAAATATCTGCAGAATCAGGTTAAAGAGCTCTGAAACTATAGAAGAGGGATTTTTGAAAAAAAAGAATATTGAAAGGGTTTTCTTTCAAGTCATGTTTTTTTTCTTCTGTTAAGGGACAATCTTTTTCTGGGCTCCTATCACTTCCATTCCAGTAGAACTGTGCTAATGACCACACAGGGAGAAAACATACACTCTCCCTTTGGAGCTAACATGCAAACAATCTTACAATTCAAAAGAGCCTGACCTGCTATGCTTGCACTGAACAAATTAACAACGTACCACAAGCTCATAAATAGTACTCTCTGGAGTCTTAAATACCAACTTTTTTCTCTAACAAGATGTTTTATCGGAACTTTAAAGCTGAAAGGTTTAATACTGCGACAGTCTTTAAGATGCTTATTTATAAATATTCCTTGTATCATTCAGCAGATTTAATAGAAAACTGAAAAATTGTTTGGAATATAAAATATTACAATATTGTAGTGCTACGATTTCATATTTGCCTTGTCTCCTCCTAGAATACATAATTGCTTTCCCATATAGACTCAGCTCCAAGCTTTGCTGGAACTGATACGAAATATTCACAAGTCAGGATGCACAATGCCTTGTGTGCCAAACCAGAATAGGGCACTACTAATGGTACAGTCCAGCAATCCCTGTAAAGGACGAATTGTCCCTGTGGATCTCTCTTCAGTGGGATTTAATTATTTCATACTGCAGCAGAAACTCACACCAAAGTGTCTTTGGCATTGATATGCCAATCTTCTTGTCTGCCTTCCTACAATCATAGTGATCTAGCTAAGATTACAGACTCGAAGAGGCGGATTGTTCTTATCCATTAACTCAGCAAATGAACCAAAAATTACTTGTGGGTACTTAGAGAAAACTAGAATTGATTCTCGAGAACACATAGTAGAATAGAGAAAATGTCTACGGACCAATGCTAGTGACTTAGCCCATGTAACAGCAATTTACTACAGAAATGCAAAGTATTTGTCAGGAAAAAAACAGCTTTTTTCTCAATTGATATAAACATTGGGTGAAAACCTGATCCCTGAGAAGGCAGTGAGAGCTCTGGGATCAGGATTCCCCCATTAGCTCGTGTCACTCACTCAAACTTCTCATCACATTTTGTGACATTTTTTAAATTCTCCTTTATTTGTGAAAAGAAAAAAAATCATCACACTTAAAATGAAAAACAGCTGCAAATTTTGGCTCTAATTTTAAAAAATATTTCTCTTAAAAAAATAGCCCACAACACATAATAAAAAAGTAAGACATTATGTCGTAAATAACCTGAAATGCAACAGTGAACACATCCAGGCAGAGTACAGCTGATTTGCTTTACCTTTATGGGGGCTGTTTAAGTTTAGTGATCTCAGTCTGGTCCCAAATGGCCAGCTGTCTACAGCAGAAATGCTACCACAGTCAAGAATTTCAGCAACGAGGCTGCGGGCAGAACGTCTAAGAAGCTCCAGATCTCCTGGGTCACTTAAGGAAGTAGAGGTGGAATAAACCGTCTATATGTTCCTTGAAACCCAACAAAATTTTCAATCAGATCAAATCATGATTACTGTGTAACAGGCCATCCCCACAACGCTGCTTCACCTCTCGCCTCATTCCAGAAAGCTGCTTTAGTATCTTAATGCCACTTGAGGATTCCCTAATGCAGGAAGAACCCTTGGGGTTTAAGTTAAATGAGTGGCTAGCTGCCACCAGATCATGAACAAGGATTTGGCCTGTTGGACTACATTACTTTCGTCATGAGAAAAGATCTGGATAGGAGTACATTGGCAGGGCTATGTAAGGAAGTTTGCCTTGCCATGGGCTGTGCTTTGCACGCTTGCTCAGAACAAATAGAAAATTTCAATCCCAAAGACTGTCATTTCAGCAAACACCAAGCAAATTCAGTACACACACACTTCAGTGGCCATGCTGCCACAGAGGCAGAAAAATGTCTGAGGCTACAACATAATCCGTAGTCTGCAACTCAGAAACCCTAAACCCTGACCACTCCTTGCTTCAAAGCATGGCAGGACGCTGTTTGCGATTGCAGAGCCTTGTCAGACACTCACATCTCCTGTTCAGAGCAAAGCAGGGTGGCGGAGCAGCATCAAACCCAGCAGTTTTGCTGTGGTATGGCATGAATAAGGAGTGTGGGACATTACAGAATCATAGAATGATTTGGGTTGGAAGGGACCTTACAGATCATCTAGCTCCAACCCCCCCTGCCATGGGCAGGGACACCTTCCACTGGACCAGGCTGCTCAAAGCCCCATCCAGCCTGGCCTTGAACACTGCCAGGGAGGGGGAAGCCACACCTGCTCTGGGCAATCTGTTCCAGTGCCTCACCGCCCTCACAGTTCTCTCGTCCTCATGTTCTGCAGTTGCAGCTTCTGTAAATGTTGCACCTAAATTCTCATGTACATGTGTAGGACAAACCTGAGGTGACCAAGTCACGAATAACACTAATGAAGTCTGGGCCCCAAAACAAAAGCTGTGGTTTTATTTAAAAAAAAAAAAATATTCTTGGGAGCTCATCTGTCTGGAGGTATCAAGAAGTGGGTGGTAAAAATTCCTGGTTTCTAATTGGAACAGTGGAGAGCTTGTGGTCTTCTCCCATCCTGGCCCACTGAGACGTATGCTTGTCTATACTCCTTATATGAGTAGAGACTGGCAAAATCAACAACAGGAGGGAAACACTTAGTCTACATCTGAGATTTCTGTAGTTATACTGGTGAAATCAAACAGGTGTGTATTGTTGCACATGCCCCTTTCCAGAATCATGCTTCCATTAGAAGACATGGGGCTTTTATGTTTATAAATAGAAGTATAAAGCTTTTATAAATTTGTGTTTATATATTGAAAGAAATCAAGAGCATTCTTTAATGGTTTCACAGAGAGAGTTGTCATTGTAACAAGTCAGGTAATACTGAAGTGTGATCTTGCTTCAGAGTAGTAAGCAGTTTTGCTTTGTCCAAAATAGAATAGAAACCACTTACTGGGAAAATATTAAAAAAAAATAAAAATCAAATTGATTAGAAAAACTAACTTTTCCCATTAGTTCTTAAGAAAAGTCTGTTGAGTTTTCAGGTGAAGACCTTGCATCACCCTAGCCTTGACCTCTGCTCTTTAAAAAGATACATTTTGTTCCTTCTCATTTCATTCCTTCCTCCAAGAAATTTCTTTTAGAACTTACATCAAAAGAATTTTTGCAAGCTGAAGATAGATGTAAAAAAAAAAATCCCGCACTGTTTTGTTCTCGCACAAATTTACTAAGAAGGCAGAAGGTATTCCGGAAGGATGGGTGCTTCTCTCCTGTTAGTTCTGCTCCATTGGTATAAAATAATTCCCTTTTTATAGCCAGAAAAATTTTATGACTTGATGTTCAGAGATCTCACCCGGGAGGTACAAGCTCAAGCTTCTTCGGGCAGACAAGAGATTTGAACTCTGGCCCAGCCCTCAAGTTAGCTGGTGATGGGGCACTTCTTTCCCTCTAGAATACTCTGCAAGTTTAGGCTGCCATTTTCTTTGCTCTTGCTAAATGTGCTCATGACAGAAATGTTTTATCCTTTTCCAGATGAGAGAGAGGATTTTTTCCACTTTTCTGAGAAAAGACATACACTAATTTAATTTCAAAACCTAAATTTTGGGCGTGTGTAGCTTTTTTCAGAAGCATCTTGGAATTGCTACTTGTTGTCAAGGGGAATTTTCAGGTGTTTGGATACTTTGCCTGGTGAAATCTGGTCATTTACTCAGGTCTTGCAGAGTCTTGGAAATATGTCGCACACAGAGCTCTGCAAACTCAAATTCAGAGATCTGGTCATCTGTAACATCATATTTGTTTTAATTTTCAGTTATGGTGAGCAACATGTGTTCAGTGTGCATATGTCATCTTAAAGTTAGTGCATGACTGTATCTTCTAGTGACATTCTGCAGAATATTAAAACACATGCAAAGAAGCTGTGCTCCTTCAAAAGCAAACAACGTTGAACCATCTATCTGCCTTTTAGGAGCTAAATGGATCTTGGCTGGTAGTACCTCAGTGTCAGCAAATGGTGCATTTCCCAAATCCAGATGCTTAAACTGTGCATACGACTTCACCATTTGCTTACTGAGAACATGAACCCTCATCCCCTCTGTGCACGGGCAGAGTATTTGGTGTGATTGGACATTTATCTCTTCATAAACCTTGAATAAATTACCTTGAAGATAAGTTTAATTCTTGCTCAGTATTTGTTGTTGTTGCCTAGGAATTAATGCTGCACAAGCTGCAGCGATAGCAATGCTGCCTTGCCAAGGGTATGCTTATGATCAGTTATTGCCTCCCTACTTAAGACAGAAAGATGAGACGTTATTAAACACGTGATGTGTTCGTGCCAAGAGGGTACCTGTTTGGATACTCCTTGATGATCTGATATATGCTGATCTGAATGGTTTCGTTCCCAAAGCGGCTGTTGCTTCGGTCTTTGTATATCCGGAATTCAGCTGCTGTCACTGCCTCCCCGTGTGGGATTTCAGTAAGGTCAAAGCGAAACTCTTTGTAGTGCCTTCGCTGGTGGGAGAAGTCCTTGTCCCTTTCAACTGCGAGAAAAAGAGGTGAATGTAAATTAAAGATGTGAAACGAATGCCCATTTCCTATGATTAATGGAGCGTTCCCTGTGCTTGGGAGTAAACAAACAGGACAATATAAAACTGTGCAAATAATAAAACCACAAGCCCAGACATACTTCCAGTTAAAGGAAATTCCACCAGCCCAGCGTCTTCAGTTCAAAAGAAAAAAAAACCCTCAGTGGCTTTTATACAAATTCCAGAAGCTGGAGTGGAAAGAATATCAAAAAAAGCTGAAAGAGGTCATGTTGTAAAGTGACTAGAAATATGGACAAACTAAAAGCTGCAAAAGGACTTAGGACTTCAGTCTAGTCATAAGCACAGCAGTAGTAATGTCAGAGCCGTAGATGACTTTGGAAAACACAAATTGACGCTAATAACCAGATGGATGAGAGGAATGCTGCTCATTTCCACTTAATATAATAAATTCTGACATGGTACTAAAGTGCACTGTGACAACTATATATTAAAGAAGCAGTTACATCATACAAATTAACACTTGTTGCACTTTAATGGCATAAGCGTCATCTTGCTAGTGGTCAGAAGAAGGAGACATGAATCAGGGCTGAGTGGTTCTGGCACCCCAGCGGCAAAGGGACCACCACTCCTGGCGTGGCAAGTCCCTTCAGACCTACTGTGGGTGTGCAGGTACAGCTCCCACTGCTTCTGACACTGCCGCAATTTGAAATACAAAAGTTAACCTCCTCATTGCTTAATTCAGGATTGCACAGAATTATAAGGTGGAGTAAACAGACAATTTTATTTTGTTGGAGTTTACAACTGATTTGGGGCTAATTCCACTGTCTGTTGCAGTTTGGACCCTAAGTTAGGAGTCACTTTTGCAATGGAATACGTGTTTTCATGTGTCAAGGGAACCTACAGGCTACAGTACTGGCTGGTGATCATTTTATGGGATGAATACTTCAGATTTTATGGATGTGGAGAGGAAAATATCCATGGTTTCCACTGCCACAGAGTGCAAAGTATCATTCACCTGTGAAGCACCTGTGCTCTGTGAGAAGAGAGAACTTCTCACTTCTGGAGAAGTTCCACCTCCCTCGTGAGACAGGTGCTTTGCTTTACTGATGGCGGACAAAGCCTACAATGCTAAAAGCTGGGATTCAGTGTGGATACAGCTAAACATTCACAACTGCACTCAGCTCCACTAAATGCTCCTTCCTATAACCCCTGCTCTTTTATTACCTTTTAATATTAACAGTCCTCAGATGTGAGCAAGGAACAGGGTCAGTTCTGTCAAAGCGCATATTTAGATTACTAAATGTTACATGTATAAAGAATAAAAACTGTATGTCATTTCAATGTACATGTATCTGTATGTGTGTGTAAAGATATATATATTTGTATATAAACATGCATATGTGTATTATTATAATGTATATGTGGTCTTACAAAATAGAAATGCACCAAAAGAAAAAAAAATATGTTTTGGGCTTGCCATATAAGGGTAAAGACACAGACATGTTAAAGTCAAAGCATTTGAAGGAAAAGTACATTATTTTCAGAGCAGTAGTTACTAGTTAAGTCACCTGTGGCCATGTAGCTCGTCCCTTACAGTACACTTCCCTTTCAAGCTTTCAAAATGTAAACTGTTCTTGTTTTCATTAGCATATATTTTTTTAAAATGTACAAATCTACGTTGCCTTAAGAACCACCAAAAATAAAATATATAGGCTATAAGAACACTTTATCTTCGGTGAAAATGAACTTTCTCCTGGCTGACAAAAGGAAAATTGTCTGCTAACTGTGAGGTTTCCTTGGCTCAAGTGAGTATTTAGCTTACATGGATTTGCCATCGTACACTATGTAGAAAAAGTAAAGCAGAAAAGAGGCAGAAGCATGTAAACTGGCTGCTCTGTACCCAAAGATGAATGGGCTGCTACTGAAGAGAAACAGGATACAGGCTATTTAGCAGCTCCACTGCCCGGTTCTAAACTGTGAGATATATACAGAGATCTGACTTGAGGTTTGGGGTTTGTTTGCCCCCTTTTTTTTTTTTAATGTCTATGTAAAGCCTTTCATTTCAGAGGGAACTTGGCAGAGATTAGCATATGCAAATGCATTGAACCTGGGAGGATTCTTCTAATGCAACGAGTCTGCTGCAAGTTTCTAAGGTTATAACTGAGCATTTTGAAGCTAACATCAAACAGATATGTCAATAACCTTTAAATGAAAAATATATTAAAGGCAGACTTAAAGTAGCAACCTTTTCTGAAATCTCTGGTTAGTATTTTTCAACAAGTATTTACCAGCATGTGTGGGTAACTAAGCACTACTCACAGTGAGTAAGCACTGGAGAATTAGACGCTGAATAAAGGGTTTAAATGCCAGCACTCCTGGCGTGTTTCATTTTTATTTGGGTTTGAGGTTTCCTTTTGTCTAGTTTCTCACAAGTACTTTCTAATTAGTAATATTAGTTTGGAAACAGCAGTTCTCTCCCTATGTTATGGTTTGGACAGAAACCTCTACAATACCCTGCGATAGCATTGGTGGGGGTCTCTCAGGACCGTTCACAGCTGCTGAAAGAATACTGATAGCCGCTTCCCGATGAGCTCAAAATTAATTATTACAGCTCACACAGATAGTACTTATCTGTGTTTCCACATATACCCAAGGAAGCGACAGCACTGCCATGTGAAAGGGACACAAGTTAATAATTTCCTTGGGTCAAGGCAGCATTTACAGGCAGGCCAGGACCTGGGCGTAGCAACAGCCTGCAGAAGTGAAGGGCTGTAGGAAGCAGGCACTGAACGCTGTGGAAAACCGTGAGTCTAGGGAGGTCCCCCTCTCCACGGTGAAACCACAATCTCAAGCTGCCGATTTCCGACAGTCAACGTACAAAGGATAAAAACAACTTTTACAAATTTAGACAAGTTAAGATCTTGCATCATATAGTAGACTCTAAAAAAAAGCAGTGATGGTGATGTTGCAACAATGACTAATGGCTAGAATGATAGCCAAGTTATAAAAGTGAAATGTTATTTAAGGATAATAAGTGTTTTAATACTGAAAATAATACACAAGTCTTGATCCCTCCTGCATCTAATAAATGCCTTGGCAGGGAAGACAGTGAATCCTCAGCAGGGTATCTCTCAGGTCCTTTGTCCTGCTGATATGGCATGAAGTGCAGGGGGGCACCATGTCTCAAATATTTTTATTTCACATGCAAGAGCATTCCAACATTGGCAGTCTGAAAAATACAGGTTAAGATTTTTAAGTGTTCAGTTATTCCAGAGTGTTCACATGTCATTCCAGCTCTGCTCAGTTCATCTGCCAAAATGCATCTCTGTGGGACCGATCACAGCATCTAAAACATCTAAAAACCCATTGACCAGAAAATCAGGAAGTCCTTTTTCAACGATTAGAGGAATATAAATTTTTCTAAGTAAAAATAACTAGAATATTAGGGTCAATGCTGATTACAACAAAATCCTTCATTTGCTCTCATTGATCAGGATTATTAGCATCAACTTTTTAAAATGTTATTTTTATACC
The DNA here is from genome assembly GCF_030867145.1 of Opisthocomus hoazin. Classification (NCBI taxonomy): domain Eukaryota; kingdom Metazoa; phylum Chordata; class Aves; order Opisthocomiformes; family Opisthocomidae; genus Opisthocomus; species Opisthocomus hoazin. The sequence continues at coordinate 103,895,871 of NC_134415.1, read as the reverse complement.
GCCTGAAACTAATATATTCAGCACTATGGTTACATCAGACAAATTATGGCTCAAGGGAATATTACAAACACCTGTGTGTAACATGGGAAAGAATGATATTTTCCACCCATGTGGCAAACTGATGAAATATTCATACTGTATTAGCACTGAGCCCAACTCTAATAAGAATGAATAAAAATTTACAGTAAAAAGATATTTTGGAAAAAGGGTCATCTTTTACACCAAGAGAAAATATTATGCACTAATTTCCATTAACAAAAGTATTTATCTCCTGGAAAAAAAAAAAAAAGCACATATATAGATGGACAGTATAATAAGTAATCGGTATTTTACCAATTCTGCTATAAATGTCTGATTAACTGTTGACTGAGCTTAAAAAATGTAAATAAGGGCTAGCAATGAGTTTAGGTCATAGTGCATGAGGGACTAATAGATGTGCTCTTTCATTAGTTATTAGCTCCCCACTGACATGAGCTTTGCTTTTCCTGAAGAGGCTGGTATGTGTTGACATGTAGGGAAAGTGAAAGCTGCTTTGGCAAACCAAAGAACAAACCAAAGATATATTGTAATAAGCTGATTTTACAATCTAAGATCCCAGGATCCCGACCAGATTCACAAATAATGAAGCCTCACTAATCAACTTAATGTCACTGTTTAACTACTAAATACACATGCCAAGGCAAAATGGAGGGTCTTACAGACCAGGCGTAACTATAAGGGGGCATTTACACTAATCTCACTGATTTTCACTGTTTGACTCTGAATTCTTTGTGTAAGCACTGAGTAAACCAGCCAGTTTTAATAACTTCAAGGTGATAAAGGTTACAGTAAGTTGATACACTACAAACGACACTCGTTTACATCTTGAATATAATGAAATGATAGTTTATCTACAGTGACCACTTGTGGTTATCTGACAAAAACAGGTCAAAGGTTCCAGGCGTTTTCTCCTGAAATTACTCAGTGCTGCCTCTAATGACTGATAATTGAAAGCAGAGGCTGGAAATATCAAATGTGGTAGGTGACAGATAAGCAACAGATTAATGCAAGTACTCTGTTACAGGACACTAAAAGGTCAGAGGCCCTAGGAATTAGCTATTGTGCTACTGTGAAAAGACAGACATCAAATAGCTGTTTACCTCATTCTTGCTCTTCTCTCCAACATTCAAATTCTGGAATCATGTTCTCTCTTCCATGATTAGAGTATTTAAAGTGACTCACTTCTTACAAAATAAGGCAACAAATGTTTTGTAGGACATGTGGATAGGAGAAAGGATGTGATGCTAGAGCAGAATGAAGGATTTAAAGAAAAATCCAACCAGCTATGCTAGGTGTAAATATTTAATGAAGCGCATAAGAGAGAAGTCAAGAAGCACATTCATCGGAACGTCATTCTTAGTTGAGGAGACCAGATAACAGATTTTTAAAAATATATTTGAAAATTTTGTAACTTTGTTTAGGCTTTTACATTGTAGAAAATGAACATTAGTTTTAGAAACTTAGATTATCTCAGCAGGTATATCTTTCATCTTTTACTCTGGAAGGCCTAAAAATGCAAACTTTAATTCAAAGTCTGTCAAAGTAAAAAGCAACCTTTTCATTCTGAAATAAGAACTTTGAATAAGAACTACAGTTTTCTAAAAAAGATTTTAAGTCAAGTGGATTTTTAAAGTCCAAACGTGATGAAAAATACTTTCCCAAAAATTTAAAAAAATACAACAAACAAAAAATGTAAATACTTGTCGAAGCACTACTGCTTTAAAAGGTTTAATCTGTTTTATAGAATGGTAAGAATCCTAATCTGGACTCAGGAATTCTATTTTGAGCTAGACATTGAAGTTGATAAAAATAGTCACCTCTCCTTAAAGCACTGTTTCGAACACCAGAGATGGCTGCCTGATACAGTCAGTGGAGAGACACTTCTGTTTGTTAAGGGTCAGCTGTCCTGCACCAGCCAGTAAGAAGAACAGAGCAGTTTATCTACATTTCCCCTTTAGTCATCTGCAGTTCCAGAGAACAGGACTAAGAGATAGCCCTTGCTCAGTCAAAGGACATTTCAATCCCTATCAGTTGCTTTCCATGACTGTATCCTAACTGCCAGGATGCTGAGTAGCCCAGCAGTGGGACAACCTGGGCCACTGCACAGAAGAAATGCAGGGGCTCGGGGTCAAATTGAGAATGAAATAAGTTTTTGTGTCCCCATCTGTTTTTTTATTCATTTGATATTAGGCATCTACTAGATAATCATTCAGCTGAGTGTTTCAACTACAAAGGTTCAGTCACACACCCCCTTGTTTGCTCTTTTAGTACCAAGTATTCTGAATTTCTTTTTACCCATTTTCATCAGCAAAGTAAGGGAGGGCTGGTCCACCCACGCATATTTTGTAGCCCATAGTTAGGGAAAGGTGGTGGTTTAGGCTTAATAACCCTTCATTTCCATCCCCATCTCCCTCCCCAGGCTGATGTGGGAAAATGCATTGTATGGGGTTCAGTCATGTCCACATGTCTTGGGGGTGTTCAGATTTTATCTTCTGAACTGAGATCTTTTGCGAACTCATATCCAATCAGAATGAATCAGCCCATACTCAAAGCCCAAGAGCAGGCATTAAAGAATCCCTTAAGTCAAAAATGTAGGCAGGGGTTGGAAATAGGTATCCCCAAAAATACATTCCACATATATCCTAGCTTAAACAGGAAACTCGTTCTCAGAATCATAATCCAAATTGTGATCCCTTTCCAACTGAGGTAAAACTGTTTCCGTAATCAGTAAGAATGTTTCTTAATTGGAGAGGGTAAGTCTCCTGCAACTTTGCTTTTCTTTCATTGCAACAGTCCTGTTTCTTAACAACTGCTTTATTGCAGTACTGTATATTTGAGTTTTTCTGTATTTATTATTATTAGACTGGTTGTATTTAAAGTAATTATAGATTTATAGATGTGGTTTTGAAAGAATGATGTAAATTGCTTTTACATAAAATATACTTTGTTATTAAAACACAGCAGAAATCTTGATAGGTCATATTCTGAAGCAAGTTACACTGCTGTAAATTTAAAGTTACTTCACTAAACTATTTTCAGTCAGTTACTGACATCAATGAGCAACATTTGGCAATTTTGCATTACTAAATTGGGGACAGTTTGAAAATTGTTTGATGAAATGCTGTGCAGTGAGTGGCAGTTTTTAATAAATGAAACATCATCTATTGTTTATTGAATACAGACTTTTAATGGTAGAATACCCCTTCCATGATTGTACAGAATTACTGAACTGTATGAATTGAAAAGTAATTCAAGTCAAGATAAAGTCAATGAAAAAACCTTCAGTGACTGCAACAGAATCTAGAGCAAGAATCAAAATGAAAACCATAATTAAAAAAAATAATAATAATGCATTGCCTGGATTTTTTTCAAGCACATATTGGTTTTCTTTCTTTATCCCTCATAGAAGAAATGTATTTCAATATCCCATATTTTATAGAACAATGTTAGAGTAATCACATATCTTACCCAAACATTTAGGGGTAAGATATTGCAATATCTTTTCAGAATGACCAGGAAAGCACTGTTCCATTATTAAAATTTAGAGTTTTTAATTTTTTTGTTTTAGTCAGTAAGATCTGATAGATTTTTACCAATTAATAAAATGCACATTTGAAAAAGCCAAAATGGTTTGAAACACTATATTGTTATTAAGGTGGATTTTGAAATAATGTGATTTCTACCTTCTAATCCCCTCAAAACGTACATGCAATGTATTCAACTTTAGTAAGAGATAGGCAGTAACTAGGCATATAATGGAAAAAGTTACAAAAAATATAGTAAAATATAAGTGAATATGTAAAAGAATAAATTTCATTTTTTCATTAATTATTTGAAGAGTTACAGCTCAGTTAGTAGTTAAAAGCTTTCAGCATTCACCCTCAGCAGGAAGGAGTTCCCAGGGAATGTGTAACATTGCCTGCCAGCAACTTTTGTAAGCACAGACCTAAAGAAATACCTCAACCAAAGAGGCACAATTGAGCTCAGCTTTCTCACGGGTAATCTCCCAGGTGTTCTGTAAACTGTGAGATTGCCTATGATGTCTTCTTGTTACTTCACACCAAAATATGGGATAAAATAGGTGTTTTAATGAAATTGCTGGTCTTCATTCAGTTGCCAATGTTTTGTTGAAAAATTCAATGGTAAACATGTGTTATTCATTCGATTTACTCTGTATCTTCCAAGTCAAATGCACTTGCTCAACAAGTCAAAACAAGTGCTACACTGCAGCTGCTCCAACAATAATTAAATGCTGGAAGGCTTTCAGTTGTTGATACAGAATAAGTGGAAAAGCAACACCCTGCTTTTCTTATGCTGGTTTGATTCTGGCCAGTGCAAGAGTAGGGGTGAGTAAGCAGAAGAAAGAGATTGAGTTTTAGAAGTGAACAGAATTCTGAGTGTCTAAGCCTGGATATTATCATGATCCTAACATAAAAGATAGTTGACAAAGTAATTCCTCAAAATCTAATTTTTCTTCTGGTTTTGACAGCATAATGCACTGCATCCTTCAACCTCCCGAATGCAAAACTTTCACTCCAGTTGTTCAGTTGTAGCACAAAGCACAACAAAAGATACACTGCACATACGTGTTTTTTAATTGTACTGAGTGGTAGAATGAATCTCATCTGAATATTCTTCCATAAATTTTAAAGTTGAAAGTCCAGCTGGTAATGGCTTCTAGGATTAATAGTAACAGATCATATTTGGACCTGTTTTGTGCTGTCAGGGGTAGTGTGTGCCAAAAGAGCGAAGTATCACAATCAAGAGTCTGGGAGGAGGCAATGAACTAAAAATCTCATGCAGTTTCCTATATTGAATGTAATAAGAAGGACTCTGTGATTTCTTAATTGCTTTAAGTCACACTGTATTACAAAGGCATTTCAATCACAAATACCTGTGTTAAAAAGACATATCCACTATATTTTTGATTGTTTTCATTTTCATCAGTGATAAAAAATTTTTGCTTGAAAAAATAGAACAGACCAGAGAAAAGATCACTGTGTTATGTAGTTCTGACCTAATGCATTAGATAAATTATCTAATCCCTACACCACCATGCCTGAGGTTGTTAATTTTGTCTGCATTTTCAATTATGTCTGTTTTGCCTGGGCTTTGGCAAAGCCAGTACATTTTGATACCATCTGTCAATAGACTGCCATTTTTTCTCATATTTAATTTTGTTGTTCTCTAATCAAAGATCGTCACAAAGAAAACTAACAATTATTCCCAGGTTTCTGACTGTGTGTGAAAGTCAGAATGTCAGATCAACACAACCTCAAGGTTAACAAATGACAGAAAAAAAGATCCCTCTTGGGTTCAGCTGCAACCGAATAGGAGCAAAAGTTATACCTCTGGGATCCAATGGTCAGAAAATAGGTGTAAGTTATAACTGTTTTGACACTGTAAAAGTATACAGATGGAACATAACTTCTGAGGAGGGTGAAAGGGCATTTATCATCACAGGGCAACTGGCAGGGGAGTAAAACTGAACATTAAAGCCCATTCTGTCTTCCCACATCTCCTTAGTTCCTGCCCACGTTAACCCTCTGCTCGCTTCCACCCGGAGGTGGGCAGTCACTCCAGTATTTACCATTCACACATCGTCTAATAAACTCCATCCATTTCCCATGGTGGAACCTGTCGGAAAAGCTTCCATGGAAGTTGTGTCTGCGTGCCAAACTGGATACAATGGGATAGGCACTGTTTCTGCCTTACCCTGTGCTCACATGTGAGTATTTTAATATTAACCATATCCATTAAAACTGATCAAACATTCCGTGAGAAGCAGTCCAGTTGTAACAATGATGAAGAAGAAAATGTTCAAGATAGTCTCATTTAGAGAGTGGAAAAATGCTGTAATCAAAAATTATTCTGATATGCTATATTATAGATAAGATACTAAATTAATTTGCAAAAAATAGCCGATCACAGGCCATGTGCTTAGCTAGTATCTCAGCACGGCTCAAATGAATTCAGAGTTCCTCAGATTTATGCTTTATGTGTACAAGTGTATACTGGGCTAATCACTGTACTGAGTCATCACCTTAAAAATAAAGAATGTAAAGAGATTGGAATTTCATTTTATATAATTTGTTAGCCCTCACTTTGAAGGTTTGCCCTGTGCCTGCTTGCTGTTGGCCAACACCAAGGACCCACCGACGAGAGCCTGAGCAGTGGTGCTGCGAAACTGAGTTATGGGGTCAGAAGCACAGCAGGAACAGACCTTTCCAGACACTGCACGTGGGGGCAAACAGGAGGAAGATGAGGAGGAAGAGCAGCCAGGAGACTGGGCAGCGCTGGTGAGGAGCGGCATTTTAGACAGCAGGTTTTAACAGCCAGTTTGGGAGCTGGCTGTGATTTTAACAACTTGTTATGCTTATTCAGACTGCACCCTCTCCTCTGCAGTTCTGCTAGTCTAACCTGATCGTGATTTATTCTTGCAAAGAGAGATTATTTTGCCCACATATAACCCCCCTTATGGGATAAATCCCCTCAACAAGAAGGAAAAAACACATGGACTTTTTTTTCCTGAAAGCAACTTAAATCTTGAACATTTCAACCCTCTTTCAGGACAGAAACTCACTGACTTAGTGAATTAAAAGATCTCTGGGTTGGCCATCCAGTGTTACGCCTGCACTGCCAGAGGAAAGGAAAAGCAGTCTTCACAAAAAATGTTTGTGCCATGAAAGAGCTCAGATGAGCTCCAGGTAACACAACAATAGGTGGGATCCCTCACAGCAGGTTACTTGAGAAAGACTTGAGAAGAGATACGGGAGTCTCAAAATGACATAGAAAGCAAGAAGATAATTTCCAAAGTAGGAAGAAAAAGCATGACGCTTTGAGCACACAGAACTGTTCATCCAGCAATTGTTCGAGCATCACTCCACTCAAACAAAAGATGTAGGAATGATTGACGCCAATGTGTAAGACAAGAGTCAGATCCCCCTTCTTTGTAACCACTCTGTCACCGAGTCGCAGAACAGCTGAGGTTGGAAGGGACCTCAGGCCATCTGCTCCAACCCACCTGCTCAGGGAGGGCCACCTAGAGCTGATTGCCTGGGACTATGGACATGCTTGTAGCATTTCTGCATTTTCACTGTTATTCCATCTGGGACAGCATTTCTCATATTCCTGTCCAAGTTACTTGCAAATACAGTATCCAAGCTGATTGTAGAAGTATCTAGATGTGTAACACATCTCTGGAACAGCAAAGAAGATCTCCTGAAGCTTGTATTATATGTTGTAACACTTGCTTCTCTCCACTCCTAATAGTTGAGCTGATGTGTCTCAGACAAAATCTGGGTGGCTTGCTGAGCAGAGGGTAACAACAAGCAGGGAGTGGGAACCTGACCACTAACATAGTGCTTTTATTTCAAATGCAGTCTTTTTGGTACAACATCATTAAGAATATTCAGCATGCATTTTGCAGTATCTGATCGGCCTTTGCCTTTGCAGGTGTTTGTGCTAAACTTTTGTTTCTACTAGGGCTAGAAGTTACTACTGCCTCAGTCTTTAGTAATAAGCCTAGTTTTCTTTTTCAAGTAATTTAGAACCACCTGTAGCCCATCCCCAAAACTGGAAGCATCACAGTCTCTTCTTTTGGGGGCTTGCTTTGATTCCTGTTTTGATAGGAACACACTCCCTGACTGAGCACAAGCCGAAGCAGCATGGTTTAATGGAATCCAAGGTAGATCTCATTAACCCAAGGTGATACAGTGTTAGCAAAAGAAGCTTCATTCCTTTACAGCAGCAGATGGCAATGTAAACACAGGATGGACAGGTCATAACTTACTTGGGAGCTGTGCCCATGGAGCCAAGCTTTCAGCTCAGGCGTGTGTTTGTTTCACTGATTTGAGTCGTGTGATGAATGCCTTTTACATTAGGTCTCTCCTTTATACACACACATAACATGCCAGTAAGCACATCTTTTGTATTTTGCTTTTCTAAGGAATACATACAAGTGTGGAGAAAGCAAAACACACTGCTGGGAAACAAAAATGGGGACAATATGTTGTTAATCTTAATGACATTACGCCTTCCATTCTGACCCAGTGACCTGCAACAGGAACTCGATCTACTTGGTATTCACTCTATAGCGTAAACTGTCTCTGGATTTTCCATTACCATATATGTATAAAAACAAAAAATATATATGTATGTACATTTTATAAAATATTATTATCTAAAATACATTTATTAAATTAAAAATTTATATATATATAAAATTAATCTCCTTGTGAATATGAGCTCATTACAATATACAGCCTCAATTAACACCATTATTAATTCAATAGTTTAAGAAGTGACGAAAAAAAATTACTTTTCAAAAACCCATGTGGTTAAAATAGATACTCATCATGATAACTATAAGATGTCATTAATAAAGGAGTACACCAAGGAATCAAATAAAAAAAAGAACTTTATTCTGACATAACACCTAATTTTAAACTACTTGGATAAACATGCCCTCTTGTGTCACATGACATATCTTTAAAAATTTAAAAAAAATAACCAGGCCTCCTTGACAGTCATCATATTTAATTGTATTATTTCAGTCATACTTAATATTGCTGAACACCAAAGAGTATTTAAACATTCTGATCTTTTGAATAACTCGATATTCAGCAAATTCTGTATTTTATTTTTAATCATATAAGCTTGCCACTTTAATCAACATGTAAAAAACATTTATACTATGTAAATGTAATTGTGTGTAGCTGAACTATACATTTAACTTTTGCTACCTGAAAGAGTACAGATTTTTAACTTTCACAAGAATACTGCACACTTTGCAGTGATAATCATGGGCAGTGCTGTGTCAGCCTAGTGTCTCACAGCACAGCACCAAGTATCTTGTCTTTTTTATCCAGAATATGACCCAGGCTGGATGTTAAAACTCCTACAATAATGCCATATTTATGTGTAATTTACTACTAACAGAAGATTAATTCTTCATGGCACTTCTCTCTCTAATAAGACCAATTATCAGTGTTTTAATAAAATAAAATTGAAGGTATATTCTTTTGCTTTGTGATCCTTGGGACTAGATTTACACTCAGTATTAATTGTTTTGTAGCTTCTATTCCTTTTCGTCTTCATTCATTTTAGGAAAAGTTTACTATAATCTTATAAATCAAGTTTATGGAAAGTGAGCTATGGAACAACAACAACAGAGGAAACATATATAAATATATGATCTTTGGTGAGAAGAGAAGCAATATGGTCAAACCGATGTGTTTCAAAAGCCATCAGCTATATGAAAAGCATTATAAAAAAAGAAGTGTTTGAAGTTGCTTTCTGAGCCTTTAGAGCGCCCATTTTCAAGAACTGCATCTGTTTCTGGAAGTTGATTTGTTTTCATTTTTGTTTTTCTGCAGCTACAGGGGATAACTGCTGCTCTTTAATGAAACCTTAGATGTGCTCATAAATCATAAACTCACAGAAAATCTCAGACCAAATATTACACAAATCTCAATAAGCTCATGGGAACTGGCAATTCTAGGGAAGCATAAGGAACTCTAAAGTTTTTGAAAGCCACGGGGAGACCACATGTGGCAACAAAGGCTTGTCTCTTTTCTATCATCTTATGTCAACTTCAACCCTTGCAATGCTGTTGATAGGCCTCTCAGTTTTTCCTTGACCTCTTCATAGAAAGCTCCAGGTTGAGAAGCAGAGAGGAGAAGCCCTTCTCAGAACAAAGAAAATTGTGTGATTTTGTTCTCAGAAGTACCAAGGATCATAAATGGAAAAGGAACAGTCTCAGGATCCAATTTTGTAATCAAATGGAAAAGGCACAGCTCTTCTTGACCTAACTACGAGATTACTCAGCACCTCATACCACGAAATTCTGCTGCTGTTTCAGTCTTCAGCTCTTTGGAGCAGATCCATAAACTTTCCTCCTTATTTCAAAATGTTACAACAGGATGTAATGAAGTACAATTAACAAGGAGGTCAAATGGTCATCTGATAAACACTGGCCCAAACAGGCAGCTTGAAAGGTCAGGGCTGCTAAAGCCACATAGTATTGATGGGAAAGAATATTATGATTTAAGGGGGAAAAAATCCCAATGACTTAAAGTGAAGAGTTTCACATGTTTCTATATTACATAGACAAAGCCACGCACACAGACTGATACGCATGCACACATGCCTCAAGAGGCACAAGCCTATATTCTGAGAACAAGAGCTAGACTAACCACGTCTCTCTGTTGCACCAGATCTCAAATCTCAGTCTTGGTTCTTTGATTCCAGAGTTTCTTCTTTTTCATTATTTTGTAAAACAGTCTGTTTTAAGAACAGTAAATAGATTTGTTGCCCTTAGAGAAGGGCTTTTATTAGCCTTTTCTAAACTAACACTTGAGGTCACCAGGAGGAAAGACAAGGTGTTGCGAGACTCTTAGGAGTGAGGTATTTGACAGAGCACAGAGGCAGAGTAAAAAGAGGCTTCACGAGAAGAAAACTATGCTAGTACTCTGCAAGGTGAAAGAACGAGAGTGTACAGAAGTGCAAAAGGACAGAAGTATTTGCCCATCCTCATTTTATGGATTGGAGAACAGAGGCACACTGTTTTCTTTCTCTGTCTGAGGCTTTTCCTATTCAGATGCTTAGACATTTCACTCTCTGAATTACAGGTTTAGGCTAGGCTGGGGCTGGGACAGACTCACGGCAAAACATTTGTACACATTTCATGTGCAAGGCAGTAAGGTAACCTGGTCAGGAGTAGCAGGTTAACCTTCTGGATCACTAGCATGTTATGACTTGTAGTTATTGACAGATACCCCAGCTGAGGTAACCTTGGGAATAACCTTCCGAAAGCTGTGCTGGTGCTGGATCTCGGCCATCATAAATCACCACAAAGACTACAGCTGTCATAGGGTTGTACGCTGGGCTTGCTCTTGCTCTGGTGGCTTTATCAACCACACTGCTGCTCACCCACTCTTTTGATTTCTCACTTAATGTTTTTGAAAACCACACCACTAGAATCCCATGGCTGCAGGCACCAGGTGCCATCAGGTGCCATCCACTCACTGCTCCAAAATCAGACTCATAAACCATTCAGTGTCCCTGCTCTTACCTCTGCTGTAGTCTAGATATGGTAGGACAGAATTTAACACCTCTACCTGCAAAACTGATGCTTTGCGTATCGTAAAATTCCAACACAGTATCATTTGGAAGTTAGTTTGCAGTACCTTATAATTTAATATTCCACCTATATTTTCCCCTCACTTTTAAAAAGGGGATATTTTACATGGATATGCCTAGAGAAATTATTGTTAATTTATAATAATAACTCTAGATTATGGATACAGTCTTTCCAGATAATATGGATATAGCTTCGTTAACTATAGTCAAATATATGAGAATTAGAACAATAATTTCCTTTGACAGACACAGTCTAGAAAGGGGTAGAATTACAGCAACATTGAGGTTGGAAAAGACCTTTAGGTTCTCATAGCTTCTGAATGGACATTGTTGCTAAGTCAGATAAAGATACACCTTAGAGATATTTCAGCCATTCAGATTCCAATCTCCTTCTGATTCTCCTCCAAAAGGAGAGTTAGGTGGAACTTTGCTTCCGCAAAGCCACTAGTTATCAGCTATGGATATATATCACGTACCATCACTAGATGTTCTGATTAGTTTTCTAGGCTCTGACTCATTAATAAGTGCTGTCTCAGTTTGCCCTGAATTACAGTGGGAAAAAAAGCAGAACTACGTTCTAGCAGGGTACCACACATGCCACTGTGTTGTATAACAGCAGTCCATAAACCCAAGTTCTTTATCGATTGCACCAGAGCAGTTGCTCAAAAAGGGTTGGGAACTAAAGGTTTAGATTCACCTTTTGGAACATCTCTCAATAATAATAGAATTTTCTGAGTGGAAAGCTGAGCTGTAAAACCTCTCCTTTTCTACTTGTTTTACAGTCATTTTTTGTATAGAAACAAATTCATAATTCAGTGCAAAACACAAACCAGCTCCTGCTTGGTGTACCCCACCCACAAACTTAAATAATGTAGTTGTCAGGGTTGACAAGTTCTGCCTGCTGTAGGATTTCTGTGTTTTATAGGAAACTTTAACCAGAGGTGTTATTTTAAGAGATGAGCAAATGGGGAAACCCCATGGCCTAGCCAATAAAATACAAACTTTAGGTGCAATGGAGCACTCATAAATATGACTCAGAACAAGGGGATTCATTGTTTCTTCCGACCCCTTTTAGCTGCTCCTCTGATCTCAACCTCTCTGTGTGCGTCATGGCAGCCCTCATCCTTTAACCTGCGGTTTTTAAAAGCTAGCTTCTATGTTATTTATGGCTGCAAATGTTAGTAGCCTGTCTGTGTACTCCCTCCACACACGTACTGAAGGGTGGGGGAAGCTGCGTTTTATTTTGCAAGGACAGAAAGTTTTGCCCAGGGAGCCAAGTGCCCGAGGAGGTTGAGGATGTTGCTCTGCCATGAGGGACTGAGAAGAAACTGCTCCCTCCGCTTGCAAGGCTGACTAGCAGAAGAAACCCACACCTAGACTAATTTTATCTTTCATTTGCACATTATCTATTTTTATTATGTTCTTTGCTATGTTCTTTGCCCTTTCTCTGCATGCACCTTCTTCTCCCTACCATGATGAACTTCCCTCTGCTTTTGTAACTCCACTGGCGTGGGAAATGCTGTCAGTGCTACAACATCACTCCCATGTGAGGCACAGAGGAGCAGAACTAACTCTCCCAGTAATACCAATTCCTGCAGAGGCTGTTTCTCTGTTGTGAGCCTTTCGCATGCCCAGCAGTTCTGTGTCCAGCCCCGCACGTTGGTCATTCCCTGCTGAGAAGAAGAGGGCTGTCCTCTCCGTAAAGCTTGATCTGCACTTTGCCATTTTTCTCTCATGCCTGCTCTCATTCCTTCCCTCTCTATCTCCCGTGCTGTCGCCTAGTCTCACCGCTTCTCGGCCTTTAATCCCTTCTGCAGCCAAATGCCACTGACATAAAATTAAAGTTCAGTGACCTTGCCTAGACGGCGGGGGTTAGAGACAAGGGAAAGGACAAGTAGAAGAGGATGGGGGAAAAGTGTGGGAAATAATTATAAAGTCTGGTAGCAGCCAGAGCTCTCCTGAAGCCCTGGGGAGCCTTTCTTTAGCTGGAGGCTGCAATTGGCACTTCATAAACTGTTCAGTCCCAGCTATGTGGAAACACCAGACGACACCTAGAATGATCAGACTGTAATCAATCAATTTTCTGCAAAACTCCATTAGCTTGTGGGCCTATGAAAGCAAGCTGAAAGGAACCACTGTGGCTAAAAAGAGAAGAAAAAAGATCTGCCCGTGTCGTAATTACCTGCATAACTCAGGCAGTAAGTAGGCAGGTAGCCATGGCAAAAATCTTTGCATAATTTAACATTCAGAGAAAGTAATAACAGAAACAATAAGTGTGGGAGATCATACATGTGCCAAAGTTGTGCTGTTATTTTAGCAAGTAAACTGGGCTTTAGGAAGGGAACCAAGAGGATCTCCATCCAGCCCACGGCAGGCGGATTCCTCCCCTAACACCCTCCGCACAGAGGCGTCTCCACAAGCCTCCCTCTTTGTCTTTCATGGCTAGCCAGAGTCACTCCGAGATTGTGTTTTCCTGGGAAAATATGTACTGCACAATAGATACAGTCCCCACAACCCCACCCAAAGTCTGTGTTTAGTCTGGAAAGGAGCACTTTCTAGAGAAGAAGCGGAACTGGGTCAGCCGTTCTTCCCAATGGGAAAAATATTATTAATAATATATATTTTTGTACATCCATACATATATATAGCTTTTCACCATGCACGTCTAACCATCTGCTAAATCAGTTTCTCTTCAGTTATCTGCAATTTCTTTCAAATCTGTCGGCAAGGAAAGTCAGACAGTTTTATACTCCGGTTAATGGAGAGCTTGACATTTTTTTGGCTGGGTAGATACAATAATTTACTTGGATTTAAAGTGTTAACTTTGGCAAAAAAATTAATTGACAGTTATAAAAACATTATTTTGTTAGATGATATTTATGGATCACACACAAACCTATTTTGAGGTAGAGCTATATAGTTCATAAGGTTCATGTAACATGAGAGATTTCAAAGGAAATATAAAATATTTCAATATAAAACAACAAATGTAGTGTAATTCCAGAAAGGAATATGGAGAATATTTCTTGCTCAAAATCAAAAACAATCCCTAACAACCTGCTCTGTCATCGCACAGAAATTGGTTAAAAGTGCCTAATGAATTGCAAAGATTGGGTGAGGATTTTTAGGGAACGTCATCCCATGGGTAAAGTTCTTTTGTTCTAGAAATAAATAAACATATTTTGCAAAAAGCTGTCTTTTTTTTCTTTTTTGACGATAGAAAATTATTTCATCTTTAATAGATTTTTCTGATGCTTGATTGTGTACCTAGGTCACAATAAATTCATTCACTGCCCTGACTGGGTGACTAAAATTTTATTAAGTGAAAAAAATCTTAGGATTTCAAGACATCAGTGAGGTCTGTATTGGCTGAAGATTAAAAGAGACCCACTTGATCTAATTTGCTTTAAATTTTATGTGAAAGAATGAAAAATATCATCTTATTGACTTTGGGTTGCCATTCAAAAAAAACTTCACAAATGTTTTCTCATTTTTTCTCAGTATTGATCCAAGTCCACAAATAAAGACATGGTGTCTATTTGTTATTTAACAAGTTTTATCTCTGTAATAGCACCCCTCTGTCCAAGGCAAGATAATAGAACTATTTCCGTCACTTCAGTTAAGGCTGTGTCAATATTTTCATTACAAGCCTGCATTTTACGGACTAAAACTGTACCACAGCCAAGGAAATTCACGTAAGGTTAAAATTAAGACAGCAACATCTGAAATCCTGTGGAAAAGAAAGAAAGAGAGTGTGCTCATTCCTAAGCTTTGAGGAGAGAAGTTAATGATCCTGAGGCCTTTTTTTGCACGTATCCTTCAAACCCAGCTCCCCTTCCATAGCTCCTGGCTTTTTATAGCTTAGCACTCCATATCCTTCGCTGGTGATATGCTAGCTGCGAGCAGTAGGTTGTAGAAACGGAATTAGTTTAATTTAAGAAACTAGCTACTATATACGCTCAAGGTCTGACTGCAGCTAGGAATCCTTTCTTTTTTGTGTGTAATAAAAACATATTTGTACAGGTCTTCAGTGTCGATTGATCTACTGTAGGTTTCTCAAAGTAGTTGTATGACAGTTCTCTGCCATGTTAGCATTCTTCAGTGAACACAATGGCCTGTAAATCTTGTGAATTTATGTATATGCTTGGTGATTCAGGTTTTAAAGAAGAATATAATCTTCAAGACAGTGTACAAACTTGGGGGAAAGAAGGTGGAGAAATATGAACAGTCTTCTGTGCCTCAGACAGGCAAAATTTCCTTTGATTTCAGTGTCTGATTTAAGAACGGATCACAGCATGTGTGGTTTGGGAATTATTGTAATTAAGATTGTGGAATCACATTGTGTGTGAAGAAGAAAATGTGTCTTTCTGGATTGCATTGGTTACTTTAAAAATATCCATAATATTGTATCCTTCTTTAAATTAGCATATGTAGGGTCATAAATTTTATAGTGATCTTCACGTTTGAGTTTTTCAAATTAGTTTTATATGCTAAGAAAGAAAACATAACAGAACACCACAAAACTCGTATATGTATGTCCCCTGTCTTATAGAGAGTTCATACCAATTCATAGGAAAACATGGAGAAAGAAAACAGAGTTGCTTAGCAAATGCAGCAATCTGTTTAGAGAAAAATTTACAGATGGGTAGTAAACAAATGAAAATACTGGCCATTTGAATTGTATGAGAAGGAACACTGAAGTGTAGGGGATTTAATGATCATTTTGATGCTAATGGAAAACTCAGTCCTTGAAATATTCAAACGTATTTTTTAAAAGCGCTGCTGTTTCTTCCAAGCCTCAGTTGTACTAAATTTTTTATTCAATCCCCCTATTTTGGTGAAAGGTGAAGAGTGGGAACACTAACATTTATCTTAACAAAGTCCTTCCCTAACTAAATTTTGAGTGAGCAGAGAAGTGAGTAGGACTACATGAGTATTATTTGCCTGTTCTCTGAGGAACAGGGTATCCTCTATATGTCATTTTGGGAGACCAGCCAAAAAGAAGATGCCAGAACTCTAAACAGTCAGGGCTTTGCAACAATATAATAAAATATAACAACAGGATAAAAAAGCACTCAGTGAGGAAAACAAAGTCCTGAACTTGTAGGTGATATAAACAGATCTTTGAAAACCCCAGTGTATTTAGTGGAGGATTTATCCTTTGACTGCTGGACCAACCCCAGTTAACTCTTCTGCTACAATCATTAATATTTATGGAGAGCTGCCAACACACACAGACTTATACAAAATGCAGGACAAGGCATAGTCTCTGTCTTGTCATATCTTTCAAGAAAGAAAGAGATGGAAATTCTGGTATAAATTCCAGTATAAAGAGCAGGTGTTTACAATTTTAACTTCAGGACAAGTAAATGCAGTCTTGTTTTCCTCACTGGTTACTTGACAGAATTATAATTGCAGTTCCCTTGATTATTTTTTTAAATTTGTTTTTGAAAGTGAGGTATTTGCAACTCTGACAGGTTGAGTTTTGTTTAAAGTAGCATATAAGTTTCAATTTTTATTCTTCAGTATAAAATTATTGTCAATTTTTTATTTTTAATCTTATTCAGCCTTTTCAATCTTATGCTTAATAATTCCTAGCAAACATCTCAGCTACATATTTCTTGTTTTAATATATACATCTTAAATTATTACAGCTGGCTACAACTATATAGAAAAGTTTCATTTTAAAATATCATGATGATTAATAAAGCTTCATAATTACACTTTATGTAATTAATGGTGTGCAAGTATGAACGGGGTGAATACTATTAATTTGATGCAAGTTGACAGAGGCTTCAAATCTCAAACCACTTGAGTTATTACTGTGCAGCATCAGCATTTATTGATTTTAAGGTACAGTGTTAGCATTCACTTATCACCGCATATTTTTCCCCATTATACATTAAAAGAGCTTGCCCTCGTCTGTCACGATCTTATACTGCATAAATCATATAAAATGGTTACCTGCTTCTGTGATTTATTTCATTTTTATGTTAATTATACTGAAACATAGGATTGTTTAATAAAAATGTTGAAGCTAATCTATATGGGTCATCAATATTTCTTAGACATGTTACACGGTGGAATGTGTAATAAACCACAATATCCAACATGTATGGAAGGGTATTTGAAATGAATTAGGACTGAGCCTCACTTAGAGCTGAGACACATTTTAATTTTACGGAGACCAAACAAAACCTGGTATTGACACAGTATTTTTTTGTAAGTTAATGGCTTCTATTAATCATAATCACTAGCAAAATAAAGCTTCTCACCCCCAGTTTTCCCAGTTTAGAGGGTAAGGTGAAAGATATGCTTTAACTTCTCAAAATGACTTTCTTAAGGCAACACTGTCTTCCCAACAAAATGGGACAAATATTAGAAACTTCCCAGTCAAGGTAAGACACTCAGTGGAAACCTGCACTGTTCCAGAGAGGGTTTTTGTCTGGGGAAGCGCAGCAGGATCAGGCTAGGACATATCTGACACGGAGCCTTCAAAGACTTCTACTCTTGCACTGCAAGAAGTCCTCTTGAAATCAAAGACATTTTGTGGAATCAAAGGCTAGGTCCTGTGTAAGTAGTCCTCAGGGCCGCTGAAGAAATGATCTGCGACATATTTATTGAAGGTATTTCTCAGGACACACGAGGAAATTATTTGCAGCATCAGGGCCTTGACAAATGCTTAGGAGATCAGAGCATTTCCTATTTTCCTTTATAACATTCCCATTTTAAATTCAGCTGACTCCAGATTCTCTGGGTAAATTGAGGCATATAATGATAACTTAAATGTAATACACAGATAATATGTAACTCTTTTATAAGGATAAGAAAGGCATTTTCAGAAAATAGAATTCATTTTCTTCTAGTCTGCTATTTCATGAGCAAGAGCAACAAGCAAATGTATTTAGAGTTGTGGACATATGTTACTTTTAGGGAAAAAGATCTCAGAACTGAATGCCTCCTGATCTGCCATATAATTAATGAAAAGTTTATTATTATGACAACTAAACTCCAGGGTGTCACTTTCCTAGAAACTCGAGTGTTTTAGAATTTTAGTGTTCGGAAACATTTTTAATCTTGCAGAAAGGATTAAAGACCCAGTAGACATAAAAGGTAGAGCATGTGTGTGATAATCTGAAGGTATTTTGGAACATGTGCCATTGTTTAAAAAGTTTCTATATAAAGTACTATCCTGGAAAGCAAGAGTTTATCAGATTTTGTACCAGCTTATTGAGAAACTTTAAGTTTTCAACTAAACCTCTTGCTGTTCAGATCAAACAAGAAGGGGTTTTTTTGCTAGCTTTATGAGTCCTGCAGCATTTAAAATACTTGTAAAAATAGTAAATACATTTCATCAATTATTTGCAGCTTTCTTAATGAGATTTAAGTTGCCTTCTATTAAAGAAATTTGTAACGCTTTTTCAACCACAATGTAACTAGTAAGCATGTTTATTATACTCAGAAGCCAATATAATTTAGTTTTACCAGTTTTTGTGTCTGAATTGCTATCATTTTCAAAAGAATTCTTTGCTTGCATGTTTCTGGTCTTTAATACGCTACGTGTTATTTAATTTATTTATGACACAGAAAATAAGAATCATTGCAGACTCTGAGCACCATGGCAGTATAATAAAACACAGTCTGTGGTTATTAAATAGAAATAACAAAGAAACAGCAACAGATTATTTAAAATCTAGCCATCCAGCTGAAAAGATAATAAAACTGACTCTTACCAGCAGAAAAAAAGAAGCCTAAATAACCTTAGAAATTTTTTTTTTTTTCTTTCGGAAATGGCTTAACTTTTCCCTTTTCATAACATTCTAGGCTTTAAAATATTAACAACTGATGTTTGTTCATGTCTAAGCTTTAAGCAAAACAGTGAAGGAAATAACTGAGCAATAGGCATAAGTGTTTGATTTTTCGGGATTTTGAAAAAAAAGGAGTTAGCTGGCCTGAGGCTAGAATTTTCATTACATCAATGAAAGAAAGAAAACAGAAGCCAGCAGAGGGGAGTTATAGAAACTGACTTTATATAAACAGTGAGAAAAATCTTTTTCCACGGCCACCTACAACGTAGCTACTTTACCATCAGTACGACTTTTCTTTTACCAGTGGCACAGCAGCCCGGGCCCAATCCTGCTGTTTTAGAACAGGTAACAGTCCAGCCGAGAGGTTTGCCCCTCACAAGATCAGGCTAACAGTTTGTCAAAGAGAGCAGAAACAAAAAAAATTTTCCACGTACCTAAATTGACAAAGCTCATGACCATGTCAGCATCATTCAGAAAGCTGGTGTCGTGCAGGCTGGCTAAGGGAGGATTCTGTGTGGTCAGGGGGGTCATGCGAGATAATTGTATTCTCCGTGAATATCCATTTGGAGAGGCAGGGTATCCTTTCCGTATCCCTCTGCTCTCCCCTGCCGTTGATCCCTTTAGTGAATACTCCAGCTCCTCAGTGTCCTCTTCATTTGTCATGGCATTATACAGGTCCAGCATGAAGAGAGGTGCAGAAGAAGCCTGCTTTCCTGGTGAAAACGGTCTGGGTCTGTGAGGTAAACCCAGGATAGAGAGAATCTCTCTCTGAATCTCCCTTCTCTCATGGTTCCGCAGCCTCCTGTAAATAAAACTCGAATGGACATGATTGTCTCCTAAACCTCCCTGTGCGTGACCCACCAGAACCCAGCAATTCCAGAGCAAGCCCACGAAAGCTTTGAGCGCAGTTAGGTTCATCTCTGAAAAGAAAAAGAACAGGGAAAAAAAATATTAAAAAAAAACTTTTCTCCTACTTGCTCTGAGTTCCTATGAGGTCTGCTTTCCCAGTGGCTGAAAAACAAAATTTACCTATTCTTCATGTCAATGTCATCTCTAAACGTAACATCTTTGGTGATTTCTCTCCCCCCACCCTGTTTAAATATCATGGAATGTGTCAGGTTGCAGTTATTTCTAAGAAAGCTGAAATTCAGACTTCCAATTTTCCACTGTTGTTATCGCTTTTTCTGCATTTATGGAGCAGAAGACCAGTATTTTGTCAGCTGACCTAGGCATTCCTATATAAACGTTAGATAACCAGGTCTTTGGTGGGGAGCTGTATTAGCAAGAGCTGTTCTTCTGACACATTGTAGTTCCCAGAGTTATCTTCCCTCGTTATTCTGAGTTCTTCGTACACCTTGCGCTCTTCCCAAGATAAAATCCTGAGTCACAGATTTGTCTTGATCTGTACCTTGGAGGTGTAACACATATTTGTCCAGCAGCCTGGTGATAAGTTTAACATCTTTTGAATCGCTTGAGTGTAAAGTAATTCTAAAGCATTTACTAATCAAATTAACGTGGTGCCATGAATTTACTCGCAAAAAAAACCCTTCTGTAAATCCATTCAACCCTGTTCAGCTTCTGAACTGTTATTTCCAACTCTAGCAGGCACAAATATAACAGCTCTCTTCAAGAGAGATCTAAAGACTAATGTAAGCACAACCCTGCTGGGAAAGAAGAGGCTTCTCATTGTAATTTGAAACGGGTATAGCAAAAAAGTCCTTAACCCTTCTCTTGCCAGACAGAGCTTTAAACCGCTCCCCCCCCAATTTACAGTAATACACCTACTTTTGGCTATCGGCTGTTTTTTTCCCAACAGCTTGCAGAATCAATTTTAACTTGAACAATTTTTGGATGTATAGATAGCTAAAGGCACGGCGTAATGTGGAAGTCCTTGTGAGTCTCCTTAGGAGTCTCTAGTTTGGTAAACTTGAATAGGAAACTCTCATAACAGACTAAAATAACATCCAATTAATTCAAGAAATGTATGTATTTTAAGTAAGTTTAACAAACAAAGGTGACCTTTTTAATAAACTTGGTAGGAAATTTTGTCGGTGAGGCTCGATTCACTCTTTTCTAAAAATGTCGGGAATGCAATCTGAATGAAAACAAATTTATTCAGCAAGCGAGATTTCAAGTTGTGCATAGCCAATGGTGTAATTATGGTTATAGTCACAACTTTCATAAACTGTAATTTGCAATGATAATTTATTCAAAGTACATTTTGAGTCATAAATCGCTATACTACATTTCCCAGTAAATATCAAAAGCTAAGATTTAATCCCACAACCTGTTATTAACTGGAGAAAGAAACAGTGTAACCAAAGAAATAAGAAATATTAAATAGATTTTAAAGCTGCTGCCCGTGAAGTTAAAGTTCAGCTTAGAACTGTATGACAGCCAGCAACTGGTGTTTTTCTCTCACTAAAACAAAATTGCAGGGTTAAATTTCATATTGCTCAGATTATTGGCGGTCATTTTCCCCACTCCTATAATTTGCCATCGGTCTTGAGTAGGCTTTCCTTTAGTGAAGGGCGGGGAAAAACAGGACAAAAAAGGTTAATACATGACTTTAAGGAAAAAAACAGGTATACAAAATGCATCCCGTCGGGTTTTCCCTTGCATGACTAGCACCTACTCAGCAAATCACACAGTTCTTGAGTAAACTTGGGAGTGTGACAGCAAGTATAGTCACACCCTAAGAAGCCAGGAACAATTTATCTAGTATATTAAGCACAAAAGAGCTTTTCTCATATATTGTGAGTCCGAGTGTATATTTACAGTCTAGTCCAGCTATCATTGTAATATAGCTGATTCTCTGTCATAAATCAGTACGCGTAATAGACAATGCTTCTACCAAGGAAGGATTTATCTCAGACTAGACCTGCTGAATTAACACTGAAACTAATTATGAAGCTATTTAGCAAAAGTCCTATTCCTGGCAGAAAAGCATTCAGAATCAGAATACGCTTTCTTTCCTCATTGAGATTTTCCCTCATAATCCATTTGTTAAAAGAAAAGTATTATTTCCTGGTTTTGTTTTGCTTTCACTTGTCCCTCTCAGGCAGTTGTAATGATACATGAGACTTTACCATACATATGTCTTTTCTTTTTTAATTTGGCCGTCACATATCCTGCAACAAGGTTTATTTCTCTTTTCCAGCAATATATTTCCTTTTTTTCCCTAAGCATTCATAAAAGCCAGTGGATTGATTGCTCAGAGGATTTCAGTCTTCAGCCCATCAGTACGTCCAGCAATAGAAACTTCCTATATTATCCCACTAGAGTGTCTGGAGTCTTTTCTCACTTAAAAAGCCAAAAATGCCCTCAAGTTTGAGGGTGCTTTTATGTTGTAAACATTTTTCCAGACAGAAACTGAGTAAGAAAACATATAAACTAGTAATTATAGGTTTGACGAAAACAGCTCCTGTTATTTTCAGATGGAGCCACAACCAAACATGTAACCTAAATACAAAGGATTTCTTTTACATTAACCTGCCCTACAATGAGGCACCAAGTTTCTTTGACCAGAACACAAA
The DNA here is from genome assembly GCF_030867145.1 of Opisthocomus hoazin. Taxonomy (NCBI): domain Eukaryota; kingdom Metazoa; phylum Chordata; class Aves; order Opisthocomiformes; family Opisthocomidae; genus Opisthocomus; species Opisthocomus hoazin. Next base: position 103,873,346 of record NC_134415.1, on the reverse strand, counting down.
AATATAAATATAGTTTTTATTAATATGAACGCAATGTCCTTTTGTAATAAACCTATGTCCCATAAATAATCATTTTTAACATGGATATCTGATATATGGGAGATATAGTCAGCTCTCAAAAGGAAAACCTTTGCTAAAGAAATGAAAGGGATCTGTAATAGCTAATGGGTCCCATTTCATATTTCCACTATGAATCAATTTACTTCTAAAGAAAAAATACCACATACAATTTCAGCACGTCAAGATACTTTATTTGATAATATATAAAAATAGGTTGGAACAGATATCTGGATGTAGTTTAGGCTACAGTTCAGTTTCAACGTCACCTCAGATCTAGGTTTCAAGTTTTACAACAAAAAATTATTCTGAGTTGTTTACATAATATTTAAACTTAAAAGAGATGCCATTTTCACACCATTTTTAGATGCACTTAAATTCAAGTAACAGCTGAGGTCAGTGTAAAGTGTTGACCCAGAATCGAAACCATAGATTTGAACAAGATGCCCCAGAGATTCCAGTTTTATTCTGTGTCTAAAACTGAAATTTTGAAATATAAAACTTACACACAGATATACCTTCTTCCTTCCCCAGATGTTCAACCTGGATGCAACATAAGAAATCACCTGACCAGCCCTTAACCAGTCCTTTAAAAAAAAAAAAGAAAAACTAAAATGAGAGAGGAGGACGTAACCAGCGGGCACGTGGAGAGCAGGGTCTCAGAGGCAGGAGAGCAGCAGAGCACCACGCAGGCACCCCTGGCAGCGCGAGATAGGAAACAGTTGCATGAATTTCTAAATAATGTGGCATATATGTATATGATGAGTGAATTCAGAGCTCATTATATTTGTACTAACCTAAACAACCTTAAAGCAAATATCAGAAGGGAAGTAATGAAACCCGGGAATCCAGCTCTCACTAGTCTTGGATTCCAATGATCATAACACTGCAACAGTGAAAGAATTTACAACTACCCAGCAGGTCACTGCAGTCATTGAGGGTGCAACTCTTTTTATGGGCAGTGAGCAATACTTCAAAATATAAGAAATTAGTGGATGGCTACTGAATGCAAAATCCCTCTGGGTTCTCAATCTCACGTTAGCTGAGAGCGATTTCCCACAGCAATGGTTCTCTGTAAATGTTTGACAAAACACACTAAAATGCAAACCCTCTCCAAGATATTTGCAGTCTAAATTTGAAACCCATGCATGCATGCTGAATGATTGTGCTGGCTCTTTCCCTCTTAATGACCAGCTAAATTTGGTATTCACAGCAATGTTATGCATAAACAGATGATCCAGCATTAAAAATGTGGAAGCCTGTCCTTGTTATCTCTCTGCAAGGCTATTGCTGCAAAGGGTACATGGGAAAAGACTTTTATGAAAAGGTTTCATGAAAGCAGGAAAATCATTACAGATTCCCCAGCGAAAAGAAAACAAGTCTTCCTGGGTTAGAAAGGTTACACAGACACCATAGGTAGGCATACCTGGTATACTACCTGTATCTAAGTTGGATTTACAATGGTGTGGACTGCAAGAGGTGTACATACAAGCTTTCGCACAGAAGTATGCCTGTGTTCATTTGTTCCAAATGTCCAGTCAACAAAACGTGTATGACATCTTTCACTTAGTTTTGTTTTATTTTATTTTATTTTATTTTATTTTATTTTATTTTATTTTATTTTATTTTATTTTATTTTATTGAGTTGGATGTTCTATGAAGGTTGTATTCTTACCCTGCAAACAAATAAAATAAACACAAACATATTTTTCTGTATCAATGAAAGATACATCTATTAATACAAAGGGAATTCTATTTGTAATGGACACAGTGTGAAAATTAATAGAATTAGCTGCAGAAATTGGTAGTTCAGACATAAATTGACTAGGATATTTGTAAATGTTGCATATCTACATAAACCCCTTTTTTTCCCCATGATCTCACACCGTTTACCAATTGATAGACAGGAATCATTTCAGATGCAGAAACGCTACCATTTTCAGAACAGAAAATTTGTTCAATGTTACTACTTTATTTAACTTCATATCAGGACAGCAAGAGAGCTGTCCTGAGCCACAAAGACAGCTGCGCTCCTTAACCACAGGGGAATTTTAGGATAAACACTGGGGTTTTACCCGACTTCTATACTCTTCACATGTATTCCTGGAGATCAATAATCATTATGGAGAGGGAGTACTTCTATTTTGTGCTGCAGGCAGAGGAATGCATTGCAAAATAACACTTGCTATGTAGAAGTGTTCGATACTTATAGTGAAATTTATTCAGTTACCAATCAGTTTCCTGTAGCAAAACCGTTTTTCATCCAGGATTTCAAAAGCTCAGGCAAAATCACAAGTCAGCCTAGGGGGTAAGTCATCAAGCATTTTATAGATGGCATTTAATAGAACACTTTGTTTAAAATTTACGGAAAGACCTCCAGCTTTAAGTTATAATCATCTGTGAATTTTATTCTATTCATAGTACATGCACAGTGTTGTAAAGCTATCAGCACAGAGTAGTCTGTAGCATTAAAAATATACTCTTTAACACTAGGAAAATGGAAAAAAAATATTTTGTTATCCTCTTGAAGAGTTTCTTTTTTAACTTACTGTGTTCAGGGACTGGGGAAAAACAGAAAAACTTTTTTCACGCATACTCTTCAGAATAGGTGAAACTGCAAAATACACAATTAATAATACGATCCGACATCAGAGTGCTGTCTTTTGCATAAATTACAAACCCAAAAAGCTCCCAGAAATCCCCTTTGATTTACAATAAGCCTCTAATTAGTTAAAAAAAAAAAGAAAGGAAAAAAAGGAACTGCACTGAGTCAAATACAAAACACTTGGACAAGAGCAACGTTTGTAAGTAGCAAAGCATAGCACTTATAAGGAAGATTATTCTTGGCTCAGCTTGTGGAAGGGTTTTATCATGCCCCAGCTGCAGACTGGTACCTGCTGGTCTCATTGTTTGCTGGCTGCAGCACGGCCAGAAGAGTTTTGTGGTGTTCCGGGGCTGGCCCCAGCACTTTTTCAGGGAATCTCTTCTGCCTCTTGCTGGCTGTCTTTCTGCTTTCAACTACAATTGTGCATAGAAATTCATTCCTAAACGGAGGCCTTGTAGGTAGCTTCATTGCGCTGTTTTTTATGTTGTGAAATACTCTACCTATCTAAATATAGGATTTATTTCCTCTCTTGAGTATTTTGCTACTAGTTCTATAGCCGTGGCTTTAGCACCTCTGCTGGCAACTGGATGATGCAGCAGTCTCTCGATCTCTGTAAATTAGTTTGGGGGTTTTATACCTTTTTCCTGTGCTTTGTTTTACACAATCTCTTTCTCTCTCTCTTCCCTATACTTCTTCCCATTACGTCTCTCTACATTTGGTCAACCATTTGGATGTTCTCCCTCTGATCCCACGTGGCCTTTGTTTTTCAGCTTTTTAAATTTTAAACCTTTTTTCCCCCACCGCCTCTGTTTTCACATTTCTTCTTTCCCTCCCCACATATCTGTAGACAGATGTTATTTTCTTCTTTTTGAATGACTTCCTTTGTTTAGCAATTCTTCCCCTTTTGTAAGCGATCAGCTGGCCTCTCGGGCAGTGAAAGAGGAGCTGCTGCTCCAGCGCTTTCAATTAAGCGAGTCCTACCACGAATCACGCAGTCCTTGAGAGACCAGTCATCTCTTGCTGTTGGAGGAGGATTGCAAAACAAAAAGACGTGCATGGGACCATTGCAAGACTGTGTGCACCCAAAAATCTTTGGGGTGTGCTTACTGATCTTTCTACATGGACTTTTGCAGGCATGGCGATCCATCAGGGAGGCAGCCCAGACCCACCTGAGGAACTGGCAGCAACCCAGCCACAAAATGCTGTGAAGTTTTCACCACGATGGCTTTTTCAGGAAAGCAGACAACATCAGAGTCAGTTAAGAAGCAGCAGTACAATACCAGGGATTTTGTGAATTCTCTGGTATTATTAGCAAATGGTGTTCTGCTGGCACTGTTTCCATACTAGAGCAGAAAGGGCATTATTTGTATCTTGTGCCTTTGTACTAAATTATCATCATAAGAACGCAAAAGAAGGTAGCAACCAAGTTGCATTGAGACAGGTTAGTATGTAAACACATCACAGAAACCATCCAGGGTCGGGTCTATTCAATTAGCCAACACACAGTAGCAGTGTGGTGGCAACGGCCATAACAGAAGTCAATAAAAACTCTTAAAATACTGGTTTCCTGAATTTCTCTCATTAGACAGTACTCCCTTCTAGCATATAATGCCTTTATCTTGCAAAGTGATTATAACTGCCCACAGCTGGTGAAATTTATTTAATCAAAAATGGGCAATTGTTGCCAAAATATACTACAAGACTCTGTTCAAGCCAGAGTTAGTTAAGCCGGTGAAGCAAAGGAATAAAGTAAGAAGCCAGTTTATGTTGTTGGCCTAGAAACCCATTTGTTTCCCTCAGAGCTTTGTTACAGTGGTTGAGAAAAACTATAATATTGGAGAAGGTATTTACCTACTTTGCACTAAAACCTGTACATCAAAGTTGAAAGATCAGTTTAGCTGCTAAACTTTCCTTTATGTAGCCGAAGGTCTGACAAAAGGATCCGTATGATGTTAAACAGAATAATCCATGTCCCTCGGGAAACAGGCTTAGGCAAGAGGAGCATGATTAACATCACAACCTTTGCATCCGAAACTGCACTGTAGCCTAAACATGGCAGAGACACACAAGCAGTCCTTCATTTCTGCTTCTTTGGCTTTACTACCTTCAGTGCTCCTTCCTCAGCATTCAGACTTTTAATTTGGAACAAATGGTATTTCCTGGAGGAATTTTAGTTAAGCCATGTAAATTAGAAGACAGTTACAGATGCAGACCGGAACTGCAGAGTCTTTTCCTCTGGGAAGTGGATTCGTAATGATATTTGCATAGGGTTTACTATTTGTTTTTCAGTGCTGCTCATAAAAAAAATGTATCTGCCTTTCTAGAAACTCAGCATCACAAAAATAAACTGGATTTTGTTCATTCATAGGGTAGATTGGAGTGATACATGGTAAACCACTTTAGTTTACTCAGTTGTTGTACCAACAGTGCTCAATGGGTACGGCTTACTTCCATATAGCCCAAGAGCACAGGTGTACCCTCTCATGGCGACTTCTCAGAGCAGATAACTAGTATTTTCTGTGCTCATTTGCTCCTCTCTATCACCTTTTGATTATAAAATGTGTACAGGGACAAAGTAACAAGAAATTTCTATGACATTAGGACAGACACTTTCCTCATCCTCCTGTGAGCACTGCGAGATGAAGCAGATGCAATGGGCTGCTGGGAAAGCTTCAGGCTCAGCCTTGTTGTCCACCTTTGAGGTGTGATTGCCTCTGGCTCTGGCCACATCTTCCTCTGGCATGAGAAGGGGTCTGGAAAGCTGAGGTCAGTCTCATGGCAGAAACATTTTGCAGTGATTTATTCTGAAGCCCAAGGTCAGCTAATTTCTATTTGTTCTTATTTCTTCATTGTAATTCAAAGTTAATCAGTCTTCACTGTTTCTGTAAAGAATCATGAAGTTTGTTTTCCTGTATTTACAGACCTTTGAAGAACTAAAATCCATTCCTGTAATGAAGGATCCTCTTCTTGCAGATGAAAAAAGAAAATATGTTTATACTACAGGATGGCCAGAAAGCTTCAAAACCATAAAACTTCTGGCTTGTTTAGTGCTCTCCTAAAAAACATAAAGATGACCAAACAGATTATTTGTATTAAGAAAAAAAAGAAAAAAACTTTTTGGTCTAAGAATTACTTTGCCAAGTTTCAATCTAAAATTATTTTTTATGGCTACGTTATAAATTGCTTAAAAATGGGGTTTATAATGGAAATGGTGACAGACATAACTATGGCGGCATGAGCAGGCGCCAGCATAATTACAGTCTTCTCAAGACATAACTTATTACAGCCTACACAGCAGAGCCAGTATTTTGTATTTTAATTAAGAAACCTGGATTTTGTTTGCAATAATTGACTGTTATGCCGCCCCTCTTGCCAGGACACCCTTGTAAAAGAGACTCTTGCCTCTAGTAGTCTTTCTTGGTTAAATTTTTAAAATAAATTTTATATTGTTGACTGGAAGATTGCATGCATTTTATAGGTCATTATTAACTGTCTTTTGGTGACTTCGGTTGTTCTATATTTTTTAATTGAGAATTTTGTTCCTCTCATCTGTGACCAGGAAAGGTTTACAGATTAGGTCTCTGCAAAGTATAATTCTACAATATCTGTGCTATCTACCTGCTTTGATCTGTACCACGCAGGCCTTCCATAAGAAAGCAGGTTCTTTTGCTACGCTCCCTTAATCACCTAGGCAGGTACTACAGACTCTGTTACACAGCGACACGGAAACACTTAGACCTTCTCTGCACTGCACTGACAAGAGCATCGCTGCAGCTCTCGCCGTGTGGCATCTCTGCTGACACACTACAGAGAATTTCAGTTCCTGGACATCAAACCATATTTACTACCTGCGTAAAAGCTCCTTTTATTCCTTGCTGGAATAAAAACCATGGCAGGCAATAGCCTGAGAAATGTCAGCGTTTTGCCAACAGCAGTGCAATGCCACATGGGTTTCTGGCATCTCCCAGCACCGCTGGACCCCCGCGGCCACTGCAGCTGCAGTTCCCTCGCCCACCTCACCCTTGCCCTTTCCCTCCACAGCAGTTGCTGCTACAAACATCCTCCGACAGCTTTTGGGCTTTGCCTTTGTTTCTTTATTTCTTTTCACTTGTTCTGGAGGGTGTATCCTCCCATAGCCAACAGCAACAAATGGTATCAGCTCTTTACATGTACGGTCCACAGGCGTTATGTGTCTAATTTCGACTGGAAAATTGCGGTGGTAATTAGGTATTCAGAGAAAGACCTTGATACGCACAAAATTAAGTTGATCACACCAGCATGTGTCATTTAACATGCTGTAATAGTAGTACCACACAGGCACATACACAAACGAGATCGATACAAGTATTTAACATTTTTGGCTGAAAAATAAAATATGAATTGAAGCAGTCCAGGACTAAAAGAATATGTTTCTCAAATTATTAAGATTTTTTTTTCTACGCCTGACTGGCACTGAGTACAGCAAAGACTTGGCTAAAAGCATTGCTCGCAGCCCCTTTCTTTCTCTCTGCTTGGCCTCGGAATGATGCTGTTCTAACAAACACTATTCAGTCATTTTCCCCCAGGACTATCTACCAACCAGAGAGATTATCAAAGTCAATTATGTCACTTCCTTTCTTTTCTCCAGCACACCCCCAGGCTAAGAAAAGAGATAAAGGAGTCAGCCTTACTAACAGATCTCTCTTTGCTTCCTCCTACAGAAGTCTGCCTCCTGCCAAAAGGACCTTTGCTGCCTGCGGATCTTCCAAGTGGAGTACAGGGAAAAGAGCATCGAAGATAACCTACCGCTACATGGTTTGAAAAATAATGGCATTGTCTTGTGATTTTCTTTTCAGTCCTAAAACAGCTATTGGTATTACATTACCAAAGAGTTGTAATTATGGCCAAACAGCTGAATGAAAATAGAAACACAGTATTTGGTTTTATTTTGTGTCCTTGGAGAACAAATGCAAAGTGAAGAGAAATTTAAGGGAGAAATAAACCGCAAGAAAATTGATAGAAAATGCACAGAAATTATATCACAGGCTTTTCTCAAATACCTATGTTTCAGGTTTCAAATATGTCAGATATCACTCTTCGCTAGCTGTTTATGAGGTGTCATCGATTTCAACTGTGTGAGGAAAAAAGGCTGGAAAATATGCGTCAGAGATAATGCTCAGGCAGAAAAAAATGGTGAACAAACAATGATCTGCAGGATGACTGGAAAGACTGGGTTCTGAGCCTAGGATGACCATATCTAGCCAAAGTCCAGTGAGACCCTGAGGAACAGGGCTCACTGAGAGGGCTTTAAACTAGGTTCAAAGGGGGAAGGGGATATTGCCCAGCTCACTAGGGATGAGCCTAGGCTTGGTGTGCCAAGGCCAGGGGTGAGATTGACAGCCCAGCTCAAGTGTGTCTACAATGGCCAATAAACAGGAGGAGCTGGAAGCCATTATACAGCAGGACGGCTATGACTTTGTCGCCATCACAGAAACGTGGTGGGACAACTCGCATGACTGGCATGCTGTCATGGATGGCTACAGACTCTTTAGGAAAGACAGGCCAACAAGGAGAGGTGGGGGAGTTGCTCTGTATGGGAGGGAGCAACTGGAATGCATTGAGCTTGGCCTGGGGGCAAATGAGGAACATGTTGAAAGCTTGTGGGTTAGAATTAAGGGACAGGCTCATAAGCGTGACATTACAGTGGGTGTGTACTACAGGCCACCTGACCAGGAGGAGGAGGTTGATGAGGTCTTCTACAGGCAGCTGCAAGCAGCCTCACAGTCACAGGCCCTGGTTCTCATGGGGGACTTCAACCACCCTGACATCAGCTGGGAAGACCATACAGCTAGGCAGGCGCAATCCAGGAGGTTCCTACAGAGCATCGATGATAACTTTCTGATGCAAGTGGTGGAGGAACCAACAAGGAAAGGCGCGCTACTGGACCTCGTGTTAACAAACAAGGAGGGACTGGTGGAGGATGTGAAGGTCGGAGGTAGACTCGGCTGCAGTGACCATGAAATGGTCGAGTTCAGGATCCTGCGAGGAGGAAGCAGGGCGATAAGCAGGATCAAAACCTTGGACCTCAGGAGGGCTGACTTTGCCCTCTTCAAGGAGCTACTGGGAGGAATCCCGTGGGACAGGGCTCTCGAAGGCAGGGGGGTCCATGAGTGCTGGTCGCTCTTTAAACAACACTTCTTCCATGCTCAGGAGCAATGCATCCCCCTGAGAAAGAAATCGAGCAAAGGAGGCAGGAGACCTGCATGGTTAAACAAGGAGCTTCTAGCGGAGATCAGGTGGAAGAGAAAGGTCCATGGAATGTGGAAAGAGGGGCAGGCCACTTGGGAAGAGTACAGGAACGTGGTCAGAGCGTGCAGGGATGCGACGAGGAAGGCCAAGGCCCACCTGGAATTGAAGCTGGCAAGGGATGTTAAAAACAACAAGAAAGGCTTCTTCAACTACATCAGCAGCAAAAGGAAGGCTAGGGACAATGTGGGGCCACTGCTGAATGAGGCGGGTGTCCTGGTGACGGAGGATACGGAGAAGGCAGAGCTACTGAATGCCTTCTTTGCTTCAGTCTTCAGTGCTAAGACTGGCCCTCAGGAATCCCAGGCCCCGGAGGTAAGAGCAGAAGCCTACAGAGAGGATGACTTTCCCTTGGTCGAGGAGGACTGCATGAGGGATCACTTCAGCGATCTGGATGTCCACAAATCCATGGGACCCGATGGAATGCACCCACGAGTGCTGAGAGAGCTGGCGGATACCATTGCTGAGCCACTCTCCATCGTCTTTGAGAGGTCCTGGAGGACAGGAGAGGTGCCCGAGGACTGGAGAAAGGCCAATGTCACTCCAGTCTTCAAAAAGGGCAAGAAGGAGGACCCAGGGAACTACAGGCCGGTCAGCCTCACCTCCATCCCGGGAAAGGTGATGGAGCAGCTTATCCTGGAGGCCATCATGAAGCAAGTGGAAGAAAAGAAGGTTATCAGGAGTAGTCAGCATGGATTCACCAAGGGGAAATCATGACTGACCAATCTAATAGCTTTCTATGATGACATGACTGGCTGGGTAGATGAAGGGAGAGCCGTGGATGTTGTCTACCTCGACTTCAGCAAGGCTTTCGACACAGTCTCCCATAACATCCTCCTAGGGAAGCTCAGGAAGTGTGGGCTGGATGAGTGGTCGGTGAAGTGGATTGAGAACTGGCTGAATGGCAGAACTCAGAGGGTTGTCATCAGTGGCGCTGAGTCTAGTTGGAGGCTGGTAACTAGTGGTGTCCCCCAGGGGTCAGTACTGGGCCCAGTCTTGTTTAACTTCTTCATCAACGACCTGGATGAAGAGTTAGAATGTACCCTCAGCAAGTTTGCTGATGACACCAAACTGGGAGGAGTGGTAGACACACCAGAAGGCTGTGCTGCCATTCAGCGTGACCTGGATAGGCTGGAAAGTTGGGCAGAGAGGAACCTGATGAGGTTCAACAAAGGCAAGTGCAGGGTCCTGCACCTGGGGAGGAACAACCCCATGCACCAGTACAGGCTTGGGGTGGACCTGCTGGAGAGCAGCTCTGCGGAAAGGGACCTGGGTGTCCAAGTGGATGACAGGTTGACCATGAGCCAGCAGTGTGCCCTGGCTGCCAAGAAGGCCAATGGCATCCTGGGGTGCATCAAGAAGAGTGTGGCCAGCAGGACGAGGGTTCTCCTTCCCCTCTACACTGCCCTGGTGAGGCCTCATCTGGAGTACTCTGTCCAGTTCTGGGCTCCCCAGTTCAAGAAAGATGAAGAGCTACTGGAGAGAGTCCAGCGGAGGGCTACGAGGATGGTGAGGGGACTGGAACATCTCCCCTACGAGGAGAGGCTGAGGGAGCTGGGCTTGTTCAGGCTGAAGAAGAGAAGGCTGCGAGGGGACCTTATAAATGCTTACAAATATCTGAAGGGTGGGTGTCAGGAGGATGGGGCCAAGCTCTTTTCAGTGGTGCCCAGTGACAGGACAAGGGGCAATGGGCACAAACTGAGGCACAGGAAGTTCTGTCTGAACACGAGGAAGAATTTCTTCCCTCTGAGGGTGACGGAGCACTGGAACAGGCTGCCCAGGGAGGTTGTGGAGTCTCCTTCTCTGGAGATATTCAAGACCCACCTGGACAAGGTCCTGTGCAGCCTGCTGTAGGTGAACCTTCTTCGGCAGGAGGGTTGGACTAGATGACCCACAGAGGTCCCTTCCAACCCCTACCATTCTGTGATTCTGTGATTCTGTAACAGCAAAATCCAATTGGTGTGGTGGTGGGTCATTTTCTGGATGCTGACATGCACTCTGCTTTTAATCATAAGAAAGAGGGAAGCTTTTAAGGTCAGATTTCAAGCAAGTTCGAACCATGTGATGTAAAGGAGCACCCTTGGTCGGGTAGTCCATGGGGAAAGGCACCCAGTGCCACCTGAGCAGGGAGTGGAGGCGAGAGCACGGAAGCAAGGTGGGGTGTGACTATGGAGATTTAGAAAAGCCAGTAGATTTGAGGACTGAAAGTGAAGAAATATTGCAGTAAGTGCTACTGTAGTTTCAGTTCCAAAACTTTTTCTCTGCTTGGCTATATGCTAAAACACCTCTTTATCTGATCCTCCAAATACGGCTCAAGCAGTATTTCATCACACAGGAAATGAGAGGGACCAAGAATTGGACAGTGTGTGACAATGACAAAGAAAGAAAACACCAGCCCCACCATCCACCTCCTTTATCCAAACTGACTAGACTGATTGTCTTGACATTATGTTTATCAATTCCATGAGTTTTTTGGTGTTTGGGGCCTTTTTCTGGTTCCCAGAAAAGATACCTACAAAGGTGAAAGCAGAAACTAGTAGAGTCCATCTCCTAGGACTATTGGCAGTATTTGACTGCAGCACTTCATTATGTTGTGCTATAGAAAGGAAGTTAATAAGGCTTTTTAAAAACAGCAAAAAATGTGAAAAGTAAGATGTATTTCAGAAATAAAATTTTCAAAAAAGAAGGTGTCGCAGAAAAAGCAAATAGAGGAGGATAATTCTGTCTTCTCTGGTCAAGAGGAGGACAGCTACAGACATAGAAGTCCTTGAAAACCAAGAGCTTTTCCGCTTGAAATGCCTGGTAATGTAAACTTGAGTTATTGTCAAGATTTAGGCTATTCAAGAAGGAAAGAGAGATAACCAAAAAGACTATAGGGAATGATTTCTAGAAAGCAGAATTAGGTATCAGTCTCACAGGAATGGTATGCAAATAGGAAACTGATGAAACTAAACCCATGCTACCAGATATCAATGACAAAAAATATAATAAGTAGAACAAAAGATTAAGGGTTTCTACTGGAAATAAAATACTATTATTATAGGATCTGTCAAAACAGAACTTCTTCTACAAAATATACAAGAGCTAAGAGGAAAGGCTTCATCTTGTTTACCCAACAGGAAACCCTTTCTGTCTCATGTCATTGTGTAAATAGAAGTGTCATTAAACCTGAGAGCTCAACAGGAGCTGAGCAACAGGATTATGTGGTATCATTAGCTGTTGTCAATCCGTATGCAGGTCCTGCAGTCAAACTCCATTTGTTCTCCGAATGAAGCGTGGAGCAGGACTACTTCTCAGCTGGAATTATTCTGGTGACTTCTGTCATAACACTGGAATGATAGGAAATGTTGGCCAAGTCATGCAGGCTTTAGTCAGGCAGTGCACCTAATTAAGTCAGTGGGAGATTTTCCCTTCATGCGAACTGTGGAAATTGGCCTGGTTTCTTTACTCACTCGCAGATCATGATTCCTATCTTTCTTTTTTTGGTGCAGCACTGGACTATGGTTCAAAGGCTGTCTGGCTGTTCAATGTGATGACAATCCAGTCCATGATGTACCAACTCCATCCTGCATAGGGATGGAGTCAGAATCAAAGGTGTGTGCTACAGCACGTGAGCAAACTCATTCTAGCTAGCAGTAAAATCTGCTCTGGCCCCATTCCAGCAGAGCACTTAATCATATGCTTATCAGGTAAAAGGATGACTCAAGGACTTCAAGTTATGAACATGCTTTTATGCCTTGTCGCATCACACCCAAAATGTTTGCACCATTAGCCTGGATTAATATTAACCACAGAGACTCAAGAAAATAAACGGAGAGCAAGCTTTGGAGCGAACTGCCATCTGGAACACTGCAACACACAACTGTGATATTTTGATCCAGGTAATGCTTTTCAAACAGCTTGTACAACCACCTGCTTAACAGATGAGACATCTGATTAGAAATTTAAGTTTCTGATCCTCAGGAGTACTAACTTTTACAGAAATAATTTTAAGTCATTCCAAACCATCCCACTTGTATTTAAATTGGTGTCATCAGTATTTCAGCTTCCAGAGCTGCATACTGGGAATGTCCTCAGGTCTTTCCTTTATCTACAACTATTTCTCTTACTTGCTGTGGGTGACACAGTATCCAAAAAATCAGAAACTCTTGCAGTTGCATAATGCATTTTCAGATGTCTGTGGGTGATGATGGAGTGAGGTCACTGACAGCGCTACTGATCAGACTCGAGGCTGGCACAGCTTCTTTTTCGCAGCCACATGCGCTTTTTGCCTCCTGAACCACAGGCACGCCCTGCTTTTCCACATGGACCAGCTTCTAATGAAATAATATAAGAAGCCTAAGAAAGTTTTGTACAACAAAGAAGTACAGAAATTATTGCTTTGGATGGATGATATGAAATAAGATGATTTTTAGTTAGTGTTGTTTGATAAAAGGTAATAAATGGAACGTGTAAAACCAGATAACTTCAGGCATGAAGTGGCTACAGACAGTTCCAGTTGCACAAATGCATACACAAACAAGAACTAATGATAAATACTTGGAAAATTACTTCAAATTGGAGAGAATCAGAAGTCTGATAAAAGCAAAAGCAGGAGATCAAAAAAGAGGAGGGTCTCCAAGGATTCTTGAATGAGAGATGATGTATAGAAAGTTTTTCATTGTAACTGAAGAATATACAAGGAAAGTCTGATCATGTAAATAATTGCCCAGTGTAAATTTCTCAGGGAAAAATATATAAATCACAGCTGATATTCTGGCCAAAAGCTTTGTGGCTACGGTCACTCTGTAAATATGTCATCTTTGGGTTACAAACTGATACTTTTTGTACACTCTTGTAAAAGGAAAGTTAGCAATAGCCTGTAAAAGCAAGTCCACACTATTACTTTTAATGGTAGTATGAGGCAGATACTAATGAGAGTGGATGCACTCCCATGCTCAGTAGACATATTTATCCAAAGAACCAAGAGTAAAAGCAAAGTCACCCACCCACAATCTTAAACAATTCAGTAAATGAGAAGTGAAAAAATAGCAGTTGGCTTTTACACTACATTTACATCTGTGAATGAAGTTTACACATACACCATCATTTACATTTCTTATTTCACCTTCCATTTATAGAAATGTGTGAAATACCTGCTGTTTTATTTAGATTATTACTAGCTGAATAAAGCAATCTACAAACTTTACTTACATCTCCTCTTATTTGCCATGGAGGTGGCTTAAACAACTGGAAACGGATCTCTTATTTTGCCTCTTCACCATTACAGTGCCCAATTTGGTTTGACAGAAACAACCCAGTTCCCTGTTGGTGACTATGAGGGAACTTTGTAGGACAGCCAGCGATGCCCACTGCTCGATCACCTGGAGGAAACGAGATTCTTGCCTTTGGGCCACCATCAGTCTGGAGGTGGCCTGAGGCTGTAATCCATCCTGCCTAATGGCAAGCACTGCATGAGGCTCCAAATTATGATTGTCATAAGGCTAGGCTCTACGTAGTCAAAAGAGAGAAACGAGCCCAGCCAGGAGACATTTCATGCCTCTGGCATCCTCACCTTTCTCAAGGAGTTACAGGCCACGCAGATTCTGTGCTCTGTAATTCTCGTAAAAGGACAGCATTGTTCCCCAAACACTCATCAGCTTCTCTGTTTAACAGGAGGTAAGTTTGTGAATGGCTGCATAAAAATAGTTGTGCATGGATTTCTATTATGTGATTCTTCCACAAATACAGAGAAAAGAAAACTGATGAAATACACCATGTCAACAATCTGCAGTAGCAGAAAGCATCCATGTATCTGACTTTGTCCAGTACATCTAGAGGTCATTTTCAACTCACATGTGCCATTTTTTGCTCACAGTACAAGTATCTACGTATCTGCGATGCATTGCTCTTAGTTAAACTGGCTGAGGTACACTTACAAACTGGATATGTCTAGAAGACAGCATAATACAGAAAATTAACAATGTCTCATAAAAGTCACTGACATTCTGATGAAATTAATTGAATTGAATTTATTTACTAAATATCTCAGTAAATTACAAAACCAAATACATCAAATATCTAAAATCCATAAATAATTACTTTAAAATCTGTCAGAGTATGGGTTAAATATAGTATACAATAAATATTATTCAGCTTCACTAATAAATTTTCTCCAACAATCTTAATCCTGCTTGCTGGTTTATGCGAGAGTAATATATGGCAAGCACTGGGGATTCCCTCAGAGCTTGGTTTTGTGTAACAACAGTATGTACCTTTTTGGAGAAACACAGATTTACTGTCAAGCAGACAGCCATATGACAATCTTGATAGAGAAGCTGGTCGCACTGTGGGCAAATCTAATAAAGAAATAAATCAAACATTAAAATAATTCTCTGAGGAAACTTACTTCATTTGAGGGGAGAAATAAAGGTTCACCAGTAACCATAGTGAGTTCATATTATTGCCATTGTTTTTATAAGTTGTTGCCATGACTTTTTTGACTTTTGGGCTAGATTGGACTTAAAACACAACAGATGGCTACAATTACGTGTCTGTAACTTTTTTTTAGAATAACTAAACAGAGCACAATAAAATAAACAGGCTTATATTCCAAAGAGACGCTCACAGTTTAAGAGAGCTATACATAGTTATCAAAAAAACCCCCCAAAACTCTCTAGACTCTCCATACAATAGGAATAAAGCATAAATAAGAAATTAGTATCACAAATGTGCTGTATTCATAAGCACATGATTGATTCCTATAATGCAATTTCTTCGATTAGCAATTTCAAGAGCACTGAATAAAATGAAATCATATTATAATTTTGTGATTATTTTGGGTCCAGCTGTGCACTTCTTTCAACAGCACACCTTCCACTGGATTTTGTCTCGACAAGAATTGCTAGCTTGAGTTCTTTATAAGGGAGTTTTTAAATTAGTGCAGCTTAATTTTAATAGTTATTATCTAGAATGAGTGTTCAAGAAAACTTTGGATGAACTGCTTTTTAGAAAAAGAAAATATTTAATTATCTCATGGTACTTCAATTTGTGTATCAGTGGACTTTCAAAGGACAAAAAGAAAGTTTAATAAAGAGAAGGAAAAAGATATGGAAAGGAAGAGAATACCAGCTAAACAACACCCCACTAAATCCACAAATCCATGAGAGGTGAGCATCATTATGTCTTTAAGGCTGTGTTATGTAACAGAGATTACTTTCACACAAGGTACTTTGGAGAATGTAAATGGCCTCAACTATTACACAAAACAGGGTGTATCTGACATAGAATATCAGCTTAACCTTTGAACTTTCTATCATTATTTTTTGCTATTTTACTTTAAACAAGGCTGTTTTAAATTTCTTTTTCTTTACAACGTTTCAAGCTATTAAGGCACTTATATTGATATATTTTAGATATATGTGTAGGTTACTCAAAGCTTTGAGTATTACTGGCAACATCTCGGTCATGCTCTGCCTGGGTAGGTCAGCAAGGAAACATCCATGGCATGGGAATGAGCCTTTCTGCGCCTGTCACACCCCAGGGTGCTAAGACCAACCTATACAGCAAAATCCCACAGCTCAGTTGCCTGTCTATGACCAAGGCAGAAAGTGTTTTTTCAGAAATCACTGTAATCCATTTGGTGACTGCATGGCCATACCTGCAAGCTTGACATGTTAAGCTGAAGTTTTGCAACTTAAAGTCAGCAACTTTCCTCTCGTTAGCAACATAGTTCAGCCAAACTTCACGGCCGGTGGATCCTGTAGACGCACTGCGACCTGTAGAAGAGCAGCAGAAACAGACCAGTTTGAGGCACCTACGCTATGTGCATGTAGTCCTCTATCCCTCCTATGGAAAGCAATCATAATTTGCCCAAGAACAGTCCTGCAGGGGTCTGGATCCTTAATGGTGCAATGTATTAATTTCCGCAGGCTTGCGGAGCTCTGTGCTCATCCCTGAGCACATTTAGCACACTTCCAAATCAGTTTCGAATGGACAACACTGGAGGTTTTTTTGACATGAGATGGTGGCAGCACATTTCAGGAACAAGCTGGTTTGTAGTAAAATGCCTCCTTACCTTGGAAGATAAGAAAGCACTTTCTTGAGTTTGATCCTGCTGGCTCAACAGTTCTGATTGATTGATCTTTTCATCCTTCATTTCTCATTCCTGCTGTAACACCTTCCATGAGACACTTTTTGCTTTGAAAAGTGAAATTTTACACTACTTATCAAGAGCAAAGAGAATTTTTAAAGTAAGAAATTATCTAAGCTGTGAAAGCAAAGGTGACAAGCATGAGAAACTTCGAAAGCATAGTAAGACTATGATAAATCACACGACACAAGCAAGATGTCCAGTTCAGCAAAGCCCTCCAGCGTATGCTGACCTTTAAACGCAGGCTGAAATTCACTGAGGCCAATTCCTCTGAAGTACTTTATTGGATCCAGTATAAGTTGTAGAATACAATAAGTAACAAAAAAGGCCAACACACATGCCATATTTTTCAAGATTGATTTCTACGCATTTACTGAAACTTTGTTTACAAAACAATGTCATTCTGCCTTCATGGTGTCCACAACTTTCCATTTATTATGGTATAAAGCTGGCATTTGCTGTAGCACTGTAATTTTAGTTAGAGTAAAATTCTTGGTATATCTAAACATAGACAATTTATTAAGTCTGGCTACACATATATATTCAAAAATGCCAAGCAAAACTGGAAAAACATATTTGCTGTACCACTGACACTTGTTTCAGAAGTGTCATGGAAAACTACATAGGGTGAGAGGAAATACTATTGTTTAAGGCCAGCTAGACCAAGACTAAGATGGATACAGATTAAGTTTAATCGCAAGTAAACAATGGAATTTATAATTTGCCAGACATTTGTGAGCATAGTTCATAGAAAAGACTTTGCTGAAGGATATTCACGTACACTGTATAGAGCCATTTTCTGTATTCGGTATTCCTTGAATTATGAAGAAGTACAGCTTTGCTTAGTTTGGTTCATTTTCAGCTTAATACTGATTTCTAATGTATGGAACATGTTTTGTTTCTTACTTCAATAGTTTCTTTGGAGTCGTCTCTTCATTTTAATTCTGGCTAGTTAAATGTTTCCTTAGAATCTTTACAAGCGGTTGAGGACTACATGAAAAAACACTGAGGACACCACATGAAAAGGAAAACTCTGCTTCAGTTCTCTCAAACCAAATTCCATCAGCTTCTGTTGAAATCATGAACTCACCACTTTCTTACGAGAGTGAAGCTGACACTCATGAATCCAAACACTCTCCAGAAGCTTGATTTTATAAGATCTGATGAAGGATGAAACAGTGAGGTCTTAGATTTGTTTAATAGGTGAAGAGATACGACCACACCAAAGTGTAAATGGGAATTGCCAGGTTGGTGTGAAGAGTTTGAGTTCAGTCTTGCAGCACTATTTATATGAGACTTCTCTCTCTCCTACAAGAAAACTGATGGGGGAGTGTTCTACAACTTGCTCAAACACTTCATGGAAGGGAGATTAGTTTGGCTTTAATTTAACCAACTAAATTGAGTGTTATTACTGGAAACAGCTCTAAGCTTTTCAATTCCCCTAATGAGGTCCAAACTTCTATGGATGCTATCACCTGAGACTACTGTAATATTTTATTTGGATTTAAATCTTTAACTTGGCAGCACTACCGCGTCTCCGTGGACACCTCTCATTTTAGTTTTATATTCTCCCAGGTGGTTGATTACTTATCCCCGTAACAGGATTCCTTTTCATATCGAGAAAGTTCTGACCTCCATTCCAGCACCATACTGAAATTTTAGGAGCCATAGGATGTTGGTTTTGTTTGGTTTGTTTCGCTATCAAGACCAAACAATCCATTATATTGGATTTATTTGACAGATTTTTCAAGGCACCTTAATTTGCTGAGCTGCTTTGATTCTTAATGTCATTTGGAACTAATCTCTTCTGCTAACATGAAAGCAAACTAAGAGCCAAGATTTTTATGGGAGGCAGGAAACATATATTTAAAGGAGTGCTGTGTTATCTTTTACAGCAACAACAAAGGGAATATAGACCCAAATATACCTCCAAATGACACCGTTGATTTTTTAACTGGTTTCAAGTGTAAGTCTTCCTGGAATATTTATATGGTATCAGCAAGAGCATTAAAACTCGCTTAGAACCTCAACCACAAAGAAGCATTACCAGCTACGCTAACCTGCCCAGAACGCTATTGGGTCTCAGATCGGTTGGAAATGTCATCAGAACAAGCTATTTCACAGAAGGAACTATTAACACTTCCCTTTGTTTAACATTTTCCCTCTGTTTTACATTTGGCAATAGAAAAGTAAAAAAAAAAAACAGCTAGGCAATCATTTTAATGAAATTCTATACATATATATACATATATAAAAACAACTTTTCATATACAAGAAAGAATATTTCTAGACCATGATACTATTCTGCATGATAGACCTCACTGGAAGAAGTCCCTAAAGCAGTGTAGAGAGAAGCATTATACTGTCCAGAGAATCTTCTTCCAATTTTGGAATAAAATATGTTATTTAGACTAATTGATCGCTATGAACTGCTGAGGAAAAGTTGATTTCTACAGTGCTATTAAGATATTGATATAATAATTGTTTCTTGAAATACGTGATTTCTGAAACCGTAGATCCAAAAATGCTAGCTGCAAAGGCAAGCTTGAGCTCACTTAATAAATGTAGTTAACCAACAGCATATTGCTTTTACAAAAGGAACAGACACCAGTTAAAACAAGGGAAACAAGTCTGACGATGTTTATATTTTCTGCCTAATAAAAGCATGAAGAAAGGAGAGCATAAAACCCCCGAAATATCAAAAATAAAGGACAAGCTCTAATAAGCTAAAAAATAATTTTCTTGTATGAGCACATCGTTTCAGCATTTTAAAAGCATACAATGGACTTCCTCAAACTACGCACCAGAGGGAAGGGTGTCCTTTGAAGAAAACATTTATGTCCTGTTCTTCCTTATGCAAGGTAAGAATTCAGAAGTTTTGGAGTAGCATTAAGGTAGTTTCCGCAGGCTTCCTTCTGCACGAGGCAATCTTTGCAAGAACACATTCGCCTTCCTAAGGCTCATGACAAGCTGGAGAGAAAACAGCTTAGTTAAATTCCAGCAGCATATCACTGTCCTGTCTTTTGGTAACTGTTTCCTTTCATTCAAGTGGATCCTTAACCCTTTATCTTAACAGAATAAAAGAGACTTCTTCCATTCTTAAACATTTGTGGTAGTTCTTAAGGAACAGCTAATTCTTATTCAACGTGGACTAGCATACTGCAAACACGCCAGGAAAACTGCTCTTTTCAGGTACTGTGGGACAGGATTGTCACTGAGCTGCAGGAGCTACTCTGGGGACAGTGCCTGATGCCAAAAATACAGAGGTGCCTTTGGGTACTGTCAGAAAGTCTCCTCTGTCAAGCAAAACAAGGCTCCTGAAATCAGTTTATGCTGAGAATATGCACCCTCTTTATGCTCAGCAAGCCCCAGTTTCCTTCTCCAGAACCACACATCCTGTTCTCTCACTGGAGTCGTCAGATCAAATCCATCCAGATCAGAAATATACCTAACATCTCAGCTAGGTTACCCCACTCGCTGGCAGCAGACTTTAAAAGAGGTGACAAGCGCTGTGCCTAAGAAAGCCTAGACAGGGAGCAGCACGCAGTGGCTGAGACCGATGCAGGCATCTGAAATGGGGAGTGATGAATCCAGCCTGCTCCTTGCCTGTCTCTGGCCAGAGTGCCATGGAATGGCGTACGCTCAGTCGCCTGTGAAACCTTGCTGGGACCAACCTGACGCGTGCGGGAGTGGTGATGGAGGGCATCGTTCTCACTCCTGCTGCAGGGATGCTGCGTGCCCTCTCCGGCAGACCTGCGGTGCGTAAGGATGCTCTCTGGAGCCATTTGCCATGAAAAACAAGGGAGATTACATTGCCTATGCCCAAGAAGCAATTTTGCAAAGGCCTGTAACAGATTTCCCCATGAGTAGCAAAGGTCATATTCTGACTCTAAATTGCCTTTTCTTATCCATTCCTCCTCAGTATAATTTCATATCCTAACTTCTGAGCACCAGACAGCAAGAGTCTTTCAAAGAAAAGATTGAAGACTTTTTTTTTAAAACATGGAATAAATAACTCATTTTCTCTAGCCTTTCTTGGAAATGGCTGAACTTTCTCAGCCAAAAACTTCCCAAAAGTTCAGCCTGAGTCACAGCCAGGATATAAAATACTATACTCCAGAAGTGTTACAGTTCGGAAAACCGTAAGGGCTGAGAACTGGGGGTTAGAACTGCCAACATGAAAAGTGGGGGTGATTCTACCAGTCTCAGTATCATACAATTTACTTCATATCTAGGAAACATTTCAAGTCACAAGGACAAGTTAACTATGTGTAAGCTAATTAGGGCAAACTAATTGTGCTCCAAGTGTTTTTTTGTTTGGAAACTTTCTGCTGATACTCAGCAGTTCGTCTATTCTGTGGATATAAAACAATGGGGTAAGTTTTGCCGGAGTTCAGGTCTTTGACACCCTTCTGCTTTCCACTGAATGTTTCAGAATAAATTATATCACCCTCAACCTGAGAGGTAGCTGGGTTTTCCAGTGTTTCCAGCCTGCGGATGTTATTGAAGCCAAAAGTGAATGGAGAACATTCACGGTAAACAATGGCATTAGCAACTGCAGCGCCTGTTGGTCAAGAGAAGCACTTAGGGAAAAATATGTCAAAGCATAGATACATATTTACATACACGTGTGTATGCTAGAAAGAGGAGGCTTTCTGTGTATATGCGCAGTGCATACTTGCTGCATTATTTAGTGAAGATACCAGCTGCTGGAACAGCAAATGGCCTAGGAAGAGCTGACGAAACAAAGAGAATTCCTTTGTCACGGTGTTGTACTAAAACCACAATAAATTGGACACCCATGAAAATGTTAGTGAAAACTATTACTGGGTAAAAAGCTTGCCATACAGCATCTTAATATGCTACCTAATATAAAGCACTTAAAATACATATACTATATTATACATACAGTCTCAAAACATGATAGACACTATAATGGAAACACTACAATGATAGTATTTGCATCAGTTTCTTTCAACTTGTGCATCTTATTTTGGATTAGTAGGCTTTCCTATGTACTTATGGCATACAGAAATTTCTGTAACCAGTGTATGATTGCAATGCCAAGTAAGTAGAACAGAATTTTGTAATCAAACCTTTCTGATTTAACTTTAACATTTATTTGCAGAGAGAGTGGGCTTATATACTGAAAGGAATACTGGATAACGTGTGACCAGACATACTTTTAACAACTAAAATCTCTGCAGTTTGGGCAAAACCCAGTATTTAGATCCAGAAATCGTAATTTTTGTATAAAAGGCTGAACATTCTGGTCCAAAGTATCTCCTGCCATCTAGTGGGCAAAGTCCTCGCAGGTGGCTCCAGGCACGGTCCCGAGAAGCACAAGGTAAAAAATATTTATACTGATTGGAAAAGCAATGGTAATTGTCATGCAATTAGCAACCAAACAGGTTCGCATCTGAAATATTCTTTAATATAAGTATTTCTCCAGAAAAAATTTCATTAATATTGGATTCTGTGAATGAAACTTTAAACATTGGATGTGTTTAATACCGTAATTTTATCTGTTGAAGTACTTCAGAGTATACTTACAGTTAAGCATATCAAAGACTGAAGTGCCATAATATCAGGAAATCTGAAGGAGGAATCCAAATTAATAGTTTCAAGCAAAAGTCTGAGATGGTTTGCTGTGAAAATGAAAAGGACTGAAAGACAGTGTATGTACATACTGGTTAAAACCTCTTCCAAATAACCGCACAGTGCTCTCAAAATCCTCCCACTTACTTCTAGATTATTACATTCAGGATGCCCAACTTAAAAAATATTTACTCCATTATACAATGAGATGAGAATTTTACAGCATTTAGTCCAAATAAAACCAGAAGACATCATAGGAGTACCATAGCTGATCATCAGTTTTCGTCTTAGCTGGGTTTCATAGGAATTTAATACCTCGCACAAACACATCAGAACTGTCAGTCCTAAGATGCAATATCTTCTCATATTTACAGATACAGTCACAATTCTGACCTTGAAGTAAACCTTGGAAAGCTGCGCTGGGCAGTTTTGCTGGAGAAAAGTGACATTCCTTCACGTTCCCACAGTCAAGCAATAAAGTCAAGCAGCTTGCTCATTCCCCCACCATCAGTGGGACCGGGAAGAAAAAGGACAAACAGGAGTGAGAAGCATCATGGCCTGAGATGAAGATGGGGAGATCAATCACCCAGCACTATCATGGGCAAAACAGACCCAGCTTAGGGTACTTAATTTATTGTCAATTAAAATAAACATTTAATTACTGATCCAGGTACCTGACCTTGCTTCTCCCTCTGTTGTTCCTTCCTTGGGTCCCTCCTCCTCTCTCTCTTCCCCTGTGTGTCCCCCACAAAAGCGGTTTTGCCTGTCCTTAGGTACATTTCCCCCGAGGTGTCCCCAGGGTGGCTGCGGGGCTCAGCCGTGCCCTGCACGGGGTCAGTCGGAGCTGTATCCGGCCCGGGGCAGCCCCGGCCTCTCCTCCCCTCACAGGACCACCCTGCAGCCCCCCGCCAGCACCTGGGCACAGACACACAGTATAGCTTGGGGTCTAGAGGAGCTGATTAATATTAATCTAGGTTTTAATTAGTTATTTTGTATAGTATTGAAAGTAGCAGGAAAGGAAATCATACATCCTACACTGCAAGATTATTTATTATGGTAAAAATAAAATAAATGCTAGCATAACCACAGGTGTTTGTTGCATGATTTGTTTCCCCTCCACAGGGTCCCTAGTAAAAAAACATCAGGGAAATATTTATTTACTGTTCCTGTCTGGCTCAAACCCACCTTTTTTCAAGTGACACAATAGTCTAAGTATTTACACTAAATCTAGAAAACAAATGTAAAAACAGCAACAACAAAATCAAATACACTCACTGAACTGATCTCTGCTGTGTGATAAAACATCTCTGTCTTGGGTACGAAAGCAGTACCCAGCCCTCTGGCTCTGTGGCCATCTTTTGAACTCTCTCTAATCCTGAAGCAGAGATGAGAAACACATGAAACTCCCCTTTCTGAACGTTTGTCTTCACGTCCCTGTACATGTCACAGCTGTTCCTTCCAGGAGCGATCCCGCTTCAGGTGGCCAGGTAGGGCTGGGGGCCAGCGAGTTCACCAGAGGCACACCAGAACCTGGCTATGGTTAGCATCGAAAGCTAGCGGTTACCGTACAGATGAGGATTAGCCAACTGCCCTGCATGCCAAATGCAAAGAAGAGATGAACAAACTGCTCTCTATCCACATCTGAACTTCACATGATATATTTCTCCTAACAGAAAACGAGCAGGAGAGAAAGGACAGGACAGCCAAAGGTGCATTAGCTTAGGTCTGAATGCTGCCCGCCTCTCGAGTGGCACAGGAAGGTACACTTTCCACTGAGGGGCTTCTCCAGCAATTTACAGTTACTGTCATTCACAGATGTAACATTATAGAAAACACCCAATTTGTTAGTGGAGCTCAAACTTACAGGCTTGTTCAGAGCATGCTCACAGCCAAAGGTCAGCACGGAAATATCTGGGCGATTCATTCGGCATGTGAATACCTGCTACTGCTGGTACAGCTCATGCCTGAGCTAGAGCAGAGACTCAAAGGCCCATCTTCCACAGCCACAGTGAGTGTGTACGACTATTTCCTACTTTTCACTGGCTAAAAAAAACTAGACGTTAGCTACCTAAGCAGCTGGTCTGAATTAGGATTTTAACTCCAGAAGAAGAAATATAGATGAGGAGAGATCTAGATCTGGCACAAGTACAGCAGATTAGGAACAGCACTGCAATACTGAAGTTCTCTAAAAATATAGACCAAGATGAATTTACAGCTAACTCAACTAGCAAAATACAAAAGGGAATCAAAGTTTAATATTAAGCCTGCAGAAAAAAACATTGGTTTACTTTTAATACTGTCAGACTCATGAAGAGGTTTATTTGGCTGAAAATCTGAAGTCAAATGAACAGAACTACCTTGCCATTCAAGGCTGATTACAAATCTTTGACAGAGAAGCATAAATAGCTGCTATTAACAGAAAACATAACAAAGCCAGTAGATTAAAAACTTTTTTCCCCTGAAAACTATGTAGGAACAACGACAAAAAAGGGCTGAAAGTAATAAAAACAACAAGTTTATTCCAAGATCTGGAAGTATTTTCAGTTTATCCAACAAGGTTCTGGATAAACATATTTCAGTTTTCTATGCCTCTGAGACCATTGTTAAATGCAGGTGTTGCTTCTATGTCTGACACATTGCAAAGCTTCATAAGACAAGGCTTTTTAAATGTATTAAAATTGAACAATAAGAAAAGGGAAACAGAAGTCAAGACTTTACAGCTTCCAGCCTCCGCCTCTGTCCCAGACGAAAAGGCAGTTCAGTGAGAAAACCAAATGCATCAGTTTACCCCTTGATTAACTTGCTATGATTGCATAAGTATATTGGAAAAACACAGATTGCTGTCTTATTTAAAAATTGTAATGCGATCATAGAATTAGAGATAATGTTGCAAATCAGCCTGATGAGAAGGCAGAAATAAAGGTCCATACTTGATCTTAAAACTGACATTTTTCTTTATTCTATTGCCCAATCAGACAGCTTCAGCTGTTTCTTACTTACATTTATAATTAAACGACTCTCTAACTCATAGCCTGCTTTTTTCCTTATTCTTCTGACTCACCAGCAATCAGGTGCAAAGCACAGTTTAACAGGGATAAGACAAAGCTGTCATAGCGAGATGGGGATCTAGGGAGCCTTCCTTCTTTCATGAGGAGGTGCAAATATTCATTGTCTTCCCACACTTATTCAACCACATCTTACTATCCTCATACACAGCAGGGACTAGCTTCCCGTGAAGTATTAATTATCCCAAAACAGAATGCAGAAAAATCAAAGCAACCCTAGCTTTCTGCAGCATGTGCCAAAACATTTCTCTGTGTTGAAAATTACTGTCTTTTTAAGGGCCAGCTTTCTACTGCGAGTTTCAACCTGACTGCAGCAAGCAACTTCAGGATAAAAAATGGGAAGGGTTTTAAAATGCAGTTCTCCAGAAGTTTACTTCAGACAACAATTTTTTCCAAAGGGACTGCAAGAACTATTTTGTATGTTTCTATTTGTGCAGTGCTTACTCTAGCATACATGTAATAAATAGTAATAACCACTCTAAGCAATAGCATAGACTGATCTTTAAACTCCACAAGTTGTACTGAACAAGAGCTGGTCATAACAGAATTTTTAATTACATTCTCTTTTTAATTACCATTTAATCAAACAAATGTCTTCTATAATACTGCCCACATCCTCTTAAGCAATCAGTGCATTTTTTTTATACACAACCTTACCAAAAAGGTCACAACAAAAGCAAGCCATTAAGTTATCACAGATAAGCCTGGAAGTAATTATGTAAAGCCAAACAAATGCTGACAGAGGAATTAAACAAATCAAAGTTCATTGTTAGAAGGACTAGAGCCTGACCCAGTAACCTCACGTGTTTGTTCCTCAGATTCCATGAGAAGAGAAAAGGAGGTCCTCAGAAACCCAAGATAAGAAAGATTAGCATTAAACATGTTTATTGGCATGGCAGTCCTTCACGACCAAGGAGAGCTGGACCCCGTTGTACTCGACAGTGTAGAGGCACAGAGCAGCAAGTATGCTGCCATTGTCAGAAAGTCACTCCATTCGTTTACCTAAAATTTACTCAAACTAGAAATAATTTATTTAAAAAAGGCAACTTTTAAAAACTTCATTAGAATAATTTAAAAAAAATCTTTACACGGAAATACAGAACCAGTCCCAAAATTAAGTTTGAAATAGGCACTGCTCCTTTTCTCATCAGTCTGGATGTAATTAGGGATGGGGTGTGGACTGGGCTGCAGGGGGTGGTATGGTTTTTTGTTTGTTTTTAAGACACTGTAGATTTTTAATTACACGTCAGAAAAATGTGTGCATTTATGCAAGACACTTTTTTTTTTTTCAGATCGCTTGTGGTTTTAGCAGGAAAACCATTGTATGATGCTACCATGCGACAAATGTAATATTTGAGGAGCTGATTTTACTAGCTTTCATAATACCATGATCACCCTTGATCAACCCTTATAGAAGAGCCGAAAACATATTTTAAAGAGTTAATACAAACTCTGAGTTGCTTATTATGAGACCAAAAGAAAGCAACTATTCAAAATCTGCTGTTAACTACACTATTTTTGGACATGGATGCAATTTAATCACACTAGACACTCAGAATCAAACCTTTACTTAATTTAAACCAGTGAAACATCCCTTAAAAAAAAGTATACAAAATCTGGGAAGAAGATCTGCCCCTCTATTTTTAAACTTCCCTTTGTACAAGGTATAACCAGTAAGGATACTGCATGTAAGTGCAGGGCCTGTCTTATTAATAAAAGCACAATTTATTTTTGTAGGATTATGTTCACTTTCCTCTCAGCTTAGAGTTGAAACAAGAGAGATATTTCAGTCACATGAGGAACCAATAGACCCTAAATGTAACTAGTCTCTGTAACAAGTTAAATGTATTATTTCCACTGCATGAACTCATAAAGGTTCAGAAAACCTTTACAACACACTTGCATTGAAAGGTACAATAGGTTTTAGTTCATTGAGGTCCATAGGCTGATTCCAGGAAGTTAGTTGCAAATGATGAAAGATTTTCTGCTCAGGGACATTACATTTGAAATAGTAACGACAAAGAAATTCAAAATTTTGTACACCAGATGGCAATGTATTCTTAAAAATGGCTGAATGAACTGTTTTATGGAGATCATTAGATCATCGCTGCTTATTTCCGAGTAGTTTATCTGTAGGACTGTACTGATTAACCTGTCATTGGAAATGACACCAACCCAGAAGACATTGATCCAATGCTCTGATGAGCAGATCTGACTCTCCACCTGAAATTCTCAGCAGAGACCTTCTTGTCAACAGGGTAGAAATTCAGGTTCCTTTTTTAAAGGGCAATTTTTAGTATTACATACTCCAACTGCTTATGCTGAAATTTCACATTTATAGCAGCAGTTGTATTGTAGGCACTTTTTTATTTGTGAATTTCTAAAACAGTCTAATGAAAAAGGATGCTCAAAATAAAAAGCTGTAGTAAAACAGCATGAGTGTTCACCTGCAAGTCAGCAAGTCTACAGGGGTCATCTGACAACATTCAACTTTGTACTAAACCTTGTCATCCCTAAAATGTTGTCAAAGAAATGCGCCTAGCAACGTTCAAAAGAAGAAGAGGTCTAGGAATTCTTGAAACACTAAAAATCTCATCCTATTTAAAAAAAGAATAAAATCTTGAATGTATTTCTTAGATTTTTCTTCAAGGCAGTAACATAGCTAACAGCTAAGCCACACTGGCACAAGATTTGCATGGCGATTTGTGTGTTTTACAATCCTAGAAATAGAGGCTTAAGCCTAAAAATCATATAAGTATTTAGCATACTACCATAATAAAAACTGTTTCTCACAGAAATTCCTTTCTTGATCTCCAAGCAGTGAATTGTTTTTAGTCTTGTTCTTGCAGAGGGAAAGAAAACTGAAATAAGTCTTCAAACATAGTATGAAGACTGCACCATTCCCTGGGGAGAGAAATCCAAATAAATGTTTGTTCCAACAACTGAAGTTTCACCATCTCCGGACACAAACATACCTTTACACCTCATGGGATCTTTGTCTCCCAGTAGCAGGGACTTAAGTGTCATCAGACATACAGTGTGGATCCAAGGTCTCTTCTAGGGTTTTGGTCAGATCTCACCTTTCTACAGTGATGGCTGGGAAACTTCCTGATCATCTCTCCCAAAGGTCCCATCTTAGTCACCCAGCTGGAAGCCAGTAATAATCCTGCTGATCACAACAGCTCATTTTCCATGCAATTGCAGGTTCCTATCTTTCACCACCTTTTATCAGCTCCATGCAGCTAGACCACGACCCTGCTTGCAACAGATTTGCAGCTTGTTCTTGTATCTAAGAGCGTATACCTACCTCTTTTCCAAAACCCCTGTGAATTATGTATAACCTGAAAGTAGATAGGCATGGCTATAGGGGTGGGGAAATTATGTGTAGTTAAATCCACTGCCGTGAACTGCGAACCTTTCACTCACTCGGAAGATCATACAGTGAATGGCCCCCAAAACCAAGTTCAGAAAGTTAAACTCTCACCAGCAACTGAAATTCTCAGCTATTAAAACTTGGATTGAAAATGTCAAAGTATATAAAAGACAAGCCATATGAGTAACTGATGTTTTTGATTCAGTGGCTGACCTCCTTAGCACAGCTGTACATAGAGAGATGTGTACACCACCTGTTTTGGGTCACTCCCCATTCTGCTGCAGAATTTTGTTCTCCAGGTTGCCCACACTGTTTACAAGCAATGTTAGTCCTGACATGACTTTATGTGCTGGTAGAATATCAGCCAGTCTAGTGATGCTGCAACAGATTGCACGGGGTGGAACCCCAGCAGTTCTTTTTCTCTCTGCATGAAATAGTTACAGGTCATGTGAAACTACTCTTAAACAAATGAAGTAATAGTCAAAAAATCTGCTAAGAATGACAATGTAGCTTTCAAAATATATCAGGTACCCTTCAAATGTAGCAATTTTGAGATGAATCTAAGTCAGGATTGATCATGTCTTTAAACTCATTTCCATTCCAGGAGTAAGATACCAGGATCTATTTTTTAAGGTCATGATGTACCTCTCCCAAGTCATGACACATTTGTAGGAGCAACAGGTTAAAAAAAAACCAAGAAAAACACACACACATTTAAAGTGAAGAGCTATGCACAAAGGTATCCACTATTTAAAAACAAAACAAACAAACAAAAAACCCAACCCCCTAAGCAAAACTTTATATTTTCAAAAGCATGTTGATTTTCCTCAATTTTTAGCATATATTAGCAAACATGACATTTTTTTCTTACCGTTTCTTCCTCAAAATATCACTCTGATTTATTAAAAAATTGGGCTCATGTATGGGTGTATGGGATGCCATCTCAGTTTTGCTAATGCATGTGCTGATTCTTCCTGCTTATTTTGGTCAATAAACAAATAACTTGGTGTTTCATTGGTACAAGGAATTATGTCTTACAATTATTGGCCTGAAAATGCACTTATGGAATAAATTCTATGTGCCTGGACAGTGGAAACTACATATCATATTCAGCTAATGTATACATATGTTGTCCATATGGCTAGAAGTTTTAAGCCTGTCCCGAATATTTACAAATATTTTCCAATAAATCCTCCATGTTATTCACCCTCTCTATTCTTCCTAATACAGGGATTTCTTCATTTTTATTTAAAAGCTAAATATTTTTAAAATGTCAGTTATACATACCATTACCTCTATGCTGTAATATTTTTAAGGGATTTCGGATACATTTTTGTCTTTAGATGTGCAATCAGAACTCTTCCAAGCCTCAAGGGAAGTCCAGGTTCTGTTTTCACAGAGCAACAAGTTCAGTTGTTCATAGATTCGATTTTAATGGGACAATATGCATTGTACTATTTATTTATTATCTAGATTATTTTCCAAACAGGAAAATAAACATCTATTAACAGAAACTGAAAAAATAAGGTACATGCAGTGAACATTGTGCTCAAATTCAATGCAATTCCACTGATTGTGAAGGACATACAAAGAGTCTAGGTCAAAGAAACAAAAGCTGTGACTACTTCTAACACAGCTCGAACTCCTTTGTCCTCATATACTTGTAGTAGTTCAAAATAAAATTTGACCACTTACATAAAAGGACCAGAGTCCAAACTAACACTATTTTCCTCCCATTTTGCAACATTTCTGACCTGATAATTTTTTTCATCTAGCCCTTACAAGCATAGTCAATGCTACAGGTATACTGAGATGAAAATATTGTCTTTTTAATAGTTTGACCGTCTACTTTAAAAGTACTAGGGAATAAATGAAGAAATTGCCGAATGAAATTCAGAAAGCAAAGGCTGACAGATTTCGACTTGCTATAGTGTTTCTCCTTTTTGAATTTCACTCTTTATTCTCAGGCCTCCTCCATTTAGCACTTCTCAGTGAGTAGGCTTGGCCAAAAATAGCAAAACACTCTAGGAGATAAACTTTTGGGCTGCTATTATTACAATCGGTCACATCACAGGTAACCTCCATTTGTAAATAACCAATGTAAAGTATCATAAAGTGACCTGATTTTCAGAAATTTTGTGCAGTTACTGACTCCTCCCACTGCGAGTCAATCTTTTTAAGGATCTGAAATTGGTTATGAAAGTTTATTAGTCCCTCTTGAGAGTATGAGCCTTTTGTACCACGTCTTCCCAAATGGGGACTCTGTAGAAGAGGTAGAACCTGCCCCTTCAGAACCTGCCCATATCTTCGTTTTATAGTAGATGGTAATTAGGTAGTTGGTTTGTACCAAAGAAATTGCCATCATCTGTAGTTTACTTCAGCTTATGGTGATCAGATACAGCCTGCAAAAAGAGAAAACATTGTATTGTTAAAATACATTATTTTAATCCTAGAGTGAAATTGTTTACCATGAGGTATGTGTGCAGTGCCAATTCTGGAAAACGGTACTCAGTAATTTAGATCAAAAAATGTAACATTTCCTAACTAACAAGGTTTTATTTGTTTCAGAAATCAGATATGCTAGAAAGACAATGTGATATATTTAACACTAAAAAAGCCTGTTACTTTCCCAGTAAATCTTAGGAAATGATTTGAGAACTGTATTGTACCACACCGTGAGCTGTCGTTCACCTGTCCTGATTCCCCTGACCAAAGAATTTTAAGGAAGATTTGTAAGCACAATTCTAGAGTCCCTGGTGCAAGCCAGGCTGTAAACAACTGACTTTGCTGCTGAATGTTTTACCAACAAGAAAACTGCTAGTCTCCTTGAAGCAAAAGAAGAAAACATTTCACTGGAAATTATTTTGAATGTGAAATTCAAGTTAAATGGTACTGACTGAAGTTATTGCACTCTGACCTCCTAAGTTTGCATAAATCGTGGCAGTAGGTTCAAGTGTTTGAAAAACATTTACAATTGAAGTGAAATTCCTCATTAACTGAATCCCACAGTCCATACAAATGTTGTACTTTCCCTCCATTTCGTTTCTAGGCTATTCTGAATCCCCTTAGCACCTGTAAAAGAGTTCATAACGCTTCCCTGAAGTGAGACCTGCAGGGAGGTAGCTCACATCACCAAACTTCAAGCAAATAGCTTTGTTTTGCTAACATCTATATACAGATAATAGAGAGAAACACGTTCCTCTAAAAGGTAATGCTGAACAGGGGCAATGGATTACCTCCTACAGTAGTGTCTCTCTTTGGCATAGGAGTTAAATTTAATTTAAACTTCTCTCTTTGAATGCCTTCCTTTCTCTTATGGCTTCTCATGCATGGGAAGACAGAGAGACTGTCCTCTAACTTAGGTATTTGAGTCAGATTCCTACAATTTGACAATACACAACAAGCCATATGACCCTCCCCAACAGATATTCTAGTAACGCAAACTATCTATTGCATTTTCATGGCTCCATCTCAAGACGCTTTCACTGGTTAGTGCTATTATGACATTCTTTGTCACCACCATGTAAAGCAATATCTCATTTTTCTTTACAAGAAAAATAAGGTGTTCCTTTGATCACCTTTTGTCTTTATTAATTGCTAAATAAATGTTCAGTTTAATGATAAATGAAGGAGGAGATCACATTATACTGCAGTCAGGTATGTCCCTATCACAATTTAATTCTAGCCTTCAAAACCCAGGTTGAAAAGACTGACCTTTGTCTATTTCTACAATAACATTAGTTCTTGAATCTTCCTCTTAAAAATGTGTAGAATTTTTCTCCAAATGTAAGATCAAACAATAAACAATTTGATATAATTCAAAACTAACTCAGTATGGTACAGAAAATAAAAACCCAAATTCCTCTATTTGTTCTAATCTTCTTCTGGGACATTGCTGCCATGAGTAAGGGGATCCAGCTGGTCAAAATTTTTCCTACCTTTCAGGCACTGATTTCTCTACTGATGTTGGGTTACAGTTCCCTGTATCGTTATTTTGCTGCATAAGTAAAAAGCCTAAGTTCTAATCAATTAGCAATTCCAACTCAATCAGTATATCTGGTAAAGATTTTATTACCCAATAAAACATCTTTAGTACCAAATGTATTGATCCCAATGTTCAGGGGCATAGTTTGATAATGACATCAGGCAAAGCAGCTGCTAGTTTTGAGCTCTTGGCCAGAAAAAAATGACCCCGAAGTCTGTGACACATTAAGTACATCATGTGGGTCAGACAACAATGTTTCTATGTTGCAAGCACAAGTGTTTAGTGCATAATATATTAACCGTACATTGTTAAACAGGGAGCAATAGAAACTTGCGTCTAACCATATATGGTAAACTAGAGTTTGTATTTCAGTTCATTTGCAAAGTAAAGGAAGAGGAAGATCCTACAATAAACACTTGTCCACTTTGTTAAACATCATCAATAAATGACCCAGCAATGCAGTTCCTATTTAAGGGTATAATGTTCTTATATATAGTCTAATGACAGAACTTGGGGCCACCACACACTTCTCTTGTCTCCTATCACCCTTCTCACTGATGTCCACATATAACTACTTTGGCCTACTGCTGGAAACACCTATTGTCCAGGGTGTGATTGCTTCCCATTGCAGTACAGAAATCAGTGTTATCACTCAGCAGAGAACACACTTTGCCCATAACAAGTATTTAAGAACCAACAAAAGGAAGCATTTTTTCACACAACACATAATTACATTTTGGAACTCATTGACACAGGATGTTGTTAAGGCCAAAAGCATGAACTGAATTAAAGAAGAGACTAGAGAAATTCACGGAGAAAGGGTCCACTAGTGGCTATTAAAATATGACAGTCCAGATGTTGCCTCTAGCTCAGGAAATCCCTAAGCCATTGATATTGCCAAAAGCTGAGGAGAGACGATGGGACATATAACAGCAAGATAAGGCTCAGTACTGGCATGTTATTCTTGTGTCTGGATACTTCTGAAAAAAACCCCAGTCTTATATGGTGTACTGTCAATCCCACCCAAATCCTCTTGATCTCAAGGTAACCAAAATTTAATCAGTTTTGGCAAAGAGCTCAGGAAGTTGGTGGAAATAGGCAGATCAAGAGAAAACAGATTTTTTAATGCCCCAAAGCTGCAGCATCAGCTCAGCTTTTATTAAGCATCTACGCAAGACACAAATATGTAGGAGATCCAACTGCACTGAAACATAAAATAACATAATATAAATATTGCATAACCTATTAAAATAACTGCAGCTGAATGAAAGCTGTAGTGAAGCATATAATGAATACTTCACACTCAACACAGATTTAAGGTCACATAAAAAAACCTAAACAATCCAAAACCCAGAGTCAAGCCAGCTACTGAAATGCAATCAATACTTGCCACAAAATAAAGCAAGGAGAAAAACCACCCTTAAAAACAGTAAGAAAAAAAGTTGTTTGCATTTGATAGTCAAAATGTACATTTTGCATTACCATTCATTTCCAGTCTCTTGCCATAAAGTCACATCTGCACCAAATGTTCTACTCCCTCTCTTTGAACTCCTTTGAAATGTTTCCTTGGTCTTTTTAAAGGAGTGTAAAAATGGACTCAGACAACTAATTCAAGATCTGTTTTGTTTCCTGCCAAGATTTCCCTCCAGATTATTAAGAGGGCCTCAAAATTTAGCTAAACAAAATAATAGTGTTGGAAAAAAAATTAGTGATTCATTTGAAAAAAACATGATTATTGGCAAAAAGGAAAGGAAACTAATAGAAGACAAAGGCAATAACTGAAGTACTTCCTTACAGAAATAAGCATGCATGAATGTCAACACTGATTCCTTCTAGTCAACACACATGATATGAAATCATATGAACACTTTGTGCATTGTACAGTATCTATGGCAGACCCCTACAGGCAAAACCATTTGAAGAAGTCAATGCTGGTTCAGGACTTAACCTTTTATCCAGCAAAACATCTTCACAGCATTTCTGAGAGAGCTAGAGAGTCCATAAAAGATAGAAATAAAAATCCATCTTGTTAGAAGTTATTGCCCTTTGGGGAAACTCTAAACCTGAATACAAAGCATTAGTATAGAAAGACTACAATGCTTGGCCAGAAAACAAACAGGCCTATAGGATTGCTTTTTGGATTGACCCTGACTTCAGCATGTTTATTTCTGAATATGAAAATTTCTAACCGGTAAGAGTCCAAAACCACAATTCCATCGTCTAATATTACATCAGAAGTATTTTATATACCGCCCAACTTGCAGTATGTTATAAACGGAAACAAATCAGTGAGAAAGCCCTGAAGACCAAATTTATGGATCAATCCGAAAGCTTTTGCTTGTAGTTTCACTGAGTTCAGTAAGACAGTTCATACGTTTAAGTGCGAAGGCTCAGAACACCCTGGGAAAAAAAAAGAGCGGATAATTGTTTCTCACATATCGTTTACATGTTGTGAGCTCTTCTCAGTTGGCCACAGGGAAGTCTTCACTAATTCATGGCTTCAGACACAGAGAGGTGAGGAGTCTGGATACTAACCTGGCATTCAGGGAATACAGAATGCTAAGACTTCAGCACAAGAAGGACATGGACTTGTTGGAGCAGGTCCAGAGGAGGGCCACAAAAACAGTCCAAGGGGTGGAACATCACTCCTACGAGGACAGGTTGAGAGAGTTGAGGTTGTTCAGCCTGCAGAAGAGAAGGCTGCAGGGAGACCTTATAGCAGCCTTCCAGTACCTGAAGGGGGCCTATAGGAAAGATGGAGAAAATCTTATCAAGGCCTGTTGTGATAGGACAAGGAGTAATGGCTTTAAACTAAAGGAGGGTAGATTTACGCTAGATAGAAGGAAGAAATTTTTTACCATAAGGGTGATGAAACACTGCAACACGCTGCCCAGAGAGGCAGTGGAGGCCCCCTCCCTGAAAACATTCAAGGTCAGGTTGGATGGGGCTCAGAGCAACCTGATCTAGTTAAAGATGTCACTGCTCACTGGAGGGGGGTTGGACTAGGTGACCTCTAAAGGTCCCTTCCAACCCATAGCATTCCATGATTCTACAATTCTATGACTTGCTTGAGATAGTAAATGTTAATTTTTTTTTTTTTTTTACAACATAATGAAAAAAACATCTGCAATTTTCAAAGTCAAGCAATCCATTTGTCAATACAAAGAAAACTCTTTTAGTGGAAATGCAATACTGAAACTATTCTAGGAAAATAACCATTCCAGTGCCTAGAGGGGTCAGTGAGTGCACCACTGCATGTGCACAAGGCAGATGGCTGTGGTTTCGTGCCACTACCCGCTCCCTCGCACTTCTACACTGCAAAGCTTACATCCCTGCCACACTCAGAAGGAAATATTTGATTAAATCTGAAGTCCATTCACTCCTTAATATTCAGCAATGGCAGTACTTGGGGGAAACCACACATATGTCACTAAGATTAATATCTGCTAAGATACTCCCGTATCCTTTTACATTGATTTCAAAAGAACCTCTCCTTAAAGTAAAAGCCCATCAACTTCCAGTCCTCCACCAGTCACAGAATTGCCTGATGTAAGCCCACTGGAGTCTACTGGAGCCTTTCCAACTGCTTTAATATGTCTGGGGATCAAATATATCAACTGAACTGATGAGGTAGTAATGCTAGGGCAGATTGCCTAGGACTCCAGATGAGCTTCCCGTCAGTTTCCCACAGCTCTTCTCCCCAAAGAGCTCTCTGATTAGGAAATAGCAAATGCTACAGTCTGCTGACTTTGGATAAGGCAATAAGGCTTGTGA
Organism: Opisthocomus hoazin; assembly: GCF_030867145.1. Lineage (NCBI taxonomy): Eukaryota > Metazoa > Chordata > Aves > Opisthocomiformes > Opisthocomidae > Opisthocomus > Opisthocomus hoazin. The sequence goes on along the minus strand of NC_134415.1, from coordinate 103,836,473 downwards.
CTACTGTGTGTACACTGTGAGTTGAAGGCTTCCTCTTGATCAGTGAAGGATAGCAGCTTCATTATCTTCCAGGGGCTTATGCAAAGAGTATAGATGAAGACACGGGAATAAAATATAGAAGTCAAAAAGTAAACTTGTTTTACATGATTCTGTTCCTCAAATAAGACATCTCGCTAAAAAAAGGAAAACATTTTCTTTCTTTTCAGTAGTATAAATGGTTCCATTCACTTGTCCTCACATAGGCATCTAGTACCATTTGGGATATGCAGAAGTCATTGTGTGGTCTTGGCAGCAGAGGAGTATTCTTCCTTCTGGAATAAACCATGCATTTAAGATAATCAAGTTCTGAATTACAAAGAACAAAAGTCAGAGTAAAGTTTAAGTAAGCAACTTTATCGTAAACAGGTAATGTCATCATAAGTACCATTAATTTAATACTGACTTTCTTGAAACACATGCTGGAGAAAAACTGAAGTATCGGCCACCTGTACTTTCCAGCATATTAGTGTTGGACCTGAAAGATCATTTCAGCAGAGGTGATTTTGTAAAATACATTCTAGAGAACAGAAAATCTCTTTCATTGCTTGGCTCGCCTGGACAACTATTGAATTTTACTCAAGTAGTGCCTGTGTTCACATAAAACAGCAGATCATGTAATGCCTTCAACAATTACAATACATTTTAATTGCACCCTCAAGAAATCCAGTTAATTACTGAGAGCCCAGTTGAAGAAAAGACATCTAACGTACAGTTTAGGTGTGAATATGTGCACTACAAGATGAAGTCTTCTCCACTAATAGAGAAAAAATGTAATCTATGACATTTTTCAACCTGGTGGGAGTCCATACAAACATTCAAGCCTGTATGTACCTCGTATGCCTCTCTAAATCTCTTTCAAAATTTGTCCTACTAAGATTAAATGCCATTGAATTTTAGGTTTCTAAAGTTTGTCCCTTTTGTAAGGAAATGGTTATTTTGAAACACTGTAAAAGTTCGTTTCAACTGCGCTTGCATTCATTTTGTTTTCAGTTTGCATCTGAAAGATTGACTTTAAAAAAATATTATAGAATATTGATTGAAAGCATTTATTAATTACAATCCCAGGCCCTAGAAATCTAATTATGCATTTTCAAAGAAACAGACCTGTCATCCTCTCAATTTAAACTGAAGCAGTTGTTAGTATTACACACTGTAATCATTCTTGCAAAAGCTACTGATCAACATCAATTTTACAAAATTACTAAATAAATATTGCATCTACATCTGAGAAAACAATTTTTCACAGCAACTTACAAAGCAAACCAAGAGCTAAAGTTTGCACTAAACAAAAAATATTGAGAAATTTCCATTAAGTCTGTTTCTGAATTAAACTGTGCTAAGTCAAAGAAGCCTGATGTTGCAAACTGACTTAACTTGGCAGACAAGAATGAAATTATCAGTTCTGTCTGTATTACCTTTAAAATCCTTCATGCATCCCTTGGAACCACTGATGACCTCCCTCTTCACCAGCAGCACCTTCTGGTGTGTACTGGCCCCATCTCCACAGGTCCTTGTGCCTGCTCACATCCAAGCTTCTCATCTCCCTTACACTAGGCACATCATGGACTTTTACACAGACTGTATTTTAGGCTTCTGGTATCTATTTGTTATTTCAGGAACCGTTTGCAGGCTGAATTGAAAACCTTCAGTGAGAAGTCACCCAGCAACATGCCCATGGCTGACAATATTGTGGACTTCTGCAATTGCACACCCTCCCTCGGATTCAGGCCTTCAGTCAAATTGTCTTTTGCTAGTCTATGTGACCTCTCTCTGAGAGAGAAACATTTTAACATGCAAGAGGTAAACCATTCCAAATGTTGTGTGTGACAGAACTACATGTTCCACTCCAAAATACATCTCAGATGTTTTCTAGCACGTGTGCTACATTATTTCTAGATAATGTAGGAGGATCATGGAGAGATTCATACTGACAGGGTAGGTGTACAATACATATGTTTGCCCCTATAGGCACAGAAAAATTTAAGATAACAGTGTGATCCTATTAGAACATCATCTCACTTTGCCAGAAAACTATTCTGTTGCCATAGATCCCTGAACCTTGTTAATTTTATGATGTAGAATGGAACAAAATTAATCTTACTCTGTGCTTCACAGAAATAGGCAAAACCAGCTAGCACTTTTAGTTAAGCTAGTCATTTTTTTCATTTTTTTTCCATAAACATATGCATTCATCAGCTTCAGATTCCAGTTACATAGATGCATTCAAATAGGATATAAAACTAGAAATAAAACTGAAACAAATCCACCAAATTCTGGCTGAATCAAAGGAAGTTTTATATAAATATTGTCCCGGACTATAAATTATTCTAAGCTTTGAACAAAGTCCAGTTTCCAGAGTACTTAAAAGTTGGCCCCAACTTGATGGAACATGACCAAGAATCACCAAAATATTGGCAAAACCTGGGGAACCTGGCCTAAGAGTAAAACAAAAGCCAAAGCCCAGAGAGATTCACATTGACAAGGTGTCAGTGTATTTTAATGTCATGGAGACAGTGACTGCCCCCCCCCCAATACTTGCCTTCTTTCACAGATTGTAACTTGTATGACATGAAAAACATTAATGGAAAAGGATTGCTGAATATTATAATAAAATACAATTTTTAATCAAAACAGAGTAGAAGCATTCATGTGATAAAAATAGGGTTTGTTGCAGTTATGATTATTTTGTTTCTGAATAGAAATGCCGTGTTTGGAAATCCAAGAAAACACAGCACAGCTGGGATCTGAGTTGTTCCTCTGTGCATAGCAATTTGAACAGAAGTTCTGGTTCTGTTGGTTCCCACAACTCCTTCTGCACATGCCTGTGACTGACAGTGATGCCCAAAGCAGCTGCCTGCCGCAAGTCAGGTGACTTGGACATCTTTGCTGTGTGACACAAAGCGGCTGGGTGTAGAAATCTCATTTTCTGTAGGTGTGAATCTGTTAATTACGTACTTGCATTACTAACCTATTAATCTCTAAGCCAGTCATGAAGACATAATATAACTTTAGTAATGACCGGGTCAGATGATGTCTAGAATATCCAGCAATTCAATGGCACGTTTTAATCCTTAGATGAAAACACCAATACATAGACAAGTGCAACAATTTTAGACTGAAGAGAGGAAATTAGAGTCATTCCAGAGTGGAAATTTAACCATAATCTCTGACGTTCAAGTCACTCACTAGTCATGGAAATTGCCTGGTTAGGGGTGTGTTGAGAAAAGCGTACATAGAAGCAGAGACCCACTTTAAAATAGTCCAGCAGTCAGAGGGACTGGCTGGCCAGAAGTCTCACTAATTTGGAAAAGGAATGGCGTCATAGTGATTTTAGTGTGAGTTATTATCATAAAGAACATCATCATCTTCACCTTTCCATCATTATGTACCCTTGCACATCTATGACAAAGCCATGAAGTCATTTTAAAGCAAGAAGAGACGACATAGTCTCTTCAGTTTGGACAGAGATAACAAAAGGGAGATGTGCTAGAGGTCTAGAACAACATGAAATATGTGGAGAAATTGAATAGATAAGCACAATTCACTGTTTTTCTTCGTACAATAATCAGGGAGTACCCAATTTATATACCAGGCAGAAAGTTTAAAGCAAACAAAGGAAGTAATTTTTCACACATAATTAAATCTCATGCAAAATTAAATTGTGGAACTCATTATTACAGGATGTTGTGGAGGTCAAAAGTCCAAAAGGTTCCAAAAGGCATTAGCAAATTCTCATGGAGAATAGATCTGTCAGAGGCTGCACAGCATGATAGTCCAGATGAGACCCACAGTTCAGGAAATGCTTACAACTGCTGATTGTCATAAACGAACAAATCCTTCCAGGGAAATGAGGGGGTTAAGCATACTCTATTATTATCAAATTTATATAAAATGCCTGTTATTGGTCACTTGCAAGGCACAAAACAACAGGCATGACTGGAAGATGATCTGATTCAGTGCGGCATTACTTCTTTTCAGCTTGTTATCTACACGAATGAAAAGGAAATACTGAGCGACTGCCATTTTGACTTTGTAGAATCTTAAAAATAAATCAAATTGAATAAAAGGCAATAGAAGGTGCACAGTAATGATCAGATGGTCCCTGGAGCACCATGACTAGAAGAGTGAAGAGTTCCAGTTTTCCTCTTGGTTCCAGTTTTCCTGTTGCTATAAGAGTTCAAGAGGAAAAAGCTATGGTACTTTTACGCTCCTCGAAAGCAGCACATTTTGAATGACCTATGTATTTCTCTGCCTAATTCCACATAATCAGCTTTCAAAAAGTATTTGATGTATTTTTCACTCTAGTAGTAAGGATTTGACAAGTTATCTATATCACTGTGGATTGCATCATCCAAATAATTTTCTTTAAAAGCAAGTTTTGCTCAACGATCCTGATGACATTTACGAAATACTGACACATGTTGGAGAGTGCCAAAAAAAGGAAGAAAAACTTTGCTGCATATTGCCATTATTGCAGGGAGTGTTTCAACTGCAAAGCAGTATATTTATAATTACACTTTTAAAGAAGACAGTATACGTGAACTTAGAGCACATCACGTTAAAATACAGCCCAAGGCTATGATAATGTGCCTCAGTAAGGAAATTTCCAGTTCTCCTTACCATGTTTACAGAAAGAAGTGCTATGTTTTAACACAAGGCAGAAAAGTAAGTTTCCATAGGCAATGACCATAGCGACAAGTAACAAGATGCATTTTGGTAGCCAGCACATATGGTAGTTCTATTAGCTCAGAGTGTTCAAGTAAGAATCCCCAAAGATCAGCTGCAAACAGGAGCTGCTTAATTTTGTGTCAGCTACATGTACTTTTTTCCAACTCAGCAAACTGTGAAAATAATTTGGCTAGAAATTAGATGGTTCCTGGCAATTTTAAGTGCTTGGAAGAACATATGCTAAGTAACTTTCTAGTTTGGTTTGCCGTCAACTTATTGAACAATTAAAGAAAAAAAAAAAAAAAGAAAAATAAAGAGGAAAAGTAGCAAAGATTATAATACATTACAATAAAATAATCTTCAGTGTAATAGCTAATAATCAATTCTGATGAGTAAGGTTATTTACAAGTTCTGAGATCAGCTTTTGATTTCGATAGACATGATATTGCCTTGTTCCTTCGTGGTTAATTTGGAATATTCTACGATGGAACTACAGTACAATGTAAATTATTGCAAATTAGGTAGAATTCACTTTGGTTAATAATTAGAGGTATCAAAAGAAAACCAAAGCATTTTGCTGCCATGTCACCAGCAAATAGTTTTACAATTAGGATGCTAGCTATTTCTTCGGACAACAGTAGCTATTAGATTCAGAAGTAGATCTGAGTACCCACCATATTTTCATTTGATGTCCTGATCTGACAATGGCGAAGCTAAAGTAGAAGGGAAGTAACCGTACAGAATTCAGTGCAACCAAAAGTATAACTGGTTCAACCAGCATCAAACATGAGCATGCTCCAAATGAGTTTGTACAAGCTCACAAAATACAGATGATTGTAGCAGATCATATACCCAAAGGCTGTTTTGATGCACATTTTGTACAGGAACATGTGGTGTGTATGGACGTGTTCTATTTTATTTATTACTTGCCCAGGGCTAGGCTCAGTCTAGTCCTTTCTATTTTCCTCTTCTCTCCCCTCCCTCAAGATTACCACAGCTACAAAATGAGATTTGTGTGAAGGAACTGTGTCCTCCAACAATGCCAAAGGTCAACAGAGGGAAGCTTTCCCACTCTATTATCTCCATTACGTCTGCCTTGATTTGTGCGCTGGTGATGAGTGGTTTTATAACAACAACTCCACTATTCTGTTCCTACCCTTGTCTGTTGCTCCTGGGCATCTTTTCTGCTTTGGTTTCTCATCTCTTCTAAATCATGCCTTTAACACACCCAGTAGTGCAGCCTCTTCATCGAATGACAGGAATCTATAAAACATCTATAAAAAGATGCTTGTTGGGCACAGAAGATTAATGAAGCTATTATTATAGCTTCTGCCAGCACAAGAAATAGGAAGCATTGGCCATAACTGAAGGGCCCTGATAAAGCTGCTGATCTTATGGATCAGCAACTTGATCTAACTTCAAAGCTGGATTTAACTTCAAAGTTGGTTCTTCTTTGAACAGAAAGACCAGATGACTTCCAGAAGCCCTTTCTAATCTAAATTGTTCTATATTTCTCTGTCCTGCAAAGAGATTCTGGCTACTAACATTCACTAAAATTCCCAAAGGAGAGATCCATTTATAATACTCACTTATTTATATGTATCTCCATAATTACTGTCTTGTAGGAACATACTCTAGTCTCCAATAAGCATTTCCGTCTCTGTAACCACCTAAAGAAAACCATGGAAAAAAAGGAAAGTGAAGAGGTAGCTGCAGAGGGGTTTCCTATCAGTTACAGAACAGGAAAATGAAGATCACGATAATATGCAAGGACAAAAATTATGCAGCCTCCATGTTTCATTGCAGGCATCTCCTTGGCAGATCTTCCACTGCTTCTGTGAAAGCTGTGTTCAAACAGGGATTCCAATAACTATAAGCTTGTACTGATCAGGATTTTTTAAAGACTGGGTCTTATATCCACTGAAAGTCAGGAAAGAAAAGAAAATTTCAGAAGTCCATTACAAGAGTTGCTGTTAGTACACCCTCTCAAGAACAGCATGGAAGCTTGAGAAGGAAGCAGACAGGCTGAAACATGAGAAATACATATTTGTATGAAGCAGAAGAAGATCTGGAAGTGTGAAGGCTCTAGGTTATCTAGAGAATCTGAAGTAACTCCAGCAGGAGAGAAGGAATGCGGCTGCTCCTGGGGCAGGAAATGCTGCTTGCTTAGCCCCAGCAGCCAAGGCCAATAACCGATTGCTATCTAGTGACCAGCAAGGAATCTACCCTACTGATTTTAAAAAAAAAAAATGCCCTAAGGACTCTGCTGCTTCTTTGTAGTGGTGCTTATACATTTCAAAGAGCAGTGCTTCTGGGACTCAGCGCTGAGGAAGCTGGAGGAATGGATCTGCTGACTTGTGAAGTATCAGAAAGTGCCACTGCAAAGGGCCCCAAACCTGCTACAGAAAAGCTGCCAGGGCTCATCTAAATCACAGGCTACTCCATCACATTACATACCCACATATACACTGACGAGCAGACCTGAAATTACTAGCGCCAGAGGCTGATTATATTCTCCTTAACTCTTTCATACATATGCAAAAGCTAGACAATGACTGACCCCTTTTGGATAACATGATACATACACATGCTTTCAGGGACAGAATGACAAAAAAAAAGCAGTTAACAGAGGGAATAAAAAATATACCCATACGTGCATATCTATTCTGGCAGTACTTTGGCTTCCTTTGCTATGCTGCAATGAAACTGCTGTGTAGAGATGGTGTGAAACCCACAAAGAAACAAAAGAAACTTTCTGGCTACATCTGAAACTCTTGAAGAAATTTCAGCCATTGAGGATTACTGATCAAGGTGGCATGAGAATCAAAAAAAAAGTCACTTGTCAAGTTGCTGAATACCTTACTTGGCTTCATCCTAAAGCAAAGAGTGCTAGCAAAACCTGGAGGCCTTCAAATCATCAAAATTATGACCTGATTAGAGTAACAAAGATTTATTGGATATAGCTTTCACAAAAATTTCACTTGTTAAGAACTAAAATACAGTAGGAAGATGATTTAGGTGTTACCCGGAAATCATGGCTGTATATTCATGTAGGATTTAGGGTAGAGGAAAATAGTGACCACCTCCTGGTAAGGACAGTAGTGGTTGTCCATAGATACCTAAAATCGTAACAAGTGGACAAAAACTTCTGTTGGTGCAACCAGTGTAAATATCCAAAGCACAAGAGCTGGTACTAATGGGAGCTTTAACACAGCAAGGGGAAATTAACACTTCTGTACTAGTAAACTAATGATTTATTAACTTTCCCAGGCAAATGAGTTAGTGGCTTCCCCAAGCAGCAAGGTCTGCTATGTCGGCTGTGTCTAATCTGGTGTTGGGAATAGCATCTACATTGGAGGTATACTGAAAACAGGCAAGATGAATCCGTCTCTGGCTGAATCTGTACCAGAAAGTGAAGCATACATAAAATTGGCATGCCTTAAATACATAATTTAAGACATTTTATGCTGTGCATCAAAACATAGAAGAAATATGAAGGGCTTATTGTTTAAAGATGTTCTCTGAGATACTCACAATGCGTTTAGGTTGGATGATAACATTAACACTTCATAGTGCATGTGGACTGTGTAACACAGAAGTCTCAGAGCACTCCATGGAGCTAATCTTGTTTACTATTTTCATGCTTTCAACAAGTTTATATAACTTAAAGCATATTTTAGGGAGGAAATAGAAAAAATATGAAATTCCAAGCAGAACAAAAGATGACTACGTGAGTGCCAAAATCTAGGCAGAAAATCTAGAAAAAGTAACTACGGCGTTTCCTGAGTAATTCATAGGACAAAAATCAAAATGGTCCTACAGAAATACACAACAAGCATGGTGTATATTCAGCATTCCTGTAGAATGGAAAAATCACTCTCCTCCCTGATCTGCTTCTAGTTTAACTTTATGGAGGAGAACAACTAAACAGCAGGACTCATTAAAAAAAAAAAAAAGGCTAAAAACATTTGAAGGCATAATGGAGACATTTTATACAGCAAGTTAGGGTCTTAGCAAAGAAATTAAGAAATGTAAGTATACTTAAACAGCAGAAAAGGAGAAAAGAAAAATGTTTAAAGTAAGAAAACAGTTTAAATAACTAAATATCTAACCAGAGGGGAAAAAAAAATATAAAACTGTAAATGTAAAACCATAGCAAGACAAACAAAAACCATGAATTAAAGTATGCAGATAAGGATGAACATTGGAATGTAGGATGTCTGATCTTTCAGAGCTTCTCAGCAAAATCCCTTGCTAAACTGAAGAAAAGATACTACCGTGCACTAAGAGAAAAAGTCTTCTAGGAGATTAGTAATTTGTTGAAAAACAGACAGCTAGGCAGAAATAAATAAATACACTAAGGTGAGAAAAATCTGCGCTCAGCTCTTTCTTGCTACTCCATGTTTTCAGAAGTTACGTGGAAAATGGAATAAATAATGAGTTCACAGATGCTGCCAAGTTCATGCATGACACAGATATACTCAGGATCATCAAATCTAAACCCAGCTGAATAGAGCAATAAAAAGTTCTCACTAGTGTGAGTTACCAGACAATTCAATTGCCTGAAGATGAATGCCGTTGTCCAGTAAGTGAAGAATTATGCAACTGGGGGAAAAAATTCCTGAGCACAGATATAGAAAGGTGTGTCTGAATTTGTTGTTACTTCCCAAGGACCTCACAGTTACGCTGAATATACTTGCGAAAACATTAACTCCAAGCTCAGCCACAGCCAAAAGCCAAATATGATTTGGAATTACTAAAATAAAAGTAGAAAATGCATCAGAAAACAATAAACATCATATAGAAAACCTAAAACACTCCATCATGCCATGACATCATGTTTTCAGGATATCATATAACTAGGAAAAGCTCAGGGAAGGAGACAAGGAGGATGATATGGAAAGACTCCTGTATAAAACACCATTAAGTAGATTAGGACCTGAAAAACAGATATTTGAGGAGGGATATGGTAGTGAGCTACAAAGTCATGAAGAGAGTGGAATCAGTTTAGCTCACAGATTTTAGAAAAGATAAGTTCAGTGAGGAACCCATTATCTGGTTTGGAGAAACTTTGGAATCTGGATGAAGGAATGAAACAGCTGGGGGAGAAAAAAGAGGAGGGGAGAGAAAATGGCAACCCTCTCCAACTCCTAAACGCAACTGGTTTTCATTTCATGTAGATTCTGTCTCATAATTAAAATACAAATAATAAAGTATTTATCAATGTAAATTCTCAGCTAGTTTTTTGTGCTATGTTATTTAAGAAAAGTTTTGGCTAAAGCAGAGAATAAGACTTTGGGCCTTCTGACTGCCTTTTTTAGTATCTCCCATTGGTATACACATATGCATTTTATTTGTTTGATTGTAACGGATTTATCCGACTTGTTGGCTTCCCTCCCACCCCCCTTTTCTTTTGTATCTTTTTTCTCCAAAAGCTTTGTTTGATTTTTCAGGAATGAAAAAACATAACAGGTTGTGAACCAAAGGAAACATAACAATTTAACAGCCCTTCAGGATGGAACTGTAATTAGGAGGAATTTTATATGAGGACAGTTTGAAACCTCGGGCTAGAGGTTTTTGTCTTTTATGCATATAGTAATTTAGCTCATTTGGGCCCATGACCAGGACTGGAACTGGCCAAACCCACAAAAAAATTAATTGAATGCCTCAGTTGAAACCCGCGATCCTGAAATCCCCCTTCCCCAGCCAGACGCTGCCTGATGCACAGAGCAGCTCAGCCGCACTTTCTGCTTCAAAGTCACCCAAGCTTTTAGACAGCAGTGATACTGCTCCTTAAAAGCAGATGTGAAGTTTATCCAGTGCCCGAATTGAAGCCCTATCTCCACCTTCCATGCATGGGCATACCAAAGAGGTTTTGGCACAAAACAGCCTTGTTGGCCCTGCAGCAGAGCTTGTGCCTGGCCCAACAACCTCCAAACACCGTAGGTGCCACTGGGGCAGGGCTACCACACTCTCAGAGCTTGGCACTCTCAGAGCTCCCAGGAGTCCCAGGCTAGGTTGTCCTCTGCAGAAATCCTGCCCTGATCCTCAGTCCAGGATCCCTGCTGGAGCCAGGTCTGCCACTCACAATCTCCTCCAAAGTGCGGCAGTTTATCTGCAAGAGGTCTGCAGCAGCATCCGTCACAGCCCCGGCACTAGGGAAAACATCTAGGGATCAGGAAGGAGTTTCAGCCCTCTTGGCTTGAAGACACTCAAGTTCCCAGCCAGAACACCAGCTTAAAGACTATCCAGGAGTGCTGTCACTCCTTGTTTAACTCATGGCACTCCTCTAACGCGCGCCCCAAGATGGGAACACAACACAGTGGCCTGACTTTTAAGACATTTAACTGCAAGTACTGCAGTCGGGTCTCTTTTCAAAACCTGTTTCTGTAGGCAATGGGCATTCAAACATGTAAACTTCTCTGGGAGCAGGAGTAGGACTTCCACTTTCCCCCACACAACTTCTGCACAGATTTCCCGTAGCCTGAGCTGTACAGTAATTCTCTCCCTCCTGCTGCTTCTTGCAGCCCAACCAAATCCTTCAGTCTCGAGCAGGAATCAAACGCTTTCACATACATTTTGGATGAGTGTTTTTAAAATTAGCCCACCTTATAGCAGAGGGAGATTATTATTATCTTGGGATGTATCAAAAGAAAATCGTGCCTCACTTCAGACGTGGCTGACAAGATGGGTGCTTTGCTGCCCTGATCAGCACTGAGCAAGTTGCCTCCAGGGCAGAATCCAAGGCTGTTCCCTCCAGAAACCTTTCCCTCTCAGCTCACTCTCAACAGCTATTTACCAGCTGAGGAAATCCAAGCGATCCGCCCAGGGCTTTGAAGCCAGCCCCAGGCCACTGGCTATACTGGATCTGGCTCAGTTCCCTTCCACCCCTCCAGCCCCTTTGTGTCAGCTCCCCGGGCGATTGCACACACTCGCAGAGTGGCGTGGCGAGTGAGTCCAGAGAATTTTCACTTCTCGGATGAGCTCTCTTCCTCAATGGTCAGTGTCACAGTGGAGGAATTTACAAAGATATAGGAAATACTTGGTTACACCTTTGTATCCTCCCCTAATTTGAAGAAAAATCAGTTAGAAAACCAGCATAATAACTTCATCTAGAAACGCAAGTATCCATTCAGACCTGGAACTCTCCCTTTCCTTGCTGCACAGACACTTGTTCCAATGAGATCCGGGGAACTATGCCTGCAGTATTCCTTCAGCTGAAATGCTGAAAACACTTCAAGCTCTGCTGCTTCTGAATAGATTTAGCATGTGGTTTTCCTCTCCAAATTCTAGGTTAACTTTTAATAGGAAAGAATACACTAAGTCATAAACAACCTATTGCTTCTCTCTAATTAAAATTTTATTTAATGGACACAAAATGTGAGTAGGCATGGAATGGTAGGCTACTGCCTTTCAGATCACTTCACTTCACATACATTGATCTGGATGCAACCTTGTGTTAAATGAACTTTCAAATGAGAAAGATATTACAAAGAGAACTTTATCATGCATATATACTCTTTAGAGCTGAACGAACTTTGCTGAACTGCTGAGAAATATTTGCACTTTAACTTAGTGAGCTGAACCTGTTTTCTCTTCTGAACAAAATGAACACTTAGACAAAGCACGAACTCAAGATACTGTCTTTGACTTCTGTGCAGCACTGAACTGCAATCATCTTAAACAGTTTGAGAAGTGAATTTTATGGCAAAGGACATAATTGACTGAATATTCACAAAAAGGTGAACTTCTAATAGATTGAAGCTGAGCTATTCATTCACTACCTTGAGAACAGCACAAGGAGACAGAGATGAGGTCCGCCTCATCAAATAGCATTTGCAGGCAACGTGTACAAGTGCTCATCGTGGTACCAAAGTCTCTTGAATTATATGTTGTCTGAACATATTTTTAATCAGAGTATCATGCTTTAGATCATAAAGGAATTTCTCCCACAACCAGACAGGTCGTGACCACTGCTGAGAGAACGGGAAAAAACTTGCCTCTCTCTGTTGCATGGAAAATTGCTCACTAGAAAGTTGTTCCCAGCTTTATCTAGGAAAGTCATCAAACAACTCTGCAGCTCCTTCAGAGATCTAAATCACTAATGACATTTCTGCTTATCCATCCCATTTTTTTTGGTATGACTATTGCCCTGTAACATTAATCCTAAGGGAGAGTTAGAAAGTAAAAAACATGGCATTAAAATATTGTACTAATAGCTGCACTGGGATGTTTTCCTTTATTTTAGAAATGTTGTAGTAAAGCAAATTCACTCCTTTTAATTACAAGTAACTTGTCAAAGTCAGGTATCAGTAATTTATGAACAAAATTCTTCACAAAACCCCCAAACCAGTGCTTCCAGGCAGACAATGTATTTCCAGTCTGCTGTTTCTGAACTTTCTGATTCTTGGTTGTATCACACAGGGTGCTAGTTTTCTTTAAAAAATCAGTATGTAAATAAGTTAAGAAGTGAAAGGTGGTTAAACTTGGAGTCATTCCCAAGATTGTTTCTTTTGTACTTTTTTAATTTCAATACTTGTTTCAGAAACCTTGTTTGGAGCCCACCGAAGTCTGATGAATTTGTAGCTGTTTTCTCCTCCACTGAAATCCTGCTACTGAGCACCATGAGATTTGCTTCACTAGGAATAGGACAGTGACTGCTCTTTCCTCAGAAAAGCTTGAATAACTTTGTCCTAGTTGTTGTTTCAAAGCAAAATTTGAAAAAAAGTAACAGAAAAAAAGTGTAAAAGTTTACATTAACAGTTGACATACGAGTATACAAGACCAGCTCCTCATGTTCTAGGTGACAATTATTATCTCTGTAAAAGGTGGAAGCATTTGGAAATGTTTCTTTCAGTTCTAGAATTATTTATTTTTCTGTTACTTGTCTGAGTCATCTCTATATTGACCAGAAGTTCAGGGGCTTATGTTGGTTGGTTTGTTGTTTTGTTTTGTTTTTGTTTTTCTTTAGAAAAGAACCTGAGACTTAGCTGCACTGTCCAAACTGATATTTTGAAGCAAAAATATCTTTTCATGAAACATATGATATCTCAGCTATATCTGTAATTACACATTTTCACACAAAGAAAAGCCTATACATGGGTAGAATAGAATTTGTTAGTGAAGATCACATGACAATTTTATCCCAGCACAGAAGTCTGTAAATTTGACAAAGCTGTTATTACACACAGCTTCCTGTGCACAGCTCTTGGCAATATTTACTTCACTATTTAGAAGGCCATGAATAAGTAAAGAGCTTACACGTGCCTAGTTGGAAGCCAACAAGTACTTCCAGGTCCAATAGCCCCAAGGAGTTTACTCATCTACTTGCACGGGTTTCACCAATTCAGTGATCCGATGGATGAGCAATAATGAAAAGACAGAAAGGAAGTAATTTCTGAGGGCTCACAGATCTGGCACCTCAGTGAGAGAACTCGTTCCAGCCTCTCACACAAGCTGCACCCCAGCTGAGATTCAGGTATCTGCCTGCCAACCATATACCACATACATATAGACATTGTATGCAGGCAAGTGAATTGAGCCTCAGGTGGGTCACGGACTCTATGGCCTTCTGAATCTAAACACATGAGGGAGACCTGCTGAAGGCCAGGCTGGTGAACCCCACACGCATAAGAAAAACAGAAGTTCAGGCTGACAGAGATCAACTGATCCCACTTGTAATGCAGATGTGAAAGTGGAGAAATTCTTCATTTAACTTGGAATTTCTCCCAGTTTAAGGTAAGTGACTCCAGAAAGACCCTGAAGAACTGGGGCAGGAGGGGTACGGAGAAAATATCCCCTTGCTATTGTATGTACAAGGAAAATGAGCAGATGAGCTGGTCCGAAATCAACATGCCAAAGCATACAAGCATGTGTCTTTCTTTTGATGATCCAGCATGGCAAACAAGATTGCTGACCTTCAGGGGTATGCTGGAACACCTCCCATAACCGTAAAAGAATTCCCATTAGTATTCTTGTGATAAAAACGAATTTCCATTTGTCAACACCGAGTGCCCAGGGCTCTCAGGGCACTTTAACAGATGATTTGTTTAAACATTTGTTTTAAGCATTTAGATGGAGGAACATTTTGTTATGTATATAAAATTCTGCAGAATCAAAATATTTTTACTGGAAATTGAAATTTCACTTCTTCCAAACACAGCATTTCTTTACTTGGCATACGGGCACAACAGATGGAGTAAATATGAGAAATTGCTGTAATGCCGAGAAAAGGTTCCTCTTGATTCTGAAGAATCTGGAACTGATGTTAAGATTTTCCTGCCTGGCTTCCTTGGAGTCAATGGTACATAATTCCATTAATGCATACATTGCATAATCTTGCAAGGAATAAAAGTTCACTGATGTGTAAAAGAGCACTCTCCAGACACAATGAAAGCTTTCTCCTTCCCAAGCACTTCAGTATTAGAATTAACTACTGAGCTTGACCTATAGAGTTCTCTAACCTGGGATCTCCACTCAGGTTATCTATCATTCTCGCAGTAATAACCTCTCTTTCTGAGTAGCTTCATACAGTGACTTTTTAATTTGAGGATGAGAAAAGGAACAACCTCACTATCTCTCTGATAATCTGCCTTATATGAAAGGCATCTGCATTACCAAAAAAGATAGCATTTTAGGAATACACTCCTAAAGAATTGTTTAAAAGCAGTACAACTTAAATAAAGAATTGTGTGGGAAATGTTATTAATTTCACAGAGATGTAATATTTAAAAAATAAATTGTTTCATTTTCAGGTTGACGTTAAGAGTTTACAAATTGAAAGCACCAGCCTTTACCTACTGCAGCCTCATCACTACTCCAGGAACTGCTGGAACTGGCACGGCAAAGCAGAAAAGACCTTGCACTAGCTGAGTATCATCATGAGAAAGTTCCCACACAGCTGGGAGTTGCTGGTTTGCTTTCTCTTTCACACACGCACAGAGGAATAATACCATTCTTCATCCAACTGGTGAAGACCTTCCCATTCAGCTTCCATTTTGACAAGAGATCTTATTTGAACAAGCAAAGAAAAACCTTTCATGTACAATGTAGAAGTTCTGGAGAAAACCAGTGGAAGTATTTGTATACATGACCACAGAAGTCAGAGCTACAAGGACTTAGTAGGAGCACGACTTACACTCCTGGGTTTGTTCCAGGCATTGGTGGATCCATAGGCAGTGTTTATCCTAAGAACAATTCTGCATAAGGAGCTGGCAGTTGCTGTAGGCTCTTCTGCCTAACAGAGGCAAAGGTGTCATCATTCTCCACTTGCTCCCCATTGCAGTTCACCTGCGGTCAGATCATACCCATCTGCTTGTACAGTAACACTGCCCTTTCATACAAGTATTTCTTTTTCCTCCCTGTTGTTTACCCCATCATATTTATAGAAGGCAACTACAACCCTTTGCATAGTCTGTTTTGTTACACTAGACAGGCAAGCCAAAGTCCTTAAATGTGAAGGGATAAAGAGGTAAGTTGGACGTCTTATATATTGCAGTCCATTAAATTGCACCTAGTTACAGCTCTAGCCAACTCAAACTTGTTTAATAAAAGAAATACTCACCCTCAATTTTTAAGCAGTAAAGGAAGGGGTAGACAGTAAGGGTTTTGAGCCTTATGTTTGCTGTATGCACAATGTAGGAAACAGAGTTCAAACAGGCAAGAAATTTATTACAGAAAGTAACTATTTTTACTATCAGATTCTTCCAGCTCTAGTAACAGCTTCAAAGTAGAACCCATGGTGTACCTTCTCATAATTTTTTTTGAGGAGGACAAGCAGAAGCACAGTTCATTCAAACCATATTATACTGGAATGGAGGAATAAAGTGAATGACCTTTTCCTTCTCCTTCGTTTGCTATCCAGGCTACTGTACTGCTTAAGTCAGTTTTTTTCTTCGGGCTCTCTCTTGTCTACACTAAAGGTAGCATTCACTCCTACTTCAGTAAGAGCTTCACACACCTTGAAGAATCACACCCCAGTTAGAAGACGGGTTTTTTTCCTTCATCTCCCAGGTAGCACGACATATTTCAACAGTTCAAGAAAGTTATTTCTTTGAAACACAGTTTCTAGGCATTATCACCATTTTTGCATGATATTTAATATGTGATTTCAATGTGTCACAGAGATACCATGAATTTTTTTTCATGCTTTACAAAAGGAAAAACTGAAAACAACAAATGGAACACTCTCTGGAATTTATGAGGTTCCAACATGAGAAAGACACTTTTTTCAGGCAACATGGACATATGATGCTGTAACAGCCACAGGGCTAAATCTTCTGATGAATTCTCACCTACCTTTTCCTTAAGTGGAAGAATACTATGTACTTTTACCAGTGACAAGAGGAAACTCATCAAAAGGTGTCAGAAGATCAATACAGAGCACTTAAATAGTTCTTTAAGCCTATGGCAGACAACCAAGGAGCCTCCAAGCCGCCAATCTACCTTCTGGAGAGCTAGCTGAGTGACCAGACACTGCTTCTGGAAAAATACCTTCTAATGCTTGCATCTTTTTGCCAAGAAAGGAAAAAATACCACAGAATAATACAATATACTAGAACATCAGCAGAATATTTATCTGTTACCAAATAGCACTTTATGCAAATATAGTAAATACTGGGAGGGGAAAGATGCTTGAAAGAAAAACTCAGGAATCACATAGCAATGACTACCCGATTGTAAAAGTGGACTTAGATTCTCCAGGATACATAGATGATGTACCCTATGAGAAAATCTTGCTTATCAACTGTAGAAAATAACTCACAAATACTTTTTATATTAATTCAAGTTTTAAACATTTTAACAGCAGGCCAGAAGGCAATAGTTCTTACAGTGGTTTACGGTCTCATATCATCTATGTTTTCCCCCTACAGGAAAATATTATAGTCTCTTTTCACAGGGGTTTGATTCAATCTGTGTGAACTATAATGACAGACCCTGACAGTGTTCGCTGCCAGGCCAGTTAGAGGCACCAATAGGAAATTTCATTTTAATGCACTTTGAGTTTCCTGAGAAATTAGATTCTCTGGTTCTGAAAGATGCATAGCTAACGATTCGCAGGTCCTCCTCTAAGGAGGAGCCTCCTCTAAGGCTCCACTTCAACCCTGAAATGCGCTGGCTACACCTGAAGCTAACAATAACACCTTGGCTCTGAAGCAATAGCAGGACTGTGATAGCTCAGTTCTTACAAGAAGACTCGATTTTATTCTTTTACTTCCTAATTTTTAATTGCAAGACTATGATATCTTTCATTTAAACAAATGGAGAACTGAGAACTATACATTTACATATATGTACACACACGCACCCCATACATACCTATTCACCAAATAAATCTGCACATGTGGAAGCCATCTGTGACACGTGGTCTTTCACTAAATTTTATATATATGTATATACAGATACACCACTCTATGTGTGTTTACTCCAAACTTCCCTAAGAAGATGATGATTCTCAGAGGTGCAAACTGCTGAGCTCCATACACCACTCAGCTTTCATTAAGAAATTCAGTTCCCACAGTAATACTTTGCAGTTCTGCATCTTTACATCCAAGTACACACCTCACTATCTAAGAGGCAATAGCAATCAATAACCATAGTAAAGTGGTAAATTTAAAATCCATTTTACACACAGAGATATTGTGAGTTGAAGCCATATTCCGAAATTCGGGTAGTGAATTATAGTTCCTCTGCTGACACCAACAGGCACCAGTCGAGCCAGGGAGCATATTTTTTAACTCTAGGTCACACAGCAAGATGCTACTAAAAAAAAGTCCAGAAATTCTTTTTCCATCTTACCTTCTGCTTAGAAATTAGCCCAAGATACAGTTTTAAAGACTATCATCAGGAGAGTAAGTAAATGTCAGTTCACAGCATTTCTCATAACTGTTTTCAGACAATATCTGGTAGCTAGATGGTGACATGTTTCACAGTCATTTTCTTCATTCACAGCTTCTGATTGCAGATCAACACCCGCAAAAACCTCTTATAGTTTGCATGAATAGTAAATAAGAGTCTCTCTCCTGTGGATCATTAACAAGATAATACTCCAATTTATATCATTTGTTTAACCTCTTACTTTAGAATTAGTTGGAGATCTGGGAAAAATACTCACATTCTCAGTTGAAGGATCCAATCAAGATACGATCTTGAACACATCCACACTTACTGTATAATCCTACTATATCAAACAAAGTCAGAAAATGAAATAATTGTGAAGTCAGCTAAATTCTGGCTTGGTAAAATCTTGTAAGGAGCAGTTACCTAAACCACAACTTCCTAGGCTATAGTGTATGCATTTCAACGGGATACATGACACTTGCTAATAGTTTCTGGCTATTAATCACATAGGACTAGGTTTTCAAAATGTTTGTCTTCATTTATATTATCTACATTGTTATTACCTTTCAAAGGTTAGCACAGGTTAGATGGTTAGCATTTCCTCTGGAAAATTCCAACTTCTCAAAACCAAATCCTTTTTGTAGAAATGTGACAGGTTCACAGACTTAAATTCAGAGCAAAATACCAAAGATACAACAGTACTGAAGCTCAAAGCATCCAGACAGCTCAGCAGTTAAGGCAATTAAATAGATTCAGCTTCAAATCTCCCCCTTTTGCAGATCAAAGGTTTGAAGTATGTTTTACATTCAGTGAAGCCTCTTAATTATTTAGTTTTCAAAGTCAGTCTTTCGTACTATCTTCTTCTATGCAGTGAAGTAGCTCCAACACAAGATCTTGCTTTAAAGCTGTAACAAAAAGACATGCACTAGCTGAGATAATACTCTCTGAGCAGCACTGCGCAGAAATACCCATGCTAGGCCAGACTGAGCTAAATTAGATACCAGGAGAAGTAAAAGCTTCTGGTTTATCGGCATAGACAAAAAAAATCTAAAAAATTAAGCTACACATTTATAATTAAGGGAACAATAAAGTGAATAAGAAAATAAGATAAATGAGAGGTATTCAAAGAGAAATTCTGGCACAGGTAAAAAGTGGATTGGTTCGAGAATTGATTTTTGGACTGACTACTGTTATCTGTAGTGAACTTGACAGAAAAAGGAGGAGCACGCTAACGAAGACTGGATCAAAAGAAACAAGAATCAGAACACAAGAGGAATTAGAACAGTAAAAAAGCACTGAAAAATGCAATGCTGCAAACTGCAAGATCACACTCTTTAGAACTAATAAGCATAGCTACTTTAAGTTGAGGTCCCCTCCAACCTGAATTACCCTATCCTGTAGGAGCTCATCAGCTACAAAAGCTAGAAGAGGAAATAGATCTGGGTAATCCTGCTTCATCAGAGAAGACTTACATGACTCTTGTATAACTTACCCAAGAATTACAAAAATGAGAAGCTGAACAGAGCTACACACTTTCAGTGAGTATCAACATCACCGAAGTACAACTGAGGTTCTTTACCTAGAATTACAGATATATTTCTAGAACGACTCATTCCCCCTCAGAAAAAGTGAAGCAGAGAACTACAAGGATGAACAGTGAGCGGAAAGCCTTTCAAACACGTGGAAAATAAAAGGTTTGCTTGCCTAACCTAGCAGATGAAAGGCTGTCAGGGACCACTGGTTTTCTTAAAGATGCCAAAAGGAGTAACTCCAGCCAAAGACCACGTTAGCATAAGAATAAAGGTATATAAAACAGCCAGTAATAGACACAGACTGGAAATGACATATAGCTCATCAGTCAGAATCATTCAGAAACAACCCTCCAATAGGACTAAGGGGTGACAAAACCACCACTACTTTTAAAACCGAAGCTTGATATATCTGTGAATTTGATCAAATAAAATCATAAACTGAGCTACCAAAAAATCAGACTGGCTGATAAGTGAAGACTTTTTTCCTGTCAAATGCACTACATGAAAGTTTTTCTTCCTCTTGATAAAACTGAACTGTTTGCATACAGAAGGAAATGTTTTGTCTAAATGAATGCAAAAAAGAAGGGAAATATTCAGAAACTTTCAACTTTTCCACCATGTTTCTGATGTGTAAGAATGTGTTATTTAAAATTATATCAAAAACAAATACTGTGATTTTCTACAATTAAGGAATTCTGGTTTTCTGCTTGTATTCACGGCAGTCAGAGGTCCTTCTGACTTGCTTTTATTGCTGTTCTTGCTTCCTCCCAGGCTCACCAGTCACACCACCATGCATCTTATTGGAAAAGGTGTCTTAAACGTGGATTTAAATTAGCACGCAGCGTGGACAGCTCACAAAGGTTCTACAAACATGCTGGGATCCTGATTCTTTCCCAACCTAGCAATGTGTTTCACTTCCACCTCTCAAAAAATAGTGTGAGATTGCACGCAACAAAATAAGACTTTTCTAGATTCTTTTTTCCACAAATTCAATCAATGCTTGTACACATGAGCAAAGTCCTACAGTGTGTACCGAGGAACACTTGTCCGGGGAGAAAACTTCATGCGCAGCTTCGTTTCTCAGGTCCACGTCAGTGTCTTTCAAGAATCAGCTTGGAGGTTTTTAGACTAGATTTTACGAGGTGCTAACGATTGCACTCCGCTGTAAGCAAGGCTGTGGTTTGGCTAAGCCACTCACTGCAAGCACCCTTCCATGGGCAGCAGCCATTAGGCATGGTGCAGCTCTGTGGGAGCCCAGCGGAAAGGTGCTGCTCCCGGAGATGGTGCTTGTCCAGAGGAAATGGAAGGACACTGGGGAAAACCTGCACAGCTGCAAGGTGGAACTATCCCTCCGTGTATCACAGGCGTCACTCTCTGCTGTGACACAGGACACAGGTGACTCTTGCAATCGCTCATCAAACTACACCAGTTCTTTACAAAATTTTATTTTACCTTGAACGTCAAGCACATTACCAACCTCTGATAGTAGGACAACAGAAAAACAACACATTAGAAAAAGCCATTTATAAAGCATCGGTTAAGTTCAATACAAGACTCTGCCTTAATTTAAGAAACAAATTTTAAATTCTCACGCGAACTGTGCCTTTGCGCTTTATGGAAAAGCAAGGAATACACTTCATTAGCAAAGCATGCAATGAAAATTACCCATAGCTTGCTTAAAATGAAAAAGGAAACAGCATAACGAACATTGCAGCTAGTCAGCCAGCAGTTAGACCTTTCTCCTTGTAAACCTGCTTCCTCAACCTGGCAACCACAGTCCTTGGGGAGAAACAGCAAAGGGTACATAACTTAACACTTAATTACGCAGAACTGTTACACTGGGGCTGTGCAAACATTTTTTTAACGTTCATTTTTGTCAAATCATAGCTACAAGCAGCTATACCAGTTTTTTTGTTCTTTTCTATTTTTTAATGCTATTTTCAGTAAGCTGAATCATCCACAGGGAACCTTTTGACATCTTCTAGCTGATAGTACCATCTCCAGAAAAACCTTGTCCCTTTATGTACCAGTAGTTCTACCCTTGCATTTCACCTTGGTTTTAAGCAGAGAGTTGCATAGCAAAATAGGTGATATTATATCCATAATAAATCCAGACATTTCTCTTAATTTATAAAAATCTGATACATACTCTTGCTCCCAGAACACTTGGAGCTATGACATATGAAATGCACACAAGCCAATGAGACTCACACACATATGAAGTCAAAGCCAGCCACAGTCTTTCAAAATCAAATACTGTATTTGTTGGCTGCATGTGAAAAATTTCACAGTAATTTACGTTTGACCAATATCATTTAAGGCCTAATCCTGCTCCCACTGGCATCTCCAGCAATTTTGCAAAGGACTTCAGTGGTAACAGGAGCATGATAGGAAACTTAAATACTAAATATCAAATATTATAGTTAATTTTATTCCTATTGAAACTGATGATGTCTTTAAAAACACTCGAGATTCAATTGATGCAAGTTATAAAAAAATTATTGGAGTTTCTCTTCTACAGGAACATATAACCTTTGGGATCATTATCGTGTTTATAATGTCAGAGGTACTTATGCTCCTGCTTACGGGATTATTGCTGGTCACCTTCCTGAGACTTGAAAGACCATAAAAGACAAGCACCATGCCTATTCCTCTAAATTACTGTATCACAAATTAATAATTTGGTCCCTTTCTAAACGGATCTCTACCCACAATTACACTAAAACATAGTGATGGGTCACAAATTCCAGGGGGTCCAACCGGTCCTGGCATTCCCGGACTGCCACGATCTCCATCTTTACCGGGTGGCCCACGCTCTCCAGGACGTCCTTCCTTACTCATACCCGGGGGACCTTCAGGACCTTAATGACACACATGCAATAAACAAATGCATTACAGAGGATTTTCCTTAAAATGAAAACAAGAGCAAGTATGGACCCACAAACCCCTGCTCTTTGGTGAGCATGCAGATAAAGAAAACTTCATTTTCTAAAAAAAAAAAACCCCACTTATTGTCACAAACTTCATATAATTTTATATAACCAACATGGCATCTTCTTAATTTTTTTTTAAAAACACTTTAAATAAAAACAGCTTTTTAAAGGAAACATAAAAATTAACTTTAGCACACTGTTGTACTTTATCATATAATCTGGAACCACCATGACATGAATCAGAGTCCTCCCATTTCTATTCGTTTCTCTGGCTTTGGATCAGGCCCCAGTATCTCTTGCAAACACTCAACTTTGCAGTTTGCATGAATACACTGTTGTTAGGAAGAACATTCTCCTTCATTAAGCAATGCCTACAAGTCCTGTGATTGTATCAGGGCTCAGTTTTCAGATAATGATTGACTTCAAGATCCATCCACCAAGAAACAGCAATCTCGGGTACCAATCTCTACAAGACCTGTCTTACATTAAGTAATGTACTAGAGGACAATTTAAAAGGCATGCAATAGACAGGCATTAGCCATAAAACATGTGGTAATTGAGACATGTAAAAACTGTCTAAGATTTTCCAAATGATATCAACATTTTTTCTAAACCACATTTTTCTAAAAATTATTAGCATACACCGCATCCCTCACCTGGAGGTCCTGGGGGGCCTTGGATCCCAGGAACCCCAATTCCTTGATTGCCTTTTGCGCCATTTTTCCCGGGCAGTCCTGTGAATTAGCAAACACATGTATATCTTTGCACACTAAGAATATTTTCATCCAATTAATTAGGAAGTCAGCATTTGTTAATACTTATTGAATAAAAAATGTAATAGTTTAAAAGCAAATAATGGGATGTAAAATAGGCATTTCCTTGGAACGTGCACAGTGTAACTGGGTTCTTACTTATCCTCATTTCTACCGAATTAAGAGCTGATCACCTGTTAAGCAGACAGCCATTATGAGTTGAGGGAATAGATGACAGGCAATTAAGAAATTTGCTGTCATTGCCTTTCAATTGGCAAATTTTTTAAGAAGTTGTATGAAGGAAATGTAAGGTATTCACCACAGTCCCTGTGGAATGCAGAATATGTAGACAATATTTCACAACATACGGCAGAATTAAATCTCAACCAAAGTAATATTGAGAGGGGAAAAACATATGCTTTCTTTCACTTGTACAACCCAACAAATTCAGTTTCTTCACAGAAACATATATCTATTTTTCCAACTCTTATGGAATAACCAGAACTGCTAGTGTCAGCTCCAGAGGAAAACTGCACTTTCTCCTATTAGAGATAAAAATATAAAAGCACTGCAGACAAATCATCATTACATCCAAAATGAATTTGATGTGCTAGTCACAGTTAATAATTCACAAAGAAAGCAAATATTTACCAACCATTTGCCTGCCTACCCTCAGCACAGTATTAGTTAGCTGTATTTTATACAGCTTTCTTGATTATTTTGATGCTATAGGAAACAACTGTTGCTGGGACCAGTTACCAAATCATGGACTTCACCCAGTCTCTTGGTCCAGTTACAGCCTATATATGCATATTTGACTTAAAGTCTGCAAATATATCACAGAAATCAGTTGGAATGCTCAGACAGATGAGTTACCTGAAAGCATAAACCTTAGCTTGCCTAAAAAGAAACCTGAATGTTTAAGAAAAGCATAAAGAAAGGAGTAAAAATCCTTGTGAGATGAAAAGAAAAAAAAAAAGAAAACCACAGGAAATCAGAGGGAGTATAAAGGTTGTTGGATGCCAAACATCAGCCTACAGGGTAGGTGATATGAAATAGCCAGCGAATAAACACTGTACTTTAAAATAGCAGGTACAAAGAAGTATGGAAGAAAAGAAACCAGAAAACATGGAAATACATGGAAATCCACATTTAAGCATATCTGATCTAAAAAAAATAATCTAAATGCAGTTAAAAACATTTACACAAGACTAAGAACTCTCTAAAAAGATCAAAACAAAGTTTGACTAGGGTACAACTGAACACTAGCTATCTTGTTGCCTTCTTGTCTTTTCTCTTCTTCTGGCATGCGTTCTTCATGAGCGGTGAAACATCCATGCAGCACCACGTCCTCAATTGCACTTTGTCATACCAACCCAGCTATCCCCTTACTCCCCCCCTGCACTAATCCCATTCAAAACTGGAGCGGAAAACAAAGTCATAAAGGCCATTAGCACTGTGACGCACGCATGCAGTACCTCTTGTCCCACGAGCCCCAGGACGACCCGGGATGCCTGTCAGCCCTGGGATACCGTCGTTCCCCGGTAAACCAGGAAACCCTCTCGGGCCTTCAGGGCCTCTTGGACCTGGTGGTCCTGGAAGTCCTGGGGAAGCACTTTGGGATTGACAGTGGTTACAGTTCTGTAGCCTTCCACTCTGGAGGATGGCAGACAACTGGGCTGGGAGAATTCAAACAAAAAATTGCTTTGAGTGTCGTAACTATAAAATATAAAAATATTGCCCCCTAGCTACTAATACAAAAACAGTTTCCTCTCTTTAGAGAATATGATACCTTTAGGAAACAAGATGGTAACGTACAGAACCTGTGGTGTGGAAATATATTTCCACACCTGCAGGAAAAGTGATAAATCAGCAATATTGATCTTGCTTTCAACAAAACATCTTTATAATTATCAGGAAACTTCTTTGACATTTCAAACAAGGAAAGAACAGTAAAGAGGCTTTCAAACTTACTTCTCAGTACATCTGAACACACCTGTCGAATAAATTCTTCCGAAAATTCTCGTGCCTGAATTGAACAAAGAATGGTTAAAAAAACAGCGAGCATGCATTGGTTTGGGGTTTTTAAGGTATCCAGAACGACAAGTTTGAGGTCCTATACATACAGGTTTTCCATCTGATCCAGGTGGTCCCGGAGGTCCTCTATCTCCCGGCTGACCTCTGAGACCAGGAGGTCCAACCAAACCCTGGACACCAGATTCTCCTTTTTGCCCATTGATGCCTCGAATGCCTGGATCTCCTTTCTCACCTTTCTGGAATGAAAACAAATGAAAACCCAACCATATCTTCACAGACCATTTAGAAGCTAGGTAGCACCACGCAAACATACTCTGAGAAAATCTTCACTGATGATCTTCAGAAACGAATGTGAGTTGTCACGGAAAACTAACTTGATACTGATGAGATCCATTTCACTAAAACATACTGAAGCTTTCAGATTCTTTAGTAACTGTTTCAGATACAATCATTTACCAAATATAAATAGAAATAAATTACGGGTTTTTTAACTTTAAGGAACCATTTTACTCACTAATTAATATAAACCAAAAGTCTCCCTCATTAACATATGGAAGGAAAGGCTTTATTCACTTTTTCATGAGAATTAGATAATTGGATACAGTACATTAAAATCCTTAGAAGGCTGGAAAAATTAGAAGTGAAATTCTGGCATCACTGAAGTTCTTGGCAAATGTACTATAATAATCAAGACTTTTAGCCTATATCTGTAGTGTATAAGACCAAAGAAAAAAATAGTTTTATTTCAGTTTGGATTTTTTGCTCGTTTTTACTGCCTTCATTTATTTTCCATATGATTGATAACAACTGTAGTCCATTTGCTTCACTGGAAAAGTTTAAAATAACACTGGAAAATATTTTTATATATCTTCATCAAGCAATAGTTCCTCTATGTATGGAACTACCTACTGTAATAGTTCATGTGGAATTCTTTCCCTGTGCTGAAGCCAGCAAAATGTTAGTACAATGTAATTTGGTATGTGCCCAAGATTAAAGTTAGTATACTGTTTACTCCCTGATGAGTTTTTTCCTTCCATTTTCACACAGCTTCTGCATAATATTATCAGTTGCTTCAAAATTCTCTTTCGCTCCTTCCAACTATCTTAGATGGAATTATGGAAACAAGGCAGCAGGATTACTTTATATGACACAAGTTATTGAAGCAACCAATGCAAGTTTAAGAAGAACTCAGGCATACAGTATTCATAGATTTACACTGAATTTTAAATTAGGACTTTATATTATTGTCTATATAGTACTTCTCAAAATTCTTTACACCAGAAAAATTCAAAGCTTCTTGCTTGGTCTGAATTAGTAATAATGCCCAGAGTTCGCCGCATGAATTATTACAGGGTAGCAAGCTTCAAATTCAGTATCAGATTACTCAGGTTTGTGCAGAGAGCTAGCCACTAAAATAAGGCAGTTAGTTTCTCCTCTTAAAAAAAGAGAGAAATGAGACAAAATGTCAAATGTCAGTCAAGTGCCTGAGAGTACTGCTGGAAAGATGGTCCACCAGCACGATGCTATGCATGAATTGAACAGCCCATACCCTCTTTCCACTACAGAAGCCAAACACTAATTCAGAACTGAGTTTTTCCAAGGCCGTAATTGTATTTTATTTTCTTGGTACTGTCAAGTTGAATATTGCAGTCATAGAGAACTGATACTCTTAGTTACACCATGTACATTTGTAGCTGTTCATTTCTATTACATAATTACAAATTTTTTTTGTCATTTAACAGGGTCAGCAAAGCTCAGAGATAAACACACGGAGCATATGTAACTGACTGTGGCTATACTAGAAGCTGTATGTGCTGGAATCTGAAAATCATGCTGTTCTCATAGCTTGAAGTTATTTGTTTAAGTTTTAATTACTTTTACAGCTATGGACTATGTTTACATAAAAGACATCTACTTGCAAGCTGATTTATTTGGATTAAATGTTAAAGGGGCTAGAAAGCACTAAGAACCAGTGAAATATTTGGAAAATGGCATCTATTGTAGAAAAACACTACGGCAAGAAGCCAGTATAAAAACACCAGGACAAAACACTGGAATCTTCAGCACAACTGCCTGCAGAACTTGCCAAAAAGCAAATGAAACTGCTGAGGGAACATTTTCTGCAGTATATCTTGGTCTTGTAATGCTCAGCCACATCCCATGTGTGGCCTTGTTTGTTGACCCTTGCTATTGGCAAAGAAAATTAAAAAAAAAATAATTAAAAGACCTCAGTAAGTGCTGAGAATTACACACTAAAGAAACTTTGTACTGAGGAGTCGGAGTCTAACAAAAGACAAGAAATTTTATAATCATAAAATATAAGCTAATTTTATAGGTCTGATAAATAAAAATAATGACATCATTATATCTTAGTCTATAGTAAGAATATTATTAAAAGGATTTTTCAGAAGAAATTTATTATTACCATGATTTACAATATTTAAAGAGGTTAGTTCAACAGTATGCAAGGAATTTTTTACCAATTTTGACAACAATTTAGCAAATCACCTATAAGCCAAACTGTAATTTTAAGTATTTCATAGAAACACAGCAGCATATAGAGCAATTAAAATGTTTAAATGCATAAAATTATTTAATTATCAGAATCGAGCTTCCAGTGAGCATGTCCAGTTACTGACATGTAGCAATGCTTTAATGAAAAAAGGTTATACAAAGAAATCTCTAAATAAAGCTGAAGGAGAATTATATTAATGGGACAGTGTGTACCCTGATTTGACTAAATATTGGAAAAAATGAAAAATAACTAACAAAGCTAATCTTTTAAATACCAATTTTTAAAACACATGCAACACAAAACTCTGGCCACATATGTATCTACATTAGCCAAACACAAGAAAAAAAAACATGGGACTTCTAAAAATATCCTGGAGAGCAACAAATGCAGTTTCTGAGAGAGCAAGAGCAATCCAAGCAGGCTTCCCCTTTTGCCCCTCAAGTTTCAGGCCGAGTTGAATTATTCCTGTAAAAACTTGGTAGTAGAGAGAAAGAATTCTGCCCTGCATTTTCTGAGTCAGTCTCAAAGGCAGAATCCTCTAAAAAAAAAAATCTTTGTAAAGGAGTGGCTGTATTTCTTTTCATTAGCTTTGAAATAAAGGTACACAAAGAAATCTCACCAGTGAAGGTAAAATCACACAAGACAAATAGTTCAGCTGTAGAAGTCCTTACCACAGACTTACGGAAGCTGAAAGTAGAGTATACCAGCACAGTTCAAAAAGAATTAGGCAAATTTAAGACTGACATTAAATGCAATGGTCTTGATCTCAAGCTTAAATGCCCCTAATTTGTTGACTGCCAAAAAGACCGAAGGTATACAAGAAGAACGATCTTCTTTGTGTACCCTGTGCCTTATTTCTGTATCCTGTCCTGCTATTATTGGCTGCTGCTGAACAATATGGATCGTGTGCTCGAGTATTCTGTATTCTTTTAAGAACTATATTTTTACTTTTCAATTAACTTAGAAAACCTAGATTTTTTTTTGCTTTTAATTATTTGCTTCCTTAACCAGCTCCTTCTCAGTCTTTTTGTTTGTTTCTTTATTTGTTGAATTCTTTTAAAGTATGTACTTGGCTTTAATTATTTTTTTTAATCTTTCATTTCATGAAATATATATTTCACTATGTCTCTTTTTAACTAATACTTCTTTCTCTTCTCTGCTATTTCTTAATTCGGTTTTCTTCCATTTTTTATAGAGATATGAATATGGAAATAAGACTGTAAACACACATTTTACAGATCACATAATTTGCAGAAACAAATGGAATAATTTTGTAATATTATATTTGTCATTACAAAATACTTACCTCTCCTCGTTCTCCACTCAATCCTTCTATTCCCTTTAGGAATTAATATGAAAAAAAACACCAAAAAGTAAGTTAAGCCATATTACTTGGCATCAAAAAATATTTTTGCCCTTTGTTTCAATTTAATCACAAATGTCAGTTTTTAAAGATTCTGTGATTGCTATTTGTACAAAAAATACAAACTGCATATAAGGATGAAAAATTTATATCACGCTGAATTAACACTTTAGCAATACCTTTAATACCATACACCAAAAGGATAAATAAGTTGGGAATATATCCTACATATTATAAATCATATATTTTATTAGTGTACAAGAAGTGCATACAGACAAAACCTTATTCAGTCTACAAAAGACAAAAGAAATAAAATGTTTTGTTCTAGCAAAAGCAAACTCTTGATTTTAGCTGCTTAATACTGTCTTACTAGACAGAAATCAAGTCAGAGCCTTTGAAATACAAACTCACTTTGTAAGCCAGTTTCGCATGTTGGCAAATAGTTTCAGTGTCAGTTCTGCAAAATGGTTCAATGGTGTTATTGATCATCAAGTTCCATGACAAGACGGCAACTCAGCGCAGGCTTTTTCAATTTTCTGATATGCTCTTATGGACAAGAGAATCTGTATCATACCTTTGAGAAGTCCCGAAGGCTTAAACCTTGGAAGGACCTAGTGCTGTCACCAGAAGTATGCGAATGACTGATTTTTTGGTTGCTAACCAAACTAGATAAGCCTGGGAAACAATTTCAGACCAAGCCTGTATTATTTTTTCAGCTTTCTCAAAGAAAAAAAAAAGCAAGCAACAGCAATTTGCATCACTCTATCTGAAAAAATATGTTTTCTTTCACTATCACTTTGTTTTACCTTATGATAAATAATAAATATATTAAAAATTTGTCCATTATTTGCAAAATGAAAAACCAGAAAGTTTAATTTGTAAAATGTAAGAGTAGGACGTTACAATTGTTTAATACCAATGACTACCTGTTTATTTTAAACTATTTATTTTCAAAAATATCTGCTCAGCTTTACTGCCGGACTCCTGTCAACCTACATACCCCTGAGAGTGATAAAACTAGGCTAACATACAATCTAGATCTCCCGCCTATGCTCTACTGGAACCAGCTCATTCTGGCTACACAGGCAGCTGTATCGATGTCGTAATTCTGAAAAAAGCAACTGTGACTTCCTTCCAAGTCTAGTTTTAGATGTGTACCTCTAACAAATACTTCTCTGTTTAGACACGACATAGATTATGTAGTTAACAAGTATTTATAAATATTAACAGTTATTTTCTGTGGTATAACAAGACAGCCAACTATGACACAATCAGAATACACTGGCCCAGAGTTAGAGAGAAACAACTCGATCTCACTGATTTGCAGCTGAAACAGGAAACATCTGTAATTTATGAGCAGAGGAGATGTCAATAATGACTCCCAGTATAGTCTAGGAGGTAATGAACTATACAAAAGTGCAGCATGGTACATGCAAAATCTTAACATCTCAAGCATCACTCTTACAATCTTTACACAAAAGTCACTCTGTGCTGTTATCTGCATTTTATACTATTTATAATTGTTGAATGAAAATTTTCCATAATTAAGGATTTAATAAAATAATCCAGAAGAATCTACTTCTGGTCTGTTTCTCAAAATATAATATCCCAGAATCACCAAAACATGTGGGCTGGAAGGGACCTCCATGGGTTCAACTTCTTTTTCAGAACCAATCCAACTAGAGTAGGCTGCTCAATGCTCTGTCCAGACAGGTTTTGCCACAATCTCTGTGAGCAGCCTGCTCTAGTGTTTGACCACCCTCAAAAAAGAATGTTTTTCCCATATATCAAGTTGGGATTTCCTGCATTCCAACTCATGTCCGTTTCCTCTCGTCCTTCCACTGTGCACAGCCAAGAAAAGCGAGGCTCCATCTTCTCTATATGTGTTGTATTTGTTATTTGTAAAATACTAAGGTTGTTTAAGAGGTAACTTATATACCTATGTAACTGTGTTATACATGAACATATTTCATGTGCTGCAAAGAACTACCCATATTGATGGAAGTAATCTTAAGAAACAAATACGAATCACGGCTCTCGAACTAGGATCACTATTTTAACAGTACCTGTAAGCCTGGATTTCCTTGTCTTCCTTTTTCTCCTTTCAGTCCCTTCACAAAAGAAGCACATTTTCTGAAAATACACATTTATCTGGGAGACATAATTAAACTATCAAAAATAACACAAAGAAGTAAAACTTAAAATCTTATCCTAAAGCAGGCTAAATCAATCTGAAAAATTACTCTTTAAAGAGTTCAGAGCAGAAACTGCGCAGGATACATTTTGCACTCCGAACACAGAGGAGCCAAGTTAGGATCCGAGTAGTGACATGATACTCTTGTCTTTCTTTAGGCATTTCCATGACTTTTAGGTAACATGGAGGAAAATCCCCCTGGTTATGTTATAGCAGGTAGGCAGAGGCCAGGTAGTGCTACTTTGACTATGAGCATTTAGGTGACCCCCCCAGTGCCTGGGGCAGGCAGGGATAGAACCCATCCCAGGACAGTGCTGGGTCATGGCCCATCTCCCTGGGGCAGCAGCACACCCCACATCCTCAGCCCCGCACCATTGCTAGGACCACACAGCTCCACACCAAATGTCAATAGCCTGCTCAGCCCCAGACACACAGCTGAAAATTCATACTGGGCGTACTGGGCAGTTTTCCTTAAAGAAGTGTTAGGGCTTAGTGCTGCTATTCTTCAAGAAAACCTTCTGTGGAGCTTAATCTTAAAAAAAACCTGCTGAATTAACGCCTAAGACTTGTATTAATAATGTTGCCAGATTATTTCATTAGAAACAAAGTTGAATTACCTGGATACCACTTTCACCTTGGTTTCCTTTGTCACCCTGTAAAATATTAGAAGAAAAGTCTCCACTGTAACATGATTCATCTCAAAGACACACGTCACAGACATGCAGTCTGTGTTTTAACACAGTAAATATGAGAAGCATCTAATAGTTTTTATTTATACTGAATGAAAACAAATCACTTTATCCCCATGTACACGAACACTGAGAAAAGTACAGAAAGTTATATTAAGAAGGGAATCTGTCATAGAAAGAACTATCAAAAAGAAAAGTGGATACTCATATACCAAGTTAAAACTAAAAAATACAACACAATGAGGTGGCAAATCCAGGAGAATTTTATCTAGCCAGTGTATGGGAGTGGAGAGGATGTAGGCAGGGAGGGGGTAGTACTTCTGATGGGTTATATTTCACCTGAATGCTAACCACTAAGTATGCTTGCCTTCACACACAGAACAGAGTATAAACAATTTCTGTAACACAATAAATTAATTGAATGCAGAAGTTATACATGAGACATCAAAGACTCTTTTTTAATCAGAAAAAAATTATATTTAAATTTAATCAAAACTGTGTAAGGACTAAGTTCTACTTCTACCCACTCCTTTTGACTTTCATTGAAAAGTTAATAATAAATAAATATTAGTGGGGTGATTGGCAATCTGATGGTGCAAATGGTACTTAAAAGGTAGGTATCTAGATTTATCAAGTTGTCTGAAGTAATTGACACTGGAGAGAAACAGGCAGTTCTTGAAAACTATTTATGCCAATCAACGACAGACGTATGAAATACGTAGTCCCAGAATGTGCCCCTCTCTCCTCATTGACTGAAACGGGAAGTTATGGGAGATGGCTCCTGCCCTAACTCTGACCTCTTAAATCAGTGTGACTCTGTTTAAGTAGAATGGAGTCAAAATGTTGGGCTGAGAACATAGCAACTCATGAAACAAAAGAAATCTGTGGGTGCATGTGCAAAACTGCATTTAAAAAAGAAAATAATTAGGATGGAGTTTTTGGATCTGTTTTGCAAATTTTGTTCTAAGAGCCAAACGTGTGTGTTCCACTGTTTTTTGAAAGTGAGAATGTTTAGTTAAATGCTAAACAGTAGTGAAGAGGAGATTTTGGCCATCGCAAATGTTTTCCTGACTGAAAATCCCAGAATATAAGCGGGTATTTATGCCAGCTGTATTTGGTTGTATTGTTCTTGAATGTAAAATACTTGGTTTGGTTTCAAGTTTTAAAATAAGCTATAGCTGAAAGGAAGGCTTCACTTTTACTGTCAGATGCCCAAACCGCTCTTTTAGTCCTGAAGAATTCAAGAGTCTGTCATACTTATGAATTGTAACTACAGTTAACCAGCAATATATATTCTGACTTGCATCTTTTCTATAAAATGGATAACGACTTTTGCAAAACCTTCTTCAATTTAAAACTTAGAGAGGTTCCATTAATTCTAACAAAATCTCCCTTCTGAAAATCAGTATTACTGTCTTGGCATGTGTACCTTAAATGACCCTTAAATAGTGAAACTGAATATATGGTGATAACAAAACTAACTGAACTATTGTTATGACTCTGACTCCACTCAAGTCACACTTCCACTGGGCTTCAGTACATTTTGAAAGACTTAAGCCAGGAAATCTTTGTCCTTTTGCTCTGCAAATAACTATTTTGAAACTGGTCAGAAGAATAATTTTTCTACACCTTGTCTTGGAAAACGGAACGTAGGTTCCATTGTCTCATTTAGCTGAGACAACCTCACCTAGATTTGGATCATTCTCTAGCCTCCACTGGCCAGGGCTTGCTTCAGTTGTCTAAACATAGGCATTTAAGCAGCTCTAGGCAAGCCAAGGCATCCCCATATGTGTCTACTGACATCCAAAATACTCTAGCATACCTAAGACATCCATACATGGCTGGCACATATGACGCTGGACATAGAGGAAGCCTGTGCCCTTCTGGAGCAGAAGCTGAAGTCGAGTGGACTAGCTCTGCATGGGGTTTTCATAAAACTTTAAACATAACACCATCCTTCTAACTTACTGCTTCTTTATGCTTCAGCCTTTCTTTCCACAGTGAAGTACCTGATTTAACTCTATTTCTGTAATGTCTTTATCTGAAGGGCTTCATCCTTCAAAAGGTGGTCTTCTGCATTGCTGGTAATACTACACAGATCATTTTTTACTAACTGCTTATTTCTATCTATCTGACCCCTTACCTGAGCTTTCTTTGCTTTTACAGGATTTCCTGTTTATTCTGAAATCTGTAATTTGCATATGTAATGAAGAAGCCTTTGCCCTAGTTGAGACTCCAGTATTTCCTAGGAAACATTGCTAGATTTCTAACACAAGTGTCAGATATATTACCTAAACACACTTAATTTATTCTTATATAAATTTTTCCTATATATTCAAATTTGAAGTTACTATTAAATCGGTTCAAATATAAGTTAAAATTGTATTTAACTTGTTAAATTAATTGTACTGATTTAATTAATTTAAAACTAATAATAGTTTTTTTAAATTAAAATTTACATGTAAATATTATATTTGGGCTGATAGCAAATATAGCAACATTTTTAGCCTCAACAACTTGTTGCTTAAATAAATATCTAGTTTGAATAGTTGCAGGTAAAGCTTGTTAGTCATAGTCTAACTAACTAAGAAAACAAGTCTGTCTGTTCCATGACATCAGATCACTTATATTGCTCCAAAGAAATAGTCTAACATCAAAATAAGCTTTACACTTGTATATGCCAATTAAGAAACTCACTGCAAAAAAAAAATTCCTAGTCATGTTTTCCCACAAAAACACAATAAAATAATGACAGTAATGGCAGTACTCATTATCTTGCAAAGCAATGAAACATTTAATTTTCAGGATGCACATATTATTGCTTTAAAAGTGTCCAGAATAAAGAAATCTTAATTAAACTTTAGAAATGTAATGGATACAACTCAGAGCTTCAGTTACAATTAGAATTAATTGATTTACAGCAATGGAACTAATTTGACTTCAATCACTTCGAACCATGAAAGCTGACAGGTGTTCAACCCTGAAATTCTCCTCTAATCACATTATTAAAGATTTTAGCAAATATTTTTCCTCCAGCTGTTTCAAATAAATGTGTAGTGTTTCCTTCACATAAATTTGCCTAATAGCATATGCAAAGTATAAATGTATAAATTCTTGGTCTTTCTCTGTTTCTTGGTTAAGTTACATAGAAGAAAGGTGCCATCCTGGAAAAACATCATCTAGAAAACTCTAACATCTGTTAAGCCCTTCGTAGTTACCCTACATGTCAGCCTGAACAGTACAGATTGCATGAAGAGTAATGACTTTCAATCACTTCTAATTTTCAGGTTTTTAAATCCCATTCTATAGACAAAGAATAGCTGATTTTTCCTCAAGAGACTCAGTTCACACTCCAGTCAGTTCTAGTGAAATAAAAATAAGTCAGTATTTTAAAACTAGAAATATTCTAGTGGCTTTCCAGCTTCCAGTCAAACAAAAAGCTCTGCCATACTGGCCGAGACAGAACTGAGAGCTTTCAACCGCACAGGGGATTTTTAATAGAATGCTGCCATCTTGTACAAGAAAATCTCTAGGAAAGAATTTAATGTAATGTTAATTACAGCTTGAAGTTATGCAAAAAGCTGCCTGCTTGAATTTCAAAACTTGCCAAAGAACAACATTGCCTATAACTTTTTCAGCCTGGGACCCCTTAAAGACATGTGATTGTCAGAAAATCCTACATACCTACACTTCAAAAATAAGGATGACTACCCAGGTAAGTCAAACATCAATACAAAATTTTACAATGCGTTCACAAAACAGCTCTTCAGCAATGAAGAATTTCAGCATAACTACATCTATAGCAGTGTTTGGTAAATGTAAGGCTGCACCAAGAGACGGTGAGATCCTTGAAGGCATGATCTTTATGAGAACTCAGTATACCAGAGGAATAAACATAGGTTCTTGTCTGGATAGAAGAAACAATTTTCTACTTGTACAGTAGAAGTAGGATCCATCTAACCTAAATTTTGCTGTCTAAAATTTCACCATTTAAATTTAGCTAATTGTCTATGCTTCAGCTACAGTCATAGAAAGGCGCAGAGATGTGAATAAACGACTCCTTAAGGAGCTCAGACTCTCTCAGCCAAATATGGCAAGAACGCGGACAGCTTGGTTAGATCAGATAACTCTTCACGGCTAAAGCTGAGCTGAATCTGTCCCAGCTGCCATGGGTTAAATTCTCCACTTCTCATGGGAGCTACACAAAAGACTTTGTACAACAAACTTCATAGATTTTGCACTTGTGATAAGATATAAGACTAAGTAAATATAGAATCAAGGGTCATACCATTATGTACTATAATTCATAATTGAAATTTCATTAATACCTATGCTGCAGAATTTAATGTGAACAGTTTCTCCATTTTGGCCGTTCTCTCCTCCCTATGAAAAAAGCATTGTTTTTCTTAAGAATGGGCCTTCCAGAATATAACAACTATTCTCTAATAATGACTACGCATTTAGAAAAAGGATTTCCTTTAATCACTTTGATCACTTACAAGAAAAGCACTTCCAATAAAAGATGCAATTAATATATAACTGGAAAAAATACTTACCTTTATACCCTGGGTACCAGGAATGCCTGGGTAGCCTGGTTCCCCTGGAGCACCCGGTAATCCTTGTTCTCCCTGAGTAATACAATAGCTCTGTGTCAGTGATGTGCTGTGTGTAAAAACATACATTGCATGTTTTCTCAAGGTCACAGGATATGCTTTGGCTATGATTTTTTGTAATTTTTAATAATTTTATAACTGAGGATGATTCCTATGTCTGGAGAATTTGTGATGCTGAACACAGAGAAGCCACAAAAGGAACTCCTAATTCTTAACCTCAGATTTCTAGTATCTTTTTTAATTGCCTTTTAATACAGTTGATGTTGATTTTTCAAAATTACACAGATAAAACCACTCGAAGTAATGGCAACGTTAGCCGGTTTGAACTTCATGAAAAGCTGACTTTTGTTGTTTAAAATCTAGTATAAAATTAGTAAGAAAGTCATCAAATGGATTCTGATGCAATTTTATTTCAACTACTGCTTTATTTCGAAACAAACTGCCTTGTAATTAATCATGGAAAATCAGTAAATCATGGAAAAGTAAATTAATCCCTTCTTTAACTAGAATACTTCCAGATTCATATTTACCTTGGCTCCTGATGATCCTGGTTTTCCCTGTATTCCAGGCTCACCTTTATCACCCTATATAACAACAGAAGAGCGTGGCTGATACATCAGTATGTTTCATCACATGTGGTATGACTAGCAAACATAAACCGACACCGCTGTGAAACTGGCTCTTAAAAACAGGCACAGCTAGTGACTGAAAGGCTAAAGCCTTGCTCCCTTACAGGAAACCTGAAGTTTCAACTTTCTCTGAGGAAAGGTGAGATACTAAGTACAAAATGTGATCTGCCAGCCCCTGATCACCTGTCTCTTCCTCACCTGCCTCATTTCCCTTGCCCAGTCACACCATGTTTGTGTGTATTGACTTCACATTTCCATCATCTTATTTAATAAAACTCTAAGAAATATTTATTCATGTTTCGTTTTTTATTGTAGCCTATGGAATTAGACATATTCAGCACGAGGATTTTCATTAAAATCTAAGAATTATTCATTACTTCATGATGCTCTTCTGTAAGAATGAGCTTATTAAGAATGATTCTGTAAGAATCAGCTTATATCCTGAATGAGAGAGAAATATACAAACCAAAAGGACTTTTCACAAATGAAAATAAAGCTAATTAATTTTTAGTCATTTCGTAGGTATTCAATTTTCTTGACCATTGTAAACATTGACCACTTTAAAAAATGTTACGTTCGGTATACCATTTTAAAAATTAAATACATACGTACTTTTGGATATAAACTAATGTATGGAACTAAATGTAAATACAAAGTTCGGGAAATGGATTCTATGTTCCTAAATATTCTCTAGGACACACAATTCAATGCTTACTGGCCAAAACTCACCTTGGATTAAATTAAAAGGTTACACTAACAGATCTGGATTTATAGTATGTATTTTAGTTTCTGAGAGCATGGGTCAAATTAATTCTTGCTGTAGCCGCAGTGCAATCAATAAAGTTACATCTGAAATAAATTTGGCTCCTTGGGTGGAAAAAGCAGCACATAACATTATTTAACACAAATAAAATATAAATAAATGTAACACGGGCAGAAAGTTCTAATGTATACTGAGAATAATCTGGCTCCCAGCACTGCAGAACATTTTCCAGGACTGCA
This sequence comes from Opisthocomus hoazin, assembly GCF_030867145.1. NCBI lineage: Eukaryota > Metazoa > Chordata > Aves > Opisthocomiformes > Opisthocomidae > Opisthocomus > Opisthocomus hoazin. Next base: position 103,797,668 of record NC_134415.1, on the reverse strand, counting down.
AAGCTGAAACAAAGTCTCTTGACCACTTCTGTAACTGTTCCAAACCTCAGGGGATGACAGGCACCATTTACTGAGCTGTATTAAGCTCTCTTGAGACTGAACTATCATGTAAGGTAATATAGGGAAAATCATACAGCTACTCACCAATATTCAATATACCAAAAAATTAGCTGCAAAATCTTGGCCTTTTGTCATCTATAAAGCAGTCATTTATCAAAGTCACAAGCAAATTAACACAAACACTTACCTTAGGCCCAGGAGCTCCAGGTAGACCAAATGAGCCTTCTGGTCCCATTAAACCCTATTTATTTGTGAAAAAGGCAGAGACATTTCTGTAATAAGCTAGAGAAATAATGGTTTCAGCACAGTGTATTAGTATTATTAGTAGAAATACAGCTCTCTTCATTGTGTGATCTTTTTTGCATTCTTTGAAGGCTTTTCCAAAAAACATTATGAAATCAGAATTTTTTCTCCTCAGATCCCTGTTCTGTGCTCATTACTAGCACGTTAATCGGTAGAGAAAAGCAAGCACAAGTTTGGGGAGGGACAGTGGGAAGGGATGAGAATTGCGATTAAGGGATTTCTGGCTCCTTTCACACGGCCACCTCAGTGTGACCCTTTGCTGCAAGTCATGTAACGTGCCGAGAGCCTACCCTCTACCAACTCCACACCAGATCACTTCTAGTTTATGCCCATACCAGTCCTTGGACTACAGAAGTGGTTAAACGTTCATCACAGACGTCCCTCATTCACTTTATCTTTTACAAATTGGAAACACTATGTGCACAGAATTTGGGGTTTTTTTAATCAGATATGTGTCTATATACATACTGATCTGCAAACATATACTAGAGGAGGCAAATCAGAAAATAAGTTTCGTACAATGAAAGGTCAGGCATACATCTGCAGGAAAGGGAGAAATAAAACACAGTCGTCCTGGCTTCCTGTCTTGCACTTTAACTACTAGGCCATATTTAATGTGCTTAATTTAAAAAATTACAGGAAGATGGCTACATGAAATCAGTACGCTGCAAGAAGAAAACTTTAAGATGCAATATAGAAAAAGCTTGACAACATAATCTGAAAACTATAGCACATAAAATTACAAGAGAAAAGTATGTCCTGAATGCAAATAAAGAACAATCCAAGGACATAAAATGTAACGTTACTACCCAATTTTCCAAAGCTGACATTATTTGTGTGGCAGATATATTAATAAATCTCTGATGTTGGCAATGTAATAGGGACACTTATTACTGAAGAAGAACTTGTTATTGAAGAATTTTCCCAAGGTATTAATAGAGCATCCACAAGCTTTCCATCTGTTTTTTCTGGAACAAACATCTTCAGTGTGACTAATACAAGGAAAATCCCACTATCTTTCCTGGTTGAAATTCTCTAATGCCGTACAACGCATTCAACTATTCCATGCATCAATCTCCTACTTATTTATCAGGTGACAAAAGATACATTAAATGACTTGACAGGAAACATTAATAAATTATTTTCAAATGTATCAAGAACCAGATGCTATTTACCTAAATAAAATTTTAAGAAAACATGGTAGATGAGTTACTTGAATAAACGCGCACATTTTGGAATCCCACAAGGCTTTATTATAGCAGCTGATACAGGCTTCCCTCCGGCATTTTCTTCAGCCTTGCTCAGAAAGAAATGGAGAAAAAATATTCCCACAACAGGCAATAAAAATGTACACGCGTTAAATAGGAGTAGGGAAATTTGAACTTTCAGTTCAGGCAATGTTTCTTCCAATTGTGGTCTGAACAATGGCAACAACTGGTTCTGAAGGAAATTTATTCTTTCCAGAGAAGACCATTAGGTGGCTGAAAAAGTTCTTTAAGTTCATGAAAAGAAGACTAACCACTGTACTCACTTTATACAAAATGGCTGCTGACAGCTCTAGTGTAGTGGTCATGCCTGTGGTAGTCAGGAAAGGAAGAGGTGCTGGGTGGATGCAGGGTAGCTGTATATTGTGCAGGAAATTCTAAACGTATGGGGTGACAGAGTAGCCCAGAATTTGAAAAAAAACCCAGCACTGGTTTAAACCTTTCTCTCTAACCAGGGCTGCATTGGTTTTAATTGATCTCAGGTTTTATTAAGGAACTGCGAGCATGGAAAAAGAGGTGAACTCTTCAATACATTTACAGACATTCATAAGCCTATGTATAATCTTTGTTATCTGGAAACCAGAGTCAAGTTTTTTTAAACCTAGCATTATTCAGAGCGCAAGTTCAGGGCTCTCTCCCTCATCTGTGGTTATCTACAGAGATATAGGAGAAAGCACAAATCACACCCTTAGTTCTTCTGCATTGTCTTTGATGAAAACCAATAAAACAAAGTGAAATACTAAGAAAAGAAATAGAAAGGATGATGAGAACTGTGGAGTGTACAACTTTGAAAAGTCTATTTACAGTTTAACAACCTACACAGCTTCTTCAAGTGATAGTTCACATATCCATTTGGATTTTGCGTGACTAAGCAATACTCAGAACAATCAGAGCATCCTAAAGCAAATATTTAAGAGTCCTTTGTGGAATCATTGATCCCAGCATCATTCTGACAAATGCACAATCAAAAGCAAAAGACCACCTCCAAAATGGTGAGGTTTACTTCTGATGGGACAGACATACTTTACTGGGCAGACACACAGCAAGCCTTGACTTGCCGGGTGTGTGATGATACCTCCTTTTGGAGGTCTGAACAACTTGACTGATTACAAATGAAGTTTAGCACCTGATTTAAGTGCAATTCATATGCAAGATGAAATAGAAAATTGGGAGGGGTCTGAAAGCATATTCTCTCTGAAAAATAAAGTTGAAAGATTTGAAAAATATTTCCAGTCATTCGAAAGCTGAAAAAACTATTCAGCCTTCAGCATCTCAAGTTCATCCACCTTCTGACTGGAGAGAAAAGGCAACCTTCGCAGAAAAAGAGAGAAAAATAGCCAGTGAAAACCAAGAAGTCTTTCCACAATGGACATAACCTTCTATTAAATCAAAGACCCTCTCATCAAATAATCAACCAAATAATCCTATACAAAATGACAAAAAACCAAGAAATTTGGTGCAGAAAAAAATAGACCTGCTTTCAGGGAGACGGCAGTAGGAGTTACAAATACTGAGAGGACTTTAATTGAACTGATACACATAACCAAAACTCCAACACTAAGATACTATCAGAAATGGCAAGGATAGAGAGGACTCAGATTCAGATAAGCCTTAGGCCAAGTACATGCTCCATTTAGACAGGTAGGCATATATTGCTCTTCTTACTGGAGAGGAGTCTCCTAGAAATAAAGAACCACCCAGCATCCATTCACATATGTTGTAACTGTCACTGTCTTCTCTAAATCCTTTATTGTCAGGTCTGCTGGGTGTGAGAAGAGCATGAGACTCCTTAACAGCAAGCTCAGGAAACTAACAAACCAAAACTGTCTTACCTTGCCAGATGTAGGCAAAATTTGGTAAACTAAATCTGACTTCATCTTTTGGTAGTCATTAGACAGCCATGGAAAAGGCATAAAGCATTATCTTCCTCTGTGACTTCAACTCCAAAGTGTGGAACTCTAAAGTAAAGCAGACTGTATTTCCAGTTACAAGCAAGAGACACAGCATTCTGGAAAATTCCATTCAATAAAATTACATCAAGAGCAAATTTCCCACTCCTGATTCAATATTCTACAGTCAACGAGCCTGCCTGACATCATAGAATCACAGAATCACAGAATCGTAGGGGCTGGAAGGGACCTCTGTGGGTCATCTAGTCCAACCCTCCTGCCGAAGCAGGGTCACCTATAGCAGGCTGCACAGGACCTTGTCCAGGAGGGTCTTGAATATCTCCAGAGAAGCAGACTCCACAACCTCCCTGGGCAGCCTGTTCCAGTGCTCCGTCACCCTCAGAGGGAAGAAGTTCTACCTCATGTTCAGACGGAACTTCCTGTGCCTCAGTTTGTGCCCATTGCCCCTTGTCCTGTCACTGGGCACCACTGAAAAGAGCTTGGCCCCATCCTCCTGACACCCACCCTTCAGATATTTGTAAGCATTTATTAGGTCCCCTTGCAGCCTTCTCTTCTTCAGGCTGAACAAGCCCAGCTCCCTCAGCCTCTCCTCGTAGTGGAGATGTTCCGGTCCCCTCAACATCCTTGTAGCCCTCCGCTGGACTCTCTCCAGTAGCTCTTCATCTTTCTTGAACTGGGGAGCCCAGAACTGGACACAGTACTCCAGATGAGGCCTCACCAGGGCAGTGTAGAGGGGAAGGAGAACCTCCCTCGTCCTGCTGGCCACACTCTTCTTGATGCACCCCAGGATGCCATTGGCCTTCTTGGCAGCCAGGGCACACTGCTGGCTCATGGTCAACCTGTCGTCCACCAGGACACCCAGGTCCCTCTCCACAGAGCTGCTCTCTAGCAGGTCCACCCCAAGCCTGTACTGGTGCATGGGGTTGTTCCTCCCCACGTGCAGGACCCTGCATTTGCCTTTGTTGAACCTCATCAGGTTCCTCTCTGCCCAACTGTCCAGCCTATCCAGGTCACGCTGAATGGCAGCACAGCCTTCCGGTGTGTCTACCACTCCTCCCAGTTTGGTGTCATCAGCAAACTTGCTGAGGGTACATTCTAACTCTTCATCCAGGTCGTTGATGAAGAAGTTAAACAAGACTGGGCCCAGTACTGACCCCTGAGGGACACCACTAGTTACCAGACTCCAACTAGACTCAGCGCCGCTCATGACAACCCTCTGAGTTCTGCCATTCAGCCAGTTCTCAATCCAATTCACCGACCACTCATCCAGCCCACACTTCCTGAGCTTCCCTAGGAGGATGTTATGGGAGACTGTATCGAAAGCCTTGCTGAAGTCAAGGTAGACAACATGCACGGCTCTCCCTTCGTCTATCCAGCCAGTCATGTCATCGTAGAAAGCTATTAGATTGGTCAGGCATGATTTCCCCTTGGTGAATCCATGCTCAAGACTCATATGTGATTCAGATATCTGACAAAACAATTAGCAATATCTTCCCAGAAAAGAAGAAAAACCCTTTCATCACTTTGCTTGTGGATGGAATCTATCATGTCTTCAGTCACTATTTGCTTATAGTGAGCACTTAACCTGGGTTCTCTATAAACAAACTCCTCTTAAAGCTCTCAATTCCAATACGTCAATATGTATTTTCTTTTTCTCTGGAGAAAAAAAGACTACTGGTTTGGGGTACCTGTTCTGTCTTAGGAGAGAAACATTCACCAGTAACAACCTGGACAGAGAAGTGCCATACCCTGAAGAAGCTTCCAGCACTAGTATCTAAGTGACTCTTAGGCTAGTAGTTACCATCATACGGTTAATTTGGGAAAGCAACAATGCAGATTCCTCCTCAGGAGGTCCAGGAATAGTCTGGCATGCAGCAACATATAGTTATGCAAGACTGCACGTACCAAGATGATCAGACATACGTGTTGCTGACCTCCATCCAAACAAGGATTATCTTTAGAATGGGAAATGATGCATCAGGAGGTAAACCCCAAATAATTTTGGTATCACGTCTGTCCTTATGTACTCTAGAAGATGGTAAACTTAACTAGGATTTTAGAGAGATTCAGCAAGCAAGACAGAGAATCAAAAGGTCCATATCGAGATCCTTAGCATCCTCTTTCTTCAAGGTTCCTGTCACTCACCAAAATGAGGCACAAGCCACCACAAGAACCTGGGTAAACAACACTGGAATCACTGAGAGCTAAAAAGAAAGGTCCCTGGAAAGATTACTCCTGTCCTGCCATGAAAGGTAGATATTGACAGTAAGATGGCATTAGCAGTGTGACAGTAGGCATCCTGATGACTGAGGAATGAACATCAAGTCCCTTTTAGAAAGCCACTGACTATTCTGTATTTGACCTTGCAGATATAAGTACTGATTTTTTTAAGTTCAAAACGAGCCCTCTCCCTTTCTTCTACTTTTAACACTACAAAGTGGCATCTGAAACTCCGTTGTCTTATGGAATGGATGAAATCCAGACTGATGGCTGGATGTAAAGAGGAAGTTCACTACTGATGAAGCTTTTTCATAGGGAAAGACCTTGAAAAGAAATGAGGTAGACAAATTCAGAGGCAGACAAGTTATGAAAATGAACAATATACTCTGCTAGCAATTACCAAAATCCAAGAATCTATAGCAATGTTCTGTCACCTGTTGGGAAAATATCAAGAGGCTTAACGCCATGGCAAGGGCAGCAGAAAGAACAGTTCACAGCTTTCATCTACAGTTTCCAAACTTAAAAGATGCCACTGGGCTAAAAACTTACATTTGCCATAGCCTTGCCTTTTGCTGCTGATAGAAGAAATACCGCCACTACTAAAGCATAGCTTCCCTATTTAGGAATAAAATGGTCAGTGCCATTTGTACCTACAATGCAGGCATCACTTTCTAAACTGCTCAATCTCTTCTGTTTCATGAATGCCATCTCCTTACTTCTAATGATTTTTCTGAAGGTCTGTCCCGTGCAGTTCCTTCTGGCTGCTGTTCAAGTCCCTCAGCTTTGTCCAGATAATTTCATTTACTACTTCCTTTTACCTTTCTATTTCAGACAGATTTAATTAGCAAGAGAATTATTGCTCTGAGATGAATTTTTGTAAGACGTGTTTACATGTTAGTCTCTTATTTATAAAAGCAATGATATCAAAGTGTTTGTAAGAATCTGATATTTCTTGGTTCAGATATTAGAAAACTGAACACTATTGCTATCAAAATCAAAAATCACAGATGGAGTTGGACTCATTATTTGTCATTATTTGTCTTCAAATGCATTTTCTAAGCTAAAGAAATCAAGCAGAATCTTACAGTTTCCCATATAATCATATTTAACCCACTAGAAACACTACAGAAATGCTGAAATTTCCCAGTTAAATATTTTCACTGAACTGCTTTCTTGGCTTCCCTGAGAAATTGAAGTTGTATCTTCTGTTTGGACTGGGCATGGACAAGCCCATTACATGCACAATTTATAGTGAATGTCAGGATGACGCAAAAAGGCAAGAAAAAGGCAAATTATCTTCTCCCGATTGTTATCACACATTAAAACATTCACATATGCTACAAATCAAGAAGCGTTATCCAATTTTTTCCCTGACAAGTGTTACTAATTCTGTAGCCTGAATACAACTGCATCAAATCTCTTATACTATCATCTGGCTATATACACTAAGAATAAACAACAAATTTCTTAGAAGGTTAAAACTTTTTAGTCATTTAGTGCCCTGCTGTCCATAGAGTTAATAGCATGAGTCTTAATTCTGCACTTAATTCTCTACAGTATTTACTTCATTCTAGCAGAAATAGTCTATATTGATCTGCTCGAGGTCGAATACAGGATGAAACATAAGTTCTTTAACTAAATAAGTCAGAGCAAACAGTGTATTTATGATGCTAAGCCATGTATCTCTCAGGAAGATCAGAAGCATTTTAATCAGCCAAGAAGGCAAAATTTATCAGCAAAGAAGATAAAATAGCACAAATCAAAAACTACGAAAAGTCATGTTAACAGCAAGGATGATAAATAATGGAACCATGTAAACATTGTTGAACTTTCCAATAGAAAACATAATTATTTTTTAAGGCAGCATATGTTCAACCAATGATGAAGTTCCTCCTAATTGATGAAAGATATCTAACCAGTTCTAAGCAGCTGTCCCTTTTGCCTTTAAAATTTCCATTTTTTAAAGTCTATATACACTTGCAACAACATTCAGAAAAATTATTTTACTACTGTGATTTCTAAAGGATTATAAAGAACACGGAAATAACCCTACTCAGACAGTAACAAAGACGTGATAAGCTGGACTGTCCAAAAAGAATGAATTATTTTCCATTTCCTACATCCCAAAATAAAAATCTCTCTTCAAGCATTTTGGGAATTCAATGATCTCAGCTATTCTCCCAGTCTTTGTCAAAAGAACACTATCACAAAAGCATCCTAAAATTCTTCTTCAGAAACCCATTGTACACTGCGACAATACTTAAGTCGGTCTTAACTTTCTTAATAAATTTATTTGAGTACTTTCAAAGCAATTAAATCAGAGAGAAAATTCAGACTAATGTGTTTGCTGGATTTGTTTATCAAATGTGCAGTCAGGATACCAATTTTAAAAGAAAAGTGAGTATACAGTATTCTGGGGGGAATTCAGAGATTAGACTTAGTCTGATCATATTTGCCAACCTGAAAACACTAGTTTGGTACTATATTTGCTACTTCTTGTTTGTTTATTACAATTAGAAAATGACAGCATCAGCATTATTTGTTCATAATAACACCATTTTGCAAACTTACAGTATCCCCTGGTGACCCTTTCACTCCTGGTTGACCTGGTGGTCCAATTTCACCCTGCATTTGTCAGATAAAGAGAAGAGTTCTGTGATTAATGTATGTAAAATTAACAAGTTTTTAAAATATTCTATAATTATGCAGATTAAATTAGTTAGGATTATTTCTCAAACTATTATGACATTAACTTTGTTACTTGTAAATTATTCATTCACAGAATCACACAATCACAGAATAGTAGGGGTTGGAAGGGACCTCTGTGGGCCATCTAGTCCAACCCTCCTGCCGAAGCAGGGTCACCTACAGCAGGCTGCACAGGACCTTGTCCAGGCGGGTCTTGAATATCTCCAGAGAAGGAGACTCCACATCCTCCCTGGGCAGCCTGTTCCAGTGCTCCGTCACCCTCAGAGGGAAGAAGTTCTTCCTCATGTTCAGACGGAACTTCCTATGCTTCAGTTCGTGCCCATTGCCCCTTGTCCTGTCACTGGGCACCACTGAAAAGAGCTTGGCCCCATCCTCCTGACACCCACCCTTCAGATATTTGTAAGCATTTATAAGGTCCCCTCGCAGCCTTCTCTTCTTCAGGCTTCTCGAATAGTACAGAGAAAACCCAATGAGAGACTTTCAAATGCCACAAAAAATTTGGAGCATGTCTCCATTCATTTGTAGCATGATTTCATGTTCTAAATCCCCACTATGAAAATATTCCTCTCAGCAGAGTATGAACCCTTACTTTGGAATGGGGATATAGATGCACAGGTTTTAACTGTGTTTTGAACTATTAATACTACCTTTTGTCCTTTTGCTCCTTGATTTCCAGGGATTCCAGGAATTCCCTAAGGGGAGAAAAGAAAACCTTTTAAATATATGGAATAGTTTCTCCAGAAAATAATACACAAGCCCTGCCATGTCCTCATAAATTTAACATTTACCATCTGACTGGGGTTCAAAATACGGGCAGTAAACAGAAAATTAAAAAAAAAAAACACATAAGAGAAAAGAGCTGCAGCTGGAAACATGCAAACTATTTCACCTGGGGATACAATGAAACACTAACATTCAGTTGCCCCCAGTGCTTTCACGCCAGGAGCCCATGTCTGCCATTGGGCAGGCTCAGATGCTCCCAGTTCCCATCAAGGGCTGCAATGCTGTACTGAGAACTCTGACTAACACAGGAAAGAAACTACTTTTCACTATCCATAAGATTTCTCACATAAGTTAGAGCACATCTTCTTCCAGTAAAAGTCCTGGTCAACAGGATCATGAGTATGGCACATCTTATTTTCCTGTCTAAAATACAGTGACTATAACATAACCCAAGAGATAGCTATAATTACATATAATTACATTTGATGTATGATAGCTTCCACCTTGAAAATCTCTGTCATTTCCTTAGCATCATTGCTTATCTAGCTCTACAGTGTATCTCAGTTTTCTTATAGTGATCATTTAATTGAACATAATTCAGTTTTAAAACAAAACTCCGTATACACTTAAAACTGTAGTCTACATTCAGTTAAGCTTTTTTTTTTAAAAAAAAAAACAGGTATCTTTCTTTCTAAAACTCTTCAAATTTATTGGGCAGACACTGTTCTCTCTTGTACCACCATTAATTTGCAGCAAGAATTTGGCTTACAGACTTTACATTTTATTCTAATATTGAAATTAATGTGCTGCAGTGAAAAGAAGAGGACTATTGTAGACACCACCAAACCAAATGCATTCTGTGGGAAAAAAAAAACATGAATGTAACAGCCAGGAATAAGCTGATAGCTTCCATATGGATTACATCTGTGCAACACTGGCTTGGAAAAGATAGCTCCATTGTTTTGCAGTTTACACCCCGCTTCTAGTTAATAATGAGCAGAAAGAGTTCATTGGTCAATGGCACATGAGTTAGTAACTATGACATCCTGAGCATTTTTCAGGTCATCAAAATTCCAGTGTACCTATCATTAAAAGACGAGGCCAAAGAACATGATAAAAAGAACTGGAAAATAACGTCTCATTATATGACTTCCGTTCATGTTGTGTAACATACATATATTTGCTAAACTTTTGTCCACGACCATGTTAGATCTTTTGCACAAATATTTATCACCACATTTAGGAACTTCCAGACTTGTCCATGAGTTCTCAGTATAATTATTTAACGGTTAATTTCTGTAGCTGTAAAATATAAAACTAAACTATAAAATTCTGTACCTCTAATACAAAATAGAATTTCATACATGCTGAAAAAAACCCCCACCAGGCAGCAACCTTCTCATACCGAAAGGAGGCACCAAAGCTTTCCATGGTTACATTTCTATGCTATTTGCAGGGCTGAGAGATGGCAGTTCCATATACTTATCCAACACAGAGAATTATTTACCATTATATAAGCATGGCTAAAAGAAGAAACACAATATCCCACTGAGCTGTGTTGAACTTTCTTGGCTAAAAGAAATTGCAGATACAAGACATTTAACTTTACCTTTACATTGGTGGCAAAGAAGGATAAAACTCAAAGAATGACTGTAAAATTAAGTAATATTTACTCCCCCCCCCCCTTTTTTTTTTCTTCTGATAGACCCTGCACTACTGGAGTACAGGGAACGGGCTCTTACTTCAGTAGAAGCCGGTCCAGACCCTTAAAATTCTCTTATGGCTCATCAACATTAACTCATCTAAGACTGAATCTATCACTTCTGCTAATGTGAGTGATTCCCAGAGTACATGGGGTGGAGATTTTCAGAGCTCTTCTCCACATGTCAGCTGGCACAGAAGGAGAATGAAGTGGCTAATTTGGTCATAAAGAATGAGTTTTTTACCATAAGAGTTATTTTTCTGTATAGCTTCCATGGTTCAGCAATTACAAGGACTAATTTCTGTAGGATCAGCTCAAGGATGCCTAAAAACCTAAATTTGCTTTCCTTCTCATTATCTATTCCCAATTTGTTACTTCCTTTTACATGGATAATGCCTGGTTATGCCAATCAGAATTATTTTCACTTTACCAGAAGACAAAGTGAAAAAGTAGCTTAGAGATCCTGAGTTCCTTCCCTAACTTCTAGGTCAAGAGCCTGAACAGAGATTTCACATGCACTACAAATCCTCAAAATCTGAGCATTTTTTTGTCCACCATGAGTAATAAGGCATTTTTATTAGGAAGTTTTGTTTAATAGGGTTACATAACACTAACTAAACTATCAAAGAAACCTGACTCTAATAATCAAAAAATGCATTCTTACTTTAAAGTATGAGGTGAAGCAACTAGCTTTACTCCATTTGCAAGACAAAAACATAATTTTTGTGAAGAGTATACTGTAACTAAAATTATCGCAAATAACTGTGTTTAATCAAAACTTAATATGAAACAGATTCATCATGCAATTTTTCTGCTACTAAGGGAAACACAATGTTTGGAACTACTACAAATGGGAAAACTGCCACCCACTGGGAGTAACAGAATCAATGCTGTGGAATAATTCATGATTCACTGGCCTACGGAAAAAAATTGCCTTTGGGGATGTCCTTTACAAAGCTATCAATAAACATTTTATTCATATGAAATACGAAAAATGCGTTCTAATTCTAGATTTTCTTTTCTTTGTCTTTTCAGAAAACTTATTTTAAATGGTTTGTATTTATCACATATGCAGTTGCAATACCAATAAAACATAGCATTACATTTCTAGTCAGAATAGCTAAAAATCTAAGCATCTACTGCACTTTAGTGATTTCTGTCCTTACATGAGTTGGACCATCTTGCACTTCTGAATCAGTAAATTTGTTCCCCCTCTTCTTTTATGTCAAATTTCATGTAAGGTTTATTCAGTGTTTTATCATATTTTAAAATGAAGTTTATTGCAAGCCTTACTGCTGCCTTAGTTCTTTCAGCATCTTTAATCTGACTTTTCTTAATTACCTTCATTTCACTCAAATACCTTTCTCCTTTCTCTGAAATTTTTCCTTAAATGGGAAGTCTTCCCTTGCCCCATAAAAGCCTATAATATTATTCATTATTTTAGCCATTATCAGCAAGTGCTATAGTCACATGAAATTTAAAGCCAGCAAGATAGTCTAGTAAACCTAATTCATTGGTTTAAAAAAGCGTCTATTCTAAAGATTCTCAACTGCAGTTTTATCACACACTGCTGAGTTTGTGCCTAAAAACTACTGTGATCATGTACCAGTCTGGCAGCTAACCGAGATTTTTTATTTATTGAGACACTGCTGTCTTTACCCTTTACTCAGCCTCCTTTGTCTGTTTAATCATTTCTCTGCCATCCTGTGTTACCTATGTTTACCTAGAAGCCCATCAGCTTTCTAAGCTCTTGTTACAGACCTGCGGAGGCTTTGAGGGGTACACTCAGGACCTAAAGCGACACTTCATGCCATGTAGGTACTGAAACCATCTCTGGTATCACTGAATGTGCTGTGAGATAGACGACCTACCCTTTGAAAAAGATGTCAGTCTACTCCTGGAACCATGTCATACATCCCAGATGTTGCAGTTGCCCTCATACATTTCAAATAGCTTTCAGTGCCAATGCCTAGGTGACCAAATCCCACATCTTGATGACTTGTTCTCTGAAGCAAAATTTTTTTTTTTTGCTTTGCTTGTTTGTATATACCTTTATGACAGGTCTCTACAGGCTCAGATAGCAAAAACTTCTGACAGTCTTCACATTGGCTAGGAATCACAAGTCAAAAGGATATCCAAAGGTAAAAGGAGCTATGGGTATGCTTTATTTGCAAGAAATAGCAATGCTTAGCCACGGCCCTCACAACTCCATCACAAAATGAAGCTTATTTGGGTATGCAACTAAATCCCCTGACACAGTCTCCCTCAGCTGCAGCTGGAACTTCAGAACACCCCAAAGCATGAATTTGTTTCTGTTGTGATGATGAGCTTCAATGATGATACTTAAAATATTCTGTATAAATATTCTATTTTATCCCAGTTGTAGTAAGTTAAATAAATCGTCCATTCTTTGATAATACCTGGCAGATATAATGGATTTAACTGTAAAAGGAACATGGTTTCACAACCCCTGGAAAATCTTTCTTGTAGCTTTCATTAATCACGAAGTGTCTATTTTTGTTTTGGATTATACTAAACAGATGTATTTTTTTCCATGGAGCCCCACAAAAAAAATCCATTAAGTAAATTGCCTGAGGTCTTACATACGGATCAACAAGGTGCAAGCATTTTTACTTAAGCCACAAGCTATATTTCTCAAAATGTTTCTCCCACTTTTTCTAGCTAGTACTATGGATCATTTGCTCGTCCCTCATGTCTAACTTTATGCTCGTGAACAGCAGAAGAAACCATGCATAAAAACTTTTTCCAGAACAAAACAAAAACTATTTTACTCCTAAAATTAATATCTATTAGCCTGTTCTATTCTTTATTTTCTGCTACTCTATTTAATATTCCCCATCTCTTCAGTCTCTGGTAGGACTTAATTCTTCAGTACTGGTTGACAGCTCTAGTAGGGAAAGTAGGAGTTTCTAGACTACAGATAACTTCTCCATTATCACAAAACTCTGTCTCTTGAAGATGCAAAATTACAGAATATTTCCAAAAGCTGCTCTGTTTTGAGCAAACTGGTTTGCAGTGAATTCCCCAAGAAGATGCAGAGCATTAGTATAATTACCTTATTATTATCTTATTTTCTTAGGGTAGGTATACAAAACTGTACTCTTTCAACATACTGCTTTAAACAGGCTCCTCACTGAATATAATACATCTGGACTTATTTTGTAAAGCGTCAAACACTTGATAAACACTGTCTAGGACAAATAACTATGGAATAGTTTTTCAAACTATCCATTCGTCTTTCAACATCAAGACAAAATACCCGAAATAATATCATTTTTCTCTATCAAAAATTATAATGATATTAAAAGTTATGGTAAAAAAATACTTCCTGTTTAAATAGTGAGACCTTCTGAAAAAAATGAAAAAGCAGTAACATGTAAGGTAAGCATAGACCCTTTATTTCAAAGGTCATTATTTAGGACAAAAAAAATCTACCAGCTTCTCTACTATTATTGTTAATATTGGTAAATATTATGATTTATTTTATGGCTTAAGATAGTATCTGCTTTCATTTTTTTTTTAATGAGGTTGGACAGTGAGTTTATTTTGCTGTGACTCTACATTGTTTAAATCACATAAATTTTAAAAAATGGATCAACTGAATAACATTTAGAAACTTTTGTCAAAACATGGTCACGTTCTAGGCTGTTGCCCATTTACACAACAAAAATTCAAGAACTTCTTCACTCTGAGGGTGACAGAGCACTGGAACAGGCTGCCCAGGGAGGATGTGGAGTCTCCTTCTCTGGAGATATTCAAGACCCATCTGGACAAGGTCCTGTGCAGCTTGCTGTAGGAGATCCTGCTTTGGCAGGGGGGTTGGACTAGATGACCCACAGAGGTCCCTTCCAACCCCTACCATGCTGTGATTCTGTGATTCTGTATCCCTAACGATCATTCATAATTCCAACAGTGACACAAGCCTCATAAAAGACTCCCAGCAAGGCACTGAGAAACTGTGATCAGAGTTTCAGTTTTAAAAAGTCCATAGGTTTTTCAAGAAGATTGCCAGAATGGTCCTAATTTTGACCCTACTCTTTCTCCAACAGGGTAACTGTTAATCAGCGTCGGCTGAAGGATCAGGTTTAAAATGGATAAAATTCATGACTACTGATAAAAAGATTATTTTCCTCGTGTATATGAGTTCTCTGAATTATGTTTCAATGAAATGGCTCCTTCCACTCTGAAAAATTTGCAATTCAGATTCTAGGAAGACATTACAGCATGAATTACAGCAGTGGAACAAGATTCACAGAAGATATCTATCTACTCAGATGTTCCCATGATCCCTTTAAACACCTGAAAAATATGACTGTTTATGTATTACTGATCCTTACTTGAAGAAGCATACTTGATGATGCATGAGAGATTTACTAGAGGTATGTAAAAAACTACAAGTCAAGCCATAATTTGGATATAAGTACAACAGCCCAGATACTTTCTAAAAGATTACAGCAAATCCTTGATAATCCTAACAAAATGAAAGACACAACCCTATTTGGATAATGGCTAAAACTTTCTCCTGGGGAAAGTAACAAAATATATGTAAAAGAAATTCAATGAAGTTGCATCTGCTACTACTAAGTAGTTGGAATTGATGACAAAGAAAAACAGGCTAAATACAAAGAAGCATTCCCACAGACATAATGAGCATCCACTGGACTAGCCTAGCAGCTTTAAATTAAATGTAGGAAAGGAAAAAGCATTACCAAGATCTTTGCAGTTATAACACCAGAGTTTGCAAACACTTTTTTTTGGCAAATCAGTTATTAAAAATAAAACATACATATGTTAAATCTGGAACACAGTGACCCCCCTGTTGCACTGCCAACAACACAGACCTTGCAAAACTATAATCTGAAAGCTGGAAATAGTAATAGAAAATGAAAACTGTGTATCTCCTGTCACAGACTGAAACTGGTGTCACTGTTTCTTGTAAACACCCTTCCAAATAATATGAGCAAGAGACTTCTCAAATCTTTGTGGATCCAAAGGTGGACAGACAAAATCCAAGTCCCCAGCCCTGCAGGTGACGTCATGATGTCCTCCATGTGCCCGCCACGCCAGGCACCAGCCTTACGGACTGCGCAAACCAACATCCACTCTGCCTAAAAAGTTTACAGAGACTTCTAAAAGCTGACAAACTGACCCATGTTTCACACTCTACCTGTAAAAACACTCACATTCAAGCAGTTACATGCCTTCAAAACGTTTTAAAATTTCACCACTACTTAATTTATGGAGAAAAGCTTATGATGGGTCACACAATTTGAGCACCTTGCAGACATAAGAGAGGGCAATCTGAGGATGGCAGCATGAGAGCACTCAAAGAGCACTGTCTGCTGCTCTGTTCCTTGTACCCATCACACCTGGCTGTCTGACACTACAAGAATCGCAGTTCTGTTCACATAGGTCGCACTGATGTGGAAGAATGCAATTTTCAGCCATCCCCCTTTTGCTGTAGTGAGGAGACACTCAGTTAAATTAGCAGTGACTAGGTTTAAAAACAAATCATGCATTTTCTTCCATATGGTGCATGCTGTGAAGCTTGTCACAGGATGTAGCAAAAGAAAACAATAAAACTGTGCTCCAAAAAAGACTGCAAAATTACTAGAAAATTGGTCCATTGTTGGCTATTAAGTAGGATGGGCCAGCATGCATTTTTAGCTAAGGAAGTCCCAAAAGCTCTGACAGACGGAATCTGGCACTAAATAACAGGCAAAAAAACCCATAATTTCTACATAGAATCATAGAATAGAATCATAAAAGTTTTGGGTTGGAAGGAACCTTTAGAGGTCAACTCGCCCAACCTCCCTGCAGTGACCAGGGACATCTTCCACTAGATCAGGTTTCTCAGAGCCCTGTCCAACCTGGCCTTGAATGTTCCCAGGGATGGGGCCTCCACTACCTCTCTCGGTAACCTGTGCCAGTGTTTCACCACACTCATGGTAAAAAATTTCTTCCTTATATCCAGTCTAAATCTACCCTCCCTCAATTTAAAATCATTGCTCCTTGTCCTATTGCAACAAGCCCTGCTGAAAATATTTTCCCAATCTTTCCTGTAGGCCCCCTTCAGGTACTGGAAGGCTGCTATCAGGTCAGCCCGCAGCCTTCTCTTCTCCAGGCTGAACAGTCCCAACTCCCTCATCCTGTCTTCACAGGAGAGGTGCTCCAGCCCTTAGATCATTTTTGTGACGCTCCTCTGGACCCGCTCCAACAGCTCCATGTCTTTCCTGCGCTGAATGCAGAGCTGGATGCAGGACTCTGGGTGCGCTCTCACCAGAGAGGAGTAGAGGGGCAGAATCACCTCCCTCGACCTGCTGGCCATGCTGCTTTTGATGCAGCCCAGGATACACTTGGCCTTCTGGGCTGCGAGTGCACATTGGTGGTTCATATCCAGCTTTTCATCCAACAGTGCCCCCAAGTCCTTCTTGGCAGGGCTGCTGTCAAGCCCTTCATCCACCCAGCCTGTATTGATTGCCTCGACCCAGATGTAGGACCTTGCACTTGGCCTTGTTGAACCTCATGAGGTTCACATAGGCCCACTACCTCGATACTCCAATCCACTGTCAGAGAAAAAGTTCTGTGATAATTCCTTTCGCCTGAGTCTGCTTGGCAGTTCTTATCTGTTTAAGAAATAGCTAAGAAAAGTTGGTGCAGAGACTAGGATCAAACCCTTCCAGAGCACGAAGAGTGAAACTCCCACCTTGACTCACATAGCAATCACTCAGACTAAATTTCATTACTAAAACTAATTACTAAAGCAAAAATTAATTTGCACAGTAGGAGTCAAAGATTGTTTCATTCTTGGTCTTGGTGGATCCAATAACCTTGGTTTTGCTGGTCCTGTTGTAATTTATTCTATATTGGTCCAATATGAGTAAAGTGTGCCAAAATCCTAAATTCTTTTTTTTTTTTAAGCTTGGCCTAAGAACAGGATCCCACAAACACTGCATTCCTTGTGCTTCGTTAGCCCAGAGTACTATTTGATTTGTGATATGTAATCTTTTCACAACAATGGCTAAGAACAAATATAGACAATTTTAATATTATCTATCTGAAAAAAAAATGCTGGTTATAGCACATATAATAATGATGACTTGCAATAAAACATGTGGTACAAATGAAAAATTATACATTTTTATCACGGGGGGGGGGGTTGACTTTGAGAAGGAGAGGTCTTATACCATCATGTTATATTCATCTTAGCAGAAACATCTTCACTCTGATTTAAGATTGTTTAGTTTTTTGTTTCATTACGGATGGGAAGTCAGCCTGTATTTGACAAGATTTTCCATAGCTTCAACTCACTGTAATTTTAATACATATAGATCACAAAAATGAAAACACTAACTGCACCTGTAAGTGTAGAGCCCTGTAAGAGTAACAGCTTGATTGCTTCATATCACCACCCTGACCACAGTTCTCAAGGAGGCTGTAACTCACACCTTCTGAGGAAATTGGCACAGCAAATCTCTTCTCTGGCTTGTCTCATATGTTGAAGAAGAATGATGATTAGCAAGAAAACTGGCTACCCTGTTACTACCCTGTTGAAGTTGCATCAGAACAAGGGAAGTCAAACATCCTCTTTCTACTTGTGCTTAAGTAACTCAGCATAAACATGTTGAGAAGCACAGAACAGAACAGCAATATGTAAATGAAATCAACTGATATAACAAATATTTATGGCTGCTACATTCTAACTGAGTGTCTTCGTCATTCATAGCGTACTGCCTATGCTTGGTTTCTAAGTACAACAATCAGCTGAGGAAAGTTTGTTTTGTCTCCAGAGTCACAGGAATCTCCAGCAGATATTTACCTAAGCTGTTGTTCTGGGTTCAGCTGGGATAGAGTTAATTTTCACAACAAGCTGGTTGGGCTGACCCAAATAGCCAACCCAATGGGATATTCTATACTATGTGATGTCATGCTCCGTATTTCAGTGGGGAGCTGGCTGAAGGAGAGGTTCTTGCTACTCAGGAGCAAGCTGACCATCGGGTGGCGAGATCATTGCATGTTGTATACGCTTTTTATCAGTATTATTGATCGATGTTTTCTTCTCCCTTTGCCATTCTGTTAAACTTCTCATCCCAGCTCATGAATTTTTGCCTTTTTTCCTTCTGATGCTCCTCCCCATCCCACTGGGGAGGGGGAAGGAGTGAGAGAGTAACTGCGTGGTTCTTTTGTTGCAAATTGAGGCAAAACCACAACAGCTGTAAATCAAAATGCTAATTTCTACTGTTCATAGTGTATTAGGAAAGGAAGATGGAAATACTTAGTGGATGTGCTAAAGGCATTCAGATGTCACTTCTTTTGATTATTTTTTAGTATGAACATTAACACAGACATAATTCATACCAAGAAGAGGGCATTTTCACTAGAAACCTGAAACACCAAGTCCTCGTGCTCTGTGGAACATATGAATACATCGAGAACTTTGTCCTTGAGCCGTACTGCTAAGATTCAAATCACATTTTATATTACTGTTATGTTAAAATGCAATGACACAAACCAGTGACAATTGATAATGTGTGTGCCTAAAAATGAAATATGAAAATGCACACACAAACAGAACTTGCACTGTGAAGCACTAGGTCCTAAAGCATTGCCTGTGAGTACCTGAATTATCAACAAACCATTTAAAAACCTTGCTCTGAATTTTGCATTTATACACCACAAATGGGGGGGGAAAAAACCTACTCACACTCTGCTTTTATTCACCATAAATTATAATCTCAGAGCTAAAACTTCATTGTCTGACATTTAAAGATTCAAAACATTTCCATTTTGCAGCATATGTTAAAACAATGCCAGAAAAATCCAGATCCATCTTGATTTTCTGTAGCTTGCTTCTAGGATCTGACAAAATGAAAGACCACAGCAAGCATGGTGTTTAGTGACTTGCCACTTCGGACAGACATATGTTAATTACATATTCAAGCATTTTCCAGCCTAAAATAGTCCAACATACATGACACTTTCTGTGTGATTGAACACAGCTGCTGAACAATCTTGAACACAATCACTGTGAATTACAGATGAAAGCAATTCAAAAATGACATTCTTATTTATAATCTGGTAAACTAAATTTATATGTTCTATGCCTTGCATTTTTGCTTAAAATCTGCTGCCTAAATGACCATTTGTTGTTGCTAAAAATATTTTTAATTCTATTAGTATACATACTAGAAACTGAGATATTTTATATCCTACCTCTGTAATATGTGTTACAGCGGAAACAGCATAGACAAATACACAAATAATACAGCTGGCATTGCTGCAAAATGTTTAAAGAGAAAAAAATATCTTACATATTACTTACTTGTAACTCCTCTGCACAATCCACAAACTGGACATTTACTCCACCGGTTCTCAAATATTTTCTCTTTTACAAAAGAACTTTTTTTCATTTTTGCTCTTTCTTCCCAATAAACTCCAAAAATGTTACTTCAATGATTTCAAATACTTTGTCATACCACATTTTGCTTAAAAGGTGATGCATGTATGACTGTATCAAGCCAAAATCCTGTGATGGTACTGCCACCCAATAGGGACTGTTTGGTTCTTTGGCTGTCAGAAATTCATTCAAACTCATAAGTATTCCACTATGCATATATTTATTTTCCTGATCTTAGGCATAATGGTTCTGCTGAGGACTATACAAAATCCATATTCTTAAAGATGTAATCTGCAATGTGTTATCTATATTACTGAAGGATTTGACAGTGTCTTGAAGTGTTTCCTGAAAACCGTGGGAGTTAAGAAGAAAACTATAAAGCAAGAATAATGAAGACATGTTGCTGTTTCAAGATTAATCAGCACATGTGAAACATTGTTTACTGGAAATATAAATACCAACTTTCCTGGCACTAAAATGGCAGATGTCAGCCCAATACACAACACATACCAGTCCAAACATTCTCTTCAAGCATCTCCTACTTCAGAAAAGCCTTTCTTGGATGCATTAAATTAGCACACAAGTTCAGGAATGCCCTAAGTATTACTATTGACATAAGCTGGATCCAAAAGAATGCAAATGAGTCCTTTTTTAAATATCACATGTCAAAGGAAGCAAATGTTAAGTCACTTAAGGCATACTTATTTTATACCAGTTATACTATATAACTTTCAAGATCTTTAGCAGTTATTCTCTTCTTAGCCGGGTGAATTAACCCATTATACCTGGCAAGTATTAGATCAGATCATATTAGGTTAAACCCTTCAGCAAACACATAATTTAGTAAGCTTATGTGAAAAGTAAAGAATCATTAAAGAACTTCTAACCTTTCTAACTGAACCAGCTACCCAGACAAAGCCACACTGGATTCACACACATGCACAGAGATTACATAGTTTTTATTCTTTAATCTAAGGCAATTCAGCAACCAATCACATTTTTAACTGAGATTCGGGAGCAAAGAAATTTCTGATAAAGATTACAGGATCAATTTACAGTTCTGTGGATTTGTCCACTCAACTTTTCAAAAATCTCCACTCACTCAAGTCCAGTAATTTTTTAGAATGTCTTTTTTTCAGACCAAGCAGTACTATGGTAGCTAGTATACTTGAAATGTATCTGTACCTCATTTGCTCAAAATAACATAAACCAACTCATCGGGAATGCTTTTGAATAATAAACTGTTATAGTAAACTGACTTTTTCCCACTTAAAAATGCATTAAAAGTCAAATTGTATAGCTATAATGTTCAAATACCAAGAAACCATCTCTATTTGAAGGCCCACTGCAATATTAATACTAAGAAAATCTAGTTTCTGGTACTCAGAAAAAAGGTGGTGATGTTTGTAAGCACATATATGCATACTGTGGTCTCTGCAACTGATGTGAAGGACTCCAGTCTCCTAAATGCACAAGCCTTTAAATGGGCATTATATGTATTTTTGAGTAATACTACCACAAGAGGGGATATCTGATGTGCACTGTATACATCCATACTGCCCAGCTGATTCACTCTTAGTTTCATATTGAATCTCTAGACTACATCTTAGCCAAGCTGAGAACATGACAGCTGAAGGCTGAAATTGCAGTACGAAGTAAATATGTTCACTCCCTCAGTTGGAAAAACCACAGGTGGAACAATGTATGTCACAGCTCTTACTCTACAGACAGTAAAAGCTTATGCCAAAGCACTTCATCTGGGAACTAAATCCCAATTTCTAGTGCGGATTACTAATAAGCATAATATCAAGTTTAATGTCCCTATATGAAAATTTCCATAAATACCCAAAATTATTTTAATTCACACAAAAAATCACACTCTTCTGAAGAGTTTGTGGTTTTGTGTATGAACAGGACTAGCTCATTGGAATCACTCATGGAATACGAATAAATAAGCCCTACCACTAATTTTGTGCTTAGAAGACAGTTACCGCACTCTTTAACAAGGACGCACCTTAAAGTGTTTGCTGTAGGACAATTCTTTCAGAATCACGCTGATTTTTTAGTTGATACAAGATTAGCAAATTATTAAGAGACATTTTAACAGAAGACAAGCATCTGTTTATTGTAATACAGCTCAGTGAGTCAACAGGGAGGTTTTAAACTGGTACAACATATTGGTCAGAGGTATTTCTATCACTATCTTTACAAACCAGCTGCAATGGAGGAGGAATGCTGGTACGTAACTTCTATCAACAGATGAATTAGTAAGAAAAGTGCCAACGTAGCCATAAAAAGGTCACTACAGCATACAAGTATAAAACATACTCTCAGTACTGTTTATAACTATTCATAGCACACTCCATTCATGTCCATAATAGGCTTACAACTACAGCTGCTTTCATATTTCCTTACATCTTTTAAGAAATTGCCTTAGTTAACATTGCATCTATAAAATAGTATTAAAAAAATGGCAGCAAGGTATGGCACTTGACTTTCGAAAGTTATCAAATTTGATATTGTACTAAATGGAAAAATCCCAAAATAACACTTTCCTAACTCTCTGTAGACAAAATCAAAATAAAAAATACACTAAAGAATTAGAGAAAATTAATATAATTAATGTAATTGCATAGTGTGTGAAGACAGAAATTTAAAAATTAGAAATCATGAGGAACAGACAGTAAGTGAGAATCAGATGGGAGAGAACTGTTAGTTTTACAACTTAGAAAAGCAGGCATTATTTTCCAACTTGCATTAGGTCAGTGAGTCCAAGTTTATGACAGCATTTATTGTGGACCCAGTCCAGAGTGAATTCAATGGGAATCTTTCCATTAACTTCAATAGGCTTTGGATCAGCAACTATGCTGTCATGTCTTATATCATTTTTGTCAACTGGGAGTAACAGAGTAGTTCAGACCAGTCTGCCTGAAGTTCCAGAAGTCCTTAGTCACCTGTTTCTTTACAGTATCATTCTCCTATTTATCTTCTCAACAGCAATTAACTCTGCTGAAAATGTAGTATGGAATGAACTTAGTTAAAATAACTTGTCAGTCAGAAGGAAAAAGATAACCTAGGTTGCAAATAAAGTCTCTTAACAATATATATATACCTAAAGTGCACCTAAGAGTTATAACTGACAGGAAAACCTGCATTCAGTGTAAAAAATGTAGTTGAGCGTACAGCAAGCACTGTGTAATTAAAGAATGATTATTGAATGCATTGTGATGTCAAAGCTGTCATCAAGTGGGAACAAACTAACATCTGTTATAGTAGCTCCAGCAATCAAAAAGTCATCAGCAAGACTCTGCCCTGTCTACTCCACCAATTCAGAAATCAGATGAAGCTATAAAGAAACAATCATTAAAAAACTAATTCAACTAACCAAATCTACTTGTAAAGAAATAATTGTATATGACATATGCCTACCATAGTCTTACTGTATCAGTCGCATATGTAGAAAAAACACTCCACCTGAATAACCATTTCAATTTATATGTAAATGTGTTAACAGATCAAAGTCAGAATTTTCAACAAAGAAACAGAATTCTTTTGAGACCCAGAAGACATCATTTGCAGACCAAACACTAGTCCTTACTTCCCTTATGACTGTAATGCTGACACCTTCGAAAAGCAGGCCACTAGTGCTCAGCATTCAGCTGCTACTGTTGAGGCATCTCAGACCAGTGGAAAAGCATGATTATTAGATTTGAAGCTAAGAATTTTGACAGATCTAAACACAGCAATCAGTGTGCTGAGTCTCCTGACCACTTTTCTCTTAAAGACTGACAGGAAGTAATTTCTTCTCAATACATTATTTAAAAAGAGAGCGTTATTTTATAGCAGCCTCCTTTAAGGCAGTATAGAACTTGAATGAGTATTTAGCAGTCTATGAAACATTTTAACAAGTATTAAATCCACACAACACATGATCTTTTTAAAACTGGAAATACAAGGGGATTTTTATGCTTCAATCCACCGAGAGATTAAAAACAGAAATACAACAATAATCAGACTAGGTGCATTAAAAAATAAAAGAAGTTACACTTCCAGAAAGAAAGATGTTTTTTACAGACCCTGTTGCACAGATATACTACAGAGATTTTAGATTTATTTCTAACTGCAGTATTTCATAACTCGGTATATAAATGCAGATATGAAATATGTTGAGTAAATGGCATCTTATTAACTAAAACTGGTACAAACCAACATAACATCAACACGAAGCACATCAAGAAAAGCATATCATTGTGATCACTGAAAAACACATTTGTGCATACATGTGGTGCAAGTATTTCCACTTCCACTTATCTCAGCCCATGGTCATCATCTGTTTCAGTCAAGACTAACACACTGCGCTGCTCCTTCTATTTGTGAAGTAGGAAGAAAGGACTGACAAAGTATTCACACATAATGCTGCATTCTCAAATATGGTTATTATCAGAAACAACTCTGCAAATACAGTTGGTAAGTCCTGCGTCCAGCTCTGGAGCCCTCAGCGCAGGAAAGACATGGAGCTGTTGGAGCAGGTCCAGAGGAGGGCCACAAAAATGATCAGAGGGATGGAACACCTCTCCTGTGAGGAAAGGCTGAGAGAGTTGTGGCTGTTCAGCCTGGAGAAGACAAGGCTCCAGGGAGGCCTTATAGCAGTCTTCCAGTACCTAAAGGGGGCTTATGAGAAAGATGAGGACAGGCTTTTTAGGAGGCCATTTGCGACAGAACAAGGGATAATGATTTTAAACTAAGAGAGGGTAGGTTTAGACTGGATATAAGGAACGAATTTCTTATAATGAGGGGGGTGAGGCACTGGAACAGGCTGCCCAGAGAGGTAGTAAATACCCCATCCCTGGAAATATTCCAGGTCAGGTTGGACGGGGCTGTGAGCAAGCTGGCCTAGTTGAAGATATCTCTGCTCATGGCAGGAGGGTTGGACTAGATGGCCTTTCAAGGTCCCTTCCAACCCCAACTATTCTATGATTCTATGATAAATATGACCACTAAAAGCATAAAATTCGAGCTATTTTACTAAAGTAGAATAGTAGCTTTCCTCCTAAACAGACCAACCCAGCTCTTACACTCCACTATCGCAAAGGTTTTGACTGTGAATATTAAGTTTAGTTCCATGAATAGTTTGAAACAATTACCAAGTTTTCCATTGTTCACAGTACTATCCTACTCCACAGGTAACTGGCTACTTTCCCTCTCATATGGTCTACCTAACTTAACCAAGTTAAATGTACAGAAATCTAGTTAAAATTACTTTCTGAATCTGTTGTAGAATCTGTTGAAGAGGGGCGTGAACACCTTAAAAACTGTGCAACTCATCTAACTGTATTGAATAATCTTATAAAAGATGTTACTCTTTACACAACATTCATTCATTTCACATTTTTCACTCAGATATGGTGGTTGTGGTGTTAATATTTCTCTCCTCAGTGATTCTCAAAAGAATGTACACACGGCTAAAAGCATAAAAGGGTGCAACTAAAGTGAAAGAAAATTTTGTTGCAGCAGGAAAATATATTCAAAATATAATTTTTCCGAATTTCCTCCTTCTCAAAATATTTGCTTATTTATATATGTCAGTTTATGAAATTACAGTCTGATATGCGTAAAGCTGTACTGAAGGAGAAAGTTCACTGGAATCAGCTATATTTACATTTTAATAAGTAAATATCATTATTTCCTATATTATTATTATGATTGGCTGCCAGGCATTTGTTTCAAGAACAGGTTCTCTAAGGAATATTGTCAGTACACAGATAACACAGTTGGTAGTAGTTCTGTGGTTTGTGTCTGATTTTTTCATGGTTTCCTATGCAAAAATAGACAAGAGAGGCAACACTGAACACAAGACCTTTTAACTAGCCATCTTGCCTCAAGGTGTTGTGCTCTGAGGGTTCCAGTAAAGCAAATTTATTCATAGGAAACAGATCTGGAAACCTGTACAATGAGGGATGGGGATCAGGGGAGTTATTACACAGTACACAGAAGAAAAAAACACGAAAAAAAATTTTTCTTCTGCATACTACCATATAACTAAGGAATTTTCTTTCCTTGGTTCCTGTTTCCATCAATTTCAGCATGGCTACAGATGCAGTAGAATTACATTAACTTTAGGTTTGCTTTCCAAATATAAAGGCTAGCTGGCTATACCAGTTTCTATACTGTATTTTAAAGATTTCTGCTTTATGAAGAAAAATACAGCAACTTCTGCTGGAGATTTCTGTATCCTCAGTTTGTATTGAACACATTTCAGGAAGAATTCTGCAACCATACCCTAGCATGTAATACACATTTTTCAGAGAATACATTGATCTAGATCTGACATTCCTGATGCAGTTATAAGAGATCCACAGACAAACCGGGAGTACAGGTATAAGAGCGGGAGTCGGGTCAGAAGCTGAAAGCCATGTTATGCTGCTGTCGCTGGCACAAATGAGGCCACATCTGAGGGCTTGTGACGTGACCTAAATATTAAGGGCAAACTCTACCATTTTAAGTGTTTGCAGCTGTATTTCTGAAAAATATGATTTCTGGAGAGTAAACACAAGCAGTTGCAAATGTTCAGATGTATTACTTGTGGCAGGACAGCCTATGCTAAGCCTAGAAGAGTGCTATAAATGTCTTGCCAGCTTCACCCACAAGCACTCACTTCAGAGTTCCCATCTGCATGATTCTAAACACAAGAAGTTGAACACAGCTTCTACTGAAACCGAACTCTAACAAAATTCTACCTATGTTAAAAAGCACAACCAGGCTAAAATTAAGCTCAAATAAATCCTGATTTATTGTATCCTTTAGACAGTTGGCCCCTCAAAAAAAGTATTTATCAAAACAGCTTGTCATCAGTAAGATACATGACCAGCCATTAAACTACTCAAGTGACAGCATGACTCCACTTGGAGCGTGGCCTATTTTTGTCATCAGTAAAATGAGCTTGATACTAGCTTTACTAAATGCTGTCTAAATTATTCTGTCCATACTGTCAAACATTTTTCTTACACAGAGTGGGTAGGATTCAGATGGCCTGGCTAACTTCAGTTCCAAATAGTACTACTGAGGGAAAACAATCACATCACTTGGAATTATTTACTTAGCTTTGCAACCTACTTTTTCCCATTCATAAATATAGGGATCAGTAAGAGCAATAATATACCAGAAAGTATGTTGTCCAGAAAACAACCACACCTCAGAGGATGGAGGCATTGGTAGTTCAGTTCAACTGTGCTCTCCATCCTAGCCAGTTGCCTCTTAGATGTTGTCTCAAGATGCATTAATTTTGCAGCCATGCATTTTTTATTTGCTGAAGCAAGAGGGATCAGAAGATGGCTATTTTTAATATAGACCAACTTAACAAATTAAGCCATGTCTAACACTAATGTGGCTGAATGGAAGAAATAAAGATTGTTTGCATGTGCGTTTGTGTGGGTGGGGTATCCATGCAACTCACTGAGCTGTCCCAGGGCCACAGCTGCATCTGGCTGGTTAATGACATGGAGTCATACAGTTTCAACAGTATCATCCAAGGCCTGTCTTGACCTTAGGCAGCCTATTTGTCTGTCACTTGGAGGGCACAGCAGAGCTCAGTCCCTCTCTCCCACACCAGGGCCCTAACTACTAGGGTAACCGACGAGAGAAGACCACACTGAATTGCACAGAAGTGGAGCAGAGAGGAGGCATTTACACGTTATACATCAAATGCACATCGGAGGAACAACAGAAATAACAGAAGCAACCAGTTGCACAAGACATCCCTCACAGCCCCCACAATCCAGCTCACTTTCCATCAGATGAAAGCCAACTACCCTCTACTTGAATAGCGGAGCCCACATATCCCACGGCTGAGGATAGCTTCATTCTGCACAGCTCAAGCACACACTTTTACCACAAAGTTGCTGCACAGAGATGCCCTTTGCTCCTTCTCCAGGCTCTAAATAGATGGAAGCACCATGTTTGCACATGCAGTCTGGTGCTACGTCAGCAACAGAGGCAGACAAGCAGGTTTGGCCAGATGTCTTACATTTCCTCCTGGCTACCTCGAGGCAATTTCCTGGTCAGCGTGTAGACTCTGCTCTTCAGGAGAACCTCCACTGTTCATAAATGAACCACATAGTGCAATCATCTGGCTTGCCTTGTTAGGATTGTGTAAATCTTTTTAGTTGTTTATATATTAGAAGTCTTCCTCTATTTTAAAAGACTTCACAGTGATTTTAATGTCTTAAATCTGCCACTTCGTTTCTCTTTAAAGCAGAAGTATGGGACTTACTTGATGAGTCTACACTGCTGTTATAAATGCTTCACAATATAACATTTTCATTAATTTTGAACCAAAATATATTTCTGTAGTAGCTATAGGTCAGACTTAACCAAAGCTATCAGATCAGAGAGAGCTGTTAAAGTATTAAATAGGTAGTTTTCCCTAGGTCAGAAATGCCTTCTCCTTCCTATTTTTTAAACTAATTTTTTTAAAAAATCACAATTACTAACATTTTTTCTAAAAATGAAAAAAGACAAAACAGGGCAAGGGAAAACAACAGAAATCTGGTTATTATCTCAACATACTTGTTATAGTGTACTGACTAACAATATACCAAAACCTCTCCATTTCTATTCCATGTTTTTTAATGAACATTCACTTTCAGTCTTTCTTACATCTGAAGATACAATAGACTGTAAAGGTTAATACATCTCACAGTTATTTGGGGCAGAAAAAGAGGAAAAAATAGAGCCAAGTGAGGAATTATGTGTATTCTTCACTTAAGCCAGCCAACCGGGAAGAAAGTCACTTGGGAATGATTGCCCAGTGTTTTGCAGTCTACTCACAGTATTTTTATGAGGTTTTGGTGAACATATAAAAAATCTAAATGAAAGAGCTTGAAAATTTTTCAGCTGGGAGCATTATTTCCATCCCTTAGTTATCACTACTCTCTACCAGATTCCAGTACCATACAACACACATTGCCTCTTGGTGTTACGCTCAATACAACAAAATTTTCTGAATGTATAAAGCGGCATCTCCTTATCTTATAATTCAAAATGTAAATCAGAATATAATTCATCTGGAAGGCAGTGTTCCACCAACCAAACTCCATTTACTGCTCTTAGCCTACAGAAGAATTACTGATGGTTTGAAGACAGCTGGCTCTCTCTTGGCACTCCAAGCTTTCAGCTATTTCTACAGATATCTCAGCTCCTCTGCTTCAGGCAAAGTCTGGTGGCCTTAAAAAGCCAAACAAGGAAACAAGAAGGACAAAGCCTAGCTATCACATAAAAAGAGGAGGAAAAAACGAGCTGCCCTGAGGAGCTGCCCAAACACCGGTAGAGGAACAATGTCTTTGCAAACAAGCAAAACAAAAATGCAGCAGCATGTTCCCCAGCTAAGCAAGAACAGAGATAGAGATAACACAGACAGTGTAACAAGAAGCAAGGAAGTACAAGACCAATAAAATTGGACAAAGGAGAGGGCGAGGTAGACAGTGAAAAAATAGACTTTAAAAGTGCAATTAACAAGTCTATGAAAGAACATAGACCATGTTGCAGTAATGAGAGTTAAAAACACCCAGAATCTTTCCTCATATATGTAACTATCAGTATCTAACCATGTCATCCTGTCAATAGGAAAGAAGTCAATAATGAGACAATTTTATAACATATATGCAAATTGGTGTATAACAGCAATATAGTTTTATATAGCAACATAGCAATCTTTTCTTTTAAAGCATCTTTGACTTTAAAGGCTTGTTTATTTCTTTTACTAAACCTAAATTTAAAAATGAACACCACAAAGTAAAAAAGAACTTTTACAAAAATAGACATATCAACCATTCCAAATCAAAATGGATGGAACATGAAGTACAACATTCATTAATTAAAAAAAAAAAAAGCAAACAAACAAATCAGTACATAGGGAATGTCAGCAATTTAATAACTTACTGGCTCTCCTCGATGTCCTTCTAGGCCTGGAGATCCAGGCTGTCCAACTTCTCCCTTTAAATTAAAAAGACTGTTAAATATAATATTCAAAAAAAAGACCTTCCTTTGCATAATAAAGATAATAATAAATTATTAGTTCTAGGATAAGTAAAACGTAAACCCAATATACATGATTCATCAAACAAACATCTCTTAAAAACAGTTTCAAAGACAGTAAGAAGTGTCGTCAATACGACATTCCCTCATGCTGCGTCCGACAGACAGCTGTCAAACAGTTTGCAAAAAGAGATGGGAGAGACAATTGTTTTTTGAATCAGAACAGCAATTACAGGTTGAAGAAGTGCTTAAACCAGTAATAAATTGCTCTTGTCTAATTGTTGGTACAACTAATAGTCTGAAAACTACTTCAAAGCACTCCAGAATACAGCAGTACCAGATATGATAAAATCTTTATGTCCTTACTCAAAATATATATGATACAAAAAATATTCTGAAAATTTTAAGAGTAATTTCAGAAATAAAAGCACATAAAACAAATGCAAGATCCATTTATATATATATATATATATATATGTATAAAATAATCTGGTAATAATTAACTTCAAATTACAAAAATTGGACTGGAAGTAACAATGGGTAGCCTCTGGGCTTCAAGCCACACTTTTTTCCCACATTCTTTCCCAGACTGAACATTGTAAGAAAGCAGGAAAGCTCCAGCAGAAATTTCCTTCAAAGACAGCCTGTTTGTTACTGCTCTGAATTTGATTACAGACCCAGAATGAAGCAATGTTTTATAGCAAGCAGATGCTGAAAGTCAAGCTGACAAAATGTTTGAATGAAGAACATGGCTTCTGTTAACTATTATATTCTAAAATGAATCAAAATTTATGAGTATGTCATATTTTTGTACTACAATAATTAAATTAAGAAAACAGTCAAGAAAATGTCTTTTGGTTTACATGTTCACACGTTCACTCGACTAATATACTGAACTATCTGTATATTGTTTACAAGCATAAAACCAGATCAAAATACTCTCCAAATTCATGCTTTAACCACATAATACTTCACCCTAAAGGGCCACCAGTGACAGTTAAAATTTTATGTTAAACAACTGTGACTATTACCTGTCCATGTTATCAAACACCAGAGAGGAAAAATTCTAATTATTTTTTTCTACTTCCTGTAGTACCGGAGAAGGAATTTCTCCACCAACGTAGCAGAGATATCTGTGTGTATATATGTATGTCTATACATACATTGAAAATAAGGCAAGGATTCATTTGAAATAAATTCACATAGGTAACTAAACTCCTGTCACAGCCAACAGAAGCCTAGTCAAGACAACTCATGAAGGCTTGATTCAGCTGACCAGCTACCAGGAGCTCAGTTTCATCGCCCCCACATAGACATTTGGTCATATTTGAGATACCAAAGGGCATCTTGCCTTGGTTCCTACTCCCACTCCAGAAAGGCACCGGCTTTCCACAGGACTTACGTCACGTTTGTCAGCATCCTTAGGATGCTTTAGACATTAATACATCTTAAATACACCAGATGCTTTTATGTAGGCAACTAAACTGGTACCTACAAGTCTGCCTTCTTTGAGCTGAATGGATCGCCAGACTTCACTGGCGTTACTGGTTAGACCTCCATTGACTTTAATGGCAACACAAGTAGCTACTACATCCATAGACACAAACTTCCCTGAGCATTTCAAGAATGTTAAATTGTCTTTGCCCGACATATTTGCAAGTGTCAGAGATACATACTCTTGTAGATACATATTGACAATTCCTAGGCAGGTATCAGTGGGATTTGAAGATCAAAATGAAATTAATGTCAGAGTATTTAAAACTAAACCAAGTAACAAATAAAGAAAAAGTCCTTCAGCTGTTGGTTGCTGAAGTTAACTTCAGAAAAATAAGCAATAAGAACTATTTTTTTTTTCATAATTAAGATTTACAACTACTTTTACCTATGTATTTTAAGGGTGTAAACTTAGGGGCGGTTAAAAAAAAGCACTACATCAATTTGACATACAATAAAGTTACTCTGCTACCTTTTAACACAGCCTCATTAGGTCTTCCAAAGAGAACAAACAAAATGGGAAATACTGAGTTTACCTACAGTAAAAGTTAAATTTTATATGTACTTTTTAAAGGCTGTTATTTTAGATGTATTCTCCTAATAAATTTTTGAATTGCAGGATGCTTAGTTATACAGTGAAGTTAGGCAATTTTTACTGCTGTAGTGTTATATATGTGATCACTCTCCCCTTTAACTTCAGATTAAGACATCTACATGTGGTTTTCTACTTGAAGTTGTTTAGAGATACACTCATGATCTAAGTTCTCATTACAGTAATCAGGGGCTTGATTCGGTTACCTAACCATAAATGCCTGGTGCTATTTGAGGTGCTGTAGGGCAGCCAAGGCTTCCACATTACTGGCAGGTACCACTTACAGGAGACCTCTGTCATTCTGAAATGGCATTTACAGGTCACCTGGGGTACCCAAAACCAGCAAACAGGACTGCATACTTCTAAGTGATCTCACTATAGTAGCTAACAGTCTGCAGCTGAATTACTTTAGAGGCTCCATTTATTAGATTCACTAAGAGCTTGATTCAGTTGTCAAGACACAGACATGTAAAGCCATTTTCTGCTGCAAATAAGGGTGAAAAATTTCTCACCATGAAGACAGTCAAGAATGGAACAAGCTGCCCAGCTGTGCAGTCTCCATCCTTGGAGGTTATCAAGACCCATCTGGAAAAGCCCTGAGCAACCTGGTGTGGATTCAGTGCTGTCCCGTTTGTGAGCAGGAGGCTGGACTAGGAGATGCCTCAAAGTCCCCTCCAGCCTGAGCGAGCCTGGAATCCCGCTGCATCCACCCTGCTGGCAGCTGCTGCCTGGAAGGGTTTAGGTCTCTCATAGGTCTTGTGTCATATCTCCGTGCTGCAGCAGATGTCACAGACATGCCATGGTATGTCCAACTGCTCTAGACAAGCATGGTCACAAAATGGAAGAAAGACCCAGATCTCCAACTACAGTAACAAGAATTTAGACAAATGCACTTAAAAGTACACTGGCATTTTTGGACACTGAAGAAACATTAATCTTGAGCAGCCCTAGATCACTTTATTATTATTAAGAAAAATATTACAGGAACAAAGCTGCTGTTAAAAAGATTCTTCACATCAATTCAGCTGAACATTTACAATGCATATTAATAAAAATCTTTTCCTGTGAACTTAAAACTGATACTGCCGAAATCCATCTTTTCACAAATTAGAACAATGAAAACAACAATCAGATAAAGAAAATGAGCTCACAGACTGCAATACATTATAGAAATATCAGAACCTGTAGTCTTCTTTACAGTGGACAGATACTTAGTCCACTTGAAAAACTGTTCTCAATTAAATATAAAGGGCACTGCACAGTGAAGAGAACACAAACATAAACTTGAATACAACACTGGAGGTGTTCTTCCCTAACTTTCATCCAGCTCCCTTCAAAAGCAATAATAATAATTAGATTTACTTCTTAACTGTATACAACAGGTATGTTCTGCAGCATACGCTTGTATATAAATTTCACTAACAGATTCACAGAGTTAGAGAAACACAGACAGGATAAGGAAGACGAAGCATAAACAATCTCTGATGATCACTAAGAGACTCCTAATAAAAGCTTTGCCCCTGCTCACAAACCAGCTGAAATCAATGAAGTCTGCCCAATGACTGCAATTAATTTTGGCATTTCCCAGCAGCACGCATTATTTTAATTTCCAGTAATTCTCCACAGAATAAACTGGGTATATTTAGACCAACAGCAATGCTATTGAAGACTTTGGCAAGACACAAATGTACATTTGTACTTACCTTTAAACCAGGACTTCCCGGTAATCCGTCTTTCCCACTTCTGCCAGGGTCTCCCTGTGGCAACAGTTAACAGTCATCAGTAGGTGAATTAACAAGCAAAAGTTAAAAGCAAATAGTCTTTGCAAAACTTACAGATCGCCCAGGTATTCCTGGAAACCCTGCATCACCTTTCTCTCCTTTTGAACCCTGAGAAATACAGCAAATGAAAAGTAAGTAGCGCTCAATATTTATGCTGCAGATTCAGTATATTTAACCTATAATTCACATATGCTATTGCTCATTTTGAAAAGGTATGGAAGATCTGTTTCCTTCTTAGCACAAGGCAGTGGTCAATTAATAACTACCCCCTGTTACAGAAACGTAAAAATGCTCTAAAATATAGAAATGTGACCACAGACCTTCTTTCAAATTGCTTAAAACTCTAGACTGATAAATACATGAAGAAAATATAAGCACAAGTGAAAACATAACTGCTACTGGATGACCAAAATATTCTCTCTGTATTACATCACACATCCTGTTTTTTATAAATTATGGATTAAAATAACACTTCTTTTCCAGGCTGCTAACAGCCTCACTCCATTTGTGTGCTCCTCTCTGCACTTCCCTTACTCCTCTCCCTCTCCCCCTTTCATTTCTATGGTTCATGTACATTTCTACCCATTAAAAAGCACAGATTTCCTTGCAATATAATTATTACACATACCCCATATAAAAGGCATAGACATATCTGCAAAAAATATCTTTAGAGGCATTTTGTGTTATGTTCAAATTAATTACATTGATCCATTAACAGAAGGATTGAGTTCTCAAAATATCTAAATAAGCAGAGCATGAGTTTAACATTACTAGACATAAGTATATGCCTCAGAGAAAATGTGTGTCAGAAAGGTCAAAAGCATGATGGGGACAAAGTAAGGAGTGAGGGAAAAAGTGAGAGAAACAACTCTGCAACCACCAAGGCGAGAGAAGGAGTGGAGGAGGTGCTCAGGTGCTGGAGCAGAGATTCCCCTGCAGCCGGTGGTGAGGACCACGGCGTTGCAGCCCGTGGAGACCGCAGGCAGGAGTAGGCTTGTCCTGAGGGTCTGCAGCCTGGGGGAAGGACCCACACCACAGCGGGGTAGAAACGTGAGGATGAAAGAGTGCAGAAAGGAGCTGTTACGCACTGACCACCCATTCCTCATCCCAGGAAGGCGTGAAGCTGAGCCCGGGAAAAAGCAGTGTCCTGGGAAGTGGTTTTAGTTTTTGTCCTTGTTTATCACTATCCAAACCTATTTCAGTTGGCAATAAATTACTTTTCCCTAAGTCGAGTCTGTTCTGCCCACGATGATAATTGGTAAGTGATCTCCCTGTCCTTATCTGGATCCACAAGCTTTTAATCTTATTTATCCCCATGTACTGTTGAGGAGGGGGAATGAAAGAATGGCTGGGGTGCATCAGGCAGCCATGCAAAGTCACCTCCCTCCAGATACCAATACTATGTCACTTAATTTTATGTTTATAAATTTACTTGCCTTTTTTCCATATATTCCTGGCACTCCTTGATCACCTTTAGGACCCCTTTCTCCCTAGACAAAATGTGAGTGAATAAGTTAATTTTCAAAATAGAAGTCGTTATATACAGACATATACACAAAGTATAATGTAGGAGACATAAAATGAAGCTGCAAAGAGCTCCATCAGATATAAAAAAATATGCTCAAGACAGTAAATGCAAATCCTGAATTTTCCAAACTCTCCTAGGGGAGGAGCCCAGAACATGCAATACTGCTGATGAGACTATCCACAGGTCACAGGCTTAATGCTTCTATGTTCAACAGAATGCACTTTGAATTTCTGGTCACTTCAATATGGGTAAGTACCTGAGTGAAAATTCATCTCTTTGAAAAGTGCTGCACTCTTCTGAGGACCTTATTTGAGAAGTTTAAAACACAAATTTGGAAAAACTAAGAAGTAAATCCAGTTGAGTACTTAGAAGAGCAAAAGATAGTTAATGAAGTTTTGGGGAACATACAATAAACTCATTGGGTTAGATCAGAACTATCCTTCAAAATTCTGTCACTCAAATTATTTTTATTTTTTTGACACATTATTTGTGATAAAGAAAGTTCTGAGTAGTAGTGAAATCAAAGTTCATAGTAATTAATACATAGAACCCCAAATGAATAAAATGAACAAACATGAAAAAATGAAATGAAATTAAAATGAACAAAAATGAAAAAACAGTTTCTATTGCTTGGTATGTATGTAACGAAGTCCCATGGCATGTATCTTCCTTCAGTTTCAGCATCGTATCTATTCATTTTATGTAGTACATCAAATGCACTGACATGATGTCGCATACAAGCATTTTTCTCCTCTCAGTTAAACTACAGAGCAAGCTGAGACACACGAATATTGTAACAAGAAATATTTAATTTCAACCTTTGGTGCTGGCATCCCATGTAATCCAGGAAAACCAGGTAGTCCACGGTCACCCTAAAAGAGCAAACATATTTTAAATCCTTATGTCTAAAATAGTAGTAATATACTATAATAATATTCATATTTTCAATGATGAACAAACAGTGGAAAGACATTATGTATCACCATATAAACTACGTTACATTGGTATGCTGACTGACGAGAGTTTGTTGATCTTTAAATAAGATTCAATACATAAAAGAAAAAAAATTTAAAATCACTAAATTTTTTAAAATAAATTTTACTGTAATGTCTCAATAAGGCTTATGGAGGTTCAGAAGTAGCAATTCAGCTTTGAACAAGAGGAAAAAAAGCTTTGAATAGAGCTTTGAAAATCTCTGTAGGAGCTGTGATAATTCTATGATCCATTCCCAATTCCCGACGAAAAAGGAAACTCTCTAAACTTGGCATGGCGTCACTCCTACCTCTTCCTGAAAATACCACAGACCTACTGACCTTACCAAATTTCTCACCAGCTTACTCTGGATGAGTGAAATATTACTAAATAAGGTATTAAGTACTTTCTCTAAAAAATGAATAAAATTAAACCAAAATACACTGATAAAACAACTTTGGAACTTTGACAAATGAGTTCTCATTTCAGTGGAAGAAAGAATCCACTTTGGTAAAAGCAATTGGCAATTGGAAACACAAGCCAAAACAGCAGTTCTTTCTATTATCCTCACTGTCAGATATGAGGAATTCCAAAACTTTTCCTATGGATACTGAAGATATTTATCTGACAATTTGTCTGCAAGCTCCCTTGAGTGATTGCAACAAAAGGCCAAATAATAACTTGGCACTACCTGACTTGAAACCATAAAAAACAGCTTAGCTGCTTATTTCAGTAGACTGGATCTACTTCGCTCAGGACAAAAAGCTGATCACCAAATCACTTTTGGACAACTGCAATGTTTTCTCTCTGTTAATATCTAACTCTATATTGAGCAATATATTTCAATCATAAAGAAGGAATAGTAAATATGTTCAGGAAGTCATTTTATATAATATTTCAAGTTCTAAGACAAAGGGTAAAAGATAACATTCCTCAGTGGTATTTATCAAAACCATTCACGTCTAAGCAGATTTGGAGAGATCTGTCACACATCCATACAAGACTGGAATACAGCTACAGGGATCACAGAATCACAGAATGTTCGGGGTTGGAAGGGACCTCTGTGGGTCATCTAGTCCAACCCCCCTGCCAAAGCAGGGTCACCTACAGCAGGCTGCACAGGACCTTGTCCAGGCGGGTTTTGAATACCTCCAGAGAGGGAGACTCCACAACCTCCCTGGGCAGCCTGTTCCAGTGCTCCGTCACCCTCAGAGGGAAGAAGTTCTTCCTCATGTTCAGATGGAACTTCCTGTGCTTCAGTTTGTGCCCATTGCCCCTTGTGCTGTCACTGGGCACCACTGAAAAGAGTTTGGCCACATCCTCCTGACACCCACCCTTCAGATATTTATAAGCATTTATAAGGTCCCCTCGCAACCTTCTCTTCTTCAGGCTAAACAAGCCCAGCTTCCTCAGCCTTTCCTCATAGGAGAGATGCTCCAGTCCGATAATCAACTTTGTAGCCCTCCGCTGGACTCTCTCAAGTAGCTCCTCATCTTTCTTGAACTGGAGAGCCCAGAACTGGATACAGTAATCCAGATGGGGCCTCACTAGGGCAGAGCAGAGGGGAAGAAGAACCTCCCTCGACCTGCTGGCCACACTCACAGTTTGTGGGTTAACACTATCAAAATATCTCTCAACAGATGAGTATTGAAAACAGACACTGGAATCAAGTTTAAGAAATCAACAAAGCTTATAAAATAAACACTTCATGCATCTACTGCTTCTTAATGAAAAAGAATGAAGCCTCAATTTTTGCTCAGTAGTGGTGATTCAATTATTGGATAAACACTTGGCAATGGAAACAGTTATAACTAGTTGCTATAGAAATTCTACAAGTAATGGGATGAAATTAAGAAATGAAAATTTGGGCTGAATCATCAGGAAAAACATTCTAATGGCAAGACCTATTTTACAATGGAAGAAGTTTTCTAAAACAGTGGTGGAAGCCCTGTTTCTTGGCACATTTTAAACAAGGCTGGACTGAGCATTAGGAAATATTCTATCCGTCACTACTCTGCACTGCCAGAAGAACAGAGTTTTTCATCATCACTATTCTGCTTTCCATACATGGCCCAGTACTGACTGATCAATTAGATTAACATCAAGATCAATTAGATTCAGATCCCTAAAACAGAACACATAAGCACATTTTTCAGCTCTAACCATGCACTTGAGAATTCGGCTGAACAGTGACATATTTAAGAACCTGCTTTTAATATTGGGAACTTTAGAAGAAGCAAATTCTACAGTAAAATCTGTTTGGAAAACAAGTGTTTGTTTCATAAAAAAGGTTTTGAAGTTTCAGTAAACCAAAACAAAAATACATTGTTGTCACAATAAACTTAGAACATTTCTAAACATGGGGCAAAAGTGTGAGAGAAGGGTGGACACAGATATTTATATATCAATGAGACTTTCAAATAGCCAGTAGATAGTTTATTCACTGTGTAGACCGGAGATCCAGATTCAAATTCATCCTGATTACCAGAAGAGACTTTATACATAAGCTTCCACATCTGTCTGCAGCTCCAAGCTACAGGCATCACCTCAGAATTTTTCCACAAAAAGCTTTGGTTTCAGTTAGTCAGTGTTTTCTGATAAAACGTGCCATCCAGAAACTCCTACCTCACTCATCTGGATGCTCACTTAAAGAGAAAAAGGGTAGAAAGAGACAGAAAGAAACCATTCTGACAGATGTCTGTATCATGCTTCCAGGTACCCATAATTAGCTATGCTTTCTAAATATAAATTATTCAGTGCAATAAAGGTGTTACTGGCAGTTCTAAAGCCTACATAAACTGTATTAAATAAAGCAGACCAGATTCAGAATTGAAGCAACATTCTAAATTTAGGATTCTTATTCCTTCTTTACTACCTTTTTAGTATAAAAAAAATCTCATAGAAGCTTCCTGTGAAAATATTGATGCTATTAATTGTACCACCAAAAATGATAAATGGTAAGGGTAAAAGCTTTTTCTCTATTATTCTTTTCTGTTGTTGTTTTGTTTTGTTTGTTTTACCTTAGCCCCATCTTTCCCTGGCTCTCCCTTGATACCTGGTAAGCCACGTGGTCCCTAAGAGAGAAAAAATGAAAACCAGATCAAATATTAATACAATCTGATACAGAATGAGATGTAGAAATGTAATACAACATGACTCGGGCTCTGATGTGTCAGATGGCCGATCACAACATTTTGGTAACTGGATACAAAAGCAGAACCAAGCATGAAATGTATCCAGCATGTATGAATATGGCACACTCATAACCCATAACCGGGGAACATCAAAATAATTCTTTGCTCTAACCAAGGACCACCCCAGGAAAAAAGGACATCACACGGTCTGTACTAGTCCACAGATGCCCCCTTCCTTTCAAATGTCCATCAGCCAGCCTTCAGATGTTGCAGGCTTGCTCTTGGTCCCAGCATGCTCTCAGATACTTAATTCAACAAATTAGTAAGTCCTCAACTATCCACACAGACTGCATCATGAGAGAGTTGGCAGGATTTGTCTCAGATTTTCAAATTCTACGAATAAAACACAAACTTACTTGAATCCCTGGAGTTCCTGGGATACCTGGAGTTCCTGCTAATCCCTGATATCCCTAAGGAAAAGAAACCAAGACTTATTACTTTTCATAAGTTATATTTTAAAAAATTCCAAACATCTATATAACGAAAAAACATTCCTCCTGGTTACTAGAGAACTGTTATCACAAC
Organism: Opisthocomus hoazin; assembly: GCF_030867145.1. NCBI lineage: Eukaryota > Metazoa > Chordata > Aves > Opisthocomiformes > Opisthocomidae > Opisthocomus > Opisthocomus hoazin. Next base: position 103,757,240 of record NC_134415.1, on the reverse strand, counting down.
TCTGTCAATTTAGGTCACAAATTTCAGTGAATGCTATCACAGTCATACATTTAAGAATTTGATTCCAGCTTTCAGAAGCTTTCACCTCTGCATCTGAAGTTTGCAGCCTTCAGACTTTATGCTAAAATCCGTTATTTTAGAATTGTTACATGAGAATGTAACAAATGTATTGTTTTATTCCCCACTGGAGGAAAAAAAAAACAAACCACAAATAAACCCACATACGTAGACACTTTTCTTCCCCTCTCTCTCTCATGAAAAATAGCTGAATAATGCCAGGACTTTTAAAGGCTTATTTCCAGTTACAGGAATAAGCTTTAACAAACAAGGGATGTTCTAATACCTTATGCAGCTAGTTTTATAATATCTCTAAACAATAAAAATTCCATTCTGAATACTAAGCACTTCGCTATGAACTTGAAGGTATATAACAGGCTATGTAAGTAAAAAAATAATTTGAATGACTGGGACTATGAAAAGAAACACTAAATAATTCGTGAGTTGAAAACAGAATTTCAGAAATGTTTTACTAGAAATCAGCATTGGCAGAACAAGAGAACCTTTACAGATCCCAAAATATATGTCTGAGGTGTTCTGGCAGATTGGATTCAATGAGTATAGCAAAGATAGCCAGTTTTTATGCAAAATTAACAAGTCCTTCAGAAGAATCCTTTAAATGAGGCAAGTAAGTGGAAGAACAGGAATTTTATCTCGCTCCATTAAAAACACGTAATTCCAAAGAATACAATGAGCTACAAAGAGGGTTTTGTTTAGAAAATACACAAAACAAGAAAAGAAATTGTCCTATAAAATTCTGAAGCTATTTGGCTCAGAACTTTCAACAGGCAGCCCAAATTAAATTTGATATATCCTATAAAATGGACTATCCAATTTCAAATACCCAGAATTTGACCTTGATTGGAACTGAAAGAACTAATAACCCTATTTCTAAATGGGTTCCAGTCTCAAAAACTCAGCACAAATTTAATGGTGGGATTTCCACACTGATAAAAAGGAGTCAGTACAACCTTTTCAATATAAAGAAGGCAATGTGTATGTCTGATTTCTTCTTTAAATCAGTCAGAGCTTCCTGGGAATAATAAACAGAGCTAAAATTATTTGCTGGGTTAGATACAAGAAAGTACTTGCTGTGCCCTCTTCCCAAAAGACATTTGAGCAGATGCCCAAAGAGTCAGCTGGTAATGTTTAGTACAGAAGTAAACAGCATTCTAGGTCTCTGCCATATACACGTTCTTTATCAAGCGTTTAAGTGCTCAAGGCAGTTCTAGCAAAATCAGCTTTAACTCTACATGGTGTAGCATTCCCAGATTGCTTATAAGCCTCCTGGGTAGCTGAAACAATTCACCAAGTCAAAAAAATGCCTTTAAAAGTTCATCCTTTTATTTCTTTTCCAAAAAAAGCAAAAAGTTTGTATGACTTCCTGTGGGACATAATACTATATAAATAAAACTTTATTTCATATTTTAGGTTTCTGAAATGCAATTTCCCTTCCTTCTCCTTCTAACTTAGTAGGGGAAGAAGTAGAGGAGGACAATTTCCTGGCTGAACTGAATTTCAAAATTCATGAGATGAAAGTAGGATGGCAGAAGAGTTTTCAGCTTACAAAATGGCATATTTAGCTCAGAGCTAGATCTTGTAATGTGATTTCAGAGCAAATCAAACACATTGTCAGTGTGTTTGTTTAACAGAAAGCAGGAACAGAGAAGATTCAAAAGGCAATTCACAGAAAGTCACAAAAATGAGAATCACTTCCTGGTACAAATAATGCAGCAATTGTTTGGACAAGTTAAAAACACCTTTTATAAATTAGGAAAACTACATTTCATAAGAACTGAGCATGTACTCTGTATCACTACTCCTCTTGCAGTATGGATCATCAATCTACATGTGAACGCCCACAATTGTTTTGCACTCAAGTCAGCTCAAGTCCTTTTTCCCTAACCTCAAAGCCCTCTATAGGAGTATGCATGTGACATATATGCACACGCTCCGAGAACAGCTGTGCCATAGCTGACATTTCACGTAAAAGGGACAGAAGTCAAAATTCCCTTTTCAATTGACATAGATCATTCAAGATTGAAGGTTCACTTTCAAATAAGGTGAAAGCACTAAATCTGCCACCAAAAAGAATACTTTTTATTTGGACTTGATCTTCTCTCATGAACTTTTCAGAAGAGACACGAATGGTGTGAAAAGTATTATAGTAAACCTGAATTCACACTCAGTTTTGAATCCAGTCGCCTAAACACAGGCAGCTCCTGCCTTTTGAGATTCCTAGACATTCACCCAGTGTTAGAAGATAGTGGCACAAAATATTTGGGAGGTATTCACCCTTTTGAAGCAGCAGCATGGGCAAGACAAAATACCTTACAGCGTAAGAATCCCATACTTCTTGGGGTATATTAGTTAAATATGTCTTGACTAATATGGGAATTTAGACACCCAGTGTCTGTACACATGTAAATGCTAAATTTAGGTGTCTTAAACTGAATCCCATCTATAATGTTTTATCAATGTCGTCCATCAGTACTACTCCACAGCATGTTTTTTATATTCACATTAATTATTTTACATCAGTGCAACTGAAATCAGGATCATACAAAATCTCCCTCTCAGTTTGTTGTGGGTGGGAACAGTACTGATAAATTCCTAGTGCCTGAAAATCTGTAAAGGCAAACTGATAAACAGCAAGATACTGAGATGCTTAGTTTTGTACCAGATGGTTAAGCATTTAAAAAAATCACACATAAAATGTGTCTTTGGAATTTAAAGAAAATGGCAATAATTTACAAATAATTGTAACGGAAAAAGTTGAACAGACTTCTTAGGCCAAAGAACTTACACAAAGGACACAGACAAATTAGCAATACTGTCACCATCAGTGAATTAAGAGCCTTGCTGGAAAATGAAAGTTAGTTTACCTGTAGCGAAAAAAATTGAGCAACAAGGATATATGACAAGTATTAATTCCAAAGAACTTTTAGGTGAAATAGCAGAGTAAACCTCATAAGTATATCTTCAATGCACTTGCATGCCTAAAGGACAAAAGTTCCGACAGCATTCATAGGTCTATCACATCAGACAAACATAAAAATAAAAACAGTGGACATACTGAGAAGTCAGTAACAACTGCACTGCACACTTCCTTGCTGAAAAGCTTTTGGAGTCACTGAAGGACACAAACGACAAAGGCGTGACAACAGGACTACTTGGGAAAGATGAGGGAGAAGTAAACAAGCTCAATTTGGCTAGGAAATAACCAAGATCAACAGCAATGGTCTAAAGATATTTAAGGACTGTAAACACTAAGTAAACAGAACTATTTAGGGTGATGTAACTAAGCATAATGGAATTCAACTGCAAAAGAAAAATTTAACTTGGTGTTAGGAAAATATCCTGACAGAGAGGTCTGCGGACCTCTTGTGGAACTCTCTTGCAGAGAATTTTCGTACATTTGAAGTACAACTATCTAAAGCATCCATAAAACACATTACATCTTAAAGGACAGAACTTCTTATAGTTATTCAGACTTGCATCCACACCTACACTCAAATTTGCAGTCATGCTATGACCTTCTCCCTCACTGGCAATATCAGTAACTACAGCCCTGCGAGGCAACAGAAATGTTAGAAAGTAGTTGGCATATTCGAATTAAGTGTTTTAGCCTTTCTCTGAGAAGTTGCTTATCATCTGATGTTTTTGACTCAGGTCTTTCCTCCTCCTTTTCCCAAGGAGACTTTTTCCCATCCTGCCTTCTCTAACACCTCACTATGCTCGTACTCCTCTGCCTACTGCTTCTCTCTTTCCCAGCTCTTCGGACATGTGGATCAGTCATGCGGTCCTCTCCATCAGGTCTCCTTCGAACCTGGGCCTTACTCCCTTCTCCGGGACTTTCTTAAGCTGTGGTAACTCAGGAGCTCAGAACAAGTGTCACGTCCTCTCTCCTCCCTTTGCTGAACAGCATGGCCCTGTAGAACAACTTCTAGTGGCACCTGCTTCTGCAGGCTACCAGAACTGTCTCTGAAGTGAAGCCCCTCTGTCTACACATACCAAAACACGAAAACGAAGGGCAGGCCCAGCATTAGAACACAAAGGTAACTAAATGCAGCTTTTACTCTCCAACATAAATTTGGGCATGACTCCTGATCACAGATTTGTAATCCCGTGAACATTATCATCAGCAAAGTACAGAAAAGAGTTTTCATTGCCTTGTCTGTTGCCTTTTATTGCTTTGTTTTGGTTTGGCCTGTTAAATCCTTTCTCCATTTGATTATACTTCCTTCCATTGGCTACTCTGTCATCTGCCAAGGCTTTCAGAGCTCAGAGCCGCTAGCATCATCTGGCCTTGGCCACTGCTGAAGACAGTCATACGGTCTTTTGTCTGAAATATATAGCTGTATGCAACACAAGTCAGCATCAGGCATTGCCCTTATTTCAGAGTAGTAGGTCTCAGAGAAGCCACTGCATGACTGCATTAGTCAGAACGGAGCAAACATATTGCCCCTTCCAACCCTTACCATTCTATGTTTCCATGATTCTATAACAACACCGTCACTGTGTTACTGAGGAGTATTTACTTTTCTGGAATTAAGAGCAGTATTTTAAAGCTGAATTGTCAACTACGTCTGTAAAAGATTCCTAAGAAAAGTAGCTGCAGAGTTTGTATCAATTTAAATCCCCAGGCAAACCATCCAATAGCACAGGTAATCCTATGTATACATGAAACTGTTACCCATATTTATTCCAAAAGTACTGCTGAAAAAGCTGGCCGTTGCCGTTATACTTAGTGCATCATAGAAGATTTGGCCTTCAGTTGGTCACCAAATATTATTAAACTCTAGACAGTACAGCTCTGATGATGTTCTACAGTTTTTTAAAAAGAAATATTGGAATGATCAGAAATTACTTATTTTGTGAGGCTTTTGATACTTTATGAAGTCTTTATCTGGGTATATCAGTAAAATCAGTCTCACCAGATTATTTTTAAACTGCTTATTGCTTGTGGACACTGTAAAGACAAGGCAAATGGTTCCAAACTTTCATGAATGAAACTACATGGAATACTGGAAAATCATCTAGATTTGCCAGCCGTGTGGTTCAAAGTTCAAAACTGACAAATGAGTGTACTTTTTCATTTCTCTCAGCAGACCAGTACCCTATCACCTGTGTTAACCACAAGTGACCACTGCATAGAATCTATTTATTTTTCCCCTTAACTTGAGTTTTTCCCCAGTACATATAAAGTATCCTTTTGAATAAAAAATGGCTTTGTGACCGCACAGTCAGGCTGACAAGCATTCTCAGGGCCAGCAACCACTCCAGCTGCTTCTTTCTGATGAATAATGTCCTTTAAAATGAGTTCCAGTTGAGACTCAAATACTGTTTTTACCCTTGTGCTTCTTTACCAATGCTATTTTTCCTGACAAGATAATTCAAGCATTTGAGGTCCTGAATGGCATTTTTGATTGAAAAAAAATGTATTTTCATTACTTATTATGCTTCTCACCTCTGTATTCTTCTCTAGTTACTTCAATTAATGTTTTCTGTACATATCGTAGTATGGAAAATAAACAGAGGTGGCAATTAAAGGGAAAAAACAAACAACCTATAAACAAAGCTATTTAAAAAAACAATTAAAGAATGACTGAAAATGAGCCATGTTTATATTCACTTCTCCAAATACTACAGCAAATAATTTTACTGGGTAACACCGCGTGAAATTTTTCTGGTAATATTGAAGATATTCATGGGAATTGTTTTGAATTTTTCTGGACTGAAACTAACTTTAAGTACTACAAAAATCTAGCCAGCCCGCAAAAAATAAACTAAATTTTCTTTGATGTTTTACTTTAAAAATCAGTTACATATAGTAATACAAATGCATGCTAAAACCTTTCTCAGAGGAAGAAACATTTTGTTGACCAGTTATGCTGTTCCAAGAAAATGAATACCAGATAGGCAAACTGGAATAACATTAGAGAAGAACACAAAAATGTGCTTGGGAACAGAAAAGACTGACTTTCCAGGAAAAGCTTTTCATGCAAAAGCCATTCGATTAAACAACACTGACTACACAACTACCTGTAAGCCTATTGTGCTGTCTGAATTAAGAGCTTGCTTTTCAGAGTTCCCCAGGGAACACAGCTAAATGATGCATATGAGCAAAGTTACCTCAAACAAGGCAAATCACTGACAGCACAGAAAACATGCAAGTCATATTAGCAAATAAATAAGTAAAACAGAAAGAAAAAGACAGAGAGAGGAATCTGCTTTCCTGCACTGTGTATCTAAAGGGTCTCCCATCATTCATGGCTAAAAGCTAGCCTGGAAAGCACTCAAGAATCTACTGTAAGGAACAATAATGTACTGGCCAGAGCTGCAAATGATCTAATAGGTTTGCAATTATGTCCTTACAAAGAACAAGTGCAAAAAGCTACAGCTGATTTTTCAAAAATATAAGTTAACAAAGATATAGGATTTAACTGCAAGCACTTTAAATAACATATGAACTTCAGTTCAGCAAAATGGTAAAATTTCTCCTTTAGCAGGGCTTTTTGATTCTATTCTAATTGTCTGAGATACTTTTGTTAACCTTTTTTATGTTCAGAGAATGCCCATCTATGCACATACTCACTAACTGCCAGATTGCGAAGTTACAGAGAGACTACGATATCAATTTATTTCTCCCTCATGATTCACAATGTTACAAATCTCAGTGCTTATGGGAAGATATATAGCACTGAAGTGGAAACCTGTTAATAAAAGTATGAAAAAGTCTTAACAAATTGTTTCTAAAACAATACCGTTGTAGCTGACTGGACACTTCAGAAATAAAGTCTTCATCTGTTTTTTAAGAGAGAGAATGGAATGAGCCGTTCCCTACCATTCCCTACCAATATCCAGTCCATTCTGGCTTCACTAAAACTTACACAATATCACTTTATTTTTCACAATATCAGAAGTGGCTGGATTTAAAACAGCTCTGCTATGCTTATCCACACTGCAGGTCTACTTCTAGCAATTGGCATGGTCAAACTGTGATGGACACCTTCTCCCACAGAACTCCAGGCTGAGAGAGTTTTTATACCTATCTTTGTATAGAACAGGACTACTCTTCAGAACTTAAGCACCATCAATAATCAACTGAAAAGTTATTCTGATTAGATGACACTTCCCCAGTTCAGATTCCACCCACTCCTGTTTTAAAACCTGGATTTTCATGATTTTCTGGAACGAAAATGTAGTATTTTACAGCACTGAAAATTTCAATTCAGATTTTTTCTCTATTTCCAGTTCCACAAAATTTTTATGATAATAGCTATCAAATGCTGTTTAAGACAAAAGCAAAAGTATACAAATGTTTCTATATCACAGGAAAATAAGGATCTTTTCCTGTGGAACTATTGAAAAATTCATATACTCACTGCTCTCCTGGGCCATCAGGGCTACCATGGCCGGGTTTCAATATACCCAGTCCCATATTTTAAAACAGATGAATTTTCAGAAACAATTGCATTTCTTGTTTTCAGTACCTACTTTTTTTTCCTATCAAACTAACTCTGCTTCCAAAAGGAATCACCACAGTTAAATGAAGCAGCTGCTATCCCTAAGAAAAGGCCAACAAGTAACTAAGCAACAAAATAAGAGAAATGTGAACATTTTATAACGTGTAGCACGGAGCTTTCTCTTTGTAACTGGTAATATTTATCACCCTTGCAGCATACACACTTCCAAGTAACTAGCAATCTCACTGTTTCCATCTTTAGCTGACATAGAAATGAAATGTATTACTAGTATTAAAAATTCTTATAAAAAATAGAAAGTTATGTGTTTTTCTGAAGCCATTGAAGTTGGTGGGCAGTACAGGAATAACATGACAGAGGTACTAAAATTGCTAAGCAAGGGCAGATTTTGGAAAGGCCTGTGATAAGTGACAATATCCTCATGAAACTTTCCACAGGACAGAAAAATTCCTAAGAGTGTGAAGCTGAAAGGTTCAGTTCAGACCTTTGTTGTTCTTCTCTGAGGTCTCTCTAGTTTGTCAAGTGTGGACCACAGTGGCCCAAAATAACTTAACATCCCTTCTAAGTCTCAAACAAATCCGTAGACTATTAGTTCCCCAGTCCATAATCCAATGCTTCTTTCATAAATGATTTTGTCTTCTCTGCACTCATCCACTTATATTTTCTAACGTTTTGGGACATCTTATATTTTTATTCTCAGTAGTATTTGGGACTCCTCCCCAACTATTTTCTGTGGATTTCAAGACATGATGCTTACCTTCTCTTCTACTTCACCATGGAGATACCAGAATAACACTACAACCTAAGGACTCAACCACAAAATTTAGTCCTCACAATAAGAATGAAAAGCTACAAGGGATTTCTAGTATATGCATGCACTTTTGTTTTCCTGCTTTTGGAATCCAAGCAAAGAAATTATCCTCTTTTCAGAAGCAAATTATTTTTAATGCTCCCAACTTTCTTTTTCTTTTCCCTTTCTTTCTTTTTTTTTAATATAAATAAAAAAGTTTCTAATGAGTAGTAAGCAGTATCAGAGGCCACATTCTTAGAAAAGAAACATGGGTGGTCAAGTCTCCCAGCTTTTGGTCTGCCTTCTCTTTACACATCAGAGGCATACGCATACCACCACTTTCATGATACAGAGACTGCAGGCTGTTAATAAAACCTTACTCAACGGACAAGCTTGGGTGCCAAAACCTTAGAGGTTTCCAGTTAGATTCAGAGATCTAACATATTTTTTAATGATACCTTAGGCTACTTTTATACATTTCTTTGCTTTTATTACAATGAAAAATGTTAACCATGAAGACCAGGCGAGGCACTGCCAAATCTGCTGTGTTTATTTTAGGGACATATGTTATTCATCTACTTTCTTCCAGTCTTTACCATCCATAATAATGGAATGCCAGCTTAAAAAGTCAAATCTCGTGTAAGAGAAAAACACAGGTATTTTTATGACGTATGTTTTAACACATAATGTTTAGAATGGCAAAATATCTATATTTTTAACATTGTATATGCATATCTACATATTTTGATGGACTACTTGAGGCAGCCTAAAAAGAAATTAAATGAACCAAGCTTAAACATTAGAAGCAATCTCTAAAAGAAAACAGGCAGGATTTTAGCTGCTGTAAAGTGTTATCTCATGCAAAAACACTTAAGCAGTAAAGACTGAAGGTCAGAAGGTGGTAACTACTGCAAATTGATGCAAAGACCAACAGGAGCACTCATAGCCTGTTCTCTGATTTACAACAGTGCCTAACTCATGCTGTCATATTTACAATATTTGAGCTTGAAATAAGAACACTAACAAATTCACAGAATTGTTACATTCAGATAGCACTTAACTGACATTCACAGTTTCAAAGAATGGAGACAAAATAATCTAAATTTGAAAATCTGTTATCAGTGGTACATGTTTTTTCTCCTGTTAGTTTTGCATTTACAATATATGACTAAGTTTTTAGTACTCACAGGCTTACCATCTGGACCAGGCTGACCAGGATAACCATGATTCCCAGGCTGCCCAGGGTCACCCTACGGAGAAGCAATATGTTAACACTCAAAAGTTACGAAAGAGCATTTTAAAATTAGCACAGAGCAACCTTAACCCTAACACATTCCACGAAACAGTGGCTGCAAGCCCAGATACCTGCTATTAAGGAGTAATTCCTACAGCAAAAAATAACTGATCTTGTAACCCCCTCCCTGGGAAAATTCTCCCTAAATTCTTGTGCAGGACTTGGAGAAGTGAGCCCATGCTCAGTTACAGCACAAGTTTGGCTCATCATCTCAAATGCTTTCAAGTTATTTTAAAGCCTAATCAACACAAGTAAAAACACTTTTCATAAAACAGATGAAAAAATCTTTATTGAAACCTTGTTAACCTAGTAGTTCTGCTCTGAAGAAGACTCTCACTTGCTTTGGCTGAGTCTGGTTCTTAAAGCAAAAGCACTGGAAAGGCAGGAGCCAGGATTAAAACCTGCTAAATACTAAACTCCTCTCTACATGCTTATTGCTGTCTAAAAAAGATATTATTTTAGATTTCTTCCTATAAGGTCTTTGCAATTATTTTGATAACTTCTGTTATGACGATGTTTAAAGGAAAAGTCAGCTCTCAGGCTTCATGTTGATGGTAACAAAGCAGGAACGTAACTTCCTACTCAATATATCCTCCTAGCGTATTAAAGTTCTCTGTTTATTCTACTAATGGACTTGATTTGAGCTCAGCAAAATCCAGTAAGAGCTGATCTATAAAAACATTTTACTTCTACAGGAGCATGAAGCAGGTACCGCTTTCTTCAGCCTGAACCACCCACAGACCTGTGGGTCAGTTACAACTGCAGAATTGTTATAAACAGGGAGGACATTACGAGGTAAACAGGCAACTAGCTTTCAACACGACTGTGAAAAAACATCTTTTCACATATAAGCCACAGAACTGTAATGCTGAACTAAATGGGTAAGGATATAGAATAATGTCTCTTTAGAAAAGCTCAACAGTTATCATTTGCTAAATTAATAATAGGTTACCCAGAAACAGTATTGTCCAAATTAAGAAGTCCAGGTTTGAGATTTGAATGAAAATAAATTTGCTTTCAAATACACTATCTAAACTATGAAATTTTGTGCCTTTAATTTGAAGTTTAAAATACCAGTTACTTGTGTTTTTAAATTGTTTTAATTTAATTAATTTTATTGTACTTCGTTAATATCACAAACATACAAATAAAGTTTAAATATATAGGGCTCCAAAGTCCAGTATTCAAAAGTTAAGAAATACTGTAACTAGGATAACTTATGCAGTCTTAAACTGGCTTCCTTTTCACTCTTTCCGCAGTCTTTTGTGTTAGGCATCATCTTGTCACCTGCATTATTTAGTCCTCCCCAAACAAATACACTGCAATGCAATTGAAAGACTGCCCATGAAGCAGGGATCTAAATGAACTTGCATACGTCACACTAATTCTAACATCTGATACTCCTTCCTACTTTACAGGATGTGGCTTCCAATTTTCATAAAATGATAAATACTTTCTTCTCTCTGTCTCTTTTTTCTCTCACATGCTACAGAGAAAAATTAAAAGATAAAAGACCACAAAAATGTTATTACATGAAATAATAATGATCTTCATCTTGTGGATTCCAGTTCCTTGATTAGAAACTGCAAGCAGCCTCACAGTCACAGGCCCTGGTTCTCATGGGGGACTTCAACCACCCTGACATCAGCTGGGAAGACCATACAGCTAGGCAGGCGCAATCCAGGAGGTTCCTACAGAGCATCGAGGATAACTTTCTGATGCAAGTGGTGGAGAAACCAACAAGGAAAGGCGCGCTACTGGACCTCGTGTTAACAAACAAGGAGGGACTGGTGGAGGATGTGAAGGTTGGAGGTAGACTCGGCTGCAGTGACCATGAAATGGTTGAGTTCAGGATCCTGCGAGGAGGAAGCAGGGCGATAAGCAGGATCAAAACCCTGGACCTCAGGAGGGCTGACTTTGCCCTCTTCAAGGAGCTACTGGGAGGACTCGTGGGCCAGGGCTCTCGAAGGCAGGGGGGTCCATGAGTGCTGGTCGCTCTTTAAACAACACTTCTTCCATGCTCAGGAGCAATGCATCCCCCTGAGAAAGAAATTTAGCAAAGGAGGCAGGAGACCTGCATGTCTAAACAAGGTGCTTCTAGCGGAGATCAGGCAGAAGAGAAAGGTCCATGGAATGTGGAAAGAGGGACAGGCCACTTGGGAAGAGTACAGAAACGTGGTGAGAGCATGCAGGGATGCGACGAGGAAGGCCAAGGCTCACCTGGAATTGAAGCTGGCAAGGGATGTCAAAAACAACAAGAAGGGCTTCTTCAACTACATCAGCAGCAAAAGGAAGGCTAGGGACAACGTGGGGCCGCTGCTGAATGACGCGGGTGTCCTGGTGACAGAGGATGTGGAGAAGGCAGAGCTACTGAATGCCTTCTTTGCTTCAGTCTTCAGTGCTAAGACTGGCCCTCAGGAATCCCAGGCCCTGGAGGTAAGAGAAGAAGCCTACAAAGAGGACGACTTTCCCTTGGTTGAGGAGGACTGTGTGAGGGATCGCTTAAGTGATCTGGATGTCCACAAATCCATGGGCCCCGATGGAATGCACCCACGAGTGCTGAGGGAGCTGGCGGATGTCATTGCTGAGCCACTCTCCATCATCTTTGAAAGGTCTTGGAGGACAGGAGAGGTGCCCGAGGACTGGAGAAAGGCCAATGTCACTCCAATCTTCAAAAAGGGCAAGAAGGAGGACCCAGGGAACTACAGGCCGGTCAGCCTCACCTCCATCCCGGGAAAGGTGATGGAGCAGCTTATCCTGGAGGCCATCATCAAGCAAGTGGAAGAAAAGAAGGTTATCAGGAGTAGTCAGCATGGATTCACCAAGGGGAAATCATGCCTGACCAATCTGATAGCTTTCTATGATGACATGACTGGCTGGGTAGACAAAGGGAGAGCCATGCATGTTGTCTACCTTGACTTCAGCAAGGCTTTCGATACAGTCTCCCATGATATCCTCCTAGGGAAGCTCAGGAAGTGTGGGCTGGATGAGTGGTCGGTGAAGTGGATAGAGAACTGGCTGAATGGCAGAACTCAGAGGGTTGTCATCAGCGGCGCTGAGTCTAGTTGGAGGCTGGTGACGAGTGGTGTCCCCCAGGGGTCAGTACTGGGCCCAGTCTTGTTTAACTTCTTCATCAACGACCTGGATGAAGAGTTAGAATGTACCCTCAGCAAGTTTGCTGACGACACCAAACTGGGAGGTGTGGTAGATACACCAGAAGGCTGTGCTGCCATTCAGCGTGACCTGGATAGGCTGGAAAGCTGGGCAGAGAGGAATCTGATGAGGTTCAACAAAGGCAAGTGCAGGGTCCTGCACCTGGGGAGGAACAACCTCATGCACCAGTACAGGCTTGGGGTGGACCTGCTGGAGAGCAGCTCTGCGGAGAGGGACCTGGGTGTCCTGGTGGACGACAGGTTAACCATGAGCCAGCATGAAAAAGCTGGCTGCCAAGAAAGCCAATGGCATCCTGGGGTGCATCAAGAAGAGTGTGGCCAGCAGGACGAGGGAGGTTCTCCTTCCCCTCTACACTGCCCTGGTGAGGCCTCATCTGGAGTACTGTGTCCAGTTCTGGGCTCCCCAGTTCAAGAAAGATGAAGAGCTACTGGAGAGAGTCCAGCGGAGGGCTACAAGGATGGTGAGGGGACTGGAGCATCTCCCCTACGAGGAGAGGTTGAGGGAGCTGGGCTTGTTCAGCCTGAAGAAGAGAAGGCTGCGAGGCGACCTTATAAATGCCTACAAATATCTGAAGGGTGGGTGTCAGAAGGATGGGGCCAAGCTCTTTTCAGTGGTGCCCAGTGACAGGACAAGGGGCAATGGGCACAAACTGAGGCACAGGAAGTTCCGTCTGAACATGAGGAAGAACTTCTTCCCTCTGAGGGTGACGGAGCACTGGAACAGGCTGCCCAGGGAGGTTGTGGAGTCTCCTTCTCTGGAGATATTCAAGACCCGCCTGGACAAGGTCCTGTGCAGCCTGCTGTAGGTGACCCTGCTTCGGCAGGGGGGTTGGACTAGATGACCCACAGAAGTCCCTTCCAACCCCTACTATTCTGTGATAAACCCCTACCACTGTAGCAAAAAGCCCTTTGACCTGAGGTAGCTGCAGTAGACTGTTAACCCTTTACATAAGGAAAGTAGAGGTATTTTTAATCATTTGCTTAATGAAAGACAAGTGGTTTGGGGTTATTCTTGCCCACCCTTTTGAGGCAAGCTAGTAACTCTGAAAGCACTGCTTAGCAAAGCTATTGAGAAAGATACTACAGCAAAATACCAGGAATTTGTGTTTGCCATGTTAGAGATCTGAGACTCAAGCCTGGTTCTCTTTTTAATCCTTCACCAACACTGAAGGGAGGTCACCAGAACAGCTAAGGTGGAACTCTCCCGGTAAGCATCTTGTCCATTCTTTAACAAAGAAGGAAAAACACCTCTCTGTTAAAAGACTTTTATTAGCAAACCATTTCATTCTCAAACAATTAACAGTGCAAGATCATTTGCTGAAGAGTAGCAAGGAAACTTAATTTGACATCCATGAGCATTTTCTTTAACAAATAAAAGATATATTCCTGTTATTAGGGGTTATGGCATCGAAACCAGGTCTTGACAATCATAATCACTACATTCATTCACTGGAAACCAGAACCAGGAGAACCTGTCCCCTGCTTTTTTTAATCTGCCTGACTTTGACTGGCCAATGTGAGATTTGGAGAAAAAAAACGAAAAAAAAAAAAAATTGTGTATGCTCAATAAGACAGAATGGAAACTTACTTTGGGGCCTGGAAGTCCTTGTTTTCCTGGCGGGCATATGCAGGGGGCAGGCGTTGAGCCTACATCACTAGGACCATTCATGCACTACCAAGAGTGAAACCAGCCATCAATACACATGCCAAAAGCATTCAATAAATGTATCATAACATTATACGAAGCTGATGTTCCTTAGGTTGCATAGGTCCTGGCTTTCACTCCTTTGTTCAGCTGGAAGTTCTGCTTACCTGAATATTGCCCTCCAACTACATTGCACGCATGAATTCATCATTTTACCCAGAAGAAAAATAAATAAAAAATTAAGTACCGATACTGGGCTGATATCTGAAACTCTGTTTGCTTTTCCACAAATATTTTGTCATATAGGTTGATAATTTTAAACCTGGCAACATGCAAAACACTTCTCCTAAACTAATTGATATTCATCATCTAAAATGTGATCATTTATCAAATACAAATACTTAAATGAAGTTTGTAAAAGAATCTAATAAATATTATGTATAGCACAATGACCACAACCAATGGGCATGCTATCCTGTGTAGCAATCCTGAAAAGAACGTAAAGCCCAAGTCCCTCCTGGGCACATTTCCCAACTGTAAAGCTACCTGAGGAAAGGTCAGGCACGGCTGCTACCACTGACTCCTACAAGTCATGAGTCCTGACACCCAGGATACCCATCCTCCAAAGGCCATTAAGTGACCTCCTCCAGACTATGCTCCCTGTACAAACAGCGGTAAACACTAAACTTTGGCAGTCCACACCACCCTCTAGATTAGGTGTTTACCTCTCACCATCAAGACCATATGAAACCTCAATGTTTCATCAAGGCAGGCAAGGGGAGAGCTATTAGATCAAATCCACTTGCCCAAGGTCAGGCACCCAAAATTTAGGCGCATCTGTAATAAATCTATATGCTGAAGTTAGATTCAGTGAATTTTTTTTCACCCAGCAAGTCCTTAGAGCTATGGAAAGGCAAAAATTTAAGAATCCAAGATACAAAAAAGCATATTTTGTGTTTACTATCTAAAAAATTTTCTATAACATTTTACTCATATTTACTAAAATAACGCAGACTTTCTACAATGTCCTCTGAATGGAATTCTTTCTCAGAATCAGATGATTGATCAAAACACAAACCCATGTTTCCTTTGCAATGCTACCAAGTGGCGTTACAAGGATGGTTAGGGAAGCTATCATCACATGAAGCAGGTAACAGCTACCTGACTGTGCATACCCCCATTCACTTTGCAACAGCATCCAACCCTGCAAACACAAGTAACTGAATTGAACCAGGGAAAAAATCTGGCCGTTTAATCTAATAAACATGGCTTTCTTCATAAAACTGATATTTACTTTGTCTATTGACTAGAGTTCAATTCATGGAAATCCAGCACTTTTAAGCTTAGCAAACCTCCGTCCACTTTGCAAAACAATGTATATATTCCCTAGAATAATAAGAAGTTTATATAAAGTCAAATACTACCTTAAAGTGAGTTTGAGCAGTTTAGGATTGAGCCTACCTCTCCATTCTGAAACAAGAAGAAACACAGATTAAGAGTACAGCAATATTTGGAATAAGCAAAATTCATGCATTTGTAAACACTACCAAAATCATTCATAAATTTAGGGCTGTAACTATCAAGGAATTAATAGTTCAGAATTCTAGTCTTTCTCAGGCTTATGTGCAGCTGCTATCAATGCATATGAATTCTTAGTTTATTTCATTACAATTGCTACCAGTAGCAATTTTTAAAAGGCAATGACAAAACTACAATTAATACTGAACCATGTAAATATTTACAGACTAAATGTTTAGGTTTGGGTCAAACCTTTTTCCAGGAGTAACTTCCAATCAAAACAATCCTCTGCTTACTCATTCATGTCAAGAGAATGTACCAAAATATTTCTAAAATCTCTCATCTCTGCCTCAGTCCAGCATCTGGGAAAACATACAGAGGCACAGAGGCAAGGCTGGCTTTTTCTCTTTCCTATGTGACTGCATTAGCCTCTGCTATCAATTGAATGAAGTTTTCCAGTATCTGCAAGGCCACAGAACAATCCATCCCCAAATATTTCAGCATACCAACCATGAAGTTGGTTTCATAGCCACCATTAGCTGCACCATGTACAGGAGTTGTCTAAAAGGCACACAGTCACCACAGACTTCATACACAGTCTGTGGAGAGACACAGCTTCCTCTGTATTCAGTTTTCACCTCAAGCAGCTTCTAGAGAAGGTTATCTTTCTCCACGGATCATAGAGGGAGCTTAAAATTACTATGCAGCTAGGCATCTCCAGGAAAGGGGATGAATTCAGGCTGTGATCAGTACATACAGCCCCTGCTTAGCTCAGGAGCTCTGACACAACACAACCACGCTCTGACAGAATACAACCACAAACCACATATTCCTCCTTGGAGATCATCCATCATCTTTATTTTCTGAAGGAGTCCAGAATTTCATGGGTAAAGTCCAAGTTTAATTTACAACAACAGCAAGTGAAACTAACTGAAAAAGAAACAATCTTTTTGCTCAGGCTTCTTGCCAAGTCACAGAGAACACAAGATATGATGGATTTTTTAGTGTTTGACTTCTTTATGCAGAATTTTTTTTCATTTGTTTACATTTCATATCCTACTTCTATTTTGTACATGGCAAAAAGATATATGGTGCAGTTAGATAGACAAATACTAAATTTACTCCAGGATTTAAAGCTAACATTACAAAAGTGTTCCTGAACCCATTAGTTCTTGTCACGCAGAGTCAGATTTCCAAACAGCTAATAATCCAGCCGCCTACTCGTTGCTTAACTGAAAGCTGTGAGTTTTGAACAAGCCCTAATAAGGGTGCTGATTGCAATAGACACACTGGCCCCAAACAAATAACAGAAAAACAGACTAGCTGAGGGTCTGTGCAAGTCTGACAAAACCCCAAAATATCTGGATGTTACAGATTCATAGGTTCTATTGTCAAACTGACAAAATGGTCCCAGCACTAAACCAAATGATAACATGAAGAATATAGGTTTACACAGTAAGACACTCGTGCTCATGTCTGATTATCTTTAACTCAGTTTGCTTTAGACACCAAAGGAGGACATTTTGAATGAAACTGTACCCATAAAACAATCTCTTGCTTATATTCTGAGTTGGGAGCTGAATGCTTCTGAAAATATGGCTCCCACTGTGTGTCATGAATGGTTTCCAAATCTGTTTGCACGTGTTTTACATTTCATTGCATAATTAACTGTAAGTAAGAGGACAAAGAGAGGGTCAAAGGATCTCCGTAAGTTTCCTAATTGTGTACATGCATCATAAAATCCTGTACAGGATTTTGTTTTTATCTTATCCATAACACACTTCATGAAATCTTGGCAACACTTCAGTAAATGTATTATTTAACACAGACATCCGCATAAATAGTTCTGATAGTAAAAGGTGATTTAAAAATATAGGTTTGTTGTTTATGCACAAAAATTTCAGAGATTGAATGGCCTGAGACGTAGCAAAATACGTGTATCAGATGAGTTAAAAAGTAATATCTAAAGTCTTTTACACTCCTGTAACATAGTAATTTTATTAAAATATAATGTTTAAAATCATAAATTGTAACAGAAGATTCTGAGATTCTTCTGTACTGCTGTCAAATTTCCACCACCAAATATCTAAATTAAAAAAAACTTCTAAAATACATTTGTGCAAAAATAAGGCTGAAAACAGACAAGCTTCGTGTCACTTGATACTGCACAGGTAACAAGCGTTTGTTTGCATCAGCTGAATCAATGCAGTATTACTTATTCTAAGAATTCATTGAGTCAGCTTTAAACAGTGATTTGTAAAAAATGCCAAGCAGTGCTCAGAAGTTCATCTATCATACTCACAAATCCTGGGATCTCACAGACTGTTTCTCGATTATTTTGCTCTGGGTCACAGTAGATTCGCAGCTTTTGTATATCAAACTATAATTCAAAACATAAAGGACTTTTTTTTAGAGAAAGTGTTAATAGTCTGACATTAAGTTAGTTTAAACTATAACCTTCTTAAATTATATCATCCGCAAGTTTAAAAAAACGAACAAAATACTACAAAGCAAGAGAAACTGGAAGCTCTCTGTGTCCACTACAGCTAAAAGTCAATTGAAGATGTAGAAACATTTTCAGTCGGGCTGTTCACAATGATTAACACATGCAACCAATTAAACATTCTGTAACAGAATTATCTAAAGAAAAATAATCAATCCAAGATTTTATTTTCTAAACTAACTGAAATCACCACTCCTAATCCTTGGCAATAAATCCAAACACTCACAGCACAAATTACACTGGCTGCCAATATCACTGGGAAACAGGTTACAACCGCACAGGTAAAACCAACCTTTCCCTTTTTACCTTTACAGTCCTGGGAAGATGTTTTTACACTGACCTGTGTAAAAGGTCAAATTGATATAAGATGTAAAAGGTCTACTAGATGTAAGATTAGTAAATTTTGGTGAAGCATCAGATGGCATCCCTGACACTTGAAAGAATTTGGTTTAGAGTTTAGCTGTGTAACATAAAGCTTTAAAAAGCAACCATTAAAAGCACTGGCACCAGGTAACCAAAGGTTTGTGCCATTCTGCTCTGTCCCTATACTCCAGAAAAATTAAACCGCTGAAGTCAGTTTTTCTAGCACACGCTATCATCACTGAAAAGAGAAAAAAGCCCTGTTACTCTTATCTGGAATCACAGACTGTAAGTTGGACTAGCAGGAGAAGAAAGCACAGAAAGTCTGTTAATACCATGCCTAGTAATATGTGTTTTCAAATTCAAAATGCCTACACTTCACAACACTTAAGTATGCATACAAGTCTATCACTGCTATACTGGATAGCACTTCAGCCAGTAAGATTCTAATTAAATTGAGAACACTTGCAAAATATCACTAGAAAAATCTGAATCAGAGCACAGAAAGAGAATTCACCAAAGAATCTCTGAAGAAGATTCTTATATCATACTTTGTATCCAACTCCAACTGACTTCTTAAAGGATTTAAAAATACCTTTTCACTGAAAGGCGGTATACAGATTCCTTAAAATATTTCTCTATAATCACAGTTCAAATAGAAATATCCTGGCAAAGTTTGACTGTCAATGCTTTGCAGACTGCATCGCAGTCGGAGAAAGGAAATAACTTATTTTGACTATAGAAATCACCTGGAAATATAAAATTGCAACCTGAGGCAGATTTTCTACTTTTCTTCTACTACACTGTCAGAAGAGGACCTTATACAATTCGACTTTCCTAAGCTATTCTCATTTTTATTTTAGGTAACATGTCTTGCTACTAACATTCTTTAACTCAGAAACCGTATTCCTGGGAATCTATAAAAGTCCCATTTCTGCAACGACTTATGAGAAAAACCAAGACACAACAACAACAGACAACCAACTCTAGTCCTACCATGCACAAACCTATAAAAATAGTATAATCTCGCATCAACAGAGAAAATGCATAAGATGATTGATTACAATTCTGAAATCTCTTTACTTTCCTTGCAATAAGTGCTTAAAGTCCCATCAGAAATCTGTGACAAACATTTAGTAGCTTTTGCAAAGGGGTATTTTAGTACACGGACAATGTTACCACCAGAAATGATGAGTCACACACACAGTGCATCATCCAAGTTTCCACGTACACTTTTGGAATATGATAATAATAGAACTGAAGCCTGGCTACAAATACATAAAATTCAGGAGTAACTGAGTAAAGAGTTATCTGAAGAAATGTCTGACCCAGAGTATCTGAAGAGAGTTAATGAAGATGGTGAATAACACATTAATATATTTTAACAGGAGCAGTAAGGATCATGAAATTAGAGTACAAAAAAAGCATCGCTTTCAAAATAACTAAAAAAAATGTCTACTTATGTAATTCAGTATTTCTTAGTATTGTTTCCATTACTATCAGTCTAATCAGTAATGTCACTACCACATTGCTATAACTATAAGGAAACAATCTATTTAGCAGTACGACAGAAACAGAGTTGATACATCTTGTACTTTCATGACAGCTACTGATGACAAAGAAGCTTCATCAAAATTTTATCTCCCTCCTTTACCAGCATAACCCATACACTGATGGAAGGAAATTACACGTAAGTGTCAAGCACAGCGCAAATCCCCTGCTTTGAGACACCGTCTCCCAAGTTCAGGTGACCACATTGCATCAAATTTGCTTTTCAGCAAAAATGAATACCCCTTGAAGTCAGTGAGGCCAACCAAGCACCCACCACACAGGATACATCAGTTGTGCTGAGTCCTCCTGACCATTTCTGTTCCCTCTCAACTATCAATATGTTGTAAATTAAATTTCACTCTAGTGTAAATTAGAAGAGTAAGTTCAAGAAAACAGAAGGCACCAATGCAATGTTAACCCACAGTAGGATTTCTGAATTATTGTGGTTTTAGCATATGCGTACCTGTACAGTTTCCTCCTTTCCAGAATACTTTCCTATTTGCGTTAGGCCACTGATGTAAATACCTAAAACAGGATGTAATGGCTTGGTCTCAATTTCTTGGTCATCTATATACAAAGTTACAAAGTCTTCTGTTACTAAGAGACGAATTTGATGCCAGCCTTCATCAAACAGCGTCTATGAAAAGTGAAGAAAAGAGAACTGTTTAAAACAAAATGTCATCAATTTCAATAACAACAAAACTGCATCTCAAAATTTCAACTACTGTTAACGGTTGAGATGATCGATGTTCCAGGTTTTGTCACAGAAAAAACTGTAAACTGAATAGGCATAAAACATTTGCCAACTAATAATATAATTGAGAAGACAGTATTTGGTAATAATTAATCCATATTTCAGAGTTATTTTACAACTCACATAGACTTTTTCAGTCTACGATCTTGAACATGCTCAAACCTGTATTTGATAAAAATATGAAGCCAGTGGTAAATTTTTCAGCAGTGGTATATTGTCTCATACACTTCAGGACTTAAATCATGGTGAAAACAAATTGCTACTTGAAAGTCTTTCTACTTAATATCTTATGAAAAAAAATCTTACAGACAACATGATATTAGTGGAAAGAATCACAGTATTGCAGTGAATAAACCAAATATTACATTCACTATGGCACAAAAACTCAGGTTTCTAAAGCTTAAGATTTCATTTAAAAAAATAGCATAGTTCTACCAGTAATACAGAATGTGAGATACCTTTAAACAAGTATTTATCTCACCAACCTTAGAAATGAAATTCAACATAGGAAGAAATGCTGCCTTCTTGAGCCTATCCATTAATTTCAAAAACAGTCTAGCTCTTTAGCCTGGCCTAGACCAGATGCTTACCTTTTACATACCTAAATTTAAGAGAGATTAATCCCACACTAAATTGGTATACGTAAGCGTAAAGTGAAACGTACATCCTTCCATATATCTTTGTTACCTTTTTTAGACATAAAGAGAAATTTAACCGTATTTCACTTAATAGTATACACCCCTAGATAGCAGTTGTTTCTATTTTCATTTGTCGATAAGGTTTTTATTTATTTACAATGGCTCTCATTACAAGATAAAATTAACAACAGATCAGAATTTATAACATTTCCATTTTCCTGAGTAAAAGTGATAAATTACCATAAAGGTTTACTAAATACGAAGGTTCATGAAAAGCATAGTGATATTTATAGTGTGTTTAGAGACATACAGCTCTAAAAAGGGCATAAAATTAATGTTCTCCATAAGACCAATACAAGCATGGAGGAACACAAAAGTAAAAAAAAAGGAAAAGTCTTCTTTTCATGGTGAAGTTCATGGATACCTGCGACTGCACAAATAAGATTGATTTGTCACTGTAGGTGCCAGAAACAATTAAATACAAACTTTTGGATTTACTTGAAACTGAATTTTCTAACAATTTCCAGCAAATCAAGTTTCACATTGCTTTTTAAAAAAAAAAATTATTTTGCCTACAAATAATTATAGAAAGGCAGAGGATATTTGGAAAGAAAAAATAAAATTCTCCATCCAATAATAGAAGAATAAAATACTTCTCCCTAGCAAAACTTAGTAGTTAAGACCTTCTCTTGGACAGGACTTCTTCCTTCTCCAAGGATTTACATTTCAAATAACTTCAGCCTGATTTGGAGTAAGGATTCGAATGCAGGCCACCGTTTCCCAGAAAAGTTGAACCCACTCGGTCATGCAGTGCTCCAGCAGTAAATCTTTAGCATTCTTTGTCTGCTGAAGCATCCCTCTCTGTTCACTTAACTAAGATTCCCTGTGGTAGGAATGGGAATGTCTGGGCTGCATATTGCTATACTGCTACAAAACCAAGAGTAGAGACATCCAATCTCCTTCCCTCTGTCTGGAAGATTGCAAGAGAACTTTCAGATTACACTAAAAGACAATAAAATTGGTTTGCACAAAGAAAGGAATCCCTTCCGCGAGAAAAATAAGCTCCATGGAATTTTTATCCAACAGTGTACTAGACAAATCCAGATTGAACTCTCATTTCATAAGCTGCTATTTACTCTTCTGGAGAAGAATGTAACTTCTGTCATTATGTATTTTCAAGGAATTTAGACACTTAACAAAAAATCTCTCTAAAACAACTATTTTCATTCACATTTTCTAGACTCCATATCAAAGGCAGAAAATACTTTCCAGCATGCATTAAGCAAAGAGCTGTGTGAAAAAAGGTCTCTGTGATCTCCACAATTACCTGCTGGAAGCTACCAAGTAGAAAGCACCTGCAAAGCATTTACAGTGATGACCACTGCGGATACTCTGGCAACATGGGTAAAGTACCCCCACCTATTTTTAAACGCTGAAACAGTCAGAAATAGGACCACACATTCTTAAAAAACATAAAGGGCAAAGGAATAGCATGTACTTAAATGAGTATTCCAGCATGATGATGACTTACTCCTTACCTTTACACGAGGTGCAGCAAAAGTAATAACTTGCGTGCCATTTATTAAACTTGTAGTAGTGAATGATAAAGTTTTCTCTTCTCCATTAATAGTGACTGCTATCTGTGGTCTCTTATCCAGGCTTAGAATTCTCCACAAATCCCACGTCTTCTTTACTTTAAATCTTTGAGTGGAAACAAACACATAGGATGGAGGCAGACCTTCTGGAAACACATTCCTAAATACGGGAGAAGTGGGGGAAAAAAAAAGACAGTACTTGAATATTCGTATAAATCTTAAAATACGTCTCTCTCACTTTTAGCAAACAGAAAAAAACTTAATAAATTTAGATGTGTATTTACAAATTCAAATACCTTGTCAATTCTGACAGGTCAACACGTGAGGTTACTTCATAAGCTTTTGCATTAGTGGTTGGTATTTGAATTCTTTTTTTAACCTTTTTCTTCACGCCTAATCCTACAAGAATGTCAAATCCTTTTTCATCTCGAGCTGCCACTGGAATTCTTGTCGGACAAACAGATTCTGCAAAGTAACAAATGCAAGTATAGCTCAAATTATGATTTAAATCTTTCAAAAAGTAATCTCCCACATACCTAATTTTTTATAGCTGCCTTTCAAGAAATAAAAGAGAATTGAAAACTGTCAGGTAAGTATAACACGAGAGACGTGACACGCAGAATCCTCAGAGACATTAAGTGAGAATACTGACACGTCATATTTTAATGCAATTGCATTCACATACTATTTTGAATTGCTATTAATTGTAGTTAGAAGGTATTAGGTATTACAGTATTCCAGGGATGGGGCCTCCACTACCTCTCTGGGCAACCTGTTCCAGTGTTTCACCACCCGCATTGCAAAAGATTTCTTCCTTATACTTAGTCTAAATCTACCCTCCCTTAGTTTAAGAACCATTATTCCTTGTCCTGTCCCAACAAGCCTTGCTAAAAAAGCCTGTCCCCATATTTCTTATAAGCCCCCTTTAAGTACTGGAAGGCTGCAGTAAGGTGTCCCTAGAGCTTTCTCTTCTCCAGGCTGAACAGACCCAACTCTCTCAGCCTTTCCTCACAGGAGAGGTGCTCCAGTCCTCTCATCATTCTATGGCCCTCCTCTGGACTCGCTCCAACAGCTCCATGTCTTTCCTGCGCTGAGGGCTCCAGAGCTGGACGCAGGACTCCAGGTGGGGTCTCACCAGAGAGAAGCAGAGGGGCAGAATCACCTCCCTTGACCTGCTGGCCATGTCTCTCTTGATGCAGCCCAGGATACAGTTGGCCTTCTGGGCTGTGAGCACACATTGCCAGCTCATGTCCAGCTTTTCATCCACCAGTGCCCCCAAGTCCTTCTCGGCAGGGCTGCTCTCAAGCCCTTCATCCCCCAGCCTGTATTGTTGCCCCGACCCATGTGCAGGACCTTGCACTCGGCCTTGTTGAACCTCATGAGGTTCACACAGGCCCACTTCTCAAGCTTGTCCAGGTGCCTCTGGATGGCATCCTGTCTTTCTGGCATGTCAGCCGCACCACTCAGCTTGGTGTCATCTGCAAACTTGCTGAGGGTGCACTTGACCTTGCTGTCTACGTCATTGATAAAAGTAGTAAACAGCACTGTTCCCAGTACGGGCCCCTGAGGGACACCACTTATCACCAGTCTCCATTTGGACATTGTGCCGTTGACCACTAGCCTCTGGATGCTACCATCCAACCAATCCCCCAGCCACCGAACAGCCCTCCCATCAAATCCATATCTCCCCAATTTAGAGAGGAGGATGTTGTGGGGGACTGTGTTGAAGGCTTTACAGAAGTCCAGACAGATCACATCCATAGCTCTTCCCTTGTCCATTGGTGTAGTCACTCCCCCACAGAAGCCCTCTAGGTTGGTCAGGCAGGACTTGCCCTTGGTGAAGCCATGCTGGCTGTCTCGAATCACCTCCCAGACCTCCACGTGCTTTAGCATAGCTTCTAGAAGGATCTGTTCTATTATCTTCCAGGGCACAGAGGTGAGGCTGTCAGGTCGGTAGTTCCCAGGGTCCTCCTTTCTACCCTTTGTAAAAATGGGCACAATGTTTCCCTTCTTCCACTCAGAGGGACTTTACCTGACTGCCATAACTTTTCAAATGTCATGGAGAGTGGCTTGGCAGCTACATCAGCCAATTCCCTCAGGACTCTGGGATGCATCTCATCAGGTCCCATAGACTGATGTACATTCAGGTTCCTCAGGTGGTCACGAACCATGTGTAACATTATACATTAGGAAACTATTCTTTATTTCCAATGGCATGTTGAAGTGTTACTTAAAAACATTCCCAGTACAGTAGATCTTTTGTGGATCATCTGGATCATCTTCTGGCAGGACTATTTTGATTGATAACTAACCAAGCCATTACTCAGGATGCAGAAGTCAGTGGCAAAATTAACAACTGTCTTCCACGGGAAACAGGGTTGTGTTTCCAGTCTATAGTACCAGTCAGAGCAATTCTCTAGCCTCTGATGAAATCTTGTTCCCTTTTAGTGTTTTTACATAGCTTTCAGATGCTTTATTTTTCCTTCCTGAAGCAGGAAATAACTTTTTGATGTTAAATCCCATTATCTAGCACAAAGGAACTTTTCTCAGCATCCTCCAGACATACTTCTGAGGTCTGCATTGAGTATTGTTTTCAAATGCATTCCTGGCATACAATCTTTTCTATATTCTTGCTAGAGAATATTAATACTACAGGAACATTCGACTTCCAGAATAAATATTAAATATTCCTTAAATATTTGGGGACTTTTTCAGACAAGTTTTTGTTCTCGGATGACAGGTTCGGCAGGTTTTTTCACCCTGCCATTCTCTAAAATGAACACTAGAGTTCCCAAAAGGTACACGAGAGCCCTCCATCCGCAGGGTTGTTTGTAATAGCACTACTTGCTACACAAACCACTGCACCTCAGCCTCCTTTTTCCAGAATGGAAATACTGCCCCTGTGCTCTGGTATCTACTTTCACATAATAACGAAGTTAAAAACACCATAGAGTAAAGGCTGGCATTTTTTTAGACGTTAAAACAAAGACAGTCAAGAGACAACTGCAAAATTTCCAGGCAGTTTCATGTGGCTGATCACAGTCAAATCATTGCTGCTTTGCCCTCATGGAACTCCCACAGTCAAAGTGAATCTTAACAACATGAATAAAATAATCCACCACTCAGATATAAAATTTCCAGTGTACTAGTCTTTCAGTTCACCTGCTAAAGACATTGTGGTTAGAAATGAAGCTGCCAACTGGCTCTGATTGCTCTTCGAGAGAGGCATCTCAATGCTAATGTGAGGGAGGAACGCAATGTAAAAGACTGGAAGCAAAGGGTCACTTCAAGTGAAACAGTATGGACACTTTTGTATATATAGCCAACATTTGCAGATTACTGCTGTAAGAGTAGTGTCAAATATTGCAGCTGAGTTTTAAAGGATACTAGTTAACTTAATTCTGAAAGCCAAAAAGCCTTCTTAATGAAATGTAAGACTTCTTCTAAACCTTATTTAAAGAAAATATCGTGTTTATTTTGGGGGATTTCTCACTGTGTGAAGATTTATTAAAGAATTTAGCTGTCCTTAGCTGATTTAAATTTTAGACTGGCCACCTTACTACATCAGTCACAAGGACATATGATTTTCATAAGTGTATCAAGAAATAAACACTATTATCCTCAAAATAAGTATCTCCATATTTTTTCAATGATGTCCATACTAAAAGTGAGAGCAAACGAAAAGGATTTTTCATTCTCACTAAGTGCAGAAATATAGTATAACTGAAATATGACTTGCATCAATTCTTGGTAATAAAACATACAGCACTGATAAATATTTGCTGCATAATAGAGTCCTTCTGAGTGATATATTTTAGAAGCAATTTGCTATCTTTTTTATATATACAGGAAAGCCAATGTTTTACAAAGTTATCAGAAAACTCAATGCAGTAATACTGCTAGCATTCTAAAGCTAAAAAGTCACTTTACAATGTTGGTCTTGGCTAATTCTTCTATAAAATCCTTCTAAAAAAGATCATAACAGCTGGTTACAATTCCAGGCACTCTTGCCAAGAGTCTTTCTTCTGGGTTTTTCAACACACACTAGCGGAAGAACTCCTGTTTGTAATGATAGGCTATCCTCTCAACTGTCAAGCAGAAATGCTGGACTGTGGATGAGTATCAGCTGCACCTAGGAACAGGATAAAGACAGCCCTAGATTCTCAGCATTGTAAGAACTGCTCAGCTATTTTAGGGTTTCTAAACTTTATCAATGCAAAAAATTTGGGGCTTAAGGCAAAATGCTATATACCGAAATTAAATACACACTGTGTTAAAGCACCATATCCTTCCCAAATATACCTCTCTGTTTAATGGAGAAAATAACATCTTGGGAGTGATTTCTGCAAACAAGATCAAAACGAAAGAAGATCATAGTAAAGATTATCAGATGCCTTAGGTTACATTAATCATGCATTCTGCTTGTGTAATAAGCACAGAAATATGGGTACAGAACTACATTCTACAGACCTCATATATTTTATAATCAATTACTTACCTTCACAGAGTTTCTGCTTTATAACTTCTTTAATTCTTGATATTGCAATATAATCTTCAACATAAAATACGTAAGTTGATGAAGGCTTGTTGGCAATAGCTTTAAGTTCATCTTCCTCAATTTCTGAGCCAACACCAATAGCAAACAAAGTGATTTTATTTTTCCTTGCTTCTGCTGCTACATCTTTGACTTCATCTTGTGACTTTCCATCAGTGAGAACAACTGCTATTTTTGTTAAAAATCTTGAAGATTTTGCAAAAAGATGGTCAAAGGCAAACTGAATAGCTCTTCCTGTTCTTGTATTTCCTCCCAGGTAGCGTATGGACTCCATTTCCTTGATGAGGTTCTCGGTGGATTCATGAGTTCCCAGAGGAATTTCAAGTACAGGGTAATCGCTGTACTGGACAACTCCAACTTGAATAAACTTTGGCCCTATGTCAAAATTTCTTGTAATATTGACAAGCCAGCTTTTGATTATTTCAAAGTTTTCTGGGCCAACACTGTAAGAGCCATCTAAGATAAAAACTAAATCCGCTGGAGCAGTTCTGCAACCTAAAAAAAAAAAAATCAAATATTTTAATGAACTCTTCCACAGGAAATATTTTTCACATAAATTACTGTTTGTATTAGAATCTGTATTGAATCTGTATTGACAACACATTCCAGTTCAAAAAACCCTGCTGAGTTTATCAGAGAAAACAAGACTGTTTCTGTAAGCCACACAGATCTGACTTGTTATCTGAAAACCATACCATTTTCTGGTTTTTACATTATCACCAGAAATGACTACAAAAAAATCTGGAATTCAGGCTCCTCAGCTGGCAATTGCATTTCATGCAATCAGCAGAGGAATACATTTTGTTTTTTTCCACATCTCTTTGCCTGCAGAGATGATCAACATAAAAACTCATTTTTGTTAGCAAACCATGCACACTGCAGAGAAAGGCTATAGTCCGAATGCTCCAGAAGTCAGCAGTAATATCCTTTTATAAATACACTTTAATTGACTTCCAGTACTGCTACATGGCACTTACAGAAGCTGGTAGCTTAGTCTGATGTTAGTAGAGAAAAAAAGCTCAGTGAACGAGCTCAACCTCCAGAATATAAGATCGTGTAAGCATTTAACAAATATAATGTAACTGCGTGATGACTTAGGCATGGATTCAGCTCTCCTAGCTGTAGTTACTTATAAATGGAAGTTTTAGACTGACATGCCAACTACAGGCCATGGACTAACACAAACATTACTATAAGACAGACCTATACATCTTATATGCACATCCTCAGATGCAGGGCCTAACTCTCTAGAGGAGAGAATCATCTTCCATCGATTGTGAAAGGAGCTCAGAAACTGATACACGAGGTGCCAAGGAGATGGCCAAAACCAGGAGAGATTACTTTGATCCCATGACACATGGGGTCATGGGGGTTGCTGTCTAATATTGTGCTTTCTGTTTTGTGAAAGGCTGCAGCTCCACCACAGAAAGGAGAGCTTTGCCTTGTCCTCACATCTGCCTATGGACACTTCCGGTCAGGTCAAGATTCACCTTCCTTGAAAGCAAGTGACCACAGCCGCTGGAGAGATGCTTTTGCAATGCAGGTGGTGGTGAAGAGAAAAGACATTGGGAGAAAGAGCAAGGGGCGAGCAGAGTGCATCACTCTGTGGTCCAGGGATATGAATCACAGAGTAATTCCAGTTGGAAGTGACTTTGGACATCATTGGATCCTGCTGAAAGGAGGCCCAGATTAAAGCAGGTAGACTGAAAAAAATATGTCTTTCTAGAGACCAAAAGGAATTTTATGGAACTGAAAATTGCTGGATTGAGAGCAAAACTGGAGGAAAAAGACCTAACCTGAAAGTATCGTTGTGGCCAGAGGAAAGTTTTCCACACTCTTTTTGTTCAGACACTTTGTCGTTCAAAAAGCTACCTTGTTTTATCTTTTTCTTTTCCATAAACCAGATTTAGAATATAAAACTCTTTTTGGTGGGGTTTGAGACCCTAATTTTGAAGAATATGCAAGATGGTCTGTCCCAGAGCTGGGGTTATCTCAGCTTCCTGTCACAGAATCTTTATTTTTCTTCCTTAGTTTCTCACACAACATCAAGCTAGTCAAAACATGACTTCTGAAGAAATGAAAATGTAAATACTCAAAACACAAGCTGAAATCAAGACTGGAGCTTTACATATCCATCTGTCCCCTTGTGCATTTCCAAGACAGAAAAAGAAATAAAGACATTCCCTTCCTAAAGCAGAAATAAGATATTTACATTACTTATCATATATTATAGGATTTTCACCAGGAAAATTACACTGGAAAAAAAAATCACCATCAACAGGAGTGTACATGTGGACCTGAAAATGGATACTATAAATTCAAGGTATGCTTTGAAGTTGCCCTTATCTGAAATATAAAAATTAAGACTTACTTGCTCTCATTTCCCCATCTTCAGCTGAGATATGTTCACAAAGTAGCAGAATTAACACCGTCTGAAAAAATGTTACGATCTGTGCCATGTGTATTGTATTTTCAAAGTCTTGAGATTAAACTACATGGGGAAGAAACAAACAGAAAATACAGTGTTATTACATTACAAAGCAAACCCAGACTTCTGTTTTATAAAACCTGTCCATGAGGAACAACTCTGAACTGAAACTGCAAGCCCAGATGTAAGGCCAGCCTGCAATGGACCACAGACCCAAAAAGTGTCAGTCAGGTATGTAAGCCCAAAACTAAGATTCCGAACTCAACGACACTGACCAGCCTTTCTGCGGAAGCTGTTGTCACCAAGGCACATTTATATACTCCTCCTGCTAGGTATATACATGAGTGGGTTATATTCCCAGCCCCAGTCACACTTTTCCAATGGCTATCCCGCTCTGCAGCCATTACCCAAAGACTTGACAGCTACTGCTCCAAAATACGGCAAGTGTTTACATATCGGGTACTGGTGGGGAGACGTTACTTCGGTCTCAACCCACACACCCATCTCCTTCAGGGAGTCTGGGACACTTCCCACCCCTCCACACCAGGGCTGAGAATGCCACCAGGAGTCAGGGTCTCAGCGAGCCCCAGCTCTCTCCCAGTACAGCCAAGGCCCGCAGACTGCGTACCATAACATCCCAGGTTACTCAGATTATATGCATCTTCAGCTTTTGATTTTTCCCTCTGTTTATGTCTCCTTTGTTATCCTGGTCTCTGAATTATATCCCCAAAAGGGTCCTGAAGCAAACATGTCTCCTGTTGCTGTCACAAACATTATTTGACAAATTTACTGAAATTAAGCCTTTAGCCATACTTATTACTTATGTTTACTGCAAAAAAATAGAATCATAATGGGGAAAGAAACATTTTTGAAGCACTTTATTAGAGATCCATTCATTTCAAGACTCAGAGAAAGAAAAATAGTATACTGAATCTCTTTTGTATTCTGATTTCTCATCCTCCAATCCAAATCCATTTTTCTAACTACATTTTATCCTCCACTATAAAACATGAACACCCTGACACAAAAAGTGAGGATTAGATGCTGGTCTGAGTAAGTGCATGCACTGGCAACTGAGGACTGGCATGGGTTGCCCAGAGAGGCTGTGGAGTCTCCATCCTCGGAGATACTCAAAAGCCCTTCTGGACATGGTCCTCAGCAACTGGCTCTGGTTTGGACCAAATGACTTCCAGAGGTCCCTTTCAACCTCAACCACTGTGTGACTCTTTGATTTCTACTAAAATATGTGCAGCAGTACTTGTTCATGTAAGTGGAGATTTGGTCAATCAAATGTCATGAACATAACAGAGGACAAAATTTTACAATAACTTCTAGCCATCTTTGCATACGTTAACAGAAACTTTTTTCCCCATTGAATTGTTTGGTTTGCATTCAGAACAACATTGTCTTTGTGCTGCTCAGTAATTGGCCAGCCAACCTACTGCTTTTAAATTTTCCCATATTTATGGGAAAATTGCCAAACCATGAATAAAAAGAAGATAAATTCTGGACAAATTTTCAGTAGCAGTTCAGGGCCAATTCATCGCATTGCCCTTCAGTGTCACCAAATATTTTACATCTAGCCAGAAGACTAAATATTCCTCTTCTCTCTACAGGCTTTGCTTTGTCAGTCACGTTAGCCTTTATCTATTACACACTAGTTTATCACCAGCATTCTTGCTGCTTTTTTTCAGCCCATTTCCTAGAATTGAAATATCTTCCTTGAAAAAGGCCAATATTCATTCCCTTTTCATATCCCTTTCTTCTAGTCATAAACCTTTACTTATGCCCACACCAAAATGATCTACACACTCACCTAAAAGGTCAAATATAAATGAAAACAGTTATTACACAACAAAATTAATAGTCACTGTATGACGGGGGGATGAAAACTTTGTGGTTTTGTCCTTTTCATATCACTCATCTTTAATTTTTAACTCTTCAGGGTAGACAAGGTGTCCACCACATTACCAGCAATAAGGTACTGGCAGATGTTCTAAAACTTCCATAGTGCTGGAAAATACTATGCTCCAAAAACACACAAAAGCACAGTTCGGCGTGCCTATTGCAAGTACCTCTTAGAAGAAGAAATAGGCAAATGGAAATAAGTAACCATTTTCCTTTCCAAGACTAGTCAGGGGAGTGAACTGAAGAGAATGCCATTTAATCACTCTAACATACTGAGCAACCACCAAGGAGCCAGTAAGCTGTTATCTGCAACAAAATCCTGCAGCAATTAAACGTAGACCTTTTTCTCTCTAAAGATGTATATATCTGACATGATGTTTTTAGGAAAATGATCTGGGAAAAAGGGATTACAGAGCTGTGAGGGCAAGATAATAACAAGTAGAGAGGCAGTAATTCAATGTCAGGTTCATTTCTGGTAGATTCCTGATCTGTATTTTCCAAATAGAAGATGTTCCACAATATCAGCAAATTTATTTACTCTGGCTTTTCGGTCAGCTGATTTGCTTTTTCCACTGCTTATAAAGCATTCATTCCATTAAGAAAAAAAAATAAAAATCCCCACAAACAACCTCGAGAAATTTCCAGGAAATGCTACTCTTACCTAATAGAATCCCCCAAAGTTAATAGTGCAAAACCATAATTATTATGTCATTAAATATCACCTTCAGATTACAGATAATTGCAAGGTAACACCATACTTTGTTATTCATATTA
The DNA here is from genome assembly GCF_030867145.1 of Opisthocomus hoazin. Classification (NCBI taxonomy): domain Eukaryota; kingdom Metazoa; phylum Chordata; class Aves; order Opisthocomiformes; family Opisthocomidae; genus Opisthocomus; species Opisthocomus hoazin. Next base: position 103,724,210 of record NC_134415.1, on the reverse strand, counting down.
CCTTGTGTCAGAATGAATGAAAAACCAGGTGAAGCACTTTGGGGTCTGCGGGATAGGACATAAGATGCACTGTTGCAATGCTACTACACAAATACTGGGATGTCAACTTCATTTAAAATGATTAAGTGGCAGTTTCTTGTCTCAGCTATTTGAAAAAGGATCTGTTTAAACCACAAAATTAAGTGTACAAGTAATACGTATGCGACACATGAGAAAATCTTACCATGGTAGAAGTGGACAATTTACATTGATTATTTCAAACTTGATAGTTTGTAAGATTCATCATTTTAAAATTACTTTCAGCCTTTTCTGTGGCAAGTGTTTACTGATGGGTAAAACACATCTCTCACAAAGCCAAACTAAGTGATACTAAAGAACATATGAAATTAAATTTATGTGGGAATTTGAACAGCAGGTAACCAAAGAAAGACAACTACATTCTTTGAGAATATCAGAAAAATGTCAGCCTACAACTGAAAAAATAAACCAACAGACTACTGTACAGAGAGTTTATCAAAAAAACACAATTCTGGCCCAAACAAGCTACAAAATCCTACCAACAACCCCAACAGAAATAGGTCCAAAAAATTGATACAGAATAGTTGTGAAAAAGATGACGAAGGAAAATATCACAATAGTACATTAAATATTTTTGGTGTTCATCATCTCTGCGATTGTCTGAATGGCTATTTATGTAAAATCCATAGAATTTATGTTAAAGGAAAATAAAAAACAAGCAAGTTAGTGAATTCACTGCATCAGTCTTCACTAAAAAGAGTACAGGGACTGCTACCATTAATATCACACCTTTTTGTGAATCTAAAGCAGCACACTAGATCTGCAAAATTCTTTGAACACACACAAAACTTGTATATGTCCTGTGCCATAAGCGCAGGCACTTCAGGTCAGACAGGGACACCAGGATCCTGCTCACTGGTGCCACTCTCCTTTCACCAACCCCTGCAAAAGCCATTAACACCTTCCTCAAACTGCACTGCTCATCCTTTCACAAACATTCCATAGAATCATAGAACCATAGAATGATTTGGGTTGGAAGGGACCTTAAAGATATCTAGTTCCAACCCTCCTGCCATGGGCAGGGACACCTTCCACTAGACCAGGTTGGTCAAAGCCCCATCCAGCCTGGCCTTGAACACTGCCAGGGAGGGGGCAGCCTCAGCTTCTCTGGGCAACCTCTTCAAGTGCCTCACCACCCACACAGAAAAGAATTTCTTTCTTCTATCTAATCCAAATCTGCCCTTTTCCAGCTTGAAGCCATTACACCTTCTCCTATCCCTACAGGCCCTTGTAAAAAGTCCATCTCCAGCTTTCTTGCAGGCCCCTTCAGGTACTGGAAGTCTGCTGTAAGGTCACCCCAGAGCCTTCTCTTCTCCAGGCTGAACAACCCCAACTCCCTCAGCCTTTCCTCACAGGAGAGGTGCTCCAGCCCTCTCATCATTTTTGTGGCCCTCCTCTGGACCTGCTCCATCAGCTCCATGTCTTTCCTGCGCTGAGGGCTCCAGAGCTGGACGCAGGACTCCAGGTGGGGTCTCACCAGAGCAGAGCAGAGGGGCAGAAACCCCTCCCTCGACCTGCTGGCCATGCTGCTTTTGATGCAGCCCAGGATACGGTTGGCCTTCTGGGCTGCAAGTGCATATTGTTGGCTCATGTTGCGCTTTTCATTAACCAGCACTGCCAAGTCCTTCTTGGCAGGGCTGCTCTCAATCCCTTCATCCACCCAGCCTGTATTTGTGCTCGGGATTGCCCTGACCCAGCTGCAGGACCTTGCACTTGGCCTTGCTGAACCTCATGAGGTTCGCCCAGGCCCACCTCTCAAGCCTCTCATTTACCCACTGCTACCTTCAGGGATGAACCCCCCAGATCGGCAGGAATGAGAGAAGCTACAGGGAAGAGGAAGGTGCTCAGAGCTGGCCAGGTGGGAAGGGGCGAGCAGGGGACTGCACAGAAGCCCTGTGCCCCTGCGGAAGGAGGTGCTCCACAGTTACACTAAAGCTTCACCACAGGAGAGGTACATGTGAAAGTAGCATTTACTGGCTGTCCTGGACCACAGAGAGTGTCAGGGAGCCTGCTTTAGGACCAGAGGGGAAAGGCCATGTCAAAACCACTGCAAACGGGAGATGATGGGCGTTACAGGGGAACTAGAAGGAAGGAAAGGAATATTCACGGGGATATGCTGTGGTGTGCTCCACTCATACACCCAGCAGAAACTTGCTGTCCTCTGAATTGTTTAGTTCTGTGTTCTCCTTCTATCATTCATTTGTATTCACCTCATTCGTAAATATATTTTAAACAACAGGGAAAAACTTCTGGGACGCCCTTCATATGACCCCACTAGTCAGGTTTCATAAAGTTGCCTTAAAACTCCTCAAACCAGAAGTCCCAAAAGAAAAAAGTAGAACAAGAAAGCAGAAATGTTTGCAAGTTCCTCCTGGCCCCAGCCCCACCTACCGAAACACAGAGAACCGCTGTTCACCATGCAGCCCTGCCCTCACATGAGGGGCATTCCACCAGTAAAAGAAGTAATACGGGCAATACCTTCACAAGCCTCAGTGTAGGGGAGCACAAGAGGGAATTACAGCTCAGGAATCATATATGTCTTGCACCTTACAGTGAAGAATTTCCATTCCTCACTAGTGAATGCTGCATCAGCCTTCAGTGTACATCTTTAATCTTGTAAGACATTAAATTAATGTAACTATCACATCAAAGCAAGGTTTCTTTTGGTAAAAACCATGCTCCAACTTATATTTCTTAAAAAGAAACAGTAAAATAATTGGCAAAACAAGCTTATCTGATTTGCAGAATCAAATTGTATTCCCTCAGCAGATCACTTTCTCCATCTATTTGTGAAAGTCCTTCCGTATTTCATTTACAACAAAGCTTGAAAAATATGAGATACTGAACTTGAGACCTTCATTATAACACCAAATAACTATTTAGTAGTCCAAAATGGACTTATTAATAGAAAGCAAAATTTAAAGGATAAACCCGAGACTTAAGTAACCAGGCAATGAGGATTCCATGAAAAACCCAGTGTTCAATTTATTTGAAAGAAAATAATAATATAGCACTGCTCTTTTAACAGTCAAAAGAGATGCCAAACCAACAACTCCAGAGACCAAACCTCTGTGTCTTCTTAACATAGTAATTATAGCACAGGCAACAGAAATGTGCTTGAAATTTCTTACAGAAAATACTGGCCCAAGTGCCTTATTGCTACCACAGAAAGGCCACCATTAATATCAGCCCAGGACCTCTCCACTGACATTGCCAAAAGCCAAAATTCATCACTGCTGATCACGTCCTTTCTATCTCCATGTTTTTAAGAGAATCACAGAATCATAGAACCATAAAATGGCAAGGGTTGGAAGGGATCTCACAGATCATCTAGTTCCAACCCCCCTGCCATGAGCAGGGACATCTCCCATTAGACCAGGTTGCTCAGAGCTCCATCCAACCTGGCCTTGAACACTTCCAGGGAGGGGGCAGCCATAGCTTCTCTGAGCAACCTGTGCCAGTGTTTTACCACCCTCATGATGAAGAATTTCTTCCTAATAACTAATCTAAATCTGCCCCCTTTTAGTTTAGAGCCATTCCCCCTTGTCCTGTCACTACACACCCTTGTGAAAAGACCCTGTCCATCCTTCCTGTAGGCCCCTTCAGCTACTGGAAGGCTGCTAGAAGGTCACCCTGGAGCCTTCTCTTCTCCAGGCTGAACAGCCCCAACTCTCTTAGCCTGAAACGGAGAAAGTTGTCTCTATGGTGGATCACGGAAGTCCTCACTGCTTTCTTCTCTGCCCCTGAGAGCTCTGCTGGCTGCTACGAGAAGTCAGGGTCCTCGTGCCAAACTCCTGCTGCTGGAGCTGTATGAACTGGGTCAGACAGTGCCGGGATGCACTAAGGCGTGGTAAATCTGTCCCAGCACTGCATAGAGAGAGGTACACAGGATTCATGCTTGCTCCTTATGTCCTCCACTTCTGCAGACAGTAGTCAGGACTCAGTGATCCTTATGGGTCCCTTCCAACTCAAAATACTTTATGATTCTATAATATTATGCTAAGCTATGTGAAAAACAAAAAAAAACACCAAAAAACAGAAAAGAGTATTTTAAATAAAACTTTTAGCCCCTGCCTTTTTCCAAATTATCTGCTGTGATTAGTACGTGGTTTTACCAAATGTAACCAGGAAAACACATTTATCAAATTGCTTTTCCATGTCTCAGTTATACCAAACCGCTTTTAGTATATGAAAGAGAAATCCATACAGGATTACTAACTAAATACACAGACGTCGCATCCAGCTCAAGTAAAAGGTTGCAGACTGAGAGAATATTAGTGGAGAAATAGCATACATGTTACTGTATTTTTCAAGGCATCTCCCACGGTTATTTCATTTTTCCACCTTAAACAGGACAGTGCACTGCACCCAGAGGCTTTGTAATTCTGATGACGCACAGGGTGGCAAGAGGAAGCCTTTGGCTACCTCCCAACTCCACAAAACTGTTTACTTTAAAGCCACAAGGGCCTAACAGACATTAACTGAGACAGGTTACTGGGCTGGGTGGGCCTTTAGTGTGACTTGTTATGGCCATTCTTCTGTTCTTCACTGTATGGTTTTTATCTTGGTTTTTACATGCAACCTGGAGAGTAAAAGTGATGTTTAGAGTGAGTGGAAACAGTATCCTGGGATAAAACGGTCTATCTTGAACAGAGGGACCCCTAACAGCTTATGTAAAGGCCTCTCCTCTGAGCCCCTGAAATGAGGGGGTGTAGAGTGCACTAGATATATTTGAGTGTCTTTGAGACTTGCATCAAGACTCATCAGCTTCTCTGTATTTCAGAGTAAATGAAAGGTAAAACCATAGCCACTAAGCATTAGATCCTTGAACTACAACCCAAAGGGCACTAGTATAAGACCCTGTTCTCCATCAAGGCAGAGTCAGCAGAGTATTACCTCTATCTTCACCAAAGGCAGGAGAGCAAGAGGGTACAATAAAGCTTGGCTGCATCAAATATATCTTATGGGTGGGTGTCAAGAGGACAGGGCCAGACTCTTTTCAGTGGTGTCCATCGACAGGACAAGGGGCAACAGGCACAAACTGAAGCAGAGGAAGTTCCATTTGAACATGAGGAAGAACTTCTTCACGAGCACTGGAACAGGCTGCCCAGAGGGGTTGTGGATTCTCCTTCTCTGGAGATATTCAAAACCCGCCTGGACAAGGTCCTGTGCAGCCTACTGTAGGTGACCCTGCTTCAGCAGAGGGGTTGGACTAGATGATCCCCAGAGGTCCCTTCCAACCTCTACCATTCTGTGATTCTCTGATCAGCCCATGCCCTGTGAGTGCATGGTCAGGGACAGATAAATTACAGCCTCCTCAACACACATTCAGTTTTTGCCATGTGTAGGAGGAAAACTGAATGAAGTTTGGAAATTAGTGACCTATTGACTCACCTACTTGCTGTGTCATTTTAGGCAGCTTTAACCAATTGTACAGTTCCTGCAACATATTTCTTACTTTCTTCTGGGCGCTGCAATTTTGCCGTGCAGCAGCATTTGCATACATAGGGCCACTGAACACGTCCAACTGGGAAGGAAACTGAACTCAGGTTTCCTACACAGTGGACATGTGGGACAGCCGTTACTGAACCAATAGCCTCTGCTTGATTTTTTAATTAATTCAAGGCTGCTGGTGCATCAGAGGTGGCAAAGCCATGCAACTCCCAGAACAGCTTTGTTAAGCAGGAGTGTACAGAGGTTCAAACAACAGAATCTCCTATATCCGTGCACAGGAGAAGAATTTCACATCTGAATTAAGTTTTCAGCTGGAAATTTAGATGCATAAGCAGGTTAGGCAGTGTGTCCACTTTGCATTTAAGATGCCTAAAAGCAGCACCTTCTGTATCTCAAATGGCAGTTTACTGATACAGTCGTTCCATCTCCAGCTTTCCAGCACCCAGATAAGTACATCATTTTACTCTTCCCAGGAACGGTCTCTGAAGAAACTTTCCATTTAGAGCAATTTGGAATCTTCCAGAATCAAAAATATTTGCTCTTCAGTGCAGTTTTATCATTATTCAAATGGGGAATGGAGAAACAGGGAAAACCCTGACTTCTCTGCTGCATGAAGATTTCTTGCTGAAAAACTACCCTGAAGAAATACACTGAAAGGAATTCCTTCCTTCCTTCACTTCTTCCCATTGCTAGTTACTGTCTAAGAAGGAAGCCAGGAAGGGTATGATTTTAACCTTTTCCAGTATTCCAAGAAAATAACCAGACTAAAGGTTTTATATATATCATCGTGCCTTCCAAGTATAAATTAACAAAACAAAAGGACATACAGGAGATTCTTTGCATTTCCAAACTTACGCAATACTACATGAACTGTACAGCAAGAGAAAAGCCACCCTGAAAATTCTGATTCATATGTATTAAATAACGTGGAAAAGTAATGCAACATTGTATCATGTTCTTTTCATATTTGTTCTGTTTTCAAAATTAATGCGCTTTACAAATAAATGTTAGGGCAATTTACATTTAATTATTTATTCCTAACTCTACCTTATATTACCAGTCCTAAGCATTCAAAAAGTCTATGATGTTACTCCAAATCAGTTACTTTTAACAAGTAATACATCTAAATCTGTATTTATTTTCACTTGGATTTCAGTCCCATTCTGCATTCATGTTTTCAACATGTTGTTCCTCTTCATTTATTTTTCTTAGTGGGCACAATTGATGAAGTTATTATATTTGTGAACATTTAAAAGAATAACAGCATTTCCTGGGAAGGGTGAGGCTGTGAAGACATCATTAATTTAGGCTCATACACATACATATATGTACATTAATGCAAGATTGTCTATAAATAGATAAAATCTCCTACAGTGACGAGGATGTTAGTATTCTTCATACCATTTCTTTCTGTTTCTATGTTGGAATGAACTATCTTGGCATAATCATCAGGACAATTACATTCATACCAGGAGTGTTCTACAACATTAAATATATGATTACAGATTACTTCAGATCAGTTTTTATTAAGAGGGGTCAAGAAAGAAAATTATGTGTTAAAATTACACAGTGTAAGTATTCTTTATTTTTTATTAATAGTTAGTACTAGCACAACAAGAATGAAAAGTAGTTGTAAAATGGTTCCATTCCGGCTAAGCAATATCTGTACTTAGTCTGCATAATACCTGCCTACACAAAGCACACAGAGTACACAGTTTGAGATATTTCATTTCCTAACCCTGAAATCAAGCAGAAAGCATTGCCTGGACTCCTTTAACAAGAAAAGGCTAATGGGACTTTTGCTTGGGCCCCCCCTTCCATTCCCACCACCTTCGCTCCCTTCCTTTTTACAACAGCAGCAAGGGTAGGAGGCACAGCTTTGTTTCTCCTCCCTCTAAAAGTCTAAAATCCTACCTGAGAGACAACTAAAGACCAGAGATCTCCAGACAGCACTGGAGAAACACAAGAAAGAAGTGAGGAGAGACGCAGGCAAAGACCTATTGCAGCTGAGTGAGTATATCATGTCCAAGGCTGCAGCAATGGGAGCTGTGCAGCGGCGACGGCAAAGCGGCCTGGGTTAGCTGAAGGTGAACGTCCAAGCACCTGAAGAAAGTGAATGAATATAGGAGACCTCAAAGAAACAGTAGTATCACATCTCGTCTGCATTTTCAGAAATGGGTCTCACCTGTCTCTGCATACATATCCATGGTCCCTCAGGTATGCACTAGCATGGTCTGTTCCTGACACTCCAGCGTAATTATTCTGGATTTGTCCCCCAAAGCTCAGTGATGCCATGAAAAGCCAGAGTTGAAGACTCAATAGTCGGCAGGCTATTAAGCAGGCATTCTTTATTGTGGCACCGGGCACATGGGGGATCTCTCCTCCAAACGTGCACGCCAAAACCCTGTCATTTCAGGCTAAATACAATCACATTATTTAGGAGCCTCTCTATCTTAGAGCTTTCCTGTCTTCTCAAAACAGCAAGTCACGTTTGTCTAAGTAGCGTTACTTAAGAGCCTCTTTATCTTAGAGCTTTCCTGTCTTCTCAAAACAGCAAGAATCCACTTTAGTTTAATTACAGTCACTCTGGTAAGTGGAAATTTTACATTTATGGGTATCATCAGTAAAGGCACTAACAACTACTTCAAGTTTATGTTTGATATTTCATTCCTTTTTGTGCCACAGCCCTAACTTAAACCTCTCATTAAAAATGGTTGACTTAACAGTTAAAAGAGCATTGCCCAAACTACTGACAAGGCAAACCACTTCAATCTTCACTCCAAAAGACTTTTTAGGGATAGGTAAGAAAAAAAAAACACAACAACAATGGACCAGTAGTTTAAATGAAACTATTCTGCAACAAGATTACAATTTCCACTATTAGAGGTATTTGATTTAAACAAAATAAACCCACAGGAATTAGTACTACATGGTAAGATTACACTACGTATTTATAGCTTTGATATATACACTGTATAAAGTATTATGCAGACTATTTAAAGGAACAGAGAGGATTAAAGAAATTATTATATTTTTGGCAGCTTTCAGAAGGGCTTTGTATCAACTGTGTAAATGCTTTATACCAACTTTGGTGCTACACATCAAAGACAAAATAAGCAGTTGATAATACATTATAGCCCAAGCAAGAAGATACACATTTCTGAAAGCAGAGAATCCTCTTAAGTGAGATGGGTTGACTGTTTGTTTTTCATATGATTCAGTAAAGCACAGCAAACCCACTGACTCCTCCAGTCTACAGCAGAGAAAGTTTGTATTCATGCTCCAACATCTGAAGTCACAGAAGACTTGTATTTTTAAATCAAATTTATTCTGGCACTTTGCACTTTGTTGGATTTATTCCCACTCCAAGAGGATGCTGTGCCAGGTTCTGGCAATTAGTGATTACGGGTTAAAGAAGAAGGAGGCTTACCACAGCATTTGAGCTGCTGGACTGATACGCGGCTGATTGGAAAACAATATAGGATGGGCAACTTATGTAAGCAACCACAGCTGGCAGCACAACGTTCTGGCTGCAACAAATGAATTTGAGATCTCCCTGGAAACCATGATTTCATCCTGTCTGTGAAAAGCCCGTGCTGTTATTTCTCTCTTTATCAAGTAACTTGAGATTCCACAGAATTTTCCCTCCTTGGACGAATCCAATGAAAACAAAACAGCTAATCAATAGGATAGAATCTGACATGCGAATTGTACAGTTGAAATTAACCTTGCATATGATAACAGGATTCTGCATAAGTAATGTCTGAACCTACTCGTACAGGAAATCCAAAAGTTCAGATTTTGAGTGTGCACATGTATATGTATCTACATTACCAAACAGGGAAACAGAAATACAATTTAATACAAATGACTACCTGGAGCAATAGTTTAGGAGACGATTTTGGCTGTGCTAAGGAACATAGAGTTTGATTGGACCAGTGACAATTGTTGGTAAACAGAAGGAAAACAGTCACTGGGGCACATAATGCAATAACTGAAAACTACATATAATTCTGTAATTACATACAATTATGTATAATTCAGCAATGAAAGCACTATAGAAATTGGCTCAAGTCTGAGAGAAAGGTACAATCTCTAATAATGAATGTTGATAGAAAGAGGCATAAAGGCGACATAAAAACAGAACCAATCCAAGTAAGAACTTCTAACGCAATTTAAAGACCACGCTAGGATCATGCTTAATTGACAAGAGATATCCAGAATTGCTCATCCATTCCTGCTGTGGTCTCAAAGTCCTCACAAGAGCAAGCCATCTAAGGATTCAGAAACATTGTCAGTACTACCAAATTCAGCTAGGTCCTGCTACATCAGACACACATTTCTGCCAATAGCTCCTCACTGGCTTCTTTCTTTTCCCCTAAAATGCATTTTCTTTCCATCTTTTTATTCTCGTTCTCCACTTTTAAAAAGGGGAGGGTAGGGCTGGCTTAGCTAAGATGTTATTTGCAATGTGATGACTGCAACATTTGCTGTGAAAACAAGAGAGAAGCAGTAAGGGGTGATTTAAAATCAGTTTGCTAATGCAGGAAAGAATAAGTTTATGGGCTCTGTTTGCCTCCTGCAAGTAAGGGCCAGCATCAGAAACAGAAGTTATATTTTCTGTCTTCCAATATTTTTCTTCTGTTCATCTGTCTTGTTTATCCCTCAGACGGGTTTGAATTCCAGCATTAAGCACAACGGATCAAGCCCATTAACGTTATTCATTGTCTTTTTCCACAAATTACACTTAATGCTATTCTCAGTGCTCATTTAAGTACTGTCAAATGCTGGAGGGGATAAGAATGATGACGTGGAATCCTGCTTTAGCTGAAGGTTTCAAAACTTTATTTGAAAGCTTAGTCCTTTCCATTTCTTTAACTGTCCTCCCCCTTTTTCCCTCGTTTTCAGAAACATTCAACAGAAGGCAAAACAGACTCATCTTTATCTTTTTTATAATATCAATTCGTAGCCATGGGATAAGCTGGTTGAAGTCTCTGTTCAAACTTCAAAACTTGATTTTATTGTTTTATGCTATACAATGAATGGATGTTTATTCCATTTAATTTAGTACAACAGCCTTTAGACTACATATAAAGGTATCATAAAGTAGACTGGCCTTTAAACCTCTTGATTATATGTTAGTATTTTGACAATGAATATAAACTCACTGACATCAAACCAAGAAGAGTCATATCAGGTAAACAGAAAAAAAGAATTTTAGGTTTTCCAATTCAATGTTTTTTTTAAATGACGGTAGTTTTTTTACTTACTCTTGATTTTACTGAAAATATTGACAAGTCAATCAAAAGAGGCTGTGATTGCTGAAGGAATGGGAATAGTAGAAATTCTAGAGGAATTTAGGATCTGAACCAGTGAAAACTTGGAAGGAACTCCAGTTGTCTTCAGTGGAGCTGAATCAGACCCTTAATATTTTAAACAGCTTTCTGAGGGAAGAAAACAGAAATTTAACGCATCCATGCTCAATGGGGAAAACATAAACATTTGCTGTTTCAAGTACATCCAAAATGTGGTACTTTGAGAAACACTTGCAATTCCAGATGTGGTATGATCCCAAGCAAAAATTAAAACCTTGCAAAATTTACACGCTTAGCTGCTTTTCACCTGCAAGACTAAAGATATTCCAACAAGTATTCGACTCACTTTACAACATGATGACAACCTGTTATATGAAGACAATTATTTTTATTACATTCCTAAAGTATAAAACTCCTTCCTGGTCCCTACCGTATGTTTGTCCTTCAGTCCACCAAGCAACTAAGGACACAGTAGCTGCAGAGTTGAGGGACTAATGCAGGGACAAACCACAGCAAGAAGGTTTCACAAAGGTGCAGGGTGGGGAGGAGGCCAGGGCTGTCCAGCACTACACAACCCCTGTCTCTGGGTATTCCCTCCCCAGAAATTCCTGTGTGGTCCTTTGATTTCAGCTTTGTTTCACACAGGTAAATAGCACTAAGAAAAAATACGAAGTAAACCAGCATATACCATACACACCTCACCCTGGATGTCACTTTCTGACACAGCAAGATCACCAGTATTTCCCAGTCCCCCAGGCAGGTGTCTGAACAAGGAGATGTTTTAAGTTGTACATGAAAGTACACACATTTAGGAGAGAAATGCCATTTCAACATCCATACATTTAAGTGAAAGTTTATCTGCTTTCCCAAAGCCCTTATGTGTGATCTTGGGAAGAGAAAGGATCATCCAGTACATTTTTGTCATCTAGTTTGACCCCTGTATGCATAAGCTATAGATTGTTTACAAGAAACTGGATTCAACTGCATTTTTGAGAAAAATATCTAACCTTGTTTTAATGACTCGAGTGCATCCCTCCTTTCTCCAACTCCTTTAACCTTTTCCAGTGCTTAATCAGCCCCACTTTTAAGAAACAGCATCTTATTTCAAAGACTAATTTCTCTGAATTTCCACCCACTAGTTCTGCCTATGACTTTCTCAGCAAAACCGAAAGGTCCCCCCAAACTCCCTTCCATCTGCATGTATACACACAGTTTATTGTAATGGAAATACCTTTAAATTGTTGTAACCCATGATTTGAGCTGCATGTTACAGGAACTACTACAGCAGGAACCACCCGAACCAAAGGAGGACAAGCCTTACCAGAAGCAGCGCAGGCGCAGCAGCGACCCAACCTGAGCTGGCTTTGGTGCCCAATAACTCCAAGCAACACACCAAACCTCTTGTCCCCAGAGACCACCACAAGAGACGGAGGGGAGTGATTCCATTAAGAACCATTAAGTACCGTCCCACCTCTCCCTATGAAAAAGTCCCTGAACCCTGTAACGCTGCTATAACCAGTGTCTTTGCTTTTTCTTTTCGCTCACTCACCTGTGCTATTGGCTGTTGTTTAATCTTCAGACGTTCATTAATCAGGATTTAACAGTACAATAGGAGTGCAACTCCAGATCTCCAGGATACCGTGAGGAGAACTACCCTCACGTGGGAGCGGTGTTTGTTTTTACAACAATTACAACAGTCAGAGCCACACAAGTTTGTTATGCACTTGGAAATTCCCAGAAATCTCAGTGTTCAAAACTGCAGAAAATTATCCCTCAGCTGTCGCAGACGATTCCCTGCAAGCTGGCACTGCAAGGATGGCGTGGGGGTGAGGGGCAGCATCCTGTTCTATCTTGCAACGTTACAGCACATGGGAAGAAGGCAAATTCTTTCCTCCCACTCTATGGAGAAATCTTCAGCAAATGGGTCAGAGAGTCATCCAGGCCCCACGGATGAGACTTGCTACTACAATACAGTTGTCCTCACCACCCGACAACCGACCCACAGCCAGGCCCCAAGCAGCAATCGCGGAACCCCGAAATCACGCAATTCCCAAAAAAAGTTTGAATTCCCCAAGAGAGGATTCAAACTCACAGCAAAGAGAAGAGAGGAAGGATTCCTGCCGCCCAGCCAACCCCCATTCATAAACTGAGCATCACATTTATGACATGGAATATTTCCACTGGCCAGCCTGGGCTGGCTGCCTGGCTGTGCTCCCTCCCAGCTCCTGCACACCTGCTCATTAGCCAAACATGGGAAACTGAAAAAAGTCCTGGATTTCTTAGCACCAACTGAAAACACCAGTGTTATCAACTGTCTCCTCATAGTATATCCAAAACACAGTACAACTAACAGGTGTTGAGACCTCTGCTGCAGAAGGCAACCTCCTGGTGGTGGAGGGTAGTCTGGAGACAGGCAGAGCCTTTGCTGGGCAAGTCCTGTCCATCAGTGCTACAGGGCATCCCTGAGTGAGTGTCAGAGAGACACTTCTTCAGTTCTGCTTAGAGACATCTTGAATAGGAAAATCCTACAGCAGCTGTTGAGCGTGCTACTGCTCAAAGCAGTATGAGCAATGCATCTATGTGCTTTAATTTTGCAGCTTTGTTTCTAATGCAGCAATACACACACACAATGTTTGCCATTATCCTGGATTGAATAAATCAGACTTTTCACGTAGCCTTCCTCTTCACCTAGTAAGAAGCATAATCTCTACCACCATTGACACATACAGATCTCACTTTGGCCCAGCGTAAACAACAAATGCTTCCTGAGTGATGTGGCTTGCTTCTGGAGGCCTAACACCTAAAACAAATCAGAGATCCCTAGGGTTGGTGTATGTCGTAAGTATCAATTTAGAAACTAAAAATGTGATACCTCTATTTATAGCTCTCTGCAGCGCTGGCAAAAAGGGCTTAAAATACACAGTATCAACCGCAGTTACACCATACTTCATACTTCTCCTTCCCCATTTCATCTCTATTCAGAAGCTCACCATTTTAACATTTACCAGAACTGTAAGGCAAATGGTTCAAACTGCTTCAGACTGCGGAAGAAACTAAACCTTGGTCTTCTTTTCTGACTAATGCTTTAACCACGTGACATAATGAGTAAAAAAATACTGCTTTTCAAGGAGCTTGTTCCAAAAATACGTCTTAAAAATTCCTGCTGGATCTGGATCCACAGGTGAAACAGAGGAATTTCTACTCCGTAAATCTTTCCAGGAATCAGGCTTGTGCTAGGTCTATGCCACACAGGTCTAGGCATGCCTAGCATCAGACATATAGGTGTGCAGTAATTTTGATTGACAGAAATGCAGGCATAATGACTTCACTTACCCCTGGAGTTGAGTAGAAGTAAGAGTCTCTATGGCATTTAAGTGTTGGACGTAGGCATCTAAAGTAGAAGTTACATACCAAAGTCCTTAGGCCTCTGAGGAATAATATAATCATGACTCATTTCTTTACCTGAGGGCAGCCCTTTTCTAAGTCAGGCAGAACGTACTAGTAGTGCAGAATGCAGATGCTCTGCAGTAGATTCTGTGCTTCAAAACAGAGACGCAAAATTTAACTTAGGTGCTGTCTGCTGAAGCTACGTTCCCAGAAATCCTGATTTCAGTGGTCTCTCCTTCTTGGGTTCATTCTTCCAGTTTTAGTGTGTTCCCATGTGTCCCATGGAAACCTGAAAATCAAGTTTCTTTACCGTGACTGGGCAAATATCACTCATTTAACTTCAGCTGCATCATTATGCTCCTGACTATATGCCCACAAGTAAGTCCAGTTTTTAGAAATTTGCAGCCTCTCATGCAAAGCACTTCACTGGTTTCAGTTCTATACAGATTTTGATGGCCCATTCATTAATGGTTCATTCATTAGCACAAGCCAATAGTAATATTACCTGACCTGCACTGAAGTATATAGAAAATTTTGTACAGAATTTAATACTAAGGAAGAGATGGACAAATTCCTTTTCAGTAAAGTTCAATGTGTTTTCATATAGTAAAGTATGTTACAGTCTACATTCAATGCTGAAGTATAAAAAAAGATGTGAACTATAAAATAAAAATGTAAAATAAATATAGCATTTACCTGCAAGTTATAAAACTAGCACATGCGGCTTTAGACAAAACCAATCATTGTACAGATGCAGTGTCACTCCTTCAATGTAAAATGGCTGGGTGGACTGCTGTTTCCACACAAAAAAAAGCCCAAAATAAATTAATAGCAATCTCAATGGATCATAAAACCTGCACCTGGACTGTAATTCATTGCATTCAGGCCTAAACAAATACAGCATTGTCTGTAGGACTGGGACTCCAAACAAAGTCATCAAAATAAGTAAGTCTATGCATTACCTTGTATAATTTGAAACTATAAATAACAGCTATTCTATTTACAGCTACAGAATGGTCTGCCATGTTCATCCGTATGGGACAGCTCCAGGACGGTTTTGTTCAGTGTCTTTTTCTTGCTACTGTCAGGTACCATCAAAATATGAACTTACCCATTACCTACAGTGAGTACTTATACTAACTAATGCACACACAAAGAAATTCTCCTTTGCTAGAAACACCTCTTCTGAGAGCAGATACCTTATTTAAATCCAGATCAGAAATGAAAATAAGCGATAAAACAAATGGAATGCCCTTACTCTTTAGGAAATAAAAACTAAGCTTTTTTCTTGGTACTGCTTGGCTTCCTCGAAGACAACTATGTGCTTCTGAAAATTAGGTGCAGCTGTCCTCTCTTCTGAGCTCCTTAATGAAATCCTCTGCATCCTGGCTTTCCTCCCCTTTTTGGCAAAAGTGGTCAATGTTCATTTCAGCTGAGTCATGAGCATGCCATGGCCATGTGGGCCTCTTTGCACAGCAAATGGACTTAATCACAGGGGCATACAATTACATTCCTTTCTCCTCATTGAAAATTCATCGGGGAATAGCAAACATAAAACTCCATTGTCTAGGACCTTAAAAAAAAAAAATCATTGTTGTTCCTATTCAGCAAATCCTCTTCCACTTCCCCACCCCTCATTCTTTTCCATGGTAGTAAAAAAGCAGAAAAATCCTGTATCACTTTATCTTCTATCATGCTGCAAGAGTGATATTGCCAGCACTTAGATACATTTTATCATCAGTGATTTTTCATGGTTTGTACAATTCTACATAGGACCTGAAGGACTCTCAATTTTACTTCTCAGAGATAGGAAGAATCTCCTCCAGGTCTTTTAATTGCCATTGTTTCCCCATTCTTCTTTTTCTCTTGACTTCCAGGCAGAGCTATTCAAAAAGCCATTTAATTTATTTGGTTGGCTTGCTTAGGGTTCCTATTTGATCCTCGCTTTCCCTGCAAGTGACAGAGTTCCTGAAGGACAAAAGGGACTTCTTTTCAGCAGGTGAGAGTTTCAGTTTCCTTTCAGTACGTAAGATAATGAGAGGTTTTGTCTCTAAAAATTCCCCTTGATGTATTAAGACCTTTTATTTTTGCATTTCCACCAAAAGCTCCCTTGTTTTAAGCTGCTAAGAAGGGCTCTACTCTTTAAATAGCTCCAGTGTTCTTGGCTGTATTTTTCCACATTGTTCTGTCTCATGAGTTGAAGGTGAATCTCGTGGTACATCTCAAAAGTTCTCTCACTTTTGCTCACCCAGTTCTGCTCCCTCCTAACGGAAACCTTTTAAATTAAATACACTAACTAGGCAGATACCATTCCACTTGGGAAAGGAGGGCACACAGTTGCTTGCCGAGACACTGGCATTCAGTTTGGCTTATATTCTGTCAGGAGTGATCCACTGTATCTTTCAGGCCTGTGCTATCACAGCCAAGATTTTAAGAGCTGGAGACTCCCGTTTCCACCTCCCATAAGCAATCAATCCTTTAATTAAATGGAAGTTCTGCATTATATAACTTTCCCCTGGGTTTTTGACTTGGGCATAAAGTCCAGTCTCAGAGACCCACTTCCCAGAGAGCTTTTGTTGTTTCAAAACATCTCCCACAGCTGAGAAAGGAATGAATTCATGACCCTAACAGTCCAGCAGTGGTCCGCTCCCGCTTCTTCCGTCTTCAAGTCACATTCTGCATAATTCACTGACGCTTTAAGTTACTGCATAGATGTGCCTGCCTCCTCTTCACAGAGCACACTGCAGCTACACTTACAGTGTTTATATTTTCCTTTGCCTTTTTATTTAACTGGGAATATTATTCTATCTTCTCTACTTGCAATGAGGAAAGAGCTTCACTAGTAGGAAACCAGGGTCAGATCCCAAGTGTAAGTAAGTAGGAACATGCTGATCTGGTCAAAGAGAGCTGCAATTAAAGAAAGAGATATTTATTTACACAGCCTTGCTTAGATCTCTGTCTAATGGAGTCTGTCTGGGCCAGAGCTCCAAGAGAGCCACCCAGGAGGTTAAGAAACACAGAAAAAGAAATTATTAAATTTGGGGACACTGAAGGCATTACATGCTTTTCTACTTGCACCTGTACTTTGAACCTTATAAGTGTCTGATGTCAGGAAAAGAATTAAAGCACCACTCCACACATCTTGCCTCAAACGTATGCACTACGTTGACAGTCTAGAAGGCTCATCATGGGACCGTGTGGCCCCTCCCTGGCAGCCCCCCTGCTACTTTGGCAAAAGTTCACACAGTTTTGCACACTGCAGTGAAGCAAGGGTTATACCACAAAATTTTAAACCGAGCTCAATAATCTGGTATTTTAATAAACTGTACTGTTGATACAACTCTGTAATGTTATCTTGATCTCCCCACACAAGATACTGCAAGCTGTTGTGGAATTCGGGAGCTCGTAAGGAGGTGAGAATTGGAACTACCCACTGAAACCAAACGAAGCACAAGGTACTCTTGACAACAAAGACTTCTCAAGGGTCTGTTACAGGCTGAGCCTACACGTACTGTCAGATTGGTGTTACACCAACAGAGCGATCTCGTGTCTTCAAATCACCTTAATTGGGCTAATTTTTATATGCTGCAAAAGTTTTCACTCAAAAGAAAACTTTTGGAAATCATCAACTCTACTTAATGAACAAAGTACAGATTGTTAGAAAATATTTTGGAAAATACAAGCTCGCATGCTTTAAAAATTGTTGGCTTAATCTCAGACTAGAGCTCAGGGGGGGGTTTCCACTTTCTGTTGATGTGGGATATAAATGAGTTCAGGCAAGTTAGAACATGTTCTATCATCACCATGGCTCTCAAGATTTACACAAAAGAAAGGGGAAAAGAACTGACAGTTTGGATAATGCAACTCAACATTGTAGATTTGATAAGTTGGACTAAACACAAAAAAATAGAGAGCTTTGGGTAGAGTAAATGGTCTTTAAAATAAAAAAAATGCTCTGAGCTAACCAAATATCAGTGTTAATATACACTCCACCCACAAAAGTTGGGACACTCTTCATCCCAGCAACTCAATTTCTCGCTTTCAAAGACAGCTTGGATAAAGATGCTTTTCTAGCATGTTCCACAGATAAAATCTTTTAAAAAATCCTCCAAGTTTTGTCACATCAGCAAATTCACAGCGTGCTACAGCCACTTCAGCCATGGATATGCCACGTCCAAATAGACTTATTTAGCGTCCTCACAGATAATCTTAACGTCCCAATTAAAATATACAAAAACCCAACAATCACTTCTTTGTTCAAGGTCTTTCACACCCACACACAAACCTGCAGGCTCGTAAGCAAGTAGTCCACTTCTACCAGCAGATTTTACCTATGCCAAAGAAGATGAGGATGGCAGAGCTACATCCCAAACCATTGATTAGCACCTCTTATTTACACAGCACTTCTGCCATGACCTCCAAGAACAGAGATGAGTATACGTGAAGCAGGAGCAGGGCCTGCCATACTCCTCTGCCATGCATCTCTCACACATCACGCAGGACTGCAAGAGCAGCAAACCTTGCTCTGCAGGGTCACTGAAGTGCTGTCCTCACCTCTGCACAGTCCCATTATCTCTCTTCACGTCTCCCCTTATCACCCTCCCAACAGCCAGAACAAGTGACACTGAGACCCCGGCCCTTTTCCCAAAGCTTAGGAGGAGGAGGAGACTTGGCAGGGGCCAGCCAAGAGCGAAAGGAAAACTGTTAGCCTGAAAAGAAATGGATGGCTAGAGAGCTGATAAGAGGCACCCACAACATGGGACAGTGGAGAAGACAATGAGGTGAGCTGGTCTGCATGAAAAGTGTGATGGAATAAGAGAGATCCCGCTGCCACAAAGCTTCCCCAAACCCTCCCTGCCTTAATAACTCCCTGAGCCCTTCTCACACCTCTGTCTCCGCGTTACCTCCCCGAAGACCCCCGGCCCCATTCCCACAACCAAAGGCAGCTGGCCCTTACGGCCACTTCCCAAGCCCTTCTGCCCCAGAAGAGCTGCGACTGATCCCAGCCCCTCCTTGTCTTCCCCTCCACCATCTCCAGAACCCACCCGTTTTGCCACATTGGTATTTTTTTCTTCCTGCACCGCCAAGAAGCCTCCAACCTCTCTTTGTTACTAGTTCAGTGTCTCATGCCTCAAACCGGAGCCCCAGAGCAAGCTACTGGAACTAATCACGGGAGAGACAGAAATCTTGGAATACAAAAGCCTGAATTATGAAGACGCCTTAAAGTACTAATATACAAGGCGGAAATTTACATTTCCTATGTGCTAATGCAGTACTCTTAACAGGCTTACTTTGAATTGACAGAGAATTCAAGGAAAAATGTAAATCTCTCACAGGCATGAATGATAGTTTTATTGTTCACCACATCAAGTTCAAACAAACTTCTCTGCAGTTTTTGCATGTTCTTAGTTATAGAGAATGTGTCTCATTCCAATGTCTGTGTGTTTTACTTAGAGCAGCTCTTAACTTCTCACTATTTAAATCCTGTTTTATTACAGCATAAAACACACCGATAAAAAGATCAATTACTCAATACTGAAACGATATAAATCACACAAAATTCCAAAAGGTTGACATGTATTTACTTTGTACTCTTATTTCCATTCATAATATTATTCAGTATGATCAACACTGCTCATCTCCCTGGTTTCTATCTGCTGTTAATCATGAATAGCGTGCCTGACACCTAGCCTGGAAGGCTAAATCAATCAGCACTGCTTTAAAACAATGTCTGTACAGATTAACGGTAACTTAGAAAAGTTCCTTTTGTAAGTCTCACAGTACCCCAGTACCACAGAAACTAGAGAGAGGAAAAAAGCCTCTCAAGCCATTTTGTCTATACCCCTGCACGTCTAAGTTTTCTTCTACCATATATTGTTTTTTTCCACAGCCAGTCCAGTTCTAAATAAAGAAACACAGAAGCCTTGCAGGGCTCCAACTATTTTCATTGGCAAAAGCAGGGAAGAAACGCCAAGCCTTGATTTTTTTTTATTTTTTTTTTTAATTTAACAAAGCAATATGTATTGCCATGGTGTAGCAACCTCCTTCAAAATTTTCTGCTTATGCCTAAACTTTACTCCGGACTGGCAGAGCTGGCTGCTTCCAAGCAGACCCCGGCTGAGGGAGCAGCTCCCACGCAAAGATCCGTGCACGGTCACCGCTGGTGCTGGCGGAGGTGCATGGATTCTCCTGGCAGAGGATGCACAGTGGACATCAAACCCTGTGCTCCCACACACTCCAGCACAGGCAAGCCAAGGACACGCTGCAGAAGGACAGGGTGCTGAACCACACGTCTGCACTGCAAAAAACTCTTCTAGAGACCTTGCTGTTTTGTGTAACTGGGGGAGACAAACTCTGTGGCAATCTCCTTGTGACTGTTACCCTGCGAGAGATGGCAATGCCATCTTCCAGCCTCTGTAGGCTCACCCTTCCTAAGGCCCACGTCTTCAGATACTTCAGATTCCCACCACTGTGCCAATGGATAGGTTTCACAGATTTTCAGCACAAAACTTGGATCAGTGAAGCTCTGAAATTTGTCCCCCCTCACAGCACTAACAGGCCTTTACTGGCCCTGGCCCACAGCCCAGGACCCCCTGTCCGTCAGCCCCTGCCCCAGCGACGCCGCAGCAGGGCCGCTCTCCGGCTCCCCACAGCCCTGCCCTGCCCGGCCATGGGCCCCATGGAGCCGGACCTACCCAGGGGCCCATGTCCCTGCCTGTCCCTGTCCCCAGGGAGGTGCCCGATGCCGGGGGCTGGGGCTGCCCTGGTTCCCCCCTGGCTGCCCTGCTCCTGGCTGGGGCGGTGGGACGGGCCCTGGCTGCCAGGCCCTGCCCTGACACCCTCCGTGGGGAGCCCCTGCCGCTGTGCCCTGACAAAATGCTTCCTTTTGGATGATTCAGAGGAACTTCAACAGCGTACAGGGCAACAAATTGACATCAGAAGAACTAAATGCGAGACAATGCGTTTTATAAGGCACATTTTGATTTCTTCGAGCACACCAGACGGCCGTGCCACCGCGGGTGTGATGGGAAGCGAGGGAGGAGGCAGACGAAGCAGCAGAAGATGCTGCATGAACAGCACGTCTTCAGAGGTGTTACTGGGCTCGGCTCTGGTCACGACAGCTCAAAGAAGAGAAAAAAGGCAGAAACAAAGACATCTTAATAATAGAGATGACTAAGAGCATTATAAAGGCCTATCTTCTAAAGAGACACTGGAAAGATTGAATCAGCTTTATTCAACACCTCTCTAAAACAGTGAGGGCAGAACATGGGGACACGAAGTAATAACAAATAACTTAAAAAGAAATGTCAGGCCTTGTCTGTTCCCACTCTTACAAAACAAGGATATTCAAAAAAATTAGGTGATCTTTTTGTGGACTGTGACGCTAATGCCACAGGCAATCACCAGAAGCAAAGAATGTAGCAGAATTTTAAAAATAATTAATATGTAATTTGACAGAATCATAGAATCATAGGTTGGAAAGGACCTCTAAGATCATCAAGTCCAACCATCCACCCAACACCACCATTCCTACTAAACCATATCCCGAAGTGCCACATCTACACGTTTTTTAAACACCTGCAGGGATGGGGACTCCCCACCTCCTTGGGCAGCCTGTTCAACACCACAAAGAATAAAACAATAAAAGAATACAACTTCAGCAAAGCAGCAAAAACCTCTACATAATGGAGCCAAGTGAAGAAAAACACAAAATCTCATTCCAGCCAGCTATTTCCATAATTCGCTTGGGCTAATAACTGGACTGGGCAAAAAACTTGCTTAATCCAGGGACAAACTACACTTGTCAAAGTATGTTTAAGAACTGAACTGTAACACAAGTAATTTCAAAGATGATGATCACAGCAAAGACAGAGATAAATTAAACCAAAGTAGTTATGTTTTGCCTCCTGGACTGCCTGAGACACACCTGCACTACTGAGGACCTGGAAGGAGAAAAGTGATACAGTTTACGGAACTGTACTTTGAAACTGAGCTGAAATCTCCTAACATTTACCAATAGCCAATGGTTGGGATGGTGTCAAACCAAGATGTGATGTTCTTCAGCAGATCATCCACCACTCTTAGACTCCAACTGTAAATGAAGTTAGAGCAGAAGGAACAAGAGTCACAAAAATATAGTATAAAAGATACGTATGTGAGTGAAATATACACGGATTACTGAGCCGTGTTTACCTTACAAAGCTGCCTCTTCGATATGCACAATCGTCACCAAAAGTGTGAGTTCACAGGCTGGCCTCCTGGAAGCCTCCACCACCTCCCGAGCCTGTAAAGGACCTGGAGAGATCATGTAGTCTCTCTCTCCCGACCTGAAGGCACAGCATGGTCACCCTTGCCTTCAGCATTTCCGGTAAATGTTTGTCAGACCTGCCCTTAAAAAGTTCCAGTGAAGAAGATTCCACACCCTACCTTGACAATCCAATGCTCAATTACATGTACAAACAGACAGTGCTTTCCCTGCCATTTAACCTAATCTCTCCTGCTGCAGTTCAGCATGCTGGTTCTTGTTACGTCTCCGCTGGATGTGGAGAACAGTTTATTTCCCGCCACTCTGCAGCAACCAATTACACATCTGAAGATTGTTATCACATCTCTCATCAGTCTTTGCCTCCACAGACTGCAAAATTCCAGTTCTTCCACTATTTTCCCACAGGCGATGTTTTCTAGATCTCTGATCACCTTTGCTACTCATCTCCTGCCTAACTGGTCTCCAAAATCCCATACGGTACTGATGCCAGACACAGACCCTGAAGTCACAACTACCATGAGATGCCATTGCACATCTGCAACACTCTTGTTACACACCCCAGAATCACATTTGTCTTGATGGTTTTTTTTATTTAAGTATCTACACACACATCCAAAAACAATGTGAGGGTTTACTACTGACTGCTGTTCAGTTTCTGGTCAGCTGCAACTCCTCAATCCTTCTTTTGCAGAACCTCTGCTTTTCCAGTTCACCTGACCTTGTACTTACACATCACATCGTGCACACCTCTTTAACATGCTGTCTCCTATCAGAGTCTTCATGCTGAAAACTGAATTTGCTAAGGGAAATACTCAGCACAGTTGTCACAGTTCTTCCAATAGATATTTTCTGCCCATTCTTTAGTTCGGTATTCTGTATTTGAATAAACATTTGACAGATCTATAATAAGCACTCCCACAATCAATAAGGTTTGGGGAAAACTTCCAAGTTTACTAAGTAACTCTAAGGCTTTCTCAGGTGCCCGAAAGCGGGACGATTCTCAGAACCAACCAGTGGACTGGCTTTCCAGCCTGTGAAATCCGTGAACCGCAGACCAGGTCCTTCCAGCACAGTAAGCACCGCGGACACCTGAGCATCACGCAACCGAACGGCGGCAGTCAGAGGTGGCCCACGGAGCAGATTCCTCTCTCCAGGTACGGAAGCGAGTATAACTGCAGTTATTACGAACCCTCCTCCTCCACTGACATACCGTCTGCGTTCCCACGCCACAAACCGCCGCAGCAGTTCAAGCCCACGTACGCGAAGCCAGGCGCTCGCTTCACCCGCGGTGCGAGAGTAAAGCAGATCTCTGCACGGCACGGGAGGACAGGACCTCACAGAAACGATTTCACCCCGCGCCCATAAACCCAGCGAGGATTTCGGGCTGGCGGGATGCGCCTGCCCGCACCGCGAAGCCGCACCAGCGGCGCGGCGTGACAGGGGGCAGGCACAAGCGCCCTCCCCTCCGGCCCTCGCCTTTCCGGCGCCCACCGCCCCCACGCCCGGCCAGCCCGGCTGCGGGGCTAGGGCCGCGGCCGCCCCGATGGCCGCACCTGCCCGGCCGCCCCGCCGCACCCCCCCGAGCCAGGGGAGCCCCGCGGGGGCCCGCCTGCCCCCGCTCCCCCCCGGCGCCCCCGCTGACCTGAGGCGGCCGCAGGCCCTCCCTCCGCCAGCCGCGCTGCCCCACCTGCCGCGGGGCTCTGCTCGCTGCGGCGCGGCTCTGCCCCACGCCAGCGCGGCGGCGGCCCCGGCCCCGCACCGCCCGCGGGAGCCCGCCCCGCCGCCGGCACCGCCCCCCGCTCGGCCCCCCGCCCGCCGCGGCCCGGGCTTGGCCGCCGAGGGGAGCCGAGCGGAGCCGAGCTCGCCGCTTCGCCGCGCCCCCCGGCCCCGCAAAGCCCGGTCCCGGGCTGCGGCGGGGATTAGCGAGCGGCTCGGCACAAGAGGGGCGGCTCGGTGGCGGTCGTTTCAGAAGTACGCGGTCTGGGGAGCTCGCTGCCAGGTGAGGCGGCGTCTGGCCAGGCGCCTCAGCCCCGCCGTTCCCCGCTTTCTGAGGTGAAGGCGCCCGCAAATCTCGGCGGGCACCCCACGGCCCCTTCACAGCGCCTGCCGTTCCGCCGCCCGGACCGGAGCTCGGGTGCAGGAGCCCTTTCTCTGCCCGTGCGGAACTGTTGGTGCTTGCCACCCAATGTCACCCTCCAAAGCGGCAGCACAGAGGAATAGATCTAATCCTGCAGCAGCAAAGGCAGTGCCCAGATGGACACCGTGAACAAATTCCTGCCCACCTTCCGGCACTTCTCCTTCCAGGCGAAGGGACAGGATGAGTTTTGCGAGCCCTGGCCTCGGTGACTGCAGCGTCCAGCAGACAGGCTGGTGGGAACACGTTCCCTTTGGGAGCTGGATGACCAGCCAGCGAGCGCATGCCTTTCACGTGTGGAGAGGTGTCACCAAAGCCAGGAGCTGGTGTCCTTCATTGCCTTTACACAAATTTCAAGTACCCCCCACTTGAGAGTGGTGTGGCAAGCCTGGCAAGGGCAAAGCTCCCAAATGACAAGCAACAGGATGAGAGGAAACGGCCTCAGGTTGCATCAGGGGAGGTTTTAGATTGGATATTAGGAAAAATTCCTTTACTGAAAGAGTGGTGAAGCGTTGGAAAAGGCTGCCCAGGGAAGTGGTTGAGTCACCATCCCTGGAGGCGTTCAAAAAAACGTGTAGATGTGTCACTTCAGGACATGGTTTAGTAAGGCATGGTGGTGCTGGGTTGACAGTTGGACTTAATGATCTTAGAAGTCTTTTCCAACCTGAATGATTCTGTGATGAGACCTCTGGGGCCGCTCCCTAACTGTTCCCTCTTCACAGGTCGTACCTAGTTGATGGTCCTTATGTCTTCCCCTACATGTCCATGAAGGTGCTGGAGGAACTCCAGAGCTGTGCCACATGGGTCCTGTCCTGCTGTGAAGGAATGCATATGTAGAAAAACATTGATTAAATAACGTGGAAGCAGCAGCTTTCGTCAGACTGGACGCCTGGCTAACATGGGTCCGAGGCTGGCAGGTAGGAGGGCAAATGCAGCTTCACTACTTCTCTGTGAGTGACACACGTGTTCTCCTAAACCTAAGAGACACCTACATTAGAAAGCGTTATGGGTTGTGGATGCCAGCGGTCCCAGACAGAGGCCCCTTGCTCTCACACTCAAGGCCAGCTTGTCTTCTTGATGCTAAACGTGCCTTTCCAAGACATCGTGGGCTATTTGTACTGTGGGCACAGCAGTACCCATGACCAGTTCATCTATTTTGTAGTCAGGGTGCAGATTACTAAGAGACCTCAGCTTCTCTCTTCCCACAGATCTTTCCAGGTTGCCTTATACCCATGAGTGTGTACAAGGTTGTGTCTGCATAGCTCATTCAGCCAGGAAACAAATCCGGGCTCAAACATAACCCCAGTCTCCTTTATATAAATTATATATACATAGAATGTAACCTCTTTTGAGGGTCGCTGAACAGCAGCAGATTTTTGTGAATGAGCAAGGCAGTAAGTGTCTGTGTTACACGCTCATACCCAGAGACAAAGGTCAAGCAAACATCTCCACACTTGACAGAAAGAGCTATCACCTTCCAATTAGGTGCAGATAAGAAAGAAATAAAAAAAAAATCAACCCTGCTGTTGCTTGCCTACCCAAACACAGCAAAGGATCAAAGATGACTTTCATTCTAAATCATATCCCAGAAGGACACTGTTTGGGAACATCTGAAAGGAACAACTTTGATAGCAACTCTTTGTTTCCCATCCTCACTCTGACCACACGTTCAGAAAACTGAGCAGCTCAGCAATGAAGCAATGTAAATCTCAGTTCGGGATGATGCAGTTGGATTGCCGTCGGTGAATTCACTCATGTGAATGTGTATATTTATACCTAAATACATGCACATATGTGTATTTTGTATATACTTTCTTTCCTCTTTAGAAGAGAGATGTTTAAGGGATTCTGCGTATGAACTGTCATAGAGTAGACAATACCTGTTTTACCTAAAAGAGCTGAAGAAGGAAAAAAGATCCTAACTTTTAACTATACCATGGACAGAGAACATAATAGCAAACGCCACCTCTAAGAGTGCTTAAATCTAGCAGAATCAATGTTTTTCAATGTGTAGCACCTCTGGGCCGTTGTTTATATGAAGAGAATATTTCTACTAACAGCATGAACAATTTCCCACCATTCATGGCCGAGGTATTGTGACTTCTTAAACATGGATCATTTGCAAGTTTTGAGGATGCTCTGTTTAACAAATCTATTTCCTGGGAATCAATTTAGAATCATTATAATGCTATATGTATAAACTTTGCCTTTAACAGAGTCTGCAATTAAGTCTGAAACATTACGGTAATAAAGCAGCGGTCTCAATCTCAACTACCAATCGTGTGATTTAAATCCACTAGGGATCACCCAGGCTTCATTAATAATTTTTTTGTTTAACTTCCACAAAGAATGGGATAGGAAGATAAGTCTTGTTAGCCCTTAGGCTGGTCATGTTAGAAGAAATGATGCACAAAAATGGATGTGAACACAGCCCCCAAGTAGATCATTGTTTTGCCATTATGATGTTTATTCACTGATTAACACTTGCTTACCATTAAATTATGAAAATGGTGAGTTTTTAGCTGATTACTTATCAATAATATTTAATATTATTTCCTAGATGGTGAGTCTGAATAGGAGAAAAAAAATAACATTCTTATCTAACGCATAAAAAGGTGTGATGTCGAGTGGGGCCATACGAAAGAGAAATGAAATGAAAAGGCAGACTAAAATCTGAGCATGAATTGTGTCCAGATTAGTCATTTTGAGGTCTCTGCTACATTCCCTTCTTACTTCAGGCAATCAGAAATTGTCATCCTCCTCCCACACTGTGAAAGCTCTCGATGTCTTTCTTTGTCTCAAGACAAATAAGTTCCTTTAGCCAAGTCTATGTAGACAGAAAATTCTTTCCTTGTGGAAACTCACAGGACTTACACTGAGCTAAACCCGTATTACCTAAATATGTTGAAAATTCGAGCTTTAATGACTGGAATTAAGAAAAATAGCTTTCTAAACCTATTCTTTTGTGTCTATTTTCTGCCTCCTGAAGTAGGAATTACATTGTGCAGCCCTTACTCTTCCTTCCTTAAGAAAAATTTTAATTTTACCATATTTTCTTCAGTGAAGATTTAAAGGATAGAATAAACAGGAACGTTGCTGTCTTAACTGAAGAGAAATGTTTGGAAAAGATAAAATGTACATTAATAAACTGTTTTTTATTACGTAGGTCTGCTTCTGTGATGACTTGCGCACTAGTAGCTTTACTCAAAAGACTTACGTGGTGTGCATGTTGGTGTGTGTGTCAGCATTTGCAGGGCATAGTCCTGAGGATGTGAGTCATGGAGGTAGCATGACTCATCATTGTAGAAATCATATGAAGGTCAATTCTCCCAAGACTCATTTCACCATACACAAATTCCCCTCCTCCTTCCCTTGCAGCCGCAACACACAGCTCTCTCCCATGCCCTTTGGTGTGGGGCAAGCAGACCTGAGGAAGTGGTAGGGCATGAAAGACTGGTCATGAAACAGCATCTTTTAAATTCATAAACAGTTCTGCATAATAGTTAATAAATACATATATTTAGATTTTTTCCAATGTAATACAGTGTTCAAGTCATGTAATTTGAGAGATTTCCATCAAATTCTGTATTTGTTACTAGTGATCATATGCAAAACTGTGACATTTCAATGTGTTATAGAAGGCTAGGCTGATATTACTTACACATTCAAGCTTAAGAGTATTTTCTGCTAGTTTCAAACTTAATTTCTAGTTTTCAGGTTTGGCTGGCCTGTAGTTTCAGTGAAAGTCTGTGCCTATGTGTCTTTTACTTTTAGCCATCCCTACAGTCAGCCAATAAACAGCAGGAAGCCAGCCAGGAACCAGCAAGCTCAGAGATGAGTGTTGATGCTGAACCAGCTCAATTTACACCTGTGCATGACAGATAATTTTCATGGGACCAATCCCACTCCTGGTAAATAGAAATACTTCTTTTCACCTCAGCAGATGCCTAGTAAGTAAAGTGTACGTACACTTCTGATAAACATATGTTTGCCTGTGAATGACAATATTTAGTAAGAGTTGAGGCTGCGTTTAGGACACCAGGATCACACCTCACACCCCAATGGGGGTGCATTCTAGACAGCTTTAAACTGTATGTGCAATCCTAATAAATACAGGCGTTGTAGTAATCACGCCACTTGGAATTTACGCTACAGAAAACTAGCAATGCAAGACATTTCTTTAGTTCTGCTGTCAGCAACCACACCACATGCTTAAACCATCTCGGCAAGATCAGGTTGTTTTTTAATGGACAGAAGTTTGACAACTTTATTGCACATCAGCGTTTTTGTATTTTGCATCATTTCTCCAATAAATACATTTTGGTTTACCATACTGGAATAGCCAAGATTCTGAAATGAATGCTGCATTATCATGATGAGAGCAGGGACTGGGGCTGGGAAAAGAGAAACTAGAGCTAATGCATGAGAAATAAACTGGAAAATAGTAGTTGGAGCCCTGGATTTGCAAAACAGAGTTTCCACAATCCCTGTCATTTAAGCCGTTGCTTAAAAAAGCTCAATGTTTGGAAAGTTGCATTTCCATAGTTAAAGTGATAGCTCTTCGTAGCTTAACGATGCCAATGCAGGCACTCTGGGCAATAGATACAGACACCTAAGCTGGGTGTCCACTTTAGGATCCCTATCTTTTTATGTAAACACTAAAGAGAGAGAGGCTTCTGCAAGATATATATGAGAACATTTTGGCTAGGTCTTTATCCTTCATTAATAATGCAAATCTGGAATGGAGTTACATGAAAAAATAGCCCTCATGGATTAAATCGGTCTTTCAAAAATGGGGTAGTACATTAGATTTTCAGTAACTGTAGTTGCTAACACAGAAGACAAGAGTATTTAAAATGCACAGAAATTTTTGAACTTGGAAAAAAATCAACTCCTTGGACTTGCAAGATTTTACAGCAATCTTACAGATTTCTATTCACACAAAAAAAAAGTAAACAAGAGCTAGGCTTCCTGCTTTTTCCTGCATAGTGTTATATTAATCCAGTAGGCTCATCTACACCTGTAGACCTTTCCAGAGTATCACACTCAGCACAACTCAGGATACAGAATCTGGTCCCACATATGTCATTTTCATGGAGTCAGGTCGTACAGAATGTTCTCCCAGATAAAATCACTCTGATTTGCCATGAGAAAAAAGAAGAAAAGGACAAAAGTAGGATTTATCACAGATAGAAGGCTGCACGTAGCAGACTCCAGTGCTCTAGTACACGGGGTGGAGAAATTCCAGCTTCAACAGCTGTCCTGTAACTCAGGCATTTTGTAAAGCACACCATGAGCTATTTTCTTCTCTTGTGAATTAATGTAATCCATACTGATCAGCTGAACCTCAGAACTGAATTTAGATGTGCTGTAGGCAAAAATTGTTTCCAGTGTACTTGACTTGCACAGGCTAACACACAAGATTTTTTTCTGTGATGTGATCACTAACTTAGAGCAGCTCAAAAATGTGCAGATCCCAAAACCAGATCTTGACCTTGTAAGTTCTACAAGAGTCATTCTAGGAAGCACCTCCATGGAGAGGTACTGCGTTTTAGCAGTGGTTACACTGTTGGTGCTTTGGATATAAAGGGAGCAAGAAGAAGGTTCAGTCCTGCCTCAAATGCTGCCTTGCCATTCACAGCAGTTACAGCTGGTGACTTCTGCACAAAAAAGAAACAAAGAGGTAAGTCAGGTAAGCCTAGGATTTCTCATCCAGCACACTCAAGAAGAACTGAATCAATAAGCAGCATTTAGAAAGTACTGTGTATAAGAAGTGTATTTAAATATTAGTCCTTTTTAATCTTAATTTATAGATGATTCTCAATATGGAAAGGCTGTAACTTTAATTTTTCGACACAGTCTCCCATAACATCCTCCTAGGGAAGCTCAGGAAGTGTGGGCTGGATGAGTGGTCAGTGAATTGGATTGAGAACTGGCTGAATGGCAGAACTCAGAGGGTTGTCATCAGCGGCGCTGAGTCTAGTTGGAGGCCGGTAACTAGTGGTGTCCCCCAGGGGTCAGTACTGGGCCCAGCCTTGTTCAACTTCTTCATCAACGACCTGGATGAAGAGTTAGAATGTACCCTCAGCAAGTTTGCTGACGACACCAAACTGGGAGGTGTGGTAGATACACCGGAAGGCTGTGCTGCCATTCAGCGTGACCTGGATAGGCTGGAAAGTTGGGCAGAGAGGAATCTGATGAGGTTCAACAAAGGCAAATGCAGGGTCCTGCACCTGGGGAGGAAAAACCCCATACATCAGTACAGGCTTGGGGCAGACCTGCTGGAGAGCAGCTCTGTGGAGAGGGACCTGGGTGTCCTAGTGGACAACAGGTTAACCATGAGCCAGCAGTGTGCCCTGGCTGCCAAGAAAGCCAATGGCATCCTGGGGTGCATTAGGAAGAGTGTGGCCAGTAGGTCGAGGGAGGTTCTCCTTCCCCTTTACTCTGCCCTAGTGAGGCCCCATCTGGAGTACTGCGTCCAGTTCTGGGCTCCCCAGTTCAAGAAAGATGAGGAGCTACTGGAGAGAGTCCAGCGGAGGGCTACAAGGATGGTGAGGGGACTGGAGCATCTCCCCTACGAGGAGAGGTTGAGGGAGCTGGGCTTGTTCAGCCTGAAGAAGAGAAGGCTGCGAGGGGACCTTATAAATGCCTACAAATATCTGAAGGGTGGGTGTCAGAAGGATGGGGCCAAGCTCTTTTCAGTGGTGCCCAGTGACAGGACAAGGGGCAACGGGCACAAACTGAGGCACAGGAAGTTCCGTCTGAACATGAGGAAGAACTTCCCTCTGAGGGTGATGGAGCACTGGAACAGGCTGCCCAGGGAGGTTGTGGAGTCTCCTTCTCTGGAGATATTCAAGACCCGCCTGGACAAGGTCCTGTGCAGCCTGCTGTAGGTGACCCTGCTTCGGCAGGAGGGTTGGACTAGATGACCCACAGAGGTCCCTTCCAACCCCTACCATTCTGTGATTCTGTGATATCCTTCAATTTGGATTATCTTTCAGAGATGGGGGGGGGGGGGGGTGGGGGTGGATAAAAACAGCTGTTACGATAACCTGTGGATTGCTCCAGTGGTGCAGAATTCCTTTCAGACTCTTGAATGCACCAGGGACATTTCAGATTTTTGTGAAGAGTATAACCCAAGTTCTGAGGATCAAAAAACACCCTCACATCCTTAAATGACTTCATCTGTTCCCATAAAACATGGGTGGAACATCTGGTAGAAGTGGAAAGTACTCCAAAACTTTTTAAGAGCCAGGGTTTAAATTTGTAAGAAATAATACTCATTTACAAAGGATCACACAATTTTCCTGGGACAAAAAGTCAGTGATGGTGGGTTGGAGCCCTGTGTCCAAAAACATGGAGAGTAAAATAATGGAAAGTTCCTACATATGTGAGGAAGGCACAGCAACTTCTACAGCAGATTTGTACCAAATTTTTACAGAGCAGAAAATACTAGCTACTCTTCTGGATTGAGAAACAGTCAAAAGATTATTCCTGAAGGAGGGACGGTCTTCTAAATTATGCTGTGCCTGAATCATCCCAACTACTTGCTATAGACCTGTGAGAAGTCAAAGTTTTCTGTTAAGTTTGTACTTTGAAAAAAAATAAAAAGAAGTTCAAGTTCAACAGGCATCATACAAAAATTGTCAAAGGCCATAAATTAGAGAACCAAAGAAGTTCATTTATTTGATTACTATGGAGATCCTCCATTTTTTGTCATAACTTTACTTACTGGATCCAGAATTCACAGGTAACCATAGACCACAGACTCTGGAGTGACTCCAAGGATGTTTGTGAATTCACAAGCTGCCGAAACACACGTTCAGATACCACCACAATGCTGGAACGGGAAAAATGGTTATTTATTTCTGTTCAGCTACAGACCTAGTGAGAATAACTTCGTCCCTACCTTGGGTTGACTTCTAAGAATGACAGTTACTTTGTAACGTGGCTTTTCAGCAGCACTGGAGAAGGCTTTTGGCTGACCAAGGCAGATGTGCTACCTGAGCAGCTGTATTCTGTCTTCTCTAAAGAGAAGTCCACAAAGCAAGTGGAAACAAAGAATTTCAAGCTAGATCACATCAGTCTCAGTCCAGCTACAGGCTAAACCTGTACCAAATGCTGACCCTGACTGGGCAGATGACCGTGGCTGCATGAGCCAGATGGCAAACTACGTAGATTGCTAAGGGTTTCAGGAAAAAGTCCGTTTGAAAAACATATTTTCGCTAATTATTATAATGGTTGGTAAAGTCAATTAAAAAGTCATCCTTTACTGTTAATTTCTAAAAAATGGTATCTTGAAGCAAGCTGAGGGCATGGAAGTCAATGAATCATAAACAGCAGGAGAAAAAAAGAAAAGAGGCTGTCAGGAGCCTTAAGAAATCATAGTCCCTGTCCTAAATCACGTCCATGGGGCATTTGTCTAATTTACTCTTAAAGATGTCCAGCAATAAAGATTTCACAGTTTACCCAGGCAATCTCTAATCAGCTTTATTTGCCAGCATTGTTAAAAGCTTTTCTTCTTATCTAACCTTATTTTTTTTGTACTGCATGTTATGCCCAGTACTATTATTTTACTCACTACTGATTTCAAGAGCAGATCATCTTTAATATTTTTTTTTCAGGTTCCCAATTTTAAGACTGATAAAATAGTTCTATTTGCTGTGTGCCTTTGCAAATATCAAGTGAAAAATTCTGGTTTTCATTTTAAGAGCAACATTTTTTTCATGTTAATTAAGAATTAATAACATTTAAGATCTTATCATAACCTATGTGCCACTGTCATTAAATCCACAGAAGCCAAAGTGAGTAAAGACAAAGTCAGACATTGAAAAATACTGCATCTGTGCTAGAAATTTATTCTGGATGTAGAGAAAGAAGTTATATGGATGAAATCTGACCCTGTTGAAAATCAGTGACTGATCTGCCATAGATTTCCTTAGGGACAGGATTTCAAGAAGTGAAACATATTTCCCTGTCAATGACTTGGTTTAAACAAAGGATCATCTTCCATTTTCTTTCCTCCCTCTCCATCATTTTTTCTTCAGGAGGTTCCTCTTCTTCTGTGTGTATTATTTTCCTGGTTTTGGCTTCGTTCAGATTTTTCAAAGATCTGTAAGTTGTAAGCAAGTGGGAAAATAACATTAAGCAGCATTACATTACTACATGAATAAACTGTCTAGTTCCTGTTCTAGCCTTGCATATAAAAGTTTTGTAACTATTGAAGTGTAAAAAAGGTTTGTGAAAAACACTCCCATCATAATGTACACTCCAACAGATGAAGATATTATATATTCACTTTCTACTGAAAAGTCACATATATCTATGAGTTTATATCAAATAAAGCACAACTCATGATTTCCAGCACAATAGATAGTAGTGCTGGGAATTATTCAAGGTTTGCATTGTTTGCCAGTAGACGTTTTTATGACTGAAACATGGGCTTTTTATTCTTATTCCATTATTCTAATACTCCATATTTAAGCACCCAGTTTTTATTAGGCTCCTCTTGCCAGCTTCAGGAGGCAGCCACTGTAAGGTAATTTTATACTGAGTACTTCTATTCCGAATAATTTGTCAACCACTCACTTAACATACTTTAACAAACAAGAAGATAGTTGTCAAAGTGCAATAAACAGGGGAATAATTATATTACAAAAATTTTATAATGGAGATTTTTGTCAAAGGATGTAATAAATTTAAGTTACTCAGAAATGCTCATGGTGAGTCTAAGACTGAATAGGTTTTTTTAACACAGATATCTGGATCAACTCCATGGTAATAGACTTGTGGCATCTCCAGAAATGGCAATTTTTCCCTCTCAATCTGCCTAACAGACACAAATTCCTACTAAGTAAATGGATTATTCCCCCTTCTCTTTCAAGAGCTAAAACATGAACATAGAGCCAGGAAAACATGGAAAGCATGGAGGGGAAAGGTAGGGAAAAAAAATCAGGAAAGAGCACATAAAATTGAATTGCATTTGAGGAAATACAGACTCCTGAAACGACATGCTGACTCAGTGCCGCAAGGCTTGCCTGGCTCCCCAATGGCTTGCTGCAATGTCTCGATGATTTTCTGACTCCTTTTCAAGACTGCTGGACCCCGCGTAGTCCAGAGAACAGGCGTGAATTTTCTTTCCAGTTCTGTAGATTCAAGTGCTACTGCTCAAAATATAATCAAGTCCATCCTGCTATTACACAAGGTTCAGCAATAAAGTGGTGCAATAAAATCATGACTCTAGCACAAAATCTGATCCCAGTGTCTTTGGGAACTTGATTTCTGGAAACTTAGGAAGTGAAGCAACAATAATACTTTCCTTTGAGATCAACAGATGTTAATATTCATGTCATAATCACTGGTTACTGCCCTTTTGCATACGGGAAAATTATGACAGATTATGTTTTGTGTGACACTGAGCTGTTTTTCCTTAGTAGTACACACGTGATGGACAGTAAACTGGCATCAAATAATGAAGGGGATGGTAGCTGAGAAGTCAAAACCCAGTTCAAGAAACTTAAAAAAAAATGCGTTAAGACGATGCCTAGAGAAGTACAGAAGTGAGAATGAGCTTCTTTTTGAAAGGGTGTAGTTTTACGTTGCAGTGCACTGAATCCTACCTTAACCCAAGCAAAGGGAAGAAATGGTTTTGCATAGGAGCTGAAAAAAAAAAACCACCAAACACCAAAACGCTGTTATGAATGAGCCAAATGACAGTGACTGCCATTGCAACCTCTCTGCAGCCCCAAAGTGAGGGAGGGCAGACAAGGTGCCGAGGTGGGACTGCAGGGTGAGTCATCCCAGGGTTCCTTTGCTGAAAGGTCAGCGGGGAACGGGACAGGGACCAACCAGCATTACTCAACTGCTCTGTGAGTTAACATTTCCCACACCCCGGCTTTTTCCTCTGACTCCAGCGTGTCCTTCCACTCAACATTTTTTTATGTGGAAAATTTGGACTTGGAAAATGTATATACTCAAGTTACTAGAAGCAGTTTTGTAAACCACTGCACGTCAAAAGCCAATGTCATCATCATACAATGTCATTAAGAGCATAACTTCTGGGATAATAGCATTAGCCCATGAGTACTCTTACAGTTTCTGTATAAATTATTTAAACACAATAGGGCAGTCCGAGTATCCCCAGCTATATGTTTAGAATTTAAAAAAATGATCCACAACACCAGAGCTCTTCTTGTGTACTTGATGTGTTCAAGGGGTTTTTCTTTATTTTTCAGTCTGTTAAGTTGGCATGCTCATTTTACAGCAAGCAAATTTTGTGATAAGCATTTTACACATCATCAAAATTAAATATTGTCAAGATGTGCTTGGAGTTAATTTTCTGAGGTGTTTTAATAATATTCCAGTTTGCAATCAGATTTTAAAACTGGATATTTTCTAAGTGATATCCGAGAAATATGGTGACCTGATAAACAAATCTAGCATTGATGTATAGACACAAAATATTAAAGATATATCTAAAACTATTCAGTAAATCTAGTAAGATATGTAGATATGTATGAAGACTTTGAGGTTTTGTTTCTTCTGAACGGTGCTGTGGTCTTGCTGTACCACAACTCCCAGAACTCAGACTGGCCATGAGAAGTTACTTCTGCCGGTAAACTTGGACTTGATTAATGTGCAAGACTTCAGTGAACGAGCCCAGCAAACTACCTTTCTGATTTTACATCTGGCATAAAAATATACAGACAATTATAAACCAAGCTTTTTTCCCCTATGCGCTTGCCTGTTTGTACCAGGATTATTACCGTTCAGTTTAAAAAACAAAAAACAAGTACACTATTTGCACATATGACATCTGTTTGCAGAGTGTTCACTGTTATTTACCAGCTTCTACTGAACTTCAAATATAAATATAAAGCAAGCTGTGTATAAGATTTGTATAGAGTACAGAATTTTGTGTATTCCACCATACATATTTAGTGGTATCATGTCTTCAGACTTTAACTCAAAGATCAGATAAAATACAGCTATAAGCAGTTTTGTCTAAAAATCTATACCATGTGGCTCAGAAAAAAAAACATAAACTCTCATAGTGCTGTGTACATCTAGCAGCAGCATTCAAAGTGGAATAATACTGCTATAAGCAATTAGTTTAAAAAAAGGGAGTAAGAGTCATTCCAGAACAAGATGCAACAGTTTGGTTTTCTCATCCAATTCATCGCAGAGATTTCAAAGTGTGCTGTCAAATAGCTTGGGCCTGATATAGATGACCTCATTTTGGTTATTACAACTTGGCATTCATTTTCCTCTAAAGAAAGAATGCTAGAAACACTCTATTGGGAACTACCCTTGTAAATTAAAAGCATTCCAGATCAATCACCCTATACACATTTAGACATAATCCTCCAGATGCTGAGCTCAATGCGTTCCACCACACACTCTGCCCACCTGCTGGCAGGGCTTTCAAAACACCACAGCCCTCACAGCCTCAGAATAATAAAACACATAATAAAGACGTTCTTGGACATTGAGTTTAATAGGACAAAAATATTTGTGGGGACTAACCGTGCTGGTTACTGCATCTTTCCCCTGCCCAGACAGTGGAAGAAATCAGGAGCAGCAGAAAGAGTACAGAAAGGGGAATAGAGGGAATTTTGAAGCACAACTGTTGAAGGGAAGAGCAACAGGCAGAGGTAAAGAACAAATTTTGGCAACAAGGCCAAATCCACTGCAAAAAAATCCTAAGCAGTAACAACACTAATTATATTCTTTCTCACACATATTGTAGAGAAGGCATTAAAAAAAACCTCCAAACAAACGAAAAAATAGGAGGTGAACCAAAATACTACATTATTTTAAACCCTCAGGATCTCTTGGGTCAGTTTTAGGATTTTGGTGCTTTACAGAGTACAGATTATTTATTCCAAATTATTTTCCAGAGAGGAATGATGTTCAGTTGTCGCAACATAGGGGGTCATACTGGATCACAATCTTAACTTTGACTGATCTGCTTCTGACAGAGTAGCACGTACAGAAGGAATAATATAGACTGTGTTTTAAATGTATTTTTAGCAGGAAAAATTCCAAGAAGATAACTTACCTTTAGATCTTTGTTGACTTCAAAGCCATTTGAAGGTTATAGTCCATAACTTTTGCCCCCTTTATCTCCATTTTCACCATGCTCAGCTCAAATTTGTGGGGTACTAACCACACTGGGGGATTTTGATCACAATTAAAATTATTAGCTCCCCCATAGTCTCTTAACTAGTCACCCACTATTTTACAACTTGTTCAACTGCTCCCTTGAACTGGCAAACCTGCCTTGAGTTACAAACCCAGGTGAGACAAAGGGAGAGCTACAGGTAAAAATGATCCACTCAAGGACTTGGATCACCTGGGAACAAGTACCTTGGGAAAGGAGCTTCATATCCTCAGTACTAACACTTTCTGCTATGGGAACACTGGAGTAGGCAAAGGTTTAAGACACATCCTTGTGACATTTTTCCAAAGCAGCTGGTTCCGCTCAAGAAAGGAGTGGGAGAACAGGAGCTGGGGCAGAGGGCACAGCAAAGCCGCCAGCTTCAGCAGGATCATCCTCCACCAAAAAGAGTGGGAAGAAAAAGATGAGAAGTCAGGGCAGCCCAGGCCCTTTTCCCTCTGAAAATGCTCTCCTGTAGCTGGTGAGGAAAAAAAGAAAGAAGGGATGAAATGTGGGCATGCGAAAGTTTACTTCTGCTTACATCCAGAAAGGGGAAAAGAATAAAAAAAAGCCTTTCCAATATATTATCTCATGAGATATATTATTTTCAAATATGTCCAGCTCAGGTGGAAGATACATATAGTGCTTTTACAGAATAGTTTAAATGGTGGCTAGATTTATACCTCCCTCATGTTCCTTATGTTTGAGTACATATTTTCTGATCTACTTCTGCCACCCAGTGGATAGCTGATATGAAATCTTCCTTTAGGGTTTATTTCAAAAGATGTCCTAGAACACACATCCATGTCTGTGTCATTCTGAGCAGGTAGCTAATACCAGGGTCTCAGTGAGCAGCCACCAAACATGAGCTACCTAGTCTGAGTATCACACTGAAGGTCCAATCAGCAGAACAGGGAGAATGGGTTGTATTAAGCTAAGTACTCTGAAAATTCAGGGGGTTTTGTGTGTTTTTAATACTGTAGTAGTGGCATTTTTTTCCCACCATGGTTTTTTCATTCCTCAGTTTCACACCTGTGAAGGAGAGATGAAAATACTCCTTTGCTGTACAATGTATTGTCAAATAAAACTAACTCATCTTTGTGAAACAGGGAAGACGCTCCTGTAACAGCTGCCTAAAAAAAGCCCTTCAGAAACTAAATGATTTTTTTTATAACAGCAGCTTAAATATGGTGAAATAAGAACACCTAGAGCCACATGCTGAACTCAGCAAAAGATGTAAAAGCTGTTACTGAGGCAGCATTATCTATTCTGTGCTCTGAGGGATTAACTGAAGCAAATGCTATTGCGATAAACACAATCATCAGGCTTAAATTGGGCTTTTACTAACATTGGAAAATTTGACTTTCCAACATGGAAAACGGACATATTGAGTTAAAACAGAAATTAAATTCATCTTCTGTCTAAAAGGTTTCTTAAAACATGCTTCAACTCCCATAAAAAAAAAAAAATGGAACAATGCGTTACTTTCTCTTCCACCACAAATGCTAGTTGTGAAAAGGGAAGGTGTTACAGAAGACTGAACAAGCTCAAGCTTTGAAATCATCACCTAGCTCAGCAAATCTTTATGTGTGGCTAGCCATAACAGTTGTGTGAACAATTTAGGGTTTGCCAGACTAGAAGGCACAAGGAAGCTTATTGCAGGTCTCTGAAATACCCACCCGCTACGCATTCAGACAGCAGGTACGGAGGGGCCATCTATGGGCTGAGATTTTCTTCACTGAGATGGAGAAAGCTGAGATGCTAAGATTTAGTTGAACTGAAGTATAAATGTATATTGTTCTCACCCCCGTTCTCCTAAATGAATAATAGAGGATAGGCCTTTTGGGAGAAATGATTGATAAAGCTCTGATCACACTGCGTATCATTAATTTTATTTATATACATATATTTTCCTACAAAAGCTGAATTGCTTAATGCAACTTTATTTTCACTGGCTGTTTATCATCAGTCAGTTGAACAAGTTGTGATAGTTTTGCAGAAGCCCATAGTTACACTGCACACCTTCAAGGTGTGTTGTACATCTACATTAACAAATCATTTTTCATCTTATTTCCCTCAGCCAACCATCACATCAGTCAGTTTGACTCGTCTGTAACTTTTGCCTCTGAAGTGGAAGGAATTGACCCTGCAGCATTGCTGAGGTGAGGTTAAGATCTTGAAATACACTATTCCTGGAGTAAATGTCATTCAGACCCGGGCAGCGCTAGCACACACACAGCGGTTCAGAGCAGGCTACACTTCTATTAGTTGCTACTCTGACTTCTGCTTGACCCAGAAGTACAAATCTCCAAAACAGATAAATCGCTTCACAAAACCTCTGAATTATCCTCACCTGCCTCGTTAAAGCAGCTTTAAAACACCTGTGCTCCCCAGCAGCCCATCCCCTCCTGTTCCCTCCCGAACCAGCTGATCCTTCCTGCCCGTTTTGCTCCTCCTGCTCGTAACTCAGTCTCATCACACTTACAGACACATCTTTCCAGTTTGCCTTGCATCCCCAAGGGGAGAGTTTGGGAATGATTGGTATTCCCAGCTTCCTCTCTCCCTTGACAGTCTCGCTGCGGAGAGGGATGCTAATAACACCAGAACAGAGGGATGTCTGCAAGTGGCTTAAAAGCATTAAACCCTCATTTCCCTTTGTCCAGTAGCTTCAAGTTTATGGTTCATCAGGGAAAACCTTAACTCAAGCTGGAAGATAGATCTAAAAAATGCAGTATGTCAGCTATCATTTCCACAGCAACAGGTCTGGCAGCCAAAACAGTGAATGAAGTAGCCTCTTGGCTGTATGAACTTAACCCCTCCTGAACCTCGTGGTCCTTTTTCTCTAGATCTCATATACTCGTGTTACATTAACAGGCATGAACCGTGTCTTGTTCTGCTGTTAGGTAGCAGGAGATGTTGTGGGAGAGTGGAGGAAGTTTGCTGCACTTTGCAACCAGGGAATGACCTTTTCTTTTTTGTTTGCTGGTTTGTTCCACGCCAGAATCACAGCGATCGGGCTGTGCAGGGTTTCAAAGACCAACAGGAAGAGCAGCTTTGATATTCTGTACGTGATAAAGAGTAAGGAAAAGAAAGAGGGAGCGTCAGAAATTGATAATTCAAACAAAAAAGAGCTCCAATTGAGGAATACGAAGTGGAGACAGAGATAGATTAGTCCTTCTGGAGGTACAAGAATATTACATTGAATGTGTACATATTGTCCTGTATGTAAGTACTTTCCTTACAGCTGTAACTCAGAGTAAAAAGCTTACTTTATAGGAGAGCTGGGGGAAAGCAATCATTCTGCGCTTTGATATTCTACCACCTGTGAAGATCCATAGGACCGTATCACGTAAACTTCATCTTAGAAGTAAGGAAAGGGAAACCAAGAATTGGTAATAACCTACCTAAAGCCATGATTTTCTGGATTGTATCTGATACACGATAATCAGAAACGTTAACAGATTTTCTGCTTTCCAGTCCCATGTTCTAGACTATAAATCTTCTCCAAAATACTTCCCTCCCTGCCCCAACAAATACTGTGCTCCTCCCTCAGCTACCCACCCCCAGGAGGGGCTGCTGGGGTCAGGGTCCAGTGAACAGCTTTGCAGATATGACTTTCCCAAGGGCTTGCAGGTGGAGCTAGCGGCTCACAGCTGCTATGGAGAATTGAAAAACGAACAGAGCTGAAAACACTAAACCACTCTCTTTGAGGATGCAAGGGTGCCCAAACTGCACTGCATAAGTAGTGGAATTAACTGTTCATATATGCATGCTCATTTAAAATGCTCCAACCCAGTGCACAAGCTGTTTATTTTGCTGTTACTGGAATGCATCAGAGTGAAAATACATTCTTATAGGAAATAAGCAATTCAGCAGACAAATGCAACCAGCCTTGTGAGATGGAATTGCTGTAGACATTAGCATGTGCTTGCTGCAGAGCTGTCTCCTGGAGTGCTCTCTGGGCCATGCATAGAGCATGGCAAGCAGCATAGGTTATATAGTCCCATGAAAATAAACACTACAGGCAAGAAACAAGGTCTCTGTCCTAGGATTTCCTGAAGTAAATACTGCAAACGGTCACCCAAGTAGTCAATTTTGCTGTTGATTCCTCCATCATTTTGCAAAGCAAACAAAATTTCTTGTTTTACAAATCTGTTTATTCCCTTAACCATCAAAATTTAAAGAACAAAACTTACCTGTTGGACCTTGGTTGCCTTCAAAGTCAACTAGTCCAAAACCTCTGGCAGCTTTATCTCTGTTTTCAGCATGCTCATCTAAAATTTCATGAGTATAAAAATTTTAATGTTTGCATTCAGGTGGAAAACAGTTCATTGTTCATAGAATCATAGAATGATAAGGATTGGAAGAGACCTTAAAGACCATTTAGGTCCAACACCCCTGCCATGGGCACTTTCCACTAGACCAGGTTGCTCAAAGCCCCATGTGGCCTGGCTTTGAACACTTCCAGGGAGGGGGCAGACACAACTTCTCTGTGCAACCTCTTACACTGCCTCACCACCCTCAGAGTAAAGAATTTCTTTCTTCTATGTAATCTAAATCTGCCCTTTTCCAGCTTGAAGCCATTACACCTTCACCCATCTCTACAAGCCCTTGTAAAAAGTCCCTCTCCAGCTTTCCTGTAGGCCCCCTTCTGGTACTGAAAGGCTGCTAGAAGGTCACCCCGGAGCCTTCTCTTCTCCAGGCTGAACAGCCCCAACTCTCTCAGCCTCATAAGCTCTCATAAACTTTGAACTTGAAATTCATTGAGGAAAAGACAATATTAAAGTTTTTCAAAGATATTCTATCTTTCAGTCTTTGTTTTCCAGGATCACCAAAATCACCGTAAAATCCTTGTACCCCATGCTACCTATCCGTTCCTTTCAACCTAAGATTGCCCTGTAAAATTCTTAACATTGCTGCAAATCCATGATTTCAATTCATATTAATTCTTCGTTGTTTAATTCCAATCAGTAACAGCAAACAAAACAAGTTATGCACACAGTGAAAATTAGTCCAAATTTTCAATGTAGAAAAAACAAACCAGAGACCTGATTCTGAACAGAGATACAGCTTCCCTTTTTTATGAATTAGACTCTTTAAAAATGCTCTTTTCTTTACACAGAAGGCACAGGAAAAAAAAAAACATAACATTAAAAAAATAATATTGAAGAACAACCTCACAGACCGTGGACCTTTGTAAGGGACCTTTCTAGCCTGGTTAATTGTATCTGTGAGAGCCAAGGATGTTTGTTCTAGAAAATGATCTTGTGAGAATAAGGGACAAAGCATCTACAGATGCTTGCTTTATTAGGAATAGTGTTTAAACAGTGACAGCTGATAGGTAGTGGTGAGAACCTGATCATGGTTTATTCTGT
This sequence comes from Opisthocomus hoazin, assembly GCF_030867145.1. Classification (NCBI taxonomy): domain Eukaryota; kingdom Metazoa; phylum Chordata; class Aves; order Opisthocomiformes; family Opisthocomidae; genus Opisthocomus; species Opisthocomus hoazin. The sequence goes on along the minus strand of NC_134415.1, from coordinate 103,681,042 downwards.
CGTGGGCAAGGAGAGGTCCTCCAGTCCCACAGGCCGCAGCGCTCTGCCTTGCCTCCCAGCATGACTGCGGGTTAGCATGGTTTGTAATTGGTTTGTATCTGGGCAAAGATGATGCAAAGATGGTAGGGAGTTTGGGAAAAGAACAAATATTCGATTCGCAGGTCACATTTGAAAAGTGAGGCTTGGAAGGTGTGGAGATACAGCGGAGAGACATCACCCCCTGCAGAGGAAGAACGCAGAGAGCCCACAGCAGCAGGAGGTGGAGAGGGAACACTAGAATCCACTCAGGAAAAAAAGGGGATTAGGAAGGCAAAGACTGTTTAGAGCAAAGAAATAGCATACAACAAAGCCATTTTATGTTTATTTAAAAGGACAAAATGAACAGTAACAAAAGCCTAGACATTTAACTGCACGGCGTGAAAACTGAGATAACATTGTGTACTTTCACTTTGGCACTGCTGTCTACATATCCTGAAATGTGTCTTAGGGGGAGTGAGAGCGAGGAGGGGAGAAGAGTTAAAAGCAGATGGGTTCTTTCAGTCTTATTAAATTGCTTGTAATACAGTTAGGTTATTAACATGTTATGTCTCTATGAGGTGGTAACGTTAAATTTACAAAGTGAAACAAGGTTATTTTTGCCTGTTTTCCAAACCTGGCACACAATCCCTTACCATTTCATTCCACTCTCAAAAGAGTATTTTGTCTATCTTTGGAAAGCATCACTAAAAATGCTTCACTACCATGGTATTTAACTCCAGATTTGGAAGAGAAGTTTTACTTGTTTAGAGTTCATGACACTGTAGGCAGTGGTCAGCAACAGGGTAACAAAGGTACATGAAGAACATATATGAAGATATATGAAGGCAAAAAGAAATAACACAGATACTTTTGCTGATAACTTTCTAAACTCTCCCCTTTCTTTTAGATCATAAGGTTTTGGCTGCAGCACAGTAATGAACGTAACAACTGCAATGAAAGATTTGGTTTCAAATTTGCTCTTCTGTGGTATTCTTTGCTGTAGGCACTAGAAAATACTAATCAACTATATATAATGAAATTAAGATCCCTTAAGGGTCCCTCAAGAAAGGGAAAGGTGAATTATGGTCCCTCAAGAGCTTTTAGATCAGTGGGAGATGAATACTGTGGTTATGAGTCATTGTGTCCTTTCAGAGTTGTTGAAAATACAGATACAGACAAAGTTTTAACACTGTTGCATATAATTTGGAGGTAGTTTTTTAGAAAAAGTTTATCAAATTATTGCTCAGCTTGTAATAGCTTTAAAATGGATTTATCTAATTTTTTACTGTAACTTCACTGCCTGCTTCTCAAGGCTAAATTTGACATAGCAATGATTTCAAGTACTTGCTTTGGGCATTTTATTTTGTTTTGCAGGCTTCTAATTTCTTCCATAGCTATTCAGTATTTGTTTTCCCTGTTGGAAAGTAAATTCCCCTGGTTCCTACTGAAGGAAATGGAAAACTCACTTCAGCTTTAGTTCAGTGAGAACAAAATGAAGTATAACATTACACCAAAGAAAGTATTTGCTGTTCCTCTACTTCATGTTCCATGTCACTTAGTGCTTCAGCTACATTTAGATTTGTGAAATGGGCCTATTTTCTCTCCTATTAAACTTACCTCTTGCCCAGAGTGTCCAGGAATATCCCTAGGTCCTGGAGAACCCGTCGGCACGTTTCTGTAGAGGGGGCAGCTGTTGGCATGTTTCTTCCTCATGCTGTCTGCAGAAGGTGAAGTTTGCTCTAAGAACATTCTTTCACACACTTCTAATTACATGAGTTTCTGGAAAAGGTAGTCCTTGTAGTTAAAGAGCTTTAGAAACATTAGGAAAATAAAGTAGAAACAGTTCCATCAGAAAATCCCTCCGAAACACCTCCTAAATTTCCTGTAATTATCTGGTTAACAATGTTGGGCTGTACTGCCCTCTTCTAGTATCCAGCTAAGGCTAAAATGATGTTTATAGTCCAAATATTCAAGTGTGATTATTTTTAAACATGGCTTTTACAAAAACAAGGAAAAATTTTACAAGAAAATGTCTGCGATCTTATCAGCTTCGATTAATTTCCTTGTAAAGTTAAATTCAGATTCAGTGAGCCAGAAATCTTCCCTAATGCGTTTTCACTGCCCTGAGGAATAACTTTTCGCCGGTTTTGTTCCCATTCCTATCCTTTTGACGTGTGAGTTATAATGATTTCCTGCTGTGTCGGCTGAATTTCATATATCTTCTCGTCACCCTAACTGTTTGGTACCCTTCATGATATTTTAGCTCAAAAAGAACAGCAAGTCCCAGAAGTGGTGCCACAGATGGAGCGGTGCCAGGCAGACCTCTGGCTCCAGGAGCACCTTTCTTCCTGGCATGGCCTTGGCAGCCAGTCTTCCCTGCTCTGCTTCATCCATGGCACCTTCAAGCTTGTGCAGTCCTTTGTCTCCTTTCCTAAACAAATAACTCACTTTTATAGCACTTTGTGAACTATGGCTTGCCATAACACCATCATAACACTTATTTAGCTCTTCCTGGCTTTATTCAATTGATTTTGCAAGGAGTTCGGGTTAGACGAATGCAACAGGAGTAGGGAGAAAGGAACAAATGGATCAGAAACATTTCTTTACTTACAGTTCCTTCAATGCATTTTTCTGCCATTTAAAACAAAACATAAATGTTGATATTGCATGTAATTTCAAACCCCAATTACTTCCCACCAGTTTACATATCAGCTTTCAGTATGTGTAATTAATATTTTGCAGTTTGTTAGCATCACCACAGAGATCCAAGCAACCTATGAATTATCCATCATGATGATGAAGATAGTGGAGGATCACCAATGTTTTATTCAGAAGTCTTGGTTGTACAAGATGAAAGATGTAATATATAGTATATGTGGTTGACAAAATACCCACAGGAGAAGAACAGCAAGTGTGAAAAAACTGGTAAAAATTACAAATACAAAAACAGTTAAAATACTATTTTAAGTTTAATTTCATTACCATCATGCACAGCGAACTATCTTTTCATCTCTTTTAGCCTATATACCTGGAAGACCAAATTTTCCCTAGAGCTAGAAGAAAACGTCTTGCATAAAAAAACATTTAGAAATCTCCATAAGTGGTCATTTTTTAATTAAAAAAAAAAACTTTCTTATTTCAATCATTTCCACTTCGAATGATGTGTGCTTTTTCTTTGTGACATTTAGTATGACAATGATCCTGATGGCTTTTATTCACTAAGATTTTTGAAAACAATATATTTTTCTTAACTTCTTCATAAACACATTAACTAGCTCTTAATTGGCAAGTTTAATTTGCAGATGTCATAGCATTTTAACACGTGCTATAAATTTATTCCTATTATTCGATATATCCTCTTACATTGGATATATTTATTCCTGTTACACACACAGGAAAATCAAATCACAAAATGTTTCATGACTTACCTGAATTTATTCTTAATTCATGGACGAGTGATATAGATTAAGAATCTCTGAGTTCTGGTCCATAATTGTTGGACTATGGGATTATTTCAGTGGGCATTTTCAAAGAACAGATGCTGATGATGGGCATTAGTGGACTACAAGCTGAATTAAACAGGCTGTTAATATTCAGGATTGTATTATTCAAGACCAAGAGGTATCATTCAGCCTCAGGCAAAAGATTTACACGCTAAATGAGGGTGTTACAGGTGTGTCTATGCCACAAGTTCAAGGAAAATAATCCTCTCCACGACTCTTTTCACCCTGGTTTTCAGCCTACACTTTGAGCCTTGCCTTAGTGCACTGACAAGAATACCAGAAGCCCACTGCCCACACGCGTGTGCGTACCGACAGCATGGCACAGGTGGTCACGGCAGGCAGCATGTTACTCATGCAATTACTAGGTTGTCTGGAGGGAAAAAAAAAACCCAAACATAGATATTTTGAACGTGCAAAGAACTGAAGGTCTCCAAACCTCTGTTTCACTTCTCATTGTCATAAGGCAAATAATGGAAGAAGCTTTCCACTGATTTACAGCCAGGTTCTTCTTAATTGCTATACATATCTCTCCAGCAGTGAGAGGAGTGGGAAGGTTTTCCCTGGACTGGTCTATAAAACAGCCAGGAACAGATCATGGCCCGGTGTATGTGTACCTTTTCTGCTTCATGGAAGCATTCTCAGGACATGGTTTAGCGGACATGGTTTAGCAGACATGGTGGTGTTGGGTTGACATTTGGACTTCATGATCTTAGAGGTCTTTTCCAACCTCAATGATTCTATGATTCTATTCTATGATTTAACACTCTAATGGAGGTGGAAATGACCAACGGTGGGTGTAGGAGCTCAGTGGGACCTCAGGCCCAGCCAGCGGCGCTGACATGCTTTTTGCCAGATACCGTCCGAGCAGTGGCAGTGAGCACCCCCAGCTTTTCCATGCTTCAGAGAGCACTGTGTTTGCACACACATTGTGGTATGGCTTGGTCATCGACAGTACAAAGCAATCACAGGAGCACTGGAAGATTTCTCCCTCAGAAGGGAGGATTAAAGAAAAAAAATTTTCAATATCATCTTCTGCACTTTATGGGTGTTTTTATTCCTGCAGCCACACACATTTACACATAGAAATTGGACATGTTTCCAACTAGCTGCTAATTTGTTTTCCGTATCTGTTTACCTCTGAAATACATTTCCTCTCCACTTTAGCCGTAATTGCCCTGTGCTGACTGTACTGTAATAAAAAAATCAAAGTGTCTAATCCTCAATTGAAAGCAAAGTCTCACGAGAAACCGTCTCTCTCAGTACCTCCTGTCCACGGCGTTCTGCATAAACCTGCAGAAAGCAGGAAGTGAAAATTATGGTAGTTATATTTCTTAGCTGCTTGATGGCTATTCATGTGAAGCCAAATCCCAAGCCTCACATCCATTCATGTTGATTGCAAAAACTGACTGACTTGATTACACGTAATTAGTAACGATTTAAATTCACAACTGCCCTGGGGAGACTTATGAGTCCTGGACTTCCAGGAAGTGCTGCTGTTCCTTTTGGACCCGTTGCTCCTTGCTCAGATTTATGTTTGGGAATCTGTCTGACTGCTGTGACCACTGGCTACCAAAGGAGGAAAATGAGAAAATTCTACTTAAGCACCTTTTGTTGTGACTCCTCCAGTGTGTATGTGTTTCACGTGGCTTTGGTCATCCATCTCAGTGCCAGCCAGCATGCAAACGACAGCTAGTGCTTGGTTCTTTGTGCTCTACTCTCCATTTCTCCTAGGGCACATTCAGCTCTAAGAAGAGCCATCCCCAAGAGCTGTTTCAGAAGCCAGTGACCACCTCCTCACCTAGAGTCTGCTGTCAGCAAAGATCCCAGCCAGAGAACTGCTTATTCCGTATCTGTTAGCACATGCTAAAATCCACTGAAAATTCTAATCTAGATTAAAGGAAAAAGTGTACCCTAACACATGCCTTCTGTGAAAATAAACCAGACTTTATTTCAGAAAGGACAATCCCAAACAGATCACAGCATGAAACATCGCCAAGTTTTGTCTGTCACTTTTGTTGTGTTCAAAAACCTTCAAGAACTGTGGCCATCTGTTCAAGAAAAATGAGCAACGAACAGATGAGGAGTGAAAAATCAGTTCTTCCTCAAGCTGCCCCAGGAGCTGAATCTAGCCAGAGCATTTGCAGATCTACAACCCTCTGCCATGAGCAACAAGAAAGGGCTCCCCAGTGCAATGCACAGTGGCAAATTTAGATTTTAAAGGCTAGTAACCAGAACTTACTTGCTAATGAGAAGGATGTATAGCTTCTTTATGATCCTGCTTATGATCTGGAAAAGCTGGATGGAAGTAAAGATGCGGTTAGTACTGGATTTTCCGTCAGTGTGAATCAGAGCTCCACTGGAAAGGACCTTCAATCTTCTGCCACTGAGTTTGTAGACTCAAAGTCATAGACATGTTCTGAGTCGCTTTCCAGTTTACATTTATGACAGAAAACGCTTTGGCATCTTTTCCTGCTCTTTCTCAAGCTGTCAAAATAAGTTATGTTGAAGAGAAGTATTTAAGCCATAATTAAATACGGAAAAGTTGGCTCTGAGAGAAAAGCCTCAAAGATTGTGCAAAGCTGGGTTTAGTCATTGAAAGAAGCTGTTTCCAGGCTTCCTTAGCATTTGCACGTCCTTTAGCATGTGTATGCAAACAGGTTTGCAGATCCCAGAGGACTAGTCTTTCCTAGTCACCCAGAGCTCTGTGGGTGCATACTGATTCTTATTTAAATTATTTCATCAGCAATTTTGAGCCATATGGAAGAGAAGGTGATGCCAGTAGGCCAGTGAAGCCTTCCTCCTTTATGCATTTCTGTTTATGACAGGCAAGAAATTCTCTTTCCACCAGCACAGCTCCAGCCTCAGCTATAGAAAATGGTGCAATTCAGTTGCCCTCCAGAAAAGACAAATGGAGCAGCAATGCTCTTGTAGCAGGTTTTGTGCTTTGGATGACCATGTGGCATGAAATAAAAGAGTGCCAAAGAATCCATAGGAGGGTCTAATTTCTGCAGCTGTGACCACCATATCCATGTTTTCAAATCCATCCCCTCCCTGCCCTCCTCTCTGCCTTTCCCAGGCCCACCGCCCTTCAGAGGAAGCTGACTTTCTACCACATTTATATAAAGTGTTAAAAATGGGGATGCCCTACAGATATAGAGTTAGCTATGTAAACAAGACAAATCAGCTAAACAGTATACAGAATTTGGTGGGGCTGGGTTGTATTCCATTTGTACAGAACATGAAAATTTAAATCAAAATGAAGAATTCAGATTTTGGTCCTAAAAACTATGCTTAAGGGAGTCCTCAGCAAAGGTGCAACAATGGTAAGCAGGTGAGGGACCATGTAATACATTACTCAGTCTTAACAGCTAAATTACTTATTTTATGAACTACAAACAGCAAGTTCCGAACAGTGACCAAGTCCGAATTCTGCAGAAATTCTGAAATGCGTACAGATTTGGGAAGGAGAGGGGAGAATATGCTGCAATACCAAAAGGTATACTTGTCTGCAACAAGTTCTGACCAACTTCCTACCACTCGTTTAGTAAACAGGCTCAGTGTCATTTAAAAAACTTTTAAAAGTGAAGGAAGGACTGCTGCATACTTTCTGAATACTTTTCTTAGCAGTGAAGATAACCAATAGTAGGGAAAATGGAACAAAGAAAGTAATGTTAACCTGTGCTTTAATCACCATTACTGTAAGTACTTCTTAAGATGGTAAACCACCAGACCCATTCAAACCTTTATCAGACATCACATGTTCATCAATTACAGTAGTTAAAATTTCACATATATAAAAATATATATAAATGTATATAAATTTATATATAAATTAAAATTGTTATAAACAGTTGTCTTATATCGTCAACTAGAGTTAGATTGGTTGAGAGCACACTGGATTTTGAGCTGCCCTATTTCTATCTAGGATTTTCCAGACACACACTTGCATATCTATGCACGTGTCTGTGTATGTGTACATATATGCATATATATATATATATGCACATACAAATAGTTATGTATGAGATGCACATACATGTATGTGTTTACTGCCCGAATGGGTAAACCCAGCACCCCTGGGCAGCATAAACGTGCTAGTGCAGACAGGCTCTGATCTACTTATAACCTGTTTGTGCAGTCCACATCGGATGCTTTTCACATCTGACACATGCACAACGCAAAGTGGTCCGAGCTCACAGCAGCCGAGTTAGACACAGTGATTTTGCAGGAGTTTTGAGTGGGTTGCAGGTGTCAAAAAGTCCCAGAAAAATGTTTTCCAAAAGTGTTTTAATTCTGACTACACTAAACGTGGTGTTGAAAAAGGAGGGTATGTCTGGATGAACTTGGATATTATTTGCTCTAATTAGGAGTTATTCTTTGTGTATGGATGTAACAATACCTATGTTATGGATTAAAATACTTAGAGTATTGCCGGAAGGATGTAATTAAATTTTAGTATACATTATTGCTTTGTAGTGAACTTTATACATTTTGCTGTAAAGTTTTAGACTTTATAGCTTGGAATCCCCGAACTCCCATAAACTAAAATTCTCCTTGATCTCCCTAACAGGTTAATAACAGCTATCAATATTAGACACAGATGTGTTACCTTTCCCAGGAATCTACGCCAGTAATGCAGCACACTGCTGTAGAGACTTCAATGCACTTCGTGTATCTTTACCTTTTTTAACACTTTATATACATAGTCGTCTGGATTTTGCAAATGCACACATGCACACGAAATACAGACATGGTTAGAGTGAACCAGCAATACACTACAGCAGTTCTGGGGAAGGAATAAAAAATGCTTCTATATCTAAAGACAGAGAAAGTTTTAGTCTCTCTTTTTCTGGGACAGAAAAGCAGAAGATAATTCAAAAACTTTGAGTAACAAGAAACAGGCTTCTGAAAGTCATCAGGAAAAGGGCATCGCCAGAAAGGCGTCATTTGATAAAATCCTGCAACAACACAGATTCAGTATTCACTCCGCGAGAAGACAGCTGTCTGTTGAGTCATTGGTATCACCACTTGCACACCAGGGCTCTTCCTACCATAGAACTAGTGCTTTCAAATTTCTTTCTCAGTTTAGAAACCATGATTAATGATCCCTGCAGCAGCAGGGAGACTTGCTGCTAAACAAATGATGGGTGTTTTGTTATGTTTTGTGACCTCCAATCCTTGCATATCCCCACTGTAATAAACTATTCAGCCTTACTTTCCTTCCATATCTTCTCCCAGCATTCTCATAGTTCGGCACATGGGGAAAAATGGCATAAGGTGCAACTGGTCCAGACTTCTGACACAGCGCAGCGGGCATTTGCTGCCTGACCAGCCTGCTGCTGCCAGGAAGAAGAGAGGCTGAGTTCTCTTTGTCTTGCTCAAAACATGGAGTGCTAACCCCAGACCCTCTCGGTATTTAGTCATCCCTGTTCATAAAGCTTGTAAGACCTTGTTCACTCCGAGATGAGTCACATTTTGTTGGAATTAGCCAATGGGACATGGAAAGACAACAGTCAGAGTGATGCAAAAGCTTCATGTAGGAGACAAGTCATAAAAGCAACCTTCTCTCCTTTCGCTTTGGTGTGTCCTCTCTTTCCGAGTCTTCCGGATACTCCCTAAAGGAGAAAACGTCATTTGTACTAACAGCTGCTTTCAGTGACAACAATTTTATGACTCTATTGTAACTGAAGGTGATGACATTATGTTACATGTATTTCAACTACAGACTTTAATAATACACTTAAACTACAGGAGACACACAAAGGTGTTCACGGGATAATTTACCATAGTCAAAGAACTATTCTCCTTCGAAAGAGAAATTCATTTGTAACACAGAAAATACTGCAGCGTTAATCAGCCTATCAACCAAATTAGTCGTTTTTATTTTGCTGATTTTATCTAATTTTCCAGGCAATTATACAAATTCAAGTGATAAGGAAATCGTACAGACCGAGTTTCTTAGCCTAAGGTGTATCGTACAGTTCTGTGGATTTTAAAGGAGTTACGCAAAGGAAACTTCTAAGCATGTAGCTTTGTATTATTGGTAAAAGAAGTTCGTTCTCCTCCCTCATGCTTTTATATTTACTATTTACAGATAAAGTATCTGGATAAAGATTTAGATGAAGAAGTGGCATAGCTCCTTGTCAAGCTACTGATTTTCACTTTAAGAGCTGATCTAAAAAAGTATAAAAAGAACATTCAGCTTGTTTGGTTTTCACATGTGTCAGACCTTTGAAAGCCACAGAATAGAAAGCAAAAACTATCACAGAATCACAGAATCACAGAATTGTAGGGGTTGGAAGAGACCTCTGTGGATCATCTAGTCCAACCACCCTGCCGAAACTATTCCATCCAACATGTAATCTTCTCACAGCTTTCTCACCTTAATACAACTACTATTGCCTGAAGAAAAAAAATGTTGTATTTATTAAGGAAATCAAAAGGAAAATTAATTGGAAACCTACAAAAATAAAAACCTACTAAAATTGTACAATTGTTCCAGAACTCTGACAATTCCGTATTCTACTGGGCCACCTAGAACTCAGCTAACAAGAGATAATTGCGATGTTTCATGATAAGTGAATTTATTATTGCAGAATTGTTTAAATGACTGCCCTGAAACGCAGCTCTTTCCGCTCACCTTCTAGTCACACTCGGAGCCAGAAGATGTTGCGGTTTTACCCTGTTGCTCAGCGCGGTGCTGGAGGACACGGAGGCATATGCAAAGAGAAGATGCTGCCGTTACCTACCCCGGTAGCGATCCCCACAACAGTGTATAGCCAGGGTAACACTCAGGGCTGAGAAACTAGCATTTCTAGTGCAGGCTACGGCATCTGGCAAGCATGACAGCTAAGCATGAGAAATCTTCACATCACACATGGACAGAAGTGTAATGGCACAGCGCAGATGAGGTCACGCAACAGTGCAGAGCCTACCATGACAGGAATGATTAAAACCTCTCAGCTTCCACCATGCACTTTTAGGTTTGGCTGCTAGGATGGCAGGTCGCTCAGAGTGGCACCAGAAAGCTTCAGCTTGGGAATTCATTTTTTTCCCCTCCTCAGAGAATTGTATGGGTGTGTTGATGTCTTAACAAATGGTTAAACTCTCAAATCCCTCAGCAGCCGTCCTCAGCGGGCCATGGCCCTTGCTTCCTTCTTGCTGAGAGGAGCCAAACAAGTCCTACAAGAGGCCAAGTTTGTAGAGCCCAGGTGCTTTTCCACAGCCGGAGGGGAGAGGTGTGGGAAGCCATTTGTAGTTTGTCATGGGACCACAGTGCACAGGCAATCCAAAAATTGTGCCGACCGACAGATTTTCACTCTTAAAGGGAGCAGAAAAACCGCACTGTTACTGGAGCCCAGCACGGCAGGAGGAAAGCACCTATACTCTGGCATTGCTGCTCTGCTTCCCACCCTCCTTGCTCCAAAGCTGGCTTGGTACAGAAGGATGAAATCGGGTTTTAGTATCAAAACTGAAGTATACGGCTACTATTTTTATAACTCTGTCAGACTGTCCTTTTTGCCCTTGATCGTTGTATTAAAAGAAAAACAGGGTATGAAGGGGGATCAGCAGCACTTCCACGTGGACACGCAAAGCTCCTCATGGACAGCAAGTTGTTTAATTACCTGGTGGCCCAGTGCTCCATGTCCTTGCAGTCTGCTGCTGGCATGACAGGTTTCCAGCGGCACCATGTTGAGCAATTCCTTCATGCTGGGAACAGAGATGCATTATTTATTTTCTGAGTCCTGGTTTCCATCTCAAGGCAAATTTGCCAGCAAATGAGTCTCAGTGACTCTGCAGGCAGGGGAGGGACAAGCAGTGGAGAGCTGGCAGGACTTTTCTTCCCCTGCATCTGGGAAGAAGATTTCCAGGACAAAGCCTGGACAGGCAGGGAGGAGGCAGAGGCAGATGGAGAGAAAAGCAGCCCGCAGCTGTGCCAAATGCAAGCAGCCAGCTGGGATCCCAGCGAGCAGCTCTCGGGAACGGGACTTGGGCCTGGCTTTGGTTTTGATTTCACTGCGTGAGGAACTGCAAAGCTGTTTCTTCTCAGAGTGCACTGGAGAGGTTGTAAAGTCCTATGGCAGAGCTGCCTCTTGGCACACACTGTGAGCACAGTCGCATCAATATTATGCAGCTCCTGGAATTCCCACCTCAAGCAGGACCTCCTCGGTTACCACCAGCTGGGCACCCGTGCCCCCCTTGGGAGGTGATCTACACTGCACCAGGCTGGCTCACGGGTACGGCAGCTCTGACCCATTCCCAGCTAGCAATCCCGTTCCGAACCCCCTCCACAGGCAGCACACACTGTGAACGTCAGCTTCTTCGTTTTTGACAAAAGCCATCTTGGTTTCCAAGTGCTTTCGCTTCATATGCCAAGTGAGTGGAGCCCAAAGCTCGCTCTTTCTGTCTATAATCTCATTTTAGCCGTGCAGTCAATTAGGAAGCTGCATGTTCTTAGACAATACAGAGAATTAGAGGGAACTGGTGAGCTAATATTAAGTAATCATCAGCAAAAGCAATCTGGAGAGCAAGCCCACAGTACTGGGAAGAGAGCACAGCCTGACTGTATCGGGAAGCTCCCGGCAGTCTTCCAAACAGGCTTTATCTGCATTACAGTGTATTTCAAGTTGCTTTAAGACTGAGAGACACATAAAAGAATTGCTTTTAACTACATACAGTGTGACACTAAGCAATAAACAAATGCATGAGTGAAACAAACACGCAAACCAAACCCCTAACCCTGTTCTGCTCCTGGACGCGGCTCGTCACCCTGCCAGCACGGCAGCCGCAGTGTCCATCAGCCCAGTGATGGCCCTGTTTCCACACAGTCTCAGACATCGTCCCGCTGGTTTCCCTCGTCCCTCCATTTTATCCAACACCAGTGGGTACCCCCCCACACACAAGATTTCAGGTCCTTTGGAGAAGCTGCAGACTCTTCTAAGCAAATACTGCCTAGGAGGGAATTACACCTCTGCTGATTTCTCTTTTTTTTCCAATGATAAATTAATATTCTTTCGCAGTTGAGATTTTTAGGTCAAATACTCACTGTCTACATATTTATCAGGAACAATACTCTTTGTATTAAAAGTATACCACCTAATTTTCATTTAACTGGTTTTCTCCCTTGTAATTTCTTCCATTTAGGATCTACAAAAAATATTAAAATTAACACAGCCAACTCTTTCACAATTGCTAGGCTTGGTTAGTAACCACAACACTGCATTTCCACACAGAAAGGATGCCACCGCTATGCAGAGCTGTGTGGCCAGATCAGGGTAAAGCCCACACGCGTGAAAGCTTCCCTCCTTTCTCAGCCCCACGGTCACCGCGAGAGGGAGGTGTTGGTTAAGCAATACTGGTTTAACGCCATACGCGAGGAAAACGCTGTCTGGTTGTGGATAGCTCTTACAAGAGATAACTACATAATAAGAAAGAAGAAAAACAAGTTTGCCACAAGTAAAAGCTCAGTTTTTCTGCCTCTAAAAATCAGAGCTTTTTTTTCTGACTTCTGTAAGATCCATAAATAAGGAAAAAAAAAAAGAATCTGCTTGAAGAGTGTTAAAAATTCTCAGTAAAAGGGAAAAATACAAATGTAAAGACTGCTTTTGTCAGGCTTAAAAACAAACCAAAAAAACACAAAACACAAACAAAGGATACTATCTGTAATGAAAAGAAGGCATGCCTTAAGAACATTCACAAGGAGCAGTTCACATCAGGGATGACGGAAAAAATGGGCACTTGTAAAAAGCTTTTTTAGGGAAGAAAGGTGGATAAGCTCTCAGAAGTACAACCCACTAGTGAGTGCCAGCAGTGAGGCTCCCTGGTCAAGCCGGTCAGCATCACGCACTGTCAGGTACCGGGAGGAAGCAAGGAGTGACCCACCTGGCCGAGCCGCTCGCCAACTCCTCAGCTGATGGGTTTCAGTGGCAAAATGCATTCATTTCTGCAAGCGCTGCTCTCCTCACTTATTGGGACAGAGTGGACCTTCTAACAATCAAGTAATAATTTTGCATTATTTTCTTTCTTACTCAGAGTTGTCTTGTGCCAAGAACCATCAAAAGCTTTCTTTGCATTCTTAACTCTGCTGAGCATGAGCTTTGAATCTGGCGGGGCACAGAAGACACCCAGAGCTTGCCTGTCTGTCAGGACATGGATGCTGACATGGGTATCACTGTCAGGACTGCTGACTTGCCATAAATCCCACCCAAGCCGTGGACTGACTTTCACAACCTCAAAGGCAGCAGTGATGGAGTACTCAGATGGGGAGCCGTATGGGTAAGCCACACTGTAAGAAAAAGACACGTAAGGCCTGCTAGAGTCTGCCTGCTGACAAATACAGAGAAGATCCATTCAATAAATCACATTTCTAATGGTTTTCACACAGCTATTTTAATGGCCCTGTAAAGCACCAGAGATACCCACATCAAGAGATGTTGAGGAATACATTTTAAGATCAGTATTTAAAGGATTTGGCTTCGTGAGGTTTCCTGATGCTAATTAACCATGTGTCTGGGGACTTCAAAGAAGAAAAGGTCACTATCTGCATTTTTATCTCGAGCATACATCTGCCGAAGACACCGGGGCTGCTCTTGCTGTGGGCCTGCGCAGCATTCAGGACTGCTCTGCCAGCTGTGCAGCAGAGCAGGCGGAGACGACCAAGAGCAGGTTGTCCCTTTACCTGATCCTTTGAGGTGGGTTGCCTTCCAGCACACCCAAAGGTAGCGATCTCAAGGCGCTTTTATGTGTATTGATTGCAATTAACACAATGACCTGTTTGTTTAGTAGTGTCTCATCTCCTAAAAAAAAACACAGAGAGCTTAATTTATAGCTTACGTAGAGCTTTTCCAGTGCTGTGTGGTAGGATTGCTGTGGTGAGTTACAGTTCATAAGCTGGATTCTTCAGCTCTGCTTATCTCACTTGCTTCAGACAATCCAAATCCCTGAAAAGGCTCAAACACTGCAATTTGGAAATAGTTTTATTACTTTAATTTGTTTGACATGGATCCACACAAATTTGTACTTGGTAGAATTTTCTGCTCATCTGTCTGACTTCAGTGCTGGAGTTGCTTTTTAGAGGTAGTTGCTTACCTAGAAACGCTGGCCTTCTGAGTGCCGCCAATAGAAAATGTAATTGTTGTGGTTATTTCCTAGTCTACCTTCTAAAGTCGTCAGGTTTGTCAACTCAAAGGAGTGAAGATACTGCCCTTTCAAAGAAGGTCCGTATGCTAAGGGCACGCAGGGCCCTGGTGCGGGCTGTTCCCAACAGGGTGACGGCTGCCCCCAAGGAAGTCAATCAAAGACAAAATTATGGACCTGCTTCTTCATAGCCTACTAAAACTGGAAGTTCACGATGGTTTGGACTGGAGAACACACAATCCCAGCTCCCCACAACTTCTGAATCTGTACCTAAATCGATCACTTGATTTCTCCTTTAAGAAAGCTCAGTGTGATTTTTATTAATTGATTTGTTTTGGCTACCTGGTGCATTGTACAGTAAATGCACTTTCAAACCAACAGACTAGTTGGAAGGTATGAGACATTTCCTTCCCCAGCTCTAACAATGACTTTTTACCCTGGGAAAAAAATATCTGCTCTTCACAATTGCTTATTTCATCAGTAATTAGAAATAAAAAGGGAGTGTTTTGTCAGGAAATGTGGTACTTATCCAGCTGCAAAACACAATTGCATCCACTTGCTTATTTTACATGTAGGCTTCAGTTTTGGGAGCTGAGCTGCAGTGCCTCACTGCCGGTAGCTTGCAGACTACGGGCTGTGACAGCGCTGGGTCAGCTGTACAAGTCTTGAAGCCAAGCACAGAACGCAGCAGGAGTGTTTCCATACCGATCTCCAGCATGCTCTACCAACTGGAGGAGATTTACCATTTCAGAATACAGTGAAAGACCCAAACATAGAGGTAGAAACACATTTGGTGGGTTACTTTATAAAACAGCATAATCTTTGGATGAAGAACATGTGTTTTCTGTTCATTTTCACAAGCCAGGAAAACATTTTAAGCTTAATGTTAAACTGCATCCCCAGTGAAGGTGCAGTTCCAGTGGGCTTCTAATTCTGTGTATACACAAATGAAATAAATACACATAAATATGTACGTATCTTAAAAAAATAGGGGAGGAGTATTCTAACAAAAGAGATCATTATTAATTCCATGAGCTATAAAATAATTTCTCTCAAAAAAACCCAAAACATGTGTTGTACCTTAATACTATTAGTAGAATTTGTTGGACTATTTCCATTTTAAAACATCATGGATAAAGTATGAAGTAAAAGCATCGTTACTTCTCTTTTCTTTTTCATTGTAGCATGTTTGTGTAACAAAGTATTTACAACCAACTCCAGACTAGACTTTATCAGCTATGAGGAGAAAAGGGTAAGAGAGAGCACTTTTATGTTTGCATACTTGTAGCATTGATTAAATACAGGCACAATGAATTACTCCAGGCACAATGAATTATAACCAGGAGAACAGAAACAACTTGAAACTACATTGTGTGATACATTATATATGTATCTATGAATGAAACATTTAATAGTTAATTCTGATCACTATTAATGATAGTCCACTACTAACAATCTCTTAAGCATGAGGCTTGCAGTGATTTTTATACAAAAATACATGAATGAACATAAATAAAATAGTTGATTGCCTTATAGGTGTTCTTATTTAATGTTCCTGAATCTCTCTCTAAAGACTCTCTACCTCTACACTGAACAAAAAATGTGTAAGTACTAGGAATGTAAATATCTCCTCACTATATAAATTAATGACCAAGAAATATACATTGCAATTCTTTTGAAACTTAGATTCAAGAATCATCCACAATGAGAAGGCAGCAAGTGGCATCTTCCATAGCTAGATTATTAATATACCAACTCCTCGCATTTGTTGAAAAAATAATAGCATTTCAACGAACACATATTAACGATATTCCAGATGTAGCACACAGAAGTAGTACAATTTAACCCTCTTTTACCAAGAAGTGACATTGAATTTTGAATGTGCCACTTAGAGTTTATTGTGAAAGTCCGCTCTAAGAATTCAGTTTTTTGCTCTTCTACAGACTTTCACTATATGATTAATGTAGCTATTCTTTTTCTTTTTTTACATGGTTTTGATGTTTTCCTCTTTCCTGTTTCCTGAATTTAATTAGCCAGACATGGATCATGTTTTCTTCATGGAAAGGTATGGTATTAAACAGATTTACTTCTTACCATTCTCAACATAAGATCCAGCCCTAAAGCTACTGATGCCAGGAGGAGTTTTGCTCTTAACTCGGTTTTAAAAAGATAAGGCTTAAAATTACTTATGGCAAAACAAATCTCAATTTGTTCAATTGATACCTGGAAAGCAAGCTTCTGCTTCCTCGGGGACTCCAGGGAGGCAGGGAGCAGCCCCCTGCTGAGAATATGTAGAGGTCAATGAGTTTCCCACTGATCAAACCCTTCTTACTCCTTTTAGTTCTGATCACCATTAGTGATCATCTGCAGCCGACCATCGACAGACTCACAATGTTGTGTTTGCAGCAGCGAGATCCTCACCACAGAGGGCTAACATGTACGTGTATGTACATAATGTCTGTGTGTGCATGTCTCTCTTGCGAAGAAGAATGAATGATCAATGAGTTCCAGGAACACCCTCCAAAGCCTCCCTGGAGACGACACAGAGACAGACCCTTCTTCTGACGCTGAGGCATTTTGGAGTGCTTCCAGCTGGGTAACTCCAATCCTGCATTTGAGCCCAGCCATACCCTGCTCGGCATCAAGCCTGCAATTGCTGCGTTTTGCAGCAGACAACCTGCATCACCATCTGCCCCATCAGCCTGTCTCTGGCTGTAAATAGAAAAAAGGCAGAGGAGTAAAGAGATATGCGTGTACTAACATACACAAATGCTTCTCAAAACATGGATAACAGCAGTAATATGCTATTAGGATGTTGCAGCAACAATAACAATATGCATTTGGAGCATAGCGCTTTAAATACTGATATTCAAGTAAATAACAACATCTAGAAATCACTTCCTAAAATAAAGATCAAAGGACTTCTTGAACGCCATCTTTCAAAACCTTGCTCTAAAATGTTCTAGTAGTATAGCCAGTTACTTCTATATCTCCGTATATTTAATATAGCGAAATGTTTTTATATCACCTCATAGCTATCAAAAAGCCATCTTTGTTTAAGTATGTGTATATTTACCTTAAAAGACAGCCTGCACATTTCTTACTTGATACCTTAGGGAAAAAATGCTTTTAACATTCCCGTAATACATTTTTAAAAATTTGTAAATCAGCTGCAGTTTAACCAGTTGATCCTTTTGGTATCCCAATTATTTTGAATAAAAGCACATGTTGTTATAAGGAAAAGGGAGAGAAATCAAATGTAAAAATTCCTCTAACACAGTTAACCATATGCTGCACTTTCGCGGCAGCGGGGACGAACAGCCGTCTTGGATGGACACCCTGTGGTGGGTAAAATTTTTGCAATACAGGAAAGCAACCACCACAAGCAAGAAAAAGTAGATCTTTGACAGGCAAGAAGCAAAACTGCGGTGGGAAGTAAAAAAGACTATGAGCACACATGGCACACACAGGCAAGCAGAAGGAAACATGTAAAAGCTGCGGATGAAACCAGACTCACAAGGATCCTCCCACCAAATGTCTTTTCAGCCCCACATTACCTTTGGGCACCGTTTTGCATCCCATTGCCTACAAACTCTGCCTCTTGCAGGAGAGTGGGTTTCCTAGTTTTTTGCTTCTCTTGGAAGGTCCCTTCGCCATTGGAATTGCCTGGAAAGTCTCACCAGGGCTGAAAGATATTCCTGGATTGCTCTTCTCCCATCTGCCCAAGAGCTTTCAAATAGGCGACAGCGCTTACAAGATTTTTCTTTTCCTTGTTTTACCTGAGGGTGGGTTTGTAGTATTTCAGCACATCACTTACAGTCCATCAGTAAGGGATACCTGTTGAACAAAAAATCTAACAAAAGTTTTCTAGCTGCCACTCTTCTGGAATTTTTGACTGCCCATTCACTACAGAACACAAGAGTTAATAAAAACCCTAATTCACTATAGTAAAATTGATTTTTGCTGATAATTAAAAGTCATAAGGAAACACTTCTTAACTATTCTCCTTATCTGAGGCAATTTTATTCATACGTGGAAGATTCTGCTGGACCCTGTGAGGCATTGTGTAGTAACAAGGTGCAATATTTTACAAGGAACTGGTAGATCCAAGAGAAACACATCAGCTGTGGGTAGAATGAATTATGAAGGCTCTGTCCTAATGATTCTGCTTGACTCTTAGAGATACCATGCAGAAAAAGAAACAATCAACGTTACAGCTGAGCAGTCCATTAGTAATCATTTATTTATTTCTCCTTCTCATAGCACCTTAAGGAGACTCCAGGTTGATGTTCTCCTTAGGCTACCCTGGAGCACCAGGACAGAGGAATGGGAGATACCATCGCTGACACTGGAATGAACCCAAAATACATCATTTGTGTCCTTTTGTGGTGTTCCAGCCACCCCACCAAATTATCCTTGAAAGAGTACATGAAAACTGAATAGTTGCCAGTAATCCAAACCATCAGTTTTGAGTGTTCGCTGAGTTATATTGTGTCTGACTGTGTGACTAGCAGCAGCACCAGGGGACCAGGTAACTCTCACTGGTACCAGAGTGTACCTCCTCATTCAACACTAAAATAGGTTCCAGGGAATACATGTGGTAGCAATTACTGTCATCTTCCATTGAGACTGCAAATGCTGAAAAATTCCTTTTAATCCATACTTTTTCCTCCTAGTAGACCAGATACTTCCGCATGTGATGACCAAGCCTGTGCTTTCTGTGATAGCTGCACACTCCTCTCCTATGAAGCAATAGCATTTGGCTATTTATTTCTTCTTATTTCATAAGAAGCAGCTCCCCACTCTCATCCAGAGCAGAAATTTCCCTTCTACCTTAAGCAAATCTAGTGTTAATGAACTTCTATTATATACCACCTACATCAAAACATAAAATTGTGAAAGGAAATACAGAATTATTATGTTTAAAAACATTAATGCCACACTGAGACTCCTCATTTACAAGCTTGAACGGAGTGCTTACCTGCATATTGTAGCCTTGGCATTTGCACAACTGCAATGTACAACTACCTGGTTGATCCTGCCAGTAGCATATGCTTGTCTCAGAGCTTAAGCCATGCACGTCTAAGTACACACGGGCAGTGCAGTGAAACTGCGAATGGCTCGTTAAATCAGTTATTGTTCCTTTGGTCACTCCACCCAGAAAACAAACTGTATCCTGGGCTGCATCAAGAGAAGGGTGGCCAGCAGGTCGAGGGAAGGGATTCTGCCCCTTTACTGCGTTCTCGCGAGCCCCCACCTGGAGTACTGCATCCAGCTCTGAAGCCCCCAACATAAGGACATGGATGTGTTGGAGTGGGTCCAGAGGAGGGCCATGAAGATGATCAGAGGGCTGGAGCAGCGCTCCTAACAGGAGCTAAGAGAGTTGGGGCTGTTCAGCCTGGAGAAGAGAAGGCTGCGGGGTGACCTTCTAGCAGCCTTCCAGTAGCTGAAGGGGGCCTACAGGAAGGATGGACAGGGACTTTTCACAAGGGTGTGTAGTGATAGGACAAGGGGCTCTAAACTAAAGGAAGGCAGACTTAGATGAGATATTAGGAAGAAATTCTTCACCATGAGGGTGGTGAAACACTGGACCAGGTTGCTCAGAGAAGTTGTGGCTGCCCGCGCCCTGGAAGTGTTCAAGGCCAGGTTGGATGGAGCTCTGAGCAACCTGGTCTAGTGGAAGACGTCCCTGCTCATGGCAGGGGGGTTGGAACCAGATGATCTGTAAGGTCCCTTCCAACCCTTACCATTCTATGATTCGATGATTCTGTGAACATAACCTTCATTAATTGCTTGACTTAAAACACTACAACAACAAGATTCTTTCCAGAGTAGCGTAATCGTCCATAGGTTTGAGGACTCTTATTTCATCTCCTGTTGCTCTTCAATGGCAAAATAGAGTTCTCTTCTATTCCTCTTAAAATTATCAGAAAAGCGTTCAGCTTCAATCTGCATGACTAATCTTGCTTTAGATTTCACAAAACCTGTATTGCAGGAGTGAGTATAGCATATTTTCAATAGATTTCTTGGTAGCTCAGTGAGAACACCTTGCAAAAATTTAGCAATAGCAAAAGATAGCACTTAGAGAAGTAGCGATGTAAAACTTGAATCAGGAGATTAGCATCATACCTATCAACTTGAGTAAAACAAATCCAGCATGGTAGCCATTAAGTAGCCTTCAAACTAACACGTCACCTGACACCTGTCCTGGAGTAACCCTTCCAGCCATAATACTCACACAGCAACTGCAAATTATATGAACATTTGAAAAAAACCATGGGCCATCCACACACAAATAGGTACCACCAAGTTTCAGGCTCTTCAGGCTTTGATTATCATGTGGCTCATTTTTATTTTCTGATAGGAATCACACCTAGTTTCTTGGGCTGAAAACAAACAGATCAATGTTTCTCGTTCTTGCTTCCACTTCCTCTGTTTCATATTAAAATATCAGAACAAAATCAGTGATGAAAATATTCATAGCCAAATGCAACAATTGTCACTTGCAGCAGTGGCTCAGCTGTATCTGTGCTCTGCAATATCAGGGTGGAAACCTAATGAGTTCCAAGGGAAGTCCTCTGCACCACCATGAATCAGCCCTGTGGTCATCAAAAGTCTCCCGTAGACAGGAAGATTCCCAGGCGTAGGCATGTAGTGAACACCTCTTCCAGCCACCTCAGCAACCCTCACAAATTCTGATCCCAGTGTCCATGGAAGGCTGCTGCTTCTTTCATTTCTGCAAACGCTCATTCCTTCAACAGCTGTCCTTTCTCCACTTCCACAGGGCATTTTTCCCCTTCAGCCCCAGTGACTATCTCAGTCTCCCGTTTTGATACAGTGGTTCTTCAAGGCTATCCTCTCAAACATTATTCAAACAAGAAAATATTTTAATAGCAAATGTTTCTAGATAAAATACTGATATTAGCCCTCTGCCAAGGACTACAGCTGGTACAAAGTTGCTAATGAATTAATGGCAAGGTCAACGCGTCATCACTGGTAAAAAAACACAGAAGTTATAACAATAACTAAGCACAAAAATCCACCCGCAAGCACAATCTTGCAGATTCCTCATACTCTTAGATCAAAATATTACAGTAGAGAAAGGAGACAATCTTTCCTATTTCCAGGTGTCTATTTATAAAATCCACTTCTGGATTGCTCTTCTGGTTGTGGTAGGAAGAGTAAAACCCTCCATAGCCTGAACACGTAACAACTCCAGGTCTGCACTTTCCCAAGTAGCAGATGGGTCACTGGTCTATCAGACAGAGCTTTAACATTTTGCAGTTTAAAATCAAAACCGCCTAATTTTCACTTCAGAAATGAAAACCTCAGGTTCACCTCAGGTAGAACACAGTGCCTCAATTACGGTTGGAGCAAGAGGGCCACAGTGGCACACATTCTAGCAGGGATTTTCTCTGGCTGGGCCAGGGGAGGGCAGCAAAATATTTACTAAAGAGATTCTTCTTTTAAAGTCCTCATCACCGAGCTGTCTCAACAAATGGCTTCATAAAAACCATGGAAGAGTTCAGTACTTCTTTGTTTGGCTTACAAGACCTTATGTATTTGTTTATTATAGCTAGAAATAAGTTTTTCTAATAGTTGAGACTATTTTTCACATCGGACATCGTGCCTTAAAACAAACAATGCTTCCTCTATAAATAACTCCGCGGTGCTCCCATTCTTTCCAGAGTTAATGACATCCGTATCAAGGGGAGGAGGGTGCTAATGCTCTGCCTCGAAGCCATCTAGTCTGTTCTCTGGAAAGCCTGCATAAATTTACCAGTGGTTTAAAGCCAACTGCATATCTCCAGCACAGCTGTACTGGCATACTGATCATCTTGCATCATTCGTTTGCTATGAGCACACGTTATCTCAGCCTTCAGTTTAATATAAAGGGGAGTCAGCAGTACTAATGGAATAGTTTGGAGACTGTGTCCTAAACTGCGAGCCAAATTAAAAAAGGAAAATATTTTAATGCATCTGTTAATGGATTTCGTGCAATTCTCTTTAGAAGAATTTGAATATCTATTATATTAATTTTACATTGATTTTTCATGAAAAGCTACTGATGATAACCTTCCACGTACGGACAGACTGACTGCAGAGAGACTGCTGAGAATAAAATACAACATGTGTAAAGTCTTCAGTCTAAATCAGAGGAGCTGTAAAATGTCTTTAACTAGGGAGTGCGCACGGGTTGTATAGCCTGTAAAAAAACTCACTCTCTTCATGTAGTTTTTGGGGCATCCTCCTGGAAATGAGCTTTCCTACTGATTTTTATAATGACAACAAGGCAGAAGGCAGAACAAAGAGGCACCACAGAATGGTTTGGAGTCAGGAAGGGAGCAGAGGCACTGCATTATGCCTCCGGCATCTGCTCACGCTTTACTCCGAGCTGGCCATACCTCCACCGCAGAGCAGCTCCAGCACTGGAGTTCACGCTGATAGGGGAGGGGAACAGATGCCGGCATCCCAGGGGTGACAACTGGTGTGCTTCTGGCTTTGGCTTTAAGCAGTCACTTCGGAAGGAGCACACAGTGGGAACGATGCACACGCTATGGTCAGAAATTTGAATCATGCGGGTGATTTTTCCTGGCAAACACTGGCAAAATCCAGTGTTTAAACTTATAACTGAAGCAAAGAGCTGTTAGGTAGCTGGATGCAGTTATATATAAACGAGTGTTTAGATAATGTAGTGAGTGCAGTGGAGAACCCTTCCTACCCCACAAAATGACCTGTAGGGAAAACACAACAATATTATCCCCAGTTACACCCCTGGAGATTCAGGACAGAGTAGCCTGTGCAAATGTAGCAAACCTCAGAAACAGAAAGGGTTTTGCTGTGTTTCTCACAAAGATATTGGCAGCTGCTCGTACTGTGGATACTTGACTGCAGACAGCGAATGTAAAGCAAAGCATCACGCAACAGAACCGCTGAAATGCAAAGAGCAAGGGCTCGAGCTAGGGGATGCAGCAAGCTACCGGGGCTTTCCTGGAGGACTGTCATACAGCCAGCTCCAGAGCATTTGCAGCTGATTCTTTAGAGAAGGTGAAATTCTTGATAGTTCAGTGAAAATACGAAAGAGACAGGCGATCTCTTAGTAAGAGGTGGAATTTCAACCAGGAAAGGGAAAAGCACTGACTTGGGGGAGGGGGGCAGAATTTTACGCAACACTATTCCTAAATTAATAAAGTCCTAAAGTAGGATATTTCAACATAAAACAAATTATCAACTTCCTTTTGGTGCTGGATGAACTATCCATAAGAAATACTTGCCTAGGTAGGATGTAACTATATGTAATGCATCATGACTAGTTACAACGCACAAAGTACCTGTACGTACATATAAATTCTACTTTATGCTTGCACTTGGCTGTGGCAAATTATTTTCACTGGCACACGCTGTAGTAAATGTAATTACAGAAAACACAGTGCTCACAGAGCAAGTGCTGGCACCAGAATGGAAATCTTGCAAAAGAAAACTGCTCTGCTTTAGAGTATGCGAGGATTGACCGAATAACCCTCCTGGACCATGCAACATTTCCAAGGTCACGAGCGTCTGCTGAAGGGCAGGAGGACAATCCATGCAGGTTTCATCCAGTGCAGCTTTTCTCAACTGGAAAGCATCGATATGATTTCTAAAGCACATGGAGCTGTCTTAAGTGGTTGTTTACAGTGGTATTAATTGCTACGGAGCCCTGATCAGATGGAGATGTTGAAAGGAACAAAGCCGGAAAAGTGAAACAATAGCAAAGAGGAGGAGTGGCCCCGTGCACACAATAACCAGGTTCACAGCTGCTGAAAAACATTTCACGGACCTGGCTCCCTGGGACTGAACTGTCTCGCCAAGGTTGTCCGAGAGACACCCATACAGACACTCGAGCTGGTCTTTCCTTTCCAGGTTTGCCGGCTTCCTGTCGGGCCTGGGAGAAACGCCCCGTCCTGCTCACGGCGTATTCCCTCCGGCTTTTGCTGTCAGGCTCCTCATAGCTTCCACCAGCCCATCTCTGCCTGCCTGACTCTGGCCCTTCCATAGCACCAAGCACCGCTAAAGGGTCAGGAGCTGCATCTCACCCTTGATGAAACACACAGCGTTGATGCCACCAGGATGAGGGTTAACACAAAACCTCTTCACAGCTGGAAGCCTGGCTGTTGCATGCTGAGGTGTCCCTTGTCTTGGCTGTTGCCTGGCCTGGTTCCCCAATATCTTCCCTGCCTTAAACCGCTAGATTACCTCCACCTTCTGCAAAAATATGGGCAAAAGAGATAATGTCTTTTACTCTTCTGCCAGCTCCTTGCCCCCATCTCTGCCACTGTCTCATTGCTTTCCTCTTATATTTCTCATTTTTAGTTAATATTTTTGCCAGGGCAGCATGCAGCTCACTTGGAGCAACAGCTCTGACCTGGGGTATAGCAAATTGGCTGTATATGTAATTTGCGCAAGTTCTGGGAGCGCACAGCAGGTCTCATAGGCCCAGAACACATAAAGCAAATTCTAAATGCATTAGCTATTATATATGATAGCCCTGACATCACGTATTTCTAGCTGGGATTTCCCAGACACGAACACAGAGTATATGCTAAGAGTCTCTCGGTCATAACTGACCCTGTAACTGTGGTTGGAGAAAACAAAACAAGAAGTATTACCAAAGGTAGCACAAGGGTGGTTTATACTCTTTTCCTGCAGTGAGAGATTAAGCCCACTGGAAAAAAAATACGCTAGGTACAGCTATGTGTTAATAAACAGCTCATGGAGAGCCCAGGAACAAGCAGCAAGGCAGAAATGAGATACATCTTGCATTTGTTGGATGCTTGGGCAGCGTAGCACGGTTCTGTTCAGGAAAACAGAGTTTGCCTGCACGGCGAGGTGGGTCCATCAGGGCCACAGACGGTGAGGGAGGCAGCCAGGGCTCCTGCCCTGGTCTGGCAGCTCCTCCCTGCCCTGGGCTTCCTTCCCTGAACCATGCCCAGCGGTGGCAGATCTGCAGCTGGGAGCAGAGCAGGAGCTTGCCAAGCGAGGGGGTGACTGATGGCGGGGAGGGAGGCACCGTGCAGCTGGGACACATCCCGCGGGCGCACACAGCACACCGAGCAGGCAGGGGCCCAGCAGCATGGCTGGCTCCTGTGCTAAACGATGGCCAGGGTCTCCGGGACGGAGAGGGGCAGAGGTGCTCATCTAATCGCTTTTCTCGGGGCTCCAAGTCTGAACTGCAGAATGGCTCCTTTGTCTCGGCCCCTTGCTGGGGCTAAAAGCCATGAGGCATGAGGCCAGATGGCCAGGGCAGGCTCCCAGGACCCAGAGGGAGGAAAAGAAGGAAAACTTCTTTCCTGAAGTTTGTCCCGATCCCTGAGGCTTAAAGAACAGAACTCCAGGGAGCACACACAACCTCTGAGGGTCTCAGACAGCTAGAAGGCACTTGCAAGGAAGGAGGGGAGCTGTGGATGCACCGACCTTCCGGCGACACGCAGGCTTAGCTGCTGAGACCTGCGTCACGAGAGGCGTGTGATGTCGAAGCGCAGCTGGTGAGTGGGATCTCCGTTCGCCTACCGTGCCACGGGCGTGCCAGGAACAAATCTAGTTTTAAAAGAAAGCCCCAGGACCTTGTGGTCCCCTGAGCAGCAGTCACTCAGGGAGCTTCCCGAAATAGAAACCGCGCAGTGGGTGCCAGAGGCAGCGGGGCAGCGTAACTAAGAAAATGGATGAAACACAAGTGCTGAGCAACGGAGAGGTATTTTTTGTATTAGCTCTGCCAAATGGATTATTTATGCCCTAATCTTCTGCTGTTGGTATGACCGAGCTTTTTGAAGGGAAGTTGCAGCCAGCTTCTGCTGGTTATTTAAATGAGGCAGATAAGCTCACACCTTAAAGCGTTTCCACCAACCTCTGGCTGCCACCCCGTGCATATGGATTTCAGGATAATTCTTAAGGAAGGCAGAAAGTGGCAGTTTACAAGGAGATATGCTGGGGCTGATGGGACATCAGGACTGCCCAGACTTTAAACAGACCTGAAGTAGCAAAACTACATCAAAGCACTGAAAGGATGTTGCTTCAAGAGAAACACCATGGCATGAAATGCTGATTAGAGGACCTGGAGCCTGGGAAGGAGTGGAGGTGGCCCAGGTGGTCTTTGCTGCCCAAGGGATGTCAGTGAAAGCTGACAGGCAGGCAGGCAAATGCACATGAGCAGGAGAGGGTTCTCCAGTTCATGGGAGTCAGGTGCCCTGGTGTGAGCACACAGAAGTACTTGGAGTACAGAAGGAAAAAGAAAGAAGCTGGACTCCAGAAACCACCTTGAAAGCTTCAAGGCTACCTCGAACAGTAGCATCTGACCAGCAGCACTTGACATCTACCAGTGGCCCAAAGCCTGCCTTTGGGTGCCTCCTTTTGCAAAGCCCTAGAGCCCCTCTTCTACATTACCAAAATCCAGGTGTCGCTCCCCGAGTAACTGAAACCACCTACGTGGGACAAGCAACAGATCCTGCCTCTTCCTAAATAGCTGTGTTCACGTCATTCTGGAAGAACAGTCATCCTCAAGTGTCTGTAAGAGACCATGCAGCTTACCACAGCTCATCACTGAACTAAACCTTCTAGTCAAACTTTGGGTATTTAGATATTTATATACATAGTGTGTATGTATAGACATTAATTTTGCAGAATTCTATTAATGGGCTCCTACCACCTCCCACTTCTCCTTTCGAGAACCTCCAGTGTTCAGCCATCTTTACTACTACAATAGTTTATTTTTCTTTAAAGTTTAACAGAAATCTCCCTTACTGCTATTTAAGGATATTGCTTCTTGCACAATCCCCACTGGAATAAATCCTTTATTCCCTTCCTCCTTGGAGCATCCTTTAAAATATTTTAACAAACACTGTTATCATGCCTCCTCTCAGTCTTCTTTTCTCTAGACTAAACAACCCCAGTGCCTTCAACTCATAGGGCACGATTCTTTTAAACCTCTGTCATTCTTTTTGTTTGCTTCTGGACTCTGCCCAGCTGGTCCACATCTTTCTTGAAAGTGCAGTGTCCACAGAATCACATCTGAAACTTCACCAATATGTTACATACTAAAATAGTTACTCCAGAGGTCCCATACGCGGTACTCCTGACATTACATCTCAGTGCTAGACTTGTAGTTTTTATTTTTCCCCCTTCAGGCTTTCACCAGTGAAAAATACAACTTGGGATGTTACCAAGACAGTTGGGGAGCATAGCACAGACTCCCGAGGCAGGAATCTGATGGCTCTGTGTATCAAACGAGGCCAGATACCAGGGTAGACTTGAGAGAAGAAGTGATACCTCTTGCTAGATGATACAGACTTGATAGTGAATTTAAGCTGAATCATGGTGATGCTCACAATGCTCTAGCACAACTATTTCAATACATCATGAGTGGCAAATGAGAGTACTTCTGTTGCCATTACAGCGCTTTTTGGGTTGTGGTTTTGTTGCTTTGTTTAAACTAAAATTACTTCTTGACCACTAAATTACTTCTTGACCCATTGCTAAAAACTATACCAATAGAAAAACTAAGGAGGAAGTACACACAAAATTACTTATACACACAGAAGTGTGTGCTGGGAAAGAAATCTTCAGTTTCCTAACTTTGTGAGGAAAAACTCAAGATTATGAAACCAGTGCCATCATAGCCAGCACAGACAGGAAAACAGTATAATGTATGGTTCACAACTGACGTTTATTTGTTCTGCTTAATTATCTAGTGGCAGGATCTACAAAAGTCTTCACTAACTGACATTGTAGTTACCTTTCTTCAATATGGAGATCTGCAAAAATTCCTCCATAGCCTGCAGTTCTATTTCTTCCTGTCTGGCATGAAATTTAGCATCTAATTGCACTTTAAAGTTTGGCTTATGATTGCCTGCGAAACTTTTTCTCAGAGCAGTATCTGACTCGTACGATCTGGCATCATCATCCCCCCATGGACTGTGTGTTTGTCTCAACCAGCCCAGTTCTATAACAAAAGCTTTCAAGGTTTTTCCCTTTCTTGGTTCTTCTTCTCCTGACCCATCTCCAAAATTTCCTTCTGTCTGGGCATGTAAGAATGCACAAATCTGCATAGCACTACCTAATAACCCACCTGCTCTTCCTCACAGTATATAGGCCATTAAAGATACTACCTGCTACTAATTCTGCAACACTCACAAAATTGCCTACATTTCATGTCCTAAAGTACCTTCTTTTGCCCTTATGAAAAGGAAGATTTCTCACCAGAACTGCTTCCACCAGTCAGCCAAATTTTTTGAGGCTGCACCAAAACCGTGAGCTTCTCCATTTTGTCATTCACCATGTGTCTCTTCTCTTCTGTGTTCCTTCAGTATCTGTGCTACTTTCTTTGTGGTCTTGTCCCCATCTATGGTCTTTCTGGTCTTGGTCACATTTCTAAGCGGACATTAATGTGGAGCCTGAGTCAGTGTTTAGAATTAGCAAACAGGTGGGTTAACGGATACTGAGGAAAGATCCTTGTGGGAGAGAGAAGCATGTACCTGCATTAGTCACACCGCTAACTTCAACGGTCTTCTACAACTGGTTTGTACCAGACTGCTCCAGGAGCAGGTTAGGTTTCTGGTTTAAAATGGTTGCATACCTTCACACTCTAGATTTAGAAACCGTCTCAGTTCCAAGCTTTACAATCCTTTCTTCTAATATTAGCTGCTTCTTCCACATTCTAGAGAAATAATGCGAAGTTCACACAAAACATCCTAAGATGTTCCAAAATCAGAATCTGTGGGGAGCACTGCAGTGGGGAACCCACCCAGGTCTTGCGCCTCACTCGGGACACTTGCAGTCGTCCAGAGGTGGACACAAAGACCAGTGTTTTAAATTCTCAACTGAACCTAACATGATCTAGTAAGCAACAAAAATAACAAAAGAAAACAAAAACGGAACAAACAAAGGAAAAGAAAATCTTTTTCTTTCAAATTTAATTTGGGGTGCTTACCACACAGAGAGGCAGGTATCTGTGTTGAACAGGCTGGAGATTAAAGTCCCTGTAGTCAGCATGTGGCATCAAGTCTCCTCTGAGATTTTATATAGTTAAAATAAATTTCATCCAAGGAAATGCTCAGTAGAGTATAGTATATGCCCAGGTAGATGGAAGAGGGAAAAGGAATGTATTGCATAGAGACCGATACAGCTTGTGGAGCTGGCAGGGCTCAGCACAGCCAGCACCAAGCTGGACCAGGCTCCTCCAGCAGCACATAGGCGTGTGTGGCCCGCTCAGGTCTGGCTAACATGCCCAGAGTGCTAAAAGCACGTTGCTGGAGAAAGCCGTGTCTCTGCAGGCAGCAGCCGAGGTGCAGGGAGGGTGGCCAGTGCTGCCTTGCAGAGTAGAGGGCTCAGTGCACATCTCAGTAGGCTTCAGCTGTTCTCCCCCAGGGACGGAAGGCAGTGTCTGGGCAGCTCTGGCCCGCAGCCTGCTTAGGGGTTGTTATCTTGTGTGGCCACAGCACACAGACAGCTGATCCACTTCTGAGCCAAAAGAGATCCCGAGAGCTGCTGGTGGGTCCACCGTACCTGTGCTAAAAAGCTCCTTCAAAGGCAGTAAGTTTATCAACAGCAAAAATCAAAACTGCCTAG
Source organism: Opisthocomus hoazin (assembly GCF_030867145.1). Lineage (NCBI taxonomy): Eukaryota > Metazoa > Chordata > Aves > Opisthocomiformes > Opisthocomidae > Opisthocomus > Opisthocomus hoazin. The sequence goes on along the minus strand of NC_134415.1, from coordinate 103,650,788 downwards.
ATAACCAAGGATGCCAACAGCACCATAGGATGCAGAGTCAGGCCCTTGCCTAGCCCTTAATTTAACTTTTCTACCCAGCTCCCAGATGGCAGGGCAGCCAGAGTACACGCCACTTCCCAGGAGCGTTCGGTGGTTTAGCACAGAGCAGCACTGCACTCAATCCTGTCATCCAAATTCTTCGTTGTTCTTGGAAAACACACCAGCATACCATGGGAGCAGCTGGTCTAATTGCTTCCTTTCATTACCATCTATGGATGCTTCTGTCAAGCTAACCTCCTTTACTGACTGGGCTTCTTTACAGCTCTTGACCTTCAGCCTCGTGAGAGGGTTTGAGACACCAGCCACATTGTCCACTCCTTCCATGGTCTATTTTTTAACCACTCTCTGCCCTTCGTAGTCATTCACAGCAGTTACTCTTTCCACAACTCAGCCTGCTGCACAGCCTAAATTGCAGATTTTCTGAAGAACAGTCTGGATGGGGCATTTTCTGCTTCACACAGGCTAGTGGCCATTTTTTTTTTTTTTAAGCTTTCCAGATATTTTTTTTTGCTTGACAGCCTAGTTTCCAGTTACTTACTTTCAGTTCCTACAGAGAAGAGTTCTTCTTTGGTGTGAGGTACATATGGTAGAGGAACTGCCAATGTCCTATGAGCATCTCACCTCCTTCCTCATTCCCAGTACCCTGCAATGTTTGTACCAGTAATCAGTACCTAAATAATGTTTAGCAGAATGTCTGTGACAGCTAGTAGAAAATCACTCCCCATGCAAGATCGTTAGAAACAGCAGCAGAATTCCTGCAGGAGCAGCACAGCATTAGGTCATTTACTGAACACAGAGTGGAGTTGAACAGGTAGTGTTTTTCTAGACTTTGTAGTGGCTAATAATTAATAACCAGCCACTTAAATTTGTATAGTACAAATTTTATTTCCCTTGAGCTCTGTTTTTATTTCTTAACCCCGAGAGTAGACAGGTTTTAGATCCTCGGTCTAACACCACCGTCATGTGATTCCAGCAGCGGGGATACAGCAGTCCCACCAGACAGATCTCTGTCCGAGTGGCAGATTTCTCAGCTTCGCCTGCACGCCCAGTGAATTTGTGCTCAGCAGATGCTTCTGACAGGCAGGCTGGATTGCCCTCCAGCTGTGACATCCGCGTAGACAAACCAACACTTCGTTTGAACCTGCACAGAACAACTACAGCGTAGCTGGGCAGAGCTGGATTCCCTTTCACCTCTTGGAACAGAGACAAAATAAAAGACAGAAGAGAACCACAACCATTCTGGGCTGCTTGAGGACTAGTTAGAGGATTTGCATCCGCACTTAGCACCTGAGAGCTATAGCAATTAACTTTTGTAACGCTGGAGCCTTTTCTGCTTAGACAGGAACAACACCAGAACAACAGAAGTTGATACAGAGTGAAGGCACGAACTTAAAAAATAGATATAAGAAAAACATCAAGGAATTAAATCTACATTTGTGAAGACAAGTCCCAATCAGAAATTCAGTGTGTTAGCGATCCCAGAAAACTCTCCATCTTCACGTTTGTCACATATTCAGCTAGAGAGCAGGTTGCAAAGAAAGGGAGAATTCGTCTTGTGAGGCAAACCAGAAAAATGAACAAAAGGGTAGAAGTTGAATTTGAATCAAAAGCCAACAGCCCTCAAAAGCAAAAACATAAGTTTCCTTCATACAAGTGTTTTCATTACTTAGCTTGTGGAAAATTGCTCTATAATTAGAAAAAAGAATGAAGTGAGTTTTTACTCTTTATGTAGTAATATGTATTTTTTTCCGACAAGAACATTTGAAAGACCTAAAAAATTTTTGTCTTTAGTAATAAATTTGCAGAGTAAAGTAGCCTGACCAACAAAACACTACTATAAAACTACGAGATTTTAAAACTCTAAAAATCTGGACAAAGCTGCAAAGCCAGTCCTCCTTGCAGAGTTTACACGCTAGCCGACAGCTTGATGTGAGAGATGAGCTGAGATATCCACCAAGAGGACTCTAAAGGCATGATGCAACTATCCTTGAGGGTGAAAAAAATGAAACCACATAGTTTACAATAAATGTCAGCTTGAAATAATTTGTATTATAGCAGTACCCAGAGAGTTTCTTACACTGTCTATTGTGTAATATACTATGCAGTGGTTCTTTTTCCCTGGATCTTAAGTTTAAGCTCATATTCACACCGCACAGTAGATTGTCATTTTAGCGATGTCAAGGGTGCCTCTCAGCAAGACGGTCTGGGTATAAACATCATTAGCCAAAGCATCTGCTGTTGGCCGGTGTCAGAGACAGGATACGAAAACAGAGAAGCTTTTGATTTTATATTGTAAGGCGATGAGCTGCACAGAGATATTAGGTTGGGTCTCAGCGGCAGCTAAATGTTGCCAGCTCGAGTCAATTAATCTTCCTTTCGGGCTGTACAAGCTGGCCAGGCACAGCCAGAGCCACAGCGCTGCTCTGCTGCGGTATCTCCCCGGAGTTTAAGTCTCACTAACTGCGGGCAGACAGGCTGGGTGGAAAGGACCAGCCCGCGGAGGCCTGGGAAGGTGGCTGCTGCTCTCTCTCGTGTGAGTGTTGCTTGTAGGAAGTGGGGTAGGAGCTCACTCGCTGGGTGAGGGCACTGCAAGGAACAACACGTGGGGGAAGAGCAAGAGGAAGTGTCTGTGTGTCTCCAAAGACTTCTGTCTGCCTTAACCACGTGAAAATCAGGTGAAACTAAGGATTCTTACCATGAAACAAAGGCTCTTTAAAACATTACAGGAGATACAAATCAGTAGGTGCCATGAAATAATAACACCATGAACAAGAGTACCACTTACTGTCGGAAATGCGGACAAGGTCCAGAAGATGGGAGCACTGCTGAAGGACCCCGTCTGTGATCACCGTGCACAAGCGCTGTACAAAGGTGGGAGCGCTCATCCCAGCGCAGCAGGGCAGAACCAAGAGCTCTGTGACGAGACCAGACAAATGGGGAAAAAAACAAACCAGGCTGAAGAGACCAACTTGCAAATCCAAACCACGTGTGTCCCCCAGCTGAGAAGGGCGTAGTGCAGGGCACCTTGCATGGGACAAGGGAAGCCGTGCCAACGAGCCACAGGAGTCGTTACGCGTGCAGACGGGCACTGCCTCGTGGCAGGTTTTCAGGAGAAATCAGCATACGGAGGTGGAAGAAAACCACTGCGGGTCTCCAATTGGGACATAAATAAGGCTGTGCAAATAAACCACAGCTCACTCAGCTGTTCATGGGAGATGTGCTGGGATCTTCTGAGATGTCCTTCTGAAGGAAGATTAATAAATACACAAAACCCTTCACCCAAGAGCAGCTGGACTGGTAGCTAGCAGAATCCCCGGCACGGCACACTGAGCACCGCGGTTACAGCTGTACGCTAACCAGAACCGGGGCTGTGCCCCAGCACGCGGGCCAGCTGCCACGGACCAACCACCACCGCTAAATCCACTGTCAAACATATGGAGGGCTGCATCCAAAACAGGTATTAGCACAGGATGAGGACTGCTCCCAAACTATGCCCGGGAATTGCTTACGAGGGTGAAAAGTTGGTTCAGGCCAAACCCGCGCCAGAGACCTTTCCAACAGCTGAACTCTAAGGATGGGACTGGGTAGCAGTGCTCAGGCACTGGGTCACTCACTGCCACAAACACAGCTAAGTGACTCCCTGCCAAAGGCTAATTCCTGCCACGCACTCTGTATGCTACAGTTCAACTATACAGTAAGCTATATGCAAAGACTATATAGATCTTTATTGGGAGATGCTATATGCTACACAGAGACTGTAATTGTTCCTTAGTAATAACACCCAACTCCAGCTGCTGTTATAAAACAGTGACAGCAGCAGAAAAATGTAAAGTGGCAAATTCAGGGTTAATTTTTTTGTTTTTTTGAGGTCTATGTGACTAGAAGAGTTACTGACCAATACATTTGACCACTGGACTTGAGAAATTGGTAGAAACTGTAGGAAGAAACAGAAGCAGCAGACACTGCCCAACGTGCTAGCCTGTGGAGGAGCGTTCCTGGAAGAGAGGGAAGTCACGTCTCAGCGAACTACCAGAGTTACTGCGAGGGTGATACACCTGAAGTAGTTTTCTTGGATTTCCAAAAAGCTTTGAATAGGGTCCTTCCCAAAGACCTCTAATAAACTAAGCCTAGTGTATAGGAAAAGGGGAGATCCTTTCTAAAATAACATTTTTAAGGGTGGGAGGAGAAAAGGTAGAAATAAAATACAGCTTTCATAGTGGAGGTTATGTCCCTGTAGGGAACTGTGCCTTTCAATGTACCCATACATGGTATAGAAGAAGAGGCAGCTTACCACAGACAAAAGGAAAGAGTTGTGAGGATATCATAGACTCATAGAATGGTTTGGGTTGGAAGGGACCTTAAAGATCATCTGGTTCCAACCCCCCTGCCATGAGCAGGGACATCTTCCACCAGACCAAGTTGCTTGGGGGCAGTACAACGAAAGAAGCGGTTCAACACTGAACGGCCAGAGGAGGTCAGGGGGACAGACTCCCACGGGGCAACAAGCTTACAATCAGCAAGTCATGTTAAGCAGTGTAACGAGGCTGGTGAAAGACCCAGATAAGTTCTCTTCTTATTTCTACCATTCCTGGGGGTACAGCAGAAGAAGGCGACAGCGGCAGAGCAGATCATAGCCATGGTCTCAAATCAGCAACACTTTTCTGGGTCACTCTAAGAATACAGCTGGAAAAAATAAAGCGATTATAAATCTGGCAACAAAACTAATTTTATTTTTAGACTGCTGTCAAAATACAATGCTTAAAAACATCAGCGGTAATGGAAATTTCTTTATGAGACCCACCTCTGCCTTTATTCTTTAGCTATGTCAGTGGCTAGAATAAAATAATTTTTTGTGGTTTTATTCTATTAAATTGTGTGATTTTAAGCTCTGTTCTCCTTGGTTACATCTACGACACAGCACATGGTCTTCTCTCCTTATCTCCCATTGCACTTTTAATCCCGCTTTTCCAAACATCAGTTCTGTTTCCCCAGTCTCTGTTTCCTGCAGCAACCAACATTACTGCTCCTTCTGTAACATCTCCACAAGAGGGGAAGGATTTCGTATTCACAGGAAACACGGCTTCCTAATGGAAAATGTTTTTCCCTGCCACGCTTAGGTAACCGAGGCGCGGCACCCTGTCAGACAAAACGTGTTCTCTTGCATTTTAAACGATCTTCAGGCTCAGCAGATACCCAAAAGTACTGAATGTCGGACCCAAACACAGAACTCCAGTTCCTCTATTATTTCTGAACTCTGTCGAAATGCAGAACTTCATTGCCAGAAATCACCATTGCTCACATTTTAACAGCAAAATCGGAGCAGCCCAAGTCTTGGAAGATTTGCAGCTGGATCCCTTTGTTTTTACAAACAGCTGGATCCTGCTACCCCTTGAACTCTGCAGGCTTAAACTACATCTAAGAAACATGCTTAATGCAAAGACTGCGGAACCTGGCAGAGATGTAACATGCCACCTGCAGCACTTACCCAATTTATTCGCTTTAATCCCATATTACATGGTGCAAGGAGAGATGCGTTAGTTCTCCAAGACTCCTTCTGGTATCAGAAAATATAGAGGCGTACACAAGTCACACAAGAGTTGAAAAAAAGAATGTTTTTCTATTAGCAAATCTGAAAACAAGTGCATCTTTTGTTTTCTGTTGGAACAGGCACCTGATGAGGCCAGTCTATGTTGCATTCCTGCAGGGAGCACGCTGTTGCAGCATGTCGTGCATCAGATCCAGGCACGAACCCCTGAAAACTCACACTTGCCACAGGTGTTAGACATTCTTTGTTTTCTGGGTTCCAGGGGATTTACTTTTTCCAGTTTGCTGATAAATATTATCTGACAATGCCTGAAATATCAAACCTGGTGCTTGCAGAGGAATGACACCAAGGGTGCCTACACAAGCCCCAGCAACGTGGAGACCTCCTCCCCTCCAGGATGCCGTGCCGTGCCCGGCCGGCTCCTGCCCTGGCGGCTGCCCAGGCTGCCGAGCAGCGCTGAGAGGCGTTTTGGGTTTTGTCCTGCAAGACCTCAGCACTGAGACCATTCAGCACAGAAGCACTGCCCCAGTAAGCACCCGATCTAGCCTGCACCGAAACCATTCCACACAAGCTGAGGGAGGCTTTCATCAGGGTCTGCTGCTGGAGCAAAGCGGTTAGCTCCGTTCGGTCTTCAGCATCCCAAGGGAAACTGTCAGAAGGAGAGCAATCCTGCAAGCTGGGGAAAGAGCCGTCTTCCCCCAGTCTGCCCCTCCAAATGTACCGATCTAGGATTACAAAATGCCTCTGCATGTAGCAGCAAGACACAAGATGTGAGTCAAGCAGAAGAAAAATCATCACCAAAATTTGACATGACAGACAAACGTAGCAGGCATTAACAATAGCCAGTTTTTTCATAGCTTGCTTAGATCCTTTGGATAAGAGCAGGCACATGATTAACCAAAAATTCTAGCCAATAGCTGATGTTATTTCAGCATTTTTCAAATGCTTCAACTAGAACCTTGTCAAAATACACGGTGGATTTGTGCTGTATGTGCTTATATGGCAAGGTTGATCCGCACTGATACTATTACCGTGTTGTAAAGCATAAAATCTAGTTAATGGTTTCTGCCAAACCATGAATCAGTTGCAAAATAATGACCCGAAGTATGTTCTTTTTTCCATTTTCTAATAGTTCTTCACAGCACAACCCAAACAATTGCTCATAATTAAACTGATTGGAGGAGCAGACACTGGCAGGAAACACACCGCTGGCACCAGTCCGATAGCACTTCATTGTACTGAATTTAGAACAATTACATCAGTTCCTTTTATTTTGCAGAAAGGGGGGGGGGGCTGCTTTTTTATCGTTTGCTCACTACGAGCAAAATCAATGTTTATCAAATCTCCTGAAGCAGATTTGTATATGTTTAATGAGCAGCATAAATGCATCCTTGGGTACCCTGCTGCCTTTGCCAATCCTGTTTCACCTTCTTTATGGATGCTTTGTGTTATTAGTCAAGATCTGCCAGGGTTTTTTCTAGGAAAGCATGAGCAGATCAGCTTTTAGTAATGGAAGGACAGAGAATGAAATATATTATACAGCAAGCAAGCAAAGGTACAGAGTGAAACCAGACTCCACATTTAAAAATACGTGACTTGTGCCTTCTGCCACACCTCTACAGTAAGAGCCATGCATACGTATTATTGAGCAGAATGACATCCCACAGCACTGTAGGGAAGCTAAAGCCAAGTTTTTGTCTCGAGTGGACGTGTCCAGTTCAAACAACATCCGCAGAGAGCCCAAAGGGCATGCTGGCACCCACAAACAGTCGAAAGAACGCTGCATAAAACCATGACACCGCCCCTTCGATTTCACAGTAGTTTTGTATCCCAGACTAGACTTCATTCCCAGCACTCAGGAAACGTTCCTTTCCTACACAAACCTAAAAACTTTCAGCTCTGTTTAAGTACCTAAAACTCACAGCTCTGTACATGGATATCAGCCACATTTAGGAGGTCCTTCAGCCAAATGAATGACCTATATTGCACGGAGCCTTGTTTTCGGATCCCATGGCTACCTCACAGAATCACAGAATCACAGAATCACACCTTGACAGAGCAGGCAAGGACTTCTCTTCGTTCTGCAGTGCCTGGTCTACGGGGCAGCTCACAGAGTAAGAGGATGGGGTGGTCCAGCAGTGGTTTCTTGCTCCCAGCAGAACACGTGCAACTTTGGGCTTGTCCAGAGGCCAGCCACAATCTGGCAGTCAGTTAGTTACTCATGCACTCAGTTAGAGCGCTTTTTCTCTCACACATGCCCAGAGATGTAGCACTTCCCATGAGTGGCTGTGAATAGATCTTTGAAGAGGTTCGCACAGAATGAATGTACCTCTGTTTCCACAAAGCGCTGAACAAAAGGGCAAACTTGGTTCAGAAATATAATCTATATTAGTGTATTTATAACTAGCGAGATCTGTGCATTCATATCTCATTTGTTACCCATGCAGAAACAAAATCCAGAGCGTTCTGTGGGGAAGGCAAAAAAAAAACAAAAGGGCTTCTGAATAGAGCACTGTGCAAGGAATGAGGAAGATATGGCTTGCAGCTTGCCTTCAGCAAGTCACTTTGTTTCTTTGCCCTTCTCTTTTATGGTCCTAAGTCTTGTCTACCTGTATTGACAGCTCCTCGGGAGCTGCAGCTGTGGCTGATGCTCCTAGATTCATAGTACTATAAATATCAAATATCGTTAAGAATATGATTTTGTATGTCGTAAAGGTGAGGGTATAAGTCACGGAACCAGAGGATTGTTGAGTTTGGAAGGGACCTCTGGAGATCATTTAGTCCAGCCTCCCTGCTCAGAGGATGGCCAGCTAGAGCACTCCACTCAGGACTATGTCCAGTCAGGTTTCTGATGTCTCCAGGAATGGCAACTCGACAGCATGTCTAGGCAACCTGTTCCAGCATTCAATTACCTTCACAGCAAAAAGGCTCTTCTAAGTATTCTTCCTGTGTTTTCAGCTTATGCCCATTGCCTTTGGCCCTTTCATGGGATACCACTGAGAAGAGTCTACCTCCATCCCCTTTATTTTCCTCTGTCCCTCTGTCAGATAAACAGCTCCCTCTCTCTCAGCCTCTCTTTTTATGTAAGATGCTGCAGTCTAATCATCATTGTGGCTCTTTACTGGGCTCCCTCCAGTATGTCCATATCTTGTACTGGGGAGCCCAGCACTGGGCACAGTACCCCAGACGTGGCCTCACCAGGTCTGAGCAGCGCAGAAGGATCCCCTCCCTCGACCTGCTGGCAATGCTTTTCCGGACTTCGTACTTCCCTTTGGTGAATGTCAGGAGGTTCCTGCCTGCCATTTCTCCAGCCTGTTGAGATCCCTCTGAATGGCAGCACAACCTTCTGGTGCATCAGCCACTCCTCCCAGCCTTCTATTGCCTACAGAGCAAGTTCCAGAGCCAAACAAACACAATGTGGATTAGAACAGGAGCAGAAGTTCATTTCGACCTATCTTCCCAGTGGACCCTGGCTATACGGTTTGTGCAGCCCCAAAGCTGCTGAGGCCACCAGGACTTTAAGCTCCCCATCAGCTTGCCCGTCAGAGGCACGGCAGGGCCGCTGTGCAGAAAGGCCGTTTGTCTTGCTCGCGCTGCATCATGCCACTCTCGGTCATGAGAATAAATCAATTACACGGCAAAACGAAGGAGAAATAACAGCTGCTTACTACAGAAGCGCAGCAGCTCTGAGATACAAGTAAACTGTCAGCTTTTTTTATTGGATTTTTTCCATTTTCTGAACAATCTCCTTTTGCAGTTTATCTTTCTGCATAAGAAGGAGGGTGCCTACTTTCTATTTATAACTTTGCTGGGAAAGATTCAATGCTTTGATTTTATTAGAACACTATTAAAACAGAAACATTCCAGAGCCCCAAACTGAAAGATAAATTCATATTCATGTTTGTGTTTCCCTCTAGCCTGCGTTCCCTAGCAGAAACTCTTGATGGGCACAGTGTAGTGTAACTGCCTGACTTGAACATTTGTACCTAGCACATCCAGTGCCTTCTTTACCAGATAATCCTCTACGAGTAAACACTGACACTTAACTATTTTTAAAATTAATCATAATTTAAATTTCCAGATAACCCAGGATGTCTTTTCAGACAAAGAGAATTAAATTTAGGCTCCTAAACAGACTTAATTAAATAATGATGTGCCTGAAAGAGAGGCATGTTCTTTTCAGGCTGAGGACTTGATGAAGATCAGCTTGTGCCAACCCAGTTTCCTGATTTGCCAGCAAATTTCCTGAATATTCGCAGCCAAACTGCTTAATCAGCTTCCCTGTTTCCCATCTGCAAAGGCGGCAGATCCCCACTTCCCATCTTCCTGCATTTTAGCTCTCTCAGTTGTAAACCGGTAGGAGCAGAGCAGCACTCGCCAGAGGTCACAGGCACTAGAACAAGGGCCCAGCGGTGCCACAGCCATCACAGGTTTGTATTTAGGACACCTCCTACAAGGACTGAACACTTCTGCCCTGTAGACAGTTTCAGTACATGCTACCTTAGCAAATGCTCAAATGCCTCTTGTTTCTCTTTGGGCCACATAGTTCAGAGCAATTCTAACTTCACCAAGAAGTGTTTTTCTGCTCTCCCATCTCATCTGCTTTTTTAATTTTCAACATCTCTTTGGAGCAAAACCTAGATAACATGTTATCTCTAACATAAGAGAAAGTTTGGAAGTACACAGAATAGTCCTCCCTTTCAAAATCAGCCATCTATTGGCCTCGGGAAAAAAGAGGAGGGGAAAAAAAAAAGTGTTTCAATACATTTTAAATTCCATTCTCAAGGTTAACTTTGTTTGTGATATGCTAGGAAGAGGTATGTATGAACAGGAAAAAGTACCCTAAGGCAAACCATTGAAGATGAAAGTTAGACCTGCATTTATTTGGGATTTTTCAAAGTACTCGCATATATTCACTTTTGCTTCCTCACATTGCACTTTATTTCTCTGTTTTATTCAGCACAGGGGACAGAAGTACCAAATAGTCATTACAGTTTCTCCACCCAGAGCCATGAAATCCAAGCGCAAGAAAACCAACCCCCTATGAGCAAGAAATGCCATCTCCATTTTTCAACCCCTGCGAGTCATCGCTCTCGATGCAGCCTTCAGTTCCGCGAGAGAGGAGAAGCGCTGGCAAAGTGCCGCAACCACTTCACCAGGCCAGACAGCACGGAGTTAGAGATCTGAGAGGAGAGTCACCAACAGAAGTGCTGAAAACAGAACGTGTTTTGTTCGACTGATATTTATTGGAAGCACTGCACCACTGAAGCATTTCTGAGGCAAACCAAGATTATCCAGGAAACTATCACATATGGTATTTTTCATATTTCCAGTAATTTGACTTTGTTTTGTTTTGTTTTAACTATAGAATGAACCCCTACACAAGGGCTTTATACTGGTGGCTTACAGAATCGTGTCAAGAAATACCAGCTCAAGAAATGCCCTGATGTCATCCAGCCTGACACGCTAGCTTGCCTCTTCACACCCTTTTGCAACGTCCCCCTGTGTGAAGCCTCTCCCGATGTTGTATCAGCTTGAAGAAGCCCTCTTCATCTCCCACTTTGCTGCCAGAACAGAGCCCTGCCAAAGAATAGCTGTTGCAAGAGCTGAGGTTAAATCTGAGACTCCTTGTTTCCTTTTGGGCGGCCCCCCCTCCTCAAAGATTAACTGAAGAAAAACCTTGACAGAAAACACAACTAAACTATACAACTCTATTTAAAAAAATATAAATTAACTTGATTTTTGGCCATCTTTCTCCAGGCTTGATCAAGTCACTCGCAAACTCACCCCCCACCCACCCACCAGCTCAGAGCCAGGAAAACAGCTTTGTGCTACAGGACTTGCTGCTCACACTTTAATTGGCAAGTTCTGTCAGTTATTTCTGCTTGAATTGCACCCTGATTTCAGACTTTAATTAGGAACTATGCTTTAATAAGCTTTTTCTTTGTCGTCCATCGCAATGGCATTTTATCACTGTCATGTAGCATCCTTGGACAGGATACGAACTAGGACAAAACCTTTTGTCTACAGGCACATGGATTTGAGCCTTATTTCTGCTATTCTAAGAGGTATGAATAAATTATGCCATAATTTTCTCTGACATGTATTGTTTACTAGATCTCCCCAGCGACAGACACAGCTGGTGCTCCAGTCTGAGACTGCACATGTGAAATTACACAGTACAATTTATGGCAAAAATGTTTCCTTGCAAGTTAATATCACAACAACAAAATGATATCTTCTCGTCTTGGCTTTTAATCCAGCTGATTTTATCTCTAACTCTACCTTCCAGACCATGTATACAGCCTTGTGTTGGACTGCAAATGACCTCAGTCTGGTAAGCTCTCACACAAGAACTTAGTAACAAAAAGCCACCACCAACCCTCAAACACAGAACTCTCCAAATCATCACTTGATGTTAATGCAGCGGCCTAAAATATTGCCCATCCAACAGGTGCCTCTAAAGGTTCTCAGTACATTAACAATCATACCCTACATAATTATTCCACAATTATGTATTTTTTCAAAGGTTAGGTTTTTTTAATGGTCAAATGACATCACTTTGCCTGAACTAAAACTCTCTCAACATCATTTGAGTACTCAGCTGAAAATATTTGCTTCTATTTATGTAGAGTTGGAGACTACATCTTATACCCTAGAGTTTAATAACATAGCATTTAGGGCCAGAGGCTGACTACTAATATCTAAAGACATCATATGAAAAGACATTCCTGTATACAGCAGGCCATATATCTAGGACAAGGAAAATATTCCTTAATCTCTGCCACATTGACTGAAAAACTCAACTCCAGTTAATAATCCCCCTTTTTAGTTAGCGTTGCTATTTAGGAAATTCCTAACTAATTGTCTACTTCTACTAGTTTTGCAACAGACAAGAATAACATAAACAAAACAAAACAAAAAGTTCATAAAACAAAGGAATGGGTCTGTATTATCTACCTGTCTTTTCTGTCAAAACTAGGTTAACTCAAATCATGGTTAATAAAAACCACAGGAGACCATTCTGCCCCTTCCAACATAATGGCATTTTCTACAAAAGGAGAAATCTTTTCTCTTTTTCAAAGAGTTTTTAGAAGCATTAATTCTAGATTTCAGCCATATTGTGAGAGAAAAGGAAAAACTTACTACCTTCCGTTAGGAGGGGAAATGAGTACATCTTCAACAGTCCTTCCAACACAAAAATCACGGGGCTTTGTGAATAAAGAAACATGACCAAACTGGAAATCTCCACCACATAAAAATTCCTGCCCTTGAGGGAAGGTTAGAAGAGAACAATACATATCTTACAGGTCTGAGTCCCCCTACTCAGTTACTCCTGCGAGGTACTCACCTGCTGCAGCAAGTAGCACAAGTTCTGGTCCACCTACACGGACCAGCAGGACACACGAGGTGATGGCATGGTCCCGCTTTCACCTCCCATGCAAGTACTTGGAGCTATGGGCTCCATACACAGTTACACGTGCGCACCTTCAGAAAAGGAGATCTGGTTTCCCAAATTCCCACCTGCCACAGTCTTCCAGAGCGCCCCTGCTGAGGACACGAAAAGAAGATGCTCAGATTCCTGCCAGAGAGGACACGCAGAAGCAGCTAACAGGCCATGTCATTACTGATAGCTATTCCTGACTACGTACGGAGCTATTTATTTGCAGGCTTCGGAAATCACTGGGGTAATTCTCGCGCTACACGTGGCCACCACTTTGTGATACAGCAACTAATGGAAAGCAGCAGCCAGCCCTGAGCCTGATGAAGCCACCAGGCATTAGAAGAAGGACGGGTCCAACGTGCGCAGAACCTTCCCAGCACCAGGGGGGAAATCAGGCCTCTCGCTGCTGGGCTAGGAGCGTGCCCACCTATCGCAGAGGTCTTGTTCTCGTGGAACCAGGCCACCAAGCAGCTGCCAGCTCTGCCCGCAGACCGGCCACTGCTGTGTGTTGTGACCCTCTGCCGCGGAGAGGGCAGAGCTTCCCCCCGCGCTGACCTCCAAGCGTCGCTCCCGCAAGGCGACAGCCCAATGCCCCCGCGGCCGCTACAGCCCAGCGGAGCATTTGGGCTGGTACCGACCGGCGTTGTTTTACTGGATGAGGTCACGGCAATGTTTTTGGAAAGCCCTACGCACATCGCTGGCAACAGAGTGGGAGCTCGGAGGTGGCGAGCAGTGCTGTCACCTGGAAAGATTTAAAGCTTCCAAATACTAAGCGCTCATTCAGGGGCTGAAGTTTCCACCAGTAATTAAGGAGAGCTTTTCCATTAGCGAAAGCTACATTAAAATTCTTTTCCATCATGAAGAACAAAACCCTCCTCAAAAATCTGGAAAGATTTAATAAGTCCTCATGATCTGGGGAGGGGGGTGAGGGAAGAGGGAAATCCATCACCTCCCTGGGCAACCTGTGCCAGTGTTTCACTATCCCCATAGTAAAAAATTTCTTCTTTATATCCAGTCTAAATCTGCCCTCCCTTACTTTAAAGCCATTGCTCCTTGTCCTATCGCAACAGGCCCTGCTGAAAATATTTTCCCCTCCTTTCTTATAAGGCCCCCTTCAGGTACTGGAAGGCTGCTGTAAGGTCTCCCTGCAGCCTTCTCTCGTCCAGGCTGAATAACCCCAGCTCTCTCAGCCTTTCCTCAAAGGAGAGATGCTCCGGTCCTCGGATCATCTCCGTGGCCCTCCTCTGGGCCCGCTCCAACAGCTCCATGAAAATAGAGATTATTTCTTCACTATTTCACCTCCCAGGTAAATGCAGCGTGTCTGTATAAAAAAGAAATCGCATGGAAAAGTCTGTGTTGGCTAGATGACCACATCAGCGGACTTGTGTCGGCTTTCCAGCGCCTGCAAATGCTGCGGTCAGGCTAACGATCTTCCCGCGCATCGGCAGAAATAACGAGCCCCCGCTCGGCTGCCAGGCCTCCCGGGCGAGGAGGCGGCCGTGCCTGCGCGGGGACAGTAACCGGGAGGTTCAGCCCGAGTTCAGGAGCTGCGTGGGGCTCGCACGCCCGCCTCGCCATCTGGCCGCCGACAGCATCGCTCCGGCTTCTCTCAGGGAGCCGCGCACACGGCGCTGGAAAATTCAGCTCGCTTGTTTTAATAGGAAACGCTGCAGAGCTGCTGCACAGTTCGAAACAGCTGTACCAAGTATTGTCCAGCCTACTCCGCGAGGGAAAAATACAATAACAGTCTGTGGAAAGAGCATTCACTGCTAGCGTTGCCTCGCTTTTGAAACAGGCGTTAGGCTTGCCCAATTTAGTTGTGGTTTGTTTACAGCATCTCATTGCATTTCTACAGAACAAATTAAATTTGCTTTAAAATGAATGTCTGTGTTTTGCCAATATAATGAACTGTGCTCTGGATTAATTTTTGACTGAATAGAGAGAGCTACTCAAAGAAATAGTTTTCAATAAATATTCATCTCACCCAGAACTTAACACTTACATAACTAATTTTATATTTCTTTATTCCAAAAAGAGCTATTTATGCATGGCCACACTCAACTGTGCTTATTTAGAATGCAAATAGAGGAAAAAAAACCCAAAGCAACCACACCAAAGTAACGAACAGCTCGCGTCTTTTGGGAAACCCCCTTTCTGTTATCTTCCTCTGATCCGTAGGGCACGTGAAAGGAAGAGAAACACACCCGTATGCTGTCCTTTTCAGTGGCCCCAGTTTTCAAACAGTTTGGGTCTTGAGGATGTGCACGGCCTGCCAGAGTGTCCCATGAAAGACACCGTTCATTTACGCTGATGCCAGTGGATCCCAGTAGGATGAATGATGGGAGAACCCAAAGGGAACAGGATTTGCAGGCAGTCGGTGTGACTGGGAGCAACACAATGGGGAACACGGTTACTGCTTGCTGGGTTTCTGGCTGAAGGATCCCAGGAACGCTCAAAAGTTCCTAAAGTATTTGAGAGCGATAATGCAACCAGGTTCTCCACTCATCTAACACGGTTTGCGGTTCCTGAACGTGACTAGAAATGGTGCTAAATTCTATGATGATCCATGCTTTGCGTTCCCTAAAGCACATTTCGTGCACCGTAAGGGTGTGTGAGTGATAAAAGCCAGCAGCAGCAGAACTTCCAAACCATTTGTGAAAATCCCATCCCTTGTTACCCTTAGCTAGAAATAAACTCATTAATCTGGGGTGGGATTCGTTCCAGTTAAATTAGCCATCTAAAGGTTAGTGGGCTAGGGCCAAGCTAGTCACTGCAGGATCCTCAGCGTCAGTGGAAAGCAATGCGCACCTCCCAAGAGGCGCGGTGAATCACAGAAACACAGCGATGCTTTTTTCCAGAGCACCCTTCCAACAACTTCAGGAACTTCTGAGCCAGCGTTCGCAGCTTTGTGTTAAAACCTGTCAAGGGCTCCACTGCAGATCTCTTCCTTCTGTTAAAACTGACCACCTTCTCCTACGCTGTCTTTCCTAGCTTTTAACGTGCTATTTAACCTCATGAAGACTTTTCTTTTGATCCCCTGAGTGTTTACTTCTTTGAGAATTTGCGGTGAAAGAGCTAGCTCAATGTTTTTGGAAAGCCATGTGGTCCATCTCAAGCTTTGTCCACACTAACTGACCCTTTCAAGGGCTTCCAGGCAGCTTGTAAGGCATGACCTCCCTGCAGAAGCTAAGCCAACTCTTCCAAAGTACATTTATTCAGGTTTCCACTAATATGTCATTTATTATTGCTTCTATCATTTTTTCAAGTCCAAACCGACCAGCAGTTTCCCAGAGCTTACCGCTATCTTTTAAGAAAGAGCTTGCAATATATGTTCGACACTTCTCAGTCCTCTCATGCCCACGTGAGATGAGAGGACTCCGGGTACCAGCTCAGCTATTTCACCTTTCAGTTCCTGCAGCAGTCAAAGGGTGAACGCTACCTGCTCCCCGTTACCTCGTTCTGTTGTTTTCGTCCATAAAGCTTCAAATCAGTGTTGTCAGAAGTGAAGCTACACCCCCTCTCCTGATCAGCAAATGCGGAGCTGCTCAATATTTGCAGGATTTGCAAGCCTTTTTTTTTCATCCTCATTTTGAACTGACTTGTTTCCTGTCTTATACTTTGATCACGGGCTTTTAAATATAGAGGTATTTCTTTGTCGTATGAGCTCACTGCCTTTAAAATAGCCCAGACAGTACAAACTCTTCCACAGGTCCCTAGGTTCCCGTTATTCTGTGAATAAAAGAGGACTTGGAAGAGCTATGATCCAGCCCCAAAAAAAGGAAAGAAAAATTAAAGGTGTTGGATATTCTTCTAAATGTTGGAAAGACCATCATGACCCCCACAAAAATCTACAAGTCTGCTTTTCCTGTCAGGACAGAGCTATCATCACTCTGGCTGCCTCCTCCCAGAGGAACAAAAAACATTGTAGATGTTGACAGGGCCTGATTTATGGTTTGGGGTTCTTACTCATATTCAATCATCCAAGTGCTAAGAACACATCTATTAAGTTTCTCGTACGTACTCATCCAGGATGCCAGCTAAGTTACGCAACCCACCTTCATCACTCTTTCCTTCAACCTCCAAATACAGAGACACGGCTCGAGCACCCCGAGCTGCAATTCAGACTATTTGAACAATCTCAGTTCAGAAGAACGACTTCGTTGTGAAACGACAACCCCCAAGACTCTTCTAGCTTCAGGTTAGACACCACTTCACTTGCAACAGCTGAACTCTGAGCAAGTCTTAACAGAAGAACTTCAATCTGCATAGAAAATACCTCAAAAATATCAGCCAGCAAGCATTTTCATACAAGCTGCGTGAAATTTAAGCTGCTGCCTCAGCCATTATTGCTGAAGAGCTCCCTTTTCACAGAATCACAGAATGTTCGGGGTTGGTAGGGACCTCTGTGGGTCATCTAGTCCAACCCCCCTGCTGAAGCACGGTCCTCTGCAATGTTCTCCTTTTTAACAAATACAACTTTTTTCTACAGATATGAGTAACCTACCTGCATTTAGTCTGACAACATTATTAAAAAAAAAAAAAAAAAGCAAGCAACCAAGCCAACCATCTCTCCCACCTCCATGTCTGCAAACAGGTTATTCAAATTCAGCAGAGCGAAAAATTTTCTTCAGGAAAGCGCCTTTTCTTTGTTCCACAAAATTCTGCTCACCTTGCATGAAGATACAAACCTGCTGCCACCACCACTCCCCACTGCGGCCCGTGGTCAGAGCGACCATGTAGCCAAACGCCACTAGCCCAGGATGAGCTCGGATGCCACCACACAGCCCAAGAGCTGGAACCACCCGGAAGGCGTTAGGGCAGCGGTGCCCAGATGCAGCAAACCAGGTAACGCTCGCTTTCCACCCCCGTGGTTGTTTACCCAATATTACAGCAAGTGCTCAGCAACGTGTCCTCTTGCCACGCCACAACCAACATCTGGCAGCACTAGGGCCCCTCTCTCGTACGCAAGCTGTGGGGCGTAGATGGTCCTGCCGGTCCTACGGCAGACAGCAGCAGGGGCAGCTGCAGGTTCAAACGCTGCTGCTGACTATGGTACGCTCACTTCAGAGTTTGTTTTCATGAAATGCATTCATTTTTAAATCCTAATTGCATATAACCTCACCCCTACGCTTTTGTGAAGAGATGTGCCCCAGGCAAAGATTGAATCGCTGTCATCTACTCTATTGGCACGTAACTAAAAGGCTCACAAAATACCTGAACTGAACGAGCTGAGGATGCCTGGGCCACAAGTCATCACTAGCTTTTCTGATGGTGCATTTTTCACTCACAGCTTTCATCGGCAGATTTCAGAAAATTCTGTGGACACTTTCCTACTCTGAAGGCAGCAAAACAGAAATTCTGAAAGCTGAAAATGACTGAAAAAGAGCTTAGAACTGAGCCCGTTCTTCCACGAGCTAAATATACAGTATTCACTCCACAACATGGTTCTCACAGCCACAGGCTTTCCAACCCTGCTTCCCTCCCAGTCTCCTCCGCTCCTTCACCGCACGGGAGAACTACAGAAGACACAGGCGTAAGGGGCTGGGCCACACTAAAAGGTTGCCTCTACTTACAGTCGTCCAGTGGGCTGGGTGAATTCAGGATCAGCTCCTGCTGCTACAAGGAGGATAATAAATGGGAGAAAATGGATCTCCGACGGTGAGGTTATGGAAGAACTCACGCGACTGAACAAGGTGGGGAATTGGTTGTAGGGCTGATCCTTCCTCTTTCATTTATGTTGCTATCAAAGAAGAAATATTTTTGAATTACAGGAGGATTATAATTTAATACCTCTTCTTTCTTTACAAAAATTGTTCAACCAAACTGAGCTACCTGTCACTTACTGGTTAAGTCCACAACATGCCCTTTTCATCACATTCTGTAGATTTGCCCTTGGGTTAGACAAGTGCAGAGGATCCGACGTTTATTTTCAGACTCCCATTAGTATAATTTTTGCAATACAGGGGACAGAATTTTGCAAAGTCTCTTAGTTTTGGTAGTTCTTATTTTCAATCTAAAGTAGTTAAATCATTTTTGGAAGAAGGTAATTAACGAGGGTATAACATCTTGAGAAAGATTTGGGCTATTTCTTAACAGAAATCCTAATCCCATTTAATTTACTGTTGCTTTGGTTTCCAATACTGGATGATTCTCTGAAGCCCATAAATGAACTTCCCCACTTTGCCAGTCCCAGCCTCCTGTGCCTGGCAGTAGCCAACACGCCACAGAACTCCACTTGGCCCTTGGGTTCTTTAGGCTGACATTGGGTTTCTCAGAAGCTGGTCACAGCTCTTCTGTGAAGTTACGGAAAATTCCATAAAGTTGCATAACTAATCAAGTATTATGAACATATTTAAAGCTAGGACCACAATATACACACCTGAAGGTGCTTCAGGATGTGCCAACACTGCCTTGTACAGAAGGAGCCGCTCCGTCTCTTTGGGACGCAGGGAACCGAACTACGCGCCTGTTGCATGGGAGTGATTCAGGTTTGCCACCCCTGCCCCTTCTCCATCAGCCCTGTGGTTATAAAATGCACCGAGAATGTTACATGGGGCATCATCTCCTCCTCCAGCCAAGTTATCTGTGCGAGGGCCTAAATCCTACCCCTCTCCTTTCTCCCGGTGATGAGGAGAGATGCTTCAGTGCCTATCTGTAAATGCAGGCTACTTCACTCAAGGGTGTTGTGGGGTTCCAAAAAGCACTGAAGCCATCCTCATGGAGGAAGGAAGTCACTGGATGAACAGCAGCAACAGGAGGGGTGAAACACAGAAAGACAAAGCACCGCAGCTTGAGCGATGCTTTAGTATCCAGTAAATGTGTGTGCCGATTCCCAAACCAGCTGCGGGAGGGCTGGTTACTGTCTGCTTTCCCCAAACACTCACACAGCTCTGTGCTGGAGGAAATCCTGACACAAGTGGATTTTGGTTGACTGAATCATCTGCTGAGTATTCTTTTGTTTTTCTGTTTCTTATAAACCAACTGCGCGACCCGGCTTGTGAGTCTGCAGGAAGCTCTTGTGGCGACTCCGAAGACATCATCTTAGTCACGCTGGCAGTGAGTTCTAGGAGAGAGTGCAGGCATCACCATTGCCTGCGTGTAATTCACTGAGATTCTGCTTCATTTTCAGCACGTTAAAGGGACCAGCCATACACCACTCCTCCCCTAAAATTCCTCTACCAAAGGCACGGCATTTTCTGGTATGTGAACTGTCAGGTTTAGACTCTTTGGTCTGCCACGTTGGCCAAATTCTGCCTGAGTCTTTCTGTTACTATCAAAGAGCACTCTGAATTTCTAGGGATTCTGTCACTACTTACTAGAGCATCTGCCCAGCCACTCTACAGCAGTCCCATTTGAAGCTGCACCCTTTTTCCACTGGAAAAGAACCATTATTAATCCTTTCAAGGAATCCATGAATGGCAAAAATATTTCACCGACACAAAGAGCAAGTGAATTGCTCTTTTTGCCTTTCATACATGCCATTTCGATGTCACGGTTTAACATGGAGAAAATAATTGTCGACACAATAATTGGATATAATTTCATAAATGATATGGTATGTGCAATTTAGTTTTATTAAACAAATACAGCAGCTAACCAAAATCTGATTGCTGATAATGGGAAATTATATTAAAGCTTATGTTACTATGGTGATTACTGGTCATCTGAAATGATATACGCCCTAAATCATAACACAGAAAATCATCTTTCTGTGAAATAAGAAATACAATAGAAATAAAGTTAAGGGACATGTTTATGTCGGAGCTTTCTGCAAGCAAAATTGCTTTGATACAAAATGAGTTCAATGATACAGTGCTACCACCCACTCAAGCAAAAGAAAACCTCACATTTACATGAATGCACTTCATATTGATATTCTTACAGAATAACAGTTCAGATATCCAGAATGTGTCTGGCCTCGTTGAAAGCAATGGCACAGAAACGCTGCAAGGTATTGGAGTATCATATTACTGGCGAGTGCTTAATTAACTGTGAGTTCTCTGAGAGGCGCGGTATAAATAAGGGTACTGTGAATGTGGGTTTGTATTCCGTAGTAGTTTTGACATACATCCTTTAGTGTTTGTTTAGTTAGCTCAGAATGTGTAATTGTGTCTTTTGGCTTTTTAGTATTCTCTTTTTCTTTTTCAAAGAAAAACCATGAGGTATCCTTTACTGTTAACCAATGACATAGTGATAGGCCTATTCCATTCGGGCTGCAGAGACTTACTGTACATTCAGTACACTGTACATTCGGCAATTATTTTTAGTGTACTTTCTACACATTACTGTGTACAACTGTTAGTTTACATTAAAACTCTTCCCCCTTCTCATAGGATATGGCATAAACAAAACCAAATCTGACAAAAATTATACACATAAAATAAGAAGACAAATACACAAATAAGGCCATCTGCAGAATTAAAAATCCACCTCTTGCGATATTTCACAATAATTTCTACATAATATTTTACATCTTACGAACTTAAATACTTAATGCAAAAGGAAAAGACCTTTACGGAGCCAATCATATTATCTCTTCAAGGACCTGTCCGATTTGCTGGCTAGTGGCCTTCTCTGGGGAGTTGGAATTTTAGAAGGCTTGGCTGATCCTGGCCGAGAACCTGCTCGGGGTGTCGGTCTGCTTGTAGCAGGAACAGTCTCTGACATATCTGAGCATACAGACTGGATTTCTGAAATGTCAAAGTCAGATGCGTCACTGCCTCGGCGGCTACTTGACCTGCTGCCAGCCTTGCTTCCTGCTCGGCTTCCAGGTCTGCTTGGAGTTCTTCTGGTTTCTAGAAAGAGAAAAGATACCCATCAGTATTAGAGGGAAGGATGGAAAAGCTGTGCAGGTCCTTCCTAGCTCTTTGGCAACCCCCAAAATTCCTCATTGTACAAATTAAACTTTAGACCTCTGCCAGGCAAGCTAGAAGATGATGGAAGTTCCTCATGATAATAAACAAGAGCACAAAATAATACGGTATCTCCCACTAGAGAGAAGGAAATGTGAGAGCAAATGCCGAGACATAGTTAATTTGTCACTAGCACATCTCATTAAAATTGTATTATCCTGGCAACTTTTCTTGACTTGCTAGACATGCACTGTATATCCACTCAACAGCCAGATCCTTTCTTTCCCCTGCCATTTTCTCAGCTGTGAACTGAAAGAATTCAGTACCTGGCTTCTTCCTGCATTCAGGATTTCCCAATATATGTACCCTGGCAGACGAATATCCCAATTTTTAAATGTGTGTACCCCTCTTTTTTTTAAAAAATCAAACCCATACAGTCGAAAGCTGCAAGTAAACAAGCACAGAGTATACATTTCTCCCAAACACATCACTGAGTAAATGAGCAAGCCTGCTGAAGTGAAATCCTGCCCTGACAATGTGCCATGAAGAAAAAACCACAACAAAGAATCTTTAACAGAAAAACATTAATGTGGTTTTTCATAATTTTCCAATTACTTATTGAATCTTTTTGATCTTGACAAATCTGGTTCCCTGTATGTGTGAAGAACACCCAGCTGAAACTGAAATCTCAGGTGGCTCATTTTTCAAATCACCTATAACTTAAAAGACGCCTACTCTTTGAACAGGATTTTCCAGCACTGCTCAGCATGCTCTGCAGAGCTTAAGATCCGAAGGAAAGCCAGTAGAGCCACCTTCTGTTCTAACCATCTAGCCCTCTCTCCCTTACACAGAGCTGCTCTGAGGATCCTGGAAGAGCACAGCTTCACTGCTTTCTGTTTTAATACACCATTTAAAAAATCTCTGAGGGACATTCCATCAATAGAGTCATCTACAGCTGTTCCCTGCAGTTCTTCTTTCAAAAGAAATGGAAAAGTAATGATTAAGTGACCCCTTTGCTCCACCACAGTTGAGTATAACTTCAATACTGTGAAGAACCAAACCCTTTCTTTTTAAGTAAATGCTTCTTCCCTAGTTCCTTAGGCAGATACATTGCAGATACCACTGCCAAGAAGGCTGCAGTCATGAATTTGCACATGCAGAGCTGAACTTACCTGCTGTGCAACTACATGAATGGAGGACCATTATCCTGATAACGTGCAACCTAGGCAATACTAACGCAGAGACAGTAAGACTTTCACTCCTTCCCACCCTTGTTACATCTCCCTCACACCAGCACATGACCCTAAGGATTCAGGTGGAAAGCAAAGCAAGCAGTAGATCAAGCCCTGAAGTCCAGACACTCACCTGCAAACTGAGCTCTGACTCTGGTAGCTGCTGTTGAGAGGATGCCGCTGTCTTCTCCAGAGTGGAAACCCTTCCCTGATAGATATCCTGGCAGTCTGAGTTTACTTCCTTGAATTGGTGTTCCCTGTGTAAAAAAAACCCCGAAGATATGGGTTTTTTCAATTGTCACTACTGAAGACAAGGTCTGGTATTAGGTAATATGTAACTTAGAATACGATCATTGTAACAACATTTACTGTGAATCTCAAAGACTGGGCTGAGTCACTATGGACATTTTTCATGATTTGAAGTTTTGAACATTCCTTTAGCAGTTAGTACCTGAAGTAGTCCAAATGTAAAACAACAAAAAAATCACTTTAACAGTCTGCTTGACATTAACATTTTAGCACTCGTTGTGTGTATTTCAATGCATATGAAGAAAGAAAAATGCTACCTTCTTATAATTAGTCAAGCATGTAAGACTAGTTGATGGTACATGACTTCAATAAACAGAGACAAGTAGTTGAGGTTTTATGTCTGCATAGGTTGACTTTCCACCATTCTGACTGGTTATAGGTGGTTATATTTGTTTCAATTTTATAAATATTTTGATGGCAAAACAAAACTATAAAATTTCAAAACCTTTTGCTAGAAAAAGGCAGAAACAAAGACATTGGACTAATTAAAATTGTTCTTGTTGTCAATATATTGTCTGAAACGTTTCTACTCCATAGTCTCACCCTGCCTGCTCTCTCATTTCTGAGATAAAACAAGTCTTGATTTACAATCTACCCCAAACAGGAAGATTTCTTTCAAAGCCACAGGAATTAAATCCTCAAATCTCAAAATGCATGTAACATACTAGATAAGAAGTGTATGCAAATAAGAGGAAACCTACAGTATTCATATTCATTTAAACAACACAAAAATACTAAGTAAATATCCACACTGCAGTGACAAACGCAGCGCGCTGAATGGCCTGGATCCTGTGTTCCGTGCCCTCGAACCCCACACAGTAGTGGGGTAGAAATAGGTACTGAAAACCAAAATCCAGCAGAGTGTGTTGGGAGCTGCCAGAGCTGCCAGCTCGGAGCACTTCTGGCACATCTGAACAAAAGAGCACTGAGATGCTACAGAGCAGACAACCTGCTGGCCCTGACAGGGATGGTCACAACGTTAAACTCTCTGTAGAGCCAAGTACAAGTGCTTAACATCCAGCCAGCCACACCTCGGAAATCTGCTGTACAGACACTGCTTGGGAGGATAAGGAGCAAGGGAATGCTCTCCACTACCACCGCTGAAACTGCTGCACTTTGGGCAAGGCATTGGGAAAGAATCACTGGGGCAAGAAAAGATCAAGTTGTTCTTCAGTTTAGTCCTAAACACAAATGCAGTCTGCATATAAAATACATAACTTCTCCTGGGCAGAAAATGCTGCAGAATGCCTCAGAAATTCACTGCAACCTACCCCAACCTGACTTGTTCCATTTATAATCTTAAACCATGGTGGTTTACATACAAGAAACTCACTGAAACTACTGGCACTTGTAAGAGCAGTGAGAAATACAGTGCCCCCCTTTGGAATCAATGCCAGCTGCTTTCACCTCATTGTGACTCAATGAAAACACCACCTTCCATGTCTGTAAACCCTTTAAAGTACCATCAATTAATCTTACAATTCAGTTACCAGCTATGACATGGAAGAAAACAGAGGAATATATTAGAAACTGACAACTGACTCAACTTTCTGCTGTTGTTAACCATTCCAAGCAACAGCCCCGGTGACTGAAGTGCTGGACAAATACACACACCTGCAGTGTGCACAAGTAACGCACCCGCTCGCACGGAAGGAGGGAGTGAGCAGTGCGTTACGCACCTTTGAGCAGAGCCACGCTGAGGCCACGTAAGCTCAGCACCGGAAGGGATCACGTGAATGGCAACAGGCATCGAAGCGTGGATTTGTGAAAAGCAGATGCAACAGAGGTGATGGTAGCACAAGCTTTCCCTCAGCGATCCCTCCGTCTAACCCAGGGCAAGAGCAACTCCTACGAGTAACAAGTCAGTCTGCAGCCTGATCTGGCTGCAATCTTTCCACTGACTGTAACGACATCAGAGGAGACACTTTGGCTCCAAGCCCATTCAAATTTTGGTCATGCAGCTTGATTGCCAGCACAACCCTGACTGCTATACTAGCAGTTTCTATGTAAGTCATGGGCTGCAAATAAGACCAAAGCTTGTTTCCTGTTAGGTCATCAAATAGCTATCTCATTAGAGAGACGATTGGTCTCCACCCCCCCTAAGGGAAGCTTTCAGTTGTTGGAAAAATTTATATATCACAGTCAGTCTTTTGTGTCACTTTCTTCACAGTCATTGGGTATTTCTTTATTTAGTGGCTTTGCACTGGAGATCATAATTAATCTCATTCCTGTACTTCATGAATATTACAGTACATTATGAACTCAAAGTAAAGTTTTAGGAAAGAAACATGCAAAGTATATAAACTGATTAAAAAAAAAAAAAAGTACTTTTCCACATTTGCTCATCCAGTTCATCGCATACTGTTATGATCTATTAATCATTCATACTTCAAACATAAATTCATTGAGGCTGAGTTTTCCTAAAAGTCAAAAGCCAGAACAAACAGAACATCAGAAAAAAAAGACTCGGGGGGGGGGGGGGGGGGGGGAATAAAAAAGAGGAAAGAAATAATTTGACAAAGGTCTAAAATAAAGACAACGCATTAATATGCAAAGGATGTTGCAGCTCTGAAGCACTGAAACTCTAGTGGCTGTTAGCGAAGTGACAGTTTTAGTGAAGGAAGGTCATTAGACCATAGTCTCTGTCCTTACTGTACCTCTGCAGATGACCCTTGATAGTCTGAGGATTCTGGTGGCTTAGAAGGAGTTGACGTTTTGCTGTTTGTCAACCATGGTTTACCATAGTTGCGTGTTAAGTGATGGGGTGTCTGTATGAAACAATGGTAAATCAAAATATGAAGGACAGTAGATGGAAAACAATGTCATGGAGAAGGATACCTAGGCTTTCACAGGGAGATCAAATCTCATAGTAGAAATAAGAACTAAGCAGAAAGAGTTGATGACAAACGTTCTGAAATTAAGAGATGTCACAGCTTATTTTTTAAATGCAATGGTTCATTGCTCTTTTAGAGCATATTCCCAAATTGCCAGTTAGCTCATGTGGCACCTTAAATGTAAAGAATTCTTCTATTCCTGTGTTGCAAACAAATAGTGAAATACATTGAAAAGACTTCTCAGATCCTCCCCAGACTATGAAATAAAATTGAGATACTTCTTCCCCGTCAGCTAGGGAAAGCACCAATATTGTGGAGCAAGGGGAAAAAATCCAAATCTATACCCCATCTGTTAACCAGCGCAGTTTTGTATGTTTCTCCTTACCTTCGGTGTACTTGTAGCAACTGCTTGTGGGGCAGCTGCCTGGCCAGCCTGACTTGACAGAGAAGTAGATCTGTTGGGAGAAGCACCCCTTGAAGAGGGTCGTGATCTACGGCCCCTTGGTCGGAAAGCTGCCATGCTCTGACTGGCACCATCTGCCAAAATGAACTTTTCACGCAGCTCCACGTTCGTCCTCCCTTTAGCTGCAGCAAAGAAAGGTGTTCATTTAGTCAGATATGAAATTTGTCACCAGGCTGTTTATTGTCACTTTTGCCATGCCAACTCCAACACATCTTAACAATAAATAAAATGCATTACTGTGTAATGCATTTATTTTGGACACAGAAGAGTTATGTGCAGAACTCGCTTATTTCTAATACTTTATGCCAGCAGGAATGAACCACTGTCAAAGGAAGTCAGCGTGATAATGGAATGCTCAATGTGCTAAATCATTGTTAATCTATCAACTATTAATACACAGACACAACCTGACGAGCAGTTTTGCTAACTCTGCAGCTACTCATAATAAATAATACTTGCTTAGATGTTCCAGGAGAAATTGCTAAGTACAAATTACAGGAAAGCAGCAAATATATTTATTCAAAACTATGAAGTTACGTACTTTGGTGACATGCAATGATGAACATAAAATCCAAACTATGATGAGGTAACTGGTGGCTAAGCACTCACACACACATACAAACACACATATGAGAGAATGTTCCGCAAGAATAGATGCAAGACAGGTTAGCATTTAACTGTGTCAGTATGAATGACAATTGGTTTTGAAACACTCTTACAGCATGTCAAAAAAAATTAGCTTGCAAAGCACCAGCCCATGTAGGAACACATTAAGCTAAATGTGATGGGTGTAGCATATTGTTAAAAATATATATCTTAATAAAGTGGGAAGGAAATGAAGAGAGAGGAGAAGAGAAGGAGGAGGAGGAGGAGACAAAGAGAGGGGTTTGCCAACCTATAGTAGGCTGAGTGGTAATTGAAGAGTTTGATTCCGAACGTAACATTTTACTCCCGTGATGATGAACTAGAAAAAATGACACAGGACATGGGTCACATTAAAGAAAATCGTTAGCAGGAGAAGAAATCAAGTATAGCAGCTGCATATGCAAGAGACTCAGAGCACCAGGCCAAAAGACAGGATTCAGAGCAACTGCTCTGAGGCGAGTTTTCAAAGGTCCCCTAGGCAAAAAGCAAGTAGTGCTTGGATAGACTCAACTGCAGTCCCAAGTATACTTGTGTAACAGTATTTATCTGCTGACATAAAGAAGTAATGTAAGCTAAAATTATTTTATATAACTACGTTCAATACTCTTAAAGCTGTTTATGACAATAGTTCTTTGAAATGTGATTTATCTGAATACACAAGAAGCCCTTGATGGAAATGCGGATTTGCTACATGAAGTGCTAAACGAAAAGTCTGAACCTGCATCACTGACTTTAACGACTACTTGGCATCACTGACTTCAACAAGACCAGGTTTTAGGCACCAAAGCACAACGTCCAGTGTCTGGATGATTTTATAGAGATCAGTATTCCTTTAGACCCACTGTGTTGACTTAGTCATCTGCTCATGTATTTCCCACAAAAAAGGGATAAAGTACTATAGAAAATACTATAGAGATACATAGAATACAATATTTCTTAAAGAAGAGGGGATGAAGTTCCTCTTAATGGGAGGACAGTAATAAAGAATTCCGATAAATTAATTAGATAGTTATTAAGTAGTGTGTATCTCAGTGTCAACCCAAGCAGGAACTGCAACAGTCTACCTGTCAATGGGCCCAAGAAAAATGTTTGGGATACTTCAAATCTAACCAAGTTAACCCTTCAGTGAAGTCAGATATTTCAAGGCACATTTCATTTTCCACTACCATGCACTTTTGAGGAATAGGAGTAGAAAGCTATAAAGTAGAGATGGCTCTGCAGGCCTAAGTGACTTTCCTTATTAGCAGGTGCAGAATTAAGTGCTATATTTCAGTTAGACCTGTAGTCCAACACCAATAAATGTAATATTACTGTTACATTTCTTTAGTAAACAATATAAGCAATATGTTGGTAAGCAAAAGGACTATTTTTAATACTGCTGAAAAGCTCACAGATGTCATCACAAGGTTATGACAGGTCTTTTATGATACTCTGATAAGAAGTTTTATGGGTACCTTTTAAGCCTGTAGACAAAGGTTTCTAGGCCTTACTGGCACACCCTCAGCCTTTACGGGGTTTTTTGGTAGCTTCTTTTGGGATTTAACAGGGTTTTGTGCCAGCTTCTGTTTGGATTTAACAGGGTTTTGTGCTAGCTTCTTTTGGATTTAACATCCTTGACTTACCGTGACAACTACTACAAATACAATCTCCCCACCCTCTCAAAGTCTGTAGTAAACTGTTTAGAAACCTTGGTCTCAAAGCAGAAGCCGTGTGAGATAGCTGACACTGGAGTAAGGTCTACAGGACAGTTGATGTCTCGGTCTTCACTAGCTCACTTGCCTCTCCTGAACCCCTCTGTGCTGTTCTCGCGCTATTACAATACTGAGTATGGTCCTATAGAACTCCTGAGAGGTAACAATGCAGTAAACTTAATGCTGCTAGATAGTAGGACAGAATTACCTAGTTAAAAAACACCAGCTCACTCTGAACACAGTCTTTATTCTACTTTCTGCAATTTTACTACTCTGGCTATTATTTGACTTGTATCTCCCTCACCCCCTTCACAAATGGCTTCTTTCCTGTCTCCAGCTGTTTCTCCAAGAACAGTGCCAGACAGAGCCTACTTTCCCACTAGACAAGTAGGCTTTCCGAGAAACTAAGATGTCATTACGTTGCTGTGTACCGTGCTGGAGGGCACGGTGATAGAGCGCTCCCTGCTTCCCCAGAGCACAGAGTCCTCCTGACCAGAGCGTTTTCCACTTGCTTCGCACAAGGCTCAGCGCTCTGCAAGTGGTTCTGGGGAGGATGCCAGTGAAAAGACAGGGCTACAAAGGCAGAGCCTGACAGCCTGGGCACAGTCCCTGGCCAGAGATTTTTTTTGGTGTTGTTATAGTTACTCTTTGATTCAATTGCCTTATTTTGATTTATTGCCTTAAAACTTCTCCCTTCCTGAGAAGGTTTTATTGGACATTTCTGTGCGCTGCTTCTGCCAAGTCATACAAGCAGTTTACATGCAATAAACTCTATCTGGGCTAAGTTCAATTCTTAATTACACCACTCTAACGCTGGAGGAACTGCGCAGAAGACACCACAGTTATTCTAGACGTACATCAGTGCAAGTGAAGAGGATCTTAACCATGGGATTTAAAGTTTACAAAAACAGATCATTATGCGACGTTTAGTGAGATGATGTTTACAGAACTGGCATTTTATGCAATTCAACCTCCATTTTGAGACAATGAATGGTGACTGTATCCAAATAATTATCTGCATGTTCATTTTAACTGTGGTGTTACATACCCCTGCAAGGATCATTTTTCACTAAGAACTCATCAAGTGCCATCCAGCCACCTCCAACACGAACCATGACCGTACTTCTTAGGATACGAACAAGGCGCAGTTGTTGAGAGTCACCAAACTGCAATAAAAATAAAACAAGTCTCAGGTTCTCAGTCATCCAGATGCAGTCCAAAGCTGATAGGTTAAAAATTAGACACTTAAAGTTTATTTTGAAATTTAATTATTAGTAAATGCTAAAAAAATCAGATTTATTTATGCAGATTGTTAAAGCTGTTAAGATTTCAAATCAGATGCTGCTGCATTAATCCAAAGGAGATGGTAGGACGGCAAGGAAGAATCTCAGGTTTAATTTTATGCTGGATTCTCAAATGTCTGAGCTCATAAAAGAAGCAAAATTAGTATCACGTTATTTAATTGGTTACAATCACGTTTGTGCAAATTAATGAAGACCTATTTGCATTATTTCACTGTTAAATCTTAAGCAAACTCTCTTCTTCAACAGTCTAGATTTTAATGCTGTCAGCTGAAAGGAAGGCAGCATCGCTTTAAGTGATCAGTATGTGGGCTGGAAATTCAATGCATTATGAGTGTTGCACAGTTCCATCCATTGATGCATTTAGAGGGATATTTTCAGGTATAGCTTTGACACTCCTCACCTATAGTGAGGTGCAAGCAGTGAAGGGAACATTAAAGAAGCAATGAATGATTGATAGCTCTCGTTATTGCACTTTGTTATATAAACTGTTTGCCACTCCTCTGTCTACGAATCGAGGTTCTTCACAATTCAGAGATGCACAAAAACCTGTTTTGTACTAACTCTTCTACTAGCCCACTCTTCCTTTGGGCTGATGGCCAGGCCTAACGTATGTATTGCTCTTGAGACCTGTATAACAAAACCTGTATGCAGTATCTCTGTTCAAATCCAGATCAAAGAAAACATGATCAAAATGTTGACCCCCACGATCTCATAAAAGCTAACCAGAAGAATTCAGTACTTTTTATCCAATGCCACTAAAATGTTTATTTTGATATCAGATCATCAGGCCAAGTGTAGTGCTCTCACACGCAAACATGCAGAGCACTTACTGAAACCAACGGGAGTCAAAAACACGTTTTGGGACCATCTCTGGACCCTTGGAGAAGGCTGGCCGTAGTTCAACTGTACCTACTTGCTCCAGTAAGAAGGCTGAAATGCTTTAAATGCAAACCACACAAACGTGCTCCCTACTTGTTAAATGACTTTACTTTTTTGGTACTACTTAAGCCAAGAAGAGAGAATAAGTTTAAAGGAATATTACTTTTAGGAACCAAACAAAAGCAAAGCTTGCTGCTTAATTCAATAATATTTTTGTTTGTTATAAATAACAACATTCACATGAGCATTATTTGTACAGGCTTTTTAATAATGCATTCAGTATGTGTCAAACAAAGAACCGTTTTGTATATGTAGATCAAAGTTAAAAAAAGAAAAGAAATGGCATGCAAATTCATGCCATTTATTTTCATTGGCTTGTTTCTACAGAGATTTTTTCTAGAGGTTCTACAGATACTAGCTTTTTCTCTGTTTTTAAATTTTTTTCCCTATCCTAGCTTAATTCTTCATTTAGACCCCACCAAGCAACTACACCACGGGTCAGGCACAGTATCCTTTGCAAACTGCCTACCTAGGCTGTGGTTAATTCAGACAGTGGGGCTCCTGGAAAATAACACAGGTATCTATCAAGGCATTTTTCCTAATGGTAATTCAGTCCATTTCCTTCTTAAAATAGCCTGGATACCAACTTTCCTTGAACAGTATTTACTGTTGTTTCAAATAATCAGAGGTAAAAACACTGGACTAAAAATGTAAAGGAAGTCTAGTTTCAGCTACAAAAAGGCCTGTTCTTGACAACAGCCATGTAACATCACTGTCACTAGAGAAGCCTCAGCCAACTGGCTGTGGGTGATTTTTACTACGACGCTGTTCTGCACCAGTAAGAATTAGATGCTCTCAAAAAACGCTGTATTTTTCCTAGATCTGAAAGTACAGATGACAGATAAGAGGATTAGCACAATTTCAAACAGTCTTTTCAAACAGAGGCTTGTTCTATATACGGAAAACTTTCTAAATTATTACTTAGATATACTGCTCGAGGCATGTGGTAAGACTATCCAGTGCTCTTCGTGCTTTCTTCTATACTTCAACAGGCTTTGCCAATAAATGAGAATGCAAGTACATTTTCAACATCTCTAGATTTAAAACAGCTAATGCTGTTAACACTAGCATTTCCAGAATGGATTATACATATTATTGCCTTTATGAGAGCATGAATAAGATACTAATGGTGTCTGGTTTGTGTAAAGTATTTTCATTCTTGCCAGGTAAGCATGATTTACCAATTTAAGAAGCTGTGTATCAGTACGTACCACACGAGTAAGTGAGCTCTCTTTAGCGCATCCTCCCTGTACCACTGTACAGTGCCACTGCTGTACGACTCACTGATGACCCAACTGACAAAAAGCATTCTTAAACACAGCTCCAGTACATTACAGACCTGTCATAGCTCATTGAAAACACTCTGGGAGACAGAATAGTCTGAACTGGAATATCAAGTTTAATTTGCCTATTTCCAAAATACGTATTTGATGATTCACTGCGTTAGTATATAAAATAACAACAATCAGCTAGGTTCTTAATCATTCTGCTTGACAGCACAGGGATTTTTTTCTTCTGAAAATGAAAGTATTTTTTGCCTAATTTGTAATAAATAAGTGATATGACATTGCGATCCGTGTTTACTGTGATTAGCCTTTAATCTGACAGCCTAAAAAAATACAACACAGAATTTGGAAGCATTCCGCTATAAGACTGAAAACTGATAAAATAATACTAATTCTAAAATTTCAGTTCAAATGCTCAAGATTTTTTACTATGTGAATTGCTGCTGACCGTTATCTGGTTCCTTTAAAAGTAATCTCCTTAATGAGGAAAATGGCCAAAGAAAGCAGGTGAGGGACTGAAGAGGAGGGATCCTGAGACAAGCAATGCTCCATAGCGTTTAAAGAAATACCACAGCTGATCAGCAATGAATTAGCTGAAGATGAAAGGATGGCGAGAAGACTGACCATTGCAAGCTTAAATCACTATGCGTTAGAAAAAAAGGGGAAAAAAAAAGAAAAAAAGAAACTTCGTAACACATTCCACTGGTCTATACCTGATTTCCCAGGAAGAACTGATAAGAAATGAAAAATGGAAGAAAGACACGATTAGTTTACAGGAAATTCTCTATATGACTCTAGAACACATGCAAACTAACACATCAGACATTCTAAATAAAGTGTCTACTTCAGAGACGAGCAGGTAGCTAGCCATCCGGAGACTGAATATTGGAAAATATTCAAGGCCTTTGTTTCCTTCCCTTTGTTGTTTCTGTGGTCTTTTAAAATAATCTACCAGTATTTCGTAAACTCTCTTAGCAAATATTGCGTATTTCATCTGAAATTGTTCTGGTTATTGAATCTAGGGGTAGCAGATCTTTCTCTACAATGTGATATTTATTTTTCTGTGATCTAAAAGCGTTCTGCGACTATCTAACACATTTCTTGTACTTCTTCAGAAGGAACAGTGTGCTCAAATAAAATGACGAGCAAGTTTGATAAAAAATTGATTGAATACACTTTGGTAAAAGATTTTTCAAGTACAACACAATACCACAGGGAAATATCACTGGTTTTATGAAACTAACAGAAAAACAGCTACAGTTTAAAACACTTTGGGTATCCAGGCAAAAAGACTGTCTTTCAAGGAGCTGTTGTATGTCCATGTGCATGTGTGTATGTACGTATGCATGCAGTTAGCTTTTAAAAATTCCCATACATTGAAAACCGTTTCAGTAGATTCAGTGCAAATAAATGTAAGCAGTAGCATTTTCCCGTATTTTTAGCCTGTATGTTCTAACAAGAAAAAACCACAAAATTTAGGCAAGCTTAAGAAAAGATACAATTGTCATACAAAATTCCTGTAAATTAATATAGCCTAATTCCTTGCATAACCGTGTCACACAAAGAATCTTTAAGCTGAAAGAACTAAGAAAGTCCTTAGCAGACTTACCCTGTACTTGTTATCCCCAATTTGTTCCACTTGAAACCGTTTTGCACATTTACATTTAGCTACCTGCCTTGTAACCTGCAAAAAAACCACAACTGAATGATTACTTTACAGCTAATATCACATTTCTAAATATTTGTATATTGGTATAACTGGCAAACTTCCAATTATACAGGAGTGAAAACAAAATTAACTATTAAAGAACACGACCCCAGTAGAACCGAGTGCAATCTAAGAAAGCAGAGAATGTACCTCATCTTCAATCTTGTCAGCATCTGTGAGAGGCTTGTATGCATCCTTGTTTGGATGCAGAGCTGCTACAAATTCGTAGTAGTCAATATATCCATCACCGTCTCTATCAAAAATATCTGCAACAGCACTCATTTCAAGTCGGCTTGTTGGGAATTCTGTAAGACAAAGACAACAACAAAACCTGGCTTTTCAATCCCTTTATCACAAATATTAAAATGCTTTTCGGCACTAGGTGACAGACAATGCTTATCAAAAAAATAAAATTCAAAAGAGTGAAGGAATCTTTCTGAAAAAACAAAATGGATCTCCAACATTACCTAGATATTGGATTAAAAGGAATATTATAGTGTGGCTTGAAGAGCGACACAAAAGCAAGGGCACAGATTAAACTGTAAGATATATGTCTATTTTTTAACATTTTGACCTTTGAAGTGCATGAAATACCACAGATTAACAAGATAAATTGTTAGTGAGGAAAGGTCAAGTAAGAATTTCACTGCTAATTAAATTTGGAATTCAAGGCCTTCCCACTGCAGAAACATGCATGGTGTTTCGTGAAATCCTTCTTTAGATCAAATTCACAGCAGCAGGATATTAATCCACACCGAGATTCTCTGTGATACGGTCAAAGATAATTTCAAGGTGGTGAACAGGCATTAAGTCATGAGTATTTAGCAGTTGTAACAAGTTGATACAAACTGAGTTAAATGAGTAAGCTGTTTAAGCCCGTGGTGGTATCAGGGTTTTTTCATGAACTTCTGCCAATTCACGCAAAACAGCGATGTGCACATATAGTGAGTACATCACAGCATTTCCAAAAGCAGGGGGAAAATACATACACTACAATATTCTCCTACTGAGTAACTTTAACATGAGATGTTAAAAGCAGCCCAATTCTGAATCTTCAGCGCTCAAAGCAGAAGTCTCTATGCTCTGAAGATAAAAGATGATTGTAAGCAGTAGGCCCTTATCTGTTGTGAGTCAGTTGCTAAAGGGAAATGTGACCACACACAAACATGACGTTGCAGGGTTACATCACACCACCAACTGTGCATACCTAATGAATACCATTCCATCAGGAAAGCTGGGAAGAGTCCCTTCCTATTCTGACTGCTTGACATTTTGATCCTCAGTATACAGGCATATGAACACTGTCACAGTTCACGGAAACACTGGTTTCAAAATTACATTATTTCCTTCTATAATTTATACTATTCCATGTAAGTTCTTTAATAAAAATCATATGATCATATGACCTGATGTTTTATAAGGTATGTTCTACTATTTGACTAATCAATGAAAAGTGATTCCTGAAGTGGCTAGTGTACTGTAGGAATGACAATATGTGTCCCGTAAACCAGTAAACTATTAGTTAGCCAGTAGTATAAATGTGACACTCATTATTTGATTCACAATGTAAGAGTTTCTAGAATCTTGAATTATTTTCAAGTAAAATAATTATAGTTTAAATTAATCATAATTAACGACTTCAAAAGGGACATCTGTGACCTTCTAACACAATAAACTGCGTAAGGTACACTACATAGACAGTAAGACTTCATGAGATGTTCGTTCCAGGTTCAAGATACAGTTAATTTTAAAACTTACTTGAAGACAGAATCCCATCGATAAATTCCTGCCTTGTTATCTTTCCATCTTGATCTTTATCAATCCTCCTAAAGAAGTCCATCACACGAGACTTCTTATGGTTCATCCATCGCATGTATTTTTTCCTCCAAATATCAAAATCGAAGTTGGCAAATTCTCTCAGCTTAATAAAAAAGAGAAAGAACTTTTTTTAGTTAAAATCAATCAAGCTAGAAAATCAATGAGAGATATACCATCTGCGTTCTTTTGAACAACTGGGTCTTTGAGGACCTATATAAAAGATTTTAAACATCTTAACGCACCTCAGATCTAAAATGAGAATGACAGTTTTTAAAGCACATTAAAGAACATGTATCACAGGGTTTTTAGTTAGCTGTATCATACAATACAACAAATATGGAAGATGTTTACAGCATTCACAGTATTGACAATTTAAGCTAGGGTAAATGAAATTATGCAAAAAGTATATATGATCTGTAGAGTCCTTTTCTGACCTCTTCAAGTCTGTCCAAAGCGTCATTAAGCTTTCTTCTTCTTTCCAAGGCCAGAAGCCAGACTTGCTGCCATTTGCTGACTAAAAGGTTTACTCGTGGATTCTTGGTTTCAATTTGCGCCTGGGCTGCTGACGGATATATGCCTGGTGTCGGGGAACGCTTTCCTGTTAAAACATGATAAACGTGTAAGTCTCACCCAGTTCAAACACAAAAAACATTCACATGAAGGGTACTTGACCTTCTAAAACTACTCCTTCCTGTCCCAAATCATGAGCCCATACCCTGATATGATTCCATTTAATGGAATTATTTCTTTTTCCCCTACCATTGCTGGGGAGGGACCACATGGTGGTTGAACATCTTCTGTCTAGCCAGAAGTAGCTAGTGGTGGCTGCACTTCTGAAGCTGCACAGGTTAAACAAAATCTTTGCAAATATCTCTGAGTTGCAAAGTAAACAATCTGATTTTAGAAGCAGGTTCCACATATTGGTAAGTATAAAACACAATAGGTAAGTACATCTAAAAATACAAAAAGCAATTTCCTTACTTGATGATTCACTTTCTATTCAACTTCACTGAACACACGGTCTAATTGGATCCATATAATTTCATAGACAGTAATAGCAAAATTTGGTCTCTACATCTTTATGTAAAAGAAGTTGTTTGCACTTTCAGATCACGGTAGATTTGCAAAGACTCACCACGTGCACACTCTTGGAAGTTTAATAGAACATGAAAGGCTGCACACTTTAAAAATCAGTGTTCAAGAATTACAGGACAAAATTTAAAAATACAAGTCTGCTATGAGAAATTTCCTCACATTGAAAAATGAGAGACCAAAATGAGCCAAGAGAATTTCACCCTGTTTCACTAGAAGTTAATCAAACCTATTACATTATTAGTAATGTTATCTTTATAGATAGAGCAATGGTGTGTGTGACCTGCCTCAAAACACTTCATTACTTACTTCCTGCTCTCCCCTTATCAAGGACAGGAATATGAGATTGTACTGGAGTGGGTTCAAGTGCCTTTCTTTTATAGGTCTTTGTAACTTTATCCACATCAGGTTGTTTTCTGGTCATTTCCTCCATGAACGCCTGCAATCAGATAGAGGTGGTTTTAATTAACAATACACAAAAGTGACCACAGGAATGAAAAACATATAGAATAGCAAAACACCAAAGTCACAAGAATGGCACAGAAAGATTCTTATAATGCCAGCCTCACAAAAAAGAGGTTTTGTAGGTAAGAAAAATCGTCAGTACGAGCTTTCAAGACCACTGTGGCCTGGCTGTTAAAGTCTAAAAATCAGTTTGTCAAACTCCTTTATTAACTGTGTATGGTGAAGTGATGTACAACAGAATTTTGACTCCGAGTACTCAAGTGTTCCTTGCTGTCCAGACTGCAGTTCAC
The DNA here is from genome assembly GCF_030867145.1 of Opisthocomus hoazin. Classification (NCBI taxonomy): domain Eukaryota; kingdom Metazoa; phylum Chordata; class Aves; order Opisthocomiformes; family Opisthocomidae; genus Opisthocomus; species Opisthocomus hoazin. Next base: position 103,612,832 of record NC_134415.1, on the reverse strand, counting down.
AGCAGTGAGACAGCTCTGCTGTGTAAGCTGGGGTAAGCCTATGAGCATTCACCACATGTGCAGCTCCCTCTGGCACTTCATAAACATATTCTTGAAATTCAACCAGTAAAGCCACACTGCAACACTAGTTCTAAGGCAGCAGCACTACCATACAGTTCATGTGGGTCTTTTTTATTACTATTATTATCCTTGTTCCTATGGGAAGTTGTAGGTTTGCTTTTAGAACAATGTGGCACTGTATTTCTGTTTGGTTGGGTTTTTTACCTCTGTGTTGAATAAACTACAAGCACATCATACACATACAAAGCACACAACCGAGTACCTGAAAAGGGATTCGATTATTAGGAGAGAAAATAGCTAAGAAGATTCACACTTGATTATGAAGCCTAGCTGAGACATGAGCACCACTTGTGGAACATGTAGGATGCACGCCACTTAACGTGCCTTACCTGATGTTCGGCTATAAGCGCTTTAACTTCCTCAATCTCCTGAGGGATAACCTCTTTATCTTTTTCAGTAAGTGTAGTCTCTGCCCACTGCAACCAGGACAGCAAGGCTTCCAGCAATTCCTGGTTAGCAATAAGTCCAGCCAGAGCTCCTGCCAGTCTCTGCTGATGTTGTTTAGCCCACGCTAAGACCTTGATAAAAGAACCAATGCATGAGTATGTGCACATCTGAAATTCTTTAAAACGTATTTAAAATGGCTCTGCTAACTGTAAACCTAGATTGATGTTTGATTATCAAAGGTGCTAGATGTAGTGACTGATCACTAAAGGTGCTAGGTAACTAGAATTCTCAGTCCAATATCACATTTTTTTCCACAGATATTCAGTATTAGGTGCTGTTAAATGCAGTAAACAGCACATTCAGACAACATACGAAGAACTTTATCAAATAACATGCTGAAGTTAGTGAATCATGCAGGATTTGGTGCCCGTCTTCCTTCTCCTGAAGCCATACTTCGCTAACACCAGTATTCTGTGTTTCTTTAAACTTAATATACACAGAAAATACCACCTTAGCAGCTGAGACTGTGGTACACTCACTGAGACCTACTTGTAGCCACTTAAATAATTTGGAAATCTTCTAGATTAGGAATATGTTGGACTGAAATCCTCCCTAATGCAATCAGAAAATGCTCCAAGTTTGCCCTGTATTTTCCTTCCTCTGTAACTTTTAAGCTTCTCTGTAGAAACTAACAGCTTTCTTCACATAGGAAGTGTCAGGCAATATTTCCTTTAATACACACAAACAAAGAAGCTCGACCATCTGCTTTAGTTCTTAAAGCCTTGTAAGTTTTAAAATAAAACCTAGGGAAGCACGGTATTCACATCCATCACTGCGGGTGTTTTAAATGTTTAGTTCTCAACAGCTGGATCATTTCCTCTCAGTGTAACTACCATGTTAGCTGTCAGCTATGTTCCAGTCAAAGGTGGACTGTTGCAATGAAGACGGCTTGACATATACTGACCTCTTCAAACCTGGCTCTGATGATTGTTATCCAGTGCTTAATGGTGGTGATGGAGTCCGGGTGGCAGATCGCTAGGATAGCTTCTCCCATACTGGTTGCTTTATTCAGTTCTGCCTTTTTCTCTTCCAGTTTCTTCATAAATTCCTAAACCAGAGGTAAAAATTTCAATTAGATGTTGATAAAATTTGCAAGAGAATCTGAGTGCTTAGTCTGGAAGGTCACGAGCCTCTCAATTGCTCAAACAGGTTCAACTTGCAAGTTTAATTTGTCTGAGAAAAGTTAAAAATGTTTAAAAAGCCTATTCCACATGAAGTACTAAATGAAGCTCTAAAATCTTTACCCCAGCTTGCCACGCCTTACGAACCCACCATACTGTAAATACTTGAAAGACACGTGCCCTTATTAAAAAAAGAAGGAAAATCACAGCATTTTAGAACTGCCATAAATCAATTATATGATGGTTAGAATCATTATTGGCAACACTTCAGATAACTTGGTTTGTCTGTCAGTTACAGTAATTCTTCATAACAAACTCTCAAGTGCCTAGCAGAGGCTGGAAATGTCCAACTATAATTACATGTTCAGACAAGATGATAGAAAATGTCAGGAGCAGCTATACTAAACTAACACAAATGTGAAAACTCAGCAGCTGAGGGGGAGAGACATAGGAAGAACAGGGACAGCGACTGCTAATCAACCAGCTGTTTTCAGAGGCGCTGCCATGTGGGAAAAATCTTCTAAACGCAAAAGGATGTTTACAGCTTTAGACATCCAAGTTCACAGCCGTTGATGTTCCTAGGGAGTCCAGCAGAGGAAAGGGTGGCAGGACCAGAACGGGGTGCGGGGAGGGGGGGGGGGAAACAACAAAAAACAGAAGGACTTTTCACATCCTTTCTATTGTTTGCATTTCTTTTGCTTTAAATTATCATTACTACAATAATTTACTGTTCTGCCTATTTCGTTATATCTAAATGTTGTGTAAATCTGTGTGTCTCTGTGAGCACTGCTAAGTGGAACTGCCAACATCTCTCAGAGCCTAGCGGAATTTCTTGTTATGCTTTAACATCTTTAACTGGGCTATAAAATGGAATCATGCCTCTGAAAGTTTAACTCTTCCTCTCTCCATCTATGAAGGGCTATTTTTGATTCCAGAAATTAAGTATCAGCCAAGTCAGATGCTAGAAAAATTCATAATTACCTAAACATTGTAAAAACAGATTCTACAACAACCCATAATGACATTATCCTGTGCCTTTGCAAAGTAAATATGAAGCTATTATGAAATAAAAGCGTTAAAGATATAACATCTTCTACCTTTTCTAAAAGCCTGGAGTAGGCAGGTCTATATATATAAAGAGATTCATTACTAACTGTTTTTGACTTAAGCTTAAATTAATGTTTAAGACAAAATCATAATAGCATTCCTCTCAAAAATGCATGAGTTCTTACAATATTCCAGTTCAAAACGGTTTTCGAAAAGTTGAGGTGGGTTGCAGTGAGAGATCACTAAAATAAACCAGGGCCAGGAGGAAAACAGGCAACAACGACAACAACATTGTTTTCCTTCACAGCTGTAACAGAATAGCTCAAAATCTACATGAGTGACACACTACATAGAGTGTATTAAGCTTTCCCTCAGTAAAGGGCAATAATTGTATTAAACTCTGTGGCAGTCCAGTGATAGAGACACATTTACAAAAGAGGAGATGGGATGCTTCTCGTTAACTAATGCAGTGCATTAACCTACTATACCTCTTAGTCCCTAGAGAGGATGGCGAGTGACCTATCTGCCTGAGACAGCAGAATTTATTAAATCATGTGCAGTATTCAAGAAAAGAAAATCAGTAATGGGCATAAAGATGGACCATTTGGATAAAATACTGTCCTGAAGAAACCTTTCAACATGTAGCTGCATACAAATGCATTAAAAATATTTTTACAAGAATCAGCGATAAAAGGAAGATACATTTCATATTGATGTAAATAATGTCAGTAATATTTTTATATTAATATCACAGCATTATAATATAGACATGGTGTTTAAAACTAATATCACGTATTACATTTTCCCTTATTTTCTTTTTATTTCTTCCTGAATGCTAATGTTCTAAGCTTAAAGAGGAGAGATCACTCACTGAAGGAGGATTTTGCTATATGTGCTTACTGAGTGGTAAAGCAGCAGTGCCACAATCTTTCTCAGCCTGACAATTTCTGTATTTCTATTATTTGGCCTTTAAGAAGAAAATGTGGTTGGGAGAACATCTTCCAAAGCCTACTAAACAGATTTAAGTACAGTATGGCCACATCTGATGCTGAGGTTGGTTGTCTTGTGCTAGCGATTATCTTCCCCAGCTGGACAGGGTTTCTCAGAGACAAACTTTGCTTTGGTTTGAAGCTCCAAGTTATGCTTAAGCTTTGACAGCACAATTTGGAGCTTTTGTACACACATATTTTGTTAATCAACCTACACTGCAGACGGAGAAATTTAAGATGTTTTTTCCTGATGATTTCAGTGGACCTAAGATTTCATTCAGACAGTTCTTTCCTCTGTATTCAGAAGATCAAAAAATTAAAGGGAACTGATGAAGCACATGTGGAGGAAAGGCATCTAAAAGACAAAATTCATTGCACCAGAGACAGCAGGTTGCTACTGCCGACATTAGTCAGCATATGCTGATGCAGTCATACATTTGCCAGCTAAAGAACAGCACCCAGTTTCCAGGGCCCTAAATTAAATCTGAAAACTTCTTCAAAACATTGTAGTCCCAGTACCTTGAAAACTCCTTAGTTAAGAACCATTAGATAGTCATACCCTACATGTACTCCCCTGTGTAATAATATATTCCCAAACTCAGTTTAAACAAGATGCTTTTCCACTTTCCATTTCATAAGTTTTGTTGTAACTTTCTTCAGAGGGCACTGCTTTCTTGGTACTATTACTACTGCACTTACAAGAAATGTTATGTGTGGGCTTAACTGTGCATGTTTGTAGCCTCCTGTTTGGAGAGCGAAAATATGACCTCTGTGCTCCTTGCTTTGCCATTTTCCCATCTCATTACTGCAAAGATAGTTCAATGGCATATAATCTAGTATCTGCAGTACCTATGGCCCTGCAATATTTCAGTACCTAATGCACGTGAAGTATGACAGCATGCTGTTTCATCATGACAGATGGTTAATGGATGATAACATTATTCTGCTGACATTTACAAATGACCTTGAAAGAAAAGTATATGCTGTTTTGCTCAGTGGTGCTAAGACGACAGATCTACTTTTGCTACTGTAGCAGCTTGTGCTGTAATTGTCAGGCAGTATATACTCCACAGAGGGGGGCTGCATCCGTCTCGCAACGTTTACAGCAACTTTCTCAAGGCCCATTATTTTCTTTGTAAGCCAAGATGACTCAAACAACAGCCCAACACACAAGCTATAGCTTCTCTATAGAAACAGTTGCAAAAACAAACACTGGATGCTGGCTATTACTATATGGGATAGACTTTGCTTCATTTCCTTTATTCTACCCTCTACCAGACCTACTGGAATGAACCCTCTTCATTTTCTTGCTTACCCTGTGCTGGTCTATCAGTGTACGCAAGGCCTCTTCGTCATCTGGAAGGACTCCGTGGAAACGAAGAGCCTGCTCCGCCTCTGCCAGCCACTCCAAAAGGACATGGACAACAGAGTGGAATTCTTCTGCCTGTTAAAATATAAGAAGTAGTCACGGTCGCTCGTGAGGGGATCTGACAGACACACTGCAGCTTACACAAGGAGACTGAGCCCACATTTGGAGTCATTAATCATGCAGCAGTACTAGCACATTAACTTTCCATTAAAAAGTCAATGATATACAATACTACATTTTCATAACTGTAAAACTATCTCATGCTTCCCAAAAAATTACAGGAAGCCTAAAAGGCTGTTCATGCTTTTAGCCATCTGATTTATAGTGTATTTGCAGCTCAGTTGAGACTGTCATGCCTTTACGCTGACGAATTACACAGGAGGTGCTTTCATGGACCAGCTGGAGAGATGAGAACTGTATTTTCTGCATAGCTTAAATCACCAGCTAAGCAAAATAAGCCCGTTGGCAGCTGATTCTTTTATGCCTCGAGAAAACAAGAAGGTTCCACCTTTGGGCATAGCCATATTCAGACACAATTAGTGTTTGAGGTAGCTCAGGACTGTGCCTGTTGAGAGACCGGAGAGCTGGGCAAACACAGTACCCTGGGAAAAGCAGGGTAGGAATTTTTCTACACAGTGGAGACATCGCTATTGCAGGAGCCGCGTCCTAGCATCAGCCCACGCTGGTATATCTTCACAGAGGGGTATATCCATAGTATCTCAGGTTTGGAAACAATACACATGGACCTATCTGGGATCGGTACCAGCCAATACTCACATACACAGACTGTTCTAGCTCCAGAGCGTACTCAGCACCACTCCATTTTTTCTGCAATGTATTTCACTGTGCACTGTAACTGTGCCAATGTAAACAAGTTTTCTGTACACTAATTTACTTCTTTCCAATAAGGCACAAAGGGCATAAATATGATTGCAATCTCCAGCTTCCTGTGAAGCAGGCATAGTTCTTAATCACCCTCTATGCTTGACTGTAACTTCAGTGACTTCCTTAGATGGTAAGGTCTTTGAAACATTTGCTTTGTATTTGTGGTATAGACTAATAATAGCAGCAAAAAAAAATGCTAAGAGGCATTATTTATGTGCTGTGGTAAAGGGATGAAGGCAAGGTAAGCAATGCACGAACAAGAAAACTAGTATTTTCAAATTAAACTAAATCGAACAACATTAAGTGAAAAAGAAATTAAATTTTTGGCAACTGGGCTTCAACATATCTTCACTGAGTCTGATCAAGTACATGTAGCACCACGAGTATTCCCCTACCTGCCGAAGAGCCTGTTCCAGTCGTGTTTGCTTGGATACTGACAGGGCACAAACTGTCTCCCACCGAGTGCTAAGCTCCTGCATTTGGACTTTGACCCAGGAAGAGTCGTCACGACTGCCTTCTATCAGCTCCCTTGCAGAGCGCTTCAGAGCCTGGACACTGCTTGTTCTTTTTCCCAGCTCCTTTTGGAAAACCTAGACATCACCAAATATATTTGAATTGAAACATTTAATTCATGAAGGCATGATTATGTAAAGAATAACAAAAAACTCCTGGCTACAAGAAGAAATCAAAATACGGATTTAGTTCAATCAACAGTAACTCCATCTAAGTGATGCAAAACACAAAAGTTCTGCTTATGATTCTGTATGAAGATATTCACACTCTACCCTATCCTAATAAAACCAGAATATGGTAGGAAGATATCAGGCAGATCCTGAGAACCCACCCTGATGCAATGCACGGAAAATCTCGCCTCCTTACCACGCTGGCTTTACACTCTTTATCAAAGCAACTGATCTGACACACTGATTAACGCACAAGATTGCCGTGGCAGGAAAAGATCATATAAAATGTTAACAATCAAGGAGAAGATTTAAAATCATAAATACAGAAATAAAACCCCATCTGGGGGTCCAACTGTAAGGCTGTAGATCTTGTCACAAATTCATATATTTATATGACAGCACGGTCACATTTGCAGATAGAACAAGTTCCAGTTACATAAAGGAAATTCTTAAAAGAAGATATGGCAATTGTGCCACTGACTATGACTTAGTTGTGATACACAATGGGACTTCAGCAGCAATTCCAGCATATTTCAGGCTAATTTTTATAGACAATCCATGTTTCCAAATACTTTTTTTTTCCATGAGCAACAAAATCTCCTCCTTACTGAATAGTGTTTGGATACTGGAAGTCACTGGTAGATGAACAGAGGGACCTTCACCTCATAATCCTCGCAGGCATCAGACTGTGCGTAGTCTTTGCAATACCGGTAACTTCAACAGCTGTTTCTTCCGACATAATGAACTGCAAAACTGGGATTCAGAGGCACACTCCTACATCTCCTACTTGCTCCCATGTCCAAAACCACTTCAGTAACAAAATACTGCAGCTTGCCAATGTAGGCTTCCTGGGCCATAATCTAGTTAATTACTCCTGTGCACAACTGAAGCATTGCAACTACTTTTCTTGATGAATATACAGCAGTCCCGTGGGTTTGAAAGGCTGCTGCAGTCATGACAAGTGCACTGGACATTTGGTTACAGATGTACTAAATAAAAAGCTCTGTCTCCCCAAACATTTCCAGTAACATAATTTTTGCCACCTCTTGCCCACATATGCACATATTCGGAAATGCACACTTCTGATTTTTGCTATGATATTCATAAATACACATGATAGCAGCATTAAATGGAATATTTCAGCGCTAACTGGTGTCAATGAGTCACCAACAGGTGTTTTCTCCCATGTATGTTTTACAGCATTGTCCATTGTTAATGACAGTCTAGTAAATAAAAAAGACTATTTTTGGAATTACCTTATGATTGTCGATCAGATTCATCACTAAATCAATGTCTCCATGTACTGGCTGATCTTCCGCTAGCTGTGGTTCAATTTTGTATAACCAGTCAATGAGAGCTTGCAGGGCGTCAGTAAATTGCCCTGAAAATAACAGGGCTTCCTCCAGTTTATTTTGTCTGGGAGGGGGGAAATGAACACACACACACACACAAAAATAATCATTCCAACATTTTAAGAAAACATTTTCAGCATAAAATGTTAACAACTAAGAGCTTTAAAGCAGTGTTTCGCTTTCTGAAAAGTGGGACCATCCTCCCCTCCCAGTCTTCTTCCACACCATCAGGAAAAGTGTGCATTTCTAGTATTTTACTGCTTTGGTGCTCCTAATTACCAAACAAGCTAGCCACTCACTCTGGTTTTATTTTTACACAACAGAAGCCAAGACGGAAGCCAAAAGAATTCTTCTAAGCCTTTTTCTTATCTGCTGAATAGTCCAATTGGTTTTCATTTACCTTTCCACAGATTTTCCACAAATTGTATCCCACTTATCCCTTAGTTCACTCAGCATATCATCGAGTTTCAAATTGTCATCAGCCAAGGTGGTTTTCTCTTTCAAGGAGCGTCCAGTCCTATTTGTGGTATCATACACAGAATGTTTGGCACCAAGAGATTTCTGGAATTCCTATATATATGGAAGAAAAATAAAACGCCCATATAGCATTAGCTGCTTACAGATAACTGATCTGTGACATATGCAAAATTTCTAGCCTGCTAGTATAACAGTGCACCTGAAATTATATGGGGCTTGACACTGGAAGAGTCCCTGCCTTTTGTCCCTCTCTGGGGATGTAGCTCTGTGCCTACTGGAACAACTGCTCAAAAATCCTCCTTCAATGAGAGCAATGATTCCTGTCCTACCACAATATTCCTAAATTTCACTAAGAAGCTGCCTGGTAGTCAGAAGAATGTGAAAGAACTGCTACTTTGGGAGCCATGAACTGAGCAGTCTTCACACTGCATTTTCACATACCAAGATTTCAAGCCAGTGTAGAGCTACTAAGGTCCATTCTGTTTCAGCTCAGCATGGTCAAGCTGGGAAACCTCCAACCACAAGCATTTAACCCTCCTAAGATCGAAGCACACTTTGGGAAGAATCGTATGCCAAAAGCGTACATATCCAGGTATGAGACGCAGCCAGGTGACAACTCAGTAACTCAGTTTGGGCTGGAAGTCATGACCACAAGCAGGTTTCTGTGATCCAGGGACTTTGGAAGATGACAGTGACGCAGCAGTTGCAGCTGCCTGCCAGCTCTGACAGCTCCTTCTACACAGAGCCTCTGGAACCTTTTCAAAGGCACAGAGGAACACACAGAAACATAGCTCATCTAATACTGCAGAGGAGTTAACTGACTGTCAGAGTAAATAATTAAATAAAGGAACACTGCCAAAAGACAAAACCAGCCCAACGCAAGCAGCTTTTAAATGGCAGCAATGCTTAAAGTGTTTTATTTCACACCTTCATGAACTGCAAGCAGGAAAGCAGTTAAAAAAAAAAAAAATCACAAATTTGCTTTAGGAAACTCATCTATACAGAATCAAATAAAGAGGCATGTAAGGATTGCAAGGATTCCTCACGGTCACTGCCAGCACCTGTGTGCCTACTCATCGACTGGCAAGCTGCTCCCAGCTGGCCTGCACCAACCTGTGCCATGGTAGCTCACAACTCTTCCACCGATTTCCCATATGTCCACATGGTCATCTGCTCTTTTGAGATGTGAACGTGTGTCAGGGAAAGCTCAGGTGGAATGGAGGTGTCTTTAAGAAGTGGTAGGCATTGGGTTATGCCACGTGGACAGTATGACAACTTTACCTAGGGTGATTCAAGGTTCCTTTTTTAAAACTTGCTTGGCATTTTGCACTGTACTGTCGTTACTTTGGGATTATTTCAGGATCCAGAGGGAACTAAGGATCAAAATTCATCAGGGGAAAAAAAAAAAAAAAGACAGCATTTGTTTTGTAATTCAGTATATCCTTACTGTCCTTTTATTTTCCGCATTAGAACTACAATAATTTTCAAAATAATCATTTTTTTATAAAAGTTCCTTCAATAAAAACAGTATTTCTGTTCTCCTTTTATTTGATTTGGTTTATTAACTACCTAACACTACATGCAGTGTTACTTGATTCGCACAAGGGAACACAATGAAATTGCTGCCAGAGAAGGATCACACAGGAAAAACAGATTCAAAGGTGAACAAAGGGTTGCAGTTAATTCACTCTATGAGAGACTACACTTACTACAGTGTATCTACTTTAATTTGCTTTCACAGAGGTGTAACTGAGAGTAATTTCGGTTTAAGCTGCCAAGAGCAGACAGGTAAGATGAACGAAAACTCAGTAATTATCTACCTTTCTTCCAAGAAAGATGGGAACACACAGATAAAATTAGCCAGGTTCTTATAAATGTACTCTAAGGAACATTCAGCATTAGCACAGGAATGGACTGGGTGACCTAGTAAGGGTTTTTCCATTCCTGACTTCTAAAAAGGAGAAAAAATTGCTGATAAACAGACCGTGAATAACCCCCAAAAGTCCCTGGCAACATACTAGATACAAGTGCGAGAGAAAACATATTATCTTGGATTTTCTCTTTCAGGGACTTTTTACTTTTTTTTTTTTTTTTTGGCAGTAACAACTGGCAAAGAGCGAGTCCAAATTATTGCTTACAGCACACACACGCCTCACATTCAGTTCAGATAGCAAAATCGTTAACTAAATGGAGCAAGGAAACCTTCAAGGCTGGACAGAAAAGATGAAGACAGACACGGGGGTATATGTGGGAGTGGAAGGAAAAGACTCAAAATACAAGGAAGGACATCGCAGTGTTGGGAGGTTTGACAGCTCATTAAAAAACAATTGAGTTGATTTCTTGGGGGGGTTGTTTGAAGTTTAAAGTCACAAAGTTCACAGAACTCCCTCTCTCACACACATTCATCTTCTTCCTCCAAACCGCCAGTTTCAATCCTAATTTCCCTGTGCCACATTCTATCCAATTCCTTCATGAGAAAGGCGATTCAAGCGACTCCAGTAGCTATTCTCTACAGGCATTTTGTACAGAAAGAAGCTGGACAAAAGATATTGAGAGAGTGATGAGTCTGCCAATCCATCTGAGGAGGCTTGGGCTCATAAAATGTATTGCTGTTAAGTAAAAAGAATGAGTGGGATTATCGAGTTTAACATATCAGAAGAGGGGAGGAGAATAAAGGTAGAGAATCAAACCTCAGGACCTGAAAGAACCTCAAAGCAAAGTCACATGTTCACCAAACTTGTGAGAAGTTTGAACTTTAGATAAAGAAGGGAGGAGTGGAAGGATTAAAAAGACTGATCGAGTCAGAGAAGACAAGAAAGACTATCTTAACAGATAGATTTTTTTTTTCCTGAATTCCTATCGCTGACTTCAAATTCTGGCAACAGTAGCAATCCCAGAACAACTGAAACTGCAGAGTTAGCGTAACAGAATGTTAATGTAGGTTTTATCTAAAATTTTTAACAGCAAACATAGGTAAAACTATTTTTGCTTGACCAACAGCAAACTTTCCCACATTAAAGGAGAGTATTTCCCCGGTTGACGTACAATACTTAAACCATGATGTAAACTGAGAGATGATAAAAATATAAAGCAGACGGATGCAGTAACCAATTGTTAGTATACATGGCAAAACTTGTCGGAGGTAAAAGCAATCATCAGAAGCTACACTGAGTGGGAAAAAACTAGATATGCATACCCTTGGGGATATTGTGCAGAACGAAAAAAGTAGGAGTAAATGGAGAACAATAAAACTGACATGAAAAGCAGAAGTAAATGTATGCCAAAATGTAGAAAAATGAATACTCTCTCTCTGCTGAAACTGCTCCAAGACAAATCTTGAGACACAGTCTGTCTCTGAAGATTCTACCACTCAGCCACTTGATCCTCTGCAATTTATTATTCTAGCCTCTTTGCAAAAGTAAAAATGAAGTAAAGACTTCTTCCATCCTTCCTTTCGCTCTGTGTCTGATGGAACTACAGAGCTTTACCTTTATCATTATTAGTTTGAAAAGCCAGGTCAATCGTGGAGATTTTCACATTTTCACCTACAGTAGTTGGGTTTGAGGAAAGCTGGTTCTGGAATTTTGAATCCCATGAAGAGAAACAACCTTTACTACTAATGGTGTCATTGTGCCTTCTAGAGCATTTCATTAACATTTCCACTTGACATAAAAAGCAACTGCCAATCAAAATACAAGATTTTTTTTCAGATTTGAGGTGAACCTGTAGTATTAAAAGGAAAATCCCAACCCAAATAACTGGATGGTAAATTTGTGGTTTAAGGACTGAAAAAACCCTGTAATAAAACCTCTTCAGAGATTCCTATTCTGAGATAGTATTACTTTGGTTTTTAAAGTTTCCATGGTGCTGTATTACTATGTCTTTTCCTCTTCATAGGTAACCACCCTCCACAGGTGAGGTACTGATCCACTCAGGTACTGTCCACCTGTAACACACCACCATTTAATTTGCTGCTCATAAGCACTCCATTGTAGCAAGGCCACAAATCTACTTCCTTTGCTGATTGAACAGTACAAGGCCGATCTCACTGGGCACTTTGCATTTCATCGCTCTCTACTCACCTTATGCTGTGCAAGCTGCATCTTTATTTTGTCAGGGTCATTTGCAATTTCAAGATCTGAGTCCAAAGATTTCTCTGACTCTTCCAGCCATTCCATAAGTTTGTGCCAGGCTTCATGGAACTGCAAGAAAGTGAGATTTGCATGGATTTTAAAATTCACTGGTTCATAAAATAGTTTAAAAACATTAAACCCCAACCAATTCGCTACAGGCCAAACAAGTACTCTGCAGACTTCAGAAAGATTTGCTATGCTTTTTCTCCCTGGTCTCTCCAACAGGACTAGCCCAACCATGTGTCCACCGGACTTAGCCTCCCTTCTCCCAAGTGAATTAGCAACCTTTCAGGTACATGATCTGCAGACACAGTACGTATCTTTCAAAGACATATTGGTAACTTCTGTTGATGTGCTGGTCATTTAGATTCCTACATCTTTAGTAATGAATAGTAAAAACAGAGAGAACGGGGATTAGCTGTTGCCTTTATGGGACCACAGCAGTAAATCACTGGGGAAAACTCCCGTCTGGATGACTGCCCAAGATTTTCCCTGGGATGCTCATAAATGCTCTCATTACATCAAATGCTATCTTCACAGGCAAGGAACAGATTCTTGATCTTCCTTCCTGTCTCAACAAAAAGAGTGCTTCAGGGAAGGAAGCAGGGAAAGACTAAAGATTCAACCAGCTTTCACAAAGTGGCATTCCTTTGGGACTCAATTTTTCTAAGCTGGTCATTTCTCTCTCTGTGTCTCTTTTGAAAATTCTTCTTGCCTGGGCTGCCTGCACATGAAAGCACAAGAAACTAGTTCAGAAACCTCTCAAGGGTCCTGAACCCTGTTGTTCAGGGCTGTGGATCAGGCCTTGACACCAATATCCTTCAGCACTCCTTCCCAGCTCTGCATAGATAGTTGTCCTAAATTAGTAACTTCTTGCATTCAGCTCTCTAAATGGATACAGAGACAGAATTAATTTCATTGTAGAACTGCTGTGTGCATGAATGCACAAGAGAAACTGTTGGAAAACAAGTAACATTTGCTTGGCTCACGGGTCAATTTATTGCTCAGAGTTCTTCCTCTGTGAGCTGAGTGGTGGTAGCAGTGAGCATGGGAACGTGGTTAGGCTGTGAACATGACCAAATCTCGAATGGTCACGTTCACTTGAACAAAAAGCAGCTAGAACTTCCTATTGATGTTGGAACAGATTACATTCCTCTCACACATTTTGCATCTTACCATTTATGTTCGTCAGTGAGGGAAACATATCTAAGGAACAAAACACGAATGCTCACTGGTGAGGAAAACTGTGTAAAAAAAACTCTCCATGTTTCTGAGGAAATAAATGGAGATATCTTACCACACACAAGATACTGTCCTAGTAACTAACATGAGAGATTGAGGAAGTTAAGAGTATTAATCAGGGCACAATGTAAACCCAAGAAGAAAATACTAAGGAATACTCCCACAGATTAGTGAAAGGGGTTCACTGCATTCTTTAAAATATAAGAGGTTGATTGTGAAAACTTCTTCTCAAGGATAGATGGCACTAATATACATCTGGAAGCCATACTGTAACTTTCTTCTTTCAGACTACCCTGTATTGCAGACAGAAATCACTGCTTGGGTTGAAAATGACGCTTTCACCTCCCAAATGAAGTGCTCTATGATTGAATCACAGAAATTGCTCCACTAACTCAACAGTGTCTGTTACACTAAACCCTGACTTACTTGAAAGTGCTTTAAAGTACCATATTATTCAAGAGTCTGGATGTAATTACAGCTAAGTTCAAAGAGTTGTACAACAGCTGTTGTCCGATTACCTGTTTGGCTCTTTTCCTTGCATCATCCAAAGCTCTTCCCCTTTCAACTAAACGTTGAACTACTTTTTCCCATCGACTCTGTACACTAATCAGCAGATTCTTAATAAGGACAACATCCTGTTTCTGGCTGAAATATTTCAAATGGGTTCCAGTTTTGTCCAGCTCTATGATCTGATCTCGATGAGAATTCACTTCTGTGGCAAAAACCTTGGAAACAAAGGGAGAAAATTATTCTGAATACTACGTTGCTCAAGCACTGGGTAAACACTGAAAAAACCCAGTCTGATAAAGAATGATGTAGCAAGCAAGGCTATAAAATGCAATTCTAAAACAAATTAAATGTTTCTCCGAGTGCCAGCGTTACAGGGTTCATTTGGACATTGTTAAAGTGTTTCCACAGAGTGGGAGAAAAACATTACACATCTGTTTCTTCACATACCTTGTGTTCATCAATTTGAAACAAGACAGTGTCCAAGATAAGACTTGGCCGAGAAGCTGCAGTTAGGGTTTGCTCAGCCTGAGTAAGCCAGTTGATGAAATCTTGAAGTGAGTTGTGGAACTCCATTGCTAAATTGAGGGCTTCTTCCAGTTTGGTCTGTAAAGATAGGTCATACTTTAATAGCAGTTGATATTGTGCAGGAGCTTCAGGCAAGTAAACCACTTTAGTTCAGCATTTTGGAGTAAACCATTTTAGTTTAGCATTTAGTTTAGTATTTTAAAACATTTTTCTAACTCAAAGTTTCTGAGTTTTAAAATAACAGCCTACATTTGAGCATATTAAAGGAGATGGATATAAGAGTAACAGTAAAATTATGCATAACACGAGTGGAAAATACAGTATCAAGATAAAATTTTCCACACTAGAACACTGCATCTTCTACTACTTAATCCTAAGGGGACACATGGATTTATCAATTTCAATACAAACCCAGTAGAATCTCAGAAATCTAAGGTAGCAGTATGTTTGGAGGAACCTCAAAGAGGTCATCTAATGTACTCTCTTGCACTAAACAAAGAACAAGTCTGCCTAGACCACTTCTTTTTAACGAAGCCCAGTTGTCACTTTGGTTGCCTGAA
Source organism: Opisthocomus hoazin (assembly GCF_030867145.1). Lineage (NCBI taxonomy): Eukaryota > Metazoa > Chordata > Aves > Opisthocomiformes > Opisthocomidae > Opisthocomus > Opisthocomus hoazin. Next base: position 103,597,372 of record NC_134415.1, on the reverse strand, counting down.
CCAAGACGAATCTTGGATATAGAATTTTTATCATGAGACAGCAGTCAAGAGTTTTTCAAACAATCGTACTGCTGGCCTAGCTGAGCACTCCAACCTTACAGTTTCCTGTAAGAAGGTGCTCATATTGACTATTAATTAGTTTGACATTCCCGCATTATATATTTACCTTAAGAGACATCACCATTCTTACTTTAAAATATAACTAAGTTTTGAGTTAAATATTTGTGCTTTATACATATCAGTGCTGTACAGACAGTTCCTCTGTTTGTAATTATTGATATTCTTCATTGTTTGAGGTAGAACAAATGCACAAACTTCGTGAAGGAATGAAAGGAAAACGAAATTAGTTAAGAAAACGTATGTTGCATATCAGTGAAATGCTATTGATCTATGTTAGAACAGAAGGTAGTCACTTGAAGTAAGAGGCAGAAGGCCAAGCATTTGGGAATTTTAAGGGAAAAAATGGATAAAAGCTAAGCAAATTAATGCATAAATTCTGTACTGAGAAGGAGATAAACTTCAAAGATCAAATAATTTTATTCACTCTCTCGTACCTGCTATTACTGTAATAAAAACCAGAAAAGCTCCTGTCCTACCAAACGAGCATTATCAGTATCAGTTAACTTATTGCTATGGAACAGACTTATGCCATTCTCACCCATCCCCCCCCCCCCCCCCCAGTTATGCATAATCAACTTACTGAATCCCATTTTTTCCCAGGACTTTCTAAACACACCAATGAATTCTGCATAACTGTCTCTACAACCGATTTTAAATCCAAAAGATCAAGAAAGTATGCATGCATAAAACCAATGAACATTAACATCTTTAGATACATGATTTACACTTCTATTTTTATGTAAAAACACATACTTTTCTTTCACTGAGCTTTGTTTGTACTGATTCCCACTTTTCTTTTAAGTTATTTATGTCCTGCTCAACGTTTGTTTCAGCAGACTCCGGGCATCTTGCAAGCATCTGCTGGCCTTTCTGCATTAGACGCTTGTATGTCTCTTCTTTGGCTTCAAAGGCAGCACAAAGTTCCTAAAAAAAGAAAGCACAAAAAAATAAGTCAGGTAGAAATCCAATACTCTTTACAAATGCTAGTATAATACTTATTCCTCCCTCAACATTTAGCGGGTATGATTAAGACTAATAAAGGAAACATATATAATTCATAAAAAGCCAAATGAGCAAAGAAAGGGCCCAGTTCTTCTGGAAATTAGAGCTTGTATTGTCTGTCAGATGTTTTCTCCAAGACCCAAAGCTTGGCAAAGAAAGTACCATGCCCTTATGGCACAAGGTTTGCTACAACTTGGTTGATTTAAAGTCCATCTGTAGCTGAAACACAAAAAGCACCACCATTACACAGTGCGCTGAAACCCCAGACCTATCCAATACTCATTCAAAAGTGGGTGGGTGGGACAACTTGGGAGGGCTGCTTTATTGTACATCGCCTCTGTTGTTTTGTCTGTAACTTCCTTCACTCACTAGGCAAGAGCCGTGAAGACATTTTACACTACAAAGTAAGCTGGAAGAGTAACAGTAACAACTGTTTTACCTGCTAACTATTCTAGTAACTATTCTTTTTTAACCATCCACGAAGTTGCTGCAGACTCCCAAATAAGGAACATCTTCCAGAAGATGGCTTGCCAATAGGAGGAAAAGAACTTTCTCCTCTGATACCCAGGACAAGAGCCCAAACCCAGTATTTTCTCTGGGTTGAGAGATACTGTACACAGGGCTGTACCTGATCACAGAGGACAGCAGGTTCAACCATGAACTAAGATTTTAACAGGACAGAAAACTTCGTTTTCTTTCTGAGGACTATGAAAAGTGATGTCACCCAGCCTGCTTTCCCCTACGCTCCCAACCGCCCTACAATACTTCTGGTTCCCGTAACCTCCCAGAGCATCTTATTTTACTGCAGCACAAGAACCCCTCAGAAGTGAACACAGGGAGCAGAGCACAGGTGAGAGACATGGCAAGGCAGGAGTGGCCCCAAACACTGGGGCTGGGCTCAGTCTAAGACAGGGGCTCACTGCAGTGGTTAATTCTGCAGTACAGTCACACTCTTAAGAGGGCAGGAACAACTGAAGTTATTTTAAAGGAGGAACTGAGAAAAATGATTGCTTTTAGAAAAGGAGAGGGATGTTCTGAGTGGTTCTGGGACAGCCAAAGAGGGGTCTTTTTAAGACCCTTTCCTGATGATGTCCTGAAATGTCTCTTCATTATCCTTTGTCTTCCTGGAGTTGCCTTAGCTGGAAATCTCAACTCCATTTGTGAACTTCTTATGGTTGAGGGCTCTTTTATTCGTATCTGTAGAAACAGACCTTATACTCAAGAAGATGATTCATAGCATTACTTCCAATAAGAAACGATCCAAAATACAGGGCAAAACTTTCTTCTTCAGTTTCACGCCACAAATTGACATGGTTTGCATCACTTAGGGGCAAGTCTGAGTTCGCAATTTATGATAAACAGTACTTAACATGACAAGTGGCCGAATTCACTGAATCATGATTATGCCTCACCCTCAAAAAAGGTTTTTTTTTCCTTAAAAAGTGAAGGAATTGGGGGAGGGGGGGGGGAGGTGAGCGTGCGTGACAAAAACCGCAAGGTTATTTCTGTGTTTTGTCCTAGTTTCCCATCATAACTGATTTTAAAACTGTAAATTATTTTCCTTCTCAAAAATAGTTACTGGTAAATTTTGGAGGAAAAAAAAGAAGAAAACAAACATGCCCCTCACTTGTGGGGCAATGACCTTTAGCATCATTCCAAAATAAAATCTGATTTTTAAAGCTGTAGCAATACAGCATTCTAATGGAAACTGTGTTAGGCATATTCGAGTTCAAGGACAGTTCAGTAAATATCACTGCTACATCTGAGCCAGGAGGTCAGGAGTTCAGGTCACTGAGTTTGGGATTATATCCTGGCCTAACAGCACAGCATGATTTTACATAACTGGAGGACTATGAACCACCTTCCTTTGAGGTAAGACACCAAGTTTAAGTGCTTTTTTAAAGCTCTATGATTCTAAAAGGCCAGAGAAATCCATAGGATGTTTCTTAAAGAGAAAGGAAGAGAAGGGAGTAATTCAGGCATCCTGATCAGCTTGCCATTTCTAATTAAAGCAGAGTCTCTATATGAGCCAGCAGTCCTTATTACTTCTGTGGTAACGATGACTTTAATGTCAGGTTTGGTTAGATAAAGAATAAAGGATCGAGTCTCTTAATTTAAGGTCCAGTGAATGTGGATCACTATTAGATTCATCTTCGTATCTTAGAAAAAGCAAAAATGCAGTTATAGGGAGAGAAGGGAAAAGAAGAACAGGAATCACTGAAACATCTGCAAACACCTTCTATTTTTCCTTCCGAGAATAAGGATGCAAAAGTTCTTTTAATTCTGTCTCAACACTATTAATGGTTCAGCTTTGGGCATCTCCCAAGGGACTACTTTTCCTACACTGAAAACACCAGTGTTGTTTTGAAGGCTATTAAAATTTTTTAAGATACTGGACAGACGTTGTGATATAGAGAACACGCTCTGTATTTACCATAAACACTCTTGAAAGATAGTTAGTCCTGAAATACAATTTGTAAAGCATTCTAATACTGATACTTACCATATGGGTATTAAGCTGCTCTCTTGCTGTTTCTGGTAAGCCTCCAACAGGTTTTGATGCCAACAGCTGACGTTCAGTGTCCGTCAGCCATTGCTGCATATCTTCAACTTCACCATGGAAACCTTGGGCCTAAATTATACCATATTATTTTAGAGCCTACTTAAAATGTTCTCCGTTCTAATACCTGCTCAGATGCAGAAGTACACTGGCAAGAGATTTAATCAGATATTTGCAATAATCAAAGGATATGAAAGGAAAAAGAAAAGAAAAAAACAAACCAACTCAAAATTCAAACTAGCTCAATCCAATCTAAATGATAAAAACAAAACCCATGGAAATCTTGAAAGCAGGCTAAATGAGCAACTGTGAGATCAATGTTTTCCCTGAATAATACACCTATACAGAAGTTTCACCCTTTAAAAATATGTAGGCCAAGAGCCAAAGTCTTGATTCAGCACTACAAAAGACAGTGGCCAGCTGTGGAAGATACAGCTGGATTCAAACTTTCTCCAAATTCAGGAGTGTCTGCTTTATGGTTTTGATTTATGCCAACTTCTAATACATGTATCTATGTAATTCATGTAAAAAGACACTTTTTCTGAGTTTTCTCCTTATTTATTTCCTATTCACCTGGATCAAGGCACTGTCCAGCTGCTGTTTCCTTTGTTCTGTTTTTTCCAACACGTTTTGCCAGCGCTGATTCAGGAGTTCCAGCTTGCTCCGTAAATTACTTGCTTCTTCAACAGCACTTGATTCAATCAGGTCATTTCCTGCTTTCTTAACTGCTTCCACTGTAGACTGATGAGCTAAAACATCATTTTGTAGCACCTACAATTGTAACACAGCATGTATGACTGGCCATGTTAATAAGTTATCGAATGAAGGCAATCACAGTGACTGAGATAGTTCTAATCCAGTGACAATGCAATAGTTTAACATCAGCACAGGTAATAGCAATTAAAGCTAGTAACTAAAGTCTCTTCAATCAAAAGCAGTAACAGACCATTCTGCCAAAATGCTACATTTTATTTTTCTGTCTTGGAAAAAATAATACATTCCTTCTGAATACATACATTTCTGAAATTATGAAACGTTTCTAGTACCGCTAGCAAAGAATTACTTCTTCACTTCCCTTCATTTACTACATACTTCCCTGTACTACGATTTTTCTTTGGTTTTGAGGGCACGGTGTGAAAACAGCGTTATATACAGTAGTGCAAACTGCTTGTGGAGCAGCAGCCTGAGAGGAGAGAGAGAGAGGAACAAAAATACTATGTGCCTGCTTGTGCCATAGAACAACCTGACTGCTGTGATGTCTCTTAACGCATTTCAGGTCTACAGCTCAGTTCACATTATGTCAGGCTACCAGAACACTTCAGCCGTGCTAAAAGCTGTGGAATGACTGCAATACTAACACCACAAGACCTCCTCCATTTGGTTGAACTCCTGTTGTCACCAACCACAGTAAAACCATAAAAGGCAAAAAAGTACATTTGGGAAACGGATGCTGTTTTCACAAAGATATAAAAACCAAAAGCTTTAAAATACCTGAAATAAAGAACAGAAAAGGAGAACATGCAAAATGGTTGGGAAGGGAATGGCAAAGCCCATCTAAGAAATTCAAGTTTATAACTGTTGTCTTCCATGGGGTCTGGTTCAAACTCACCTCCTTCAAAATGCTAGCATATAGAAAAAAATGTAAAGCTAAATACAAAGGAACTTTAAAATAAACTACACAGAGCACCTGATGAAACAGCAATTCACAAGTAGCCCTTGGAATACAAAACGTGCATCATGTGCTTTAATCCCTCTAAGCTAAACAGTGGAAGATATTTGCTATTCTGTTTTCCTAGCAGGTAGGAAAAAAAAAAGGGATGTTCACAGAAGCAGATGTATCTTACTCCTTCCTTCCTGCCGAGGCTCGCTAAGAACAAGGTCTATTTTTTCCAAAGTTATTCAAGAGATCGATGTTTTTCCAGGCTACCACAGGATGCGCTACTGTGTGAACTTTCTAACCTATAAACTCTAGTTTACGAACAGGAAGTAGATTCATTCTCGTATTTGCTGAATTTCTTCAGCACTGAGGGCAGGTGAAGTCATAAATGGTGTCTGGATGCTTCTTCAGTAGTAGAACACTTCCATTCGGTAAGAATATAAAAGGTTCATGGTGCACAAGCTGAGTTTGTAGGGGTTGGTTCGGTTTTTTTTGGTTTGGTTTGGTTTTGGGTTGTGGGGTTTTTTTTGTGGTTTTTTTTTTTTTTAGAGGACCTGTTTATATCAGTAGTCACATAGGGCATGTAGAGACTGCACTCTACTCAAGGTCCAACTGACCACACAAAAGGCTTCAGAAGCTGCATAGCTGCATTAACACAGACAATAAAAATTCTTTAATTATCTGTGTACTGTCAATTTCAATCATTTCTCTCTAAATCCAAAACGGACTCTGAATACTCTTCACATCATACGCAGGCCAAAAATTAAATGGCAGATTTAAAGAAAGGAGCGCATTTATGAGGTTAGATTGAAATCTTCAGGCCTAGAAAAAACACATCATCATGGACAGCACAAAGTCACACAAAGAGGTAAGGAAGATCTCTTGTTCCTGGAGATACTTTTCCAAATAAAGGCCCAATGGAAGCATTCTTTGACGGGCTCCGAAGTCACAATAATCAGTAAAAGTACTAAAACAAAAAATAAAAAATTAACCCTACATTGTATGGTACAGAGAGAAAAAGATGGGGGCATGGATACCCCTAAAGTTTGCTGAGATTTTCAGAGAAGTGTTCTCTGTGTTAGCTGGACCCAACTGAGATACAATTTTGCAGAATTCAGAACAACAAATCGCTGTTTTCTGAGATGGCAGAAACAAGAACAAAAGATGCGTAACAGTCGTGGGTTTTGTGATACCTGGCCTAAACACAACTAACCAAGGAATTTATTGCTTCAGGGAGAGCAGCAGGTTCAATAACTCTTGAATTCCCTGGGTCAAATGAAGGTGAATAAAGGTGGAAACTAGGGTGAGTTACAATATTTTGGCTAAAACCTAAGCCACTTGCAGGACATACGCAAGGAAGGAAGGAATATGGAGGAGTAAAAAGGATGATACCAGTTATTCCAAGCCTGCATTTCAGCTATATTCTGCATCTTCAAAATCTCTATAGAGGATTCTCAAGTGCCAAGTTTTACTACAAGACTTATCACCAAGATAAACATCAAAAGAACATTTCAGTTAATATTCATTACAATTACATACATGATGTTTGGCAAGTTCAATTTCAATAGCCTTGGGGTCTCCACCCACAGGTTTCTGTTCGTTCAGCAAGTCTTCTGTATGCGTCAGCCACGTCAGTAACTCACCCAGGGCATGCTGGAACTGCCCCAAGGCTAACAAGGCACCTTCCAGCTTGTGCTATAGTGAAAATAAAATTAACAATACAATGGTTTCACAATGCTATTGAATTGGCTTATATTACCATTAGTCACCATAATCCAGAGTGGAGTCCATGTATATGACAGCATAAAAACCAGGGAGAAACAGTTATCCAATACAAGCAACCCCTTTACAGTTGGAGCTGAGTCAGCAATTTCCTTGCAAAGTCTTACATTCCAGGCTTGAATTCCTGATCTTCCACGACCCCGTGCAACTGGAGCAGAGTTAAATTTGAAGGTTCTCTCATCAGAGATATGACAGACACTTAAAATATAATTTCAATATAAATGCAGTTTGGTGCATGATCTTTTTAAAACCTTTTCATTGTTGTGAAATGATTCAGTTCAGAAAAAAATGCACTTCAAAGCACTGATCTTTAAATCTCTATTTCACTTTGATAATTTAAGGAAAAAGCACTGAAACAGTTTAATATTAAGTTGTTCTATGGTTTGGGTTTTCTTTCAAGTGCTCAGTTCCGCAGCTAATATTATTTTGCACATATAAACATGTTTTCAAGTGCTACTGAAGATGTCATCAAATAACCAAAATAAAATACTGTTGACAGAGGAACTGACAAAAAATACTGCTAAGAGTTTAAAAACCATAAAAATTAATCTATAAATTCTAAAATTTAAACTCTATTATGTATAGTTCTGTAATTTTCAAACTAAAAGGAATAAATGTGTAAACTGACATAAACATCACACATAATAAAAAGCTTCTCTCAAAAATATGTCATGAATAAAGCCCCCACCTTCAAGTTCATTTACCTGTCTGTTTACTATTTTTTCTTCTAGGCTGTCCCACATTAGTTTGAGCTCTGAGAGTGGGTCTTGAACAGTGTGCTTGTCACTCTCCGCTGTTACCTTCTTCAGCAGCAGTTCTGCCTGATGGTTCAGTCTTTCCATTTCTATCTGCTGCTGATAAGCTTCTGTCTTAAATTGCTATGGTAAATAGAAAAAGAATACAAATTAACATATCACAAGTAATGACCTTCTTGCATATAGTATAGTTCAGCAATATTTACAATACTAATGCATTACTGTTAACTTTCATTAATTTGCGGGTTTTTTTCCAGGGTCAAAATGCTTGTAAGACACTGATAATCCAGAAAGTCCCAGCTAACTGAAAATATGCAACAATGCCTTACTATTCTAGCAGACATTGCTAACTGTGACCAGAGGATGATAAAGATGCCCAATAGGGAAGTATTCTCCAGTGATCTCCTAGTCTGTAAAAAAGGCAGAACATATCTTCAGTAACTTCCACCTCTTGTGGTTGTGATAATGTAATACTTTAAGCTTCAAATAGAATTATTCTTCAAAAGAGCTGAAAAGGAATTTTGCTCTAGTGGAACATCCTCTTGTACACGCAACTCGGGCATCAGTCTGAACACAACTGCACGTGTGTTCTTCTGAACTACGTAACATTATGGTTCATTTGAAGTTACATCATAAAATAGAGAGATTAACCTGCCCACAGCCAAAAAGACATACAAGTGAACAACAAAACTGAGGACATTCCCTGATCCTTATACCTCTCTGTTTTTTATATATAGCTTAACAGCCTACCAACATCAGCAGTATGATCAGTATATAGACAGGTTTCTAAATCAGCCTGAAATTTTGATTTTCAGCTTACTGATGTATTGGGAACGTTGTGATCTGTGTGAGCATTTAGATAAAGATCATAATGGCGGAAGTGAAGCTTCGGAGGCATCCTCCCAGAGCCTCAAGGAAGCTGTTCATGGTGGAAACCAGCAAGCATCAGGTCATAGCAAAAGAACTTTGTACATAATAACCTTTTAGCCTTTGAAAGAGAAGGAATGCTATTACAAGTAATTCTGGGCTATCAGAACATAGTCACAAAATAAAATGTAGTCTTGCCAAAATATGGAATAGATTTTAAAATGAAATACATTTTAAAATGAAAAGTTTGTAGTGAAATGTGCTTTAATATGTTCATACAGATTCTCTTTTACTAGAAATTTAAAATTTCTTATGACTCTTGAAAAATACAGAAAAATACTAAACAACAAAGAAAAACACTAAACTACACAGAAAAACAAAGACAGATGAAAATATAAATGAAATAAATTGCTAGTTCATACCTTAAGTTCCTCAGTTTGCTGCTTCACCGTCTCCAGATCTGTTCCAACAGGGGACATAGATGCTAACTTGCTGCCAGCAATGTCTACCCAGTCAAATATTGCCTGAAAACCACAGTACAAAACTCAAATGTGAGCAGAAAAATAGTGTCATGTTTGAAAGATGTATTAAGTAAAATATCAGATTATTTTTTTTTACCCCAGAGAACAATATTGCTGTGCTCTTTGAAAGAAAACAGCTTTCTTCAGCGAAACCTAAGTTTCCTTGCAATACAAGGGATCAAATATGAACTAAAGTATTTCATGTAATAGTTACAAGAATGTACATGTTGCAAGAGTGAGCTTCCATTAGCAGTAATATTCTGCCAGTACTATTCATGCTGAGCAGCACTCTACTCCTTGAGTAAAATCAGCAATTTTTATGAGTATCGTGAAAGGTAAGTACAAGACAAACTCTGTTCTGCAGTCCTCCAGAGTGAAAATGGAAGGCGGTAGCTGAACAGTAACAAACTTTAAATGATGATTACAAACAAACTTCTTTTGAAGGATAATGTTATCTGTGTAAGGAACATGAAACATGACCCATTCAGTACATACTAGGTAGTGAAGGGCTGTCACTGAGCTTAACTGGATCTCCGTAGGATAATGCACTTATAACTTTAAAAAAAAAAGTGGTGTCTCCCCAGTTCTGAGGCTTTGTGGGTACTTCTTTTGCTCCTGACATAACGCAGAGCAACCTCAAGAATACTCTACTTACAGATTAAGAACAGCTATATCAATCTGTGTAATTACATAGGGGAAAAAACCACCTCTGCTAGCCCTTTTCCTCCTGCCTGCTGTCTGTGATTCATTATGGAGAATGGCTTAGAATGGCGTGTTGGAGCTGCCCACTGCTACACAGCTCCCTGAGAAAAGAAGAACGATCCCCGACATGCTCAACAGGACGAGGCAGCTGCAGCTAACAATCTGCCCACAATACTTTTCATATTGTCTATTGAAATGAGCATAAAAAGGCATTTAAAAACGGTTCTTTCAGAAAGTACCAAGTTTGCAGGATGTACAACTTACAGCCACAGGAAATACAAAGCATTTACCCTAATGGCAGTGTTCTTAATGTAACCCTACAAGTCAGCCTCTGTGCAGTATGAACATACGAAAACTTGGAGAAAAATACATAGTGAGGGTGCACTGGGAAACAGGCATGTTGCGTTATTGGTAAGGAGTGTTCTGCTGCTTGATCTGCACTGAACACTCAAGCAACTGCCCTCAGTGTCATGTGAAACTCTAATTTTAATGAGCCATGAAAGACAATCATTCCGCTGGGCAAAAAAACAGCTTTGCAAAATCTGACCATGTTTGGAATCTTTTCAAATGTTTCAATCTTCTAGCCATCCACTGACAAAAGACACAAGGCATGCCACACAGCCAAAATACGCAAAGAATATGCAAAAAAACCCCCAAAACCCAGCACACAGAGAGAAAAGATATCTTAAAAAACCAGCTGGAAAATTTACCTACAGATTTACAAAGTGAATCATCTTCTAATGTATTGTGATTGGATAAATTATACTAAGAATAGTATAATGGTCCAGCAACTTTATGTTAGTAATATTTTTTGCTTAAAATAGTCAAATATTTGACTTATAAAAAAAATGGAATAGAATTGAAATTCTTTGACTGTCCTCCACTCAAAGAAAATAGCAGCAAGTGAGCATATGGACCTGCATTCTGTTTCTTTCAGATTATGTAAATGTGTCACAACTTCGACTCACCCATCATAGGAAGTAATGACTATCACAAGAACATATGTGCAGGATTACCATTAACGCATGCTTTCAAAAAACCTCTGCTCTTATCAATAAACAAGAGGACATTAAATTTGAATCTAAATACAGTGCAACAGATGAACAACTACATGAAAGAACCAACCCAACAGATTTATTCTTTCATGCAAAAATACCCCAAATCCAAAACCAAACAAGAGGAAAAAGTATCTGCCTACTCCAGAAAATAGTCACTATAATCAGAGTGATACATTACTTGCCACCCACCCAATCACAGGACATTTTTTACTACAACCACATTAAATCCTGTTGACTCCAGACTGGGTTAGGTATAGCACACATTCTTACCTGCAGTCCATCTTGATACTGAACAGCTGCCTGCATAGCTTCAACAAGCTTATCCACCCGTTCTTTCCATGTTTTGTTTAAGACATCCCAGGCAGAATTCAGCTGCAAGTAAGTGCAATTTTACTGCTGTATAATGTGCATTCACTAATTAATCACTGATCAGTAACACCAATAAAGTAAGCATGAGTAGTTCATATTCATTCCGTATTAACACTCTTGTTCTCCCTATCGCTGCATAGTTAGTTTCCTTCAGAATACACTAGAGGTTCTGGATTACAAAAGCTGTAAACTTTAATACTGATTACTGAATATTTTTATTAACATAAGGATTATATTTAATACAGCAAATATTATTATTAAATCATTTGGAGTTGCATCATTAAAATAAAAGGTAGTTTAAAAGAAATACACATTGCTGAACATGTACTCTGTAGTCATTCAAACAGGATTGTCTCAGTTAAGACGTCTCACTTGGCACAAACCAGACATGTCTGAAATTTATTCTAGCATTGCTTTTGAAAAAAGCAGTCATCTATTGTACTAATCATTGAGTAATTTTGCAAAAAATACTTTATCTTTTACAAAAATTTTAATCCTTAACTCAATAAAATAAAATTGTCTGTACATTGTAATCTAATCTGAGTCAAGATTCATTTACTTGAAAGGCAAACCTTACTGTACCACAAAGGCTTCAGGCGTGTCTCACTTTTGCCACAAAATTTTAGTTTCAAAATTTGTTGTGGGCAGGGGGGGATATACCAATTTCAGCTGATCAAGCATCTAACATAACAGACTTAAGCATCTGCTTTTCCCATACCTCATCTATACTCTTGTTGACAATAGGTTTGTCAGGCTCTCCACAAGCAGCTCTGAGTTCAGAGCCAAGGCTCACAACTGTTTCTAGTTCTTCTTGTAGCCCATCAATTTCTTCTTTAGCAGCCTACAAAGAGAAAAAAATCCAACACTGCTAATACTAAATTTAATAATCTATGTACAGCTTGCTTTTAAGACAGAACAGAGCAGGATTCCACCTTTGTTTTCTTTGAAGTCACTGGGACTTACAATTGGATGCTTAAACTATAAGCATCTGTTTGCAGCATCAGAGTGAAATCAACTGACATCAGTCTAAATTATAATAATGGCTTATGATGTCATTTAGTATGAGATGGAAAAAAAAACAGGAAGTATTAAATTAGATTTCTTTAATCAGAGTGTTTTCTTTTTCAGAGGTTATCATTCAACCTTCAAATCTTTTATCAGCATAAGTAATTACAGGCTTAGAGTATAACACATAGAGCATAATGCATCTGTACACCTTTCATTTAGATGGTACGTATTACTCAGGGAATCCAAAGTATGTGCAACTTCTAAAAGTCTCAGTGACGTGCTTATTACATACATGTTTATAAACAGATATGTAAATATAATGACAGGTACATGTTGCATGCTCATTGCAACTAAGCACTGATATGTGCTATTTACCGTAAACTCTTGAGATATCATTATAGTAAATGTCTATACAATTATCCCTCAATCTCTAAAATAAAAATTCTCCTAGGGTATTTCATAGTAATTCTGTCTATTCTCTGCATACTGTGAATAAAATACTTCAAGTCAACAAAATACTTTCTACTGACCTCAGCAGCTTCTTGCTGTTGCTTGACTACAGATGGGTCAACTCCAGGTCCCTCCAGTTCTCGAATGAAGTCCTGAGTATCTTTAATAGTAGTTACAAGAGCCATATGATCACACCAAAACTTTTCAGCTAGTTCCATTACATCCAACAGTTTGGCCTCCCTTTCCTCCGTCAAGGTCTGGATGTCTTCCCAAACGAGGACCATTTGGTCTAGTTTATCTTGAACAACTAAACAACAAAGGAACCAGATTACTACCTTGGCAAACAATTCTTGGCAATAAATCTCTCTACAGTTCTACGGAAGAAACATATGTGCACATTTTAAAATTCAGATTCTAAAATTGTTTCTTTACAGGACTCCTTATAATGTTAAGTGGAAACAACCAACATGGTCTTTGAAAATAAAACAAAGGTCATATCCACGATGAATTATTTTAAACGAATGCTTTGCTTTCATAAATCTTGAGCAGCTTCTCCAGGAGAGCACAATCCCCAGATTAACGGTCATCAAAAATGAAGATTTTTATATGCTGCAGCTTGCTGCACTTCCACTACATGAAACTTTCCTCAGTCTACTACCTTTAGCAGATATATCCTTATCAGCTCCTTCTGAGCGAGCAATCATTTCCTCCCCTCTCTGTTTAAGCGTCTCATACACCGGCTGAAGTTTTTCCAGATCCACTGACACATTCTTATTTTCACTGATTTGTTCTTTAATCTTCTCAACCTCCGCGGAGATCGAAGGTGGCTGCCTCAGACGTTCAACTATGCGTTTCAGACTCTCAAGAGTTGGATCGATCTTGTCATGAAACTGTGAGGGTGGTAAAGGACAGAAAGAAGTGGCAGAGAAATTAGAAAAAAGCCAGTGAAAAATGGCATCTGAAACTCTATCAGAAAAACGTACTTTAAAATTAGCATATTTTAACATCTCTACCCAACATATATATGTGCAACTTGCAATACCCTCCTCATGGTTCTTCCTCTCTTTCAATATCTATATTACAAAAATGACCTTGCAAAATGGTATTTCCTCTCAGTCCTCAGAATTTTACTATCAAGTCTGGGTTCAGTCCTGAGACACTCCATCTGAAGACACTGTACATGTGGTAGTCTCTACTTCCATCTAGTCCTGTGTAATTTGTACAGTAGTTTGTACCTCATTTTGGAGAGCCATGGCTTTCAGATTTCATCATTTTAGAAAGACATTTACTGTAACATTAAATACATACATTTCCATATCAGGACCAACATACTAGCATATAACCACCGATTCAGCTTTGATATATAAGGTCACTCGAAAAGACATTTGTTAGTGTCCAGGTGGTGCATGTTAGTGCAGTAAAGGTATGTTACTTTCTGCAACTAAAAGCAGACAACAGCGTGTATTATGTTCACTAACACCTGACTGAGCGCAGGCAGGTGCCCAGAAACTCAATTACAGCTATGTTAATGTGGTTCTTCCTTTGGTACAGGTCCAAAGTTAGCCTTTACTATATGCTTTTGGATCCATAAAGATTCCTAAAAATATCTCACCACCATGCCCCTTTCAAATTACCAAAACTAATAAACTGTGGGTGCATTTAATGATCCTCCAAGATCTACAAAAAGAACTCCTGACTACACTTGGGAAAGGTGCTGGAAAGAGCACAGCAAAACAAGATTACCTTATGTGAACAAATAGCTACATCCTTTCTATTCAAAGGAATATAGGCAATACAAATGCAATTACCTTTTCCCACCATACAACCCACTACAAATCAGACTCTGTGACTAATGTTATGGACTCAGTGTTTATGTTAGAAGCGTGAATATCCTACAAGCCAGCAAGATGTGTTATGAAAGCTAAGTAGCCTTCCCACATTAAAGACTACTGAAAAAATGATTATGGCAACAAAACCTTACAAAAGTGATTAAAACAATTTAAAATTGGCAATACTCAAGTCTAATTTTAGGACATGTATATTACATTTTTAAGTTGTCAGTGCATTCAGTAGGCGTCCCTGTATTCATACTTCAATGAATGAGACCAGGTGGTTTAGAACTTAAAAGGAAGAAAATGCAAGTCATTACAGCCTCTCATTCAGGCTCAATAGGTTACGTCCTGCCTTTGATACGCCATGTAAGTTAATGTAATTTAAAATCTGAAGAGTTAAATAATTAGTCTTCCAGGACTGTCTAGACAAACTTTGACATAGCATCATAGTACAGGGCTCTGTTAATATATATTTATGTATCTTAATAAAAAAAGATTATGTAAAATTACATTCTGGGCATTAGAATGTTCTGCTTTGCCATCTGCATATACATTTATGGACATAAAATGAACCTTAAAGTATTGCATATATAATTATTTTGTCAGCATCTGATTATATTATAGCTGTTACCAAAGAATGCACTTTTATTCTCGCTTTCTGTACTTAGCCAGTAGGTGTTAATGTCTATCACATACAAAGCAGGGAGTCGAATACTAAGTAAATATCTTGATTTTCAAATGTGCAGCTTGAAACAGTGGGAGGACCAAGCATTTATGATAAAGAAAAACACTGAATCTAAACAAACAGGCATGTTTCAGAGGTGTGAATAAGGAAGGTGTTTAGAATGACTGAAAATATAATGTCTATAACCAGTTCAAAAGCAAGATAATGTCACTTTTTTCCCTCAGGTTCTTGAAACTCAGACTGCAGGGGCTAAGAATATGACATTTAGTACCATTACCTATGACAAAAATTTAGAATATAGACTTCATGAGAACTTCAAGGTGTATTTCTTTATTTAGTATTTTAGACCTGAGCAGAATATAGCACTTAATTTCCACCTAACACAGGAAAAGAGGAATTTCCTATAAAAACAGCAGTATAGAAGTATAGAACAAAGTATTTTTCTTCAGGTTTTTGTATAAATTCATGTACACAGAGTTCTTATCTGAATTTGGGGTTAAGTAAAAGAATTTCAGTTTGGGTTCAATGACAATTAATGCAATATTTTAAAGTCTCCAGAATGTGATACCTCTATCGAGGTTCATTGCATAGGCTGATGAACCTAGGACACACAGCTTTTACGGACTTGATCTGAATTTTATGCTTATGATAACATTTTGTGAGGTCTAACTTTGCTTGCAATACTTTTACATAACAGTTCAAGCATATGCGACATTATGTTCTTGCGGGTCTCCAATGAAGAGCAAATGCTATTACCACTGTCATTCTACCCTCTAGTTCTATTGGTAATGGACTGTAGATAAAGCTGCCGAGTTCTAGATATAACTGTACTCAAGTTAACTGATCAACACTGATGTCCATACACTAATGAAGCATCAGCTAGTAACAGACCAGCAAGAGAAAACAGAATAAAGTGAAAATAAAATCCCAAATTTTTAGACCAAATGTTTTTTTTTACTAAAAAATTACGCAGCATTAAAATTCTTCAGCTGCAGCAGTCACACTACCGACCAATATATAAAATTATAATCCCTCAAGAAATAGAAAAATCCATGCCATAAGCAGTGATGTGACCATTCACAGGCCATTAGGTTGAAAAATCCAGATAAAACAGAAGTTTAGTCTTGATATGTGAGATGACAATGTCTGTGTATCTTTCCGTTTGAACGAATCCAATTATACTTTAAACTTAAATTGATACCTGGGTACACTGAGAAATGGCTTCATCCAGTGCCAGTGCCCGCTTTTTGACATCTTCCTTAATTTTACTGTAAAGGGTGTCAGCTGCCACGTATTTCTCTTGGATAAAAAAACCTTCTCCGGGGCTCAGCTCCAGCAACTGAGGTGCAGTTTTGTTCATCTTATCTATATGAGGCTTGTGCTCAGCGATCAGCTCACGCAGTTGCTATAACAAACAAAAAAATTTATCAGTTTTTTATGCTTGCACCACCACATTACAGCTGTCCACACTTCTAGCACATCCAGCTGGCAAGAAATTCCAAACAAATACCCTTCATTCTAATGTAAAGCACAAATAGTATCAAATAAAGTTAATGACTTCTCTGCCCGTGAGCTCTCCCATTCCAACAGAGCTACCGAGGCATAAAACATCACAATTGCAGACGCACTGGGAATGTCCATGCCATACTTTTGTAGGACATATGATTACAGGTAAAATATTAGATGCTAACTATGCTTATGATGCTGACAACAAACACTCCCTATCGTATCTAGTACCTATAATGACAGAAATGGCAACAATATTCCAGACGTGTGTAACACCACCACGTATATACTTTTCATGTTGATACTTGCCACTTGCCGCAAAGCCTTCCACTGAAAAACATCACAGAAAGAGGTAATGGCATTGCAAGAATATAAATTCAAATTATCCTTGATTTAAGAAGAGGAAACTAGCACAAGGAAGGGTCAAAGGCATCAGTGAAAAAGACAAAAGGACAACAAAGATTGATCAGTAGAGACCTCTCAACCTAGTTTAGCAGCCTCCCCTCCGGCCATGAGACCCCTCTGTCTTCACAACAGCACTATTACTTAACTGATCCAAAGTTTAACAAGTAATTAATAAGTTAATAAAATCTGATCTCAGCTTTCTACTCTTTCTCACTTCATAAGTCAAAACTGTGCAGAAGACTATGCAGAGGCTTGTGGAAGTGAAAGGTCACAAGGTGTCTTCCAACTTGCCTAAGGATTTTGGGTTTGTTTACTTGCACCCATAGATCTGACAAAATGGAAAGTTTTTTTGTGCGAGTAGCCCAATCCTCCCCTCCAGTTTTATTTACTTTCTCAGCTCACCCCTCCCTTTTCAGAAAAATCCCACTGTCTTTGAGGTACTGTCTGTCTCGGCGTTGTGAACTTCATGCGTTTCTGTCCTATAAGCCATGTGCTGGGACGAGAGGCACACACTCTGTTCCTCCCAGCTCAGGGTTTGTTTAAAATAATGAAGACACAGAAAAGGGCCAATATCAGTCCCAGTGTAAATAAACCCTCTTCTTTTCAACTAAGGTCCCTCCCTTAAAAAGAAATCCTGATACCAGTTTGCTTACTTGCTTCTCCCCAGCAGAGGAGAGGTTGAGAAGACTGAAAAGACAGTGACCATGACTCTCCACTGTCCCCGATGATAAAACAGCAACGAAAATAGAAAAAACCCTGCCTCTAGCTACTCACTGAGCATGTAACTCTGTTTGTACGCCAAACAACAAGAAAAATAATGTTGGTTAGCACAGCGAAACTAAGAATAGTTTGAAAGTTTTTAGAAAATAATTTGTGTGTTTTATTTTTGTGCACAAATAAGATGATTTGACACAAGCCACAACAGCGCACGCTTCTGGGCCCAAACCTTATGCTACTACTCGGCGCACAGCTAAGTTCAAACCAAACTGACTGCACGTTACTGACACAGCACCGACTCTATGAATTCCATGATTCCGAGTGGAACAAAGATAGTCATCAGTAAATATATCAGAACAAATGGAAGTGAATACAGAAAACTGTTTTCAATTCACATTCAGAAACTTTTTTTTTTCCCTAATAGAACAATAAACGATTTGCTCTTCTCCCTGATCTACCATTGGCTAAACAACTCCAGCAAATAAGTATCTCAGACCAGATTACGTGTTAAAATTGTCTAACATTAATCTTCTACTTAACAAACAAATCTCAGCTAATGGCATAGCCCAGGGAAAATGCAAAAACAGAAGCTCATCTGAAGGGCCTCTCACGCAAGCAGAATGATTAAAGTAGATGGGGAAAAATCCTTTAAGTAAAGCAAGCATGATTTGGTTCTTGGTGACTAAGCAAGATAGTTTGTAAAGCTTATGTTATATAGCTAGTCTTAATAGAGCATGTTTGCTCATTGTGGACATAAAAGGAAGACAAATAAGCAAACCCAGTTTTTACTAGTACGTAAGAGTGGCACATCTTCATTAACTGGTCCCAGAGTAAACAACAATTTGAAGCCAGGGTTCATCCTATCTAACTTGAATCACTTAATTAAGGAAGCTAAAAATAAAAAAAAATTGTTGCTCTATGCACAGCTGGGAGAGACAGGTATCTCCAGCAGCCATATGGGCTTTGCATGTGCCAAGATACACAGGTTTTTAACCTCGGTTGGATACATCTGGCTCCACGTGATAGTAGTAGCCATATAGGAAATGTACTAATTTTTATCCCAGCTGATTATTACTTCGTGTAAGAAAGCCCATATGGTGGCCAGCCTACAACACAGTTGCCTCTATTTTGTGATATTATGGTAAACAATCATTTCTTTTAATTATTACATAGCAAGCATATTTGACATGAGAAATTATTATGGGACTGGCTGGAACCCAAGCAATCAATTTTTGGCCCTCTAATTGTCCATCTTCCTGGCTCAACTAAGTTTAGTACCAACGATACCAACAAAACAAAAGCCGAATTTTTTACATGGACATAAGATCAAGATATGTGCATATTTCTATATAGACTGTACACAAAGGCGGCATTTTACCTGACAGCACAGAATGACAGAATGGTAGGGGTTGGAAGGGACCTCTGTGGGTCATCTAGTCCAACGCCCCTGCCGAAGCAGGGTCACCTACAGCAGGCTGCACAGGACCTTGTCCAGGCAGGTCTTAAACATCTCCAGAGGAGACTCCACAACCTCCCTGGGCAGCCTGGTCCAGTGCTCTGTCACCCTCAGAGGGAAGAAATTCTTCCTCACGTTCAGATGGAACTTCCTGTGCTTCAGTTTGTGCCCATTGCCCCTTGTCCTGTCACTGGGCACCACTGAAAAGAGTCTGGCCCCATCCTCCTGACACCCACCCTTCAGATATTTCTAAGCATTTCTAAGGTCCCCTCGCAGCCTTCTCTTCTTCAGGCTGAACAAGCCCAGCTCCCTCAGCCTCTCCTCGTAGGAGAGATGCTCCAGTCCCCTCATCATCTAGAGCAGGTACTCTAGTTCTTCAGACATTCATGTTTTACCTTCTTTTATTTCTTGCTACAACATCCCATGTCTGTTCTCTCTGTTTATGGGTTTGGTTTGTTCTAATACTGACATTAACATATGCTTTTAAATATAATTCTTAACCCTTAACTTTTGCGTGCTCAGCTCTTATTAGAATGGCAGTTTTTCCCCTTTAGCCCTCTTCTATGCTTAGACATTGTTTGCTGCCTTCCCCAGGGAATCTTGTTTGCATTCACAGTTTGGGAAACAGTACAAGCATGATTGAAAATCTATTTATTTTGTATTATTATTTTAAATAATTATTTTTTCAATAGATGTATAACTGTCTGGGTTTTAAGCATTTAGCAGAGTACTCCACAGTGTTAAGCAGAATAATACTTGGGTTTTTGACACTTCGTTTTTAAAAATTGGCAAAATGCTTACCCTATGCTCTTCCTGTTGTTGCTTTAAAGTTTCATATTCAAGGGCTGGTGCAGGAAGCTGAGAGATGATCATTTCTGTCTCAGTTAACCATGGCCAAAGTTCTTCATAAGTCTCCCAGAACTGGTTAACCAGGGACTGAGCCCGCTCCAGCTGCAGGTTTCTCTCAGAGTTCATTTGACAGACTGCATCATATTTCTGTACGAGGCTTTCCATTTTTTTCTGTAAAGTAATATTAACAAAAAATAGCAATGTTTGTTTTTCCACGTCTGCTACCTCCATTTCTAAACAATCTTTGCTAATCACAGCACAAAACTGCAGTGAACCAACTTTTAGTTTTGATAATGTTTCTACAGTACCAGTGTTTAAGGTGGACAGAATCAGTACTGCGGGAGATCAGACTGTGGCGGACTACTTTCAAAGTGACTAGATCATATTTAATGATACTGATACTTACAAATAACACTTCATTCACAGGGCTTCCAGCCAAGCTGCAAACGATTTGACTGCAGACCTTAACCCCGCTTACTTACTGAAGATGCTCATCTTCAGTGACACTTGGCAGAAACTATGTTTTCCACAGCATTTCTGCACCAAAGCATCATAAACAACACATAAAAATCTGTTGGTTTTTTTTATATCTGGCAAGAGAACAGGATGTACTGTTGTGCTTGTAGCTTACAAACTTGCAATAGAAACCACACAACATTATTTTCCAGGTTAGAACACAAAAATTAATGAGGATGTGTTACCATTAATAATAGGATAGAACTACAAGGTTTTAAACATTACAAGTCTACTGTATTTAGGCATAGATAATAAAAGAAAGTATCAAATAGCTATACATTTTCCCTGTGGAACAGTGCCCAGGTTATCATTTTTATGAAATATTTTATGTGACAATGCACATAAATACTAGCCTTGGAAAAACTAGACATACAAGCCAGCCATTGAATTTGAAGTAAAGAATCTTTCTTGGCAGAACAAGCTACCCTTTCATTTGTTATGTCTTGCATGTAAATTAAGTATAGAGAT
The DNA here is from genome assembly GCF_030867145.1 of Opisthocomus hoazin. Classification (NCBI taxonomy): domain Eukaryota; kingdom Metazoa; phylum Chordata; class Aves; order Opisthocomiformes; family Opisthocomidae; genus Opisthocomus; species Opisthocomus hoazin. The sequence goes on along the minus strand of NC_134415.1, from coordinate 103,576,087 downwards.
GCTATCCAAAGGACAAAACATAGCCTAAACACACAGATATACAGTATTTTTGACAAATACAAATATTTAATAGAGGCTCACACAAAACTGCTCTCCGTTACAGAACATCTTATCTGTTTTAAATTCACTTAAGAGCAAATCAAATTTATTCAGACATCCTGCAGCAGAACACAATTAGCGAAGTACTGTTGTTCAAGGAGGGTGGTCGCTGGAAGGGCTAAATTTACACACCAGATCTAGCCTCACTGTAATTTAGTAAAAAAACCCCAACCCCACAACTAACCCATTCTTAAATGCCAACAGGAAAAATCTGTATATATACACAGCCCCAACATCAGGCTCTGCGTGTATGTGTGCACGCGTGTGTGTGTATAAATAAAGGCTTAGGAATGCTTTTCATGGGCTGTGTTAGTTAACACGAAGGAATAACCTGTGGGCAAGTAAGGCCCACACTAAAATCAGCAGAAATGAAAGTAAAGATTCACGCTGAGGTGCACAGCCATTGAATCCGGCACAGAAGTACACACGCCTAGAGCGTCACTGGCTGAAGAGAACTGGGGAAGATTAAACAGACAGATTCCACACACACCACCTCACATGACTAATACCTATTCACTCCATCATCCACTGCCTAAAATACTGTTTACCATGGATGAAGATGATAAACAGGGTTTCAAATTAGCGTCAGGCAATGAAGCAAGTACACAGTGTTTGCTCTTTGAACATCCTGAAGGAAGAAGAGTGACACACAACGGTATTTCTTCTAGTATTACAATCCTGAGACTAGCAGTGGCTGTAATTAATACTTTTTCATTAGTATTTCAAGAAAGACACTGTAGGAATCCATCTGCTTATTTACTGCCTGCATACCCACCGCTGTAGCTGCAATTTAAGGAACTTTACCTTCATGGTCTGCTTCTCTTCTTCGGTGCAGGTGTTCATAATCTTATCCCCCGATTTAACAAGTTCATCTATAGTATCTTTGTGTCTCAAAATCTCCATGGTAAAAGCCTTCAAACACAATAAAAATTTGTCAACAATAATAACAAAAATAGAGTACATGGAGCAAAAACTATTTTTGAAGCGCATTATGAGGGACTGAAAATTAAATCATGCTAGTACATTTTCTAGATGGAGAGTGTGCCGGCCAATAATTAACATGACAGTTGGAAATGTATTTCTTTTACCTTTTGAACTTGTAGCTGAGCTGTGGTCTGGTCTCGCTCAAGTCTAATATCACCCAGAGACATCAGTTTCTTTTCTGTTTCTGCAATCCAGGCAAATTCAGCATCAGCTGCTTGATCAAACTAAATGATGGAGACATGAATTAGTTCAGCAGTTCTACAGACATGAAATTAGAATGAATGTTTCAAAAATTTTAAAGAAGATTAAAAAGCATACTTCTGAATTGTTAGAAAGACAGCAGTTCACTTTCCATACGAGGTTTTTAAATAAATGAAATACAAAGCCCAAAACGGTTCTGAGGGATTATAATTCAAACAGCTTAATTCATAAGTGTGACAAAGCAACAGAAGCAAACACATTTTTTCAAAGCCTACAGCTCTCTAGCAGACATAAAGGCAATTTAAAAAGCGTACAATTTCAGAATTTTAACTAGACTGTTTATTTCATTTTATTCTACTTCCACATATCTTTTCCACCTCTATGTTTATTATTACTGCTAGTGTTGCAATTATCCTAAAAGACAGTTGCTTGATGTTATCCTTTTAATCTTCAGAGCTGCTTTGGTATTAAATGATAAACACAGTTCAACTAAGTAGGTGGAAAAATCTCACTGAATTCAGAGCAGACAGGATTTCATCCAAAACTAGACCTTGGATTAAATATGAAAATTCTTCGGGTTCAGCCAGACCTTTTCCTAAAAGATTAACTTTTCACTACCATTAGTCAATACTTAAATGTTTCCAAAATTACCTCAAAGCACTAAAGTAATGAGAGGATTTAAAGGATCTGTTCCTTACTAATTTGCGAAGGAGAGCATGAGATCCTGAAAAGTACATGCAGATCATCTGAAAAGACGAAATTTAAAAAATCATTCTTTCTTTCTTCAGCTCAAGTTTATAGGCATGTACCTAAGCACACCACGCTGCAGTACTCAACAAGGGCAGCTTTGAGCTTAAGCCTACAGAAATATTACATGGGACGATCATAGAACCACAGAACAGTTTGGGTTGGAAGGGACCTTACAGCTCATCTAGTTCTAACCCCCTTGCCATGGGCAGGGACATCCTCCACTAGACCAGGCTGCTCAAAGCCCCGTCCAGCCTGGCCTTGAACACTGCCAGGGAGGGGGCAGCCACAACTTCTCTGGACAACCTTCAGATGCACAAAACAGTCATTGTAGAAACTACTAAGAACTTATTCATTTATTTAGAACTCTGATCCCCGCTGCAATTAGCTAAACATTGATATGGCTCTGAGATACTGTGAAAGTCTATCAGGATGCTTAGGTCAGAACCTGCTACTTGTATTGCTGACACCCACACTTTCCTCAGAAGTCTCTTTCTGACCACTCTCAAGTCCTCCGTGTCTTAAATCTGCTGCTCTGTGACTTTGTGGCAGTAGACCATGCTAGTCCTGCTCCTGTAACATAGCTGGAGTTCACTTCAGCCACTACATCAGTCTTGTCTTAGCGGTTAATCATGAGTCACACAAAAACAAAACAAGCAATTCTGAGATTTCATTCTTTATGAGTCAGTTTTGTCAGCCTTTATAATCCTTTTGTTACATGAAAGAGAGCACACTCTTCTTCACTGTATGTCATTTCTCATTTAAAGTAATAAAGTAAACTTTATCCTAAATAATGTGACTTCCTAATAGACAGGTATATTCTGAAAGAATCAGTACTGTAAATTAGCATGAAGCACATGCACCAGCGATAGTTAAATCCTGGCTTTAGAAACTGCAGTTCAAGCTCTTCAGAAGCCCATCTATTTATGATCCAAATGAAAAAGGTGATTTCAAATGCGTTAGATGTACAAATTAACTGCAATGTGACTTCCTCAAACCAAATATCCATGGATATGTGAGTAATATTGAGAAAATATTTATGGGAAATAACCAAATCAAGACATGGCAGTGAAACTTCTCGTAACACAACATCAAGGTTTAGAGCCACAACTGGGCTCTAAACTCCATTTGCTGAGAGTATAAGATTTTCGATTTGTGATGGTCAAACATAACATGAAGGAACAAAAAGCACAAAATTGGCACTCTCTGCATCCAAAATCTGAAGTGTTTTCTTTCCATTATGCATGACAGTTACTTATAAGCCCCCCCAAACTTCACTTGAATCACTATAAAATCATTTCACCCCCACCCATTTTAACTAAGCACAGTTCATTGTGGTACTTTTTCTTCCAACCAGGAATGACTGAAATCTGAATATGATGACATTGTGATTTGCTCTGTGAATGCCTTCTAAAGCACTCGGCCATGGCTGCTTTAGAGTGAAGAACAAGTAAGCCAAATGTAGAATATGACCTTCTGTTTCTACACAGCACCACTTGCACTAGGGTAAGACACCAACCAATGCCTTCAGTATCAAGAAATCCAGATTAAAAAATGTAGCTGAACTTATCTCCAGGATAATTCTAATCATCTGGGACCATTTTGCCCAGGTAGTTAAAAAACAGGACGTTGCATTAGTCTATTAAACCCTCCAGCTTCCATTCACAACAACAACATGCTTACCTGTCCATATAGCTTACTGCATTTGTCACCTTGGCCCAGTAACGTCCAGCACAAACCCCACACTACTCCAATGGAACCCTCATGTTCTTGGTGGCTTTGCCCTCCACTCAAAACATTTTAGTAGTACAGGCACTTGAACAAATTGCCAGAAGGTAAGCTTGCAGAGCACTAGTTTCTCCAAAAATATTTTTTGTTTTGCATGGTATTTCTCAGATCTACATGGAAAGTAGCTTAACCTTCACTAGAAGCATGTTAAGCCACTTGATATTTATCACAAGATATAGCATACAGGAGTATATTGTGGTGATGTGAGCTGGGTTGCAGCAGAGGTTATGGGTATGCGGGACTAGGGTCCAATGTGCCATCCTAACGTTAGCTAGTGGAGCACCAGCTCCAGACCTTTCATGCCTGGACTTGAATATCATAGAATCATTGAACGGTCTGGGTTGGAAAGAACCTCACAGATCATCTAGTTCCAACCCCTTGCCATGGGCAGGGACACCTTCCACTAGACCAGGTTGCTCAAAGCCCCATCCCACCTAGCCTTGAACACTGCCAGGGAGGGGGTATCCACAGCTTCTCTGGGCAACCTGTCCCAGTGCCTCACCACCCACACAGAAAAGAATTTGTTCCTTATATCTAATCTAAATCTATCCCCTTTCAGTTTAAAGCCATTACCCCTTGTCCTATCCCTACATGCCCTTGTAAAAAGTCCCTCTCCAGCTTCCCTGTAGGCCCCCTTCAGGTACTGGAAGGCTGCAATAAGATCTCCCCAGAGCCTTCTATTATTCTCCAGGCTGAACAACCCCAACTCTCTCAGCCTTCCCTCACAGGAGAGGTGTTCCATCCCTCTGATCATTTTTGTGGCCTCTTCTGGCACCGTTCCAACAGCTCCATGTCTGTCCTGCACTGAGGGCTCCAGAGCTGGATGCAGGACTCCAGGTGGGGTCTCACTAGCATGGAGCAGAGGGGCAGAATCCCCTCCTGTGACCTGCTGGCCACGCTGCTTCTGATGCAGCCCAGGAGACGGTTGGCTTTCTGAGCTGCGAGGGCACATATTCTGAACTTGTGCTAGGAGATGCAACATACTTGCATAATTCTGAAAAGCTGAAGGAGAGCCAACATACACTCTCCTATCTTGCCTTATCACTCACTAAAAAAAAAAAATAAATCACCCTTTATTTTTGAGGATTTGGTTAACGAGACAAGACAATATTCATAGCAAATCCCTTAAAAAGTTAAACATGAAGTTATTTTTAACCTCATTTATAAGGAGATCTGAGTTACTGCCAGCCTCTTTTAGTCAGCTTTCAACAAACTTTGAAACAATGTCACACATGCTTTCTCCTTGTCCAGTTACAACTGTTTATGGGAACTACTAGCAGAAACAGAAATCTTCACCAACATTTTTATGCCTGAACTGTAGGTAAACACTGGAAAATTGTGTCTCCATGACGCATTTATAAGCAAGGAGCTTAAATATGGGACTATTTAGTGACGAAATTAGAGTGCCAGTTCTCACACTGCAGCCACATATACACTTCCGTGTGCGCATAGAAGCCTCCACATTAAATAACACAATTTTTGAGCCCCAAGAAGAAAAGCATTGTGGATATGAAGAAAAGAAATTGTTATTTAAATCCTCCACTACAGCCTGAACAAGAGGATCCAGCTTTTAACTGTGGAAAGTACAGAGGAGCTAGACAATCAGCTGATGCTGACTGTGTGGCAACACTAGTGATTTCAGTGTTGCATCCAGTAAAACTGGCAAGGGCAAGGGATCTGGACCATATTTTACTCAACATAACATGACCTGCGAAAGATAAGGGCCATTTAGTTCTTACTTCAGCAAACTCCCGCTTAAGGAACCACTGGATAGTTACAGTGATTTTAGCTACAAGACTGATGTTTGTGTCAGCAAAAAAGCTGAGTTCTGGCATTCACATCTCAGCAGTAGAGTCCCACTCCACTCAAACAGGCCTTTGTTGCTCAGCCACAACAAATGTTCAGCAACTGTATGAAAGGACATGTCTTGTTCAGGTACACCTTGCCAGACACTACCTGTTAGTGCCCAAAGAACAGTTATCAGTACCTGCTGAGATCTCAGGATGGCAGCATCAATCTCATCCACCTTCTGAGAGATCATGTCGCTCACCAATCTGTAACGTTCATTGTCCTCTGTTATCATCTTGTCAAGCCCCTCCCTGGCCCTCCAGGGCACCAGCTCCAGGAAGGCACTGCCAACTTCATTCAGAGAGTCCAGTAAGCCTTTGTTGTTCTTCACTTCTTTGTTCAACTCCTGAAAAAGGCCATTTAAAGTAAACATGCCAGTATAGGAGCTGAACACACACAGCTTGCACGTATTTTTGTTCTTTCAAGTACTCTGAGTCCAGAACTGAAATGTTTTCCACGCAAACCAAAAGGGATAAATTACCACACTTCTTTTCAGCTCAGTTGTATTAGCTTTTTGATATTCTAAGTTGTTTGACAGAGAAATGGGTGATTCTTGAATTTTCTACAGAATATATCTTAAAATGTGTTCCTCCAGTCAGTATGGGAGTCTGAATTCTTTGCAATTTTGTAAAAGCTGCTAGTACTTACTGAAGCAACCAAAGAAAATAAAACTAACTGATGTTCTTTGCAACCTGCGACTCCATAGGGAATTCAAGTGCTTTCTTAAATTCTAAAACGGATTAAATTCCAGTCAAATTATCACACAATGCTTCAGGAATGAGTTTTTACGTGCACAGAACCCCCTTCCCCCACCTCATTTAATTTCTTTTTAAATATATAAGAAATATAATGGAATTATTTTTTTTAGCTTCCCCCCCAACATTGTCCGCACATGCAGTTTATACTACAATTTTTCTTTTGAAATAAATATCATTAAACAAGACTAGTAAAATATATTTTAATATCTAATTAACTGACTCTTTTTATACTTTACAGAATTTTATCCATGTCACAACTAAAAAACCAAAATAACTTTGTTTGACAACTTAAAGAGTTTTCCCAGGATTACGCAGCTGCTTCTCTTGTGCTAAAAATAAACCTCAGCCCAATTTCGTAAGTGATTATAACAGATGACTGTGGAAAGTGAGTTTGATTCTTAACTACTGTAACATTTCGTCAAATGATCTGATGGCAAAATTAGTTATTCTGAAAACAACTTCATGCCAAACAGAAGTTAACACAAAACCTAGCTGAATCATAGAGCAATAAATAACTCACAGGTTCTAAAACCTACTTTTTGTCTTTCTTGTACTTGGCTTAATTCTTCTCCCTTTGGTATTTGAGCTTCATATGAAATTAACTCCACCTCCACTTCATCAAGCCATTTGCAAAGCTCCTCGTGAGTTGAGTGCAGTTGACGTGCAAGCTGCAGAGCCTGCTCTAAGGTCCTGGATACATCAGAACTTAATTTTGTAATGTCTTTGTATCTCGTCTTAATGCCCTCCAGTTTATCTTGAATTATTACAACTTCATCACCTAAAATATCAGAAGGATGTTATTTTCTGTGATCACAAATATTTAATAGCAAAAAAAAGCCCCAAGCCCCACCTACTACAGAAATCTCAGTATTTCATTTATAAAGTAACCCAACAAGATGACAAGGTCAACCCTCAACAGTTGTAAATTATCCTACTGTCAATAAAGTCCACAGAGCTACGAAGTTTACCTCAGCTCACGATCTGTCCTTCTGTCTTTTTTCTGCTTTACTAAACCATTAGAAAGTAAAGACTTACAACCAATATTTAACACAAAAGTTCTTTAAAAATTCAACCCTTAAATTCAGAATACTTTTAAAGGAAAAAAAAAATTACAAATGGGTTATTGAAAACATGAAGGAAAAAAAAATTAACAAAATACTATTTTCAATTACACTAATATTTGACATCACTGTACACCCTCTTTACTATCCATTTGAAACACAACTCAAAAGGCTAAAATAAAAACAACCTACTGAAATTTATTAGCATATATTCAGATTTCATTACAGACTATGCATGATGCCTAAGTTTGGAACAGAAAGGGATACCTCCCTGCCTCCAACCACATGTGTGTCTTAAAGAGTTCAAGAACTTCAGCAGTACTAGAAAATCCGGACAGCTGTTGACCTGAAGAACAGACACGTTGTGTGCAACTGGAAAGCAACTTTTCCCACAGTATTAGCTCCAATGGACGAAGCTTTCCTCTTGCAGTAAAAGGTAGTCTAGTATCTCGTTCATCTGCAGATGCCTGCAGGGAATCGACTGCATCCACTGCCAAACAGCCCTCCATTATGAGTAAAGTCCATAACTTGCTATTAGGAATGGAATGCAGGTTCACTAAAATAATTTTCCACTAAAAATAATAAATGGTTCAGGGGCCAAATTCTCTATAGGCAAAAAAGGACTTTTGCTCACTTACATTAATAGTAAAATTGGCCCAAAGACATAACCTACCTTGACCTCAAACCTTTATTAAAATAAACAACTATGACTATTTTAACCAGCAAATATGAACTAGTATCTGCAAAGTTCCACTTCACTTTTCTCATAACCAATTACAAGAAGAAAAGCCTGCTTAATCACAGTTTTATATAAGGTCTCACCTGTTGTTTGCTTGAGAAGCTCTAAGCCATTTTGTATAGCCAAATCAACATTTTGTTTTCTAAGAAGAATCTCTTCCTGAAGATCCTAAGAGAAAAGGCTATTTGTGTTACCACAGACATAACATATTATATTATTTTTATTTGAAATAAGCATATTGCCATTTTAAACAAAATATATTAATGAAAAATAAATTAAGTATGGAAATACAAATCAGATTTTAAAAATGAACTAAATAATAAATGAACAGAAATCAAAATACCAGTAGTTCAGAGTGCTGTTTCTCAAGCAATTCTGTGTGGCAATCTTGGACTGACAATTTGCTCAGTTTATCATGGACTTCGTTCAGCCAGTTCATCAACTCAACTTCGTCCTCTCCAAAAATCTGAGCATTGCTGTAAGCTTGCTGGAGAAGTTCAGACCTGCTGTTGCTCTTCTCTTGAATCTCAATGTACCGGGCCTGAGAAGAATCTAGCTTTTCCTGCACCATATCTTTATCTTCCCTGGAGCTCATAGCCTTTAGAGACTCACCAATGCTAATGGCCTGATGTAAACCCTTATTGTGAGCTAGGACATCGTCTTCTAGGGCCTACATGTTTTTAAATAATGAAGAATAATGGAAAAGAAAATCAGAAAAACATAAAAGAAATGTCAAATGGAACTCAATAAAAATGGAATGAAAAAGGATATATTGCCAATGTAAACATATAAAACTCAAATTATAGGAAAAAAAATTCAGTATGGTAAAATATAGGTACACCACAACAGCTGTGCCAGTTGTGTTGTACTTTACAGAAGCATCTAAAAAGAATGACACAAGCGTGTGGTTTGTATCTTACTTTATGCTGAGAAATTTGCTGCTGCAATTTGGAGGCCTGCGTTCCAATGGGTTCTGCATTTGCAAGCCTCTTCTCTGTGGTGCTCAGCCACTCCACCAGCGGCTCCAGAGCTTCATGGAACTGCTGCGCTACCACCAAGATGCCTTCCAACTGACGGTTCCTATCAACATGCCAAGAGAAAGGTTATTTTTTGTGACGAAGTAAGCATGAAGTAGGAAGAAGCGGAGGAAGCACCTTGAATGCTTTGCAAAGAGAGACATACTTCTGTCCTATTGTAGGAACCAGTCCCGGAATGGAATAGAAGTATATCCATGACACTCAATGAAAAACAAGGTAAAGTTAAAATCAAAGAAAATTTGAAAAAAAACACCGCTGAAGCTGTTTGAAACACTTTTAGCTAATACACAAGTTTTGCAAATTTAAAGGCTATCACTTCATTCATGTACGTTTTGATAAAAATAATCTAGCACTCAATTCAGCAAAACCCAATTAGGATAGTTCTCAAGTTTCTAGCTGTCTTCAAGCATAAAGTTACATTCTCTTGACAATTTTACATGTTTTAGAGCCAGGCAAAAGCTTTATTGAACCAGAACGTACTGTCATGCTTCCTCAGCATTTTAAAATATCTTTAAACCTTTGTTCAATGATGTGAACAGAACTATATGGATCTACTTTTGCATCTCTTGTTCTGGATAAAAGCTCTCAATGAAGCTAGTGAGACAACGTTAATAAAGCACAGAGACTTGACCTCCAAATAAAACAAAGCACTATCTAAAACATTTCTGTTTCAGTTTATTACATTTCAGAGAAGGCTCTTGATTACAGGAAGTCTTCTCTACAACCACTGCTGAACAAATTCCATTCAAGCAGACTTTTAAGAGAGATTTGCCCTGAGTGAAAAACTTCACAATACTGTCTTTCAAATGGGGATATCTCAGTCCAGATAAAAGCTATGTTTATACGTGCTTCCCAAGGCTTATAAACAAGGTAGACCTGACACGCTTAGTCACAGAAAACTCAGTGAGGTTCTCTACATAATTTTCAAAATCATCCTCAAATCTCCTAATCATTTCTAGAGACTGGCCAAAGAAAAATGGAGACCAGCTTGCAGCTAATAGATGGCTTGGAAAAAGCTGCAATTTGATTTTTAATTAAATAGCACCAGACGGAGAGAATAATATTAAATTAAACATGACATGAACATTTACCCCAGCTAATGAGTCAGACTCCTTCAATTAAAAAAAAAAAAAAAGAAGGAAGTAATGGTCTATTAGTGGTTGACTCCACTAATTAAATAATCATATTATTAGTATGAGGTAACAAAAGAGGTTCAGAGTAAGAAACTAAGAAGGCTACCAGAAGTAGCAGGTGACAACAGAGGCGAGTTCAGTGCTTCTCTAAGCGCCCAAATCCCAACACTTTGTTCTTCACTGTGAAGCTTCACTGTTCACTTAAATTCCTTTTCTTCCAACATTCCACACCCTTTCTTGTTCTCAACTATATGCCTTTCTGAGGCCGCCTCTTATGCACACTCTTCCTATTCTGAACAAGGCTGTTCTTTTTCAAATCCCCACCCAGAAAACATGTTCAGCAACCCTTTCAACAAGGATTTCTTCAAAGACGCTTTACAGTAGTTGACTTTCCAGCTATTTTATATGTTGACAACAAATAAATCTACGCGTGTGTATACACAGATACTCTCTGTATGTTTTTTGGTTTAAACTGGAAATTGAATTGGATTGCAATGACTTTAAGAGACTCTTTTCTGTTTTGCTAGAATGTATCTGCATACTTCGATGGTCCTTTTCCTTCTTGAGACCTACGGGAGATAAGCACCTTGAGTAAGTACACCAGTAACTGACAATGTAAGGATCTTTAACTTGCAGAAACGAATTATATGGATGACACCAAACAGAAAACAGGAAGAAGAGCTGAGTGGCCCCTCCTCACAGCAGGTTGGGATTTTGAAGTTCCAAGGGAACATCATTATTATTTAAGTGTAAAATTTGCACTTGATTCTATGCAAAACAGGTTCTCTCATCAAGAAACTTGCACCCTAATGAACTAACAGAGATAAAATATTCAGAAGACACATATGCAGTTAATCCTAGCAGATTGTAGCATCTTAGGCTGAACTTTTTTTAAAAGCTTTTGGTCTGTTCAAATCACTTCTCCACTTTTCCTTCAAAGGCCCTATTCTATCAACATCAAAGACGCAATACCGTAATGTAATCACAAGAATGACAGTGCTCACAAAATTTGACACTATAGAGTTCAACATGCTGGTTCTAATCATCTGCTACATGCTACGTCTAAATTTTTCAGATCTATGAAAGAACTTCAAATACCTTGTCTCAGCTTTACTGAGCAATGCATCCCATCGACTATCCAGGAAACTCAACTGTTTCAAGATTTTCACTCTATCAGCAGGTTCTGCTGACTCGGCAATTTTCTCCCCTTCACGCTTGATTACCTCAACGGTAGGCTTGCGGTCATCCAGCAGCCTCTGGAGAAGCTACAGAGAAAACAATCAGGCACCAGGTTACTAAGAAATGTTGCGGTAACACCAGTGTAAAAACAGAAGAAGCTAGACTTCTTAAAAACCTGTTAAAGCAAAAAAAAAAAGAAAAAGCAACTCCTACATTGTCATTCAAGTGTGAATAATGCTAATCAAAAAGAGAGACACACACCACACTACACCACACACCCCTAACACATGCTCATTTTAGTTTCTCAACTGTTTTGCCATGAACAGCAGAGTTTCACCAAGCCCAAACAACGTCCTTGCTTTTTATGGAGCAAGGATGTGTAGTAGCCTAAAGAGTGAACATATAGAGGAAGAAGTTCTACTTAATACCATTGAGGGAAACAAGGTATTTAAACTATCTGACATGTTTTATATGAACATTTTTGAGAAAGCTGCATGCCCTTCTAGATTTGGCAAAACAAAGATAATTCTGATATATAGAGAGACAGGAAAATAGACAGAAAATATATTGTATAATCGACTCATCACCTGCTTGAGATACAATTGCGTTCACTGATATAGTCTAGTAAATTAAGTTCTCCCTCAAGAATAAAACAGACCTCTGCCAAAAATCCTCCCTTCCTCCATTGTCTAGTTGCCTTTGGTAACATTAACATTTTGCCTCTGTAGACATCCCAGCACAACAGCCTCTACTGACCAGAACTTTATGTTGAATCTCTCACTGGCAGTGGGCCACACAGTCCAACTGCATGGACTGTTCGTTTCATGAGCTACATTATACTTTTCTTTTCTATAATTATTACGAAGATTTGCAAAAGTTGACATCACTGATAGTGTTTCTACATCCGCACAGGCCATTTCCAACAGCACTGCAACTAACTACCAACAACAATCAGATCACAATCAGCATATTTAAGTCCATCATCTGCAATATTACCTTGGAATTATCACAATGAAAATTTACTAGTTTTTATTTCCTACTTTCCAAATGACCAAACACCAGATTTCATGCTCTCTCTTTTTCCAAAGAACCTTTAACAATTCCTTCCAGATCGTGTTAGTAATTCTGAACAGAACACAAATTGCACATTGTCACTCTTTGTCTTATGTCTCAGAAGATAAGCACTTCTCCCAATCCTGGACAGATGCCCGAGTATCAAACAGATGGCTGCTTTAAACACCTCAGCACATTTCAATGTAACATAAAACACTTGAACAGATTTTATGCTTTGCCAAAGACTGGGAATTTGTTCTCATTGATCCAGTGGAAGTAGAGATATTCTGAACGCGTTTCACTTACTTTCTGTTCTTGTATTTGGGCCTTCACAACTTTGAATTCAGCAGATGGTGGTTTCTGATTAGCCACGAGGTCTTCCGTATCAATAAGCCAGCTAAGGAGAGATTCAAGGGCATCCTGAAATCTCCCACAGTGAAGGAGTGCTTCCTGCAACTGCGCAGCACGCTGGGCAACCTGGAAAAAAGTACAGGATCAGACTGTACTCACTTTTTCCTTCTCTTTCTGTGAAATAAGTAGCCAAAATCTGTAGAATACCTGGCAATATCACAAACAGATAATCTCATTTTCATAGCTATTCATAATAGCACTATGGCACAATTTAGCATTAATTTCTCGGGGCTACAGACACCCAGTGACAAGAAGAGGTTGAAACCCAGTAAATCAGACTGTCCTAGGAGTCCTTTACAAGAGATTCACCTGTTTTACATAGCTGCAGTATTATGATATATACTGACAGGATGTTTGTGTTTCACATGGTCTTTATTTTCCTTATAGAAAGACCGAGCCAGGAACGCAAAGCAGCAACTCTCATTAAGGAGCACCACTCTCTTCAAAGGGAAGAAGAAATAGAAAAGGAGAAGGCAAACTGCAGAACCACGGGTGTCTGTGGTTCTTCTGCATCACTCCTTCAGGAAGGCAGAGCAGAGGAAAATGAGTGCTGTTTTGACTTCCTACCCTTTCCGTTTGCAACAGCAGCTGCTGCTGGAAGCGCGCTCTTCAAAAGCACAGAATACCTACAGTCAGTTTTCCAAAGCAGCGGTACCTTCTGACGTCCCGAGCAACACAATCCTTAAGGCGCCATAAGGGAAATTTGCCACTAGTTGCACAAAGCTGGGCTGTATCACTGCTCTGTGCACTGCGCAGGTACAACGGTGTCCATGATTATGGAGTGAAAAAATGCGTGAATAAAGACTGAAGAACTACTTAGAAGAAGCTGGCTACAAATGACAAGTGACCTTCCCCATGAATGTGTCACAACTCCAACCTCATTGATTGGGTTATCAAACTTCCCTCCTCTGCTTAAGCAGGAAGGAACGCATAGTCCTAGGGCAGTCTTTCCCGAATAAAAATCCAGGACAGACCTACAGAAAGTTTGACAAAACCTTATAAATGATAGCAGTACCTCTGGTTAGTAGCGATATATATCTTATCCTCAGAATTACCAACAAAGTGCTTGTGTAAAGTAATACAATTCATATTCTTAGTCAATATTTAATTTCCTGTATTTTGAAAGACATCAGCAAGCAAATAATCAAAAAGCAGAACACAACAAGAGCAGAATAGTACACAAAATAATAACCTTCTTATTAAGAGTCTTCCATCGCGTGTTAACGTCCTCAAGGTCATGTTCAAGGTTTTCTGTGTTGGTACTTTTGGCAGCGCTTTGAATAAGGCCTTGGCCCAACCAATTCACCTCCTGTTGTTTCACTTGGAGGGGTTCAATTTCTTCTTTCTGGAATACCTGCAGTTGAAATCGAAGACACACATGAAACACTGTATCTTCCAACATAAAACGCATCTGGTGTTTACACAGTATGCAACAAAAACTCGCTGAAAATTGGTGTCTGGAAGGAAGGAAGCCACTCCTCATCAGCACCTTCCTAAAAATAAATTAATAAATCTGAGCAGAATATGTTCAATCTAAAAAGAGTAAATGCAATACACCATAGAGGGAAAACGATGCACATTTCCATAGGTAATTTTAGACAGGAAGAAAAGGGAGAGAGAGAGAAAGGGGGAAAGTTTTTGAAGAAACAAAACAAAACAAAAACCCACAACTTCCAACAGAAGAAAGAATTCAAGACCAGAGGAACTCCTGTATCTGATTAATTACCTATCTACAAAATCTACCAAAAAATGGCACAGAAGGATTGCTAAATTGTCCTCAAATAAACAAACACACAGACACCAAGAGCGACAGCTGGGCTTTTTTTCACAATTTCGGACAAAAATCTCAAGTTAAAGGAGCAGTGAAGGAAGAGACATTTTAAGGTAGTTTTTAGGAGAATACAATGGTAACACGTGAGAAGGAGGCACTACAGATGCTGCTGAAACAGTATCCCAGCAGACGCCCAGGAGAATGGGTTTTCATTCAGAGGGATATTCTTGCAAATTGCCAGGGCTTTGACCGTACCCAAACAGCAGTTTGAGCAGTTTTCCATTTGCTTTATTTTACTCTTTCGGGTATTTTAAGCTTTTTCAGCGCCAGATTATTACAACTAGCAACAGCCGTGTAAATCTCCATTTGTATTCAGTGGCATCAGGCTGCACTGACACCAGCATCAATGAGATCAGAAACTGGCCCGAAGCCCCTGAATTAATTACACCGGCCAGTGAAAAATAACCAATGAATAAACAACGTGAAAGAATGCTCAACTTTTGACCCTAAATCCTTCTATTTCTATAGCAGCATTCAGTATCAGTGTTGGTGTACACTCCGCCTGTTCAAAGCAACCTTTCTCAGCGCCCTGAAAGCGGGGATCACCCCGGACACGCCAGTGACTCTCCTCTTCTGTGCTGAACGCCGCGGGCCCAATGATGGCTTTCAAAGCAGCAGAGCTTCCACCAGCCTGACAAGTCAATCTAGAAGCTAGAGCAACCACGCTAAACACGAAGGGGAAAGTTCATCGAGCACCCCTAAGAATTTTGTTCCTATGGAGAAAAAAAACCTGAACATGGTAAGACTGGTTACATGAAAACCAAGAGAGTGCAACCAGCTGGCTGCTCCCAGAAAATGGCAAACGCTTGTGTTTTTCTTGACTGTAGGGTAGGGAGGAGACAGAACAGTATTTCCACACAGAATCAGTAACATTCTTCTTTTCTGTGCCATAAAGCCTCATCTTTCGCGAGCAACGTCCTACCACAGAGGACTGATCTCCACAATCTGCCCTTCAAACACGCATGCATTCTTTGCAGAGTGAAGCTTAAAATAAATTACAATTATTGCTGAGGCCAAAGTTTACCAGAACAACTTAGCAACAAAGCTCGAAGTATCTCAGATTTCAACCAGAGTGGGAAGAAAAAAATTACAGACCCGATGAACACCCTTTCCTTATTACAAAGCTTCACTTCTTACTCTCTTACCTCATCCACTGCTTGCAAAGCGCTGCGAGACCCTGCGCTTGTAAAACACTACCGTAACGTCCGATCTGCTTTCTGGCATGCAAACGCGAGAGGCGGCTTCCAGCAGAGGCGGTGAGCCTTCCACCCACCAGTTCTGGGAACCACCAGGCTCCGATGCTGCTGCTTCTGCTCGTACCTTGAGGAGCGAGGCTGCCCGGGCCCACGGCATCGCCCTCGCGTCACCGCGCTGCCCACGCATGGCAGGCAGCGGGCAGCCCGGCAGCGGGAGGCACAGCCGCCCGCGGGGCAGTGAATCACCCCGCCCCACGTAGCTGGAAGCCATCTTCCCCCTCAGAACCTGCCCCCAGTTCGCTTTCTGAACTGGCCAGCTCACTGCTTCTGGACACCGCGTGTGTGCTATGCGAGTAACACCTATTTCTGCATCCGCCAAATTAATACAAAAAATACGTCTTTGAGACAATAAAACTGAAGGAAAGCTTTAAACAAATACATCTAAGGCCACATTATAA
Organism: Opisthocomus hoazin; assembly: GCF_030867145.1. Lineage (NCBI taxonomy): Eukaryota > Metazoa > Chordata > Aves > Opisthocomiformes > Opisthocomidae > Opisthocomus > Opisthocomus hoazin. The sequence goes on along the minus strand of NC_134415.1, from coordinate 103,559,564 downwards.
CTATTCCACAAATCCATGGATTTTTTTTTTTTTTTAAATTACCTTGTTAGACAACAGGCCATTGCAGACTGTATCCAAGGTTTCTTGGATGCCAGTAGTCCAGATATTGCCTTTACTTCTCCCTGGGATAGCTTTTGGACAGTTTACAGTACTATCTAATTCAAGCTGTTGAACAGAAAATGCCCTTTGATTTGAGCCTGTACGTGCTACACCGGATTCCTCCGTATCAGATAAAATCTCGTACTTTGTTAAATCCAAGTCACTAGTATTTACAGCAACATTTGCATAATAAGCATCTACATGATGAGGTGCATCAGCCACATAATCCTCCTCCACTGCTGTGACTGGTGTTTTAACTTTATCATAAACTTCGTAAGCATTCTCCACTTCATTTTTGTCAAGGGAAACACTTTTTCCACCACCTGGAAGGGGATCATCATGTGACACAGTTTTTTCTTTGAAACCTTGTAAGTGAGAGTATTTCCTCCCCATCTCTTCCTGCTCGCTGTTACAGGTCTGTGCATCGCTTTGTTTCACTTTTCCAGAGGGTAAAATGTCATGCAAAGCCAATCTGCAGCTTTCTTTGGCAGCGACACTACTGCTTGCAAGCAGCGGGGTTTGCTGCTCTCTGCAAACTGCTGGCAAATACGGTCGGAACTGACCTTCTGCATGGATATCTTCTGCAGAAGACAAACTTTGGATCTGAGCTTGCTCCTCTGCTAACAGTGCATCGTGTTTTTCCTCCCTTTCTGTTGGAGGGCTGCATAAACCAGAATCATCCTCTTCTGAGGTAAGAGAATTCGTACCCCACCTGCATTTGCCCAATCTAGCCGTATCTGACATATCAGCAGTTTCATTAAAGGAGCATTCACTTTTATTCGTGTAATCCGAAAAGTTGGGTGGAACAAACATTCTCCACGACCGCCTATGCTCCTTCTTTTCTGCGTGAGACTTCGCTTTGGGTAATCCAGCTGTCCGAATTATATCACTGTTCAGTTTGAGAGCGTCAAAGATCATTTTTTCATCTAACTTGTTAGCTTCACGGTTTCGGAGCTCAAAAACACTGGAAGAGGTAAGGGCACCATTGGAGCACAAAGTGCTGATGTCCAGCGTTCTGTGACTGTAGGGCAGGGTCCGGTCCGTGAAATGCCTCGAGGAGAGGCTGCCCTTGGAGCCCGAATCGATCTGTTCGTTCAGCCGCACAGTGTCATAGATGGACCTCTGCGGAACGTAGCAGTCCTCGATATTTAGATCTTCATCTTCCTCCCCTTTGCCAACACATGGGGGATTCTGACGTAGACAGTCCGGCCTGCTAAGCGGCTTCCCCATCCTGAAAGTATTTGCACAAGCACACCGCTATACCTCCGTTTTCATGGATATGGGGGAAAGGCTTCAAACACACTAGCACTCTGAAGAATTATAGTAAACTTGCCATTAGCATAAGATGCATAGATACAAAATGTACATCATAACTTGTGAGGTGGCTGAGGTCATTCATAATCAGTGCATCAGTTGAAAAGCAACTTTACCTGGATGTGAGGGCTTTTTTTCCCCCTCTAGAATATAAAGTGCTTCAGTAAGAAAGTCAATGTCACAGAAAAACAAAGTATAGCAAAAACCAGCAGTGGCTCAAATATTTCAGACACTCCATGGAAGGCTTCACTTCTTTCTTCCACGTCGGAATGGGTATCTGAGATCTCCAGAGTCAGCCCCCCCCACGCACCCGTGTTACAGAAGGCAGCACGTTATCTTCTGTAGGTGACGGCTTAACTGTAATCCATTTAACTGGTTTGCAGAGTCCTATCCCCTTTATAAATAAAAGATGGTGCGGCAGCTTGAAAAGACGGAATCCACAGTGGCTGTGTACGGTCCAGGCCAAGGCACGGAGAAAATCTTGAAGGCGGGGGGGGGGGGGGGGGGGGGGAGGGGGGGAGAATAAGTTATATCCAGAACAGTAAGAATAACAAACCAGCCCTTTACTTTTTTTGGCAGCAGCTACAAATAACCTTGATCCGAAAGGCAGCTTATCCTCCTCTCGCACCAGGCTTGTCCGCGGTGCCTCCGCAGGTCCCGCGGGAAAACATCGCTCTCCCGCCGCCGAGCCGACGCGTTCCTCGGGCAGGCCGGCAGCAGCCAGGCGCTTCGGGCCGGCTCTCCGAGCGCCACCCCGGGAAGCCGCGGAAGGCCCCCCGAAGGCGCGGCGGGTTTACACTCCGCAGGTCCCGGCTACGGGCGGCGGCGAGCGGGCTGCCCGCGCTCCCTCCTCCGTCCCGCAGCGCAGCCGCGCAGGAGCAGGCGCGGGAGGGAAGCCCCCTCGGCCACCGCCGCCGCGCCCGCCCCAGCCGTGCCGTCCGGCTCCGCGGCTCGCCCCGCTCCCCGGCGGGCCGGCCGCGCCCGCCCAGCGCCGAGCTCCAAGCAACGCCCCGTTTCGCTCCTCAGGCAGCATCTGCTGCCGGCCCACCCGCTGCCGGCGCGGCCGCTCCGGGGGGTCCCCGCCTCCTCTCCGCCACCGCTCGCTCGCGGTCCCGCCGGTGCCGGGCGGCGCGGGCAGGGGCGGGGACATGGCGGCCGCCTCAGCGCGCCGGAGGAGGCAGCTGAGGAGGGGGCAGCTGAGGCGGGGGCGCGGCGGCGGCACGCCGCGCAGCCGGGGCGGCCCCGGCCGGGAAGGCGGCCTGCCAGGGCGCGGCTCGGTGAGGTGAGCCCGCACGGCTCCTCCAGCCGGCCGGCGGTGCGCGTCGCTTCCAACCGCCGTCCGCACCCCGTCACCCCGGCTGATAAAGCCGCCATCTAAACGGACGCTTCCACACGAAGTTTAAACTGAAAGTTTATCTGTGTTACTACTCTCAAAATCCCCCAAACTCGTCTTTAGCGGCTAGGTCTTGGAATAGTCACACATCACTCCATCCGACAGGCAGAGACAGACGCTCAGCCCGGTTTGGTTCCCTTCAGTCTCGGTTCCTGGCTCTGCGGCAACAGCTCAGGGCGGCAGGGTCTGACAGGACAACCACCGCCCAGGGGACACGGCCGCGCCACGCCACTGCCCTCCCACCCAGAGAAACATCAACAAAGTATTTCTATTTGGAAAACTTTTTTTACAGGACTTAGAGCAGCACAAAAGCAGCCTAACAGGACAAAGATTCAAGTTTTGGACATTTACACCTTTTAAACACCGTTGAACGCTTTGCGCCTACACTTCTAGCCCATAACCTGGAGGCGCAGGGCTGGGGGACTCACAGGTAACCCACCGCCAGTGCAGGAGCGGCTGCCACGAGCAAGCTGCTCTGCGCCGGCAGGAACCATGCCGCTAACGTCCAGAGACCTGCGCTGCTTGCGTGACAGCCGCCATCAGCTCCAGCGACGGTTCAGAGCTCAGTTCAGCGACAGCGTATGGCACTCAGTGCTAAAACTTAACACAGGGCATTAAAGTACAATCAGCCGGAGCTTTGAGAGTTAAGCAGTGAGCAGGACACACTGTATGCAAGAAATACAAACACACCACACCTTGTGTATTGATTTACTTGATACGCGGTCAGCTGCATATACTGAGTTCATGTGGGACAAATTCTCTCTTCTTCCTGTCCAGTGAGCAGCCATAATGTATTAAAGTTATGCCAAACAGATACTCACCTCTGGATTCACTAGTTGAGAATATATACTATAGTGGTAAAGATGAGAAAAGCATTTTTTGAGGTCCTGACATCTGTGGTTACTCTCACCCAAAACACCCACAAACAGATCCTTACTGAACTCAGAGTGCTGCACCATTTTATAGGAAAAGTATGTAACTGAAATTGGTATTTGTTCAACAGCAAAATGACTTTATTAACATTTTAATAATACTTTACCATTTTTCACCGTATCGACTTAAGACTTTCATACGATGCATTAGTCACTTTCAAATGCAATACTTCAAAGAAAAGCTTGAACAGTTGCTTATTTTACCTTTGCTTTTCAACACAGACCCTAACTGTAGGAAATCCCAAGGGAGGGGAGTATCTTATCCCAGGATTTGAAAACCAGTGCATGGGAAATGCAACACTTCTAGTTTCTTACTGAGCTTAAAGAGAAACCTCCGATTATTCTTTCAACATTATCTGCTTTCAAAGTGAAAATCAGAGGACAGAAACCCTCTACACAACTAACATAAGCCAATTAAAATCTTAGTTCAAGCTCACTGGCAGGAATACTCAGGGCAGCTAAAAACTCCCATTAAGTTCAATTAGAAGGCAACCTCTAATGACTACATCTACTTCCAAAAATTAAAGTAAAAATCAAATGAACCATACACTGATGAAAGGTGTAGCAGTGCCATGTTGGTTTTACTAAGAAGAATGCCTTTTAATGGCAGCACAAAAAACTCTGCAAAGGTTTCAAGAAGTAAAATAACTCAGCTTCTGCGTTTTTTCTTTCTCTGTTTCAGAGAGAAACTAGCTGCAAATACTGCTCCTACCGCAAACACCCTAGCACTGTGTGGCTGCCCAACCCAGGGCGTGCGGTTCAGCCCATTTGCACAATTCTTCTGTGTTTTGCTGTTGAAGAAAGGTGGCAGAGTCAGTGTACCTCAACAGAACTAATTTACTGACATTTGCTCTTAGTACCAATCTATGCATTGTGTACTGACTTTGTGGAAAAAAATGTCTAACAAAGCTGAGTTAATTACTAATTAATTTTGTGTGTTTTATATTAATTGAGACAAATTCTTTATTTGATTATACTCTTCCTGGAGTACTTTGTGAAGTAAGAGTCATGGTTCCACTTTCAAATAGACTCCACTGGAGATTTTCATTTACGGAAAGCAAATTTTATGTCTTCATTGTGAATAAATATAGTTGAACACTGACAATAAGTACTTTCAATTTAACACTACACTGACTGGAATAAGTAGATTACAAAGAAGAAACATAAATAAAACAAGTATGTATATGCATACACGTATTTTTATATATATATAAAAAATACAACCTCGAAGCCTGTTTATTTTTTTAAAATAACTATGTGTTTTAATATCATGCCAAGACGACGCACAGAGCTCTAACTCTTTGTACATAAAAATCGGTCAAACCACAAAAACCACCTCTGGCCCATTACACAAGACCCTTCCCTGAAGACAGTGAAGATTTCAAGTGAATAAATCTATTTACCAAAGAACAACTCTTCTCCTTCACTCCTGAGGAATGGAAGCTGATTGTACTTGACCACAGAAGCTAAAGACATAAGGAGCTAGGTGGTGGCTTTGTGGCCACAGCCACATTTTCAGGCTGTGTGTGTTTGCGTACGTGCACAAGCATGTCAGCAAATACGCCACAAGTGCAGCAGGATTTGTGGGAGCCAGTCTCCCTACAGTTTGCTGCCTCGGGTAAAAGGGTAAGGAGTATGAAGACGTACATTACCCGCTGTAATTCTGCTGTGCCCCAGGAACGCTCACACCAAGTATTAGGAGAGTAATTGGTGATCCTGATCCTCCTGCTATCAGCATCCACTTGCTACCTACCACCCTTACCTAGTTAAAATTTCCCATTCTGCACTTCCTATTTCCCTTCTTCAAAGGCTCCCCACTCTGCTGCTCTATTCTTGCATTTGCTCTTCACCTATTTAAACAAGCCATTCACCTTTTCATCATTTTTCATCTCCCGTTTAACGGCGTTGTCTTTTCACTCATAAGCAAATACATGGCCTAAAAGTTGCTGTGAGCAAAACACATTTTAAGCTTATAAGTATCTAATATAAATATAATCCTGGAGCAGACTTCTGGACACAAACATGCTGCTATCGCTGTTCTCCTTTACGCCTCTCCAGGTTTTTTGGTCTTTTCACCACAGAAGCTCTTTGGTTGCAGGGACACCATCTCCCCGCAGGTCTGCACAGACCAGAGCAGGCTCTCACTCCTGAACTGTACAATTGCTGGGTTTTGTCCAATGCCCTGACAAAGTACAACACTGAGACAACACACAGGGAACTGGATTCTTCTACTGTCTGCTCATCAGCCTGCTTCCCCCAAACGCGTCGTTCTTTGTAGCCAAAAAAAGACAGAGAGAAATATAAATACAGCAGCAAAGACCTGAAGCTACACCTAATGTTTGAAAACGCAAGAAACATGGTAAAATCAGAGATCACAAATTGGCTACAACTGAAACCCTGTGCAGTCAGTGTCAGCAAGAGCAATCACAGCGGGAGCTTTTGCTGTTTTCCAATATCCAAAGTGTTTTAGTAACCATATACAAAGAGAAGCCATTTGTTTCTCTTTGAAATTGAGATAGACTTGTTAGGACAGACTGGCATACAATTTTAATCCTCCCAGTCTAATGGAATCTCCTCATAATGTAACAATTTGTTCAAGATTTTTGTCTCTATTTATCTTCTTTATTTTGAAAGATCATCAAAGCTCACAGCAACTTGCATCCACAATTCCCAGATTAAAGTTTCCAGCTCTAGTTTTCCTTCCCCGCCCGGCTGCATTTAAACAAGCAAACCACCCCCTCTGTTGGGCCAAGCCCGTAATGACTTCTCCCAACAGCGCGGTTTATCGAATCCTGTTACGATTTTATGATTATGATGTTACGATTAATTGTGAACTAACGTACAAGTCATAGAAACGTTTTAATCAATATAAGCAGCACAGAGTATGCAGTGCTACTATAAAGCTGTTAGGAGATTTACGACCTTTATCAAACACTGCTTACATCTGTAGGATTTATAAATCTTTCCAGCGCGCACTGGAAATTCATTTATTGTAACCTAAACCAAGCAAATATCTGTAGTTCATTTCAGCACCAAAGCACAATTTACACCCACTGTCACCGCGACGCATTTTTCTGAGCTGGACAAGGATTGCTAACTGGCCTATTAAAAAAGCTACGCGCAGAAACGCCAAAGCACGTTTTGGACAAGGATGCTACAGCAAACTCCCTACATAAAAGGGGGTTTGTTTTACCTGATTTCTTCTTACTAGGATGTTTCTAGGTAAGGGTGGGATTCGGTGAGGTAAAACTGGCCAAGGTATCAGAACACCAAACAGCAAAAGGTAAGGTCTTAAATCTACACATGCTGATGCCTATACCCATGTGAAAAAACCCAAACTACTCAGATGAGCAAAGTGAGTATGGGCTGGTACATGACCACTGGAGTCTAAAACTTACGCCACAGTGAAGAAGAAACTTTGTGTAACACATGGACATCAGAATAGAGACAATACACAGTTCTCAAACAGAAGAGGTAGATGGACTGCATAAGGAAACAAGATAGTGAAGAGAGGTGAAGGAAGAACTGGGGTGCAGGAACTGTGAGCTGGGATGCAAAGTTATCAGTGTCTGACAAGCCGTAGAAAGGGAACGCGTCTCTGGAGCCCACAAAGATACCCATTTAAAACATATTCAAAGCATACAGGTAGAACTGACTGCTGTGAAACAAGACTCCTCTAAAGTCTGTCCTTAACGAATCCTTTTGACGATGGTTAATAAAATTGCATCGTGGTAAAATATAGCAGTAAGAGAGAACTCTTCCTACCTTGAATGTATTCAGCTGCTGATTAATAGTCTCTGTTTCCATTCCAACAGGACCTTGTGACTCTTCATGTTTTTCCGCTCTCCCAAGCAGACTGGAAAATTCTTTTAGCTCACTGTAAAACTCCTCAACACGGCTAATAGTACCCTCCACTTGATCTTCCCTGGCTTTTGCTCTGTCCAGTAGCTTGTTGCACTGTTTATTTAAGGCTTCCAAGTCTCTTTTTATACCAACAAGATCAGGAGAAGCTTCTGCTTCTGTGGCTAGCATCATTTTACAGTTTCTATTAGCATTTTCATTATTCATTATGAGATCCTCCAGCTTTTTCAGGAAACATTTCATGTCCTCTCTCTGTGCTTGCAGCACCTTGAGATCTCTTCCCACTGGAGCCATGCTGTCAAGTTCATCATCAAACTCTGCAAACTGAGAGAACATCTCTCGGATGCTGTTTTGGAAATGGCCAATTCCCTGAAGTCTTGCCTCTAGGAACGAGCACCTTTCTTCAACCTGCTGGTTCACTGCAGTGTATTCTCGCTCCAAAGACTCAGCCTGGAGCAAAAGGTCAGAAACACCTTCTGAATCAGAAGCTTCTACCACCAGGTCTTGGGCAAGCTTTTTTGCTAAATCAACATGAGGCTTTAAAGCCTGCAAGGCTTTCTGCTGGGCCTGCATCATTGTCAGGTGTTTATTACTGAATGACTGAGGTCCAAGCGAGTCGTGAGATTCCAGATGTTCTTTGGCACTTTTAAGTTGTTTTTCAGTTTCCCTGGAAGATTCCTGAAACTCCTTCAGCCTTTGTGCCATATTTTCCAAGCACTCTCTCTTCTTCTGCAATTGCTCTGTGACCACATTAACTTTCTGGTTCAGCACCTTAGTTTCTTCTTGAATAATTTCTTTATCTGTTTGACTTGCACTGAGCAAACTTTCAGCAGTATTATTTAACAGCTCCACCAGCCCATGGTGTTTATCCAGGTCCTTCTGCCAGGCCCTCACCTGAACAATAGAATTCTCTGTTTCAACAGGATTTATGCCAATTTTTAATTCACAAAGGTTGCTTTGGCATTTCTCTATCCATGGCTGCAGATTTTCTACATGCTGCTTGTATTTGAGAGCTTTCTCCAGACAATCTGTTAATTTATCTTGCCTTCCTTTTACCTGCTTATTCATTTCATCCCAGTTACTTCTGAGCATGGCCATTTGGGACTGTAACGCTGCTTTGTCAGCTCCCTGAGTCTTCTGTAAGATACTTTCTCCTTCTGCAACAATTCTTTCATATGAACTCATCTGATCAGTCAGGGTCTTCTCAAAGTCTTTCTGTTCTTCAATTAGTGATTGCAAGGCATCAAGTTTGGCTGATACAGGACGAGCCTGGTTCAGCTCTTCTTTCTTTTTGCCTAGCCAAGCCTGAAAGTCCTTAGACATTTGCTGGAACTGATGAGAAGTGGCATATGCTGACTGAAGCTGCTGAACATGGTTATCTACAAAAGAGAAGACAGGACAGAGGTTCATTATCAGAACCTGCTGGTATTCAATGAAGAAATAATAATTAATATTGATTGTATTATGAATGATCAGTAACCTGAAGAAAGCTGGTCCTCAGTATGTGGTGTTCATCTGGAAGACAACCAAGTTTTGTTACAAGGGACAGACTTGTGCCTATACTACAGCAGAGCAGTGAAGGCATTTGGACATGAATCAAACGAGGTGAGCTTAGCCAATCTGTGTCTGCATGAATCCCATTCATGCAGATTTGGGGGGTAAAAACCACACAGTCATGTTTCATGGTATTATGAAGTGCAAGCACAGGGAATATTAAATAATCTAGCCTATTAGCATCTAACTCATGGCTTGCAGGCAATATGTATTTTTAGGGAGATCCTTTGAAGTTCCTCACAACCAGAGGAAATTAAAAAGCTAAAACTTAGGCTGTTAGGGAGAACAAAGTCTGATATGGCTTGCAGTGTATTTACCTGTTCAATTCTGTGGCTCATAGGGTAAGGGAAGGCTGCAGACTACCAGCCCCCTTTTGTCACCAGCAATTTTATACAATTACGACTGCTTTTTTGCCAAGCCATTAACTGGTGCTTGCCTAAAAATTATCATTTTGGCTTACACTCTGCACCTATGCAGTTAGGTACTCGATGAACAGCATCCTCTTTTGGTATTCTAATTCAGTGAAGATGCACCTGAAGTAAGAGATGAGCAAAGCAGCCCTGCTGCTGTGCTTCAAATTCTCTCCCAAACTGTTCACTAGCGATACCAAGTATTGTTTCTACCCAAAGTATGGGCACTCTCCTAAATTCTAATGTACAAATGCATGGGGGTTGGACTGGATAGAGGGCTGAACTAGGCTCAGCTCACTTAACAGCTCTGTAAAGACAAAACAGACTATATGTTTTACTTTATGCCTTAGTTACTATTTTTCTTTAAATAAATACTAACCTGATTTTTGCTCAATATCCTTAAACGATTTTAAGATGCCATCTAACTGCCTTGTAAGTTCTGCTTTCAAATACTCTTCTCCAACCAGCGCTGACAGCTCTTCACAAAGAGCTCGAGCTGCATTTATGTTCTTCACCTCCTGTTCTATCTCCTCCTTCATTTCTCTAGCAATTTCCAGTTGTTGTTTCACAGTATCGGGTTGTGCACTCACAGCCAGGCTGCTGCTTAGTTTGCTATCCAAGGCACTTAGCTTATCAGACAGACTTCTGAGTAGACTTTGATACTCTGTGCTTTTCACGATGGCTTGGTCAATTCGGTCACATCTGTTCCTCAGCTGGCCTGTTAGACTGTCCCATTTTTGTGCCACAGCTGCCAGTTGCTCTTTTACGACTTCATGGGAGGGTGGATGTTCACCAGGTCTCTTCAGAATCCCTTCACCAGCCATAGCTAACTGCTCGTATTGTGGCTTTCTGGTGTCAAACTCTTTGAGCAGAATCTGGGAAGAAAGAAAATTTTAAAAAGCATTTACTTCATGAAAAAAAGAAGCAAAGTGCTTCTGACAAAAATCAGGCAGAATTTGTTGTAGCTAAGCACCCTTATTGAATAATCAGTCTCCGAGTTTAAAAGCCAGTGAAATAATTGCATCTTCTACACACAAACTGTGTTGTTTCCAAGCGTTTACATCAAAGAACCAGAAAAAATGAGGTTAATTTACACATCATCTAATGGAAATTCAATCAGCAGATACAAGTAAAAAATGAATTCTGTTACTACTACAGTAATTAAGTAACCGTACCAAGCAAAATAATCACTATTTTGTTTCAAGCAGTGTCTTTTTTCCTAGACAGTTTTGGTCTTTGTCTTAAGATAGAACTTCAAAGAAGGTGTATTCTGACATAATATCGCAATGTATTATTAAATCACAGAGAATATTTGGATAATTCACAAAATTACTTAATGTGTACTGTAAGACCTTTAAAGTTTATATCACTGGTTCCCAGTTTTGGGGGGGTTTTTTTGACAGTAAAGTCATAGCACTTGCAAAAGAAGGGACAAATAGCGTGGTTTTACTTTACAGAACATTCCAAACCCTCTCTTTTCAAGTCAATTAGCTTTAAATTTTAAGGACTGTTAAGTGATACGTGATAGTCTTATGCCAGCTGTTGAGATTTCTGAAGTGCTTATAAACCAATATTACGTCATTTTCACATAATCTTAGAATACAGTTCATGTTTTATACACTTCATTTTAATCAATATTGATATGCCAGTTTTAATAATATTTTTGCAAAATAAAAATGTTATTTCTCATCACAGTTTAAAGTAACTGGCAGCAACAGAAATGTCTGAAATTAAAATTTCTAGTTTCTGCAGCTTTGTCTGATTTAACTTTTGTTTGTTTTGTCTGCAGTTTGCTGTATTTCTGTAAGTAAATTACTCCACTTTTTCATTATACTTTTTCTTCTGTCTTTCACACTCTTGGACTCATATCTATTCACAGTACTGCATTTCACTTGCCTTCATATAGAGTCAAGTCAATACAATCTCAAAAAGCTACTTCTACAGCATAGACTGTGTATGACGACCAACCATAATATGTTACATACACACTCAAATTAATAAAACTTCAAAGGAACATACTCATTCGACCATAGAGAAACCACAGTATGGTCAAAACACACACTCTTCACTCGTGAGAATTTTTTTCTTATAATTACTGTAGTCAAGTATGACTTAAGCTGATTATTTGCTGATAAACAAATGTTAATAGCTCATACTAACTGTGATCTAAATGCAGAATAACACTTTGCTAATAGCAAAAAAGCAGAAGAACCGTAAATCAATAATGCACAGTGGCATTACTCACCTGAACCTGTTGCTTTTGTGTATTCAGCATATTAGGATCAATTGATAGTGGTCCCAGCACGCTGACCATTAGCTCCTTTTCTATAAGCCAGTGCTTTAACTGAGCTTCTGCTGTCTGGAACTGGGTCAGGTAGTTTGAAGACTCCTCCAGTTTTTGTTGTCTCTCAGATGTAACTTGATTGAGCTCTTTCCATTTGGAATCTAACAATGATAATGTTAACATATTGCACGCATGTTCTAGCAGATGGGTCGTCAGACAGCAGACTATGTATGAAACATAAACAGAGCTCTCTAATAAGGCTTTTTGTTGATTAACTCCAGATGCCTTATTGCAGTGACTCGGCAAATACATCTTTTAACAGTCAGATCCATATACACTTCAATGAAGGTCTGCAGCTTAGCACAGCCACGTGCGGAATTTTTAAAGCAATGAATATACAACATGTAATAAGGTTGGATTAGAATATTAGTAAGTGAAATACCACCAAATTAAGGCTTTGGTCTCAAATGACATAAAAGCCAAAGGGCTGTACTCAGTTTTAACTTAGGTGCCTGATTTAGACAGACAAATCTTGCTGCTTATTCAGTAAAAAGAAACAGGTACACTTCCAAAGGTGAGCAGAAGCTCTTATTTAGGCTGCTACTCTGAGCAGCCTTCTCAAGCAGCACACCTCTTCCCAATGTCTGTATTAGGAGCCTGTGGAGATTAACTGCCTCATTTAATGGCCTCAACTTGCATCAGGGGAGGTTTAGATAGGATATTAGGAAAAATTTCTTTACTGAAAGAGTGGTCAGACATTGGAACAGGCTGCCCCGGGAGGTGGTGGAGTCCCCATCCCTGGAGGTGTTCAAAAAATGTGTAGACTTGGCATTTCAGGACATGGTTTAGCAGGCATGGTGGTGGTGGGTTGACGGTTGGACTTCATGATCTTAGAGGTCTTTTCCAACCTTGATGATTCTATGATTGAGACATCTAAACCAGGTACCTATTGGCAGGTAATGAGAATATTTCTGTACACAGGTATTTCAAAAGTGTTGTGCGAGGTTCACACTTAGGCCAATCTATGGTCTCTTCCACTTGTAGCAAGTGGCTTCCAGAGCAACCATTGAGTCTTACAGTTTTGTAACTTCCCTCTTCCCTCTGTGATACTGTCAGTGCTTGCTCAGTCAGCTCTGATATTTTGCTCACTCATTTCCTGCATTTCATCTGTGTTTTTTCAGTTTCTTTTGCCACTTCACTGTCTTTGACCTCTGCTCATTCTGTGTTAATTCCCTTCAACACTACTCAAGTTCTTTTGGGAGACCTCAGCCGCTACTTAAACTTTTCAGAGTTTCACTTACAAAGAGGACAGATCGGAAAACTTCTCAGCTTTAAAATTACTTTTGGTGTAGCTATAGACATGCCTATCAGTATGAAACAAGATTGACCTATGATTTATTTAAAATATGACAAACCTAAGAAGAATTTTTAAAAGCTCATGAAAATTATGCATTGCAGTTATCCCAAAATCTACTGTCGAAACATGGTCGTTTCCTTTTTTTTTTGGCAAAATTTATGGAGTCAGTTCTAGAAAACAGTAAAAAGCCATCAAACCCACAAAATTACAAGGGCCAGTAGTGCATGGGAAAAAGGCATGCAGAAAAGCATTACCAACAACTCAAACTGTTCTTTACATGAAATTAGAATTCACTTGATTTGTTGTATTTTGTAAGAACAACAACATATGTATCCAGAGCACTAACTGACCAGTCAAGTCAAAGATTAAGCCCTCTCCAAGAGGGAGTGAAGCTATAGCCTTTGCTCAATTGCACCGACCTCAATTCAAAGCCCATGGTATCAGTGGAATTATTCCAGATCCACACTCTTGTAAAAGGGAGTTATTTCCACAGAATTTAAGTGGTAGGAGGGAGCAAGATATTAAAAATACTAATGATTGCTAATACATTAAAAAAACTCATAATAAAACAACTTCCAAATCAGTCTGAGCTATTGCTCAGCTTTACTGAAGTACCTATTTTATCCAACATTTGCCTCCACTTGGGTGCCTCAGGAGAGTCAGGGTTCTTCTCCAACAGCTCTGTCACTTTGTCCTTTAGTTCCTGCACTTTATTCGCACTTTGCTTTAATTCATTTTCAAAAAGCTGCAAATTCAAGTGACAAAATAAATAAGAGACTAAAGAAGAATTTTAAAGTGTAAAGTTTGAAGTCTATAATACTGAGATGCCAGGCATGAAGATAAACAATAAATATCTAGAACTTATATACTACTTTTCTGCTATGATTTAGTCTGAGTTTTAGGACTGAATGTTATCCAAGTCTGAGGAAAGTTAGTAGCTGTTCAGGTTCATTTTCAAGGCTGGTCTGCCAAATATAAAAGAAGAAACTCAGCTGAATCAGATTGTGTCCTTATTTATCCACAGTCACAGGCAAGGAAAGAATTTTCCCTATCCATTACATTTCCCTTTACAAATGAACCTTTACATGTGTAAATATTGTCCTTCATTGCTAGGGAAGCATACATCTTCAGTGTTGAAACAGGACAGAAGCTTACTGCTGATTCAGTGGTTTTCTCATATTCGTTACAAAGCGGGGAGGAGACTGCTGTGCAGCTATATAACTTAACAAGCATGACAGCTGCTGAAGAGAAACGCTGTCTTGGAACAGGCATAAGCTGCTGCAGCTGCAGAGACAGGGAGGGCTGTGGAGCATCAGTGAACCAGCAGCTGCAGAAACAGCTTTGGGATAGATACATCCCTCTGCATCTTATAAGCAACCCAGTATGCATCTCTAAACCACTAAGGAGATCAAAAAAGTTTACTGCATTATCAATATAGCCTCATCTATTTAAACTGGCCACCAAAATGATTATTTTCTGACCTGCACAACTCCCTTTCTGTGACACAGTGCTCCTTTTGGTCCACTGACACAGTTTGCCAGATTTGCTCTAAGCCTGACTGGCATGCTTACTAGGATCATTTAAATACTCTCTGCAACATTAAGCCAGGCTGAGATACAGGCTGTTCAAACAGGATTTGCACAATAACTGCAAGAAAGAGTATTCTTTTGAAAGGACAAAGTACCTTATGTTGCTCAACTTGGGCTTTAACCGCTTCACTATCAGTTGGAGCAGCTTCCCAATCTGATGCAGTTTTGTCCATTTTTTGCAACCACTGCATCATTGAGGTTGATTCTTCCTGAATATTCTGCATTTTTGAAAGCATACTTTCTAGTTCTGAAATCTTTTCCTTCAATAAAACTCCCAGATCTTCATAACTGTGATTTACATCAGACATGGCTTGTTGAACAGTTGTTAGTTCTGTAAAAGGAGAGATGCACAAAGACTATGTTAGAGGTTACAAGCTCTTCAAACAATACTTAGAATTCAAGAGCTTCTGAACAGTACTCTGAGTTACAAGAGATAATAGCCCCCCAAATAAGAAGTCGCTGAACACATTAAGAGTTCTTTCCAGATCACTCTAAATATGGCAACACTACATCTGAATCGCCTAATGTAAGTTGCTATTTGCAAGAGCTTCTCATTTCACAGAAATCATTACTTCAACACACAGGTACACAAATACCACAAGTACCTTACAATCTTTCTACCCATTGTTATTTTAATATTTAAAGCAACATTTCCAGGACAAAAAGTTGAACATACTGGCCTACAGTTCAGTTACTTATATGACAGCCTAACATTACTGCAATAATATTTTGCTCACATTCATGTCCCATTATAAATGTGTTTTTATCATTAAGAGAGCACAGCAGGCAGACTGTGTACTAAGTAAACTGTAGTTTAGGAGAACGGACACTGCAGACTTGGGACGTGGCTATCCATAAGCACACATAAAGGTCCTATGCAAGTTCCTTTGTTTCTGTAAAGCAGTTGGTCACATACAGTGATACACAGGTATGTAAAATGGGTGTCTTTGTACATGTATGCTTGTGTATGTGTTGTGAAAGCTGGTGGGTGTTAAAAAGTTTCAAACCACATACACACGTACTAGAATTTTCTCAAAAGCCCTGTGTTATATTAAAATAACTATCCCTGTATACAATTATAGAAGTACATACTGATTCAGAAAACACGGCCAGATTTGATCTGTCTTCAGAGAAAATATCAAAGGTAGGTATTTTTACAATTAATTTTAGTATCATGTCCTAGTCTATATAGTTTCCTTACGTGACAGTGATGTGAAATTTCAGTCTTGTAGTGACTGCTACAAGCAGATTTATATACAACATTTAAAAAAATGCTTCTACATTTAACAGTAAGTGGTAAGTATATTTCTTTATCATATCCTGAAATTTTCACTGACCTTTATTTTTCAGGAAATCCTGAGTTCCTGGAGCTCCTCCTTCACCATTTAACACTGTGCCACCTGTGGATCAAGAGAAACCAAGTCCCATGCTTATCTGGGCCTTTTCCCACCAAAATCCCAGCACTGCATTTCCTCTTCAAAACAACAGGATATATAGCTCTCATTAAAACATTAAAGAAATACCTGAATGTTAACCTTGTAATAGCAAATACTTTATTTAAACTGTTTTACCGTTTTTCAGGTTGTTTTATGTTTTAAGCTGCTTAAGTTGTACCACATACGTACAGCTTACACATAGTGGGTGGGTGTGCACACAGATGCACATATGCATGATGTATAAGCAGTCCTACCACTCATAATACTACACTACGACTATAGCGTAGCATAGTCATACTATGTTATGACTATAGCATGGCATAGAGTCCACTGACTATAGTGGAAAAATGCCTAGTGTCTACACCCTAGCTGTGAGGCCTACTCACATCCATATGGCAAACATCACTTCCTTCCTCTCCCCAAAAGGAATCTGTTCCCCACTGCCCACTGAGAACATGGTTTTACCCAGCCATGCCTGGGTATGGCCCAGCAGAGGGCTAGCTAGCAGACGCTGAGACTCTGAGGAAAGCATTAAACACTAACGAGCAAAAAAAGCCCAAAGTGGTCATTGCAAACACCACAACCAAAGGCACTCCTTACTCAGGACACCTTTACCCACTTGGGAAGTCACTGAGTAACCATCCCTGGAATTATTTAAAAGACATGTAGACATGGCGCTCAGGGACACGGTTTAGTGGTGGACTTGGCAGTGTTAGCTTTATGTTTGGACTCAATGATCTTAAGTGCCTTTTCCAAGCGAAATGATTCTATGATTAAGTGGTGCTGTACCTCTGCACAAAAAGCTCTTGATACCAACTGGACGAATTCCTCCCTATCTTGTCATAAGCAAGACTCAAGCATGTGCTCCATGACAGGGATTGCAATGTGGGGTTCTTGCTGTTACACATGAAGTCCTTACTGTCACTCAGAGGCAGCCACTCCCCCTGGCAGCCCTACCAATTATACATTGTTTCAAAGCCTCTGGAATGCGGGCTACATGGGCTTTGTAAAACACCATCAGACTACAGAGCTAAGGCACATGGTCAAGCCACAGAGAACTGCAAGGAGAATCACTTCCTGCTCTCCTGCACATATTATACAATCATAGAATGGTTTGGGTTGGAAGGGACCTTAAAGACCATCTAGTTTCAACCCCCCTGCCTTGAGCAGGGACACCTTCCACTAGACCAGGCTGCTCAAAGCCCCATCCAGCCTGGCCTTGAACACTGCCAGGGAGGGGGCAGCCACAGCTTCTTTGGGACAATCTGTTCAGTGCCAGGCCACATTGAGCTTTTCATCAACCAACAGCCACAAGTTCTCCTCTGGGCTGCTCTCAATCCATTCTCCGTCCAGCCTGTATTTGTGCTTCCCATATGTATTCCCAAGATGAGCAATTAACAGAGAAAGATTAACAGTTGCCTTGGAAAAGGCTATGCATCCCCTCTACAGTACCAGCTGGAGAGTGAGGACCACATTAGTGGCAGCTGGAGGGTGGCAAGAGAAAATAAACCGGATAAGAGAAGTCACAGGCCCCAGCCAGAGCCTTGTAAATCTTCATGCCTTATTAGCTGGACTCTGGTATTTATAACTGTGATGAAGTGATACACAGTATGGCTCTTGTCTAGGAGTGCGAATACTCTGGCCTGGAGGATTACAGCTGCTCTTATATGCTGGTTACTTAATTCTTTTTCTATTTGGATGCACAGGGATAGAGAAAGGGGCAGAGGAAGAAGCCCATATATCCCATATAAGGTTCCCAAATGTTCTTTGAATGATTTTTATTTAAAATTCAAACAAGAACGAAACCAGAGGCAGCTATGACAAAGAGGTATGAAAAAGAAAGTACTCTACTCTTGCCAAATAGGTATCCTCTGGTAGCTCCCATCCTCCCAGTCCTTTGCAGATGACCAATGAGGGCCAACACACTTGAACTGATGAGGTCCGGATATAAATTCAAGAACTGACTGAAAATGTGCTTATGGCCATTAAAACACCCTTGGTACCACATGCCTTGAACTATGGCTTGAATGATACTTAGTAGAATTACCAGTTTCTGTAAAACAGATTAACATTTAAACCCTATAGTACAGAAAAACATGGAAACAGATTTGTTGTCTTTAAAACTGGATTACTAGTACAACGCATTTAGCTGAAGCTCCAGACTGGAAACACATTTTGGCCTAGTTAAGTCATGCTGAGATATGGAGCTGATTCCCTTCCATGCTGTTGTTTCAACTAAAATATTGACTAGCATTAATTATGCTGTCATATTGGCATGAATAGGTTTGCTTAGGCTCACTGTTTAGATAAACCATGTCCTTACCACCCTTCTAACAAACACTCCATGACTCTGCAAACCTTTCTGTGTTTGCTTGGCATCACTCAGAACAGCCCTGTGGTCATGAACAAGGTCTCTCTGTGGCAGCAAAGGTGTGCAGGTACATCAGTGTTTGCAAAAGCAGGGTCCGTATTTGCCCTCCTTGCACACTTGGTGGATATGTGAAGCACTGAACACCAATCAGAGTAAGTCAGTCTCTCATTATCAGAAGTTTTCTGGGATGAGGTGAGGGCAACTGTGATACTGTTCATTTTGTCCTTTATCTAGGAATTACTTACTGAAGTAACAGCTTTAGGAACTGTTAATCATTTACATTAAAGCACTTTTCTGCTATTTGGCAGCGCAAAGCAATCAGAATGCGTACTGAATTACTGCAGCAGTTAGACAGTTTAAATGAGTCACAGCAAACAACGGTCAGAACAAACATGGCTAACTGACTTCTCACAAGCCATAATAGTCAGAAAGCCAATCAAAGGGTCAAATATTTTAATTTTGGTCTTAAAGGTTTTAAAAGGTTTAAAAACTTACCTGATTATACAAAACCATACCTGATTTTGCAACTGCTCGCAGTTTGGCAGGAGAAGTTACAGCAGTAATTAGACTACACAGCAATGTTCCTCTGCTATTCATTTTCTGCAGTTCAGGTGATTTTAATGTCCATTCATCTCTTAAATTCTGGTTAAAAAAAATAGTCATTTGCTCATTACAAAACTGCTTTCTGACTTCAAAAGACTTAGTGTAGAGAAAGGAACAACACTGCTACTTGGGAATCCCCTGCAGTATATCCAAACATGCAAGGGAAATGGGAATATAAATACAGACTGCAAGGTCTCTGGGCCTAATTAGTGTGACTGTTTCCCCCCTAAGTTTGTACTTTTCTGTTACTAATGCACGCCCTTTTTCCTTCAGCCGTATTTCACTTCTTAGCTACAATGTCTTACCAATGTATCTTCCAAAGGCTTCTTTAACTCCTCTGTATTCAGAGAGGGTTGCGCTGCTGGAATTCGTTCTGTCGTCTCTTTTATCCATTTCTTTAATGATTCTACAAGAAGCTCAAAAGCATCCATTTGTTTCTGACAAGATGATACATCCTCTTCTCTAGACAAAGACAACAAAAGAAATTGAGCACTGAATGTCAGTACTCCTTCTGACAATTAAAACAACAGATATCAATCTGATACTGCTGTTTCTAAATTCAATGAGTCACAAAAACTAATTTTATGGATATGAGCAGAATGCTGAAAATCTGGTCTTGCTGTACAGGTAACAAATGGAAGCTCGAATAACTTCTCCAGTTTTCCTTTGCAGCCTGATACTCTAAACGGTACTCTAAAGCAATTTGCACAAGCATCAATTTATATTCTGTCAGAGAAGGAGAGAAGCAGAGTTTGCTTAGAACTGACAGGACTCCCGTGAATGTCACAAAATTTGAAGAGAGTTACTTCTCTTTACAGCCAACATTAGAGTTCTTGAACCAGACAAACTACAGAGGCATTTCCAAAGAGTCTTTTTTTTAATAAAAGAACACTCTGCTCTGTGGCTAACTGCAATCTCTTGAGATTGCATGCAAGAGGACAGCAGTCATCACAACATTCACCCCATATTATGAGCCAAGGCGGAAACACTTTAATTATTCCACTTACTTTTCCTTTACAGTCTCCTCTACCTCTCTGAATTTCTTTGACAAAGTGTTTACTTTTTCTAATACCAATGCTTTATCTCCAGGAAGAGCATGGAATGAAAGTTCTTCAAGAAGCTGCTGCAAAACCTCCAGATCCTTCTTATGTTGCGCCATTTCTACACTAGCTTCCTGCAAAACAGGATTACACTCTTCATATTAGACTTTACAATCACTTGTTCAAAATTAAATTCTTAATTTTAGCTAATGAACCAAAGTTGGGAAACAAGCATGCCCTATTTATTGTTCAATCACTGAGATGAGTTAGACTAGAAATGCACAATATATAAAAATGGAATGGTACAGTACCTGCATATACTGAGACACTTCACTAACATCCTTTCTTGGTGCTTCTGTCTCACTGAGTGCCTGGTTTTTCTCATCTAGAAATGACTGAAGTTTTTCTGACAGATCTTCGAATAACCCCACTTTAGTCTTCAACTCCTCCATTTTCATCAGCTTCTCTTTATGCTTGTTACTTGCTTCAGAAAACCGTCCTGCAAGTTCACTCATTTTAGCCTGCAGTGTGGATGCAGTGGATGGATCTGCTGTTTCCATGAACTTCTTCACTTTCTCATTCATAGTGTTCATACTGCTTTGGCGACCCACAATGTCTTGTTCTAGCATCTGAAACAAGGAAGCACTACTGTGTATTGCTTATAACCAAATTTTAAGAAGTCAAACTGGTCCACCACATGAAGCAACAAATCAGTACAGCTAGACCATCAGTGTAGATCTATTTCAGCTACAAAACCCCTCATGTGCTGTTTTACTTTATGCAACAATCCTCTTTCTTAAGCATTTTGAATCCATTAAAGCTGCCAAACTAAGATTTCAATTCTTCCTTGAAATCTGAATTATCAAACAAATATTTCTTCTTTCAGAGAATGGTACTTACAATGCTTTTACTAATAATATCCTGAAGAGCAGCAGAATTCAAAGGCACTTGATCTTGTTCTTCAAGGCTCTTTTCAACACCTTCCATCCAATCCAGCATTTCATCCAAACCATCCTGCACGCTCAGGGATCGTGTCAGAGTGATTTGGAGTTTCTCATTCCTTTCATTCACAGACTTGGACAAATTGTCATACCTCTCCACAATATCATCTGATAAAGAGAAAACACATTTTAATTTTTTCCTTTACCCCAAACTACGCTTTTAACTCATTTTACCAGTTCTTACCACGTAAGTGTGAGTCAAAAATTGCCTACATCAGAATGAAGCAAAAACATCAGCTTTCTTCAGTAAGAACACACAAGCAAAGATCAAAACCTTCAAACAGAGCCAAGAAGCCCATGGGACAAGGGAAATGAGGGAGCAGCTTACAGCTGTGCTCCCCAGCTTTTAAAAGCTGGTTCCCATGCAGCTCTAGCTTATGACAGCTGTTGACTGTTCTCAAGAAAAAAAATAGCAGAGTAGTAAGACCGCTCGTCTATAATTATGTCTCTTATGTCATAGCTCAAACTGAAAGGTTCTTCCAGATGGTTCTTCACTAGATCTTCAACACTTTTGGAGTAAGCCTCTGAAAGTTACAGGTTCCATGTACCTCCCATGGAGTTTCATCACTGACTCTAAAGAAGCAAGTCCACAGTTGTTTTATTCTGTTGCTCTGCAAGTTACTTATGGGATTCCAGTAAGAGACAGATGTGTGACGCATAGAGAGTCTTCAAACTTCAGACAGTCATGAATGTCATGCTGTGCTACTTCTCACAAGTGACAGGAAAGAGTATTGGGTGGTTTTGGTAGTGGCAAGGTTCTAGGCCTTTGTGAGAAGAGGCCAGGGGCCGCCCCATGGAAGACATAGACGGTTTCAGACAGCTCCAACTGAGCCACCACAAGGCACAGCTGAGTTCCTCAGCCAAGCTGGTGATGCCTCTGAGAAAATGTATTTAAGAAAGTGGAAAATGCTGCCTGGGACTGAGAAGTGATGGAAGCAAAAGTGTGAAAAACAGCCCTGCAGACCATCAAGGTCAGACTAGCAAGAGGTGTTCCAGGTGCTGGAGCACAGGTTCCCCTAAAGCCTATGGAGCACCATGCTGGAGCAGACAATCGCCCTGCAGCACACAGAGGACCCCATGCTGGAGCGGGTGGCTATTTCCTTAAGGAACTGCAGCCCGTAGAGAACCCACCCTGGAGCAAGACTATCCTGAAAGATTTCAGCCCGTGGAGAGAACCCATGCTGGAGCAGGGAAAACGTGTGAGGAGCAGCAGAAAAGAGCTGTTACAGACTGACCACAACCACCCATTCCCCATCCACCCTGCACTGTTTGGCAGGGACGAGATGTTGAGTAGTTGGGGAGGAAGGAGCAATGGTGAGCCTGGAAAAAAGAGCAGGGTGGGAGGAAGGTGTTGCTTTTATTTGCCTTTGTTTCTCATTATCGAAACCTATTTTATTTGGCAATAAATGAAATTTAATTTTCCCCAAGTCAAGTCTGTTCTGGCCATGACAGTAATTGGTAAGTGATCTCCTTGTCTTTATCTCAATCTATGGGCTCTTTCATTTTCTCTTCTACCCCCATCCTGTTGGGCAAGGGGAGTGAGAGAGCAGCTGGGTGGGCGTCTGGCAGCCAGCCATGGTCAAGCCATTACAGACAGTATCTTGAAGTCAGAAGGAAATAATTCCTTGGCTAAGCAAACTTCAATTAATTGTTTGGAAACAGATAGTTGGAGTCATGTTCCTTGAACCTGAACATAGTCCTTCCCACTGGAGAACTTATGATCCTCAGCAAATCACGAACTCTGTTTGGTATGCCCATCTGTAACATGGGAATTAAACATAATTCCTATTACTGAAAAAAGTAGTCAAAAATAAAATGACAGCTCTTAAGTGAAAAGCATATGGGTCAATGTAGGAGACAGACCAACAATGAAGTTACTGTGTTGTAACAGCTTATGATTCAACAAAAAATGGACTTGAACAGTGACACAAGAATGTGGAAACTCTGTATTTTGTCTCTTCCAGTACCTGCATTCACACACAAGTGATAAAAAGAGGTATTAAGAAAAGTAAACATTTTACCCAGTGTTTTCTGAATCTCATCTTTGTCTGGTGTCAGCTCTCCCCTTGTATCCAATAACACTTCAGCAGCTTTTTTCAGTTTTTCTACAGCAATTTGGTGGTTAGACACTTGTCCCTGAAGAACCTGTAAAATTCCACAATTATCAGTTACACTTTTCAATACAGGTAATTGTTACACACTCAAGGCTTGAGATACGCCATATAACCTAAAGCTAGCGCTGGGAATCAAGTAACTCAATTTGTGACCTCTCCTTTAGAAAAATCTTCACCAGTGGCTACGACTGCTGTTGACCTTCTGGCCCTTGTGTTAGTTTATTCACCATCTTTTTTATCTTCTGTTTTACAATACTTCGCTGACTCAACGTATTTCTCACATGTAGCTTCAAAATGTATCTTTTGATTAATTATTTTTAAAGACCACTTGTACAGTCTCATATACTATTTAAAACAAAAATAAACATACATTTCAACTCAGCATCGGAGAACAATGCGGGGGAAAAACATACAGTCAGCAGCAGTAGTTACACAATTATGGCCAGCTGTATTGACAAAGGATCAGGCTGATATCGCAGCGTAAAGAGGAATAGCTTGCAACAAGCTGATCACCTTCACAGTTTCGGAACCTCCTGGAGCCAGTGTCACTGAATTTTGCCTAGGTTTGTCCATCTAACCAAGGAACACAGGTTTAGAGACTAGCCCAGCCATGACTCGCTCCAGAGTCAACAGAGACAAACAGGAAAGCTGAATCAACTTCTGAAAGTAGCTTTCTCTCTCCAGTATATAAAAGTACTTTCGGGTGAACAGACTTTCAATTATTTCAGGCCTCTGTGCTAGTGTCTGTGATGTGTCTTTGTTTTGATTCACTTGAACTTTACAAAAGTCCAAAATGAAGAGACTCCTCATTTATTTTTTGATACACACTGAGTGAACATACGACTCGAAAGGAATCATATCTGCCCTGTCAGGACAAAGAAGTCAGTGCATTCAGCACTGGTATCCCAAGCACAACAGTATGCCAGAATACAGTATGTCTTGCTGACCCACTTGACACAATAAAACTCAGATAGGCCTGAAGAGGAATTATCCTCACACTAGAGAAAAATACTGTACTTGTGAAAAAAAAAAAAAAAAAAGGAAAAAAAAAGAAAAAAAAAGATGTATGCTGACAGAAAGCAATCAAGCTAATGCCAGAGGCACTGAAGAATATTCTGAAGTACAGTTAATCCCCATAAAAAGATTAGATCCCACCATGCTGCCAAGGTCCGTGTGTAGCTGGATTATCAGCTGCCTGTGTTGGCTACAAGGGACAGCTTTAACTTGCAGCACCTGACTTCTTCAAAAATACTCTTTGTTTTGCGTTCATTAATTGGATTTCTTTCTTCAGCCTCCTGTTTTTTCTCTTCCTTTGAATCTTTTGACATGTTGTACCCTCTCCCTTCTTCCCAGCTCATATTCATTGAGTGCTCTTTTGTGTGGCAAGTAATCCATGTAGGCGTTTCATAAAAGAACCTTGGTACTTAGTCCTTTTGTATTACTTGCATGAAAATTGGCATTATATAGGATATAATTCGTTTTGGCATAAGGAACAAAAAGTTTAGATGAAGCTTCAAATTCTAATTGGTGTTATTCCTACTTTTCTAGTGCTTGGAAGCACAAATGTACCTAAATTGTTCCACTGTTAGGAGTTCCAAATTTACACTTTTAATTTTGTTGTCTTGCAACCTGGTTGTGATTTGTCTCTGATGTGTCATGCACCAAAGCATTGGGCAATTCCAGTGGCAGATTTGAAAGATACCATATGGTAAAGGTAACTCTGCCCAGGCTGATGTAAGGGAAATGGTTAAAGCACATACTTTCCAAGAGCCACTGACTACCATTTGTCAATAGCAAACATATCAGACCAGCATGGATACTCCACATAGCACAGACAAAACAATGAGGAAATGCCTGACCAACAGCCTTGCTCAATGAAAAATAAACAAACTTGCATTTTCATTATAGTACAGACCATTGAATGTGTTTACAAAAACATAAGAGTTAGTTCAAAGACCACAGACTGATGAAACTTTACATAACTCACCTTATACTTGGGTTTCTAAAGACTTCTGTAAACCTACATTTTATGCAACTAACCAGAGTTTTACCTTCACAAGCTCCATCTCTAACCTGTTTTGCCTCTACTAGGATCTACATAAAGTTGTGAGTTACACCAAAAACAAAATACTGTTTTTCCGTGCAGCGGAAATTACGTTATATTCACTTTCTGCAGGGCCTATAGTACGTCTTTATCAGGAACTCGGTCCCAAGCCCTGCTCTGACAGCAAACTGTAATCACTAAAACCTTTCTTGGTTCAAAATCTTTCCAGATTTCACCCTACCGTTTGCTCAGTGATACAAAACACATCTTGCTTTTACCACTGCCGATGGCATCATGGTCCTCCACTTTTTTTCACCCTTAGTGCTTTTCAGATAACACTCTGGACAGCTGAATTTGAGAATTATAAAAGTTGCATGCCCACATGCAAGGCAAGAACTTGGCCTGCAGCCCCGTGGATTATATTAGATCATCCTGTTTTTCAGACAAAAAGCAGTTCCTTTTAGGACAAAAGCACTTCTGCTTTTTAACACTTTTCACCTTGGTTTCTTCTAGTTGTCTCTGGAGATTTTTGGGATCCACTGCAATTGGCTCTGATAGTTGTTTGTTCACAGCTATTTCAGAGGCCTGGAGACCTGACAGAAGTCCAGATGAGGCATCTTCATAATGCCGGTATTTATCCACCAGGTCTTTAAGGTTATTTCCAAGGATGCTACACTAAAAGAGCAGAAACGAAACAAGCAAATACCCACACATTAAACTGTGTGCTGTATTTCATACCAACCTCAATGCAATACTGC
Organism: Opisthocomus hoazin; assembly: GCF_030867145.1. Classification (NCBI taxonomy): domain Eukaryota; kingdom Metazoa; phylum Chordata; class Aves; order Opisthocomiformes; family Opisthocomidae; genus Opisthocomus; species Opisthocomus hoazin. The sequence goes on along the minus strand of NC_134415.1, from coordinate 103,533,404 downwards.
ATGATTTTTTCCTGTCATCGTTCTACTGTCTAACTGATCTTCGAACTGAGGCACCACAGCCGGAGACGCTACACACGTCTTCCCAGTCTGTGCTCCTCAAGAGTGATTTAGGCTCAATTCACTGACGCAGGTGGAAAACCAGAATTTAACCCATTGTACTAGAATAGGAAAAGCTTCACGAAGACTTTTTGATTCACCAATGTAAGATTCTTTCAAAGGTAGCCAGTGAAAGCTAGAAATTTTTCTTTTAAATCAAAAGATATGTGTATATTCACCAAAATACAGACAGCAAAGTACTGCTTTCATAGTTGCCTTATCTGCATAGCAAATCCAAAGTGATATGGCTCGTTATGGCACATACGCTTTTTTTTGGTCACTTAAGAATGTAATCTGACGAAGATGCTATCAGTCCTGTATGTTGGCATGCCCCACAATACATACAGTGAATCATCACGTAAAAAGGTCAGTGGAACTCTTGCAGTCTTTTTGGAGATGGTTTCATATGCAAAATCTGATTATATGAAGTCATAATATTTATAAACAGTTACTTTAAATATTTATATTCTGAACCTTCTGTACAGTGTATTTTAATATTTACATTTGCTACTTGGTCTCCATCTGGTGGGCAAACATAGAACGCACTCATTTACATACCCAGTTAACAAAGAACTGACTTTAAGATTCCTTCACACATAAGCCTATAAACTTTATGTGTGTGTGAATATATATAATGAAAATAAAAGAAATATAAATATTTATTAAAAGCAAAAAGCTTTTACAAAAGGCAAAATGGTTACTACAAATACATCTAAGACTTGGAAGATCTCACTTAGAAATTGTGGAAGATTTTGCTCTCTAAAATTCTGTCCTTGAAGTTCTTAAAGAGACTCAATTTAGTAAGAAAAGTCTACCTTGTGTTGGTTTTGCTTTGCACATTTATGGTCAAATCTTTAAAGCATGTCTATCATTTCTGTGCTAAATGTATATATGGAAAGGGTAGAATTTCGCAGTTTGACTAATCTGAGCCCACTAATCAAGCTGCTAGCACAGGATTTTGACACACTTAAAAATAAGCTCTCTGAAAATTTTGCAATTAGATCTTTACATTCACACTCAAACTAATCCAATAAACCACCGTTTCACTGTTCATAAAGGTTAAATAGGAAAATTAAAATGAGCAAATGGAGAGCCTTCTTCACAAATTGTTCAACAGAGTTTACATTGTTTTTCTAATCAAGCGATCAAATCCTTGACTTTACAGAGTTTATGTTTCTGAGTAAAAAAACCTTCAAAAGGTAAAGATCCTCAAAGATAGCAACTGCTGCAGACAAACACTGAATAAGTGGACATTGAAGCTCTACTAACGAGTTTGCACCTATGATCTTAGAAAATTATGAAATGGCATAGTTAAAGCATACAGACAGTAACTGTTTCTTAAATGGCTCAATTAATAATTATCTCAAATGTTTACAATTTCAGCATATTATCAATATTGAACACCACTTCGTTGGTTTTTTTGAAAATGGCTGTAGAGTCGGCATGTGAGACCAGTTGATGATGTTTGTCTTGTCCTACCAGACAGATTCCACACATGAACCTGGCACAGAGAGATGGATTATCTTCCCTCTCTAAGGTACACGGAGGATTTTTCACTGCTACTTTCCCATTAGCTAGAAACTAATCTCAGATTGCTAAGAATAACATGCTTACTTGGCAGAGTAGTGGAAAAGAATTGCTATCCTCAAATCAGTATGTTCATGTACGCCTAGTGCTGACAACAAAGGTCACATTGGGACAAACCATTTCAGGATACAAATCAAATTCAAATTTTGAATGTTAATCTTGGCATAGTTGCTCTCTTTCTAAACTCATTTTATTAGTAGGAAGCCAAGTAAATAAGCAGTTGTGGGAAATATCACAAGGAACAAAGAATTGTTATCCATCTAAAAGAATTACATTTTGTTTCCATGTGTCATAAACTCAAAGTGTCTGTTTAAGGCTGCAAAGAACAATGAGGAAATCTGGTCTGATTTCTCCCTTATAACACAAGGTAGAAAATTCCATCCATTCAGACCGTAAATAGTCTGGCACTTGACTAAAGCAGATCTTCTAGAAAAGCATCTTGTTCTGTTATCTAACTTTATAAAACAAAGAATTTATAACTTCCCACAGTATTTGTTTCATCAGCTAACCCCTTTTTATACAAACTGCCAAATCAATTATAGCAGTCTTTCCTACTCAGTATAAATAAAACTTACCTTAGTATAGAGAGATTTGAAACGATCTGAAGCACTATCCAGTTTATTTTGCACCTCAGTATATGTAGCCGAAGTATCAATACCATCTTTGTCAACCTTCACACCATCTCTTTTGCTACATGACCTTGCAGCATCTAAAACTCTTTGTCCAGAAATTGTAATATACCGTAAATCACCTTTGTGAGATATCACATCTTCTGAAAAACTCTTTTGCCTTTTCAGTTTGACCATAATACCACTGAAGTCAGAAGCACCTGCCTCCAAATTGTCCAGTTCTTGTTCTGCCTGCTGCAGCCAGGTTTCAAATTCACTGTAGTCTGCATCAAATTTCTCAAGTTCTTCTCTTAGAGAATGAGTCAACTTCATCTTCCGTTCTGATTCAGCTAAAGCAGTCTCGTACTGAGCCTTCAGCTCTTTCATGTTCCTTTGCATCTTCTCTTTTTCTTCAGGGGAAAGGTAGTGCCCCTGTTTCTCAAGCAGTGCCTGAGCAGACTGAGTTGCTATGATGACAGCCTGCTGCTGTGAAATAATTTTCTCATGTTGAGCCTACAAGAACAAACAGAATAAATTATGACCAGCACCTTCTCGGATGGCTCCTCAGAAGTGACGAGTAAAATAAAGTCCATAAAAATGATGAAAAGCTTTCCTAAATTTCATATTATTTGTTAAAAAACATTTTGTGATTAATTTAAGTGAAAGTGTGACTCCTGGTCATCACATTTCCATGTTGCAAAACTTTACAAAACATCCAATGGTAATTTTAGCCAGATATACAGGCCATGACCAAACAGGAGTCATCACTGGAACTTGGAAATACTAGGATATATATATATCATACAAGCACTTTCCCCTCTACTTTTAAAATACAACTCTGTAGAGTAAAACTCGGTATTATGAATCTCTAACTTTTTTACTCATAAAAATTATTTGCTTATTACTTAGCACTTACGGGAGCATGCTTAGTGTAATCAAAATTATCCTAATTCCCTGTCTCAAAATAGAATTTATCAAATAAAGCATTCAAAGGTGGGTGACTTTCCAAATCAAAACTGTTCCATCTCCTGTTACACACACTGTAGCTACCATTTCAGACAAACAGACCAAAAGGAGTGCAAGTGTCAAACTCTGAAAACAAGACAGATACTTTCTTCTTATATCGAGTGAACAAATAGTATTATCCAATTGTTTTAATTTCATTTTTCTATTTCAAGAGCAGTGATGCTTATCAAATATACTTGGTCATAAAACACGTCCTTTTGACATTAAAAAAATCAAGACACATTCTATGCATGTAGATTGTTTCAATCTCATAAAAAAAATAGTAAGTCATAGGAACTAGAACTGCATCCCAACTAAAATACATATTTCAAATATATTCTTTCAAAAAATCTCCGTTCTTGAAGGTCCTCTATTCCCATGTAGAAGAGCTACATAAAATAGATTGGTATGGTTTTCTTCCATGACTACAGTGGGCAATTATTCTGTAGGCATCAGGTGCGGAAAAGAAATGTCAAAAAAGTGGAAGTAAAAACATTATGTACACAAAACCAAATGATCTTACTTTCTTAGGAATTTTTTTTGTCTTTTTAATAAGAAAGGAAATCCAAAATAGTACCAGCAATCAGCGTAATCATTTTCATCAACACGTCCATCAAACCACACCTAAAAGTTCTTGATTGCTCAACTGTAGGTCAACAAATGCCATAAAACTGAGCTCTTATTATTTTAAATGCTTCCAGTTATCTTATCTGGAAAATGTATTTTGAAAATACTGCACTATGGTTTTATGTAACTCATCCTTTGAAGTGTTCAAACAATGCTTTGCCCATGTGTTAAAGTTATAGGGAATAAAGATTATAATTTCAGCAAACTATTATTTCCAGCTATTTGTAATCAGTGTTCACAGGGAACTGCAGGGGGTTCAATCATTTAGCTATTCAAAAGATTTCTGAAGAAGTCACATAAGGAGTATGAATTTATGTTGCTTTTTTTGCTTTTTATTTACTTGCTTGATTTTCTCACTATAAAAATTAAGAATAATAGACTCACCACGAGGATTCTTAACATTTACCTTTTAAAGTATGTCCTTTCTCTTACTTTGCAGAAAAAAATCATAGTAAAAGTGAACAAGTGACAAATTCGCATTACATTCTGACTACTGAAATTCCTACCACTGCGTATCACTAGCTTCCTAGTGCCTGTTCCAAAGTCTATGACAGAAAGGATGAGACTGAATTCTCCCATGTTGAATGAGCACTGACACGCTTAGCACCAAATGTTGAATAAACCCACCAACAGTACCTTGACTTTCTGATACTGCTGGTTCAGATTATCTTCTGTGCTTTTTACTAGTCCATCCATCTGAGTTTCAATGTCTTGCTGAATTTCCAGCAGATTACCATTGACATCATCCTCTTCTCCTTCCAAAGCCTTCACATCTCCCTCTTCAAAGTGTGTTCCATTCTGTTCTATCACCTGCTTAAATTTCCGGCCGTGCTCTGCTTCTTTATCCACATTTGATAACCAATCCAAGAGATTTTCTATTGTATTTTTACTTTCTTCCAGCTGCTCTATGGCTGCAACCTACATTGAAATTTTACAGTTTCAGTTCAGAGATCTGCTTTAGTCATTACAAAATATCACATGCAAACAGAGCATTTACAATATATTAACATTAAACAAAATTTTTGATTGACATATCTGTTGCTGTTTATTTTACAAAGAAAATAAACCAGCAAACAGCTTATTAGTCACCCAAATGAAATACGATTTTTATCTCTCCACAGCATATCAATAAGAAGTTGCAAGACTAATCCCCTAAGACATGCAAAAAGTTCGAATAAAGGTATGAAATGGTAGCCTAAAAACCTTTTCCGTTTCCTGCTTAATTGCTGTTGTCATAGCTTTATCCAGTTCTTTTTTGGACTCTTCTGCCTTCTGGCTAAGGAGCAAACACTTTGTCTTAGCTTCATTCAGTTTCTGTTCAAGAATAGTCTTATCTTCCCGTGACAATTTTTCTCCATTCTCTTTCAAGAAGGTTTCAGTATTTTTCACAACCTCTGCCAGTGCCTGGGCACTCATTCTCATGTCTTTTTGGATCTCCTTTCGAGAAAAAAAGAAAGCAAATAGAACTAAATTATTCACTAGATCTTTGCAATTAACTTCACTGGAACTATCTTTGTTCTAAGGGTAAGCCCCACACAGGTCCCTTCTAACTTGGGAGAGTACATGAGACATTACTAATTTGCAGATAGGATTACTAAAAAAAATAAAATCAATTCAACATCCAACAATGTTGCTGCAGCTCAATCTGTCTTTTTTTTTTTTTTAATTTCAAGTCTGTTGGCTTAACCTTCTATTCAGACTGAGGCCACTTTCTTCCTTTGTTTAGCAGCTCAAATATTGTATTTCCACGTACACAGAAGAAAATATATCTTAATTTTTTAGATATCAAGAGATAAAGTAAATCTGCTACACCATAGTTAGCAAGGTGAGTCTCCTGAGAAATTCCGTTTTATTACTATCCTAACAGAAAGCTACAGAAAATAAGACGACTGAATAAGATTCAGAAACTTGTAGTCATCTTTACCAGGTGGAAGTTTTCCCTTATTTCTTGGTTTTGTTCATGCCAGAAACGCCATAAGAATATTTTTCTTTAATTGTAATCAATCATAGTATTTCAATCTCCAAAGAAGGTTTAAATCCATTAAATTTCACAGGGACAGATGTTCAGTTTTTGTTTATCCAAAGCAGTTTGCCTACTCCTATGATAAGCATCAGATTAAAAAAATCTGCCTCCCAGTTGTCAGAGGGGAGCTTTAATTATAACAATAATTACGCTGTTGAATACCTTCACCCAGTTACTAAAATAATGGGTTTTTATCTTTATAGGCAGTGTAACACTCTTGAAGCTGCAAGACAAAACACTCGATTCTCATTCTAGACCACAGATCTTGCAGTACTTTTAGAACAGTTTGCAGTTAAAACTGCAGCTCATTTTAACACTTCAGCAAGTATGTTAGAAAGACTTTCCTGGGGACACTATACTAAGACAAGATTCTCCTTCTCTGACAAAGATCTCTGTGTTCCCTTTCAAACAGCTCACTAAGGATGAACGCTCTGACTTGATCTATATGAAAGACCTTTTCTAACCCCCCATTCCACTCCTGAGACACTTCTACAATGGTGTCTACAAGAAATTAGTCACCAAATAACAACTAGTCTGCTAGGCAGTCACAAACAGCTGATGGAAAAAAAATGAAGCGTATGCTGTATCAGTTCTTCACTCCCATGGGCATCCCATTTAGGTCATAAATTCTGAAGACAGGTAAGCGATATTAAGAGGTACTACAGGGGTGTCTGTATCTTTCCACTGACCATAAGGAGAACTTCAACAAACTAGATGTGTTACTTTGAAGGTAAGTAAAGCAAGGCAAAACTAATAAGGACATTTCTGCCTTTATAGATTACTAAACCTGATTTGGGGCGCTACAGTATGGTAAGCTACTACTAGGAGAAGAACCATGAATTCAATCAGTATCAGTCAGGACAGAGTAAATGCTTATCGATGACAGGACACGGCTGAAAAGCAAGGTCTCAATAGCAAGGCAAGCAAACTGGAAGGGCTCTGTTACACAAGGACACCAAGGGGATAGCAAGCAACACCAGAAAAAATCAGAAATCAAACCAAAACAAGACTGAGGCAATGGAAAGCCTCAAGCAAGAGAAAGCCTTGCAGCAAAATTCTTCAAAATACTGTGAACAGGAATAAGCGCTCCCCGATACCAGTTAAAAAGCTCGTTAAGTTATTCTAGTGTAATAAACAAGTGTGATATTATCATATCCAGCAGGAACAATCTTAAGCTAACAGATAACAAATATCAGGCCTGCTCCAAGAGGGCTTCTTGAAATGTGCAGTACATAGTCCCTATTCTAGTATCTCCTACTCTGAAAGCTTCTTTCCTCCCACTGGCACATACTGGAGTGTATTCATGGGCAACAGTTTAAATGCACGCCTTTACTTCTGGCAGCTCAAACAAATCTGTTTTACTCTCCTCTCACGTGACAGTCTTGTTATTCAACAAAGAGTCTAGTCAGTCTCCCATGCACCCAGTTTTCTTTAACTTATCCAATTAGAATTGTGCCTACCTCCTGTTTGGTCTGGTATTGTTCTAGCTCAGCCTTGCTGTCTCCAATAACAAGAGACTCTTGCTGTCCGATGAGTCGATTTTCAGTCTGCGTAAGCAAATCACAGATTTCCTGCAGTTTCTCTTTGCATTCCTGCTGCCGTTCAGCCACATCCTACATTAGAGTCAAATACAATCGAACAATAAAACAAAACTGTCCTCGCTTCAGGGACTAACAAACACTCTAATAGGAATTACCTGTGAACATCAATATTGCAAAGCAATAATTTTAGAAGTATGCTGTAAACATGATAGCAGTGGTACAAAGAGCAAGATGACCATACAGAAGTTATGGATAAACCTCAATATCTTGTAAGTAAAAGAGACCATGTTCGATGGAATTGCCCAATAGAAGTCTGACCATGCACATATGCGAAGGATGAAATCTCCAAACAACAGGAGGGAAAATCCAGTCTCTTAACCGCTTGAAACCTGTGATAAACTCTATTAATTCTGAAAAAAGGATATCAAAACAGAGGTTAGTTGTGATTGTGAGTTAGATCTTGGTGGTATGCATAATATGTTATCTGAATAGAAAATGTTCACTTTTTAAGCAGCAGTAAAGAACAAAACATGCAAGCTCATTATTGTTACTAATACCTAGGAAAGTTATCTGTGCCTTCCGTTTACTAAATTTTATGTTTCTTTCACAAAGTATGGTGGAAACGAATGTTCTTAAAACAGCAAAATAAAACAAAGTCTTCAGAATGCTAAAACGCCTTTCCTTATGCACAAACTGGGGGCTGAGATGGTGATTCTAAGTCTTAACAGTGCTTCTGTGAGAGCAGAGCAGATGAAGTTACCAGCCAGCCTCCTCTAACTCTCTAAAGGCTGCTTATGCTTGCCACCTGCAGCCATGCCAGCTGAAGAGGTAACTGTCCCAACTTGACTCTTAGCCTTCCCCGTGCCCAGAACTACAAATATCTTAGCTGATTTACTCATGTTTGTCCCTCTAACCTGCCTCAGCCAAAACATGCCATGCTATATCATCTATATGATGGTTTTAAACACATCTGGTTGACTATAAAGACCCAGAAAAAAAAAGTCACAGAAGCAGATGACCTGACAAATCAGAGGAAAAAAAGTCAGCAAGACAGAAGTAATGAGCGATAGTAAATTCAGTGATCAATGCAGCTGCAGCCAGAAGAGTTCACTGCTTTGTTTAATTACTGATATAGCTGCTAAACAAACAACACCTAGGAGAAACCTCAAGTAAACTACTCTCATTGCTAGCAGGAGCAGACCTGGTCACCTCAGGCTGTACAGATCCTAATGCCCAAAACTGTATCTGACCATAATCTAATATCCTGTTTCTGTGACTGTACCAAGGAAAGACAAAAATGACAGTTCCCTAAAGCTGATCAATACCATCTCTGTAGAATTATTAATGTATCTGCAGTAAAAACTGAGAAGACAGGAATACACTTAATACTGCATGCTGATATTAAAATTCCTCATCCATAGACAAAACCACTCCGCACACATTTACACACAAAGGCAAACCTTCTGATCACCCAGCTCTCGCGCTGCCTGTAACTGAGTCTCTAAACTTTCCACTTGAGATGTTATCGCTTCCTGTACTTCCTGAAAAGATTTTTGGGTGGTATTTAAGAGCCTCAGCAGCTGTTTGCTCTGATTAGGAGAAAGGTCTTGGGCGTTTTCAGAAATGAAGAACTGAACATCAAACGCAGTGGACTCCAGTTGCATTTTTTTACAGCTGAGCTCTGCAGCACTGTTCTGTAAATGAAGAGAAGGGAATGACTAACAATGAAGACAAATTCAGTACAAATAAAACACAAACATCGCCACCCTCTGTTCTTAGCTCCTGTTCCAAAACGCTTTTGGGAGACAGTAAGTGAAAACTCTCAGAATCATTCTGACACATTCAGATATGACATTTGAATTTGTGCATGGTTTGCCGCTCGGACAGTCCATGTCCACGTAATAACTAAGATGACCCTGAACATCTCTTTTCTTTGCCCTCTCAGACGGATGTCTGAAAATTGTCTGACCATCAACTCTGGAAGATTTATGGCAGGTTAGGTTTAACATTTCTAGGTTCTAGGTCTGAAGACCCAGAAATGTTAAAATAGTTACTTGAAAGCATTCCTATTCTTAACTCCACAGCAAGAAGCCCCACCTCCAGCAGTGTGGCAAATTCTGCCAATAGTTACACACTGTGCAGCCCCTATGACATTACCATGCATACTGGAACCCTATCAAAGCACAGTAAAATAATGTAATTTTTATCATTCATACATACAGTGGTGTATGAACCCTACTAAAAACTTGATCTGACGTGGAGTGTGTCTAATGAAGAGGCTTTCTATCTCTCCTCATCTTCTGTTCTCATATGTAATTGATATGGAAAGCAACTGAACTTCAGTAAAGATTCTGGATCTTATGCATAAATAGCAAATTTTAATAATTGAAATACTTGTATTATAAATTACCTTTTCAAAAAGGGTCAGATTTATTGCAACAAATGTAAGCAGAACCAATAGCTTTCTTGTTAAACCAAACTCTATCGTAATTTTTCTCAATATAAAAAACAAATCAACATGATTTTATTAGTGGATTATCAAGTAGCTGTCTTCTTAAGTAATTACTTCTAGCCGTCTAAGTGATAGAGGTTAATGAACAGGTATACAAAACCTAGCTAATAATTCATAATAAGTAGTAACATTTGTGAGAAGCACCAACACCTGCCATAAAGGATACTTACTCTAAGTAGCTGTAAACTTCTCTTCATCTCTTCTATATCGCTGGTATTCACTATGAAGTCATTCATGATTTTACTGTTTTCTGTGATCCAGTCTGAAAAACTTTGCAGCTTGCTTAAAAGTTTCTGGTGTAATACTGCAAGTTTAGACTAGAAAGGAAGTTGTATATTTATTTATGCCTCTGGAGTCTAGTCACATTTTCTACCACATTAAATACAATCATACATGTATTTTGATATTAACATAAAACAAAATAAAGCAAAACCATATCCTTTCTTTTTAGGTGAATTATCATGAAGAAAACCATTAACCATTAAAGCAACTCTAACAGCATTTCTTATTTGCTTGAGATTTGACCCCACTAGATGTGTCACTCCCAAGCTCTCTCCTACAAGGAAAGGCTGAGGGAGCTGGGCTTGTTCAGCCTGAAGAAGAGAAGGCTGAGAGGGGACCTTACAAATGCTTATAAATATCTGAAGGGTGGGTGTCAGGAGGATGGGGCCACACTCTTTTCAGTGGTGCCCAGCGACAGGACAAGGGGCAAAGGGCACAAACTGAAGCACAGGAAGTTCCATCTGAACATGAGGAAGAACTTCTTCCCTCTGAGGGTGATGGAGCACTGGAACCGGCTGCCCAAGGAGGTTGTGGAGTCTCCTTCTCTGGAGATATTCAAGACCCGCCTGGACAAGGTCCTGTGCAGCCTGCTGTAGGTTACCCTGCTTTGGCAGGAGGGTTGGACTAGATGACCCACAGAGGTCCCTTCCAACCCCTAAGATTCTGTGATTCTGTGAAGCTGGGTGCTTCGAACCATTGTAAGTAAATTTTGCATTAAAATCTTGGTGTCGGAGTAACTTAAGGGTTCACTCTCCTGCTTGCAGTAAATATGTCCCATTTTCAGTTTCCTGTGTAATATATTCCTTAAGTCTTCCATTAGTGTGTCAGCCATTTCTGGCCATCGTGAAAAACATACACCAATAAAAACATACCATTTCCGAGTCAACAGCATACACTATTTGTTTTACTCGCTTTGAAGACGTATCACAGACCACCAAAAATGCTTCCTGCAAATAGTCATAGCTTATCTTTAGCTCTTTAAGATTCTCTTCAGGAATATTCCTGTGACAAAACTTTAAAAATTCTTCTGTCAACTTCATGTCCTTTTTTAGGATAATTGCAAAGGTAGCCAGTCCTGATTCAAATGTCTACAAAGAGAATATATATAAAATGCATTAAGTTACTAAGCAAGAAAGATGCTTAAATCTGAATTACTTTAATTATATTTGAAATCTCGCTTTATCTGAGGGCTTTTCCTAGCACTCATCACTGGAGTAACAGGCATAAAGAACACTTTACTTACCTCTAGTTGCTCCAGTTCATCTTTTAGTATTTCCAGGTTGTTACTAATAGGCTGCTGGTTATTTAGGTGGCTTTTCATATCTTGAACCACTGCCAAATGTCCTCGCATTTTCTCTGTTAACTTTAAACACTGCTGTACTCCATCAAACTGAAATAACAATAAGAAAAACGTTTTCCAAATGAACCGACTTGAAAATAAGCAACAGAAGTCCTTGTTTTAATTATAATTGTTTTAAATTTATCATTTAATTTTTCAACCATTTTTCCAGTTTAATTATTCTCTCCTGCACTTGGAAGGATTCATGCGATTCCTTTAACACAGGATACATAGCACATACCAGCTGTTGTTACTTACCGTGCTGGTGGGGGTGTCCTCCAGGACTGCTTCTTTTGTTTTGAAAACAGGCTCAGCAAAGCCTTTGGACAAGCTGTCTGTCTTCCCATGTTCCTGGTCACTTTTCCAAGCAATGGCTGTGTCATCTGCCAATGTTTTCTCTTTAGCAATTTCTGATCCAAATTCCGACTGTTCTGTTGAGAAAAGAGTACAAAGCCCATCTACTCTGCCTTCACCCTCTCCTTCTGTTGTGATACCAGCAACCTGTGAGCTCGTAAGCAAACCACTTATCAGCTCTTCTAATTTGCTTGTACTTTCATCTCCAGGTGAGATTTGAAAAATCTCCAGAAGTTCAGAAGCAGTAAGTTTCGAAACAGGAGCTTTCGCTTCTGTTTCGCTCTTCCTTTTACCTAGATCCTCTGTCTTTTGCTTGCAGGATTCCTGCTTCAGAATATCACGAAGAAGATCAGGACTTCTGCAATCAGGCCAAAGCAATAAAAGAGCATCACTGTCCTTCGACTCCGCACACGGTGTGGTAACCTTTAAAGCAGTTCTAACAGCATTGCTTATTTGCTTGAAATTTGCCCCACTAGACGTGTCACTCCCAAGCTGGGTGCTTCGAACCATTGTAAGTAAATTTTGCATTAAAATCTTTGTGTCGGAGTAACTTAGAGGTTCACCCTCCTGCTTGCAGTAAACATGTCCCAGTTTCAGCTTCCTGTGTAATATATTCCTTAAGTCCTCCATTAGTGTGTCAGACAATTCTGGCCACTGTGAAATACCTTCCTTAACTTGAAAATCTTTGCAGGGTCCTGTTTCCTTTTGTGATGACTCCATGGACACTTCTTTTTTGAAACCATTTCCAAGGGAAGAAGTCTCACTGGCCATGAAATTTTCTCCCTTTGTGTTTTTCAGCGTCTCATGTTCCTTCTGGGCACCGTAATTGAAGTCAGCCCCTACGCTGCTCAGAACTGCAGAAGAAACATCAGTGGTATGGGTAGGACTCCCAGAACGCAGCACTTCACTCCCTTCCCCTGATTCTGTGGCATCCTGAATACCTCCTAAAGCATCTGCTCCTACTGGGGAAAATTCATTATCATTGCTGCTCTTGTTTTCTGAAAAGTCTTTAAGAACATTGCCAGTATTTTGACAGATAAGCCTCCTTGTTTCTTCAGTTATGCTAATTTCCTTTGGTTTCACTGTATCAGCTGGGGCAAAAGAGCAAGTGTTAAATTCACTTGAATGCATTTCTTCCCTGTTTAGCAGAAAATCCTTTTCATTCTGTATACCCTTTTCTCCTCTTTCTCTGTCCTCAAAGAAACAGGATTCAGTTTTAGCTAATTCTGAATGGTCATCATCTTTCATGTCTGTTGTATACAGTGTCAAAGAAGCAGAAATGTTGAAATCTCTCTTAAATTCATCTGATTCTGCACCACCTCCACTGTCAAGCAAAGCTTGATCAACATTTGCTTGTTCTTTACTTGAAAAAGGAGCTTCTCTATCAGCTTTAACTACTGATGCATCAAATATTTCCCCAAGGCTTTCCATCTGAATGGGACTTTTACTGAGCCCCATGGAATCACATTCCTCCATAACGTTTACTCTATTTTTATTTTCTGTAAGAATTTCAGAACCTCTTCCTATTTGACCATGCTTCCTACTGGTGACTGGATGTACTTGGTCACTAAGTGAACTATCACCATCATTCATATAAGGCATATCCACAAGCAATTTATTGTCCATTTGGGATGAACTCTCCTTCAGTTGTTCCATACCAGCCGTATCATTTAATACTTTTGCCTCTGCAAAAACTGCTTCCCTCTGCTTCTGCCCAAGATTCAAATGTAACACTGGCATGGTACTACTCTTTGTACTCATACTATGAATAGAGCATTCAGAGAGAAGCATATTTGTGTGAGTACTTTCATTATCATCAGTAGCTCTCTTTGTAATTGGGAAGGCTGTTAGGCTAATGTCAGATGCCTCAATATCATCAAGAAGCTGAGAACTTTGAACCTTAAGCTGTGTTTTATTATTTTGTTCACTCTTACAGTACATCCCTTTGGTGTCAAAGGTATTTTCAGACTGAATAGGCTCAGTGGTATCTTGTGGCATGTGTTTACTTTTGACACAAGTCCCATATTCTTCTTCTGTTTCCTGCTGCCTGTCTTCTTCGCTGGTACATGTAAGATTAACACATCCTTCCTCAGAAACTTCTGATGCAGATTCATATTTTCCTGAGGATAGTTCTTCATCTTCATGGTTAGACTGGCATTGCAAAGTATACTCTCTCTTCTGGCCGAAAGAATAGCAACAGTCATCAATATTCTGATTATTTTCATTGCTATTTTCCGTGTCTCCTAAAGAAATTAACTGCTGGTTACCTTTATCTATACATTGATGGTGTGAGTAAAAAATACCTGTTTCTTCATCACTGTCAGAATCAGTGTCAGAGTCATCATAACTATCATAATCCTCCTCATAATCCTCCTCCTGTGTTCCTTCAGATTCATCCTCATAGGAGTCACTTTCTGCTTTCATTTTATCTTCCTCATTTCTGTCTCGTACTTCCACTTTATAAATGTTCTGTAAAGAACTAAGGCCTCCCTTCTTTCCTCCTTCAGTCTCTAGAGTAACTGGTAATTTTTGCTCCTTCTCTCCGAAGCTCCCTGTTCTATGCGTCTCCTCCTCAGGGATTCTCTCCATAGTTTCGGCACTTGCAGAAGCTGTATTTACGTTCTCAGGTAGACCTGTCAGATTTACATGCACACTCTCTATATTACTTGCAAGTTCTTGAAAAAAGCTGGTTTCTTCTCTCAGGGTTATTAGACCACCTCTCCCCTTTAGAAAACCTAAAGGAACTGATGTTCCAGACTGTTCTGGCTCTGGTGCATCATCATCCTCTACCTGCAAGGTATCGAAACCATCATCACCTTGAGAAGTGTCATAGGAATCATCGTCATCAATTTGTGGAGTATCATAAACATCACTGTCATCATCATCAACCTGAGGCGTTTCATAGGCATCATCATCATCAAACTGGGAGCTGTCGTCTTCAGAGGCTACCTCACCACATGTATGCTGCAAGCAGTTATTTTCAAACTGTAGGATGCCATCACTCCCTTCTACTGACGAGTCAGAACTACTGTCACACACAAGTAACTTGCTGAATGTAAGATTGCTTTCTTCTACTGTTAGCCTTTGTGCTGTGCTGTTACTGTCCCCCATAGGTGGTCCACCACGTATAACAGTATCGCCATGCACTGAAGGCTTGCAGTGCACGTCTCCACTGTCTTCCAGACACAGCTTACTCCGCAAATCCGTACAACCCTCCGAGGGTGGCCTGCCACGTATATAAACACAGTCCTCTAGTGATGGCCTGTTAGGTACATCAGTGTAGTCCTGTAGAGGTTGCTCGCTATATCCATTACCTTCAAACTGTAGTGTGTCACCATACTGACTAACCATTTCTTCTGGAAGTCTATATTTAGTATCTGTACTCATGGAGGAACCAAGACTTCTCTGAAAATCGTATTTCTTGTCGCTACCCGGGACTATTCTGCTATTGTCAGCTTGCAGTATGTGTGGCCCATATTTTGTGCACCTTTCCAGCTCTCTCCAGGTTTCATTATCTGATAAATCTTTCACACTCAAGGAATTTTGTAAGGTTTTATTATTCTTGTTTTCATTACCCAGACTGGCTGCCACATAAATCTCTTCTTTCTCTGTTTCTGAAATAAGATTTGGATTTGAGTCATTTGGAAGATATCCTCCAGCGTTTCCTGATTTTGCCTTCTCGTTGTTATGCTTACACAGTTCTGTCCACTCAGAAACCTCCAGAAGACCTCTGAGTGTATTTCTGTTCATGGAATTTTGGGTGCTATTTACTACATTTCTAAGTTCTGTAGGGCTAGTTAACAATGTTTCCTGTGTATATTCTGATTGCTCAGTACCAACAGCATTGCAAACATCTGCTCTACACACACAGAGATCTTCTCCCTCTGAAGATATGTAACTCCCAAAATCTTCAAACTGACTTAATTTCCTGTTATTAGAAGTATTCTCAGCACCTGAGAGATCACCCTGAACACTGCCTGTGACATTAGGAAAGTGGACACTGCCAGCTGACTTTTGATTAATTCCTTTCGGGCTTATATATTTGTTATTAAACTCTATTTCTGACAGATCAGCATTGTATGCAGCACCATCACCTTCCAGCAACATATTGATGGCTTCTTGCAGTTGTCCATCATATAATAAAAGTCTTCCTCCAGTGTTTGCATCCATATAACTATTTATCATCAGATAACATATGAATAATTTCTTAGCTTGATCTAAATTATGACATACAGGGTCTTCTGTGGAAGAATCTTCATGTTCCTCCTCACGGTCATGAAATACAGATGGCAGGAACTCGTACGTCGATAACCATTTTGCAGCATTTTTACAAGTGGACTCTAATTCCTGTAAATTGGGCATTTTATCAGGTAAAGTCACATTGGTCAAAATAGATACAGCATTGATGTCTATTATCCCTGATTGTGCAGCCTTATCTAGACTGACTATTTCACAAGTTTCTGGAATGTAAAGTGCAGCTATTTTCTGTCTATCATTTAGTATTTTGAATGCCAGCTTGTTTGTTATCATCTCTTGGTGCAAAGAAGTTGATACGGGGAATATTTCACCAGTGTGAGGCCAAATAAGTCCAACAAAGCCTCTCTGTGCTTCTAACACCAGCAACGCACTGGTAGATGATATTAAGTTGCACTGCACAGCTTCATCAACAGTCAAGCGTTTTCCTGAATTTGGACAAAGGATTCCACCAGTCTGAACCTGATGTGTGAGGATCCCACAAGCAGTGTCCTGATCTATCATCCCTTGTCTCATGGCCTCTTCCACCGTCACTCGCTTCCCTGAGTCAGGGTCAACTATACCTCCAGACACTAACTGAGCACCCAGCAGCCTGAACATCGTTTCCCGATCGATGAGTCCTTCATGGGCTGCCCTCAAAACAGTTACCTTCCTTCCACATTTGAACGTGATTCTACCTTTTTCTTGTGGTCTCACAGGTAGGAGTCTTAACCCTGTTTTTTCATCCATTATGCTTCTACGAACCATCTGTTCAAGGGAAATCTTCTCAGCACAGCTAGGGTCTATGAGATCTTTACATGTGTCTTGTCTTTCCAGAAGCTTTGCATATAATGTTGGAGAAACCAGATTTCTCTGGAAAGCACTCTGCAAAGTCAGGTTTTCTCCAGTAGATGGCAAAATCAACTGCCCACTTGCAAGCTGATTCTCAAGAATTTTAATAGCCAAAGGTTCTGAAATTAGACCTTGTTCTAAAGCTGATACTACTGGAAGATTTGATAATGATGATTCTGAAATAAGCTTCTTTGCATTACTCAGTTCCTGCAACTGCAACAGAGTCTGCCCATCAATTAAGGCACAAGCTTTAGCTTCTTCCAAATCATAAGATACTCGTAATTCTGGAGAAATTATTCCAGAAAGGATGAGCTGATTCTCGAGCAATCTAATTCCAGTGTCATAGTCAATAAAACCTTTTAAAATAGACTGAAAGACTGAATGGACTTCTCCAGTCGTTTGGTCAGTAACACCAGCAATGACTTTATTCACCTAAAAAGGAATACAAAAGAAAAGCTATCACTATTTTCAGACTGCGCATTTTAAATTTTCTTTTGATTTTGAACGTGTGATAAGCGTAAAAACATGTACTTACCAGGCCTGGAGGAATGCTGTGAATGTTAGCAGCTCAAATGGGCAAGTGATCTATGTCAGTCATTCAACAGCACACGATGTGATAAAAGATTTTAAATCAACATGCATCTGTGAATTGAAAACCTATGCTTTGCACACATAAATAGGGTTAGTGAAAGACAATAGAAGACATGATTGCAGAGTAAGCAAATAGAACATATACCTGAAAGGCAAATTTTCATGCTCTAAATGTCTGTGAAAGGTTAGAATATTCAGAAACAGTATGTGATTCAAAACAACCATGCTATTCATGTTTACAGCATACAGCACTTCTTTATATACACCCAACAATATGGAATCAGGTACTCTAGCACCAAATGTTGCGTTTAGTTTGCATGGAAAGCATGAAGTCAGTTTGGCAACATTATCTGAACTAATTATACGGACACTGCCTCTGTGTGTATATGAGAACACTCATTTGCAACATAGTTTTTGATAATTCCATACTTCAGATTAAGATCCTTTAACAAATGTATTTGTAGTGCCTCAGAGCTAATGATGTTATGTGATCCCATTTTCATATCCACATAAATTTTAAGAAAAACTGAAAGTCAGTCTCTTCTAGGACATTTCTGAGTGATATAGGGAAGAGATTAACGTTATTTTATGGTGTCACTTTTGCAGCAGAAACAAAGATTCATCTAGCAGTCAAAGAATGGCTTTCAAGAGAAGAGTTAAGAGATGAATGATTTATCTTTCTTCATGCAAGGCACACATTATTAAGACTCTTTACAAAAAAATATGATGAGCAGAATGTTCATATGCACAGGTAAGGTCACACACAGTATTCCACAGCAAATGCACAAAACCTTCAGTCAATCAAATCTCAAATTTCTTTATACACTGTTAATCGCAGCTGCTTCTTTCACTGATCATGTGGGGTTCCCAAAACCATGCAGCAAACCTCAAGAGAGACTGAAATGCAAGTTTCTGTCTTGTTACCTTTTCTTCCATCTTTTCATCACTGAGATACTGTGCTTCCTGCAGCTGCTTCAAAGCTTCATTAGATAACAAACTGTAGCTCTCCTGGAGGGATCTGACTTGCCTTTCCATTTCATTTCTCTCTTCGTCTGTCATTCTATTATAAAAAGAAAAATTAAAATGGAAGAAGGAGATCGCCAAGTAATTTGTAACCTGCAGCAAGTGATCTGCTTACCTGTACTTCAAAAGGGGGGGGGGGGGGGGATTGGTAGAAGTAGTCTGAAGAAAATATAGCCTAATTATGACAATGTTCAAGAAAGCTACGATCTGCTTGTAGTCATTCAGGAAAAGAAACTACATTCATCTGTAATCTACTTTATCACTAAAGTATTTAACATTTGTGTGTGCCTTTATCTACTGATTACCAGTCAACACAGGTAACTTAGCTAGCAAGGAGTCATGATATATCTCAGCAATTTAGCAGCTTAAACAGTCTGATTTTGGACACAGATAAAAGAAAATAGTGCCACATAGTTCAAGTACTAGTTTACTACTAATTTGTTAATTATTTTGACTTCAAAGGAAAATTACTATCTAACATATTTTAAGCTGATCAGTTATACAAAGTTAGCCAAATTACTGAAATAAAAAAAACTGTATCAAGCTTCCCCCAAATGGGATGACAGAATTATAAAATTAAAGAAAAAGACTGACATATCTGTACGTGAAATGTAATTGGAACTGTAAGATGACAACATGATTTCTTTTCAAGCAAACAGTATGTACTGATTCAATTAATTTATATTACTTCAAAAATAAAAAATGACATACTTGTCACCGTGCTTAGCTAAAAATGACTGAGTAGTCTGCAGAGCTTCAGCTATTTGTTCTTTCTTAGTTGACATTTCATCCAGGGAGATCTGAAAAATAAACAACCTGTGTTCAAGACTTAACTACGCACATACATAAAAACAAAACCAAACAAACAACATAGTATTTCTATCTGGGACTAAGCTCAATAATATAAGAATTTGTGATTTTTTTTCTTTAAACACTCGCTGTTCCTAGAATGATATTATTTACTATGGAATTGTATCATTTATATATTGGTAAGTTGTCATGCTAAGCCTTTCGGTTGAATAAGTTACTTGTATTAGAAAACTACTGAGTGAGATAAAGAGAATTCATTTTTAAATGTTATTTGTTTCAAAATTAATCAATTACTTAAAACCACTTATTACACTTGACATAGTTTAAAGCAGCTTTATAAAAATATGTGTACAATGGTCATGTTCAAGAAGTTGCTCACCAAGATGAAAGGTAATAACTTCTTAAAAAAAACACACTAGATGGCAAAAAACCTTCATGAAATTCAATGCTGGAGACAATGCAGTATCAGTCACTTGAAAAAGAAAATAATTCTTTATTAATATTCTCCCCACTGTAATTTCTGTGTCACCCCCACTAAAGCACTTGCTTTGGCAGAGGAACTTGTGAGAATTTAATCTCTTAATTTTTCCGAGAAACTGCCTGCAGTCTCTTCAGGGAAAAACATTCATTTTGGATAAGTAAAGGCAAAGAATCCAAGGGGAGCCTAGGACTTCATTAGCAAGCCCGAGATATGATCAATGTTGGTGCTGCGAGAACTCTATGAAGGAGCTTGGGCCCTCCATGCACCTGGGTCTGGACACAACCAGTTCTGTCCCCGTATGCATTGCCTCAAAGGGCCTGAACATGTTCTTGAACACTTTGCCATCACCACCAGCAAGCCACAGTCCCACCACTTGTGCTGCCTGGACAAAAACCAAGAGAGCAAGCACTGTAAGCACCACACAAGAAGATGATGTGAGCAGGCTGAGGCAGCAGGTATGGTCATGAGCTCCACTTTGCTTGGGGAACTGGTATCACTGCAGCTGCTGTGTGAGCCCCATCACTACTGGCATCAGCTTCTCCACCCACTCCATGGCTACACCACACAGCAACCCCAAACCTCCCTGTGAAATGTATTTCAGCTGACTTTAGCTATCAAATCACTAGTCCACACGTTTCTACAAAACTTGTAAAGGCACCTGTGCTTGTCAGTGGAGATACACAACCAGGCACCTCTGGAGGGCGCTGCTAGCTTTCTGGGCTGTTTCACACAGGAAGGAAATGCCCTCGGCAAACGCCCATCTCCCATAGGCTTGCAGAAGCCAAGGTAGCTAACTCACGCATTACTCACTGAGGGTTCAGGCTGGATGGGGAAGATGCCACCCATAATTGCTGTAGTAAGCTGAGATGCTCTAAGGGGTTGAGCGCTAGCCCAATGCTGACAAAGGTTTGCGCTCTTGTCATTAACAAGGGCAGAAAAAACCAGTGTTGAATGTTTTTGCAAACCCTGATCCTAACTAGTAGTGACTTACCAATCAATATGCTCAAATCAATACTAGCTTACTTCCTCCTATAGATACAGGGACAAACTCTGTAACAGAACTAGCACTGGTCCTCTATAGAACAAGCAGCACGCTGGGACCAGTGGCCACCAGGACTGCCGACCTGCCCACCAGCAAGCTTGATTTATGCTCACCTTGCTCCAGTGGCTCTAACCAGCACAGATGACCCAAATAAACCCACAGGAACAGGCCGCCAGGAGGGCCAAAATCACATTTGCATGACCACACATCCAGCCCTGTACTGGGGGATACGGAAAAGACAGTGCTCTGTCCCTCTGCTGCTCGGTGTGCAGGTAGACTCCCACCTACTGACATCTTTTTAGGTGTCACTGAACTATTCTGTGGGACAAGCCTAACAGGGGAGCTGTTGGAAATGATAGGAAACTTCACAGATGGAAATTTATGGTCAGTTACAACTGTACAAGACAACCACCCATCTTCAATAGAAAGGCGGCAAGATGGGCCACCGCAGCAGCCTGTGGACTGGTGTGGTAACGAAGAGGGTTAGGCAAGACCTGCTGTGTTCCCTAAGACAGGAATTTTGACTGTTCTATAAGAAGAGGCCCCCTCAGAATAACTTTTTAAAAGCAAATGAAAAGAAACCTGGCCCTCAGGGCCCTCCTGCCCACCTTCTCCTTCCTGGTGCGAGGGTGGAAGTCACCAGGCGTGTCCACTGAACTACTGCAGGAGAAAGGGGCAGAGCTACAAAGCGCCGTCCTGCCAGGATGCACTGTCCCTCTGCGAAGGCTGAGCTATGGTGTTGCAGGGTCTAGTTTCTCTAAACAGACATTCTGCTCTGTCAGAATACATCACAGGCCAGGCCTGCAAAAAGCAGCTTGCACTTCTTCCTGAGTAACGTGTTTGCGTCCCTAAACACTGATGTTCATTTACCCGGCTCTTCACTCACAACCAAATGTGAAATTACATCTGTAGTAAAATGTGGATGGCGATGTGGAGGTAAAAAGTACTTATGCAATATTTTGTCATTCGAATCAACACAAAAAGCTAAAAAGAGGAAGTGTTATTTTACCAAAAGACATCTGTGTACCTGCTGCTTAGGCAAATCTGTCTTTTCAGCTTTTTCTCCTTCTTCTTTGCTGAGTGTCTTGCTGAGGTTTGACACCCATTTCAGTAAATCCCCAGCTTTCTCAACATGTTCCTTCTTTTCTTCTTCCACTGACTTCTGATGAGCACCACGAATTGTAAAAAAATATGTAAATGTAAATTGTTGGAATATTTAACATTCATGTTCATAGAAACACAGTTCTACCACAATGGCAGTATGATCATGTAAACAAAGTGATTTCTTTTTATTTATCACCACATGCATTACTATGACACTTTGATGTAGGAACAAAAATGCCACATAATTATAGACATAAATGATTTGTAATTACGATTACGATGCTTATTCATACAAATGTACATTCATTATAAAATGATTGATATTAAGAAAAAACACAGCTTCCCAGCCATTACTCAGCAGATAAAAATCTAACCAACATTTGCATATAAAGTATCTTTGAATTGCTGCCTTTGCATTACCCTCAGGTGTAGATATGTACAGCCTGCACAGGATATTACTATTTTGCAATCTATGAACATGGATTACTAAATTACAGTTAGGAAGAATACACTGCTTTTATGTCTACAGAAACAAAAACAATAAAAGTAAAATCCCAAGACTTCATTTTTTTTGTGCACAAGAAAATATATTTCTTTTTACAGTAGTACAACTTGTTAGTAGTTGGAAATTTATCAATACTTTAAAAACAAGCTTAAGGCCTTCCATGCATCATAAACAGAGCAAAAAAACATTTATTTTAATGATTTTTTTATTTGATATGTAATTGTAATTCATTGGCCTATTAGAGCATGAAAACTATTCTAAAAAAACCGCAACCTGAAGTGAGAGGAAAAAAAAACAAGATATGTAATTTTATGATGTGACTAGCCCATTAAAATTAATGAAATAGCAGTGTGAGAAAAGTTTCTTGTGCATACATGTTTACTGGATGGCAGATTTAACCCTTGCATGCTCTTTTGCCACTTTTGTAAAATAAATTTTATTTGCAAATTGGTTTGTGATATTAAATGAAGTAATCAGGTCACATAGAATACTGCACTGTCTTCATTTGCAAAATGGACACCTGATTTTTAATATAAGAATCCCATCCTAATCTCACCTAAATCTACCCATTTGCACTAACATTAACTTCGCCATCCTCAGTACAATCTCTGATTTATAGTACCTACCTATAATATCTTACAATGTCAGATAAAGCCTTCAGGTAAACCCTGAACACATATCTGCATTCTGAAATTACGAATCTGCCTAAGTTTATCTAAATATTTCAACTTTATAACAAATAATATATAAATCCAGGTTTCACATTTTAAACTAATTAGTGGTCTATATTAATTAGTTTTACAGCAACTCATTATTACATTAGACAACACATTTACAGTTTTCCATAAAGGTCATCATAGATCTTTTTCCTTGACTTGAATGCGTTTTAAAGCAGGCCCCAAAATGAGTACCAATATCTTTGTTCCATTATGAATTGTAGTAAAGACTGGAAATTCCCGTTTTCATGGGCTGAGCTGCTTCCAACAGTCGCAGCCCAGTGTGGCAATCAAACACAGCTCTGTCTAAAGCTTCTTTATAGGTTAACTTCTTCTTCGTTTTTGGGCATGTTATAATTTTAACATACAGTTTTTCATCTTTCATCTTCGTAGCTGTGACAGCATCAATAATACCACTCTTAATTGCATCCTCCAGCGTTAATCTGGAATGAGACTTTGGATCTATCAACCCACCAGTCAAGTACTGGTATTCCAGGCAGCGCATACCCATTTCTTTGTCTACAGCATTTAACTGCATAGCTTCAACAGCTGACAGAACTGTGTTCCTTACAGGGTGAATGATCCCGGTAAAGACCAGTTCACACTGCTCGATTTGCTTGGCACAACCATCATCAATTAACTCCCTTTGGAGGGCTTCTGAAACATTGTACCTTTTCCCAGTAAATGGATCAATTATGCCTCCTGTACTAACCTGAGCTTCAAGACATCGGAGGGCAGTAATTCTATCTACCAAGTTTTTGCGGGAGGCTTTTAAGACTGGAATTCTTTCATTGGTTTCAGAAAGCCAGAACCCTGCAATAGGGCTGTTTAAATCTTTATTTGGCTGTGAACTGCTAACTAAAATATCACCAAGCTCATTAGCTGTGATTAAACCCTCCTTGTATTTATTGACTAATGCTCTGCCAATTCTACCCCGATTTAAGCTCTCCTCAATATTAAACTGTATACCAGTTTTAAGATCCGTAAGCAAAAGAAAAGAATTCCCATCAGAGTCAAAACATGTAGACTCCTTCCAATCAAATTCCTGTTTTGAAAGCTCAAGATATGTAGCTTTATCAACATAATTTTTTTGATAAGCCTCATATGAAGTCATTTCAGCGCCTGTTTCAACATCTACTACAGAAATTTTATGACTTTTCTCTGCTGATGGGCTGCTTATTTTCCTTTCACCAAGTGGAAGCAGAAAGCATTTACTGCTTACACTGAACAAACACATTTTCAGCAAATCACAGTAGTACATCACTTTCCTGCAATTTGGATTGTGAAAACATTTTGCATTACTAGAAGGTTCATGCAAAAATTTTAAAATTGTGTTATTAAGCAAGCCAAGCTGCACAGCGGTTTCTGGAGGTACACGGACACTTCTTACAGGATCAATCACTCCCCCACTTGCAATTTGAGCCTCAAGGATACTTTTACCTTTTTGTCTTTCTAGAAGTCGAGCTTCCATAGCCTGATACACAGAGAACACTTTCCCAGAACAGCAATATCCCAAAACAGCTTTCTCTGCCTCAAGCAGTCTACTCTTGAATTCACTATCTGCAAGCCCTCTAATGACTGAATCATCAACAGAGAATTTCTGACCTGTTGTGGGATCAATGATGAAACCAGTAGCTGCCTGGGCCTCTAAAAATGCTAATGACAATGCTTTTGCTATGATCCTTCTCTTTGCTGCTGAAGCAAATGAAATTATTTCTTTGCTGGATTCAAGGTACAGCCCAGCTATAGCTGTAGGTTTAGTTAAAAATTTTTCAAGATTTTTCTGAACTTGATCAATAGTTTTCTGCCCTGAACGGAGCTGCTCAACTGTGAGCCTGTCTAGAAGCTTAACTTCAGTCAACTGCCTGGCAGTTACATCACATCGGAGACCTTGAAATTTAATATCATCACATTCCTCCGTAAAATATTCCAACTGAGTGTCATCATCAACAGTTTGCAAAATCTCTTCCCCTAAGAAAGAGCTCATCTTTGCAAAGTCTTCTCTCCTAAACCTTTCGGATGTTTTGTATCCCTCAAACATCCTCTCTTCATTACCAAAAGGCTTGTCCTTTTCTTGGTTTAAAGTTGTGACTTCAACATGCATGTCATACTGCTTGTTCTTCGCTATCTGTGAATAGGAATTTTTTGACACAGTGAGAAATACATCTGCAGAACTATGCTGTATACAATTCACTCCTAAATCCACCACCAGAGAAATAAAAGGGAGAACATGAATGTAAGTCAGAAAGGAGAACTGCTACTAGCATTGGAGAGCAGAGAAATATAGATAGCTAGAATTTTAAAGTGCACTTGCCATTTCAAATCTTTATTCAGTAACAGCAATATGACTAGACTCAGCAACAGTAACTGCTGCTTGTCACCTTACCAACTTAGCGCTGTTAATCAAAGCTCATTTGACCAATAATGATCCAATGGTGTATGTGAATTCCTATCTCCAATACAAAGATTTAAAGTAACATGTCTTAGATATTAACAAATCTGCCACAAAGGTTTAATGAAAAGCTTCTTGTGTAATGTAAGAATGAAGGGGTCCCCTTCACCAAGGTAAGAATATCAGAAATACTAGAGAGAATGCAGAATAGTGACAAAGCATAAATAAAACCAAAATAGACTAGTAACAACCAGCACTAGGAAGGCAAACCCTCACAAAACATAGTGTGTACCTCCAAGGGATGCAGTTTTACCACTCCTAATTCATGTTTCTTGTCTTCTCCATGTCTAACAGTTTGTCTGGAACTGTGCAGGTTCCTGTTTCTCATTTTTTCCCCTTCAGATGTTCCAGAGATTTGGCTTGCTTTATCAAAAGTTATCTGGAACTGCGTACTTGTTTGAGAAACAAACTCTGTGAAAGATTGTGGGCTTGCATCTTCTTCTAGCGACTGGTTTATTCTTGACATCTGGAACTGCACCTCTCTCGGTATCTTATCATCAGCACTCACGTACAATGTGTTTTCTTCTATCTGATCAGATTTAAAACCTGATCTCTCTTGTTTCTGCCTTAACAAAGGTGAGCTAGGCTGTGCATGTGGAGGAAGCTGCCCAAATTGTCTAGCTGTGGTGTCACTCAGGTAATTGAAATCATTCCCTCTTCTCTCACAGCTCAATTTAAATCCAGAATCTTGGAGTTTATTATTTTGCTGAACTTCATTCTGAAGCAAAAGAAACCTGTGTTCGCTCTCCTTGACCTGCAGGTCCATTTTGTGTTTCAAGCTCTCAACCGTGCGCTTCTGCACTTCCAATTCTTCCTCAAGTTTCCTGCACTTCTGGTGATAGTCCATTTCAGCCTGCTTCCCTTGCTGTAGTTGTTCGTGACATTTCTTAAGCCTTTCTTGCAGATCTTCCATTTGTATCTTGTACAACGTGATGTTCTCCTCAGCCAAATGCTTCTCCTGCTGAAGAGTAACACATTCTAGTTTTATGCCAGAAATGTCCTTTTCTGTGATGCTGTGGGATTCCAGTAATTTTTCAACTTTTTTCCTAAACTCCTCTGCAGAGTGTTTAAACTTGATGGATTCTTCCTGAAACAGAATCATCTTCTTGCGTGCCATTTGTTCATCCAGAGTCTTCTGATGGAGTTCATCCTGTATTTTTTTTAATTTACTACTTAGCTCTTGTATATGGGCTTGTTGTAGTTGTATCTTCTGCTCATTCACTCTCTTTTCCATAGTTAGAGCGTTCATTTGGGCATTTAGATTTTTAACTTCCCGGTCAATGGTTAGGGTGGAAGCACTTTGTTTATCACATTTTTGTTTATATTCACTAGCCAAGTCTTTTGTTTTTTCTAGATCAACTTCTAGGCTTTTGATTTTACATATGAATTCTTGCTCAATTATTGTTTGCTTGTGCAATTGTTCATTTGTTGTACGCAATTGCTCTTTGAAACCATCTGCTAAGGCTTTTAATGCATCATTCTTCTTCTCAATACTTTGTTTTTCCAAAGCCACCTTCTCTGATTCAGACTGAATTTGCTTCATCAGTAGTTCTGTTTCAGTATTCCATTTATTAAGGTCCTCTATCTTTTGTTTCAACGTTTCTGACACCTGATTACTTTTAGCTAATTCATTCTTCAGCATCTGAATTTCCTGCTGGTTTTCTTTCTCTGCTCTTGTTTTTTGAAGCAACTGTTCTTGAATCTTCTTATATTGGTCTTGAAGATTATTTGCTTCTCCTTTGCATGACTGTGTTCTGTGTTCAGCTGCCAGCTTCTCTTTTTGAAGAGAACTGATTTGTGAATTTAAATGTTTGATAGTGATCTCAGTTTTTGTCTGTGATCTAGTTAATTCCTCTACTTCTCTTTTTAGCTGTGTCTTCTCTTGCTGAACGGATTTCAGCTGCTCCTCATAGCTCATCTTAATTTTCTTAAGGTCTACAGCTTCTTGCATCACCTCTTCAGCTTTACCTGTGGTTCTATGCAGCTGCTTGTCCAGCTCTTTCAATTGTTGCAAATATCCCTGCTCTGCTTGGTCTTTTTCCTCCAACTTCATTTTTAGGCATTTAAGTTCACTATTGACTTTATCTAGTTTTTCTTTTAATAAACGAGACTTTTCTTCTGTTGATGATTTCTGAAGCTCAGTTTCATTCAGTTCATATTTCAGGTCTTTAATAGTTTTATCAGCTTTTTTGTTAGCAAGGGTTAGCTCATCTATCTTCTGTTTAAGCTCTTCCACTTTTCTAGCCTCTTGTTCCTTCTGGAAACTTGTAATTACAGAATCAGTCCTACACTGGCTGCCTCGTCCAGCTGTGAAAGTTGGCAGCGAAGTTTCTCTAGTTACAGAGTACCTGCCTTCAACAACCTTCCTTCTGGCTTCAGTTTTCTCTTTTTCTTGCAGCTTTATTTCTGATAGATTCACTCTAAATTCAAGATCTCGTTCCATTTGCTTTATCAGTTTCATAAGTTTCTCCTCTCCTTCTGTTTTTTTCTTCAGCTCCTGCATTAAGGTTTTTTTTTGTTGCTCTAAATCATGAAGATTAGTATCTTTTCTTCTTAGATGCTCTTCAAGGTTTCTTCTGGTAAAGGTGCTTTCTTCTATTTGACTTCGAAAAGCACGGAGGTTTTCTTCCATTATACTTCTTTGAGTCTCTGCCTGAAAAATGAGCTTCCTTACACACTCCAACTCCTGCTCTGCATCTGCTTTCTCTTTCTCAACATTCTCTAGATCTATATGACACTGCTTTGCCTCTTGTTCAGCTTTGGTTTTCTGAAGACAGATCTCTTCCATGTCCTTTTGCTGCTTCTTCCGCTCTTTTTCTGCAGCTTCCCTCACTTTAGGGAGCTCCTGTTCCACCTGGAATTTCTGTTTCTTCACATCTTCCAACATCTCCTCAAGTGTTTTTACCTTTCCCATGAGTTTTCTGTTCTCATCAATTATGCTGTTTTGCTGTGCCATTAGATTTGAATACGCCTCACGCACTGATGCTTCCTCCTTCTTTAAAATCTGTAAAAGAACGAGATAAGTTGGAATGTACTTTTTGGAATACAGCATATGAAACATGTTAGGCTCTTCAAAAAGCAGAATGGAAAGTACTTACTCATATATATACGGTATGTCCAGAAAGTAGGACGAGCAGTTCCCACCACCATCACCTTCTCTTGATACAGTAAGCTTCAGAAGTTACCATTAGCCAAATATGAAACCCTTCATAAAGGCATCCACAAAGCGAAGAAGTCCTGAAGCCTCTCACTTCAGTCAGATGCCTCTTAGTGGTAAGCAGCGTCAAACAACAGCTCGCATATGCTTTTTCTCCAAACAAATAGTTAGAGCAAACAGTGAGCCAAACACTATGTGCAAGAATTCCCAAGCAGTAAGTGGCCTACCATTTCTGGATCAGTTCAGCAGGCCTTGGAAGAAGGATTTTATTTGCTAGCACAAATAACACAAGAGAAGTTTAGAAATCCCCTCCAAGAAAAGAATCAGTATCTGTAGCTAGAGCCAAGATGCATCAGCTCCAGAAAGAGAAGTATCTAAACCCCAGGACTTCTATGCTCCGGACTGTGCTCCACAGTCCCAGTGCCTCCATGGGCTCAGCTGGGGGATGGCAAGAGCACAGCTGCTCTGCAGTGCAGACACCAAAGTATAAACACGGTAATCGGGAAAAGGCTAGTGAAAACCAGTTGGCTAGTAGTCTCTGTATGTTGGCAGATCAAGGGAAACTCTTATAAGCAAGATGTGTATTCATCAGCAATAACATGGTTGAAATCATACATACCTTGTCTTCATTAGCACTGTTACAACGTTAGTTAAGAAATGTGAGATAACATGAGGCAAGAACAGACCTATAAGCCTATGATCATACACACATGGCATGAAGGGTAATTACAGCAACATTTTCAAACAAATGTTGGTCTAGTTCAAATTTACCAGATTTACTTGATTTTTCATGATATATGAAACTTATTTCCTAAAAGGCTAATGCAAAGGCAGCTTCTTCAATTCCTCTCCGTATTTCCCATGTCACAATCTTGAACAGACCCCAGTGGATACACAACATTTAAATTGATTTCTTATCACATCTCCTTTTATGCTCCCATCGACACAAAATCTAATGTAGTATGCTTGAAAAAGAATAACTAAAAATAGAGATACTACTTTCATTATTTCTAATTGACATGGCTGAGCATCAGCTGGGTGGAGAGCAGGATGGTACTTAAATAATAATACAAAATAAACATAAAAATAAATTTATAAGAATTTAAAAAATTAAGCATCTCAAAATACACAGTAATTAATATATCATTAGCATATTAATTGTTTAAATTATGTTCAATCAACTTTAAATCACTTGACCTTGACATATTTTGCGATTCAAATGTTGATTTAGATTGGTTCAGAATCATTCTTAAATTAACTCTTTCATTTGCATTGCACAAAAACTCTGGTACCTTCACAATAGTTGTGCTCCTTCTCTCTTCATTATTTCTTTTTTTTTGCTTTTCTTTTTTTTCAAGTGAGGCTTTTCCCCCTGTTTTTTCACAGGATGTTTTCTGGAGTTGATTGTTTTTTCCAGGTACCTTTGTCCCCTTACCTGTACTGTCCATTTCTGCCACTAGCCATAAGTCTTTACATTTCTGACCCTGTTCTAATCTGTCTTCTCCATGCCACTTCTCCCCCCTCACACTTAAATTGTCCAAATCAGAAATTTTACCCTGTGATCTTTTTTTCTCGCTTTCTTTCTCATCATGACTCAAATGTTTTGCTAATGCATGTTCTGATAACGGAAAACAATCCTCTCCTCCAGAAATAATTTCTGAGAGGGCTATATTTGCATTCAAATCTCCAGCATCTCCTAAAAATTCTGTACCTAACCTTGGATCACTCTGCACCGGTGACAGCTCAAAATGTAATCGATAAGATTCTAGGACTTTTGCTGCACACTGATTCACTGAAATATTTCCTGAAGAAACCGCCAAAATTTCTCGTGTTGTACTCTTGACTTCATTTGGATTTAGATTTGATTTTTCTAGGATTTCCCTTCCTGCTATAAAGTAACTTTTACCCAGAGATGGCCTGTGCAGTTTGTTTGTATCCCTTTCAAGACTACTAGAAACACCTGGACTGCTCACAGATTGCAAATTTAACTTGTTTTTTACACTTCCATTGTGCGCTGCCAGTTCTCTAAAAGAGGACGCAACTTTCTCTGAAGGCACTGCATCTCGTACACCTGGAAGAGAGTTGCCTTTTTCACCACACACTTGAAACTCTCTGTCTTCAGAGTTCAAAGTATTATGGCTATTATTTTCTGTAAAGCAATGTTCTTTATGCCAACATTCAAAATGAGTTCTTGGTGAAAAATGTTGCTGCTTGTAAGGGTTGATATTCAGGGCATGCTTTCCAGTTTTTGGAGTAACATCATCACTCTTCGTTGTTAGCTCAAAATTAGATTCTGATTGCATCTCACATTCTTCCTTTGCTGGAACATCAGTCTTTGCCTTTCTTGAAAAGTTTTTTCCTGTGGTTTTGTGTATCACTTCCAATTCAGGCAACTTCTTTGATACTCCCTCTGTTTTCTGCCTCTCGCCATTAACAACTTGCTCATTTAACATTTCATCAGGATCCTCAACCACACTCACACAGATCTCAGCTGAAACAAAACCATTTTCTTCTTTACTTTGATTACCAAAACCCATTAAATTCTCTTGCTCTGTATGTAGCTTATTTTCTCTGTTGCCACTAATGCTACTTTCTTGACCACTGAAATTTAAAAATCGCTTTAACGTTCTATCAGTTTTGATTTTATCATATCTGTCTACATCTAATCTTCTTCTGTGAATTTCCAATTTATTTTCTGCATGTTTAGGTGAACTGGAAGAGTTATCTTTTTGCAAATATTCCACATCCATCATGCTCTCATTAGGTGTGTCTTCCTCTCTGAATTCAACAGCTTCATTACACCCCAAACGCTGAAAGACTTCAGTTGACTTCACAGGTTGCTGGAGTTCACTCTCTTCTGGTAAGCTCTGAGCACGACAGCACATGGATTAAACTGATATATGATGGAAAGCATCTTATTTTTTCCTTATTCTGTGCATTAATGCCATTACTGTGACTTAGGAAGAAAGACTGGCATGGAAGAAAATCTTGGAACAATCACAGACTTCAGAGGTCTGATCCCAGAAGAAAAAAAATTATCATTCCTCCTTTGAAAAGGTTTATTCATTTTCTGATTTGCTACCCTGATTACAAAGAAAAAACCCATCAAATCACGCTGAGACTGGAAACCTACTGAGGTTATCTTCAAAGAAGCTATCAAAGATTTAGAAGGCTGCTGGAAGGTGAAGCAGGCTAGCAGATGGGAGGTGTCTGATTTCCAAAAAGCAGTCCTGGAAATTCGGAGCAGACTGAAACTCAAAAAATAGTTTAAAACATTCCATTTGCTCCTGAAGAACGTGAAGCCTATCGGCATTCACAGGTTTCGTCATCCTTGTTTCAATTCTTGTTCTTTGTTTCACTTTTTATCCTGGATACCACCAGCATTATTAGTCATACTGAATTATTAATTATAATGGCTACTTATCGACAAACATTATATATTTCCATCAGTATGCTCCACCACTTCATGATGCACAGAGATACATGCTGTTAATGTTAGTTTGTCCAGAGGGATTCAATAGCAAGAAAACCCAGTAAAGCAAAGCCAGTACCAGCATTCTATAACGTTTAAGAACTCTGTTTTTCTCTGCAATAACATGAAAATTTATTCTCTTACAAGAGTGTTTTCCAATTTTATGTAACTTACATGGTCTACATTTAATATGGGCGTTATTCTAGAGATATGCACTGTATAAACAATACTGAAACACTGTAGTCCTTAAAGAGTGACTATACGATCTCTTTCGGAGAGAAACATTTCAAAAGAAAATGAAGTATTTTTTTCTCAATTGTGTGGAAGTTTGATTCCGCAGCAAGCATGTATTTTGAGTAATTTGTCCGCTCAATTTCAGTAACTTGCTCTTGTTAATAAGATTCAATATCTGTTTGACCTCAAGGAATCAACACAGTAGAAAGGTAGATGGAAAAAAAAAAATCTAAACATGTCAAAGGAACTTAAGAAATTAATTAAGAGGCTATTGCATCTCCCTATTTAAGAACTCCATTATATATTGTAAAGTGGACCAGAATGCATACTATGGAATATTAAGGCCTACATAGCATATAAACAGTACGCGCACACTAAGTTTGTCCTCATCCTAATGTCTGCATTTATCCAAAAGATTGAGCCCTAAAATATTAAAGTCTTAAAATGTACCGTATGTAACTACATCTCCATCAGAACTTAGTGAATCATAAGATCCTTCTAGCTGGAAGAACTGGTAAAATGTATGGATGGTATAGGATTTTGCTTATTTGGACGATAATGGTGTAATTTCATGCTCCTACATTCCTGTATAAAGTGCAGTATTTTAGGAATTTTAGTCTTTTGATGCTGTGAAAATCACTTTCACTTTCTATCACTTTCATATCTGTTGCTAACTTTGTAAATAATTCCAGCCGGTATAATGCTGTTTGCCTAGCTATTCTTTTTGCTCCGTTGCCTGCCAGGGTATGACCTACCTCTTCCTCTTCCAGTCTTTTCAAGGAGTCACCTGCAAACTTAATGTACTGGATCATCGAAGTCACTAAGGCAGTATAACGAGTTCGTAAATCCATGAACTGTAGAGAAACAAAGGGGGGATGGGGGGAAGAAAAGAGAGGGTAACACTCCCGTTAACACTCAAAGAAGTGATAAACACTACTCTAGAACCTATCCTGATTTTGATTGCAAAATCCTGACTGTGGAATCCAAAGTGCTAATTTTGACTCCAAAGTTGAATGCCATCAACAGGGTGCACTTGCACAAATAAATCCCAAGGATTTATGAGGAGATCCATAAGGAGACGAAACAAAGAATATGTTTTGACTTCATAGTCACCTGGTTCTTCGCCCCTGAAAGAACAAGTTATAAGATGGACAAGCCGTGCTGGTCACTACTCTTCTGTCTACCAGTCAGCAGGGAGACAGATTTCCCTTTCCCACCCAAATGAGGCTGATTTGCCTTGGAATCTGTCAAAGTGTCCAGACCTGGTAAGTTTTACCATAGCAAAAATGAAAGCTCTGATGAAGATCCAGCCCAGAACTAGTTCTAAATAGTTTTAGTGAGGTTCATTTCGCATACAACTTTTCATAATTTGGGGGACTTTTGTTCATCAACAGCAATATACTGTCTCATTATGTAAATGCCACATAATGACCAATAGGATATTTATCACATCATAGATCTATAGAGAGACAAAAATAACCTTGCTTGGGTTACTCTATTTAATAATTAATGAATCCTAAATCCCATTCTTGTGTTTACTCTGTTTTAAGCAAAGACTCAAAAAAATCACATTTCCCTGCCATACGAAATCCTCACCTCTTGAATAATGAAGTCTGATGAGCTTTGCATTCTTTGGCGTTTCACTGGAGATTTCTGTTGGGAGTCAACCATAGCTCTGTAAGTCATAGTCTGCAACTCATAGTCCTGTAAAAAGAAAAACCACAAAATGATCAGCATTTCACATGATATTGACACTAAAAAAAAAAAGGATTCTAAGTATAACATTATTTATTACCTTCACAGCAGCTGAGTATTGTTCCGAATACTTCTGGCACTCATCTATTTTGCTTTGTTTCATTTCAATCTCAGAAACCAGCATCTGTAAAATATGAATCTTCATCTTAAAAACTGATTTGTATTACTATTATTACTTAGCATTTATACTTTATCTAACATCATGAATTTTACATAATACACTCATTTCCACGTGTGCACAAGTAACTACATGCTCAAGCCCATGTCCTAGCTTTGTCAGGCTTACAGAAGTGAAAAAACCCTGTCAGGTTTAGTAGCTGGTGAGTGAACTTAAAAAGAAATTAGGAATATACCACTTCATGCATATAATTTGTTATTCTATTCAAGCTGCATTTCCTCCTTGCAGGAGAGAGCTGTTGAGTTTAGCCCTGCCTCCATGAAAATATTTCTATGTCCATAACTACCAAGAGCAGTACTGAGAAAAAAAAAAAAAAGATGTGATAAGGAGAGTTCAGAATTGCAGGCACTCTCTAAGGTTTTGCTCTTCTTGTAGATTTGAAGACCAAGACCACCTGGTCTATAAACTGGCTATAATCACTGAGTGATACATTAACAATGTTAGCTGCACTGTAAACATAAAAGCTCGTGATTATTTGTAATTTTACAATAAGGGCTGAGGGACATCAGCATTTCCTTTCAAGAAGAAAGACTGGCACGACTGGGTTCAAAACATATTTTAATTCTTTTTCAGTCATTAAAGCAGTGCTTTCCTACAATGAGAACCCTATCATAC
Organism: Opisthocomus hoazin; assembly: GCF_030867145.1. Classification (NCBI taxonomy): domain Eukaryota; kingdom Metazoa; phylum Chordata; class Aves; order Opisthocomiformes; family Opisthocomidae; genus Opisthocomus; species Opisthocomus hoazin. The sequence goes on along the minus strand of NC_134415.1, from coordinate 103,498,210 downwards.
CTTATGTTGGTTCAGCTGTTTAGCCAACGCTTTGCTATTTTCAGGACGGATTTCTTGAATCTTTCGCTGAGTATCTTCCACTTGTTGAATCCACGTGTCCAAGGAATTGTAAGTATCTTTGTAATACTTCAGAGATTTATTAATACTTTCTAAGTCACGCAATCTGATTTTATTTTAGAAGATATGCCAAAAGAGAGAAGATTAATATAAAAGATAAAAAGTACAACACCAAGCCAAGTACAGCTTTAAAGGCTTCAGATGCCTTAGCTCTGCTATAGCTTACACTATAAACATACTAAAATAACAATAACAGTAAATTAATTTCTCAAACATGAAGATTCCCAGCTTGAAGAAACCTTTTGATTTGTCTTAGATGACATCCAGGAGAGATCTGACTGCAGAAGAAACACCTGCATGCATCCCTCTTTAGCAAGCTAAACTGCTTGAAACTCCATGGCCACAGGAAACCCCAAGCAAGAGGGAGGGCTCTGCAATAGCAATTAATTCTGTTACTAGGGAGAGTATTTCAAAGATGACCTATGTGAATCAAGGAGGAGAGGGCTGTGCTGCAGTTACGTAGGGGTTCACCATACTCTCTGTGCCTCCCACAAAACAACAGGAGTTAAACCAAAACTAAAGCCTTTGAATATTCTCACATGTCAAAATAATTGATTCTGTAAGTCCATTTTTAAATCATGTTTTTGACCTGAGAATACTGCGTATTTCTTGAAAGTGTTTTCCACGCTGACGAGGATGCTGACAGTTTTTCTTTCATGATCCTTATACTGTTACTTCAAAGATCATATAAATATAACTACTCCAAAACACTGTAGGATAAACATACTTAGTAAACTACTTTTTATAGCTTTACTCGGAATAAATACTTTGAAATGCTCTAGTGTCGTTCTTAAGATGCCAAAAGGAGAATGAAAAAGAGCAAGCAAAGGAAACCGTACTGCTCAAGTTTGATACTTAAGCTTGTTTTAAAGCTAATGACCATGAAAAAGAGAAAGAATCACGATAACTGCAGCCAATATTTGTACATACTTTTCGTATAATGATCATCAGTATCAAGCTGTTAGGAAGCAGCAGAGCAAATATTTGCAGAAAGCAGCTTGTTTACAGCTATATGCTGCAGCTACCACAATCTGTCCTATTTACACTAGAAGCTACTATGTATTAATAGTAATTTTTCAGTGTATTCTATTCAGGATACAGTCCTGTGAGGAGAGCATGTGGTTCATGCTTGCCCTCTGAGGAAATAACGACACTTCAGGACCTCATAAAACTACTGTTTCATCATTTAAATTATCTCATACTACCAGCTGATTAAGAAATCTGAGGTGGATTTAAAGCTAGCCATTCTGCAGTCAGCTTTTGCCCAACTTCCTTGTAACTTCCAGTAACATGAAACAGAGACAACTAAATGTGTTAATTACAAGTGAATAACTTCAGTATTGCGCCCGAGTGGACGTTCACCCCTTAGATAAGGAGGACAAAAGATGTGAAGGGTTGTTGTGTGAACTTTTACATCAACAGCACTATCTTTGATGCTCTTGTTCAGGTTATCTATAGTGACAAACTGAAGTAGATTTTAAAGGCAGTAAATTCAGGTTGTATAGCACAGACTTCCTCAACTTGCCCATACTTTTTCCTTCAGTCTCTATATATCTGTTTCCTTTGCATATACGAAATGGAACTATAGAGACTGAAGGAAAAAGTACTTCCACGAATGTCATGTACGAGCATCTCCTTCAGAATTACGAGTAGCTGTGTTCTGCTGTATCTGCACATCTGTGTAGGCATGTGCCTTTGAGTAACATTCTCCAATACCATCATGACGGTAACACTGAATGGCTGAATTTAGAGCAACATCTCAAGTGGATATTGAGACTGCATGAAAACAGTTGCACACTGAAAGAAAATACTGGCACTTCACCAAAAGTTATTGCAGCAAAATGATCACAGAAGTCAACGGAAGCTAAGGACTTCCAGACTTAGCACTTGAGTCCTTAAAAGCAAGTTAACATGAATCCAGTCATAACTGATGAATCAGCTCATCAGTTTAGCCTGTCAGAACTAATTATGTGGAGAAACAGATGGTACTTCCATAGGACAGTAAACCATTTCTGCGGGCTTTTTCTGGAAAGAAAAAAGACAATTTCTCTCTACTGTGTCCCAGTAAGTTGTAACTAAAGTTTCTGTATCTTGTTAATGTTTCGGTGCTCACTAGTCACAGACATTTCCTGTCAAGAAGTAAGACAACGATGCCAACAGCACAGAAAGGTAAGAATCCTTGATCTTAGCGCATTTCACAAATAGTTCAGAAAACCATCCTGACCTATTTTAACATTCATTTCTGGTTATTCTTCCTCAGAAACAATAAAACAGCATAAAATACAGACTATAATAAAAAAGTTATACAAACCTGTTTTCAATTTGAGAATGAATGTTCTGCCACCTCTCAGCTAACTGATCAACTTTTTCTTTACGCCAGTCAAAGTCAAGATCACGTTCCTTGTGCATTTTAAACATCTGATCACTGATCATCTTTGCTTTCTGCAGTTCATCCTCTAAGGCATGGAACGCTTGTCTTTTCTCATCTACTTCAGATCTCCATTGCTAGTATGTGATAAATGACAAATTGTAAATAACTCCTAAATTATGACAGTATTTTATACATGAGTAGAACGTATAAATGAATAAATGGAAAATGTTTAAATGAGTATTTTGCTTCTGGTTGCTCAAGCACTGCAATAGGACCAGAATGAGTCTCAAACAACTAATTAGCTACGAACTGCAGAATAATTCTAAGTAACAGCATCCCCCACAACACATTCATCAAAACACAAACTGAAAATTAATGCGCTTATCTTCTAAACTACAGCTTTCAAAAAAAATCATTAGGTAGATGCCAATCATTCTATCTGCATTACTCATCATTTGCAATATTAAAATGAGGCATGTACAGCACACAAAAAATGCTGAACTTCAGTCTTACCCCTTCTCAAAGATAGCTGTCAAACCTCCTAGGAAACCCTGATTAGTACACCATAAGAAGTAGCAGGAATATTATTGTGGCCACATTTATATAACAATATATTTATGTTACCTTAAGCACATGTCACCTTTTCAAGAGACAAGAAGTAAGTCTTAATGGAGCATTAACAAGTGCCACTCTCGGAAGTTCAGATACTTCAAAGCATTTCCTAACAGCATGAATGCACGTGCAAACCATGCAATTCCTAATGCTCCAAAGCTGTCATTTTTTTTGAGATGTCAATCCTAATACAGACTTTTCTCCAAATACACAAGCCAACTTTTGATACACTACACAGTATAGCATGATCAAAACAGGTGTTATAAGACAGATCACTTTGCTATTATTTTTTTATTTGCCCATGAAAAGGCACCAGCCAACTCTTACCTTTAATGTACCCATCAGATTTCCTATATGGTTTTTGTCAGCCGTTACTGCCTCTTCTGTACACAACTTTGTTTCATACATTTTTACTAATGTTTCTGCTTCTTGGATGCTCTTCAGCACCAAATTTACAGTTTCCAATCTGAAAAACAGTAATCTCCTGTCAACTGAACCATCAGTAACAACACTCAACACACTTGTGTTTTTCACCCTTTTCACGTCACAGGGTACTCCTTTATACAACGTTAAAATTACATTAACTTCCTTTTCCTTGATCACTATTATTCATACTAGTATCTCCATATATAATTTATTTTTAAGAGAAAACTATAAACTAAAACATGCATGATGGGAGATGGCCTATTACATACTTATCTATGTAAATGGAAGACATGGAATAAACTTGGTTCATGTTCTGAATAACAACATTGAGTTCAGAGCGCAGAGTAGGGACTGAGGGTGAACCAGCAGCTTGACTGAAAAACTCTTCGCATTTATCTGTGATGACTCCCAAGTCGTCCTTCAGACGATCCAGTTCTTCCTTCAGTGTCTGTAAAATGAGAGGTGATTGACAGATTCTACACCAATCTCATGTACAGTCTACATCTTATTATCAGTACAGGTCTGTTCTCCTTTGCTTGTTTCACGTGGACATCACTAAAAATTTTTAGAAAGGGACATACATGTAACAGGGAAACTAACAGAGTCACCATTCATTGGCATATTTTTTCTCAGAACCACAAGCTTCATCTTTGACTCTTGTCTTTTCAAGGTGGACTGCAAACCTTCCTGGCTACACTCAAAATGTCTGGATATATTTGTTTTAAAATAAAACACTTTTCCTAGGTAAAACAGTCCTTCTCAAAGGCTCACCGCTTGCTGCCTAATCCTGAGCAAATTTTCATGTACGTCATCCCTTTCCACTGGGGTTCGGATCTGCCGTATTAAGCGCTCCTCACAACTCTCCAGCTGAAGTCTGATATTTCTGACTTCGGAGATATACAGATTGTAAATAGATTCTTCCTGCTCCTCTGTTGAAAGAAATACAGCACGTATTACCCAACAAAGCCATCAGGTCATTTCCAACAAGACTTCTTACAAAACACATTCTAAAGTCACCATTCTACAGGTATTTTCAGGACTGCCTGAATTTCCATCAGTTTCCACTGGAATTTTGGCTGTAAGGCAGATTTTAGGAACCCTTAAATTTTAGCTATTATTAGGTCACCTCTTGACACATGAAAAATTCGCGTATATCTTTGACCATTCATCCCAGGCACAGGCATCATACCTTACGCGGGCACTGCTAAACTCCGTGACTGCTGCTTTCAGTTGCACGGTATCAGGGCCATTACTACAGCAGGCTCTCTTTCAGATGCACAGGGCAACACATCTTTCCCGAAGTGTAGTGAGCTATGCTCATGTAGCAATCGGCTTTGCGCTACTGTATTTCAAGTCATTAGCTACTTGACAGTAAATCAGAGCAGATATTTTAAGCTTTCTGTTCTTACTGTAGTTAAAAACAGAGTTAAGAGAGCAGAACTACGGGCATTCTGTGCAGGTAGAAGAATATCTAGGACACTTTCTTACCTTAACAATGCAAAAAAAGCTCTAGTTCTGTTATGAACCCAACAAAGTAATCAAGCTGCACTTCCAACATTCAAAAAAAGCAAGGCATGACTAAGCAGTGAGCTGCTGTGCACAGAATAAATTCTTGCATGTAAACTTTTTTGTAGTGCTCTGTATATTAAGTAACACATCAATATTTTTACATAGTTTAATATATACAAAGTCAAAAAAACTTAGAACTTCTGTACAATGTAATTGTGCACTCTGTTAAAATAATGACTCTGCTCAGAAGAACTTGGGCATTAGCAATACCAGTATGATAAAAGCGGTAATTCACTAGAGCTTGTATTCAGAGAGAGAAGTTTTACCAACAGCTACAATCTCTCTCGTGAGGGCATCTTTCTACATTTCTCAGCAAAGTTTTACCTCTTTCTGCAGATTTCAGAAGCTCTTGATAGTATTGCTTGCAAACATTAACTTCCCTTTCCAGTTGTGCAGTATCGGAGCTTGTAAAGATTTTGGACTCCTGGCTATCTTCCACAAAATCATCAAAGCGGGACTGTAAATTGCTTAGAACCTGCTGATGTTCGCCTGGCAGCATTGTCTTTATCTGCAACAGATTATAAACCCACAGCACGGTCAGCAATGATGCATCACTCGTTCCCTGTAACACTTTTTATCAAAAAGCAATATTGACCATTTACTAAGATGGTAAAGTCAAAGAATCAAGGTTCTGAAAGCTTGCTGTTCCTACGCTGGAGCCCACTTGACAGGCATCAGCATACCAGCTGATAGCTTACACTCACTATAAAATCCTTTTCCACCTCTAATGCCAGTAATGGGCTGTGTTAAGCCAATCCTGTACCAGACACCATTTTTCCATCTCATGCCACGTAGCAACCAACAGGAAGCCAGCAAGAGTCATAGAAGCAGGGACACTTCAAGGACTATCTCAGATTCCTTCAACAGCAACAGTGGGAAACTAGGAGTGAAAATGTCATTTGGGGCATTACAAATATTGTTGCATCAGTTTGTAGACAGATATCTACCAATGTTGTATAATAAACTATTCTATTAAATAGTGTTATGCTATACATCTAACATTGTGTAATTCAGTGATCTCACACACAGTTTTAATCAGACAGAATAGTATTTTGATCTGTATCGCAATCTCCTTTCTGACAAATTGGTCCTAATTAGGTATTTAACATTTCAAGTTACAGACATGTATAAGAATGAAAAATGCATTACAGAGGAATGAGTGTTCAGCTGCCTTCAGCTTGAAAGACTAAATGTTGCTTCACAGATGTTCCACTGTTAGTAAGAAGTTACAACCATAAGGAAATAACAAAGGGGTTCATGGAGATTAACCTTAGACTAATGAAGCAAATCTCCCCAGCTATCTTCAACATAAATGCACAAAGGTAGACTCTTCCAGAACAAAATTCAGTTTCAGTCACTGTTGAATTGCTTTTGAGAGATCCTGTCCCTCTGCTGACAACTGGAGTCGACAGAGATTGGTGCAATAAGGCTACAGTTAGTTCCTGTAATACGACCTCTCCGCTCCTTCCCCAAATGCATCTGTGCAGAGGCTGCTCACACCAAGGCAGAACGTGGCACAGTGGTCACCAACGTGGCCACTGCCAGCAGTTCCCACAAGACGAAGATTGCTGCCAGTTGTTGATTAAACACTACTTCTGAGAAATGTAACCCTATGACTTCCCAGCAAATGGCTCAGCGGCCCTTGCTAGACACAGCACATACCGAGGCAACATTGCCGGCTCGAACAGCTTCGATTTCGTTGGTCAGGTAATGCCAGGACACCACACTCTTCATGTTTACATGCGACTCGTGCCAAAGGGCCAGAACATTCTGAAATTGCTGTTCAATCCTGAAACATAAAAAGACTCCAACTTTAGATCAAAGTAACACATTAAAAGGATAAAAAAATTAGTCATTATTTTAACGCAAGCTTCACATAAATGAATTTTAAAAGAAAATTGGTGGGTTTGTTTTGTCCCTACCTGTTGGCTGTATCTATTGCTTCTTTGTTTGGTGGAGGAACTGTAAAGCACACAGATGGAACCATGGCCTCATTACCACTGGGGCTAATGACTTTCCATTTAGCACGATGGGAGTTGTTTGCTAATACACACTCATCATCTTTGTAAATAGTTATCTAGTATTAACAGAAAAGCAGAATAATTTAATGAGCTAAACATTACAAAATACTCTCACAAAGCACTTCTGTAAACGGTGTCAACAAATAAGCAACAGAACAACACAAACAATGTTCAACACAAGGATTTGCTCTTATTTACTAGGGTGGAAAAAATTTAGAGCCTAGTGTTCTCCAGAAAAAATGGTAATTAATGAAACTTTAGCCGAATTCTCACGTCTGTAATTGATTTGAGGAAATTCAAGTTTCTAACCTCAATTTGTCTATAGTCACAGATGGCTTTAATTGGGATGGATGCTTTGAGTATACAGTCAGAGTTCCTTGGCTTCAGCTGAATTATTGCCTTTGCTCTCCCAACAAGGCCTGCTACTGTGCTCTTATACTGCAAGAGTTGTTCTTTTTCTTCCTAAAACAGTCAAAGAAAAAACACATCACAAGAGATGGCCAGAATACAGTGCTGTTTCTTTGATCCTGTTGAGCTTTTCTTTTCCTGATTTATTTTACTGCGTTTCTTAAGCATAACACATTTTACAGCAACAAAGAATCTTTCAGAAGGCACTGTTTTCCCACAACATCTGGTATTGTAAAGATAAACAAATAAAACTGTATTTTAAGGATACGAAAAACAGTCACTATACGTGGATAGATGCAATTATTTAATTATAAGTTCTAAAAAACAAATCTTATTTCTATATTACTTCACTTCAAAGGAATAATTTTAACTCATATTTTATATCCAACTGTAATCTACACACTTCTTATTTAATTGTAACTCACACTAATAGCATCCTTGAATTCTTACCATAGACTCTTGGACAAGATCTTCCAGCCTATGAAGGCTGCTTGATCTATCACAACTGTATTTTCGATATATGGTATCTTTCAAATTCTTTAAATATTCCATGGCTTCTTTGGCATCACTGAAAAACTAGGATGACATAAACATCTGGGTTATTTTTAAACAACCTAAAAAGTTCACAAACAGCTACACTATGAATTTTTCTTTAAGTACTGCCTTTTTAAAAATCATCTTTTCTAGTAGCTTGAAGTGACTACTGCACCACACAACACTATTCATAATTTCACGCCCAAATGTACTGTTACAGAAGGCACACCTTGTAACACCAGTTATTCTTGGCACTATCTAGATGCAAAATTAATTCAGCAGTTATTGAACCTTAGTTAATTACTGATCCTTCAATGGAAACATTTTCCGAAGTGATTCTTGTTTCCCTTACAATTACAATTACTTTCATGTATAAAGAACAGAGAAAGCCTACAAACTACAGGAAACTACCAGCAAAATTCAGCAAGCACACTGGAGCAAATCTTCTGTGTCGGAGCGAAAGTGAGCTGCCACACCTGGCAGCTCTGCATGGGCATCTGCATCCCAGCAAGGCTGGGAAGGGAAATGCCCTGTGACAATCCTCACTCCATTCTGCCCCTGAAATCTCATTTCTCTAATCCAGAATTCCCACTTCTTTGCTTTACCACTAGGAGCTCAAATCGCTCAACTTTGTCTTCTCCAGCATCTATTTCCTAACTTCAGGCTCTCTCAGCCCAAAGGCATCTCATCCCAACATCATCCCCCTTTCACTTCAACCACCCAACCCAGAAGACACTAAGGACTAATCTTTATAATTTAAATATAAAACAGAAGTAGGTTTTTTTTTTTTTAATCAAAAACTGTCATATCTTGGATCCTTATGCATGTAACGGAGAAACCCTTCAATCTTTGATCCTCATGCATGTGACTGAGTACTGCACCATTTGCTGATGGGTGTTTTGTTGGGCGTGTTTGCTGTCAGGGTGTTCTTTGCTCTGTTCATTATTAATGCTGTATGTTCCATTCCTGTTTGGGTAGTCCTGGAACATCCAGGAATATGTTCTCCCTCAGCCATCATTAACCTCCCTCCATTCTACAGCATCTGCAAAACCTGTATTGACAGTACTTGTGTAAGTCAGGGAGAGAACACAGCACTGTTGTCAGAGCCTCTACTTGCAGCTGCAGCACTCAGAAAACACATCAGGCCTGACTTTCATCTGCTGTGAAATGATGTAATCGTAGCGAAAACAACGATGCAGGTGTGGTAATACCATGGGAGCATGGCTCATCATCTAATGATTGCAGATGACAAATGTCAATTCTACAACTACTGTGAGAGAGCAACTAGCACTTTCAGTGAAACTTTTTTACTATGGTCCTAACTTAAAACACTTCACATTCTTACCTCAAAATATGCAGCATTTTCCCTCAAATGTTGTTCAACACAGTGACAGAGCTGAAGAATCCAGCTCCACTGTGTCTGCATTGCAGCTCTATAGGCCTTTAGAGGAGACAAAGAGATTTTAACAAAAGGAAATGAAAATTAAAACAGGCATACATTTCCAGAATTTAGGAAACATAAAAGTCATGATGCAAACACAAGCATCGAAACCTGAGCTCCTCACCCAGGAAAAGCAAGCTGCAGCAAGGCAAACTCCAACCAGACGCGAGAAAAATCCTGTTGCTACAGCGTGGTCAAACAACAGGAAACTTGCCCAGAGCAGCTGTGAAATTGCCATCCTCGGGCAGGGTGAGAAGCCAGCCAAACAACGCCCTGCCACCGCTTTAAGCTGGGGCTGGACTACAGCTCCTGAGGTGCCCTCAGCCTAAGCCAGCCTGTGATTCTGTGGCTCTATTTACTCATTCAAAATAGCTGGATTATTCCCTGGATGCAAATCAGGTATTAAAGTAACAATGAATGCACAAGAAAAACAATTAATCAGGACTTGCTGCAATGTATAAATTTGTGTCACAGTGGCACAGGACTTTGCAGAACGCCACCCTACTCGAATGATGTCTCCTACACTGTCTGCAGGGTGCTGCCACGAGAGCTGCACTGCAGGAGCGTTCACCAGCAGAGGGTACTCCTCACTTTGTGAAAGCAGCCAAAAGGTTCAATTTTTCAATTCCACATGATTCTCGGGGAATTCAAAAAGTTTTTACATCGGCTTCAATGAACGTCATCCTGATGCATTAATGCATACGTTCTTCTGTAGAAAAGGCAGAAATTTCTTTATTTTTCTTTTTAAATGTCCCAGTATGGCATTACTGCAGACATAACCTGCACAGTCATCTTCACTGTGATGGCCTTGTTCCATAATATTTATCTTTAATATTTATCTTTATTCTTATTTTTATCTGTAATATATTCCTTATTATTATGTTATTCTTTTTTATATATAAAGCATATTAGACTAATAAGAACCCATTAGAACAGCATATACTTTTAAAGAATAGAATTCCCCACATTACATAAAAAGTCATTTATTATTCAAAGTAAATGTCAGGAGAAGGAAGGGAGGAGTTTTCTTCATGTTTCCAATTTACACAGATACAAGCTCACTGAGCTGAAGAACCATAACCGTTTTTTCACTCTTATATAACAAAACAGCTTTTCATTGTTTCCATTTTTACCACCCACTATCTGTATTTACTCTTTTCTTGAAGATCTACAGGGAAAAGCTTTTTACATTCTTTTTCGCAAACTTGTTATGACCCTACAACAGCTACGATAAATTTTCTGTAAACTGTTAACCTGTAATACAGAGCTTGATTCAAGTGTGAAGTAAATTGCATCACCTGGTCAGATTTTTAACATCCAAACAAGGTGCATGACGCATTGACAAGTAAGTTATCAAACCAAACCTAAACCATAATAGGAACCCATACGTGTAGTAATTGACTAGAAAAGCTCTACTGCAACTTTCTTCAATCCAACAGGAGAGAAACCACATATGGACTGTTCTGTGCCCTCAGCTTGCCAATGCAATTTGTATCAATAACTGCAGAAGCTGCATGCATGACCAGAAACATCTGTACAGACCAATCCTGGAAATTTTAATTTTAGACTTCAGGGGGATTTTATCTAAGCAATCCAAGATGTAACCGTGACTTCACAGAAGTGTTTTTACTTTTTGGAAACTGGAAGACGGATATATCAGAGATGCTGAACAGGAAAAAAAGGCCCCATCATTCAGAGGCTTGTTATTTAATTTCCTATGAGTTAGCACTTCCCTTCTTTTCCCCAAAAATCTAAGACCTATTAAATCAGAAAACTATTTTCCTGTTTGTGTGCTGTATTTACTCACTTACCTCAATGGTTAGCCTGGCTGGGTGATTTTCAAGAAGCAACTGCTCAGCTATTTCTTGTACTGATTTAATAACTTCTTCTTTTTGATCAAGTTCTCTCATTAATTCCTTTTATCCAAACAAAAAAAAAAAAAGATACAAAATGTTTTAGAAATTTCTTAAATTCCTAAATTTGATTATTCCCTCTGGGTTACATTAGCAATACTTACCGCATGGTATTCCTTTTTTCTTGTTATATTGGGATTTCTTTCACTCCAGTCATATGCAACCTCTTCCTCTTCTTTTTCATTCAGCCATATCAGCTCTCTAGTAGCACGAGACACAAAATTGTGAAGAGTATCCAGGTGCCTTTCCTGACTTCTCGATGTGTTCTTTATTGAAAAGAAAAAAAGATTTACAAAAATCAGAATTTAAAGCTCATCCCTTACCAAAGATGATGTACATTGAAAAGCTGAACATGAAAGAGGTGTGACAAACTTACCAAGAGTTTTGAATACTGACTCTCCAGTTTGTGCAATTTTTCTGCATAACTGAGTTTAAGAGGGGCAGTCATTTGGATCTGTATTTGGTACATAAAGTCAAAAGACAACAAAAAAGTTAGATTATGTTAAACGATTAGATCTCCTGATTTCATGATGTGTCATCTAGAGATCAGAATCAAACGTAAGTAAGACTGTGAAACCTAAACACAGTTCTAAAACGCAACACTAGTTTATGGGTCACCCAGCAGGAAAGTAAGTAACCAAAGAAATAAAGAATACGGTGCTGTACCTCACTGATTTTAGCTTCTTTAAGGCTGGATTCAAATTCCTCAATAGCTTTGTGGACATTTTTGTGATTTTCTAAATGGCTTTCAACACTTGGTAAATCTGAACCCCATTCTGCTCGATCAAGTTGCACCTTACAAACAAGAAAGAAAAATTCACCATGATCAGGAAGGAGTAAATACAATAATTAGGAGCGGACTGTTTCCGTAAAGATTGCTACCTGCATTTCTTCCACCCAGCTCAATAGGTCCTGAACAAATTTCATGTTCACCTCTTCTTCTGTTAAATTCTGATCCACAAAAGCTGATTTCATAAGAGGTTTTCTGATTTGCATCAGTTTGAGTGTTTGCAGAGTCCCACTGTCTACTCCTGTCACATAGCTTTGAGTTAACCGTGGTGGGATGCCTGGTGTGTAAGCTGGAGTGATGGTTGGTGTCAGCCTGGAAGCAAGACCTGATGAAAGGCCAGACGTCAAGCTGGAAGAAGTCAAAGTAGGTGTTAATTGGGTCATTGCAGCATTTATTTCAGGGGTTAGGTTTCTTGTAAATCCTGAGTTTAAGCTTTCAGTTATTCCTGATATCATCAGCTTTGTCTGCTCTGTTGTCAGTACACGCCCCTTGTTGTACACTGCAGAACATTCGGTCCTTATGGCCATCAGCTCATCACGAAGTTTTGCAACTCTATTAAAATAAAAGAAAATAAATAAATAAATACATATAATTTCAATGGATGCTTATGATTAAGGTTTATCATGCTGAATGGAACAGCAATACAAATTCACATGATCTCTTACACTTTAGTTGTGCTTAAGTATTTATAAATAAGCATTTATATCAGAAAGTATAGGGTATGTCAGCTTATACATAAATACATAAATATATGTCAGCTTATACATAAATAAGCTTATATATAAATACGGATAATAGACGCAGAAATCAGGCAATGACTAGAAAATCAGCATGGTATGGGCACTAGCATGCACCATTCACAGTTGCAGGGAACAATCAACAAAGCAGAAATCTTACAAGATACTACATGTTGATGCAGATCAAACACTTGCAGTTCACTGCCAATGAGCTGTTATGTGCTTGATCCCACCCTATTCAGGACGAATCCTGAAAAACTTTGGAGCCACTTCTTCATGAAATTGAATTACGCTGTTTAAATGCATCTTTCTGCCAAGACTGTACACATTGCCACATAGAAGCTAATGTTACCCCACTTATTACCTGTTAAGACACCTACAGCTATCACCAGAACTCTCGCCTCCATTTTTAAAATCAAAGTTAGTGAATTCTAAAAGCATTTTAGGCGCAATAAAACAAGTTAACATCTTTAAACTCAGATACCCAGTAAACATTATACATTTAAGTCGTGTTCTGGTGAATTACTTCATTTTCACAAATCAGGACAAACAGCTCCTCCTGTGTTCAGCAACTTTTGTGAACAATGTATCCACCAGAATACCTGATAATCTTTATTTGGGTGCCCAGCAACAGATTGAGAAGTTTTTCCATAAACAGAAAGATCTGAAAATGTTGTCCATAATGGGTATCCATATTTGGGACATTTATTTATTCATAAAAATACACTGTAAAGTACCTTTGCACAAGCTGGTCTGCCTGATAGTATTTTCCATCAATAAGAATTTGGGCATCAATCACTTGCTGGCGGAGAAGGTTCTCAGATTCAAGAAGATACCCAGCTATCTCTGCTTCATGTTGGAACTGGAGCCCTGACTCTAGTCGCTTGGTGTCCTGAACAAATAAGAGAAAGCCATTAAGCCCTGCAGCTAAAGCAAAGAGAAAAAAGCTATAACAATTCTGATTTTTTCCTCTTTTTTTAACACCTTCTGATCTTGAAACAACTGTGAAGCATTTTATCTAACTACCTACAAAAAAAAAAAAAGGTAACAGAACTCACTCTAGGCAATTTTTGGTATTTTCTTGAAGAAACGCTAAATTAACAGTACAACGAAAATAAAAGTAGCAGCTATTAAGTACACATTCAAAAATCCCAAAGAATTTTTTTTTTTCTGTTTTTTTCTAGTAGCCCTTCCACTGCAGGAAGTGCTCATGAACACAGACAAGAAAAATCACCGACTGACTTACAGCCTGCAGAGCATTCCGGGCAAGTATTAGTTTGTCCTCACAGCTCCGGCTGTCCCGCTGAATTCTGTTTGCAATCTGCTGCAGCATTTCCAACCTAGGTGATAAGAGAGCATTTCAGAAAAATAAATAAATATTAATGTTATTTATATTAGCTAGATATGTATGACTTTATAAACAAACAAAACAAACAGCATCTAAATCCAAGCACAAACACATATGCCAAGTTACCTGTTTCCTTCTAAGGTGCCATTACCAAAGCTTATACAAGATTTAATCAGTGTGGGACCACAATTAACAGAAAGGAAATTTTCATTAGAGTCAATGCTGGTTCCAGCACTAGTGCTGTTGCTAAACAGTGAATCACTGCTATGATAGCTATAACTACTGCTATTCATTTTTACATCCAGAGCAGGGTCCTTCTGGCTGTTTACATTTGCTGTAAAAAGAAAAGACAGAACTCCTACAAAACATACAGCTTCTAGGGATGAAATTTCACCACTGGCTTTTGAAACACCTAGCACGCCTCCTTTAAATAGGTTTCAGTATGCATATTCAAAGTCCAGCAATTAATATTCTACCAGCTCTTCAAAGGATTCTACCTGGGGCTATGTACGCTACCTTGCTTTTGGCTTCCCTGCCTTGCATTAAAGCTTTGCAAGTACAGACTAGGCAGCAACATTAGGGCGTCTCTAGGAAACAGACGTGCCAAATATTTTATTGAAGTGTCACTAAACGTCTACAAGCCAAATAAGAAGTCTTTGCAATGTTTCTCAGACTCTTCAATGAAAAATTTCAAAAAGGAGTAAAGTGAGAACTCTGCACCCCACAGTAAGGCACAAAACACCTCCATGTTGGGCTGATTCCTCTTCCTTCAAATGGAACTGCACAATAAAACTGGGGGAATATCATGGTTAATCAGCTCGTAACAATTTTATTTGAGACACCTGAACACCATCCAACCCACCATCATTACTCCACTGTCCAAGTATGCATGTTTACTAACTGCCCTGTCCCACTAATCTGTCCTCCTGCAAATTACCTTTCAACTTCTTCCACATTCAGAGCTAATTGCTTCTTGCTGTTCTGACCACAAAACAAGTAAGAAACATCTGATCCCTGCCCTTAAAGTTTACGTTTTCACACAGAATCTGGGTTAGGGGTGATTTTTTCAGTATTTCATCCCCCGTTTTCAGGACCTCCTGAAAAAACACCCCCACACTATAAGATGACTGTGTCTGCACAGGAGAGCACAGCCAAGGCAGAGACACACCCCTGCAGGAATGTCAAACTCTGCTAGTTTTGCAAACCAGAGCTCAGTTTGGCACTCTCCTCACTGACATCACATTAATTTTGATTCCATACACCGACCTGGCCACACGTCGTCCATCTGTGTTGATACCTTCAGATGTAGTTACCAGACTTGCAGGCAAGGTTTTAGTACTTACCAAATTTCAGTGTTAGCTGAGGTCACGTTTTTGCCACAACCAAATCCCAACCCAGGAGCTGCAGCAACACCTCCTATTAGTGAGATGCACTAGCAACCAATATGACAAACACGGATCAAGTTCTTGTGTCCAGATCAACCGACAATTTTAACTTTATCACTAAGCCAGAATCACTTCACTTCCCTCTCATTTTACAGTGACCACCCCACGTAGTGACCATCACTGTACGACCTGCCACTTCCAGTGTGTTTACCAGTCCTGAAACATGGAATAGAGTTTATGTTTGCCTACCTGTGCTCAGTCCATCTAAATAAAAAAAGAAATAAACTAATGCCATATAGACACATTCTCTACAAAGATAATCCAGCTTTCTGCAAGTATGAATAGAATTCCTTTTGGTGAATGCAGGCCCTGGGCAGGTCAGGACACATTAACCTACAA
This sequence comes from Opisthocomus hoazin, assembly GCF_030867145.1. NCBI lineage: Eukaryota > Metazoa > Chordata > Aves > Opisthocomiformes > Opisthocomidae > Opisthocomus > Opisthocomus hoazin. Next base: position 103,482,139 of record NC_134415.1, on the reverse strand, counting down.
GATCTAGCAGACTGTATTTCTTCTGCTGCTTTCCAGTGTTCTGCTCTGCATGGTGGGAACAACTCTGTACTCCCCTACCGGAACGCTTTTCGCAGCAGGATGCTTTGAATCAACACCTCCCACTGAATCTGCCATTTCAGTCACGCTCTTGCTTTTGTAAGCATGACACATATTTAATCAACTTTGACTGTCTTTGGGATCTTCTCTGGCTAAAATCTGTCTTTCTGAGGACTTCCTACACAAAGGTCTGGATTGTTCACACCTAATTTCAGGTACCTAAACCACAGAGAATGATCACCCTATTGCCACCAGAAAGTCAGTGCCAGGACTCTCTAGAAAGTGATTCAGATCTTAGATGTCTCCTCTGGATGCTTGAAGTTAAGCAGAATTAATCCAGACCCAGGTGTCTATACCTACCCACAGGTAGAAGCCCAAAGAATCATTTAACTTAAAGAGTTAAATACAAGGGTGTTTTTGATTAATGAATGGGTAGCAGCTGTGTCTGCCACAGAACTCAAAAGAGGTACCATTAAAAAGCAGAAACATTCTAAGACTGCATCAAGATTTTAAATAAGTATGTTATCAGTGATGTACAAAACAGTGTCACACATTCTGCTGCCATGGAAGACTACTATGCGCTTTGCACGTCTGAACACTCTGTGTGCTCTTGAGTACAGACAACTTTTAAGCAACCTCAGAACAGGACGCTAGACCACAATGCTGTGCACCAGTGAAATACAAATTTCACATAAAGGATGAGGATGTTGCTTACAAGAAATCAAGCCCAAATGAGACTGTGAAGTGATATGAACCTAGCTCTGACTAACTGTACAAAGAAGGTGTTCATATTTGTGTTTAAGTGCTTTGATGATCTGAGACACAGATACTGTTCATCGTGACCTTCTGAAACCATCGAAGTTACTCTGATCTGGACCTGCTTCTATGAATTAGGTAAAGAATTTCAGGCCTGGAACAAGGGCAGAATTACTTGATCTAGAAAAATAATGTGGATGTTACCATGGAAGATGACATTTACTATTTTCAACAGCAGTTAAAATAGCAGAAAATATATTAACCAAGCCTGTCAAACATTCAGTAGCATACCTCTCCACTTCAGGCCGAAGGGTCTTCTCTCTCTCCAGCATGGCAATAATAAGCTTTCCCCACTCTTTTTCTATATCATTTGGATGGTAGCCTTGAGGAAGTCTGATGCGTCCAAACTCTATCCAGACCTTAACAATTCATACATATTTGTTACTTTAAGCCACAGAAAGGGAACTTGTATACATTTAAATGCATGTTAAAACTTACCTCTAGCAGTTTATATAGACGTTTAATTTTTGATTTATCTGTCTCCTTTGGTGGAATTTCTGTTTCTTTAAACTGTAAATATTGATTATAAAGTGCCTACAGAAACATAAAAACCATCATCAACTTTTACTTACAGTGAATATAACCTTACTCTCTAAACCCTCTCCTAATATTCTTTATGAACTTATGTTCTTATACTGTTCTACTTGAGTTCTACCAAAAACGATCAGCGACAAGCTAAAGATTTGCCTTTGATTATTCCTATGTTAGTAATGGATTTATTGTACTTTGAAGAGGTTAAAGAGCAGTACTGTTCTACAGTTGATTTGACTGTACAAATCAACAAGCACTTCATTTGTTCAAGCATGCTCTGAGTCAGCAAGAGAAAGTGTCATTCCAACAAGGAGTTTAAGACACCACACCTCACCTTCAGTTCCACAGGATTGTTGGGAAATGTTCTGTCAGACATTATTGTGACATGGTGTCTGATCCACTGCATGAGGTAGTTCACCATATTCTGATATTCAACCCATTTGACTTCAACATCCTACCAAAGCACAATCCAGATTACAGATCAGAAGGAAATCACCTGAGCGTTCATTTTTGCTTTATCTTTGAAGTCTGAGGTCTTCACACACATAGAAAAGAGATTTCTAAGCTCTGCAATTCTGAAACAATATTTACTTGCTTATTACAGCTCACTTAAAGCTCCCAAATATATGACTTCACTCTTTAATTTTGGTCCCAAATAATTTCACTGAAAACACAAAATTTTCTAGTTTAATAAACTTCAAACTAGTAAGAATCAGAGAGGCATAATTTATAGCTCCATGACTGAAAAGAACTTTGATTCTATCTTTCTCCAGCTTCAGGTATATTGTTTTTAGTTAAGCTCTTTGCATGAATATTTTCGTGTCCAGAACATGAAACAGCTGCTAAGCCTCTAAAATCTCAACCTAGCAAAGCACGTCAAAGAAAAGTACAACTGCAGTCCTACGAAGATGCAGCCAACAATCTGGAGCTGAAATCAAGAATTGTATTAATGAAGCTCACACACTGCACAAGTATTTTTCTCCTACTTACATTTGCACTGATGCCTTCACCACCTTCTGGTACTTTGGGAAAAGCATCATAAAGTGATGACACATAAGTTATTACTGACTTCTCATCAGGTGAGGAAACATCAACATCTAAAAGAGCAAGACAGAACAGTGCTTTATCACGTAGTTGTAAGAATGCCCACAAATATGCTACTACCTGCGGGCAGACTGGATTTTATTTTCATGCTAGGGGTTTTGCAACAGAGCCCTCTGCAGCTATCTTACCTTCAGGATCCAGAAGTCTGGCCACACCAAGTTTTTCTGCTACAAAAAAAGCATGTTCTAAATTTGCAAGGTTGCTTTGAACAGCAACGGTATTCATGTCTATCAGGTCCGGCCTGTCAAATAAAAACAGTAATACTTGATTACAACTCTTGCCAGTTTTAAATCACTGCTGTATTAGTAAATCAAATCAAGAGCATGGATGGATAGAGCAACAGCGTTTTCATGAAGAAACTTTTCACTAAAATCATGTGAATAGGCTGAGGTCAGTGAAAAACACAAGCAGCAGGCAACTACAACACTGTCAGTTCTTCTTCATCTACAAGCTAAAGTTTCTAGCCATCCCTTACATACATCTCTATTTTCTTATTCATATTTATTCATGTGCATTGTCATTGTATCATCGCACCTTGTCTTTTCCACTGCCCCAGAGGAGGTTGAACTCGCTTTTCTCTTAGGACTCATTTCTTTGAGGAAGTTCATTTCTACTGCCTTTACAAATTTTTAGTTATTCTCCATCAAAGTCTTCAGCGCATGTCAGAACGCACACAGAAACAAGTTCAGTCACAAAAACATCACTTTAACCTGGAAGACGAGTATTCTCACAGGGCTCTAAAGAAGTGTTGTTCAAACCGCATTGAAGCCCTGCTTTCAGACAAACACTGCTGCCAGTTCTCTTGCAGACAGCCCTCAGCCCCATGCACTTACACCTTCACCCTGCTAGACTCCATTGCCAGCCACAACACTCTTGGCTTCAATGGAATACATAACTTAAGCAAATCTTACCTATACACATTTTAAAGTCACATAAGTATTATCCTGTACCAACATCACTATTCTAATGTTTTAAATTAATGTAAAACTTAAAAATTAATATTGTCCTTTAGATTTGCTATGTGGTGCTTGCAATGCCAAGGGCAGAGTGTGTCACTGTCTGCCTCCTTCAGCACTGGGAACCCTCCTAGCCATAACAACTAAGAGGGAGAAGGGATTTTCAAAGATGCCGAGCAAAAATTCATTCCACTGAAGCCAACCACAGTCACTAGGGTCTGAACCCTTTGCTACTGAAATCCTATGTTCCTGAAAATCAGACCCACACTGAAAAAACTCTAAAACAAACCCCAAAAGAAAGGAATATTACATGCAAGCTTTAGTGAACAATTCAGTCCTTAAATTTTCTCGTTTTTATTCTAGAGAAACTGTTTTCTTAGTTTTAAATAATTACAACAGAAATAAAATTTAAATGCCACATTGTTCAAAACAAATGATAACATTTTATTTGGCAATGCCCAAATTCACTTGATCACAAAATGGTATTAACTTTGCGAAAGTCAATACAAGCTTGCCTTCAAATTAACTACAAGGGACTGTAAATAAAAATGTATTTCTTTTCAGCCATTTAGAATCACTTGTTTCCCTTCTGCTCTTCAGAAGACAAGCCTACAAGACAGATAATGATACTGCATCTATTATTTCCTGAAAGAACATTTAATTAATAATAAAACTTTAGCAGTGTAAAAAGAAACATAACCCTCCTAAACCAGCGGGACTTTCCACTTCCAATATGCTTAGGAGGAGCATGATCAAGCTCACACCATTCTTCTCTCAATTTCAGTGCAGTGAAAACAACACAACGAAACCAATATCATCCGTTGCTCTTAGCAGCACAGAAAATCCATGAAAAATAAAAGACAATACTAGAAAAGCGAACAGAGCACTCCAGTCTCCTATTTCAGTCACAGTAATGGAGACGGTATGAGCAATAAAGATTGCTTTCACAGCACAGTTTTGACGAGAGAAGCAGGCTTCCGTAGGTGTAACACCGTTGGTTTGGTTTGGGGTTTTTTTTCACCTGCCTTCTTTACATTTGTTTCACACTTTATAAAAACGGCCCAAAAACCACTTACACTGCCTGTTCGATTGCCAACTCTTTGAACAAGAAAGAACAAGTTGTTGTAAAAGCCTTGACTATTCCCAGAAAACGAGCTGCAATCTGCAGAGACACTGACACGATAATCTCCTTAGAATAAAGCCTTCATTTAGATGAAGAAGGGGTAAGGTTTTTCTCACTGCAGTACAGGTAAAAATCAGTAAAAACAACTGATGTGCAACACATCGTTTTACGTCGGTGCTGTGGCTTCACCCCCCAGCTGCAGAGCCCACTCCATGAGATGCCTCCCCCTCTTTTAAACTGACTTTCCCACCTCTGCAACTCCTACCACCATAGAGTTATTCCATTTCCCCTCCCAGAACAAGGGGAAATTGCAATGAATACTGCTGTTTTCAGTTAACTATATGCTTCACACATAGCATACTGACCTAGATTAACTGGTCTATATTTATCTAAACTCTTGATCTACCAGAAAATACTACAGCAGACAGCATTTGCCTCTGCCTTGATAGTGCTTGCCTCTGGTCTTCTGAAGCAGACAGAAGGCTCAACAGCTCATGGAGAACAAGCCCACTGATGGCATATAAAAGGGAGAAGACAGGTAAGGTGACTGGAATGCAAAAGTACCTGGTAGTGGCCATGGGACGTGTACATTGCCAGGGCCATGGGGCCTCCACCCTCTGCAGGTCACCCTTTCCCCTTCCCAAACAGGAGAGGAATATGTTGCAAAGCCACGGAAAAAGGAGCTTACCTCCCAGAGCTCAGAACAAGACTTTTTTTAGCCCCAGAAAAATGCATTCAAAAAACATGGCTCAGGAAATCACCAATTGCCACATTGTTCCTTCTGTTTAAGAGTGTTTTCTCACAATTTTAAAGAAAAATTAAAAGTAATTTTTATCTGCTGTAAGCTTGCAGAGATACCTGTCCACTAACTGGGTACTTGGGAATTTGCATTTGAGCATGCGCACACAGATTTCAGTGCTGCGATCACCGATCACCATCCTTCTCTGAAAAATCAAGGGAATCTGGTATTACGGAGCACAGATTGCGCACAGTGAGCGTTGTGGGGCTGTATTATAGAGGCTCACAAATATTTTCCAATATGTTTGGTATTATTTCACTTCTTTGAATTCTCAAATACTGCTAACTGCTTAAGTTGCAGTTGTGATGAGTATCCTCGTAACACATATTCATTTAACTGTCTTCAATGAAGTAAACACTAGATGCAAAAGCATCATCCATCATGCCAAATTTTTTCATTTTTAAGGCTAAAGAGAAAATATGCAAGTTTTGTAGAAGCTATTTGTCTTGTATTATATTTTATCTCAATTTGCATAGCACTATTAAGTAGTTTTACACAGTCAAGAATAAATTAAATTAAATGCTCTTTTAGAGACGATGACTCTACCTTCTGTCATAATATTGTGAGTCATCTTATGGCAGAATTTTCACCAGGCTGGGACCTTGCCATCAAAACACATACATGAACATCCCAAACACCAGCCGAGTTGGAACATTCCATGCAAAGGAGATGCTTCTGCTGCAGCCGCACCTAAGTCAAAGGGTTTGGCTTCTACATCACAAGTCATTAATCGTTTCATTTATAAAAAGACTGGTGCTTGCCCTTCAAGATCTTCGTGTAGGTGTTAGAAATTAGACACAATTTGTATCAGCAGAATGGAAAAAAAAAATGTGATTAATACCACTTCAATTAGGAAGCTGACAAAACTATGATCAATTCAAGAAAACAAACACCTAGCACAGAGAAAAGCAAGTGAACGGTATCCACAGGACAGCATAAAGAAATGAAGGGGTTTATAATGCAAGTTACATGGATCAAATGCAAGCTTTCTACTCTCCAAAGACTCCTTGAAATCAAAGAGTTGTGCATAATAAATAAAGTCAGTCACATGTAGATTTTCCCACAGCCAGAATCTAATACCTAGTAAAACAGTTCAAGATCCAAACTAGCAGCTACAATACTTGTCCATTAAAACAAACGGTTAGATTTGAAGAAAACTTCATGTTTCAAAGTGGGAAAAGATATTAAACCGAACTTTTATTTTCCCAGTCAATGATGAAGAAACCACATCCTTCTCTTCACTGGTCCCAGATGACAGCTGCCCAAGTCACAGCAATGTTTAACTTTATTAAAACGTATATACATCAGAGTAATGTTCCAGATGAAAACACTGTTAATGAGTTCAGGAGGCTAACTGACAAGCCTGAAGTTATTTACATGAACCAACTAAGCTGTTTAATCTGCACATCTCCGTTTCAGTCAAAACTCTGGACGCTGCCTGTGTAATACCTGATTCTGGGCTTATATTGAGCAGAAGTATTAATATAGCGAGTTTCAAGCAGCACTCTCAGAGAAAACACGACTGAATATGCAGAGTGAAATGTACACGTTGCTATAGTCCAATTAGCTTTTCCACTGCTGTAATTAGGAACTGTGTATAAAAATTAAACAAATTCTTGGCTTCATTGTTCACAGACAATTGAAAAGGACGGGTACCAGAAAGTCTCATGCATTTTTCAGGGATGGGAGGACTACTGAAACATATTAAATACCATGTCAGAATACACTGTCATAAAATAAATTTTAAAAGACAAGAATAGAGAGACTTCTCAAACAGATAGGATTCAACACTTATTTTAGAAGGGAGCACAAGAAATGTATCATCATCTACTCCAGAGATTTTGGTTAACAGCAGACAGATCGCAAAGAAAGGAATCAGAAATAGGAAACGCCCATTTACAACCGAAATTTATTCTCTATCTCTTCTAACATGTATCTCCTGTTACTTTCCCAGGAACTCTACAAATGAGATGATGAAGCAAATCTACTTAGTATTTAACCTACTATACAGTAATGCCTACCATTTAATCTATCCCTCATCAGTTTCAAAAGCGCTAAAAAGTATTTACATCAGCCCATATGCAGAGTCAGTCACGGAATCACAGAATCATGAAGGTTAGAAAAGATCTCTAAGATCATGAAGTCCAACCATCCACCCAACACCACCATGCCTGCTAAACCACGTCCTGAAGTGCCATATCGACACGTTTTTCGAACACCTCCAGGGATGGTGACTCCACCACTTCCCTGGGCAGCCTGTTAAATGTTTGGGAACTTATTAAAGAACATCAGGTACAAATTTAAGTCTTGTTCAAAAGAGTTTGCCAAAGAGTCTGCTTCAGAAAGAATGAGGCATAAACACAATGGGAATGAACCCTGGACTTCAAACATACTGTCCTTGTGGGCATTGTTATTGATGCCCAATGCTTGCAGAAGCAGTGCCTGTGCATTGTCATGACCATGAGATCTACTTATAGTGTTGGAGGTACCCTTTGCTAATGCACACGCCTAACGCAGTTATTTTCCTGATCTTTTTTCCATTGTCACATTGGAGCTTAAATACAAATGAAAAAAAGGCCATATAGGACTAGCTGGGTTCAGTAATCCAGTTTCAGAGAACTTGGGAACCCAAGTTTCAGGGAGCAGAATAATTCAGATTTCCTTCCACATAGTCTGATCACTTACAGCGGAGGAAGAGGAGAGTTTCTGCTCAAAAATGGCAAGCAGGTATGTACGACTTTGTGGCATTATGGAGGAACAGATCTCCCCCATCATCAGAATCAAGGCCACAACACAGACACACAGCACAAGGTTCTGTAGCAGGTTCCTTGGTGCCAAAACCCCCATACTGAGGAGAGGAGGTACAAGGTTGACTCCTGAGTCAACACTACGTTCCACTATACGCTAGACTATCGCACTTTCAGGAGCTTTGGATTACTTACAAAACTGTGGATTTGTCTCATAAGGATCTATGGACAACAATCACATGTGAGGAGGTCTTCCAGCTTCATTGAGTTTCTTGCTCTATGTTGGGAAAGAACCCTTCAGTCTCAGACATCAGTACACAGATGTGAGCACTGATTTCCATGCCAACATCTGCAACTGGCAAAATTAAGTTTTGAACCAGACGTCCAAATGTCTGAACCAGGTGACCTTTTTTGCCTGAAACTCCTTTGGCACTGGTTCTTGGGCTCACGTGTCTGCTACACGGTTAGTTTTGCACACTACTCACAAACATTTGAGTAGAAAAGCTACAAAATTAAACATGAAAGATACTTCATGAACATAAGTGTGATGGAGTATCTAAATGAAGAAGAACTGGCTGCAGCTGTCCTTCAGAGAAAACACTCAGTCACAGGACAGGCAGGACTTCTAATCTATAGTCACAACACCATTAAGCGGAGTCACACAGCAAAGAAGGTTTGCATGGAATTATGTGCACCCAGGTCTGACCATCAGTAACCAGCCTCGAGCATTCACAGGATTTGTAACTGTAGACTGTAACTTATACGGAGAATGGTTTTGGTTCTTTTTAACAGATTCATCTGAACGTGACAAGAAAGAACAGAGAAAGATTTGAGAGTCTCCAGCTTTTATACTTCCCTGAGATCACAAGGTCTCTATTACTTGTATGTGAGGATGAGGAAAGTAACCAGGGGTGAGACTCCGCTCCATATCCAGGCACCTAAATTCAGGTGTATACATGCAAGTGTCTATATGTATTTCATTACAGTCAGTGGAAACCTGGCCAACACATCCAGTGCAACCTACCTAGTACGCTATCCAGAACCTAAGAATTACTTGAGAGCGAGCCAAACCCACTGACCGTACCGAGTAGAAGTTCAGATAGCTGCAAAGCCGACATGAAATGTGCTGCCTCACTGAACATGCATGTTTTGAGACTGACACCTGCAGAAAAATAAAACAATACTGTACCTTTTAAATGCAGAAATGCTTAACTGGTGTTCTCACAGACTTTATAACAATGATTACTGCAGATATGCTTAGGACTTCTTAAAGACTTTCTCATTCAATTAATATGAAACAAATTCAAAAACGCTACCAAAATTTTACCACCGTAATTAAGGAGATGCATGGTATGTCGAGTCTGGTAGCTCATCATTCAGCACTTAAGTTTAAAGGTGAAAGCAGGTGAAAAGTACTCCATGAAATCCTTCTATCTTGGCCATCTGATACAGTTTATTTGAAGTAAGTTACATAGATATTCGACTACTTTTCAGAAACAGCGGGGGGGGGGTGTTACAGAAAATATTTCATGTAATCTCAAATGTGAGACTAAAATGACTGTTCAATCATAGACTTTACAATAACTTCTTCAACTACTGTGACATGGCAACACAAAAATTACCCCAACATCAAGCCACTGAGTGAAGCTGAGCAGTGTCATCACCAAAGTTAGGCAACACTTCAGAATTCAGGGAAAATGAAAATAATTTTCTAATTGAAAATTGCCATTACACAAATGTTTTGTCCTTGCATTTGTGATAAAACATGCTGCTAAATACAGCTCTGCATATTGTTTCCTCAAGTACGTGGCGAATTCTTTTCTCAAAGTCCACAGGTCCCCAGTCTCAACGACACACTGTGCTAATGTATTTTGCATAATCGCTGTGACTTCTATGCTCTTCTTAGCTTTGTTTTCTCTTGTGTTGGTATGACAGGAATGCCTGTACGATTCACGATTTTATGTGCCTCTATAGATTTCATTCAATGCCTCTCTAAAGATGAATAATCATGCTTTTTTATTCCCTCAAGAGCTGAAAAATCGCCATGCGATCTGGACTCTTCAGTCCTCCTCTGTGCATCTTATTCATAATTTTTCATACAGATTTTCAGATACAATGAATAATTCTGAAAAAAAACTGTGCAAATGATGGTGAGTTGGAAATACTGCAACAAGGGCACACTACTCACAGATATATTTCTTCTTGTTCTTCACATATTCCAACATACCAAGACTTCCAATAGAAAACCAACAAATGTTTCAACTGCACTAAAAATAAGGGTACCTGAGGGCTTTTCTTCTGCAGTCCCCAGCAATATATACTTCTAATTGAGACAATTCCTTCTATCATGCACGTCTCTGGTTTGACCAGCACTGAGTTTAATAAACCTTCTGAAGCCTCCTGTCCCACCTTTGTTAGCACAGCAAAACCTTACCTGTAACATGCCGCACCAATTGATTTAGATAAGGACACAACTGAGGCATTGCAACGTCAAAGACCTATTAGTTAAATGTTGAACTCAGCTTTAGCCATGTCTAACGAACCCTAATCACAACTTGGCAGTAAGTTTGGAACGTAGATTTCAAGCTCAGTATACACTTGAATGAAACTAGAAAGGATATCAGTCAGTTCTTTTACCAGCATTAAAACCAGATTTTACATTCTCTTCGTAACATGAGATGGTTTTGTCATTACAAAAACAGTAATGATACAGTAACTTTGCCATATTTTTGCCTATGATAAAATTTAAACAGGAACAAGGCTCATAGCTGTTAACCTCAACCCACACTGTGCAAGCTACAGAAACAACCATAACCTTTCCTTGGAGTGTTCGAATATCAAAACAACAATGAAGAAACCCAATCAAATTGTTTTTCTGTTCTCCTCCCTGAGAAAAACCCCTCCAGACCCCAGCAGCGACTGCCTGACACACTTGCTTCCCAGTGGGATTAATACAGTTACCAACAGGGAAGAAGGCTGAGGTACTGCAATGACTTCCCAAAAGCTCCCTGTGCCGTCCTCCCCTGGAGGCAACCAGTTCTCCAAAGGCCACAAATCTGAGAAAGGCACTGCCAGAAGACCAAGACCTCTCCCTGTCCAATTTATCATGGGCACAGACTCCACCCCTGCTCGGACACCATACCCTTTTGGATAAAGGCTTCAGACACTCATGGGTGTTCTGGTCTTTACAGATCAAAGAGTAAGAGACACAGGACACCTGAACAAAAAACTGCCCTTTCAATTCAAAGTTTTACTTTTCGCTTTACTCCCATTTGGCCTAAGCAAGAAAAAAGCTTTGATTTCATCCCAGTATTTTTTTCTTCTCAGTTATTGCAAAAAGAAAACTGTTATCTTCCCTTCAGCTGCTACTTAGCAGTAGGATCCAGCACAGCATACACAGGGATCATTTTAAGTCCAGATCTGAAATTAATCAACCCAACCGCCTGGAAGTCTTCCATCTAATACCCACTAAGGCTAACCAACACCACAACACAAGATGTTAAAATTGCAGGCCTGCTTCCAGTACTATTTTAATATAGCCTTTACCAAGAGCCATCACAGAATTTTTATGAGTGCATTCAATTAAACTGCAGCTGAGGTTACTTGCTATTTCTAAACCCATTAGTTATATGTATATGCATATTCAGGCAAGGAACATTAAAAGCACGTCTGCTTGTCAATATTTTTAATCATCCTAAATGCTGTTTGTATTTTCCCAACTTGTCAATTGTTAATGCCAAGTTTGTTTATTCTGCATAACAAAAACTGTTGAAAACAGTAACAACCAGGCTTCTGAACAACGAGGTGGGTGGGAAGAGGGGGTCAACGCAACCAAACCCACATTCTTCTTAAAACTGGGTAACAATAAATTATAAATCACAAAACAGCAAGCCAAAACTAGCAGACCCAACTAATCTCTTTATTTGAAAACATATCCCCTAGCACTTTAGGCTTGACACTGTGTAATACTTAGTTTCTTTCTCATTAGTTCCCCGAGGGTATTCAACGTGTTACTGCAAACTGAGGCACCACCATCCCTCCCCTTAAGGAATGTATTCATGTCAGTACCTGACCTGCCGCAACGTGTTCTAACATCAGAGGGATGCCACATGCACGGCCGGCTAGGAGCTTCATGTTCAACCAACTATACATACACAGCAAATCCGCCTGGGTAAGGCTGAAAGAGCTGCTTCTAAAGCAGAACAGTTACTTCGCAGGCAGGAATCTAACTTGCTCCCCACTATACCACACCCCCAAAACCATCCGCTTTGTAATTACAAAAGCGTACGGAGTCATTTTGGCAATATTTCAAAAGAAAAGCACTGCGACCCTGGAAAATTTGCCTCTCTCACTTTACCTAGCATTTATGGAGCTGTCACACCGCTGCTTCCTTTGCGGACGCGCTCTTTGTCGCAGCTTCTACTCCTCTCCCTCCCACACGGAGCACCCAGTGCACCTACGCTCTTTCGGTGCTGCATTCACTGTTAGCCTCTCTTGTTCCTCTTTTGCTTGGGGATAACAGCCATTTTCTCCACACTCTCTCTCTAAACTGTACACAGCTTGAAACTACAGGCATCATTAAGGTCTTGTGCAAAGTCTACCGGTAGCAAAGGCTCTTTTGGATCAGACCCCCACACTTCTTTGACAATACAGCAAACAACATTTTTCTTCAAGCTTGTGCTCAAAATGAACCCCTTTGAACTCCGTCACCACCTTCCCTCTCTGCAGCATTTCTAATACTTATCGTTCTTGTTAAGTGGTCCCGAAATTTGTAGACAACTGTCTGCACGTGGTCTCAGCAAGCCTTGATGGAGCACAACAAGAAATAAACCTCGCTTGCTGCCGTGTCTCACACCCTTCAGGTGTATACTACAGTCCTGCTTGCCTGTCACACTGCTGCCTGACCTAAACACAGGTTATCTACTTATTCTCCTCAACAGTGTCTTTCCCATTTTGTATAGTTGCTGAAATTCACCTAAAAGTCCACATGTAACCAGACATGACAATGCTGAAAGCGTACAGAAGCCCAGGTCAAGCACCTGACTGCTGAAATTACTAGTTCTTCCCACAGCACGACTACAGCCCACTGCCACTCTCACTCCCCCAGGCCCAGTTCAAGGGACAACAACGACCCAGGACTGCTCTCAGGAGGCTGCACCCTGTCTAGGGGCGGAGAGGAGAGTCCTGCCACGGGGATCCAAGCCCTGCTGTACCGCTTACCCACAGGGCCAGAGAGCAGGGGCTGGAGCCGCTTCATTTACGAGAACAGATCTTAAAACACACAGCTCTATCTGGGAACTGAGCTTGCAGCGCTTCCTGAACAGACACTACTTTTCACCACACAGACACCACCGGGGCTACTCATTAAATGCCATTATCTAGTTAAGCAAGAACATACTGCTCTTGCTGGAATTTTGTTTGTAAAGAGCAAAATTACCTCTTTATTATAAAAATTGTAAGAATAGAAAAATAAAATGCAGAAAGGAGTGCACACGTTGTTACAAGAAGTGTGTGTGTCTGATGTTCATCTTCTTTTCATATCCTCCATGCTCTTCTCTAGAAAGCAAGACAAGCTAGTCTGTAACCATGTCTGTTTTCTGCGTTATCAGTAGCCACTGTCCTTAAAGTGTCTACAGGTGCCATTTAACTGTAAATCTTACAGCTATTATTCTTCCTATTTCTTAAATTCCATTTTCAGACATTTTTTAACTGAAATTGCCCACAGTCCTTATGTACCAAAGGCTCAGTGCAGTCTGAGGTCAAAAAAAGGAGTTTGTTACTTTGGTATATTTAAATTTGCTTTGCTTTAAAGTAATGTATCTGTAAAGTGTAATGTAGATCTATAATTTAGATTACCAGCTCCAATCTATCATGCAGCTCCTAATGAAAGAAGAGTAGCCTTCATTCTCTATAGACACCAACTGTTTCTATGCATTTTAACAATGGGATACAGTTCTAAAAAATAAGTATTTCTTGTTCCTGGGCAAAAGGCATGTACGTAAGAAAATGAAAACACAAATCAGGCGCATTTGCCTAAAACACAGCCTAGTGACTAGAAATGCATGACAAAGCTGCAAGATGGAGACCCCAGCGCGTAGATGTTCGCACCATCTGCAAAAAAATCTGAGCATTACATGCTGATTAAAGTCAGCCTCCAACTTTGAAGTCTGGCTTACAGGTTTTTGCTACGTATGATATGATGCTATAAAAGAAACACCATGTACTTTTTTAAACTGCCTGAAGTCAGATTTCTTCCAGCACAACACACTGAAGCCAGTAACACACGTCTCCAATGAAAAATTAAGCTATAAAAGGCCAATAATAGATGAGACATACAGAATATTCTTCAATCTCCTGGGCATATGTGTAGCTTTCACTAATGGACCTGATCACACATCCAGAGAAAGGTGTGGAGGTTCAAAAAAAGTCTGAAAGATGAAATATTTAAATAAAATCTTACAATTAACAAACATGGTAATGTTCAGCATTAAAAATGACTTTTAAATCTGACCATTTTATTTGATCTTTCTATGTAAGGACAAATATTCACACAGAGTAACAACGTGAAAAGCAAAATCCAGGGCCTGCAATGGAGCCCTCTGAGGCAGCTCTCAGGGCTGGTGTGGAGCTCTGCTCATTTCCCAGAGGTTTAACCACATACAGGATGTTTTAAAATGGAAGCTTGATACACTCTTCAGAAGTTCAGCCAAGTAATCTTCAGTCTCACCTTATAAACACAGACCATTAGAACCTGCTGAAAATATAAGCAGCCTTCTCACATAGGAACAAATTACATTTTCCTAAATCTGGAGGAAAAAAATCCAGTTGTATATGGAGCCAAGTACCTCAAACAGAATATTTTTTTCCTCTCATTTCTGTCATTCATAAAATTATTTTCCTTTAAAGAACACTGCAAAATGGACTAGATGACCTCTAGGGGTCCCTTCTGACGCAAAACTTTCTATGATTCTATGAAATCACCAGAAACTCATTTATACTCTTAACAGAGGTAAGAGAGAAAGTGACTGAAGGCCCTTACGAAACGCTCTGACAATCTAATCGCTGTTGCTTGAGAAGAAAGAAAATAAATACCCTGCATTTGCTCAGGAGGGCAGGTGACTGACTTGAGTGGGTGTGATCTGGCACCTGCACGCTGCCCATGTCCCCAGGCTCAGCTCTGGGAGCAGGGCGCTGCCGGCAGGGCTGCGGGTGCACATGGGGCAGGGAGACTGGGAGGAACCTGGCTCACCCAGCCGCCACACACCGGCCTGCTGATCTCCGCTGAGGTGCTGCAGCGGGCGCTACAGTTAGTCATGGCAGGGAAATGTCAGCCTTCTGACATTCTTCTCCTGCTTCTCCCACCCACCCTGGGGGGAGCAGGGAGCCATGGCAAATCCATGCGCTATTCCTCCAGTTCTGCATCATAAATCTTCGCTGGCTTGTACCAAAAGGTGCTGGGATCCTCTGCTGGGACAGGAAACAAAAAATGGAGCCTGCTACTGGCAGCCCAGGTGAACAATCCCCACCTGCTGTTCAGAGCAGGCAGGCTGCCAGCCCCGCCGAGGGGAGAGGCTCCCTGCCCGCTGGCGACTGATTCACAGCCCAGCTCCTCGCCCAGCCCTCCACAGCTTCAGCAGCTTCCTGAAGTATCAAAGATGGTGCGTACTCGCGATTCAACAAATTGCTTATGCCTGGGAAGGAGGTAATTACAACCTGTCACTCCAGTCCCCTGCCACTTCGAACTGGACAGCAACATCTCACTATCTCACGGACAACCGACTGTGAGGATCATGCTGGATCTGTACGGCTTGCGATCTCGACGATGCATCCAGAAAGGGCCTCCCAGCCATGTTGTCATGGTTTGCCTGTCTGCGCTCAGGTTCAGCTCGGAGACGGCGTGGCTCCTGTCCTCTGGGAGCTGCCGGTGCTCTCGCCTCTGGCTGAGCTATGGCCCCTGCAACAGCGCAGCCCACCCAGGGGCCCATGTCCCAGCCTGTCCCTGTCCCCAGGGAGGTGCCCAATGCCCGGGGCTGGGGCTGCCCTGGTCCCCCACGGCTGCCCTGCTCCTCGCTGGGGCAGTGGGACGGGCCCTGGCTGCCAGGCCCTGCCCTGACACCCTCCATGGGGAGCCCCTGCCACAGGTGTGTGCTCTCCACCCAACACACCGCTTACTGTCACTCAGTACAACCGCAATTCTAGATACCAGTCTGGCTATTTCTGAGCCTCCTGGTTATTACTGTCACAGTGCTTAATGTCACCCTCTTAAAATAAGGACTGTGCCCATTGAAATCCCATCCAGGGCTGGCAGTTGTGTTTCTGCTGAAGAGCCCCATCCCCGCTCGCTGAGAGCGGTTCTCCTCCCGGCCCAGGGCACGCGGGGCTTCTGTAAGGAAAGGGACCCCGGCCAGCACGGCACACGAGGGGCTACAACGCCGCACCACAACTGACAGCCGCGCACCCGCGGGGTCCCAGCCCACCGCCCACGTCGGCGGGCACGGCAGCTCCCCGGGGCAGCATGCCAGCCGGCAGCATCCGCAGGATGCTCGGCCGCGCTCCCGAGACCACCTGGGATCCACAAACTGGGAGCCACTCAGACCAGACAGACAGAGCATCCGGAGATGCTTGCTGCCAGAAATGTGCACATTTTGCTAGTGTTCAACCTACTTACTGCTCAGAACGCAAACCAAGCTTTAAAAGAGCTCTCTGGAGTAAAACACTGTAGTTAAAAATATCAGACGACTGTTTGGAAAGACCATTCCTAACTTGTGAGCAATAGCTGGAAATTATTATCTGTTTTAACGGTACAAAACAGCAAAGGAAAGAAACGCAGGAGCTCACTGAAATCAGCAGAAAAATCTCACTGACTTCATCAGCAAGGTGGAGTCTGAGAACCTGTAACCTCTTGCAGCAAAAAGACATCACATAAGGCCGGTAAACACTCCTGGGGAGGACACGGGATCCTTACGTGGAGACGTTAGTTCGCAGGAAGAGGAGAAGCTAAATGGCAACTGGCACAGAAGCGCACTAAACGGGGACTCTGCTCCTCAGCCACTGAACCGTCTGCTTCGTGCAACGCACACGTGTCAACGGTGCCTGTGCTTCCGCCAGCTGAAATGCTGTGAATGAAACTCACGGAGCGCTGCCAGGAACACTGCTCCAGCAAAGCAACTGCAGGTACTCGCTCACGTCCCAAGGCATTAACAGTCACACAGCCAGAGGACAGAAATGAAGATCTTCATTATTTATTAACTGACCTGTACCACAACTACTCATTGCTGAGCTGTAAAGGCTACACTGCTCTCTGTAAGTGGTACAAGACTCTGAAGTAGCTCTTGGAAATTTCCATATTTTCCATTATTCCATCTCATTAAGCTCCTTCCTTTT
The DNA here is from genome assembly GCF_030867145.1 of Opisthocomus hoazin. NCBI lineage: Eukaryota > Metazoa > Chordata > Aves > Opisthocomiformes > Opisthocomidae > Opisthocomus > Opisthocomus hoazin. The sequence goes on along the minus strand of NC_134415.1, from coordinate 103,464,622 downwards.
TTGCCCTCCCCTCTCTCTGTATTTTCAAATTGTTTATTTCTGTAAACACTTGCCTGTGCTATGTTCATCCCTTTGTCTGCTCTGCCCTGAAGTAAAACAGCCTAGTCTTTTGCCAGGTATTTCCCTTTGCCTTGCCAATGTTCCTAAAAGCAGACTTTCTTGGTGGCATGCACCTCCACCGACTGGCTACCCGGAACAAAAGCATAGTCAGAAAAAGACCTCATTGCTTCTGATGCAGCTTCCTCTTACCACGAAGTTCTGCACTGCCCCGGCTAACGTCTCTAGGACTCAGAGCACTACATGCTATGCTTACAGCCTCCCTACACAGCACATGAGGAAAAGGCTGCATCTGCTTGACTCATCTCCCATTTTACTTCGGTGTCCTAGTCCCCATACCGTATGCCTGTTGGCTCTGCCTAGGCTTCCTTCTGTGGTGAGCCAAACGGTCCTGCAAGAGGAAAGCCAAGAACAGAATAACCTACTCAGGGTCTGCTCCCTGGAGCTAGATTAAAACTTACCAAATTAGTCTCTCCCCACTTGGGACACTCCTTCTGTATTATACCATGGAAATCATATACTCCCAAACTTCCTTATGATATGCCCCAGGGTATACAGCACCAACGCTCGACACATGCTATAATAAAACCCAGCAGCTGCAAGCCTTGCACAGTGAGGTCAAGTCAGTATACTCTCCCATGTGGTCCTCTAAGACACAAACCTCCTTACTCAACTCGGGAACAAAAAATGTACAAAACGAGACCGATGCCACTAACCAAGAGGGAACGCTCATCACAGCAATGATCTTAAATTGACGAGTTTTCATGTCCAAGTCAGCTTTGTCGAGAGAGACATGTTTTCACTTAGAATCTGAAATCCTCTCTTGTCAGTAGACTTCAACTGTATTTTAAGTAAGTTAATGTAGCGCATCCTTCAGCTTCTAGCCACAACCACCAGTGGTTCTACAAAGGTCTGTTTATAAGATTGTGGTCACAAAAGTCACAAAAGCATAGAAAGGGGGAGAAAGTGGCAGAATTCCCTTTTAAGGCTGAGAACATTCAAACCAGCTGGCCCCATTTTTCTTGAGAATACATTGCCATTTTACAGGAGACACATCTCAAGAGTAGATCTGGGCTCCAAGCAGAAATACCAAGGAAGCTCCAGCCTCTAGGTAGAGTAAAGTCATACAGAGAAGAATAAGGGGATCTTGGGCGCATCTTAGGTCACGCAGTAGCTGATGGATTTCACCAGAAATGCAGTTTTGGACTCTGGTGATCAGTTCTGACTCTACCCTGCCTCTACTTAAATGTCAGAACGACAAAAAGGGGACTGTGGAGAAGACTGAATCCCAGGGACATTCTTCTTGGCAGCTTGAAGGTGCCCCATGGGAGATGTACAGGATTAGTGGAGATGCTCCTCTGAGGAAGGAGGGACACGCAAGCACTAATGAGGCAGGCTTTGGCTGCGAAGAGCAGGGAACTGCCCATGAAGAGCTAGTGTCATCTCCACAGCTGCAGTGCTATTACAGGCATAAACCACAGAGTCCTCTCTCCGTGTACATTAAAAAGCTGTAATTATTGTTTTTCAAGAGAACAGAGTACTTACCTGTATCTATGGATGATGGCATTAAATAATCTTCCATCTCGCCAGCAGGTAGTGAAATTTTCACAACAGACTCCAGCATAACCCTCGGCTGTCTGCTGTGACCACAGGAGCAGTCTCTCCTTAGCAGACATGTCCTCCGACTCTCCAGTAACATGGATATCAGATATCTAAAATATAGTTAATATAAACATTACTATTACATCTAACACACGATCATGTTCAAAATATTGCAGAAAACCACTCTGCATTACTGAAGAATTTTCTGTCTGGTATCTGCATACATGAATATGTTGATTACCCATGTACTGTATTAATATTCTTTCATGCCATATCCTCATGCACTCTTAGCATCTTCAATATGAAATACAAAATTCATAGCTTCACAATTTTCTTCAGTTAGCTAGTTCTTAATTTCTGGGGACAATATAATACTATTACATAATAAAAAACACTTAAATATGTCTATTTTATGTTTATAAAGTGAATAATAATCTATTTTATGTATTACACCTATTATACATAAACGTTCTATAATTACATATAAAATACAACCTATTGTACACATACATATTCACATCTATGTAATACCCATATTTGTATTACATATTTTATTTAGCTGCAATGTTCCTCTCAAACCAAGTTAAATTATATTATATGCTGTTCTGGAATTCTGTAACAAAACAGTCATTTACAGTGAAAACTGACAGTAATGGATTTCGGACAAAATTTTCTGAGAAGCATTTTAGGAATGACTGAAAGGTTGAAGTATTATACGTAAAAATTTTGCTTGATAGAGAAGGTTTGTTTTTGTATTATCTGCACATTATCAACTTCATGACAGACGAATCAGGAAGGCAGGAAAGTACCGGGAAGTTTACACACAAGTACTACTTTCTAGTACCCTAAATTCTGCGCGATGAAGTTCGATCAGTTTGCCTAGAAAACTACCACTGCATAAATACGAAGCAGACATTTTCCTAATTTGCATGTGTATTGCTTGCACCTTATGTGATAGAAACTGTAGTCAATGCATACCTGAAATGCAAGATACAAGAACAAAAATATAACACGCCTTGATAAACAAAGTGGTATCACAGGTTGTCTTTCTTCTAAGTGGCCACCTTTTAGCACTTCAACAACCGCAGATAACATAATATGTCATCACGAAGAACACCAAGAACCCAGGCACTGTGAGGCACTGCACAAGGCTGAGGGGCTTGCGCAGAGGCAAGAGGGCTTGAGGCAACACCAACACTGGTGGGTGGACAATAAGCACCCCCAAGAGCCCACATGGAAGAGGCAACGCCACACAAGCCTACACGCAGCACCGCGGGGAGAGACAGGTCTCTCCGGCTCTGGAGCCAGCCTGGGGCCAGGGCTCGGGGCAGTTTTGGCCACAGACACCTTTGGGGCAAGGCAGAGAAGAGGCTGAGCTCTGGAGTGGTGCTAATTCCAGCAGTCTGTTCTAGTGTAGAACAGGGAGCTACGTTCATGAGGTCAGATGGGATGGTCATAACAATGCCTCCTGGCCTTGAAATCCCTGCACGCAAAGGTATCTTCTGCCTGGGCTCTTCCTGGGGGAATTCAGACAGCCTAGGCTGGAAACTATGGGGTTCTCCTCACATTGAAGCCCTGCCAACCACAGTGCCAGGAACAGAGATGCAGCTTTCCTACTGATGCTGCGCCATCAAGGTCTAACAGGAGGTGGTGGAAAGCACTGGGAAGCAGGGGACTAAAGCAAGAGCCTTGGAGATGTCAGAGCATCTGTCAGAGCTTCTGCAGCGCGCTCTGCCATTTCTGTTTAACCACCTCTCACTCTTCTGGGGGGGATGAGCATTTACAGCCATGCAGTAAGCTGTGAGTAACTTTAATGCAGGGAACAAACTAACTTACATTATTTTCTATGCAAGTATCCACAAAACACGAAGTTGTGAAAGCAGTTGTTTAGCTACTTATCTCAGGCCATCATATCTGCTGGCTGTAGGTAAGGGAGAGATACAGGCACCTATGCTAGAAAGCAAAGTAGTTTGAACTGTTCAACGAGCCCGTAACTACCTCCAAAGATCCGACGGCATTTTTTACATCCTACTGTCTCCAGCTTCCACACTGCACATTTTAAAGAAAAATCAAAGAAAAAAAAAAATCCCTTTTTTGTTTAAAACACTGAAGAGAAACACATGCAGCTGTGATTGTTTATAAGTTTCTAGGTACCAAAATCCCGCACAGAGTATTTACTACATGAAATCACACAAAATATAGACAGTATGAGTCTTGTAAGTAAAGACAACAGAGAATCCAACATGGCAAAAGACCAACTTAAAATACCTCTGAAAATTTTCTTGTAAAAATATAGGGAACTCATCTGCAGTGTAACACTGCCTTTCTACTGGTTACCTTTATTCTTTGGTATTTCACAGCAAGAAAGCAAACTAAATATTTTTTCAGTAGCTTTAGTTTCTATTCATCACAGAACAACCAGACCACAATATAAATTAAGTCAACCATGTACCACTTATCCAGACAACGCTTCTGAAAAAGATGTCATCTAAAGTGCCAGATGTCTAGCAAAAAAAAACAAAACAAAAAACTGATTTTTTCCCCGTCATTTTCTGAAAGCCCCCTGTGCGTAATCCCTAAGTATCACGTATTTTAATATATTCTAAGCAAGCTAACAATGTAATTTGCTAATGGCCATTCCTTACTGCTATGTTCAGACCTTTAGCCTCCTTCACGGTTAATTGACCAGCAACAGCTATGTGCATTTCAGACCACAGAGAGTGCAAACGCAGCATATTTGAGTGCACATTAGATTCCTCTGGCAACAAGTGACTTCAGACATCAAGGCAACTTCTGAAGGTCGTACTTGTATCTGTTGTTACATACAAACAACATTTGTAGCTATGGACACCAGCACAAGGAGAGTATTTCTCACTCTGAAAGTGACCACTGGGCAAGCTTGCAATCCAAATTTTGGATGGCTAAAACCTGAATTTATCTTATTACCGTAGGATCAACAGGTTTTTCAATCCAGAAATCTTCCAAGCACCATTCAGCACCCTAGTTGGCCATCTGAAGAAAAAGGAATAGACCAGACTGGGTTTAAAAACTGAAACTGCCTTTCACTGATGGAGGTAGCCCACTTACAGGTTAAAGTACATTAACATTAGACTGAGCCTTGAAACAGACCGAGCACTTCTGTTCTCTAAATGAAGTATTTCAGATTCCAAGGCTAATATTTCAGACTTTCATAAACACTGAATTCATATTTAAAAAGTAGAGAAATACACTGAGGGAAATGGTGAGTCAAAGAGCTATATTTTACAACGCTTACAAATACGCGCTCTGCTTTGCAAGATGCGCTATAAACTTGCAACTGCTTAATAACTAACATACTACCCTCACAAAATAAGGTGTCAGAGAGCGCACATCTTTCGTTTGACAACCCCATAAGGACAGTATAGATACTTGTCTACCAACTACGCATCACCATCAATATTCATAACATCATTTGCCACAAGAAAAAAATAAAGACTACTAAATTAGGAATACTAGAATAAAAAAGAAGTTACGAGGCAATCAAATCTTTTATTGTTCAAATTGTGTCCTTCAAAGCAAACAGTTTGTGTGAACCTCTCATTCTTACATCCCACAAGCCTAGCATTTACCCGCTTTAACCTGTTGCTAGAGGACATCTGTTCCTTAAGCGTGGAACAAATTATTGAGTTCGCATGACTTTGAACAGTTGTTTGCTACAGATCCTGTGCTCCAAATTATCTCAAAGCCTGTGAATTACAAGTTATGTAAGAAAAAGTGACAGAGGTAACTCTCTGCACAACCCATGCATATCAAGATCAAAGACTTCACTGGCACTAAATGGTCTATTTCTTGTTTGTAACTGGAAGAACTAATTCACTTCTGCTACCACAAGTGTTTTTCCTCTGCCTGCAAGTTCCCCCTGCCTCACATGGTACACGAAGTCCATACACCAGAAAGCCTCAAGCTCTTTGCTCGCACTGATTTCAGTGATGCAGTTGTGAGTCCAAAGAGCAAAGCATATCAGAGAACACCTTTCAAGAGATGGTGGTGCTAGATCTCTGAGGTTCATTTTTTACAGTGCAGAGGAAGAGCAAGACTGGTATAGATAGTAAGAAGTCCTCCCTCCAATTCCGTCTTACCCAAATGTTTTGAAGCAAGTCTAAACTTGACATAATGTACTTAACTGCACAAAAGTATATAATGGGCTAAAGATGTATGATGAAACATATCCTGATGTCAGCTAGCCCTAAACCAGAAAACTCTGAATATGGAGAGATTTTGAAATGCTGTTTTCCATCTAAGCTAACTAGTTAGTTATGTGCTGTGTTTGAAAAGGACTGTTGACAGCATGCTGAAGGAAGTACAGTTATACGAATGGAATTTGAACTTGCATGTGATCACAAGAAGTCATCTCCCCTGACGTTACGGTTGGACTTTGTGAGCTTCCATTTGGCCATAAATTCAAACACTGAATAGGATTCAGCTCTCGCAAGGCTCTGTGGAGCTGCGAGTCCAGCTTTGGGCAACACCCTTCAAAAAAAACACTGGATCAGCTGAAGGAGATTGAAAGAGAAAAACAAACATGACAAAGATCTAAAAATACATGGCCTGTTCGGAAAGACTGAAAAATTTGGTTTTTTTAGTCTAAAGTAGGGAAAAACAAGGGAAGATATGGTAATAGTCTTCAAATATGTAAAATGTTGTTGCAGAAAAGGTAATAAAAGGACTCTTCTGGGAATGGGAAAAGAATTGATGAGTTTAAAATGAGCATACCTGTTTTCAGCTAAAATCATGTTTCAAGACAAAAGACAGATAAGCAATAGAAGAATTACTCAGGAAGCATGTGAAACCACCAATAAAGCAGACACAGAAGAACAAGGATCAGTCAAGAATGGTTTTCATTAAGTTATCTTGCCCTTAGGTAGAGAGATGACCTAGATGACTTGTCCAGAACCTCTCCAGCCCTAGTTTTGTATTTCCATCAATGATTAGAGATCTCCTTCATTCACCAGTATTTAAGGTGGATTGCACCTATTTCTTGTATTACAAGAAAGTAAACAGTACTACGCCAATAAAGCAAAACTCCTTACTTTTGCACCTTTGCCCAGCAAATCACATTCCAGAAGACGAACTGGCATGTCTCCTTCCATTAACTGTACTACATGAACAGGTAACAAGTGTATAATGAGTGATAATAAGATAATGAGTAATAATGATATTGAGTAGACAGTGAGGTGGATTGAGAACTGGCTGAATGGCAGAACTCAGAGGGTTGTCATCAGCGGCGCTGAGTCTAGTTGGAGGCTGGTAACTAGTGGTGTCCCCCAGGGGTCAGTACTGGGCCCAGTCTTGTTTAATTTCTTCATCAACGACCTGGATGAAGTTAGAACGTACCATCAGCAAGTTTGCTGATGACACCAAACTGGGAGGAGTGGTAGATACACCAGAAGGCCGTGCTGCCATTCAGCGTGACCTGGACAGCCTCCAAAGTTGGGCAGAGAGGAACCTCATGAAACTCAACAAGGGCAAGTGCAGGGTCCTGCACCTGGGGAGGAACAACCCCATGCACCAGTACAGGCTTGGGGCTGACATGCTGGCAAGCAGCTCTGTGGAGAGGGACCTGGGAGTGCTGGTGGGTGACAAGCTGACCATGAGCCAGCAGTGTGCCCTGGCTGCCAAGAAAGCCAATGGGATCCTGGGGTGCATTAAGAAGAGCGTGGCCAGCAGGACGAGGGAGGTTCTCCTCCCCTTCTACACTGCCCTAGTGAGGATGCATCTGGAGTATTCTGTCCACTTCTGGGCTCCCCAGTTCAAGAAAGATGAGGAGCTACTGGAGAGAGTCCAGCGGAGGGCTACAAGGATGGTGAGGGGACTGGAGCATCTCTCCTATGAGGAAAGGCTGAGGGAGCTGGGCTTGTTCAGCCTGAAGAAGAGAAGGCTGAAAGGGGACCTAATAAATGCTTACAAATATCTGAAGGGTGGGTGTCAGGAGGATGGGGCCAAGCTCTTTTCAGTGGTGCCCAGTGACAGGACAAGGGGCAACGGGCACAAACTGAAGCACAGGAAGTTCCATCTGAACATGAGGAAGAACTTCTTCCCTCTGAGGGTGACGGAGCACTGGAACAGACTGCCCAGGGAGGTTGTGGAGCCTCCTTCTCTGGAGATATTCAAGACCTGCGTGGATGACGTCCTGTGCAGTCTGCTCTGGGTGACCCTGCTTTGGCAGGGGGGTTGGACTAGGTGATCTCCAGAGGTCCCTGTGATTATACAAGCTTATATGAGCTTATATGACGGTTGGAAGGTGTCTTGTTATCTTACAACTATTTGCAATAATTGCAATAAACAGATGACTATTTAGCCAGAAATATTCTAGTGAATATGCTGATTACAAATTATCTACTTTTTATTTTGTATAAAACACATATATTGCCTGTAACGTGACTCAAATACATGGGGGTTTTTCTTGCAGATTATTACTAGTACTGTAGCTAAGAAATCCACAAACATTATGTAGATGCATGGCAAAAAAAAGCTGAGGAACTTGCAGCCAAAACAACAGCTGAGTACTGGAAGTAGATGAGTGATTCTGTTTATGTATCAGATGTTATTTTCTAAAGAAAAGGTTAACATCTATAAACTGGAATTGAAACTACCACAAATTAAATTGGAAGAATAATGATAATACTTTTATGTGTATGACATCATACACATAAGTCAGTGGTTTCGACACAGGCTGCTACCACCAAAAACTGACGGTAACCCAAGCTGGTAGCTATCTTTTGCTGATACTGAATGAAAACCATAGCTTTTTTCAACACAGGAGACATCGAATATCACAGTGGCAGTGTCCCCTGCAGAGAAGCCAAAACTACAGCCTTGACTTTCTACTCTACCTACATTGTGCTAAAACATCACTGAGAAGGGGAAGTTGCTGCAGGAAACCTGTTTCAGTCTTGAGTCACAACTTCTTGACCTTCATGCAAACTATCATCTGCTCTATGACAGCCCTGCGTTAGAACTGTATCAGAGCATATCTTGCTTGAGGTAGTGATCTTCCTGTATTAGGAACAAGGGTGTAGAAATTAGGCCCCAGCAGAGAGTAAAAAACTTCTCTCACAGGTGCTGGTGAACAGCCAGGAACGAAGCTTCAAAACACCCTGCTTACCTGGATTTTGTAAATAGGAAGACAGAGTTAATGTGGTAGCACATATTTGAACAACAAAATTGTAATTGTTTTAGACACCTAAGACGACATGCCACAGAAAGAAATTCAAAAGGATATATCCCAGTAGTGAGGACTACGCTGTTGCAGAACGTAAAACATTGTCTCTCTGTTGCAGTGCAAATTAGCCTGCTGTACCAATGAGTGTCCTCTGGTGTCTGCCCCTCAGCTTGAAAAGCCAACACGCTTTCAAATAGCAGCCACATCTGAGGCACTGCGTAAGCTGAGAGTACATTACAGCATGGATTAGTCGACAAGGTGAATGGAGGCTACTGATCTCTGTAATTATGGTAAAGTACATGGCAAAAACTGAGATTGGTATCTGCAAACCGTGTGGATCATCTCTGGCTGATAACAGGAACTTTGTGGATTTGTATTAATAACAGCTTTAACGTTTTACACTGAAATGCAAGACATGAAAATACTTAGTTCTGAAAAGCAATCAAAAGGAAAAGGGTCATGACTTTGTAAAATAAGCTAGAGTCTGAAATCCAGTCTTTTTCCTGGCTTTGTTTTCAGGTCAAAGCTAGGAGCTCTTACAATTACTTATACTCACAACTTTGGGTGGAGAAAGGGAACTGAACTGAAAATCACATATTTCAGTAACCTGGGCATTTAGCTTGATCTGTCGGTAGATTTCATATTTGTACCATCATGCAGTGTTTTATTGATACCACCAACACAAGTCTCAGTACTGACGCAGGTGCTCAACAAAAGCCTCACGTTTTTCTGCCCCTTCCCCCTGTGGTAACAAGGTGTATACACCCAGTTGGAGCAGTAACTGCAGCAATACTAGAAGTTGTATTACTCTGATTATAGAGGAAAAAGCAGCCATGCTTGGCTGAACAGACAAGGCCTCATACTCTTTTACCTAGTAATGACGTTTTTTTCGAATCAAAGAACAACCCTAAGCCGTTACTGAATTCCAGCTAAGATTAAGAGGGCAAAGATCTCCGTGTATATTAGGAGGCTACTTGTACTAGTGTGTACTGTGTGTTGTAATTGGATGTGTTATCTGTATTTAAAAGCTAAGCTCAGAAAAAGTATAATGTGATTCCTGTTACAGAAGTAAATTATATAAACAATGGAAGTGCAGTTAGCTCTCTGCTGGAAAGAGTACCTTTGGCATATGTCCATTCCCTCTGTTCACTCAGCTTCAAGCTCAGATGTCCCTGTGAGCAAGGGGAATCACTTTTGGACCAGACCTGGTATCAGCATTTGACCCACACTTACAGAGTTCAGTTGCGCTGAAGATAAGCGAGGTAGAACTGGTAATAGGGATTGAACTGGTGAACGTGGATACCAACAGACAAAAAATCACTTTCCTTCCAATATTCTGCAACTAAGCTCATACCCCGGTTTCTTTCGTTGTAAAAGGAAAATAATCCTACCCTCGCAGGAAGGTGGAATTTCAATAATTAATAGGTTATACAAACATTCTAGAAGGAAAGACCTTTTAAAAGAAGCGTACAGCATTATTAACATGCCTTACGTTCACTTTTTCTATTTCAAACTGCCTACATATTTCTATCTTCTTTCATTTCCTATTGGCTATAACTGAAAAGAATTAGAAACATTCCATTGCTTGATACAGGACCCAAAGGAATTACAAGACCGTCAAAAGTTGATACGAATACTTACTGGAGATACTGAATGTGAACGTAAACAACTCTCTAAAATTCACTCCACCTTCTAGAACCATTTTATCACGAAAATCTTTTTCCTAAGTTAGGAAACAAATCAAACTACAGACAGCAAAACAGCAGAAGGATACACCAACACTCCTGAAGTACAGAGGTATTACTTAACTGGTGAAAAAGATGAAGTAATACGTTCTATCCTACGACAACCTGTAGTATCATAGCATGTAAAAGGCTTATATACAGCAAAGCGAAGATATTTTTGCAACAGTAAAAAGGCTGTTCCAATATTTATTCTTAGCTAACTTTCAAATATAATGTACTGTGCCAAAATATTTACCTTGCTCCTGTTTGGTGGAATGCTAAATAATGCCTTTTCTTTTGGCAATTCAGAAAGTGCAGCATCAGAAGAATAAAATCTCTTCTCTTCAAGCAGCGGATCGCTTTTGCTTTCAGAAAAAAAGTGATGCAACTTTTCAGATTTATTGCTTTCTGGGACATCATCAATGATTCTACAAGAAGTTGCTTTTAACCCTGTTTCTTCACACTGTCTGCCTAAAATGTGGATAGCAGAATCCAAGCTGGCTGCTTTTCTATAACAAAGACCATTAGATTTCTTCAGGAACGCTAATTCTCTCCTCCTGCCATCCTCTGAGTATTTCCTCCTTTGTGTACAGCATTTCTCTGAACTCCTCTTGTCTTGTTCCTTTAACCATGTCTCTGCTGCATCAGACTTGGTGAGCTTCTGATTATCACCATGAAAACTGTCCCCACAAAGAAAATCACTCTTTGTTTCACCCGGTAAAACTTCTGCTTTAACAAGATCAGCTGAAAGGTCTGTACTCACGGGCAGTGCACTACCAGCCACTGTCACTCTCCGGGGGAAGGAGTCAGCCAGTCCCACAATCTTGGGACGATTCTCGGTGTTTTCTGAAATCCCCACTTCATTCTGGCTTTTTTCTTCATTTTCTTTAACCTGTGCTGAATCTGGTCCCTCCCCGGTCGATTTCTTTCTCCTTTTTCTTCTGAAATATTTTCTTCCAGGGGAATGTTTAGCTGGACTTAACGGAGCTTTGGCAGGATCTAAACACTGTTCTTCCTTTTCAGCCCTCACACATCCACAGACATTCCCCATTTGGCTTTCGGTAACTCACAGTCGCATAGGCTCATTCATTCCTTTATATTTACATACACTTCAATCCTCCTCAGAAAGTTAAGAACCGCCGTTTGTGCCGTAATTTCTTCCAGACTTCACGTCCACCCTCCTCAGCACGTAGCCATTTTGCTTATGAGAAGCGCACACGCAATAAACGTGGTGGCACGGTGCCCAGGCCGGGCCTGTGTCCGATTAGACACTGTAGCTTATTTCTGGCCACCAATCCTCTTAAATAAACATCACTGCTTCAGCGCTGGGCTGTAATGCCGATGGCCTTTCACAGACATGACATAGCAGTTATGAGCAACAGAAAACTCTCACATGCATTTTAACTTCCTGTTTCATTTAGTAACTTGAGCAAGATAAAGTAGAAATCTATGCAGCAACCTTTGAAACTATTAGCTACACTTCAAATCCAAAAGCAAGCAGTGCAGCGAGTAGCAGGGATTTAGCTGGCAGATTTGGTTTGCACTTTGTATGTTTTTATTATGTATCCAATGATCTACAGAGGAGAAGATTAAAGTGAAGGATCAGAGATCGCTCTGACAGCTTGTTGGGGGTCAAATTGTTATTTGTGTGTGGAGTTTTCATAGCGGCTGTGATTTTTCACTGATTTGTCAGCTGTAAATAACCTGCTGCTTCACTACTATCACACAGGCACAATGGCTTGCTCAGGGGCATGGTGCTGTGTACTAGGGGCTGGAACTTTGCAGCAGATTTAAAGCTGCTGGCAGATACAGGCAAAGCAAATCATAAGAGCCAGTCTGTCTAGAAAACTGTCCACAAAGCTACTGTTTATAGAAACAGAGCTTTATCCTCCTCCTATGCTCCTGTTCCATGGGCATCTCTGTGTAGCTCTGAACATAACAGCCAAGGAGCATCCAACTACACCTGAAACTAGGTAGAAATGTACACTCTTAAAACTTAAGTCTAATCACCAGCACACTTTATTTGGAAAATATCTTTTTATGTTTCCACTTCATTTTTGTTACTGATATGCTAAACCTACTAAAAGCCACGCACATCAGCAGGGGTAGATGTGTATGGTTTCTCATGCCGAGAACGAACTACTGAGTGACTCGCCAAGCATTATCAGGTGCTGCCATTGAGTTTCCCTTGCTTATTAAAAAGGAATTGCAATAATGAAACGCAGAGACTTTATCCCCAGGGGCCAGTTCCACTGAAGTATTCTACAACATTTTACTGACAGGATCTAGAATGAGTAACACAGCAAAGAAGTAGCATCAGCCTTCAAAGAATTTCCAAGAACACAGATGCTCATTGCTGACTGCTCTCAGGGCACTGGGGTAAAAATTGACAGTAATGCTTCGAAAATTTTATACCGTAACACTAAGGGACTAGAAGAGTGTTACAGAATGCTGTGTACCACTGATAAAAGGACAGCTACGTACAGGCACAATGCTAACACATTTTTTTTCAAAGCAGATGTTTATGCTATGACCACACTCTTTCATGGCCTTGATTTGTATTTGCATTTGTAGTCTGCTTAACACAGAGGTGCGGTTGTGACACTTGCTCCCTTAACTCACAATAAAAAAAAAAGTTTTCTCAGCTTATAGCAGTGACTTTCAGACATGGCCCAGAGGACACGCTGTTTTCAAACACACTGCCACAAGTGACTGAGTTGGGTCCCGACGTGGGCCCCCTTAATTAACAGAAAAGCACATAGAAAAAAAAAAAATAGTCTTTGTTACTGACATTGCTGTCTTCATACAAACAAATGGCTTTTACCCCTGAAAATATACTTTTCTCCTCTCTCATCAGAAAAGATGATTCAGGACTTTGCAGTGCAACGGACCAAGACTGATTTAATTTCACACAGATACAGCTTCTAGTTTAACAACAACATGCCGAACAACAATAATCTGTGGTCAAATAGATCACAGTATAATAATATTTCATTATGTACTCTTATAAAAAAGACTTATGATTGTCTTGATAAAATAGAAATTATGTAAAATGTTAAAGTGTCCAGCATTTGAATGAACAATTGCAACTTTTCATGCTGTACTGTCTAATCAAATACACATTAAAGTAAATATAAAGTAAATTATTCAAGTAAATATAGCCTACCAAAAGTACACTGCCACTGTTGTTCTTCCTCCACAAATTTCACAGGAGTTAAGAATTTGCTTAAAAATACTGCAAATTTAAATTTTCAATGCATACTTAAATTAAGACACATGGGCACTGAAGTTTCTAAACAATAATTATATTAAACTATTTAACTGTTTTAATGAAGCATGATTCAGTACGTATTTGCTTTAAGCTATTTACATCTGTTTAATAGTCAGCATGATATCACCTTCTTCCAGAGAATGTCCTCAAAGCATTCTGTTATTTCAAAACTCCTGTTCAAATCAGTGGCACACTGACTGTCATTAAAATGTCAAATAAAAAAAAAAAGAAACAACAAACTTTATAGTCAAAAAAAAAGAAAGAAACAACAAACTTTATAGTCCCTTTAACTTTCTAAGTCACTTCTGCTCTTGAACCAAAGTAAAGATCAAGGACAAAAGAATTCACATATTGCATTTATATCAGCTGTGGCATTTTTTATATCAAAGAAAACCCTATGCAAAATGATATTCCATATTAAAGGAAGATGATAAATCAACATGCGAGTAACTAAAGACAAAATGACCACTTTCAGCTAACCGAAATTCTATAAAGTCATAACTGGTCTCAGCAAGGAAAGAGACAGGGATAAGAGGATTAAACTGGAGATTCAGAAAAGGGAAACTGAAATTTCTTCCAAAATCTGTCTGCTAGAGCAAAGAAATATGATACTATAAAGCATCAAAAGAGACTGTCACCAAAGCCTATGAGAACCACCACAACATAGCAAAGACCTGACCACACCAGAGGCTTGGTCTCCAACATCTGACTAGACCCGAGCAGAAGCTCAGCGCTGGCTAAAGCCAAAGATCCAGATGATCAAAGCTGTTAAAAATACTATGATGGGTTGTTATCTTTCTTTGCTTTTTTTTTTTTTTAAAAAAAAAAAACTAACAAAAAAGGCCACCAAAAATACAAATTTATACCCACCAATGCCAGAAAGTTTTAAAGAAAGATTAGCAGAAGACTTTCTGGCGCATAAACCCTTAAGAAGTGTAACATGAATAAAGGATTAGACCAACACTTGTCTGCAACTTGATCTGTCTTAGAGGCTACTTAATCACAAATGAGAGGTTAACACTAAGACATGGCAAACAAAGGATTAGCATCGCGACATGAAACAGCTCAGGCCAATCTGTATCGGTTTGCGTTTAACCACAGATTTCTGTAACTTGTCAAGCATGTCTGTGACTGGGGAATCCATTATGTTCTTAACACGGGACAGGTGTATTGCACATTATAGTGGCAATGTTGTTGAATATCTGCGTATTTGTTAGTCTGCAAAATGCTGAGACCATTCCATCCTTTGCACACTGCTAATTTACGCTTTATCATTGGTTTCATACGGTTAGCAAATGTTCTGAAAGGAAAGGTTATTCCACTTTGCCAATCAAACTGCACCTAGTATATTTTATCCTAGAATAACGTGATCAGAAGCCTACTAGGAATACATTTCAGGCAGTTTTGGATCTAAGATCCCTTCCCGCTCTACTTTTTTGTTTGTTTATGCAACACAGCAAAAGCGAGATGTCATTTCATGGTACTAAAACAGCATAACAGATAATCAGCAAGCATTTTGTTGCACAGCCCAAAGGTCACATGCAGAATGACAGAGAGATAGACATAAGTCAAAGAGAAAGTGAAAATTAAAGCTGCACAAGATAAAGAACAAGGCAAAAAATAAAGGCTTGCCAGCTCAAACAAAAGGTTATAATTGGAGCGGTTCGAGCCATACTGGCAACCACTCCTCAAAACTCTAAAGAGTTGTTCTGTTTTCAGGTACCGCTGAGCTACCAAAAGTCATGACCCTGAACAGGAGAGGTTTTACATCCAGTGAGATGGCTTACAAAAAGAGCAATTTGCTCCTTGTTGGTGGTTTTATGGGATTAAGGACACAGAGAATCAAAGAGATGAGCTAACTGCTTATAAATCTTATCCTGCTACAGATACCCACTATTTGTAGAGATATAGTCTAAATATGACTCTGCAACGAGCCTTAATGCCTCTTGTCCTTGCTGTGACTCAGATGAGTCCCAGAAATTCCTAGAACTCCACATTCATCTTCTTGCCTGAGAGTTAGCAATTTATTTTTTTTTTTAAGTGCTGAAGAACTCCAGAAGAGATAACTAGCAGTTCATCTGAGGAGTAAAATACAGGAAGAGTATACCCCACCAAACACTGAATGACAGCTCTGCTGCAACGGCTAATGACTGGGAATCGCAGCTGCCAGGTGGAACACAGTTTATCCCACAATCACTTACAGTCAGAGATTTGACAACTGGCTGCATAGCTCCATCTTTAAATCTTTGAGAAGATCAGACCTTGAACTGTTCTAGCTATTTCAAAGCAGAGGCAGATTAAACTTCAGTCCTTGGGCTCCAAGGCTCAGGGCTCGGACAAGACCCAGAGGCAACCTTCAGAACCAGCTGCTCCCAGCAGAAACGGGTGCCAGGAGAACAGCAAGCGAAGGCCAGCCCCAGCTCTCTAACTCCACATTTCCACCTCAGGAAAGCAGGCAGTATGTCTCTTGCACGGTGATCCTTATCATGGACTGAACAGCAGAGCCGCTGAAGCAGAGCAAGGTGCACAGGCCCCAGAACATCCCGTTACTCCTCTGCCTTCTGCACGTTGTTGACTGGAACGGGCCACCACAGCTGAGCTGTCTCCTCCTCTGGCCACCTCTCATACCTTGTATGAAGGTCATAGCCTACGTGACCAACACAAGAGCACTTCAAAATTATTACCTGTACTGCAGGCTCTTTAACACCTAATTGCAGCAAGAGTTATCAGGAACTTGAAAAAAGGCTGGATAGCTGTCCTTTATCTCAGCCAAGTCATCTCCAAACAAATCCACCCTTCTTACCTTTCCACCCAACACAGGTAAGTATTTAATTGCTGATCTGCTAGACCAAACCAACAGTCTGCAGACTGCTTTGGGGCAGACCGCTAAGAATGAATTTTGCTCGAAGGCTTCTGGGGAATCAACAGAGGAAAAAAAAAAAAAGTATTTTCTGGCTGACAAGAGAAAGGTGAAGAGGTGACCCGTGCCCGAAGGAGGCCCAAGAGACAGCAGCTGCTTGGCCAGGGGTGGCTGGAAGGTGCTGGAACATCTTTACCCACCGGAGCCCTGACAAGCAGCATCCTGCAAAGAGGCCTGACAGCAGGGAGCTGGGGAGGGTGGAAGGAAAAGTGTCTCACAGCAGCTCCTGAGTTGCAAAATGACGATGACACTGAAACAGAAAACATCTACCAAGTCATGACTTAGAAGATCCAGAAATTATCTAAGTTCTGAGTTCACAGAGGCCTAATTTTGACTGCCTGAAAGTTTAAATTTTCAGGTTTAGCTTTGTTTTGGCCTGTTTTTTTTTTTTCAACTAACTGCAAGTTATTCTAAATATTTAACATTTGTTAAATTAAAGAACGTTTGCAGTGGTTTGAAAAGAAATGATTGCCAATTTTCAGAGAAATTATCTTACTAAAACTGTGGTTACTTACTGAGGCCAAATTCTGCTTTCCTTTACAGTTGCTCATCTCCAGTGTCATCAGTGAAAATGTACTGGGTATTGAAAGAGGAGTCCATTTAAGTATTAATTTGGGTATTTATACATACAGCCTATAATTACACAAAATACTGTAATCTGATGTAGCATGTTCCACAGGTGTCAGGAAAATAACTTACAGTAGTTATTGCATTACAAAACTGAGTTTTAAAAAAGCCACATATTATTAAAAGCATGTGAAATGCATACATTGAAAGATTGCCTAAATCCTACTAGCATACATGTCTCAGGGATTTTCAGTACCCACAGGACAAATTATTTTCTAACATACTCAACTCAGTAAACCACCAGATCTCCCATTCCATCATTTCTGTATCTTACATGCAATTACTTGGGACACAGAACAATGTATAATCTCTGGACTTACGCAGCTGCAAGAAAAGTCAGTGGTATAACTTAGAAGAAAATTTATATTTATCTAATTATGGGTACCAAATCACAAAGCCATAACCATCTCTAGACATAATTCAGACACAAGAGAAACTTTATCCTCAAATGTGTATCATATTTTATTTTTGTTCATCATCTCTTTCCCCTAAATCATTCCTAAATTAATTCCAATACTCAAAAGGATTTTCTGTTTTGAGGAATTATTTTCCTCCAGATAAGTGCCATGACTCAGAGAAACAAGAAGCCACAATCAACAGCCAAAGAAAAAAAAAATCCCTGGCATCTTGACTACCTCCCAGATTGCAGCATTATTAGAACACATAACTGATGGAGCAAAGGCAGTAACATCCCGTAGCAAGCAGCTCCTTAGACTCACTGAGAAATCAACTACTTCTGCAAATGCCAGGAAAATTTAAGGGGCAGTTCAGATCAAGACCTAGCCAGCACATAAACACCTATATATAGACAGCTGCGCTGAGGTGTCTTAAAGAGCCCATTTTATTCAGTGGAAGCAGCATTTAAGTTTCTTGAACATGGGCTTCTAGAGCTCTTTGAGATCTCCTGTTATATCCCAACTGGCCTCCAGCTGCAGGTCTAGAAGAGCACAACTCTCTCCTAGATCTGGCATCTCATCAGAGAACTCCACATGCACGTGCTGGATACTCTAGCACACCTCAGATGTCACTCAAATACCACTTGTCTTTAGGAAACTGAATCAAAAGCCCTAGTTGGTACAGTTAATGCACCCTGAACAGCAATGTGTCACACCTGGAAGTAGAGACATAAGAAGAAAGTCAAGTGACCATCCAGAACATCTGAGCCACTTAGAACTATCTGAGAGAGCTATATGGAGATAGCAGATACACCACAGGACCTAAGGAAACTTGCTTCCCACTGCATATCCTGCTGGGCACGATGTGTCATCTCAGATCACACTAAGCACCTATGCTGGACAACTGTACAGCTCAGCAGGTGCTCTGGGCACCTACCACGAGCGACCTGAATTACTCCACCAACCCCACCCAGTGCACTCACTAGCCCTTCAAGCCTCACATCTGTTGCATTTACCACCATTTAAGATGCAGTTTATCCTGCCCTGATCTATCTCTTCCCAGATGACAGTGGGTTTCCCATAAGACCTACGTCATTTTTCACACGGGTGTCTCATAAATCTCCAACAACACAGATGTTTATGTTTAGGCAAACGGACTGAGCCTTTAGTAGCTGGTTAGCTGACTCACTCTCCAGGCTATACTAGCTGTATAGACTGATCTGTCGCTCAGATTATCAGATTACAGGGACAACTTAGAGAACACATTAACACAGCTCCCCATAAGCACCTGGATTTAAGTGTCTTAAATTCACACTGAATCTCACTGTAACTTGCCCAATATCTATAGGATTACTCCATGCATAAAACACAGTTACTGTCATGAAGCTTCATCCCTTTGTGAAGACTCTGCCGTTAACACTTTTCTGTTTGGATCTTTCCCTCATTAAAAATCTAAGGGAAGACAAAAAAACTATGCGAGACGCAAGTATGCACCTTCTTCTGAACCTCCTTACACATTCTGAACCCAAATCAGCCACACACGGGTGTCAGTGACACCAAACTGCCATATACTTCAAAAGAAGCGGCGTACAGGCAAACGCCACGGTACCACAGATTAGCACAGCAAGCGTCTCTCACTTCACCTTACGAATCCCTTCCGCATTCAGTGGAGGTACTGCAGCCATTCATAGCAAAAAGACAGAAAATACTTTTTTAAAAATCCTGCTCCCTAGTTATTTCACACAGCAACATTCAGTCATTCCCTAATTCTGTGGGTCATTCTTAAATATATTTAAGGCCAGCTTTCTTTCTCTGTATAACCATGCAGGAGCAAAGACTGACATGTCAGAGGGGAGCTGAGGGAACACTTCAGGTCCCTGCTAGTGGTGAGCAGTTGATGGTTTCTCCTTTACCCTGTGCACTGGCCCGGGCTAAGCTGTGCACCCTCGTTAGACCAGAGCCACATTGGCCCCCTTCATGTCTTCTGTTCCTCCTTAGGATTTGCAGTAAGGCAAATTAGATGCTAACCGTCTTTTTTCTTTTTTTCCCAATCATAAATCCAGTGCAGGATATTCCTTTTTCTGTATGATCATGTAATTTTCTGATCGCTTGAAATGCCTGCTCAGCACAGGGTCTATCTCTAACAACGCTGCAGTCACTAAATGGGAATTATCTGCCATCTGAATTACATCATCTCCAGCCACGGCCATTGTGAAAGCCCCATTCTGAGAGGCAATTTAACACCACGCGCTGTAAGGCTGCATTATACTGTACAGAATCCCGGCAGTGTACAACACCCAGAGTGCCACCTAGTGTGACCCGCACTGCCATCGCCGGCGCCCAACACAAACGCTGACGTGGTAGGGATGCTCGGAAAGGCGGACAGTGCTGCTTGCTGACATACTCGTTATCAGCAGAGAAACTCAGATCTGGAATGAAAAAAAGATTTTAAACTCTTCCTTACGTTTTAATATTCAACAAAAGAAGTCTGTAGAGTAAAACAAGACCAGTTTGCCCAAATGTTGGAAGAAATACACCAACCATTGTCTTTAATGATGCTCTAAAATCAAGATATTTTTGAATCTCACTCCACAGACAGGAAATTAGACAGTGAACAAACTACACCTTCAACTTCAGTCTACATCAGATAAGATACATCATCAAAACCTTCATATACACATTAGAAAAGAGTCATAATCTGTATTTTTGCACAGCCTATCTGGAGCCCTGTCTTAAGTTCACACATTCATCATAACTGTATGCAAGAATCCGACCAAAAACATAATGCCAAGAAAACTAGGCTTACCTGAAAGTGCAAAATTATGGTCCATATCAACCCCAATATCAACTTGGGATTCCCATCTGTTATGTCATCATTTCTAATGTTAACCAGTTTCACCTGCCATCGTGGAAAGAAAATACAGACAAAATTGAAATAAATATGCCACAAATACATGCTGCACTACACAGGCACAACTATAAAGGATGCATTACTCGCTTCCTGAGCCTACTCTGTTGATTTCTTTAATTCTCAAAAGCAGAAAGGAATTACATACTGGCTGCAAACGGCCCGCTGGGAATTGCCCTTTCCCAGCCACGCCGAGCTGAGAAGATCCCTCAGCTGTCACTACGCCAGCAGATCTGCTCCCTGTGCCACGCACCCTTCACCTCAGTCTGTGTCGGGGGGGAAGGCATGATAAAGGGGGAAAGGACAACAAGAATACAACAATCTGTAACTGTGATGTATCGGTCTCAGGAACTGTGAAGCTATCACCGCCTTTCCTCCACCCCACGCTCTCCTGCACCAAAGCAAGAATTCAGCAGCAGGAGAACTGCCTTGACAAAATCAGGAATTTAATACCACATTTAAATAACCAGTAGCTTAATCATGACAATGCTTCTTATCGCTTCTGCTGCTGTACTCATTCACAGTGCTGGAAACTTGAAATGGTTAACAGGATTAAAACAAAGGCTGACATTTTTGCCACTCCAATAAACTGAGATCCAGAGTGAGTTCAATAATTCTATTTTCTTTGTCATATTTTATTATTATATTTTTTTTGTATGTATTATGTACCCATATGGCCTGGCAATTAAAAATGACTCAGCTAAAAGGTATTATAAACTTATGTTAGTAAAGTTACATGCACATGATTTTTCACATATGCCCTGTTATCAACACCGAGCAAGCAAAGGCATGTGCTTCTCTTCATCTGCAGACATAATCTTAACTACTAGAATAAAAACAAACCAAAAACGTTCCCTTGGGGATAGAGTATATTCCACATTTCAAAAAAGAAATTAAAAACAAATCCAAATGTTTTCATCCCACCGCATTATAAAAACTGACTGTGTTTGGCAAAACTCTACAAGATAGCCAAATATGCCTTCTCTCCGTTGTTTCTTTTTTTTTTCCCAAGTTGGGCTTCAAAGTTATCCATACACAGGATCTCTCCACCTTCAAATCACAATAAAGTGTTGTATTTGGAGGTTATACAGCCAGCCTGAGCAAGCTACCTCCTAAACACGGTTTAGAAACACCTAACAGGGGTCTGAAACGTTAATCAAATGCAAGTCCCACTGGCACCTTGCTAAGACCACCAAAGCCCTACAAGCATTTTGTACAGTGGAGTACAACCATCTCCACAAAACCGTGAGGCTGAAGAGAGCACAGAAACCCTCAGATCACAATCGACGGCTGCGTGATGGCAACCTGCGCTTCCCAGTGACACCTGCACATTCACAAACACGAGGATGACCTGACCCTGCATCTCCTGTGCTTTAACACACATGGTCTCCCCTACACAAATAAGACATGGCGCAGCACAAGTCCAGCGGTCTCGCTGCTTAAAAATGCCGTCGTGACTGTCATTTGAAGTAGCCATTCATTTACTTCATAGCGTATTTGTTCAATGGCTCACTTCAGTTAACAGGGAAAGCTGGCTTTGAACTCAGCGAAGCAGAACTGCGTTGTCAGTGTATGTGCATTACTCAGTGACCCAAAAGATAGTTTGCAGTTTCACTCAAAATACCAAAAGGTATCTGTTTTTATAACCAAGTTAAGTATCTGTCTATGGCCTACTACCTCATATTTTTTCAAACCTCTAAGTAGCAAATAAAAAAAATAATAAAAACTGCTCAGAGAGGGGTGGTGTAAAGTTACCTTTGTCACACCTCTCTCAACCATCTCAAGCATGAGATGAAGCTAAGCATATACCAACAGCTGTTGTACAGCATGCATAAAAGACCAAGCAGAACACATTTTTATTTATTTATTAGCTACAGGTGACAAAATTTTCATTATTTCTTTTAATTAACATTCTCACCATACCTGGCGTTTTTTCAAATAGTCAAGTGCAATTTGGACATTCTGGAGCCTGTGAAAACGCATCCGACCTTTTTCTCGGGGCTAAAATTGGAAAACAATAGTTGTTAGATTCTCTTGTCAGACCCAAGAACAAACAATTCAATTTAAAAGACACCGTGTAAAACATTTGAAACACTACAGTTTTAACAAAGCCAATACCTTCGGTGGAAAAGTGTGCTTTAACAGTTTTAAACTGTAGTTGAAATTCTTTGGTGCAGTGGATGGCAAGAGAGATCAGTGGTCCCAAACTGCAACTCTGATCCATGCAAGGCTGATAGCTGTTTCCCTCTAAAGTACCGTTTCGGTCAAGAGGACTAAATAAGGCCCTACATGAATCTACCTACAGAAACTAAACTGCAATATATTATTATAAAAGATTTAGAGTATATTATGCAAAGCAAAATATAAGTAATGTCAGGGACCTTTATGTTGCTCTGGTAACCTGTGATGGCAAAGATTACCTCTGTATGAAACTTTATTATTTAATATTATTTATTATAATCTTTATGATATCGACACATCTTTATTTAAAGCATCTAATAAAGATAATATCTTCCTCCAAACAGAATAATAAAACATATACAGCCCTAGAGCGTAAGTTTAAACTCTTGACTCCAGAAGAACATTATAAAGCATGAAAAAAACTAACAAGTCACTCTTCTCAAAACAAAGTCAAAACTAGCAAGAAGAAACTGTAAAGTAAGCATGAGTGGTGTGTTAATGGAAACATGGCAAAATCGCATGCAGTTAGTGTAAAATCACCAAGAAGAAGAATCACACAGAAAAACCATATTTTACTTAGCTGTCACAGATCAGCAATGGGAAAGCAATTAAATTTATACCATCATCATCATATCCAAATCCTTCTATTCTTCTTCCTTATTTCAGATTTTTCAGAAACTTTCACAGCAATAAACTGAAGCGGACTACAATTGCTAGGGATAAGCCATGAATATGGGTATTTCCTCAGACAATCACTGCGGAACACACAGGTAAGCCCAAGCCTTCCTCAACTGCCTTTTTTTTCCCCCCATGGAGTACCAGATGCTTGCCAAAAGGAAACATGGGAAAATGGAGTTGAATAAGAAGCATAAACTAAAATACAAAGCATTTTAATTTCCATTATTGAAACTTTGGTTTAGCTCCTTGTTTTTCACACTGATAGCCCAGGAGCAAGTCCTGCAGCCCTTGCTACTGAGTAGCGTCCCCGGCCAGAACCAAGGACCGCAGACCTGGAATTTGATTTTCCACAACAAAGAGGGTATAAGGAATCCCAAACTATATAGTTACGTATAGAATCTCAGAGGGGAAATATTTTTTTTTTTAAATGTACAGCTAAAATGCAGCATTTTGAGTTATGTTATGCCCCGGAAAAAAAGCACACAAATTCCACTGAAATTGCAAGTGCAGCACAACACACAGGGAGCCCAGAAGGCACTCAGGCCCTACGACAGCAAGTTGCTGTAGCAAACACTAGTAATGCAAGGTCCACAAAGGCATGACACAGCTCACTAGGACTAACAAGCACTTCGCATTTTACACTTCGTAAGCCGATATTTCCCTTCTGGATAGTTAAAATACAGTGAAACGCTAATTCAGCATTTGTTGTGAGAAAGATAAACTCTGCAAACGATCTGTAAACTGTGTAGCCACTACGTAGTCCAAGTAGAAGTTAAGTGACAGCTCTGTCTCCTTTGATAAAAATAACTATAACATTTGATCAATTCTAACAAACAGATCTGCTCATCTGAAATACCTCATTTCAAAATATTATCCAATATTATGTGAAACACACCGTGGGTGCAGTAGACTGGTGCTTCTAATTAAGACCAATCAATTTTTTGCTGTTGCCTTCACTAAGGAGAGCCTTCAAGCCTTTGTCTAAATAACTTGTCTGTGGGCATTACTGTTTCCAAGTTAAAAAAAAAAATCTTGGTTTAATGGAATTACGGTATTTCCCTATTTATTATTTAAAAAGATTGTTTTATAACATCTTGACAACATTGTCCAGCACACATGTGCGCCATGGTTTTGTACAGTTTAACGAAAGAAAACAAAT
Source organism: Opisthocomus hoazin (assembly GCF_030867145.1). Taxonomy (NCBI): domain Eukaryota; kingdom Metazoa; phylum Chordata; class Aves; order Opisthocomiformes; family Opisthocomidae; genus Opisthocomus; species Opisthocomus hoazin. Next base: position 103,439,899 of record NC_134415.1, on the reverse strand, counting down.
AGAACTCTTGAACATCTGCGTTTCAGAAAAAACGCTGAATAAAAGTGTCTTTACCATGCCTCCATCATAAGCATACATATTCTGGTTTACCAACGTGAGTTTTTTCGTCCTTTCTACAGCACACTACTGCAGCACACCGAACTAAGGATTTACATCAGCAGACACCACACTTCAAACACTACGTTAGTACAGTTATGGGGGTCGGCACCTACCCCCTTATCCTCATCCTCCACATCCTCATGCTGTTCATTTGCGCATGCTTCTGTTGAACTCACCAACCGTAAGGTCTTCAAAAAATCTCGCTCTCTTGGCTAATGAATATAACAGACAGGAGACAGGACAGCAAAAACACAAGACAGACCACAAATGAAAAGAAGAGCATGAAAAGAAGAACATAATGAAGAGAACAAATACCAAGCAAGGGAAGTAGTGCTCACAAAGAAAGGAAATGACACCTGAGGAGTGTGTTAGACAATTTCAGGGACACTTTATCCTTGCTATTTGTAAGTTATTCCCTTTAATGTGAAGAGATATTAAGCATCGAATACTTGTTAAAAGAAAAACTGTAAAGAAAAGGGAGGAACAGAAGAAGTAGCACATTACCCTATTAAGTATATCTCACTGACCACAAGCAACAAAGTGAACAGATTGCATTCCTCCGCAGAATTCATGATGGGATATTTTACCAACAGAAATACAACTTGTGGTTTTGGTATCGAGTCACAGATTATGGAAAACATCAAAGAAACCTCCAGCAGTCAATACGCAAAGAGTTAACAAACAGAGCAAATGTATATATAACAAACTGGAACCACTGCTTTTCACCTCAAAGCTTACCAAGGTGTCTCCAGAAAGGACTTCTAAGAGTGAGATCAAGTTATGTCCATCTCTTAGGTCTTCATATAGGTCATTCACATGTTTTCGAACCTGCACAGATAAACATAAACATTAAATATAAGATCCCCATTTATACTTGAGAACTCACACTCATATTGACATGGATCTTTTCACATACATAACACTTTCATTCAACTAAACTGGGTTGAGAAGGGCTGACAACCAGCAGATCCTGGGAGGCCAACCATGAGAGCAGGAAGAGAGAGACAGCTGAAAGCCCTAACTTTTCTGGCAGGCACCACAAAGCTGGGAGATGACTGTCCACAGGCCAACTTCTTGCTTCTCAGCATTAGCTTACTCAGCTCAAATATAACTTCATCTGAAATTTCTTTAACAATTTCAGCCAGCTGCTCATTAAACATGAAACAAAGGGCCTCACTTCTCAGAAGCACAGATTTTTGACATTGCCAGCTAGGGCAGAGGTTGACAGTTTTCCAGCTACCTCTCAGTGTTGGTTCCCTGGCATTCCCATTAAGATGCCAGACCAGAAACTTCCTAAGCTTCCAGAGGATAAAATATGACATAAAAATTTCTTCTAAAGCTATCACCTCTACTAGAGCCAAATTGTACTTCCAAACTGAGATCTATGGGACACTCCCCTCAGCACCAACATCTCTGCATGTCTGATGAGAACAGCAGGAATAAACCCAGATCTTCGACTTAATGCAACAGCTCTGTTTACCTGACTTTCAGGGGTATTTCTAGATCCATCCTGTTGAATAAATAACTGTCTCCATACTGATGATCAGCTTCACAAATGCTTTTTAGTTCAGGTTTTCTTACTTCAGCTTTTAAGTATGACATTACCCTGCACCCTGTTTTTACAAAGGCCATCATCTTAACTGGAAATACTATCAGAGCATACTTATGCTCGTGCTGAACACTAGCCAGAACAAGTCATCTAGAAGACTGTTCCATAAAGAATGACAACCGATAATATTTTCCAAAACATTTATACAGACTCTACATACGCAGTCAAGTTACATACATACCAGCACTCCTGTATGTATACATAGGTTGACATGCTCACACACATTTGCAAAGTAACATAATTTTAAATCCAGCTGTGATTTTAAAAAAAATCTTGTAAGCGAGAATGTTTTTAAATTAGTGAGACAAAAATTCTCTGATAATACTGAAGTATTGTTAAGCTGAACAAAGAAACAGAACAGATGTTCTCCTACTACATCTGTGGTGAGAAAAAGGAAAGGCAAACCTCAAAGATATCATTCAAGCCCCTGATATTTGACTTGATTATGCTAAATGCTTAAAAGATTAAAAGCACAATGATCTTTAATTTTTAACCAAAGCAACTGTGACTTCAATTTTTTCTATTCAAAGAACTATGCTGAACTGAGCTCTAAACTCTTTCTGACAACAGCAGGCAAGTCGTCTTTACAATAAAGCCCTATGAGAGGGTTCACCCCTGTCCCTGCCCCTCCAGCCAGGACGTGCCACTCTCCACTTCCCTCAGGAGAGCGGAATCCCAAGCAGACCCACAGCGCAGGCTGCTGGCCAGAGGCATCAGGTTAAGGAGAGAGGAAGGGGGTGTAGATCTAAAAAAGACACCGCACCAGCACAGCTGAAGAACTGTCTATGCAGCACCAAGTCAATGCCCACGCTCTTTTCAACGTAAAACTCACGGGAGCTGCCCAGTGTGCAGGCATCTAAATTATGGGGTAAGAAAATACTACTGTTTCTAACCTGTCTGCTTTTATTTTCCATTAGATGCAGGATAATTTTGTTATCCTGCTAGTCTGCTTCTCACAACACACATTTGTTGATCTTATGTTTGTGCCTTCTACTCTGAGGTTTCCAAAGTATTATGGAGACAACCACCTTCCCCACCTTATCTTTCTAGAAATCACAGATGCTTCAGAGTTGAACTCATGCTGTGTGTGAAGAAAGCAGCAGAGAGCTGTCAAAACAGGAAAACCAGCAGCACGCCTTAGACGTCTGTCTTGGTTCTGCCATTGGCTGGCAACTACGGTCAGGATTAATTACCGAGGACATACTATGTTGGTATGCTGGTACAGGACAACATAATAAGGAATAATAATAGTAACATAATAAGGAATAAAAAATATAAAAAATAACATAATAAGGAATTTCTTCCAATACCCTAAGCAGCAGATGTGCACCTAAAATGATATATTAGGCCAACTCATGCACAGCAAGTATGTTCACTCAATGCAGCAGATCACTTCTTTTAAAAGGAGAGTAAGAGATCCTACACTGCCACTTGAGGAAAAGCTTGCAAAATCATCTCTCTAACTATCACTTGGGTAAGTCTCCCCTCCCAATACACATGAGTTCTTAGATCTTTAAATTCACAAGAAATAAATATTACTATTTCATCACTGTTCTGCTGCCACATTCAGCCTCCTTCAGAACGCATAGTACCGCAAGTAACAGATGCAGACGGGGGTCCCTGGATAGATCTGTGGGATCTGCTGATACCATGGAATTTTATAACAGTTCTTGTAGCTTTTCAATAAAATTGCAGAATTGTCAGCCCTACATTTTGCAAGCTCCACATGCAAAGTAGCTTACATGCTGCCTCAGGCAACTTTTTGTAATATACCCACGCGAGTATGGCAGATTTGATAATGTGGGCATGAGAAGAGATTCTTTAAGGAAGATGTGGGAGATACTGGGTTGCTGAGGAGTATCTGACAAAAATTAAGAGAAGCAAAATGGCTTCATCAGTCAAAAGGAGACAGGGAGAACTTAAGGCACTGTTTCAGAAGTGATTCATCTTCTGATCTTTGTCTTCTGGCATGTATACAATGGTGTTTGTGGTAAGGAAAGCTCCATCACCCTTCATACAAGCATGAGGTATTTCCATACAATACTTTCCCAGCAAGCTTAAGCTTTGCAGTCAAGTGCCTTGGGGAACCTGCACCACCACTAGTGAAAAACAGCTTTTAAAACTGTAGCAGTCACAAAGCTGCCGTCTCACCCCCAGACTCCAGTATGTTAGGCACTTGATGAATGAAGACCACGAAGACGGTTGCTGTCCCCAAAAACCAGCAACCTTATGACCCTGCATAACTCACATAGCTTTATCGTACTGTTCAGCTGACACATCTGGTTCTCCTTACAGTCAAGTTGCTATCGGTTCCAACCTCACGTATCGTTCTGCTGCTCCAGTTACCACCCGGGCCCACCGGGCTTGGCTTCCTCCTATGTGGGCTGGCGTCACAGCAAATCTGTCACCACTACCTTCAGTCTGCCTCATTCTCCATCCCACCGATGGAGAACGAAGGCATGATTCAGCTGCCTGGGCACACACCTATAGGGCTGGCTTATGTTTATGTTTAGGGGGATGCCACTTGGTGTCCATGTGCTTCTCCAAAAAGACTAAGATTTGCCTAAGTCCTATTGGCCAGTCCCCCACAGATCTCTGTCCTGAATGCCCTTACATGTCTCAAACAGCCCTAGATGGCCATACTGAATCTGCACATAGTGATCTCCATTTTTGCCATGGGTCACAAAGAACAAGCCATCTTCTACAGCCAGCCTGTTTCTTACAATTGTTGTTGATATTATTACTTGTGTTGTGCTGGTACCAGAACAAAATCTATAGTTTTACACAGTAAAACCACAGGCTCCTTATGCTTGTACAGATAAGGGGAAGGACTGTCCCTTCTGCTTCTGCAGGCAAGACCAGCTTGGTCTTGAAAAGGACAGACAGAAGATGCACAGGCTGGAGTACAGCAGAAAGATCGCTCTCTCTAACACTGCCACACCTCTATTTTTTAGTAGGGCCTGTTGCGATAGGACAAGGAGACATAGTTTTGAACTAAAAGAGGGTAGATTTAGACTGGATATAAGGAAGAAATATTTTAAAATAAGGGTGATGAAACACTGGCACAGGTTGCCCAGAGACGTGGTAGATGCCCCCTCCCTGGAAACATTCAAGGTCAGGTTGGATGGGGCTCTGAGCAATATAATGTAGTTGAAGATGTCCCTGCCCATGGCAGGGGGGTTGGGCTAGATGACCTCTAAAGGTCCCTTCCAACCCAAACTACTCTATGATGATTCCATGGAAACACAGAAGAATCACACTCTTTTTCTTACAAATGTGGCAGGGAAGCAGGGTTGTGGCCCTTTCTGTCTACACGTTGGGTGCACACCCAGCATACGTATCAAGAGACCTCACAGACACCCGTACTAGGGCAGAGCATGTTCCAGACTAGCACCTAAAATAAGGGAGCACGTTCTCGACTGAGAGTGTAGCAAGGAGCAGAAACAGACATTAATGTGCTGCAGAATCTAGAGTCAAGGCAAAAGAGGCAGGAAAGAACATACAATCCAATCAGGCAGGAATAACTAGAAGTAACTGCCACGTACCAGAGGCCACCAGCACTCCCTGAGGGAGGTAAGGCAACTGCTGGGGGCCCAGCACACTGCAGAACTTGGAAAAAAAGTCAGAGTTCTGTGCTCACGCCCTTGCAATATTATCCATTTTTTTCACGTGAAGAAAACAGACTATTGTAACCAAGTATCTTAAAACATTGTGATTCTCCTTATCTATACTACAATTAAGCTGAACTGCTTTGTTAAGAGAACATGCCAAACCAGACCTCTCCTTACAGTTTCCAGAACAGCCAGCAGTCATAATCAAATCTCAGGCACGTTTATTTTGAAAAACTGAGTTCAGCTGATAAGCCCTTATAAAATCAGCGTCATCCCCAGGCGTTATCAAGAATTATAACATACTGGATCCAACAGAGCCTTTTCAGACCACAAAGCCTGGGAAAGCCTTTTACAAGCACCACTCTCTCCGCTTCTGGAAGCAAAGTTAATTAAATGCCCAGCCCAGACATAAAGCACTGCAGCTCTTCCAAAGGAAAATGGGATAAGGCTCAAAAGTTAGAACTGTAAGGGGTGTGTTTGGGAAAGAAGGGTCAGGCCTTAATTACCACTGAGGTCACCGATAAGTCCAAAGGACAGCTGGCACAAGGCCACCACCATTTTCACACTAAACTTCTAATTTATTCTTTTAAGAATCTGATTCAATGCCCACGGAAAAAAGATCCCTTAAGACTCCCATTCACTCCAGCTACAGTAAAACACCCTTCTCTGAGATAATAGCCACAGATAGTTAAGAGGAGCTATAATTACACTGTTCCACAGAAAATGCCATCAGCATTCAGAATGCTGAAAAACTGCTGTGGCCACTGCATGAGATCCTGACACCCTGACGAGTTTCCCTAGTGTTTCAGCTTCCTAAAAATGTACTTCACCTAGTTTTTAAGGGGCAAATTGTATTAAAAGCAGTACTCATGAGGAAATAGTTTTCTGTAAGTTTTGAAGTTTTGTACATTTTTAGTCCTTTCAACCTTTGAAAATTACGGAATCCTACCGGCAGTTCTAACTGCATGATAACAAACAAACCTATGCCATGAGTAAAGAATTAAACACACCTCATGTGAGAAGTTTTATTTATGTACATAAAGGTTTGCCATGCCAACACACGCAGCGTGATTTATGACACACTCTAAAATTCTGAACAGGTTGTAACAAGATCCTTGCTTACATGCAGCATGTAACTGCCGAAATGTCAGATTTGTCAAAATATTCCCACGTGACTGATCTGCCAAGCAAGGCTGCTTTCTCGGCTGTCTTCAAGGCTACTTCTTTTGCCCTACAGACCTCTTAGACTCCCCCATGTGAAGTACACGAGTGTTGCTCGATAGTCTGCAGGGCCACTCCACCTCAGGGAACTGCCACAGCCCAGCACACTGCTCGGTGCAGCGAGGTGCCGAGCTGTGGTCCTCGGTCAACCTGATGTCACCTCACCAGATCAGGGAGCCGAACTCACTCTCACTTTTCTCTTTCACTCACCATTCTGATAATCTGCACCATAGGAAACATTTCTTGTACTTCACTGAAATTAAATCATTCTTTGTTTCATAGTCAGGAGTAACTTTCTAGCTGTTTGACTTTGGATATTAATTTTCCCAAATAGCAGGCACGGCTAATGCTACTGCATTTCATAAAGTCCCTTTACCATTTCAAACACTTCCAGTAAGTCACCTTTACACTAGTCTGCCATACAAAGTGAGTTCAACATCCCTGATGTTTCTTCGTAACAGATGTTTCCTAACTGAAGATTCATCCTTGGGTTCATCCTTGACCTGCTCATCTGGCCAATGCTCTACACTCTATCAGCACAAGAGCTTTGTAAATTGAACACTCTTCACGTGTTCCACCTCTCCCAAGCCCTGTCCTTGTATCTAAGCTTGGATACGTCACCAACAACCTTCACATCTCTTCCAGACAACTCAATCATCTGATTAACTCATTGCTCTTGCATACTCTATTTTGTGTTTTATCCCCAGCCTTCGATTGTTTCATATGTATCTGGATAACTCTTAATAAACTAACCTTATTAAAAAGGACACTTCTATGGCTTTAAGGTAAATACACTGTTGCTCAACTAATTGAAAAAAAAAACAGGCTATTGCCTAATCTTGTCCTTACATTTTTTTTCTTATATTCTTACACTTGATTTCACGAAATGGCAATATTCTCCTAACGCTCAATCAGCAAATATTCAAGCAGGTGCATAATCTTACATGCATATAAAGCAGTAGGGCATAAACATGTACATCCATGAGTCCTCTTCTGGATTTCAGTAGTTGAGTCCTATCTGAAACACCATTATTGTAAAGAACAAGTTTAACCAAGCGTCTTAAAGATAAAAATCCTTCTTTCCCACCTCCTACAGAACAAATCAATTTTGTCTCCCTCCCAGCTCACACATCTCAAATCTTTTTGAAGTAATAAAAAGTTCGCTTCAACCAACACTGATCCAGCTGCTCAGACTAACTCTACGGGCCCTATTCCACTTACCACTATTACCACAGCACCACCACCACCTTTTTTAACACCTGCACAGTCTTGGTCAGCTGCTTGTAACTTCACGTATTAGGATCAGCTAATCCATCCGAGTGGAGCCCATGCTGTGCAGATTCACAAGCTCAGCAGAAACGGGTATCTACTAACATAATATGGACATCTACTACACTACTGCTACAATTTAATGTCCTAAAATACTAGTTTAAGTCACAGAGACAGCCAGCCAGCTTTAGTATTGATTTCACCAAAGTAAACTTCATTCTACAGACAGCCCTCGGTGAGCACGGGGGAACAGACACCACATGTGGCACATGTCATGTGAGGTCCCACGCAACTCCACGCGTCTTCTCGCACCAGTTTAGATTTTAATGCACAGCACGTCCATCTCTCTTGCCTCTTTTGCACCTCAGTAACCTTTTATGATTTTTCCTCAGCGCAGTACCCTCTGTTCAAACACTTTTGTGTCTGACTATATAAAGATATTTATAAATCTTAGAAAGACTAAAAAAAGAACCACTGCATTATAAACCCCTCTCTACATCTCTATCACAGTTTCTAGCTGTCAGGACATAGTCCTCAGCACATATGAGTCCCTCAGCACTGATGGCAATTGAAGTGTGACTCACAACCTGCTTAAAACCTCACTTGCAACATTCATCCTGTCCCCTTTGAAAAATATTTTTCTTACAAAGGCATAAATACAGAACAATGAAGAAATCAATGCAAACATCACTAACTTTCACTTTACAGGGCAGCTCACTCAAAGAGGGTGTTCTCACTGGTATTGTAGGACTGATGCAGACTGAAATCACTAATTTAATGAAAACACAAGTTTTAGTAAAGAACTTCGCATTGTTCAGCTCTAAGGCTTAAAGTTGAGCATTACTCTGCCAGAGAAGGGCCAGGCCTTACAGAATCATAGACTCATAGAATAATTTGGGTTGGAAGGGACCTTTAAATGCCTTCTAGTCCAACTCCCCTGCAATGAGCAGCACATCTACCACTACATCAGATCGCTCAGAGCCCTGTCCAACCCGACCTGGACTGCTTACAGGGATAGGGCATCCATCACCTCTCTGGGCGATCTGTTCCAGTGTTTCACCACCCTCATGGTAAAAAAAAAAGTCACCTAGAGCAGACTGCACAGGACTGCGTCCGGGCGGGTCATGAATATCTCCAGAGAAGGAGACTCCACAACCTCCCTGGGCAGCCTGGTCCAGTGCTCCGTCACCCTCAGAGGGAAGAAGTTCTTCCTTATGTTCAGACGGCACTTCCTATGCTTCAGTTTGTGCCCGTTGCCCCTTGTCCTGTCACTGGGCACCACTGAAAAGAGTTTGGCCCCATCCTCCTGACACCCACCCTTCAGATATTTGTAAGCATTTCTAAGGTCCCCTCGCAGCCTTCTCTTCCTCAGGCTGAACAAGCCCAGCTCCCTCAGCCTCTCCTCGTAGGAGAGATGCTCCAGTCCCCTCATCATCCTCGTAGCCCTCCACTGGACTCTCTCCAGTAGCTCCTCATCTTTCTTGAACTGTGGAGCCCAGAACTGGACACAGTACTCCAGATGAGGCCTCACTAGGGCAGTGTAGAGGGGAAGGAGAACCTCCCTCGACCTGCTGGCCACACTCCTCCCAATGCATCCCAGGATGCCATTGGCTTTCTTGGCAGCCAGGACACACTGCTGGCTCATGGTTAACCTGTCATCCACCAGGACACCCAGGTCCCTCTCCGCAGAGCTGCTCTCCAGCAGGTCCACCCCAAGCCTGTACTGGTGCATGGGGTTGTTCCTCCCCAGGTGCAGGACCCTGCATTTGCCTTTGTTGAACCTCATCAGATTCCTCTCTGCCCAACTTTCCAGCCTGTCCAAGTCACGCTGAATGGCAGCACAGGCTTCTGGTGTATCTACCACTCCTCCCAGTTTGGTGTCATCAGCAAACTTGCTGAGGGTACATTCTAACTCTTCATCCAGGTCGTTGATGAAGAAGTTAAACAAGGCTGGGCCCAGTACTGACCCCTGAGGGACACCACTTGTCACCAGCCTCCAATTAGACTCAGCGCCGCTGATGACAACCCTCTGAGCTCTGCCATTCAGCCAGTTCTCAATCCACCTCACTGTCCACTCATCCAGCCCACACTTCCTCAGCTTCCCTAGGAGGATGTTATGGGAGACAGTGTCAAAAGCCTTGCTGAAGTCTAGGTAGACAACATCCATGGCTCTCCACTCACCTACCTAGCCAGTCACGTCATCATAGAAAGCTATCAGATTGGTCAAGCATGATTTCCCCTTGGTGAATCCATGCTGACTACTCCTGATAACCTTCTTTTCCTCCACTTGCTTGATGATGACCTCCAGGATAAGCTGCTCCATCACCTTTCCCAGGATGGAGGTGAGACTGACCGGCCTGTAGTTCCCTGGGTCTTCTTTCTTGCCCTTTTTGAAGACTGGAGTGACATTGGCCTTTCTCCAGTCCTCGGGCACCTCTCCTGTCCTCCAGGACCTCTCAAAGATGAGAAATTCTTCCTTATATCCAGTCTAAACCTACACTATTTCAGTTTAAAACCATTTCCCCTTGTCCTGTCCCTACAGGTCCTGCTAAAAAGCCTGTCCCCATCTTTCTTATAAGCCCCCTTTAAGCACTGAAATTCTGCTATATGGTGTCCCCAGAGCCTTCTCTTCTCCAGGCTGAACAACCCCAACTCTCTCAGCCTTTCCTTATAAGAGGGGTGCTCCAGCCCTCTAACCATTTTTGTGGCCCTCCTCTGGTCCTGCTCCAACAGCTCCATGTGCTTTTGCTGGGGGCTGCAGAACTGGACGCAGGACTCCAGGTGGGGTCTCACCAGAGTGGAGTAGAGGGGCGGAATCACTTCCCTCAACCTGTTGGCCACGCTGCTTTTGATGCAGCCCAGGATACGGTTGGCCTTCTGGGCTGCAAATGCATGTTGTCGGCTCATGCCCAGCTTCTCAGGCTGCCCAGTGAAGTGGTGGACTGATAATCCCTGGAAGTGTTCAAAAAACACGTAGATACTGCACTTCAGGACATGGTTTAGCAGGCATGGTGGTGATGGGCTGACAGTTGGACTTCATGATCTGACACGCCTTTTCCAACCTTAATGATTCTATGGTTCTCATCCACCAGCACCCCCAAGCCCTTCTCACCAGAGCTGCTCTCATTCCCTTCATCCTCCAGCCTGTATTGATAGAGGGTATGCCCAGATATGGTTGCCCCAACCCAGGTGCAGGACCCTGCACCTGGCCTTGTGGAACCTCATGAGGTTCACATGAGCCCACTTCTCAAGCTTGTCCAGGTCCCTCCAGATGACAACCCACCTATCAGGCGTATTGACCGCACCACTCAGCTTGGTGTCACCTGCAAACTTGCTGAGGGTGCACTCGACCTTGCTGTCTATGTCACTGATGAAAATGTTAAACAGCACCAGTCCCAGTACGGACCCCTGAGGGACTCCACTCGTCACCAATCTCCATCTGGACACTGAGCAATTGACCACTACCCTTTGGCTGCAACCATCCAACCAATTCCTCATCCACCGAACAGTCCACCCATCAAATCCGCATCTCCCCAAAGAGAGAAGGATGTTGTGGGGGACCGTGTCAAAGGCCTTACAGAAGTCCACACAGGCAACATCCATAGCTCTTCCCTTGTCCACTGATCTAGTCACACCATCATGGAAAGTCACAAGGCTGGTCAGGCAGGACTTACCCTCAGTGAAGCCGTGCTACCTGTCTCAAATCACGCCCCTGTCCTTCATGTGCTTTAGCATAGCTTCTAGGAGGACCTGTTCCATGATCTTCGCAGGCACAGAGGCTGACAGGTCTGCAGATCCTGGGGTCCTCCTTTCTATCCTTTTTTAAAAATAGGCACAATGTTTCCCTTCTTCCAGTCACCAGGGACTTCACCTGACTGCCATGACCATTCAAATATCATGGAGAGTGGCTTCGCAATGACATCAGCCAATTACCTCGGGACTCTGCGATGCATGTCACCAGGTCCCATAGACTGATGTATGCTCAGGTTCCTCAGGTGGTCACGAACGTCATCTTCCCTTACAGTGGGAGGGACTTTGCTCCCCCAGTCCCTGTCTTGTGGTCCATCCCCTCGAGAGGTGTGGGAAGAGAGGCTGTCAATGAAGACTGAGGCAAAAGAGTTGCTGAGTACCTCACACTTCTCCTCGTCCATTGTTACCAGTTTGCCGGTCTTGCTCATAAGGGGGCGTATGCTTTCTTTAACCTTCCTTTTCTGGTTGTACCTGCAGAAGCCCTTATTGTTTTCAGCATCCCTTGCCAAGTTCAGCTCCAGCTGTGCCTTGACCTTCCTGACGCCATCCCTTCCTTACACAGCTCACTAGGCCGTCACAGAATAATACAACTATAAGGCTAAAAAGGACTCAACAGATCACCTCACCTGACCCAATGCAGTGGAGCAGACTGAGTTTGGCTAGAACACACCAGAAATGCTTCTCTAATTTATTCTTAAAAATTTCAGTGAAGGAAATGTAATATGTAATACATATACTTCAGTATTTTACTACACTTGCTTGCTTTTTAGAGAGGAGGATTTTTCCTCACTAATCTTCAAACCAAATCTTCTTCTGTAAAGTGAACTCAATTTTTTGTTGTCCCTCCCCTTAGAGCCTGACCTCAGAAAACTTCTGTTCATCAGCCTCTGCATAACCACTTTTTACACACTGAGGACACGTTATCATGTCACCCTTCAGTCTTCTCTGTTTCAGACTAAACAAACTCCAATTATCACAACCTATCCTTGATCTTACAAGAAAAGTTCTTAACTTCTTAATGCTTTATTACAGACAGCTACAAACCTCTTGCCACAAAGATCAGGAGTTGCGCAGCCAGGTAGAGTTTCACAGCCGCGTGCCCACACGCCAACCCACGCATCTATGAAAAGGCAGCATTACGAGCTGTCTCCTCATCTCCTAACCACCATGCTGGCCCACAGGCAGGGTGCAAGCTTATCTGTAGTTCATGGAGCTCGCTGGGCACAAGCCAACGCAGTCCAGTGCAGGTGACGGACTTTGCTAAGAACCGTGGCAGCGTGAGGGCCGCACTTGCTGCTGACAACGTGACAAAAGGCCTGAGCTAAGAAAACCACAGCCACAGCATTAGAGAAACAGGGGTATCACCACAAGGATGAAGTGACAGAGCTCAAATCCTCACCCGAGGACGTGGTATGGCAAAGGCACTGTGTGCTCGTGTTATACTCAGCAGTAAAAAGGGGAATAAAAATGTGAAATGGTAACTGAAATTAATTAGACTATTGCTGCTGTAGGTATTTTTGTAAAGCCTTACCCTTATTATAGTTAAGTTTAAGATTAACTATACTAGGTTCAGAGAAACTAAGAAACAGGATTTTGAATAACGTGTTATTGTTTCCTAAGAAGGACGTACCTGTCCAAAGCAGAACCAGAGAGTGATGAATCTCAAGAATACCTAGCGAGCTACGAAAAGCTGCTGAGACTGCCAAAAGAAACAGGTAACTAAGGGAAAGGTAATTTTGGCTCGGGGAGATCACGACCACAGACCCCCTACCCCAGTTACACCCCAGACTCAAACGATATAGAAACTGAGCATGTGCACTAATTTACAGGCTGAATGAAGAGATTTTAACCAATCATTTAATAGAATAACAATGCATGTGTATTAGAAAGATGAATATGGTAATGTTCAGTGCATAAACGACTGTCAGCTTGTGAACAAGGTGAGCTGTCTTGGGACAGACACCCGTATTTGCGCAAATATGCAGTAAAATACCTCTGCTCTGTGAGTATACTGGCGTACTGCACGCCGGGCAAACGAACCCTGATTTTTGGGATAACACTCGGATGCCATCTCTGGGTGGGAGATGGGTCCTTGCGCATGCACGTGGCTTCCTAGAGCCAGAGGGTGCTGCTGCAGCACCTGATGGCAGTCACGACGGCAGCAACGACCGACAGCACTGGCTATTCCTAGCACCAGTTCCAGCTGCAGCTGTTACTGATGGCAATATCCAAGCAAACTACAAGTGGGATTCTTTCATTCAAATTTTGTGACAGTAATCTGCTAATGAGACTACATGCGGTAGTACGTAAAGCAAATGTAGATATACCACGTCCACCGCTTCCCCTTTGTCCACTTGCTTTCAAAAATCAGCTGTTCAACAGCCTTCCCTAGGAAACTACCCTGCGAGGTCTGCAACTCCCCATTCTTTTCTTCTGCTTGGGACAGAGGTATTATGTTCACTTTAACTTCAGGCTCTTACGAGTCCCCCACCCTCTCTGAATTCTTAAATAAAATTATAAAATGTTATAAAACACTTCAATTAGCTTCTAACTGTTGGGTGAATAAAGCTGTGCAACCAGAAAGCACATAATCTATCTGAATATTCTTCAAACTGTTCTTTCTTTATCTGAATTTTACTCTCACGTTATTAAAAAGACGTTCCATCAAGTCAGTATTTTGTTGACTGAAAAGGCTGGAGTAATTCAGACTTTTCCACACCATTCACCTTGGTAATGCATCCATACTTCTCCTTTCTTCTTCATATTCTACCGTAACTACAGAACCTTTCTCCTGTGGACTTTTATGTCACACTAACTCCTTCCGGACCTTTTACTTGTCTGATTTTACTCCACCACACTTTAACTCCTTCATACAAATCTTTAATCCTGCTGCCCTTATTTCCACTTCTTTTACCCTACCATGCTTTAACTCCTTCAAACAAATCTTTAGTCCTGCTGCCCTTATTTCCACTTCTTGTATGGCTCCTTTGTATCTCACATCTCTTAAAAGCAGTAGTATATTCTATATGACACCTCCTATCTATCCTGTCTGTCTGCAGCCTGCCTTTGTGCCTCGAACACAAATGCCTTCAATGACTGCCAGATCTCCTGCACTCCTCCCTTTCCTGGATTACCACCCCAGGAGAGCCCATCTATTGCTTTCCCCAGTTCTGCTGCTTAGAAGTTTACTGTCCTTTTTTTACATCCCACTTCTCTCTTCTCTTTGAAAGGTAAGCCTGGGATTTCGCAATCACTTGCTGTTAAATTACCTTTCCTTTTTAAATTTTGAAGCAGTCCCAATCAGTCCAGCCCCAACCAACCAGCCGTTTTGCCAGGGACCTTCCAAAGCCAACAGCCTGAAGGTCTCTCTGGCTAGCACTTCTCTCTCAAGACACATGTCCACATCAGAGGCAGCCACCCCAACTCCTGCAGCAGGCAGGGAAAACAGCAGCAAGTGTGCCTGGATCTGTTTGCACACCTGCTTGGGGATGAGCTGAGCTGTGCCACAGAAATGCCTCTGTCTTGTATAGGCTACAGAGGGCATCTTTGTAGGTGTTCAAAAAGACCTCCAAATCTGCTCTTTCCGTCAGTTATGAGGAGAAATAACTTTCACCGCTGTTACACAGCCCTTCCTCCCAATGCTAGTTAGTGACCAAAAATCTGCTGTCGGCCTCCTTGTTCCAGTTCAACTCCTCGAATCGACAGCAACCAGTCACCTTCTCTCCCATTTTAACTTTGGCCAGAGACAAGCTGCAGCATTTCCAGTGCACCCAGTTTTCCTCACCCTTTGTGCTTCCAACTTGCCCCTCGCCTTTCCAGCTCTGTACTACGTGCTACCAAATACACCTCCTCAGGGATGGTTTAAAGTACGCAAATATAATGCTAATAACGTCAAATCCAGCCGACAAATCCGGCTTTCACAGCATGAAACTACAGGGATACACTAACTCAGACCAAAAGCAATACACTCCACACCTGCCTAAAGCAGGTAAAACATAAGGTTGGCAGGCATAATGTTATTCTGATTAAAGTCACGGTACTGTATTTCAGTACGTAGATGAGGATTTTAAACATTGTGTTACTGTCTTTAAATTTCCTTGTTCAAAGCACCATAAATGCCTTTAGCAAACAATGCATTCTTTACAGGCAAACTATTCTGATACCTTCTTCTGTCCCCACGCAGTCACACGTCTATGTTACCTGAGGGCAAGCCTGGCTTTCCAAATTATATGAAATGTTGCTGTAGAACAAAATATTTAGGTAATGCTTCTGACTGAATGTTTGAAGTCACTTACTGTCTGGAGGTATTAGGACAAATACCACTCCCACCGGAGCCAATGGCACGGTTACATTGTCCCTATGGGAGCTAGATCAAGCCAAAGTATTTCTAAACTGATATATAAATGATTATTAAATGCAACCACATCAAAAGTATATAGATAAAATACAATTCCATGCATAATTTAACAATTAATTAAAAAGCCAACATTTAATTGCAGATGGTAGAATTTTATCTTTTGTGCTCTCTAAGGAATAAATAATACTAAATAAAATCTATGCTGGGAGATAATTGCAAACAATGAACCCATAAAAAGAGAATGAATTAATATATTAATATATTAGTCTATCATAGGAAACATATTGATTTTAGTAGCTCTATTTCACCATACAGTAATCTCATGGTAGACTTAATTCTCTGTATACTCTTTCTTTCACATGTGAGCACCTATATAACACAATTTAAAAAAAAACCTCAAACGTCACAATAGAAAGGATCATAAAAATACACACTCGACTGGTTCAACAGTGCTGCACGCCACAAAAATATCGATGCACTCAAGCTATCAAGTATTTCATGCATATTTAATGTACTGTCTCCAATTATTCTCTTTGCTGCTCCCAATTAGTCATGAAGTCTGCATGCACCAAGAGGATCAAACAAACCTGGAATCCGCGGCACAGTTTTTATTGACTTGCATTTATTTATTTATTTGCTTGCAGAGAGATTTTGTGATGGGGCTTATCATTCGCCTCCAAAACTTTGTACAATTGCCTCCTCTTTTTCAGCTTTAACTTCTGGCATTCTGACACTGCTTTTCCTCGCTGTCTCCTGGTTACCTGCCTCCCTCGTCAAAACTTTGTCTAAACACCATAAAGTCCTGAGTTTGCTTGCTGATTTGCTTTGCAACCAGCTGTAGACTATACTAAGCAGATGAAAGATGCTGTGCAGTTTACCTCCAAGTGGAAGATTTTTGAAAAATTTGTATGCAGTGTGTGTAAACGATAATTGTGCATATTTCCAGGGACAACAATAAAATCAAATACTTCTTTACACCATTAACTTATGATCTCCTTCATGAGTTAATTTTCTGTATTTTTTGGAAGGAGCACGTCTCAAAGAAAAAACACTTCAAAATCTTTTATATTAGTCCTGAACACACAACAGCAGAAATTTTTAGGAGAAAATCTGAAATGTTCTTCTGCCTACTAAGAAGGCAATAGGCCTTGCTGAACTACTGAAAAACAAACGATACAAATAATTTTTTTAATTTTAAAAAGAATTTTTAAAAATAATTTTAAAAAGAAGCTACTGCAGAGTAGTGCTATCCGAAATGATAACCACGAGCGTCAGGCAAGTGCCAGCTTCCAGCAAGGGAATGACTGCGCTGCATCAGGAATGGGCCCTCTGCCATCAAGGGCACACCTGAACATTTCACCAAGCAATCGACCTAAGTGGCCATTTACAAACCATGTGCTGCCTGAAGGACGCACAGGAATCAATAACTTCAGGTTCCTACTCTGAATTATTCATTCAGTCTTGCACATCAAAGATCTGCTCTCCCTCTCTCTCTAATGCACTATCACTGCAACACAGTACAGGATTTTGACCATGGAGCTTTAAAACAGTAGTTTTAAACGCATTTCGTGCTGCTACTTCTAAAAGCCTTCTTGCTCATAAGACCTTTAAAAGTGACTTTTGGAGTAACCACTGACTGTGGAGGGATGCTGCCCGCTGCTCCCATCCCCAAAACGTGTCTCCCCGAGGTCCAGCCAGTCAAGAGTCCCACACCAGCCTGGGCTGCGGGGCTCCCTGCCGGTGCCATGGGCAGGACAGCCCTCCCAGCCCCAGGAAGCTGATGACGCACCCCAGGGTCCCATATTGCTGCTAGAAGGTCAATTAAGAGGCTCTCTACAAGCCTTTCTTCCACAAAAAAAGCCGAAACATTTTCCATTGGAGGGAAGATACTTGGGCGTTCACCATATTTTCCCACCAGAGAACTGATGCAGCCAGCCTCTGGTTGCCTTGCCTTTAGTCCTATTTTGCGTACATCGTACTTTCTGATAAAGACATTTCAAGTATTTCAAAATATCCCATTTACTCATAGAATCATTTGTGTTGGAAGGGATCTTTAAAAGTCATCTAGTCCAACACCCCCTGCAACGAGCAGGAACATCTTTAACTACATCAGGTTGCTCAGACTAAGATCTGGCACTACAGAAATGTTGTTAAATTGGTTTGAGAAAGGAACTAAAAACAAAGAAGAATTTATCTGCTTTTACTCCCTTTTCATCATCAACTTATTTATTTTCCAACTTTGATGTCATCCTCCCCCTGTATTTCACACTTCTCTCATTTGGGGTTTGGGATTCAAAGGAGTGTCAGGAAGAATTTCTGGGCTTTTGTGGAAGCTGGATTTCTTTTTCACCATGTGAACGCTACACTAGAATGAAACTCCTTTCTTTCACAAATTTACCGGTTCTTGTTACGCCAAGGGTTATTTACTGCTGTAGCAAGGACTAGAATTTAGCATCCTATTCTGACAACAGCAAAGTGGAACACTGGCTGGAAGCAGAGGCACGTTTAGAGAAGTTGAGAGATGAGATCTCCACTCCACCACCACTCTACGCCAGCACACGAGTCTCTCCCTGGAAGCTCATACCACAGCAGCAGGCGAGTCTGAAGTCCAATATCTCACCTCTCCAGCCCGCATGTCAACAAGAAGTGAAAGATAACGTTTAAACTTGAGCCCCACCATCAGACATCAAACAGTAGCCTTAGCAAGTGCAGTGCTCTAATCAGCCCTCAGAAAATCTCTTATCAATCCAAAAGAAAAACTTCAGCATTTAAAAAAATGTAGTGACAGTCCACTTGGTCTTCAATTGTGGTATTCAAAGATAACTTCAACAGCTGAATTTCGCAAATAACACATTCGGTACCTGTCTCTAAAACTACGTATCTCATGATCATTTGCAGGAAATATTTCTGCAATGACTATGTTTGTAGTTTAGCAAAGTACACGAATCCATGCTTAACTAGTCAGCTGAACTGACAAGGGACTAATCTTATACGCTGAAGTTTACTACACACTTAACGTGCTCTGCATCCCACGCAACTAAAGATGGGCAACCGAGGGCAGAGGGACAAGTATTTATCGGCCGTCCTGTTGTCTGTGGTTACTCAGTGCATCTCATAAATACAGAATTTAATTTGAAGAATGACAGTAAGCTTCCACACCATCCCCAATGCAAGACAGTAAACCGTAAAGGCATCGTGCTGCTGACCTAGAAAAAACTCTTTTGAATATACTGCTCTAAAGGGATAAAAGTCCAGTACTTTCCCAAGGACTGCAGGAGAATAAGAGATTAATTCAAATAAACAAGAAAAGAACTAAACAAGCAGGGGAAAAATAAAAAGAGACAACAGGAGAGAAGAAAAACAGAAAATAAAGCCAAAAAAAGAAAGAGGGGACAGAGAAAAAAAAGGAGGAAAGAGAAAGTAAGGAACATACGTAGGATGGAAAAAAGATGAAAGCACAATGCAATCCATCCCCATGCCCATAGCAGGGTCCTGTCCACATGCATGGTTTGGTGCTTTCCATGATCTCTCATAATTTCCATGATCATCTTCATCCTCTCCACTTCTTGCTGAACTCCACACAGTGACAGATAAAGCACACTGACCTCTTTTTTCAGTCAGTGGGGCAAAATCACTTCTAGGACACAATTCATCTCCCCCTAAGGTAGCAGATGTCCAAGACATCTAGAAGGGCTTGTTCTCTCTACTACCTACTAAAGAAGTCTGAATAACTAGTTCATAGCTACTGAGATGCCTGAAATAAGCTGATCCCCACCGTTGTTTGTTTGTTTGCAACAAGCTATTGGTAGTGAGTGGGCAAATAAGAGTTTCATGTACTTTGTATTAAATCCAAGGTAATAAGTACTCAAATTCAACTTAATGCATAGGCCAAGACAGATCTAGAGACTCTGCTAGAAATGTACTCATTTACAGTGATACTTTTTCTGCATTCCCTCCACGATATAGTTTTTTCTGAATATGCTCCTGTGTCTTACGGGAGAGCATTTGAAGGATTTGAAAGACTGATTTTCATTTTCACGCAAGTCACTGTCCTAGAAACAATGCTTTAAGAATACAAATTTGACAAACATATCACCAACTGCTTTCAAATTGAGTATTTCCAAAAGATAAAGTTGACTTGCTACATAAATTCAGAGTTAATGGAAGAGTCATAGTCAAACTATATTTGTGTAAGTTAATAAGCCTTTACTTGAATTCTAAAGCAAGCAATCTGAGATTAAAATCAAGCCCAGCAGTACAGACACACACACATATATGCCTACATATCTATATACAGATATCTATCTCTACAATCACTCACACTGAGAACTATTTGAAGCTGAAGGCCTAAGGCCACTGACCTTGGCAAGCAAATTAAAAGGATTTAATGCAAACTCTTCACTGATTTCCTTACAGGTTTAGAGTCTACATCTTTTTTAAGCTACTCCTGAAAGACTGACAGTATGGCAATGACGACCGTGCATGTTTTAAAATTACATAAAATAATGGTGTACAGAAGTATAACTTTCAGTACACTGCTCTTCTGTAAAAACAGGCATGGTTTTAAACTTAAGTTAAAGGATTGCTTGCCAATAAGCTTCAGATAGGCTTTTCCACATCCCAGAGAAAACTAAAACTACATCTTTAAAATGCATCTT
Organism: Opisthocomus hoazin; assembly: GCF_030867145.1. NCBI lineage: Eukaryota > Metazoa > Chordata > Aves > Opisthocomiformes > Opisthocomidae > Opisthocomus > Opisthocomus hoazin. Next base: position 103,419,325 of record NC_134415.1, on the reverse strand, counting down.
TAATACAGAAAATGACTAATAACTTCTATAAATGAGGTAACAATTACCTTCAATTAGAAAATAGTTAATTTGGAGATTGCATTTTGCTGCCAGACTACCGGCAATATTCCTGTATGGTTTTTTTCTTTAAATCTGTCTGAAGTACTGGACAGTGGATACATTTCTTATATTACAAATAAGAGGTAAAATCCATAAAGGGAAGGCTGCAGCTCTGCAGCCTCTTGGCTTTTCTCACTGGCAAGACGACGACTTCTGCAAGGATGCAGGGCCACTCAAGCATTTCAGCATTACGGTGAGGAGGCGTCTACATAGAAGGGGTCCTTGGAGCAGCTGTTTCGACACAGCACAATTCCTTTGGGTCTAGCAAACCCACAAAGGCAAATCTATTGGTACGAGCAGCATTAAAGGCCATTCTGCGACTCCAGACTCACCCTGCGCATGGAAAGGTTGTGCGCAGCTGCTGCTGCTGCACAGAGGCTGATGTCAGCAACATTCCTGATGGCTCAGTCACACGGCAAGGACTGAAAGACTACTCTGGCAGAGAGGTCTCTTGCTAAAGATAAAATTGGGATCACCTTCATGTTCGGGCCTTGCTAGCTCCCTAAGTCATACCATTTCCAAGAGCTACCCTGCTTTTAAATTTTTAGAAGGTGCGAAAACAGAATTCTGCATGTTCTAAACATTCAAGGAGACCCTAAGGTGATCTCAAACCTCCCTCAAGAAACTCTGTTCTGCTTCAGTGTCCAGTATTTCTTAAATACCCACAAGTACAACCACAAGATATAATTAAGCTGCCCTTCAAAAAAAAAATAAAGTATTTTTCTCTAAATATGCAGGTGAGCAAATCTTTAGAGTAGTTTCTGAACATTATACACAATGCTCATTAATTAAATCTCAACTCTTGACAGCTTGCAGATACGTTTTTATTTAATGTGACTTCTACATGAATTCAACCTCAGGGGGGAGGGGGGAATCAAAGCAAGTTATGTTAAGTAATTATACAATCTGTTTCTCCAGAGAAATGTCTGGCCTAGACAGTTGGTGCTGAAACAGCTGATTAAATTTAGAACTGAAGGGCCATGCAGTGAAGGTGAACTCGTGGCTTTTAGCTCTCTGTTGACTAAAAGCTGTACATGTTGTTAAAATGATGTGCTCTGTCCCTGAGGCAAAGTTCACTGCTATTCAAAAAAAAGATGTTGAGGAGTGACTTTTGTCTCTAGAAAAGACTCTATTTCTAATCCATGAGCAGCGTGCTGATGCCGCGGGATGACCTAAAGCTATCCTTCTCAAGGTCATTTCCCTGTCCTCAACACAGCAGTTACAAAAAAAAAAACAAAAAAACCAAAAAAAAACAAACACCAAAAAAACACCCACCACATCACACAGTGGTGTTACAGCCATGACAGTCTAATGCCAGAAGAGAGTCAAGCTTTGCAGAAAGAAATCGTATCCCTTAAACTCTGACTCACTTTAATTTCAAATGCAAATGCAAGTATTCAAATAGATCACCTTGGGATACCAGACAGCAGCATTTCAACTCCCCCATGACTGCTCAAAGACAAAGCACATGCATAAATCTCACTATTTAAGATCCTCTTTATTATATGCAGCACAGCTGCATCCTGAAATCAAACATGTAGTTATCAGTCATCTAGACATCACAGAAACATCAACTGACCTTCATGAGATGCTGATTTATCCATTTTGTGAAGGTCTTCTTTTGTACTTTGTCCCGCTCATCTGGAGGTAAAAAAGAAAAAGAAAAGGGTTTAACAGCTCTACAAATGCAGGATATTTTTATTTTTTTTTTTTTAAACACACAGCTTTATAAAGTTAGCATTCTAATAAAGTTTAAAAAGAGAATAGCCTGTAAAAACTCTGAAATATCTAATCAAAATAATAGCATGCAAACACTTTTGCAGGACACCACAGCATGCCATGGAAAAGTTTCCTGGGTAGAAGTTCCAGGTGAGTTTCTGCATGGCGACAGCCCCTCCGGTACAACAGCAGCACTACTAACAAAAATGTAACTTCTTCCTACTTTGACCATTCCCGAAAACATACTCAGATCAAGACAAACTTTTAAGAGCTATAAATACTACTTATAGCCTCTAAAATACAATTAATTATTAAAGTGTTTACTAACAGAAAATCCCTTACTATATGAAAGCTGGCTTTTTTATCACTATGCTTTTCAACTGGAATGTCACCCTTGTTTCAACATGCCAGGATGAGCTACAGCGTCAGACAGAGAAAGCACTCTCTCTCTTTTAATCCTCTGTAATATAAACAGGGATGTCCGCTAACCCAGATACGGGACCCAGCGACTGCCAGCAGTTCACTCCCCAGCGTGGCAGTTAGCATCGACAACTGCCCACAAATACTGAGAAGAAACAGTCACAGCAACAGACCCCGGGTAAGGAAGCACCCCGCTTACGGATGCACAGGAAGCATGTACATGTGTTCTACAGAGCCACGTTAGAGAAACACCAACTGCCACTCCTGCCCCAGTTATCTCCACAAACCTATGCATGGTCACGAGCCATTACAGCTGCTACGGAGCCCACTCACGGTCCCAGAGCTCCCTGGAGCAGGAGCTGCGGTGCATTAGGACCGGGGCCATCTGTGCAAGCCTAAAATAGCAAGCTCCCTTAAGACCTCGTACAACAAAGCTGCAGCTGTTTCATTGACTCAGGCGATTTGCAGTGTGGCTGAGAATGAGCAATCAGCTCAGGTAGCAAAACAAGGCCCCCTCAGCAGCTACCGCCATGACTAGAAGACTGAATCAGACCTGGTATTTTACATAAAAAACCACTGGTTTCAGACTGGTCAAAGGTAACAGCAGTAGTAGAGGAAAGAAATAATCATGGAAGGACCATCTTTGTGGAGTTTCAGTCTCTGGTGAGACCCTCGGGTCTTTCAAAACAGCACAAGATCACCCAAGAATTGATGCTGGGTCCTACGCTAGTCCTAACAGTAGTGAGAAATTTGGGAACAAATGCAAAAACTAAGACAAGCAAGAGCCTGTGAAGCCTTTGTATACTCCTCCCTCACATGACTCACAGACTCTACGTGCTTGTTCGTACCTTCGCATTTAAGAGTCATAGATGCATTTTTTCCAATCCTTTTTTAACACACTTGAAACTTTCGCAGCCACAGCTCTCTGTGGCGATGAGCTCTTAGGGCAGTATGTGTAGTGCGTGTACAGTCAGCTCTGTACGGAATAGCGGCTGTTCCCTCAATGCCTTTTTCCCCTCCTCACAGCTTCAGTGTCTCTTATTCTAGTTGAGGACCCAAAAAAGGGGATTAAGAGACAAACGAAAGAGCAAAGCAGAAGTACTGGAGAAAAAAATCTGGCAGATTTAGAAAACCTTTTGCTATAGCCTTCATCTAGCGAGACAGCATTTCCAACATCAGTAACTTATCCTAATAAGGTGGAAACTCTGGTTTGGTAAACACAGAGAACAGAAAATCTCAGAAGTAAAAGAAGTCCAGAAATACTTTCACTCGTAACTGTTCCATTGTGGTAGCTGTTTTCAAAGGAACACAAGTTTTCAGAACTGAGAAATTAATATTCCAGCCCACAAGTGTACAATGTGTCTTTTTTCCTAGGGTAACCTCAGCTAGTTTTGACCAACTACCACAAAGTTTACACTTTAGGAAATGCTACTGCAACACAGTGAAAAAAAAAGAAAGCTAAAAAATCCACTTCCTTGGATCTTGTTAGAACATGCAGTGACTATTATTCAACTGTTTTGAATCAAAATGCGGACATACATAAAAGAAGTGATGCTTACTGTCCATGTTCCTTTTATATATGCATACATTACACATACACTCACTGAAAAACTATACCTGACATACACAAATGGGTAACATGGATGAAAGCTGTCACCTGTCATGTTGTGAAAAACACCAGGGCTAAAGAAAACACAAAACAAAACAACAACAAAAAACCCAGACAGCACACTTGTGATTTTTAATCAAAAAACCAAAGGCTTCCAGAGAAGCAAACGCACGCTAGGAGGAAAACCTAGCGCAACAGTATTCAGTGTGCTGGAGCTCAGAGCAGAACATACCCAATCAACTTCCCCAAGCGAAGTAGAAAACTGGCAGCTTGCTCCAAAAGAAACACCAAACTAAGGAAGGAAACCCCCGGAGAGCCTGCTGAGAGAGCTTCCCCCACGGAGAGCCGTGCTCCCTCCCGAAGGCAGCCCGGCCACCCTGCCAGCCCGCGTTACTGACCCATGCAGCACATTACTTCCACCAGCCTGGCCCTCCGGTCCTTTTCATCTTCCACAAACTGTCTCATTCTTTCCTCCAAAACTTCAGAGTTTCTTTTCTTTCCAGGGAAAGGAGAGCCAAGGAGAGACCAGGGCTTCTTCCAGCTGACAGAAGGTAGCAACTCCCCTTTTTAAAAAAATGGGAGCAAACAGCCCATCTGCTGTAACAGCAAGCAAACCTGCTAGCCCTCTGGATTTCACTCCCAAGAAGCAGTAAATGAAGCACCTGTGACTGTTTGTTTTCAACTTGTAGGTGCATTAATACACATCTGAGTAGAAACGTTGAGCTTTTCAAACCAGGAAGTGTATTTTTTTTTTCCTCTACCAGCAGTGAGTAGCAAGGAAAGAGCGTCACCACGAAGTGAGCAGCAGCAGTGCCGGTTAAGCCAAGGTAATTTAAGAACACAGGTGAGGCAGGAGCTGCAGAAAGAAAACACATCTTCCTACTTCTGTAGATCATCACAATAAACCCTCGTGGTTAATTAATCAACTTGAGCTTCTCTGCTTTTACCTGCTATTGCAGACACACAGATTGCAGACAGTATTCTGATGTATCAGCCACACAAACTGAAAGTCTCTTGTGCTTTATATGCCTGGAAACAGGCAACAAGATGTCTCCAGTCTTAATAGATTGACACCTACTGCATGAACCTGCACTACAACACCGCAGCATCTGAAGAGGCTCCAGATGAGAAAATCTGGACTTAAAAAACACTTGCCACAACTAAGGTATCTCACGGCGTGTTCTTGTGATTCCTCAATCCCAAGGACAAAATCAGGGACCACATCCTTCTAACACCAATGCCCTGTTCCAGGAAACCCTATGGCTTCCACGGACTGCGGTGTCTGCAGCCTAGAGTGGTTTCTCAAGAGGACGGGTTTCCCATCAGCGTTACACCAAAGGCAGCAAGTAGCAGTGACGCCCGGGAAGCAGCCCCTGAGGTCCTCTGCCTGCAGGCAACCCGACATCATCCCCGAGCAATCGCGCTGGACGCCACCAGGCCACACGAGCAGAACAGCGCGCTTGCCTCCACGCTGACTGAGGAAAGACAACAGCACAAGAGGACAAGACCCCTCGGTTTTCTAGGTGCATTTCCTCCACCTAGTAACAGACTGGCAAAAGAAATCTCCATTTCTCAGGCAACTTTTTGCATTGCTAAACTACATTTGCTTCTCTGCTCATACTTGTTTGCCTACATGAATGGCTAGACAGGCAACAGGTTCTTCTACCCTGTTAAGCAGTATTCCTTACTCATGTAGAAAGGCACAAATTTTTCTGCAGGTATCATTTCTATTTACAATACCCATTTATATTAAACTCAAAAAGCTGTGTTAAAAAGAGCATTATTAAGGTTGCAAAGTGAAGCATTCAAAAGTGGAGTTAAAACTGGCTGTGAAACCTTAATACAACCTTCTTAGGAATATACATTATGGTATTTAATTAAAAGATCATTTATTATTTTTATGAATCTACTGTATAGAAGGAATGCTACTCCTTTAAGGAATAGTTATTCAATAATACATTTCATATTGTTGTTGAATACAGAGCACGAAACATATTCATAAGGCTGGTAACTAGTGGTGTCCCTCAGGGGTCAGTACTGGGCCCAGTCTTGTTCAACTTCTTCATCAATGACCTGGATGAAGAGTTAGAATGTACCCTCAGCAAGTTTGCTGATGGCACCAAACTGGGAGGTGTGGTAGATACACCAGAAGGTTGTGCTGCCATTCAGCGAGACCTGGACAGGCTCCAAAGCTGGGCGCAGAAGAACCTGATGAAGTTCCACAAGGGCAAGTGCAGGGTCCTGCACCTAGGGATGAATAACCCCATGAACCAGTACAGGCTTGGGGTGGACCTACTGGAGAGCAGCTCTGTGGAGAGGGACCTGGGTGTCCTGGTGGACGACAGGTTAACCATGAGCCAGCAGTGTGCCCTGGCAGCAAGAAGGCCAATGGGATCCTGGGATGCATCAAGAAGAGTGTGGCCAGCAGGTCGAGGGAGGTTCTCCTTCCCCTCTACACTGCCCTAGTGAGGCCCCACAGAATCACAGAATCACAGAATCACAGAATAGTAGGGGTTGGAAGGGACCTCTGTGGGTCATCTAGTCCAACCCCCCTGCCGAAGCAGGGTCACCTACAGCAGGCTGCACAGGACCTTGTCCAGGAGGGTCTTGAATATCTCCAGAGAAGGAGACTCCACAAGCTCCCCGGGCAGCCTGTTCCAGTGCTCCGTCAGCCTCAGAGGGAAGAAGTTCTTCCTCATGTTCAGATGGAACTTCCTGTGCTTCAGTCTGTGCCCATTGCCCCTTGTCCTGTCACTGGGCACCACTGAAAAGAGCTTGGCCCCATCCTCCTGACACCCACCCTTCAGATATTTGTAGGCATTTATAAGGTCCCCTCGCAGCCTTCTCTTCTTCAGGCTGAACAAGCCCAGTTCCCTCAACCTCTCCTCGTAGGGGAGATGCTCCAGTCCCCTTACCATCCTCGTAGCCCTCCACTGGACTCTCTCAAGTAGCTCTTCATCTTTCTTGAACTGGGGAGCCCAGAACTGGACACAGTACTCCAGATGAGGCCTCACCAGGGCAGTGTAGAGGGGAAGGAGAACCTCCCTCGTCCTGCTGGCCACACTCTTCTTGATGCACCCCAGGATCCCATTGGCTTTCTTGGCAGCCAGGGCACACTGCTGGCTCATGGTTAACCTGTCATCCACCAGGACACCCAGGTCCCTCTCCGCAGAGCTGCTCTCCAGCAGGTCCACCCCAAGCCTGTACTGGTGCATGAGGTTGTTCCTCCCCAGGTGCAGGACCCTGCACTTGCCCTTGTTGAACCTCATCAGGTTCCTCTCTGCCCAGCTTTCCAGCCTATCCAGGTCACGCTGAATGGCAGCACAGCCTTCTGGTGTATCTACCACACCTCCCAGTTTGGTGTCGTCAGCAAACTTGCTGAGGGTACATTCTAACTCTTCATCCTGGGTACATTCTAACTCTTCATCCATCTGGAGTACTGTGTCCAGTTCTGGGCTCCACACTTCAAGAAAGATGAGGAGCTACTGGAGAGAGTCCAGCGGAGGGCTACAAGGATGATGAGGGGACTGGAGCATCTCCCCTACAAGGAGAGGTTGAGGGAACTGGGCTTGTTCAGCCTGAAGAAGAGAAGGCTGAGAGGGGACCTTATAAATGCCTACAAATATCTGAAGGGTGGGTGTCAGGAGGATGGGGCCAAGCTCTTTTCAGTGGTGCCCAGTGATAGGACAAGGGACAATGGGCACAAACTGAAGCACAGGAAGCTCCGTCTGAACATGAGGAAGAACTTCTTCCCTCTGAGGGTGACGGAGCACTGGACCAGGCTGCCCAGGGAGGTTGTGGAGTCTCCTTCTCTCGAGATATTCAAGACCCACCTGGAGAAGGTCCTGTGCAGCCTGCTGTAGGTGACCCTGCTTCGGCAGGGTGGTTGGACTAGATGACCCACAGAGGTCCCTTCCAACCCCGAACACTCTGTGATTCTGTGATTCATTTGCCGTTTTTCAAACCCTGAAGACAAAATCCATTTCACAAAAGGTTTTCTTCTGGCATTCCCAATATTCCTTCTCCAAACTAGACCCTGGTGCCTCAAACACCACACTCAGAAAACAGAGCACGAGCAATGTCACGGTCTCTTAGGAAAAGATTTGTGTTATGGCACTCACCCAGAATCGCAAAACTATCTAAGAAATATGGGACAAATCTATTTCTCCAGTCAGTGCTGAAACGCCTTATCTAGGAGGCCTTGCTCTCTGCTGCTGCAAACTTGACCTTAACTTCTCACAGGCCTTCCATGTCTGTTCCAATTATTCATTCTTGTTCATTAATTAAGAACCAGGGGACATCCAACAAACATATCACAACCTGAAACACTCTCTAGGAAGGTAAAATATCAGCTCAAACAAGTCTAGTTCGGAAAGCTTAAACTACTGGGTTTTCCACAGGCAATGGTTGAATAACCTCACTAACAGGTAATCTACCACATTGCTTATAATTAGTGGGCATTCTTAATTACAGCTAGGTCTAAACTACCCCTACCTGTAGGCCTCATATATCAGTTTTGACTGTCTGAAACAACAATTCAGCGAAAGCTACCTGTTACGAAGAACCGGGACTATCCTCAATCCTATGTAGTATTCTAAATTAAGATAAACTCACAAATTAATAAAACAAAACAAAACTCTTATACACAGTAAAGTGTACAACTACAGACCTATGCTATGAACTGTGTGCAACCACATCAAATTTTCATTAAGACTTACAGCATATAAAATCCTACATACTTTGGCAATGACTTCCAATAATAATAAAAAATATACAACCTTCCTGCCACAAAAATATCAAGGCTGAATTAGCATCCATGTTTCTAACAATATGACAGCTATGGTGAGGGTCTTGTAGAAATGCTAAAAAAAAATCCTCCTATGGGGATTTCTGCACATTCAACCCCACAACAATAGCCAAGATAAACACTGAGCCTGCAAGCCTTACAGTTCCCGGACCTGCTTTTGTGGGGTCATTTCTTGTACAAGAAGAACGACAGGAAAATGGGGAACAACAGTTCAACAGTTTCTAACCTTACTGCCCCTCAAAAAAAAAAAAATATACAAACAAAAAAAACATAAAAAACACACACCAAACCCAGACCCCCTCAAAATACTTAATAATTTAGTCACACAGAACTAGAATAGCAACATACATTTTGTGTGTGTCTTGAAAGATTAGCTTCTCAACTAAAGGATCTCAACTAAGTTCTTGTTATCTTCACCCCTAAAAGTCCTGGGTAAATATGACATTTTTCTCAGTGTAAGCTCACCCGACAACCCAGCTTTTTCTTAGGTATTTGCTTCCTCTAACAGAGCATATTTTGCTACAGATAGTGCTTTACATTCTTTTACAAAAGAATGCTTCATGCATTTTAATATATAATGCTGCTATTCTTAAATCCGCTCTTCTTGAAGAGCAGAAGATGTTTGTCAAGCTTAAAAGCAACATTTTGTATTTCACCACCTCTGCCATTTTTAAAATTTGATCAGCTTCCCCTTGGATTTACGAAATCAGAACTCTAACATTTCTTGTTTATGTCCCTGCTTGCATCCATGTATCAGGACAGCTTGGGGAATAACGCTAGCAGTTTGCAGGAGTTTGCCTTGGAGACAGCATCACATTACTTCTTTTTTTTAGGAGGACTGAATGAAGGCCTTGTCAGCCAAATACAAAATTAGAGGATAAGTGGAGGCAGACTGGTAAGGTGCACAGTCTAGACAATACAGAGGAAGAAAGATAGTAAGGGCATGGAGCAAGGGAGAGACATGGTCCATATGCGAGAAGTAAGAATTAAATATATATGTAGTTTATGAGTCTAGACAGTGAAATCTGGATAAGAGAATTCAGGATAGACATAATGATGGTGTTTCAACCTGTTGGAAGAACAGTCAAAAAAAAAGAAAAATCAAGAGGCAGCAGGACAGACAAGGATTATTTCACAGAGGATATAGCCTACTGTTTAAGAAATGCAAGCAAAAATCAATGCTGTTAGGCATTCATTAAGTGAGGCAGAAACTCTCAAAATGCACTGCCTAATTGAGGCTCACTTCCTAAAAACGATGAAAAACTTAAAACCCTCCTTGAAGGTCTTATTTCATTCAGGCAAAATGCCTTCATTTTCTTCCCCACTTACTGCTTTATTGCCATCACTTCCTCCTCCACGACAAGCTTCAATTCCAACTCACCTGGCTCACAGATGTGAAGTTTCAACTACCACTGACGTGCTCCATGCACACACAAAGGGGCATGAATGATGCTACCATTGCATACATACAAATGCAGCTTTTCAGAGAGAAAGTTCAGGCACAAAGTGCTCCTTTCTTAATATGTTACTCCCATATGTCTGAAATCTGGAACTGATGCAGTGCCACAGAGGAAGTTAGGTTATGCAAGAAAAACATCCATCAGCAACCAGAGAAATCTAACAGAAAGCACTCACACGCAACATATTTATTATTTAAGTTTAAACCCTATAAGAAAAGCTGGTATTCTCATCACTGTTTGCACTACTTTTAGCCACAAATCACCCAAGGATGGGAAAAGTACTACTGGATCTCTCTCCTACGTCTACCAAGGCACCCACTACCAGCTGCTGTCTGAGAAGGACACTGGTGAGGAGAAACTCTGCGCTTCCCCAGTGTGTCTCACAATCACCTGCTACCCTCACAAATAGAAATGTTTGGCAATTGGCACCATCTGACCCATCTTATTTCAGAAAATGCATCCCACTCAATTACTGCCTCCTCCGACAAGGTCTGCATTGATATGGCAAGGTTCTTTCAAAAGCATGGCTCCTCTTTTGCGTTCTCCTATCAGGCAAGCCATCAGCTCTTACAAAGCTTCATTTTGTACCTCATGTCAGATCATATATGCACATGGTTCTGGAAGCAATTCAAATTTACTACTATCCTGTGCTTTGCATTGTTAATTTAAATAGCAATGAAATATGAACCTCAGTTTAGGTCTTCTCTTTGTTTTTCTGGTTGCTCCAATTACTCTGTGAAGAATTTAAGTATCTCCAATTCAGGTTCCCCTCCTCTAAAAAGAATCAGGTTTCTTATATGCTGGGGTGAAAGATCACGTACAGTTGGCCTGATTACAAGGATAAATCAGGATAGAAGTTTTGCCCATTTATTCTAAAATCTGATGCCCCTTCATGCTCTACGTTTGTGAAACAGTGGACTACACGCATCAAGAGGTGAGGATGAACTGGAAATTATGTATTGTTCCTGGAGTTACAGTCAAATAGACCAAACTCAGACCTCGCTGAAGTTAACAGCTAACCTTTACTAAGTAAAACCCCCATTGGCTTCTATGTCATTAGGGTTCAGCCTTCATGACATAAAAACAGTCAACGTTTAGGATCTCTGATACATTTTTCAAACAGAGTACTTACATTTCTCTGTCTTTCACAAAATAGCATTGCAAATTCTACTTGTCAAATCATTTCTATGGGTATGCGTTCAGCTGCAAAAACGCAAATGTTTTCTGAAAAGATGTTCTTTAAAAAAAAAGAGCAGTGTAATTCATAGGCAGAATGTGAACTAAATTTGATGACAGACTGGGAATTGCTGAATTTTATAAGAGCTGCAGGAAAAAGCATACTAAAAATGTCAGATACTGAAAAGAAACTGGGTAACTTCAGCATTTTATTTTGCATTATTCAGTCATCCCTTAAGTGGGCTTCCCAGTGAAGTTGTCTTGACTGCAACAGCTGCAAACAGAATCCGAAGATACCATCCTTTCCTCTGCGTTTTACTTAATGCACGTTTGTTCCCACAACTCTGGCGACCCCCTTCAGCAGCTTCCCGGCCTTGCAAGTGAAGCAATACTGCAGATTAATTTGTGGAGAGCAGACTTAAAATACTACAAAATTTTAAACGTTGTGATCTGGAACCATACTTATCTTTGAAACTCTGCAATTCTTCATAACTAGATATCTAATCTGTTTGATATGTCTATTTATTAAAATGGATAGAACAGATAACAAAAACTGAAATTAATTGCTTTGATATGTTAGCAGTATACTTGCAATAAAATTAAAAGGCTTGCAAAATTAAAAAAAAAGTCTTTAGTCACATATAAACTGTTGTATTTGCTCTGCCATCAGCTCTTGTAAAATGCTCAACCTGCAAGATACATTACTACCCTGCTGTAAAATGAAATGCAGCCTTTAGACTTGCATCCCCAAAACAAGCTGTTCGTTGATTAGATGGGCTTATCAGGACTCAAATATAGCGTCAACAATAAAATGATAACATTAGCTGCAACGCCCCCTCCAGCTGTACACACACTAGTAGTTTATGTATTGTTTCTTAAACAAAAGACCCAATTCCGTATGCAAACAAACACAGTTTCCCTGAGTCCATGCAAGACAGAGATCAAGCAGAACTCCGACAATTAACTGGAGAAGACGACTTCTCTGGAGCTCAGGGAGCTCCCGGCCCCAAGGAAGACCCCAGTCTCCCGCTGTCGTACTCCGGACACTCTCCAGCAAGCTACTTTGGGTAACTGCACTAAAACGGCTGTACCTGGGAGCATGAATTTGCGCTCCGGTCTTCCCAGTTTCCTAACTAGCTGCTTCCCAGGTATATCGGATCATGCATGGCAGTGTCACTGTCAGACTTGTTTGACTGTAACATCAACATCCATAATCCAGACTGATACAGACTCATCTCAGAGATATTTGCCTAAACAGAAAGACAGAAGGCATAACACATACTATTGTTCTCTGTTACCACCATAGTTTGCTAGAAACAAAGTAAGACTTTTTGACATTTTTAGAGGTCATAGTTTAATCCTAATGGCAAATGAAGGAACAACCATAAAACTCCCATGGACTTTGACAGAGCTATGACCACCTCAAAAATCAAAATAAAGACCACATGCAGACAAAACCACACAAGAAATCTAAAGTGTGAGAGTGACTGGCTCACCATTTAGGCTTGTGATGTTCTGTAATGCACCGCACCTCAACCCTACAAATGCAGGCAAACATGACACCACAACAGGCAGTAAATAAATGCTTTGTGCCCTGAAAATATTCAAAAACTTGCTAATTGCACACCCATCTGGCTCAATAAGAAACTGCACTCATCATATTCTCACGTGGACTTTTTTTCTGCCACTACTTTCTATCCATGCTTGAAGCAGGATGAAGAGTTCAGCTGGCCTATGCCTGAAACACGTGGGGATAACTCAGCTATGGACAAACCTGCAGAGCGTTTATGCATTTACCATCCTCCACAGAAGATGCTATGTATATCTTCAACTACTGGAACAAGAGCTACACTTCTGATGTGATTTGTAGGAATACAAATTAATGACACCTAAATTAGTGAGCAGCTAACTCATGCCTAATCAGAAATGCCACATGATACAAGCTCAAGAAGAATTTTTCTAGTGTCTTCCAGTCCCAGCAATGAGTTCTCCAAAAGGTTTAGAAACCCAAATCAAACAAGGATACCAGCCCCTGAAAATTTATAGCTGAAGTACACAACAAGGAACCAATCACTGACACAAACAGAGGAGAAATACAATGAAATAAAGAGATAACAGCATTTACCTATAGGCCTGTTCCAGTTGAGGAAAACAAAAAGTGGATACAGCATTCAACTTTGTTATTTAGGCTTTTAAAAAAAAAGTAATTAGCCAATGCTGATTAACTCAAGTCATGTAGAAAACACGTCCTACGCAGCACTACAGATCTCCACGTCTGTTTCGTTTCTGACAAGACGATCACTCCTGGGTAAGTACTGCACTAGCACGATATCCTGTGAACAAAATTTCTAAAGCTCAGTGACATTCTCCTGCATTTCCTTTTGCACAGCTTTCTCCCTCAAGCCTTGTAGCAGGACAGATGGTTAACACCATTACCAAGAGCTCAACTAAGCAGAACTCTGCAGATGGCAGTAAGCATCACTGAAAAATACTTGTTCTCCAGTTTGATTCTGTTTTCAGTCTTGTTTGATTTCCACCTTTCATATGAGAGAGAAGACCCAGGTGAAAACGTCACATCCAGCTATCTAGACACATAAAACCTATATGCAGACCGAAAAAGTCTCTCTGTAGAGCTCACGCTGCTGCGAGGCATATCACAGCACCTCTTGACTTGTGGCTGTATCACCTTTTTACATCACCACCTCAGCCAGAATGTAAAATGTTTTTCTTTTTTTAAGTGAGAGATCAGCAAGTTTCGATACAAATTAAAAATGGGTTTCTACAACACCAGATGACAGCTTATACATTTTAAAATGTTGAAGCAAAATTTTAACAGAAATCCCACACTGGAAAGATATGCCTAACCAGAGAGCAAAAGGCTTATGAGACTAAAGCCTACTTCATCAGCCCGGTGCAAACTCTGGTCACAGCAATGAGCAGCACTGCACTGAGAAAACTGCAGTCATCTTCCCCAAGCACCCAGAAGCCAGTGGAGATTTACACTGACTCTATGTATCTGTCTTTTGATCAAGTCCTGCTTCACTTTTTACATTCTTCCTTGGAGAAACAGCAGGGGGAAACATTCCAAGAAATCCATGGAAAGGTCCTGAGAGAAGAAAAGATGACCCAGAATAGCGCTGCCTTGGCAAACCGTTCAGCCAGCCTTTGAAGTCCTGTGCTTGCAGCGACCACAATAACTCCAGACGGCCGCAGAGCACGCAGAACTGGAGGCAGAGCAGCAGTATTTCCACGTGACACCCATAGCCTCTAAACAGGACGGTTTACATCGCCATTTTCTCAATACAAGCTAAGACTATCAAACTTTAATGCAGTGTACAAAGTACATGAATACAGTCGCAAGCAGAGCCAAGACAGCTTGAAAACAGGGGCTAGGGGCAGAGACCTGGGATGCTGGGCTTGGCTGAATCAGTAGGTCTTGCTCTCCCTCCCTCTCACCTTCACGCACTCTAACATACTAACATTAAGGAAGATGAATTCAGTTTGCAGGCAGTGTCAAGACAACCGGAACAGGAATCAGAATCACTGGGCATTTAAAAAAAAAATCCGACCAGCTGATGTTTACACTACAGACATATATGATATTGCTCCTCATTCATCTCCATCAGCACACTCACCCGTTGTTCTGCCTTCAGTTTCACAAACAATGTAAGATTCTCCTCCACAACAAAGCAACATAAAAATAACTACTAGGATCTTTGCTGTGTCGCAGGAAGACAAAGAACACACACTCTGAAACTGCTATCGGACTTTCAGAGCATCAATGCCAGCTCACATAAAAAAACAGTTACTAAAATAAGAAGTATTCCAACAAATTTAATAGTACAGTATTTAAAGTGTTCCAGCCAAAATGAATTTGAAGACTTGGCCTAAAGATTACCGCACAAACCAAGGGTCAGAGTTGAAATGTTTCATATACATTTTGTGCTTCACCAGGAATATCTACAGCCTTAATCCATTTCACAAAGACTTAGTAACAAAGCAATTTTTTCATTCATATAAAGAGACACCAGTTGACTGAATTATCATGCTAAGATGTGCAAAATTATGTTGAGTAGGAAAATAGGAAAATCACTTACTTAAACAATGAGATGTGACTGTTCTTCAAATATAGTGTTGCTATACAGAATATATAGCTGTACAAACATCTGGAGAAGCAGTGGAAAGCAACTGGAAACCACATCTGTGTTTAACTGCATGCAGAGGGAGGTGGGAACCTACCTGGGTAGGCAGGTGGCCCCGATCGTCACCTTGCCTTTCCCATCATTCTAGATTTCAGAGTCTAAAGCATGCAAACTTGTGAAGCATCTACCCAGTTTCTGCATCTCCCCATTTAACATAGACTTACCATACATATTCACGGTCTGTATCAAACTGTATCTCTGCTTTTAACTTCCGTAGAGAGCTGTGAAAGCTTTGTGTGACTTTTGGTATGATCACTTAGTTGTTGCTCTTTATGAAACACTCTACCTATGCTAATAAAGGAGGCAAACCACATAATTCCTCTATGTGGCTACACTAGTGCTATTGAGTTAAATGTAAAAGCTGTGAACTCAGGGTACAGAGAAAGGAGTAACAGTGTTAATTTAGTCACATAAAAATTACCCTGAAATAATTATCACTATTTCTGAAAGTTAATTTCCACTTGTGAATAAACAATTAAAATTACATATTTTATTCAATGACCTGTTCCTTTCCCATATTCTCATTTGAATCATCTGTGCTCATGATGCAAAAATGATTTATCAAGTCCTGCGACAGTACTAAAGCTTACTGAACAAGAGGTCAGTGGGGCTTGGGGATGACAGAGTAAGCGCAGGTACCCGTTCCTTCATTAAACTTACAAATCACCTGAATGCCCCTTCCCATCCGATCTAACTGCACCGCCAGAGCCAGCCAGCTAGGGATTCTGCTCTGCGGTGCGGGCACCAAGGCAGTGCTGGAGGAGCTGAGACGCCTTTGCTCGCCTGATTCCCTGGAGCCTGGGACCTCTGAACTCACCCCAACACATATTTTACCCGTACTCAAAGGTCCATGGACCTCTGATGCCTTCATGTTCACAGCAGCTCCATGCTGCACCACAGACAAAAGAAGTGCCATCATGGATGGAGATTTTAAGGTTTCAAGGAGAAGCAAAGGTCACTTCTGAGAAGTCAGTGCCACATCTAAACAGCAGCTGATAAAGAGCAATACAAGAACAACGGGCAAAGCAAGTTTTGAGAATGGCACTGTCAGAAGAACAGGAAAATTTCAGGAATGAGAAATGATAGGGCAAAGAGGGCTGTGAGTGGCACTGAAGATAAGCACCAGAAGCTCATACGTTTTATAGTGGAAGAAAAGGATTCCAGGACAGCAATATAGGACGATAATGATTTAGGGAAAACACGTTGAAATGACTGTCGCGCGTTACAGTCTTAGCAAATGGTAAGTGCTCTCAACAGTGACAAAAAATAGGATAAGTGGTGATTGAACTTCAGGAATTTTGTGTATCGATATGATAGGGAATTGAATTTTGGCCATATTCCACCCAAGGGGTGGCACAGCAAACAGGAGACACAAACGAGATGGGGCAAAACATAGCTGAATCAGCTTTGCTACAGCAGCAGATAAAATCATGAGGATGGATTGGACTGCCCAGAAATACCAAATGAGAGATAAGGCCAACAAGGAGCCATCACAATCTCAACAGAGCAAGGAAAAGAATGACAAGGAGGACCTCCTTCAGGGAAAAGCCACTGGAACAACCAAAGAGAGAGGAAAAAGCAGGGGGGGAGGAGAAGTGCCATTAATTGCGTGAGAGTAGTCACAGAGGTCAAACAAGGTGAGGAAGGATTTAAAAAAGGAAAGCGAATGCAAAGCTCTGAATATGCCAAAACACTCCCTGGCATTAAACAACAGTCACATTTAAAATCACAGCTAAATGCTGGATTTTCGATGTGTATTATTTAAATATATATTTACAGTATTTCATTCTTTAAATGAAAAGCTAATGAGTAGGAACACATTGTGCATTTGTTCTTATTGTCTCATATTAAAAGGATTGCAAGCTCTAAAAATGATAAGCAGACTAGGTGTTACCATGAGCAGAAAGCTGAACCCTGGCATGTTCCAGAGCAGAACAGTTACAGGTGAAACATCTGCCAACAGCAATGACCTGCTTCACCAAAGCTCCTATTTCTACTGTCAGTAACGTAGCCAAGGTGGCCCTTCCTTAGAACAAGCAAGGCTTGCGCTACGGTTCAGACGACAGCTGGGTACCGCTGACCATCCCTGGTGTCACATGTACTGGCACTTCTCAACTTCCCTCCATAAAGAACTCCTGCTCAGTGACACTACTCCCAGCTAACCCTGCTGTCAGGGTCAAAGCACTATCTGGAAAACATCTGGGTTTTTCAAACGAGAGGCAAGGGCTTCTAAGTGAGACAGAAAAGCGTGGCAGCTTCCCTGCCCAGGCAGTCTAACCCGACTTTTAAAAATTTCACAAAGCTAATAAATATGTACTACCATGATCAGTGAAACCAAGGACAGCTGATTTCCTGTAAGTTGACTGACTCCGGTCTGAGGAAGTGCAAGATTCACCAGACTCTTCTCCTACCGGGAGGGCAGTGGGAAGGGAGCAAGACTCCTCCTTTCTCCCTCTCCCTCCCATGGCCTCAACTGTGGGTTCTCTGCTGTCTTACATATGGAGCCAGATGAACTCTCTAACACCTACATCCAAGTGCTACTACTCAGATTGAACGCAAACAATTCAGCAACGGTTTATGCGAGCCTAAGGAAGTGTCTTTATTCACGAAAGTTTTCTGGATACTTAGAACTGTGGGAGCTCCCCACCAAAAGCATCCAGCTACCACAAGAACTCTGGTGTGGCAGAACTCTGAAGATCTGGATCAAGCATCCACACCTACTCTGCTCATGTTCTATTTTACTAGGCCTTTCTGTCTACCTTATTTTCAGAAATTCCTCCTCTCAACTATTTTATTTACCTATACTTTTTATAGCATAAACACTTTTTCAGCCAAGTCCTGCACAAGATCTTTTTCACAAGTCCATAAATAAAACCAGCAGCATCTCCCAGCAACACAGCAAAAACGTAGCCTCTGTTACATAGTTGGTTTAAAAAAAAAAAGGCAAAACAAAAAACAACAAAACAAACAAATCGCATATTCGCAAATCTCAGACTCCTCAGTTAGTGACAAAACTCATGATTACTTCAGAGAGTTCACAATTTTCTTCTCTATTTAAATAATTATTTGCAAAAAGGAAGTTGTTGAAATAGTAGCCACATTTCTACTGTAACTGAAAGAGAAACATGGGGAGCTCTGTAACCTGAGGTAACCTACTTAACAGAAGAACTATCATTAAAAAAGAGACAGTAAGTACATTTAAAATGTTCTATGATTCTAAATAATGTTTCTGTATGAATAACAACTGCAGGACTTCACAGTTTTTCTGAAAGATCTGGTTTCAAATCAAGAGAATAAACAAAAAATTATCAGCAAAATGTACATTTGTATACTTAAGAGATAGCACATTAAATGTAGTCATGAACTTCCTCCCAACTTAAGCCCTGTCCTCATGTACAACCACATGAGTCTGCAAAAAGCAAGTGCCAGGCTGCTATTCTGTCCTCCGAAATTTAACAAGCGAGTTCTGTATCTTGTTTGAGGTACTGTACCTTACAGCAATAAATGAAGTAATAGATCTAAAACCTTCTTCAAAATTATGTTAGTATCATTGGTCATAATTGATCCCCAACTCCAGTAGGCACACTGAAAGAACCCAGGATTTTTCCCTGCTAAGACTATTCCTTTCCACCTCCACTGTGGACAATTTTAAAAATGAAAATGACAGAAGCGCAATTAATCTCACCTAACTGTGGATGTCTACAGTGCAGGTGCATCCAATTGAAGGAGTCACAACAGGATTTCTTTACCAGCAATGGAGAAAAACAAGCTCTTTCAGAACTGCCTTTTCTCTGCCAGACGGAGAAAAAGGACCTACACAGCTAACATATTAAAATATCTCCATTTGTTCTCATAAACCCAACCACAAGCCCAAAGCATACTCCAACTATTTAACTGGAAGGTAGCCTGGAAAAAAAAAACATTTAAATCAAATTTACACATTTTTCTGTTCTGCAATTTGTACAATGAACATTTTTAATCTATTTCATATCCTTTGTTACTGTTAGTCTTAAATTACCAAGTCATTTGAACACTTTCAGTAAAAAGAAAAGTCAAAATTAATCAAATTTGGTTTCCTGACACAATGTGTACAGATATTACATTTTTTCAACTGCAAAGAAGGTTCCATCGTCTGAAAAATGCTTGTGCCCCCAGGCTGGATATCCACGAAGCCACAGTTTGAAGCGGCTTCCAGCTTGCTTCAGATCTGGAGAACTGGAAGTATACAAAAGGCCTGTGGATCTCATCATACCTTTACGTCATACTCTGACAAATTCCAGCATAAACTGTACCGATACACCGCCTAACTCAAGTTTGTATTCCAAAATCACTGTACTAAAGAACCCCAGAAGGTCCTTCTTTTGGATTTAGCTACCTAGCCAGAAGCATAAAGGTACTCAGGTTTCATATGCATTATAAGGCCAAATGACTGCACTTGTACAGCACCTCTCTTCTATAGTGCCTGTAACTCATTTATCGGCTTCACTTCCCCTTGCTCTGAAATAATCCAGCCTTCTGAGCTTTTCATCCTCAAAGGCTTCAAAAGATTTCTGTAGCCAAACTTCCAGTTACAGTCTTACTCCCTGGTTTTAAAAGCCATACTCTATATATTCTCAACTCAGCAGAACATAAATTATTCACTAAAACCTTGACGGCCAATTTCTGTTCTTACAGGACTAAAAATATGCATATGCTGACTTCAGCGGCAGCTGATCTTCTTCAACACTGTAATTCAAATTTGTGTTATATTTCATTTAATCTCATGGGAGGGGGTGGAAAACAACATGGAAGAAACACCAAGTATCATGATTTTCTCTTGGAGCTCTGAAATAATAATAATGTGCTTCAAGCTTACAGACAAAAATGACTTTGCAGGTAGAGAGAAATCATGAAAAACTTAACTAGAATGCAAATAGTTCAGAAAATCTCTGAGTCCTGGGAAGAACATCAGATCAGAATATAGACTGATCTGTAACTCGATTACAAAAAACTTAGCCGCTGCAATGACTTTTGTTCCATGTTTGCCTGGCTCCCCCCAAATCTTTAAAGCTCTCTACTCAGCAGGAGAGCTGTGCTATAAGAGGAGATGAAATACAACCTTAAGAAGTCTGATGTACTCCAGGACAGAGCGCGCGAGCGCAGCAGAGACAGGATGACAGTAAGGGGGGCAGGCTGAGTGACATGCCACCTGCCTGTCCCAGGCAGAGGGATTGATTACCACCACCGGGGCTGCCAGACCAAAACTTGCCTCTCCATCTAAGCTGAGATGTATTTTTAGTCTTTGCAAATATTACTGGACTATAAATGGATTTTGTTCTAATAGGTTTTTTTTATTATTGCAATATAAAATTAACAGTGCTTTTATACACAGAGATTTAACAGCCTAAAAGCAGAAATCTTACATTAACTAAAAACAGTCATGAAACCTCATGAACCTTGGTTACTCCATGACCTGAAGGACTTGCACAGTGACACGCACCAGCCAAGTGCCAGGTCACGGAGGGTCCCTGATACACAAGGTTGTGTGACAGAACTCATGAAAGGAAACCAGGTGACAGGAACAACCACGGAGGAGGAAAGGGGCTCCCAGAAGAATCCACAGCAGGAATTCTGCAAAAGGAAACCGAACCAAGCATTCAGCCACGGAGATTTGCCTTCTCACTCACACTGTTGTTATTTAAATAGGAAGGAAACACAGCCCTGAGACAGCCCGGACGGAAAAAGTCACCCACCACGGTAGAGCCAGACCCACCCACTGTGAAACCACGAGCAAACTCCAGTGAAGGTTAACGGCACGAGGACTGGGCTGAGCATGCCCGGTTTCGCTCTGCTCTCTCGTATGTCACCACGCTATTTAGGGACAAATCCAAGTCTTACGTATGCAGCGACACATACAAGAAACACCACAAACAGAGTTTGTTAGGCCCAAATGGCTGTTTTGCAGCTTGCAGACGTGGCCAGGGCCGGTCCGGCCGCAGTGGGTAAGGCAGGGCACAGAAGAGGTCGGGGCTTGGCACCCAGCAACAGAGGCCAACCACTCAGCACCACGCTCCCTGCCTGAGCTGTCGCATTCCCCACACCACCTCACTACAAGCAAGCTCAGGTGCCACCCAAGAGTCCCCACAAGTCTCCCGGTCCTTTAAAGGGAGGAGCTGCTTTTTTCTTTTTCTTTTTTTTAAAAGCTAAGAGCCCAAAGCTTGGCTTGTAAGCCTCAAATAGTTACTGCCTGAGATAAAAGGATCAAATGAACTACTGTCTGAAATTACTGTAACGAAATAAGATACAGCCTGCCCAGTCACAAGATGCTGACAAGATGCACACTACTTGATTTTACAGTACTGCAGTAGCAGGCTCACTGTGATCTGAGGTGGAGAAAAATTTATTTTCAATTCAGTGGGATTTTGCTAACCACTGGCTTGTTCTACAAATCAGATTTGTTCTACGCTAGCTGCAGCAAATTCAACCTCATGAAATTTATATTATTTCATGTAAGGTACAGCTACAGAGAAATAACAGACCTGACCAAATGGTCCCCTAGAAAATCAGCAAGATTTTCTGCTAACAAAAATGAAGAAGGTGTGAATGAAACTCATCTTTGGCAAAGATGCTCCATGAATCACACGCAGACATGATCCAGCAAAGCCCCAACCCAGAGATCTTCTGGAACTGTCCCTGTGCCACAACGGGACTATGTATTTCTTCCACCTAGATTACCACAAGGAATATAAATTTCTGTGAGCCTTGGGAAAGAATACTAGAACCACAGTTATACAGACCATAAACTTGAACAAAGGAGTAATTGGGGCAGATGCTGCAGCAGCGGTCCATGACTGACAAACCAGCGAGCAGGACAAGATCTTTCAATCAAAAGTCCAAGATGCTTGTGCTAGAAGAGATTTTTGAAACACTACACTTCTACGACTGGAGAAGTAAAGACTACTGAATATTAACAATCAAAAGGTAAAGAATGAAAAAGCTTTGTAACAGGTTGGCCTGGCACCGCTGTCTTTGCAGAGGCAAACATTTTATAGGCTAATGGCTTACTGAGATGGCACACCATCACAAAGAAAGCAAAAATACAGTATTTAGTAACACTACAAAGCTTAGAGGCAGGATCAGAGACCAGCCTCCCAGGCAGATCAGTACTTTCTTGTACCAGTTACGCAGTGCTGAGGATTGCCTCCAAAATCCCTGAGGGACACATGACACTGCCACTGAGCGAGAGGAAGCCTATTCAGAAAAACCTGGATTTTGCAATGCATTGTTTAGAATGGCAATCACAGCAGAAGTTCTGGCTTCTGTGAAAATACAGTTATTTATGAAGGAACAATTTTCTTAAGATTGGCTCTGCCAGTGTTCTTAGGGAGGTTAAAAAAAAGTGAACCCAAGTTCACCTCTAATTCTTTGGATCAGTCAGCGCAGTGAAGACCTGAAGCAAATCAACAGCGCTCTGGACGCGTTTACAAGTGCAAATCTCTCCACAAGTTTCAAGGGCATGCCTTTTTTTAATCACACAGCCTACAGCAGCTACATTCCTCATTTCCAGGGATGCATAGGCACTGTAGGTGTGATGGATCTTAGCCTCCCCAAATCCCACCCGGAACAGCTGCACAAAGCCTACTGACTAATAAAGGGCAAGAATGTCACACTAAATTAACAGCTCCAGTTACAACACAACAACAGTGATTGTTAAAATACTCAATTCTAGGCAGCTTGCTGGGTTACAGATATATAACCTAGGTTTCCAGCTTTATGGTAAACAAAGCGAAAACTCTACCATAGGAAAAAAAAATTCAGAATCATTTGGGAAAAATACATTCATGTTTGCAATGTTAAAAATAACACAGATGAGTCATGGTTACCAACAGCAAACAGAAGCTCGTGTTCTGCTCAAAGCGGCTAGCTTAGACATTTTCAGAAAGAAAAAATATAAATACACAAACACACTCAAATTCAAAATAAATCCCCTTGAAAATCAAAACATTCTGAAACTTAATTCAGAAATAAAGTGATGATAAATGAAAAGCAGCAACATACCAATCGCTCTTTAGCTGTACATATTTAGGAAACTACCAGTACAATGGCGTACTAGCTAGTACATTCAATGTTCTTACAGTATTTTGTGAATACACTGGAGAATCTCTAACTTGCATTGAACACAGCTACATAAACAGGTAGTTAAAACTAAGTATTTCTATATGAAATGGAATAACAAAGCCACCAAAGCTAGTGACATCCTTCCCTGCAGTCAGCATGTCCTCTGTTCGTGCCTGTAGGCGTCGGATAAGCAGTTCGTTACGGTACTCTGACGGGGAACTCGGCGGCATCTGCTCCATTACTTGGCTGGGCCCTGCGTCTGCACTACAGCATGAACTGTATTTCACTTTTCAGTCTTCACATAACTGAGGCAAGGAAAAGTTAGGAGACGAATACGGGAAAAGGATAATAAGATATTTTACTGTATTTCTTTGTTAGTGCATTTATATTGTGGAAGTCACTGATTGTCTTCCATTGTGCCAAGTACTCAAAAAACACAGGAACAGACAGCTACCGCAAACATAATTTTTTTCTATTTTTATCTTTAGGCAGCACTTCTGCAAGAACTGTTTTAAATGAAAACCCCCACAGAGAAGAGGTTAAACGAAGTAAATGAAAATAATCTTACAGGTCCATTTGTACTTCTCCTTGTACCACCCAGTCCATCAGCAATGAATACCGAAAGCAAGGCAAGATGAAGCAACACAATGTCTGCCTAACAGCTTACATATTTTTTAAAAATTATATATTTATATATTTAATATGGACTTAAAATAAATTTAATTATTTTTAACATATATATTATAAAAATAAAATTCCAGGTTGTTACGTGATTAGACCATTGAAAAGAAATACAATTCCAGAATGAAACAGCAAAGCTCCTTCTCCAGAAAATTTTCCCTAAGAACTTGTCCCTCCAATACTAATTTTAGCATAGGATTTTATCATCCTACTAACTATAGTGCATGACCCATAAACAGCAAAAAAATTCAACTGGTTTGAATTGAATTTGAACCCATCCTCATTCATTCAGAAGGCACCTACAAGGTCCATGCTGCCTAGGGGTCAGGGACAATTCCCCTGAACTAGCGCCTAGAACTAGTGTTGATTTCCATGACATTACCGGAAGCTTTGCTGTAACTTTTTTTAATTTGCAATTTCAGAAATGCTAGGATTTTTTTTTTTTTGTGATATGCCTAATTCGCACAGCTACAGAAAAAAATTGAAGAGGAAGCACCTGTTCTTGAAGCAGTCAGAAAATAACAGAAATTTAAAAGAACATGTTTTTAAACTAATCTCACGTAAATTGATGAACACCATCGCCTTATGTTATTCCAGTTTAAACTCAATGGACAGACAAACTAGATCACAGTGGATTAAGATCAACAGAAATAAAACATTCCTCTGGAGGCAGCCCCTCCACCCAAGGAATCCTGGAACTGCACATATAGACAAGCCCTTTAAATCCCGCAATTAGATTTTAACGAGTGCTATTAACACCTAGTTAAGTCTGTTTTCAAGGCCC
The DNA here is from genome assembly GCF_030867145.1 of Opisthocomus hoazin. Classification (NCBI taxonomy): domain Eukaryota; kingdom Metazoa; phylum Chordata; class Aves; order Opisthocomiformes; family Opisthocomidae; genus Opisthocomus; species Opisthocomus hoazin. The sequence goes on along the minus strand of NC_134415.1, from coordinate 103,394,271 downwards.
ACTCATGTATTCTTTTGGCCAGATCTAACCGTAAAGATTTGCTGAAGTTTTCATCTTGGATTTGCAACTTTAATACTACCAATTCCTATTCCAAATCAGAGTATTTGATTTGTAATTATATAGCCTTTTAGCAAGAACTTTCAACTTAAAACAGAGACCCAAAAATATCAATCTATTCTGCTAAGAGACTAGGGCCTGCTCTTTCTACCACTCGTCCAATGAAGCAAATGATGACAAAAAAAAAAAAAAAGAAAAAAAAAAGAGGCCTTTACCTTCTACAGAGAACAGCCACAAAAGGAGGATGAGACACACTGTCTGCAGTTTCAATTTATTTTTGGACAGAAAAATTGTGCGCAGACCAAGTATTCTTGGACTCGGCTTCCAGGGTGTGTTGTCCAAAGCCCTTTCTCCACTGCAGCTCTTCGCATCCCTCTTCTGCAACTACCTGGCCTTTTGTGGCTCTCCGTCCTTTTTTCCCCGTCTCTTCCTTCTAAATGTCCTATTCCTGCTCCCCCTTCTCCCCCTTCAGTTTTCTGCCAGTCAATCGCTATTGATTCTTTGTGTTGCCATCCTTTTGAAGCCCCTGCCCCTACGCTCTCACTTTCACCTTCCTCTCACTCCTGTATTAAACTCTCCACCCACTGCGCTGCTCCTCCTCTCCCATTCCAGACAGGATCTGCGTTACACGAAAGTCAGCACCAGGAACGGATACACGAGAGACACCCTTGCTAATGTAATGTAACTGAGATGCTCAGCGTCTCCACATCACAGCTCCACCTCAGAACACACATCTGACCACATGTCCTCGAGGTGTGAGAAGAGCCTCGCTCTGTCAAAGCCACAGAGAAGACAGGCATTGCCTCTTCGCCCCAAGTTTTGTGGCCATGAAGAAATTATTAACTGTCTCAAGAGTAATCCTTTAATTAACATTTAATTAGTTGCAGCTCAAAGTTGGGGTTTTTTTCCTCATTTTAAGAGCCAATGTTCTCTCATTTTTTATAAACAGTTTACGTGTTCACAGTAGGTTAACTTCATCTCTTCATTTTAGTTCATTGCAACAGAACACCATCTGGCTGCAATCATGCTGTTATTAAAGATTACAACAGCAATGTTTACTAGTAGTAAACAACCTGATCTGTTTATATTCCTTCTGTCACAAAAGCTTAGCTATTTTAACTTATGATCAGTCAAGCCACTCAAACTCTCCAAACCTAGCTCTTCTCCTTGCAGAACTGGGTAACACCATTTTCTTCACCTTTTTCAACAGCTTTTGCTCTGTACATACATCTGTAAACACAAGTTACTGCTCTCTTGCACTTTTATAGCCATAAAAATAGCTTTCATTAAGGGGAGGCTTCTGCCGTTGCTCCCTCTGGTTCTCATGATGAAAGAATTGGCATGGTACCCATACACGGTGTCCGTAGCACAGCTTGGGTAGCAGCCTGTCAACTCCCATCTCCAGTGCAAGGCAGAAGACGGTAAAAGGCAATGGCCCTACTTAGGGTCCAGGACTGATGGGGTGAACAAATCACCCAAGACAGAATGAAAGGCTGAAGTGACCTTGTCTCACTGCAGCTGGAAGGCAGAGCACGCCTGACAGAACAAATTAAAACAAACAGAAACCTGTTCTGGTTAAGTAGTCCAAGAAGGAGAAATGACTTTATCTTGGTGCCAAGAAGGGGCGTGAGAAAGGACAGGGACCATGTGAACGATCACATACATCTTGTGCAAAACAAAGAGGTAATCTAGGTGACTACTGCAGCACTTCTGCGTTCGCCTTAGGCTGTCCGACAACACTGCAGCTGAACTGTTTGCCAAAGAAAAGAAATTTAGGGGAGAAGGTCTTGGGGGTTTATTTCTTCAATTTTTTTCACATCAGGGCACAGCTGGAGCCAGCAGCAACCTGGGTGCTGGGAACAGCAGGGGCTGCCCATGGAGGGTGTCAGGGCAGGGCCCGGCAGCCAGGGCCCGTCCCACCGCCCCAGCCAGGAGCAGGGCAGCCAGGGGGGAACCAGGGCAGCCCCGGCCATCGGGCACCTCCCTGGGGACAGGGACAGGCAGGGACATGGGCCCCTGGGTAGGCCCGGCTCCATGGGGCCCATGGCCGGGCAGGGCAGGGTTGTGGGGAGCTGGAGAGCGGCCCTGCTGCGGCGTCGCTGGGGCAGGGGCTGACGGACAGGGGGTCCTGGGCCGTGGGCAGGTGGGGAGTCCTGGGGGGTGGGCAGGGACAGTCAGGGCTGCCGGTGCCCTCAGGGCCCAGCCATCTGCCAGGCCCCAGCTGGATGCACCCCAGTAAGCTGCAGGTAAAACGCTGAACCATGCACATCTACCACTTCATCTGAGCAGTTTCGGCACGTCTAAGCGCACTCTTCCACATGAGACAATACAGGAAGCAGCATAATCAATAGCGAGAGAACACGACAAAACCATAAGCAGCTGTTTAGCAAACAGGAGTAACTACACAGGCAGCTGGCGTGAATTAGCTGCAGTTACGCTAACTGGCAGTGGCACACCTGCGAGCCGCAGAGAGAAAGAGACAGAGCTCAGCACGGCCTTTCCACGGACGGCAAAAGCAGAGCAAGCCCTGCGGTGACGCCGCCGAGACACCACGAGGGCACACGGACCCTTCTCACACCGCGGAAACCGCCAGTGCAAGGTATCGGGGTCTGTACAGGCAGGGAATCCACGCTTCCACCTGCACACGCTCCCACAGCCTCCTCGAATCTCAGCCTCGTAAGAGAGATTCAAATTCATCTCTTTATAAAATGTATCGAGACTGACAATTTAGTAGGCACAGGAAGGGCAGAATAATCTATTGCTGTTAATTTTCAGATACCACTGGAACATCAGCCAGGTGCGAAGGTCCAGACAGAACAAGAGTTCAACACCACCACGTATGCCAACTTTCCCATTAATGATAATCCAGTGAGCAGCGATAACGGATCCACCCATATTCTCACAGAGACAATCCGAAAGTTGTTTTGCTAGGATTCAGGGAATCATGGCACTCAGAAAAACATCATGTATTCCTGAATCTGGAGATCATTAACAATTACAGCAGAGGTCATTTTTCCTTAAAAATATGTACTGTTGATGTATTAGCAATTATTTTCTGTTCTTCTCAATCAAACCACACGGTGTTCATTCAGGAAGGGGGGGGGAAAGAAAGCACAAGACAACTACAGTAACTGAGAATATTAAACATTCAAAATAACTAGGATGAAACACAATTATGCAAGTCAAACATATGTGTGGAAAAGTTCACAACTTACTAATAACACATGACAAATTTGTCTTCTAGCAAATACTACTCACAGGTTTACACCACGTTTACAGTACAGACACTATTTTTTCTCCCCTTCTCCCCCCCCCCAGCTTATGGCCTAATTAAAAGTCATCTTTGTTCACTTAAGTTTTTGGAAGTGTAACAATATAGCCCTGAGGCGAATAAAGTTCCTTAAAAAACACAGAACTAACTATCTCTCAGGTTTTGCATGCACTTTAACAAAGAGCAGAAAATGGAGAAAAAAAGAAAGTGGGGATAAAGGGGAAAAAAAACTGTGCAAGCTCTGTAAAACGTGAAACAAAGCGCTGCCTTCATGAACAAAGTTATGTGCGGCATTGCGAACCCTTGGGTCCGATTCCTTCCCCCAAACCAGCACGATGACCTTTCACTGTTGCCTAGCAGGAAGCCTGAACCGTCCTCAGCTGACTTTCAGCCAGGCCTGGCAGAATCCGAACGTATGGCTCCCCTCGGGAGCCCTGCCAGCGAGAGCAGAAGCACCCCCACTGTGCAAAGACTGCCTTCTGACACTCAGAAAGGCTGCTGTAAAGAAAAAGAGTTTCCAGAAGACCCGCAGAGAAGAAAACAAATGTTCTCCCCATCCAGATAATTTTATTACATTTTCTAAGCCTTTCTGCTAGAGTTAGACATGAGTGGTATTGAAAACTGACGTAAATAAGTAATAAAAAAGACAAGAATGCTATCCAAAAAAAGCATGCCCACATTTTTAAATTAAAAAAAGGCAAATATAAAAAAAGTCAGCTTGAATGAAAAAAATCAAGGCAAAGAATTAACAATTTCAAAGAAATACAGACTATGAGAGATTAGTTTTATATTATTATATTTATATAAATTTTTTAACGTATACACTCTTCTAGCCAACCAACCTTTCAATTTGGTGGTATCAGGTTGAACTCAGAACAGGCACTTACCATAACAAGATAGGCAGAATTACAACTAATAGTGCATGCCAGAATGATGTGGAGAAAGTTTTTGTGAGATTTTTTATTTTGTTTTTTAAGAAGACTTACCTTGCAATTGTTACTTGATTTTAACTCTCCATTAAATATTCTGAATGAGGATGAAAAACGGGGAAAAAAAATACATTTTTTGAGTTATACTGAGAAATTCATTTAACAATAATTGGAAAACAAAATCTGGCAACTGATTTTTAATTTTTTGCATGTTAACATTAAACAGCTTTGAAAGCACAAAACTCCTTATTTGAATTTTACATTAATTTCCACATTACAAAGCTGTTGCCGGTGGCATCTGAGCTTCATGCTTATTCAATAGAAAACATAGGATTCCCCAGGTCTCAGAAACAATGTCGCTGGCATACTGGTGTACAAATACATAAAAAGGGGGTGGGGAGGGGGATCAACTCCAATTTCTAATGCATTCCACAAAGATTTTGCTTGATGAGCCAGGTCGTCTTCAATTAGCAATATAACCTCTCATAAGAGACATTTTAAAGCTACAAATGAGACATATAACGACATTCCACATGATGTGCATATGAATGTGTGTATTAATGCAACCTATTTACTTTCTGCAATGATTAGTCCCTATGATAAACAGTATCTACCAGCAGAGCTTACAGAAAACAGACCAGTTTGATGGCAAAATGTACAGAAACGGTAAAGGTACAGTGTTAGAATTTTACAGTGTATCAGAATTTTACAATGTATCTACTTTTTTCCCATTCAAGAAAGATGCCGTGGTTCAAAAACTGGATTTTCATCAGTAGGATTTACATGGACAGCCTGCCAAATCTTCCTCGTTCTCTTTTTAAATTGCCTTGTTATCCCATCACTGCATCCATTCCCATGCACTTTGTTTCCCTCCTGCAGGACACAGGTGCATCGTACCCAAGTGGCACTCTAATGGCAACATCTAAATAACAACGATGGGTGTGCCCTGCACTCACACAACTCCTTTGGCAACGTAAGATCACTGCTGACATTGTGGGACTTGCATCACTACTCAACACAAGTAAAACAACACCAAACTAAGCCAAAAATGATGAAATCAAATGACCTATCAGGTTCCAGGCACAACTAAGTTTTTCCCCATGCTCTTACACAAAAGCATTAGGAAGATTAATATATTTTTTTAACTATTTTTTCCCTTTGGTAAGGTCAGCTCCTGCACCAGTACAGGCTCTTGCTCTCCATGTCACACATTCAGCGCTGCATAAGGGACGTACTAAACACAGCCAGCTACTTTCTTCCTCTTCTATGGCAGGTCCCAGCAATAATTTCACACGATGCATACAACACATTTAGCATGTAGACTAAAAGGAAGCCTTGCTATTGCTATTACTTTTCAACTATTCTTCCCTAACTTGTTCAGTGCTAAATTATTTGCCCAGCACAAAGGAAATATCTTTATGGGTCATCACACTCGATGCATCACTCAGGTAGAAGACCTGAATGTACATACCCTTACAAAACACTAGCGATTTAAAAGCACAATAGAAATTTCTTCTGGGTGGCAGATGTCAATTCAGCCAACTGAAGTTTAACAATGACCATAACTTCAGTGCAGGCTTAGTGCTGATTTTAGCCACAGTCTCCTGAGCTGGTCACAAAGGACTCAGGAGTCTGACAGTATCCTCTGCTAATTCTAGCAAGTAAACCAGAAGAATTTTTTTTTTTTAAGTGAAAAAAGAACCCATTATTTTTAATTTCCATTCATTTTTCAGCAACATCTTTAAAATACCACACTAAAGTTTAGATATTCAGAAGTCATTCAGATATACAGCAGACTGATACAGAGATCAGTTTAATCTCAATCTCTTTCCAATCATCTGTTGGAGGTGCTCTTCATACTTTTAATATAATCATTTTGTCCATCAAATGCTTAGTAATGAATACATTGAGTCTATCCTACAGTGCAGGCTATAAAACCTCGCACATCCTATGCTATTCAAATTGTCTCCACAGCAAAGTCCTCAATTTAGGTAAGATTAATAACAAAAAAACAAACTATTCACTGTTTCTCCAATCTCTTCCAAAACACTGCCAGTTTTAGTTATTTGTTACAAAAGGGAGGAGATAATTTTGCTCCCAAAGTTACTGAAAGCATACCTGGCACTGCAAGTACCTTTGCTCTTACCTGTTACCATCAACAAACACGCACTCTGCCAAGCCCTCCCTGTTCACCTGGCCTCAACTTTAAACTGTCCTGTGGTACAAATACCCCACAGAAAAAACTGAGCAATCTCTTTTTTGCCGTGTACCAGTAGAAGCTGCATTTGGTAATTTTTTTCTCAGCAATTCTTTTTAAGCCATTCCAACTCCCTGTGATCTGGAGAGAATCTAGCTTCTGAATGTCAAAAACTTTCTGAATTTTTAAGTTCTGCCTATTTCCAACACTGAAAAATAAAGAACTGCTTAAAATTCATAAGGTTGTTTGCTTTTGTTTTGGGTTTTTTTCAATAGCCTCTCTTCCATTGCTTTCAGCTCTTGAATCTATTTTCAATCTTTAGCATTCATATTACCAAAACTTCCTCTATTACCACCCAAGACAAAATCTTACCCTTTCTAATATGACAAGGATTCTTGTGAAATCATATAAAACCAGAAATGCAAGCTTTTGTAAGCACAGCCAGTGCTATAAGGCACAAAATAAGATGACCAGTGATAGCACTTTATTTTTAGTGGAAGACATACTAAGAAATCTCAGAGAATTCTGATGCCAGAAGTGACACTTTCTTGTTTCATCCTGTCATATTTGTGTGACAAAAACAGTAGAAAGGTCAGATATTCATGACTTGATTCCATACTAGAGCTCATAAGTTTTACACTGGAATAACTCAAGTGACATGATAGTTACCCAAACACGCTGCACCACTGTGAAGCATAAGCATTTTGTTACTTCACTGAACACTGAGCAGTGGGGTTCAAATCATCTCAGTTAATACTAATACAAACAACTAAATCTTTGTATGCTTCTACCTCCTTAAAAACCTACAGTCCAAACAAAAGATCCTACAATCCCAGACAAATACTTTCGTCAACCTCAGTGAGACTGAGATCGGGAGTTTACCATAGTCCTTTCAAAAATACTACTGCCTGGGCGCTGACTGTGATTCAAAAGAGGAAAGTACCCCCATCCTTGTAGCAACAGCTGTGCAACCACCAATACCTGACCGCCCACAGGCAAAACCCCACTCCCATGGCCATGGTATGATGAGCATCCTAAAACGCATTGGCATTTTCCAAAGGGCCACCAAATGCAAGGACACAGGCCTGATGAAATAGAGGGAGTGACCAAGAGGGACAATGTGATAGTCCAAACTCCCAGCATCTGACTTCAGTTGCATAAAACTCCTGGGAAAACAGAAAGGCTTAACTATGGCTTTCAGTTACAGCACTGGAAAAGGCAGACTGTGACAAGCAGCAATGCTTCAGAACAAGAGTCATGTATAAAGTGAAAAATAATAGCATCAATTTTCAGTGGTGCCCTTTTGAAGTAGCTAAGAAATGGAGTGATGACTAAGACAATAAAAAGCAGTGACAAGTATAAACCCACCACGGATTTCAATACTATATTTAAATTATATTTGTATGTCAGTGGAATACTACAAATGAAAATGAACATCTTTTGTATTGACAGCTGCAGAGCAAGAGAAGAATCTTCCTGATAGTGACAGTCAGAGACTTAAGTTAGAAACCTGAGAGTTTTCAGACCTTCAGCTCCCACTTCTGTCACATACACGTTCGGTATCTCAGGAGACAAATGGCGAGGAGGCAGCCAAAAAGCTTTCTGACGCAGAGTTTTCTCTGCACAGGCATACACCTCCAGCAGCACCCATAGGAGCTTTGCACATCACAAATAGAGACCTAGCAAAGAGGCATCTTCCATCACCAGTATTTTTCAAGAGTTCCACTCCTTCTATTACATTTTTGTGAGTTATTTTTCATACTGTGTGATTCGAAAGGTGCACTTTTTCAATAACAGCAGACCATTATCTTTGTGTACCGTTAAATCTGGTATTTGTCTGAATAATCAGCTATGCAGTTTTCATAGACATTAATCACAACGAAACAAAAGAGGTGAAAATGAGAACAATCTACATTACCACCGCTCCTTTGGAGGGCAAATGCTCTCCTCCATTACAGGAAAATAGAATTGAGAGTTATGTAGGGACCTCTTGACACTGAGCTGGCTAGCTCTATTGTACATCTAAGCTTACAGACAGATTATTATAATAAAGATGGGTAGAAGAGGCTTGGGAATGCACTGCTGAATTGTTGCTCAATTGCTACTAAAAAAACATCCCATTAGGCAAAACGGAGGCATCCCAGTTAGACAGAAATGAGCACAGCAGGCATCAGCCAGAGGATGTAAGCTACAGATTTACCCATCCTCTGAAGTCAAGCATACAAAGATTCTGTAATGGTGAAACAACAGACAAGCAACATACAGAGTCACCTACTCCAGATCAACTGCTAGTTCACACAGGTCTACCTTTTTGGATTAGCAAACAGGGAGCAGGCAGCATCTGATGCGACTATTGACTGATGTCACTTTTTCACAGAATATGGACCCATACATTTCTGCACATAAACACTTAAGAGACATATAGAGTTCATAAATGCATAGAAGTCATGTTTAGAATCTGCTACAGCAGCCAAGTAGGAAACCGGATTTCAAAGCAATCTTGGAAGATTTAATTTTCAATATTTCTAAGCCTCTCATTTCAGCATCTAAAATCTGGATGCCAAAGTAAGAAAGATTGATCCAGCAGTTTGATAAAAGACAGTCAAGTAGCTACACTTCAATGTATATTCACGTATCAGTGTAATGCTTAAATCTTCAAAAAGCAACCCTAAAATACTTTTGGGAAATACTGACAACATAGTCCAACTGAATAAATTCACCTCCTCTTTTATCAGTCTTACACTGTTCATCTATTAAATATTTCAAACAACTAAACACTGATTAACAAAAACGTCTTCCTAAAGTTTTACTGTGAGGGCAATTGCCAGTACACAGTGTTATGCCAGCAAGGAATTGCCCTGTGAAGAAAATAAATAACATCATTTAATTTGTTTTTTTAAAAATCCCTAAGCCCTCTAATAACCATTAACTATTACTATCTAACAACATGTTACTCCACTCACTGTCTCTCCTCTAGAAATGAGATCCAAAGAAACACTGCTCAGTGTCTTTAATATAGAGAGCTGGGAGGTAAGGTTAATATTATTAGACTCTTCTAGGTTTCAATCCAGTGGAAACCTGGCATTGACCTGATACAGTTCAGGATGATGGAAGGGATGCAGAAATAGCCAGGGAATGAGACTAATTCCGTGTTCAGGAACCTGATCTGAGCGTCTTGAGCCATATGTGAAGTAGCAATGCCAGAATGCAATATGTGTTCCCACCAAGAAAATGGATTCAGCATATAAATAAATCAGAAAGAAATTAAAAGAGCCTTTTCTTTTCCAGGGATGAGAAACTGGAAAGTGCTGAGGGATTTTGTCTTGTTACCTAACTACTTTTATGAGGCGTCCCCGTACAGAGCTTCCAGAACCAGAATTGGCACTAGGAAGCACAGTTTGAACAGCAGTCACATTGCTAGTGGCAGAAATCTTACAGCTGTGCTGTATAAACAACAGGGATATATTTCCCCAGACCGGCCAGCTTCCTGATTCATATTCCCTCAAACTGCATACCCAGGACCTTAAAGAGCACTCTTCCAAAAAGCAGGGCAGGTGAAATTTTAAGCTTCTTTTCATTTGTTTTTATTAGTATTCAAATTCTAACCAAATTACTATTTAGTAATCTAATTCAAATTGCCTAAAAGACTACCTTCAGGAAAGGATGTAATTGTTAGCAATTTAATATTTCTACTCCTTCTTATTAAGCAGCAGGGCATCACAAAGAGCACCGCCGACAGTTTCAAGCAGTCTCCAGTAAAACTGTTTCTAAGGCTAAAATAAAAACACAAACAGGGAAAAAACGAAGTCCTCCATGATCACCACTGATGAAGATCTACACTATGAAACAAATTACTTTGGGAAAACAATAGAAAAGTAAAGGTTTAATATTTATCGTAAAGATGTGATTTTAATTCTAAACTTATCTTTAATACAAGTTGGTTCCTCCAGACAGAAGGCAAAGTGAAAAAATGGGCTGTCACTGGAAGGTCAACTGATCCCAGATCTGTCATAAGAGGGCGGAAGCCAGCTCCACCACCCCACAACACCAATGCTCGCCACCAGCCCCCAGCCATTTGCAGTCAAGAACTGCTACCACAGCTTGACCAGCTGAACCCAACCGTTGCGTTGGATCATGCTGAAAAGAAAAGGTAGCTGCTCAAGTAGATGCAACCTGAATCACTCTGAGTTCTAATTTCTGCTCTCTAAAATGTACCTGGAAGGGAACATCAGGTCTATCAAACTTTTGCAGAACTAGGACAATGTTCTCCAAACAGCCAAGTTGACTGCTTAGTTATCGTAAGTAGACAATTGGATTATTTCTCAAATTGGAAAGAGATAGAAAGGCTGGCAAAAGACCTTTTCTTCATGATACCTGAACCATGAATTAAAACAAACAAACAAAACCCCCATACCCAGAAATCCTTTCCCCTCTTCGAGGAGCTAGATGATTTTTTTTTTCTTTATTAACAAATTATATTTGTATAGTCAGAAAAAAAATTGTATCACCTTATAAAAATTATAGCCTATATAAAAAAGAACCTCTGATGACAACTAAAATTTGTGCTCTGTATTAGCTTAGCAGATTGCTGGTAGTGCTTATTCAGATCTGTGCAAGTATGTTTAGTATGCGTAGTTAATCATCGTAGCTAATACGTAGGTCAAACTGTAAGTATGCAGAAGTACCATGACACTTTTTTCCTATTTACTGCACTTCAGCACTGGCTCACAGTACATTACCATTCTGCTTAATAGTAAAACCACAATTTCCAAGGTGGGTTGGAGGTTTTTTTCTCCTTAATTTCCTGTTTAAGCATGACTTACAGGAGTAACTTACCTCCTCCAGCCAATTTGGTCTCCCCGATTTTGTGCGCCATCAAATAAACCGAAAAAATCTGACTGAAATATCAGAGTTACTTCACCAGTCGTAAGATCACACTGCTCCTGCGTTACAGCAAGAGATACTAGACACTGCAAGAAGGTTTTAAAATGTAGTAATATCATGAGATTAACAAGAGTCATTTATAAGCTTAAAACGAAAAAAACAGACGGAGTTTGTTTTGAACTTTCTGAAAGTATTATCCTGCAATTCAGTCTGTGTGGTTGCCAGCTTAAGAAAACCTCTTGCAAGGTGTCCATCCACAGTCCAACAGAATGCGAGGAGCCAAGGTTCACCTGGGACATGAAGGTACCAAGTAAATGGAAAGCCATAATTAAAAAAAGAGAAAAGATTGAACCATAACGAGACAAAATCTACTTTAAGCCTATATAATCACCAGACTTAGAACAAAAAAGGATGACTATCACTGATGGCTTTGTGTGTCAATCTTCTTTATTTATTGTGCCTCGGCCCAGGATGTAAATCAGTTGCAGAGGCAGGAACATTCCAGTCTCCAGACTGTTGGTAACAGGCTGCAAACGATTTCCCAGATGCAACGAGAAAGAATTTTATATCACATGTAGTCATACAGAGTGATTTTTCCAAAGGTATGAGATAGGTCAATTCTCCTTGCCAGGAAGCTCTGTCTGGCAGTCTCTGGCTTTTCCAGCTCTCCTTTAGCCAACAGTAAGACCAAAATAAATGTCATCTTTATCTGCCAGCTTCTGCCTTCCAATTTTCCTAGACTTTTCTTTAGTATGTTGAAAATTAATTATTGCAGACAGCAGAATGGGAAATTAGAACATCAGTGTCCTCTTTACCCAAAAACGCTTAGCGTCAATAAAAGCAGGAGGTAGAGATCTTTGCCATTCTGCACTGGCACAATAACACAGCGTCTAATAGTTAACCAGTCAACTTTCAAAGTCACTCTCTCAACCAAAAATTACAGAAAATGTACATATACATACACAAAATCCACCATTTTTTCCTCAAGCACAACCTGGGAAGCATATGGAACGGTCCAAAGAGACCTTAAAGAATTTCATTCATGGATATGAATCAATTTGGAAACATTTTGATCCAATATTGATTAAGCATTAAAGCATGTTTCTATGAACGAAACCAAAAGTCTTTTCATCACTGAGGAGGAAAGAGAAAACGGTCATGGAGAGGAAACAAACATCTTGCACAGCAAAAGCAGTTTTACTCAAGTGATGTTAACCCAATTACAAGGAGGGGAGAGCTGTGCTCTCACCCTCAAACCTAGTGCAAACAGACCAGTTAATCACAGCCAGCATGTAATTTTAGTATAACTCATACTGGGCAAGGGGGCTATCATGGTTACAAGAGGTAAAGGCGCTTATTTCAGAAGGAAAGAAAGCACTGAGGGAGGCCTGCAAGCCCTGATGCCTGGACAATGCAACTATTTCACATCGAGAGCATTTGACTCATTTTTTCCAGTGTTGAAAAGTCAATTTTCTGTCAATTGTTACTATTCTAGAAGTATGACTACTTTTCAAACTCCAGACTATCCAACATCATTAAAACAGCATTACTTTCAAACCATTTAAAACAGTAAAAAAAGACCACAGCTTCTTGTAAATAGACTTAGCAGAATTAAGGAGTCTCATCCAGGATTATCACAACCAGATGAAATACAGACTAAATAGGTCAGCGCAGTGCAAGCATTCTCTCTGCTTTACTGAACTGCTTATTTTTCACTATGAAGTTTCTTTCAAAACATAGCCAAAAGAAAGATTCTTTCAAAGTTTTCCCATTTCTTTTTCACTAGAAAAGAATAAAATTAAATTTTACTCTTTGGTGCCAGGTATCTGGTAAATCTCTCAAAAAAACCTCAATCAATAAAGTGGTGAACAATCCACCTTCTATAATGAAACCCAGGTATTTACAAGGTCAAATTTCAACTTCAGAGAAGGAAAATCATAATAGATCTTTTTAGTGGGGATTATGGCCTGGTAATTGTTTTTCCCCAGGACAAAGCAATCTCACTGTAACACAATTACTACAAAAACACGTAGGAGCTGCTTTACTTAGCAGGCCTCAGAAAACCCGCTACTAGAAAAATGATGCTCCTAGAGTTTGAACTTGAGACGATGTGTTCTCGTTCCACTAAGAAGATTTCTCGTCTCTGTATATATCTGCTTTCTTCTCTGCTTGGGACATTTGAGGATTTTTTTTTTGAAGAAGAAGAAGATTTCTTTTAGGAAAATCAGACAGAACTTTGGAGTGATATGACTAAGCTACTACTCTCCCATGAAACACAAGTGAAAACACTGAAGTGAACAATAATGAGCACACACTGTCCAGAGTCTGTTGTGGATGGAAGAGGATTTTAGCCACTGATTTATGTATCTAAAACCTGTTGCCATGGGACCCCATTAGAGCGAGATTTTGTTAGCCAAGAACATTAAAGGTCCTGGTAATTTTTTCCTCTGACAGTTAATGTATGTTTATTATCAGCGGTGAATTTAGCAAGCCTCTGAACTCGCTGAATCACACATCTACGGAAGGTTAAGTGTTGTTCCCGGGCCCAGCAATCTCCAGCTGGATCCTCAAATTCCCTGGGCTGCAGATGCTCCAGGAAGCTAACCTGCAACATCACTTAACTTTTAACAACTCCTTGCATTTTATTTGTGCCTATCAGATCTACCTGAGTTAATTTTACATATCAAGTAAGTTTAAATGGAAGCAACATATGCTATGAATTTTAAAACTCAGGAATTGACCAAAATGTGGGCAGGATGAATTTTCAAATGTCTGTTTGCATTCTGCAAGATTATTTGGCAATTACAAGGTAAGCTGTAGCATTCAGAATTGCCACTGATACTTAAAAATATGAAGGTTTTTAATTACACGAAATGCAAACTTTACAAAGATCTTTAGAAATATGATACCTCGTCACGTAAAAGGGAATGTGAACATGAAAAAATATATGTGCAAGTAAGAACATCTGTCAGCCTACAGACATATGTCATTCATAAGGACTAATGGTAAAATTAACAATTCTAGGTGTTCAACTATTTTTTTCAACAATATTTTTTTCATATGAGCCACAATTATTAAAACTATCACAGGGAAAATGTCAGAGGGTAGGTGGAGAAGTCATTATTTACAATCATAGGTAGATATGTTTCTCAGGAAGGAAGCGAAAGCAAATCCGTTTTGGTTAACAGAGAAACATCATCAGGTTTTCAGGGCTGGAATCTTCCACATTGGAGACCTGTTTCTTCCTATTATGTTTCTGTAATAAATACCCTGATGCTCTTTGAACAATCAGCTGCTTCCTGTGTTTAAAATTCACCATCACCACCTACTTCTGCAGTCCTCCTCTAAGTTCATCATCCTAATGAAATAAGCTTAGTAGACATCTGGCCTCGACCATCCTAAATGAAGCACAACCATGTGCTTGTGGTACCTCAAAAATAGCATGTGAGATCACTTCCTCAAAATAAAGGTTTTGCTCTCCCACACCATTACAAGCAGACTGAAATCAAGTGCTGTTCAGCAGCCGTTTCAAGGCTGAATCCACTGGTTCTAAAAATGAAATAAACCCTACAATTTAGGCACCACATAGTCTGTGAACGCGTGATTTTTGCAAAAAGGTAAAACAGAAGTTTCTTAGTCTTCCGCTCTGCCAAAGTCACTGCATTTGCCTCCCTTGTGCTACACCATCTTAGTCACCACCATTCTTCCGTTTTCAGTGGAGAAAGTCTTGACCCACAACCCATCAGCAGACTTCACTGCTTTTTAGGTTACACCTGCACTGCAGAGTATTTATGTTCTGCAGCAGGCTGTAAGTTTATTCAGACTGAGGACCTGATCTGAGCACACTACGGCTTTCTTCCACCTTCACACCTCTTTCCTTTTCTTGTAAACCAGGATTCAGGCTGAAAGGAGAAGCAAATGAAAAGGAAAATAACAGTGTGTGCTCAAGGCTCGCCCCGATATTAAAACAGGACATGGCCAGGCTGTGAGGCAGAACCTGGAAAGTGCTCCTGAGTCCTAAAGTTCAAATACAGCAAAAACAGGAGAACAGTCTACAAGCACAGGTCCCACCTCCATCCCACTGAAGTGCTTCACCGTTAAACACAGCTGCCTTCCAATTCCTTCCATAGTCAACAGGCAGAAAGGCACATGTCCAGAGAGTGGTTCCAAGCTTAGGCCCCACGCTCGCAATTCTGACAGCTCAGTGAGGTGCGGTTACTCTTGGCCACGTTTCTGTCTTAGCCCTGTGCACGCCCCTCAATATCCATCACAACTGGCAAGGGGGGGATTGTTCGACTTGTTTTTGTTTGGTTTTTCTGGTGGAGTTTTGTTTTGTGGGAGTTTTTTAATACAACGGTAAGCTCAGGAGTAAGAAGTTCAAACACATCATCCATTTATGTAAATAAAAGACAAAGCTATGAACACAGCAGCCTATTTTAGAGATAATGCTACAAAAGTCACAGCTTTGATCACAAAAACTGACATCAGACATAACAGGGTTTTTAATTCCAGCTACTCACAGTGTTTAAAAGTGTCACTGCCTAGCATTCTGCCAACAACTTGCAGAAATAGTAGAGTAAGTCTAAATATTCATATGACTTCTAAATATATCGAAATATGAATAAAATGTCATATGGAAAAACAAAGCTGCAATGGAATGATTTAATATCAATTCTTCTGTAACAAGTATCACACAGATATTTTTTAAAGTCCATGTCTGAAATAGTGCTTATGTATTTTTTTTTTTTTTAATGAGTAAGGGCCTTTAAAAACACCTCTCAGCAGCACTACTTAACATACCTTCCTCTGAAGACGATTCATGCAACCAGGGAAGTTACATTTTTTGACCAAAGAAGAGTGCAGATTGTGGAGTACTCTTACCACTAACAGATATGAACCAACAACAATTACTTGTATTTGATAGAGCCAGGGCAGTTTTGGGCACCTCCATTTTAAGCTATGCATCACCATAACTCATTGCAAAGAGGTATCAAAGGCAAAAAAACAGTTTTAACATCAGCTCAGACACCATTCATGTATCCTAACTTCAAAACACTTCTGCAGAACACCTTCTCCTACCTACAGGAAATGAGCCAACGCTCAATGACTAGACAAGGGGAGTGAAGCAGTGTTAGCGAAAGCCTTGAAATGCTCCTGAAATTCCTCATCTGTTAGACAATTGCGCAAAGCCTTTTAAAACATCTACCAAAAATGTATCGCCTTTTAGAGGTATAAATATACTTTGCCATAGTCTACTCAGGAGGGAAGAGAGCAACCATTCTTCTCTGCCCCTTCCTAACAGCAATCCATGGGTAGTCTTCATATTCAGAGCCAACCCAGCCTAGATTCTCAAACCCAGACCAGCTCGATGCTAAGAAAGGCTCCTTTTCCACACCTAAGAGAGAGGAAGAAGTGAAATATCTCATTTTCCTCAAACAAAAAAAGGCAAAACAAAATTGCTAGTTCTGCTAACCTTCCACAAAACCTCCCTCATTCGTACAGCTCAGCACAGATGTTCTACCTTTGCCTTATCAGACACTTTGGCCGCCAGGACAACAGAAGCCTGTACATATACGCACACCCATACACACACAACTTCATCCTCCCCATCCTGGAATTCTTGGTTAGTTGTAAACTCCTCATGCAAAGATTACTTTTCTACAAGACTTGCAGGAACAGTACTATGACATTTACCAAGGTCTGCAAGTGACGACTGAATTTAAATATCTCATTACAGCAGTGATCTGTTCAGCCCCCAGTGTGGGAAGGTGCCTACACCACCTGACGACTATGTGTAATGGTAGAGCATTTTTCACACCGGCTGTTGAAGCCAAGTACTAGCGAACAAAAAAGT
The DNA here is from genome assembly GCF_030867145.1 of Opisthocomus hoazin. NCBI lineage: Eukaryota > Metazoa > Chordata > Aves > Opisthocomiformes > Opisthocomidae > Opisthocomus > Opisthocomus hoazin. The sequence continues at coordinate 103,377,079 of NC_134415.1, read as the reverse complement.
ACAAGCCAAAACCTATTTGGAAACTCCCTCCTCCTGAAAGTACTCTCTCAGCTGATCCCATAAGGAACATATGCACTTAAAGAAATTCAGATTCTTTATGTGGACTAGATCCCTGTCCTGATTTCTAAAATAAACTTTGGGAGCTTACTCCTTTTAAATTGATTAAATCTTTTTAACTGAGAAACTACTGTGCTCCTTTTCACAGCTTTATTTCTCACATGCAAACACTCCTATATTGCATGGTTATTATGCAAACACTCCTATACTGCACGGTTATTTACTTTCTCTTTCAAAAAAAAAGCAAACCCTAGCTGAATAAAAGGAATTACAGCCAACTAATGTTCCTATTCTTCCTACAAACTTCTACTAATACTATGCAGTGACCATGCCATAGGGATTTTTCAATTATGCAATGTAACTGTAACTCCAACATGGGAGAGAAGTCACAAATAAAATAATGTTATTTTAACTGTTTTCTCCTTTCCGCTAAAGACTTCAGATTTCCAAGAAGTGTCTGTAAATCACTTTATTATGAGTACCATGTCAGCAATCAACATTGGGTTGAAGGAGGACTTAGTCTTCTCGGGCTGGGTGGTCACAAATTCACATGCTTTCAGAGTATTCTAGGTTAGTAGGAGATTAATTCGTCAACGAACACGTTCCTCATACTTCAAAAGATTAACCTAACTCACAAAATACAGTGGGGGTATAAAAGGAACAATTGTGACTTTCGTAAGGCAAGTATTGCCTTTGATCTTATCTGCTACAAATTCCACTACCCCACCTCACCTCTGAAGAGCCTGTGTTGTGCTGCTGGGAACAGAGGAACAAGGTATCCATGGGACCACAGCATTTCAACCAGGTGATCTCTGCAACTTGGCTCGCACAAGCATTTGATGCTATTTCAGATCACAGAAAACTACTGAGCAAAAAAAACCAAATGCCGATTTAAAAATAAATAAAAGAAAAAAAAAGCACAAACTTAAGATATATACTACTTAACAACAGACTGAGGGCTTCCTAGTCTGCTGTATTTCCAGTTTAAAATGGTTCTATTATTTTACTGCTCCTGCTACGTACAGCTCTATAAGCAGCAAATATTCAGCTCTTCAGCATAGCATGATATTCTGAGCTCAGATCTGTGTATTCACTACAGCTTTCAGATCTATTTCTCCTCTTTTGGTCTTTTAAACACATCCTATTTTGCTGAAAAAGCAATTCTTACTAACTACTGTTTATTTACGTTTTCATTTCCTGCTGATTTTGCTACATCTTTACATTACTCAAACAGTGCTGGCAACTCCACCTCATTATGGGGTTCAGTTGCCTTGAAGATGAGTATAAAAATTTTCCCAAAGTCAGTAACTCAACCAGCAGCATCTAGAGCTGGAGAACTGGATGTTTCCTGCATTTGATCTGAATTCGAATTCTTCAGCCCAAAACCTGGGCACCATTATATTATATATTTCTGATGTACTGACACACAATATGCTCTTTGGTCATCTTTTCCCCTTGCCTCTATTGCAGAGGCAAATGAAGCTGAAATTTGCGTTAACTCTAAATGACATCCTATGCATTAAAATCTTTTCTTCTAGGGGGCTGATGCTTACTATTTAATTTGTCTAACCTGTCAGAGGGTACAACGCAAACCAGTGCAACTCACTAGCGGCTAACTCATCACCTTCATATCACAGTGAAAACAATGACTGAGCAGTAATCCAATTTCATCCTGCATCTCGCGTATTATTATTTACGGTGGCTGTTCTCCCTTGAGCTAGGCTATCTTGCCAAAAGGTAATGCGAGCAATTGCAGTTTTCAGGAAAGATATCACTGAGGACCAATGTACAACCTGACCTAAGACAAACTGAACGTGGCAAAGTGAACAGGTCAGAACCTAAAATTAGGTACCTAGAGCAAAGTCAATGTAAAGAAAATCTGTATGTTCTATAGCTGAATTAGACAATATGTTACAAAGTACTATACCGTATACCAGTTGCAAAGCAATGGCACCAAACAAGTAAAATTAGTAACTGGAAAACATGCATAAAATAGTAATTGCGTACATCTAAAACAAGAAAAAGAAATGTCAGCAATCAGGCCAAACATTTACACCTCACAAATCAAGCTACACTAAGTGAATACAAAATCAGCCACCAAGGCACACGCAAGGAGCAAACTCTGGTACTAACATACAGGCAGTATTACAATAAATAAATCCACCCAGCATAAGAAGATCCCTTCTAGATACTTTTCAGCTCTGCCTAGTGACAACACGTTTGTAACATTCACACTCTTCTGGCCCCCTTCTGTAAGAGTGGGTCAATTATAAACAGAGCATTTATCCATCTCACTGTGTTACTCCATCAAGTAGAAAGAAATAGGGGTTTGACATTTGTTCAGTTCTCATCTGCGGTCTTGATGCACTGTGCGTGCACAGTAAGATGGCACACGGATTCCCCAAAGACACCAACCACTGCAGATGGACCACAAAACACTCACACCACTGCTGCAGTTTAATGCATCTGTTCCAGATCTCATTAGAAAGAACCCTATCCAAAACTCCCAGCACATACTCTCCAGGAAATTGAAAACGATTTACATGGCACTCAGCCACACCATAAAACGTCAAAAGCTGGAGCATCCCACCAGGAGAGCGGGGTGTGGTGATCCCAGCCCTGCAGAGAGCAAGAGGTGGCTGCATTTCAGGGTGCCCACGCTCCCTGCTGTTCACTGGAACCCAAGGCACATTACCACGTCACTTTGGAAAGGTCACAGTCCCTCAAGGCTTGGTGCCTCAAAACATTTATGGGCTACCGCAGGATTTCCAACAGGCTGTCAAAACTTTGTTGATGCTGGACAGTAATTTTTCTGTCTTACCCTGTGCTTCTGCACAGAGAGTGACTGGCAATTCCTGAATATGAGTGACAGGCTGGCTGAATTTTGGTTTTTTTGTTTTGTTTTTGGCTTTTGGGGGAGTTTGGGGGTTGGTTTGTTTGGGTTTTTTTTTTTGCAGTTTCCAAATATTATTAACGTCTTTTTTTTGACCTACAAATGCCATTTTGAGATTTTTTAAATTGTATTTTTGCACTGAAGAAAGACAAAAAATCCTTTTTCCATAAACTTATTAACCAAATAGTTCGAATACGTATGGTCATTCTATTTAAAATCACTATTTAATACTGCACATCTGTGACATATGTTTGTGTGTACACAAGCACACAAATAAGTGCTCTCTGAAGGACTTCTTCAGAAGCCTTAAATCACAGTTACTCTGCTTTAAGGAGATAAGCTATTTTTAGAAAAAAAAAACCCTAAATTTCCACTTTCCCCAATTTTGAGAAAACAAAATTAATTTCTTCCATATGAAAGAGGCTTAAAAAATCCTCTTCCATACAAATCATCGATATTTTTAGAAGCAATAAGCCTTGCCTACAGGAATCATATTTTTCACATTTCACAAGCTCCTATTTGTAACAAACAAATGAGAAATACAACACTCCATCAACACAACCAAGCAAAATGACTTTTGCATTTTTCATAGTCTACTCTGCCAAGGTCTACGGGACAGACCACAGCAGCATACAACTGGTAGCCATTTCACATCCTCCCAATTTTTTTCCTGTATTACAATTCTGAAAATACTGATCATGTGCAAGGCTTCCACTTCTAACTCTATTGCAGATTGTTAATTACTCCCTTTTCTCCTCTAAACTAATAGGCATGTTTCCTCTTAAGCTCACTCCAGTCTGGACTTGACATATTTCAATGTTCAAATAACTTATCTACTACTAGCAATATCAAAATCTTGCTACAGCATATACAAGTGTTAGTGCATGCTCCTTGCCCATCCCACCTAAGAAGAAAGCGAGCACCTTTGGTTTAATCTATGCTTCATGATCTCATGCTAGTTTCTCAGTCAAGCACCCAACTTCTTCTCAATGCTCATATATAACTTTCTTGACCATTTAAGCACTGCTTGGAACATGTAGTAATAGCATCAAACCTTAAATTCACACCATTTTTTTGTTCCAGCCCTTCCTGAAATGTCACTGCTCTGAGTTTGCTTATCCTATGCACTGGAATACTCCCTCATAAAATACCAATTTTAAGCACAAACTGAATTCGTACCTGGACAAAACATCTTATAACGAGGTCAGGAAAAGCATCAGAAGCTTCTTATTCAAGCAGATGGAATAATTTATCAAACAAAAATCATAACAAATAATACTTTCATTAATTTGGACTTTTCCCCATAGCTTAGTATTCTGAAGAGAATTTTTTACTCTAAATCTGCACATGCAATTTTTCCAATCTTACCATCATGAATTCTCCTAAAAATAGGACATCAGAATTTAGATTGCTTAACATGATTAGAAGCCAACCACAACACTTATTAAAGCCTAGTAATTCTAAGAAACTAAAGTTGTAAAAATCTTTTTAGGACAGTTTTCAGACTACCTCTGTCCTAGCAAATTAAACACCAGCCTGGTGTTCCTGGGCACTGGAATTATATCCTCCAATTCTAGTAAGTTTTTGATGGAGCCATCCACAGCTTGCTTTCAGCCCATGGAAGCTGTCCATCTCCCAGACGATTCTCAAGCACAGTTCAGGGTTAGCATGGGTCAGGCACCATTCCCAATAGAGCTTGTCTACAGCCCAGTTTGGGGAAATAAAAAAAAAAGAATTTCAGACTACGGATGCAGGTTCTTCCATGGCAGTAGGCATCAGTCTCACAGAATGGTCCCGATTTATTAGCATTGGTTGTAACCACAAGACAAATAATTTTTGCCTCAACTTTTTAATCCAGGTTTCAAAGTACTGCAATGACTGCCCTGAACTCCCTACCTCTAATCCTTGCAAACATCAGTCACGCCTCTGCTGCGCTCTGGAAAAGGAAATGCCTTCCCAAGACAAGTGGGGTACTGCGAGGCCAGGCAACGGAGGGACACAAAGCCTATCAGATATATCACAGTTACTCTGAGGCAAATGTCAGCTGTGCCTAGAAGCACAGTGCCCGTTGAAAGAAGAGTTTGTTACATCCCATTTCACCACTGAGCAGAGCAGACGCCCAAGGCAGCTAATACAGATTAGCTCAGGCACTGGAATCTCTCCTTTTACTTCAGCCTAGTGCAACTCCTCCATTTTGCCACACCACACAGCAATTACAGTTCTTTCAGACGTAGACAGGAGGTGCATAAACCCGTGGTGCTTGCGAGGGTGGGTACTTCTGCAGCAACAACCACGTGCCCCGTGTCTCACTGGATTTATGGTGTGCAAAGCTGGTCACACTCTATTGCAAGCGAGTCAGTATGGCTCCCACTACACGACTGGCCAACACCATCCTCTCCAAGAGATGCATGAAAGAGCCGTTTCAGCTGCTGAAACACTGCTCTCCTGAACCAAACATTTGATTCAGCAGTTCAGTCCAAAGCGTACTGTTTTTCTGGCCCGGCTGTTTAATTTACCCCACACTGCTGCTGTGCGAACTTCAGTTCTCACCTATCCCTGAGGCAGGTGGAGGATGCAGCAATCGGTGTCCTGGAGCGAGCTCTGATGTTCAGCTGGACGAAAAGGTTACCAGACAGCTGATATCTTGGCAAGATTAACCAGGTTATGCACTTTAATATCATCTGTGAAGACACAGCTGTGCCTTCTTAACTTCCACATACCACAACAAACGAGGAGGCAACAGTCAGTAAAAGAAGCCACAACCTTGGGAACATTAAACATGTTTCCATTTCTTCTATATTAAATGTGGTTCTAAAAAGAAGCAAAGTTTTAGATGAAAAATCCATTATTCAGAAATGAACCACAGGAGAATTTCACGGTCCTGGTGAAATGCTGTTGCTTGGAGATTCAGGTAGAAATTTTTTGCTGAAATAACAGCTACCAAAAATAGCTCAAGTGATATTTGACTTGGCGTAAGGTCACGAAGGCAACATTCAGAGACATGTGAGGGGAGATTCACACATTTCAAAATCACCGGATCCCAAGCTGGCCTTGCAGCAACAGACTTTTTGACAGTTAAGAGAAGCTTTAGTATCAGGAGACAAGGATGAGATGCAGAAGATCTGTACCACTGGGTGGCAAGCTGAAATGCAACTAATCAAAACAAAACAAAACACAACCAAAACAAGATGCCTTAAACACAACAAATAGTCAAAGGCTGCCAGTAACAAAGTCTACATGAGACTGTGCAAGACCTTCCAAGAATCTCTTCCGTATCTCAGCTGTACATACCTAGCATGCTACAAAGAATCTCATCCAGCAGATAATCCCCTCTTCTGAACTAAAACATCCTGGACCTATGCGCAGCACTTTCTACCTGGAGTACTTAACCAGCCGGCAACCACGTCAACTGCTGCAGCAGTTCCTGCAGGTACTCCAGGTCTGGTTGGAGTAACTCCCACATTACATCGGGACATCAGACCATGACAGGCAAGAAAGCACATTAGTAGCCACAGAGACAGAGAGAGAACAAATGCCCCTTCTACCCACCTGAAAAACTCGAACAACCTTAAACTTTTCCCTCCAGAGCTACAGGACACTACAAAGCAGTCTCTATTCCATCATTTAAGGAACAGGTAACAATACTGGAAATAACCACTCTATGGAGCGGAAAAACAGAAGACCACGTGTAGGGCAGGGAAAGAATGAGTGATTTAGTGCGTGCAACCAGATTCAGCAGCAAGGTGTTTACTAGCCCACGCCGCAGGGAAGCTGGTGATGGTACTACTGGAGACCAGTGAGCCTTGGCAGCTCTCTTCTGGCCCCTGGGCACATCCCCACCCACGTGAGGCACCCGAATCACTGACCAAACCTGGCTACTGCCCCCAGGCCTTCCCCTCGGAGGCTGTGGGGCTGGCCCCGCATGCAGGGTCTCTGCAGCCGGTTACCACACCAGACTCACAGTCCCTCGCAGAGCAGCCAGTGCTCGCTGCTCCCCACCAAGTTCCTCAGTGTTTCCATCCTCTTCTCGGATGATAGATTAGAAGGTATTAAGGAGAAGGGAAATAATAGGTGTCTTCCAAATCCTCACTGCCATGTTCATAAAAACTGCTCCAGCTGCCTGCCGCAGCCCAATTCTGCTGGAATTTTTACAGAGCTTCCTATCACAGATTTCTGTGTGGATCCTCTGTTCTCAATGGAGTGCAGGACATTATCAGTGCTTTCGATAAAGACATCTACATCCTCGAATGGCAGTGTCATAACCTCTCTCGGAATTCTTGATGTTGACAGCTCTACATTTTATACAGGTTGTCAATGTTGAATACATTAGCGGAATTTCTTTGGCTCTAGTTCTTTGTGGAACTGTTACCATACAGTAGAGTTCAGTTCGGTGTTTCATCCTGTTCTTTGAATTTCGTATGAATATAAATATCAGCAAATAAAAAGCAATGACAGTCCTAGAGGCCAAAAGCAGAACTTACATTTTCCTCTCCTGCACACCAATCTATAATTTGCTTTCCTTTCGGACTTCTTACTCCTACACGTTTGCACTATAACTCAGATTTAAGGGAAAAACATTATATTCCTACCCAAACATCCAGAAACTTGTAGCATTCTGGGTTGCCGATAATTAAAAAACTCTTCAAGCTCAGAGAGGCCTAAAATTACATCTAATTCTCAGGCAAATACTCAAATAACTGTCATTCTTATGCAAATTCATACAGAAGCAGCTTTCAGTTTTGGATTAGGTTTCCCTGGTTAGTAAACCAAAGGAAACATTCAGGCAGTTTGCTGTCTGACCCTCAGTACACAGGGAACCCCAGGCAGAAGATGAGCACTTGGTCCCTGGGAATGCAATGCTTTTAAGCCAAACACTGATACTCCTCATAAATTCAGATGCCTAAAAAAGTTGGCAGCAGTAGAAAGCAGCTAACCTGGACTGGTGTGCAGAACATCCCAGTTTAGGGAGGATTTAGGATTGGATTTCGCCCTCCATCTTCTCTACGGTCTTGTTACACGCACCCTTACTGCTAAACGTCACTGAGTTTGCATTAAGGCTTAGTACCTCTCAGCCTTCATTTCTTGGTTGCACCAAACAAAGGAGCTTTCTGTACACTGGGTGGTCTCAGGGCTGGGTGTCAAACCAGCGTAACAACACACTGCAGAGCATTTCTTCCAAGGATCACAGTATTTTCCAAACATTAGCTAATTATTTTTCCAACTAGCGATACGTATGCATGAAGCATGAGGCTCTCCTAGCTCCTAAGAGAGCTCTCTTCCCAGCTCCTTAGCGTCTTGCTGAAGTTGCTTCTCAGTATCTTTTAAGTTGCACAATGAACTTGTTCTACAGCTCTTCCTTCTCCACCACTGGGTTGTTAGGCTGAAGGCTGAAGTAATTAAGCCTTACTAATAATAATAAAAGCCATTACCTTCGAGCACAAGTTTGATCTTCCTGTTGAGTCCTCATATAAAGCAGTGCCTTTATCTCAATTCTCCACCTTCCCTCTAACACTTTTTGATGCTTCATATTCTCTAAATATTTTTCCAAGATGTAGAGACGTACACCTCCTGAATGAAATATTTTACTGGTGCTACGTTTTAGTCCACTCAGAAATGGTGGGGAGGCATGGACGAGGCAAAACAAATTAAAAACAACACTAAGAAGTATTTAGCCCATCACATTTTAAGAGTAACTCAAGAGTTTCTTCAGGCACTTCATAACTATTCTTACAGCACCAAAGAGCAACAAGAGTTACTTAATGCAGCTGTGCCCCCCTAAGCAGACATGACAACTGCCAATTACTATGTCCACCTGTACTGAAATCACTCATCAGCCCTAAGACTGAACTTCTCCGTACTCCTTTCTGATTAAAAGCTCAAAAGCATGAAGAAAAGGCAGAGGCCTATTTTTTTCTCCACAAGTAAACAGACATCCATAATTGAGCAAGTGCAATGGAGATACCTGTCAGAAAATCTGAATTCAGCTTTACTAAAGCTGTATAAACAAATTAATTTTCTGTTCATAGGAACTGCATCAATAAAACTGTCTTAATACATCATTAAAAAGCATTATTTTCACAGAGCAGTTTTTTCAACTAGAAATTCTAGAATGGGCAGCACTAAACAGGGCGTGATATAACACAACTGGCCAGGAAGGTACAGAAAGTCAACCAGGTTTAAATCACGCTCTAACAGGAAAAGCTGCCATGCACATATCATGAGGCCAGGAGAGAGGACAAAATTACAAAGAAAGCTCCCGATCAGCACTGAAAAGGAAATTTAAAGAAGAGACACTAGGTGAAGCAAAAGATCGGCCTGCACGGAACCGTCACGGTGCAGCGGACACCGGCAGCTCCCTGCAGTCACGGTGCCAGGAGCAATGGGGGCTCCCCACGGAGGGTGTCAGGGCAGGGCCCGGCAGCCAGGGCCCGTCCCACCGCCCCAGCCAGGAGGAGGGCAGCCAGGGGGGAACCAGGACAGCCCCAGTCCCGGCCATCGGGCACCTCCCTGGGGACAGGGACAGGCCGGGACATGGGCCCCTGGGTAGGTCCGGCTCCACGGGGCCCATGGCCGGGCAGGGCAGGGCTGTGGGGAGCCTGAGAGCGGCCCTGCTGCGGCGTCGCTGGGGCAGGGGCTGACGGACAGGGGGTCCTGGGCCGCGGGCAGGGAGGGGGGCCCTGGGGGGTGGGCTGGGACAGTCAGGCCCATCACTGCCCTCAGGGCCCGGAGAAAAACGACACTAACAGCAACTGTGATACCAATTAAAACATAAAAATAGTTTTACCCTGATGTCAGAAGTAAAAACGGTCCAACGGGTGAGATACAAAGCTCCACTTGCAGATAAAACTGTTGTCACACTAAAAATATCAGCAGCAACTGACACACAAAAATTCCTGTTTACAAACTCCGCAGGAAGAAGCTGTCAGATCACAACGGGCACCACCCTTCATAAACCGGCCAACAGCGTCCATCAAGCAGTGTTCAGCGTGGGGAAGACGGAGCAGGAGAAGAGGGAAATATAACTATGTAGTTACCAAAGTTAATAAAAACGCCGTTAGTGCCGTTCAGATCAGAAAGAAAAAAAAAATTATACTTATACTATTATATATAAAAGGTTAAATCTTGAAATCTTCATTTGGTCTTATTTTGATTAATAGCCTCAAGATGATAATTTAACAAATTCTTCCCTGCATGATTACAGAACATACTGTCAGTATTTTGGACAAGATTGGGGATTACTTGTTTTTAGCAATGAGGAAGGCACTCCTGATGTCATCTTGTTCAAGTTTTGGAGACATTTTAGAAGATCAACATGAGGCCCCCAAACAGCTGAAAACCTTACTGCAGTTAAGATTTCAAAATGTTAAAAGTGATGCTGGATTCCAAAAAGGCAAATAGTAAGATCTTTAAATTAAAAATAACCAAGATTTAATGAGTAAAGCGTAACAGGCAAGTCACACAGAAGCATGAGAAACTAAAACTAAAGCAACATTACTCAAATACATAGCTTAACAGGAGAAAACAGGAGAACATTACGTAGTAAGGGAAATTTTTGCTTTACAATACACAAACCCCTCCCCCTATTTTTCTAAAATTTTCCCATCCTATACAAATACCACAGACATTGTTAGATGACGGAGGGATGTTATAAAGTCATTTTAAAAAAGGAAAAAAGTGCAATGTTGATCCCTTTTCACATGAACATTATGAAGTATAATTTACTTTGGTATCAGCAGGCTAGTAATCCGAATGCCCAATTCCAACAAGTAAACAGACACCCGCTACAGAAGTTTGCTACCCCAGAAACATTTCCTTAGCGAGACGGGAGCCCTACCCAAGCAGCAGTTGGAAAATGAGGGTAACAAACAAAACAAGAGACATAGCACCTACCAAAAAGAAAAGAGAATTTTGTTACAAGTCAGACAATAATGCATGTGTTCATGGATGATTGGAATCAGGGAGGCAGCAAGACTAGGCAAGCCACTGCAATGGCGAAGTATCTGAATGAACTCTTTCCCAAGCAAGGACCTAGTCTCTAAGAGGTCAATTCATTGTTCCTTTCCCCACAGCCTCCTTTACAGAAAAATTACCATGTTCCATCACAGGAAGGAGTCTCACAGAAGAAATGATGTAGCCGTACAGGAAACCTAAACACATCCACCTACAAGCAGCTTACATAGTTAAGTACCATCACCTACCACAAATTCAGAAAGAACTTCAGGTATCACAGAAAAAAATCTGTTTACAAACATTTACACTAAAATAAAGCCCTATTCTCCAGATTATTTGCAAGAAATAAATGAAGAAGCTTGAGAAATTACTGATGTAGCTCTGATTAGTTCCACTAGGAGTAACTGGAAAACACAAAACAAAAAAAAACCCTAAAATACTGGGAAAGATGCTGAGAATATAATGCCAAATTAATTTCTGCAATGATAAATCAAATTCCTCCATAATTGTTAGAACTCCCCTGAGTTCAAAACAAAGGAGGTGTGTATGTATATATAGATAGAGGGAAAATTGACATGTATCTGCAAAAGCTGACTAAAATCAACTAGGATATAACCTGTAATCCTTTTGTGGCCCGAAAATGACGTTCAGAACAATAAAGTCTTGAATTTTGGCTGCCTTCCAGCGCGAGAAGAGTGGTGTGGTTTTCCAGAAATCATCAATGCATTCTGCATTTATTAAAGCTTTGGAGATGGCAGTAAACAAAAAAAAGAAGATCTTGTCTGATGATACAGATTTTTCAGATTGGGAGAACTCAGAAATGTTAAGACTCAAAACCCAACCTATTGAAACTGCAAATATTATTAGACAATGACAGGATACGAAATACAATCAGAAAGTAAAAATGTATTGGAAATGAAGACGCTAAGCACCTCTGAACTACCAAGACCACCAGCAGAAAATTGCCTGCTAACTGCAAAAAGATCAACAGATCTTTACTTCATATTCTAAAACTATCTAAAAGAAGGAAAAACTATCAAAAGGAATTCTTAAATACATATCAAAGATATGTAATATAAAACAGTAACGCAACAAAGGCACTACATACAATCGCACTGTCTCATCTCAGAACGTACATCAATAGCACGAAAACTGAAGTGCACATACAGTCATTAAGTGCTTCAGTGCTATGGCACAGAGAGAACTTAGAAACACAAAGAGATTGTAGAAGATGAGATTTTTAATCATTAAATACAGAACTAAAAGCATTTTAACTGAAATACAAAAAAAAATATTGAAAGACCAAAAATGTGAGACTCCCCTTTTGCTTATTTGCTAGCCTGACAAAATCAAATTGCAAGCTGACTCCATTATCTCACATAGCATCTAAACCATTTTTCAACACTCGCTGCTAGTCACAGAGATAAATACTGTGATGGCCTGTTTATTTACTCAGAAGAATAAAAAAAAAGGCAAATAAATCAACTTAAAATAATTTATCAGCTGAGCCGTTAAGCCAATACAAGGAAAACAAGTCTTGGGGGTTTAAAATGCAGCTAAGATACAGCAGACATCTTTGTGCACTGCCTACTGAATTAACTCGGTCGCACGCAGCAGGGAGGGAGCATTTGCTTTCGTTGGCAGCACAAGGCCCAAGCACGGAACCAGACTGACTCTCCCACCCTACACAGCAACGCTCGCACATCCAGGTGCGAGTGAGAGTGCTGAAGCCAAGAGCTACAGAAACACAATCATTTCAAAAGCAGCGACGACGCCAGTGTCTGTCCCCTTGGCATTCTTCCCTGTCTCAGCACTTTCACTGCGGGGGATTAAACCCTCTGCTCGAAACGCTCTCGCAGCAGGACACCAGCACGTCAGTACACGACCTGAGACTCCAGCCCCAGCCGGGCTTTATCCTGACTCTAGGAACTCCAGCTCACAGCAGGAACCAGCGCACAGGCACATGGCCCGAGAACTCTCATCCCGCACAAACGCATTTTTTACATTTGATTATGATAAGGAACAGCTCAAAGATTTCTCTACAGCTTCAACTGCAGTTCAGGGAGCGAAGCCCATGCTGCTTCCTAGGACCGGAGCGAGGGTTCCGTGGGGGCTCTCCACTCCAGCGGCGGGCAGGAGGAGGCTGGAAGCGAGGTCTCCTCTTTTTCCACCATGACTGGGAAGGTACTCGTCAGAGGAGAAAGCATGACCCAGCCCTCTGCAGCGCCGGTACAGGGCGTGTGCAAGCGTGTCCCACAAGAAGCCCCACAAAGCAAGTCCATCTTCTGCTGGCGCTTCAGAGGTGCGGGCCCACAAGGAATCCAACCTACAACTAAAATTTAACTTGAAAGCGATGGAGGAAGGAAGAAACGGGAACCAAGGGCAGACTAACAGGAGTCACACTGGATCTTCCAGATGCTAGGAACAAAGTCTTTTAAAAAAAACCTTCCCCCCACCTCGAGGTATTTCTCACTAGGGAAACAGAAGAAGGCATGCAACCTTCAGTGAAGAAGTATGCCCTGAAGAAGGCAAATGACAGAAGATCAAAGGTGGACAGACTCAACAAAGTGTATTGGTTGGGGAAACACAAAGAAAAAAAATCCAACATCGAGCACAAAGATCCATCAATGTTTTAGTCATATATCCAGATCTCCAACAGACTGTTCACAATGTTGGTTACTGAAACAACTACAAAAATCTAGGCACCGAATTCAAAATACATTTCACTCTTAGAATAAAGACGATCCCCCACTTTCTAATGTTATTTAAGCAAAACCTTACATATGGTATTAAAATGCAAATTATTGTGGAAACATGCATGCCCTCAAAGTGTAAACTTAATTCTTTAAATTCTCTTGAGTAGTATGTGGTTCCTAAAAAATGCTTCAGTATGACAGTCAAAAAACCAAGGCATAAACGTGCATTGTTTCTAGGACACTAATGTAATCTTTATAAATCAGATTATAATTTAGATTATAGACATTTGATGCTGCAAACTACAGATAGCTGCTCAGTGCTACCGTAAGCCCACTTTAAACAGCATGTTGGACGGCTGAACTGATTCAGGGTAATACAAGATCTGAAGGAAATGTTTATCTGTGAGAAATCAGAAATAAATGTACAATTTAAGTAGAAATATATAACGCTCACATGAATCAATTTCATTTCATTTAATACAGTTTGCAATAGAAACAAGCAGAAAATTAGAATTTGGGTTGTTGTTCTCAGAGGTAGGCTAGATCTGGCCTCACAAGGAGTGTATGGACTTTATTAACAAGGGTTCTATTTAAAAAAAATGAAACAGAGCGATGCAAAAGTATCCTGTTGAGCATGGTAAAATTATAAACTAATTTCATCAAGGGACCTAATCAACTTTGGCTTTCTTCCTGTAGCTCATCTGTGTCCGTTCTTCTCTCCTTTAAAGAGACACTGAGCCAAACATCATTTAACTCTAGCGTAAACTGGATGTCAACAAAAAATATCTGCAAAGAAGAAAACCAAAAACCTACCCAAACCCACAACAAACGTTTCTCAGTAATTCTTTTGTTAAAAATTGAACAGAGGGTAAAAGTCACAGAGCCTGAGAAGAATGCTCTACCATATAAAGAAAATTTCAGTACGTGTGAAACATGTCATTATAAATTCTGAAATCAACTATCTTTCTAAAAATTATGATGACTTTTCCTCCAGAGGAGACTTCATATTTAAAACTTTTCAAAAACTGGGTTTTAAATGCAGAACTTCTCTGTAATATATTGTATTACAATAGTTTCCAGTGCCAGCTTATGATCTGAACAACGTATAGTTACTGGGAGCGAAGTTCCAAGGCACAAACAGCAGCAAAGTACCTGATTTCTACTGTAAGTCATTGGGGCTAGCAGTCAAATCACTATGCGTGCTTTTGAAAATATCCTACTGACAGCAGAACTCCCCTAGCAACAATACCTTATTCCCAGAAGCTATGTACGACTACGCAGCAGTGGCTTCTCCAGACAAATGCTTGAGTCATTTCCAAATTTCTAGGATGTATTGTAAGCCCTTTATCTCTAGATTAAAAATTTATCTACAGTCAAAGTAATTTAAAGCATTAAATATTTATAACCGTCAATAGCTAAGTTCCTGTCTCCTACCAAAATTAACAGAAGTTTTGTTTGAGTAAAAACCACAACATCGCAAGTGCCATTCCTCTCTTGAAAAAGCTCTTTTGCTAGAGCTGCTCGGGGTGCTTTATTATTGTTATTACTGTAAAATGTCTGTACAAATGACCACACACGTTTTCTAATGCCGCTTCTACGGTGCCTAAAAGACCTTGTCACATGAGGAACACTCAGACTGTAACCTGATCAGGCAGAAGAAAAGTCTCCAAGCAGGATGACAGAATACCCGCTTCGGTACCCAGCAAAAGACATTTGGGGACTTGTCTGTTCACTTGTAGTCTCATCTGTAAATTGCCTGAAACATCTCTCCGAAAGATGTCGTCTGAAGAGTCAGACTTTTATCCATTTTCTGAACTAAAACACACGCACTTCTCCCTAATCCCAGCATGGAAGAGCTTTACTAATTTTAGATCCAAGCGGTGCAAAGTGTCATAGCTGTCAGATAGCTGGATACCTGAATCTCGGGCCAAACTAATTTAGTTCTCCAACACAGTTAAGCCTATGAACCCCACTTCATTGCTGATCTGTATTTATATGCACTGTAGAACACATTATTAACTACAGTAATTTCACATATTAACTATGAAACTGAACAATTAAAATACATTTAAAAGCAAACCATGTACAAAAGGGCCATGTGGCTATAATCAAGAGCAGATTTTGGCCTATGCTACTGAAAAGCCCATCAGAGGCCTAATCCTCCTTGTCTTACAGAAATAGTTACACTAATTGTGTAATTGCAATGTGCAGAATTTAACCCTCAATATATTTGCCTAGCATCTTCGTCCTTCCACAGATTTACCTGCCCCTATTGTCAGTTTGCTTAAAATGTACAAAATCCAAGAAGCTGATAGATCACACTCCACAACAACATGATGTATTCATCAGGTGTAATAAAATTAAATTTGGAAACACTCTAACTTGCTTTCAATGCAGCTAAGGCCAAATTGGAATGCCCTAAAGGATGACTGATTCCAGCAGGAGTACGCCTTATTAAAGGCTGAGCTACTACTTGGGCCCCAGTCTTGGGAAGAGGCTCGCCTGGGTGGATTTCTGAAGCCAGCGTATTCCCACAAAAGCACCGGAGTCTGCCTACACAGATCAACTTGTAAGATCCGGCTATTAACATGTCCTTCAGGATTTGACCTGCGGACTGAAGTGTCTTTGTAAGCATTGTTTCACCTGTTTGAAAGCTGGGCTGACTGAGAGCATTCAGTACGTGAATATTTTCACCCACTACAGAAAATCAAGGCTTTGTTAAATGAAACGGCTTTAATGATGTTTTACAGGAAACATTTCAGGCATGCAGCAATAAGCTGCATTCATATTTGACATTTACAAAACTTTATTCTTTTATGCCTGAACTTATAAAATACTTGCACTTAACTTCAAGCATGTGAATAAGCCCATTTTTATTTTGCAACGCACTTCATTCCAAGTGCATGTTGAAGTTCTAGCAAAATGGTGGAATAATTCCTCAAATCAAGCATGTTTTAAACAGTTGAGGAAAAAAAAGAATGCATAATCTGTTTTTTTCTCTATCACTAGAGATTAGCAAAGTAGATCACAGCAAGCAATTAGAAACACCTCAACCAAAAACAACTTGAGCCAAAAGAAGTCTTCTAACACAACGTTAACTAAAGTTTATTTTCCCTTCCCTCCCCCCGCAATACTTCATCACCTCCTGGTTTTGGCCATAGAAAAGGAAATACAGAATATTCCTGTGAGCTCTATTTAAAAGATGTTGCTGACTCAATGGGAATTGGGAAGTACCAGAAAAGCAATGAAACAGACCTTTGCCCTCTGCCCCAGTGCACATAACAAAGGTATTTCAATCGATGGCCAAATTCTGCCCGTCTTTGTCATCCACACAGGTATCTTTTAAAGCCATGGAGATGCAACCACAGTTTCCGTATACCATCAACCTCAGCTTCAGAAACTGCTGCCCAAATCTTGAGGCCTCTACACAGACAAGACCTCGCTGATCTGGCTAACATTCAGGTTCTCATTATTTTATTTCAATGAAATTAAGACCTCTTCAACTTGCTCACACAAGTCAAACCAGCAAGAAAATCCCACCTCTAAGCAATTTCGAAGTGACAACTTTCTGCTTAAAGGAGGAGTAACGTTGAAATCGAATTAAAACTGCAGGTTTTACATTTATACATGGCCCAAGGAGTCCATTAACTTCGTCTGACTTCACACAGCAAAAATGCCATTACGTTTCCATCCCTAACTGAAGGCACTTCCTTGTTGGTAAAATCCTTCAGTCCCGGGAGGCTGACCTGCTGTAGGAAACGTGCTAGGAACAGGGGAAACGACAGCGTCATCATGCTGAAGACTTGCACAGTGGCAAAGAAAGGATTAGATGACGTGCAGCTGGATAATCCACACGTACGCTCCACTAGTCAGCAAAAAAACCTGTCCTATTGGAACAAAAGAGTGATCAATTCCAAGGCTAGATATTCCTGTCACCTGAAAAGAGGTGGAAGAAAACCATCCAAGGTGGAAATTCCTTATGCACCCTGCAAAACTAACACCTACATGCCACCAGTTCTTGTTACGCCGAAGGAGAAGGAAAATAATTTAAAAGCATCTATTCAATTACTCACTCCTTTATTTCTCCCTAAGTTCAAAATCAGAAGCCCAGAAGCAGGAGATCTGGTTAGCACACAGGCAAGAGACCAGAAGAGCCAGATTTCTGCAGACTGTAAGTTCAGGCCCCCGAGTCCAGTGCATAAACAAGGCAATTCAGAAATTCACAGATTCCAGAGCCAGGAGCATCTGCCACAGCCCCTCCTGTGGTTGCTCTACGAAGCCATCTCTGAAGAAGAATATCCCTGGACTAACTCCAATACCAAACACATTTAGGAGTCTCCAAATCCGCAGAATGCAGCAGCAGCTTCTTTTTCAGATGTACAAAACCCCCTCTGAGCAAATGGTCCCTTCCTGCAGTCAGCTCACAGGAGCTGGATGACAGGCATCCGGGGTTTTTTTATCTTAATTCAAAAACTGTACCCAAACAATGTCAGAACAGCTTTCCTTGACACTACCCTCAATCAATCATTAGAACAAATTACGTTACCTCTGAACCCTACACAGGTCACAAAACACATCAGATGACCTGCTAGCTCTCATCCATCTCCACTCGCCTTTGTTCTCTGAATACAGAAACACAACTGTTTGCCGTGCTTCAGCTGAACATGTAGGATCACACATCTTTTTCAAGCAAGAGAAATGCCAATAGCAAAACAGAATGCACCAAGGTTTAAACAACCCAACCTGAGTTCTGCTGTCCCCAGTCCCAGACTTACTCCTCCCTCCTATAGAGACAGAGGCTACGCAGTGAGCCCAAGGACCCCAAGGAAGCCGTAAACAGGCAGCCAACCCAAACAAAACATCCATGCGATACCCTTCCTATCACTAACAACAGTCAAGCCCCTGAACCCAAAGGCTGTACTTTCTGTGGGCAGTCACATCAAGTTGAATTTTCTAATAGATCTGGCTCCTATAGAGCCCAAACCTACACCATTAAATGGTCTGCACAGGCCAGATATCCCTATCTAGTTTAAAATTTTGTAGCTTACATGACTGTAAGAACATTCTTGAATAACTGTGATTTATTCAATACATAACTCTAAGAATTAGCTCTTTTTCAGAGACAGCAATCGTGCAGTCATGAACAGATGAGGCCATTTCAATAATGAT
The DNA here is from genome assembly GCF_030867145.1 of Opisthocomus hoazin. Lineage (NCBI taxonomy): Eukaryota > Metazoa > Chordata > Aves > Opisthocomiformes > Opisthocomidae > Opisthocomus > Opisthocomus hoazin. Next base: position 103,358,314 of record NC_134415.1, on the reverse strand, counting down.
GTCAAAGGGAGGCAACTTTGTTACATAATTGTTCAAAATCTCACAGGAAAAGAAGGTTGTTGCAACTGATATTTCAATAAATGCTTACTACCTGAACTGAAAAATCCAAAGGAGTTTTACCTGAAATGAACTATACATTTTCAGAGGGATCATATATGAAAATCTCGATTCTTGGCGTATTACTTAAGATTTATACCAGAGTAAATCTAATGAATGCACTGCAGTTAAAGTTTAAAACGGTGATCTTCAGATATTTAATATTCAAATAAAGTTGGTATGGAACAACGCATACCTATGTCATCTGATAGAGATGGCACTTCATATTTTAAAAATTAAATGCATACGAAATACTATTGTACATTTCCTTATTTATCTTATTTATAAGGCTGCAGCTAACAATAATTTTCTTAATTTTTGTTGCCAGGCAATGGTGAGATAAAAAATTAGTCTTGTTGCTTTGTCAGTTAAGTTCCTTACAGACATTTGTTAATATAACTAACGGTTCGACTTCATCTCAAAAACTATGTTTCAGTTGTATGTCTGCAAGATTTCTCATGTTCTTACTCAGTCGCAAACAAGATTTGAAATATGTCAAATGTTCCAGATAAAATATACTAGCCATTTTATTGCCTCTATCACAATAAAGGCTTTGCCTTTGAATTCTTAAAGGTGCTACTAATAAAGAAGCATTTTTTTTTTTCTCTGAATAAGTAGCTTGATTCAACATGATTTCTAAATCATCTGAGATAACATGACTTCTTTTCCCCCACCAAAATGCTCTAGAAATACTGCCAATGAATACTACATGAATCAAGGAAAAAAATATGACAACCAGCAACTGGGCTGACCAGGAATAAGAAAACAACACTCTCTTCTCCCATAGCAAACAGTTCTTCTGCGCTATCTCAGATTTAGCAAACAGTTGCCCAATTATTTACTGTCACAGCCAGAGACACAGTCAGCAGGCAGAATCTGGAGACATACAAACATCCTGGTTTCCACTGTTAAAGCAACGAGGTGCTTGGTATCGCACAGTCTTCAAGATCCGCAGCCAAAAGCAGCTGCGGAAATGGTTGAAACGTAAAATTTCACTGTTCTACATTTAAAAAGGACTGCTTATCTCTTCCCAAATCAAACTGCCTGAACATCTTAATGATGCGGCATCATACGATCCCAACCCTTCCAAGACAGGCAATGAATTTTGTACAGCTGACTCTGCTAGTTACAGTACTCAACAGCTGGGGCACAGATAATTTGGCACCCTGATAACGCCCTAGATGAATACGAGCGCGTTCTGCAGACTGTAAAAAGAAAAAAAAAAAAAAAAAACAAAAAACTATTTGCATTAAAATTACAGATTGGAGCTCATCTTAAAAATACAAAATCAACATGGATTGCATTTGATTAAGAAAATTACTAAAGGCAGTGTTTACAAAACTGAGAAAACTGGGGAAATGGCACTCCCTCTTCAAAGCCTATATTGTAGCAATTCTTTTCTGATTAGATCAGCTCCCATAGCAAGGCATCAGAACAACAATCGCTGTAGTGAAGTCATACTATTGGGACTCGAATGAGAAATCATGACTGGCTTGGAAAGGCATTTTAAAATATAATGTGTTTTCCAGGTTTCCAATATATCTTAATTAAAACAAGTCTGAATCTTTACCTTTGCTCCCAACAGCTGAACAACGTATACCTCAAGCAGCAAAAACACAGCAGACCAACATACTGAGTATGACACTGAAAACTAAGGCAACAGAAACCAGTTCCTTCTGAATAATCTCAGGATTTGGCTGTCACTGAAAACAGCATATGAATGGACCTGATGTTACCCCTACAATATGATACACTCACGTAGTTCCAGAACAGTGCTTTAGTTCCAGCAGAGATGTGGATTAGTTTTAGTTTATTTTAATTAAAATCCCTTTGTCCCCCAACACTTAGGAAACAAATCTTTCAGTCCTTTTTCTGACAAAGCTCTCACTGAAATAGGAGAAATTAGGCCTAGTATCTTTCCCAGCTTTTTAAGCAAGTAGACAAAGTGATATGAGAATGAACCTTATTAAACCTGGCTCTAGCAGCAAATCAAGAGTTCATCTAAAGCAGAACAGCAGTGCTTTGGATTAGAATCAGAACAGAAAACCAAGTTTTCTCAATGTTTTCTTTATTTACAACGTAAACAGTCTACTTGCTTTAAAATTTTGCAAAAATCAGCTCAGCTACATTAAAGTAATCGATGACTTAAAAAAACAGCAGAGAACAGAATAAAGATGTGCTTTTGAAGATGTTCTATCACAAACTGTAATTATTTCTCAACTAAAATGTACTAATGCTTTTTCAGTCCAGCAATAGTGCACATGCTCCATAGCTGCATTGACACAATGGGCAACAGACACAAAGGAGTCATTAGTCAATACTGTTAATGACACATGAAATCGCAAGGGACACAGGTATGAAGTAGCCTGGGACCTAACCAGTTCTCCTGTCACAGTAACCATCTGTAGAAGGTTTATTTTTCAAAATATCATCGCTAACCACACGGACTAAATAAAATCAACTGTCGGTATCTTCCAATCAGGCTGTCTCCAACTACGCCACTCCCATTCCTGTCAGTGGAAACCATTTAACCAAAATCTGCAGAACTGACTGCAAACATACAGCCGAAAAATTTCAGATGTAAAATCTAACCTATCTCTTCCCCAAAACATTACGAAAGGACTCAGCACCGCAAATGTCAGCGCAGGCTGCGACACGCTGTAAGAACTATTTCTGGGATGCAGATTCAACCTGGGCAGTTAACTCTATCCCTTTCTCACTCGAATCGAGATCAGACCCGTGACACTTCCGACAAGCATTTTCAGATTTGGTACCAGCGAACGCACTGAGGAACGGAGTAATGAATCACGCCTCCCAAACCATCTCTCCCATCCCGACTAATTTAAGGAAGCAACGCAATTTACATTTCCAGCTAGATGAATTTAGCCGCATGCACCTTTGTTGTGGATAAACGCCTTTTACTGTATTCCTCTGTACGCGACGAAAAACCGCAGGCGCTACGCGAACCAAGGCCGTGTCTTTGCCCGGCCCCAAAACCGAAATAAAAGAGGTCAACCCGAACTTGGTGCTTTAAGCACCAACGCGCACCGAGCCGCGGGCCGCCGTGCCCGCACCCCTCTCGGCAGCTCGTCTTCCGCACGCCGGGGAGCTGCCCCGCTGCCCAGGGACGCCCGGCCGGACAGACGGACCCTGCCCTGCCCTCCCCTCCCCTCCGCTGACCGCGGCCGCAGGCGGAGGGCTGCCCCACCTTTGTATCTCTCCAAGACGTCCTCGTAGGCTTGCAGGTACTCCTGCTCCTCGGCGTACAAGTAGGCGCCGGGGGACAGGTAGCCGGCCATGGCCGGGGCCGAGCCCTGCGCGGCAGCCGGGAGCCCCGCGGCCGCTACCGGAGAGCAGCGGGCGGCCACCGGCGGCGGGGGAGAGGGCGCTGCCGCCCGGCCGAGGACACGCCCCCGCCGGCCGCTCGCCGCTCGGCAGCCGCCCCTCGCGGCGCGGAGGGGGCGGCCCCAGCGCGGCGGCGGCGCCGCCTCCCCGCGGCTGCAGCCCCATCGCCCCGACACCGCCCGAGGGGCCGGCGAGCGCTGCCCCCGCGGCCGGGCCCTCAGCCGGCCCCCGCGGTTCTGCCCCGGTCCGCACCCCGCGACCTGGGGGGCGGCGGCCGCGGGGCGGTGGCGCTGAGGGGCCGCAGCACGACGGCGCCGCCGGGGGTCGGGGCCAGGGACCCGGCGGCGGGGGGCGGCGGGGCGGGGCAGCCCCGGCCCCACTGCAGGTGGCCCCGCCGCGCCTGCCTCCCGGCCCTCAGCCCCAGCCCCGCGGATGGCCGGGCCGGCTCCGAACCACCCCACTCCCCCCGCGGCTGCGGTCAGCGGGTGGCGAGAGCCCGGCCCCGCAGAGGATGCGTGACCCGGGGAAATGGTGTCCCGGGAGGGGGCCCGCGGAGTCGCGCACAAAGGGGGGGAGCACCGGTGACCGCGCATCTTCCTGCGGCTCGCTTACCGGCGGTCGCCAGGCAGCGGCAGACCTCCGCCCTGTTTTCGACACCGCGGACCAGCGCCCGCCCGCGCCTCCGGCACGCCGTGCGGCCCCGGCCCGGCTCCGGTCCCCGCCCCGGTGCCCCCCGAGCACAGCCCCGGCCCCGCGCGGACAAAGGCCGGCGCCGGGCCCCGCCGAGCAGCACCGGCCGGCTCCGCCGCGGGCGGCCCAGCGCCGTTCCACCCGGGGAGGCGGGGGGCCCCGCACCCCCAGCGCGTCCCCGCGGGAAAGTTTAAGGCGCGCACCTGCGCGCCTTTGGGCCCGCGGCCCGCTCTCCCCCACGCACCCACCCACCCCGAAAAGGCGGCCACGGAGCTGAGTCACCCCCCGGGGAGGGGACGGGGTCCCCGGGCCGCGCCTTACCGGCGATGCGCAGCACGGCCCGCTCGGCCGGGTCCAGCACGGAGCCGCCCTGGATCTTCCGCTTGGACCGCTGGTGCTTGGGCAGGTTCCAGGGCAGCGTGTCCCCCGGCGCCGGCGACACCGCCCCCGACCGCTGGCTGAAGTCCTCCTCGTCGGAGAGATCGGCGGAGGACGACATGGGGCCTCGGTAGGACGCGCTGCCGGAGCTCTGTGGGGGAGAAGATGGGGGGGGGGGGGTGGGGAGCGGCTCGGGGGCACCGGCCGGCGGCCGCCCCGCGCGGCGTGGGGGGCGTCCCGGGGGGAGGGGGGGGGGGCACAGCGCTCACCATTGCCGTGGGTTTGGGGGGGGGGGGTGTGCGTGTGCCGGCGCTTGGCGGCAGCGCGCGGGGAGGGCTGCAGCCCGCTCCCCACCAGCCTCCCGCCGCCCCACCGCCAGCCCGCCGGCAGCAGCGACAGCCGCCGGCGGCGGGGGGGGGGGGGTGGAAAGAAAAAACAACAACAACAAAAAACCTTCCGGGCTGAGAATCGGCAGCGTCTGGCTCCCCCGGCAGGGCGAGGGGGGATTTGCCGTCGCCCGGCTGCTGGCGGAATGACGGCCCGCGTCGGCGCGGCTGCGGGGCACACCCGGGTCCTCGGGCAGGCTCTGCCCAGGCGGCTCCGGCGGCCGAAGGGTTGGTCTCGGCTGGCCGACCGCGGGCACCCTCAGACCCCCCCCCGCACCCCCGAAAACGAGCCGTGAGCAGGTGCGGGGCGGGGAGGGAGGGAGGGAGGGGGCTGGAGCCGCCCTGCCGAGGGGGACGCGGGGTGTCGGGACGACAGAATTCCAGATGCCGGGGTGTCCCGGCACGACGCGGGCAGGGAGCCGTTTCTGTTCCGCGGCGTTTTGCGGCGGGAGGGGGTTGCCTGAGCAGAAGGGGATGGGCTTGGTCTGCGACTTCGGGTGGGAGCTGCCGGTGTTCGTTTCCAGGTGCCTGCTGCTCTCGGCTCGGGAGGCGCAGCGTGCTGTGTTACCCGGAGACAGCCCTCATTCAGCCCATCCAGATGCCGGATTTTTTGATACTAAACCAGCTGTTGTTTTAGGCTTGTATAGTAGCTCTTTTTTTTTTTTTTTTTTCTGAAGGGCTTAAAATGTACCTTCGCTTACAGAAGGAATTTGTACTGTGACTGAGATCTGATAAAATTTATGGTTGCTGTCTGAACGTTTTTACTGTCAGTTCTCCTGGGGTGGAGAAGTGAATCGTTATTATTACATTGGGGGGTATTTTACCCATTTTAAAACTCCAACCCTGCATAATCCAGAGTAACAACGTGATGCACTCTTTGCTATGCATAAAACTGCCAATAGCATACGGTTAAATAATCCGCCAAATAAGAGGGGATCTCTTCTTAGCGGTTGCTCCTCCTGACCTCCTTCACTTCTGTCCCAATCCTCTTTTCTCCTTCAACATTACTTCATGGGTGAAGTGCAGAAGGGGAGAGAGGGAGGGAATGAATACATAAAACCAATTAACTGAGTTCTTGTTCGCTGTATTGTGATGTGGAGAGAGCAAGAAGCAAGTGCGGAAGAACAGAAGCATGAGATGTCTGATCCCAGCTCCGATTGCCTTTGTAATTAGTTCTCATGCCAGGAATATTTTGCTGCCGGTTTCCGTAAGAAGCTAAAACTCCCTGTAGAATCTCAGAAAGCAGGATGGTCACAGACAGGCGCCCTCCTGTCCCCCTTGCAGCAGGGCAGGGAGGGCATTTGGCTGTACCAGCTGGGGCTAACAGGGCCCCTGATGTGTTTAGTCGGGGATTGGGTTTCTTGCGGCCTGTCCTTAGCTCCCGACTTTGCAGTGAAAGTGTTCCTTTAAATCCCAGCGCTGAACATCCTGCTTCGGGCCTGGGTCTGTTGCCTGCTCAGCAACCCTCAGTACCTTTGGATCACACAGAGCCATGGAGACAGCTTGTGCCTTTCAATTTCCTCGCCTGCTTCATTCCTAGTTTAAAATGTGAAAATCAGAAGGAGCCCAGAGACGGTGTTGTCAGGGTGCTGTAGCGATATTTTGTTAGTATTTATGTAGCAGTTCGGAATATGCAAGGACAAAGTACAAGAGTTGGTACTGAAGCTTTGAAGAAAAGATCTCTCAACTGTCAGATTTATCTTTGAAAGTATGCTATAATTTTTATCCAGTAGGATTTCCTTTTCTCAAAAGAGGCGTTAATAGCCATTCTTATTTTCTATAACAACAACTCCTTCTGTAGTTCCTCCTACCCTCAGAAACCAAAAGCACTGCTGAGTGATCACTCCATATAGACCACTGAACATATTCCCCATACTCTCTACGGAGATGTCAGTTTTAGGAAAAAGGAGACTGTCCTGGTCAGCTGTGCTACGATACTGGAAGACAGGCTATGTGAGAAGACCCCAGTCCCATGTTTTTGAGAAATGACACTGAACAGGCAATGGTAGAGCAATCTTTAGCCTCTGTGTGTATTACAACTAGCTATCGTCTTTGAAGTTGTCCTTCTACCTTAGTTAATGCATGCGTTGACAGAACGAATGAACAAAACCCACTTCAGCTTACTAACTCTTCAGGAATCATGTTATCTCATTTTCAGAACTCGGAAAGGAATTTTTCATAATAGCAAAATCTTACAAACTCGCATCTAAGAAATGCCAATTTCTAACTTAATTATAGTCTACTTTTTTTATTCAGCGTGGAGATACTTCTAAGTAACGTGTACACAGAGCTACTAAGCACGTAAGTATTTTTAACAATCTCAACTTTGCTATTCCAAAGATGCTTATAATGGGACTTAAGAACTGCCTTGCTTTGCTTGAGTAAATTAATAGCTTTGATAAGAAGCCTGTAATTGTTCTCTTTTTGTGCAGCCACTGTTCACAACGTGCTTACCACTCGTCCCACTGGATTGTTTGTTCCTAGCAAACACTTTTTCCATGCCATAGCTGTAAGTCCCAAATCAACATTCCATTATTACAGCAACATATTAACCAGTTTAAAAATACAAAATAATGCAGAACATCTGTACTATCCTGAAAAGGGTTTCTGGCCAATTAGGACAGCATGTGAAAAAAAATTGGTTATATTCTGTTAAAATCAAGACATGTAAGGCACTTCTGTTATTTTTCTATAAAGCATATTATTGTATGCAAGTGAAAAATGTAACTGTTAATAATAAACAACACTTTTTTGGGTTACGAGAGTGAGGTGTCTTTTATATCCACTAAAATAGTGATCAGACACATCCTTACTTAGCCTGGTCTGGGGCTTAGCGAGGGTCAGGGCTTGACCTGTCTTAGCTTGAAGGCCCATAAGGTCACAGCCCAAATGCTGTAGCTGCTTATTCTGTGCCTCCGATGATGCATTCCTCCTGCTCATCAGCCTAAGGACTGATCAGTAGCCTCTGCTGTTGATCAGCGGGAACTGCTGAATTTGCATAGCAGCTATGCGTGTAACAGCTTGGGCACTGAAGCCTGTTGGTCACACATAAGCACATCCAAGCAGAGTTTTGCCTGCATTCGAAGTACAGGATTAAGCTTCGTGCATCGTTTCACCGTCAGTACCACAGGAGGGTGCAAACTGCACGCAGAGCCCTCAGCGCCGTGTCTCAGGAGGCCAAGTGCTGCGACCAGCATTTGGGAGAGCAAAACTCCTTTCTGCCAGCGTCTATGGTTTTCTCTGTAATCAGGTGATCTGCAGCAGCCGCCTGAGAATCAGGCTTGCTATTGTGCTATAAAAGTGAACTGGTTTCCAGTAATGGGGATGATTTCAAAGAAGTATTCAGTATGCTTCTTGTAAGAGGGATTTGGCGAAGTACCAAGGCATGATTTCCTCTGAGGAGGGAAAGGAGGACTGTTTGTCATTGGTGAGGCACTGCAGAAGATCAGGTGAAAACTAGGTGGAAGACAATGTGGCAGGCAAATGGTATAAGGTAAAGCAGAACACCGTCTATTAGATAAGCCACCCCTAAATAGGATCTGATACCACCAGGAACACCAGTGGGTTTTGCACTGTCATTCCTCGAGGAGGAAGCATTAGCAGAGGTCAGGTTTTAAACTCGGTCAAGCAATCCAGCTGGCAAAAGCTGCCAAGATGTTGATACTGAATTATCATCATACTGCAAAAATTCCCCAACTTTATGACACATCGGAGATTGTGCTGGCCAGCTGAATTCTAATAAAATATTTTGTACATTCACATCTTATCTTTGAGAAGACTTTCCACTGCAGTGAGTCCTTTCACACTAGTTTTCGGAAGCTGTTGGGAAGTACAGGTCAACGCTGACTGAAACCTCATTTTCAGTTTAGTTATGAGTTACTTATATTTCACTGATACTAAGCTATCTCAGAATTCCTGGACTATATTTTCTCTTCTGTCATTGTGGGCAATGGATAAATATGAGCAGAACTGAAGTGTTTGAGTCATGGTTTTACTGAGTGTGTTTCAACAAAATTCCTCCTAATTTAGAATCATTTAGAATATCAGTTGAATGTAACAGGCTATTTTTGTCCTTTAACATCCCAGATTGAATTATATTAAAGTGGATCAACTTTTAAAGTAAAATAATAAATTTAAGCAAAATCTAGGGCAACTGAATGTGCCCATTAGTAAATCTTTACTACGTTAACCTAATTAGATGATAATGCAATGCAGAATACAAAACATCCAATGTATGTAATGAGGCTATGCAAGTCCCTTGGGACTGCATGTTGTCAGAAATTATCAAAATTCAAAACAGACACACAAATGAAAGTACAAACAAGGGCAATGTAAAACCAACTATGCTAAGCTTAAAAAAAAGAAATATCCACCAGTGGAGATGCAGCCATATTAAATGAGCATTTTTCTCTGGTTCTGTGCCAGTCATTTAAGAAGACGCCCATACCTGAAAGTGCCTACATTACCAGGATACACAAGCATAACTACAGAGCTTCTGGGTTTGTATTTAACATTATAAAGCAATGAGCAGAAAGCTGGAAGGCACATACACTAAATCCGAAACTCCTGAGCATCAAAGGTCTGGCTCTATGTTAAATTACCTTTGTGAACAGTTAGGTTTTTCAAACATCAAGACAAATGATTGCTTCACAGAGAGAATTTACATTCTTTCTAAAGTTAGGAGAAGATGGAAATAAGCATTCAGTGTGTATTCTATCAATGAATCACATGCGTTTTGAGCCTGTGATTGTATTTATACAAGGAAATTCTGATGCTTTCATAGGCTTTTGGAAGGAGGTGGGGTCTTTTCTGGATACTAGCAGGTCAATCTCTACCATTCCCCCACTTTTTGAAAATAACCTTACAGAGGCAGCTTTCATGAAAGAAATAGGTTATCTGAGGACATGAAATTCAAAATGGATAAAGGGCTAGATCCACATATGTACTTGGACATTGCAATACAGTTTTGTAACATCAAACTATGTTTACTGGATAACCGTCTACTTGATAGTAGGAACTAAGTAGTCGAAAAACCTTGGTCACCCAAGATCTTATTCTTCAGGGACACAAGACACCCCCAAATCTTCTCCTGAAATTGGTCCTCAGTTATCCTTTCATAACAGCAGAAAGCACTGGTTCCTTTTGAACAACAAAAGAAGTAAAGCAGCTGTTTGCCTTTTCCTTACTGTCTTAAGAAGCTTGAAACCTAGGCTCAAACCCTCATCTCCCAGCAGCCAGCCTGGAGACTACTCTGCAACAACCTCCTGGTTGTGGAAGTCGGGGGGGCGGGGAGAGTTCAAGATTTCTTGGTGTGGAATGAGAAAGAAGAAGAGGGAGCATAGCGCTGTGTGACGGAGCACACAAGGCTTTCTCTGGGCAGAAGGAAGTGCTGGGTTCCAGTCCCTGCTCCAATGACTGCTTATACATTCTGCTTTAAGTAGTAATTGGGTAAAATATTGAAGCAGTCCCTGGATGAGACATGTGCAATGGAGCCAACAGAAACCACAATGCACCTCATGTACCAATTCTGCAGAGATACACCAGATTTAAAGTACTTACTGGTCTGAAGTGATACCATCTTCTAGTAGCTAAAAAAAGAAATTTGTGAATATTGTGCTACAACAAGCAGAGTTTCTGTTTGCTTCACTTCAAGTATCGGTGATCTCTCTCAGAAGCAGCAAGTTGAGATGCTCCACATTTGTAACTCGCTGTTAACTGTGAGATGAGCTGAGGGATCAGATACTGTCAAGATAATCTCCAGAGATCTCAGCGACTTCCACTGAGGAAGATACCCATCACAAGAGAAAAATAAGGAAAATCTGCTTGATTTTTCTTTTTCAAATGAATACATTGAAAAGCAAGGCATACTTCATTCAGTGTAACCACGACCTGCATATAAATGGGGCCGAATAACATTCAGCTTAAACTGGCCATGTTGTGCTATAGCCACAAGTTCTCTTGAAAAGCTGCTTAGTAAAACTACGCTAACAAAAATGTGGATTCTTTTTGCATGTCACCTGAAAATTAATATCATCAACATGACAGCCCTGACATATAACATATTTAATTCCTTTCTTGATTCCTCACCTATTTCCTCTATTTAGTTTTTCAATATGAATTGCAGGATTTAATCCTGAAATAGCTTACCTACATCACAGAAGCTGACAGAAAGGTACTGAAGGTTTTGCAGATGGGAAGATAATATTTTGAGCTCTGAATTTCTGGGAAGCTACAGCATGTGGAATAGGTATTTTAGCTGAGTTTTATCCTAAAACCATCAGCAAGATAAAAGTGCTACTTCCATTATAATTATCTTGTTTCAAAACTAATGCTTCACAGATATTGATACCTAAAATGTCAGGATTTTATGGCCTCAAAATCATGAATTATTTCTGTAAAAGAAATGCATATACCTTAGATGAGTGCTGTATATAGCTGTTGCAAAAAAACTTCCCACTATCTAAAAATAAATTTTGTATTAGTTTTTAATTGCAGCTATCTTGCATCTGTTCAGATCTGCCTAGTCTGCCAGACACAGAAGCGAGTAAAATGATAGAACAACTGAGCTTTGAGGAAGGCACACAGAGTTTTACCTGCTTACTACGCCTACAAGGCCAAGCACGTAACAGAGGAAGAGTCTGGAATAAGAAATCATCCAGCTTCAAATACTTTCCTCAGCCTTCTAAACTTCTCATTGTAGACTGCATTATATTATATCTATATGTTTCAATAGCAAATCAAATTACTCCTGCCATACAGGGTGTATCAGAGTATGAAAACACTCTGGACAGCTAAGAGCAAATTAAAGTTTTAAGTCACTTTTTAATCTCTGATGGGCACAGATTGTTTTCAAGAAAAAAATAAAAGGAGGACTTAGAAGAACTTTTTTAAATGACATAATGAAAATCTAAAACACTGGTATTGATATTCTGCTTTCAGTAACAACTGAACATCCCTGACTGGTAAGTTTCCCTCCTTACAGAATTAAATATTCACTCGTCCTTTTCAAACTGTTTCAATCCCATGTTTTAAAACAAAGTTTCAAGACTTGATCCAGCAATGAGTCAACATTTAACTATCTGAAAATACATGTTCTTCTAATTACACAACACTAGTAATACTGTTAATTATTAAGTTACCAGATTTTTTCCTCTTATAAAATCCATTTTACGTTGCCTTATGTTTGGTTGAAAATATTCCCCACCGAAGGTTGAATTTACTTGAAAATTTTTAGTCAAAGGCTGACTGAGAAGCCTAAGAGCAAGACGATGAACATATCCAGTAGTTATTTGTCAACACTGAAAATAAATATCCCAGTGATCTTTTTTGAGAAGACTCTAAGCTTTGGGACGGCTACTTCAAATATGAATATCCTTTAAGCTAGACATAGGCCATTTGCCATCTTTGTTAAAAATCTGTCTACATTTGTCAGTGATAAGTCTTGGAGATACAGTATCATCTGTTATCCCTGGCATCAGAGAGTATAAAGTAAAGCTTTTGAAGTTTGGGTTTGATCTCACTGCTGTGATGAGAAAGCTGCTCCAGAACCTACTGCTTTCTTGATTACAAGTAATCTTCCTCTAGTTGCCACCTGAAACTTATTCCTGGTCTTTTGTTTTTTGCAACAACAGTGCTCATTTCCTTAAATACCTTTTTGCTTCCCTGCTGCGTTCGTAGCCTGCACTGTACCTCCTCTCAGCCTTTTTTGGTTTTGCTGAGCGAGTCGACTTCTTTTAATCTCTCCTCATCTGCTAGTAGTCCTTTGCAAAGTTAAATAGTTTGCTTTAACTATTCCTAGGGCCCAGGTGACTACCAATGTGATTTTACCAGATTTTTTTCTTTTTTAACAAGGCCATGTTTGAATTTATCAACTAAAATGTCTTCAATATATCAACTAACACCTCTTCAGATTGGTGCCTACTAAACAAAGCCTCTCAAGACTCTCACGGTCTTGACAGCTGCCGGACGAATACCCCACCACCACAGACTAAGCGAGCAAATTCCACCCTCGCAGCTCTTACCTCCGCTCTCAGGACACCTACTGTCCTCGCTGGGGAGTTGAGCAGGATCCTTCCAGCTCGGAGATACGGAGGCAAAACTAATCTTTCCATCTAATGGTTACCTGCTGTGGTTGCGGACTGGTGGCAGTGCGGGCAGGAGGCATGGAGAGCAGGGGAGGGCAGGCACCAGACCTGAGATGCAGGAGACAGTTTCTTTTATGCTCTCTGTGACTTGCTCAGCCGTGCTTAGCCAGCAAGAGGAGGAAGCCGTACAGTCTGAATGTAGAGAGGACAAACACCGGAACCGGTGCACTGGAGGAAAGGGCTGGAGAAATATGCTGGGACTGACATCCTGAGGGACAGACACAGAGACCGACAGGCTCTGGGAGCTGCAGCTGAAAGGTGTTCAAGGGAGCAGCAGACTCCATGGATAAAGACCGGAGGAGAAATGGACCTGCAGGGTAACCGCTGGGACTAGTAACCATCAATGCTGGAGAGAGCGGATCAGGGAGAGCTAAGGATCTGACGTGCTGGCACTGCCTCAGCAAAAGGCTTTGAACAAGGTACTCTGAACAAGGAGGGTAGGAGCTGTGTGTGAGGAGGTCTCCGAGAAGAGAGACAAGAGCCAAAGAAGATACGCATGGTGTATGCAACCAGAGGCCACAGGGAGACACAGAAATCAGAGGCTGGTTGAACAAATGCCTCAGAGCAACAAGATGGCTGACCAGGTGAGCCTGGGAAGGGCAGTGCAAGGGGGTGACGTGGAGGAGTGATGCAAGGACTGACAAAGCGAGAGGAGAAGGGCAGTCAGCAGAGGAGTGAGGACTGAGCAACGAGGAAGGACCCAGTGGTGGGGCAGAGGCAGGTCAGGAGCAGGCTGGAGGAGACAGGGCAGAAAGAGCCACGCTTGGGAAGAATGAGCGCAAGAAAGCACAGTGCCCGACAAAGCCTGGCAGGAAACAGAAATTTCACCCCAGCTCTGGCCATTAGCAGATATCTGAGAGTTTCTCTAGAAAAAAGTACCTCCTCCCCTATGTTGCTGATTCATATGGAGGAATACAAATATCATCAGTCTCTCCCTGAAATCCAATAGCAGAATTTTCTGTGTAGTAGTTCAAGTGTCAAAACCTACTGATGAGCCACACAACGGAACTTTGTTTTTAAGTTTACTTTTTTAACAACAGTAGGAAATTAAACACAAAGTTCTTGTTAAAATACTTAAGGTTGCAAAGTCAAGCATTAAAATGTTACCAAATCCCAGATTCAAGGTTCACCACGCAACCTTAGTTCAGCCTGTTTATTTGTACATCAAGATGCAGTCATAATGATGTGATCGTATGCTATTCCATCTCCACTGTCTTGCTCTTATTTAGTGCAAATGATGGGCAATACTCATTCCATGAACAGTTGGTCAATATTGTGTTTTGTCATCCTCTGTTCAATGGGCAGCCCCAGAATTTAACTTGTTTCATGCTGTTTGAATGGTGGTGTGAAGAAGAAATTATTATCTCATAGACTGTTTTGTGGCTCTGTAATATCTGACTGCTTCATGAATACTAATGATCTTTCCCATTACACAGGATGCAAACTGAAACCAGGAGGTCAGTTTTGATGCGTAGGTCAAATTGAGATGCCAAGGATCTGATTTTTAAGAGTTATTGGAATTACGTATCAGTAATACTCAGCACACGGCACACAGGGAGTTCAGTGGTGAATGGCAGCCTGAGAACGTCTATAAACCCAACTACATGCTTTGAGTCAGGCACTTCAAAAATGGAAGATAAAAAATGTTTTAAGCCAGTTGTTTGGCACGTTCACAGTGACCTTGTGCCCACTCTTTAATCTCCAAGGCAGCACTCACTGCTTTTTAGAGAAATGAGAGATCCTCTCTCCTCCTGAAATCTCCTGTTTTATTCATTTACACACTTTACAATTTCTGCAGGAGAACTCCTACACATAAGAGTCACCCTAAGAGCACTTCCATCCTACGATGAATACAGAGTACATCCTGTGAAAAAACAGTACGCCGTCATACAGTTAAAGTCTGTATGACAATGCAGATGCGTAATCGACTGAATTAAAGTTGCACGTGTAATCTTAATTCCAGCACTTCCTAACATTTGAATACTTGCCTTTGCCAAACTATTATTTTGAGATAACACCCATGTGCAATGTTACATGTAAATATGAATGGATAAGGGAGTCCCTTGCTATATAAAGATACGCTGTTTATGTGCCACAGTAGGATGTTACACAATACAACTCTGCAGGCTGACTCCTGTGGCAGTGAAGGAAAAGGAAACATCTGCATTTAGACTCTATAATTACTACACATCTATGAGACAATTACTGGTCATTTTTAAGTTGTGGAAACAACACCATCATAACAAAATCAGAGCTGATTAGTATTTTTTTTTAGCCTGCCTTCAGCTACTGCACAGAATTTACTATTTATGATTACTTACATGCAACATTTTTTCATACAATTAAAACCGCCAGCACCTTTTAGCAGCTTGGGTTTACATTACTACCTCTCACAGACGGACACTGGGATTTTAAAAATGGAAAATTTTGAACAGTTAAAAATTTAATTTCTCAGTGAGGCTGCGCTGCATACATGTAGTATAATTTTATCAATGAACACAAAATCCCAGTTGATACAAATCATGGCAAAATGACAGTGCCAAAAAAAAAAAAAGTATTATACATTCTTCAAGCCAGAGTTTTACAGTGCTATTTCTTTGATACAACAGTCGAATAATATTTTATCTCATTCACTTCTAATTTAGTAGCAAGTTAGCTTCAGCTCCAAGGACTAATATGATGCAAAGTCAGGTTTATCATGAAGCTACTGCAGTCTGAACAAAAATGTAATCCACAGTTCAGAAACGTCAAACCATCATATTGGCAAAGGTGTTTATTTGATAGTAAGCACTATTTTTACATCAAAAAGAGTGTAATTGGATATGCTGCTTGCTTCTCCCCCCCCCAAGACGAGCTACACCGCTTTCTTTTTTCTGAGCTTGTAAAAGAGAATAGAAGTCAAAGTCACATCCTACAACAAAGATCGCTGTATTAGCTTCATGCTGATGGTGCACTTTGACCCTCTTTCAACACTTTAGATCAAACAGAGCCAGGCTAGTTTAAGCTCTCATCCCCTTTTCAGTAAATAAGCATTTGCCTGGGGAATGAAAATTGATACAGACAAAATAAAAATTGTATGGAATCAGCTTAGCTATCAAGACTAAACTTCTTATATTAGAGGGCTTTGCCCACAGGTGTAGGATGATTTGAAACTGTGTATAGAAAAATAACATATATTTGATGATATTTGCAACAACCCAAGCGTAAATCTAAGTAAATACACTCAAGCATGATCATGCCACAGGGACAATTAATTCAAATTACCTTAACTCTCCAAATAAGAGCTAGCAGTGAAAAGTCAGTTAAAGTGCTCTAAATGTGGATTTGTACTGTTACTGCTATGCTTATTTCTATGTATTTTTAGGTATATGTGTCATTAATCATTATTAGCACTATTGCAATTAACTGTTTCTTCTGCACTATGCCTAATAGTGGTAATAATTCATCCACAGAAAAAAAAAATCACTAGAAAGGCAACTCAACAATAATTTTAAATCTCAGATCTAACTCTTCAGTGTTACCACCATGTTTTAACAAAACGTAGTTGTAAAGACATCACCTCCCTAGCCTAGTGAAACTCATGGCAATAAACCTTTAAGAAATCCCTTCAAAAATCTAAACGACCTGGGAGCTGGGCAAAAGGACTGGAAGAAACAGGCAATTGCTACAATGCACTAGATGAGCTGCAGGGTGGAGAGGGAAAAGCAGCCAAGAGGAAATCGGGAGCAGGCAGCAAGGGAGGAGGTCACAGAAGCTAGCAGAACAGCAGGAAAATGAAGTCTTTGTGCAAAACTGTTTGTGAAGAATTTATCAGTGAGGAGTGATTTGCTATAAGAAACACAATAAAACACAACAGTCAAGAAACAGATGTAACCAGTCTCTTGGTAAGCGTGTGTATGTTTGGAAAGAGAAGAGGTACCTCTGAAGTCAACCCAATGGCTACTGATGGCTTTCTCTTTATTTCAAAGATGACTGGATTTAGCGTGAATAGTTACATTTGCAAAGATCCTACACACCTAAAATAGGTTCCTAGAGGTATTTTAAAAAATGTTTAAGATGGCTAGATGCTTAAATTTTCTAAGAACTTTACGAATCAATCACCTAATAAACTCTCAGGTGCTTCTCAAAATCCCCATCAATATCCTTTAGGTCTTAGAGCAAAAAATGCAGTCCTTGTTTCCCTTTTTATATTCATTCACATGCTCCCTGCATTTCTTCATTATGGCTGAGCTCAAATTATCCTGAGAGAGGATGTGTGTCTGTGTGTACACGCACACGTGCATGCAGAGTCTGGTAGGTCACAGCTTTGTCATACGTTTTGAGAATATTAATATAGCGTTAATAAAAGTGCTGAAGGTGAAAGATTAAATGATAATGTTTTGCCATATTTGCTTCTAAATGTGATTCACAGGAGACACAATCCAACACAAGCAGATGTCTTCAAAAGAAAGAAGCTGTGAATGCAATCTATAGACTATATAGCTAATACTTGGAATTAACCAAGTCTTGTGCAAGGTGATGAGTAATTTTTGTATGCCATTTGTATGAGGTCATTCAAATATCATGTAAAGTACATCATGGTATTGGAAAACTAGTAAATAACACCAGAGTAAGAATAAATGGAAATTAACAAAATGAAATGGCAATTATTTAAAGAGATGTATGAAAAAACTCCTAAAAACCCTGTAGAACAACTTCATCCATATGAAAAATTTCATCTCAAGTAGGCTGTCAGCTAATACCCATACTACTTCTATAAATTATTTGGTATCAGGTGTTTAAAAATCCTCCAAAGTGTTTTTCTTACAGAATTGTAATACTGTTTTTCCGATAGGTTTTAAGGCTTAAACACATAAAAGCAAAAATCAGGATAGCTGAATAAGACCATGGATGGAACAGCTCATGGCTTTACATGCATTAGAAACCAATTTACTTTGCTGTCAAGCTTGCACCATCAGAGTCTTTACAGTGCAAGCTTCCCTTCAGTCATGGGAGTAGTCTCAGTGGAGCCAAATGAAGCTGCTCACATCAGTAGATTTTTCACATGTGTCCTCCCAGACATCTGACCTTCCTCTCAGTTCCCTTGTAGTGACTTGTACCAATGCTGCACCTACCCCTAAGGAGCTAAATTGCTTCAGCAAAGGGCAGTCTTTAAATACTAGAAACAGGTTCATTAGAAGGCAGTGAGAGATACCTACAAGCAGCAGTGCTTCTGAGATCGTCCTGAATAATCATTATTTGCCACCAGTTTGTTCTTTGTAGGTTGTTACTTCAGAGAAACATGTTTTTTTAACACTATTCAGTAAAAATCACCTCAATATTTGCCGTCGCTACAGTGCTCGGGCAAAACAGACCAAGAAGTTTGGATATGTAAAGTACAACGCTTTGGAGCAGAAACAGGGATTTCACATCTGAAAGTGAAGGAACCAGGTCTATATATGCCCCAGTCTCTGTAGTCTCCTCTGCTGTATGTCTTACAGTGATCCTATTATGACAAACACAAGTACAAATTTTGGTACTACGTCTCATGATCTTAAATAATCCGTGGTGGATGCATGAGTCAGGCAATTTAGGAGCCCTTCAAACTGTTTAACAATGGAGATGTCAAAAGATACTGCTTTGACAGCATCTCTTGTCAACTATGTATTTAGACGTACAGATGAAACTAGAAATTGGCAGAACCGTATGTTTAACTGACCCCACAGCTCGGGAGGAGTATGTTTACACAAACTCAAGGCTATCTTTTGGTTCCAGGCCAGCACAGGAAAAAAAAACTATTAATAATTTGCAGAGGTTTATACTTTTGCTTCAGAGCAGACCACTATTTGAAATATAGATAATATTTGCAAAATGCTTGTAATAAAACCCCCAGTTTAAAATTTTCCCTGGAGAAGTACTGGTAGACAGCAGCAAGCTCACAACAGGAGACTTTTGTGCACCCTTCCACGCCTTCAGAAAATTTAACTACCCATACAGAATCAGCTACCCGATTCTTGAAAGGAGTGGTATGTAACACTCCTTTGACTTGCATTAAGTCATGCTAATTTAAAGAACATAATTCTGTTTCTTGTCAAGAGTTCTCCATTGTGTTCAAAAACTCAAAGCACACTTCAGTAATAGGTATCTGTACTCTGCTTGGTGTGAAGCTGATGTAAAACTGTCACCTATAGAAAATGCCAGAACAAATAACACAGCCACCAATGAGAGGGTGACCCACAGGGCACAAGGTATAACAACGTGCCGTAAAAGGGGTAAGCTACACACCATTATGTTGATGTTGCACGGCTGTAAGATGAATAAAATCAAGTGAAAATGGCTATGAATTTCTGTCTGGTAAGGATCAGTAGTAGGACAAAATGTATTTAATGTCTTCATTAACAACCTGGAAAGTGTAAAAAAATTAATGAAATTTTCAGAGAAAACTAATGTTCTGTTTCTGCAAACATCTGTTCATGTAGATTTTCAAGGGGACCAATTATTGTCTTCAGCGGGATTACTCCCATACACACAATTACACTTAATTTAGTTCTGCCAAGATCAGGGACAATACTAGAAAGATCTCAGATTGCTACACAGGAAGTGAGAAATAATCCAAGCAAGTTCAGATAATTATAGCTGTGGCTAAGAAACTGCAAACCAAGATTTAGACACAACAAAACCAACCAAATACAAAGGAGTTGTACAAAGTTGTTCTAAAGGAGCAGGAATAAGAAAGCCTGGCATCTAAACATCCAACAATACTTTTAATCTGAAAAGTCTTTAAGCATATACCTTAATACAGCAACAAAACAGGCTAACAAATTTTAGGATTGATTACTCAAAAATTTCCTGGAGCAAAGAAAAATCTTTCCATAAGGCTGTTTTATAGTTACTTTGGAAATACCATTCTCTGGTGAGAAAATATGGACCAAAAAGCTCAAATAGGAAAAAAGCAACAAAAATGATCAGAAGGAGAACTGTTTTATGAGAGGAAATTATGTCCTCTGGTTAGCAGACATCATACATCATTTTTTTCAAGTGATGACTAAGCAGGATATGGCCATAGCTGCCTACAATAATTCCATAGTGTAAACATCAAGACAACAGATGATTTATTTAAAGTGGTTCAAGTGGGCACAGCTAGGAATAACAGGAAAAAATAATGGAAAGAGATTATGCAGACTAGAAAGAGCATTTCTGGCACTGAATCATGTAAAACTGTACAAGATCAAGGCCAAGAGTCTCATCTTCGAGACGCTGAGACTAAGTGGAACGAAGCTGCGACAAACTGCGGGATGGACAACGTGGTGACTGTGTGGAACTTCACAGCGCTGCAGTGATTTGTCATGGCATGGACCTTACGCACCCTGTCGCCACAGCATTAATAATACATTCAGAATAATTTACAACGTACATGAGAAATGAAATTGGTGACTTATGTTTTCTGGATCATAGTTTAATAGAGATAATGATTTATTCTTTTTTGTAGAAATGTGAGTTCATCGAGGCTGTTGAACAACAGGCTATCAAAAGAACTATATAACATTGCACATACTGCAAAAGCAATTTCAAGATAGTGACTTAATAATGACAGCACTGAGAGAACTTTTCTCTAAATCTAGGATTTACTGTTGTTTCAGTGGTAGGTCATCAGACACAGCAAGACCTATGAAATGACAGGAAAGTGAAGTATATAGTAAAACTTGCACATTTCCAGTTCTTACACTTTTTTTCTTTATTTGCTGGTCCTGAAGTCCCTGACGTGTTACTGACTCTTGGGAAAAGCAGGGCTTTCTTAGCTTCACTGATCCATTCTCTTCAAGGCCTGTTTTGCTGCTTACACTGTTTCCACAGTTTTAGCTCTTTAATTCAGCACCACTGATGCTTTTTTTCCCGTGTTGGTGATCAGTGGCAGTTGGTAAGAGCCTCAGCAATTACAGGCAGGCTTACCCTCGGCATAGGCCTGCCGTGGAAAAAATTAAGATCAAACAAAAAAGGAAATCGAAAAAACAGAAGTGGAATGGAAAATAATAGAGGAGATGATGGAAGAGATGAAGGAAAAACAACAAAGCAGGGAAAGGACCATAAGCAAGTAATGAACAGAGGAGAGCCTGGTGAGAGGCTGGGCGCTTCATAAGAATAACAGAGTTAGACAAAGTAGTCTGGAGAGCAAAACAGGATGAGAGTGAAAGAGAGATGGTTGAGAAGAAAGGAAGAGCAGATCCTTTACGAACAGTGTAAGACAGATCCATCAGATCAAATTAGACCACAGGAACAGCAGCAGAGTAAAATAAATAAAAAGTAGAAGCATGAGAGAACAGAGGAAGTTGAGGAATAGTGAAGTGAAAGCAGAGAAATGAGATCTATCAGCTAGAAGGTAAAAATTCTGGCAGTTGTTGGCAGCTCTGGCTTTCTTTGCTTTGCACAAGTTTCTTGCTCTCTCAGGCAATGTACTTCCACTAGGGAATACTCTTTCTCAAACCAACTTCAGAGCTCACTGATAGTTCTTGGTGCTCAATTAACACAAACTTAGGAAGGTTCAGTTAGGTTGGAGCCTCCTCGAGATAATCTTTTTTAGGGTATGCTCAATAGCTACCTTTTTAGTAATACTGGCTTAACAGAAGTAGTGCAACCTCCTTAACATTGGCACAGATAGGTTAGTCAGCAAATGCATCAAAGCAATGAGGTCTCATTAAAAAGAGAAATGCATTATGTCTGCAGGAAGTATCTTCACGCACATTTACATTAGGAACTGTGTAAGTGTTTCAATGACTTGCATTTCCTCACTAAAAGTCGGTTATCAGTATTAAAAAAACTATGTATAGATCAAGCTGAGGAGCAAAGAATGATAAGATTTGATACAAGTTTTGTTGAGCAGAAAGATTTTAAATACTGTATAAAGCATAATAGACCTCAAATTGTATCCAGTAATGAGATTTAATATAAATTTGGTTCAGTACCTAGAATCTCTGATAAATCTGAGTGAGGAATTTCAATAACTTACATGTGTGCTATAAAATCCTGTTAAGTAATATCACTATAAAACTATCAAATGAAATATCTTATTTGAATATTGACTATAGACTGAATATTAAATAAAAATCAAAATTCGAAACCCCCTTTTCAGAACTGGATTTTTTTTTAGAGTTATGCGTCAACATTAAATACAGTCTAACAAACATACCTAGATTTGCTGAACATGAGAACGGAAAAGTTAAACAGAGGAACAGAATATGGATGGCCCAATAAAGTAGAATTATATTACATGCCTCTGTAATATACTTTGAGTGCTATTTATCCCTAAAGGTAGAATACTCACAGGTTTTCGAGTTGGAGTAACTTGAACAGAATGATAAAATTCTGGTTGAACTCGGCTGCTTTTCTTGATTTTTCTTTTTCTTACAGAAGTTTCCTGCTCACTTAGGTGGTGAGCTTCCACTATAGGTTGTGTTTCCTCAAGACGAGCTGCTACACGTCTTCTAGCATGACGAGGACTTGATCTAAAGCCCTGTAACAGAAAAAGCAATCATCGTGTTTGACATCTCCCAGAATGGAGCCTTGTAACAACAGAAAAATCATACAGGATCTTAACAACAACTTGAGGTACAAGCATGCTCAAATTAATATAACGTCCATGTATACTGCATGTAACAATAAAGAGATGTTGCCAAGTGCTGTTGATATCATATTTGGTTTATATTTCTCAATTATATGTTTTATTGACACAGCTATTGGCAGCAACTCCTGTTGCTTTTCTTTATAAGCTCACACTTTTAGTTATTTATAACTAAATAGTTCTAATTTAAAATCTATCATTAAAATTTTCCAGGTTAAATCTTGGCCTCGTGAGAAATTGTTTTAAGGAGTGTAAGCTGAAAAGGTGTATTTTTTCCTGAGAGTGACAGTGAAGAAAAATTGGTAGCTGGCAACACTTAATTATGACTGACAGTTCTTGTTAAGAGTTCTGATGCTACTAGATTTGGGGGAAGACCTTACCATTTGGAATAAAATAATTAAGACAGAGTGCTGTCTTTTGCTGTTATCTGAGAAATACATGTATATTTGGCCAAATTAATAAATTTGGGAAAAGCTGCCCTTCACAAATGCTATTTAGAGGCTTGCTGTGAAGACCTCTGAGCATCATCCAGAATGTCTCATAGCCTTACAGAATTTCATTCCTTTAATGGCAACACGTATCATGTAGCCCCTGTACTGCTACCTGCAGAGCATTTACAATGAGCCCTCCCTCATTTCACCCAGTCCCCTCATGAGCATGCACAAGCCTGCCATGCGTCATTTGTACTGAATACAGTGTTGGTTGATATTAAAACTTGGCCAGGTTGTAAATAAGAGTTTAATTCATGTCAGTTTTCAGAATAAGTGAGCCAAATCTATGTTCTTTGTGACAGTCTGCAGTTTAAGGACTACATTCCCTTTCAAATCCAGGAACAGATGCAACAATTCCTAATTTTCTACCTTCTTATTTCTTATAGTAAAATATCTCCTCTGAAGTCCTTATGCAAGCGACCCAGCACTCTAGAAATGGCTAATCCATATAAAGAATCAAACTTCTGCAAGGTGGGATTTTAGTGAAAACTGCAGAAATCTATGCTGTAAATCTAAATATCCTGAGTTCCTGCAGCTGAAAACTAGTGGGAGCAATACATTCCATATAAACCTGCTGTTATTTTTTTCCCCTTTCCCTTACCCTCTTGGGTTTTGTGTTTTGTTTTGCTTTTTTTAAATTTTGTTTTATTTTAATTGGGGAATCAGCATAGAAAAGTTATGCTAAGATGTTGTTATGTTGGTAATTTAAAGCAATCAAAAGTCAGAGGTATGGCGCTCTGCAAATTTGATTTACTCCTCTAAAGTTCATGAGACTGCAAGGGAAGAGAGCTGCAGCCTGTTCTGGGCACTCTGACAGACAGGCAGCTGTTTTCATTATTGAAAGGTGTGCTCCATTAAGTAAATATACCCCTAAATAGCCAAAACACACAAACATATATTTACATACACATGCCAGTAATTGCTACAGATACACATTGCATGCAACAGATGATGTGAAAAGGTTGAAGAGCCAAGGTGCAGTATCAGGTGAAGTAACTTCCAGGTAGCAACCTTCTACTCCTGGACACTGGACAAGAGGGACAGGAATAGAGCCCAACTCTCCCTAGTCCATCTGGGAGGTTCATGTACGTGCTGCATCAGGGCTATGAAGTACATACGATGGAAAGATACGGCCAAAATTTCCTGAATACTTTTTATGATCCCACCTATTCTACTGAAGCAATAGTCATTCAGACTACACGTACGGCCAGACTTTGGCTCCTTGTATCTTAACAGAAGCAGGACCCTGTCCATATCAACCAACACAAGCAATGAAGTGACAGCCACTGCAGCCAGCAGACCTGCGCGGATTTAGGAAGATCTCTAAACATTCATAGATGTAGATCTGTGAGATATTCTGTCGCTCTCTTGCAGTAGGAACGCTTAGTGCCTCATTTTCTTTCTATACTGGGAAATAGCTGACGGATACTTACAATATATCATTTAACGTGATACTGGGACTGTTCAGGGTGACATGGATAAATATAATATGGGGAGCCTACTATTACAGAGCTTACTTCTTGTGGAAATTTTCTTTTACAAAAAAATGTTACTGTGCACCAGGGATTATTCCATAGTAAAATACTCCTTAAGAGACCAAAATACCCAGCAAATCTATTCTGAGTTCTGAAATCAGAAGAGATTTTCTAAATGTGAAATGCATTATGATTCATTTACAGATGATGGCTACTGGCCGAAGCCTGGTAATATACCCTACGCTACAGCTGCTCCCTCACCATGCTCCCATCCCCATTAGCTGGATAAAACTCTTTGGGAAAGTATGTTTATATAACAGAAGAATTTGGTAGAAGCTAAGCAGCTCTAAAAGTGCTTAGAGACGCATGCCAAATAGGGATTTAAGTATGTGGGTCTCTGCCTGAGTGACTGCACCTCAACATACTTCAGGGTTTACTGATTGAGTATTATGCTTCAATATGAAAACATCGCTTGTGAGTTCAAGAAAAGTCTGTTTATAGACAATGCTTCTCCTTTGTATTTTCTGTATTTTTCTCTTTTGCTGTTTATGGCTAGCAAGAAAATGGGGTCTTTATCTCTTTAAGAGCTCATCTGCTTCTGTTTGCTGACGCTTATTCTTCACTTGAAGTCATAATCTGCCTGCAGCATCACAAATGATTGCTCTGGGGAGGATTACAATGCAATAAAGGCAGAGGATCATGATTTCAGGTGGAAAATTAATTCCGTATCAACAAAGATAACGTTACAAGGGCAGAGTTCTCAGACCAAAACCCAAAATGCTTACTCATTCCTGAAATGAGACTTGGCCAGAGCAAAAACCCAAATCCGGAAAATTTCAACATTTGGTACTCAAGAATGAAGACAGGAGTCAAAAGTGATGTAACGTATGGGAGCTCAAAGCAAGACTGGAATGGCCAGTGATTCCTTCTCAAAGGTGAAATGAACAGACACTCCTTGTGTCATCTGTGTTATTTATCCTTCCTCTGAACCCAAAATTGAACACGTGTAATACTATTACAGCAATTAAAATTAAAAAATATGAAAATGACACAAATACCTGTTTGATAAAGAGCACGCTATTTTAGATGTTAAGCCAGCGCTCACAGGAGAGCAGAAAAGAATTACAAAATACTCAGGGATGCACAGTACAGCACCTGAGACCAAATCACTGAGCAAACGCTACAGATTTTAAAATCACGCTGGCAATACAATGAGGTTGCTGTAACACCATTAAGCAATTTGCAGTTTCCGGTATCATGTGAATGCTGTGTCACTGGACGGTGACAAACCTCTTCTTGTTCTTTGCATCAAGAGTTGCTCATTCCCTACTGCCTGACTCATTTTTATGCCTGTACAATTTAGACACAAGGCAAGCCAAACAAATAAGACTTCAAATATATACTTTTAGAAAATCTGGTTTCTTCCAAATACTAAAATAACTGCACAAAGAGCACAAAATTTACACTACAAAGTATTTTTCCTTAAAGAAACAACTTGGATGACCACCAGAACCCATTTTAGATATCACAGAGGAAGACAAGAGGCAAACAGGGATTATCTTCTTTTCAAAACCATCTGTGCACAGCCTTCTAGTTAGTCTGTTTGAATCCATGAAGACTGATCTTCCCAATCATCCTCTACAGCCAGTGGGAATAGAGAGGTGTCTCTAGAGGCCAGTGCAGGGCCAAAGCCTGGTTCACCCACACTCAAGAGAGCTTTTCTGTGTTTGGAAAAAGGCTGGGGAGATCAGCCTCTTTTGACTGAAATTAATCTTTGTGAATTAATCCTTTCTTCTCTTAAAATGTTTTTTTTCTGGAATGATGTGTGGTAATATTGAAAGGACCTGTTGCGTCTGTTTTTACACCAAAACCAACAAAGAGTGTTGCAAACTTGGGCGCTGCATGCCAGAGAGCACAACCCAGCGGCTGTGTAAAATTACCTCCATGGTAAGAGGTTCTTTAAAAAAATACCTTCTTATCCAGCCAGATTTTAACTTCACACCTCTGATTCAGTGACTGATTTATTGTATATAGAAACACAGTGTGGGATTCCTCTGACCGAAGCTCAGCAGACCTCCCCTCCCTGGGTTCACTTTCAAGTCACTGAAGTCAGCAGGTCAGATGAACCATCCCTGTACAGCACCTCTTTGTCTCCATTGGCCATGAAGGGAGCCCAAGCTGACGACTTCACTCATAGACATCTATACTGTGAGTATCCAAAATTAGATAGGATGGATCAGACCATGATGACTAGGTTTTGGTCTGCCTTCAATACAGTATTCATCATTCCATATATATTTAATCATCAGAGTTCCTCTTATTTCCTCCTTCTACATGAAAGAATTCCACTGTCTTCTATCACTTGTTTTTTGGGTGAGATTTTTACATGTCCGTATTCACAGACATCACTGTTGCTGGATCCCCATAATTCAACACGGTGCTCTTATAAATTTGTATTACTGCTATATAAAATAGTATAGCATGTTTTTCTGTTCTGTTTAAGTATTTCCCATCCCATATTCTTTTCTGATTAGGCTGTACACCTGAAAGAGGTCTTCACTGAATTGTCAAGAGTAATTCAAAAGGCCCTTTCTGGAGACCATAAACTTGAAAATTAATAAAGTGGATAAATGGCTTTCCTCTGTAATATATCCAGCCTTGCATTTATGAACATCGCGTGTGTTCATTCGCCCCATTCTTCAGAATTTCTTCAGTATGGTCTCGTATTTGATAAACAAGTATGTGACACTCTACAATGCTTGTTATGTTTTTTGCCTATTCCCATTTGTTAATATAAAAAACAGGATTTTGAAACTTCCAGAAAAACTTGTCTAAAATGCTTTTTTTATTTACAGATGAGGATGTTTTGGATGATGTGTTGAACCTTTTTCTTTCGCTTTCTTAGTTTTTCTGTATCTCTTTTTAATTCTTTGTCTGAAACTTTAAGAGCACCATAGGAATACATCAATGCTATCCGATGTGTGCATTATTGCTTTAGTGACATGAATCTTTGACTCCTCCATCCTTTCCATGTGTGATTGTATTAATTCACCAGGTCCTTTTCCCCTCCACTCTGGTTTCTACTATCCCTACTGCCTTCATTATATGTTATCTATTATGTTTATGCTTGATAAGAAACCATATTAATTCTTTATTTTTTTCCAGTGTTTAAGTATTTTATATAGAATATATGGGGTGATGGAATTCTAATCTTGGAATCCAACCTTTCCAGACAGTATGTGCTTTCAGAGTCACTAAAAATTAACTTCGAGACAAGTGACAGTGCATTATCTGATGTTCAGCTGAAGTCAACAGAAGTCTTTGCATTAACTTAGTGGACGCTGGACTGCAGCCCAGTTTACCTTCTGGCAGAACTTCAGTAAACCACAGAAAAAGCGCTAGCTAGCATTAAACCACAATTCAGCACACTGGGAGGAATGACAACAGAACTGAACTATGTTTGCAAATGCCTTTACAGATATTTGAGTGAATCCCATAGATTAAATGCACATTTGCAAGGGCATTAGTGAATATCAAAGCCAAAGGAAGCTCACATAGGATATCTAACTTCGTGTGTTTGCTTTTAAGGTTTTTGACAGTGGTTGTGTATGCATGAGAACTGACATCTATTACCATTGTGAATTAATGGCCTCAAGAAACAGTCTCTGAATTGTCAGTTACTGCCTGTTTAAAGCTTGGAAACTTTCATGTATATGCAACCTACAACATCTTAGGGCCTGGAGACATTAGTATGCATAGTATCAAAACCGTTCTCAAGATGCCAGAGTTCTCAGCTGTTTTGCAGCCGGGCTGAAATAGAATGAAACCCTGTAGCTGAAGTACCTACTTGAACTAAAAAGGCAGGTTTAATTAAATAACTTTATTGTATCAAATTCCCCTGCAAGCTGAAAAAGAGAAATTTGAGAGTCTTTCTACTGCACATATAAACACATATACATGCATCTGTATTGTAAGAACAGTTTTAAAGTAAAAGTGACCAAGATTGCATTATTTCCTTTCTTCTCCCATATTAATTTCCATCCCAAGTATCCTCAGTTTACAAACAAACAAAAAAACCACTGCAACATTTATTTAACTGCCAGTTCTGCAAGTTCAACCCAAAATCCAGGATTCAAGTTATGTCCTCCAAACTATTTATACATCCTCTCTAACAGCAAAGATTGCTAGTCAAACTAGGTCTTTGTTTTCTGTAGCAGGAAGATTACCTACATTCACTCAGTTTATTGTTTCACAAATGCACAAGGAGGAAGCAACTGCATTTGCTCTTTCTTGATTCTATCAGGTCTCAAAAATATGAGTGCAACCTTTTTTTTTTGTGGTTGTCTTGATCTTTTTTTTTTTTTATCTTAGCTAGGGGTTACTCCTATAAAGATCTGAATCAAGATTTAAAACATCAAATGTAAGATTTTACATTCAATTTCTCATTCCAGTCCCTCATTAACAAGCTTTCACTGATGCTTCTTTGCATGCTTTATATTTATTTTAGGAGATATTATTCTTATCTTCTAAAACCTAAACTCTAAGCAGTGCTGGAACCATTCTCAGATACTGAAGACTGTGATTTGGCATGTGTCATATTCCAAGATAAGTCCACACATTCAAAGGGATTAAAACCAATTGTCTTTTACATAACCTGAACAAGATTACTTTTTCAACTGAGTTCATGAAAAACAACATCAATAACCTGCTTTCCAGTTCCTAAGGGGGCCCCCCAAGTGTATACATACGAGCCCTTGTGTGAACCTAGGGTTTAGATGTGAATTTAGAACACAGTTTTTAAACCATGCTGCATTACACTACTGTTTTACATGATGTGTTTGTTTTTTCCTGTCATAAGGTTAGGTAAAAACCTGTCAAAGCAGGTAAGCTGTAACAGTAGGAAAATCTGATGATGTGTAAGCAAATAGCAAAACAGCATCCCCAGTCATGCCTCAAGATACCCTTTAAATACTCTTCCCTGTCCAACTCTATAAACTGCAGAAGCTGGCCTGTTCTCCAAGCAGTCGTATCATTCTCTGACAAGAAGGCTTGCAGCCCTCCACGGCCGCCTTGCCTTTGCGATGGCTTGTCCCAGTTCCTTCCCTGTTACCTCAGGGCACCACAAGGCTCCAGTAGGAACAGAACAATTATTTAAGAACAAAAATAAATCAAGAGTACTGCTTGATCAGTGGTCTGCAAGGGAAAGTTTAGTTTAGAATATACTAGCACATTCCACAAGCATGTCCCCCTTCCACCCCTGCTTCCTCTGTTTTCCATCTCATCACTTCTCCTCAGCTTGGGTAGTGTATGGTATACATTTGCCATCAGGAATTAACTTTAAATATTAAAAATAGAATAAGAAGAATAAGAAGTAACGCATAGATTGCTAAACTACGCAAGTGCTGCCTAATATTTAGTACAAAGAAATGACTCTCCTCTGTCCAGTGTGCTTGTTTGAAGTGCAAACTGGTGAGAGAATTTATGCCACTGCAGCATGTGGAGATGGGTCTGCACTTTGTCAAGCATCAAATAGATGCATAACTTATGAGACACTTAACAGACATATACTAAAAAAAAAAAAAGATACTTAGGGTGGAATTCAGATATCTATTAAGATACCTAGATTCAGATACCAACACCGTAATCGGAACAGGTCTCTCCTTCAGGAGCTACTAGTCTAAGCTCCCATTATAGCCAAAGAAAAATGTAGTCAATACATTCAGTGAAGCCTGAAGAACTGCTCAGCTCATCCTGAAGCAGACACCTACACTAGGTCAGCTGAGTAGCTCTACAGACTATAAACTGTAAATGCTTACAGCGAACTTATCTTGCTGTGTAAGAAGATGCTGGTTTTGCAAAGTCACTTTCCGATTGCAGCTGCACTTTACGTGCAGCAAGGTAGCTGCAGCAGAGCAGAAGGGAATGATGCCTCGACCTAGTTGTATCATTTTGTTCTCTCTAGAACAAAGAAGGAGGATAAATATAATGCCTCAATCTGACATGATTACACATTTCAGTGTAGCTAGTGCTACCAATTTAGATAATCATAAATTAAGTCTTCTAAGAACTGTGTTTCACTTCCAGTCTGCTCTACTATTTACCCTGCCATCCTGAAGCCGAGTGCTGTATTTGAGCAGCTGAGTGGACAGGGGTGATAAGGACGTTGGCACAACTTCCAAGAAATGTGTCTTTGCCCGAATGTCAACTGCAGTTAGTTTCTATAGCTGATGTAGTGTTTTCACACTTCAGCCATAACTCATGTTTCATTTCCGTTGATGAGTCAGGAGCACCAAACCACTGACTCTCCTTGATGCAAGGCAGTAGGGCACAAGGGAGCACAGTGGGGACTCAGGCACTTTGGACAGCAGAAATATCCAGATAACAGGTACCCAGGCTCGCAGGTGACACCTCTCCTGTGAAGAAAGGTTGAGACAGTTGGGGCTGTTCAGCCTGGAGAAGAGAAGGCTGCAGTGAGACCTTATAGCAGCCTTCCAGTACCTGAAGGGGCCTGCAAGAAAGCTGGAGAGGGACATTTTACAAGGACATGTAGGGATAGGACAAGGAGTAACAGCTTTTAACTAACAGAGGGCAGATTTAGATTAGATATGACAAAGCAATTTTTTACTATGAGGGTGGTGAGGCACTGGAACAGGTTGCCCAGAGAAGTTGTGGTTGCCCCCTCCCTGGCAGTGTTCAAGGCTAGGTGGGATGGGGCTTTGAGCAACCTGGTCTAGTGGAAGGTGTCCCGGCCCATGGCAGGGGGGTTGGAACCAGATGATCTGTAAAGTCCCTTCTAGCCCAAACGATTCTATGATTTTGTGAACTAGAAGCACAAGGAATCGGCTCAAAACCAGCCAGCTTTGCTAGCACTAGGTCAAGATCAGCCATATCACCTGTGAGCCTGATGACCTGCTCAAGCATCCCTGCAGCACAGCGCTGAGTCCTTGCCCAGGGGAGCTGGAGGGGCCTGAGCGTGCCTTCCTCAGAGCCTGAGGCCCCTCCGGACCGCAGAGCATGGGCAGGCTGAGAGGCCACGGCTCTGCGTGGTGCCTACTCACATTTGACACGGCCAGGCCAGGTCAGCTGAATTGGATCCTGCACGAAAACAGCAAGGTGACTTCACCCTGTGCTCTGCGTGGCTCTTCCATAGCACATCCAAAGTGCCTCTCCTTAAAAAATCTGGGAGAGGGAGAGTGTGAGTGACGTCCCCAGGCCCTAGGAAAACACATGTAACAGCCCAGGAGCAGAAGCAGCCTCAGGGCTTGTACTACCCTGTTCACGTGGTGGTTTCTTTCATTTAATAGCCTCAGCCGAAAGTGCTGAGCTGTTGCTGAAGGGGCATCCACAACCTGATCTGTCACCCTAATAATGTAACCACGGTAACAGAGAAATCAGTGTAGATGGTTAAGCTTTTCTGAGCTGTATGTGATCGACAGACCCCTGCACAATCCTTTCTGTTCAAGAACAGTTTCTACAGCAGATGTGGTCACACATGTGCTCACCACAAGTATGACCTCAGCTATTTTAATTCGCAGTTTCGATCTCAGGTTAGTTTCAGCCAAAAAGCAGTAGCTAGAAGTTCCCGTTCTGTACATGTGTGCACTGTGGCTGCTAACAGACGGATGCCGACAAGCCATGCTCCACTCGGGTCCCCGTGAAACCAGGGCTCTGCTTGCTTGCACCAGGAATGTGCACTGTAACTGGCATACAACACAACTGAAGCTGCAACCTCATCTAAAACACACATTTCCAGAGATAATGGTAGATACTGAGAAGCCTGAATATGTAAATACTTACATGATAGCTAGGAAGTTGTTGACATAACTGTATTAACGGGAAACTACTAAGAAGAACTTTTCTTACCTACCGGATTTTTACGCAGTGGTTGTCCCTATCCTGTTAGACGGCTGTGAGCGTGTCTTCATTTATAATGCAGGTCCTGATATGCAATGTGTCGAGACCATGCCTTATCACTGATGTGGACTGTGACACAATGTCAGTACTTTATCGGGCGACTGATGGAGCTAAGAGGAGATCCCCTCAGCATTTCAATGTTCTGCACACTGTCAGAAGCCATCTTCTTCTTCTGAATAGAGAAGAATAGAGACGCAGGCAACCAGACAGCCACAGAAATATATCCAGCATTTCTACACTACACTTTAGTGCAAAGGTACACTGAGTAGAGGTACCTGAGTTAACTCCTCTGGAGGTAGCTCAGGAACCCAAGCGGTCTTGCTGCAGCAGCCGGGGAACTGCCATATATTGTGTGATACAATTGCCAAACAGGCTATTTCTCAGCATAGACTGGTGCTTGCTGGGCTATCTAAGCACAGCACTGCGGTAAATAAAGCTGACAAACAGTGACGGGCAGACGACGTATAGTAAGCAGAATCTCAGTGGTACCTAGTCTGCCATATAACAGCTCAGTGTAACATACTCTCTCTGGGCCACGTTATTGGACACGTTATGAAAAATGGATAGAAGGATTTGTCCTTATACAGTGTAACCTGTATTTATACCCCTCCATTCATTCCTGTACATAAGTGCTTTCATACATCTAAGAAAACAATTTATTTTTGTCTCTGATTTATTTTCTCTTGAACCTGTTCCTTAACTCTAATACGGCTAATGGAAAAACAGTTTAAACATCCTGGGGGGAAAGTGTGTCAAACACAAAGGTAAAATATTTTCAGGCTGATTCAGCTCCGTGAAGACAAAGAGACATGCTTTGAATAGGTGAATGAATGTGTTTTTCTGCCTGGTCCTGTACATTTCTGTTGCTCCATGAATGCACTCCCTCCAACCGAACAGAAGACTCAAATTCAGCTTGGAGGGTCTGCTGATTTCGCTTTCCACTGGAGCTGTACATATCTGGAGCAGTTTATAAATAACTGCAATGCTCGGGATGAATTCTGGTGCGACTCTTCAAAGACTATTCATTATTGTTTTGTAGGATATCTAGAACTGTATTTTTAGGCAACTGTCTCACAATCAGCCTTGGAAGGGGGATGATTATGGCAAAGGTATGCTTAGGGATAAATTTATGAACACTTTTTCTGGGCATCAATTGTTGGCAAAGTCAATATATACATTTACCAGAGATTGTTGTACTATAGTTTTGCATCCATTATACCGTAATGGATGATTTAGCAAATTCATTTGCTCTTAAAAATTGTCATCAGTCTTGGCTGACCCATTTCACTACCAGTCGTCACAACAGTAGACTGAAAATGTATAACCTTGTAGTGACTGTTCAGTATACTAAGAAGAAAATGCGGGGTCTGCAAAACTCAAAGGACCAAATGTTATTCCTCTGCTACAGCTGTGGTTAATATATGCTGCCAGCCCTCCCAAAGAGTCTTTTCATGAAGTGTCAACTCCTGTTTGCCTTACTGGTGTGTCTAGCCCCACCAGACATGCACCTGGATTATGTGAAGTCAGAATTTACAGTGGACTGTAAAACTTCTACAGATTTCCTTCCTAGCAGGTTTATACCAGTAGATCTCAGTGGAAGCATTCTCACAGGAAACTCACCCAAAATACATGAGTCAAAATTAAATAAATACAAAAAGATACAGTATTGCTCCTGACTACCCACTGACACCTTCAGTTCCTGAAACTTTAAGAGCATACTTCAATCATACTATTTCTAATCTAAAAGGTAAGATACAGGAAAAACGTAAAGCTCAGAAAAAATTTCAGGCAAAAGATTTATAAATCTAGTGATTTTTTCCCCCCCCCAGTACTATGAAAATCATCAACTACTGGTTTAGCAATTAGCACAATTATCCCTTCACAATCTCGTAAAAAAAACACCATTTAAAAATCCTGAATGAGAACCTTCCTTTTCAACAATCCTTATGCCCAAATCATGAGATTTTAAGAATTACACCATTTGGATTAATTCCTTCCAGCTTAAGGGCCAGAAGCTTACTTCATTTTTAATTGGAAGGTAAAAAGGTCACATAATCCCATGGCTCCAGAGGGTTAGAGAATAAGGAAAACTAATTCAGAAAGAAATTTAAATCACAAGGAGCAGCAACACTAACACGTTAAGCAGTGCCTTTAAATTGTAACGTACAGAAAACACTCAAACTTTTTTGTAAGCTACTAAACATTTAAACATATCAAGCCCAAGCCCCCAAAGTACTCAGAGAAAATTCCTACACTTCATGAAAAACCAAACTTATACAGGGAGCACAAGAAGAATTAGGTCAGTGAATCACTGATAACATTCAAATTTTTGAATATACAAGCTATAATAATAATAATTTAAAAACCCAACATAGTCCCTGTTTTGGTAAAACTCTCACTGAGTTACATTGTTACTTTGGTGTGGTTTTGGCTGAGCACAGACATTCATTCTACAACTGATTCTCAAAATAAACAAAGAATATTGCAAATAGCTACATCAAAGTCTCATTTGTCATGTAAGCAATGAATATTTCTGTTGGAAATTTACTTGTTTTCTTTTTACAGCCATGGCATATCTAGGTCTCCCTCAGACTGGAAACATTAAATATTCTGGGTGCGATTTCTATGTGACTTCATGGAATATCTGTAGTACCTGGGGGATGGAGGGAATCTTAAGAGCAGTTATAATCATAATAAACTTAAAGGACTGCAATAAAAAAATAGACCTGACAAACTTCAGATGGTAGTAAATGAATGTAGGGGGGAGGCAGAAACACCACTGTATCATCTCAGGAAACTCTCAAGTCTTCTTCCTGGTTAATTTTTCTGTTATGAAGCATCATTAACAAAGACAGACTTTAACCTACTTTATATTCGTAATGATTCATGCAAATTTACCTCCTTCTGAGGCAGGGGGTCAAGTGTTTAAGTTCACTCTATAATGAGTAATACCTGCATAGACTTTTGCAGTATAATAATGAGGCATGTTTCGCAGAGACATGCAAAATCAAGACCCACAAAATCACACAAACTATTCATGGATTCAATTCACCAGTGGCATACAAAAACAAGAACAAAAGAGCTGATCAGGATCGTAAATGCATTTTCAAATTTACCCTCCCATAGTATGGTGTCTTATTTTTTAATATGGGGTTCAGTACTACGGGAAAGGGATTAAATAGTTCTCACTGTATACAGACAAGGACAATGTAGGCATGCACCATGAGAGCTGTGGCTCTGGCAAAGAACCTCAACATAAATCTGCTACACATCTATTTTTTTCCAAATATAAGGCTTTCCTGGCAGGCAGCCAATCATGCAGGAATTGCCAACTGTTCTGTAGATAGGGCATTATAATTCTCTGTGCAATGCCACTAGACCACCTGCATCTTCACGTGTGATGTAAGTCGGATTTGAACCCAGCTCTCAGGAGAGGAATGCCAACCCGCTGCTATTTACTACCAACCTATTTTTCATTATCTTTTATTATCATTAAGAAACACCATTTACAGCTGCACCTGACAAACAACTGAGCAAGTGAAAGCTAGCAGAGGGACCTTATGCTATAGAACTTGGAGTTGAGATGTTCTTATTTTTTGGGGGGAAGGGAGGGGGAATTATTCAAAGCCCATATTTTCATGTATCATGCTTTGCTTTCATCAGCATCTTAGTGGAGTTGGAAGTGCATAATGTTTTGTGCTGATACAGAATGAGAATGTCAAATTCTGTTTCAGATAATGCTGCTAATATTTGCATGGGAGTATGCCTGTAACTTGTTATTAATCAATTAGGTTAGATTCATTAAAAGAAGGTTTTGGAAAATGAAAATTTAATTACGTCAAATGAGTCATCATTTTCTCTTAAGAATCGAAAGTCTATCATCAGATAACTAAGGGGAAAACACCTCCACTGCTTACTTAAAAGGGCAGTTTAGACCATTAGCTGTGGTGTTATTCTGTCTTAACAAAATGTAGAAAATTATGAAAGAATATAACAGTTCTTATTGTTTTATTCTAGCACATTTCAGCAAATGGAAACTTCTAGGAAATATTTTAAACGTGTGTCCTAAATGGGTGATATGCAAATAACCACATGCTGTACGAATAAAAATAAATGAATCACTTTGCAAACTTTGCAGTCTTGCGTTTTAAGAGTCACCGTACAGGATGACATGTATTTCAAAAGGCCCAGGAGTGAGAGAATTTTACATGGAAACCAAGTATTTCATACTGGAGGAACTAAGTCTTGAAAAAATCTTTTGACTTCCGGAGGGCCACATTTGTTTGTTCACTTTACTGCGGCACTGTTCAGTCAACAATAAAACCAGACTCTTCATGGTTTAAAGGTAGGACGCTCCCTGTGTCATATGTTTGTGACAGTGCATACAAATTTCAAAATAGTTAGGAGTTTAAAACGAATTGCCAATACAAACCACATTGCAAAAATGTATCCCATGCACGCTTCTGAAAACATTACTCATAACTGGGTAATTTTCTCACCCACAACTGGGTAAGTAAAAATGCACATAATTTAAAAAAAAAAACCCTATTTTAGTGCAAAACTCTCTCAAGGCTTCCAGAGGAGCAGGCAATGGCATGAAAATATGCCGTAAACCAATAGCAGGAAACCAGGCAAGAGAAGTATCTAGACAGGAGCTCTGCGGGGCAGCCTGGAAACAGAGTAAATGCTAAAACAAGTATTTTCCATAGTTTCCCAGCAATCACGCTCCTCATTCAGAATCCCAGTGTGGCGGTGGCTGGGTTTTGAGTGACACTTTTAGCACTGGCATGTAAGAGTTCTCCTGACCTGTGAATACAGAGCCACGAAACGAGCCGCCTGCAAAGCAGGCTCGAAGTCTGGATCCTTCTGGGATCTCCCGCGGCGGCAGCGTCCGAGCCAAGCGGGCAACTTCCCTGGCCAGGAGCAAGGCGCAGGTGAGGGCTGGCGGCAAAGCGAGCGAGCGGCAGCTCTGCAGTCGCACAACCGACCGGCTCTGCACGTAGTTACAGCACGGTCGATAACCGGGCTCGGGGCTGCTTTTGGACAGAGGGAGGTCTGGCTCGCACAGCAAGCACAGATTTTCTTGAAGTGACTGACTGCTTTGGAAATGACACAGATCAGCAGGCCGGTTAGGATAATGCGAATGAAGAGACGACGTTTTGTGTGGAAAAAAACAAGAGATGAAAGAGGACGTTATGTCTGTCATGCAAAACGAAAAGTTTGCTACGTGATTCCATTAACACAAAAGACCACAACGATATGTACTCAGTAAATAGAACAACTTCTGACCTTGAAATTGCGTGCTAAATAAATTACCTCAGAGCGAAAGTGATGAGTTCTCATGACAGCATCTGGAAGGGAAGCAGAAAGACACCCAGGCTGCACCCAGCTCCGCCGCAGACCTCGCCCCGGCGAACGGTCTCATCCAACCGCTCGCCCTTCGCCGCACGTTCCCGGACGCGGTCCGGCTCCCCCGGCAGCTCCGCCCGGCATGTGTATTTATTAATTCACGGGGAAGAAGTTCAGCACAAAGTTCCAGGGGCCGGGGAGGGCTGGGGGGGACGGGGGTTCCCCGGCGCCCCGCTTCCCGCCCGCGGGCCGGGGTTTCGCCGGGCGGGGGGGGGGGGGGGGAGGCAGGGCCGCCGCAGTCCCGAGCTCGGCTCGGGCTGTCCTCAGCGCCTCTGCCCGGCTCGGCTGAGGCGGAGGAGCCGCGGGGTGGGCCGGGGGCACCCCCCTTTCCCTCCCCTCCCCGCCCTCGGGGACGAGCTGCCGCCTCTCACCTCGGCTCCTTGAGCGACCCGAAAAGACGGATTTGATGGGATGCCTCGCCTTCTGGAGCCTGCGGTGCCAGCAGCAGAAGAATAAAATCGTGGCGATGGTCCCCAGCAGCAGCAGCAGCAAGAAGAGGACGCACTGGATGCTGTAGGGTCTCAGCAGCACCAGGAACGCCGCGGCAATCATGGCTCGAGCGGCCGGCCGCCCCTCTGCCTGCGCGGGTCTGCGGCGAGCTGCGAGGGGCCGGGCAGCGGCGGGGGGCCGGGCAGCGCCGGGTGGCCTCTCCCCCCGGCAGCTGGGCGGGCATCGCCGCCGGCACCGCGCCGCTGGAGCCGGCTGCCGGGCGGGGGGCGGCGGCGCGGGGGAGGGGGCGGAGGAGGAGCGGGAGGAAATTCAGGCCGTGACTCAGCAGCAGCAGCCGCCGCTGTCACGGTTGCCGCGGCGGCGGCTCGCCGGTCCGCTGAGCGCCCGCGGGCACCGGCGGGGCGGGGCCGGGCGCCGCATGGCAGCCGGCGCGGGCACGGCACGGCGGGGCGGGCACCGGCGGGGGGAGGAGGGAAGGGGCGGGGGGGAGGAAGGGGCACGGCGCATCCCGCCGCGGCGGGGGCTCGGCCGGGGCGGCCGGTGACATCACGCGCTGGAGCTGCTGCAGAGGGAGGCGGAAAATGGCTGCTGCCAGGTACCGGGGGCGGGGATCCCTGGGGGGGGGGGGGGGGGAGACGGGCTGCCCCCGCCGCCGCGGCGGAGGGCACCGGCCGGTGGGGCACGGCGACCGCCCGGGAAGGGGGAGGGTCTGCAGCGAGCCCGGGGCGCTGATCGCGGCCGGTTTCGCGGCGAAAGCGGCCGCGGGGGAAGGGATCGGCGGAGGAGCCGGCCGGGGCCGGGGCCGTTACCGAGCGGCGGCGGGCGCCTCCCGCTCCCCCCGCCCCGCCGCAGCTGAGGCGCCGCGCGCCGGCGGCTGAGGCGGGCGATGGCGGGCGCGCGGCCGCCTCCGCCGCTGCGTCGCTCCGTAACCCCCGAAGGCTGCTCCGGAGAACGCGGGCGCGGACACCCCCCCCCCCCCCCCGTACTCCTAGACGCAAAAAAAAATAATAAATCACGTATCCAGATACCGCTGCGCTGCGGAGAAAAAGTTGGGGTTAATCGGCGGCGGGATTCCCGCTCTGCTTCGCACGTCCTTGGTGTGAGCGCAGAGATCTGAGGGACGTGCCCGAAACTTTATGGAAATAAGGAAACCCCCCGTGCAAACATCGCAGTGACACTGAGATACTGCTGCTTTATGAAATGTTACTGCCTTTTTTTTTTTTTTTTTAAGAAAAGCGTATG
The DNA here is from genome assembly GCF_030867145.1 of Opisthocomus hoazin. NCBI lineage: Eukaryota > Metazoa > Chordata > Aves > Opisthocomiformes > Opisthocomidae > Opisthocomus > Opisthocomus hoazin. The sequence goes on along the minus strand of NC_134415.1, from coordinate 103,318,699 downwards.
TGCCAATTGAAATTAAACTACCAAAGCTGCAAGCTGGAAGGACAGAGGGCGAAATATATCTGTGGTAGCTTAAATAAGGACAGGAAAAATGATCTCTAGTCACCGAGCTAATAACGTTGTAACACTTCACTGCACCCTTGGTGTTAGGGAAGTCCATTTTCACTGAAAGATTCTCTTGGTGCCGGCTTGGGGGGGCTAAGGAAAGGAAGAAAGAAAGAAAAAACCCATGTTGGCTGTCAGGTCTATAATATTTCATTCTGGGAATTTTGCATCACTTCGTACTGTGCGCCAGTACAGTGAGCGAAACAGCCTGCGGCGTTACTTCGTCAGATGGGAAGTTGCTGCGTCGCAGCCCTTGGTTCAGAGCTCTCCCTCGCCGCCTGGGAAGCGACACATGGCGTAGGGCTGCGCGGCGTCACGTGGCGCGGCGTTGGAACCCTTCCTCGCACCGCAGCACACTGCAGTCAAACGGCCTTAACGCAGGTTACCTGGCGAGGGTTCAGACGGTGCGTGTTACCTCACGGTAACGTGGAGCGGGCCGGTGTGATCCCCCTCCCCGGGGGGCAACGCGCTGCCTCTTCGCTGCGGAGTAGACCACAGGAGCGGGAAACTTTTCGACGCCTTTCGCTCCGCACTGATGCATTGTTTCGGAGTGGGATGGTGGGGAAATGTAGCACCACGGTGGCTTCACGGTAGATGGCAGAGGACGGAGAGGGAACAGTTATTTTCACACGGTTGTCAGGTGACAGTGCATAGTAAATGTTTGACAGACAAATCTCTGATGTTGGCTTGTTAGTTTAAGGCTTATGGCTCTTCACTTCCAAGACTTAGAGCTCATTGGTGTCTTGAGGATAATTTTTGGCCAAAAGGATACAATAAATTTCATGACAACTGCTTTTTTTTTTTTCAAATGCAAAAAAGAGTACAGTTTAGTACAAGAAATGCTGACGTGATTTTTCAGAGAGCTACTGCTCCGGGCTTCTGAATCAGCTGTCTCCTGTGTATACCAAACTGCTGCTATGGCTTTCCTTACAGTCATTACTGCTCTGTGTTTGTTAAATACTGCGGGGCTTGGTAGTGTGGTGAATAAAGTTTAAGTTGCTGAAATTATTTCACATGAAAAATAAGCAAACTACATGTGGGTAGATTATTTTTTCCCCCAAATAGTAATAAATGGAAATTAAAAGAAGTTCTATGTGTATAGTATTTTAAATCTAAGCTTCTTTACAGAATGTTTTTCAGGGAACTTTTCATGAATCTTAAGGATGATAAACAGAGAAGAGAAACGGAATGAAGAGAGAAGGTTAAAACAAAACCTCTTGGCTGAGATTTTACCTCAGAAGGGGAATCCCAGCGGTGACGCTATTACAGAGAAGAGGAAGTGAAAGAAGGTAACAAAGTCTTGCAACTGACTGTGACAGGAGCATGTGGAACGGCAGGGGAGGTCAGAAAACAGATCTGAATTGTTGAGAGGCTGAATCAAGTCCAAAAGGGTTTTACAATCTAAGAAGGCAGCCGCTGACAGTGAAATAAATAAGGGGTACCGCTGCCTTTTCAGAGTACGCATGATGTGGCCGCACTTCTACGGAGACGTGAGAAGGTGGGAGGTAGCATCCTGCAGATGCTTGTTCTGATGGGGATCGCAGGGAAACGGAGCAGCCACGAAGTCACGGGCACAGCTGAAGTCTTCAGCAGGAGGCCTGGAAGCAGCCTTTCGCTTGAGCAGTGCTGAGGGAGGAGGTGGTGATATGTACTTGGGCAGAGGGATGGAGAGGGGAAGTTCTGCTCAAGAGACTCCACAGAAAAGAGGCAACCAGCAAACATTTGTAGTGGGAAGGGACAGGACAGGAGGATGTTTCTCTGGTTGCAGCAGCTCTTAAATGAAGCTGTGTACCTGTTGTGCCAAGTTGCATAAGGGAGGGGAACAGCATGGAAATTAGGTCAAACTTCTGCAGTTTAATGGAAGAGCTGAGCAGGGAATATGTTGTAGCGGCAGCAGCCTTCCCGCAGGGAGACAAGGCAGTGTGAACCTCAAATATTCTTTCAGCCAGTCTCTCGTGATAACCTGTTCTGACTTAGCAGTCTTGCCCAGCAAGGCTGAAGGCAAGAGATACTTTCATCCCTTGCCCTGTACGCAGAATTGCAGTACAATCTATGGACTAGTGCATGTTCCTCAATAATGTACATGAGGTGCAGCAACGCTTTTTAAAAAGAAACTAAAAATCCGAGCAAAGTACCATGGGTTAGGCTGGAAGGATGAAAAAAAAAAAATGCAAAAAGAAAATATGATGGCATTTGGAGTGGGAAAACCATGTCTGCAGAGATCTGCTGACCTCCCACTATGTGAGCTGTGGGATTCAAGGGCACTCCACAACTCTGCGAAGGCACCTCTCTGCTCCTACAGATTCAGGCCTTGTGGACCTCATTTTGCAATTATAAGACTCTATCTATACCAGTGAGCCAAAAGAAGGAGGTTACATGCTAGATCTGGTGATGTGGACGTAAGAGTAGGCGATGATATATGATACGATTTCAGAAGAGTTGCTGAGTAAGTGAAAGGGTAAGATCAATTCCTTTCACTGGTGTGTAGGTAACCTTTAAGGACTGTGTTTTTCCTAACTAATTATAATTAAGTAAAATATTCTGCTTAAATGACTACTTAACTGCTTAGAAGGGTTCTGTAATCATCAAACACTTCTTAACAAAATATTTGGGTTTTTTTCTAATCAAACAGAAACCAAAGTAAATACATTAAAAACCAAAGAAGCCAGCAAAGTAAATACAGAAAATGTCGTAGTATCTGAGTATTATCAACTTCATTCAATGAAATAATTGACTTTCCCCCCCCATATTCTACTTCATGAGTTACATGCTGTCCTCAATGCGCTTCCTAGCAGTTTAAGCATGATGTGTGAGAAGATGTGGGAGTTTCTGGTAGATGATTAAACCTTATAAAATACATTCTTCAGCTGAAAGAAAATTTCCAGCTTGATACACACATCACATTTAAGAAAAATCTGTTATGTGAAATGGTATGTTCTAAATTCAGCGAGGTTATTGCAAATCTTTGTTCTGCAAAAAAATCTTGTTAAATTGTTTGCTCCGTACAGTGCTTTGTATGTTTGGAAGGCACACTAGCATTAGTTAATTCTCACAATATCCTTGAAATTAGGTAAATATGTATTATTATTTCAGATTCTTTGAAAAGAGAAGCTAAACCATAAAGGTTGTATGATTTACCCAAGAACTAACAGTGTGATTCCAGTGCTACTGACTAGACCCCTCCATGACAGGAACATTTTGCTGTCTGCAGGTGTCTCAGATGACCATATAAAACCAAATTGCTGCCTGCTTTGTATGTGTAGAGGTAATTGTCCTTATTTTGTAGATTCATCAACTCACACAACTTTGATGTTTTGATTCCCTGTTTATTAGATTGAATGTAAATCGAACGGAGTGCGAGCCATGCAGTTGTGCTCTCACAGCTTACAGTGTTGCTGGAAAAATGCTGGCAGGAATTCTGTGGGCATAAATTGACTTTGCAGACAGAGAGGCTGATCTTGAGCCTAGATGGAAATATACTGCTAAAGCTCCTATGGCTTTTTTTTTTTTTTTAATTATTATTATTACAGCAGCAGTATGCCCCTTTGTCCTTGGTTAAAATTTGCTCTGTATTCATTTTTGGCAGTGTTTAATGTAGCAGTTGTCAATCTGACAGTGGCCTTGCATCCCAGAGGGAGTTGCACTTCATTAGTATTTTATGTATATAATTGGAAGTTGTTTAAGGGTTGTTTCAGACTGATATACACCGGTTGTTCAGCTCATATTAATTTACAAAGTTAGGTTGAACTACATACACTAAAAAGACACTTAATTTTACGGGAGGGGATAAAATAGCTCTAATAAGGTTTGAGGTTGTTATCCTTGCAGGGAAGATACCTTTCTGTAAATTCTTTTAGGTGCTCACAGAACTACTCTTACTTGCAGTAATACCCCCTGGAGTAAGAGGACAACATATACGTCTCTTGTAGCCTATTACCTTTAATAGTAATGCAGAGATGTTTTTTTTAACTCGAAATTGTCAAGTTCATTCGCTCCTACCAACATGCTGCGAACACAGAGCAATTGAGGAAGAGCTTTGGGGTACAAGAGCAGGCACTTTGAGTATTAACCAGGCATGACTTCTAATCTGTCATCACTCACCTATGACAGCCAATAAAGACATATAAGTTGAGACAATTAAGATGGCACTAGATTATTAAATACTGAGCAGAGCTCAAGCCTGGAACTTCCTAGCAGCTATTTCACTTCTATGCTCTTAGAGCTGAAGAGAGAATGTCACCAATAGTAATGCTTTGGGGCAGCACAGCTTATCAGGAGATATAAGATAGCTTATGCCACCTTATAACAAGAGTAAGAAGCCTCCTCTTATAAAATCTCACACTTGGTTATCAGTAGGTTGGTTTGAACAAGTCCAATTTGAAAGTACATTAGTTGCATATGGAGCATATGGAAAAATATTATGTCTAATATTTTTTCAGCCTCCAAGGAAAAGAGTATGTGAGCGCTTGGCTGTTACACAGTAGTCAGACTTTCCCTAATGATTCTGCCTTCTCATAAACATCTTTAGACAAAATAAGTGAATACGTCACTAGTCTTTTACCTTTATGATTTGGGAGCTGTTACAATGTGTTGTGCTGAATTACCCAAGCCAGATCTGAATGATTATGGCTAAGTGTTGGACTCTACAGAGTCATGCTGATTTGTTTCTCCTCCCAGGCTACTTCTAAGAGTTTGGATGTATTAACCTGCACAGAAAGAGCTTTAATGTGACTATTCAAATTCAGGCATCTCATCCAGTTCAATAAATACACTGATTTTTATTGGTCTTTGTATTAATACATTTTGTTGAGCATAGCATTTGCGAACAAGCAAATGGGTGTTAGTTTTCCATCTGTCAGCTGTGAAATAGCTATTTAATAAAGATACTAATCTGTGATGTAGAATTAAGATAACTTCCTGCATCTTGTTATTTGGCATCTTGTCTTTATGAGGATCTTTCACCGAGTGTGGGATTAAGATGCAGATAGAATCATAGAATCATAGAAAGTTTTGGGTCGGAAGGGACCCCTAGAGGTCATCTAGTCCAACACCCCCGCAGCGAGCAGGGACACCGCTAACCAGATCAGGTTGCTCAGAGCCCTGTCCGACCTGGTCTTGAATGTTTCCTGGGATGGGGCCTCCACTACCTCTCTGGGCAACCCGTTCCAGTGTTTCACCACCCTCACTGTAAAGAATTTCTTCCTTATATCTAGCCTAAACTTACCCTGTTTTAGTTTAAAACCATTACCCCTCATCCTGTCATTGTTGTCTCTGCTAAAAAGATTGTCCCCATCTTTCCTATAGGCTCCCTTTAAGTACTGAAATGCTGCAATCAGGTCTCCCCGCAGCCTTCTCTTCTCCAGGCTGAACAAGCCCAACTCTCTCAGCCTGTCCTCACAGGAGAGGTGCTCCAGCCCTCGGATCATTTTTGTAGCCCTCCTTTGGACCCGCTCCAACAGTTCCATGTCCTTCTTGTGCTGAGGGCTCCAGAGCTGAACGCAGTACTCCAGGTGAGGTCTCACCAGAGCAGAGTAGAGGGGCAGAATCACCTCTCTTGACCTGCTGGCCACGCTTCTCTTGATGCAGCCCAGGACACGGTTGGCCCTCTGGGCTGCCAGCGCACATTGCCAGCTCATGTCCAGCCTTTCGTCTATCAGTACCCCAAGTCCCTCTCAGCAGAGCTGCTCTCGATCCTTTCATCCCCCAGCCTGTATTGATACCGGGGATTACCCCGACCCAGGTGTAGGACCTTGCACTTGGCCTTGTTGAACCTCATGAGGTTCACACAGGCCCACCTCTCCAGCTTGTCCAGGTCCCTCTGGATGGCATCCCGTCCTTCTGGTGTCTCGACCGTACCACTCAGCTTGGTGTCATCTGCAAACTTGCTGAGGGTACACTCGATGTCGCTGTCCATGTCATTGATAAATATATTGAACAGCACCGGTCCCAGTACGGACCCCTGAGGGACTCCACTCGTCACTGGTCTCCATCCGGACATTGAGCCGTTGACCACTACCCTTTGGCTGTGACCATCCAACCAATTCCTTATCCACCGAACAGTCCACCCATCAAATCCATGGCTCTCCAATTTAGAGAAGAATGTTGTGGGGGACTGTGTCAAAGGCTTTACAAAAATCCAGATAGATGACATCCATAGGTTTTCCCTTGTCCACTCTTATTGTTACACCATCATAGAAAGCCACTAGGTTGGTGAGGCAGGACTTGCCCCTGGTGAAGCCATGCTGGCTGTCTCGAATCACCTCCCTGGCCTCCATGTGCCTTAGCATATCTTCTAGGAGGATCTGTTCCATGATTTTCCCAGGCATAGAGGTGAGGCTGACAGGTCGGTAGTTCCCAGGGTCTTCCTTTCTACCCTTTTTGAAAAGGGGCACAATGTTTCCCTTTTTCCAGTCACTGGGGACTTCCCCTGACTGCCATGGCTTTTCAAATATCATGGAGAGTGGCTTGGCAACTACATCAGCCAGTTCCCTCAGGACTCTGGGATGCATCTCATTAGGTCCCATGGACTTCTGTACATTTAGGTTCCTCAGGAGATAAATAAATGTATGTGGTTATAGGCATGTGAGGTATCCCAGCTCCTATTTAAACTCAGCTCGATCGTTGGGGCCTAGAGAACAATTCAATTCCCTAAATTTATGTGTTTAGTGTCATTGGAGATGCCTGGAGTTAGCAACCGCCCTCAGGAGCGTGGAAGAGGATCTAGGCCCTATGTGAGATATGTGCCCATCAGAAGAGGCAGGTGGAGACCAGGCATAATAATTTATAGTATTTAAGGTTGCACCATGCTTTTATTTTCAGGCAACTGAATTGAGCCCTAGAGCATTTGAAATAAGCCGAATTGCTCTCCAGGGAGCTTTAATTGTATTCAACAGGGGCTTGACTCTTTTGGCTGTTGGAGGTGCTCAGGGCTGAGATGTCTCCAAAGGGATGGCAGTTGTGATACGAGACTTGTGGGAGATTTGCACTTCTGGAGCAGGCCAGGCAGAATACCAGAGGACACTGGTGTTAGACACCTCTACTTTGGCAGCCAAATTGATCCATAGATCTCCAGTGATTACAAGGATAACTTGGATACCTAGCGCGCCAGTGACACCTAAATGTAAGCATCTTAATCTAGAACTGAATCCTGTCCTGAAAGCACAGTAATGATGCCAGGTTGCTATCTTGAAATTTATGAAAATTAACACCATGTTTCACTGTTAGTTAAATAAATTATTAGTTAGAACAGAGGTCTAACACTTATAGATGTATTAAATATATCTGCCTAGTAAATTCTTCATTGTTCCTTTGCTGTCACTCAATGTTACAAATAAAAGTAATGGTTTCATGTAAAAATCGGAGCATTTCCAATAAATTTCTGCAAGCTTGTATTTTAAGCCACAGCTCTGTGAAGGGCTTTGGCATACTTAGATATTAATGTTATTGTATAGAACTTCTAGGTTGATAAAACTCAACCTGGAGGGCACTACTGTGAAAAATAATTATGGCTTCATGAATTCGATGGGCCAGTCAAATGGAGTTTAGCATGTCGGATAAGGTGTGGGCCACATTCTGCATAGAATCCTGTGGTTTGCGAATGCTGATGAGGCTTTGAAGTCAATGAGACGATCTGCGTAAATAAAGGCAGAAGATGTTGCTTTACCATAAATATCACCACTTCTTAGAAAAGTATCTCAGATCATTTCATAGCTAGTCACACCAGGATAGCAATCTACAGTCAGGAAGTGAGCTGTTTGATATCAGTAATAAAAATCATGTAGTTTTATCCTTCCTGTGGAAGACAGGATCATTTCTGTGCATTTATAGTCGAAAGTTGCAGTAATGTTCTGATAGATGCTCCCCCAGATTTCCAGCTGAATTTGGAACACAGCGATACTGATGATTCTGGAAAATCTGTACGCTCTATTTCTCATCCGAGAGCAGCAGATCTGTGCTTTTTAAGTCATAATTTCCCATAAAATGATGAAGATACCACATGCAGTAACAACACTTCTGCATTCTTCTGACAGTGCCAATTCCACTGAAATCATTAGTAAGTCTGATGCTGGTTTCAGGGGAATAAGGTTAGAACCCACAACAGGGCATGCAACGTATTTAAATAAGGTCATCTTTTCCATCGTACACTTGCTACAGAGAAACAAGAATTTTGAGACTTCAGTGCAGCCCAAGAGTTTTACACCAACATTGTATTTAATGTCCTGACAAGTTCAGTGTAAAAATGAACCTGAAGGGGGCCTACAGGAAGGATGGAGAGGGACTTTTCACAAAGGTGTGTAGTGACAGGACAAGGGGGAATGGCTGTAAACGAAAAGAGGGCAGATTTAGATTAGAGATTAGGAAGAAATTCTTCACCATGAGGGTGGTGAAACACTGGCACAGGTTGCCCAGAGAAGCTGTGGCTGCCCCCTCCCTGGCAGTGTTCAAGGCCAGGTTGGATGGAGCTCTGAGCAACCTGGTCTAGTGGAGGATGTCCCTGCTCATGTCAGGGGGGCTGGAACCAGATGATCTGTAAAGTCCCTTCCAACCGCAGCCATCCTGTGATTCTATGATTCTATGAAAATGACACAGTCTAAGTAACACAAACCAAAACTTGGACTACCATTCATTATGCTGAATTTGAAATACATAGTTTTGAGTGAGGCAGATGAATTTCTAGCCCAGTAAAGGTTGTTGTATTGTGGATTGGTTTTTTTTATTTCCAAGGAAAACTGGGATTATTGAAGGCTGAACTTAGAGGCTAGACAATATAAAATGTTAATACTTTATTATGGATCTGTGTTGCACGGTTGTGGCACAGTTTCTTGTTCTGCTGAAATCAGTAGCAAAGCCCTATTTTACGCCACAGCAGAATCAGACCCACTGAGTGGGCCTACAATCTCATGTTGTAAATTTGTAATACTTTACACTGCGTTTACTGAAAGGAAAGAGAAATAATGATCTCAGCATGCCATCTGCCAACTCTCCGGCTGAATGGAACAGACTATGTCAGTCTAAGGGTGAGATATGTCTTTAAATTATTTTTGTGGGGGTTTTGTTGTTGTTGTTCTGGCTTTTTGGGTTGCTTAGTAACAATATTATGTGTGCAAATTCATAGCATCTGTGCAGAATGTGAGGTGTTAACATGTTTGTAAAAATTAAGAGTCCAATTAACGTTTCCTCTGCAAAGCTTTAAAATTAAATGGCTCCTTCCTTTTTTTTTCCCCCTCTTCTACAAATTACCTGCTTTTAGAAAAAGTAAAGACAGATTTGTGCCTTAAGACAATGACAAACGATAAATTCGCATTTCAGTATTTCTCAAATAAGTAGCTAGTGTTTTTAAATGGAGAATATAGCAGAATTAAGCAACTTGCAGAACATAAGTGGCTTTCAAAGGTCATGTAATTCTGTCTCTGTGGTTAGTTGCTGCACACGTCTATGCACAGTTATATATCTTCCAGTTAAACCACTGAACAAAGCACTCGGTGTCAGAAATCTTACTTGATGACTTGCAGAACTGTGTTAGAAAGATTTACAATGGAGAACCAGATACACTTTAACAGACCTCATACTCCATCTTTTTTGGCTCCCTATAGCAGAATTGCTATTGCAATCTACCCTACCATTCAAAATCTATTCAAAAATAGAGGAAGCTAATATAGGATGGGATGAACCAAGCCAGCTTCTATAAGGAGGCATACCTACCCCTGTGTAGTCGTTGAATAGTCAGTGGAGAGAAACAGGCTCTCCCAGACAGTCAGTCATCTGCCGTCTTTTAGATGCGTGTCTTAGGGTGAGATGAATCACCTCTCTGTGGTGACTGAGCCAAACGTGGCTAGACAACCTGTCACGTTTAAGGCAGTTGAAGTTTGGTAAGATTAATCCCACTCCCCAAGATTTTTTTTTTCCCTGATGATACAGTATATTTTGGTTTTGATCTGTTCTGGCAAATAAAACATTTTAGAGGGGGGCATCTGCAGCAGTCCTGACTCAGACAAGGTTCACATTGACTCCAGTGGGAGAATAGGGTGAGAAAACACTGCAGGACTTCTCTTCCAGTAAGTGAAGCATTTTACTGTTCCTTTTCCTCGTTAGAGACATTTTGTTCTAACTTTCCATTCCCTTTAATCACTGGCTAGAGATGATGCCAGCAGACAGTTAGGTATTATCCCCAAGGCCCATGGATTGTCACAATAAATTCTGTGAAAAGACATAGTTTGATTAATGTCCACTGCAGGAGCTGAAGCCATAGCTCCGTAACAGAAGAATACTAACAATCAACTATTGCACCCTGTTCCTGTTACTTGGCAATGTAATAATTTCATCGTTTTATCTGTAATGCAAGAAGTTGAGATGATGCCCAGCAGAGCTGCAGCAGAGGAGAGGGGACCTGGCCAGTTGCTGTGGTTGCCCCACAGCTCCCTCCCTGCCTTGGGCCCCTTCAGAAGCAGCAGGAGCAGCAGGGCTGATCACAGCCAGCCTCAGGAAGCTGCCAGGAGGTTTCCGCACTCCTGCCCAGAGCTGAAGGAGTGGATCAGCCCCATCCCTCCTCCCATGGCTATTTGTGAAATCCGTTCCTTTTTTCTCTCAGCATCTGATGTAGCTTATATTTTAACTTGGCAGCTGTTAAGACTCGTGGTGAAATCAGTTTAGCTGTTTACTAGTACACCCTCCCACCGCAGGCAAGAATCTTGACAGCTTAGAAGAGCGTTATAGATAATGTAGACAAATTGCTGAGCTCCAAGTCCTGCCATGACCATGGTAAAAATTGTCCCTAGATTTCAGTGGCAGGATGGATTTTTGTGGATCTGGGTGCTTGTCTGGTGTAAAGACTACGCAAAGGATTTTACTGGCCATGACCTTCATTGTCTACCAGTGGCACCAGACCGGTGTCGTGGGCTCCGAACATCCTGAAGCCAGCACGTCCACTGACTTCATGAAGCTGTATAACACGTACGCCAGTCTGATACCTTCCGAAAGCTGTTGGACTTGCTACCGCTGCGCAGAGCGTTGGCACAGCGTGTATGTGAACAGCCCCAGCGCCATGGGGAATCCCCGCTCGCCCTCCGTGCTGTGAACAGCCTGTGTATTCAGTGCGTCCCTGCAAATCCCGGGCTGCCTTGCTAACCCTGTGCAAGCGCAGACCACAGGAAAGTCCCATGGCTCAGGCAGTATTTGTCTCAATACGAAATGAGAGACAATAAACAGACTGTTAGAGGCCTACAGGGAAACATTAAAAAAAATACAGAAGCCAGTCAATCAGCTGTTAGTCTTAGCACACTGGCAGTTCTAGCTTCGCTGCAATTCTGCTGATTTTGTGCGAGCTTTTAGGAGGGTAACGGAGTAGCTCGCAACTGCCAAGGGCCAAGGAGGGGAAAGCTCAAAGTACTTCCTTTGAGCACTGAAGAACCAGGTGATGGGGATTGCTGTGCTGGGTTGATCAGAGGTACAAGTTTACATCTTTGTGCCAGATGAGAAATGTTAAGCTGACGTGGGGAATATACTCAAAAGCGGTTTGAAAAAGAAGAAAAAATACCAATGGTCAGTGTGGTTGCATATACAGGCTGTTTTAAATTGTTGCTCAGACAAACACGGCTTTTCATTTTGGACCCCTCCTATCCCTAGTGACATCAGTGCTGACACTTTTCTTCCTTTGGGTTCTGCTTTGTCTGTATGTGTATTCATTTGAATTATCCCTTTCTGCGGCATGAGGATCCACTCGGCGTGGATTGGTGGCAGAATGAGGCCTCTGGTGATTCATGCTAGGCATAGACATTCAGGCTGCTTCCTCTCCAGAATTCGCAGGGGATGGATGTCTCCTGGTCTTTCTAACTCTCTTTAAAAAAAATTAATGTGAATTCTTGCAAGCACGGTCTCTTTTCTTCAGTAGGGCAGTATTTAACAATCCTACTGCTATCACACTCGACACATTCTGCATAAAAGCATGATTTAATACCATTTTTAATGGCAATTTCTTACACCGCTTGCCTCGTTGACATTGCTGCTTAGAGCACTGCAGCCAGATTTTCTCACTGTGACATAATAGCTCCGCTTAATTCTCCTTTTCTAGCTCTGAGTTACCTTTTTGACAGCCTCTGCATGAGGCACTAGATTTGCTTCCGACTGATTGAGGCCAAGTAAATTGCAAACCATGCTGTCAAATCTGGGATTTCGTCAGTTTGCAGCTCTGTAAAATTGCTTTACCTCTATGAACTGACAGGCCAAACCATACGTTTGTTGGAAAGATGACCAAGATTTGACAAAATCAGATTTTCTATCTATTGGTTTTATCTGATTTAATAATTTTAAAGTAGAAAATATCTTCTCTGAGTATAATGGAAGCACTAAAATGAACCGATTACATCTCCAGTAGAGTTTATTAATGTACATTACATTTCACACTTTCATGTAAGGCGTATCAGCTTAATTAGAAAAATAGAGCACAAAGTATGACTTGTTCCCTTCTCCCAGTGTGGAACTTCAGTGCTCCAGAAGTCCAGAAATGGTCCTTTGCTTTAAAAATACTGTTTTATGTAAGCAAAGGATTGAGCTGTATATTTGGGTCTGGGTTCTCCTTGTTGCTGATATTCTTCATGAAGCAGCCCAGCTCTCTTCCAGTCCTCAGCCTGTCATTTCTTTTGTACGTCAAGTTTTCTACTGCCAGAATGTGTCATACCTCATCCAGTCAGTTGTCCTGGGTTGTTCTGGGTTGGTTTTTTGTGGCTGCAGTAGTACATCTTGCTGCCTATGAGATGATTAATACAGCCCTGGAAGCCACACATCCCTCATAATGGCATGTAGAGCCGTCCCTTCCCTCATTCTAGGGAAAGTTATCACACCTGTATTTTTAGTCAGAGGCTGGACTGAAAACTTTTGTTGGGGCAAATGTAGTAGGAAAGGAGATCCTGGGCAGGAGATAGATTAGGCATGGTAGTAATATGGAAGCAAGGGCTCTATGAGTGAAAGCTGTTTTCTGTGCATACTTTTGGAGGCAACTATCTGGTGTACATGTATTGAACAGACCATCTCCCATCTTTCAGGGGAGACAGAACACGCCGCCTGGCTAGTTTTCACTTCCTTATCCAGGATATTTTCATACAAGGTAATTACCAATATCCAGGAATAGGAGGGTTGTTTGGGGCTTTTTAAAGTATTCTTGTAACACTCCTGTGGTGTGGCATGACACAGTAACAGCTATTTTTCCTATGACGTTCTGCAGGCAGTGTCTGTGTGAAAAGAAAACCAATTAACAATGAAAAAATTCACCCTATTTGATTTTGTAAATGATAATTCACTGCAAATTGGAGAGACGTCATGGATACAGGACCTTCCCAGTGATGGCAAGGAACTAGAAAGACTTCTGAAACCAAATGAGCACGTGCTAGTAAACTGGCCTGTGGGAGAAAGAAAGACAGAAAAGCATCTGGTGAAAGTTGTGTACATGAGCGGTGAGTGCACTTCCAGAGCATTTGTCTCACATGAAATTTTAATGTAGTTGTAAGGTATTGCCGCCTGATTTTCTGTGCTTTGGCCTATTTTTCCATCACTTCAGATGACCCCCAAGAGCTGGTGGAAATGATGCAAAAGATATTACAAGCAGATGAAATTACAAAAATACAAGTCCTTGGAAAAGGCAAGAGGAAGAGGATAGAAATGATATTCTCTGAAAGTGAGGACAGTGACTTGGATAAAGAACAGGTGAGATTCTGTCTTTATGTGCCTGATATTGTTAGGCCCACAATGGAATGAAATAGACTGTAACTACTGATTCTTCACAATATAATACATGGAATATGTATAATAAAGGTAGGAATACAGGCAGTCTTCACATGGTACCTCAGCACGATAACCTGTCAGAGTAATTAGTTAGGCCAATAGATTTTGCCCTGTGCTATTTAAAGAGAAAAGTGTTATTCAAGACTTGGATGCTCTGTAGCTCTCTTACATTTTCTCACGTAAGACAGAAATCTGGCCACTGCGTAAGAAAGGGAAGGGACAAGGTTTTCTGAGTTTTGCATTGTGCTGAGATCTGTAGTGACAAAATGTAGGGAAAGAAAACGTAAATCTTAACAAAACATTACAAACATGTTTTTCAAAAATACTAACCAAGAATGTCAAGTGCACAGTGAATAAAAGTTTGTACTGTACTATGAGATACTGTAATGAAAAGGTCTATAGGAATGCAAAGGCACTATTATGCTCTTGTTTGCAGGGGAGGATGATGAAGCATGTAAAAAGAAAGAAATCATTGCAGGCATCTGCTCCTGCCAACATCCTGAGTCAACTTGAAACATCTTTAATTAACAAACAGGTAAACAGCTCATCTTCATCAATTTTAGTGTATTAAGCAAAAGCAAACTGAAATGTATTTGTTTAGAAGAGCATAAGATTTTTGTTTTAGTGAAGTTGACAGTCCTAAAAGACACTAGCTTAGACAATCGGTGAATGGAGAACAGAGAGAGAAGTACCTAACAGTTACGTACACTGTTACACTGACATTGCAGTTTTAATTTTAATAGGAATGGTAATAGCTATGTTCAGTAACAGCTATTATTAAAATGCACTGAGTCTGTTTATACATTCTGTGTACAAAGAGAATATTCTGATTCAGCCAGATATTTTGTTAGTTTTAATTCTTTAATTTTTTGGTTGTTGCTCTAGATAGCACGGTTTTATCTCTTTTTTCCAGAGAGAACCGTATTCAGGAAGCAACTTTCTGTACAGTGAAAGTAGCAGTGATGATGAAGAGCCTTTATTTCAACTATCCAAGGTAGAACTGTGTGCCAAAATAAAAAGTCTCAAGAGGAAGCTGACAGACACCATGAGAGAAAACTGCCGCCTAAGGCAGTCCCTGGTGATGCTTCAAGGTAAAGTCAGGGGAAGTATTCTGATGAAGAGGAAAGCCTGAAGGTCATGAAAAGTTTGATTTATAAGAGGCCATTTGGGTGGGAATTATGGATGCTCAAGCACCTGACACAATCAAGGCCTACCATTAGCATCAAAGTCTTTGATATGTGGCAACATTTAATTCCAGCAGCACTTAGAAAAAATGTCTTACATGGAGGCCATGCAATCATAGAGTCAGAAATGGAAAAATCCATCAGTCGTTCCTAAGAGAAACTTTCTGTATGCTGTGTATAACCACTGGCTAAGCTCAAACGCTCCACTGAGCAGCCCAGCTAACCTTATTTGTTAGCAGTATTTCTTGATCTACTGAAATTTTATTTATCCTGGAATTATCTAATTTCTAATTAATTTGGTAATTCCTCATTATTGATAATCTGAGTTGGCTCCAGGCGCAACAAATTTAGTCCTTTCCCACAGCTGAACCATTTTGTCCTTCACGACTTAGTGATCATCTCTGAAGCCCCTCTTACTCGTCCCTGTCCCTTCCTCTGGGGCAGCCCAGACTGTATCCGAAAGTTGAAAACATTAGTGAATGAATGAGGTTGAAAGAGGATTTGCTCCTTCCCTTGCCAGTTACATCACACCACCCCAGACAGCCTAGTATCTCTTTTAATATTTTCATATGATTTTGCAGGCGCTTATCCGTTTCATTGCCTAGCTGATTCCATTCTGTACAGTATTCATGTTGGTTTGAATCATTCATCTCCACCTCTTTGAATATTAATTTTAAACATTTTGTTAGTGTCCAACAACTTTTCTTACATATCTAGGTCCATTTGCCATGCATCTTAAGCACTTTTGTTAGTCTTTTCCAGTATTTTCTGTAATTTAGTGATTCTGTATCTTGATGATTCTTCATCCCTTGCATCCTTTTGGCTCTGAATTGATTCTTCTTAATCAACTCAATAAAAGTTTATATTTGAAAATAAATACTTGGAGAAAAGGTTATTTAAAAGATATTCACTATAGATTAAAAAAGAGGAAAAAAAGTCTATGCAGTCCATGTAACTTTGAAGAAAAAAAAAATCAGACGTAACATTACTTAGCCCATATTCAACAGCTTTACAGACTTGCAGAGATTTTGAGATAGCAAAAAGAAAGAAGAGAAATAGCCTGCGTAATGCCACGATGAGCGTAAACTAGTGGTTGCTCTTAGCCTTGCAGAGAACAGATTTATCCTGTTCTAGAGACAGAGGCCAGGTCTTCGTGGGTGGGGACGGCAGAATGGCAGGGAAACATTTTAAAGAATAGGAAAAAAGTATGTTAAAGCCTCTTTGCTGGCTACTTTGACTCTTTTGCATTATGACAGGAATCTAATTGCAAAAATATACATGCTTATGTAATTAGAGTCTGAAAGCTTCAAATTACTATTTTATCCCTCACTTTCCATTTGATTTCAGTGTTGCCACAGGCAGTCACCCATTTTGAGGAACTGGTAGGGATGGCTGAAGCACTGCTCAAAGGGGGAGTGACATCATCTACGTCCAGTCTGCACTCACATGCTGTTTGGAAAGCATCTAATAATCCGTTAGCAGATTCATATGCAGCTATGCATAGTAACTCCAGCTCACCAGTAACTTTGAATGTGGAAGACAAGGAGCAACAGACTGAAAAACAGGTCAGTCAAAACACAATGTCAGGCATACAAAATAAAACTTAATACAGCACAAACTTTACTGTTATAGTATAACAAATATAAAAAATAAGCATCAGGAAAAATCACTTTATCATGATTCAGTTGATGACATGACTGATGAGCTCCTTTTGTGCAGAAGGCTCTTTCCATGAGAAACACTAGACTTAATTCAGTGTGCTGGTACACTCTCACACTCGCTTTGATTTCAGTGGCTTTGCACATCTGTGATTAAGGGCAGAATGTGGATGCATGAAGAAAATACTGAGATCCAGGGATAACTTCCAGCCGAATGTTTTGGATGCCAAAGGGGAATGGTAGTGTTCAGAGATAATCTGAGAAAAATACCATCAGTCTGTTTAAACTGTTAATAAGTAAATGGAGAATGGTATGTCTCTGCTCTTGTTCCAGACACTGGCCAGCAATTAAGTAGAAATACATATATACATAGATACCGAATACAGATGTTTCCCTGTTCTCCTTAATTATAACAGAACATATTGAGAAATGTCAGACACAGAGGCTGTACATGAAAAATGTAAAGACCCTACCAAAAGAATAATTCCAGCTTCTGCATTCACAATTTACATAAACATTCTTGTGCATTGAGTTGTGCCAGTTGGTGGAAATCATTCTTGTATGTTGTCATGGGTCCCCAAAACCAAAGAAATCTATTACGAATTATCAGGGTATGGCGTTTTGACTGAATATTGCAATACACAAAATTAGACCTACCATCTCCAAAGAAATAAAAAGAATGAATTTTCTAAGCAACCTAGCCTTATTAAATAGAGGTAGCTCAAAATTGCCCATTAGAAGAATTCAAATACTTAGGCTGCACAAGTGCTGTGTGTAGAAGTCACGCTCAAAGCCCACGACCAGATGTCACAGTTCTTAGGGCACGTCTGCTCGGAGGCAGGAATATTAGCTTGAGCGTAGCATCATGCTCCCGAGGCTGTACTGGGAGAATCCACGCCAGGACTGGACCACAGCCAGCCTGCCTGGAGTGCAAGCAGAAGGATTTAGATGTGTCTGAACATGTCCTGTCTCCACTAGTGAGTAATAAGGATCACTTGGTGAAGCATTTGCTGGGATGAACGGGGTCCTGAGTTTGCCCCACACTTGCTTCCGAAAAAAAATCGACCTGCGTGTACAGCTGCAAATGTGCAGTATGCAAATTTAGCATTTGTCTCAAGCACACAGTTTGCAGCAATTACTTTTGAAATTGTGGCTTGAAAAAAAGGAAAACTGCAAAAAATACATTTCTGAGGTAATACTATATAATATTTCTGGAGAACTGCAATAGTTATATCTATGACCCATTTTCTTTTCCAGTTCAAGATCGAGAAGTGGCAGATAGCACTATGTAACAAGAGCAAACCTCAGAAGTTTATAAATGACTTGATGCAAGCACTTTATACACATGAATACATGGCTACACACAGCCTGACAGGTGCAAAGTCCTCCTCTTCAAAGGACAAAGCAGCGAAACCAGCTATGAATCAGAATGAAGTTCAGGAAATCATAGGTGATGACTTGCTAACATTACTGAGTGTGGCGCTGGATTGACAGAGGGCTTTTTCTGAGGGAGGGGCTGTAGTGCTAAACAGCTGGTCTTCTCGGGTGATGTGCTGTTTCATGTTTCCTTCTTCAGCTACATACTTTTGTAACCCATCTGTTAGAAATATTGTCAGTGAAATGGTAAGTAGTAGCATTTCTATTGTGTGAATTTTGTGGGTTTTACTTAAGTGGCTACTCAGCACAGTGATACTACAAATTCTTTTTTAGCCTTTGAAAGGTTAATCTACAACAGGCAAACTTGGAGCGTGACAATAACAGATAAGGGCAGGCAAAGAGAGGACACACTTGGATCAAATTTAAAATAATGTCTGCTATGTTCTGAAGCTAGTGAACGTTATGAATTCTGACATTCTGAATAGTGCTGAAGGCAAAATGAGACAGTAAGTGCAGAAGACAGGAATAGCTATCAGAGAAGCAAACAAAATTTGTTTTATGCTGAGGTTTAAGGTAAAAAATGTTTGGTGCATAGAAAAAAGAATCATTTCAGATGGAAGTAGGAGCTTTAAAGAAAACAGTATTTTGTGAGCACATGAAGCCTGATTTTTAAAGGCCCAGAGTCAAGAGAGAGAAAAGGAAAGAGTGTGTAAGATGGTGAAAATATATTTAGAGGTGGTAAGATGAGACAATTTCACAATGACGTATGAGAAAAATTAAAAAGATTTGATGGGATGAGAAGAACGGTTGGACTCAATGATCTTAATGGTCTTTTCCAACCTAAATGATTCTATGATTCTAAGAGCTACTAGTGACATTTCTAAAGGTGGATTCTGGGGAAAGGTCTAGGTAAAACTGAAAAGCGGAGCAGAGAAGATAATCAGGACACTGAATACAGCATGCTGTGGGGAATTCAGTGGCAAAGGGGACCCTATAGAGAAGTCAAAGAAGTTTGTGAAGGAAATTAGAACAATCCTGAATTCAAATAGAAAAGTGTCAACATTACACACGAGAAGAAGAGAAAAAAGATGGAAGCCTGTGAGTTCTAGGACTGTAGAAAATGAGCGAGTAGATCAGATTATTTAAAGAAGATGAAAACTGTAAGACTTCAAAAATAAATGAAAGGGGAAAAATCAAGGGAAGGAAAGATGACAGAGAAGAGGGGAGCAGGAATTGCATTCCCAATGTTGAGTCCTGTTAGTATTGCATTCACAAAAGTTAGCCAGGCAAATCAAGGGAAATTTTTAGGGAAGGAGACATCACCTGCAAATGAAAATTGATGAACAAAAACTGATTCAGAGTCACGAGGACTGACAAGGACAGGAATAGGACTTTCTGATCAAGAATGGAACAAAGCAAGAGAGGATGAGCAAACACAAACCACTCACTACAGGAAGCCCTGTCGGCCCTGGAGTTCCCTTTGAGTTTGCCAAGGGCAGGCACAGCAATATGAAAGGCACAGAGAAAAGCAAGAGCTGGCGTATGCAAAATCTATGAAGTAGTGTGGGAAGACAGCAAAGTAACTAGACCTGAAGCTGAAGTAGCTGGAAATTTCAAAGGTGCAAGAAATGCTTTATAAATCATACCTCTGTTGTTTCCCTGATTTGGAGGCCTCTTATATATCATCTCTCTGTTTTTCAGGAATCACAAAACAGTTGTTTCCAAACACAGATGATGCTTTAATTAGGCGAATGATGGGACAAAAACTGAACAACTGCACCAAGAAGCCAATTTTAAGCAAAGATCTTAACTCAGGTGCTTTTCAGAAGCATGGTTTTTGGTAAGTCTTAAAAAAATATTGTAGCCTGCAACGTGTAATTCCATATACTACCCTGTGGTAACAAAATCTAAAAGCAGTCTTAAAATTACCATGAAGATACATGTTCGCATATGCATTGCCAAGTAGGTAAGTATTTTTGTAACCTTGTACAAAAAGTACATAATACAGAAGCAGTCTAACTTAATATTTCAGCACAAAAAAAATTGTTCATTCTAGACAAAGCAGCACAAGGCTATTAAATTACAGGAAAAGAATACAGAAGTAAACACATGGAGTTACTTTGATCAATATGTCTATTTTAGATTTGGCATTATTTACTTTTCTTACTGTTCTCTGTAGGCTCTCCAGAGACCAAGCAATTCCATTTTCATGTCGCCTGTTGTGCCTCGATTAACCCACAAGTAAACATAAACAAAATCACACCTCTTTTGTGCCTACTGTTAGAAGTACTGTAGGAGAGCTAAATTAGCGTTCTTTTACTGCCAGAAGAGCCCAAATGATTGGGGCAGAGGAATTATTAAATAACATCTTGCTTATTGTGGACATTCTTACCTTGTGAACAAGACTAGTCAAAAATTGCTGAACCCATCCCTAGCGTCAGTGAAGTCAGCTATTTGCATAGTACTGTCTCCATATATACCAAACGTACGTACCACAGAGTAGTTGAGGTTGGGGGGGACCGCTGTAGATTGGCTAGTCTAACCCTTGTTGCCCAAAGCAAGGTCACCTGGACCAGGTTGCTCAGAGCCATGTACAGTTAGGTTGAGTATCTCCAAGGAGGGAGACTCCACAACATCCCCAGGCAACGTGTGCCAGTCACCCTCACAGTGAAAAAGCGTTTCCTCCTGTGTTTCGGTTTCTGCCCATTGCCTCTGGTCCCAGCACTTCTACTGAGAAGAGCCTCCAGCTTCTTTACACCCTCCCATCAGATGTTAATACGCATAGATAAGATCCCCTTGAGCCTTCTTGAGGCTAAACAGCCCCAGCTCTCTCAGCCTCTCCTCAGGAACAGGATAAGAGATTAAAATCAGTGAGACAGGGAGAACAGATTTGTCCTTACTTAGGCTTTCGACACTGAAGTAATATTTTACTTATTCCTAGTTCAGTTCTCTCATGCATGTTTTAAAATTCGTATTTGCAACTGTAAGACACTTCATAAAAAAAAAAACTAACACAGACAAAACCACCCCAAGATACTTGACTGTGTTACGACACAATTGTTCAAAAAGTAGCAGTGCTTTGCTATTAAAATTCCCCTCTAAGCCATCTAGAAGTACTCCATGGACCACCAGTGGTCTATGAATTACTGCTTGAGAAATACTCAGATAATATCTATTGGAAGAATCCACATACATAGGTTTGCCCATCTGGAAACAATAAACAAATGCACTAGCCTGGTTAAATACAGTTTACTATGTTAATGCTTTTCTCCTAGAGATGAGAAGGTTTCATAAAACAAAGGTCCCCTGCATTTGTAACATACAGTGTGCATTGATTCACTGTAGTATTTTTTCTTGTCCTTGACACAGGCGGTAAAAACAACAGCACAGAAACACAGACTCTGTCTTCTTTGAAAGTATTAAATCTTAAATATTTTCTATTTTAAATCTCTATCTTCATCAGATTAATCCCTAAATTTTGCTAATTCCTAGTTCTTCTCATGTACAGACACAATATTCCTGAGACCTTGCCAGGAGGACCTTGAGCTACCACTCTAACAATTCTGGGTTGTGTTTTAATACTGCCTGTAGACCTTTCAGTTTAAATTTGGTATCTTAAAAATGTCTTTATGTCTGCGATTGGTAAGTGCTTACGTAAAATCTAGTCCCACATCCATTGAAACCAATGCAGATATTGCGTGCATAGTCTGTCTCGAATGGATGCTTATTAGAATGCATTTATAATGGATTCATTTTACATCTGTTCAGAATTTCCTCACTGTACAAGCATTTAAGCACCTAGTAAGGAATCAAGATAACGGTGATGATTCCTTTAACTCAGATGACACAAGTTTTCTGTGTAAGAAAATTAGGAGAATTTAGAAGTGCTCACAATCTCACAGTTCCTCCTTCAGTTCACCTTCCAGCAATGAAGTACAGAGAGGGGTCAAGAGAAAACCGTGTTGTGCAGTACCTTTAGTAACAACTTACACTAAAGTTACTAACTTTTAAAACTCATGATACAGCAGTTTGATCTCCTCCCTTGCTGCTTCTCCTTCCTTGCCCACCTCCTCCACCTTTCCCCAGAACATGATTACAATTCAGGAGAAGGAATTTGGAGTCAAATCCAACAAGACAGACAAGTCACCATCTCAGATCCATACGGCTGAGGTGAGACAAGGAAAAGGGGAACATGTCAATGAAGAAAACTAGTTAACTAGCTAATAAACAAACTCTGCTGCTCGGAAACTAAGAACAGTAGTAATCGCACATTTACCGTTAGTATCTCAATCTTAGTTATAAATTGTCTCAACAGTGGTTCAACAGCTGCTCCTCAGGGCATCGTCTCTTCTGCTGTTCCTCCCAGCACACAAGACCAGCAGGATGATGATTCACCAGCTGCTAATGCACAAATCCAGCAAAGTGACAGCCGTCAGACTCCACCACCACCCACCATGCAAGGTCAGCAGGAGTGCTTCAAACCCACTTCTGCTAAGGTGGAGTCTCACCTCTACAGAAGCTCACCAGCGCCCTCTCCTAACCAGGGTTGTGGCCAGGATCTCAGGAATTCAGACAGAGAATAACAGAAGGTATTTCATACCAGTTCGCATTCCGAATGGAGATTAAGGAGTAGTATAAAATAAAAAAAAAGAAATAATACCTAAATGGGCCTAGCAACAGTGGATAGAGATACTGCAAGCAGAACAGAATCCTGAAAACCATTTTCTCAAACAAATGAAAATCCCACAGGATAGAAAAAAAAAAAAAAAAAGAAGGCATATTAGTATCTTTGACTTTAAGATATTATTAGATATATGCATGCTACACGGTAATTCAAAAAATAGAAACTTGTTCTGAAGAATATAAGAAGAGTTCCCCTTCATTAGACAAAAACCGTTATTTAAAGTAATACCAAAAGAATGTATAGGAGGAACCTTAAGCCCCTTGCTTTCACTTTGACAGCTGATGGAAAACTGCATTACCCGTCAGAGAAAGCTATTGCATATTAATACAAAGAAGTTACAGCGGTATGAAAAGAGAATAGAAAAATCTCCTAGTGAAATGAAGACCAAGACCAGCACAGGGTTAGAAAGCACAGGGCCACATGAGCAGAGAAGAAGCAAAACAGATATTTAGGGATGTTTAAGCTGTTAACTTGGAAAGGAGAAAACATTCTTAGGGCAATGAAAGTGCAGCTCTCAAGACATCTGCAAGAAGAAAGCAGATCATTTTCAACCTCTGAAAGCTGGAAAGGCAATGAAAGAAGCCACGTTCCCTCTCAGCTCAGGGAAGAGTCCTCCAGGATAGCCTGTTTGGTGTGGAGGCCGTGGCCTCTCTCACAGGCCTTCTGCTGCTGGTAGCGCGGTGGTTGGGCAGCTCTCGCCCTCTCTTCTTCCCTGAACACCAGGTCCATAGGATAAGGGTACCTGATCCCTCCCGTGAGGAAACGGAGGCCAATCTCTTGGAAGCGACCAGGGAGGGGCAGAGTTGCCAGGCTCTACTCCCTGTGTTCCAGTTTTGGTATGCGAGAGAGAGGGTGGACAGGTAGAATGTTCCTCATGAGATCGGTACCAGAAAAATCCCAGTAACTCGGCATTTCCTCGAGATCTGACACCAGTTGTCCCAGGGAGCAGCTGGCAGTCACGCACCCTGGAACTGCCCGAGGAGAAGGAGGGAAGGTACATTTTCTGCCTTGCTGACTGATTGCAGGTTTACAGCGTGCGGGTAGCATGGGAAGGAGAGAACACTTGGATTATAGCTTTTGTGCTTGAGTGTACTTCTCCCAGAACAGAGAGTACTAACAGTTAGTCTATTTCATATGTGGCAAACAAGCAACTAAGGAATCAAGATTAAAAAAAAAAATAAAGTTGAAGAAATCTAGCCTGATTTCAGGAAGATTTCTATGACTCAAGAGATTTGAGTTACAGAAATAAATTAGAAATTATTAAGGTATATTATTAGGGTAATATTAGGGTGACTGCCTGGAAAAAAAACAGAAGGTAAGGTTAGCAGCCAAATACCTCTAAAGGAGAGTGCTGGGAACCTAACTGAACTGGAGCAATGCACCAACAAAATGCACTGTGGAGAAGACTTCTGTGTGGGCTGGGGAATGAATTGCGTGATCTGCTAGCCCTTTTCATCTCTCATGTCTGTCAGTCCCTTGCAGATAGGATCAGGGTGAAAGCAGGTATGAAATACGGTGTAAGCTCTATCTCATGATACCAACTACCGCCCATAAAATGTAACAGAAGGACATTTGCTATTATGTACATTTTGTATATGTAATTGTATGTACAGCACATAAGAATGTATATAGTTAATCATATTTTTGAAGCAACTTTCTATCAAATAAAATGAACATTACTATGTCTTAGTTCTGTTTTATTGTCCTTACTGTCTTCTGGGTGTTTTCTACATCAGCCCCTGTTGTACACTCTGACATGTAATGTTGTGTTTTTTTCTCTTGCTTGCCTTTTTTTTTTAATCTTTAATGACTGTTCTGAAGCCAGCTTCTATAAAGCTTGTAATTTTTAGCTGGGGAAGGGGTTGGCCCACCTGACATGGGCTCTCTACAGTCGTCGCAGCCGATACCGCCCGGCTGCAGCCGTCCCGCCGTTGGGGGGGTGCGGAAGCCCTGGGGCAGGCACACGGGGCGAACACGAGCGGCTGCTCTCCCCGGCGCTGGCGCAGCGCTGCCGATCACGCTGCACTGCCTGCTTTTCTATTCTGCTGGCCAGGTAAGTGGTCAAAGGAAAACCAGCGGGGCTGGCAGCTCACCACAAAGAGTAAAGGAGGATTTTTGTGGTAGAGTGAAGGGCCTACTCCCAGGCACAGGGCAGGGAGAGAGGTGGGTGTTCTGGACAAGAAGAACAACATAGAGAAGGAGACATTTTCAAGTTTTAGCAAAGGGTAAAGAGGGAATAAGCTGCAAACAGTCAGTTCTGTCCTCTCTCCTAAAGTAGAAGACTGATGTTATCCCACTGGATAAAAGAAGATAAATAGCTTTGACACAACTCCACAGTTAACAGAAAAGCCATACTCCTTGCAGTCCGACCAAAAAGGAAGAAAGTGTGACTGGTTTTCCAAAATGACCCTGACAAACTCTGAGAACACAAAACTGAAGACTAGATAATCACAGATCAGAAACTTCAGAAGTAACTGAAAGGGAGAGGAAGGCAGAACAGTCTAGGGCTGCTTCTCCCAAAATTTGCACTAAAATCAAAATTAATTGATGATGTGTAAATTTGGGGTGTCACGATATGTAAGATTGTTCTGAGTGATGGAGGATGCATTATTTGCATTACTCAGAGCTGGAGAAGGCTGACAGCTACTGCAGAAAAACCTGCCAAGCAGCTGTATCACTGTGCACTGTGTTTGCGTGGCAAGGGTTTGGTAGCGGGGCGACGTCTGTCAGAAGCTGCCAGAAACTTCCCCCGTGTCCGGCAGAACAAATGCCAGCTGGCTCCAAGATGGACCAAGCCCCTGGCCAAGGCCAAGCCCATCAGTGACGGTGGCAGCGCCTCTGGGATAACAGATTTGCGAAGGGGAACAAAAACCTGCAGGGGGAGAGAGGAGTGAGACAATGTGAGAGAAACAACTCTGCAGACACCAAGGTCAGGGAAGAAGGCGGGGGAGGAGGTGGTCCAGGCACCGGAGCAGAGCTTCCCCTGCAGCCCGTGATGAAGACCATGGTGAGTCAGACTGTGCCCCTGTAGCCCATGGAGGTCCACAGTGCAGCAGATCTCCACCTGCAGCCCATGGAAGACCCCACGCCAGAGCAGGTGGATGCCCAAAGGAGGCTGTGACCCCGTGGGGAGCCCTGCACTGCAGCAGGCTCGTGCCAGGACCTGTGGCCCCATGGAGAGAGGAGACCGTGCCGGAGCAGGCTTGCTGGCAGGGCTTGTGACCCCGTGGGAGACTCACGCTGGAGCAGCCTGTTCCTGAAGGACTGCACTCTGTGGGAAGGACCCACGATGGGGCAGTTCGTGAAGAGCTGCAGCCCATGGGAACGACGCGTGCTGGAGAAGTTCATGGAGAACTGTCTCCCATGGAGGGACCTCACACGAGCAGGAAAAGAGTGTGAGGAGGAAGGAGCAGCAGAGATGTGTGATGAACTGACCGCAACCCCCATTCCCCCTGCACTGCGCAGGGGGAGGAGGTACAGAAAATCAGGAGTGAAGTTGAGCCCGCGAAGAAGAGAAGGGTGGGGGAAGGTGTTTTTAAGATTTAGTTTTTATTTCTTCTTACCCTACTCTGATTTGATTGGCAATAAATTACACTAGTTTCCCTGAGTCGAGTCTGCTTTGCCTGTGACGGTAATTGCTGAGCTATCTCCCTGTCCTTATCTCAGCCCAGGAGCCTTTCGCTGTATCTTCTCTCCCCTGCCCAGCTGAGGAGGGGGAGTGATGGAGCGGCTTTGGTGTGCACCTGGCGTCCAGCCAGGGTCTACCCACCACAGACTGTAACTGGAGTAACTGGAGATTTAGTACTGAAAATATAAGCAATACTAAAACTAGTAATTTGAACTACTTGTTTCTATTACTGCATTTCAGATTGAATTTGAAGATTACCATGGAAAAGAATTTGGTCATTTTTTATTATGAGCTGCTCAGTAAGAACACTTGCTTTATCAAGAGGGAAGAATACTAGGATACGTGAAGAATGGGATAAAAAACTTACTGAAAAAGTATACTATCGAATAAATTGGGGGGATTAATGCATGTCAAGTTCCTGTCCCCTCTTATGATGGTGTATGGATAGGAGTCAAAAAACCCCGAACCACCAGACATCTAAATTTTCTACATCAAGAGTAAGTGGCAGTATGCAATGTTGACACAAGAGGGAAATCAACGATTAAAAAGGCAACGTTTCTCTCGCTTTAAGGAGCAAGGAGAGAAACAGGGATGTTGAAATATGTTTAAATTCCATGAAAGAAAATAATTAAGGGCACGTAATGAATATGTGGAATTAGTTGCTAGAGAGCCTTATAGAGTTTATAAAGACAGCCTGCTCAGAAACAGCTTCCACATCCTGTGTGGCACCCAGACGTCATCTGGAGGGTTGGACTTGGAGATCTTCACTTATGAAGAGCAGACCATGAGCACCCCCTGCTCTCCTAGGTCTGTCTGCTCCTACCTTTGGCAATCTGCTGCCTGTGTTTAAAAACGAATTGCCTACTCTCTCATCGAGCTAGGCAGTGAACGTGCATTGCAGGTGGCCCACCAGCCAAGAAGCCTGGCAGGCTACTCCTTTTCTCTTGTCTCGGAACCAAGCTCTGCATAAGAACTCTCCTAAACTGACCCAAACCGAGAAGCCTGTGCTTTCCCAAGAATGAGCTGAAATAATACAAAAATTCTGGAATTCAGAGTTTCGTTGGCATATTGGAAGTGTTGACACAGAATCACAGAATCACAGAATGGTAGCGGTTGGAAGGGACCTCTGTGGGTCATCTAGTCCAACCCTCCTGCCAAAGCAGGGTCACCTACAGCAGGCTGCACAGGACCCTGTCCAGGTGGGTCTTGAATATCTCCAGAGAAGGAGACTCCACAACCTCTCTGGGCAGCCTCTTCCAGTGCTCCATCACCCTCAGAGGGAAGAAGTTCTTCCTCATGTTCAGACGGAACTTCCTGTGCCTCAGTTTGTGCCCATTGCCCCTTGTCCTGTCGCTGGGCACCACTGAAGAGAGCTTGGCCCCATCCTCCTGACACCCACCCTTCAGATATTTGTAAGCATTTATTAGGTCCCCTCTCAGCCTTCTCTTCTTCAGGCTGAACAAGCCCAGCTCCCTCAGCCTTTCCTCGTAAGAGAGATGTTCCAGTCCCCTCATCATCCTCGTAGCCCTAAACGATCACGTGGCAATTCCCTTCCTATTTCTTTTCCTTAACTATGTTGTTTAAATACGAGGGGGATGTTTGGGTGGGTCATTGCAAGAGTAAACATTTACATGAATTACTGCTGAAAAATTTGTGTTCAAATAAGTGTTATTTTTATCGGGTGTCAGAGTTTAGAAAAGCGATGCCACCTTGCTGTTCTAGTAACTTGCTACTATTGCACCTCACATTATCTATTCTCAAGAACCTTACATAATGAAGTGCAAATGCAAGTGACAGAACGGCTGCTATCAATGTTCTGTTAGCAAATTTAGGTTGTAAATGCAGAATATGAAAGTTTAGGCAGCAACAATTACTTTAACTCATGTTTCCATTACTTTAATAAGGAAATAAAACTGCTCAAAGCAGTATTGTTTACACAGTCCAACAACAGTGATTAACTTGTACAATTTAAGGAGTATATAACTCGTATATATAACTAGCATCTCACTATGTCTATCTTCTATTGTAAAGCTATTTTTTCAGTCATACATGGAAGGAGGCTTAAAACTAACATTAGTAATAGTAACACTCCATTCACAAGAAAAATAAGTGCACTAAATTAATTGACATTAAATACCACATGACATGTTATTTCTGATAGTTGTTTATTCACAAAGCTCCCACAGCATCAACATTTAACATGCCACCGTGAATCCTTTCCCACCTGCGCACACAGGATTTGCCAAGCACGCATCAGTGAAGGGCTTTGTGTGCAAGAAGCTTTCTTCATGCAGATGCACAACTCAAAGGTGACATTTACACTGTTCAGCTTACTCACAGCCAATGCCTCGAGTAAAGATGATTCACACCAACTTTCACTTTGGGTGGCTCGAAGGAACTGCACGATGATGAAGCAGTAGAGCAGTAGCAGATAAATAGCAAGAATCACGGGCACGGCAGCCCACGTGATGCTTCCTCGACGCTGCCAGCGAGGGAGAACGAGGAGCAGGGCACTACTAGGACAAGTCAACAAATGGTTGCAGAACTGGTGTTGCCAACAAGCTTTTGAGCTGTGTGACCATGGGACCCTGCTTGCAGATCACCGTCTGCTGGAGAGAGATGAGATACGCCTCACCAAGCCGGGCAAAGCTATTTTTGCCAGTAGGACGGCTCACCGAGTAAGGAGGGCTTTAAACCAAGAGTGAAGGGGGACGGAGTGGGTAATCATCAGCCGCGTGAGGGAGCGATGGACATGGTCCGAGGGCAAAGGGCATGGGGTGATGCGACAGGAACAGAACACAAAATCAACAAAACGGGGCTTAAGCGGGGTCACCTCCAGCACCTGTGTGTAAGCAAGGAAACGCCTACACGGCACCACGCCGGAGAAATCCCCCAGTCCCTTTCCAGGGCACCAGCATGCTGGGGTGCCACCTCTATAAAGCGCCGGCGTACTAATGCATGCAGTATGGAGAACACGAGGAGTCAGTCTGTGCGCAGCGGCAGGACTCCAATCTTGCTGGGATGACAGCGACGTGGTGGGATGGCTCCCATGACTGGGGTGTTACAGTGAGGGGACACAGGCTCGTTAGGAAGGACAGGCTAGGAAAACAAGGAGGGGGTGTTGCCCTTGGTGAAATAGCAGCTGGAGTGCATGGAGCTCTGCCTGGGGATGGATCAGGAACCAAATGAGAGAACGTGGGTGAGTATTAAAGAGGACAGGTAAAGGGGACATTATACTGGGTGTCCGCTATGGGCCTCCTGACCAGGAACAACAAGCGGATGAGGCAGACAGATAGGATCAGCCTCACATTCGCAAGCCCTCGTCCTCACGGGGGACTTCAACCACGCAGATAGTTGCTGGAGGGACAGCATAGCAGGGCATAAGCAACCCAGGAGGTGCCTGGAGTGCACCGACAACCTCCTCTTCCAAGCCCCAAAGCAGCCAACGAGAATCAATGAAGACCAGTGCTTTGCTAGACCTCAGACCAACAAGGGGCTTGTTGGGCATGTGAAGCTCAAATGCAGCTTTGGTCGCAGTGACCATGAGGTGGCGGAGGTCAGGATCCTGAGGGGAGCGAGGAGTGTAGAAAGCAGGCTCACAACCCTAGACTTCAGGAGAGTGAACTTTGGCCTCTTCCAAGATCTGCTTGGAAGAGTCCTGTAGGATGAGGCCCGGGAGGGAAGACGGGCCCAGGAAAGCTGGTTAATATTCAAGGATCACCTCCTGCAAGTTCAAGAGCAGTTCATCCCAGCAAATAGGAAATCAGGCAAAAATGCCAGGAGGCCTATGTAGATGAACAAGGAGCTCCTGCTCAAACTCAAACACAAAAGGGGTACAAAGCACAAACTCAAGGGATACAAAGGCCAAACTCAAACACAAAAGGATACAAAAAGTGGAAGCAAGGATGGGTAACCTGGGAGGAATACAGAAACGTTGCTTAAGCATACAGGGATGAAGTTAGGAAAGCTAAAACCCAGCTGGAACT
The DNA here is from genome assembly GCF_030867145.1 of Opisthocomus hoazin. NCBI lineage: Eukaryota > Metazoa > Chordata > Aves > Opisthocomiformes > Opisthocomidae > Opisthocomus > Opisthocomus hoazin. The sequence continues at coordinate 103,288,307 of NC_134415.1, read as the reverse complement.
GGATCTAGCCAGGGATGTCAAAGACAACAAGAATGGCATCTGTAAGCACATGGGCGACAAAGGAAGACTGAGGAAAATGTGGGCTCATCGCTGCATGAGACAGGTGACCTGGTGACCCAGGACCTGGAGAAGGCTGAGCTACTGAATGTCTCCTTTGCCTCAGTCTTTACTAGCAAGACTGGCCCTCAGGAATCCCAGGTCCTGGAGACCACGGGGAAAGGGTGGACCAAGCAAGATGCACCCTTGGTGGAGGAGGATCAGGTCAGGGGACACTTAAGCAAACTGGACATCCTGCAGTCTGAGGGCCCTGATGGGATGTATCCACGATTGCTGAGGGAGCTGGCAGGTGTCATCGTGAGGCCACCCTCAACAATCCTTGATCAATCGTGGTCACTGGGAGAGGTGCCCGAGGACTGGAGGAAAGCAAACATCACCTCCAAGGAGGATGCACGGAACTACAGGCCAGCCAGCTTCACCCTGACCCCTGGGACGGGGCAGCTAACCCTGGAAACCATTCCCAGGCACTTCAGTGACAAGAGCATCGCCAGGAGCCATCAGCGCGGCATGGCCAAGGAGCGGCCACGCTTCATCAGCTGGATGGACTCCTGTGATGGAGTGACTGGTACGTGAGGGGAGCGCAACGGGGACTGCCCGCCGGGGCTCCGGCACGGCCCTCGGCACCGTCCCCCGCCAGGGCCCGGCAGCCGAGCTGCAGGCGGCTGGGCTGGGCGGGCGGGCGGTGAGGCAGCCGGGGGTTGGCGGCCGGGCAGCTCATCCCCCCCGTCCGCCATCCCCCCCGAGCTGCCGCTCCCGATGGCCGCCGCCACCCTCCTCCTCCTCCTCCTCCTGCCCCGGAAGCGGCGTGGGGGCTTTCCTCCTCCGAGCAGGAACTCCGTGCAACCCGGCCGCGGGCGGAAGAGGAAGTTATCGGAGGAAAGAGACCGCCCCGGGGGTGGGGGGGTGCCGCGCCATGGCGCTGTGGCCGTAGCGCCGGCGCCTGCCATGAGGGGACGAGAAGGGGGAGCGCGGCGAAGCGGGCGGCAACTACAAATCCCGTCAAGCTGCGCCGCCCTCTGCCGCCCCGCCTCTCCCCTCCCCCGGGCTGAGGAGGAAGCGGGGGCGCGCGGGGCCGGGCCACCGCCTGCCCGCGGGGGTGAGCGGGGCTGGGGCGCGGTGAGGAGGCGCGGGGCCGTCGCTTAGCAACCCAACCCCCCCCCGCAGGGCGAGCAGCGGGCGCCCGGCCAGGCCGCCCGTTCCTCGGCCGCCGGCGGGCCCTGAGTGGGGGGCGGCGGGGCCGGGCTGTCCGTGCGGATGGGGGAACGTGAGTCAGCAGGGCCGGGCCGCGGTTCCTCGCCGCTCGGCCGGGAGCTTCCGTGCGGCGGGACGGGGGAGCAGCGCGGCGGCGTGCCCCGGGCCAGAGCCGTTGGCGCTCGCTGTGGCGTTGCTGGCAGCGGGCGGCACAGAGCGGGCTGCCGAGCGCAGGCGGGCAAGGGAGAACGGCCGTGCGGTGAGAGGAAGCTTGCAGCAAAATGTTGAAGCGCGGTTTGCTTTCTTTCTGCGTAGGAAATGGAGCCTCACAGCTCTGCCAGCCTGCACAAGCGTGAGTCGGCAGCTTCCGACAGCGAAGACGAGATCGAGTTCGTTGGAGTAAGTCACCTCGCGCCGGCAGCGCAGCGCAGTGCATACAAAAAATGGCCCGGTGGAAGAGGAGGGGGGCTCTGTGTCCCGCGTTGGTAGCCTCGCCTGTGTTTGGGTGGAAAGCGTTGCGTTTGAATTTAGAGTTAGTTTAATTTGTAAATCTTCCAGGCAGATAACAAGTTTACCTTAAAGGTTTGTCAGCCCTTTCTTTGGAAGGGCGTAAGATGATGTCAGTTCGTCCTACTGATGCCGTGAAAAGCCAGAGTTGGAGACTCAGTAGTCGGCAGGCTATTAAGCAGGTATTCTTCATTAAGGCGCCAGGCACACGGGGGATCTCTCCTCCAGACGTGCGCGCCAAACACCCTGTCACTTCAGGTTAATCACAATATGCACATTCACTATATTTCCGCACGAAAGCACGAGAAATGCTTAGCATATTCCTGACTTTTCCAAGAACTAATTAGCATATGTTAATGTCTTTCACGCATGTCTGTTAGTATTCTCGGGTGGTCTTTGCGGGTCTCAAGATGAAGGCTTATGCTCCTCATCACAGTGTCCGCTGGTTGACCTTTGTTTCTGCGCAGACTCAGTTCTAACATCACCTATAGCGTGTCCTTCCAGGTTGTTTTGCTCTGGTCTTGTTGCTCGCTTGGTGCCTCTTTATCTCTGTAGCTTGGTGCATCTGCCCTCCCAAGGCCAGGCTGTCCAAATAACATTAGCTCTAAGCTCTACCTTAGAGCTTTCCTATCCCCCCCAAAACAGCAAGTCAAGCTTGTCTAAGTAGCGTTATTTAGAAGCCTCTTTATCTTAGAGCTTTCCTGTCTTCTCAAAACAGCAAGGATCTAGTTTAGTTTAATTACAATCACTCTGGTAAGTGGAAATTTTACCTTTACGGGTATCACTATAAAGAGAACATAGACTTGAGTATCTCAGCAGGCAAATGGGAGGTTACGGTGAGGTAGATGAGAAGTTGTTGCAGATGACTCTTCTGGTAGTTACATTGCATAGCATTTTGCTTCATGAGTAGTCACACAGGAGTTATGGAATAAAACACTCCTCACTCAGCAAAAGAATGTCAAAAACACTATGTTTAGAAGAGGAGGAGGAAATAATAGGTTAGAGGCCTCAAACAGTCTTCTGAAATTGTGAAGCACTCTACAACAGCTACAGTACAACACCTAGTCTCATGTTGACATGCGGCTTATGTGAGTGTAACTTTAAGACACTTACATCTGTTAGACAGCCAAAAAAAGCAGCATGTTTTTCATGCTACCTGTGTTCTGGCCTCAGTATGTCATCAGTGAAGTGGGGCTGGACGGCAGGGATACGTACAAGAACAGAAAGGTGATTTTCCCTAGGGAACAAGCTAGGTGAATAAGGTCGAGTAGTTAATTGATGCCAGGACTAATGGCTAATTTCCTGTGGATCTTTCATATTTTTCATGCTGAACAATAACTAGATATTTTTTTCCTCAATTTTGTATGGTGTTTGATTAAAGCCTAAGTTCAGTTTACAGACTTTTTTGTGCAGGGGTATTTAGGTGCTCAAGTATGAGGGACGTATATTATTGCAAAAATTACAAGTAGTTGATTGTCTCTGAGACTTCTTGGTCTTTTAGTTGATTTAGTCAAAATCAAATAATGAGTTCAAAGTTCATTATATACACACAAAAGCATTCACGTGTAACATAATTGTATAAGCTTCATTTTCTTGAAACACTGGGCAAAGCTTTGTATGTGCAATGATTGAATGGCTGCTGGAGCACCCAGAGCAGTAGGTGAAAGAAAAGAGACTTACTAAAATCAATGCTTTTGCTACTTTTTTTTTTTTTCCTCTTGTTTTTGTCGGTTTATAATAATTAGGGGACCGGAGCATCTCTCCTACAAGGAAAGGCTGAGGGAACTGGGCTTGTTTAGCCTGAAGAAAAGGCTGAGAGGGGACCTTATGAATGCCTACAAATATCTTAGGGGTGGGTGTCAGGAGGATGGGGCCAAACTCTTTTTAGTGGTGCCCAGCGACAGGACAAGGGGCAATGGGCACAAACTGAAGCACAGGAAGTTCCATCTGAACATGAGGAAGAACTTCTTCCCTCTGAGGGTGATGGAGCACTGGAACAGGCTGCCCAGGGAGGTTGTGGAGTCTCCTTCTCTGGAGCTATTCAAGACCCGCCTGGACAAGGTCCTGTGCAGCCTGCTCTGGGTGACAGGAGGGTTGGACTAGATGACCCACAGAGGTCCCTTCTAACCCCTACCATTCTGTGATTCTGTAGTCCCAGAGATGAGTGCTTCTGAGAGAAGCTGCTGTATATAGGAAGGTGACTGTGCGTAGGCTTGTTTGCACAGGATTGGTGTTCAGAGTTGAGACGCTTACTGTTGTCACTGATGAGTACAAGGGGAAAGGTGTGTGACCCTGGCTATCACCTAAGGTCAGTGGTGTGTCCTCAGCTCTCCCATTTGCTCTTCAGGGTGAGGATGAACTTGGACTTCGCAAAAGGATTTCTAAACTATTTGGGTAGCTTTGGATCATAGTTCCCGTATAAAAATGTGTGTGATTAGAAGTGTATAGGCCTCGTAAATGTTGTGTATGAATGCTACCTGATCATCCAAGTACTATTTGCTGCATGTCCTAAGGACCCAGTACACCAGGTGGTACTGTATAAGCTGAATTAGAGAAGCCACTTGGGTATCTCAGCCTGTGCTTGTGTTGATAGAAAACAAATATTTGTAGGCCATGTGATCTGTGTTTTACTTTTTTTTTTTTTTTCTTGAAAGTTGGATTTTTTGTGTGTGTGTGGGGGGTTTTGTGTTGGGGTTTTTTGGGGTCTTTGTGTTTTCCATTTCAATCACTCATCTTAGGATGTTTGAATTCTTACTGTAGGACTATGACAAAAAGTCCTCATTTGATGGAGCAGAAGCAATCTCTGCTGCCAGAGTTTCTGAGCTTTTACAGTCAGATTTTGCCTCATTCAGGAAATTTACAACTGTTCTTCCATAATTTCCCACCTCTTAATTCTGCATTACAACATATTTTGTCCACTTAAAATCATTAAAAGGTTTGCATACCAGCAGAAAAATATAATCTACAATGCAAGCCATTAGTCTTAATCGCTTCGTTTCTTTGGATAGGATGGTCTGGCCCCCATTCTGTTTCCTTGGGAAGGATAAGGCAAGAGTGAAGAGCTTTGCAGGTTTAATGGGGTCTGTAGCACTGAAGTAGACAGATTATTCGAGTTGCCACAGTCTGCACTGAAAGCACTGGAATCCTCCTGAGTTGTTTTGTGTTTGGTTTTTTGGTTGGTTGGTTGGTATTGATCCACTTGTACTTTTTTCTGACTTATTTCTTTAAAGACAAGGCTCATCATTATGCTGCTCTTTTAAAAAATGTAAGTTATCCCTGGTAAAGTTAGTGGCTTTCCTAGGCAGGGGCTTTACTTAGCATTGTAACTCTGTCGGACCTCAAAATAAAAAATAGTTTTATCAAGTGTTTAAGAACCTACTGACTCTGCTGTTGTGTTACAATGGCAAACACTTTTAAGGAGGGCATTTGTGTTCATTTTCTGTAAACATTTGTTAAGTAAATATAAAGATTATGTATCCAGAATAAAACTCAACTGGAAAATTGAAGATCTATGAATTAAAAATTATTTTCGTTTTCTGATGCAGTGTTACATTTATGCCAAGTTTTCTTCGCTATTGGTGATCTTTATTTCAAGAGTCTGAATTCAAAGGAAAACATACTTCCATAGGCCCTGGTTTATTCAGTAATGAGCTCTAAACTGATGTCCATTTGAGATCCAGGAAAAACAAACCTATACTTTGCAGCTTTTACTTTGTACAGTGTTTTAGCTGCACTTCATGACAAAAGATACAGCCCCTCTCTCTTCTGGAAGAGTTGGAACTTAACTTTCTTGCAAATGAATGTTTGTTTTTATTTTGAACATGAACAAGACTTCTGGTCTATTTTGGGAACCGATGATACTAGAAAAAATTATTCATTAAAAATGATTGCAGTGCTTTGAGTTCCTGCAGAGATCAGAGAACAGGTAAAGCTTTTCGTTTTCCTTGTAACTGTTGTTTTCCAATAGAAATTATATCTGAAGAACATTTGGCCCTGGGATATACCAAAATCAAGTGATTTGCTGAAACATGGTAGTTACCATTTAAATATTTTGTTTCCTTTCTCCCTGAGGTGTTAAATATTAGATACACAGACTCAAGTATTTGTGTCTCTGGCTTTCAGCTGCATGATATCAGGAACAGAATAAAATTGTAGAGGTGTCACAAAGCATCTCTGAAGCAGGACTTTTATTTTTGGTCCCAACCCAAGTCAGCTAAGGACTTGGATTTTTGTATTTGCTGGATTACGGAAGTCAAAACTGAGTAAGTTCACGTTGGTTCACAATGTTAGTTACTCAGCAGTCTTAAAGTTGGAAATCTGCTGGGACAAAGATTCAGAGCACAAATAGTACAACTTGTGTCAGATTTTCAAATTTATTTTGATGTAAACTTGTTCCATGATAATTAGTGTGTTTTCATGTGTATATACAATTATGCTCACATAATTATTTTGTCAAAGATATGTTGTCTGTAGTCACATATATTGAAAGCTAGTTTCATGCTTTCTGTATGCTAGTGTGTATATAATTATGGAAAAGTTTAATTGTGCTTTTTAAGTAAACTGGGTATTTGGTCTGAGTGCATGTAGAGCTAAAAACTGAACAAACAAACAAACTTACATGGCATGCCGGCGGACTGTTAGCTAGGCCTGATCACCCACAGATTGGTTGGAATGGGGGCGCAGAAGAAAGTGAGACCATGTTTTAGGACTTTTTGAGAAACCTTCTGAGGCAGTAAAAATGAGCTTCAGAGAACTCCTTGAGAAGAAACTGTCCTTGGAGATGAATGAGGCCTCATCTGTACTAGCCACCGATTAAACAGACTTGATTATATTAGCTGTTACGATTGGTATTTTGCATAGCATAGTTAAATTATAGTTTTGTTGATTTAATGCTAATGCTTTCAACCCAAGCTATGAATAACAGGAGAGACACCGCAGCTGCCTGGAGACTCAAAAGATACTTTTCTATCAATTAAAATCTAGAAATTCTTCTAGTAAATGAAATAGCTGTGATTTAGCCATTTGTTTATTGCTCAGTGGCATGGCTATTGGTTGGTGAGAAGAGTGGCTTTCGAAGGTTGTTTAGAGAAGTAATTAAGAAGTGGAGCATGGGGGGGTTTTGTTTGGGGTTGTTTTTGAGTTTTTTTTGGATGTGGAGGATCTGCTTAGAAGATATGAAGACTGAGCATGTCTCAGTACTGAGTATTTATGGCTTTCTGGGTGCCAAGTGTGCTAGTGTAGTCAGCTAGAGAGGCTGCAGCTTTCAGCTGTCCGTTGAGTGATTGTCCATGTTGTTTCTTCTGTAATCTTTGGCTCTTGTGTGCCAAGACACTTTTTAGCTGGTGATGTTCATCTTGCGGGGAGATATAGAGAGTTGGATGACGCTAACTGGTCCTCAGCTTCTTAAATCTCTTACAGTGATGGAATCCTCAGGGTTGGCACTATCTTTGAATTATGTTACTATTTAGTTTAACCAGTTGGAAAAAATGAAGTAATTAAACTTTGTTAACTTTCAGTTTGGGGCTCAGCCTGTGCCCTGAGCCAACAGGGCAACAGCTGAATTCCTGTTGTAGAGAATTCCCTCCATGTGGTACTGGAGTATTAATTGGGAATGTTTACTAACAATACCTGCCCTCTCTTGCTGGAAGAAAGATATGTTTCACCTGGCACCACTTCTCCAATCAAGATTAAAAATACAGGAGATCTATTTGAAGCTATGACTCGCATGAACTTCTCAGAAGGTTTCTGTGTACAGGGGAGAACAGTCCTAGACTTGGTCTCGTCCGTGAGGATGATTTCTGTCCTGGGCCACTGAATAAAGAGGCTTTGAACTTCAGCTTTGATTTTGGTATCAACACCTTTTGGCAGAGAGGAGCGCTGCTGTCAGGATGAGCCCGTGCTGAAGTTGCTGTCTCTTTAGAAGTAGTATTTGGAGTCTTTTCTGTGTAAGCACTCAGCTGGGATGGATCTAAACCAATGATAGCTTTCCATCAAGGTTCCTCATATATTGACTTAAGCAGTTGCTAAGTGGATATACTTGGGATGGGTTTATACTGTTTTCCCCCATTCTTATACTTTCTCAAAATAATCACAGGTGAGTTCTAGATCAGACCCAGGGTTGTATTTCTTGCACTCTTCATTTTCAGGGTTTGTTTTTAATCTTCATCTAAATGTTAAACTAGCAACCAAGGAAACACAAAGTAGCCTAAATACATGCAGTGTTTGGGACTTGCATTATTGTTCAGGAGTGTATACAGGCAGATGGTGTGGTAGTTCGCTTTTTTTTTTTCCCCCGTTTCATTTTTTGTGGAAAATAAGGGTGTATATCTTTGAGGAGCAGTACACAAAAATTGTGTAGTAAGAGGCACAGAATTCAGAAGGAAAAAAAGAATGTTTCATGTCTGCAAACAACATTTAAATAAGTGTAATATTACTTAATGTTAAATTTAATATAATGTTCTGGTCACTAGAACTTCCTAGGTTTGGAAGCAGCTCTGCTTTTCAGCTGTTTATTTCCTAACTTTTAATTAATTGCTGAACCCAGGCAGTAAGTAAACAGAAATAAGGAAAATCTCTTTGAAGAAGCTACAGCTGTTAAATTCAGAGTTGAACCTTTCAAAACACATTATTGAGCTGATTGGACAGTGAGGTGGTCTCAGTGTTTCTTTGAACTGTTACTTGCTAACACCTGTTGTTTAATAAAGATTTAATTTCTTGTAAGTTTATAGATGTCAGTTTCTACAAAAGCAAATCTGTCATGGATGTCTGTTTTAGATTTCATTTAGAAAATCATGTTCTCTTTGTTTACTGCATCATAAAAAGTTAAGCACTCTTTTGGGGTAATTTGAGGCCTGCAGCTTGATTCATATAAGCTTTTGTCATCTGTCCAAGATCTCATCATTCCTCCTCCCCAGCGAGACAATGAGGACTGTTTATGCCTGGCAGCTGAACAGCTTTACAGCCTTGAAAGGTGGAAGAATGTGAAGAATCAGGTGCAGTAAGGACGAAGGAGAGAATTGCATGCTGCTGTTCTCTCTGCTGCTTCTCATGAGGCAATAAATCTTCCTAACCTGCCCTAGCTGCTTGGTTTTTAAGATGTTGAGGACACTGCCAAATATATGGCAGAGATGGTGGATATAGTACTGCACCTCTTCAAAAAGTCAGTCTGCTGACTCTCCTAAGTCTTTCTGCTGCCTGGAGAACTTAACTTTCTAACAAATAAAGAATACCTTTGGAGTGTGTTACAGCTCTGTGGTATCTGCCAGCAGTATTGCCAGACAAACGGCTGATACTGCAGTTTAGTCAAAAATTCTGCAATATGATGTAGTTGGCATTGCATGTACAGACTTTAAAAAAAACAAACAAACCACCCCCTCACCCCCAACTCACCCAAAACTTAAACTATCTTTGTTTTTTGTTTATTTGCGTTCAGGTTAGATAATAACTTTCTAGAGTTTGGATGGGAAACTTTTTATGGTTAACTTTGCCTCTCACTGAAGGTGTGTACACATGTGACCATGGATTTGAGTTAGGGTCACTAGGTCTAGTTTTGTTTGGTGTTTGTAGACTTACTCATCCTGTTTCATATTCATTATACTGATTATTTAGTTGGCCTGTGATAATGTTGTACCATGATACAGGGTTTTTTTGCATGACATCAAATTATGTGGACATAGTGCTGCTTTTTTTGCCTTTAAAACCTGAAGACTTGTCACAGTAAGTGTGTATGGAGCTCCAGGCGTGATTTTGCACATCTTCTTTAAAAAACTTATGACCTATATGCTTAGTTTGGGTTGCTGATTTTTTTTTTTTCTTCTCTGTTTGCTTTTTGATGTTTGTGCCAACATTCTGCTGTCTACCAGAAGCTGGTAGTAGAAATGTTGCATTTGGTGTGAATGGAGAGTGAATGGGAATACGTACACACACATAGGTGTGTGGAAATACCAGACAGAATGAAAAAAAGGGGGCATATGAAGGCGTGTAAATCAACTGGTCTTGATACTGCCTGGACTAGCAGGTCATTGAGGTCACAAACCATCTACATGAAGTTTCTGAAGACAGTCATCAGGAAAGCAAGGGACAGCATTCACACAAATTAAACTCAAGGCTTAAACCATTAAGATGATTGCAGAAGATAAAGAACAGGGCTAGAGCCTTAAGGAGGAGACAAAAACAATTAATAAAGACTGAAGTACTTGTTGATAGTCAGGGTCCTTTGTCCTCCATATAGCTGCATGGAGTCCTGACCTGGCTTCCTGGATGCACATCTTTGCAACTGAGTGCTGGACAGACTATTTGGACATGTGTCTGTGCTTTTGGGTATCTGGTGTGAATGGGTGAAATGTGTTTTCCTTGAAAATAAAATTAACTGCCCCTTATTGTGATTCTGATACAGAGAAAACACCTGTAACCTGCTTATGGAATATCTGCTCAGAAGAGAGTAGCCTTCAGGGCTTAAATGTGTATGAAACTGTTTCCCCCTTTCTTAATGTTTGAAATGCCTAAGGAGTTTAATTTCTTTAGGAGCTAGAATTTAATTGATGTGTTTTTAAAAACAAACAAAACCAAAACAAACAACAAAAAAACAGTTAACATTGCTTAGTGAAATCTGAGGCTGTTGCTGTCTTGGTAACAGCCTGCTACCCTGTTACCATTGAATTAATGGCTCAAGTTGAGTGTCATTAAAAATGTAGATCTAAGTTGATTGAGAAGATGAAGAAGATAAGGTTATTAAGTAAGCCAGGTCTGTTAATTTGATTTTTTTTGTAGTTGATGTCTGTATGTTAAGTTGATTTTTTCATTATTTGTGAATACTTATTTATTTGCATGTTTTACCAATTTTGTGGATTAGTCTGTTACGTGGAAAAGGTGCTGTGCAGGAATTTCATTACTGCACCCTCTTGAAACTGTGGTGAAGTTCTCCTTCAGGTATTGCTAATGCTGGCAATGTGCTGTAATGCATGCAACACTTTATATCTGAGGAAGACATTTTAATGCTTTTGTGTGTGTGCGTTTTTAACACTTTTTTCAGGAAGGACCTTTAAGACCTGTACTTGAATGCATTGATCTTGTCAGTAGTGAGGATGAAGAACCTAACAGCAGTTCTTATGTTCATGTGAGTATGTTGTAATGTATTTTGGGACTTTTCAGTTGAACAAAATTATTATTCTCCTGTATTTTTTTCCATCAGTTTCTCTTAATAAAAAAACTTCTTAGAAATATTTTTAACAAGTAATAAATAAAAAAAACAACATTAAAGTCTTTTGATTTTTACCTACTACTGAGTGGAAGGCAGGAATGCCAACACTTCATTTTATCTAGAGCCACTTTTTGGCTTCTTGAAATGGTCTCGCAACTTTTATTTGGCTTTCAGTGGGTTTAGCAAGTGTGTAAAAGAAAAATCACTTTATGAGCAACCTGAGAAGTCATTGTCCCGTCTCTAGCTTGCAAGTATATCTGGCCTACTCCCAGGGCTTTTCCTTCTAAAATAACTTTTTAGGAGCAGTTTATAGGTTAGAGGACCTTATTCTGATGACAGCCTGGTATTAACTCAGCCTAATTCTTCATAATCCCTCCTAAGAATGAATGAGTCAGAAGCAGGCTGGTCAATCCATGTATCCCCCAAGCTTATTGTGACTACTCCGTGGGGCCTATGAGAGCGACAGTGACTGAGAGTAACTCTACTAGAGTTGGTTTTGGCAGCAGTGGCCATCTCTTGACTTCTGTTTTCCAGTGTTGCAGTAGAGGATGTGTGTAATAAACCTGGTTCTTAAGGAAAAGTGGATCTTCCGTACATGCACAGGCTCGTTCCACTGTGATGGTTGCTAGAGCTGATCGTGTCGCAGGAGCAAACGACAGTGTATGGCCTATCCCTTAGGCTAGAAAAAGTTTATGATCTGCCTTTCTGAAGATACTGGCCAGTGTTGTCTTGGAGCAAGAATGATATCAGTTCTCAGTTTTTCAGATGGGCTGCATGTTGGCTTTGAAATCTTCAGGATTTTTTTTTACCTACTTAGAAGAATTTACTTAATTTTTCATTTGTTGGAGACGTCTAGGACACCCAGCACAATCATCCATGTTCCTCCTAGTGCTTTGGTGAGGCAAATGTTGATGCTAAATTGCCTTGAATATGTAGAGGCGTGGGGGTTGTTTTTATTTGTTTTTTTAACAGAAGTTACAGACGCTGGTAAAGAGAAAGAGGAAGCTAGCAAGGTAGATAGTGGGACTTGGGATCGGAGTGTCTGCACTGAATTACATCCTTATGCTTGGGCATCGCTTTTGACCGTATCGGTGCCTGTTACTTAATTACCAAATAAAAGTTTAACTTTTTGATTGTAGAGAAATACCAAGCGTAAAGATCACATTGACTATCAGAAAGAACGAGTTGCATCTACCTTGGATCGTCTGGCACGCCATGTTGAAGTAGAGAAACAGCAAAAAGAAGAGAAGAACAAAGCCTTTAAGGTATTGGACATATTTTGTTTCAGTAGAATTGCATAATGCAGGCCTTGTAGTCATGAGTGTGTGTGTGTTGTCACTACTAAGTAAGCAAAAAGATTGGTGAGCCAGACCTGGAACTAGCAACTAGAGATTTTTGCTTCTGGGGTGTCCTTTGAAACACAACACAGACTTTGTCTCTTCAGTGGCTGCATCTGATAAATTTGCTAGTCTTATTGCAGTTCCTAAGGGGAGAAAAACCCCTAATTTCGTGCAAGCCAATGGCAAAAACTTCTTCTCTTGTTTGCATATATAGCAGAGGGACCTTAACAACAGTTATTCTGATTAAATAATTGAAAAATAACAGTTATCACAAATCAGCATGCAGCAAACCTAGTTATCTACCTGCTTTTGCGTGAGATTTTTGGGAAGCTATTTGCCACATTAAATCTCTGTATCAGGTAATTTTTTATAATGGGATAAAATTTTCTGTGTATAAGGCATAATTTTAAATTTGAATCAGATTAATTGTATTGTGCAGCTATTTGAAAAAGCGTGGATTTTTTTGTTTTTGTTACAAACTGGGGGGTGCAGTCAGTAGACTTAAGGGTAGGGCTGCTGTCAGCGGGACGTGGACAGTTTGAAGGAATGGGCTTATCAGAACCTCATGAAGTCAACAGGGACAAATGCAAATCCAGTAGTTGTGGAACATGCTGACTTTGCAGCCTAATTTTCTGAACACTGTTAATGGCTTTTAAAGTCACATAATTATACTATAGTTACAGCTTGTTATAGCCTGCAATAGACTATGCAACTGTAATACAACAGAGTAAAAGGCTCTTAGATGTAGTCCATGGTAGCCTTGAAGTCCAGAAGCCTACGTGCCTCTCCTGTGTCCTCTACTCAGAATCTGGCAATCTGTTAATGTCTCCACATACAGTTCTTCAACTGTAGAGTGGAGTCAAAGATAGCTGTGTAGCTTTTAAAGTAGTCTGAGAATGAAGGCCAAAAAATCCTTTTGTTAATGATGAATATTTTCCTGCTGGGCAGCTCCTCACTCATCAATCTGCAGAATTAAAATTACTCTTCCAAGTGAAACTGCCATGGGGTTTTTTGCCTTGGCAATGGGACAAACTGACTCTTTGGTTTCAATAACCATTTCGTGTTGCTTTTTAAAAAAAATAAAAAAATCACTATTTGTTGCAGTTTATAATCTTATTAAAAGTCTTCTTCGTTATGTACATGCTTCAGAAACTTCAGTAGGTGCAGTAAAAGTAGATTAATTGACCTAAGCTGTAGCTTTTATGTAGGGCACAAAAATTGGTACTATTTTGTTTATTGCTGTTACGTTCCATCTTTATTGTGTTATATGGAAGTCAGTCAAGTTGTAAGATTTTTTTTTTTTGTTTCCCCCCTTAGATTTTTGAGGAGTTTTTTTCCTTAGTATTTTAGAGACCCACATGTGAGTTTGGGCATACGTACTTAATATTGATTTTTTTTTTTTTTTTTTTTTTTTTAAATCTCATCTGATATGGCTTCTCCTTCAGGAGAAAGTTGATTCTCAATATGCTCAAGGGTTGCAAGAACTAGAATTTATTCGGGAACACAGTGACACAGAAGCTGCTAGATTATGTGTGGACCAGTGGTTAAAAATGCCAGGTAAGAACAGGAAACTAAATTTCAGTGATATGTTTTCCAAGTTCTGCATTGCAGAATAGCACATCTGGTAACTGTGCTGAGCAGTACTGACATTGAGCTTGCAGGTGCCTCTTATGCATAACCAAATCTTACAATATTAACTTCACTAATGTGTGGCATTTGAAGGTTCTTCTATGCCCATTTCTATAAAGGCTATTAATCTGACATTTTGCTGCGTAGAAAATGTAACGTACAAAGTCTAAAAACCAGTAGGGCAATGTTAACTACTTTTACAAGCAAAGTTGCTAGAAGGAAAAGTGTTACTGTTGAACTGTTGCTCAAGAAAATGTCTACGTAAGTAAGTATAAATTCAGGAAGATCAATCAATTTAAAATATTTCTCGGAGGACCTGGATGCGGGGTGTCAAAGTGTTTGAAAAGCAGTGCTAGTGGGGATTGAAGAGACAGATGCTTTAACTGAAAGAGCAGACTTACCGTAGTAGGATTAAGTTACAGTGCATTATTAGCTCGCTTTTGAGAATAAATCTGACTTGATTTTTAAATGCTTTAGGGTTGGTTTGTTTTGTTAAGCCTCTATAGTTCAGATGCTGGGCAAGTGTTTTGTTTTATAACGCAGATCTCAAACCAGGCACCATTAACAGTGGAAAAAGGGGTGTTTATAAGAGGGCAGGTCAGACGCAAGACAACAGCAGTCCCATATCTTGTCCTGTGATGCACTGCAACAGAAAGTTCGATAATAAACATCTTCTGATAGGTCACCTTCAAAGGTAAGGGCATAGCGCAAGAGCTCAGTGCACAAAATAATAATGAAAGAATATACTTGAACTTAGGATATCAGCATCAAGTCTACTTTAAACTGCCTATAGTGACAAAATTCTATTTGGATAGCAAATTAATCTGTTACAGATTTTATACAGATGATGTGATGAACTTCCTGGTTGGTTGTTTTGTTTTTTCTGTTTGGGGTTTTTTTTCATTCAGAATTGATTTCTTCCTGTTGTAATGAATGGATTTAGGAATGAAATAAACTATGTTTTTAAACCTTTACTAGTTAAGAGTAGTATGCTGCTTTTATGAATATAACTTCATTATGAGATTTTGAAGTTTTTAAATCTTTTTAAGATTTTAAAGCTTTTTTTAATATCTGGGTTTTTTTGAGAAACAAGATCTCTGTTTTCCAGTTCTGTTATTTTTTCACCTGAGCTTGAAAAAGAGCAAAAGGTTAACGTGTACAACTTGATAGTAAGATTAAAAAAATGCCCCTAATGAAGGGAACGAGGAGCAAGATGTATCATCCAGACATCTGTTCATAGCTGATCATTGCTAGTCAGGACTTGCTGTGTCTGGGGTCAGTTCCAGCATATACTGTCTTTTAGCTAGTGAATGTGTCATGGGAAGGTGGTAAGGAGAGAAACTGAGGGGAGTGTTGTGGGCTAACCCTGGTAGGCAGCTTAGCCCGCCACAGCTGCTCTCCCACTCACCCCAGTGGGATGCGGGAGAGAATCACAAGGGCAAAAGCGAGCAAGCTCTGGGCTGAGATAAAAATGGTTCAATAAGTAAAACAAAAGCTACGCACGCAAGCAAAGTGAAATAAGGAGTTCCCATCAGTGGGCAGGCTGTTATCACACGTAATGGTTACCTGGGAAGACAAACGTCACCACTCCAAACATCCCCTCCCTTCTTCCTCCTTCACCCAGCTTTTATTGCTGAGCCTCATACAGTGTGGGGTGTCCCTTTGGTCGGTTGGGGTCAGCTGCCCTGGCTGCGTCCCCTCCCAGCCTCTTGCCTACTCGCTGGCGGGGCGGTCTGAAAAATAGAGAAGGCCTTGATGCTGTGCGAACACTGCTCAGCAGTAGCTGAAACGTCCCTGTGCTATCAACAGTGTGGTTTGTAAGTCCAAAACACAGCACCGTACAAGCTGCTATAAAGAAAATTAACTCTGTCCCAGCCAGAAATAGTGCAGGAAGGTAAAAATAAATTTTTAAAATCCTTCTGTAGGAGTTGGAGTCTTTATTAGTTCTCTTGCTCTTAAAAACGGTATGATTCCTCTGCAAAATTATCGTTATAACAGGTAAGCTGCAGGGAGAATGGCCTTTATATAGGATACTTCAAGTACAGCTAATGATAGGGGAAGTGAGGAATTTTACTGTTTAGGTTGATTTGACATGGTTTTGTTCAACAGCTTCAAAAGACATAATTTTTTGCATTAAAAAAAACATTTTGGCTGTTTAGATGAGACTAGTTTGTTAATTATTTCTTCCTCTTCAGGTTTGATCATTCTCCTTGTGACCCAACAGTCACATTACATGGACCCCCAAATAATGCTGTTGCCTGTGTGATATGCTGCAAAAGATTTTCAACCTCTCAGCAGTACAGTGATCATCTTTTATCTAAGGCAAGATCGGAAGGATAAGTAGCTCGCGGGACTGAATGTAGTAGAGGATTTTCAAGACGTATAATTATGCACTAATTTTTTTTTTTCCGTTTTAACCCTCTTTCTCTCCCCTCCCATCCTGTAGTCTTCAAGGTAGTTTTTCTTATTTGCTGTGTTTCAAACACCTGGTGTATACTGACACTACTCCCAGTAGATGTGACTGTTAGCTTGTAGTTTCCAGTGTACTTTTAAAAGGACTGCAATTCTGTCTTAAACCTCTTGTCCCTCTATTGGTGCTGTCAAAAGGTATTCCCCCCCCCTTTTTTTTTTTTGTATCTCCAAAGCTATGAAAAATAAAAGCAAGAAGTTAGGGTGAAATAAGTGACGGTAAAGAGAAGCAGCAGAAAGGAGTTGGGCAAAAAGAGGCAACAGAATGGGAAAAGAAACTTGGGTGATTCAGACGCAACTGTTTCGTCTCTGTTTCCAGTCTCTCTGTTGGTTGATGTGTTTGCTGCTACTCACTAGTTAACTTACAGAAGGCGAAAGGATAATCTAGCATGTGAGTTTTGATTTGAATGTAAGCTAATAGTATTTGGGTTTTTTGTTGTTATTCCTCCCTATTTCCACTCTTCACTTTTTGTTTTTTGATGATGCTGTCTCTCCCTTCTGTTCATAACTTAGCACTGTAAAACTTTAGTACAATGACAGGTGCTCAGGTGTTATCTTCAGGGTGTGTGGTTTTATTTAAGCAGTCTGGTGTGTAATGGATAGCATTTTCAAAGTTTAGTGTTTTAATAACTAGTAATGCTGTGTACGCACCTAATGTCCAGAAGTTGGGTTAATTTCAGGGGAAGTCTCGGATACTCTGAAAATCGGACTGCTTTCAGCTAGTAGTAGTATCTCCTGTTGCATAGTCATACCTGACAAGCTTGAAAGATTGCATTATGGTTTGTCTCTGCTTTTTTTCCGATTGCTTCCAAGTTGTGTGCCTGTGGTGTGTCCAGGGGCGTTAGCAGGAGTTACAGGCTAGTTTGGGGAAAGAGAGTGCTCTTCAGCAGGCAAGAAGACGGGATTATTGTGGTGTGGAAGGATGGGGAGATAACCATAGAATCATGAAGGTTGGAAAAGACCTCTGAGATCATCAAGTCGAACCATCAACCCATCACCACCATGCCTGCTAAACCTTGTCCTGAAGTGCCACATCTACATGTTTTTTGAACACCTCCAGGGATGGGGACTTCACCACCTCCCTGGGCAGCCTGTTCCAATGTCTGACCACTCTTTCAGTAAAGAAATTTTTCCTAATACCCGATCTAAACCTCCCGTGACCCAACTTGAGGCCATCCTAAACAAAGCTGTGGAAGAAAGCATAAGCATGTCAGGAAGATTCTTTGAGTGGCATAAGAAAGGAGTAAGAAAAAATGTCAGAAGCAAAACTAAAGGATTTTTGCCCTGAAGGCAGAGCTCTGCAGTTGATGTAGAAGGCAAAAGGGGTAGAAGGAGTTGACTTTATCAGTCACGGGCCTGTTAGGCTACTCTGAGGAGCAACATTTTGAGAAGCTGGAGATTAGCAAGATTAGGGAAGAACCGACATGAGGAAAAACAGCTGCTTTAGTGACAGAAGGAGCTTTTTCCAAGAGCCTTGGTAAAGAGACTAGCTAAGAATTAGTGGAGCCTATAGTTCCTGGGGAAGGTGGTTGTTCCCAGTGGTGCAAGAAGGAAATGGAAAAGTTGCCAGTGTAGTAGGGACGAGTAGCTGAGTTTGACCATGGCAGTTTCGCCAGTCCCTTGTGTCTCGTGAGCTGAAGTGTGTAGGGGTAGGCTATAGATAAACGTAGATGTGGTAGCTGAAAGCCTAAAAGTGAAAATATTACCACAGAAGGGAGAGAGGAATGGAAGGACATGAGAAGAGCTGGGACTGGTTTATTGACTTAGTATTTTTGCTAACTAGTTTATTTTCTCTTCCAGCTAAATGAAAATGACGGACATAAAAAAGATCTCCCTCCTCAGCATATTCAGTGTTTCGCATGCCCAAACTGCTTTCTCCTTTTCACCGAAAGAGATGAATGCTTGCAGCATATGTCGGGAAAGAACCACTTCCTCCAGGTTTCTAAATTGAGTGGTATGTTGCTACTAAGCGTACTGCTTTTTATTCCTTCTGATAATTGATATGCATGATATGAAGTGACTTGTGTTTTTCTGCTGTGTAAAAAAGCTTAAGGTTTTTAAGTTTGTTTTTGATTAATTCTTATTTTTCTTTTAAGGTCTTAAATGTGATACAGTTCTGTAAGCGGACATGCTTTGGAATGCATATTTTTGTGTAGAAATTATTCGTCCATCATAGTTGCTGTAATGAGAAACAGACTTTCCTTTATCTCCATGCTGTCAGATCTCTCATGTAAGCTTCTCATCCTTCAGTGACTGTGCAGCTGCTGTCCTAAGGAAGTTTACATTTAGCATGTTGGTAGGAACTTGGACCAAAACATATAAATTTCATTTTCAGTTCCAGTCAGAGTGGCTGTGATGTTCCTTCCCCCTGTACTGTCTGAAGTCTACTGGAGGCTATTTTGCTTGTCGGTGTCCTTGCCATTCCTGATGGAGAAGACGTGTGGAAACTTCGTCTGTATATAATTACAAATTTAGCCTGCTTAGCTGGAGCAGTGCTGCTGGTCTGATGCCTTGCGCTGGCCGCACTGCCTACTGAAGGCTAAAATACTGGTTGTGTTGTGAGCTGGTAACATCCTGAACCGTACTTACAAGATTCTACAGAAGATATCTGTCTGATTATAGTCTTGAAAACAGGGGCAGTGACCATCATAGCTGTACTGACTTTTTAGCTTTGACAGAAGAAATAGGCATTAAAGCATTTACTTTACTCTTAGGTAAACAGCTGAGACAGGTGAGATATAGATGGAGTTGACTTCCTGTTCAAGAAGCTGCCATGTTTTAGGTAGAGTAGCTTTCAGAATAAACCTACATGGCCAGAAGGATTGGTATAGTTATCTCTCATTTTCACAGCTCTATCTGCTACTTCTGCCCTCCCCTAGAGTGGCTGTAGGAAGTGTACAGTAAAGACAGGCTGTGAAAGAATCTTCCTGCACTGCCGTCTTCATGGAAGTGAGAATCATCTGCACAGTTCTGAGTTCTCTCATGTATTGTAAATCTAATGTACTTTTATTCTCAAATAGGTTATTAATTCTGAATGTGCTGACTGCAGATGCCTTTGAAATCAGGCCATAGGTTTTGAAAAAGAGTACTGGTGAGCTGTTGCTTTGAAGAGATTCACAGCACAAAATAGTGTTTTCTTCTTTAGAGATGGATAGCACTCAGCTCAGAGCAAAGAAAAGAAGTGCTCCATTTTTTCCTTTGCGTTGGTAGGTCATCATAGTTAGTGTTGTCAGCATGGTCTGTAAGATCTGGCAGTGAAGTTAGTTGAAAGGCCTAACCTCAAATTACTGCCTGTTGATCATCACATCTTACTAAACAGAAAATTCAAAGAGAATTTGCTTCCTAAGATTAAGGAGGCAGAACATTAACAGCAATATATAGTTCATAAGCCATTTCCCATTTTCTTTTCAACAGAAAATTTTCTATTCTGCTCGTATCTGGAATTAAACATGAAGTATGTACTCAGACCAACAGCAAGTCCTGCACCTAAAAATTTAACGAAAATTAACATTGAGGATGGGGGAAAAGAGAGATGGTCATAGTATGTGGGAACTTGTTAAATTAATTGCACACTTTTTTCTTTTTTAAACACACTATGGCTTTAAACAAAAGTGCATGTAGTGAGAGTAGACAGGTAACGATAGATGGAGGGGAAGAAGGTCAATAAGAACCTTCCAGAGAGAGAGATCTGACCTGACCTTGTAGAAGGAGGAAAAGTGGAGTCAGTCACGGAGTATGAAATAACAACATGCAAACAGATTCAGATATGAGGTTGCTACAGAAGTTTAAAAAGAAAAATGTAGTTTTACTTAAAGCTTCCATTGCTCGATTACCGTGACTCAGCTGACACTTGATAACTTGCTTTCTGAACACTGTGACAAACGAGTACAATTGCTAACTGTCACCTGAGAGCTGAAATACTGTGAAAGAACTCTCTAATGTGTGGTTGCACTTTCTGCCATTTCATGTTGTAGATGAAATGGAGGCTGGCCTTCCTCTACCTTTCCCATCCTATGCAAAGAACCTTCTGGTATCTCTGTGCAAAGAGGTCCCCTTTCAAGTGAGGTGTATATCCTGCTACCAGATACTACGCTCGCATATGGAATTAACAGCTCATTTCAGGTTTGTGAGAGACAGCTGTCTTTATAATGTGAACATCCAAAGATCGAGGCAGATGTGTTCTTAGTGGTGCTAGTGGATTTCAGGGCATCTAGAACCATCTGAATGTTGACTTCCTGAGTCAACTAGAGTAAACTACCAAAAAACTGCACTCCTTTCCATGTGCTTTACCCCACATTACCCCATACAATCCACAGCAGAACGCTGATCTGTGTCTGTATCCTGGTTGTTACTTTCTGTAACAGAACAGCAGAACTTGGTCTCTGTTCCACTGTTTCGAAGTTGGCAGTTTGAGTTCTAAAATGTATTGAGTCAACATAAGCATGAATCTAAGTGCTGGTTTTGGAAATTAGCACCTAATTGTCTTTGAAGTGCAGAGACTAGATAGGCGTTACATGTTTTTGTTGACAAGCTAGGAGGTGAGTTTAAGTATACAGAGGACATTATTTGCACTCGCTAATTGCTGTAGCTAGTAGGTAAAGTTTCAAAGTACATCTGAAAGCTTAATGTTTCGGCTTATGGTATAACATCTTTATTTTTTTTAATCCGTTCTAGAACACGTTGTCATAATTCTGGGCCTGTGGCAGTGTCAAAGAAGAGCATCTCACAAGTTGCAGAGATATTTAAAGCAAAAGGTCACTGTGAGAACTGTGATAAACTGTTTGCGGATAAGAATCAGATCACCCAGCATAAGCAAACTACTCAACATAATGTTAAAGTGTTTACTACAATGGAAGAGTCCATCTTGATGTTCTGTCATATCAATGGAAAAAATAAAAATCAGTCTCACTTGTGCCATATTGTGGATCGATCAAGACCACTGCTTAAAAGACATTTGACTTTGAATGAGTCTACCAGTGAAATGGAATCTACTCCTTCAAAACGGAAGAGCGATTTAAAAGATAAAAATGAAGCTCACGTAGCAAACCAAAGTCAAGACAGTGCTTGCAAAGTAAAAGCCTGGTTTTGTGAATGCCTTCAAAAGTTTTTTACGGAGGAGTCAGTAGAAAAGCACATTTTATCAGCAAATAGGATCTGTCACAAGTGTGCTGTGTGTGGAAAGCTTGCTGAAAATTCAAGCATTATCCGCCTGCATATGAGTCGATTCCATGGGGGAGCACACTTGACTAATTTTCTTCTCTGGTGCAGAGCGTGCTCTGTAGATCTTCTTGGAGAAGAGGATATTATGGGACACGTGACTGAATTTCATGGTGGACATAGTTACTATTATGAGCAAGAAGCTCTAGAAGATGAACCTATGCCATCTGCTTCTGACACAGTGTGCATTTCTGCAAGTGAAAGGAAAGACCGCATTCCTAGTCCTATGGAACTCTCCCCTGAAAAAAGCCCTATTCTAGGGAAATGGCAATGCCGCATTTGTGAGGAGATGTTTGAATCTGAAGAGAGCGTTAAGGAGCATTGCATGTCCTTAGAAAGCCATGCATTTCACAGATACTGCTGTGGCTTATGCAGAAGTCACTTTCGGAAAGTAGGAACCTTACAGCGACACTTCCAAGAGCATCATAACGAGGAGGTACAGACTAAATACTTCTGTGGCCTTTGTGGTAATCTGTTCTTTGACACAGAAGAAGAATTTCTAATCCATTATAAGAAGATTCATAGTGTGGACTATGCATTTGTGCCTGAGCAGGTGGATTTGTCAATAAAAAAAGAAGAGGACTTCCTCCCAGTAGAAAAAGGAAACCGTTTAACCTGTGGTTGCCGGACAACTTACGTCTCCAGAATAAACAGGAGGAACGATTATGTGAATTGTCAGAAAGCCATGCTGCAAAAAGGAAACTTATGGTTTCGATGCTGTTTCTGTTCTGCAACTGCACAGAACTTTGACGATTTGAACAGTCATCTCAACAGTCACATGTCAGTGAAACATAAGGAAGAAATATATGTTGTTAGATGTGCTGCATGCAACAAAAACTTCGACGATCTTCAGAGCGCACATCAGCACTATCACATGAAACACTGCTTCTTGCAGAAACCTGAGCTATCACTTCTTGCATCAGAATCGGAAAATACAGTATTCAGGTTCACAGCAAGTGGAGCTTGTGTGGGCAGAAAACCTCACAAGGAAAAATTTCAAGCATCTCCATCCAAGACTCAGGCAAGACCACAGCCATCTCCTCCACGGGGACCAATACAGGCAAAGAAAGAAAAAAAAGAAGACTCGGCGTACTCTGAAGAATGTAGTGAAGGTTTGTAGAATTTTTTTTTAACACTAGAAAAATATTGTTGTCTTTAACATGCTCTGTTTCAGTGTCAGTAGAAGTATGTAACATACCATTTCCCTACATCCAGTCTGTAAATCAGCTCAGAATTTAGTATTTGTTATTTCTCAGAGCTGCATTTTGAATTCTCGGTATTTGAATTTCCAGAGCTTGGGCTCAGCCATTTATTGCTATATGCCATGTGCATGAAGTTTTTAACAAACACAAAGTAGACAGATGTGAGAACCCTGGGGCTGAAACATTTAATTTTCAAATTAGTTGTGAATATAATTTGATATTAAAAGGAAGAGGAGAATCAAGGACCCCAAATCTAACTCCTAGAAATGCAGAAGTGGTCTATAATACACACACATTCAAGAGAAACTTAACTTCTTTGTATGCAGAGATATTTACAAGCCTGGTAGTCCTTTCTGTGTGGGCAATCCATCTTCTCAGTTTCCTTTAGCTTGCCAAAAAATAATTTCAGCTGAGAATTTATATTCTTAGTATGTATTAGGGATTTTTGCCTTGAGCATGCAAATATTTTTTTTTTATGTTCATGTCACTTGTAAGAATGAAATAAAAAATGCTGAAGGTGTACCTTGTGTTCAAAAATTGGAAGTGTTTTTAATTAATCACAGTTTGATAATGCTTTTGATTAAGAGGTTGACATTTATGTTAGATGTACAGCAAAAAGTATGTTTCTAGCCATTTTATGTGCTTTTATGCACATGAGCAATTAAATGTCACAGAGACTTGCCATAGTAGAGGGTGCTCAGTTGATTATTAAATGAACTATTGAAATGTCTCAGTGCAGGATGACAGCTTTCTGTGCCTACCACAAAACTATCTAGCTCTATACCCATCGTATAGCTAGATTCTACTTTATTCTGTCTGGTTTGTGCATTACTAAATGCTACTTCTGTTGATTTAAAAACAGTGCAGTCGCCAAATAGGATGATGTTTTTGTAACTTAGCTTTTTGAACACTTGAATACATGAATTTTCAAAAGCATATCTAATTTGATGTATGTTGGTTGACCAGAAAGTCAGGTGAACTTAAAATGCATCCTTTTTATCCCATTGAAGATGGTGAACTTCCTGATCTTGACTACCTGAGTACCATGACTCACATTGTGTTGGTGGATCTGGACAACTGGGGAAGCTTATTCACGCAGCTGCCAACTAACCTGAACCAAGGGACATTTATCTGGGGCTTTCAAGGTAAAAAGTGGTTGTAGGAAATAGGAAAATAAGATTAACAGGTCTACACAAATACTTGAGCAGAGATTCTCTGAATCTGAGAGAATGAAGAACAGGAACAAGCAGCCACTAGGGCTTCTTTAGTCACAGTGTCACAGGCACCATGTAATAGAAATGTTCTTGAACTTTTCTAACTCAGTCTTCATCTCCTCTGCCCTTAGTGTTCCTTATAGAATATTGTTCCAGAATTGCTAGACGGTTTAGGAGTCTTTCTGGCTTCCCTGCTGAACTTTAGGCTGTATCATACTAGGTTTTCATAATTATCAGGACAGCCATAATACTCGCAGGTCATTTTCTTTCTAACTCCCAAGTCCTTGTCATAATGTTCTTTTTAGTTCCAAAAGGCAGATTTTACGTTCTTGTACTTGAATTTTGTTCTGTCTCTGGCTTGCTGCTTAAGGATGTCTCTGGTCATCCTGTACATCAGTAGATGTATCCGCATCTGGAAGATACCAGTAGTGGTACAGGGTGATTGATGGAACTCACATTGTTATGTGAGTAAACAAAAGTTTTTTTGTAAGAAAACTTTGTGAAGTCTGCCAATAGCATGCCTTTAAGTTGATACTTTTCCTTACCTGACTACTCTTGAACGAAATTGTCCACCTCATGATTTTTCTACTGGTTTTCTCTGTATCTGCCTTTATTTTGCCTGTGGTATATTGAGTGCTTCAGTAAAGTCTCAAAATATTTATTGCCTGAAACACAGGCATCATCTTAACAGACTTGCAGGAATTGTCAGGTGTGTTTTACACTTAGTAAAGACCATTGCACTGCACACTTCTTAAGTAATGTTCTTGACTGTCTCTTCCTTTAAAAGATAATCAAGAACATCTTGAAAGCTGAGAATTTGCTTTTTGCTGAGGTTGGACAGAAGGGCCTGTTGATGCCCGAATCACCTTTTTTTCCCCTCTTAGAAAGAGATATTCCAGTTAGCTGATGAAGGCAGAGGAAGTATGTCTTTTAGTGTAAAGTCCAGGTTCTTCAAACAGTCAGCTGTGGTCCTGGACCTGTAGTTTAGTATCAGGTTGTTAGGAGTTCTGGGAATGAATCCTCTGGTCTTCCCTGTTAAAGCGGGTTGTGCTCCCGAGTCTTGTGTTCCGCTGAAGCATTAGTTGTGTATCATTACCTGTATTGTCATTACCTAGCTTCTGACCTCTGTACAGTAACAGTATTCTTGTAAGTGCACACATACATGCACAAAGCCACAGAAAATACTGATTTGGGGGAATTTAGATTATACCTAGTCATCCTAGATTTCTATTTCATCCTTGCTGCCTGAATGCTCCATTTATTTATATTCTTTTTTCTCTATGGTTGAACAACCTGTTGTTCTTCCTATGTTTTGTGAGACTTTGCTGGGCTTGACTTCTGGTCAAATTTCACTTCACCTCTGCACTCCTTGACTTCTAAGGCTATTATGATTTGAGGTTTGGTCCTGCGTTTTAGTTGCTGAAGGTTTATTGTTTATTTCTGTAGTAATTCAATCCACTTGACCTTGGAAGACCTTTTTTTTTTTTTCTTTTTCTACAGACAAAACTAAACTACTAGGAATCCGAGTTGAAGAAATGTCAGGCCTGTTTGACATCTAAAGTCCAAAGCTACTCTGTCTGGGTTTTATAATTTAGTAAAGTATTATTTATTTTTCAGAGTTATGTCAAACTTTCCCCACTTGAATTCAGACACTTGCTTTCAGCTGGACTTTGTTACTTTATTTAATTAATCAAAACTGGTTTGTCATTAATTGACCCAAGCTTGCTTGTTATGACAGGATCTTCTTGGAAAATAATAGTAACAGCACACATTAAAATGCCCTGATTTATTCAGTAAGAAAAAATAGATTGAACCCAGGAATGTCTGAACTGTGTTACTGTCAGAAATGTCTCTTTTCTCACCTAGCTAAGAAAGAGAAATAATCCATATTACAGTTTCAGTGTTACTAATCTATTGTTAGGAACCTCTATTAATATGATAATCTTACCCAAAGGTACCTCTGTGTTAGGTAAGACACTGTGCCCAGGGATGTTCCAAGCACGGGTGCCTGCTCAGCCCAGGTCAGTGCCACTCAGTTTCTTGCTTCCCAGACGGGGTGACTGTATGCAGGCTGCCTCGTGGGAATGGCCCCTGGAGCACCTGAACTGAAAAACCCACGCCAAAGAGCTAACGGTGATTAGAACAGCTATATTAATATGAGAGAACACTTTAGCAGTTTATTAGCATCAACTATATTGTTACAGAGCCTGGGAACATTAAGGCTCCCAAGCACATTGGGATTTATTGTTGTAGGTGCCCTCTCGTAATAGTGGTTTACAGAGTTATTTGATGCATTCTGTTGTTGTTTGTTTAGCCTGTGAAAATACAGCAACATCCCTATGTCTTCTGATTTTTTTTTTCTGTTTCCGAAACAACATTTTTTATTATTTTTCTATTATACTTTTGCATTATTTCTGTTGTTTCTGTTGCTAATACAGCCTTAGCTTTGCTTTGAGTTCCTATATTGTATTGCCCAGGCTCAGTATTGTTTTTGTTCTCAGATATTCAGTTATCCTTCACCCATTTGTGGTCTAGCTCCACCAGCGTGAATACAGTTCTGTCATTGTTTTCAGCTGTCCTGGTCAAATGTTGACGTTGTACATTTATGCAGCCAAAAACCAGGGTTGGTAATTACAAGTCTTTCCCAAATAGCAGTGACCAAGGCTGTCACAACTTATGAGAACAACTTGCAAATACCATTTTTCTCCTGGGCAGATGCCCTTAAATCGTTTCTATGTAGTCTGTTACTGAATCTTTGAGGTCACTTTTGATACCCACTTACAGCCATTTAGGCTGAAAAGAGGGAAAAAAAAAAAGAAACCACTTAAAAACCCCAGGAGAAATCTACTGAAGATAGCTTCTACTTCTTTGTCAGACTGGGGGTGGGCAATTGGAATACACGATCCTCTGTAGCCTGTTTACTTGAGCCTTAGTCTCACCTGTCCTCACCTAAAGTGCCATCAATAACTGCTTTCACTTTCTATTCAAAATTCTTTCTTATGTCCAGCCACTCTATCCGGGCAGAAAAAGCAACATTTTTTCCTCCCCATTGCAGACCCATTATTTCTTAGCAACTGGGAGTGTCATGAAATTCTTCTTCACTCCCTTCAAATTGTCCTTCCATTTGTTTTTATGTTGTCATAGTAACTGCAAGCTCCTCTGTTTTTTCCCCCCTCTTCTTGAGAGATTTGTTGCTCCTTTCCTTTCCCTTGCAACCTGTTTCAGCCTGGTATTCTTTTTATCTGTAGCAAGCCTGTTACTCAGCTCATCTCTAATAAGCAACTATTTTCTCAGACAGTAACTACATGGTTTAGGATACTAATTTTTCCCAGTTACAGCCTCATTTTGCTTATCCTTGACTGCATCCAAGTGTTTGTCAGGACTCTAGCATTTGTTTCAGCTGTTGCTCCAGTTCTTGGATATTCTTTTTAAAGGGTTCTAACGTGTGATGTGTCGGGCAGTTATTGAGTGTGTTGGAAATAATCTTGGGCATTACATTAGTACAGGATTCCATAAGAGAAGCATTTCTGTTAATTTTACTACATTCCCAGAGCTCCTCTGCTTCTGCACATTAACCATAACTGTGCTTAAAACTGAAAAAAAAAAAAAAAAGCACATGATTTCTGGAAGATAGGTTTTCAGGATTAGAAGAAAAATTCATACAAAATTGAAAGAGAGGTTTTGTGTAGGATCAGGCTGGCTACTTAGCTAGGTTTTTCTTTTTTGCCTTCTAACCCAAGAACAAGGGATCTTTCGGGATTTTGGTTATATGTTTATTTTGGCGTTCACATTGGTCAAAATAAATCCTGTCTTTAAAGCCCGATTAATGTTTGCTTTTGCCTTCTTGCATTCTTATTTAATTGTGGCATTTCTGGGTGGTTTTTATTTTTTTTCTTTTTCACTGTTTAGGAGGATACAGCAACTGGAAACCTCCAGTGCAGTGTAAAGTTTACAATTATCTTAAGAGGATTGGGTGTTTCTTTCTTCATCCACGTTGCGGTACCAGAAGAGAAGCAGCAGACTTTGCTCTCTGTGTTCATGTAAGTTAGTGCACACTTTCTTTATTGTTGTGTTTCTGTACCCAGAGAAGAGTGGCAGATGATATCTGCTGTTGATGTTAAGTACTAATTACAGATGCAATTCTTAGATTCTCTTCACATGACTTCTGCGTCCACTGAAAAGAATGATAAATCTGTCACTGAATTGAGCGGAGACAGCCTGTTGAGAAGAGATTTACATTTTTTTTTTCTTTTTTTTTTCCATAGGAATATGAAAGTTAGCCCAAATAGGACATCGGTCTGTTGTGGGGAGGAAGGGGGCTGTTTAGGGAATGAAGAATAAAAAAGCACAATTGTTACAGTTTCTGTTTAGGAGAGAAACGTGACTTCTGCCTCTCCCTTCAGGTAGCCCAAATCTAGAGCCATCTTTAAGATGGAGTTGGATGGGTGCCACTTCCAGAGACCCTGATGGGCTGACAAAGAGCAGTGCCTCTGTTCAGTAGACCTTAGGGCTGTGGCTGGGTTGGGAGAGGTGAAGGACAGGAATCTGGGATGCCATGGGGACTCTTGTTTGTAATACAGTGCTTTATCAGTTAGATGAAACTACTTGAGGATCTAATTACATGAAGTAAGTGTGTTTTGAAACAGTGTTTGTACATAATGTTACACTTTTTAATGATTCTTCAAATGCTCTGCACAGGTGACTTGTTTTATGTGGCAATGGTTCTGAAATGCTGCTTTTTAGGAACTTGTTCCATATTCCATCTGTACCGTTCTGGTAGCCATTCCCTATATCTGTTGTCGTATGTAGAATAAATGCAGTGTCAAACTGTTGAAATAATACCTTTCATAATGGTATTGTGCATCAGACCATAAAAGTGGAGGTAAGTTGCTGTAGAGGGCTTTCCTGTGAAGACCTGTCTTACAGAAAAAGCTAGCCAAACCCCACGAGATAAAAACATGATCTCAGTTCAACATTTGTCATTTGATTCTGTACAGGCTGGTCGTCTGGATGAGCACCTGCCCAAGCAAATTCCTTTCACTGTACTTTCTGGAGACAAAAGCTTCCTGGAACTGGAAAATCAATTTAAGATGACCCAGCGGTCAGCTCGCATCCTAAATCCTCACCACATTGAAGGAGACATGATGTGTGCCTTGCTAAACAGCATTTCAGATACCACAAAAGGTAGAAAGTAAACATTAAACACAATCTTTCCGGTAAACCCGTGGTTTTTTCAATAAAATAATTGAACACTTGTGCTGGTAACACAAGCTGTTGCTTGATGCTTTTTGTATTGTACTGGTATTTGAATGAAATATAGATCAGAAAATCAATCTGCTTGGGGCAAGCTTTGAAACCAGACTTAATTAAGCGTTTTTAGTCAGCATAACAAACTCTGTCCTCCCTGTGTTCTTTATTATAGCAGGAGACAAGCTGTTGTTTCAGTCTGAGAATTCCTTTCTAGTTAAAGAGAAGCTGTTTAGAGCACTCTAGTGTGCGTATTTGTCAATTTGTACTCAGATCTTCTTTGCTTGATTTGTTCTGGATCTGAAACAAAGGTGACACTGCTAAAGCATCATTATTCCCCAGAATATCTCTGCTTATTTTAATTCTGACCTCTTGGCCACTTCCAGTTACTTGATATTTGCCTTTGCTGGCACATGGCTTACACATCTGTTTGGAGGAAAAATATCAGTGAAAGCCTTTAAGTTCTCTAAAATGCCATGTTCTAATTAATGGCACACTAAAACGATCACATTGCTTTATACAGGATAATCAGAGGTTATTTTCAGCCAGCTCATTTTCATGCAAAGGATACTGAAGCTGAGATGAGCTTTAATACTTCTCAGTGTTTTAAAATATTTTGAAGTAAAGTTTTCCTAGAAGACCTGACATTTCTCTGCAGACACATTATTGCTTTTCCTGGCTTCGTGGTGTGGTTTTGGGGGCTTGTAAATTGAGAGTGTATTACAGAAAGTTGTTTCTGAATTAGCCCTAAACAGTTTTCAGAAAATAGTGTTAGTGTTGTTGCAGGTGTGTGAGAGCTATCACATGGTGCTGCTGTTCTACCAGGAAGGTTAAAGTGGAGTCCTAGCACTGAATGGTGAATTGGCGTGGATCTATTAAAGGGAAAAAGAAAGATAGGATCATTAAATGGTTTCCTGAAAAAAATTGTCTGTGGTCAGAGCTGGAATTGATTCGTGTGCTGCTGATACAGAAGAGGTGCTTACAGAGTTTTCTGGCCACCCCAGGCATTGGCTGGTCTAGATTTTTCAGCTGGATTATGGAGATGTGATTCCCAGCCAGAAGCAGCCATACCACTAAAATTTCTTGGCGTAGTTATGCAACTGTCACTTTCTCTAGTGCTGTTGATTTTGCTCAAGGGGGAAGATGACTTTTCTCCACAGTTACCCATAAAGCTACACATTGAATCACTACATTCTCACTATGAATGTTTTCTTTGTAGAGCATATTGAATTTCCTAGACTGATAGATCTCTGCTAGTGTAATTATAGCTGTAACTATATATTGATGTGGGAGGCTGTTTTTGCTTTGGGAGCTTTGCATATTTTGGGGAGGAGGAGCTGGAAGAGAGCTGTAACTTGCAATCAGTCAATGTAAGTCAGTTTAGCTGTACGGCCTTCCTTTCTTGTACAGTTTGTGGTACGGCTTAACGATATGAGACAGTGAGGAGAGGGGAATGACTGCTCTGCTACTTAAGGGTACTCTAGCTCCCTGCCTTGGTAGCTCTGCTAGTATAGCTTTATTCACTGGGGTATACTGGCTCAGATCATGTGACCATTTTCTGTGTATAAATTATACTCCAGTGGTTTTTTGACGTTGGTCTTGTTTTCAGAACTTTACTACATTAATATTTAATTTACTCTTATGGTGATGGGCACTGTCGAGAGGCCCCAAACCTTAGCTTGCTGGCTGTCTGATCATTGTGCAGCCCACTTAGTCATGCATGTGGTGGTTTTTTGAAAAAAAAAAAAAAAAAAAAAAAAAGAAGAAAAAATAATTGAGCAGGAAAGTGATGGAATCACATACGAGTCCTTTGGCTGTTGGCATTCCCTGACAAACTTGTAAGGAACAGAATTGTCTTGAGACATCTTTGATCCCTTTCTCCAGTCAGTGTCAGCGGCGGGGCCCAAATAATGAAAACTGCCTTTGTCTCCTGTTGCTGCATTAGAAAAGTACGTTAGAAAATTCAGTTCTGATAATCAGCCTGTGTTCACTGCGTAGCGGGATGGTGTCGTTACCAAATGTCTATGAAGTGTTTTTTAAAAAGATAAACCCGCTGCAGAATAGGCATTTCACTGTGTGGCTCAGCAGCATCAGCAAGCATTTGGAAGTCTTCATGTGGCAGGACCAGTATCAGAGGGCTGAGACGGAAAGTTGTGCGGTGTATCATAGGCTGGTGTAACCTGTTGTCCTGTTACAGAAAGGCAGCTGCATATAAGGAAATACAAACAAGAACTGCTTGCTTTGTGACTTTCTCAACCCTATGGCTATTCTGGAGGGAAGAAGTGAGAAACAGTTACCACAGAGAGTTGTGTTGAAAAACATGAGACAGCTGTTGTTATTGGATGAGCTTCAGAACGAAAAAGCTGTTTTGCTGAATCACCTTCATAGAGTTATCATTAGCTTGTGAGCAGCTGGATTGTGTTTGGGTTGTGGCAGTTTATGACATTTGCACCTTGTGAACCGTTTTACCATGTCAGCAGAACTGCTGTGGAACCTGTGGTATGTGCATTCATTTTAAAATAAATAAATAAAAATAAAAGTTCCTGCATATGTTGCAATAGGATATCAACTGCATGTTACCTTGGGAGACCACTGATTTTAGTGGATGCGTGAATTTCCTTTGAGGTATGAAAGTAGTAGGCAAGACATTTATTCTTATTTGCTCTCTTCTGCTGCAAAACCTGAGTTGATAAATACAGAAGGGTTCTTCTCTTTCATGCTGAAGTCACCACACGGGATGGGAGATTGATGCATGTTAATAGAGTGGTTTGAAAAGGGTAGAAGAGTTTTCCATGTCTCCCTGTAATTCCTTTCCAAAGGAAATTTGTGGCATGCAGAAAAACACCATCATTCCCTTGTCTGTCTTGAGACTTGATACCTAGTGATGACAGTACTGCTCCACCTTACACTTTTAATGAGTGCTGGCGAACGCTGAGGGCAGAGCTGACGGCAGGTTAGGGGTCACCATACCTGTCCTGACACTGACAGGAATGCCACAACTTCTTGGTTGACAAAAGTGATTTTTGTGTAAGTTGATGGCTTTAGCTTAACTGTATTTCTCAGTCATATTCAAATAAGATCCTTTATTGACTGAGCTCTTAAGTAAAACACTCTTTTAATAAGAGGACCAAATTTTTTTGACTGTTTCTTCTCCTTTCTTTTAAAGAGCCAGACTGTCTCATGTGACTGTCAGAATAATGGTGCAGTGATGTACTGTGTCGTCTGCCAAGTAGCCACTGCACCTTCCACTGACCCCTAAGGTTCGTTTCCACTGTGCTCAAGAGGAGTTGTCAGCCTGCATCTGCAATCTGCTACAGTTGCCTGAAGGGTTTAAATACTACTGAATGCAGCTTCTGTGGGAGTTTATATTTGAAAGAGCAGGACTTCCGTTCATTTTGATGAACGTTGCTAAGCTGCCTAGCTCCCGCTATCCCAAAAAGCTTTTGGTTTACATACAGCCAACAAAAGCTTTTTAAGAAGAGTTAAGATTAATTTACAGAAGACATTGAGAATAATTGCTTGCCTTCTCAGTAGTCAAGTTTTTGTGGGTATTGAGGTCTAATATGAATACCACGTGACCCCAGTCTCTGCTTTTTCCCAGCCTTCAGTTAGCACAGACTGTGAACGACTAAAGATAAGTCACAGCCTCCAGCCCCCGCTGTCCAAACTGACTGAATGTGAAGGGCATGAGCATCTGCAGCGTGGTGCACCATGAATGAATGATAGTTATTCTAGTAAGAATCTATTCCTATATTTACTGTGTTCTTACAGTGGCCACAGCCTGTTGCAGTAAGGAGTGATAAGAAGGTCACCTTTGAGTTGTAACCTCGTGTTTAGCCACAACAGGAAGTTGTTACTGGCTTTGGTATGTCAGTGGCATCTCTGGTGTGCGTCTCTGAATATATGTATATGCCCTAGGGAGAAAGCTGTGTACTAAGACCCAAGATAACGAGTCTGAACAAGGATTGTAGCCAAGTGGATGAACTGGGAAGACCTCACCACTCAGACCATACCAAAAAAAAAAATTTTCAAGGTTTAGTTTAATCTGGTTGTGAATTTTAGAGAGGTGTCTAAAATGAAGGTTAAATGAAAGTCTGAGTGACCATGATGGTATTGGCTACAGTTTCAAAAAAAAAAAAAAAAGCAATTGGAGGAGGGGGGGGATTGAGAGCTTCATTTTTAGTCATGCTCCACTTTAATAAGCATCTGTACGGAGAGATATGTAGTGAAATTTTAGTTTGCATGGAGGAAGAGAGGTCTTGTGTATTTGTGAATCCTCAGCAGGGGGGAGCTGTACTTGCATTTACAGATTATGTCACCTTAATGAAGAAATGGAGATTAAAGCAGTAAGTATTGGGGAGGAGTATGTGGGAAGGATCCTCCAGGGACATTATTGAAGAAGGAATAAAGGAAAGGATTCTGGAAGCCAAGGAGCAGTATTTTAAAGGCAGCATGATCACACATACTGAACATGATTGCTAACAAAGGTAAAGATGGATACTGATATTAAGTTTTTGGTTAAGTAGCTGCTAGGATCCTGAATGAGGTAACTTTAACGATGTCCTTAAGGTGAGGTAGTACTAAGACTTCAGGCATCAACTGTAAAATGAAAAGGGTCAGTGCTATGAGAGAAAGTGAGCTATGTGTGATATTAATGTCACTGTACATTGGGATGGCAAAGAGGCAGATGAGATTAGGAGTTACTGAGAAGACCTGAAGAAGAAGCATTGTAGAAGAGAGAAGGGGAGGCAGGGTGTGAGGCTGCACAACATGTGAAGTAGTCAGGTGGTGTGCTAAGAAGCTGTGCGGCAAGGGAGGAGGACCAAGGCTGGGGAAGAGAAATCGAGTCTCCAGTGAGTCAGAGGAACCGGTCAACCTGATGGAAATTATGAAGAGGATGGTGGTAACTAGGGAGGTTGCAAGAGAAGAGGATCAGATACAGGGGGGAATTATGCTGAGCCAAGCGGGCAGCTGATCCAGATTCAAGCTGTGGCGCTTTGATGTCAGGACAGTGGGTGGCGCTTGCATGCTGTGGAAGTTTACCACTCTCTTCCCAGAACAGGTTTCTATGAGAGACACGTGAAATGTCAAAAAGTCACTATATTTGCGTTCTGATCTCTGAGCTCTGTATTCATCCAGAATTTGATTTCCTGTTTTTTTTGCTCTTCCAGCAGATATTTAAAAATACATGAGGACAGTAGTGAGCAGTAGGATTTCTTGAAGAGAATAGATATGGTCAGAGTTTCTTAGCTGTTGTTTATTTAATAAAATGTACTAGAGAAGAGGTCATATCTTAAGATCTCTTGGCTGAGAAACTGGGCAATTGCTTTTCCTCTGACCCCAGAGGAGCTGTGAGCTACAGAATATGCTAAGCACTTTAACAAGAGAGACAGGACACGTCTGCTTGCTGCAAATTAAACATTCTTCTTTACTCACCGTCATCAGAAGATGCCAGCAGTACCAGTGCTGATGAACTGTGGGCTGGATGAGCAGACTCTGAGGTGGATGGAAAACTTGCTGAATGGCCAGAACCAGAACATGGTGATCAGTGTTGTGAAGTCCAGTTGGAGGCCAGTACCCAGCAGTGTACCACAGGGGTCAACAGTGGGTCTGGTCCTGTTTATTGTCTTCCGTAATGATTTAGGTGGTGGGGCACAGTCTACCCTCAGCAGGTTAGCTGATGACACAAAACTGGCAGTGGCAGCTGATAGACCAGACAGTTGTACTGCTATCCAGAGGAACCTTGACAGGGGAGAAATTGGCTGACAGGAACCTCATGAAGCTCAACAAGGAGAAGTGCAAAGTCCTGCACCTGGGGAGGAACGCCCCCAGGCACCCATGTATGCTGACCAGGGGCCACCCAGCTGGAAAACAGCTTTGCAGAAAAGGACCTGAGGGTCCTAGTGGACACCAAGTTGACCACGAGCCAGCAATGTGCTCTCATGGCTAAGAAAGCCAACGGTACCCTGGGCTGCGTTAGGAGGACTGTTGCCAGCAGGTTGAGGGAGGTGGTGCTTTCCCTCTACACAGTGCTGGTAAGGCCATAACAGTCAAGTTCTGAGCTCCCCAGTACAGCACCTTTTTGGTAATATTCAAAAGCCGTCTGGACATAGTCCTGGGCAGCCGGCTCTCTGTGATCCTGCTTGAGCAGGGGGGCTGGACAAGATGACCTCCAAAGGTCCCTTCCAACCTCGGCTATTCCATGGTATTTGCATGGAGTGTATTCTTAGCTGGAATCCAAGATCTCCTTGAGAGCAGAGTTCAGTCACAGGGTACAGACACACTGTGAGCAATGTTAGATCAAGCACAGTGACCTGTCCCATGTGGAAAAGCAGCCTGGTCTCTTCTGCCTTGAGAATGCATCTGTTCAATCAGTTGGTCTTTCCTGCTCTTTGGCCAACAAGTGAGTTCTCCTCTAATAGTTCTTGCCATCTAGCTGCTAAAGGAAGCTGAATTTCTCCTCCCCACCCCCTTATTTGCCAGAGCATTTCTACCTAGGGTTTTTGCCTGCAGATGGGTTTTCTTCTGACTTTTACGGTCTTATTCCTGATTTCCACAGAGCCGTATCAGAACATCTTAAAATCCTCATCTTTACTGCTTTGGTGCTTTTAGTCTTTGCTCTGTGTAGGTTTGGGGAGGGAGGGGACAGGGAGGAACACTGAGGACAAGCATAACCATGTTTTTGTTTACGGGAAGGAAAGTTTCAGTGTAATTTGAGATACTGACATGCCTTTGTGTGAAAAGCTCCTAAATAAGATTTGGCTCTTTGTTAGCCTCTTAATAGGTGAACTTCCACCAACTCAGGATTTCAGAGAATCCAGGAACTGCCTTCGTGGGAAGCTGAACGTGCATTAATTCAGTTAAGTAGAGGGGAGAGAAGTCTTGCAAATAATGAGCAGTGAAGGCAGAGTGGAGCTCATGAAGCTTTTAACATTCTTCATAACCACATTTGACTCCAAGCTGATTTTTTTTTTTCCCCTCAAACTAACAGAAGATCATCAGTACTAATTGTTTTGAAGTTTCATAGTTTCTGGCAGTGGAATGGTGGTGTCTTCAACTATGCTTTAGAAAACCTGTTCTCTGTGATGTTGGTTTTTGCGTATCGGGTGCGGTGATAAATCACAGGGCAGGCAGCTTGTTTTAAAAATGTTTAAATGTTTTTCATGCCAGTTTGCATATACCTCTGTTCCAGTATGAATGTACACCCCACGTTATTACAGTGGTGTAATTAAGGTGGTGTGACTAGCAAAACATTTCGGCAAGATGAGGCCTGCATTAATATGTAAGATGAATCCTAAACATTTTCTTAATGAACTAAACTAATAAGTCTATCTACAAATCCTGGTTTAGCGTTCATAACTGCCCTAAGTGACAGTAAAGTCAGCTTAGCCGCTGATCTGCTGTATTCTGAGTAATGAGCATCGAGTTAGCCTGTCGCCTGGGTCGAGGAAGCCGGGGTGTACAGGACAGTGCTGTCCTCTAGCAGCGTGTCAGCGGGTTGCCATCGGGGCTGCATCTGTGGTGAATGCCAGCTGACTCCATAAGCAATTCCAGGAAAGTTGACTTCTTTAGACTGTATCTGAAAAGAAACTGCTGAATTTCTGAGTACTCCGATCCTCCGCTGTTTAACCATCTAGGCCGGATGCCAATCAGAAGAATACTGCCTTTCCCGTTTGGCAGCACCTGCTGTCAAGTTCCCTTAAACACTTCCCCCCCGCCCCCCCAACCTTCAGGAAAG
Source organism: Opisthocomus hoazin (assembly GCF_030867145.1). Classification (NCBI taxonomy): domain Eukaryota; kingdom Metazoa; phylum Chordata; class Aves; order Opisthocomiformes; family Opisthocomidae; genus Opisthocomus; species Opisthocomus hoazin. Next base: position 103,251,297 of record NC_134415.1, on the reverse strand, counting down.
TACTCTTAATGCATTTTTATTTGAAATAGAAGCAAACCAGAGACTCCCTTGTACCGTACCTTATTGGTCTCAATTCTTCCATTATACTTAGGCCAACAAATTAGGGAGTGATTGCTTCCACTGTTACACCTCTAACTGGTACAAAACTTCTTACAGCAGTTTGAAATGTCTTCTGGGCTGGAAGATTAAAAGGATGTTTAGTAGGGGAGAAGCCACTATGCAAAGCCTTTACAATCACTTATGAAAGGGAGGAAAAGTGCAAAGAAATGCCTTTTTTTGAGATGTGTGGATTTTTCTTTCTTTTGCTGTGTTTGCTTTGGAAGGTGATGTAAAAAATAGTATCGCTTCTGCCCAAAGACAGTAGGCAGCTTCACAGTCAGTCTGCCAAGTGACTGGAGAAAGACCATTTTAACTGCAGTGTATATCCATCTATTTCTGGCATCTTTCTGGGCTCCTGATCTCTGGTACCAGCTGTTGGAGTTTGTATTGCTGGCATTAGGAAAGTCAGCAACGTTGCTGTTCAAACAAGGTATATGTGTCAGGGGTTTGAAAACAAATTTTAGAAAGTGTACCTGTCACTTTGAATACCTAACTTGGGTCATTTAAAATGCCAGAAGTCACAGAGTCAGTAAATTAGATGTCCATGGCAGAATGTTCTTTGCCAGTAAATGTAATCAGAAGTACATTGGTGTACTAATAAATGTGATGACTTTATGGGAAGTGCCTCTGTTGATATGACCGTAGGAGAGGTAGCTGATTACAAATACTGCAAGACCTTATTACAGAGACCATCTCCCAAAATAGCAACAGCCTGTAGCAGGAGAATGAATACGTAACGTGACTCATGGACTTGTTTGTTTTTTAACCTGTAGTTTACTGAGAGACTGTTTAAAACAAATGAAAAAAAAAAAAAACAAAAACAAACACCTTAGGTACAGCAATCCCTACTAGATACTTCAAAACAGAGCTGTCATTCTGGAGCTGGAAACCAGCCTCATGAAGAGCATTGTTTAGAAAGGGAAAGGTGGTGGAGTTTTGGCCGGGCTTTGCTGCGGTGAATTAGATTAAACTAAGCATATCGACTTGTTTCTTCTGTGAGACTTGAACAACGTCTGCTGAATTGCACTCAGTTGAGCTCTAGCACTCCATTGTTCAAGTGGAATATTCCGGCAGCAAAACACAGCTAAGATCACGTGTAGGCGGAGACACTACAGCACTTCTTCCCATGATTAAATCCTTGGTACATTTTGTAGAAAGTGAGTAATGTCTTTTTTTTTTAATAACTCAGTATTACAACAAAGCAAATGCAGTAGACACTAACAGTAGCTTCTGTACCTGTTATTTCTTATTCCAACTTTAAAATAATATAAAATTGAAGCAGTATTGCTCCAGATTTGTCCCTCCAGATTTTGGGGAGAAAGGAGAAAAGGCAGCTGAAAAATAACTATGTGTTTTGAGTTGCTGTCTTAAACTACCACTATAATTTTATCTTGATTTTCAGATCACAACAAGCATAGTTCTTCAAATCCAACCTACAGTGTTGTTACAGCAAGACAAATGCAAGAGGAGACTCTTAACTTTTTTGTTAGAAGCAATGTGTAATTTATGTTTCATTTGTGTATTTAAGGTTCAGATAGCGAAGAGGATGAAGATATCAAATTAACAGTGAAGAGGAGCTTAGAAGAAACAAAGAAACAGGAAGGTCTGTTAATTTTTACTTTTTCTGTCTTCAGGAGTGCTGTTTATTATGGAAGATGCAGAAACTAAACTTACAACTGTTTTTATGGCAAGTGACCTCTTAGGAATACTCTGTAAAATATGCTGGGCAACCTTGAGTAGTTAAGAACACTGTGATGAGTTATCGAGAAAAAATAATTTCCTGACCTGAAAAGTATGTCAGCAGACTCGGTCTGTTTTACTGGTGCACCACAAGGCACGGTGCAATTAAAGACTTGACTGAGATCACTTTGTACCAGTTTAATATGACTGTGTTGACTCAGAGTAGAACGACTGACTAAATAGTTGAACTTCTGAATAAATAGTTCAAAATTAGGTATTATATCTCAGCAAAGCACTCTGTCTCCTAAAAGAGCTGTAGATTTATGCACAATTTTGAATCAGCAGTACAGCTGTCTGCTCACATCGTATCATCCCCTATTTGAAACTGGTTTCATCCTGTTGCTGTTGTGCTTAGTGGTGGTCTTCATATAATGTAGTCATTAACTCTTGGTGACAGACTACAGCACACTTTGAAAATAATGTATTATTTAAAGACTTGACTCTGCCCTTCCACCTAACGGAAACAAAACAAACTAAAAAAAGAATCAATAAATAGTTTGTACAAGGTCAGTGATAAAAGCGATAACTGAATCTTATATTCCCATAATTTATTCAGTTATAAATTTACCAGCTGTTAGGAAATACTGTTACTAAATGTCCAACATACTCATCTGCTGCCCTGGAAGTCTGCCATGCCCAGGTGCCCCTAGCAGTGGGTGATGCCATCGGGGCAGCAGTGGCGTTCGGTGCAGGCGGGAGGTCCCAGCTCTGATGCTGTGGTGCTGAAGCCGTCTGACCCTACGGAGCAGCCTGGCTGCAGCGGCCTTCACTGGCTGCCGGCGTGGTTAACGGCAGTCCTAGCATGGGCTGAGAGGGAGTGAGGAGGATCCACCCCAGAAGGGGGTAAAAAGGAAGAAGCACTAGCAGCTGCTGGAAGAGGAGACAGCAAAAAGCAAGTGCAGGAGGCAGAAAAAGCTGCCTCAGCAGCTCCAGGGAATAGAGGACAATCAGGTATATCACTGTGGAGCAAACTTCGCAGCAGAGTCACAGTTTGGACCTTATTCTCGATTCTTGCACGTGCTTAATGGCTAATTAACTGACATATTTTAATACAAGCAGTTGTCTGCAAATGGCTTTCTGCTTTGTTTTGGTTTCAAACTTTCTTTTTTGTTTGTGTGACCATGTAATGTTTTCCTTTCAGAAACTAACTTATCTCTTTGTCAGTCGTATCAGATGTTGCGAGAAAGTCCAGGTGAATGAATGTGGCTCTGCTGACACGAGAGAGCATTCATTGGTGCTATTTCTGTTCCAAATCTCGGCCTTGCATAAAACAGCCCAACAATAATTAAAGTTTTAAAATCTGATACGTTAATATATATAATTATTGTTTCCTTTGTCATAAGGACAGACAGCTTTCGTCATAGGATGTGCTTGTGTGCTTCTAAAGCGGAAGATGAGTAATTAAAGAATGGCAGTGTGTCTGAAAGCTGCCTTATTTTTTCCAACTATACTACTGGTATTAATATGTACTGTACATATAAACCTTGTCTTACTTATAATATTTAACTCACTAACACTAAACAGTGCCTAAAGCAAGCTAAATGTAATGAAGAAACAGGGTTTCTGTTTTGAGTATTGTGAAAGGTGTTTACGAGAGGTTGTTACCAAGTCAGATGAGTGCAATGCAGGCTTCCCCCCGACCATCAGAAATGTTACAGCCCTCATCCAGACGAAACTTGCTGCTCATATGACTTCTTCTCTACTGATCTCTGGTCTTCCTAGTAAGAGTTACAACAGTGGTGCCAAGTTAGGTGTAGGCAGGGGATAAGGAATTGGAATGAAAATACTGAAACCTCTTTGCTTGTTTTGTGTGCCTGTCTGTCTTGTTTTCATACTTTGTTTATTTTTCTTGGTGCCATACGTATGGGTTCTAATCTTGGTATTACTTTGACCAGTAAATACGTAGTTGGGTTGTACTCTGAAACTAATCACTGGGCTGCCCCTAGTTAATATAGTGGAAGGTTGTAGAGATTGTTCCTATATTCTGAAGTGTTGAAAAGATAGTGTAAGACAGAAGGAGGGAAAATAATTTCATTCTGTTTCTCTACCTTTTTCTGTAGTCTGCTGACTTTGCCCACAGAAGTAATTTGTTGCTTTATGTAGTAATATTAATGTAGCTGTGTTTATGACTGGGTATCAACCATAGTTTGAGATTATAATCGGGTTTTTGTACTTATACAGAGCAAGATGCAGAATTGGAAGAAGCTATCAAGAGAAGCCTTGAGGAAATGTAAATGAAGATACTTCGGTACACTAACACCATGTCGTCGGAGCTGCTCACAGAAACGGAATCTTGTTCATCTATTTACAAAGGTTCAGAAATACCACTTCAGACCCACGTCTCTGTCTTGTTAGATTTATAATCTGATGTCCTCTGTCGTGCTGATGAACAGCTGGAGTTTATGGATATCCGCTGCAATATAGTGTGTATGATAAAAATAAATTTTTAAGCCTTTGCACATGCTGTTTCTAATGGGTGATGACTAAGTCTCTCGGGTTTAGCTGTATAAGTTGTTGCTGAATTAGTAGGCTGGTCTTACTAGGTATTTTGGGGTTTTCAGTTTTGTTTGTTTTCTTTAAATTGGCTCTTGTGTTTAATTTTTCTGTCGCAAAATGGCATTGTCTTTATTTACTCTTTCATGTGGTCTTTGCAACAGATGAAAATAATAAACTCCAGTTATCGCAGATTTGCCTAGCTAATCTTGTTACAAAGAGCAGCTGAGACCCCAGGTTTATAAATTGAACATACGGCCTAACTCTTGCCTGTGGCCGGTCTCACCTCGCAGACCACAATTTTGTCCATGTCCTGTTTGTTGTGAGGGTGCGAATGAGGACCACAGGCTGTACAGTTTGTTTGTTAGCTTTATTTTTATAAATGTGTATGTTTTTTCAATAATAGTGTGGTAGAGTGTTGGATTTGATGGCTTAAAGTTTGTCAGGTTCAGTTCCCCTCCCGGATCTGGGACTGGAACAACTTTTTCAGGGAATAGAAGCTAAATAAACTTTCTAGCTCCTATTTGGAATAGATGTGAGAGCATTTAAGCTGTATTATTTCTCTATACCATCATCTTTGCTCCCTTCTGTTCATGAAGAGGTGGCCTTGGATAAATGAATGTAAATGTGTTAATTATTTTTGTACTGTCCTTATTTTAAGGTGAACAAATACTTCTCTGTTTCAAATGGTTATCAACGCCACCTTTCTCTGTTCCTTCGTTTAAAAATACCTATGCAATCTGTCCAGCTTTACCAGCCTATTATACTTCAGTTCATGATTGCTGTCAATCAGTAAGAAATCTCAATGTAATAAAATGCCAGCTTGATTTTTTTAATTACTGTTCATTAGCCTGTGAGCTTGCTTCTTAACTGCTATAAATCTAAATATTTATTGTGCAAAAAAAACCCCCAACTTTTTGTGGAGAGTAAGACAAGGTGAAGGCTAGATTTTTCTCACTCTCGATTCCAAAGAGTCAGAATAATGACAGCTGTCTGTTAGCAGGGTTAGAAAAGCTGGGAAACTGGTGCTGGTTTATTTCTAATCATGATTCTGATATAACTGAAAACAGAATTAACGAAGAATCTAGTGAGTTATCTCGGCACTCGTTAGCAATCGTACGACTTGAAGAAACTGGTCAAACACCAGGGAATAGTTTGAACACTTCCAGTGCCTTTGACTCTGCCATACAAGCGTTACAGAGGGAGCAGGACCTCTGAAGGTTTTTCCCTTGTGCCTGCTGCTTGCTTTCCCACTGCACATCTCAGATTAGTAGCACTCCTGTTCAGATCTGGGTGTGTCGCTCACACGGCTGCTGAGGAAGCCCGATGCTGGAAGATTTGGAGTTGCCTTTAGCTACTGACTCAAGCTAAATCGGTTCCGGAATTCTTCACACCAAGCTCTTCTAATAAAGGGTGCAATGAGACAGAAAACAATTTTCATCCTCAAAAACATCTCGGGCCAGGTTATAGAGGCTTTGGGGCAGGTTTGCTGTTTTTTAGAGTGCAGACTCTAAAGCTGCAAATTCCTTTCACATGAAAAGATGTTTCAGCTCGAGAAAGCTCTTTGCTTGGCTCAACAAACGGTTAAAACCTGGGTAGGTGGTCTTCTCCAGAGCCTGCGATGTTAGCTGTCGATCATGTGCTTTATTCCTCATAACTCTTTATTATGTCACAAATGTAAAGTTTGCTTGTACCTGATGGGCCATGACTTCATTGGTTGCATTAAAAAAAAAAAAGCTGTGTGTGCACACATTCTCTGTACGTGGAGCTCCAGTTATTAAACACCTTGTATTGGCCGCCACCTGTGCTTACCAAAACAAGTAGCAAATCCCAACCGCTGCTGCTATGGCTTGTGTAAAACAGTGAAACAGAGTTTTAGTCTCTGTATTCTCTTTCTGTTAAAAGTAGCTTCCAGAATTACTGACTCCTTGAAATTTGTCCTCCTTTTCTTTAGTCTCTTTGAGGTTCTCTTAACTCTGACGTTTCTCTTTGCAAAGTTTTCTGCCATGGCAGGCTTGTGATACTCTGTTTCCAGAAGAGCAGAGCAAATGAGATTCTTAAAACCCTGCATGTACAGGCGTGTGACTTGTTCCTCGCCAGCATCTTGCGGTGCTGCGCCTTGTTCTGCAGCTGGGAAAGGTGTCTTGGAAATGGTCGTGGTTCAGAATGGCATGTTTCTGGCTGGGGAGTGTTGTTAAACTGGCTGAAATTTTTGAGGTTTGCCCTGCATATGCCGAGAGATTTGTCTGCATTTACGAGCACAACTCATCTGTTAAAAGGAGCTTGCCCAGCATCCTTTACGTTTCTACTAGAAGTCGTTTGTCCTGCCCTTTTTAAAAGAATTTGGTTTTGTGGTGATGTTGGAGTTCACCCTTCGTTCGTCTAAAGTTATCCTGTGATGCTTTTTCGTATTTATCTTTAATAAGAGAAAAAGTGTAATTTCCACCTCGCTACCACCAGCTGTCCATTTTAATGCTCTTGATTTCTTTATGGTGCATGCGCAAGTTTTGTAAAACTGCAGTCGTGACAAGTCGAGATTGGTACAAGATTTGTATCTCTTTGGTGCTTTGTGTGCCGTGTTCTTCCATATCAGACAAAATCCTTCTTTTGGTCGTCTTCAGAGACAAGATGAGAGGCCAAGTCAGTCAGTGTAACTTTTATGAAAGTCAATGGAGCACAAAAACGTCGTGCCTCCCTGGTTGCTTCTGTAGTTTAAAAACGTTTTTAAAAGCCCTCCAAATTAAAAAAAAAAAAGATGAGCTTACTGTAAGCTACTTGCTTTATATATGTTTTTGGGTGGTGGGTTAGTTTTCTTAGCTCTTCAAGGTACGCAGCAGTGACCACTGCTGTTCCTATAGTGGTCACAGAATACAAACCTTGATTCTTTACCAAATATGGTGAAGTTTGCAGAGGTATGAAGTTATGCTGTCTTCTTTCTTAAAAGGAAAGTGTTCTATCATCTGCTCGTGCTGGCCTAGCAATGTTTACAAAGACTGCTGTAAATTGGAAGGAGGTGAGGAGGCTGGATGATGGATTGTTTCAAAATTAATTTGGAAAAATTGGCTGACGTTGGCACAAACATGCTTTCTGGCAGTTCTTTCCAGTTAAGTAGCTTTATTAAAGTCTACATCAGCATATTTCTTCGATGCTTCTAAACCTTCTCAAGTTTCCTGTAGAAAGTCTTAATTCGAGTGGTTTGGAGCTCAGTTGTAACAATCTGGGTCAAATAATATGGTCTGAGACATTATTAAAGTGGATGTAAGCGAGTCAGAAAACTTACGGCAAGTGGCAAGTACACAGAAAGCGTGCGCTCGGAGAGCAAAGCTCTGCGTGCATGGAAATTTGATGTAAAGTTCGCTTTGCAGATCTGTGCAGGCTCGCTTTCACTGACTGCAGTGTCCTAATTTCTGGGAGTCCTTCCATTTGTTTTTTTGTTTAGAGCTTCATCGACAATCGGCCGAGCACCTGCAGCTGTACAGAGTTCACTGGCTCATTTACTGCGCAGTTTTGGTCTTGGTGAGAATGAACTGCTGCGTGCCCCGGAATGGTCACACCAGCTTTCAGATTGCTTCTGAGATAGAGGACTTCAGTCAGACTCCTGCCAGGCGTGGGACCTCGGGGCTTGCCTATGCCATGAAACGGCTGTGACCTGTGCAGGCAAACCCAGGGCTAGCTTTTAATTAGCGTTGGTAACAACAGCAGCAGAGACACAGGTTCAGCAGGTGCTGAGTGAGGGGGCAGCCTACTGCGATAGCTGGTAAGTGTTTTGGAACATACCCTAAAAACTCACTGCTACTGCTGTTGTGATGCTGGGGAGACTGCAAGCTGGCTTTGGTTGGCTGGCCCATGCCATGGCTGCATCCTTCTGGTATGTGTGAGAACTGTGCTGTTTCCATAACGCCTGCGTATGAAGAACATTCTTCAGATGAAGTTCCTGTAGGTGAAGGAAGGAAAATAATCTGGTATGGCGTTTCTTGGGTGTGGACTTTCTCTTTGATCCTATTCCATGACAGCTCATGTATAAGCGCTAGGGTATGCGACAAGGTATGTACCAGGGTTTGGAACAAGGCAAAGCTGGAACTGAGGTGCTATTTAGCAACGTGACAATCTGTGGTGCTTTCGGTGTAGATCATCTCCTTGGCTCTGGGACTTCTACAGATACCTCAGATGTCCGAGACCTGGGCAGGCTGCTCTTTCTGCTACTTCAAGGGACCTTGAGTGCATCAGTGAGACTCCTCTACACGTTGCTCTGTTTTGCAAGTGGCACTCATTATTCACGATGGTGTAGGTCACGCAAGAGACAACCAGCGGCTTCACTACTGAGGTGGGACTGCATAAACCATGAGATACACACCCTCTGCTCATGTTCTCGCTGGTGCCCATAGTCAGAGCAGGCCTGTGCCGTCCATCCCATGAACACAGCTGTGCAGAAGACAAGGAGAGGGGGATGTAGGCATGGCAGCATAGACAGTCCTGACCTGGCCATCATCATTCTTCACCACAGACCACAAGGAGGACGATGAAATCTGTGCTATATTTCAGATCATAGAATGCTTTGGGTTGGAAGGGACCTTCAGAGGTCATCTAGCCCAACACCCCTGCAGTAAGCAGGGACATCTTCAACTAGACCAGCTTGCTCAGAGCCATGTCCAACCTGACATCGGATGTTTCCAGGGATGGGGCATCTATCATCTCTCTGGGCAACCTCTGGGGGTTGTGATGTTGTGATTTGGGGCCTTTCCTCTTCCCATTGCTTTGTGGCCCCGAAGGACCCAATGCCTGCCTCTTGTGTCCCCAAACTCCTCCTGATTCAGCTGTGAGTCACTTCCCTTCCTCCAGGGACGAGCTCCTCTCTTCCCAGCCCAGCCATCTATTATTTTGGAAAAACGGTGACAGCTGCCCCTCCACAGACCTCAGTAAGAGATCGAGGGGACCAGGCAATCTACCCCTCTTGAGAACAGGAAAAAGCAGTTCTCACCGTCCTTCCAAGTTTCTAAATGGGAAAATATCCCCGGCTGCACAGGCAGGAATGTCGAGGCCTGTCCCGCAGGGCCATTTTTGCTTCTAAACCTGCGCTTTTGTTCCAGGGTTTGTGCTGTTCTCCACTCCAGGGTGTAACACCGTTTTGCTGTCGGAGAGGGCAAGGCGCGCGTGGTCTGTCTGGACACCACCACAGCTGCTCCGTGCCTGTGTTTCTCTGCAGCTTCTGCCTGCCTCCACGGAATTTAACCCCTGCGCAAGGCAAAAAGTGTTCGTGGCTGTTCAGCCATTTTGATTTCTGCTTTTTAAACCCAATCTAATTGACACTTAATAAATTAGTGTGGGAAGAACGAAAGGGTCCTAGGAAGAAATCATTGTAAACTGTGTGTCATGGCTATGACTGGTTTCTGTTTGGGGTGGGAAGCGGTTTTTAATTATCTTCTCCAAAGACCGTAGAGAGATGGATGGAACAATTGTTTGAAGTTAATTCCATGAGCTCACGGGCAACGAGCCTTACTTACCCAGCTACGTAACACAAAGAAAACTCAGGCAATTAATTTAACGAGAGCACTTGGGACATGATTTCATTCTCGGTGGATGAGCCTGAGAAAACAGCTCTTTTGAATCACAGCGGAATAAGCGTACACAAGAGTCTCCCCGTGCAACAAAATCTCTCTTAGCTGGATGCCAGAAATGGGTCTGTCAGAGCCATGGGGTATTTGCCCGAACCTGGGCTTTTGGGATAAGCAAATTCCTTTTTAAATACTCACAGTGGTGGCAAGTAAAGCCCATGTGTGACTTGAACTGCTGGAACCAACACTCCCAGCAGGAACCCAACGTATGAGCGGTTTCTGTGCGAGCCATGCACTCAGCCCGTACAGTGGGTGCCCGCGAGAGGGAAGGCACCATTCCGCGCAGCCGGGTTAGATAGGGTCTGGGGACGAGTCATTACCAGACGTACATCCACTATGTTGGCTGCCGTGAAATAGATAGATATGATTGGGGGGGACCTGAAATAGATGGATTCATTGGGGTGGACCTGCTGGAGAGCAGCTCTGTGGAGAGGGACCTGGGATTGCTGAGGGACGACAAGCTGACCATGAGCCAGCAGTGTGCCCTGGCTGCCAAGAAAGCCAATGGGATCTTGGGGTGCATGAAGAGGAGTGTGGCCAGTACGTCAAGGGAGGTTCTCCTTCCCCTCTACACTGCCCTAGTGAGGCCACATCTGGAGTACTGTGTCCAGTTCTGGGCTCCCCAGTTCAAGAAAGATGAAGAGCTACTGGAGAGAGACCAGTGGAGGGCTACGAGGATGGTGAGGGGACTGGAGCATCTCTCCTATGAGGAAGGGCTGAGGGAGCTGGGCTTGTTCAGCCTGAAGAAGGCTGCGAGGGGACCTTATAAATGCTTACAAGTATCTGAAGGGTGGGTGTCAGGAGGATGGGGCCAAGCTCTTTTCAGTGGTGCCCAGTGACAGGACAAGGGGCAATGGGCACAAACTGAAGCCTAGGAAGTTCCGTCTGAACATGAGGAAGAACTTCTTCCCTCTGAGGGTGATGGAGCACTGGAGCAGGCTGCCCAGAGAGGTTGTGGAGTCTCCTTCTCTGGAGATATTCAAGACCCTCCTGGACAAGGTCCTGTGCAGCCTGCTGTAGGTGACCCTGCTTTGGCAGGGGGGTTGGACTGGATGACCCACAGAGGTCCCTTCCAACCCCTACCATTCTGTGATTGTTTCTTTTTTTGGCATAGAAAGAGAACATTAAAAATTCTTATTTCCAGTAAGCTTTTTTTTTTTTGTGTTGCCTCGGACAGTGAGGGTTGGGAGAGCGGCTCCCGTCTGCGGGCGGTCAGGGGACCCCTTGCTGCCGGGGACGGGGCCTCAAGGTCTCGTTTCTCGGGCGGCTGTTGAGGCTCTGCCTGCGGGGAGGGCCGCCTCCGGTTTACCCCCCTCTCCCCTCAAACAGGCTTCGGGGTTTTCAAAGCGTTTCTTGTTTTCTCCTCCTCCCGTTTCTTTGCCTTTTCAGAAGTTTCAGCTGTGCAGCTCGCTTTTTTGGTCGCTCCCTGTAAAACCAGCCGAGGGGGCGGGCGGCGGCGTCTCTCGCTTTCTTCAGCGAAGGCGCGAGCCGAGGGACCAGCCCCGCGGCGCGGCTCCCTGAGGTAACTCCCGCGCCGCCATCTCGCAGGCGGCCGGCGGAGAGACCGAGCCCCTCCCCGCCCTCCCTCGGCCTCTGGCGCGGCGCTTGGCGGGCCCCTGTGGCAGCCGGGGGCCTCTGAGCGCCCCAGCCCGCTCTCGGGGAGCGGCGGAGGCAGCGCCCGCGGCGGACGGGCCGGGCTGGGCCGGGCCGGGCGCGGTGCGTGAGGCGGCGCCCGCGGGGCCCCGGCGCGGAGGCGGGGTGGCCGCGGGGGGCGGCGGCGGGGCGGGCTCCCTGCTTTGGCCATGAGCGAGCAGCCGGCATTCGGCCGCCGGCAGCGGGACGCGGGGAGGGAGCGGCCGCAGCCAGGAGCCGCCGCCGGCAGCGGGCGGGTGCTATGGCCCAGGCCAGGATCAGCGCCAAGGCCAGCGAGGGGGCGCAGCACCAGCAGCAGCCGCAGCAGCCGCAGCAGCAGCAGCCGCAGTCCGGCGGGCAGCTCCGAGGCCGCTTCTACCGCTCCACCTCCATGGCGGACCGCTCGAGCCGCCTGCTCGAGAACCTGGACCAGCTGGAGCTCAGGTGGGGGCCAAGCCGGGGGCCCCCCGGCGGGAGGGAGGGAGAGGAGCGGGGCCGGGGCTCCCTGAGCTGGGCGAGGGGGAGAAGGGGCCCGCTTCGTGCGGGCGAGGTTAAAAACGGCAGCCGCTGCTCCGAGGTGAAGCAGCGTGGAATACGAGGAAACAGGAGGCTGTGTGTGAATGTATGGAAACAGGCTTTTTTTTGCGCTCTCTCCGAAAAGCTGTGGTGGCTTTGTGGCTGTTCACGCCCCGTGGGGCCTCTCGCCAGCGAGGTGCGGCGCGCAGTGCCGGGACAGCAGCGGCCCCATGGCCGATGGCATCCCGCGTCCGTCCCGCGTCCGTCGGGCCGGCGATCCCCAGGAAGGTGCAGGGAAGCCGAGGGTAAAACCTCCGCGAAGCCCTCGCAGGCCTTCGAGTCGCGGTGCCGAGGGCTCCCGCGCCCCCCTGTGCGCTTGCGGGTTCAGCCGCGGTGTCCTCGTTACCCCCTGCGCTCGCGTCCACCTCCCCCCTGAAACGCAGCGCGTCCCCGAGCTGCGGGGTGAGGAGCGCCGCGTCCTGCGGCTCGGGTCTGTTTTTCCGAAGTAACTGCGAACACGATGCGTGTTTCCTCGTTGCGCCAAGGTGCGGCCGGCCCGTCGCCTCCTGCTACCCGATGTTCCCCAAATAATCCCCTTGTTTGATTTTATTTTTCCCCCCAGTTCAGCCGCGTGAGAGGTGATTCCTTGCCTGTAATCACCCTCCTCATCCTCTCAGCCCTGCCTGATTACACAGGGTCCTCTCCGAGGCAGCCGGCCGGCCGCGCAGGGTGCCGTGGGTGTACCGCTGATTCACCTCCTCCCGGTGCTGCTTCAGCGCGCCCTTTCCTTCATTACAGCTGCATATTGATCAGCGGCTTTCGCAGAACCGCCCAGACTGTTTCTAGGACTTTCCTGTAATTAGAAGAGCTCTGGGCGGCACAGGAGCTGTGTTTTCCCCTTTCTGCCTGCGTTACTTTGCATTATTCAGGAGCGGACTTTGTGGGCGCTCACATCAGCCTTTCGCTCAGCTTCATTACGCTTCCTTCAAGTCCTTCGCAGACTGCTCCAAATTTGACTAAACAACGTCGCTGTCTGCAGACAGGTCTCGCTGCTCACATCCGGGTCTAGTCCGTGAATGTATAATTACAAAATGAGCAGCAGAGTATGCAAAAAGGTGTTTTAAGTTTGCTGAGCGACTCTGAAAGAAAGCAGACGGTTTGGTTAACCAAGATATTAAACCCCCAGTTAAACGTCCCAGTTTGCTGTGGGTCTTTCCAACAGGTGTAGTTCCGAATGCGGCAGAATTACAAAAAAAAGAGTTAAACTAATCAAAGTCACTCAAGTCTTGGTTTTTTTCTCCGCGCAGCTAATCAGCGTGCCTCAGTTCAGAGTTATTTGCATGGCAGGAGGAAGAGCTTCCACACTTCTTCCTTCTCCAGCCGGTTTGGGCTTAGCTGTAGACCCTCGAGGTGTTACTTGTAAATATTGTCAGTGGAAATTTCTCGAAGTGAGCTACAGCCTGTGATGAAACCCCTCAACAGCCCTCAGTCCTCCAGTTGCTTAGGATTGCCCGAAGCCCACGACACCGCTGGTCCCATCGGAACCGCTCTGGTTTCAACAGCTGCCCCTCTCCTCCCTGCCCTTCCACCACCGGCGCTGCCGCTCTGGCAGCGACGGGGCGTTTGCGCACCTCCCTGCGAGGTGTTTGCGGAGGGACGCTCTCCTGCGTGGGAAAGGGGGATCAGTTTGGCTGCCAGGGGGCAGCGAGGGGGGCAAGTGGCACCTGTGTGTGTGTGTCCCTTGGAAGGGTCTGGGCTGTCACGGTGCCCGGCTGTGTCGGGAGCAGCTGGAAGCGGGACCAGAGTCTCTGCTCGTGAGTAACGGTGTTCTGGTGGTTGCGTGTGAGTGAATGCGCTGTCCTAGGTGTAATGATACAGGAGAGAAGTCAGACCTTTGTTTATTTATTTTTTTAAAATTTTTTTTTTTTCTGTACTTTTCCTCCTGTTCTCTTTCGGAACAACCGTATTCCACCGCCATTCATCGGTGTGCTCGTGGGACCGCTCGCCTGAGGACGGGCGCTCGGCTGAAGCAGCTGAGGACGCCAGGGTGAAACCCCCCGCTTTGTCCCCGGCCAGTGTGCTCAGCTCCGTTTCAGGGAAAAAGCTGCACCGTCTCCAGACGTTTCCTTTTTCCTCTCAAAGCTGGTCTGCACTGTGGGCTTTGATGGCGAGCTGTGGAAGTCAGTCAGCAGCTCGGAGGACGGGGTGGCTGCAGCTGCCGTAAGAAAGCGGGTATCGAGTTTCTCATCCGGGAAGGGGAGCGCAGGCTGGTCCACCTGTTCTGTGGCGGAACGCTCCGCTCATGGGAATGGTATGCAGGGAAGAAAGGCACTGCGCCGCCAGTCGCGCTCCGACTGGGGAACATCAGACGCAAGGAATGTTTTTTTTAGTGTTAGGTAATAGATGGAATATGTAGTCGATGTTCAAAGCGACAGATACGCTCCAAGGAAAAATACAATTGGATGTTTGCATCTGTTAGAAAAAGGCCATACTGTTGCATTGAGATAATTGATAATCAGGCATAAATATGAGTATTTCATGTTCTCTTTGCCTGCTGTTCTTTGGTTGGTTGGATTTTTGAGACTTGGACTGTGTTTCCACCCTTTTCCACAGCAGTCACCCCCCCCCCCAGAGGTTCATCTCTTCCAGTCTTTTTTGTGTGTGTGTGTGCATGTCCCACCGCAAGACAGCAAAGATTTACGCAAACCGATGAAGTTTTAGGACTTTTTAGGAACGACGAGCTGAGCGGGAGGTGTGGCCCTGACACTGGTGCAGCGAGTAAGGAGGGAAAGGGGCGCAGTCCCTGCCGGGCCGGGGTCTCTGCCTTGCCTTGCGTTGCCTTTCTCGGGCCGTTGCCCCTCGTCTTCTGTGCGCGTGTGTAACGCCCGCCTGCCCCTTCGCCCCCGTGGCAGGGGCTGCTGCCCCTCCCTCACGTGCCGTTACACGGTGCCGGGGTTGGTATGCGCTCGCTTGGCTGCCGCTCACGGAAGCAAACACACTAAAATTAAAATCCCGGGGGATTTTAGTTGTGTGGCGCTCTGCACGGCCGTCGAAAAAGTGGTTAAAATAATTCCCAGGAAGCAATTACTGCAAATAAAATAGTTCTCAAGATTAGGTCGTATAAATTTCTGTAAAATCATGTCAGTCAAAGCTCTGATTGGTGAGTGGTGGGGGGTTTTTTTTCAGTATATGATCATTAATTCCGATAATTCGGCTTTTAGGTCCAATCTGGCATAGCAGGAGCTGGCTTTTGGAAGCAGTGGTGTTTCAGGCACTCTCTGTAGAATGGCACCGGTTCAGGATGCGGCTCTGCAATGCAGTTTTTCCACATTCTTCATAGGACCCAGCAAAGCCTATGGAAATCAGGGGCTGATCCACCTGCTGAAGGCAGACCTTTAGTTTTCAAGTCAGTAGAGTGATACACCGAATCTGATGTAAAAATACCATTAAAGTTGAAATTCTGCACTTCCAGATTTTAACGCTAAGCTTTCCGGGGACCACACTGCATTTTTTAAACGGTGAAAATACTAGTTTTTCTAAAAAGGCACAGCAAGGCAGTTATGAAAATATTGCTAGACTTCCTGAATTATAAAGTGCAGACATCTGAAGTATGAAATGACTCCACCTGCCTCCCTGCTTTTACTAACCAGTCCAAAATAATAATTAAAAGTATTTGCTCTCGGCAAGAATTTGCATTGCATTAACTTCTCCCACTCCTCCTCAGAAGGAACATGAAAGGCAAGGCCCAGAGCTGGTGCTTTCACTGGCTAAATTAGGCGAAGTGTTTTGTGAAACAGAAGCATTTAGTCAGCAGACTGCATGTGAATTGTGACTATTTATATCCTCAAATGCTCCCGTTCTGCCTTTTGTCGTTCTCTTTTCTCTTCCTGCTGTTCTTCCGAGGTTACCTGCCCTCAGCCAGCCTCGGAGGACGGAGCAGCACCCAGTACCCATCTCAGCAGATAAGCCCTTATCGATAGAGGCAGTGGTGATGAGGCAGCACCATCTTGGGGCTGTGTCCAGTAATGTTGAAGAGCACAGAGTGTCTCAGAGACTTAACAGTGTTTTGGTTTGTTTCCCCTTTTCTGGCCAGGTTTAATAAACATTTTGGGATGATGAATTCCCGCGCTGCTTACAGCAGCTAGACCTCCCGAGCTGTGCGGTGAAGGCACCCAGCAGCCAGGTTCATGGGATATTTTGCTTTTCTGTGGGGTCTGGGAATGCAGAATTGACATTTTTTGGCACAAGTCTTGCAGCCAGTTGCAGCTTCGCAAGCCCCCTGTGAGCCCCTACCCTCAGGTCTCCAGGGCAAAGTCAGGGGAGGGGGACATTTCCCTCTTGTCCCCAGTCTCCAAAGTGGACAGTTCCCAGAGCATAGAATCACGAAGGTTGGAAAAGACCTCTAAGATAATCAGGTCCAACTATCAACCCAACCCCACCACGCCTGCTCAGCTATGTCCTGAAGCGCCACGTCTACGCGCATTTTGAACACCTCCAGGGATGGTGACACCACCACCTCCCTGGGCAGCCTGTAGATGACTCAGCTGGATGCAAAAGCCCTCTCCCTAAAGCCGTGGCAGGGAGTAAGAGGTGAATTCAGGATCTAGGCTCGGATTTCTAGCGCGGCGTTGTCACATCACCCGGTGGGCCTGTACCTTGCGCCACGAGGAGGAGGGCAGCCGGCGGGCACGCAGCCACGCAGCACGCTGAGTTAACCAGCGAGAGCAGTTTCTGACAGGTTTTCCCCTCACCCCCACCGTGCGAGTTTCAGCACAGGGAACTGGATGGGAGAAGGGGACCTGTTTTAAGAGGGACCAAGTTTCCTGCTTCCGTGGAAGCCCAGAAATAGGAGCTGCTCCCGCAGACGCTTGCTCCTTCGCTGTGTGACTCACAGCGAGCGTCGCTCCGTGGGAAACACCAGCAACCGTGAGGGCAGGCGGCCCAAGGCACAGCACCCCGGGGGAAGAAGCCCTTGTGACGTTGATAAAAGCACGTGAGCTTTGTCCCTCTCTCTCTCCCTCGGGAAAGGGGTCTCTCGGCTACAAGGCGGCGTTGGAGTTCTCCAGAGCGTTCGTTGCTCTGTGGGTGGGTTCTGCGCTGCTGGCCTGGGGGCGGTGGGAGACCCAGAGCCCCTTTCTGCTTCCAGCCCCGCAGCTGCAGCCTTCACCCCCGGGGTTCCCCGATGGGGACTCAGTCCCTTTCTCTTCTCGTTAAGCAGCTGATAATAATTGCCAGTTAGCTGCAGGACTTCTGCTGCGGGGCTGTAGTACCGTCAGGCTCTGGATAGCCAGACTAACTGCAGAGTAGGATAGAACAGCGCTGCCAGTACAATAAAAGATTTAAGTCTGATCGAATCACTGCTGTTTTGTTTTTTTTTTTCCCCGTTTTTTTTTTCAAAATTATATTGAGTCTTGAAAAGTGAAGTTAAGATACGGGAGAAGGTCTTGAAATCGGAGAGTCTGGCTCACGGATAATTGAGGACTGTACTTCTTAAGCTGAAGTTTAAAAAAGCTGTTCTTGGCAGCTGTGTAGGTGAACGGCTATTTTGTTCTTTAAACACTTTGTTTGGTTCCGCCACGTTTAGGGTAGAGGCTTTCCGTGACGCAGCGTCTGCCATGGAACAAGAGAAAGAAATCCTGCTAGAAATGATCCACAATATACAGAACAGCCAGGACATGAGGCACATCAGTGAAGGTGAGACGCTGCTTTGCTGTACCCTCCCAGCCGACCCCCGGTGCCTCAGAGAAGTTGATAATGACGATGATTAAATATAGCTGAAAAACCGGCGTTTTATTGGCTTTGACTACCAGACAGGCAGGAGCACTACGAAGCGTACGGCCTGCAGGAACCTGGGGATTAAGATCGGTTGTGGTTGTGTAACATACGGCTTTAAATATATTCCCTAACTCTGTATTTTTCATACTAGGTGCTTTGAATTGCTGGTTTATTGGCTCTTCAAGAGCCTACATGTCAAATGTCCATATTTTAGGAAAAACCTAAGTTTTCAGAAAATAGAAAACCAGTTATTTTCATAGCCCCCAACTGCATCTGGTAGTCAGCAATGAGGTTTTCTCTCTGCAGCCTCCTGGGGTACTGCCTAAATCTCTCCCTCGCAGTGGCACAGAAGGTCCTGGACATGCCTGTCCCGTTAATGAGTAATGCTTCCCGATAATATCGTATGCTTGGCTTTGCTGTGCACAGCAAGCATTGTGGCAGCAGCGGAAAAGCATTGCTTAGGTTTTTAGTAGAGCTTAATGCCTCACTTAAAAGCAGAAGACGCTAGCTTCTGCGAAATTGCTAGGACTTGGGCAAATGCGAATAAACCCTCATTTCTGGCCCCTGGAAAGCTTGTTGATTGTCACTCACTTTCAGAAAAACCAAGCTGGTTAGTGTGAATTTGTAGCAGTTGGATGTCTTGATGATGTTACTCGCACAGGAAAGTGTTCACCTGTAACCCAGAATACTTTCTTGTTTTCGGTCTAGGCGAGAGAGAAGAACTTAATCTGACTGCTAATCGTCTGATGGGCCGAACCCTGACAGTGGAGGTTTCTGTGGAAACCATCCGCAATGCCCAGCAGCAGGAATCCCTGCTGCATGCCACGAAGATGATCGATGAAATTGTCAATAAACTTCTCGACGATTTGGAAGACGCCAAAATCCGCTTAATGTCGCTTTATGGCGCCTGCACATCTGACGTGCCAGCAGGACCCATCGACCAGAAGTTCCAGTCTGTGGTTATCGGGTGTGCCATTGAGGATCAGAAGAAGATCAAAAGGCGGCTAGAGACTCTGCTCAGAAACTTGGAAAACTCTGAGAAGTCAATCACATTGCTGGAGCACCAGAAATCATCTGTTCGACAGTCTTGCAACAGCAAACAGGATTAAACTGCCCTCCTGGCTGCTTCTGGCAAATCGCGGGACGAGCGAATCTCCATAAGGAAGCACACAGAAGCTAAGAAAAAAATTCTCCATGCAAGCACGCGCGTATATACGCACGCACATGCACCACAGTGTCTTCGATGGCGAGGTGCGAGCATTTAACGGGTTTTGGTAGCACTGGCATTTTCTTTTGGCAGTAAGGAACGCTGGCGGGAGTTCTCCTGTAGAGTCGGTACCGCTCTGTTGCAAATGGTAATTGTGCTTCTGCTGAACTGTCAGCAAGCATCAGAATCTAGCCTTTCCTCCGTTCTCCTGGGGTGTTTTTTTTTAAACTGAAGTTGTTTTGTCACGTGGTGAGACTTCAGCCTTTCTCTGCTGTATACGTAGTGTGCGACCTAGACTTTTTTTGGGGAAAAAAGACAAATCGTGGCAATAAATCAAAACCATTAATAAACTGTATATTGTATTTTCATAAACACCACACTGTCCTACTCATTACCATTTATAATTTTAATAATTTAGCACTACTCCTAAGTAGATCACAGTACTTCAAAGAGACGGATACCTCCAGTCTGTAACTGATAGTGTAGATTTGACTTACGCTGGCCTAAGTTACCGGCTTATTTTCAAAATCCCTGCTTCTGTTTGCCTTCCACTTCCCTGACTCCTGTGTCACCTGCCCCCCAGGAGGTCTGCAATGCAGCCATCGCTACCCCTGCTAAGCTTTGCGATGCCACAGCCATCAAAGATCCCGTAACTCTGAGCAATCGAATTCTAAAACCAGTGACACCGTCCTTGGAGCTTCTTGCACACAGTCCTACCTGTAGGACACAGCAAGTGACACTTTTTTTTTTTTTTTAACTGTAGTTTCACACTGCCTCTCTTAAACATGTATCCCTGTTAAAGGAACTCAAAATAGCTCAACAGAGTTGGCATCATACATGTAACAGATCAACAAAAGAGCAGATTCAAGTTTTTCACAATTTTCAAGATTGTGCTATTGGCTGTCAAAAACCTGATCGCAGTAGACAAAGCTCAACAGGCCTAGGCCAGCTGGGACAAAGGTGGGGTAAGATAAACCAATGAACTTTTGGTCCCGTTACCTCCTGAGCACTAAGTCAGGGCTGTGCTGACCTAAAAAATGCCTGACTATAAAAATGCGGGTTTTCTCACATTTGTGTTTTTTCTTTCCTAAAAGATGGCCAATTAATCCTTCCTGGGGTGTTCAGCAAGCAAATTGTTCTTCTGTGTGCAAAACTGCATGCAAGAGGAAGCAGGAGTGTATGGCCTTCCCCATTCCCGAGACAGCTGGGTACAAGGCGAGCTG
Source organism: Opisthocomus hoazin (assembly GCF_030867145.1). Classification (NCBI taxonomy): domain Eukaryota; kingdom Metazoa; phylum Chordata; class Aves; order Opisthocomiformes; family Opisthocomidae; genus Opisthocomus; species Opisthocomus hoazin. The sequence continues at coordinate 103,231,000 of NC_134415.1, read as the reverse complement.
TGTTCCCCCAGTTATCCATTTCTTTTCGGAAAACGCATCAGGCCTCCTTCCTCTCTCAGTAGCACTTCAATGCCACTTCCGATGTCTACAACCAGTCACTTAAACCTTGTCTCTGTATCAGCCAGACCAATGATTAAAAATAAAATGACCAGAAAGAGCAGAACACAATCTGCGTTTTGTATCTGAACTGCGTGGTGGAGAGATGAGCTCCGGGACAGCGTTCCTGTTCAGCTGGCACGCCCGCACTGGCTCCTCTGAGGGTCTGTGACGCGTGTGGCCTTGGAGCCCAGCTCCTTGCAACACACGGACTAGCACTGGGCACATGAGTTTCTCGAGCAGATTGAGGCTGCACAGCTATAGCATTAGAGCAATTTTTTTGCAATTTTAATACACTGACAATTTAATATAACCACAAAAGCAGTGACCTGTAACAGACCAAACAGTAATCAAATAAACACGTTTAAGTTGCGTGATACAACTCGTGTTCACTTAAGAGAGAACAGCAGAATTGACTCGTAGGGATTTTACAGGAACGGCGTACACAGAATATTCAGTTTTAAACATTTATTTTTTCCACTTGAGGATTTACTGTAAGTTGTGTTGACTTTTTTCCCCTAAAAATATATTACAATTTCTTGAGATCATGACAGTGCTAAACCCAGTTATGTACATTATCTGCTGTAACCATTTAGATGCACGTGAACTTGCAAATAAGTCATCTGTTAGTAACAATGCATCTTTATCCTCGCACTGAGAGCAGTATTTCTCCTGGTCCAGATTAATTTTTAGTTTTTTTGACCAACTTCAGTCGGCTCTGCTGAACACCATTTCTCTCAGTAAGAGAAGAAAGAATACTCACTCCACAAGCTCTTCACCAGTATTACCCTACCACGAGAAACCTGAGAATAAGTCTAGCTCAGGACTGGGACTCCCCTTGGCTCACACCGAACACTTCTTCCACGCGGAACTGTGGGAAAGCTGCTCTTGCTCTGTTACAGCACCTTTCATCTCAAATCTTAACATTACTGCATTTTTTCTTTTATAATTTTGATAACCTGTTTGGATGCCATATTTACCAGAGGAGTATTTTTTTCTGCCAGTACTATTTGGGCATTAAAAAGAAGATGTGCATGACTGCTGCTTGCTACGACAAGCCGGGAAGGTCGCTGGGATGGGCTCCCAGCTGCTGGGCCACGCTTTGCTCTCTGCGCTCGGGCGCTGCAGCTGCGTTACGCTCAGAAAGCAGCAGGGGCTTCGGTACCGGCACTGGGGTCCAAGCAGCAGGTGCGCTGGTTTGCTGTTGGACTGAACTCCCATAGGAGGGTTCCGCAGTGCCAAGAACTACTTCTGCCGTTGACTGGTAGCTATCGCCTTCAGCCGATGAGTTAGCGGGTGCAACGCGCAGGCTGACGGAGCGTTACGCACGGAGCCCTGCCTAACCTCCCGGCAGTACAAGGGGTTCAGCTGCTCGGTTCCCTTTAGTACGACACACATCTACGGAAGCGATGCAAAGGAAAGTTACGTGTCAGACAGGCTGTAGCCCAATAATGGACAGAAAAAGAACGACAAATTTTACTGAAGCATAAAAAAATGAAACAGGAAATGAGACTTGGTAATTCAGGCATTTTGACTAAAAAAGGTAAGCGTTGCCTTACAAAACACTGAAAATAAGAAAGCTCCAAAATTGTCTTAAGTGGAATATTTAATTTTTTTTAAATTAACCACACACACACAAGCACAAAAATCTTAGTGTGATCAGTCTTACAACTTTGAGACTTGTTATTTCCAGCTGGAAATACATCGCTAGCATTACTGCTTTGCACCGAACAATGCCCCGCTTACTGGGTGCACACCCATTCACTGAATGGATACAACACAGGAGGGACGGATGCTTTAGTGCCAGACTCTTCAGTCAATGCTTCTTCCACTACAGCATTAACCATCACTGACGTTTTCTACTAGTGGTAGCACTATCAGCTGAAAGCAAAGAATTCTGGCAAGATTCGGCCAATTCAGCCAACGAGCTATCCCAGGGATAGCAACAGGCAGGCCGGGAGTGCAGCGAGCTCAGTCTGACACAACAAAGCGCCGTGTCTCGTGGCAGGAACACCTGCGGCTCCTAACCCGGGATGCCCGCCTGCCACAGGAGTAGCAGAGGGCTGCAGCCTCTTCCACAGGCAGGAACACAGATGCGCACAGAAGGGTGTCTGTTACCAGCCCTGCCCCTGGAGGTTTCGGTAACGAAAACATACGGCATTTTCATGAGAACACTTTGAGAATGGGGCAATGCTGACAATAAAAATTATTCACAAGGGACAAAACGAGGGCTGAACGTTTAGGCACGTCTCTTCATCCCATAGGCAGAAGTTTCTCCCACTGAACAGTGATGCGAATACCTAAGGATTCCTGCAATGTGCAAGTCACCGGGTTCGCATCACACACTAACCCCAGCAGGATAAAAATCAAACTTTCAAGCAGTGTACATGCAGAGCACTCTCCAGAAACACACTGATTTGGACAGTCTCCATCTCAGTCGCACTGGAGAGCAAGCACTGCAAAGTCACACCAAAGAAAGAGCCACTTCAGATTTAAGATGGGAATGAAATGAAAACTCAATGTCACCCCATGCTGCAAATATATACTCCTACGTTAAAGTATGCGTACTGAATTTCAACATACCCCAAATTTAGCAAGTCTATCAAGTATCCACCTAGGAAAATTTCTACTGAGTTTTAGTCCTTAAAAGAGTTGTTTGTAACAACAGACCTTAAGTACAAATGGCTTATGTAATAGTACAATGTCTACAGTATAACGTTTAATAGTACAAATGGTCATTATATGTAATAAAGACTTATTTTTCAGTACTCAACAAAGTCAAACAAGGCAAAAAAGATGCTTCAGACACTTTGTGGTTTTGTTTCTTGTTCAAGAAAAATGAATTAAAAAAAAGTGAAACCAGCAGACAGACATGTAGAAGTTCCCATATGAAAACCAGTTGTTAAAATTCTTCACGCCTACACTCTGTCGTACATCCTGAAGCTGTAAGGTGGCCCCATGATGTCCAGTCAGAGTCTCATCCTCGGCACCTTACTTCTCAAATTGCTAAGACGGATAGGACTCGACTCCATTTATACATACATAAAGTGATTAAATGCACTTGTTAAAAAACTAAAGGCCTTTATCCAAGAGAAAACACAGGAAACATTACAGTGAAGAGCACACAGCTTTGATGCAACAGCAAAGGGGATCGGGAGCCTCGAAGGCCGCCTTCTTGCCAGCAACAGGAGATGCTCCTACAGCTCGTCAAAGAAACAACCGTACTCGGTAGAAAGTGTGATGCAGTAAACATCAAATACAGAGTTCAGAGATCTTTAGTGTTTGTGCATAACTTGCCACCCGCTTCTCTCCCTGCAAACAGCAGGGAAAATGAGTACGCTTCAGGTTTCACACTCATTGACTTAGGAACAAAGTCAGTCAAGCTTCCTACATGAGTTCACACAGTGAAAAGTCCTTCCTCCAAAAATATACAGGATCACTTGACTCCTTTTCATTCTCATACACCATTTAAAAAAAACTATTTTAAAACTCTGATTTTTTTCAAGCAGCATATTTTGCATTCATCACTGGCAAGTTTGTTGTAGAAATCCTAGAAAGTTAAAATCATATCATACCATACAAAAACATGTAAACAAAATGGATATTTTTTTAAAAGGCATGCATGCTCTTGAAGAGGATTAAAATGTGTTTATTTTTGGTCAATAAAGATACCTTGCTTAGCATTTTTAAAAGCACCTTAGTGATTTAGGAGCCTAAGCCCAAATAACTAATTTAGATTTGGGCTCCCGAACATCTAAATCAATTCTGTAAAATTACTTAAGCACTTTGAAAAATTTTTGCCATGTCTTCAATCTTGCAGAATTAAGATTTTCTGTAACCAGCAGCTAAAACCATTCAAGAATGTGTCATTAATGTCATGAAGTCATCAGCAGCAATTTTTTGGATCCTCCATAACTAACTTTATGGTATCTATGAAAAATTTTTCCAAGGAAGATAAGTATTTTGTGACCCCACTTTGCAAGTTCCTTTTTCATAGACCACAGAGGATACAACAATCAAATTTGAACAGGAATGTGATTATATTCTATGTTCCTTCTGAACAGATATCAGCATCAAAGACTCTGTTATTTGTTCGACCTGTTAAGACTGAGAAAGACAAACTTACAAAAACATCTGTAGCACAGCATTAGTTAAAAAGAAGGAGCATTTTTGGCACCATCCATTTTTAAATCTAAACTTTTAGGCCCAAAGTATAGCAAGTTAAACATACACAGTGGCAGCTGGGAAAGCCTCATCTGGAATGCAACACTTTTAAAGGAAAATTTTTGGGGGAAGATGCTATTTGATGATCATTAGCTGATCTCCGAGTAACGTATACACTGGAATTTAGCCTAGATATTCATACCAAATGTTCAGATATATACCTTAGCACTCATATATAAAATAGGAGTATACTGCACCAACAGAACTGCCAGAATCCACATTAATATAGTCAGGCATAAAATGTAGTGTCTTCTTTTTGCTCTTCATTTATCTTCTTAGCTTCCCAACTAACCAATTCTAACATTTTCTTTGAAATTTAGCTGCAAGGTTGCTACTTTACCTTGGGCCATAGTGTTATGGTCTGTACCTATACTTGTAAGTACGATCCTTATGTTAAATGTGCTTCGCAAGTCAGCAATACCTAGTTCATAGCTCTGTAAATAATTCCTTGGAAAAGGAGAAGCTTGCCTAATTTTTACAAAGTGCATGGGGCAGCCACGGGTGTGTGCTTTGCCACCAGGTGTCTCACTCCACACACCAAAAAACACGGCATCAGCAAGTTTGTATAAATCCGCCCTCTACCAAGGATCCCGTAGGCACAGGATTCGCTAAAGCGCTGGTAAAAATACCTCTACGGCTGGCTTTATTCTGCACGCAACTGCACAACTTCACCCAGTTCACTGCCTTGGTTTGTCTTCCTCCGAAAGCGCTCTAAGGTATGCTGCAGTTGCTAAAAGGACTTCTGGTTTTCTTGGTCCTCTGTTTGTTTGGTCGAAGGTTGATGACATCCCCACCATTAAGAGTGCTAGAATTTTGGTTGGAGTGACTTCCACCAGCCGTATTAAAAACACCTACAGAATTTACAGACAAGAAGAGCGTTTGTATTTCTTTACTACCTGCAGCACAATACATTAACACTTAAGACACAACGCTTACTAAGGCATGTAAGTGCACCTCAAATGCATACTCTAGTTTTTAAAGGCTTTATCTATTTCTGGATCAGTTTTGCAGATAAAGTTGAAGTAGAGCCAGCTGGCATTACTATCGGGGCAGTATTTACAGCTGGTAATTGAAGGGCAGCACACGCACTCATCTGCGTATGTGTATGCTACTAATTGCACGGTAACAAAGTTCTGGTTACTTGAGTAATATAATAAACGAGAAAAACATGACAATTTTGAAGTCAGAAACCTTACTGAGATAAAGGTAAGGAAAAAGCCTGAATAAAAAGGGAGTGCTTTAAGCAAAATAAATGAACTGACTCAGAAATGCTTTAAAGAAGGACTACAGAAGTCCAGTGCTCCCTTACAAAAAGCAGTTTACAAAGACCTTCTGATTACATGCCAGATTCTTTCATCGTGAGTCTCTTGTATATCCACACCAAGATGAGTAACACCGACACTAATTACATTTAAAAACCCAACAAGCAGCCTTTCTCAAGTCCTTACACAATGTTTGTTTAAACAGATTTAATAAAAGGGCACTTGCCAGACTTTAGCTAGAAACTTTAGTACATCAGTTTGACAATCTTGTACCTTCAGAGTCATAAAGTTATTTTACAGAAGGAAAGCAGACAATATCTTTAGCAAGGTAATAATTGGACCCTGATTCACCTTGTATTAACTCCATAAGGAAACAGACGAGACAATAAGCTTTGATGGCACAAAATACTGTTTTTTGGTTTTCTATTACAGTATACGTACCAATCTTATTACTGCTTGTATGTACTAGTTCTGGATCTTCAGCTGTTTGTTGCTTGAGCCTTTGAAGATACTTATCAGCCAAATACTTAAAAACTGAAATGTTAAAAAGAAAAAAGGTACTTCAGCGTATGCTTAAAAATAATCTTCATGTCAATAATACCTTCATATCCAAATTCTGCATGGTGTCAGAAGTGCATTCAACACCACAGGTTTAGCGTGATCTGGTTAAGCGATTCTCTCTCGGCAGGCCTATGTACCTGAGCAGAATCCGGGTGAGCCCAGTGCCCACCCAGGTCTTACAGTTTGCAGTACTAGGGTCCTACAGAGCAGACAGAAACATCTCAATGCTCCTGTAGCAAAGCTGGCACACACATCTTGTCAAATGTTCCAATTCATGCAGCTTGTAACTTTCTAAAATTATGTAGGAATTTAATATATATAGTTTTTTACAAGAAGCCTTAGAATAATAGCAGTCGTGTAAAGTAAGGCTATTAATAAAACTTGACAGCAACATTTTTTTAATTAACTAATCCTACCCTCATTCGTATCAGTGTATAGAAAGTCTGCCCAGGATTCTGAAAAAATCTACAACTATAGAGGAATTTTCAGAACCTATATATATTACTGTTATTTACATTTGTAATTAATAGCTCATGTAAAGATGATACAGAAACATTTTACATTTTCTCTTGTAGATGTTTTTTTCCCCCGAAGTGAACGACATTAACAGAGGAGAAACAATCAGTTTACTATTAAGTTTGTCTGATAAAATATAAGTTATCAGAGATGATAATTCATGATTATTCAAACCTACCCCACATAAGATAGTGACTGAATTTTATACAGTACTCTTACGAAATTAAATATATACACTAAAAAGCGATACTTGAGAACTCATAAAATATTATCAGTAGACAAAAGACTGCAAGAGATCCAGTCTTTTAATGTACTTTACTCAAATACAACTGAACTATGAAATAATTGTATATATCCATTATTTATTAGCTACTAACAATTACAAAATAATCTGTTCAACAATTTGTATATTGTAATAGCTGAACTTCTACACATCATTTCTGTACAAGCTCAGTGCTTCCTGACAGTCACTAGAACTCAGCAGCCTTAACACACAGGCACTTCTAAATACTGAAGCTATGCACCGTTTGGGGAAGAGCAAGGAAAGACACACACAAAGAAACAGGCCCAACACACTGACACCAAGAATTCTAGCTATGTTTAAAGCGTGCTGCTAAGAAATACAAAAAGGATTGCCAACAGCATGCGACAACATGGGAAGTAACAGATCAGCTCCGAACTAGAGAGGTGTACAGTGCTGCACAGCGGAGGGCAGGACAGACACCGACTCTGCTGCGACTCGTACCTTCAGTGACGTTCAGGTCTTCCTTCACAGATGCTCGGTAGAACCTTAATTTCAGCTTTTTTGCCAGTGCTTCTGCCTCTTCACTGCACAATGGAAGAAGATTTTGTAAATACTGATTTGTATTATTTGTCAGCATTTATTCTTGCAGGCGGAATGCTTTGCGGTAAGTTAAACATGGCAAGATGGGTTAAGAAACTCAGTCAAAAAGTACCTGATCCTCCATTTCTTTACCGTATCTCCACTATAACAAGAAGGTATTTTACATGTAGTTTCTTTATGACCAAAAGTAATTGCTTTTCAATATTTATTGACTTCACTAAAATTTCCCAAGGGTTCAAAGACAGGTGTCAGTAAAACCAAAAGGAAGGAGGCTGTCATTAACAGCACTAGAATCAGAACAAATACCACTGCAAAGTCAAAGCAACAGCAAAAAAGTAATCCTTAAGTGTATTTTAATAAAGCAGCAGACCATGCAATCAGATGAGTGCAGAGATGAAATCAAGGATTACTTTTTTCTGTGAAGCGAAAGAGAGCTGTGCTACATTTTAAGGAAAAGCTGACAAAACTTATGAAAATTTCACCAAGGCAAATCGCGTCATCAGAACAATGAAGTTACTGAGGCAGATGGAGTATTCCGAGAGCAAAACCTAAGTGACATACCATGAATAAAGGAGGAGTTCAAACGCAATTTTGCTTTTCCTTTGAAAAATCCTCAGTATTCTTTGCAGAGGGAGTAGAAGCTGATTTATGCCATCAATGATAGCAAACAGAGAACAAAGAAAGCCAGTGCAGGAAACACAAAAAGAAGAAATAATTTAAGTCTTTCAGGAAGATGGTAGAAATAAAGAGGTGGAGAATGATCAGCTTCATCATGCAGTATTTTCTACATTCATGCGTGCTGCGGTAAATAAAAGTTAGCATTTCTTAAGCTGATTTGTGGAAAGAAGGAAATCAGTCATATATACAAAGGCAGAATGAACTGACAGTAACATCTGTAAAGAAAAATATAGTGAAGAAGGATCAGCACCATGCAGTTTGACAATATTAACAGATACATATTTCTATTAGTTATAATGCTTTGATAAAAATGAGCAATAAAAATAAAGCAAAGCAAAGAATATTAAGATACTTTATCAACAACGTGTTTAATACTTCTTCCTCATTTTAGCAAGCATTCACTAGCCAAACTAGACAACATAACTTTGCTGGTGCACAACACAGTTTAACCATAACTGTAAATTTTAACAGGACAGCAAATTTACAGGTTCAGAATTTCTGACTAAAAAAAAGCGAGTGAATCGTATCATGGCACAACCAAACTCTTCATGCTATTCCTCTGTTTTTTTGGCTGACACTTCACAAGGTGGCGTGAAGCAAACAGAAAGCTCCCAGCTTGGCAAGTACCTCTGCCCAAGTAACTATACTCATGCAGCAATACCTGTCACCTCTGCTTCTAGGGCATGTTTTGATGCAGGGCATACGTTTGACAGCCTAGATATCGTTAAATCTTCACCAGAAACTCTCACAGAATTTTTTTTTTAAATGTCTGTATACAGGTGGCATATATTGTTCTTTAAAAACAGTAAGATAGAATTCCTACTTCTTTATACAAGAGTCATCAAGAAGATCAATCTTATTCTGCACAAGAACTGTGGGAATGTCTCCAACTTCAGTCACAACTTTCTCCTTCCAGGTAGGGATTGCTTTGAAGGACTCTCTGTCAGTTGTAGAAAACACAAGAACACATGCTTGGGCTCCTGAAAATATATAAATCAATTACAAATACAAATAAATACAAATCAACCAACAAACATTTAAAAAAAAAAAATCATATGGAATGTATTTCAAATATGAGGGATTTTTCAAGTTTCTCCCATAAAAGTGCACTTTCACCACCAGCTTGTGTCAAACCAGCGGTCATATATTCCCCAAATGAAAGCAGACTGCCATATTATTTCGATCATTATACCCACTCTCCATGACAGCTACAGGTCTGTTACCTTTCACGGTATTTCCAACAAGGTGCATGTATACAGGGGAAAGTGGTAAGAGGGGCTGTGGAAAGGCTGGAAGAAGGGAAAGGGAGGTTTTCTCACTGCTCACTGTTTTCCAGACAGGTTAATGGAGGCCAGAAGGCAAATATTTTTCCCTTTGCAGTATCTGTAAAGCACACTTCACATTATTCTCTGCGCTACAGTAATTTGGATTTTAAAAAGAAGAAAACTTCAAAGTTTTCAGAGAAAGTTTTGACTATTTCAAGTACATTGTTTTGTAGCTTTTTGGAGAAAATAAATGTATTTCTAATTCATACTCATTGTATCACAGCACTATGATAAATTATACAAAATGTTTTGTACCACTTTTATTATGGTTTTGTAACAGCCTCAGCAAACAATAGTTAAAACCCATGGATACTGAGAAGGTACTTCCACACTTGAAATACCAGTTAGTGGTCTTTGGACTGTCCAGTAGCCCTTTATTATCTTCAAGAAACTACTTTTCTTTGCACATAAACACATGGAGAAACACTTTATAATTTATATTCCTTCAATATACTTGATATTTAGTAACAGAATGTAAAAGGAATAGCTAGCTAATGTCTTTGAGACTCTGGTATTATCTTGTGGCGAACAGCCCAATCTAATTACATATAGCATGAAAAATTATTTCATCAGCATGAATTTTCTTTTATCTATGAGTTTCACCAAGTATCTTCCATTCCTGTATTCTGTTTGTTTTTGCATTTCTTTGACACAAAGCACTCAAGTTCTTTTATTAGGTTGCCTTTTATTTATCTTTTCAAAGCCAAGTTCAGCCTATCTTTACAAAAGTTTTCCTAAGCTCTTTAACATTCTTTCACATGCCATTAAGACCCTTCTGCTACAGTTTTATACAGAATAATAACTGCCCTCAGAATTTCCAGTCAGGCTCAACCAATAAAACAGCAGCAATGTAGTCTTCCATGATTTTCCCTACTACTTGTGTTCTAAAATGTTGGTTTTTTTCCCTAATGTCCACACCACATTCTAACGTATGGCCTGCTCTAGGTGACCCTGCTTTGGCAGGGGGGTTGGACTAGATGATCCACAGAGGTCCCTTCCAACTCCTAACATTCTGTGATTCTGTATCCAATTCTTCGGATGCAATTCCACTTAGAATCCTGTGAGACAGATGTAAAATTAAGTAGTATTTCCAAAGCAGGTTACTTAGCATTTGCCAATGCTGAATTTAACGTTATTGTCTTGCAGTCTAGTTTAATAAAGCCTCTCAAGTTCTTTGCTTTACTAAAGATAAGAATATTTATTAAAAGATTCTCACTATCTGTAAATGTCATCTTGTTCAGTTTTAAGACCAAGAAGCCCATTGTGAAATTTCCACTCTAAGGCATTTTCACTTCATCTCTCTCCTTCCACCCATTCCTTCTGAATGCTAAAACACAGCGACAACTAGGCAATAATAAGTTTAGAGGGAAAAGTCTTAGTACGTGGCAGGTAAAAAGAGAGTGACTTGCAACATTAGACCTCCTTACTCAATTCAGATATAATACAAGCAGAATGCAGTGGACAGGAACAGTAAAAGTAACTCAGCTTGGCCATATTGCTTTTTAAAGAGAATTACACGACAGGCTCTAGTTAGGAATCGAACAGAAATATTTTGAGGACCTTCAAGATTCTGACATTTAAAAGTTGTTACCAGGATGTTAACAAACAACAGTAAACAAAAGTGTCTTTCCTCATCAAGAGATATACCCATGTATCATCAATGACAAATTCTATACGCATATTCTGTATGTAATTGTGTATTTCCACATCTTCTGAAGGTTTTGATTGCTGGATTGTAAGAAATATCACAATTTAGTAATCCAACAACCTTGCAAAATGCTTATTTAAGAAGACAACAATAGGAGTATTCTTCTCAGGCTCAATTCAAAACAATACCAAATGTGATCTTTCTGAAAGTATACTTCAGTATGGTGCAAAAGTTAGTATGGCAACAGAGTTCACCAGAAGATGCTGCAGGGCAGAAATCTTACTAGGAAAGTTATTTTCACCTCCTAAGAATATTGCTAGATACTCAATATTTTTATTTAGAACATAACCAAATTTAAGAAATTACAATGTCCATGGAGGAGCTCTAAGGAGGAAAAAAAAACCCGAAAAAAGGCAAAACCCAGGATTTTGGCATTTGAAGCACCCTTCTGTATGCAGTGACTGACAGTATTCAAGAGTCAGTAACATTATTATCTCACTCATCTGCTCCAAACGGAGTCATACACCACCTCTGTCATGCAACAGATTGCGTACAACAACAGACACCGGCAGCAAAGACGCAGGTTAATGTCAGACAGGAGCATAACAGCTAAAACCAGGATGTTCTCGATGAATATTTTAAACCAAAGTTCTTTTGTAGGAAGTTGCTTCGTAAAGCTACTTTAAGGTACTGAAGAATGGACACTGGATATTTTGTGTGCAACTACTGCTTTGAAAACCCCTATGTCTTTATTTTAAAAAGGTTCCAACTGGCTGCCGAATCACTGATATAATATTCCTACCTAGACTCATGCAGAAAAAGTTAAGAGTGTAGTACTTGATTCAAGTAGAGCATGACCTTGTCAGCTGAGGAGGTCCCAAAGATCCTCAGCAGACTATCCCATCCTCATAGACTCCCTAACAGTATTTTCTCCTTTCATAATGATACATAGCGTATGTAATAGAAAATATGTACAGAAATTCCTTGCCATAAGCAGTCTCACACAGGGCTCTATACTTAGCACCTATTTGTTTCACTCTTCTGTTCTTTGCCTCAGCTTTTTCAGGCCATGACAGAAAACACATTCAGTATAAAACTGATGGTGGCTCCTTCAACCTTGAACTGAGACAGAATGCAAGGCCAATTGGTATCACCATCCAGACGTTCTTGCTTATTGTCGATGTTCTAACTGCTGTGGATCCTGGCTGTCTTTACCACACTTAGCTTAGCAGGGTTTAAGGTCTCACTAACCGTATGCAAAAGAGGGAGAAGGCTGTCTTGCTCCAAAGACAGAACAGAACAGTCTTGCAGCCCTCCCATTACCATAGTTACTACATCCAAAAGTGGTTGACAAGTGCAAGCCTGAGCAATGCTATGAAGACTTTGGAAATATGGAGTCTAACTATTGTGTAACAAAATGAGGAGCCTGAGAATTTGACAGCAACTGAATAACAGACTAATGAGCAAGACTTCTGTTTTCCATCAAAAACCTCGCAAGGGTCTACTCAAGATACCAGGGATAGCAGATGGAAGAGGACGCATGCACGAAGAACTGATCAAATACTGCTTTGGGAAACATCTGTAACATGGACACAACACATGGTGCTGCTAATGACAGTCACTTGTGTGTGTGCTTAGCATATAAATGAAGTACCTAGCGATTATAAAATGTGACTTCCATTGGATAGGAACTGGTAGGATGCATGATACAACATAAAAAAAGAAATTATTAAATAGATACAGAGCTTCTTTCAACTCTTGGAAGTTATGCTGCTAGACTCCCTGCGTGGTATGACCATGGCCATGCAGCTGCATGGGCTGCACATATTCACCTGTACACAGAAAACCACACGGCAAATCGACGGTCAGCTCCAATTTTGTTTCTCTGCAAGGCTGAAAGAATTTGGTCCCTGGACAAGAAGGGCTTGGAAACAGGCAGGTGATCCCTGAAGAACTGACAATACACAAGGTTCCAGAAGAGTACGTAAGCCCCAGTGTAATGATAGTGAGACAGTGACCTCTGGGAGAGGCAGACCTTGAAGTAACAGCCAGCATCTATCTTACCTACCTTAGAGGCATCCTCCCCTTACCAGCAATAATTGGCAATGAAATCCTTGCATTTCCAACATAAGCTTGAGGTTTTGCTTCCATAATATTGTGCTTGCAGACCTGAAGCTAAACCAGAATTGCATTCCAGGCTCTTACAATTTCCCTTGTCCTTCATGAGTCAAAGTCTAGTGCAGAACAGTCACTGTAGCTAATAGCTTGAACTGTGAATATATCCATCATGCTGTCTACAATGTATATCCACAGGATGACTACGTCCTATTTCACAGCAGCCCCTTCAGTACAAAGATCTTGAAGGCAGAGATCTAACTGCACTATGCTGGACATGAGTCATGACCAAGATTTCAAGATACTCAAGATACGTGGCAAGTGAGCTCGGTAAGTGTACTTTAAAGTTCTTCTGAACACTCCATATTTTAACATACCAGTCCCACTAAATAGAAGAAAAAGACTCTGGCTTGGAACAATGCAGGAGAGCAAAGCACACAAGAGAACTGAAGGCCAGGAGAGTAAAAAGGAAGCTCCAAGAGAATCAAGTACTACCTTCTAAAATTCATATGCTCGACTTGTCAGCTGTAAAATAATAGAACGATCTATTTCCACATTAGGATAAAACGAAATATGAAAAGAAATACCTTTCTCTGAAGAAATGGTAATCATCAATTACGAGTGACAACCAGACATACTACAAATCCCCCTCCCATTAGCTGCCAAAAATGATCATGAAATATAAGGTCAGAGGACTATACTACCCTGAAACAGCATGGCATAACTGTTTTTTCATCTCTAAATGAGATAATTTTTCTAAGATTTTATACTATAGTGATATATTTTTCCTAGCCATCAGGTAATTAGCTTGACAAGAACCAAACGATGGAATCTTTGCCAAGTCATATCTCTCGTGTTAAAAAACAAAAAGGAAAGATTTTCACAACCATTGTTAAATTATATGCAAAGAAAGCCTAAGTACGCAGTTTGTAACTAGCTAAACAGATAATCTACCTTTATATGACTGAGACTTCTACTTTATGAAGTAAATACGCTTTCCTTGTCACTCTGTTAATATGTTCAAGGCAGTCTGTACTAGCAAGAGAACTGTCATGCCTAGTAAACTGTCTTTCTAGGATGACTGGTGAATTTTTCTTCCTTTGGATTAATTTCTAAGTGCCTCAGCCATAGTTCTTGGAACATTTACAAATATATGTCTTACAGAAGTAATGAAACACTTTTAGAGGGAAAAATATAATTTTACATTTGACTGTCTGAATGGGTACATTCTGCACAGTTTCTATGCAGATATTTCTCTCATTTTGTTCTATGTTTTTGCATTCTGCACAGTGTGACAATTAAGGCAAGGATCTTACATGAAGGTGAGAACCATTTAAGAACTGAGAAAGGTGAACTAAAATGCTTTGCACACACACGAAATAACTAAAATTCTTAATACAGAGATAGAAAAATATCTTAGAGATGTGCAGACAAAAAAAAAAAATCACCACACAAAACGAACTGCCAAATAACAAACATGGTATTTTCACCTCTATAGTAGGCCTTAGTTATTGCATCAAATTCTTCTTGACCCGCAGTGTCCCATAACATTAGCCTGACATCTTCATCATTAACTCTGAAATAAACGACAGAGTTTTGTAATCAATACAATGAACCAGAGCAACTCAAAACAACTGACATGGAATTATTTCTATGTCTACAATACAAGAGCAATTCAGTTCAAATTTAACTTGATTTAAATATAACATAACTTAATATTGGTAATGGTTCACCTCTGTTACATGCTATGGCAGTAGTCCCTCAATCACATTACATGCTCTTTCCTGACAATCCACATCACATTTTCTTCTTCCTTTCCTCCTCTTCCTCTACATTTCCCTCTATGAGGAAAAATAATACAGACTTCAAAACAAAACGCAGGTACCTGAATAATGGTCCTTTGGTCTTTTTAGTCAGCTTACAAAATTTATAGAATTTTCTTACTTATTACCACAGTATTTTCCATTTTATCACACATGATTTGGTATTGTCTGCTTATATCACATAAAGAGACTAGCTCTATAGCGTATCTATTTTTTTCCGCGCTCATTTTAACCTATATTGGCTAATAAATTTGTGTAATCATTCTTTCATAAGCACTTCCACTTCCTCCACAAGAAATTCGAAAAAAAAAAAAAATCAACAGGTGGCAGAATACAAAGGAAACTTGTCAAAAAGCTGAGTATGACAGAGCCTCCAAATTTTATTTTTCTTTTGATTTATAATTCTAAATGTTGTATGGGAAACAGAATGACCTAATTTTAGCCCACCATGCAAGAGAGCAAACGACTCCCTTCACTGTGCTTTGGAGACTGCAGGACTTGCTTCAAGCCTTTCTAAATCTTAGGATTACAACAGAACAAAGAAATAGAGGGAATGGTAAAAATCAATAGTATGGCATCTGTTGAATACGTACTGGATTTGTCTTTCCAGGAAATCTACACCAATAGTTTTCTTGTAGTCTTTCGTAAAAATCCCCTTGCAATATCGCTGAATCATACTGGACTTTCCAACAGCTCCATTTCCTACGACCACCACCTTGATGGCCACCTCCATGTCTTCTTCCAACATCTTTGCAGCCCAAGTGACTGCCTAGTGTATTCAGGAAACTATGATTCTGTAAACAAAGTAAATAGCTATGTTCACAAAAAAGCTGTGAATAGAAAGCAAAAGGGAATACGATCACACATTAGGATTCACAAAGATTGCACAATTTATTTCCAGCTCTGCCACAGACTGCTTAAGCAACCTCGGGCCGGTTATTTACAGAATCACAATCACAGAATGGTAGAGGTTGGAAGGGACCTCTGTGGGTCATCTAGTCCAACCCCCCTGCCGAAGCAGGGTCACCTACAGCAGGCTGCACAGGACCTTGTCCAGGTGGGTCTTGAATATCTCCAGAGAAGGAGAATCCACACCCTCCCTGGGCAACCTGTTCCAGGGCTCCGTCACACTCAAAGTCAAGAAGTTCCTCCTCATTTAGCCAGGCTGTAGTTTGATGTGCTGCTTATTAATTGGAAACAAATATAACCGTCCATAAAAATATATCCCTGAAGTGGACGAATGTAGTGTCATATGTTGATTATGTTCCCGACGCTCCCCTGCCAGTACGTACAAGACGCTCAACTGATGAGCTGAGCACACAGCATCAGTCTGAAGCATGGCAGCTTCTAACTTCAGCCGCTGTGCTCTTACATGCAGTTCACATACGACTGCCTAACACCAACACTGATGCTCCGAAGACACAAACCTGTATCATCCTGTGATTGTAGCCCTCGCTCCAGTTCTTACGAACTTGTCTAAAGCTGTCTTTCTGAGGAAGCCGATAAAAAACATCATGAAATGAATTTGTGTGCTCTTATTCATTTAATTTTTGGCGTGCGAGTCAAAACACTAAATGTGTAAATATCAGTGGGTAGTTCTGAAGACAACGCATTTTCCAAAACTCTTTTTCAATGTGAAATTGAATAATTCAGCTGTCTTAAAACATTTTTTAAACGTTTAAACTCGTAAGATAATTTATCTTACCAATACTCAACACACAGGTTATTCACATTCAGAGAGTCTGTACCATCAGCGAATTAGGTGTGACCGCAACCTCGCATCGCACGGCTGCTGCAGGGGAGCCACCGCATTTCCCTCCGACTCAACCTCGCCGGCGTGCGCCGCACACTGCCCGCAGACAACGCCACGCTGCCGCAGGACGCGGACAAAGTTCACAGCGCAAGCGGTTGCAGTGGACACAGAGATTTCTGTATAAACTAAATTTAAACGTATGAAAATGCCTGCTCTGGGTGACCCTGCTTCGGCAGGGGGGTTGGACTAGGTGACCCGCAGAGGTCCCTTCCAACCCCTACCATTCTGAGATTCTGTGAAAATGGAACATAATTTATTTGGCTTACTGTAAAGACATGGCAGTCAAGGTTTGGTGTGGTGATTTTTTTTCCCCCCTGTGAGGAGGAAAGGGAGGCGCACATCAAAGCGATCGCCGCCGCACGGCCCAGCACCCGCAGAGCGGCTGAGCTCCCCCGAGGGGCACGGAGCGGGGAACACCCCCCCCCCCCCCCCCCGCACACCCTGCCCCCGCCGCCCCCTGCGCTGCGCCAGCCGGGCTCCCCCGGGCAGCGGCCGCTTCCGACCGCCCCTCGCACCGCCAACCCCCACGGCCGTGCTCTCCGCGCAGGGGGCTGCCCGCGGCCGCCGCCGCGCTGAGGGGGGAGGCTCGGCCGGCCGCCCCGGCGCCGCTCCCCGCCAGCGCCCTCCCTCCCGCCTCGCAGCTTCCCCAGCCGCCACCGCCGCGTCCCCGATTCCCGCCCGCCCCTCTCACCGAGCCCCGGCGGCGCTCCCTCGGAGGGCGCGGCGGCGGCTCCACCTCAGCGCGGGCGAAGGCGGGAGGCAGGGAAGGAGGGAAGGCGAGAGGAAACCGCTCGCTGGGGACGGCCCAACCCGGACGCACATCCCGGCTCCCCCGCCCGGAAGCGCCGTCAGGACCGGGGGCGCCGCGCAGGGAGGCGCCCGCCCGTCCTCCGCCCCCGCGGCCCCCGGCGGGGAGCGGGCGGGCCGGGAGCCGCTGCCGTGGGGTGGGCGGGCCGCGGGGGCAGCCCGCCTGGTTGTGAGGGGCTGTGGCCGGGGTTCCTGAGGAGCGGTGCGGGCGAGGCCCATCCTGGGTGGATGCGGTCGTCGCTCCTTCGCTCCCTGCCCGGCCGCCTTTGTTCCTCACCTCATCCTCCGTGGAACGCAGAGCTGTGCCGTGACCGTCCGAGGGCTGTCCTCAGGCTGGCTGTCACCGGAGGCGGCGGCCATTCCTCTGGGGAGCTCCTGCTTTTGGTGACCAAGCTGTGACCGCGCCGCGCCTCATGGCGGTCCGCCTGCTCCCACGCTTTATGTAAACAGAATATGACAGGCTTTAGCGTAATTGGAGACGTGATAGTCTTAAGATGTTCCTTTGTTTTGGCGTTTTTTTTTAATAAAAGATGTCCCCTGCTTTCAGATCCCTCTCTTTCCATACGGCGAAGCGCATCTCGTCGGCTGGGGCGGCCTTGAGTTAGAGAGCCCTTCCGCTAACTCCGAGAGAAACGTGTTGCCTGCCCGATGCCAAAGTAGTAGGTCAGAAACACTGTCCTGATGGTACCTCCCGGGTTCATCGTGGGGGACACGAGGTGCGTGGCTGGGGCTCGTCTCGCCGAACATGGGCATTGTCAGTGCTGGTGTGGTGCGGGTGGCCCTCGGATGGCTGTCGTGTAGCTCCCCCAGTGCCCTCCCTTGGCTGGAAAGGCAGCTTGTGGCCACAGCTGTGCCAGATCAGAGGGAACGTGTCCTACCCTAAGTGCCCCAATTTACACAGTAAGTTGGTGACTGCCATAAATAATTTGAGTTTTTAATTTTCTGTTCTTTGAATTCCATGTATTGGGTAATGCTTTCGTGAAGTGTAAGGCTAGAACTTGTACTATGACCTGTCTGTCATATTGGTGATGCGCAGATGT
Source organism: Opisthocomus hoazin (assembly GCF_030867145.1). Taxonomy (NCBI): domain Eukaryota; kingdom Metazoa; phylum Chordata; class Aves; order Opisthocomiformes; family Opisthocomidae; genus Opisthocomus; species Opisthocomus hoazin. The sequence goes on along the minus strand of NC_134415.1, from coordinate 103,212,248 downwards.
TTCTTTGTGAAACCCCAACAATTCCGTAAGGCTAAACCATTCCAGCACGTCTTAGGGGTATATTGAGAGCAATTCGGGAAACTTTTCTTACGATGTCCCAGGAGGGAAAGAGAACAGTGGAGGAACTGACACACCGATAGATTTCAAGGCTTTAGCGTATATGTGATTTGATGACTCACAATGAGATCAGCCAGCAGTGTGACTTGCTTGCAACTAAAAAATTTTATCTCTTTTGAATTTGTCTGAATTAAAATTCCGGTCACTGGATCTTACTACATCTTTTCACAGAGATTGTCTAGCTCTTACTCTTGGATCTCTTTTCCATTTGCAGGTACCAGGATGCACTAATGAAATCAGCTGTGAAACTTCTTGTCAACAAACTGGATACCCAAGCCCTGTAAGACGCCTGTCACAATGCTAACTTTTCACCATCTAGATGACTTTCTGTGATGCTCCTCTGAATGCTTTCCAGTATTTTGATGTTGTAAGCAGATGTACCAAATTAGGAAGCAAATCATACCGAATTAGTGTTACAGTAGTAGATGTACAGAGGTGAGGCAACTTCCTGCCTTCTACTCTGTATTCCCCTTTACAGACCCCCAAAGGGTCGCGCTAATCCCGTTTGCCGTACCATTTCACCAAAGTTTCCTATTCAGACAGTTTTCGGTACGTTCTCCTGTGATTACTGCTTTCCAATTTTTTTAACATGAGCATATAGCCCATATTCTTTTTTTTCCAGATGTATTGTGATGCAGTCAGCTACAATGAAATTATTTTGTTTGACTGCAAGGCAAATCAAATCAATCTATAACAGGAAAGTAATGCTATCCTTAAATAAAGTCATCTGTTTGTTAACGGCAAGCTTTACATGCATATCATTGTCTGATTAATCAATAAAAATGTTAAGTAATCTTTCACCAAGAGTCCTTGCGAGTCCCATTAGAGTCACTCCTTTTGCTGATATTTCCATAATCACGGCTATGTTTTGAAATCTCTCGGTGAGCCAATTTAATGCATCTGCTGCGTGCCCTGTTTCTTCCACACAGCGTACGCATTTCAGCCAATGCAATCCTGAAAAAAAACCCAAACCAGACAGCAGCTTCTTGATATAATTTGTTTTCTGTGAAAAGATGCTGCGTGCTGGACTTTTAGTCACTATATTTTTGTTAATGGGATGAAAATGTTTCCATTTGTATATGTTTATGTTTTACTAGCTTAAATCCTTTGAAAGTTGGATTTTAATGTAGTTGCTCATATAGAATACCTAGGAGCTGAACCGCATGCTAAGAAGTCATTAAGCTGAAGTAGAGCATACAGGGTCAGAGACACAGGTGAATGGTGATACGCTCCTTCGAGTCACCGGTTCCCATGAGCTCCTAATCTTATGGGGGTGACAGCGGACCTTGGCGTAGCGAGGCATGCTGTGAGCTGCAGTGATTCCCTGTCTCAGGCTTTCTCTCCTCTGTGCTCCACTGCTTGGCAACAAGATCAGGTTAACGCTTGCCAGGAGAGACCATTCTCCACAATTCAGCAACTCGGACTCATAGACGCAAAGCATCTGGACTTTTTGAAAGGTTTGAGTCGGAAGCCAAGGTTTGCCTCTCAAATCTGCTGCCACTGATATTCCTCGTTATTCTTTTCTCTCTCCCTCTCTACCATTACTAAGAGCCTTGCAAATCTGCAGTTCTGACCTACCATTTTCTTCCAACATACTGTCTCTGCTGCAATCACTTATTTTTGTAGATTTTATGTATTGTCCTCTCTATATCAGAAGAACTAATTTTCCAAACAATGCCTGTAAGGAATCACCTGAGTAGCCTAAAATAAAAATGTTCCCAAGCTTTTCATTAGATTCCAGGCTTACATGTCACACCCACTATAGTGTCCTCTCAGAGCAGTTTTATGTTTTCTGTCTTTCATTAAACAGAACCTCTGCTGAAAGCTGGAGAAGAAATATACAGCCCAATGACAGGAATATCTAGGTATGAAAAAAACCACTCACTTGAATGCTACAATGTAAAAGTATCAGTAGCTATGCAGTATCTGTGTAGTATTTTTTTACATGAAGCCTATCTGTGAAATATAAAGTCCCATTTTTTTAATCAATGTTTGCTTGCATTTTTGACACTAGAAATTTATTCTACAAATAATCCAGTTTTGCTTGGCATCTAAATGAAAAACCAGGCAAAAAAAATTTCTTAGAAACCATACCATTTTTCATTGCCATTTATTTTTAATTTTCATACTTTTCATTTATATATAATATTCACGTTTAATTTTTATATATTCCACAGACATATAAAAATATAAACTTTGACTACATTCTTTTTGTATCTTTATGAAACTGATGATCCTATGATACAGTCTGACATTGTCGCTTTGTAATCCCAGGGTTGGGGCTATGTCAACAAGGTCAGAGAAAGTGAGATGTGCTGCACTGAAGTATTTTTACGGCTATTTTTGTAATTCTGACCATACTAATGGTTAAGACTGCAGTTATTAATGCATTGTTACAAAAATCTTAAATATGCCCAAACCAAATGTCACCTATGAGTACAAGTTAATGAGCCTTGAGATGTCAACAGTTCTGAAGACATTTCTAATGCTGAAGGCAACAGTTTCTATTCTTAGGTGTAAATAAAGTAAATAAAACAAGATTAGTTGCTGGCAGCAGTGCTTTTAGGTAATGTTAACCAATATATAATAGTGATGCTGTTGAATTATCAGGTACAAACAGGGCTGTCATGCAATGACTAAGTAGAATTTCTAAATACAGTTATTTCTATTCACTCTACAAAGGCTGATAAAAAAATCAAAATAATTGATCTGTGCTGTATGTTTTTTGAGTAATTAAAAATGTAAAGGAAAGAGAAACAGAAATATTTGAGGACAACATCAGGGCTGAAACACTAAATATTAGATAATTCAGTTATAAGTATTGAAGTATCATGTATAGTTTTAATATTTGCTGTAACTTACTTCATCTGGAAACGCATTTGCCCAAAGAAAATGCTGAAAGCGTTTAAAGTTGTGTGTATTCAGAGTTACTGATAAATCGATATTAGCCGAGTTGTTTGTAGTAATGGACTTTCTTCTCTTTTCCTGCTCTTGCTACTTTAAATATGTATCCAGTGAAGGAAATATAATGGCTGCTCAAGAAAGAAGGGTCTTCCACCAAACAAGAAGGAAATGAAGATATTAACTTTAACTGGGCAATCATTTGAAATTTTTTCCTGGTAGCACAGAACACGCTTATGTAACATTTGACAGACAACGAAGGCACAAAGGCATAGCAAAGGAGGGAGGAACTGAATCAAAATTAGCAATAAAGAGCTTGTTATTAAATATTTGCTATGGCGTTAGCGCCATATTCCCCTGGAAAAGCAGGTTCTGAATACTGCTTAGCAATCTTTCGTGTGATGGATGTCCAAATCAAAATTTCAATGACCAGGGGTCAAAATGAGGAGTGCTAGAAGTAGAAATTATTTGGGGATTAGAAAAAAACCACACACCCTTCTGGTTAAAATTTGCTGCTGAAGGTAGCTGAAGAGAACTGTCTTAATGACAATCACAAGGCTTAGGCAGTCAGATATCTTTATTTGTAATTCATTCCTTTATTTAAATTTGGCAGGATATACAGACTCTTCTGAAGTATTTGGAGAACACAGTGCTTCCTACAGTCAAACAAACTATCAGCTTATTTTTACTTTCTTTTCAGGGAGTGTTGGCTGGAGCATTACATCTGAATTTCCAGAATTTGGAGTGATAGAAAGAAGTTTGAAGTTCACAGTGTTACATTTAGGCACCCAAGTTCATCTAACACCACGTAACAGGCTATGTGAATTTTGGATATATTGAGGACTTACAGCTTTTCTGGAAAAATCTGAGTAACCTAGAAAATCGTTACCTGTATATGTACATGCATGCATACATATATGTATGTACCTTACAGTACATGTGTATATGTTGAATGAAGTATCTTGTGAAAATGTGCTTTTTTACTTCTATATATTTTGTGAATAAACATTTTGACAGCATTTCTGGGAAGAATTAAGCAGCTAGAATAGAAACGAGATACAGGAAGGTGACAATAATCCTGTGAAATTAAAAAGATTCCAATTAACTGACTTCTTAAAACCGTGAAATGTCTAACAGAAAAAAAATTGAAATTATTACTGTAGGGAAATTAGCTTGCTGTTCAACAGCATAAAGTCAAAAGGTCTAAGAAAGTCAGAGGAAAGCAGACACTTCCATCACTTTAGTCTTGAGAACTTCTTGTGAAAATACATACAATTAATTAAAACAAAGCTACCCAGAGACCTAAGCTTTGAAGGGTTTTTCTTGCTACCCACTATCATTTGTAACTGCTGTTCAGACTTTCTGCAGAGCTATATTTTAATCCTCATGTGAAATTAGAGGAAAATGTTCTCGTGATGTGCAAAACCTTCCTCGTGGTAAACTAATACCATTCAGGAACTGGAATCACCAGAATACCATAAGTTATAGTTAAGTGAGGTCGTTCTGAGAGGCAATTATGAGTTTTACAAAGATAGTAATTTGCTTCTTTTCTTCAAAGATACGTTGTCATTCATCAACATTTCGTTTCCCCCACGTTTTTCAAGTTCTCTTTTGAGTCACTGAAGGCTTTATAGAAAATAGATGATTTGAGAAATACCTTGTGCAACCTTATCTCTTTTGTGGCCAAGTCTTGTCAGTCTTTTGGTAATTACACTGGTTTGTGTAGTTTTTGGCTATTACACTGGTAAGTAAGATGTACTTACCAGTGTAATAGCATTTGAAACTTGCAGTGGCAGGAATTAGAAAAAAAAAAAAAAGCATACACATGTGGATCCCTGTAGCTGTACCTATTTGCCTGATTGCCAGATTTTTATTATTTGAAAAATTTTTCAGGGACTGAAATAATTCATAATTGTCACATTAGTAGAAGTGGAAAAAATCAGCTTCGTGTACAATGAGTCATATGCGTGCAAACTATTTTTGAAGTAAGTTAATGTCTTACGTGAGACTGATGTAACCTTATTTTAAACCTGCTCTGTTAGATAGGAGGTGTTAATTTACTGTATTGAGTAGTCAGCATCTTTGTATCCTTATTTTTGGAAGTATTAGTTCTCCACGTTACAAATTTTGCATGCTGACGGGTGTCTTTGCAGACACTTGCTGCTAGAAAGCAGTTTAAATGTGGACTGCCACATTATGTGCTGCTATTCCAGTTCAAGCTGTGAAGTTCAGCCCATTTCAGACAAAAAGAAACAAGCTAACTGTTTGAGATTATCATAAACCAATTTTGTTTCAGGACATGTATTTCTGAAATCAAGACACTGATATCACCATCTGAATAAAGCTTTGAAAGATTGCACTACTACAAAACAGCACAAGTATTTGGGGAAAATATTGCTATGATCTACCACAGTCAGGAAGAGACTTGTGTTTACCATATGTTACAAATTTGTCTATGTGATAGCTCATCTGGTTTCTACTGTGAAATGCCATCTGTCTTGTGCTCAAAATCTATGGCAAAGTAACTCCTGAACTCTTTAACAAAGAGATTGTGGATAAACATTTTGAGATATAGTGCAGATCTGTAGGTATTTTATATTTTTGACTTTATGCAGACATGCAGTTATCTTTCAGCAGAACATGTAACAAAATTAAAATATACAATTGTTAAGATACTACCCTTCTGATGTTTGCAGTTAAAGGAGACCGGTGAGATACTGATGGTGCTCTGACCAGCCACCGGTAGATCATATGGCAGACGTTACCTAATAAAGTATTCCACCTGCAGTTACATCTTAAACATCATAGCACTGTGAGATGAAGGTGTCCTAATATACAAGTTCATAGGTGAAATTGTTGTACATATCAAATAGGATGCTTTTGGCAGAGGTGAAAATGCTCTACTTGGAGAAATGTGAATTTGCTTTCCCCCATGGTTAAGCCAGAAAAATTGCCTGCAGTCATGTAATGGTTTGGGTAATGTGGGATTTCAGAAAGTTGTTTCCTGGAATATGTCAGGACTGAGTTTAGATTGATTTTAGATATGTCTGTAAGTATATTTACAAAATTTAACAGAATCTGTTTTAAAAAAAAAGTAAACTCCACTTATTGTCCTTTTCTTTACATAAACACAAATAAACCTGTTAAATATAAATGAAGATGCCAACACTCCACAAGAGTGAAGCAGGACATTTTGCATTAGAGCAATCAGAAAACTCTCAGGCAGAATATCAAGAAAACCGGTGCAAGGATAATAGGTTAATTTGCTATGAAATCTATACAATTTTACTTCAATTCACACTGGATTAAACTGAATAAATCTGCTGCAAATGAAACAAAACATGGTATTTTATTAAGTGTATAGATGAAGAAGTACCAAATGTTTTAACTTTCCTCGGTAAAATACAATGTTAAAATAAACTGTTGGTATTTTTATGTGAGGCTGTGGTACCTTTGCTCTAGAAGTCCTTTCTAGGGTCTGCCTCACCGCCCTCTAACGAAGATCTCATTTTCTCTGAAACTCCCTTAAACTCTTACGGTCAGCAGAGCCTGAAGCTGAAGTGTGTTAATTCCTGTGGGGAGGGCAACTTGAAGTCACAACTGAACGGTTCCTCACCTGGACTGCGTGGCCTGGCCAGAGCCCACCCCGTGCAGCGTTACTTCTGAGCCTCCAGCGCGGGGTGAGGACGAAGCGGCCTCGCTGGGTTCCGCTCCCTCGGTGGGGCTGCTGGAGCGGGGACTCGGCAGCTGTGGGGGGATGGCAAGGCTCGACCGAATTGCTTGTTGTAGAAAATCCATTTTAAGCTTAGCACACGGTGTCCTTGACAGAACAAGGAATTTAACAAATCAACTCTGCGGTTAGCAAGAATGTGAAAAACAGGTTGCAGCTGGAGAAGAATGAGGGAGTATGGGCGGAGTTGACATTTAGCTGGCTAGCCAATAATGAGCTCTAACTTTGCAATATGTAGTAGCTAATTAATCACTCTATAAATTGTGTAACCAAACTGTAATAAATGAAGCTTGCTTATCACTCACATTGAGTCGGCTGCATTCTTCCGCCGCTTCTCCAGGTTTGCGACCCTCGGGGCAGGACTTAGCCGATCGCCCCGACAGGCAGCCACAGGGGGAACTTGTGTTCGTGACACTCTGCCTGGAAAACCGAGGCACAGATTTGTTTGGGGAGGGGAGCAGAGGGAGGAGAGCTGGAAAGCGTATCTTGGCCACACGTAATTTTAGCGAAAGCTTTGCCGGATAGTTGGGGTACGTATTTAATAAGCCTCCAATTAAGACTAACTTATTTGGGACTAAAAGTGCAGATCATAACAACTGATGAAATGCAAAAATATGCAAAGTCATTAATTGTACTATAAAAATAACAACTCATTTTCTAAGATTTTATTTAGTATTTTATCCAACTAAAATTTGCTTATTCCCTCTAAAGGAGTGAGATAATAATAGAAAAGCAATAAATTAATAAATATACAGTCCTGAGAGCAGTTATGAGTCTTTCTATGCCTACATAGTTATTTCTATTGTTCTCAACATACTGTACATTATAACTTAAAATTCTATAGGCTTATTTTAAATAACCACTGAAAAGAGCTACAAATATGAGTTACTTGATAAAAAAGTTGATTCCTACGTCCTGGTAGCTGACCTGTCATGTGCCTTCTCCATAATGCTGGGGGTTTGTACATTTGCCATCAAGTAACTGTAGATTTCTTAGCATTTTTTGTGTTTATGATTACACAACGTGATGAGCTTGGAGGCAAATTTATGCATATTGAAGCTGGTGTATATGTTTCATCAAAAATGAATTTTCATAAGGAAAAAATTTGCTGTGGGAATGCATTAATTGAGGTAAAATGACATTTGGTCAAACCTTCTCTCTCTGCCCAAGTAACTTGAATCATGTTTTTACCAATATGCTGGAAGGACACACTGGAGGGATAAGAGATTTGAGTTGTCAGGCAGAAGAGGAATGTGAACTAGATTTCAGCTTTCCAAATTGCGGCTCTAAGCACTGGGCCAGCAAGCATAAAGAACTGCCAGGATGCTGCCTCTTGCTTTGTGTGATGCTCACCCGACCATGACTCCTAGGGCAAATGGTGCCTACTGTTCTTGTCCCACTGTCCTTGGGGGCAGGCAGCTCGTAACATAATGGCAAGAGTGGTCTGTGATACAAGAGCTTAACTCTTCACCCTTTTCACCCTTGTATTATATTGGTTTTTAGCACACTTTCTGTTTTGGCATATGCCTTCTGACCATATCACCATATTCTATACCAGGGGCCATGACTGTCAGTGCCACTTGGCTTCTAATTTGCCCTTGCTGTGCCTGCTGCCAGCGACGCTGGAAGAGTTTCAGCTTCACAGGGCTGCTGAGGACCATCAGCATCCTATGGGCTAGGACAGACGGGTAGAGATTGGCATCACAGACCTCATCTTCACCCAAAGCACTGAGCGTGGCTGGTGCTGTTTCAGATGGGAGAGTGCCCTTTCTGTCCTCCACAGGAGCCAGAACACCTTCATGGGACCATATTGTCTTCCGTTTCAGGGATGACTAGTGATGAGCTTTGGAAAAGAGGGGCCACATCCAGAGTGCTGCACCCACTGCCCCACAGCGAGAGCACGCGTCCGTCAGAGCTGCTGTCAGATTGCCACGAGAACAGGAGAGAAGCCATCGTTTTCTGTGGAGCCTGGCCAGTCCAAATGCCTGCGTTTTAGCTGGGGGCGAGTTTGGCAGCAGCAAATCCATTGCTGTTTTATAGACTTTGCAATCATTTTACAGCCCTCCAAGGACACACATCACCTCAGAAAGGAAAGAAAATATACAGGTAGACAGGTAATTAGAAGGCAAGGTCTATGCTACAACCTGTGTCACTGTGGAGATATCTTTTTTTTTTTGCCTGCTCCCCTCCTGTCCCCTTCTTGGTAGTGGATATTCAACAGGGGACATAAAAAATGTCAGAAACATGTTAACAGAGCTAGGTGTTGTGAGTTCAAACCCCGTCCAGCTGCGATATGACTGGAACCCCCGATTTCCCAGGTCGTGGGTGAGTGCTCAGATATTTGAGCTTTTATGTGAAAGACCTTCTTCTCCAAAGGCAGATGATATTTTGAATCCTGAGTAAATGAAGACACTTTAAAATGGGAATTATTTTTTGGTGTCTAAAGCCATTAAAATAGGCCCACAGAGGAGCAAATGTTTTAGGTACATCTCTCTCTCTGCCATTTGTCGTTGCCTGGTTCGGTCATCTCGCTGTGCTAGCTGCTGCGAAGCCTGACCGGGGAGCGTCACTCTCTGCCTGACTCTGCATCGTTTCATAGGTAAGGTCAGGCAAACACCAAAGTGTGTTTTGTCGCCTCAATCATAGTCATGGGCAGAGAAAGAGGATGAAGGTTGGAGGTCCAAGAGAAATCTTGCAGCAGGGCTCTGCATGCCCCCACGGGCTCTGCAGGCTCTGCCCTGGCCCAGGGGCTCGCTGCCTGGGCTGGAGGCCAGATCTGGTACAGGGCAGCTGTACACAGAGAGCTGTGAGATACTTCTTTTGGGGGTCTCTTCTTCACCTGGGAGCTGCACTGAAGCTCAGGCCCTCGACCTTGGTCCTCGCCGGAGCCACGTTGGTCAGCCTGACCTGCTGACCTGGCCTCAGACCTTGCCTGGGCTGTGACTGTCCCTGATTACCATCACTGGACCTGCCCTGCTCTCCTTGCTGGGGCACGGTGGGATGTCCCTGTGCTGGTGAGGACACTGCCCTGCCACCTCGCTGTCACCCCGGCTCCTGGCTGGCCTTCCCTGGGGAGCAGCCTGCTCTCTGCTTCTTGCAAACCATGTACGGAAGATATTTTTTTTTCATCCCAGAATTTTATCCTTTTTTAACCTGTATTATTTGTTGGTTTTTTTGCTGGACTGGTTTGATGCATCTAGATTTTATATTGGTCTAGGACTGAGAATATATCTACCATCTAGCTGATTTTAGGAAAACAATCAAAATAATTCATAACGTAGAATTATATAGAAGATTTGTGGCCTATGAGTAAAGTAGGTCTTTTAGTGCTTTTGGAAATACCTGTCCAAGAAATCAGAAATAGCAGTGGAGGGGAAAAAACCTCCTAAAACTCATGATACCATAACTCACTCCTGAACATCAGCTCGAAGACTTACTTTTCCTCTTTTCTCTTTCACATTCATACATTGCTTATTTTTACTGTATGGCCGGCTACAGCTGAGGTGGGGTTAGAGGTCTTCCCTCAGCATTCGTTTCAGACGTTCATGTGCATTGCCAGTTTAGCACAAACCTCAGGAAAGCTCACAAGTTATTTTCCCAAAATAGCTGTTGAAGTCGACCATGTAACTTAACCTTTCCATGGAAAATACACATTGATAAAATTGGTGTCGACTAAAACGTCGCTGAAGAGAGGAGGGAATTGCCGCCTAGCTTTTCGCTGCGAGGCGTGGTAGCCTGGCAGAGCACTGCGGCTTGCCTTACACGAGCAGGTTGTCTGTAGCTCCTGTCAACAGAGGGACTGACTTTCTCCACCAGCGGCTCTGTTGAAATGAATACAGCTCACGCTTGACTTCCTAGTGGCACGGTGAGTCGTTGAACTTCTGCTAAACGAGCAGGCCATAGCTTCAGAGGAACCTGTCAGTTGCCAATCTGTGGAAATCCACCACTGACTGACATGTCAAAATGATTTGGGCTGAAAAAAAATCCCTCCTGTGATACCAGTCGGGTTAGGAATTGTATTTAGCCAAGCATAACTATATGGTCATTTTGCTAGATTAGAGATGAGATTTCTTTATCTTGAAAATGTGAGGGTTTGTACGTGAGGGTATCACCAGATCCAAATCCAAGTCCACCTCTTAGCAGTACTGTTCATTTGGGGATACGCTGTGCTTCCTAACTGTTCCGTAGTCCACAGGAACACAGCACCCAGATGATATTGCTTATCTCCACTATTAACAAATTCACCTTTGCAAAGTCTGTTGTCATAAAATTGAAAGAACCTGTTTTATATTTTGAGACCCCACTACTATGCTAAACCCGTTTCATCCTTCTGACATGGCATCCATTACATGAGGCATCTGTCCCATATGGGCCCAGCGATAAAATAAAGCCTTGTATTTTTTTCCTTCACCATTTCATACACTCTTGCTCCCAGAGAGTACTGAGGGTTTTGGTTTTGTTACTGGATTACTTTTCAAGCTTTCCTCCCCCCCTAGAAAGGCTAATGAAACTCAGTAAGTGCCAGTGCGGATCTGGAAAGTCTGAACAGTTGGGATAACGAATCTACTTTCAGGTTTGTCTTTTCGAGCTTTGCTGCTGTACAGCCTTCAGTAATATAAGCAAGGACATATTAATCTCCATAAATAAAAATCTTCTCAAAAATCAATAAAGTGTTCCTCAGGAAAAGACTTTTAAATGGGCAAATCTAACCACATTATATTGAATATCTCCACCCTCCTGAAGGAAGAATAAAAGTAAAATGTACTAGCCAAACGGCAAGGATCAAGAGCTCAATATATCTCTTCCTCATTATTTGAGGTTTTTAAAAGGTGACTGTGAGACTGAGGAGTGCACTTTTATTGTACAGTGGCAGGAGAAAATTAAAAAATGGGTCTACTAAATGTTCTCACTAGCTTAATTGCGACATATAACAAAGCACTTCATCTGGCTGGCTTTTATAGCCAATGACAATAGTAAGTATTTAAAAAGAGAGTAAAAGAGAAAAAAGGAAATATTGCATCTACGTGTTGTGTGGGGAGAACCTGTGGCATAAAATTCATGTGTAGAAAATGGAAAAGATTATTTTTGGTGGCTGCTTTATATGTAGAACTTTGCTATTTTATCTCGCAATCACAATAATTTTTGTGCTGCTTAGTTTCATGCCCATTTACTGATACTTTATACCTTCAGGTAAATATCAGTCTTCCTTGGTAATCTCCTTGTGATTCCCGAGTGTGTATTCTTGCTTGTCTCTTAGACACCACCCACTAAACATACTCAGCGACTGTATCGACTGTCTTTTCACAATGATTATACGTAAAGAAGAATCTTTGGCAACTGAAACAAAATATTTACATCACTTTAAAGACTGGTAAATACATTAGAAATAGTTTAAGGAAGTAAGGGCAAGTTGTGGCGTGCCTGCAAAGAAAGAAATCAATAAATTGCATTTATAGGATAGATTAAAACGAAGGCATTATTCTGCAGGACGTGGAATTAGGTAGGTGGTGTAGGTAAGCTCAACTTGGATGGGAAGGTTCAAATCAGTTAGGAAAGTTTGGTTTTCGGTATCACAAGGCAGACGGGAAAATACAGAATCTGAAAATATCTTTTTTAACATTGACTCTTGCTTCTGACAAAAGGTTTAAAACAGAATTTATGTGTTTAGGTAAAGTAGATTCAGATTGTCAAATGTAATTATCAGTTGGCAAAAGACCAAATTAAAAAAAAAAAAGAAAATACAGAAATATTACAGAAATGCAGAAGGGGATTATGAACATGCTAATAAAGTTATTCCATTGGCAAACCCCTTTTTCTTACATTTTGTAGTGTCAGTGAATGAAGATTTTGTTATATTCTCCCTAACATTTAAGTAAATTTAGGACTGGTAAAAATGAAGCATATGTGAGACAATCTTTGCTTCACTTACACATTATGAGGATTATAACAAAATCTTCAATCATCTACTGTAGGGTTTTCTTCTCTGTCATACTCTAGAGAAATAAATACCATAATTTTTACAATCTGACAGGCTATGTTTTAGCCACCGTTATGCAGAATCTTAAATTCTGTCAGAAAAAACAAAAGCAACATTTATTTAGTGGGCTGATAAACATCATTAACTCCTAGGGAAGTCAGTGGAAGCTGAGCAGGGACTCTGGCCCATAAATGTGGACACCTAAACTGGAAACTCTTTGTACAGGTGTCAGAAACAGACAGACATATAGGGAAAGAGCAATTCCAGTAACATTCAAAATTGTTCTGCGGGTCTGCTTACTCCCCCCATTGATCAGAATCACAGAATGGTTGAGGTTGGAAGGGACCTCCAGAGGTCACCTATTCCAACCCCTCTGCTCAAGTAGGGCCACCTAGACCCAGTTTCTAGTACCTTGTCTAGATGGGTTTTGAATATCTTGAAGAATGGAGACTCCACAAACTCCCTGTGCAACCTGCGCCAGTGCTCAATTGCTCTTAAAGTGAAATAGTGTTTTGTGATGTTCAGAACCTCCTATGTTTCAGTTTGTGCCCACATTTCCTCTGGTCCTGCCACTGGACACCATGAAAAGAGCCTGGCTCTGTCCTCTTTGCATCCTCCCTTCAGGTATTTATATTTATTGGTAAGATCCCCTTGTGCCTTCTCTTACTATCATCAATATAGTCGTCGTCGTCGTCGTCGTCGTTGTCGTCGTTGTCTTCATCGTCATCATTATCTCTTCTCATCATCATCGCAGCATCAAAAGCAGCGTGGCCAGTGGGTCAAGGGAGGTGATTCTGCCCCTCTGCTCCTCTCTGGTGAGACCTCACCTGGAGTCCTGCGTCCAGCTCTGGAGCCGTCAGCACAGGAGACATGGACCTGTTGGAGCAGGTCCAGAGGAGGCCACAAAAATGATCAGAGGGCTGAAGCACCTCTCCTATGAGGAAAGGCTGACAGAGTTGGGGCTGTACAGCCTGGAGAAGGGAAGGCTCTGGGAAGACCTTATTGCAGCCTTTCAGTCCTTAAAGGGGGCCTACAAGAAAGATGGAGAGGGACTTTTTACAAGTGCCTGTTGTGATAGGACAAGGAGTAATGGCTTTTAACAGGAAGAGGGCAGATTTAGATTAGATATAAAAAGAAATTCTTTACTATGAGGGTGGTGAGGCACTGGAACATGTTGCCGAGAGAAGTTGTGGCTGCCCCCTCCCTGGAAGTGTTCAAGGTGAGGTTGGATGGGGCTTTGAGCAACGTGGTTTAGTGGAAGGTGTCTCTGCCCATGGCAGAGGAGTTGGAACTAGATGGTCTTTCAGGTCCCTTCCAACCCAAACCATTCTATGGTTCTGTGATTCTTTGATTCTATGATTCTGCAGGCTGAACAGTCCCAGCTCTCTCAGCCCTTCCTCACATGCGAGATGCTCCAGGCCCTTAATCATCTTTGTAGCCTTATGCTGGTCTCTCTCCAGCACATCCATCTCTTTCTTGTACTGAGGGGACCAGACCTAGACACAGTACTCCAGGTGTGACCTCACCAGTGCTGCGTAGAGGGGAAGGATCACCCCCTCTACCTACTGGCAGCACTCCTCCTAATACAGCCCAGGATAACGCTGGCCACCTTTGTGGCATGGGCACATTGCTGGCTCATGATCAACTCTGTGTCCACCAGCACACCCAGGGCCTTTTCTGCAAAGCTGCTTTCCAGCTGGGTGGCCCCAGCATGTACTGGTGCCTGGGGTTGCCTTTCCCCAGGTGCAGGAGTTTGCAGTGCCCTTTTTTGAACTTTATAAGGTTCCTGTCAGCTCGTTTACAATAAATTTATAAGAAACAGAGAAATAAGAAATAAATTTCTTATAAATAGGAAATGTTTTAGACAATGAAAGATTATAGAGGAATAACATGTTTGTTCTATTTCCCTTTCCCTAGGGCAGAGCACCTCTGCCTAAGTCATTCCTGATAGACATTTGTCTTGCTTGGTTTTAACAAGTCCCAGTAATGAAAACTTGGCAAGTCCCCCCAGGTATTTCTTTACTATGAGAAGATTTTTCCTGATGTCTACCCTGAAATTTTCCTTGCTGTGATCATTGCTTTTCCTCTGTGATGTTTTTTTTGAAAATCATCAGGTTCCCACAACCTCACTTTCTTATATCTTTGTGATTTCAGATCTTTGATTATATTTGTTGTGTATCCTTCTTGAAATATGATGACCAGCTGCAAAACCATATTCATGACCTCACTTGTGGACTGGTGGTCTGGGCTTTTGCTGATGGCTCCTAGTGAAATTCTACACTCCCCCCCTCCCCAAAAAAAACCCACAAAAAAAACCACAAAAGAAGCTGAACAACCTTGAGCAGAACAGCCGTGCAAAAGACTTATTGTGCTCACCAAATTCAGTGAAGCTTCATCCAACTTTCATCATAACAATTAAAAAGACAGAGACCTGGGGTTTTGTTTGATTTGGATTAGAAAATTTCAAGCTTGCTTGCCATATCTCTAAAGTAACATGTATCAGCTAACTGTGATTTCAAGCTGTGTCTATGTAACGCCATTTCTTCACAGCCCAGCTGCAGAGAACTTCATATATACACTGCATAAAAGCAAGGGCGGGCATCCAGTTTAAAGTTATCATTTTGAATATCTCTGTACTCAGGAGAAAGAGGGAGAACTCCTGGAGGGTGATTCATCTTGGGATAAAGTAAGTATCAAAAATACACTGGAGATCTTTTGCTCTCTGAGACCACTCTCTCTCTCCAGTAATCACTGAGGCGGCCAAGTCAATTAGCTTAAATTAGACATTTAACCTTTAGATGGCTAAATTAGGTGAGTGAAATAATTAGCAACAATATTCTGTTTCAGAAATTCTCATTACTACTGCCAAAATGTTACTATTGCAGAAGATGACCTCATGAAATATTATCCTGCTGACTGCTTTGTCCAGTGTAACTGAACAAAAATGCTTGTAAAAACAAAATAGGCGCAGTTGTGGGCTATCTTCTCAATAAGCTGTACACGCACGTTGCAGCTAATGACCTGTGGTGAATCTGCTAAAAATGCCAAGGGTTGAATCACTGCAGTATGAGCAAATCGGGTGGTAGGATTTGGCTGGTTTTTCAGAGATTAAAAAATAATGTAAAACATCATGTTGAAAAAGATTTGCTTCAATCAGGCATCTGCAGCAGAGACTCAGAAATGTGCCATTTCTCTCAGTTTATGCAACCATTACCAGTGTTTTTTACACCACATAATCCATGGATTTGATTGTTCAATAAATTACTGAGGTTAAGTAGGTTTCAGAAATAATTGCACATCTGTTGTTATGGTCCCTGTTTTGAGTTGATTTTTTGGGCATGTGTAGCCATGCCCTGTGATCTTCTACAGGTAGGATATGCACAGCGTAGAAGTACTAAGCAAGGGCTTGTTGACTCACACAAAAATAGTGTTTTCCCTCTTGAATCCTTGAGCTGCCAACAATCCTGTCACACCAATACCTGTAATTTTTATTTTTATTGTCTCTGTACAGCCTCACAGCTCCCTTTCTGCAGTCTGAGCAGAGGTTGTGCAGCTCTGGTGTCAGAGCTGGCCCATGGATCCTTGGTACACAGACTGTTAAAGCCCTGGTGATGGGGAAGCTTGCAGTGGGGTACAGAAAGAAGGAGACAGGCTTTGCTAAACAGGATATACATTATTAAGGTGAGGGGAGAGAGTGAACTTGGAAAGGGCGTAAGATGCCATTCTTCAGGGCGTGCACCAGCTAAAGAGCAAAGTCAGGAAGAAACCGTCCTTCTATATCCATTCTTACATGGCTGCTTACCTCGTGGATTCTGTGGAAATTTCCTTTGCAGCATCTGGTACTGATCACTGTCAGAAACAGATCGCATTAAGTAGATGCTTGGGCTGCTCCTGTATTTGCAGCTCCTGCTCTTTGCACAGATGCACATATATGTGCAAAAAGACCTACAACCAACCTGTGTTCTGCCGTGCCCTGATGTTAGTGAGTAGACAGGGGAGAAAGTGATGTGAAAGATCTGTCAATGGATCCAGATGTTTTTCACCAAATAGTTCAACATTTCTTTCATCAATGTTACGGATTATCCACTTTTATTTCATTTGTACAAGCAAATCTATCTATGTTCACGTTTTCATATCACATTTTTATATAACTGATGTCCTTGGTGATAGTTGCTATGAAAGAATATTGGCACTTTAATCCAATGTTCCACTTGTGGGGCTAGTGCACAGTGGTCCTCGTGCTTTAGATTTACATTTTCTACATCAGTAGCTTTAGATTTCTTTCAGTACCAAGGCTCTTTGCCTAGTGTGTGGTTATCAGTCGCCTTAGCATTGATAAGAGTTAATTTTGATCTTTCCTATTTATTATGTTGACTTCCCCTGTCTTGCATTTGAAAAATATAGGAAACTGATTTCTCTCCTAAAACATCACATAGCTCAATCTTTTTTTAAAGAAAAATGTCAAGATGATATGTTTTTGTCACTTAGAAAAAGGACTCAATCATTAAATGTTTTCCTTCATGTGTGAATTTGTAACAGTTAAAGCTAATGCTACCTTCAAGATAGAATAACTATGATGATGAAAAATTGATGCCTATGAGAAGCCTGGATTGAGTTAACCGTGGCTCTCATCCAGGGAACTCCCTTGTTTCTCAACAAAGAGTTTCAGAAGTATCATTTGATCCTCTTTATTCCTCTTCGCCTTCCTACAAACAGGAGATACTATTTATTATTTTCAGATCAGTGTAACAGTAGTGAAGGAAATACCTTCATGCAAAGCAGGGTAGACTCTTGCTGTGAACCCTGGAAAATTCCAGGCCAGGACAAGCTTCACACGATATTGCTGAGTGTGATTAGGAAGGTGTGGTTTAGATCTATCATACAGGTGTTGCTAAGGACTAAAAATCCAGTGGACTTTTCTGTTTCCTTGAGCACTGCTTTCAGACCAACAGCCTCTGCAGTACTCTGAAGTAGCTGGGACATCTGGATATATTGGATGAAACTGCTAAATAGGAGTGCATAGGCTCATCAAGGTAATTAAGAGGATAAGCTGTTTGGAAGCTAGGACAAATGGGTATAGCCTGGTAACTAGAATTGAGTATTGTTTGAAGGTGGTGTTTTGGGGCAAGGACTGTGACTAGGCATGGAGGTTCACGTTGCTGATGCTTCTGTTGTGAACTGAAATTGCAAGGGGCAGGAGGGTTCAGTTGCAGAAGAAGGAGCCTGAGACTTCAAGCTTACACTGTTGCTCCATCTTTCATCTTACAACTTCATGGCAGGGATCCAGCATGGGAAGCAAGGAGACAAAAAGTGTTTGTCTGTTCATAGCAGCTCCACATACCTTGAAAACAGGTAAGTGTATGTAGAAGCTTAACATTTGAAGAAAATACTCAAGGTACTGCTGTCCTCCTCCCTGTGCTGTGCCTTTCACTCAGTTGCACTGGAACAACAGTTTGCTCAACATGGAAATTGGGTGATGAACTGAACTACTGTTCAAAAAACACTAAGTTCTTTTTTTCCTGAAGTCAAATCAGTTCCCTGATCTGCTTCACAGCATGTCACATCGTCATACAGGGATAAGAGAAAATGCCTATGCTAGCATCACTGCTATTATCATAACGTGAAACTATGGTGTGAGATACAATGTGAGATACTGAATATTCCATAGAACTGAATTCTAGCAGTCAGCATTTTTAAGGACCTTACAATAAAATACCTTCTTCTAGAAGACATACAAGAGAACTGAGAAAGCAATATTGTGACCAAAAGTGCTTTTTTTTCCTCATCAGAAACAACATGCTATAAGTTTGCAAGATTGGCACCATGTCACCTACTAGCATTGTCCCATTCCATGTGACCTTTTGTGGTGAAGACATGGACTCACTATTTGAGGAGCAAACACTGTCCACACAGCTGATCTCTGCTGACTGCCTTTGCAACCTAATACACTGCAGACTGTTGCTAATGTAATTGCAGAAGAAGAATTCTCTGAGTTGGCAGCTGGTAATGGTGGTGAATGATTCCTCCTAGTAAAAGTAGATTTCAAATAAGATAGATAGAAACCAAATAATATAGATACATAAACATCTCAAAGATGGCAAACATTCAACATGTTGTCTGAAAATTGGCAACTGAGTAGATGAAAGAGACCTAGATAAATGAGTGTGTTCACCAGAGGCAAGACTGCAGAAATCATCTGTCACTTCTGAGAGCCACCACTTAGCTAATCAGCGTCCAGGCTATGCTCAGCACATGTACTGTCTTCTGGCAGTGAGGAAGAAACCAAGGACCTAGGGAACAAGAATGGGTAGGAGTGTGAGGTTATTGAGTGTGAAATGGAGCAGAGGGTTGTGGGCATGCTAGGGGAAAGAAAAGACGATGATCCATAAAAAGCCAAACTGTATGTGTTCTCCTAATCATAGAACAAGCGCTGTACTTCTGATGCCAGGAGTTATGCCAGGTCCCAGACGCTCCAGGGAGACCTTCTTTACTCGACGACCTGTTCCCACAGGCTGTGTGGGTCACTCGCAATTCTCAGCCGAAACAAAGCTACTCAGAAATCCAGCTGTCTACACCACAGCAGGCACTGCTAGCTATATAGCTACACAGGGCTGGAATGAATAGTTTAGAAACATCTATGTGGAGCAGTGGGGACAGAGAGGAATGGACAACACAGCTTGTTATCTTTTCCCTTCTGTTTTTAGTTTATTTAAATTCTCAAGTGGATCTAAAATTCCAGAAATAGTGCGCCTAGAATAGTTCACGCCTGTAACAAATATAAGATACAAAGTCTTGTCAGGTTTGCTCTCCCGAGCTTTTGGTCTACTTATCTACAATTACAATTGCAATGAAGAAGCCAAAAACTGAGACGAGAAACTGGGCAACCATGTCACACTTTAATGAACTGAAACTGTTTTAGATATCAGATCACTGACAAAACTTCAAGTTCAGTATTTAATTTGACTATATTATCTGAAGACATTTAAATGCCTTTTTTCTTTATTGTTCAAAGGTTAGAACTACAATTGCGGAGATGTTGATGAAGTAAGCCTCATAATTCAAGTCGTTGGTTAAAATAATACCGACCAGGAGCTGATGCTGTGCTTCTTAAACTTCTGCCACTGTGAATGCGTGCAATAAGAAATAGCAATGCTTTGTCTCCCAGGGTCAGGATGTAGGTGTTTTTACAATATTATTCACAGAACTTACTGCATATCAAACTATTATTGGTGCATTTTGAGATGCTGATGCCACATCTTGCAGATGCGCTGGTTTGTGTGTGTATAATGAATTGCTTCTCCAAGAGCATGGCTGCTCCTACACCCCACTGCAATACTCACAACAATGAGAAGGAAGAAAAATAATTTGCTGCCTTTATACAAATGTTCTCAGCTAAAAATGTATTCAGCATACATAAATCCTATTCCTTTTTTAAAAAAAGCCCGTTTCAGATAGTTGAAGAAATCTGAGTAACTCAGCTGTAGTTAGCCTTGTGCAGCAAGCACAGCTGGACTCCAGACACTGACTCATTCTCCAGTTACCACTACCCAGCTTTTTTTCCAACAGGCTCTCTTCTGCCAATAAATCTTTCAGCTTCCCATAACATACTGTCAGGCTGAGGTCATGTCAATGTAGACATAAAAACTAAATCTATGTCCACGCCCATAAGGAGGAAAATAAGGCAAGAAATTTGGAACTAACTAGCACTAATGAAAGCAAAAAAACAACTGGGAAACATACAACTTCAGAACTTCTTTGTACAGATCACAGTGGAAACATTCTGCATCTGTGTTTACCAGGCCACCCACTGTAAGTCTGCTGTATTTCTGTTGCAAGCAGGAGAGGAAAGCAATTTATACTTAAGAAAAGCTACCCTTAGTTAAAAGTAACAAGACAACAAAATTTGACTTTGTAAGATGTTACAGCCAAACTACAGGAAAAAAACCCAAAGTTTTGGTAAATATGAGAAAATAAACAGTGGTCTCTACCAGCCCCTATCTTGCTGCATATGTGAATAAATAATTACTGATCTGAAGGACCATTTGCAACGTCCTGCTGCAAGTTTCAGATAGCTAAAAAGTTCTACGTTCTTGTGGATCATCAGTAGACCACAATTTAAAACAGATAGTTGTCACTGATGGAAAATGATCTGTCAACCACAAAAACAATCTAGAAATTTCACCGTTGAATTTCCAGACCTATCTCATTTTTTAAGAAGTTTTTACAGATATCCGAAGATTCTAGCCAAATGACTTCCTAGTTCTATGCAGCATGGAAAGATAATAGCCCAAAGTAAAAACGTGGCTGACAAACCAGCTAGTAGACAGTCCCAAGAGCAAAACAAATTGATGTAAAAATTTGGTTGGTTTTTCAAAATTTCAGCCAGGCATTTTTTTCAGTCTTTTTGAAGTTCAAAAATGTCAGGGAGAAGGAGTTTCTGACATTTGCTTTGTCTGCTACTGAAAACTCATCTATATTCAGGCTGTTACACTTGAACTTTGAAGAGTCTGTCATAGAAACCTTAAAAAAAAAGTTAATGAGTCCAACTTTAGCTTAGTGAGGGAGACAGGAACCTTGTAAGTGAACGCAGGTATTTTTATACCACGCTCTGAGGAAAACACTCAATAAAAATCATAGAAGTAAAACACTGTGAAGAAGGGTAAATGAAATTGGAAGTCATGCTGGTCTTTTGCCTCCAAAGTCAATAATCTGTAAAAGCAAATATATTTGTAATTATCTAAAATGTCATTACCTCCTCCCTCTTCTTTTTATATACCACATCACTGAATTTTCAGAAAAGCCCTTTGTCGGATGGTTTCCTTTGAATTTCAGCAGTGTCAGGAGCCTGCACCAGGAAGACTCTTGAGGGCTGGGAGGTGGGAGCTCTGCTCCTTTTCCCCCAACAGTCTGAATTCCATGGATGGCAAGGCTGAGGCGGATCCAGAATGAATCATAGAATCATAGAATCATAGGTTGGAAAAGACATCTAAGCTCATCAAGTCCAACCATCAACCCAACACCACCATGCCTACTAAACCATGTCCTGAAGTGCCACATCTACATGTTTTTTAAACACCTCCAGGGATGGTGACTCCACCACCTCCCTGGGCAGCCTGTTCCAATGCCAGAGCACTCTTTCAGTACAGAAAGAGCTGTCAACCAGCTCCCCAAGGTCCTTTTCTGCCGAGCAGCTTTCCAGTCACCAAAGTGCAGGACCTGGCATTTGGCCTTGTTGAACCTCATACAATTGGCCTCAGCCCATCGATTCAGACTGTCCAGATCCCTCTGCAGAGCCTTCCTACCCTCGAGCAGATCCACACTCCCGCTCAACTTGGTGTCATCTGCAGACTTACCGAGGGAGCGCTAAATTCCCTCATCCAGATCATTGATAAAGATGTTAAACATCTGATGAAGAACAGAGTCTGGATCGCTTCTGCTGTGACTTACTGAGCAGAGAGTGGCTGGAGATGCTGAATAAGCAGGTTAGTAAGTCGGGTGCTGGTGAAAAGAATTGTGGGAAGAATTAGGGCTTGCTATGGGGCTGCAAGTGACGGAAAGAAGTCAGCTATGGTGACATTATCCAGGACACCGGGCTGGTTGGGATGGGGTTAGTACTATTACTTCAACTACTGAATTACTGCTACCTACAAGTGAGGGGTGTCCACATATTTGGAGGTGGGGGATCTGTGCAGGCAGTAACACAAGTGCTGCCTGTGCAGGAGCCAGACCGGGGTAAGGAAATACCGTGGGGATGAGGAAAATGAACATCACAAGTTCCTGGGGCCCAGAAACTGTGAGAGTGGACTGAGATGTTGTAAGTGAGCTGGGGTGGCAGATGAGGAGGCTGAGGAGGTAGGGATGGCAGCCTAACCAGCATACTTCTGCGGACATCTGGGACTCTCCCTCCTTGTTTGCCACTGCCTGCTCTGTGCAACCCTCCTACAGCTTTGGCTTTCTCAGTGCCCTGTGTGGAATTTGCAGGCTGTGGCGGGCATACAAAGCACAAACGAGATGTTCCCAGGCCTGTAAATAAATTAACACTCTTGGCTTTGTTCCCTGAGAGTATCACCTGTGCCCTCCTGCAAGGCAATGAGATCAGTCGGCGTTGGATGAGGAGGTGTAACATGGAGGCTGTGCTGCCTGCCCACAACTTGCCACCAAAGCGCTACTGGCAGCTCTGTCACTGCCGTAACACTGCATTTTGATGTAGGCAATTCTCTGTTCACCTCTGCACAAGAGGTCCCTGAGAGATGACACAGTGGACTTTTAAACCCTAAGCATCAGTTACTGTCACAGAAGAGCATATATCCAATTACCTGATTTTCTCATTGTCCTTCTCGCTCCATTAAATCTTCAACTAATTGGACTTTTTAATCAAAACGAAATATAGTTTTTCTTTTATTACTCTTCTGGTATATTTCATTTTTTCAACTAACAAATATATCTATTTGTATACCATACGGGGTTTTGTTCTATGTAGTTTCTTGTACTAGCCTCATCTCTTTACTGTGTGAACAACTTCTAGGGGTATTAGGAATTTCTTCCACATGGTTAGTTCTTTCTGTCATACTCTTGTAAGAGGGAGAACTGTATGTGAAATCTAGTGCTTTGTTGGTGAGTGCTATTGTTTCATTTAAAAAGCATTTGTATTTATGATAGGGAAAGGAGGGCAAAGAAATTCTTGCACTTGAAGTAAAAGCATGGAAAGCTGCCTCCCCAAGCCTCTGTCATCTTTTACCTTGTTAGAAAGATGCTTTATTCCTGAGGAACAGAATTATTGACCTTAGGTAGTCCTTTGGCCATGGAAGTGTTTTTGTCCTCAAGAGTAGGAGAAAGACTTTGCATTCAATAGAAAGCCAGAACAGGGAACAAAGACAGAAACTTTTTTATAAAATTAATATCAAACAAATTTGTTGGAATACAACAAACAATTCAAACTAAAGCACACAAACTAAACCACTCTGAGATCTCTTTGTGCTATGTGACCCCTCAGCTGTGGACTTTGTAGAAAAAAATGTCCTGTGTTGCCTTGAGACTTCCAGTCTTCAGAATTGTTGAAAAAATGTCTGAAATAGTAGGTGATTGTAAACTACAGCAGCTCTAACACATGTGAATTTTCTGTTATTGTAAAACAAGACTTGGCTGGGTGTCTGAAGTGGAAAATTCAGTATTTTTGATGTGCAGCTGACCATTTTGCTGCAGCTAAACTATGCTCATTCTGATTTATTTCCCTGACCTCTAGAATCTGCCTATAGGTGCCCATTGCTTGGTAGCTTTGCTTGTCAGGTGAAGGTGGATGAGTGTGTGTGGAATTATTAGTAAAATTAAGGTTTTACATCTGAAAATTAAGGTTTATATGAAAAATGTAGCAGTGTTTACCCATTGAGGAAAAGCATGAAATCTAAAGGAACTCTGAGTATGGGACACAGCTGCAGCAGGCGTGTGAGGAATCCACTAACACAGCAACTCCCTGCAATGTACCATAGAGGACGGAACGGAGTGGAGACTCCGTGGCCCTGCTCCGTGATGATAAAGCGGGAAGAGATGGTCCTCTAGAACTGATAAGCAGCTCATCTGGCCCCCTGAGCCAACAGGTTTTCGAAACCTTGCCAAAGTGCTACCCTCTCGTGAACTTTGCTCGTTTTAATATCATTTTAATACCAAAACACACCTCCATTCCGAAGGCTACCCGCCTCCGAGATGCGACCACCCCTCTTCGAGTCTGCGCTCTCGATTTTTTGTAAACTATACCTTTAAACGTGAAGCAAGAAAATTTTACACCAGTAATGATAAAAAAGTATGTATGACTAGAGTCACTCAAACTCCACCTTAAAGGTAGAAAGGATATAAAAATAGCCAGGGAAATGGGGATTTTCGGAGAAGAAGATAACACCATTGATCTTCGGAGAAAAAGAAGATAACACCGTGAGCAAGTCAAGGGAAACTCCACCTCAGACTACCTCCGACAGCCGGGATCGGCCGACGGGCTGAGCCTTGCTTCTCCCCCCCTTGGGACGTCTTGGGTGAGACTTAAACTAAGCGCTTTTCTAGGGAATAGTTACTCCCTAATGTTTATAGCCAGGCTGTATTATTTACAACCTTTTCACATGTTTTATATTTGCACGTGCTTTCTTGCAGACTGTCACTATCACCGGCAATTCAAAAACCCTATATACCTGTTGCACAAATAAAACTGCACTGTTTCAGTAGCCAGTTGTCACAGTTTCTCACTGAACGCGACCAAATGCGGCCGTGCTAGTTCATGAGTGCGACTGGACTGAAAGTGCAGACTGCTATTAGTGTATCCAGAATCGTGGTAGTTTAATATACGTATTGAATGCGACTGGACTGGTAGTGGCAAATTGGACATCACTCAGAATTTAAACCTAGCTGCACCTAGCCTCTCACTCCGGTGAAGAGAGTTAGAACACAAGGGGGTTTATTTTCTGCCAAATTAACGCAACAGTGTGCGTACTCTGTACCATGCAATGGAGAGAGGGGGAAATTGGGAGAGTATGCAGGCTGTCAGAGAACAGCAAGAACAAAGAGCAAAGAGAAACACTGATTTTTACCTGCGATGGCTGCCACTGTAACTGCTGTACCTGCCTGACCAATCTTTGCTTTGTTCTACTTTCAAAGTCTACTTTTGCCTAAAGCCTGGTCTAGAAGATCTCGGAAGAACTTTCTCCCACTAGCATGGAGTATCAAGTTATCACGGACATCATCACAGTCATCATAAATTGGCGAGGCACTCAACACCTCCATATGTACTCAACACTCAATATATAGTTACATATCATTTATACTAATATTTAACTGCATACAGTTTATTGAGAAGGCAAAACTGCAGGCACTGAAGTATGTAATACCATGCAAAAATCCACATAAGTAATGGGTCCATAAAAACTAATATGTATAAAGAGAGCACAGTCACTTTTGAAAGCATTTGGGACACTATATGCTAGAAAAAAAATGCTGCGGCTTTTTTTGCAATGCGTCAGTACCACCTAAAATACGACAGTAAGGTACCAGATGGATTAATTTAGATTCATTGTGATCCACCCTTGCCATTTAACTGTTACCAGATTTGTTATAAAAATATTAGGTCTTCAATATATCTAATAACCATGTGGTTTTGAAAGCAATACATTGTTAATAGCTGTGCAACTGATAAACTTGGTTTCCTAACTGGAAGTATAAACATAGTAATCTCTTCTACTTAGTGTGGCTATAGTGTAGGAAATTTTAATGGTGATTTAAAAGTTACTAGGATGAGTCTCAGCGTCTAAAACTTATTATGCAAAGGTACCATGTAGTTTTCAAAACAATAATGTGTGTACCAGATTTCTACATATTCACGTAGGTGATCTGAAGAAAGATTGCCAAGATACTGGTGCCAATTGTTATTCTAGCTCTGTAGTCTGAAAATAAATCATCAGTTTTATCAGCAAGCCCTGAATTTTAAGGAGAATTATGGTAAGAACTGGTGTCCACAATGCTGGAGGACGGGGTTGGGGTTTTACATTCTGAGACTGCATTCTGCTTCCAGTGAAACCAATGCAGTTTTAGACAAGACTTAATGGGGAGAGGAGCCTTTATTTGAACTTTTCACCATTACATTTTGGTAAACTAGTCAGTGTTTCTTCTTTAGCTCAACTTCCCACAAAGCCTCAGACAAAGGAAGTGCTAGAAGAAGAAAAAAGCAATATAAAGACAAAACACTAAGAACCAAGACCAAGTAATATATTTAGTTTCTTGCCGGAAGGTGGCTCAAGAATTAGCTAGTATGTTAATCATCTTCATCTCATATGTTTTGCTCAGGTAGCTTCCAACTAATTTGGAATTTTCTTGCATAAGGAATGTAGGAGTTACCTCCAACTCCTTATGCTGGTATCAATTCGTAACGGGGAACAGGAAAGACAAGGGAGACTCTTTTCCCCTAACCTGCAAAAATACTTCAGTTTCCACTCTGTGCATCACTTAGACTTGAAAAAGACCACAAAACCCAAACTCAGAAAAAAGAAACCCCAATCGAGGTAAACAAATGCAAAATAAATCAGCTACCCCGGCACCTAAACTTAGGCTGGATTTCCTTTCAGACGCCAGCAGGATACCTACCTCTTTCCAAGTATTCCATGGGAAACTCTTTCCTTTAAAAGAAGAGCTTAAAAGGTAGGTGCAGGTTTAGTGGCTAGATTAGGCAGACTGGATCCCACCCCGGTGTTTATTTTGAGGGTTTTCACTTGTAATGGTGGTAGTGCTCTGAGTAAGTCTAACACAGAGATGTATTAGCAATTGGAAGGCGGCTGGCCACTTACGGTTAGTTCGGAATTTTGCAGACTTTTACACAGCGATTGGGTATTTGAGAACTCAGTGTGTGTCAGTACAGAACACGACATTTTTTCAGGATCAAGTCATAGGCTTAAAGTGGGAAATCTGCCTGTCCAAGTCTGTATTATTCAATAGACCTAAGTAAACATCAAAAAGGCTGAAGAAAATCCTTAAACTGCAGTGGGTTTCTTTTAACGGAGACAGAATAATATCTTAAAATTTTCAGACAAAAAGAGATTCTTCTTGTAAAAAAAATTTTAAACTCTTTTTGCATTATTCTGAATCCTGACAATAAATTCCTCATATGACTAAAAAAAGATAAAAATCCTAGATACATAGCTATGTTTAGTTTTTATGTTGGATAGAAATATTTTTGGGCTTAAAGAAATCTTCCAATTAACTACAGATTACTTGATAAGAAAGGGTCCTATTCTTTACTGCTATACAGGTAGAAATTTTATTAATCTCAAGAGAGTATTAGAAATGCAGCAAATCTCAAATGTCATATGTAACAAAAGCATTTTCTTCTTGTAAATTAGTTTAGTGGTAATCATTTCCAAGAAAAGAAAACATCCAGACCGAAAAACTTCTTTGCGTGTTTCAGAAGCTCACAATTTAAATACAGTAAAGATAGAGATACTAGGAAAAAGAAGAAGGAGATCCCTGTGCAGCAGAATATATGAAGTTGACAAATGAATTCCACTTTCTTAGTCCTGATGCTCGATAGTTCAAACCTTCCTCTGTCTGTTTGTTTGGAGACGACGGAGCAGCGGCTGGGTTCAAGCTATATTTACGCTGCTCGGCCAGGATGTTTGTGTTAACTGGCTGGTTGCTGCTGCTCCACACATAAAACAGGCTGAGTTCTGCTTTTCTTTCCCATGGTAGAAATTTGAATGTCTCTGTCTTTCCTTTACCCAGGCTCTAATTTCTCAAATTTGCAAGCACTTTTTATGTTTGATGCTTCAACCCCTCTCTCTAACATCAGGGGAAGATTAACAAAAGAAAAAACAAAACAGGTCACCCCCACCCCCTGCTCCATGGCAGGCAAAATTATTCAAAGAACATGGAACATCTTGTAACAGAGTAGAAGAGTGGCATCCTTTTGGAGAAGTCCAGCACAGGGACAGGGCAGATCCTTCCTTGATACATAGCCTGAAAAATGATGCTAAGGGATGGAAAATATGATGTATAACAGAATAAGGATGCAGTGAGCATATTCGTTAAGGCAGCCTAAACATGCTGAAGAAGATGCATGCAGTGAGACACAGAGGTGGGTGACAGACCTACCCGTCAGGATAAATTTAAGAAGATTGTGAAGATGTACCTACATTTCCTCTGCCTGTGTACTATAGTCTTGGACAGGGGACTTGGAGAATAAACCCAGGATCCAAAAGCCCTGTATGAGTGGAGCCAGAGACTTAGAGTGTAACAAGGGAAGTGACCATCATCACCCCCCACTTAAATAAATTAGCACTGAGAGACTGAGAGCATATTCCGACTGAAATAGCCCCCTGAACCTCTCTTCACTGCATGATTCACACTCTACTCACTTCGGAGCCTGCAGGAATTTAAAGGCCAGCTCAGAACATTTACCCTGCTATTTATAGTAAGTACAGAGATATCTGTGCATAATGGTCAGAAAAAAAAATCTTGGTGTAACTTGGATGGCAAACATTTAAAGAAGTAATAAAAAGCATGGAGCAGAGAACTGCAAAACAGACATGCAAAGAGAATTTGGACTAGCAATGACACAAATACACTACAAGATGAGTGTAAACCTGTCAAGGCTTCTGAAAAAAGTCGGATCAGTAAAGAAATTGAGTTAAATAATGGAAATATCTATAAATAAATATTTTGGATAAACAAAATATAAAAAAAATATTCAAGAAGAGTAACTGAAGAGGTGACAACATCAAGAAATCAAGTTATGAAGACAGTGTATGTAAAGACTGAATTACATGAGAATTCAATCAGGCTGATGGTACACGCAGTAAATAAGATTGTGGGTAAATTAACAATAAGAGCTGAAAAGGGGCTGAAAGCAGAGAAGGGACATTTTGTGCTAATCCCTGCCATCCATAGAGATTCAACGGGGCTCTGACAGATTAGCATCAGGCACTGTGCTAGTTAGTGTAACAAAAATGGGAGTAGAAACTGTGCAATGATATATATATAATGCAACTAAGGATTTGGGGTTTTGTTAATTAAGTAGCAGAACAGTTTGGGGTATGCTGAATTTGACTGTGTTTAGATGGGATGATGGGGACAATTTGACAGCTGACCATATGGATGTTGTTGTAAAACATTTGTGAGGTGGGTTGTTGCAACATCAACGATTCCCTTAGAAAAATACTTAAAAAATCAGTCCCTACTGGTAATGTCACCGTGGAAGTGATGAAAATATACATAGAAAAAAGTAACCAAAAATGCTGTTGTGAGAAATATTACCATCTATAGTTTTCAATAAATGCATCAGTAAGAAAGTTTGGGTTACGAAATCTGAGGATTTATCCCCCAAGGTGATTAACTTTTCACTGCTTTGTCTGTCTTCTTTTCCCAAGAAAATTATTTTTGTGTGAAAGGACTGACAAACTACCTTTAAGGTTTTGCATTCTAAGATTTATTTTAATCTACTAATATAGATGTTAATTTTCCTTCTTAATTTCTGCTGAAGTAATCCTATGAGGTTTTGCAATGTTAGTGTAAATCGTTAACTGAAATTAAAAAAAAATAAACAGGGTAGGTCTTCACCTAATTATGGACAATTTGAGGATCAGTATTCAGCATCAGAGGAAAAAAACTAGCAGTAAAACAAAAAAGAAAGGAAAATGGCAGATGTAGACATAACTGCTGACCAGTTAAAAATCAGCAGGACATGCTGATACATGCAGTAGAAGAAATGGCAACAGACAGAAAACTGCATACCATGGTTTTGAAAAGTGCGGTACTGCTTATGTGCCAAACCCTAAAACATTATCTGAAATTAAATTAAAATGAAAAGCATTGTTGGTTTCTGCAGACTGCTCCTCAGCATCGTCACACTCCTCCCCCTCTGGTCCAGGCCGGGTACAGCACTCAAAGCAAATGTGTGAACTCTGATCTTACTCCTTGACCTGCCCCGGACAGTGTGCTGCCAGTCTCGCTAAGATCTCTTGGGCATTAACACACTGGCCAAAGGCACAAGCTCTGCCTTCTTGCAACTGCTAGGTAGCAACCCGTGCAGCAGCCAGGAGGAGAGGGGAAGAAACTGTGCAGGGATGAGCACTGGCTATTCGAAAAAAGTTGCTTTGGGTTAAAGTTGCTTTATGCATATATGAAGATATAAAGTTGCTTTGGGTTAAATATATTATAAAAATGTAAATATATAAAAAGATACTGATAGCGTGTTTTTTCCTGGAAAACTACAGAGCAGCCCTGGAGAGTTAAGCTGCTCATGGCAGGGGGGTTGGAACCAGATGATCTTTAAGGTCCTTTCCAACCCTTACCATTCTATGACTCTATGATCCTGTTAAACTGTTCAAATGGACCCTTGGCAGAGGTTTGGCCCAAACTGAAGAGCACCCTTCACAGTTTGAGAATTGGCAGGAGCATAGGAGTATTCTCTGTAGGCAGTTTGGATGTGGCCACCTTATTTTGAAGGGTAACTGGAGTGGGTTATCCCACATCAGTTGAACTTGGTACCGTGTTTAATCTGCTAGCACAGAGGCAGGCTGCAGTTTCAGGCTGGCTTCCAGTGCAGTGTTTGTTAGAGCTGCCATCAGATTACTCGGCAGTGTTTTAGGTGTTACCCATGAACGTGAGACTAGTGTGTCCTGGTCCATGATCGCTTCATTGTTCTTAAGAACTTGCCAGCCCAAGCTACTGATTTTCCTCACTTTGTGGGCATAAACAGCGTGTCACTTCTGATTTTTGATCCCTTTGCACTCTGAATTTGTTGCAAGATCATTAACCAGCTTTTCTGGTTGGGGAAAATTAGCAAGTAAGTGGCATTTTGAGGCAGGGACACAGAGCAGAACACAACCTCAGCTGCAGCAAAATGGTCAACCCAGTGGCAAAAATGGCGAATCCCGCAGTTACCTTGGAAAGACGAAAAAATTGTACAGCTGTAGAGTGGTGCAGAGTTTATGGCATCATGGAATTAAAAGGAAGTTCCTCAGTGTTTGCGTACTGTGCTGAACGTTTCAATGCAGCTTAACAGCGTTGTGAAACTTAGCGGCAGCGTGATCCTCGCCTCCGGGCGCAGGAGTTGCACAGGACTCCGACGACGCTGCTGCCACTCATGCAACCAGGGGACAAGGGTAGGCAGCTGAGGAAAACCAGCCGTCGCGCCCACCTCGAGGGGGGTACACCTCGGGTAGGCCCCTCGGGCATGCGGGACTGTGCGGCCAGGCCCTCCGGGACCCCCGGCGCCGGCCGCGGCCTGCTCTTCCATCAGGAAAATGAAGAACTGACGGAAAATTAGCTGCGGCGTATCGCGCGCTGCCAGAAAAACCCAGACAGACAGAGCCATTCCATCAGTGGAGGCGTCTGGGTGCGGCAGGCCAGGCACCACAAAGCGCCCTCCGGGGCTCGGAGAGCCCGCCGCTACCCGCCCGCATGTAGCCGGCGCCGCCATCTTGGCTTTGGGCACCTTTCCCTGCGCCCCGCCCGCTTCGCTGTGGCCAGCCAATTGCCGCGCGCGAGGGAGGCGTGGCCCGAGGTGGGCGGGGATAAGCGTGGCGGAAGTGGGCGGGGCTGGCCGTGCGCGGGAAGCCGTGGTAGAAGCGGTAGGAGGTGGGGGCTTCCGCGTTACCGCGGCGGGCGGGGAGCCGGGGTCGGGTCGGTCTCTCCGGGAGAGGCCGGCTCGGTGGCGCGTGGGCCCTGTCCCCTCCGGCGGCCTTCCCCCTCCTTCCTCCCGGCGCTGAGCGCCCGCCGGCGGGGGGCAGATGGAGTTCTCCAGCGGCCGAGCGAGGCTGAAGCAGGGGCGGCTGGCGGGGGACCGGCGGGAGCTGTACCCTCACAGCCTGCAGTTCTACCTGGAGCCCCCCACGGAGAGCATCTCGCTGGTGGAGTTCGAGAGCCTTGCTGTCGACCGCCTGAGGCGTGAGTAGCGTCCCCGGCCATGCCCCTTCCCCCCAAGCTTGTGACTGTTCCCGCCGTGGCCGTGTGTTTGTATTTTTGGCGGGCTTACGTCCCCCTTTCCCTGTCATTAACGTGAACTGGCTGCCTGCTCGTGCTGGAATGACCCCCCCTTGGAAGGTACGGGTGTTGCTCGAGGTGTGTCGGGGAGCCGTGGCTGGTGCCACAGCCAGCGTCGGGCGCGTGGCGGCTGGGATGGTGCGGTTCTGGTTGGCACTGGTGGGTTTCACCAGCAGGCTTCGCTTTCTGGGGGCTGGGACCCATCTGGTGCCTCTCGGTGTGGCGATTTGGGTCGTTGTGGCGGGGAGCGAGGGTTCCCCCCAGCTCCTGAAAAGCGCTGGATCCGAGGTTTCCGTCTCGGCGGTGGAAGCGGGCATTGAGGGGCTGCGCCGTCGGAGCTGGCCGGCTCCCTCTCCTTGGCAGGTGGGTCCCAGCGTTGGGTGAGCTGCTTGGGACTTGTGGGCCACACCTCATCCTCCGTGTTGCTTACCCCTGTGCTCCCCGTACTGCTAAAAGCAATTCCCGCGGCCTAACTCCAGTTTGTGCATTTCCCAAGACGTGATACAGTTAGATTTCCTTTCAATAGATTGTCTCTAACATGGACTATTTCCTTTTGTTTTCCTCCCCCAGTGCTCAAAGTAGTTGAAAACCTTGGTGTGAGCTATGTAAGAAATAGTGATTCGTACAAAACTAAGCTGGAGGCTGAGCTCCGGAAACTTAAGTTTCCCTACAGAGTAAGTAAAAATGATAAAAAGGGACTCTCTTGCACTTTATTTTCTTTGCATCATTCAGGAATTCTGAATAAAAGTACGGGTGATGAAATACTACTCCTAAAACTTAAATTCTGTCATTTTGTTGGAGATGTGGTTTTTCTTTGAGTATAGATTTCTTTCTTTAGGACATCCCCCTTCTTTGATAGTCTTGCATCTGTTGTCTTCAACAGTGTATTAATGCTCATCTTTAACAGCAATGATAAATAAATTGTGAATTTCTAATCTGGGAGAGATTATTTCTCTGAAATAATAACTATATGTTCCGTAGGCTTTGGCTGAGGATGATTATGAGGCAAGAAGAAAAGACCATATCTCCCATTTCATACTACGCCTTGCTTACTGTCAGTCGTAAGTGCTTCTTGGATTATGCTGTACTCTTAATTTTAAATGTATATAGATATTACATTGCTTTATTATAGACATTACAGATATTTTGGAGTTGCGTGGCTGCTAAATAGAGAGTTAGGCTCAAACAGAGGTTTTCTTTGCTAGGAACTTGATTTCAACTCTGATGAGAAGGGGTACCTGAGATTAAAATTCATATCCAGATTTTGTAATAATAAAAAAAGAAGTGTAAACTTTTGGGTTTTACGCACAGAACGTTTATTGGAGTCTCTTCCTTTTGACATGTATTTTGAGATTAAAGCACACCAATATTGTTTGTCGGGCATTTGCAGTGATTGATAATTTAAATTAACTGCTGCATATGCTTAAACTGTTGATTACTAACCAAAGACCTGGCTATGTAAATAGCCTTCATATTATTGTCTAAAGAGAGCCTTGTTCCTGGCAAACTAAAAATATCATGTGAGTTCAAGGTTTCCTCTACTGACTCTGTTTTTCTTCCAATTCATTACCAGGGATGGTTGCACTGCGATTTTTTTGTTGTGTGAAATCCCAGGCACAAAGTTGGTCTTATCAAGTGCATTCCTTTTGCTTCAGCTGTAGTTTTTGGATGGAGTTACAGAGGTTGACGGTGCTTTTTATCTGTTGGCAGCTTTATTATGCATCAGTGTGAACTCCTATCTCCTTGCCATTGCAGTCCTGTTTGAGAATTAAAGCTAGCAAGTATGAAGTGTGTACAGTTTTGAATTGTTAATTCAATTGCTGTTTAAGTTGTAATATAGTTTAATTTAGATGAGTGTGGTAGAATACATATTATGATACTGTGATAGCTGACATGACTGAAGTGCTGCTATGGGTGGATACAGATTCATAAGCAAAAAGAGACCGGGAAGGTGAGTAGGAGGGATTGTGCTCCAAGCCGAGATACGGAGCTGGAATGGATCGGGCTTTTGCTTGGAATGGGTCATGAGGCAGTTGAGAGTTTTGGGGCAAGTGTTGGAGAAGAGACCAAGGTGTCTAACAACATGGTAGGAGCCTGCTATAGACCATCTGACCAGAACAGGAGGCAGCAGAGGCCTCAAAAGCCTCCAGATAGAGGAAACCTCACCATGACAGGCCCTGGGTGACGTTAACCACCCTGAAATCTTCTGGATTATTCAAGTCCCATCATGTTGCCCTTTCAAAAGACATTTGGGCTGTGCTGAAGGCCATTTCTTGATGTACGTGATCGATGAACCAGCTAGATCTATGCTGCATGTACCGTGAGGAACAGGTCGTGGATGTGAAGGCCAATAGCAGCCTTCACTGCAGTGACTTTGGCAGTGTAGTTTAAAATCCCAAAAGAAGGGAGCAATTTGAAGAACAGAATTACAACTGAAATTCCTACTACCCATCTCTATTCTGCATGTATTATTTGTGATTATGAATAACAAGTGTAATATTGGTTACTTTCTAGTGCTTGTGTTTGTGTGTATTTATATAAACTCCCTTAGTCATACTGGTCCTAATGATTTTTACAGGAAATTATCTTGCTTTACCTATCTCGTAAGTTTCTACCAACTCCCCCCGCCCCAAAGGTACCATCTTTAAGTAGCCTGGGACTAAAAAGCCCCTGAAAACTTCATGTTTCTTATTGTGCACTTAGTGGCATTTTGAGTAGGCATTTTGGTTTCCGTTACCCTCTCGTAAAACTTTAAGCATTTAGTTATTTAGCTGGGACCATTGCTTTGCTGTGGGAGATGAAATGATTTGAGGGTGGTGGTGGTAGTGATGCATTCGAAGAAAGTTCTGCTGTTCTGGAAAGTGAATTATCTGGTGGTGAGGATCTGATCTGGAATTCAAGAGGCATCCTTTGTTGGTTGGTCTGTGGCTTTAGGAAAACTGAGTTTGGGTCAGATTCACAGAAGGCAATACAAGCCACATAGCAAAAGCCTGAAGGCTGGGTGTTTGATTCAGGAGTGGAATTCACTGAGCTTTGTCCACTGTGCTGAGAAGAGGGGAAGGCATATGTGAATGACTGCAGCCAGCATGGTGGCTGAAAGGCTGCCTCAGTTGGAAATAACCAAGCAGGGACTTGGGCAGCTAAACATCTGCCTTTCTCGCTGATGTGATATCTTCCCCACCCTGCCCTGAACCTCTGTAATGGCTCTGGAATCTCCTGGGGTTAATGATATGTGCGGATAATTGGACTGCTTGCTTTTTCTCTGCAAGCTGTCGTCTTTTAAAAGATCCTTGTGTATGAGAGCTTCTTTGACTGCAGTGCTTGCTTAGGAAACAAATGGGAGACATGTTTCAAAGCCTGTGTTTTGTGGAAGTATCTTAAGAATTAGGCTATAGGCAGGGCAGAGGTGGGCAGCCTCTGTGCAGGAATGAATACAAGCTGTTTTGGGCCACAGAATCCGTAGGAAGGAGCCTGGCTTTGCAGTCTAGGGGGAAGGACCCCTTCCTAGGGAGGAAGGGCCTTGGACAGGATTCCAGGGTACTCATTTTAAACTACTTGCAAATGTATTTTTGTGTTCCAGTTTATATATGGATGGTTTGATGCAGTGTTTCAGTAAAGCTGCTTGACAGTCAATTTTCACTTAAAGTAGCTTTTTTTTTTTTCCTTGGAAAACTGGGAGGAGTGGTGGATACACCAGAAGGCTGTGCTGCCATTCAGCGAGACCTGGACAGGCTCCAAAGTTGGGCAAAGAGGAACCTGATGAAATTCAACAAGGGCAAGTGCAGGGTCCTGCACCTGGGGAGGAACAACCCCATGCACCAGTACAGGCTTGGGGCGGAGCTGCTGGAGAGCAGCTCTGCAGAGAGGGACCTGGGAGTGCTGGTGGATGAGAAGTTGACCATGAGCCAGCAGTGTGCCCTGGCTGCCAAGAAGGCAAATGGGATCCTGGGGTGCATCAAGAGGAGTGTGGCCAGCAGGTCGAGGGAGGTTCTCCTTCCCCTCTACTCTGCCTTAGTGAGGCCTCATCTGGAGTACTGTGTCCGGTTCTTGGCTCCCGAGTTTCAGAAAGATAAGGAGCTACTGGAGAGAGTCCAGCGGAGGGCTACAAGGATGGTGAGGGGACTGGAGCATCTCTCCTATGAGGAAAGACTGAGGGAGCTGGGCTTCTTCAGCCTGAAGGAGAGAAGGCTGAGAAGGGGACCTTATAAATGCCTACAAATATCTGAAGGGTGGGTGTCAGGAGGATGGGGCCAAACTCTTTTCAGTGGTGCCCAGTGACAGGCCAAGGGGCAATGGGCACAAACTGAGGCACAGGAAGTTCCATCTGAACATGAGGAAGAACTTCTTCCCTCTGAGGGTGACGGAGCACTGGAACAGGCTGCCCAGGGAGGTTGTGGAGTCTCCTTCTCTGGAGATATTCAAGACCCTCCTGGACGAGGTCCTGTGCAGCCTGCTGTAGGTGACCCTGCTTTGGCAGGGGGGTTGGACTGGATGACCTACAGAGGTCCCTTCCAACTCCTATCATTCTGTGATTCTGTGTGATTACTCGTAAAATGGAAAATAGCATCTTAAGCACTGTGAGGTGACGCTGTACCCAGCATTCTACATTCTCTTTTGAAAAGCAGCTATTTCAGGGATGAGATATTTCTATGCTCTAACAGTGGCATGTTCACCAAAAGATAAAATGGGGAGGCAAACAGAATATACTCTTCTCTAAGTTTTTATCTTACTAAGTCAGGAAAAATAAGCTTGGCACGAATCATTAGGTTACCTGATGAAAGCTATTAAGGTGGGAGTGTTTGAAAAAGCACACTTAAACAGACGTAACTGGGAACTAGCTTGAATTCGGTTCCCTGGGGCCTGCCAGGCAGTTGTGTTTACAGGCTCGTTTTTCTGCGACACCGCCCTTTTGGGTTTCTAGTTGGCCAACAGTGCCACCCAGGGGTACGAGTTTACGTCAGCTCTTTTTCTGGTTTG
Source organism: Opisthocomus hoazin (assembly GCF_030867145.1). NCBI lineage: Eukaryota > Metazoa > Chordata > Aves > Opisthocomiformes > Opisthocomidae > Opisthocomus > Opisthocomus hoazin. The sequence continues at coordinate 103,175,037 of NC_134415.1, read as the reverse complement.
TGTCAGTCCTCACCTGTAAATTAGACTGTTTTGTTTTGTTTTTTACATGGCCTGAAGTGGCCACCTCCCTGACTATTCTTGTCAGTTAAATTTGTAAGGTAGTCATCATCTCTTGACTGTTCTACTTCTGTCTTCTGAAATGCAAGACTTTAAAGCTTATTCCCATATAATGTTGCTAAGATATGGTATGTACAGTCTGGAGTGAACAGTCTCATCCATAGCCTGCTTTCACGCCTCTTGTAATGTCACATATCTGTCAAGATCTGGAAATAGAATAATCTTGTTTTATTCACTTTCGTGGCAAACACAGCTCTGAAGAGAATTTTACTTGTGTGTTGCCCGTGACCATGCATTTCTGCTTCTGTCTTTGGCATCTCTTTTCGCTTTATCAGATTAGCTGTGGAGAATCTTGAAAGTCACAGGAGCATAATTTTCACTTTACTTACTTAAGATGGAAGAAATAAATCCTGCCTCTGCTTTGACAGAGAAACATTCTCTTCTATTCAGAAAACTTTTTGTGGGGGTTTTTTGTGTCTGTGTCACATAACAAAGACGTAAGTTCTTTATCAAACTTAGCAAGGCGTTTTCTCTACTTCCTGACATTTTTTTACATATGACAAGTTAGACTTCTGTGCTGGAGTTGCTGCCTCTTACATTGACTAGCATTTACTTTTGTGTGCTGTCTGTACCCATGTTCCCCTTGCTGTCTACCTTTTGAAACTTAGACTCTGAGGAATCTTCTGCTGTTGGTTGCCTAGGAAAATAGAGCTCTGGCTCATGCCTAGGCTTTTGACAAGTTGACATTAAGTTGTTGGTAACTGAACTTCATATTTAATTGTGGAATGTGAGCTACTAGGTTTAGGCTCCAGATTTAGGAGCATTTTCATGTCTTTCTAAACTACTTCTGTGTTGATGCTTCATAATAAGTACGCTGGTCTTTCCTACTGCTCCTTGGGGATTGAAGAGGATTCTACCTGCTGCATGCTGTTCCCTGAGATGGAAGAGCCTGTTCTTTCATGTTGTTTTTCTGGTTGAGAATCTGCTGATCTGGTTTAAACTCTTGAGTATTCTGCACACAAAGTTAAGCAGCAAAAAGTGAGGATATGTTACTAATGTTTATGCTTCAACTACCTGCAACTGTCTCATCTTCCACAACAGCTTGGTTAGTTATTTAATGACAGTGACATTGCTTTCCACTTCACTTACGCTAGTGGTTTTGATAAGAAGTATTACTAGTAGTATGTGTCTGGAATGAGAGTGTACAGTTTTCTAAAATATAATGAGTATAAGAAGTAATTTGGGTTTAGAAATGACATAAAATTTTCCAAAGGCACAAGGAAAAAATGAACATAAATAACACCCTAATGATGATGTTCCTAGGAAAGTCAGTTTTAAAGTATATGCTGGACATATACGGTAACATAAGTCAGCTTGTCAGCTAGTTTGTCAGCTGCAGGAAGAATCTAGGTAGGTGTGTGTATTGTATTAGAGACAACAGTAGTATTTTCTTGTTTTGGTAACTTAAGTGGGTAGGTGAGGTTACAGCCTTTTCATCTATTCTTCTGAAGGAAAGGAAGAACAAGAGACTGGCTGGCCTCCTAACTGACTACATATGGTGTGTTTGTTTTTTTTTTTTCTCCTTAGGAAAACAAATACAGTGTAAAGCTGATGAATTAGGAAAACAGTAATATTGTCCTGCCCTAGGATGTTGTTATAGTCCAAGATGATCCCACAAGAACTGCAGAAGATCTGTCATAAAAGCATTAACTGCCATTTTAAGTTGCACAGGTTATCAGTACATCCCAAGCAATGAATCTGTCCACAGGGTTATACTTTACAAAGCACCTTAGCAGGACCTTTCCATCTGGAATTATAACTTGAGTAATTATTACTTTGCTCCAAGCCCTATTTCAAGCAGAAGTTTTGTCCACAAAAACGCAAACAGCCCTGTTGTAATTCACTGGTCTCCTCTGGGAAGAGATCCTGAAAGACTGTGAGGAGAAAGTGTAACACTGCGGTGTTTCTGTGCTCTGTGAGTTGTCCTGGCAGTAGCCCACAGCGTAGCTCTCAGAGGAGAGTTTGAAAGAATGCCCTATGATGGTGAGCTATAGTGCCATCTGCATTCTGTGCTTGTATGTACAGGAGGGCTTTTGATAGCAGTGTTTTGGTACATGCTCGCTGTAGCCTGGAGTAACGTGCTGATGCCTGGGAAGCTGAGTGCTGGGGTGTTAGCAATCCAGTATGCAAAAAGTAATATGAGTACTTAGAGACTGGCTTCACTGTTGGTTTTTGTTTATGCTGTGTGCTGACTCCTGTCACTGTGTTCTTGTTTATTCTTCTGCTTGCTCACCTGTGGTTGCTAAACCTCATTTTGCTGTTTTGTCAAGTGTTAGATGTTCTGTATGTTTTCCTCATCCAAGTTCGTTGATAGATCTTTTCCTTTTGTCTGCTTCCAGGGTATTTTTCTGCCTAGCACAGAGCACTGTTCTAGTATCTGAGATAAGTGCGTGGTCCTTCAGCTGGAGGATACCCCAAAAAAGAGAATTAAAAGAAGTAGGCTTCGTAACTTTTTTGCCTCATCAGATTAATTGTGACATTAATGGTACAATGAAGAAATATTGTGCTGTGCTGAAGAAAAAAGCTGTCCTCTAAATACCAAAGAGTGTTATCTGCACTTAGTTGTTGTTATCTAAAAGAAGTAAGAAATGCTGAGCACCATTTAAAAGAGACTACAGCTTTGATACCTATACAGAAACTTTTAGTGTTAAGATTGGCTGCCTCTGTTCTTCCAAAACATCTGCAGTCATGCTTCTTTATGTATTGTCTGTTCTGATTGAGTGCTCCTTCCTGAAGGTTTCCCACCTTCTCTTGCAAGCTCCTCAGTTTATGGGTCCCTTGACAAAGTCAGCACTACATTTAATGCTGTGTTTACTAGGTTTGATGTCTAGTTTATAAAGAAAGAGGAAATGCGTAATCAGAAAATGTATTGTGGTGCTTTTTTTATTATTTCTTTGCAGTGAAGATCTCAGGCGTTGGTTTCTTCAACAAGAAATGGATCTCTTGCGATACCGCTTCAATGAACTGACTGACAATTTAAGGCAGAAATTCCTGGAACATGTTAACTTAGCTTTTGAAGCTGTAAGTATGTTACTTTCTGGATTTGTGTTATATAGCATGTGTCTGATGTTTTTTAAGATTCTCATTAAGATAGTTTTAGTGCTTCTGTTTAAAAAATAAAAAGTGCACTTGTGGCTTTAAAAAAACAACACACAGAACTTCTGAACTTGGAGAATAGTCATACCACAGAAATGAGGTTTAAGTGATGTGATTTTTTGCTGCAGTGAGAGAAGTTCAGTCTGCTTTAGTCAACCAACACTAACTGAAAAATGTGTAATGACAAAAGCAAGTTAACAGTGTCACTCTAGTTCTTTACTAATTTTTGAAAAACCTTAAAAATACCAAATTTATGTAGACAAACAACTGTTGTTTTTGAGATGCTTTAGGGATTTTACAACAGTTCCTGCTGTTACCTACTGCTTTATTTGTCTGAGTGGATTGAAGGAAAATATCTATTACAGTTTCTGCATTAATGATTTTGGTAAAATCCAGCTTTGCCTGTAGCTCTCAGAGTAAACTTAAATTAATAAAAATTAATGTACGATTATCACTACTGAAAAAAAGCCTTCTCTTAGAATACTGCTTAATTAGAAGAACTTAAGTATTCTAAAATGTGACACTGACATGCATTCTATGTTACTGGATTGAAAGATCTGGCACTGGTGCAAGTTGATGATGAAAGATGACTTGTGCAGTGTTGAGAATGAATTTGTCTAGCTAAACCGTAACACGTGGGCTTTCCTGTGTCTTAGAGAGACTATTAGAGATGTCATTCTGTGGTTCAACAGAGCTTTCAGCGAATGGTGTGTTTGCGGAGCTCTATTTCTGCTGCTTATTCCCTGGTCCCATATTGTCCTCTCACAGCTTCAGCACTCAGGCTTTTGAGAATAAATTAATGTTTGCAGTTTGCTGGAAATAGCTAGGAGTATGGCTTGGTTCTGTGCTATTGAATGTGCCTTCAATATGTCAGAATGATTAAGAAGGTATTATTTTCTTATGCCTATTGAGGCAACAAAGCATCATTTCATTGAAAATCTACTTCCCTGCTTCTGCTCTTTTTCCCTCTTCCAATTGTGGTGGGAATTTAAGCAAAACCAATCCCTCCTTGCACTATCGTGTATAAAATATTTGAATATTACTAAGGAATTCCGTACATATCTGAAATAGGTCTAAACTGTATACTGATATGTAGGGGCCACTAAAAAATAAGGCCACTGTGAAAGCAGTATTCTTTTTCTCAGTATTGTATTTGTAAAAGTCTTTAAAAGGGAAAGGAAGAGGAACTGTGCTGTTCATACTTCTCTGTAAGAAATTGCAATGTTTTCGTGCCTTAATGTGCATAAACCAAGATGGAAATCAAACTTTGTGTTCCGCCCGTTAGAAAAGGGAATGATCTCCAGCAAAAGGAAATAGGTTCTGATATTACAATCCAGTTTCTGTATTGGTAAACTGATAAGAATTCTCCTATTGGATTTTAATTGTTTAAGATGTCCTAAGAAAATTAGTTAAATTTCTTTAAAGAGAAGACATGTGTCTTGTGTTTTCTAGATAATGTTTCTGCATTTCACAACTGTGATCTGAGATAGGCCAGATCTGCTGAATTTCAGACCTCGGTGTAGCCTGGCGTAGCTATGTCTCCAGTTAACAATTCTAAGAACCCCTGTAAGAAGTGATTCTCAGTATTGAATAAAGCAACCAGTCAGCTTTTTTGTGGAGAGGGGGAATAAGTGAATTGTCTTGTACAGTTTTGTCACAGTAGTCTTAATTTACAGCAACCACAAAGTGAAGCTAAACACTGAGAATTCAGTAACTGTCACTTCGCTCCTTTTCATGTTTGCTTACGTGCATGGGAAAGTGGGATGGGTATTCCTAGAGTTTTTTGCAGAGGTTTTGCAGACTAATTCATGAGGTTTTGTAAATTATGGATTGAGAATTATTGCTTTATATTGCTATATAGTTACGTAAATGCCAGTGGTGTTTTCTTTAAGCATGGATATGTTAGGATGAATAAGAAGAGGTTGCCAGGTTGCTTATGGCAAGAGCTGAGGTTGTGCCCAAGAGTACAGACTGATGAGGTTTATTTGGAATTTTACTCTTGTTACTTCTCAGTTTGAAAAACTCAATGGTCTTGCCTTCTGAGAGGATGTATTAAACATCTCGGACGATAACTTGCTTCAGCTTTTGATTTTTGGCCATGGTTTGGGTGAGGGGTGAAGCTATTTTCCTCTTTCAATTAAAGCATTCTGTGTAGTGTCAGGAGTGTTGGGCTCTTAATCAGAATACAAAACCACAACTTCTTTGGCAGAAGAAAATGTTTTAATGCAGTGCTGTTTTGCTTGCAAAATAGTACATAAATAATACAGGCTAGTGTATTTCATAGTATCTGGGAGTAGCTGTCTTGGTTCATTTCCATCACTTATTGTCTAATGCAATACCAACAGTTTTAAACTGTTTTAAACGGAGTCATTTCTCTTGATGTTACCTGTTCCCTGGGAAAATGGCAGTTTGAATAGGATTTGCTTCATGTTAGTTAAAATCCTGCTGTCTTGCAAAAAGGATCTAGTAGTTCCGCTTTAGAACATTGGACTTAGAAAGCTTAGCAAATGTTCCTGTATTCAGTAATTCTGCAGGTCTCTCTTTCAGTGAAGCTTATATGACGCTTTAGTTTCTGGACCTCGTTCTGTAATCTTATCTGTCATGACTTTTTAGTGATACTTCACAGATGGCTTGCTGTCAAGTGTCCACTAACTTTTGGGGAAATGCTTAAGGGAGAAGAGACAGGAAGACTGGATAATGCACATCTTATTGTTGGACAGAAATACTCTTGCCTCAAAACTAAGCTTACTTATTTTTAATAAAAGCCACACATGGATGTGTTTACTCTCTCCTTTTTTACCTGGTTGTATAAGTTAGTGTTATTTTAGTGTTATGTGGCTTGTCAGCCTTTGAATATGTTCCGATGTGAGAGTTTCCTGCTTTTGATTTTTCCTTGTCCTGAAAGGAGAGGATACATTGACTTTCTTGACACTTTAATATGGGGCATTCAATATTAGAAGAAGATTCTGCTGTATAATTGACTCTTTAGTGAACGAGAAATACTTGCTAATCTGTTCCCTGGTTCTAGAGCTTGCTTATTTTTAATCTATAGATAAATAATCTATTTATCTAAATCAGGAGTATTTTCCCCTGATATGTTGAATGGTTTTCTATCACGGTAGCAGGAGAATCATGGAATGGTTCTGAAGGTGTTTCAGAACGTTTTCAGTGTATTCAACATTTCATGTACTTTAAAAAAAAAAAAAAGGTTTTTAAGGGACAGTGCTGTCATCATCCAGAGAAATACTAAAGCTTTTTGTGTCTGGTATGTAATTTTCAGCTCTCAAGGCACATTAAATAGTCTGTGTGCAAAGTCAGTCACACAGGGAGCCCAGGAAATCCTTCAGCAGCACTCAAGAAGTAAATGCTGACATTTAAGGTGACAGAGCCCATCTAAGAGAATATGCAAACACAGGTGTGCAGTTGAGATTTACATTAATTTAGGATATTAAAGCATTAAAATCTTACTATAAATGAGTAATTACAGCAATGATGCCTGACAGTTTCTGGCAGTAAAAGCCACTAATATAGATTTTAAAGATATTTAAAGGGAAATAGATAGTGAATATTTTAAATAATATGGTCATTGAAGAAAATATTTTAACCTCAAAGTAAGTTCTTCATTATATGGAGGAATTATATAAATTAAATGGTTTTACAGGTAAGTGACACATGGGCTTTAACTAGAAAGTTTTTTTTCTTTCTTGCCACAAGCTATGGGCATCTGATGTTTTCCTTTAAGTTAGGAGTGCCTGATTTTATTTCTGCCGGCTGGATTGTGATACAAGACTTGTTTTGGAGTCAGCTGACGTGCCCAAGCCCCATTTTTGCCATGTAGCTTTATCAGTGAGATTGGTTGTCTGTGTGGTTTTCCATATGCCCTGCTACGTATGCACCCCCTCATTCGTCCCCCTGTTCCTACCCCAACCTTGTCACTTGTCCTTTTCCCTTTCTTCTTGTAGCTGGTTGTGCATGCCCATATCAGAAGTCTTTGATAAATGACCATACTTACGCTTTTTTGTTGTTATAGTGCTTTTAGACCTTCATAGTGTGAGATAAATCCTAGGTTATCAATTTGGTGTTCTGTTAGCCTTTTTGACATAATCAGAATATTTATTGCAACTGCCGCAAGTTACTGAAAAGCTTGAAATGCGTCTAAGTTTGAGGGAAAACTGCAAGATATCTAGGTCACTGGTGTTTCTAGAAACCCCTGAATTAAGGTGTTGAGCTTCGTATTGTTCATGTATATGGTCTTACAGGACCTAACACTGGGTAAGCACTTAATCATGATGATGATAATAAACTGAAGCCATAAAAATAGAGTAAATGTATTCTTTCTTTCACTTTGTATGCTGTTTATCTTGCCCTTCAAGGCTGTGTCTATGTATGTCATTGCACAGTAACTCCCAGATCTTAGGCTGGTTATTTGCATTCTTCTGAAATGTAAATAGGCACCTCTAATATATTCTGCTTCTTTCAGCAGTTATTTTAAGATATTTTAGAAAAGTGAGGAGAGTATTCTCTTTAGAGTTTTATTTACACTTTTTTGTCTTCTAATATATGGCAACTTGTGCTTTATAGCATTAAAGGAGAAACTGGGTAAGAAGTTACCTATTCATACTGGTATCTTAGCTGTGCTCAATGGTTGGAAGTGGAGTCCCCTGGATGGGCAACTAACATGCCAGTTACTGTAAATTAGTATTTGGAGTAATGTTTCCTTAAAAGGGAACTCTACTAGCAGAAGTCTAAATTAGCTTTCTTTTAATTCCATGTGAGTTTAATTTACGTATTAATTTCTGTAATTATTAACACTTCCTATTTTCCATGAATTTGACTTTTTCTTCAGCTGTTGCTCAATCCTTCTGTTCCCTAAAATGACAATGAACAGAACTTTCCTCTTCATTGCCTTTTCATAGAACCTTTTGTATAGGTACTGTCCCTTATCTAATTCATTTTCAGACAACTGCCACATTTTATGGGACCTTTAACTTCTAATGCCTGGAATAGGTCTGCTGTATTCATTTTGCTGTTCTCTATTGTTTCTCAAATCAGTCTCGTCCTCCTCTTCCTGCCACAAAGTAACCCTCTGTAACTTACCCATCTCAGCGTCTTGCATTCCTGCTTCCTGTGTACAAATCCCAGCAAAAGCAATGCCTAATTTTGCTCTTAAATTATGGGAGATTCTTCCATACCATAGTCTGCTTTGGTGAAACTGATAATGCACTTAAGCTGTTCATAATCTTTCTTTTGACAGGATTTAGATTTTGAAGAAAATGTAACAATTCGCTGTCTGTCTTCAAGTAATGAGCTCTCCTGCCAATATTGTATTCAATATTTGATCACTAAATTAACTGCACGTAGCATTTTTAATGCTTGCTTTTCCTTTGTCCAAACAGCTTCAAGTCTTTCTGGTGTTTCTCGTCTACTGCTTTTTCTTCCACTACTGAAATTACTTTCTAGTCTACGCAGTCATGCTTCTCCTCTCTCATTGTGTATGGCTATGGATATTTTGAGTATTTTCTTTTAATGTACCCTTTCTGTGTTCTGTTTCTGTGGTGAGGGCAACAGGATTCAGTTCTTCAGTGTTTCGTCTTTTTTGTGTATGTGTGGTATCACTGTTACTATGGTCTCAACCCTTACCTGATAGTTAAAAATACTTTTTTGCTACTAGCTCTTTGTTTTCAGATAGTTTTGTCTTTCCCACTTTCTCTTTTGGATCTCCTCCGAGCTTATGCTTAGTGTAGCAAAGCTGTACTTTTCCTTAGAACACCATTTACTTCTTGGCACTGTCAGAAGTATCTCCTTTGAAGCCCTCAGTCTGAGTTTCAGTCTCTTGTCAGCTTTGCCTTGCATAATTTTAACTGTCTGAGGCCTACCACTTGTTCTTAGACATCAAATGAAAGATCTGTCCTTTCAGCATCTGCAGCTGAAGGTCCCTGTAGGTCGGTGATATGTGTTCTGTTGGTTTGGGAGATCCAGTGAACTTCTGGCTCCTTTCCACTTGGTTCATGTGAAAGCTTGCCGTGAAACTTGTTCGTTGCAACCAGTCAGGCTTTGTCTCTCTCTGGGGACTGTTTAAGGGTCTATCTTCTGTTCACATGGACCAAAATGTTCTGTAGTTGCTTTCAAAACACAATGTATTTCTTCTGGTTTTGCCTTTGACTCTTTCAGTAGCACTTTGGAGATGGCAGTTGTTTCATTTGCCCTGTGCATGAAAACTTCACAGCTTTGCTTGCTGAATCCCCAGCACCTGAGACATTCATGTCTCTATGGTGGCCATCATTCTGCTGCTTTCCTTATAACTTTTTTTCCTAATGTCAGACCTAACTCTGCCTTTCGGTAATGTAAGTCTATTTCTTCTTATTCGACCCACTAATTGAGAAAGGTGTGGGTTTTCTTTCTTCCTCTTTGTATTTGCCTTCTACATATAAGATGACTCTAATTATGCTTCCTTATTGTTTTATTCTTTTAGCCTTTCTTTGTATGTGGTGGCTTGTCATTTCTTTGGGTGTCCTTTGCCATTTTTTAGTGGGGCAACATCTTGTTTTCAGTGCAGTGTCAGCTGTTCAGATTATTCCAGCTGAACTGTTACCGATTCTAAGATGACAAGGAGATTAAATTCATGTGTTCTTCACATTCCACACCCCACCACTCTGACCTCCCCCGCCCCCCCCCCCCGAAATAGTGTGACGTGAGGTAGTGATACCCAAGCTGGAGATGGGGAGGTCGCACAACTGCTTTTCTCTGCGCGCCTGATGAGTCAGCTCTTCCTCTGTTTGTACAGAACTGGCTCAGATGTAGAACCTTGAAGCATCTCTGCTGAAATTCAACCTTCAGTTTTGGACCAGGTTTGCTCATCTGATCCCATTCTCTAGAGACCTTGCAGTGTCCCCAGCCTTAAGGCATTTAAATATGTAGTCTTCTCCTATTTTAATATGCAGGTTAGCAACTAAAATCTTACATTTTAGTTTAAAATTAAAAAATTGTGGGACTTAGCTTAATATGTCATTCTGTTTTTGAGTTAAGTTCTTCCATGTGTAGGTTTTCCAGTTGGTTTTGCACCCAGGTTATGGGAGATTCAGTGGAACTGTTTGGTCATTTGCTCACGAAAATATCTTATGAGAGTGACTTTTAGGGCTTTTGACACAATGTGACATCTACCTTTTTTCCCTGTCCCTGAGGTCTGTTGCACTGTCGTAAAGGCAGTGAGATTGGCTTAACACAATTTTCAGATCCACATGGGCTGTTACTTGTCTCCTATGTTTTTTCCCAAGTGCTATCAGATGCTTTGATTTGTTGCTGTACGTTTCCAGGAATTTAACTTGATATACTGCAGTGTGGAGTGGAATAGAATGTAAAGTCTTAGCCTAAATTTATTTTTCAGTGATGTTCTGGTCATCATCTTGGCTGTTCTGATTCCCTATGACCCTTCCTTCATCTTATCTTCAGACTGTTTTTTCTTTGAAATAGACATATTTTCCCCTTGTTGCTTCAACAAGAAATGGAAATTAATAGTTATTATCATGGTTTTATCTGTGGTATAAGGATGATGTATAACTGAATTTAGATTCCCTGCAATGCTTCTGTTCTGTGTTTCTTCTGCACACTGCAGAAACATAATAAACTTCAAAGTGTAGTGTATTTGTTCGTGAATACATCTTTCTGTGTTGCTGTTTCCTCTCCACAGAGCACAAAAAATCCTGTTCAAATTATCTTAGAACTTCTTTACCTCCAAAAAGCCTCTTGAAATAGAAAAAACATGACTTTTTTATAACTTCTAGTTTAGATGCCTTATTTTTGGGTAACTACCAGTTGGTGCAAATTAACCATCTTAATTTTTTTAATGCTGTTATAAAACACGTTTATTTTAATAAAATGCTTTGGATCATAGTAGTAGGGAAGGAACAGCAGATGGGAATAGTCAGTTGGGGGAGCTAACGCTCTGTAGTGCATCTGCCAGCATTTGAGAGGAAAGAATAAGAACTGCAAAATAAAAGGAAAGAGCAAAATGCATTAGTGTTACAGTTAATTTTTTCCACAGTAGCTCTTTAATGTTGTAGTTGAAGTGCTTTTTTAGCAGCTTTAAGCAGGAGAAATTAAACTTCTTTAATTTCCATTTTTATGATCAGAGCACTCCTGTGAGAGACTTTCTGATATCGCTATTCTGCTTTCTTCAAAAGCATTTGTCTCAGTAGTGGGCAGTTGTATAAATATTTGTAGTTTAGCTTCTTGAAAAATGTTTTATGGCTGTGTTTATTGGATATGTAAGATCTTAAAGTCAGATTTGGATTAATGAAAGTGAAACTAGTTGGTGTCCTTAGTAAGGATAGATATAGGCGAAATAAGATACTCGGTATCATGTCTAGCTACTAAAAGGCAGTGACTATAATTATACATTTTGGTACCAGGGGCATATACCAAACTGTTCTTCTGATTAGGTTTATGGCTTTGCTTTTCAGAGGCATAAAATAATATTTTTTCCTTTCTCAAACAAATTTGGGAAAAATGCTTGAAAGTGGGAGCTGTCCAGAGCCGAATTTTACTGTGTAGAAACTTATACCAGCCTGAAACAGTAACTATGTCCAAGTAGGCTGCAGTGTGAATTTGGGAAGGAAATGGTTCTGAATTTTACCTTTGTTTCCTGCTACTTGAGTCTTACATTTGTCCCTTTGCTTGAAAACCAATGCTGCTTGTCTTACAGGTGACAGCAAAGGTCAGAAATGATGCATGTCTAAGTAGGAAATAGTACCTTATTGCCAAAGTAAGCTAAAAATATCTATTCTGTCACTTAGCTCCATGCTGAAAGGCATAATAGAAATAAAATTGTATGTGGAAAGGCTTAGGAGTAGAGTTTTTTTGAATACCAGAGTTTGGTAAATAAGACAGTGAAACATATACCATTAACACTTCAAAAAACGTAACTGGTTAGTCTCATCCTAAAGTACTTAATTTCGAAGGAAGTAATACATTTCTCAGTTCAGTCATTCACATTTCAGAAAATAGATTTAAGTGAAACCAAGTGGTGGCTGTGTCACAGAATTGACTGTTCCTTTTTTAGAATTGTTTTTTGTTCCAGATAAGAAAAAAACCCACATTGATATCTAGATTTATGGCTACCTCTTGGAGTGGACCGTAGTTATGTATTGGGGGAAGAAAATCCTGGGGAGACTTCTTTCTTCAAAAGTGTTAGCAGTGTGGGAATCCAGTTCAACCAGTATGTAATACTTTTTAGGCCATTGTACTGCAGACCGAGGGTTTGGTAGGCCAACTGGCAGGTCTGTTTGTGAAGTAAGGTCTTTTGCAAAGCAGTCTGACTGACTGTCTGGAACCCAAAACAATTGGGTTAATTGCAAAGCCGCCTGAGTATTCTAGTGAGCTGACATTGTGAGGGATGAGTGGATGGGGTGAGGCTTGATTTAAAACATTTAGGCTTAAAATGAATTGTGGTGTTCTCTTACAGACTTTTTTAACAAAGCTGAATTCACAGGAGAATGTAAAGACATCTCTTAAATCTGAGGGAGGAGTGATGGCTGGAAGGAGGGGAGAACATGCACTTGCAATTTGTTAAATTTTTTTTTATTGTTATGTGCTGGCAGGATGGATGGGGAGGGGTCTTTATTTACCCTTCTCTAATGGATCTTTAAACTATGAGTGTGCCTTTATTAGTCATGGAGAAAACTAGCACTTTGCTGCAGTAATTCTAGTTGCATTTATTTATTTGCACATATGGTGTTGGTGATGTTCTATAAAATTGTGGAATTAAGTAATAAATGTGATTGAAGAATATATAGCTACTGGGGATGTCCCTTTTCACCTTCATAAACATAATGAACAACAGTTTGTAAATTATGCAAAATGCTAATTAAAAGTTTTAATTTGGTAATCATCTCTTGGTTTGATTAGAAACAGATGCTGATTATCTGCAGAAATCTAAATGGACACTTAGAAGATAGCTTTTATTGCTTAAAATTGATGTGTGAAACTAAAGCTAATCTAAACCATAAACTGTACACTTACTTGTGCCCCCTCTAGTGCACTAGAGCACTGTGATTCTTGTTAAATAGCTTTGTGCGGTTCATCACTTGAATTAAATAGGACCTTTAGAGTCCAGCGTGAGGGTGAATCCTACTGTACTGGGTACCACACACACTCTGGTTTGAAGTACTTTCTCTTCCTGCTTTGAAAAAGTTACATGCTTTGAAATAAAAGTTGAAAAAAAGGCTGCAATAAAAATGAGATGGTGAATAAAAACATTCTTCCTCCTAATCTAGCTGAGAACAGCCAGGCAACACTTAGAATGTGGTCTGAATACTGAGGGAGGTGTTCTGCTTTAACCCTGGATTTCTAAAGCAATAGGAGATGGCAGCTGTACCAGAAACGTGGTGGAGAATAGGTATCTCTGACACCAGGTTCTTCAGCTTATGATAGAAAATGTGGGAAGAGTATCCTACCCATGCTAGCTGTGTGAGAATGTGCTCTAGTGGTTGGTGATTGGCCGGGTGGCACTTGACTGCCATTTGTCTAACGGCTTGGAAATGATGAAAGAACAGTGAGTCATAACCTGATCCTTGTAGATCCTCAGTTCTTAGCCATCGGCAGTTTTGGATTCCTGGAAGAAACTTGGTATAGAAAAGGAGAATGGAGTCATCAAGTGTCCTCTCTTTTTCTATAAATATTTTAGACTCTCTTTTTGGGCATAAGGGAAGAGAAAATTGGGAAATCAATAGTGTATTTTTAAAAAAGATATCCGTATGTTATTTAAATAGAAAGTAAATTTTTGTATAATCAAGGTGTTAAGTTCTTTTGTAGGGGTTGAGGTAAAGAATGTTTTCAAAATGAATTTATTCTTCGCATAGCAGTGACTGCAGTAACTTTGGAGATGTGTATGTTGTTCCTGAGCACAACAGCATAAAAGCTGATAGGATAGTTTGTGCAGGATGTAATTACACCGCAAGTAGAATTTACTAGCTGCTGTTTTGGACATAAGCTTCATAAAATGGTCTGTAAGCACTGAAATACTCTTCCCTGCTAATCCTGTTATTGAGTCTAGAGAGATGTTTGGTAACAAGTTTCTGTAAAATGGAGTCTGTTAGCATCCGGATTTGTAAATGGGAGAAAACTTAATGCTGTGTATCTCGTAAGGATCTGCCGTTAGCTCTTCAATCATCGGCGACCCTAATATGTGTGTGGTGATGTTTCTAGAATAAGGTGTAGTAATTGTTTTGTTCAGCTTTCCTTTTCATGGTTGTAGGGAAATATTTGTCAGGAATGTAGAAAACTGCACCTGTGTCACTGAGTTGCTCTGTGATTACGGTAACGGTGAGTTAGCTGCGTAGTTGAGGAAGATCCAGAAGATGTCCTTTCTGTGCTCACTCCTGACTTAAAAAAAAGCCCAAACAACATTTCAGTCAATGGAGAAGAATACGTAATTATCCCAAGCGCAGCCCTTTATGTCCTTAGGAATGCCAGTAACCTGAACTTCAGCTAAAGTAGTAAGTTGTAATACCATGGGAAATACAAATTTCTTCTTAGTTCATTTGTGCCTAGCCAAAATTGAATTGATAGCTTTTAAGAAACATTGTAAGCAGGTTTGTGAACAACAGTTCTATGAGTCTGGAAGGTTTCATTTGAGGCTTTTAATGCTCTTAATTCATGGGACAGCTGGGAATGAAGTCCGTTCCTAATCAAGCTAGTATTCATTAACCAGTTGAATACACTTTAAATTTGTACTCTTTAATGACATCTAGTTTAATACTTTTGTATTCTAGTTCTAGCTTAGTTTGTACTATGGCTGTGTGGCGATGGAGGAGAATGACTAGGAAATGACTGTTTTGTTTGATACCTAGAAGTGCAATACAATGTGGTATTAAGGGACTGAAGCCACCTCTTTTTGAGAAGGGTTTTGTGCCATTGGACTACTGGCTGCTAAGTGACTGAAAGCAAGTTTTAAATAGTTCACTTTCTGAGGACACCAGTGATGCGTGCACGTAAATATCTGAATCTGAGCCTTGGACAGGGAAAGGATTCGTGCACTGAATTCTTGTTTCCAAGCCTTCCGGTAAGGAACAGCAAAATTAAGTAGTTGTGCATGTATAGTAGTATAATGTGTGCCTGCATCTTTATCTCTTCATTAAAACAGAGTAGGGATATCAGATTTATTTTGAAGTTTTTGGGCTGCCTCGCTGCCAGTGTTTGTTTAACCAAGCCTTACATATTGAATTATTCATATTTTAATCTAAATTTATGTGTCTTTGTGTTTCCAGGACAATTCTGTAATTAAAATTAATGAATAAACTGCACATAGGAAGCAAGAAAACTAGAAATAAGGCCAATTGTCCCAAATCCTTGCTTCCTTCCTTTCCTGTCATGAATTCCCCTTTCATGTCTTGATTTTTCTAATTTTTCTGAGTCTCAGAAACTTACAATGAAGCGTTGAACCGTTTCAAGCTACGATACATGACCCATGGTCAGTGAAAAGGGAGGATCCTATTCCTGGTGTTACTGTTTTTTGCTTGTGCCTTGGACTGACTTGGTGATAAGCAGTTTCAGTTTATTAAACTGGCAAAAAAACTAACGAGGCAAAACTAGTGGATTGTTTTGTGTGGGATGAGTTGAATCAGTTCAGTGTGGAGGATCGGATAAGCACCAAATGACACCCCAGAAAAATCCTGTTGAGATTTTTTTTTTCAAACCTTTCGAACATCACAGTATTTCATTGGGCAAGCATCAGTGAATGCTGTAAAAAGTTAAGCAGTCTGTTTATCTTTCCAATCTTGATTAGAGTCTTAAAACCTGCATTTAATTGTGTCTAATTTTTTACTGATTACCAGAATGTGTTCTTGCAGGTGCCATTTAGAGATGAAATTATTAATTGTACAAACTGTAGTGTTCTTATTAAAATAAAAAAGGCCAAAAAAAAGCTTTCCCAGCTACTGTGAAACAAGAAAAATTGGGATATGTGGTTTCAGGATGATCTGTATACAGGAGGTACAGGCATGACCTAACTGAAAGCTTGAGTCTGAGTTTAGGTTATAAGGAGCTTATTTTCATTGCATGGCATCTTCAGTCAATTTTGCACAATTTTATGTGAAAATGGTGAAATCCTTAATGCCAGTGCAAGGTTATTTTTAATGTTCCAGTCTTTAGGGAGGCAAGTTTTGTTTTTAAATGCATTCTGGAGTCATCTCCCAGCTTTAGTTAGGGGTTAGGGATATCCTTGTTTCTTCTTCCTCTCTCCCCATTAGCTGAAAAGATGAAGGCAATGGGAATTTGGTGAGCAGACAAGGAACACAGTTTTCATAGGGCTGCAGAAGGTTTGCCCAACCTATAAGATACTTGAGGCTCTACATAGTAAATTATTTAGCAGCTTTATAATTATTATTTATAGGAGAAGTATTGTTTTGCAATAATATTTGTGTTTGTTTAAAAAATACAATTTCTGATAAAACTGTGCTTTTGGTAACACTGTCCACAATCCTATCCAAATCTCTAGTCATGGCTCATTAACCTCTTTTTCTGGAGATTTCACCAGGATCGCTTTTACCCCAACATTGTTAAATTTTTTCTAGTGAGATGCAAGAAAATCTAAAATCACTGTGGCTTTACATGTGTACAAGATTGAGGCAGTCAAATTACTAATAAAGAAGGATCTAGACAACTGGTGAAGTTTGGAGTCAGTATAATTACTTTATGTGTATGTTAAAAGATAGAAAAGCCTTGAAAGTAAATGTAACACTGAAAAAAATGATTTTGTTGATGAAAATGAGCTAATTGTTTTTTGAAGAATAAATAAACAAGAAATCTTTGCCTTTCGCGCTTCTCGTTCTCCCCCCAGTATTGCAAGCCTGTCTGTAAAACAATTACTGGACTGTTTTAATGGCTTTCTGTGAAAAAATTATCCTTGGTTTGATTTTTTTTTTGTGAGATATCCTAGAAGAAATAATGCAATTGTAACCACTGTAGCTATGCGATATGTTGTACGGTTTTTATGAGAAGACAGTTTCATCAAGGGTTTGGAATGACGTGGCAGATTGGGCGCTCTTAAGCAATATCTACCGAGAAAGCATAAAAGTGTTACATTTGAAGAATGGAAGTCACTATTCTGGAATTAAATTAAAACTTTGGTCTATACTAGGTGAAAGGCAAGCTTGCAGGCTGATCTGGTGACTTAGATTTCCTGTTTAAATAAGTACAAATCTATCATCCCGAGGGAGTAGCAGGGTTTGGTAGTGCTGTGTGAAATTTGTATATAGTTCCAGCGTGTCATGTTTGAAAAGCAGGAATCTTTCAAAGACTAACAAGAATAAGATTGTTAGAGTATTTTCTAGAAAATGTTTTCTTGTGTCATTTACACAGACATGTTTAATTGTTTTGATACAGCTACTTTGTCAAAGAAAAATTGTTTCCTTACAGGCTGGTTTTCCCTAGAGCATTAGATTTTCAGATGCAGAAATATAAAGCTACTGTGCATTTCCTCTGTCTTCAAAGTTACATTTTTTGCCTTGCTGGCAGCTTTAATATTATTTTTTTAAAGCTGATTTTCCTAAGAGTGTACTACAGATTACACCAAGATGTGGACAGGGTAACCATAAGCCTTCTAGGCATTGCTGCCTTGGCCATTTCATATGCATGTGTCAAATCACTTTCATAGAGGGGATTTGCTGAGCCGCTCCTCCAAGTTGGAAATTAAAGGTCCTTCCTGTAACTTCCAAGAGGAGTGTTTTGTTTCATTTTCTCAGCTTTCACATCCAGTTTATGTAGAGCTGTGTCACCCAGTGTGTTATACTTTGACGTCTGCGTCTGTTTTGGGAGGGTATCCTGTGTTCCTTGACACTTGAAGTGTCTCAGCGACTACTTCCATTATGCTTATCAAGAACATACTGTGCAAATATTTAAGAGCGTTGTGGCACGTAGTTACTAGTTATAATTGCTGGATTACCAGCATGTGTGATCTGTTTTATCGGAGTGGATTATTTATGATTTAAAATGTCTCTTATTTATTACTTTTTTCAGGTTTTAAAATGTGAGCTTAATTATGATTTAAAGCAGAACAAGATGATTTCAAATTTTGGTGGTGTTTTCTGTTGACTGAAACTCTGAAAGGATTTATTGATTAGTGAAATCATTACAGTATGCTAATTTTCAGTGTCGCTTTTCTGCTGTTTGATGCATTACTAAGTAGTCAAAAAGCATAATGTTTATATATCTAAGTATATGCAGTATTTAAGTTTTTATATTAGGAAGTGTAGCATTGTCCATGATTTTTCAAGCTAGAAATCTTGGCTTAAATACTTTTAAGTTTTTAAATTAGAGCATTGCTGTGTAACTTACCTGTTTCAAGAACTGGAAAAGCACTAACATGTAGAGAACAAGAAGTGTAACTTTGTTTTTGCTTCTCAAAAAAAAGAGGAGATACGTCCATGAATATCAGATGATATGTGCGTTTTTTTAAAGTCTGCGTTTAAAAATGAGCTGAAACTGGTGGTGGTGTTAAAAATCTGGCAAAGTTGTTTACGTCCTTACTAATTGCCATTGAATCATTATGCTTTGTTTTAACTCCATACAGTAAATCTAAATATGAGCAGGGATTGTCACAAGTTTTATTTTGCAGAAGTTGACTTTTAAAAAGTACTTTATAGATCTTGTGTTAATGTTTAAAATCATTATATTTTAAAATCTTCAGTATTGCTTCAGAAGGAAGTTCATTTAACAATGTTGGCCAATAGCGTTTTGCTGGTTTCTGCTTAATTATTAGTGATCGCTTGCTGAATATGTAATTCTTTTTCCCTTATCAGCTAAAGCAGTGATATATTTACAGATTAAGTAGTCTTTTAGCTCATGTTAATTAATGAAAGAGCCTTATTCTAAAGTATTTCAGCAGTTTTAAAACAAGCTCTTAATTTTAGATTAGTGAAGACCTGAAGAACGAATTGGCAAATGAGCTGCATGCATCGACCCCTGGCCTCACTATGACTAAAGTAAAAGAACAAATGTACTATAAGGTAAGTAAAAATTGTCAAGTTCTACAAATTTGCATTCATGCTTTTTTCAGTTAAATTTGGAGTTACTACTATTGCTACCAGTAAAATTAACTGACACTAATGAGAGTTCCTCTTTTTCATGTCAGTATAAGGGTAGAGGGAGGGACTGGGAGAATGGAGTTTTAAACTGCTGTTAGTGTCTTCTGTCCTCTTCTGCATCTCTTCTCTTTCGCCACAAAAATGGTCTTAAGTTTTAATGTTTTCCAGATAAATGATGTAACTTGCCTGGCTGGAGACTTTCTCAAACATCTGTTGCTGAAAATAGGTTTGGTCTGATTGTACTAGTCTGAAATTCTTTTTGCGAGCGAGGGGAGGGGAAAGACGTGTCTAATGGATCCCACTGATGCTTATTTGGAGTGAAGTTGGTTGAGTTCCAGGGCTGTTTCCAACAGCTTTTATATGTAGCTTACATGCATCAGATATTTCAAGATGTCTGAAACAGAAGGCTAACAGAAATCAGTTTTCAAATATCAAATCAGTAGTTGATGCAAAGCTACTTAATTGGGCGAACTGAAGTTTGCATCTATGACTAGCTGATTTTGCCTAGTTGCATGACTTTATGTAAGTAAACAGTATTTCTCCACCAAAATAATGATCAGCTATTCCAAAGTCAACATGTAATTTCATGATCTTTGTGTTTTACCTGGATGGAGCTTTGTTAAAAGACAGAGAATGACTTAAACCTTTACTGGTCCATCTGGAATCTTTAGGTTGTAAACGTTATTACTGCATTGTTTTGCTTGTTACACAATGTGGGTGGTTCTTCTTTCTCAGGTTGGACTTGCAGATGCTGTGGATCTGTTTAGAGCCAGAAGAGTGTTTATTAAAGATGGCTTTGCATATGTGCCACTTAAGGAGATTGATGCGATTGTTTTGAATAACTATAGAACAAAGTTATCTAAAGCACTGGCGGTAAGTCTGATAAGGTCTGATTTTTTGATTTTTTTTCTTTACAACTTTTGGTGCATGGTTTAGTGACACACTTGGACAGTAGCCTTTTGGATTTTTAATCTGCTTTTTATCTGGTTCTATCTGGAGAATACCAGAAACCCTGTCAAAAGTGCTGACAGCACTAAAAAAAAGTTCATTATGAGCTGAGAGTTCATTAATTTTAAATGGAATTCAGCATGTGATGTGCATTGTAAAGAAATTTCTGCTAGGGGATTTTTAAATTGTTTCCCACATAGAGTAATGTGACTTTTCATTCAAAATGTTAGCCCCATACACACAACTGTTTTTTCTCTTGATATCAATCTTTTCTCCAACAACTTTTTCCAACAGATTTTTGTTGAAATAAGTAAAATGGTGGTTTGTGGTTTTTTTTTTTTGTTGCTAATGAGAACTGAAATGTGGGTAAGTCAGAGCACGTCAGGCAAAAATAAAGTCTTCATTGCATGAATGTTTGAGGTATGAAATCTAGCTGGGACACCTATGGCAAATACTGTATGTGAGTGCTCTGTTAGTAATTTGCTGATAAGTTTAGGAATTGCTAGTTTTACAATATTGGACTCTTCACAGGGTTTAAAAGTTGGTGGTCATGTATCATGCACAGCATTTGAGTCCTGGAAAATACTATGTTAAATAATATGCAGGCAGTTTGGATTGCTTTTGAAAAACGTTTTCAAAGCTTGATGTTGCTATGTCGCGTTAGTATCAAGGTTGACCATGAGTGTTTAGTAAACAAACAGTGTAAAGTAAAAATGTATTTCTTTAAGAAGCTGCCAGTATGCTAATTTTCTAATTTGTTAATTTTCAATACAACTGGAGTCTGTGGTACTATTTATTGTGCTGTGAAAATGGTGGTACTCTTATGTGCACATTTCCATTAGAGCTCTTTAATACAACTACAGCTAGAGACATCCTTAATTCAGTTGATGCACAGTGTTCTTGTGGAAAGCTCCCACTTGTGTGGGATTTAAAAACAATGAATGTATTCTGTAGAAATGTGGCTAAGTACACAGGTTATCTGCATCGATTTAAAATACTTTTGAGAAGCTTCTTGGACTTCTGTTGTGTGAGTAGCTGAGGAGAAGTCTGAAAAACAGAGGAACTGTAATGAGTAGCCTACCTGACTTTTCAGTTTGAGGATGAATGTGTGACTTTTTCTTACAAGCACACACTATTTTGTATATAATTAATTCAACTCAGATTACTTTGTTAAAGCTGATAGCTGCTTTATAGTAAAAAAGTACTTCTTTATCCTCCATAATCATGATTTAGAAATTTTAATACTCATGAGCTTTGAAAACTATCTTCTGTAGAACTGCTGTGTTTTATGTTATTGCAGTATTTCAGGTTTGCATTAGTTTTTACGTTTAATATGTTTTGTTTGTTAAAGTTCACTGTATTTTCAGAGTAAGGAATAAAACAAGATTAGTGATTTCTGCTGTATTCTGAAGTTTTGGGCTTTTGATTACTAGTTTAGTTTGCAAAACCACATTTGATAAGCTGTTTCAGCTAAAATTAGCCAGCACAGTGCACTGCTGAGAGATGCTAGGAATATTATTCAACTGAGTCTTTTGGAAATGAAGGCAAAAAATCCAGCATGTTCTAGAGAGGTCAATCTAACATTGTTCTGTTATACCAAACAGAGGCATAATTGGAGTGTGACACTTGGTAGCTGGATAATTAGTGTAGTTTTCACTGGAACAATACTATAATAATCAATTATATTTCAGTGAAACTATAAGAATACACTTTTAAAGAAAATATTGTACATAAGGAATCTTTTTAAAATTTAAAGATGATAACGGTTGCTGTTCCACACCTTACAAATTAGGAGGATAAAGGAGGCCCAAAGGAGGGCTACAAAAATGATCCGAGGGCTGGAGCACCTCTCCTATGAGGACAGGCTGAGAGAGCTGGGCTTGTTCAGCCTGGAGAAGAGAAGGCTGCGGGGAGACCTGATTGCAGCCTTTCAGTACTTAAAGGGAGCCTATAGGAAAGATGGGGACAATCTTTTTAGTAGAGACAGCAGTGACAGGACGAGGGGTAATGGTTTTAAACTAAAACAAGGTAGGTTTAGGCTAGATATAAGGAAGAAATTCTTTACAGTGAGGGTGGTGAAACACTGGAACGGGTTGCCCAGAGAGGTAGTGGAGGCCCCATCCCTGGAAACATTCAAGACCAGGTTGAACAGGGCTCTGAGCAACCTGATCTAGTTAGTGGTGTCCCTGCTCGCTGCGGGGGGGTTGGACTAGATGACCTCTAGGTGTCGCTTCCGACCCAAACTTTCTATGATTTTATTATTCTATGATAATCTTTAGCAAAATGCCCTTTTTTCCTCAGCCTTATCTGGACCGAAGAGGCACATTTCAATAGAAGTTAGGATACAGTGGTACACTTCCAGTATTGTCTGTTGTTGTTGAAGTAATATCTGATCTGGGCTGAAGTTCTGCAAATACAGCTGGTTTAGTATTGCTTGGTAATGCTTTTGGATGTTTGTGTGTGTCTGCAGCAAAGGAGAGATCAGTTGAGAAATGTGCTGAATTTCAGGCACTAGGGTGGTATAGAGGTATTCATGACTGTGCACGGAAGTCTTGCATCATGGCCAGACTTAATTAAGAAGTAATAGAGCCTTAAACAGTGTCACAGATTTGTTGTTTAATTTGTCTCTTAATGAGTATATTTGATAATGTTACTACTTCGGTAAGCATTGCTTACGTGTGCTTTTGGGAGTATGTTTTAGTGTTTTTGCAGCATCTGGCTATTTACGCTTTGTTCTTGGCACTTTCTGGTGGACAATCCTTGTTTTATTAGAATTTAAGGATTAAAGATCTTAATTGTGTGATAATCCAAATGAGGCTTGAATGCTATTTCTAAAGAAGCGGTTTGTATCTTCACAGGGCTGTAAAATTAAGCTAGAAGTTTGTATATTCTATGGGGTAGTTTAACTTTGGCCAACATTTCTGGCTTTGACAGTCTTACCAGCTCCTAAGGGACACAACAACCTGAATGTAGATAGTGGAAAGACGGTGGCTCAATTTTGCCAATGGCTCTATTTTGTCCATGATGTTAAAGCAGCATAGTTTTCCAGGAGAGGGCTGTTTGTGTGGTGCTGTTGATTATTCGTACTGCAATGTGTGTTTTGCCTCTTGGAGGTTGTTTGGTGCTACTCCAGCCAGTTACGTGCACGGGTTTTTGGAAGGAGTTACCCCTACGCAGGAATGATTTCATGGTGAAGGCCTGCCCTGTCTTTTCCAAGGTGCTCTGTTACGCTTTATGGGAGCTTGCTTGTGCTACAGCTACTCTTCCCAGGTCTCCGAAGCATGGAGTAGTTTGGGTGGTCGCCTAGCCTTGCTACGTGGCTCACTACGTTGCAGGCTTGTGTTGCCACCATCCTGCATGTTACAGGGTGATTCCAGCTGGGATCGTAAGGGAGGACGATAATGAAAATGGATTGATGTGTTCGTACTGAGCTTTGAGAGAGCAGTGAATAATTCATAGTGCTGACTTTTAAAAATTAAAAGTTTTATGTTACCACTGGCACAAATTCAGTTTAGTCAGAGTTATGTTTTAAATGCTTACTAGTCAAGCCCACAAAGTGGTCATATGTTTTGTTTCATCCTTTAAAAATCTTCCTTGACGTCTTGACTGTGTGGCTGTTCCTTGAGGCTCAGTAACAGGGGGAGTTAATACTATTCAAGCCTTCTTGGCAATTGCAAATGCAGCTGAAGAAGTTCATTTTATGTGCAAAATCAATACTGCAAGGACCTTCTTTCTGTATTCTCTGACCTGCTTGATAGTAAATAATTTTCTTTGTGCCACTAATGATAATTAAGCTGTAGAAAGCCTAAACATTTTCTATAGCTCATGTAAGTTGTAATATTAGCTCTACAATTATTTTATAACTTAAAGCAAGCTTTTATTAATTCAAATTGCATTATATTTTATTCATGAGGGCTTTGCTGTATTTATGCTAATACACAAATATTTCTGCAATAATGCTGTGCTGCATTTGTGTAATTTCAGTTATGGCCATGTAGTGAATTTAGGTTGTGAAATTATTGGGAGTATTGGATCTCCTTTTTTGAGGATAGTTGTTTTAGTTTTTGATTTCTTGAAATCGGAAGATTCGACTTAGTGTTGCGGTTCAGACCTGTAGTCTCGTATCGGAGCTGTGTTACACTCGGTTCTGCACGAAGGAGGATTGCTCCGGAGAAATCTGAAATGGGACAGAAAGGGGAAAGGAGAGAAGAGGCTGCCGAATCGTTGGCTGGGACTTGCCTTTACCAGCAGTGTCCTCAAATAATGGAGAAGATGACTCCATACTACGTAAGTGGTTGACTTGTCAGAGCAGGAGTTTGTTTTGGGCAGCAGTCGGCCTCCGTGGTTCCTGCCCTGCGGTGTTGGACACCTTGTGGTGTCTGATCCCCAGAAATGACATCCTTTCTGAAGAAGCTTTTAGGTTTTTTGAACTACTTACAGTACCACTTAGTACCGAGTGTCTGATACAAATGCTCTTACTGTGTGACTGATCAGAAAATCCTTTATATAGAGACTATAGTTCTAGGTTGAGCATATGAAATGCTCTTTTTATTATTAAAATAACACTAGCAGTCTTGGCTAAACCTGCGTACTGGGTGCAGGAGTCCAGGTGCTGGCAGGGGGCTGCAGGGCGGCCATGTGAGGGGAGGAGACACTGGGGCTGCCCCGGACTGGACACAGCTCCAACCGACCCTGTGCAGGGCACAGCTGAGCCCCGCAGCCATGGTGAGAGCACCTCGGGGAAAACCTGTGCCAGAAAGGGCAAACACCCGACAGAGAGGAGGGGGGAACCACAAGGAGTGAGGATCAGCTCCATGACTCTGGAGCAGATCTTCATGGCACCCATGAGAACCCCGCGCTGGAGCAGGTGGAAAGTTCCTGAAGGAACCGCAGCCTGTGGAGAGCCTATGCTGAAGCAAAAATTTTTTTTTTCTTCCCTGAAGGACTGCAGCCGGTGGGAGAGAGACCATGCCAGAGCAGGGGAAATGTGTGAGCGGGTAGAAGCCGCAGAGCGGAGCTGTGCTGGACTGACCACGGCTGCCTCTGCCCCCTATGCTGCTTGTGGTGGGAGGTGGAGGAGTCTGGAGTGAAGGAGTAGTTTACCTTGGGAGACAAGGGGGGAAGATGCTGTTTTAATGTTTGTCTCTTTTCTCACTACCCGAGTCTATTTTAAAATGACAGTAAATGACACTTATTTTCCCCACGTCGAGTGTGTTTTGCCTGCAGTGGTAACTGGCGAGCAGTCTCCCTGTCTTGATCGTAACCCGTGAGCTTTCTCATCCTATTTCCCCCCTGTCCTGTTGGGGAGGGGGAGTGAGCGAGCAGCTGGGTGGGTCTTTGGCCCTTGGGTCGTGGTGAGTTAACCTTGCCTGTCCTTTTAATTTTTGGTTTCCAGGCTTGTAGATCTGCTGAGGTAGGATACTGGAGGCAAGGAGGTTAGGCATTCTGGTTCCAGCTCAGGCAGTCGTGTTAGCTTCTGTGTTTCCTGGGCTTCTCCTCTTAAGAGGCTCTTGGATAAATTCCAGAGGTGGGGGTATTAGATACTGGAAAGCTGGACTTGTACTGGGATGCCTCCATGAGTGTCAGGTGTTTGCATCAACTGGGTTGAATCACAGAGTCGTAGGGGTTGGAAGGGACCTCTGTGGGTCATCCAGTCCAACCCCCCTGCTGAAGCAGGGTCACCTACAGCAGGCTGCACAGGACCTTGTCCAGGTGGATCTTGAATATCTCCAGAGAAGGAGACTCCACAACCTCCCTGGGCAGCCTGTTCCAGTGCTCCGTCACCCTCAGAGGGAAGAAGTTCTTCCTCATGTTCAGATGGAACTTCCTATGCCTCAGTTTGTGCCCATTGCCCCTTGTCCTGTCGCTGGGCACCACTGAAGAGTTTGGCCCCATCCTCCTGACACCCACCCTTAAGATATTTATAAGCATTTGTAAGGTCCCCTCTCAGCCTTCTCTTCTTCAGGCTAAACAAGCCTAGCTCCCTCAATCATTACATCATTCTTATCCTAATGAATGCTACAATTCAGGAAATGTTTTGTCCTAAAGTTTTAGTGCTTGTTGAACGTTATATTTTAAAGCTATAAGCAGATGCTTGAGAATGTGTAAATATTCCTGTGTAGCATGAGTGCTTTTATTGTGGATTTGAAGAGTTTGTTTTACAAAGCCTTGTAATTGTCGATGATAGCATAACTTAACTTCTCATTCATAGTCTAATGGCAGTTTTTCATTAGATTTGTTATACTTGTATTTAAATCGAGCCCCTTTTGCCCCCATCTTGAGCCTAGCAATTGAAGTAATAACTTGGCTGGTCTTTATATTATCACCCTACTGCAAGAAGTTGCTTTTGTGAAAGTACTTTGCTGGAATGTCATACGGGATCTAACCATCTGCAAATTAAAATATTAACTGAAAATAACACAGACTGGTACCGTAAGAAACCAAGATTCCAGTGTCAATATGTACAATCTTGATAGTAGGTGTTTCTTCTTATTTTAATGCCTACACTTTTTTACTTCGCAGCATGATCTTGTGTAGTCTGATAAAATGTCTACAAATAAAATTCTTGGGTTTTGAGGACTTAACACAAAAGCAGGACCTAAGCATTGTTTTCAAATTTTTATGTATTTTTTTATTCCTTTCCCTATTTGGGATGTAATCTTCAAAATTATTAGAAATATGGATCAAGTAGGTTGCTTCTCTAGCTTTAGTAATATTTGCAATGATTTGTCTTTTAAAATTAAATATTAGTCAGATATACTGTTTCGGTTGATTTATGCTATATGTTCAATGAACCTGCTGATTTGGTAAAAGTATCAGTATACATGGCACCACCTGCAAAACATTTCCTTTGTAAAACACATATGTTTTCAAGCAGTGAAGGAGAAGGCTTTATGTAATGGCATTAATTTTGAGAAAGTATGATTGATGATGGTCTTGTCACTTGAAATTCGTTTCAGGTGTTGTGTTCCCAGTGTTAACTAAGTAATTCCCTGTAATGTAAATGGATGATTTTTATAATATGCACGTGCAAGGTTAGTAAGGTAATAACTTTGGCAGTGCAGGGTAAAATGTGATTACAGTGACTTTGTCCTGAATCTCTCGGATCCAAGTTTGCTGTGAGAGTTTTGTGGAGAAGCAGCTGGTCTTCATTTCCTTGTAGTAGTATATTGTATGGTCAATGTCTAAGGCACAAGTCTACTGAATAAAATGGTGGTATTTTGAGTGGGAGAAGTGCAATCAAGGGAAGTGACTTCGAGTGTGTGTTTGCGTGTCAGAGAGGATTCAAGCTTGTGTGCAGAATGGTTACCTGCAAGACAGGGAAACTCATTGGACTTTTCTTTGTGGACCTTCTTTTTGCCATGGCTGCTTAACTGTCCTGTTGTTGGTTATTTTTTGAAATCTGTCCTTCAGTGTTTTATCTCCTCTACAAGTTGAACTACATAACTACATAGATTGCTAGCATAAGAGAATAAATAGAAAGATAAAATACCGGATACAGTCAAATTCCATTTAGCCTCCTAATACTACAAATTATTACACCTGCTTCTTGCATCTACTGCAATGTAGAAGATTTTATTAGGTACTAAGTTTGCAGCATAAGCGATTGCTGTGGTCTCTGCATGGTCCTTTACGGTTTGATTTATATGGAAATACTTCCATTTTCAAATTGAGGTAGGTGTTTCATGATAGTGAAACTAACAAAGCAAGATGTACAGGATTTGAAGCATGTGAAAGGCTTGCTTAACTGTTGAGAAGTTCCACAAATTTCAGAAAAACTATTGGAGCAGAATATATTAGCAGGAAGTACAATTTTATTGTGTTGTGTGATAGATGTGATAACCTGGAAACGCGTCGGTTAATATAGTACCTGTTTAATGTCACGTGACAGCAATTTCTTTCTATGTTAGTAACAACAATTTGAGGATGATGTACTATAGTCAGTAAGAAAGAACTGCAATGGTATATGAGGTTGATAAGTAAACAGAAGTCTGTATTGCAGGACGACACTGTGTTAGAAATTTGAGTTTTCTCGTGATTATTTTCTTATGGCTTACTGTGACAATAGGCAGTTGCTAAGTGATAGCTGTAGTAGTGTCTGTCTGGGGTTGGGTTACACCAGAATTAATGGCAAATTATTTCATCAGCTGTGCTCTGGCACTTTGTTGGAGAAGACTAGTTAAGTTACTGGAAATTAACTGATGAGTGATCTACTGTGGACCACCAATGGAGTAGGACTCCAGGAGCCACCTAAACTGCCAGTGAAGATGCACCTAGTGTGTTTCTCAGCCTTCCAGTGTTGCACTGTGGAACGAGACTGATATGTGGGTGCAATTGTTTCCCAGGGAAACTTGATTCATGTGTCTCATTAATGCTAGCTGAATCCCTTCTGTGATAGTGAGGATTTCACACCTGTCTATACATTAATAGAGGGTCATTACTGAGATCCAGGTTTCAACCACTGTGCAGTTTTATGTGTAGTTCAAGAGACACAATTTACCAAACACTGCCATGTACAGTAAATCATAAACTTCCCTTGATATGAATATATTGAATCTTGCCTACAACGTTGCAAGATTCTGTAAAGGAGCATAAATCTTAGATGTCCTTTGTCTAAACCAATTTTTTCGAGTGATGTAGTTGCTTTTAGAACACCACAGTTATTCACTGAGCTTAATAAATGGATTCTTAAATTCATGATTGTTGAAAAGCAACATTGCTGCCTCAGTGACACTTTTGAACAAATGTGGTCAAATCCTGACAGTTAGATTTTTATAACATTTCGAAAGAGCATGCCACTTTTGTCCTAACTTTTGAATAGTTTAGGACTTAAACTTTACAAGTATTTATGCTAAATTTGCAATTCCTGTAGAACATAAATATGCTTATTCTTGCTTGCCTCTTTCTCTGATTGCTGTGGTAGCTCATTTCGTCACTTCTGTTAGACAAATTTAAAATCTCTTCTATTTGAAAGCTTTGTGGAGTACATGCTCTTGCCTAGTTCTTAAAATTGGACTTTTGCTTGCTCCAGCTCATCCTTTCTGCAAATCTCCAGCCTTGCGTGTTGAAAGAAATGTGGGGTTTTGGTGTTTCCACCCCTAATTTCTTCATCATGCTTTAGAGTGCCTGCCTTGCATTTGCTTTTCGAAGTGATTCTTTTCTTGCTTTGCTCCTTTGCTAAAAGCTGTTTTGGAAGTAAAGGAGCGAAGAAATTTTTGAAAACTTTGCAGTGTAATCCTAAAAAATCATCTGACTATTGGGGAAGGACTGAATCTTAAATCCTTTTTTTCAATCAGAAGGAAAAATGGGAAATGACTGTCAGTAGCTCAGTCAGACATGAAATAAATTGAACAACTGATAGTCATATCAGATGACACTTGGCTAATTAATGTATAGAATCTTTCTAGAGGTTGGAGCACTTCTTTAAGAAGCAAGTGTAAGAATAAAGTATACACAAGTCTCATCTCTGAAATGCCTTTGCCAAGATGTGTTTAAAAGAAATTCTACTGTAAGAGTAATTTAAAAAAACCCACTAATTTTACTGATTACACAGCTCAAGTGTTTTGAACTCTTTTAAGAAAAACTGTAGCAATATGCTTTTTGAACTTCTTGAATATTTATTTTTAAACTGTTTTAAATATAGATGAATTAAATATCTTTAGAAATGCTAGTCACTGTTGCTGCAGCTGACTTCTGGGTGGTCTCATTATATGACTTTCCATTTTACTGCAATTTCTCAAAGGGAAGTTCATCTGTTAATGTTTTTCTTCTGTGATTAATTGCTAATCTGCATATTTATGCTGGAGAGGAAGTGGACTTTTTTGTAGTTCTTGGAAATGAAGATTATTCATCGGAATATTTTTCCCTAGTAATATGAAAGCAGGGTGTGTTCAGAGGCAATATAATTAAACAGAATTTTTACACTAAAAATACACTCGAGTGTCTTACGGGCAGTTTGTACAGGCTGTCACTGAAATCACTGGAGTGCTGTCCTCCTGAAATATTAGAAACATGATTTAATTAGGCTGCAAATATAGAGCTAGGGTGGTTAAATTTGGCTCTGTACTGGGCCTGTTGGAGTGCTGTGCCTGGCCCACTCCCTTCCCAGCTGTGACTCCTTTTTGCAGCTCTGGGTTGTGAAGAAGCAGATCTTTGAATGGTTACTTGTCTCCCAGAGAGCATCAGGTGCCTCTGCGTTGCCTGTTACTCTGCTGCCAGGCTGCTACTGGATCTTCACTTTCTTTCCTCTGAGGGGCCAGCGACTTGCCTGCCTGAGGAGGGCACTACTTTATTCCCCAGTACCTTGGCTGCAGGGATACATTTTAAAGTTGAGAAATCAGTGCATTATGCTCAGCTGATTTTTTTTCTGGCTGCTTCCCTGTTAAGTTTCTTTTGGGTATCTGACATGGATTTTGAAAGTCTTTTTTGGTTGGCTATTTTTTTGTTTGTGGTTTTTTTTTTTACCTTCTGATGGATTATCTCCAGCTATTTTATAGTTCACCTCTAATTTTTTTCCAAATCTCCGAATTAGTGACCTGCAGGGAAATGCTGACCTGCTGATACAAGCTACCTCTCACTAGGGACCATACTTTCTAGTTAGTTTTCCATTCCTTATTGAGGAGTCTGGCCTTGCATTGCCCTGAAAGGTGTACTGTGTTGCATCTGCATGTCCACTTATCTCATGTGATCCGTTCAGCGTGAAGAAGGGTACGAATCAAAAGTTGGGTGTGCGACATTACTGAGTTAGCTTTCCTTGAGAGGCCTCTCTGCTGCTGTGTTCCACCTTTACAGGTCTACCTTAGTGTTTCAAGCCTGCCTGGACTTACAAGCGCTGGAGTCCTGAAAGATGACAGTAGCTTCACGTGGACACTTTGACATTGCGATGAACTGAATTTTCTTTGTTTGAAGTGGCTCTCTTTTTCTCTTGAGGTATGTAAGGAGGAGGTGATCTAGTAGCGGTGATCTCTGTATCATCTCTTCAGTCTGTATGGCCTTACCTGGGCTGTTTTTTGTTATTCCTTGGATCTTCTATTACTGTGAAACAGAAAACTAGGAGACGTTTTCCACGGATTCTATGTGGGTTGCGTATATTCGGTAGCATGTCAAATGTAAGTATGTATGTAAATGTTTTGTATTTCATCTGTCTGATGATGCCTCATCTGTCTGAGGGAGGAGGCACAAAAGTACTGTAATGTAGATATTTTTTTAGTAAAGATGGATTTTCAAAGACAGTGATGGATTTATTCAGCATCCAGGGTCACAGGAAAGTCTCCAGGTATAAGTGAGATTTTTGTAAAAGCTTGTATGTGCTCTGTAGATTTTCAAAGGACACTGAATTAGCTGTTCAGTGCCTGAATTGTAGAAAGGCAGAAAATAAGATGAAGTATCAGGGAAGAACAGACCAATGAAGATACATGGTTTCAATTTACATGTAGCTTGTGAAAGATATTTTAGCTATAAATTTTTTTATGTTTATGTAAACAAATTCCTTTTTATGTAAATACTAGTAATTTTCTGTTTGTAAGGATTGGTGTTTAAATAATTTGTAGTCTTGAACAAATATCAGAAAGCAAAGGTTTTATTATCTGTCAAGTTAAGCAAAGTGACATGATTTATTAATGGCTACAGCCTTTGTTTATATATGTACATATGAATAAAATGACTTAAATTTGGATGTAGTGCTTAGAGCTTCCTAAGTAATAGAAAACGCTATGAGTTTTCCCTGTTTTTTTCCTAGTTATGCTGCCAAAATGAGGTGAAAGTTATTCTGCTACCAGCTCTGTTAATCCCAAAGGATTTGTGTATGTGTTTACTCCATCCTTTTGATGTATAGACAATAAAAATGAATTAAAAAATGTGTAGATCCCAACACCCCCCACCCTGCCTTTAAAACTGAACTGTGAATTGGAAGAATCCACTTTGGAGTACGTGAAAATGTTGAAATGCTTCTTTAAAAAGTGGAAAGAATCTGAATCCCACCAGCTGTCAAAGTGAATCAATAAAACTATTTGTTGGTTCTTAGTCCAAATGACAAGCTTTTAGAAGTCATTTTTGGAAGAGTGGAGTCTTCCAGGCACTGTTATAGTATGCTAGCTGTGTGTCACCCTGCAGTGACAGAAAGCAAGTACCTGTTTCTCAGTAAAACTTGATATCTAATATTGCATGAGCAAATAAGATAAATATAACAGAGCATGTAGGCTGAAGAATAAGGGCTATGAATTACTTGAGAATATATTTAACTTTAGAATCATTCTTCTGTGTCACGTGCAATAACATTTTGCCTTGTTAGATATTTTAAGAAGTGGAATTTCAAAGGCAAATTACACAATTTCTTTGAAACATGCTTCTAGACTTTGCTGGAATTGTTTCTCTAGATGGTTTTTACTGAACAAACGAAGATCTTGGGGTTAATCTGCATTTAAATTTGGTATGTTCTCTGATGGTCCTGTATAAGAAACAAAGGGCACTAGAGAGGAGATGTCTTGATGCTGGCAATTACTTTCTCTTTCCACCCTTATTTTATCACTCATAGTACAACTAACCAATTTCAGAGTAACCAGTTTTAAATAGCAAGTCCAGTTGGACTTTTGATCTGAAGCTAATTTGGGAGGCGTAAAGAGAGAAGTGTTGTGGGTCAGATGATGACGTGCATTTGCCTTAATTTGGGCTGGGAAGTAACCCCTGGTTTTCATTATCGGTGCATCTCCTAGTGGAAAACTACTATGCACTTCTATCCATCTATATGTATTTCTTATGGTGTAGGATAATGCTGGTAGAGCCCACAATGAAAGCAGAGAGATGACCGAAGTAATAATTAGAGAGGCAGTAATAAAAAATTCTTTCAAGCTTCATGCTTTTGAAACCAGCACTGTGCCAGATCAGTGACTTTGGGGAATTTATTATGGTTCAAAGATAACAGGTAACTCCTGTGAAGTAAAGCTTGCAGCCTAGTACCTCCCTCTTTAAAGAGCTGGATTGTTACAGCTGGATTGTTGCGTGAGCAGATGTGGGGATGCTTCAGTTCAACTGATGCAAAGAAGAAAATGTCAGACAATGCGTGAGCGTAAACCTGTGCTCTGCTGCGGTGGGATTAAAAAGTAGCTGTGGAGTAGTGGAGAATGAAAGCTCCTGGCCTGTCCTGCGCAGGGTGCTCTGCCAGCATTGCTAGCATGTCTGTGCAGGAGCTACAGGAGGGTCTTTGTGAGCACTTTTTTCAGGTGGAAGCTTTTCCTTTTCCTCAGGCATGAATGCTATTATGAGTAATATAAAGATATGAGATATTTGCAAAAAAGAAAGCCATTTTCTTATCTTTTTCATAACCTCCTTTACCTTTGTGACTGTGTCTAGAAGCCACAGAGAAACCTCCCAGGAATAGAAAGGAAGAAGCTTTTGCTTGTGTGTGTGTGTGGTGCATGGTGGTTTTTGTTGCTACTGTTTTTTTTTTTTTTTTTTTAAGATTTAGTGAAGCACAGAAATTTACTAGTTTGTATAGCACATGGTAACATCCTGTTACCTAACAAGTGACTGCTCCAAGCTTGGGATTAGTTTTTCAATCTTTTTTTGGTACGTTTTCTTGTAACTGTTGGGTAGGACTGTTAAAATCTAAGTCATAGTCACCAAGAACTTCCCTGGTCGCTAATGCATGTTCCTTCAGCCACTTAAATGGCATATAGAGACAAAAGCAACTATGATGGGTGTGTATCAGTTTAATGAGGTGCAATTTGACTTACATTTATGTGATCCTGTTTCTTAAACTTTTACTTGAAAGCATAATAGTTTGGATTTAGTGTAGCTCACATCTGAGCAAACAGCAGGCTCAATATGAGCCAGGGGAGCACCCCGGCAGCGGAGAAGGTCAGCAGTATCTTGGGCTGTATCAGAGGACGTACAGTAGGCAGAGGAAAGGGATTCCCCCTTTACTTGGTACTCAGCAGACCACATCTAGAATACTGTGTCCAGTTTTGGGGCTCCAGATACAAGAAAGATGTTGATCAACAGGGACACGTTTAGTAAATTTCTGCCCTCTGCGTTTTCTAAGCTGACTGCCAGATCTGCAGCTCTTTTCCAGCAGAGCTGTCCTCCGGGAAGTTGGCCACCATCCTGTACCAATGGAGGGATGTATTTTGTCTTAGGTACAGGACTTTTCTGTTGTGCTTGGTGAATTTCATGAGGTTCTTGTTAGCCCGTTCCTCCACCCTGTTTAGATCCTCCGAATGGCAGCACTGCCTTTCAGTGTGTTGACTGCATTCCCTCATGTTTATGAACCTGATGAAGGTGCATTTTGTCTCGTCTAGGTAATTGGTAAGGATATTAAACAGCATAGCTCTCAGAATAGGCACTTGAGGAGCTGCTCTTGTAACTGGTGTCCAGGTAGTGTACAAAACATTAATTGCTACCCTTTGAGCCTGGTGACTGTTTTTCATCAGGAGCTGCTGGTTTGGTTTGATCTCAGCAATGAAGGCAGTCAGACTCAGTAAAATGTTGCTTAAAAAGCTGTTTATTGGAGGCGATATGTTAAATAGAGGCCACTACTGATAGTCTTACTCCCTTTGGGTTCTGGGAACTCAGAGCTGTGGGGCATCAAATGAGCCACAGACCAGGTCACATCTTGCTCTGCAGATCCTGTCTGAAATATTAACCCATTTTGGTGTTTTCAGCTCTTACAGGGTTTTGTCACAACACTTTGTTCATCATTTCTGTGTGTTCACATCGGAATCTGTTGCCATGCTTTTAAGTAAAGACAAGGACAGGCAGGTGGTGGTGTTGCTGGTGGGAGCTGCCCACATGCTGCTTCTTTAGTTACCCAGCTAAGTTTGTCCTGCAGCCGAGCGGTATGTGTGGCCCAACACCAGAAGGCCGAGTTACACATGCAGTGTGGCACAGCCCAGGCCTGCGCCTGCTCAAGTTCACTGTTAAGGGAATCCCTAACTCCTTGATGTATGATGATTTTCCAGTTAGGATCACTACAATGATCCAAACAGCTTTTCACCCATCTAGTAGGTGACTGGACTATAAAGTTGCAGCTTAGGTACAGGGATACTGTAGAATGCTGTATGAACAGTCTCGTTAAAGCCAACGCAGGTGACATCCACTGCTCTTTAGTCACAGATCTACCTATTTAGTCTCAGAAGGCAGCTAGGTAGGTTAAAATAATAATTAAAAAAAACTATTTACCCTTGGTAAATCCATGCTGGCTATTCCTGATGACCTTCCCTATTGTGTGCCCAGAAACGCCCTCCAAGAAGACCTGCCCCATGACTTTCCCAGGGGAAGTGGGGCTGACTGGCCTGTTCCCCAGTCATCCTTACTGCTCTATCAGACGATGGGTGTGAGGCTTGCTTTCCAGTTATCAGGAGTCTCTCCTGATTGCAGTGGCCTTTCAGCAGTGATGGAGAGCAGGCTCATAATGTCGGCTCGCTCAGCACCGTCACTCAGGTACGTGCTGTCAGGTTCCATGGACTTGCATAAGAGGCAATTTCTTGGTAGATCCCTTACTCAATGCTTTTTGACTACTTGGTGGTAGTTTGCTTCCTTGAATAATCTCTAAAAGGCATAAATGTCTGAAAAACTTTGTCAGTAAAGACGGGCAGAAAATGTGGAGGGTAATATTGCTCTCTAACTTGCATTTGTGCTAAATGATTGCCTCAAATTTGTAGCAATACCCTTTGAAGCTAAAATACTGAAGATCTATTTTATTTAAATCTGCTTTTGGAAATTTGAAAAGGAAATATGTAATACTCCTTTTTTGTTTACTGTGTCCGGTCACTTAGCAAAAATAAATAAATTAGATGGCTTTCGTATTACGTGGAAATGGTACAGCAATTACACTTCATTGACTGCATGATTGGATTCAAAAGTCTTCTGTATTCGCAGGATTCAAAATGTCAAGTGTGGAAATTGCAAATTTAGGTAATTCTGTCAATTTTTAAGTTAGCTTTTAAAATATTTTTCTGTCTTTTTTTCTCCTGAAGTCTTTATTCAGCTTTTTATAAGCAAGCTTTATGAAAGCATCACTTTCTATGTTGGGCTTGATTTCAAGCCACCTTTCACTTTCAGAAAAGCAGATACAAACCCAGACAAAATGCTAAAAATTGAACGCTATGTACCAGGCTTCTCTACATGTTGCTGCAGCTCCACATCTTGTCTCGTGCAGTCTAATAGGATGTTTTGGCTACAGTGTGGTGTTTGGGAGCAACTTTATCAATTTTGTGTTTTATAAGCTGGACGTTTTTGTAAGCTATGGGGGCAGTTTTAGTTCTTGTCAGTGCAGAGTTAATGGGGTGAAGTTTGGGAGAAAATTCCGCCTTGCTATTGTATCTAGTCTAGCTTAAAGTCGAATTGTTAATGCTTTTTTCTTATGGTTGTTGCTTGACCCGTGATGCTTACAATCTATGTGTCCAGATGCTCTGCTGGCCTGCGAGGTTATGTAGCTGCATCTTCTGACCTTGGCCATCAGAGAGCACCGCAAGAGTGCTGAACGGAGTGAGGCAGGCAAATCGTGCCTGGAATGCAGCCTTCTGTGTAGCAGTGGTATTCCTTTAAGCAGGCGATGAAGGCAGGGGATTGAGTTCGTCATTCTCAAGAAAAATGTGTTGTATTTGGTTTAATGCGGGATGTATGTAAATGAGGTTGGTTTTATTCTCTTGGTATACACCAAATGCAAATAAGCATTTCACTAAATATCATTAATTTTTAGTTCTGTGATTAATTTGCCTGTATCTGTCAGCATGAACTGACAAACACAAGA
Organism: Opisthocomus hoazin; assembly: GCF_030867145.1. Lineage (NCBI taxonomy): Eukaryota > Metazoa > Chordata > Aves > Opisthocomiformes > Opisthocomidae > Opisthocomus > Opisthocomus hoazin. The sequence goes on along the minus strand of NC_134415.1, from coordinate 103,138,050 downwards.
TGAGAAAAGATCAACATTTAAAAATTCTGATGATGTCTTGACAGTAGCTTCATGAATTTGCTTGCATATGTCATTCACAGTTACTAGGCTTTTATGTATGTGATGTGTAGCTCACTAGTTTTTCATCTGGTGTAGCAGATATCACCTGGTGCATTCGAAGCTTTCAGTGTCTGAGGTAATATTATGTTTTGTCCATGATGTTACGACTATATAGGCTAATCTTTGAGTCATTGGACTTCATTACATAAGGTTTAGCATCAACTAAACCAAGTAGCTGACCATAAATGAGCAATTAATGTTTTCTCTTATTTATTGTTGAGACTGTTTAGCATTGATTTTTATGGGCAATTCCTTTCTTGTTTTCTCTTCATAGTGTCTTAGTTAATGTTGTTCCTGGTGTCATTGTATTCTTGTTAAATGGGCACTTCTTGTTCCTTTTTTTAATAATCTACATTAAAACTTTGTATCATCTTTAGAAGATCAGTGATTCCTTTCTTTCAGAATATTTTTTTTATTTTACCAACTAATGCTGACCTTCTGAAATAATGCTGTTTGGACTTATCCATAAAATGGAAAACTTTGTTATTAATCAACTAGCTACTCATCCATTTCAAAAACTCTGCTTCTGTTTTCATGTCTCTTCAGCTTTCTAAGATTTTTACTTGGGCGTATTCCTTCAGCGTCCTTTCAGGTTCCCTCAAGTCTTCCATAACCTGAAATACTACAGATGCATCATTATCAGTGGACATCTGCGTGTAAGAGTCATTCTGTGTTTAGAGCTTTGTTCTTGGCCTTGGCATGGTTATATTCATTACATCTAACCTTAATCTGACTAGTATTCTAGACATTCTTTGAACAGTTTAAGATCTCTGTGTGATTTTATTCCACCCTCTCCCCGCAAATGTAGCTTGTTGGATCTCTGCAGATACCATTTTACCTGTTGGATATTTAGAGGGATGTCCTCCATTTGATATTGTACGAAGAGCACAGACTGTTCCTGATGCTCTGGAGTCATGGTGGTACTGTTTCTAGTCCCAGATTTTCATGCTTGTCAGCACAGCTATGAAATTGCATGTCAAGTTTCTTAAAGACAAGACGTATATCAGGTTTTAGGTAGTATCACAAAGTTATGTCTAAAACTAGTCAAGGAGAGGATGTAACGATCATGCCCTCATTTCTGAGCTGTTTGGTTTTCTCACTGACCTGACCTCCACAGACCCCTATCTTCAACCCATCATCGGGAGAGGAGAAAAGGATCTTACATGTAGAGTTTGCAAAAGGTCTTCAATTTTAACTATATTATACTGGGTCATGTTGGCAACTGGCAAGTTTTCTAAGAGCTTGGAATAGCCTCAAGCTCTGTGTTTTTGTTGAAGACAGAAGTTTACAAATCTTCATCCTTATCTAGATCTCTCAAGACTAGATATTCTTTGGAGACACTTTACTTTCTCACACTGATTTTGGTTTTGATATTTTGGTGGAGCACAAATCCTCGTTACCAAGTGCAACTAAGCTGTCTACAGTTCCAAATACTCTATTACCTTTGCTAGATCTATTAGTGAAACCAGATCTTTGTTCTTTCGTTGGGCCAATAGTAAGATTTGGAATGAGGAAGACTACAAATAAAGTGTTAATATTACAATCTTATTTCCCACAGACTTGTGTTCTATTTAAATTCTGTTCACTGTTAGATCTGTCTTATGTTGTGTTGTGTGTTTGCTGCCTGGCAACAAATCCAATTCTGCAGCAAGCTTAAAAAAACAAAACACAACTCTCTTAGAGGTCTGCAATAAAAATAACTAAATGAACCACACTGCCACAGCCTCAAAAAAAAAAAAAAAGTTGTACTTTGGTGGTAACCGTGCAGTTTACTGCAGAGATGACAGAATTAGCTACATGTGGCTCTGTTACTTTCGGCTCCATATCTGTGTTATGTCGTGCTGTGACTGATAACTCTGAGAAGTGGAGGAAAGTAGTAACAGATGCAATTCCTTGGTAACATAATGATTTTATCCGTAGGATTTGTGGTGGTATCTCTAGTGAAGGCTGTGCGTGTCTAGCATGTGTGGAGGCAAGTGTGTTTGGAACATGATTCTACATAATACGGCTTTACTGCTGGTGGATTTGAATAAAGTGCAAACATACTTCAGATTTGCTTCTCATTCAGCTCAGGTCTACCTGATTTAAATGGCAATATAAATTCAGGTTGCCTTGCACATCAGGAACAGGCTGAAACCCTGCTACTGCTAGTGTTCTAGTTGGTAAACCAATGAAAAAGTAGAGGTTTCATGTGGTGGGTTGACCCTGGGTGGACACCAGGTGCCCACCAAAGCTGCTCTATCACTCCCCCTCCTCAGCTGGACAGGGGAGAGAACATACAATGTAAGGCTCATGGATTGAGATAAGGACAGGGAGAGACCCCTCAGCAATTTTGTCATGGACAAAACAGACTCAGCTTGGGGGAATTAGTTTAATTATATTACCAGTCAAAATCAGAGTAGGACAATGAGGAATAAAAGCCAAATAATAAAACACCTTCCCACCACCCCTCCCTTCTTCCCAGGCTTAACTTCACCCCTGATTTCTCTACCTCCTCCCACCCAAACAGCTTAGGGGGACGGGGAATGGGGGTTACGGTCTGTTCATCACATGTTGTCTCTGTTGCTTCTTCCTCCTCATATTCTTCCCTTGGTCCAGTGTGAGGTGCCTCCCATGGGAGACAGTTCTCCATGAACTTCTCCAATGTGAGTCTTTCCCATGGGCTGCAGCTCTTCACGAACTGCCCCATCGTGGGTCCCTTCCATGGGGTGCAGTCCTTCAGGAAAAAGGCTGCTCCAGCGTGGGTCCCCCATGGGGTCACAAGTCCTGCCAGGAGCCTGCTTCAGCGTGGGCTCCCCATAGGGTCACAGCCTCCTTCAGGCATCCACCTGCTCTGGCCTGGGGTCCTCCACGGGCTGCAGGTGGAGATCTGCTCCACCGTGGACCTCCATGGGCTGCAGGGGGACAGCCTGCCTCACTGTGGTCTTCACCATGGGCTGCAGGGGAATCTCTGCACTGGCGCCTGGAGCACCTCCTCCCCCTCCTTCTGCACTGACCTTGGTGTCTGCAGAGTTGTTTCTCTCACATATTCTCTCTCCCTTTTTCTGGCTGCTGCTGGTGTTGCGCAGCAGTGTTTTTCCCTTTCTTAAATACATGATCCCAGAGGCGTTACCACTGTCGATGGGCTTGGCCAGTGGTGGGTCCGTCTTGGAGCCGGCTGGCATTTGCTATACCGGGCATGGGGGGAAGCTTCTGGCAGCTTCTCACAGAAGCCACCCGTGTAGGCCCCCTGCAGCCAAAACCTTGCCACGAAAACCCAGTGCACTTAAGTAACAAAATATATCAGTATGGAATGTGTTTCTCTGCTTCTGCAGTCATCTGCTCTTGTGGCAAGATAAAGCAATAAAATAGTCTTAAAAATATTTGACAGATTTTCTGACGTAATTTGTCTGTAAGCAGCACTTCTTCAGATCAGTTTTGCTGTTTTCCTCATGTAACAAAGTTTTCTCCTGCAGTTTGCAACACTGTTTCTTAAAGTAATCATAGTAACAAGAGAAATAGTACTTCCTCAGTAGCAGAGATCCGAGTTGTAAGTACGAGCCATAAAATGTTGGTGGTACCTGAGTGATATAAGTTTTCCTGTGTTTTTCAGTTAGCTGCTTGCATTCTTAAGCCTTGTTTGTGAAGTTTGAGTCAGAATAGCAGTGTGCTTATATACTTGTGTACTGCATTGAATTGAAAATATAGCTTAATCAACTGTTGTGATCCAGTTATGCAGCATTAGATTAGAAGGCCCCTGAGGGGGCATCTGTTTAGAAACAGGCATCTGTTTCTAAAAAAAAAAACAGGCATCTGAAATACTTTGAGCACTTGGAAGGATTTTTTCATGCCTCTTGCTGACCACTCATGAAACTCAAGGCTTTGTTGAAGAAGGGCAGTGTCAGGTATGTTTACTTAAATATTTGTTATTAGAAAGATAGATTTTACTTATCTACAAGATGAAGTTAAAGGTCTTTGGCATACAAAGTGATTCTAAACCAACCCTAGAACTGCATTGTATGAGTTAAAGCAAAGGTATTCTAAATTTTGCAAGCTAGTCCTAATAAAATATTTTTTTTGCTTACAGAAAAGTCAATCACTATCTTTTGATGTACCTTACAATTCATTTAAATGCTTATAATCACTAAGAGTACTGTAAATTATGTATTTTTAAAATGTGTGTGTTCAGTCATTTTTTTGTCTAAATCTTTAATCAAAAGAATATGTTAATTTAGGAGAATGAAACAGAACTGTCAGTGTAGTCACTGAAGTTACTGTTAATTAAAGTTGAGGATATGTATCACTGCTGTGGTCATTTTGGAGGAGGTAGATTTATTTAGTGTTTGAGTGGTGAAGTTCTGAACGTGTCATTTCTAAACCAAGATCTGCCTCACTAATGAGCAAGGTGAATAGTGTGAATGGCTGACATTTCTGCTTGCTTGTTATACCTTTTCAAGTTACCTATCAGTCCTGAGTGCTTTCCTCAAAAAGATGAGGACTTACCTAGTCTTCTTTATATCAACTAAGTCATTAAAAATTCTCTGAAACACATAAGGAAGATTAAAAACACAAACAGAATATCTCAAACAACTTAATTTTTTTTTTTAATGTAGATTCCAGTTTCCTTTGAGCATAATTGTCATGTAAAGCTCTTTGGGTTTGGGTTTTTTTTGAGGGGAGTGTTTCTCAAGTGTACTTGGCTAACCATTAGGCCTGTGTGAAGAAAAAAAAAACAAAACAACAACAAAAAAAACCCCACAAAAAAACCAAAAAGCCAACCAATGAAAAAACACCTGCTTTTTTTTTTTTTTTTAAAACTGGTGTGGGAATTACAGATTCTTGTTTCTGAGTATTTGGTATTATGCGCAAATTAAACATGCTATTTTAAACATCTTTGCTGTATTTTAATTTAAACGGACTGACATGTCTTACATGATCACTTATTAGGTTTTTGAAATGTAATATTTGAGTTAAACATTGATGTTTTATGAACAATATCTTGTGTGTTTAAAATTAACTTGTGTCTAGTCTTGACTGGTTAGTTTGTATAACTTGAGTTTGATCACCTGTCTGTTCCTACACAGAAGCCCTGATGGAATTCTATGATTCTTTCCTTGTTCTGTTGCTTTTGATCTCCCTGTTTGGCGTGCGACTGGCATGTCTTGCTGTCCAGTTGTATTGCCACAGTGATATTGTTCTGGAAAGATCTTGATCCAGCAGGAGTTTAGTTCACTCTGTTGAAAAGTATGGTCTTCCCAGCTGATGTCAGGGTGGTTGAAGTCCCCCATGAGAACCAAGGCCTGTGATTGTGAGGCTGCTTGCAGCTGCCTGTAGAAGGCCTCATCAATTTCCTCCTCCTGGTCAGGTGGCCTGTAGTACACACCCACCGTAATGTCACCCGTGTGAGCCTGTCCCTTAATTCTAACCCACAAGCTCTCAACTCGTTCCTCATTTGCCCCCAGGCCAAGCTCAATGCATTCCAGTTGCTCCCTCATCTCATTAGAATCATCTAATGAGTTAGAGCTGGACAAATGCACTTAAAGTCTTATTTTCTGAGTGATACTTCCTAGCAGACTTGGACAATATACAGTTGTTTTCATCTGTCACTTATTAAAGGAATTAGGTGCACGAAGTTTGAAATAAAAAAAAAGTTAAGTGTTTTGTTGCGTGTGCCCTTCCATTTTGACTTAGAGTTGACCTTAAAGAGCAGAGATAATCTTTCAGACAAATAATTTCCTATTAATCCTTGCTTCCTTAACCAATGTGCTGTGGACTGTGGGGTGACTGTGACTGCTTTGACATTTTAGTGGAGCTGTTTTCTCCTAATCTCTTCCCCTGTCTCTTGTACATATTTGAAAATATTTTCCTGACCTCAGTAATCTTATTGTCCTTGTCCCAGATAATTTTTCTTCTGCTTGAATGTTCAGTATGGGCTTAGTCTTGGTGAGGTCCCTCTGTGAAGAGGGACCTGGGAGTGTTGGTGGACGACAGGTTGACCATGAGCCAGCAGTGTGCCCTGGCTGCCAAGAAGGCCAATGGGATCCTGGGGTGCATTAGGAGGAGTGTGGCCAGCAGGTCGAGGGAGGATCTCCTTCCGCCCTACACTGCCCTAGTGAGGCCACATCTGGAGTACTCTGTCCAGTTCTGGGCTCTCCAGTTCAAGAAAGATGAAGAACTACTGGAGAGAGTCCAGCAGAGGGCTACGAGGATGATGAGGGGACTGGAGCATCTCTCTTATGAGGAAAGGCTGATGGAGCTGGGCTTGTTTAGCCTGAAGAAGAGAAGGCTGAGAGGGGACCTTACAAATGCTTATAAATATCTGAAGGGTGGGTGTCAGGAGGATGGGGCCAAGCTCTTTTCAGTGGTGCCCAGTGACAGGACAAGGGGCAATGGGCACAAACTGAGGCACAGGAAGTTCCGTCTGAACATGAGGAAGAACTTCTTCCCTCTGAGGGTGACGGAGCACTGGAACCGGCTGCCCAGGGAGGTTGTGGAGTCTCCTTCTGTGGAGATATTCAAGACCTGCCTGGACATGGTCCTGTGCAGCCTGCTGTAGGTGACCCTGCTTCGGCAGGGGGGTTGGACTAGATGACCCACAGAGGTCCCTTCCAACCTCGAACATTCTGTGATTCTGAGGGCACAAGTTAATGTGAAAAGAAGCTAGTTTTCTTATGCAAAACAAAGAATGGTTTTTCACATGGTTTTCAGTAACTGTCAGAGAAAATGTAAAAGTGAAATTTGACTTAGAGCTGTGCAGATTTGGAGTATGGGTTTATATGGTCATAAGGATGATGGAGTATGTTGAGTGCTGTAGGAGACATGCTTGATAGGACTTGCTGTCAGTGTGTTTCAGGAAGCAAGAAAGTATTTAATGAGTATTTTAAAAAAGAAAGTGTCACTCAACGCATCTCGTTACAATTTAGTGAGAAGAACACTGGAGCCTTTTTGGTGTCCAAGTATTATGCCAAATAAATCTGCAAAAGAATTAGTAATTTGGCTTTATTATTATTTATTATCTTTTGCTATTGCTATGTTGATAAACTACCCAGAACAAGACTGATTCATTTTTGAGTCTAGTCACTTCTAACTTTTAATTGTATATAGACCTTATTTCTTTATACTATATTTAACAATGGCTTTGCTGAACTGTGTAGAAAGTAGGTGTTTATGTACTTTATGTAGTTGTCTTCTACACAGGTTATTTTCTGTCATGAGGACATGCTACAAGTAGTTGTGAGCAGCTTAGATCCTTTCGGGCTTTACGATTACTCGGCTGCCATGACGAAACAGATTCGATGCTAGCAGCAGGAGTTCCTTGGCTAACATAAATACTTGCACTAGTAATTGTAGCCTCTGATCCTCTGCTGATGGTAATTACATCCTCTATTCCTCTGCCGCAAGGGTGGTGAATTGCTGTAATTCAGGAGGAACCAAACTTCTGTCTGTTGCCATCAGACCCTTGGCCAGTACCCATTGTACATTTTCATGGCTCCAATGGATCACAGGCTGTGGTTTGAAGAATGCTAGACTGATGCAAAGAATACAAAGGATATTTACTCACAGATTTTGTCTTGCTTTAGAAAATGGATGTTGGATCTGTTTAAAGACTAATGCTTGAGGAGTATGTTCTTTGTAAAATCTTCTGTTTAATGCCTCTCTTTTTGGAGGACATGACTGTAAAGTAGCTTCCCTCCTGAAATGCAGTGGTAATACCTGGTTTGGCACTGCTTTAGGTTAGCTATTCTTCTTTTGCATGTTCAGCTGGCTTCAGACTGGCACTTACATCTTTCAGTCCTGTGCACTCTTGGTTGCTGGACTCTTTTTCAACCCTTGTGCTGCAGTCATTATGTGCATTTATCTGTTCAGTGTGTAATTATTTCATTAGTCATCTCACAGTAAGTCAGATGCATTAATTAATAGGAGCAGCTTTCAGACTTCGTTAGAGATGACCAGTAGTCAGAAAAATATACAGGCTGGTGAGAGTCATGGTCCTAACAGTGCCCTCTGATACTTTGTTGGTGTCCTGTTCTTGAAATTTGTCCTTGAAAAGCAGTGGATACAGCTCAGTTACTAGTTAAATGTTCTTTATTTGTCTGCTAATCTTTTCAATTATGTTGTTATCTGAGCAAGGGGCTAGTTTCCTGTGATTATTTTGTTGTTTGGATACTTTAGAGTTTAACAAACTGAAAACTGAGAATTCTCTTGTAATTGACATGCAACATCTTTTCTTTGTAGAGTCTTTGCTATTCTGTACAGTTTATGTTCTTTTTTTTTGTAATGCTTTGCCTTCTAAGAGATAATATTGTCTCTTACCTAATACTTTCCTGTGAAACTTGTTAGGACTTAGTGTCTTCAGTTTTTTCCTTTATCTAGTGTGGTGAGATTAGCTACAATGGGCAGAAGTTATTAATTCTAACACTTAAAGATGATTGTAAATAGCAGGATCACTCTAGCCTCATTTTCTTTGGAGGAAAAATATGCAAGATGGTTGTCATGGTATTTACTTACCTTTTCATTTTCTGAAAAGAGTTTGTCTTTGTCAGTGAAGCTGTAATAGTTATTGTCCAGAGGGGACATGGAGACTGAAAGATAGTGTCTTGATATTGGATGTAATCCTTTTCTTAGTATTCATGTGTAGGACAGGGTTGAATTGCCTTTAAACCCTAGTTCATAGAATCACAGAATCATAAAGGTTGGAAAAGACCTCTAAGATCATGAAGTCCAACCCTTAACCCAACACCACTGTGCCTGCTAAACCATGTCCTGAAGTGCCACGTCTACATGTTTTTTGAACACCTCCAGGGACGGGGACTCCACCACTTCCTTGGGCAGCCTGTTCCAATGCCTGACCACTCTTTCAGTAAAGAAATTTTTCCTAATATCCAATCTAAACATCCCCGACACAGCTTGAGGCCATTTCCTCTTGTTCTATTGCTAGTTACTTGGGAGAAGAGACCAACACCCACCTCACTACAACCTCCTTTCAGGTAGTTGTAGGGAGTGATAAGGTCTCTCCTCAGCCTCTGATTCTCAAGACTAAATGACCCCAGTTCCCTCAGCTGCTCCTCATAGTACTTGTTCTCTAGCCCCTTCACCATTGTCATTGCTCTTCTCTGGACACGCTCCAGCACCTCAATGTCCTTCTTGTAGTGAGGGGCCCAAAACTGAACACAGCACTCCAGGTGCGGCCTCACCAGGGCCAAGTACAGGGGCATGATCACTTCCGTGCTCCTGCTGGCCACACTATTCCTGATCCAAGCCAGGATGCTGTTGTCTGCCTTGGCCACCTGGGCACACTGCTGGCTCCTGTTCAGCAGGCTGTCGACACCAACACCCCAAGGTCCTTTTCTGTCGGGCAGATTCTGTTAAGGGAGGTCAGTCTGTATACTTTTCTGTGTAATTGCCCTTTTTCTTGCATGGTCACTGGATTTCAGATCCAGGGTATTTTCTGTTAAATATGTATTTGAATCTAGTAGGAGGCTTACTGATAAGACTGTGTAGGATGAGGATATCACATTGGAGAACTAAATTAGTTGGCATTCATCTTTGTCCTTTACGAAATTAACTCTATCTAGATGTGCCCTTGTGGCAAGAGTTCTAATGGGACTTCACTGGGAGGAGTGTTGATGGCATGTCAAGGGAGGGGATCCTTCCGCTCTACTTGGCACTGGTGAGGCTGTACCTGGAGTACCATGTCCAATGTTAGGCTCCCCAGTAGAAGAGAGGGATGAACATACTCAGAAAGTCCAGTAAAAGGCCACTAAAATGGTGGACTGGAGCATCTCTCCTGTGAGGAAAGGCTGAGTGAGCTGGGACTGTTCAGCTCAGAGTAGACATGGCTCAGGGGGATCTTACCAATGGGTATAAATATCTGAGGGTGACTGAGCACTGGCACAGGTTGCCCAGAGAGGTTGTGGAGTTTTCCACTGTAGAAATGTTCAAAAGCCAGCTGGACACGGTCCTTAGGCAACTGGCTCTAGGTGGTTCTGCATGAGCATGGTGATTGGACCAGAAGACCTCTGGAGGAGGTCCATTCCATCACCCCTGGAGATGTCCCTTCCAATCTCAACAGTTCTGTGAGTCTGTGATTAGGTAGAAAAGTAGTAGAAAGAGGTGACAGAGCCAGTCCATTTGACTGAGGGACTACATCTGCCATTACTATTATAGCTCATAACTTAATGGTGACTTTTACTTTCTTAGCTTCTCTGTCATGGCTGTAGTGATTCAGGCAGTCTTTAGCAGGTATGTATGGAGTACAGTATTTACAACTTCACAGCATCCTTGTTTATGTACAAGCTATATTCTATATCCGATGTCTTCAGGAAAGGCAACTTGATGTAATAGCTGTTTTTTTCACGAGCATACTCCATGTTCTACATTTCATTACAATACCATCCTATGCAGGACTAATTTGAACAAGGCAGGAGAAGTTACTGGCCACAACTTGTGCTTCTCCAACGTTCACATCTTAATGTACATGTGCTTGAAGATCCAAGATCTTGCCAAACTGTGTGGTGAAGCAGTCTGAGTTTGTGTCATAGTGTTTCAAGAGCTATAATTGAGGTTTTGTATCATTCTGGACTGAGCTGTGCTGTGGTTTCTTTTTATTGTGTTCTCTCCTTTACCTCATCCATAAGAGGTCATCTTTCTTACTGGTTCTGTTGGTTAACATCAAGGGGTAAAACACATCTAATTGTTGAACATGGGAAGTAGTCTTGCATTCCACCTATCCTTACGCAAGCATATCTGGTTAATAGCTATTCATAATGAAAAACTAGGACAAAAGAAAGGACAAGTAATAGATTAAACACCCAGATACGCAGACTCTGAAGAATGGGAGATAATTAAGAAGGTATCGAAGACCAAAACCGTCAGACTTGGTTAAGAGACCATTGAAGGAGCAGCTCAAAGCCTTGAGGGAAACAAGATTATCATGCGTCTCATGGAAAAGAGAAAACTTATTATGAGGTATTTGAAGGTGCTTGTGGGATTGTGTAAGAGTTATTGTGGATTGTCTAGGGGAAGAGCCAAAGGCAGGGAAAGGAAGTGCAAGAAATCTACTGATAATAGGCTTGTGCCCAGTGCCTTATCACTGCAGTAATAACCTATCAGGAACTTATTTATTAAGAAAATCTATTTTATTAAACACTATTCCTAATTATTTTCCTGGTTGAGGGGTTCTCTCTCTTCTGTGTGTGTAGTGCTAGTGAATGTCAATCCAGAATAGCTGGTGGGTGGTTTCAGCGGTCTGAGAGCCAGAGACCATAGGCCTGGGGGCAAGCTACTGGAGAGAGCAGAGGGTTTGGGAGTCAGTGGCTGGAGGGGCTGACGTCCAAACCAGCTTCCAGAGGGAAAGTCAGGGCTTTGAGAGGCAGCCTCTGGGGAGACCGCAGTTTGTGGCCAGGTCAAGAGGCTCATGTGCATGAGATTAGCCAATATGTATGAACAGATCAGACAACTTCTATGGTTTGTTTATGCATGTGCTGTTTGTGTGTGTCTGTGGTGCCTGTTCTTGTGTTTGTAGTGTTCTGGTGGCCAGTGGTGCCTGTGCAATGTGTGTGCAAGAGGGGTACAGTGTCAGCCTTGCTACTGGCTGGGGCTAGGGTTGGCGGGGGCAGCAGCCTGGCTGCAGTGGGCTGGGAAGGAGAACATCCCACGGCCTTGAAGCCCACCAGCTTCAGCTTCAGTTTAGCAGCTTGCTGTGTAGGCTTCTGCTTTTACTTAAAAGCACCAAGCTATGGGCCTTAATAGAAGGTCAAATGGAGGTCTCACTGAAGCTCTTAAGCAACAATGTTATGTTTTATAATTAAGTAGTTTTTTTGAAGGCTTGGTTTTCCGCTTCATGAACTTGAGTCCTGGGGGGACTGTTGTTATGTCAGAGTGTATTTTTATTCAGTAGTAAAAGATTTGTGGTAATTGCAAACTTAAATAACATTTGAAAAAAGGAAATAAAACACCTGCACGTTGTTGGAGTTGCTAGTGGTTTTCTTTAATGTGAATGTCCCTTTCTGTTTTGGAAGGACAGTTTTTAAACATTAACTCTTATTCTTATTTGGGAAATGTCATTGCTGTTGCTGGAAATTGAGATCAAGTTAAATATTTGAAAATGATGATAAGTAAGCTCACATTAATGCTGGTTTTTAGCAGCGTGAAATGTGAGTGCCTGTCATGCTTTTAGCTCTATTCACTACAGATAAGAGTGTAATCACTGGTACTTGAACACTTGGGAAGCTAGGGCTTGAAGCTTTTTCAAAGGTTGGTAACATTTGATTTTGCTTCTTAAAAAAACCTAACAATATTGTAAAATATGGATAACTGAGCAAAAGTATTCCAAATACCTTTTTTATTTTTAGAAGATGAATATTTTCTGAGTCTTAGCAATGAAACAATGATTTCCAATCAGTACCACATGTTGAGAAAATAAAACACTGAAATTCAAGTACCTTCATTTGAGGCTTGAAAGTAAGAGGTTGGCATCACAAACTGGTGTAATAAAATCTTTTCTGTGTTTGTTGTAACTAAAGTTCAAGTGTGGAATTCTTAAAGGATTACTTAAATTTATATGAAGTTGTATAGTTACTTTCTCAAGGAAGAAAACTCAGTATGTGAAGATTTGATAAGCTTATTAACCAGAGAAAAGGCTTTGCAAGGGGATTGTTTTTCCATAGATGTGAATGTCTTTAATGTTTAAAGGCTGGATAGGAATATAGTCTTAGGCGGTGTCAGCTGTGGTAAATAATCTTGGTCCCTAACAAGTGTTTTTAAGATTTTTGTTAATTGTTTTTCTCTGAAAGCAATCTGAGAGTAAAATGGTCTCGTTTCTAAAAAAATTCTAAAGTTCTTGTATGGAAAACAGGAATACTAGTTGTTCAGAAATATTTGATACTAGACTAGAATAGGATAGTATCATGAAGGTTGGAAGAGACCTCTAAGATCATCAAGTCCAACTGTCAGCCCAACACCACCATGCTTGCTAAACCATGTCCTGAAGTGCCACATCTACACGTTTTTTGAACACCTCCAGGGATGGTGACTCCACTTCCCTGGGCAGCCTGTTCCTATGCCTGACCACACTCAGTAAAGAAATTTTTCCTGATATCTAATCTAAACCTCCCCTGGCACAGCTTGAGGCCATTTCCTCTTGTTCTATTGCTAGTCACTTGGGAGAAGACCAACACCCACCTCACTACAACCTCCTTTCAGGTAGTTGTAAAGAGTGGTAATGTCTTCCCTCAGCCTCCTCTTCTCCAGACTAAACGAGACCCCAGTTCCCTCAGCTGCTCCTCCATAAGACTTGTGCCCTAGGCCCTTCACTATTCTCATTGCTCTTCTCTGGACACACCCCAGCACCTCAATGTCCTTCTTGTAGTGAGGGGCCCAAAACTGAACACAGTACTGGAGGTCTGTATTATGTATTGTGTATTTGCTTTTAAACAACCATGATTCTTTCTAACCATCTTTGGTACTTGGGCAGTTGAGATTAAAAGATTGGTGAAACTGGTCTGATCTGTGTTTTTTCACAGAATCACAGAATGGCTGAGGTTGGAAGGGGCCTCTGGAGATCATCTGGGTGAAGCCCCCAGATCAGTCTAGAACTGATTGCCCAGGACTGTCCAGGCAGCTTTTGAATATCTCCAAGGATGGAGACTCTAGAACCTCTCCAGGCAACCTGTGCCAGTGCTCAGTCACCCTCACAAGGAATAGGTGTTTCCTGATGTTGAGATGGCACCTCCAGTGTTTCAGTTTGTGCCCATTGCCTCTGGTCCTGCCACAGGGCACCTCCTAAAAGAGCATAGCTCTGTCCTCTTTGCACCCTGCTTTCTAGTATTTATATGCATTGATAAGGTCCCCCCTGAGCCTTCTCTTCTTCAGGCTGAATGGTCCAAACTGCCTCAGAATCTACTCATAGGAAAGAGCTCCAGTCCCTTAGTCATCTTAGTGGCCCAATGCTGGTGTCTCTCCGGTATGTCTATCTCTCTCCTGTTGGGGAGCCCATAAATGGACTGAGTGATTCCCAGTATTAATATCCTGTTAAGAAAATTAACAATCTTTTCTGAAGTTCTACTGATTTATAACAACTGATTTTTATACAGCGGCAGATGTATTTATTACCTTTACTGCCTTCTGAATGGCATAAGGCTTTAGTAATAAGGTTTGTCAAGAGTAATAACAACATAACAGCTTTTTAACTCAAGATTTTTATGATAGTCTACATTGTAGAACAATAGATGAAGCCCCGTTGTAGTAATGGTGACTGTGGAAAATGAGATTTGAATCGAGTGGATTGGTTGGGTATACAGATGCTTTTTTCTTCTCTTTTTGACTGCATATTGTCTCCAGTTTTGCTAGCGTGGTAATGGTTGTTCTTAAAGCAGTTTTGGAACATAGTATTAGTGCTAGACTGATGAAGTCTGTGATTGGAAAAACCTGCCATGGTTTCTGACAGTGACTTTGAGGGTGCTTAATGAAGCAGTAATGAATCTTTCATGCTTTATAGCTGATTGCTTCTTGTGTGGTATTGGCTAGTAACTTCTACCAAATTATGCAGAGATGTTGGTTTTCTTAATTTTCTTCTCAGGAATGAAGGGAAGAGGGGGGGGGAAAACTTCAAAATCGTAGGTAAAAACCTTGCGGAAATCTCTGCTGTCTGAGTGACCTTCTCCTCCTTCAATAATGCTGTGTTGACGCAAGTTAATTAAAGCAGCAATGGATAGAACAGAACATTCATACATCTGAAGAACGGATTCCAAGTTACCTTGGAGTACTGGAATCAATATTTAGTCTGTAAACCTGGGAGAAGACGACGACGACAGCAAAACCAAGAGGTTTCTGTTCATAAATAATGCCAGAAAATGAAACAAAATATCTGCATGCAGCCAAAGAACAGTAAGCAGTACTGAAGAGGTGAAGAAATACTTGCATGTATCAGAAGTTAGTAGTGAAATAATAGTAAATTATTCCATTTTCCAGGCTTGCTGTGACGACAAATGTTCCAGTACACTATTTACGTAGTTTTAAAATTACTAGATATCTGCAACTCGATACAAAAAAGACTGAGGACTAAATTATAGGTTGAGAAAGCTATTGGTAAAGGGCAAGTCAGTGGTGAAACAGTTGATAAAATCACTGAAGAACCTTCACAACTGAGGGAAGCAGTATTACTTAACAGATTTGGATTTTGCTGACAAGGTAACTTTCTGAGTGGCTACTTCAATCTACATATAATTAAAGCCTGAAAGACCCTATACACCATTGCAAGAAAGGTGGAATTAATAACCTGTTTTGGGGGGAAAAATATCTAATGAGCGTCTTGGTAGCTGTCAACTTCAGCTGTACGTTAGAATGCAAAAAGTACAAGAGATGAGTTCATTTACATACTTTCACCCTAACATGCAAGTGAAATGAGTATATGCACAAGTAATAATGATGCAAAAACGAGCAACAGTTCACTTACCAATTAAAGAAGGTTTAATTATTGGAAATTTTTGCATTAAAGACTAAATATTAATCTTCAACCCAGATGTTATTTATACCTCAGTGTGAATACGAAAGCTAGACATTTCCAAATGGAAAAAAGAAATCAATTACTTTCAGAAGCAAATGCCTCAGGAAAACATTAATTGTTATTCTGAATGCATTTGACAAATGCTAAGCTGAAATTAGTGGAGTTCGGTTTGTTCAAAGTTCTTGAAGTATTAGGTAAATATCTGGGACATGTTAGCAGGGAAGTTCTTCACAACTGTTTGTTTCTTCTGCCATGGAAGATTTGTCCTTTGGCAACTTGAATTAGCTGACTAAACAGAAATATAAATATAAGTCAATTTTATGTATATAATATGTATAATTCATAATGGATTTTGTAACAACATTTATATTTATAGTTTTTAAATTGTTAGATATAATGTTTAAGCAATGTTGGTGATAACTGTTGTGCTTTCCCCTTTAGAGTCCAAAAAAAGAAAGCTGCAGTGCCAAGACTGTAACTTGAATTTCTTGGTTTAAAGAAATCCTGAGTTAGCTGTTGCCTTTGGTTTGCTTTCCTTAAAACATAAAAGGCCACTTTGAATTCTCTGGGATTTTCTTTGGGCTGGTTTATGTTACTGTGAAGGCCGGGGTGTGTGTGTGAGAGAAAGAGCAGCGGGGAGTTTTATTTAATTAAAAAAACCAAACCAAACAAAACCCCACAAAACCATCTTCAGCCTTTATTGACACTTGTATCAACCCCTAGAGATTCATGAGGGAAACTTTTTCCTCTCCTTTGAAAATGTCATTGAGTTACATTTGTACTAAGAGCTCAGTAACTTCAGTCTGTTGTTTCTACTTTACATTTGGTGGTGCTGTATGAGAATAATCTAAAGGCTTTATGCAGTAAGTTATATTGGCCTATTGCAAAAACTATTTGGTAATGTTGAAAACATTTTCACATAAATGGTTTTGTTAGTTTTGAAAAATGTTATCTCTGTTCCTATAGATTGTGTGTGAATGCTTAACATGGAATGAATGTGGTATTAATTGCTTGCTGTTTTTATTGAGCTTGTTTCAGTGTAAGTGCTGCAGAAATAACTTTTAATAGCTGAAAAAGCATCAGCAAAAATTACTTATTAATTTTGTACAACACTTGAGACTTGTAACATGCTGTGAAAGGTTAAAACCCAACTTTTTTTTGAAAATTGATCAACTCTAAAATGTCAACTGTCTAGGTAGAGCAGCATACCGGCATGCAAACACTGTTCTCTTGTATCACGTTCCCCAGCTGCATAGCATTTACATTGTGACATTTTGTTACAACATTAGCAAGATAGCTGATGTTTCAAAATCAATGAGTTTTTGTTAATATGAGGCAGCCTGCAACTTAGTTGCATGTTGAAGGTGTTTCTCTGAAATGTAATTAAATTGAATTCTTGGGTTCTGGCAATATCTGCATCTTATGAATTCTTAGTGGTGGCTGCAAAATCGTACAGTTTTTAAGACCATATAAGGTTGAATGCTTATGGGTAAAGATGAGAGGGAAAGCCAACCCAACCAGGATGAAGAGGCAGATGAAGTTTTCTACAAGAGGCTGGCAGAAGTCTCACGATCGCTAGCCCTTGTTCTTGTGGGTGACTTTAACTTACTGCACATCTGCTGGGAATGCAACACAGCAGAGAGGAAACAGTCCAGGAGGTTCCTGGAGTGTGTGGAAGACAACTTTCTGACACAGCTGGCAAGTGAGCCTACCAGGGGAGGTGCCTCGCTTCACCTGCTGTTTGCTAACAGAGGAGGACTGGTGGGAGATTGCTGCCTTAAAATGGGGTAAGGGGAGTCTGATAAGCAGCAAAAGGAGAGCCCTCTTGTTGAGTCACGAGGTTCAGAGAAGACCCCCTTGCATTCTAAACTCTCTCTCAGAGGAGGGTCTAGGTGTGGCTGGATGTACTCCTAGTCCCAGACTTGGTCAGTGGTTTATGTCTAAAGGGTTAAGTGTGTAGCCACTTCTCAGATTCAACTTGCCTGCCCGAGCCCTTCCAAGGACTTTCACTGAAACAGTTTCGCAAAGTTGAAGCAATAGATAATTTATTCAAGAGACAGGTATCACAGATTCGGGATTGCCGTTGATAAATTCACTGTCTACAACAGTTGAGCTCAAAGTAACAGTTTAGCGCTTTAGTTAACAATGTGTTCCCGGGGATACGTCTGACAAAGTCAGAGGTGCGACTCTTACCAAAAAGGCATCCCTTCTTGGGGGGGGAAGAGAGGTTCAGGCCCGTCGACCCGTCCGTCAGGTGAAGTTCTCTCTTGGCTCCTCCTCCCAAAGAGAGTTTTCAAGTGCCAATTTTTATATGTTTGAAAATCTTTTTGCAAGGTGGG
Source organism: Opisthocomus hoazin (assembly GCF_030867145.1). Lineage (NCBI taxonomy): Eukaryota > Metazoa > Chordata > Aves > Opisthocomiformes > Opisthocomidae > Opisthocomus > Opisthocomus hoazin. The sequence goes on along the minus strand of NC_134415.1, from coordinate 103,120,128 downwards.
ACTAAGTCAATTATTGTGTATCGATTGGCTCTTGGCATGGAATGTTGTGTCGTCAGAAGCGGGACTCAGCAGTGTGACACGCCTTTGGAGCGGGCATCTTGGTATGTGTATTCGGGGGCAAACTGCTTTATCTGAAGCAGTCTCTGAAGCAATCTCTGAAGCAATCTCTGGCTGCGCAGCCTCCTCGCGGCGCCCCACAGATCACTTGGTTTACAGTGATGGGCTATCCCCCCTTACTTTTGTCTGATAAGATAAGCACCAGTTAATTGGTCCATTTGTTAACTCTTCGGATCTTGATGCCTCAGTCCGAGCATGTCTTCTGTCTTGCATTTGACAAGTCCAACAAAGCCATTGGTTACAGAGCCATTGGTGGTTGGAGGCTGTCTTGGGGTAGTGATCATGAAATGGTAGAGTTCTCGGTTCGAGGTGAAGCTCAGAGGGGGGCCAGCAAAACCACCGCTATGGGCTTTAGGAGGGCAGACTTTGGCCTCTTCAGGATGCTGGTTGAGAAGGTCCTCTGGGAGAGAGTGCTGAAGGGCAAAAGGGTCCAGGCAGGCTGGACATTCTTCAGGGAGGAAGTCTTAAAGGCACAGGAACAGGCTGTCCCCATGTGCTGCAAGACGAACCAGTGGGGAAGACGGCGGGCCTGTCTGAACAGGGAGCTCTTGCTGGGACTCCTGAAAAAAAGGAGGGTCTACCACCTATGGAAGAAAGGGCTGATGACTCAAAAGGAGTACAGGAGTACAGGAGTACATGCAGAGAGGAAATTAGAAAGGCAAAAGCCCAGCTAGAACTCAGGCTGGTCGCTGGTGTAAGGGACAACAAAAGATGTCTTTACAAATACATCAACAACAAAAAGAGGGCCAGTGAGAGTCTCCGTCCCTTACTGGATGCAAGGGGGAATATTGCCAACAAGGATGAGGAATACCCTGAGGTACTTAATGCCTGCTTTGCCTCAGCCTTTAATAGACCTGTTATCCCCAGGATAGTCAGCCCCAGTGCTGGAAGATAGGGAAGGAGAGTGGAACAAACCTCCCACAATCCAGGAGGAAGCAGTTAACGACCTGCTATGCCACCTGGACACAAGTCTATGGGGCTGGATGGGATCCACCCAAGAGTACTGAAGGAACTGGTGGAGGAGCTGGCCAAGCCACTCTCCATCATCTGTCAGCAGTCCTGGCTAACAGGGGAGGTCCCAAATGACTTGTGGATTGCCAATATAACACCCATCTACATGCAAGGCTGGAAGGAGGATCCAAGAACTACACGCCTGCCAGCCTGACCTCAGTGCGGGGCAAAATTATGGGGTGATTCATCCTGAGTGCCCTCACCAGGCCTGTGAAGGACATCCAGGGGATCAGGCCCAGCCAGCATGGGTTCACGAAAGGCAGGTCCCGCTTGACCAACCTGATCTCCTTCTATGACCAGGTGACTCACCTAGGGGAGGAGGGAATGGCTGTGGATGTTGTCTACCTGGACTTTAGTAAGGCCTTTGACACTGTTCCCCACAGCATCCTCCTGGAGAAACTAGCTGCCCATGGTTTGGATGAGTGTAATTGCTGGATAAAGAACTGGCTGAATGTCCGAGCACAGAGAGTGATGGTGAATGGAGTTAAGTCCAGGTGGCGGCTGGTCACAAGTGGTGCTCCCCAGGGCTGTTTGGTGTTGTTTAACATTTTTATCAATGATCTGAATGAGGGGATTGAGTGCTCCCTTAGTACGTTTGCAGATGACACCAAGTTGGGTGGGAGTGTCAATCTGCTTGAGGGTAGGAAGGCTCTGCAGAGGGATCTGGAGAGACTGGATTGATGGGCTGAAGCCAACTGTATGAATTCCAACAAGGTCAAATGCCGGGTCCTGCACTTCAGTCACAACAACCCCATGCAATGCTACAGGCTTGGGGAGGAGTAGCTGGAAAGCTGCCCGGTGGAAAAGGACCTTAGGGTGTTGGTCGACAGCTGGCTGAATGGGAGCCAGCAGTGTGCCCAGGTGGCCAAGGTGGCCAACAGCATCCTGACTTGGATCAGGAATAGTGTGGCCAGCAGGAGTAGGGAGGTGATCGTGCCCCTGTACTCGGCACTGGTGAGGCCGCACCTGGAGTACTGTGTTCAGTTTTGGGCCCCTCACTACAAGAAGGACATTGAGTTGCTGGAGCGTGTCCAGAGAAGGGCAACGAGGCTGGTGAGAGGTCTAGAGAACAAGTCTTATGAGAAAGGGCTGTTTAGTCTGGAGAAGAGGAGGCTGAGGTGAGACCTTATTGCTCTCTACAGCTACCTGAAAGGAGGTTGTAGTGAGGCAGGTGTTGGTCTCTTCTCCCAAGTAACTAGCGATAGGATGAGAGGCAATTCCTGCAAGTTGCATTCAGAGGAGGTTTAGATTGGATATTAGGAAAAATTTCTTTACTGAAAGAGTGGTCAGGCATTGGAACAGGCTGCCCAGGGAAGTGGTGGAGTCCCCATCCCTGGAGGTGTTCAAAGAACGTGTAGATGTGGCACTTCAGGATATGGTTTAGTAGGCATGGTGGTGATGGGTTAAGGGTTGGACTTGATGATCTTAGAAGTCTTTTCCAACCTATGATTCTATGATAAGGTTATAATTCAGAAATACCTGAAAATAAAAAAAAAAAGACCAAAGAAAGTAGTATTAAGACTTCCTCAGAAGTACAAAACTTTGCTGGACATTATATTTTATATTTAATTTAAGGCAATTATTTTGATGGCTGGTGCAAGATAGAATGTAGGCTGCATTAACGGAGAATTCATATCCTTTAAAAGTAGTTTTTAGGGAATTGATAGCTAAAGTTCAGGTTTTGTTGGAAACAAAGTTATTTTAAACTTTTGGAATTTCTATTCGTCAACAATGCTTCCGATCAGAAATGTATTAAGAAGCCTTTTGTGACTATTACTTCCCACATTTAGGCTGTATTCTGGAATAAGTGGACATCAAAACTAGTGTTCATCTCTGCATTCAGGTTGCAGTGGGAAAAAGATTTTGCCTGAGTGATTTGTGTTTGAAATAAGATGTCAGTGTATAGTAGAGTCTCCCTTTTTAAATAAATGCATGGTCTTGACTGTATGCATTGAGAAACACTTCTAGTTGGGCTCAGTATAAGGTAAACTGAGACTTGAAGGCCTGCTATTTACTGTAGTCATGCTGGGTTCTTGTTGTTCCTAAATACTATAAATAAGTAAAGAGTACTTTCATGTGTTTTGGGTATCTATAAAAATATAGTGAAGGTTATCACACAGTCCTTAAGTACAACTAAGATGTTTCTACAGCAGTATTTTTAACCTGTTCTATATCTTAAAATGAGGGTGAGAGGAGGAAAGCTTTTGTAGCATCTCCTGGAAGTTGTTTTCCTTTTGTTCAAGCAGAGACTCGAGAAGGATAGCTATTCTAGATAGACCAGGGATAAGGAGAAAAGTCCTGAATTAAGGTAAAAAAACTTTCACAGAAGACATCTTGCTGTCCTCTCATTTTTTTCAGATATCCCCAGTGAGAGGGGAAAGCTGGGCTCTGTATTTCTAGCGCTCAGATATGTCATGACCACTGCGCTGGTAATAAAATGTGTATGTCTGGTTTTGGTTACATAAAAGCTGGTACTCTTACAGTAAGAGTGCTTACATCTAGAAAACAACTTAAAACTTTACTGGCCAAACATATCTTTGGATGAAGCTTGTCTAGTATGAAGGAGTTAGTTGGAACAAGTGTAGTGCCTAGCAATGTTTAATAGGTATCTCTAAATGTAGTGTCTCGCTCAAAAAATTTAAGAGAAAGATGCGAAGGAGTAAAGTAGTGTTGGATTACCAGACTAAAGCATAATGTTGTTTCATTCTACAGAAGATATTTTCTAATTGCATACAGTTGCTTTGGATGTGTTACTGCTGCAGGGGCTACTACAATGTTGTACTTTACTCATATCTTTGTTTCCAATTATCTGTTACCTTATCTCCCTCTTGCACTTCACTGCTGTGCAGGCTTATACTCATCTAGGTGATGCATTTAACAGGAACAAATAGACCACAGTCAGAGACGTAAGGAGGAAGACTTTGTTTCTAATAGACATACAGCTTAATGATTTTTAATTATTATCTAAGAATTAAATGATTTGAGGTGCAATGCAGTTAGTGTCACCTCTGTTTTTCACCCCAGTTTGTTTGTTAGATAAATAGATTTTAAATTCCTGAAAGCAGGCTGGTTATTTAGTCTTTGAGATTAATTGTTTACATCAGGACCTCCAACAGTAGGTTTGAAGAATTTTGGGAAAAGCTGTGGTTTGCGTGTGTACCACAAGTGAAAGGAGTTTCCCCTTCCTCTGCCTTACTGGTCACTAGGTCAGATCCTGCTTTAGCTCGAATCTAAGCTGAGGTTGTTCCTGACTGATCACAGGAACATTCCTGCAGAAAGTCACTGTTGTGTTAAGACTTCCAGCAGGATGCAGCGTTAGCACCTTGCACTGTTAAAATTAGGGTAATTAACTTAATGCGACCTGACAGAAACATGGTGGCATAATGTCACGTTGAGAAGGCTTTGCCAACAAGTTTCTAATGCTGCTGTTCATACTAATCAAATCCAGTTGTAGCAAACAATCTAAACTTTCATACCTTTGTTTTCCTTTTAGACAATAGACCAGGCCACTGTAACCCTTTGGGCTGATCACTAATACTTTTCTGAACCATCATGTATGTGTCCTTTTCAGAGCACACAGGAAAGAATTATCTAACTAAATGTTTCAGGTCACCAGTGAATAGGAAACTTTCTTTAAGGTTTTTAAGATGAGCTAACAAAAAGCAAAGGTCACAATTAAGACACTTAAACAAGACGGGCACATTCTGTGAAGTGGCATATTACAAAGCAAATGAAATACAAAACATGTAAGTTACGGCTTATTCCTTAACCAGCATTGAGAGACTGAAATAGATTCTCTCTTTAAACTTTTAAATTGCTAACTGTAATAATTTAATGTCTAACCTAAGTTGTTGTGCTTTTTTGTTTTTTAAATCCATACAGCATTATTAAGGAAGCATTTTAGTGATGTATTCCCTCTGAATACATTGGCTTGTTGATGTTCCACAATGTTTCTTTTCCTCTCTTCATAAAAATATTTGTTAAATCGCATTAAAGCAATAAAGAACCTTCTAAAACTTTCACTTGGAAGGCTGAAATTGAAGTTCTGATGTCCAAGCTCATGTTCTCTGCGTGCTTATTGTAACAGCTGGTAAACAGAAATGCAGGAAGGGGTTGCCTGGAGCACTAAAGGCATTGAAGTGCCTTGTAGGAACAAATTGTTGTTGGGAGAATGGACTAAAGAGTACAGAATACAGTAAAAGAATACACTATTCCATGGCTTGTTTCTTTGCTTTCCAGATAGAGGTTTCCTCTCTACACTTAACCTTTTAGCTACCTAATCCTTCATTTTTCTGTTCATCAATGCGTACAATGGGAAGAAGCAAGAGCCTTTACAGTGTACATTTAATCCTTGTGAAAATGTTGTCTGTAGCCTGTGGTGTAAGATTCAAAACACACAGGGTTTTGTTTCCCTTCAAATACTCTTATTTCTAATTTCTGTGTTATTATTACTTTTCTAAAATTTGCTTGATAGCTAATTCAAGTCTAACAAAAGCCTAACTACTTTAGTTATTCTATGCTACAGCAAAATCACTGTGAAAGAACTTTGCTGTAGGTGTTTTTCACTAATGCATTAATGATATTTAGTTGAAGAGTTAAAGCATGGAATAGGAGTGTTATTTCTAAATTCCTAAAATCAGCATACAATACACTTGTCATAGAGGTTTTTATTTTTTTTAATCTACTGGCTTTGTTACTGCTGCTACAAAGATGGAAAGATTTGGAATTGAGCAATGAAATTTTATAACGTAAACACTTTCCATACTCTTCTACCTTTCTTTTTTTCATGTGAGTTTTGTTGTCGTGATGTCCTGTTATTTCTTGCTGCTGTTGATAGTATAATTGCTTGAAGTCTACTTCATTTGTGTTTTCTGTTTTTTTTAATTTCTATGGGTGGAGAACAGCTCTTATGAACCTTTTTTGACTGGTTTTCACCAAGGCTTAGAAACTGTTACACTCATCATGTAAAATATTTGTGAATAGTATTAAAGACCATATAATTATCTTGTCAGTGTTGTCCCCAGTAGCATTTCAAGCTCCTTTTTGTACCAGTTTGTTTAATTAGAGCAATTAAAATGGAAAAGCAACTAACCTGGATGTGATCTCTTCAACTTTAGAAGTTGAAGCCCAGTAATGGAGCAATGAAGTGTTAAAGTGGTTGTACAGAAAAACTGTAGGGAGATGTGCAGTTGTAGGGAGAAATTAGCTAATGTGTAATACTACATATTGTAAGCACAATTTTTCTTTTACCTTTTTGGGAGGGTATAAAAATGTGCTGTAAATTAGTATATTAAATATGATAATTAAGAATAGTGTAATTTGTTAGTACCGTTTCAAATGGATATGGTGACTATACTTCTTACTTTTGGAGGTGGCTTCTTCAGGTCAGGTCTCTAGATTACTGGGCAAATAGGAGTGAGGATTGAAGTTCAATTTTTTTCTGTCTAGATGGGATCAACTTTCTGTTTTTCGAAGTGGTATCTTTTGATCTCATTTATAGCAGAGTTTGACCCTTTGTATCTTAGTTTCTAGTTAAACACATCTCTTTTTTTCTTTCTTTTTCCCCCAAAGTTTGGAATATAATTTTTCTTTTTTTCTTTTTTTTTTTTTTAAATTTGCCTTCATTAATAGGGAAGACTTGCTGTTGAATGTAAAAGGTAAAAGGAGGTGGTATACAACCACCTTCAGTAGATGTTGTACAAACCAATAGCAGCTCTTTTTGGGTTCCTGTGAGACAGACAACTAAGCTTTCAACATACTGTGATATCTATGCTTAAGCTCAAATTTTTCAGCTTCTCATTGGTGTGAAATGAGTTCATGTGTGTATGTGGTGGATTAACCCTGGCTGGCAGGAAAGCACCTGCCCATCCTTCCCTGAGGGATGGGGCAGAGAGTCAGTACAGGCAAAAATAAGAAAACTCATGGATTGAGGTAAAGACAGTTTATTATTAAGCGAAGTGGGGAAAAAAGGAAAAAAACAGAAGTGATGCTCACGGCCAGCAGACAGATGTCCGTCGAGGCCCTGAGCAGTGGCTGCTTTGGAAAAACTGTCCCTCAGTTTTATTACTGAGCTTGATGTTATAAGGGCACAGGTGATGGTAGACTTTTGCAGATATCAAAGGTAACTGACTTTTTTCTGTTTGGTTTTGGGTGCTTTCATTGAAGCTTTTTCTTTAGTTTTTATGGCTGCCTGTATCAATCCCTACTTTAACCATATTTCATCTTTGCATTTGGATTAGAGCCGTTCCTTCACACCCTTGGTTAGTGGTGTAAATATTGTAGCAGAAATACACAGAGAAAAAAATTCAGGGAAAATCTTTTCATCTGTGATGAAATCCAGACCTTGTTACATGGAGTAGTGGAGCACGTGTGGAGCTGACATTTGTTCTGGAACTGCCAGTGGAGTTGTAGGTTAAATGATTTAGGTAGCCCCTCTAGAGAAGTGCCTGTATTTCCAAGAACCACGGAGTGCCTGCTGGGAACCGTGGGCGCACCCTGAGAAGTACTATATGTTTCGGAGGCACGTTTCGCACTTGATGGAGCAGTCCGCCGTTCAAAATCTCTGCAGCTCCCTGCAAATAAATTTTGTTATAAAGCTTGGAGTTGTGAAGGAAGAATTTCTTGGGGGGAAAAAAGCAAGGGAACTTTCCATGGACTGTGCATTCTTTGAGACACCCTGTCCCTAGACATATTTACAGCACGGTCACCTTCCCATTTAAATATTAGTCCTGTATGATGTAATCCTGCCTGTCGGGGTTTTAAAACAACTGAGGAGTTAGGTAAAAGCATGCTAAGCCCGCTTGTACAGTGTTTGTTAAAGTGTGAAAGAAATAGCATGAATGCCAGCACAAGTAGTTCTAGGATATTAAAAAAAAGTTGGGCCTGACAAATTGTGTAGAGGTAAGTCTACAGGCTGTGGATGTGCACATGGACAGCATGTCTTCAGGCACTCCTTGTGCTGGGAGTCCTTAGCAGTTGAGAAGGAAATACTCTTGGAAGTAATTTACTTTCTCGGTTCTCTCAAGCACACTCCTAAAGGAACTTTTTTTTTTCCCTGGTGAACTGTAGAAAAAGCCTGGAATAATTCAGTAGCCTGCCTCAGCTAAAAGTAACCTTGGCCACAAAACCCAGATTTCTGTGTTTTCCTCCTAAGCCTTCCGTGTCGTTTTTCTCAGTGACATCCAACTTAATGTGATTTTTTAAAAAAAAATGTATTCAGCAAATGGTTTGACAGCATATGAAAATTTTCTTGTGGAATATTGCTAATTAGGACATCTCATTTAGAAAGTAAACTCTTTGTGAAAATAGAAATTCTTGTATCTTTTTTTCCACAGAAAAACACTTAGAGAGTGAATAGCTCTCACATGATAGCCTCAAAATCAAGAAATTCATGCACTGCTAAAAAACTGAGACAAGTTAATTGAGCCATGAGTCTTGTTCTTATTTGCGATGTATAAAAAGTCATTGCCTTACTGATAGCATGTGGAACTGCTGCTTAACTTCAAGCTTTGTGTCAAGTTAACTTTTTTTAAGGTTTATAGTACATCTTCGATAACTTGCAGTTTCATATGCTGGTCTCATGTTTGGATGCAGGAAAGAAAAGCAGAGCAGTTCTTAGACATCAACCTATAAGCTGCTCGCGTTTTACCTTTGTTATTTCTTGAAGTACCACTGCCAAATCTTAAATAATTCAAATGTTCATGTAGTTTTAAAATAATCACATGCTTTCTGTGTTCTCAAATTGTTTCCTTCTTTGTGCCGTATGAAAATGTGCTGTTTATTTGCAACAAACACAGTGTAGTGAACACACTGCAGCGGAGATGTGATTGATGTGTACAGCTCAATAGAAAAAAAGAACTCGGCTTCTTGCTCTTGTGCAAGATTGCATAAAAATATGACTGAATTTTATCAAAACTTTAGAAAGCTTGCTTTTGGAAATTCTGATTCCTTCAAATGTGTGAAACCTATGGTTTGATTTTTTTTTTTCTTCCCCTCCAGTGTTTGTACCTTTTTGTAAAAGAAATTTTTTTTTTTTTTTTACTGTTGGCAGTCTGAATTGCAGAAAAGACAGCTGGTGACTCTGATACTAGAGCTAGTATGAAGTTGTCTCAGCTTTCAGTTATATCAGTTATTATTATTATATATCATTCCTTTTCCTCATAATGTAAAGTATTCTTCCTCCTTTCTCAGTTTTAAATGTTGTGTGATATTGATGACATGGTGCTCAGTTTGCCTTAGTGATCTGTGTCACTCACCCCAGCTTTCATCAGCTCAGCTGTGAGGTGTCTGCACCTTCTGCCTGCAGCTCACTGCCTGCTCCTCTCATCGTCTGGGCCTTGGGACTGTCAGCAGTGGTTTATGTTCTCTGTAAATTAAACTGTTTCAGCATGATTAATTGTTTGACCCTGTGATCCTTACTTGACAACATTTTGATGTCTTTTATGTATCTAAAATACTGAATAGTTTGTTTTTGCTTTTTTTCCTGGTAAGATGATCTTTGTGTTGAGTACCATATAGAGATAAAGGCAAGGCTGTGCTTTCAGAAATTTGTCTGAATTTCGTTGCAGAGTGATTGGAAAAAGTCTGCAGGATCTAAGTTTGGATTCTGTAGTTAGCACTGTAATTAGCATTATCTTTTTCTTTTAGAAAAATACTGTTGAGAAAGGGCACAAGATTTTTAGCTGTTTGAAAACACTAGCATGAATTTACCACCACCTTTGTAAAAGCTATTTTTTTTTACAGTGTGGCTTAATTAGAAAAAATACAGTTGTGAGGAAAGACTCTATATATTAAAATTTTGGCTTTCATTTTTATAATCCAGGTAAGTTAAAGGAAAACATATTCTTTCAATTAAAATTGTTCAAATATTTTGATGGGCTTTCCGCAGCTGTGTGGGGTCTCCTCAACTGTGTAGAAGAAAAACTCTCTTTAGTTTTAGATAGAACAGTGTCGTGAGGATCCCACATCTTCCTGAAAATAAACATTTGAACTAACCTAACAAAGTGTTTGTTGTAAGAGTTGAAAGGTGTATGATTGAATTTTCACAAGAGCATATTCTGTAGAGAAAATGGGGATTTATTTTGCTCCTAAGATTTGTGGATTCCACAATTGTTGGTGAAATACAAGACAGTAAGAAAAATAATTAAGGAAAACATTTGCCATGTGGATTCTCTTGTGACTTCAAGGGATAATGTTGTTTTCCTCCTTAATGGTCGTTCTCAAAACAGCCAGCATAGGCGGCTACTTCCATATTCTTTCATTGCAACGTGAAGAAAAGACTTAGTTAAACACCAAGATCACTAGTTCTACCTCAATTCCTCCAAGTCTCCCAAATTAGTTTTAAAATAGTATTTCTGTTCATTGGTAATGTTTACATAACAAGGTATTTTACTGTACATGTAACTTTGACAATATCAGTACTTCTGCAGGTTTTGAATTTTACTGTTTTTTGCTTTTTACACCACTGTCCAGTATGACTTTCATAAATGTTGTCTTGTCATAAAATCATTGTTTATAACGAGAAAAAAATCCTTCGTTCTGATTAAATGTACTATTTAAAGTACTGTATAGAGAAAAATACTGTATGCCTGTCTCATGTAAAAATATACATATGTATGTGAATGCATATAAATGTTGTTTTCTGTATCAGTTAACATTAATAAATAGAGAAGCAGATGGTATTTCTGGTAATTCAGGTTCTGTTCTGATTTTAACCAAGTGGAATAGCTTGGCTGCTATTTTGAGGGCTTCTAAGTTTTCTGCAAAAACAATTTCTGGTTTTCTGATTGTTTAAAACAAAATTAGAGGGTTACTTTATAAGGGACATGGATATAGAACAATATGTGTATTGGCCTTTAAAACTCAGTGGTAAGAAAAGGAGGTTTTTTTGTCAAAAGACACTTCTGAATAAATACAGAACTTAATGAATTTTTGGTATATGGTATGCATCTCAGTCTAGCTCCATAAAAGAAGGGAATGTGGATAATACATTAATTGCCAAGATACCAGCCTTTGTTTTAAAGAAGGGCGAATGGATTGCTGAGACTGCCGGAGTGCCCTTTGCTGCTGCGGTTGGGCTGGATGAGTATCCTTGGGTACTGGAGAGTAAGAGCAGCTGCCTTTTGAAGCGGTGACTGCTGCAGGCCAGGACTGGCTTAGCAGCTGAAATGGCCCCTTCCTCCTTCCCCGCGGTCCTTGTGTTCAGTGGCTTCAACTTTCGCTAGCCAGACTGGCTGTTTTGAACCTCCTCTTCTTGAGCTGGTGGTTGGTATTGCTAGCTTGAGGTGTGAGTTTAAAATTTGGCTCCAGTCTGACTTCTGCCCAGCAGCAAAGGTTGTGAAATGGATGTGATGAATGGGCGAGCTTTCAGGAAAATATTAAACTCCTTCATATTCACATGGTCTGCCTATGACCTGATGGAGTTTGATGTGGAGTTTTGTACAGTTACAAATAAACCCCCTGCACCCAAACACTGGGCGCAGCTTTTTCTGGGGTACATTTATTAGTGGGTTATAGATAGAAATTGCAGCCTGGTACTTAGTCCTAGTAGAGTGGTTGCCTTTACTTGTGTGTTGGAGCCAGCAAGATGAAGCTACACTGTTGGTGCTAAAAGTTGTTTGTTTTTTTTTGTTGTCATAATTATTTTTTAAATAAGGTTTTAAAGAGTTTGTATAACCATATACAGGCTATTTTAAGTTACCTGTAAAATACTGAACAACTTCATGGTGGTTTATACAATGTGAAATATGTTGAATTTTTAAATTTGTATGAAGGTAACTTTCAAAATACAGCCGAACTTGGCAGCAATAGAATCATGAAATGCATGTTATATTAAATATTTTATATTAGATATATGTCAGCAGTATCAGAACTGCTATGCTTCTAACTTTTATAGGTGAAGGTAGACCTATATAATGATATTAAGCAAATTTAATACATATATTTTTCCAATTATTTTAGTTAATACTTCAGTTAACTAGTATTCTGCAGTAGTGTGACATATACGTGTTGATTTATAGACTAATAGGTTTATTTTTGCAGGAAGCTTAATGTTTTAACTAGTCATATGAAAGTTACAAGAAAAAAGTATGTGTTTAGAACAGTCAAATTACAAAATACAGGTTATGCCCATTTGAAAAAAAGTGTACGCAGAGGTATGTCTATTTAAAAGTCATATAATGCTAAATATTACATAAATTTTTCTATACAAATGTAAATTGTATATAATATAGAATGATGGACTATATATTTACATTATGTGACTGCTAGAAGGCTGTCTGGGTAGAATATGACTTCTACTTCACGTGTGTTTGGAAAAAAGTAAACCACTTTGAGTGATACCTTACTGTTTAATTTGAATAACATTGTAATTTTAGAAAAAATGTTTCTCACTGTTTAACTTTAATTTGCCAATACTTCTGTAACTCCAGATTCTGGAAGGTTGTGCTTAGTTGTTTTTAATAGGAGAAAGTATGTCTTATCCAACGCTGTGTGAAGTTGTAGCAGCGCAGGATGATTTGTTACATCATTCCTGCTTTGTACTATCAATGTTTTTTGAAGCTAATATCTTATTAATTGAAATTCTATTTTCTTCTAGCTGACAGCACGATCACTGCCTTCCATACAGTCTGATGAGAGACTACAACCTCTGCTCAGTCATCTCAGGTAGCATGAGTTAAAATGATTGTGTTCGTAGAATGTTTTAGCTACAGTTTATTTTCATACACCTCATCTGTGCGATTGGCTTTGCCTGGAAAAAAAAAACAACCTGAAAGTATCCATTTCACTTAACAAAAGCTTTGTAAATGACATGAAACATAATTTATAGTGCTGGTGTTTCTTCTAAGTAACAAGAAAGTATTTGTAGCTTTTAAAAAAACCTTTTTTTCATAGTCAGTGCAAAGTTGTTAAGCTTCTTTATGCACACAACAGATTCCAAATTACATTGCTTAGAGTATGGGTCTTCCTTGTTGCAAATACTGTATGCTCTATGATCTTTCTGGAAGATTTCTCTGTCACTGTCATAGACAAATGGAGTCCTGTTTTCTTCTTTTAATGGACCTGAGGAGAGAGCTGAAAATGCGAACCATTAAGGGTGCTCTGCAACGCAGCTGAAATAGTCTGCCTCTCGCTTAGTGCTATACAGTGTACAGAAGCTTTCTGCTTTCTTTGAATGTGTTTGGGCATGAAGAGTAAGAAAATACACTTTTCTGATATTCTTCAGGTTAAGCGTAGATGGGGTCGCTTTCTTACATACGTGATTGCTTTTTACCACTTTATATTGTTTGGGAGAGTTTTCTTACTACGATAGCATGCATGAGGACAAAGACCATACAGTTAGAGGGAGATGCGTTGGCTTAGAATCATTGAATAAATTAGTTTGGAGTGAACCTCTGGAGATCATTTAATCTAGCCCCTGCTCATTGCAGATCCAGTTCGACTGGGTTGCTCAGGTATTTATTCAGTTGAATTTTAATATCCCTAAGGGTAGAAATTTACTTAACTATTGAATGTCAGTAATGAAACCTCTACTTTTGAACACATACAGCTTTGTGTTAAGGTCACTGAAATGATGTGGGATGAATTAGAGAGGCTCCATCATGACAGCACTGCACTGGAATTAGGATGCAGATGTAGTTAGCATGCTCTTTATTTTCTGCGGTGCTCTACTGTTTGAGGTATCTATGGCCAAACTATGACATTTTATTTTGATTTGAAAGAAAAAATTCTTGTCATTTTTATTACATAGGAACAGTTTCATGTTTTATTGCTTTTAGTGTAAATCAGAATAGGAGAAGTAGCTTTCATTGTATCTCTGCCTATTTGCATATGATTGAACTTTGTTCAAGAGGAATGAGTGAAATAAATACTGCAGTGTAACTGTTATGTAGCTGGTTAGGGGATACTTCTGAATGCCAGTAACCTTCCATGTTTTTATTACCATACGTCTTACTGGTATTTAAAAAAAATATGCTTCAGTGGCATACCTTTGTCTATTTGAAGCTAAAGAGAAAATTGGTTAGCTTTGTATAAATTGTGCTCTCTAGGAGTAATTACTGAGAAATCTGAGATTTCATGTATGCTATGCATCTATGTAAGTGAAACAGCCTTCAGTATCATAGGAATCACAATCCTCTCTGCGTTTTTTTTTTGTTTTTTTTAGTATGGGGAAAGGAAAAGGTTGCAAAAAAAGCTAGTTTAACATTAGCTACTTTGACAGGGATACTGTATCCTATATTTATGCAAAAAGGTATTTTTTGCACAGTCTTGTGTTAGCTTGGGTATGTATGTTTAATGAGTGGTAAGTTACTTCTGTTTTGCTTTTGCGAAAATGGAGGGGTTGTTCCTGGTAGATCTTGTCACTGGTTGAAAAAACTACACAAATGCTTCCAAGTTGCCTTTTTGGAAGTTCCTTTAAAATAGGCAACATAAATCAAACCTTAAAACTTGAAAAACAGGCTCTGACAATGAACAGACAGACGACAAAATAGGTCTTCTCTGTTAATTTATTTCTATGAATCTGTGATTCAGTTTTTCTTCATCTTGCTCATAAGAAAGGAGACTATGAGTTAGTTATAGGTTTTCTTCTGCCTTCATTGTGTGAATTCTTACAGCAGTATTTTATTTTTGGCATGTGTCAATAGAGCTTTATCAGGGGAGCAAAAGCTTAGATAGAAATGTGTGAAAAAAGCATGCAGCTGAAGGTTACAGAACATTGGTTGTTAATGCCCCACAGATTTTTTGGCAGCTATTCATATCGGCTTGTGACTTTTAAATTAACTAGTCCTCAGAAAAGGTCATTTTACTGTGGATTATGTCTGCATAGATATTTTAATCCGTGCTCTTTTTTTTTTAATGGATAAAACGTGTATTTTGTATATGGATGTTCTGGACTAAATATGTTTTTTATCTGTGACTTTGGTACTCTGTCCTATTCTGTTTCATTGGTGCTTTCTAATAATAATTGTACTAGACCAAAAAAAAGAACATTTTTATTTAAAATGTTCAAATATTTGATGCAAGATTGTGCTTAAGGATTTCACATGCTTGCAGTAAGCTACAAGGAGATCTAAATTGCTAAAACTTTTTAGTAATTTAATAGAAATGGAAACTTTATGACTAAATGCATGAGAAGAACACTTGTGGAACACCTTCTTTCAAGGGAGTTTATATGGGTTTTGTGATGAAATTACAGGGTCATAACATGCTACTGTGCAAAATGTTCAGCAGGAGTAATTTCAAAGATAGACAAAAACTGTTGTATGTAGTCCAAACTACTATAGGACTGTGCTTGTACATAAATTACAAGGAGAAGCTGGTGATGAGGAGGCTTGGGGATGATCAAATAGCAGTCTACAACAGTCTGAAGGACAGATGTCATGGCATTGTAATTCTTAATGGTGCTAGAGGATGTAACAAATGACAGTGGTCACATCAGCAGCTTGGGAGGTTTAGAGCGGACATAAGGAAAAATGTCTGTGCTGAAATGATAGTGCAGCAGATTCCCAGAGATGTGGAATCTTGGTTCATGGAGATTTTTAGGATTCAGCTAGAAAAAGCCACGGCTCACCTGACTGGTGTTGGCAGTAGTCCCACTTTAAAGTGGGATGTGGGATTAAATGGTCTTCTAACATCCATTACAACCAACGTTTACATGATTCTATTAATTCTGTCTTCAAATGAGAGTTCATAAGTTTGATACAGAAACCAAGTGTTTTGCAAGACTGGATTTTTTTAATGGATAACACAATACTCATGCAGACATGTTTCACCTTCCTTCTCACTTGCACTTGTCTCAGCAGCAAGTAAAGAAGAATGCACACCTTAACAGACTGGTGTCATGTACTCTCCTCTATCTACAAAGTGCCCTTCGTATCCTCACTAATCTCATGATACACTAACACATCTGCGAATAATACAGTGTTTATCAGAACGGTCCTACAGATGTTTATTTGAAAGACACAGATCCCATTCTTGGGAACATTGATGCAGTGGAGGTTTCTTCTTGGTCAGCAGCCATGCAAATGTATGTATTCATCTTTACTTGCAAGACGTGTTTAGAAAAATTTTGGTAACTAAGATTTCTGGATTGTGGAAAACCAGATTTTGAGTGATTGAGTCAGGCTGGCGAGAGACAGGAATTTATAAATGGAGGTAAAATAAAGCTGGATTTTAAGTGAGAAGTGGAGACATTGCTACTTGCATTCCAATAAACCACAAAAAGAAATTGTGAAGAACTATAGATATTTCTAGGTGAGTAAGAAGCTTGATCAGGAAGTAACCTCAGAAACAATGTGGAATAAAAGAAAGGGTGAGTCCAAAACAAGAGCTAAAATTGGAAGCAAAAAATAGGAGAAGAAAGCAAGGGTGATCATAAGCCGTTGGTTTGTGTTGTAATATGTTTTCAACCAGCAGTAAGTAGGTGGCTGTTTAGCGATGTTTAATGACAGGAAAAAATAAAGACCGTTGCTCAGAGAACAAAAGATGGTCTTAATTTTTATTTTTTGCAAGGTTATTGAGACTTTTTTTGACCTTGTAAAGGTCATATGCTACATTTTAACATATAAATAAGGAAACATTTATGAAAAACTTTTTCTGTTTGCTTACCGTGGTGAGAATATTTGAGCTTTACGGAGTCTGAGAAGTTGAATTTCTTCTTCTCCTCATGCACTGCTCCCCCTGTCCCTGGCACTGAGTTTTTTGTCCTTGCAGTAAAGTTTTCTACCAAGTCCAGACATAATGGTCAACGAGATTCTGAGACTACGTCCTCTTTTTAGCAGCAACTTCTGAAGTCTTATTTTGCTCACTTATTGAATAGGAAAGCTGTTGTGTCTTCTCTTTGGCCCTTCTCTTCCCAGGCCAATCATTTCTACGGATACTAGGAAGAAGTAGTTTTCTTTAGTTTAGAAATGTTTTTCAGTATTGGTATGATTCTAATAAATACTGTAGGTTACAAGCAGATGATCTGAAGTGATTCTGGTAGAGCAGCTTAAGAAGTTACCAGCACTCACCCTGGGATGCAATAACTGACTCAATGGTCATTTTCCTGATTGGTTGCTTTGGGTGTTTTTTTTTTAAGAAATATTTGCCTAATCAACAGCTGTTTTCTGTTCTATGCTTGGAGCTCAATATTTTTGGGACTGTGATTTTTGTTTTGTTTGTAGTTTGCTGAAGTAAAGTGATGCAGATCTGGTGCTACAAGGAATTTTAGATACTTCTTTAGTAGAATCAGTAGTAATAGACATACACCACTCAAATACTTTTAATTATTTACCCACTGTTGTGTAATGAAAAAAAAATCTATGAAGTACAGCAAGCTTTCCTAGTGCTCCAGTGGGTGCCAGAAATAAGACTAAAGAACGAATTAATGCATGTATAATTAAACCAACTCTTTGTAGTGTAGTAAAATCAACTCTTAGCTATACGCTTTTCACGCTTTACGGTATTGACATGTCACAAAATAATCTATAGCACCTAGTATCATCGTTTAGCTAAATTCCTTTTTTCTGGAGTTAACCTCTATATATGCCTTCAAAAGATTTGAGAACTTAGCTCAGGTGTCAGAAATAGCTTTGTTGCAACATGCATGAAAGATGAGGCAGCACATCCAAAGTCCTGTGCTGTTTTGGCTACGCAGCTACTGTCAGGAGTTAACGTGTTTGTATATCAGTACTGCAATAAAAGCCTTCCCAGCTTTTTATTGGTACGCTTAAGTAGTTTCCGAGTTTTTGCTTTTCCCCATAGTAGGTGTGCATAGTGATACATCAGGTTTTTTCTTTGTTTGTTTTAAAATGTTACACAAGTAGCAAAGTGGAAGAGGTTCTTGATTACTGGAAGGAAGTATAAGTGAACCCTGCCACGGATTCACAAAGAGTGAATCTGTGGAACTAAAGTCTGGTTGGCCTCATCTCAGTTCCAAACACGAAGGACAAGAAGGTGATTGTGGTGGTCAGCAGGGGTTTGTGAACGGGAAATTATGCTTGACTAACCTCATAGCTGGTCATTTTGTCACAGAAGGTTCAGTAGATGGGAGGGAAAGTGGTAGCTGTTGTTTATCTTTAGCAAGATTTCTAACATTCTCATCAACAACTGATGAAGTATGGGCTAGGTGAATAGACAGTGAGGTGGACTGAAAACTGGCTGAAGTACTGTGCTCAAAGGTTTGCCATCAGAGGTGTTAAGACCAGCAGGAGGCCAATCACTAGTGGAGTGCCTCAGGGATCCATACTGGGTCCTACATTGTCTAGCTGCTGCTTTAATGTCCTAGGTGATGGCACGGAGTGTGCACTCAGCAAGTCTCAGATGATACAAAACTGGGAGGAATGGTTTACACCAGATGAGTGTGCTGCCTTTCAGAGGGACTTGGACAGGCTGGAGAAATGGGCTGACAGGAACCCTCTGAAGTTCAAGCTCTGCATCTGGGAAGGAATAACCCTATGTACCAATATAAGCTGAGGGCTGAACAACTGTGAAACAGAGTTGCAGAAGAGGACCTTGGGGTCCTGGTGGACAACCAGCTGGCTATGAGCCACCAGTGTACCCTTGAAGCAAAGAAAGCTAACAGTCTCTTGGGTGGCATTAGGAAGAGAACTCCCAGCAGGTCAAGGGAGGCGATCCTTCCCCTCTACTCAGCACTGGTGAGGCCACATCTGGAGTATTATGTCCAGTTTTCGGCTCCCCAGTACAAATGAGGAGAAGCTGTGATTTTTCAGCCTTGAGGAGATAAATTTCAGGAGGGTGTGTGTGTGAATCTTATCAGTGTGTATAAGCAGGTATCTGAATTAAAGAAGACGGAGCAAGCCTCTTCTCAGCGGTATCCAGTGATAGACCAGGAGGCAGTGGACACAAACTGATACACAGGAATTTCCACTTACGCATAAAAAACCTGCTTTTTTACTGCCAGGGTGGTCAAACACTAGAATGGGTTTCAGATAAAGGGAAGGAGGATTTCTTTACCATGTTGACTCTAATGTTGGTTTTATAAGTCTTAATTACTTACGGAACTGTCAAATACTATTTTCTTGGTTTTCCCTGTTATAAAATATTTACAGCTTTTAATTGGTAAAATACTTTCTTTCTAACTTTGTAAACTCGAAAAAAATAGTTTCGGAATGGTTTTAAACGATGCTGTGTGGTTTGCTTTGTTTTTCAGCCATTCGTATGTTGGCCCAGATTACAGCGTGCAAAAAAACACTGGAAAAATTTCTCTAGAACAGATCGATACTGTAAGTCCTCTGTGTTTATTGATTTGTGTTGTGTGCTGATATGCAACTTTCTAAATTCAAGTACTCCATGTACAGAGAACATATAAAGCCTTTACCTTTTTATGATTCATATTTGCTTTGTAACTCCTGAGAGCTACTTGAATGAAAGTGTGATAAAGTCTAAAATGGAGCAGAATTAACTGAAAAAGCATCTAATCAGGATTTAGACTGCAGCTATAATGAATTGCTTAATTTGCTGATGAATTTTGTGTACTTTCACAAATACCTAACATAATTATAAACAGTATAAACAAAATTTTCTTAGTTAATAGTTTTGCAACCCACGATGTTTAGTTTCTGATTATTATATTGCAAGATTAGAGTCAAATGTTAAAAATAAAAATGCAAAGCCCAAGTAAACTTTAATGTTACTTTTTTTATCTCTGAGATCTTGCTTTATAAGATACCGTATTCTTCAGGGGAAAAAACCTGCAGATCAGTTGAGATGGATTTTACACCTGCTTATAGTTTTTCAAAGGTGTTTAAAAACACCCATCTCCTCCCCCAACCTCAAAAAACTGTAACAAAGGTCACCTTGCCATTCCAGAAGCTAAAATAAGGAAGAAGCAAGAAACGTTGTAATGGAACTGTAGATATATTTTTTCCTGACAGCAATTAAATCAGTGTTACTTTGTAGCTGAAGATCGTCTGATACTACCACTTGTATTACTCTGTCCTTTGGATTTTGTTCTTGAGATGGTTATTGGATTTGATGGCTCATGGACACACTGATGTTGCCATCAGGCCCATGGTGCCCTGTACATGCATATCTTTTTCATTGGTATTTTCAAGTGAAGCTAATTAATAATCACAATAAGCATATATCCTACAAATTAAATGGTCAGTTTGCCTTAAACACAAATTCTTCTCTTGACAGCTTTCTGTGAAATCATTCCCTCTTTGCATGCGCCAGCTGCACAAAACCCTACGTGATAACCACCATCTCCGTCACGGGGGCCGTATGCAATACGGACTGTTCTTAAAAGGCATCGGATTGACTCTGGAACAGGCACTGGAATTTTGGAAGAAAGAATTTATCAGAGGAAAAGTGGATGCAGACAAGGTAATTCATTAAATGGGAAATATCTGCATATGCGAATGTGAGGATGTAGTTAAAGTGTACATTATCTACTTTAACAGCATCTATTAAAATATGTGGCACAATTTGGCAAAAGACACGGTAATGTCTTTTGAAGGTGGTCGTGGTGTTTTTGTCTTTGCTTATGATTTTATTAGTTTTGTATGTCATTCTCCTGAAGCATGGGGAAAAAAGGCAAGCCACAAAGAGGCTTTTTATAGATGAGGACTAGAAAAATCTTACTTTACCACTTAATTACTAGGAAACTGATGTCCTTTAGGAAATAAGGGTACTATGTGCCTAATTTAATTCACCAAGCAGGCAAGTGACCACAAACAGCACTATCTGAAAGGCAAGGTTAGCCTTTTTTGTTGGTTTATTAAAAAAAAGAAATTGGACAGCAGTGTGTGAGGTGAGCTTGCCTTAGCAAATCTGCAGTTGAAGGATAAAAGAAGAAACTGAAGGTGAACGAAGACAGAAGAACATGTTCAAGGAAATAGTGAGAGAATACTGTTCAGTGCAATGGGCAGCATTATCGACGTAGCAGTCATTGGCCTCACCCTGGCTAATAGTTTTGAAAGTATTGTGAGTGAGGTAAGTGTAACACGTGTGTGGTGTCTCTCTGAGAGCACGAACAATGCACACTACTTTTTGGAGGTTTGTGACTTGCTCCTTACCTTGAACAGCCTAGGTAGAATCAAGCAGGCTTCCTCTCTCATCCGTTTCTGCCTGGCCTGGGGTATGTGTTAGAGCAGAAGTTTCAGACCTTATGTCAGCTTTGTTTGGACTGTGATACTTTACATTTACTGTTGTGAGATCTCAGCTTTCCAGAGTACTATGCAGTATTTTGCAGTGTTTAGTAGACAATCTCTTTTGTTAACTTAGGTTCTCTGGGACATGGCTATTTATGCAAGATAAAGGGCAAAAAGTAGTGCTGGCTACAATAAACTATGGTACATACGTCTCTTTCAAGTCACGGAAGATAGATCAACTGGTCTGCAGATTTTTTGGGAAGAGGAAAGGGATTTCAAGGTATGATCTGAATGAGTACCTAAATCTCTGTAAATCTAGCTCCCTAAATGGGATATGACTTAAGAAGGGAGATGTATTTTGTTAAAAAATCAATCTAAAATGCATTCCCTTACAAGGTTTCAAGAAAGGATTTGAAGAGAGTCAATAACTTAAATTTTGCAGTTGAATGCCAATTAGTTACTAGTTGAATTCAGGAAAATACAGACTTTTCAGTTGCTATTTCTTCTGCTTAAAGGAAATGGAAAAAATAAAAGCAAGCTATCAGAAACAATAACAAGGTAAGTATATACTCTTATTTCTGTTCTAATAAAGTATTGTGTGAACAGATTCAAGTCCACCTACTTGTACTTTGACCCTAGATATGTGCACATGTATGAAGACATGTATGCATCTTGCATCCTGTTTTCAGTCACAGGGTACTTGGTGCTATAGCTGTCTTGATAGGCCCTGGAAATTAATGAAGTTTTATGTTCCCGTGTTTAGCTTTGGAAATTAGAAAGCATATTGTGAATGAAGCGAGGGGTTGTAGTGACTGCATTTTTCATGAACAGGCTGCTATTTCCATGTGGTTTTCTTTCTTCTCAATTTCTAGATAACCAACTTCAGACTGGGATAAAAAAAAAGCTGTTTTTAGACACCTATAACTGAAGTCAGTGGGCTGTGGTTTTCATAGTAAAATGTCATATAATGTTTAATGTCCTGAAAAAATGAAGATTAATACAATTCTTATTGGTACTTTCTTCTCTTGACATTTTTATTTTCTGACACTCATGCCATTGTTCCATTCCTGTAGAGTGGAGATAATTACACTGCTGTGTCTTACCGGAGCATTGTCAAGATACATGCATGATACTTGCTGAAGACTAAGGTTAATTATTTGTTACTGACTGGTGCATTGCAAAGAGGGAGTGTTCAATTTGCTGCAAAAGGTTATGGTTTCAAAACTGTGTGTTCACATTCGTCCTTAATGGCTGCAACATTCACGCCAGTTCTCAATCCTAAGAATTGTTGGCACATCACCTCAGTCTTCAGCAGGAAAGAAGTTACCTTGAATGCAGCAGTGGTGCAGTGGAGTGTCTACCACCAAGCTAAGTGTAGGCACAAGGAAAATTTGCACCAAAAAGAACACCTCGTGTGCTCCGAATCACTGATGTGGACGTACCCCAGGGCTCATTGATAAAAACACCGTAGAAAAGATTTTAAGAAACAAGGTATAAGTAGTGCCTACAAAGAAAGCACTGAAACTGGTAGAGATGCTCTGTTGAGGGGGGAAATGATCATGTACTGGCATGTTCACAACAGAGAAAAATGCAGAGCACAAAATAAAAGCGTTTTTTTCATTAGACACTGAAATTAGAATTGCTCTGCAAATTGCTAGGCTAAGAGTGCCTAAATGGTAAATTATTGTTGTTCAGATGATAGGATCAACTGTCAAATGGTGGTAGATGTTACTTGTGACTGAATGGTTATGCCAGTTGGCTGCATAACCTCAGTGTTATTTTAAGGCTGGTTTGTTTTTTCTGTAAAATGAAATCTTACTTTAAACAGGTATTAATTCCCAGAGATTTTTTGACATCCTGTTCTTGTTGCTTAAAAAAATAACTGCCCCCTTCACCCCCATAACGAGGGAGGTAACTCCAGTATGCTTTTAAAATACTTGAAACAGGAAAATAATAGGGTGAATCAAGATGAATTAAACAATTACAGTATAGATGTAAAAATGCTCGGATAGCTGAAAATAAAAACCTCATATAGTGAAGATGCTTACTTGACTGTTAATTTTTTCAGATCTATTTGTGTGCTCATTCTGTGAATGTGAAATCACAGACTTGAAAGATGATGCGGTGTTTAGAACAAAAGGGAAGAATGAAAGATGGATCAGTTTCTTTAAGGCATTATTCGGTTACATCTTTAGCTGATAGCCTGGAATCAAGGTTTTGATACAGATGAATGACTTAAAGGCAACCCATCACTTTCTGCTTTCCTTTGCTACGTATATGCCTGTGACATATATTCCTGTTCTTAGCAGTGTTTGGTGCATGGGGGTATGAAATGCTCTCTTCTAGGACTCTGATCATTTACCACTTTTTACAGAAGAGACAGTTGCTAGTTGTGTTGGTTCTGTGTTGAAAAGTATTTCCTGTCATATGGCTTAATTTTCCAGATCATCTTACTGCAGCTTCATATGGCTTATTGTTTTCTGTAGCAGTTGATCACAAGTGACAGTGAGCAGGTTGTTTTCTAGTTGTCAGAGGTTCCTGTCTGAGGTATAACTCTTCATCCCTTCCCACCAGTGAAGGTCCTTGTGACAGATGTTTTCCTGGAAGAAAGAAGAGGAAAGCTTACTTAGAGTTAACCTTGCTCAGGATCTGTGATTGATAAAGAATCAAACCCTTCACAAGGAAGCTTGTGAGCTTCAGTTGATTATTAATATATTCCAGATGTTTCTTCCACACATGATGATCGTACATGAAGCTGAGGACAGGCAACTTACCAGCCATATACTGCATCAATATGCAAAGGAATATGTCTTCTACTCTGTTAAGAAGTAATGAAACTTTGGGATGAAGATACATCACAATGAGATGGTTCCAGTAATTTTATTTTCCTGGATCTTCCATTTGTATTCCAGATGATTTTAGGAGGTCCTTGAATCAGGATTCAGGAGTGAGGCATTACCTTGACAGCAAAGAGCTGGTGTGGTGAATGTTTCTGTTGGGGCCAACCAGATATTCCATGAGGGTGAGCTTGCACTAGAGACCTCCTGAGGTCCTTTCCAGCCTGAGTTATCCTGGGATTCTACATACAGAGCTGAATACATGTAGAAGCACAATTTTTTTGTGAGGGCTAGCCACTAGAGGGAGACAAGATCATAAGGAATAAACAAATATAACCTATAGATGTGAATTAAAAGTGCTTATGCTATAATGCTTTGTAGGTCTATAAAACTATATTATAAAAAACCCCCATGTATTTCAATGAAAATAGAAATAGGCACTTGATAATCTGCAGGGCAGTGCTTTTAAGCATGCACAACTATCCCCAGTGCAATTTATAATGCATGGATGATGTGGTGGTTCTTTAAAACAAGCTCCACCTCCCTAAACCCTCAGGAAAATTTTCTTTCTCAGTCAGTTGGTTACATTTGGTTTTGGTATTTTATTTTCTCATTTGTTTGAGATTTGGGGGTTGATTTGCAGCTATTTTTTTTTTTTTCACTTGCCCACTTTATCTTGGGTAATGGTGCCTACTATTTTGGGAACATATTTTGATTCATAAATCAGAAAAGGATCTTTATTATGTCACGTTTTTAATTATAATTCTCTAATTGAATGTCACTTGCTACTTTTATTCTTCAGTTATTTAAACTTTACACATCTGCAGCCTAGAGTGACATGTTGAACGGCAGGCCACAATATTTAACATCTAAGAGATAAAGATGTATTTATAATTGAAATTCCTTTGTACAGATTAAAATCTGATCTTTTTCAAATTATATATTGGTAGTACTGTAATGCAAATAGATGGCTAGGCTTGAATTCTCCTGAGATGTATAAAGGCTACTGTAGAACTTTAAGGAAATGTTTGCTTTCTTCTCAGATATATAAAAAAAAAAAGTAATACAAGTGCAGCATATATTACCTGTAAAATCTTATCACCCTGAAATCTGTGGAAGATTATGTCATGGTAACAAAATATTAATATAATTAGGCATATTGGCCTTGCTTTCATTGGTTATCAGGGGACTGGATAGTCAAGTTCTTAATTAAATTGTATTTTTGTGTTGAACTTACCATAAAATGAAATAGAATTTTTTTTTTTTTCTTCCACTGGTGACTGTAAAGATTAGCTTCAGCAGAACCACTTACTACCTGTATTTCTCTTTCATTATCTGGAAATTATCATTTCATACTCTAGCTGTAGTGAGAGAGAAAAAGTGAATTTTAAAGATTTCGAGTGAATCACTTTTATTCTGTATTGGCAAAATGACATTCTATTCATAATGTTGTTATATGTTGAATGGCTATGCTTACCTGGTATAGCTGAGCATAAAGAAAGTCAAAATTCTTTTATGATATGTTTCGAAATGTTTTCTGTATTCTACAAAGTTAGCTCTTGAAGTTGCTTTAATAACAGGCTAAAAGTGATTTAATTGTCAGAAGAAACATGAAAATATATTTTCATTTACATGACTCGTTTTGATTTCCAAACTTACTATTGACTTTTTTATATTAAACCTTTTCTTTAAATGCAAATTTGAAGGAAAAAAAAAGGTAATGTGCAATTGTTGTGGGGGTTTCAAGAGAGTAGGAGGTTCAAGTGCATCCTAGGCATGTAGGCTTGAAATAAAAATTTAATACTTAATTTGAATTTCAACCCCAAAGGCTAAGGGAAAGGACTTTCGGATTTCACTCTTCCCGAGTTTTTGTGTGGCTTCGATTTGGGGATTTTTTTTTTCTGTGTAGTTCTTTGTGGCATTGCTCTGAACAGCCAGCTCTATGAAATCAGAGTGTTTGTGCAAAACTGTGAAGTGACTCGACTGAGATGCCAGTTGTTAGGAGCTGAACAGCCTTTGCCACAGTGATACTGAACACCAAGTTAAAAATGTCCGTAGTCTGAACTCCATAGTCATGTTAGTTTCCAGAAATCGGCTTTACAGCAGTGAATTGATGGTCAGGAGATCTACTCCTTTCACATAGCTTCCTTAATGAGGCTTTTTTTTTCATGTAAGTTGAAGCCTGGAGGTTAACAGGTGCATTGTTCAAATGGGACGTAACTGTTGTTGAAGGTGATACTCATGTGAAGAGAGGTGGCTGCTGAGATCGATTAGCTTTGTGTTTTAATAAACAATATGCAGAACAGGTGTTTTGAGTGTATTTATTTTATAGTCAAATTTTATACAACTAGGCCTGAGAATGAAAAGCATGACTTGAAGCTAGAAATGAATGATTGCTGTGTATCTGAGTCAAGCTGAATTTGTACAGCTTTCTTGTAGGTTGTAGCTGGAAAAAGTTTTTGTTTTCTTTCATTTGGCTATAGCAATTTGCTAATAAGCAGTGAAGAGTTGGACTCAAATAACTGAAAATCCTGAGGACTTATGTAGTGAACAGCTATTATCTTCCCCTTTTGGTTCCATATGAATGGTAAGAGCTGAGCCTCAAAACTACAAATTTCTTGCAGAATCTCTGTGGTCTGGCCATGGTGTGTAGTCCAAGGAATTGTAATATTCTTCTTTAACTGAATGGAAAGAAGTTTCAATTGCCATAAAAATTCGGTTATTTTTAGCAAAAAGTGTATCACAGTAAGTATGTTAAGTCTATGCAAGATTCTTGCTGTCATATGTTATCATTTTTATTTGAAGTTGTGTTTTGAAGGTGGGAATTTGTCCTTCGCATCCTGTGCACATTCATTTATGCTTGCTAGCATTCTGTTCCCTTTTCTTGTGGAGCACTTCAGAATCTTGAAACACTCAGAGGAGCACTGTTGGCATATTGCTGACATGCTGGTCTGTGTGGTTTGATTTCATCAGTTTTTGTATCCCTATTGATGAAAGCAGTAGGAAAGAGATCTATAAGAGAGGACTGAGTAACCGTGTTCACAGGGCTGGCATTTGATTGTATCCAAGTAGTAGGATTAAATGTGAATAACTTCTTGCAGAGTCCTATTAAATTCTGCTAAGTCATAAGAAGGAGCTGGGATAAGATTCCTCGCTGACTGTATCAAGTGTAGAGAATATTAGCAGTGCCTATAAACACATAATCCTGGTCTGTGGCTAGAGGGAAGTCACTATCAGCGTTGGCAAGATACTTCTGTTCAGTGTTGGGGATGTGATCGTTCTGGAAAGGCGGCAGAAAATTAGCTCATCTAGTTAGAGGTAAAAATAGCTGTTAGCTTCCTGTTGAATTAAGCATCATGAGATCAAATGGAAATAGTTTAAAGTTGTTCGCAGCAGATGGTGATTTGTATTAGGACTTAAATAGTAGTATGGAATTGCTGTCATTAAAATAACATGCC
Source organism: Opisthocomus hoazin (assembly GCF_030867145.1). NCBI lineage: Eukaryota > Metazoa > Chordata > Aves > Opisthocomiformes > Opisthocomidae > Opisthocomus > Opisthocomus hoazin. Next base: position 103,092,612 of record NC_134415.1, on the reverse strand, counting down.
ATGTTGTATTTATGGAGATTACTGCATGATATGATTAATAATACAAGTTTTGCAAAGCAGGTGATACTATTTCTACTTTGCTGACGAATAGGAAATCCTGACTTTGCTGCAAATGGATTTACCGGTAACATCTACATTGTTCATGATACACAAATGTGTGCAAATTTGTAGGTGTTGCTGCTCTGACCTCTTTATTAAATGAAGAATATAGATATGTGTTGTGTGGCTGCTTATTTCATAGTCCATTTTACTTTTTTTCCCAAATTAGGCAAGTAAATGAAGCACATCATAGCTGCAGTTGACATATAAGAAGTCAGATGATGATAAATCAGGTGTGAATATAAGATTAGATGTTCTTTGTGATACATGGTAGAAATGTCCTATGACTTGCTTCAGCAAAATAAGGTGAAAATAATCAGTTTTTCACTGTTTCTGCCCGTATGCAATGTAGGTAATCATCACTGAAAAGGTATTGTTAACCTACAACTTTATATAAATATATAAATAAATGAATATGTATAGTGTGTGTGTATATATTTATGTACATATAACCTGAACATGATTTAACTATGTTCAGAAGTTGTAAAAATAGTAGTAAGAATAGTAATACATGGTAAGTGGTGCATAACGTTGTGCTATTGAATTCAACTAGTTAACTTGGGTGGTATTTAAATTTACAGGTAGAATATTCACTTGTAAAGGGATACTCTGCCCCCAAATTAATCATGCTTTTTAGTGTCAAGTAATGGAGTCAGTGGCATTTCCGAAAGCAGCCATGTTCACTTTCTTCCCCCTCCTCGGTGGTAGGTGCTGCGTCAATGCCCTGTACCTTTGGGTGGGGAAATAACCTGCGGCTTCACTTGGTACTGTTCCCTTTCAGTGTGCTTTAGAATTTTGTTTTGCCTGTCATATCTGGAGTTCTGAGCACTAGAAGGAATAAACCCAACCCAAAACCTTACTTTTTTACCCTTTTACTTGTAAGGATGTATTTTACTTTAAAACAATAAGGTCCTTACTGGTTTATTGGTAAAGTTAAGCATGCTAAAGAGAAAGTGTCTTTGGGACATAATTATGTCGATTTAAGAGGGTGAAGTAATTTTGATTATGCCCTGTAGCTAATGTAGGTGCGTATTAAACTCAATCATGCTTCTGTATATTTCCCTCTGAAACTTTATTTTCTCAGGCCTTAAATTACTAATCAGCATATCAGCGTGTCTTACAGTTATATAAGCTTACTGAATACTGACAAGAATCCGTTTCCCTATTTGTCATTTTATATTTTAACTTTTTTCATAAAACAATATTTTTGTTACGGAAACTCTATTTTGAAAAGCCTTTAGAATTAACAAAAGTTAATTTTTGTGTAGCAGATTTGACATCTTGAAGCAATATTTTTAAATGAAATGGAGCTTGTATAAATGTTATTTTTCACCACATTTTTTTTTTCGTGGGTGTTATTCAAATAGACCACAACTGATGATGATGTAGTAGAAAACATAAATAATTTTAGACTGTGATATTCTTGGAGGTTATTGTGTGGGCACATAAACATTCTAGGAATCACAGTAGGAAGTGCTGTGGTGTAAAAATCTGTGCTCTCACTCCAAACACAATCCCTTTTTCACTTGCTACCAGATTTCTCAATTGTGTTTTGTTAAAACTGGAATTGTGCAGTCTTCGTTGTGAAGCCAGAGTTGCAGTGACATTTTCTTACGATTATTCACTTAAAAAAAAAGGCTGAATTAATTAAAACTGTTAAAAATGTACCTCCCTTCCCTCTGATTTTCAGTTTTCATCATCTGACTTACATTATACGAGAAAATTTTTGATGATGAAAATTGTGGCGTGCCTTAGGGACAGAGAAGAGCTCTAGCTACATTATCTCTCTTCTGGGACATTAATTACAAAGCTGGCATAATTTTAGTGGTGTTTTTTAACTGTATTAGCTACCATAAAAAGAAATACCATCAGTTTTCATAGTTCACAGAATCACAGATTGGTAGGGGTTGGAAGGGACCTCTGGGGATCATCTAGTCCAACCCCCCTGCCGAAGCAGGGTCACCTACAGCAGGCTGCACAGGACCTTCTCCAGGCGGGTTTTGAACATCTCCAGAGAAGGAGAATCCACAGCCTCCCTGGGCAGCCTGTTCCAGTGTTCTGTCACCCTCAGAGGGAAGAAGTTCTTCCTCATGTTCAGACAGAGCTTCCTGTGCTTCAGTTTGTGCCCATTGCCCCTTGTCCTGTCGCTGGGCACCACTGAAAAGAGTCTGGCCCCATCCTCCTGACACCCACCCTTCAGATATTTGTAGGCATTTGTAAGGTCCCCTCTCAGCCTTCTCTTCTTCAGGCTAAACAAGCCCAGCTCCCTCAGCCTTTCCTCATAGGAGAGATGCTCCAGTCCCCTCATCATCCTCGTAGGTCTCCGCTGGACTCTCTCCCAGTAGTTCCTCATCTTCCTTGAACTGGGGAGCCCAGAACTGGACACAGTATACCAGATGGGGCCTCACTAGGGCAGTGTAGAGTGGGAGGAGAACCTCCCTACTCCTGCTGGCCACACTATTCCTGATACAAGCCAGGATCCCATTGGCCTTCTTGGCAGCCAGGGCACACTGCTGGCTCATGGTCAACTTGTCATCCACCAGGACACCCAGGGACCTCTCTGCAGAGCTGCTCTCCAGCAGGTCCGCCCCGAGCCTGTACTGGTGCATGGGGTTGTTCCTCCCCAGGTGCAGGACCCTGCATTTGCCCTTGTTGAACTTCATCAGGTTCCTCTCTGCCCAACTTTGGTGCCTGTCCAGGTCTCGCTGAATGGCAGCACAGCCTTCTGGTGTATAGATCATAGAATCATAGGTTGGAAAAGACCTCTTAAGATCATCACGTCCAACCATCCACCCAACACCACCATGCTGTGTCATCAGCAAACTTGCTGAGGGTACGTTCTAACTCTTCATCCAGGTCATTGATGAAGAAGTTAAACAAGACTGGGCCCAGTACTGACCCTTGAGGAACACCACTATCTGCGGGTCTCCAACTAGACTCAGCGCCACTGATGACAACCCTCTGAGTTCTGCCATTCAGCCAGTTCTCAATCCACCTCACTGACCACTCACCCAGCCCACAAGTTGTTACATATTTCACACTGAAATCTGTATTTAGTAGTCTAGTGTGTCAGCAGTTTACTGATAAGGTTCTTGCACTGACAAGAATGAAAGCAATAAACACCTTTCCTGTGTTGGAGTGGGAAGCCGGTTCGGCAGTAACGATGCGATCCCAATATGTGTAAAATCGTTCTCCTTTATTAGTCAGCAAAACAGGGTTTATATAGCAAAACAATTACAGCCTCTGATTGGTTAGTTACCCTTAACCATATATGGGCAAAATTGCTATAACTCACAATTGGTGCAGAGCTTCATCTCCATGCGGAAGCGACGATAAGGCAGGAAGCGGCGAGGAGGCAGGAAGCGGCAGTGCGGCAGTCCCCCTGCGCCAGCGTTCCGTGTTCGCCACTTTCTCAGCAGTGTTCCGCGTTCACTGCTTTCCGGGCTTATCTCCAGTACAGAGCCTGGGTTGCTCAATGGCACCGAACTATGTCCCCTCTCATCCAACCAGGACTCCACATTCCTTTACTAAAACTAATTTAGATCTGAATCTGGTCTCCTATGACTTGTTTTATTCCCAGAAACACACGTTTTCTTTCCATACCGTAGTATCTTTTTAGAATTGTATGTATAAAAATGGATGTTAAAGCCAGACCTTTAATTTTCCAAGATTTGTTTTGTAGTCTTGAATCACTTGTCAGACTTGCACTTCATTATCGCTGTAGTCTGTGTACTTGTCAGGAGAGGTATCTGTTAGCCATCACAGCAGCAGCAAGAAAGTCAGTCCATGACATTTTAAGAAAAGTAATAGGTGGATTTGGCCATCTAGTTGCCAGATTTCTAAGTTCAGCGATTGTGAAGTATCTGAGTGTCACTACGTGTGGTCTTTAGTAGGCGCGGTGGAATACCTTCTTAACCATACAGCTCACTCTCTGTTGCTGTGTGCTGAAAAACACCTGCTGTATGTTGCCACACATGCCCCCCGTAATCTATGTAAGCTCTTAGGCTGTTCACCCCAAATTCTGAGGCAGGGATTAACTGTTTTTGAGATACAAAGATATGGATGAATTACTTTTCAGGGCAAACTGAGTGATATAGCAGGTCTCTTAGTTGTGCTCCTGTGCTTTTTTAGCAGAAAAGTTTTGATATAATATTTTATTAATTATGATATAATTGAAAGAATATTTTAAAATTTTTTTAATAAATGTTCAGATTACCTGTAACCATATGAACTGACTTCCAAAACAAAACCCAGAATCCTGTATACTTTGCCTTCTCTTTTGATAACCATGTAATTGTTGTAACATCATATAGCTGTCATATTTCATCTGTTTATATTCATCCAGCAAATAGTGGCTATATATCATATTCAGTCATCCAGAAAAGCAGCGTGTTGTATGAAATGCACACGCTGCTGATATACCACATGGGCACAATGTAAATAAAAATGTATTTTTACTTTCAGAATTGATTTAACATTGTGCCGCATGTTTTTGATATCTGTTGAATCTCATGAATAAAGACAGGACAGCTCTTTTACACATTATTTGTGCTATGCACAATTTACGTTTCAGACATTTAATAGACTGATTTAAGAAAGTTAAATTACTATGATAGGGCTTAAGTATTTGAAGTTTAGAGAGGTTACTACTTCAGAGAAGGTTAAGTTCGGATTTTATAGTGAAACGTACAATGCTATTTAACTGTGAAACTGAATTCTGCATAATGTGGTATGCTCGGAGCCTTTCCTGTTCCCTGTGTCACTTAAGTCCACTCACACGAGGAGAAAAACAAAATGTTGCTCAAATACACCCCACTCTCCTGCACCCCCCCCCAGTATATCCGCTGCTCATGGGAGAGCAGAAGCTAGTGATCTTTATGGCAAGATTCAGTGTTTAAATTCCTTCTTTTTTTCTTTTTCTCATTCATCTGCTTAATGGAGTTGGGTTTGATTGGTTTTTTTTAGATAAATTACAGTGGTTGGGCTCTTTCTTGTCTTTTGTTACCACAGCTATTTCCCTGCTTTTAGAAACTTACAGCAGGCGCTAAAAAATGGGTTGTATGTTAATTCTCAGACAGTTCAGAACAGTGTGGCAGTAGAGCTTCTTTATTTTTCTGGATGCATTTTCCCTGCAGTCAAGTAATCTTTTAATTAATGATAAATTAATAAAAGCTTAAAAAACAAAAACAGCTGAGAAATGTCTTGTGTGTTTTAAAACAAGCTTTCTTCTGTCACTGAATGTGGAAAGACCCTTGTCATACTTGCAGTGCAGAGTTCAATTATGTGCACTGGCAGCCCAGAAGGCCAACTGTATCCTGGGCTGCATCAAGAGAAGCGTGGCCAGCAGGTCGAGGGAGGGAATTCTGCACCTCTGCTCTGGTGAGACCCCACCTGGAGTCCTGCGTCCAGCTCTGGAGCTCCCAGCACAGGAAAGACATGGAGCTGTTGGAGCAGGTCCAGAGGAGGCCACAAAAATGGTCAGAGGGCTGGAGCACCTCTCATATGAGGACAGGCTGAGAGAGTTGGGGTTGTTCAGGCTGGAGAAGAGAAGGCTGCAGGGAGACCTTTCAGTGCTTAGAGGAGGCTTATAAGAAAGATGGGGACAGGCTTTTTAGCAGGGCCTGTTGCGATAGGACAAGGGCTACTGGTTTTAAACTAAAAGAGGGTAGATTTAGAGTGGATATAAGGAATAAGTTTTTTACCATGAGGGTGTTGAAACACTGAAAAGGGTTACCCAGAGAGGTGGTAGATGCCCCATCCCTGGAAACATTCAAGGTGAGGTTAGACAGGGCTCTGAGCAGCCTGATGTAGTGGTAGATGTCCCTGCTCATTGTAGGGGGGTTGAAGTAGATGACCTTTAAAGGTCCCTTCCAACCCCAACTATTCTGTGATTCTATGTCTTGATTACAGTGTGCTCTGTGCATAAGATATAAAGATATAAAAGGGTCTTAATGTGAAAGCAGTTCTTGTTATGACAGCAAGGGCTAATCTGTTTTTCTGCACTTCTGTTTTCTTTGATCATAATCTCAAAATGTGATTTTGTCTTTTATTGTACTGTTAATAAGCAAAAAAATTTTCACAGCAGAGATTCTACAGAGAGAATGCCAGCATTCTTGAGCCAAGCCATGCTGTTTGGAGAGCTCCAATATCTAGTTTACTCTGTGTTTTGAAGGGTTGACAAACATCAAATCTCTGTGTACGTTTTTGTGTTTTGGTGCCTTGTTTTTGTTATTTTATGACTGCATCAAAAAAGTTAAGTGTACATGTTTCAAGAGCAGACATATGGAATGCTTGTCAGTCTGAGGAAACGTATTCATTACTCAGCCTCCTTCTAGTTTTATTTTAAGAATTATATGTTTTTTTCAATGATCGGTTTACCCAGAAAATTCATTTTCCTTTTCTTAGCTGCACTTACACTGGGGATTTGCTGGTATCTTGAGACATTACATGATTGGGCACTTAATATCCTTCTGTTCTGACACTGATCCTTGTCCAAGAGGTTTAACCATGTCTTAGTAAAAGCTAAATTTTTTGCCACAGTTGTATCAGATTTTGATAACTTTTGTCACTTGGATTGGTTGAAGGGATATTCTTCAGCCCAAGTCACTGGATCTCTTTGAGTGACATTGCCGCTTCTGCAAATCTGAGGCTTGGGATAAAATTTAATCTCTTGGACTTTACTGTATCTCGTCACAGACTAGATTGGGTCACTCATAGATTTCTGATGAATGACTGCTTTGCTGGTGGAGTGTTGTAACCTGATGGTAACAGCATTTACCTCTTGACTGCATGATCAATGAAGGCAGCCTGCCTTTGTTTTTTTGACTCACCTTGCTTTGTATGTGCCTTTTGTCATCTAATGTTGAACTTGGCTTCAGATGTCATTCTGATCAGTGTATAGATTGAGGAATAACTATCTGTAAAGGATTCCTAATAACATTGCTACACTGTGAGAGTGCGTGCAAGAGAATGCAGTAATAAATTAATGAAGTAATTCAATAACATCTAATCAGTCAAGATGGGGATCTTGCTCAGGTGAACTCCCTATGCATGGTACATGGTTTTAAAAGGGAAGAACTCTAGTTTAAGTAGTCCAAAGGGTGTGCAAAACATTCCAGTCTCTGCTTTGGAGATGGCATATTTAGACAATGCTGCGTAGTTCAACCAGCTGGTAAATATGAACAAGTCAGTGAGCACATGTCATCCGCTGTGTCAGGACATTGGTGCTCTTTGGAAACGATGCATAGACAGAGAACTGTTGTGGTGAACTTGCTCAGATCTTTTGACTCTCTGATAGATGTACTAAGTAGAACTAAAGTATTAGATAATGAGCCAGGCTTCCTTGGATTAATTCCAGTATCCTGAAATTGGAAACGCCCTACCATGGGTGAATTACAGCCTGTCCCAGCAGCAGCACTCTTCAAGAGTAGATCAATGTGCACTGTTCCTTTGGACTCACTTCTGGTGCTCTGGTCAACCATGTGTCTGTTGTTTTAATGCCAAGAGTTTTGTTCAAAATGAGGCAGGTTCTGCTAATGTTGATTGCCTGGAATGGCTGAGACAGTTTTTCCTCAGACCTGCTCTCATTTGTGAGTTTCTCTTCTGCTGTCCCAGTGACCTGGGAGTCATCATACCCTGCTAAATTTCCACTTTGTAGTACGGCTGTTTGTATAGCTTTGCTTTCTGATGTACTCTCTCTTCTTACTTATGAGGAAAATGATTATCACTAGAATGAGCAGCCTGCTATGCCAGTCTGTTGAGTTAAAGGATAACTATTTTCTGTCTGATATTCACCTTGGACTAGTTTCTGTGAAGCAGAAGATATCCCAGGTATCTAGGGTACGAACTGGAGCTGAGAGTAGTGACTCTCGTCTAATCTCTTCTGAAGTCCACTTGGCCTGTTGCAGTCTGGTCTGCTGAATTCCTCTGTGTTCTCACCCACAGCTTTAAGATGTTGTGACGGGCTAGTAAGAATAAACCCTCTCTTTGCATGCAGTCTAAACCTGGTGTGCCAGTCCTGCATTTTGTTGCTGGTTGGTCTTATAGCCAGAGTCCAGCTGGATATGTTTCAGGATTCCTCACAAAATGAGAATGTGTCTCCATGCTGACATTAGTTTTCTATTTCTTCCCTATACGTTTAGGTGTTTATTGTACATGCTGATGTAGGTTGCAGTATATGCTACAGTGTAATAGATCATGAGCTACATGAGACTGTGTCCTGGGTTTGGCCAGGACAGGGTTAATTTTCACCGGACTCAAGGAAGGGGCACAGCCGGGGGGTGGGGGCTGACCCCACCTGGCCAAACAGAGCCCGGTATTCCATACCATGGGACGTCCTGCTGGGTTCCAGTGGTGGGGGGCGGCGTGGCGGGAACTCTCTCGCGGCTCGGGAGCGTGCGGCGCCAGTGTGGTCTGAGAGAGCGGGTCTGTTTTTGTCGTGTTTTCTCCTTATCTGTATCGTTGTTGTTCCTGTTTCCCTCTGTTTGCTGTTCTGTTAAACTGCCCTTATCCCGACCCACCAGTTTCTGCCTGTTTCTTTCCATTCTCCTCCGCACCCCGGCGGGGGGAGGGGCGGCCGTGTGGCGCTTTTGTTGCCGGCGGCAGCCGAAACCAAAACAGACTGTAAATGCATTACGTGTTCACTGTGCTCGAATGAAACTACAGAGCATCATATGAGAGCACTCCTTTAGAGTATTGATGGAGTTTGGATAAGCAGTAGGAATTTAGGTTTTTCAACTTTGCAGGGGTTTCTGTTCGGTCTTCATCTGTCTTCTCTGAAAACCTGTAGTACATGCTGCAATGGTATGCGTGTAAGCGTGGATTTCTCCCAATTCTGATGCGGACTTCCTGAATTTCTTTTCTCCTTGGTATGTGTACTCTTTACACGGAGATCCTAAGCTGCCATTATGATCAACAAGTATCTAGTCTATACAGTCAATAGTGTCTAAAGAATGATGTATTTAATGAGCCTCTAGGAGCCTGCATTAGGGTAAATTGAATTCCTCCCCAGCCTCCTCTGATTGCGTTGACATCCATTGAAAATAACGGGAGACGACTAGATTTAGATGTCTGGAGCTGAATCTTATCCATATAGATGCATACAGTTAGTTACTATTCTACTTCTGTTCAGCTTTCGTAGTCGTTTTTTATTGTACCACATGCCAAATTTCTGTCTACTTTGCAATCTGTTAATACGCTTACATCTCTTTCAGTGATAATGCTTTCTGTGTTCTCCTTTGACATTGAATGTTTTGGGGGCTCTTACTCTGTGTCTGCTACTTCTGATGAAATGAATAGCCCCGTTAATCTACTCCTTACCTTCTGCTGAAGGTGACTGCCAAGTTAGATCAGGTAACTTCTCTGAATACTGAAATGTGAGAAACACTGATTGAAAAACATCAGCAGGAAAATCTGAAGGGCATTGGTATGCTTCTAATTCATGGAGTACCAGAAGTGTGGTGTGGGGTTTTTTTACTATCTGAGTGAGATTCCTTGGTTTAGAAATTGATTATTGGATTATTTTTTTTCCCTTCATATTAAACTTTTTAAGTGAGTATGTTATGGAGTAAATACTTAGTAAAGGATTCAAGGTTGTTCCCTGATATTTGAAAGACTTAAGAGTTCCTTAAAACTGTAGAGAATGGTCTGCAGAAATCTGTTGAAAATAAAATATGTTTACAGTAATCGGGTTTATTGAGTGTTCATTTGTTATTTGAAGGAAAGTACCATCGTCTTTTTATAAATACTTCAGAAAAGCACAGTATCTCTTACGGTGCTGTCAAGTATTGCCATTTAAATTCAGCTCTTTTAAGTCTTATTTTAAATAAGATTTAGTATTTTCTTCTATTTAAAAACAAAGCAACAGAAGTTCTCATCACCTGTTCAGTGTTAATTACCATGTAAAATACCATCTAAAATACTTATTTTCTTGCTATAATATCCAATTTCCTTATAATTCATGATTATAATTCATAAACATGACTATTTTGTTCTGTAATTGTTTCACTTGAGATGACAAGGAATTCACACTTCTATGTTCAGTAACACTCTGAGCTACCAGCATGAAATTTTCAGTATTTTCAATAAGATTGTATATTAATTTGTTAATATATGGAATTATGTTAATTAATGGAATTCTAATATGGGTGAAATTGTCACCCACAAACTGATTTTTGCGTTAAAATGGCTGTTCTTTCTCTCAGATTTTTCTTTTTTTGGTAGTGTTATTGAAAATTTTGCAGTTGGTTAAACAAATAGGAAAAATAACGTTTTTTAGTAATGTCAAAACAGTGATATTCACTGATAGACACATACCATTTTTATCTTTTTGTAAGTTTGTAATTTTTGGAAATCTTAATGATACTAGAGGAGAATTACTAGTATAATTAGTGGAGTACTATGTGAAATGATTTAGGCATTGTAATCCCATAAAGAATTAGGAGATTGGTGCAGTGTTAATATGGAAGGGATTTATTTCTTTCAGATATTGCATTTTTCTTGGACAAAAAGATATGTATAGATGATATTATGCCAAGAAGATAAGACATTATGCTAAGGGAATCAGAGCATGTTCTATAGAAATAATATTTAAACAAAGACTGCTGTATAATTCTGCAATCACAAAGACATTTCAGTTTACCAGAAGTAGAAATGAATCAAATGTTATAATAAAAATCACTGGGTATTTTTTTATTCTGCTCTTACTGGTGGGTGTTAAAGCGAATTCACAATTTTACATGCTCTTAGTTGTTGTTTAACGCAGTTTTTAAAGCAGGGTTTGCCTTTATGACCTCCACAAGGTGTTACACCTATGGAAATTTTATTTTAGTGTCAATCTGCAAGAGAACAGTCTTCCCTGTGCCGGTTTCCTGTTCAGAGGCTTCAGTCTGAAAGCAACTCCTTCATTGTTTGTTCCAAACAATCAAGCCTGAATTGCAGTGTCTCTTCTTTGACCATATGTTTTGAAATGCATGTTCTGTATCTGATTTTTTTCAATAAAATGTATGTGAAACTTCAACAGACAAAAAAAAATTTATAAAGAAATATTGCAATGTCCTGAAGAAGCTAATAAAATCTTTCATAGATGAGCAAGCATGTACCTAAGAAGAACCAGGTTATTACAGGAGATGGCTTTCAGATGTGTTGTGCTGATAATTTGGTACAGTGTCTTAAGGCAGAAGACAGCCTGCTGTTTTATACTTTTCCTGGTTTAGAGTCTTGGTCCATGTAAATGTGTAGAGAAATGGTGTACATAAATTGTATCTTTAGCTAAGTTACGTTAAGGCAAGCTTAGACTACTGTAAATAAAAGCCTACATTGTCACGTTTTTTGCAGGAGTGGTCTGGGGTAGCCCAAAAACTAGTTCATTAGCTACGCAGTTTACACTCATGGGTAGAATACAAGGAATTTGCCTGATCAAAACTCTTCTGATTTGCTTGTGGTAGATGGAGCCATCTCCACGGCAAAGCAGTTCTTGTCTGATGTAGTTTGGAAAACTTGGCATTGGAGGGGAAGAGGTTTTTTGTACTTGATGTGAATTGGTCTGTAATAACTGCTGCACAACATATTGGAATTTTCCAGTTCATTTTTAGCTGATGTCTCTGATCTGTATCTTTAAGGTAGAAATTGTGCTACAGGTTGAGAATTCAGGGTAAATTGAAACTTTTTATTGTTGGCGGAAAGAGAAACATTTATTTGTGCTGCCAAACGACAACCGTGCTTGGGAAAATATAATGTCAAGTTGAGGTCACTTTGAGAGCAAGCTTATAAAAAGAAAAAAAAAAAAGTTGCCTGGAAAAAGATATGCCAACTAAGCAGTGCCAACAGTAATGATCTGAGTGGCTGCCTAGGAAATGGATGAAAAAGTGAACCAATTATTTCAGAAGATACACAAGTGTGTGCGATAAATTTATGAGTTTGAAGCTGTTATCCATAGAGGCTCAACAATTTTAGACAGGAAATTACCCAATGACTGTTTAAAAAAAAGGTATTTAACCATTAGTACTTTGAATTTTGCAGAGTTGGAACTAATCTGGTGGTCAGCCAAGAAGCTAGACAAAATCACTGCAGTCATTTTGCTTAGCTGTTAGACTTCGGATAAATAAATCTCCCAGTACTGTAAGGAATAGATGCATAAAAACTTAGAGGAGTATATAAAAGTAGTTAAATGGAAACATGAAAGTTTTGCAAAAGTGTAAACCTGAGCATGCAGGTCTTGGAAGGGCTGTCAGCAAATTATTTTCCATCCTAATACACGTGCTGAATATCAGAATTGATAACAAAAATTATGGAGGACCTAGTTTATTTCCAGATACTAATTTGGTAATTTGTCATACTAAATATGACAGTTGATATAAGGAAAGTAACTCTCAGTGATGACATGATAGTTATTCTGCAGTGGCTGGATTGTCTTGGGAATGTTGTTTGTTACTGTTTTCTTTTGAAAGTGTGTTCAGTTGTATCAAATTGATAATTATGAGGCACACATGACCCATCCTTCCCTGCTTTGTTTGATGAAAGCTTTTCTTCAGAGAGCATACACCTGCCAGATGGTCTGTTTGACGTACATCCTCATTCCGGATCTAAAGATCTTGTGTGCATTTATGTGATCAGAATTTATTGAAAATAACATTTCCTTAAACTGTTGTCTGGAACATAGTAATTTGGTATTAGGCTATACAAGTTGCAAAGTTATAGCTTATATATCTTTTTTTAGTACCTTTTAATTTATATCTTATACTTTAATTTATAACTTGTATGTCTTTAGTGAAGGCTGTCTAATAGTATGTGCTATATGTGTGTCTTAACTAACAGCTACAAGGGAAATTAATCTGCATTAGTCTGATACTCACGTGAATATACCACATAAAACCAAAATATAAGTGTCTTGCTACGGTACACTCATCTATTAGATAACCCTGTGAACTGTGCCCCAGTCTTCTTGATTCTGGCTTTGGACTACTGGTTCAGTCCCACTGATCAGTGTTAAGAGCTAAGTTTCTTACAGGGAGAAGTAGTCTAAGAAAGCCTCAGTGTCCCCTGTGCCGGGATACCCAGGATTAGCACGCTGAGTGCCGTGCGCTGGACACCTTGGTTCGTTGCAACAAATACAGATGCGTAAAACGTCAAAACTACTCACTTGTCATCAGCAGTGCACGTCAGACCAGGCATCAAGTGCATCCTGCAGCCATGCCTGCAGGAAAGAGAAGTCCTCAAAAAACTTTGTATCTTCAGGGATCCAGTTAAAGCTCAGGCAGTTGATCTGTAGTCTTTTAAAACAAAAGTTCACGCTGCTGCTAGTCCCAGGATTTGCACATTCCGACATAAGAATGACAGATTTTGATAGAGATGTTGTAAAGGGGTGTCTTTGCCTCAGCTTCTTGGTTTCAGGGTGAACCAGTCCATTGCTTAAACAAGACATATTTCTTGATCCTTTTCTCCCTCATCAAAGCCATGGCCCATCCACCCAGCACATAAATTACAAATGCCTTGCAGATTTTTGAAAGCTCAGAGAGCTAAATAGAGGAAAAATAACTGAGATAGGTGAGATGTGGGCCATACAGTTAAAAAGTTGCAGAGAATCCCTGCTCTCAGGTATTACCAGTAGTAGGTGATCTGGTATGCATATACATGTACCCAGTTTTTCTATGATAATAGAATCATTTTTTGCCTCTAGAATCATAGGTTGGAAAAGAATTCTAAGATCATCAAGTCCAACCATCCACCCAACACCACCATTCCTACTAAACCATGTCCTGAAGTGCCACATCTGCATGTTCTTTGAACACCTCCAGAGATGGGCACTCAACCACCTCCCTGGGCAGCCTGTTCCAGTGTCTGACCACTCTTTCAATAAATAAATTTTTCCTAATATCTAGTCTAAACCTTCCCTGATGCAACTTGAGGCCATTGCCTCTCGTTCTGTCGCTAGTTACCTGGGAGAAGAGACCAACACCTGCCTCACTGCGACCTCTTTTCACGTATTTGTATAGAGCAATAAGGTTCCCCCTCAGCCTCCTCTTCTCCAGACTAAACAGCCCCAGTTCCCTCAGCCGCTCCTCAAAGGACTTGTTCTCTAGACCCCTCACCAGCCTCGTTGCCCTTCTCTGGACACGCTCCAGCACCTGAATGTCCTGCTTGTAGTGAGGGGCCCAAAACTGAACACAAACTGAACACTTTGTGTTCTTCTCTTTCATGTCAATGGAAGCTGTCACACAGACTACAAGGGAGATGTACACACTCCTGCAGCATCATTATTGCTGAGCAACTTTCAATCAGGCTGCAATAAAACCCTCAAAACTTCTTGTAGGGCCATCACTAAAGAAGTGATTTTTCAAATCACTTAATTGAAGTTTTGACCTTTTACAGTTTTTTTTGCCATAATGACCTTATAGTAGATTGCAGTTAGAATATACTGTAATAGTAGTTTTACAGTTTTTTAAACTGTTTTTCTGAAACAGGTTAAACCTAAGCAATTTATAAGCAGTGAGAATGACCCTGCAAACACCTACATGCGTGACATGTGCTGCACATAATTTTAATTTGTTCAAGGATCTGTGAAAATCATACCGCTTCAGTTTGGGGTGTTAGAATAAATGGGAAGGGACAGTTCCCTAGCTCCGCCTTCTTGCTTCTGCATATTTCAGACATGACTAATTATACCTTGGTGCTGTTGCTGGCAAAAGGGATTACTCCTGAGGGGTTTTTAATTTGTGCACATCCTAGAGTAATGGTATTAGGAAAGAGCAAGTGTGATCATAGATTTCATCCCCCAATGTATAGGTAGGGCTGTTGGCAGTATGTGTTTTCTGAAATGAAATGCCACAATTCATGGTTTCTTCCCACCAAGGATGACCACGCAGCCTGTCGGATATTGGCTCTGCTAAAATCCTGTTTCCTTGATCGATGAAAAGAAACGCTGAATCACAAGGGTGAGCAAGCTCTCAGTGAAGCATGTAACTGCACGTGTGCTAACTTGCACCACGTAGCTGTATTATTCTCTGCCACCTGCCACTGCAAAACTCCGGGATCCAAACAGGATTACAAGAAAGCAATGAGAAAACATCCAACCTGTCCCAAGGCCATGTGGCATTACTGTGTAGCTGTTGTTTCTGTTTACTGCAAGAGCTGCTTCTCGGCATAAAATAATAAATTAGGTACTAAAAATAATTTCTGCGGGCATTAAGGCAAGTGATGTGAACAGTACAGCTCAAGATTTTAGTATAGAGAACTGTTAAAGGGGGTGTTAATTTTCTGGCAAACTAAGCAATACATCCTGAAGCATTCAAGATTTGTTTTTCCCTTACAAAAAGCTAATTTAATCTAATTGCTTGCTCAAATATCCTTTGTGAAGCAAATGAAATATGGTTTCATTCTTCTTTTGCGAAGAAGGAGGAAAGGTTCCAGAGCTTCTGGATGGAAGAATAGCTGGCTATAGGATCACAGACTCCATCTTCAGTGGAACAGATTCACTCAGAGTTTGGGAATTAAGATATGCGCATCTTCGTATTTGCTGTTTGCTGTTTTTCAGGAGTAAATATACCATTAACAACTGCTGCTGGCCCTGCTAAGGGGAGGGGACATGTTCCCCCGTCCCTTCCCGAGAACGTGCACACACATCTAGAGCAGATCCTCATACAGTCTTACTCTTCTTTGTAATGAAGACTTAGTAAGCCTAACTCTGTTGCTAGCAAAAATCATGTTCGTGTAGTATTCAACTAACCAGTTCTTTTCTCTCTTGAGCAAAAGGGTTGACTAGATGGGGATATTTCTATGTGGTGGAACTTTCCCCCCGGCTAGGTTGGAAAACACAATGATATGTGTTTTCTCTCTCTCCCCCTCCTTTATTTTTAAATTTTTTTAAAATAAAGTCACTTTGTCAAATGCACGTTAAGCATTAAGGAGTCAGTGTTTGTTCAGAGCTTTGAATGTCTTAAGCCTCATTTGGAATGAGTGCTGGATGTTACGCTTCTTGATACATGGACTTGGTTATGACCAGCATCTTGATAGAGAAATTTCCTTCTTACCCTTGGAATCAGGTGCAATTTAGCTTTTTATTCTGAAAGGTAGTTTGTATTTTTATACACATTTGTTATGTATTTGCTAGTATGTTATAGACTTATGTATGTATTGTATGTATGTTATAGAAGAGAAATTTACTTATTTTTCAATTTCATTTTAGACCTGTTTTAGCAGCTCAAAGTATTTCACATCTATATGAATATTCTGAATTACTGTTAGGAAGTCCATGGGCCAAACAGGGAGTTACTTTTATCTGTAGAAATGAGAGTATCCTTGAAGTAGTAGTGTTACCACTTGTATGCTTGAATGATTTTTCTCAGTATATTGCGTTGTCTTACATCAGTAAAATACCGGAGTAAAAAAATATTTTAAAGTGGTTTTTGAGAAGAAAACATCAATTCTTATGGGAGTTGTTTATATTCAGACACAAAACTTTACATAAGGTTAATACTAAAATTCTGAATTGAGCAAGAACACAGTTGTTCTTTTATGTTTTGTCGTGCTTTTTTGAGGAGAAGAGAGACTGAGGGTGTGTAATTCTAAATATGAGGCTACATTATTTTATGCTATTTGGTTTTTTTAGGACTAGAAATATGGTATTTAAACAAATGTTCCTTGATGTCTTATAGTAGCTGATGCAGCTTAATGGAATCTGTATGTTAAAGTACCTGAATATACTACAAAGTTAATGTCACCTATTGCCACATAGAAAGTAACATGAGCTGATGTCATTGAACACTGTCAACAGAACTTACCTGAATTGATATAGATAGTGCTGTATGCAGCTGACAAGATAGATGTTTGTTTACATTTATATTACTTTAGAAGATTTCATTTTATTGGAGGAGCTGGTGGTCTGTCAGTAGACAAAAGAGATTTGCTGAAATCTTTGTCTTGTACAAGCGAAGTATACTCCATTTTAGAATCTAATGAATTGAGTTTCAGTGCTGAAACAAAGCATATGTGAAGCATTATGCTTTGGGAGAACAAGAATGTGAACCTAACTAAAGAAATCTATATTTCTGTTTTTTTGCCCTGATAAAGCAATCCATTTACGGATGTTTATGAAAGATTTTAATTTACTGTGCTTTCTCCATTTACTAATATTGTGGCATTGACAATTTTTATCTTTAAATCATATTATCTTTAAAGCAACTACCACATCAGCTGAAAAGACCTGAAATCAGTGCAGTTACACACTTCTTTTGTGATGTGTCTGTAAAACATGTATATGTGCATATACAAGTCCACGTAATATAAAAATCAAAGCTAGCAGCAAGGGACTCCATTTTTATTTTTTACAGCTTGAAAACATGTAGAAGATTTATTTTATTATCCAGTATTTCTATTTGCAGAGCAGATAGAATCACTGACACAATATGTAAGAATTTATTCTTTTGTTTTTATTTAGTTTGACAAAGGATATGCTTACAGCATTCGCCACAGCTATGGGAAAGAAGGAAAGAGAACTGATTATACCCCATACAGCTGCATGAAGATTATCATGTCCAATCCACCCAGTCAAGGGGATTATCATGGTGAGTTCCTTAAAAAAAAAACAAGACGAAAACAAAACAGTTTAAAACCAGCAGAAACCCTTAGCTAGAGAAGTTACTGCCTCCTGTAGTCTCTTTTGCTGTGTATGTAATTTCAAGGCCACAGTGGTCTTGCACTGTTCTCTTTAGATCACACTTGATAGCTTCTGGTTTTATATACATTGTGTCGTGCAGTGCAAGGAGACTTTCAATGTACAGATGCTTTTGAGATATTAATTCAACGATACAGAAATTGTGAAGTTTGCTAGGGTACTTTAAACCTTCCTATCTCTGTGTGACTAAACATGGAAAACCTGCACTGGCTTCACTGTCGTTATTCTAGTATTAAGTCATTCATTCAGTTGTGCCTCAAAACTAATTCTGGGACAAAAAAACCCCACTCATTTAAGGTGGTGGAACTTTCGAAGGTATTTATAAAGTAATATTTTTACCAAGGACTATGCTTTAAAGACCAGTTGCCTCTCATTACTTGTCTCTTCCTGTTTTTTTTCACAGCTATTAAATGTGCCAGCACTGTCATTGTTAGTAAGGAACTAACCAAAACACTTTTCCTGTCAGTGAATGAGAATTGTGGCCTGTTTATGTTGGGATATTTGATGTAACTCTTGAGCCTGTGGTGCCCTGATAACAATGCAGTGGAGTAATAATTTAAAAAAAAAAAAGTTCGCAATTATACACATGGACAATTAACTTTCTTATTAATAAGCTGTTATACAATTAGGAACAGCTTAGCGGGTCTCTTGAGTGTCTACTGCACTAATTCCTGGGTAAACAGCCTTGTTTGTGAGCTTGCTTGGTTTTTACTGTCAGGGTGCCCATTCCGCCACAGTGATCCTGAGCTGTTGAAGCAGAAGCTGCAGTCATACAAGGTCCCTCCCAGTGGAATAACTCAGGTAAGGCATATTTCATATGGCGCTTTCATTAATAAGGCAGTGCTTTTCAATTTTACTTCCTATTTGTGTAGGGATGCTATATGCAATTTGTCAGTATGTATTGTGAAATATCTCCTCTTGTAAAAGGTTTAAACCAGAATCTTGGCTTTGGCTCCAGTGCTTCCACTGATGTGTTGATTATTGTCATCACCTTTTATTGTTTAATATTATGAGTTGGTTTATCACTATAGTGGATGCAATGCAGAATTTTGTTTTACTTCATTTTACTGGACTGTGATAAAAAAGTTTAAATGAATCTGACAATATTTAACAGAATTTATTTTTATCATTGCAGTGACTTGTGGAAGACTCTACTGTGTAGTCAGTAGACATAAGTAATTGTTTTCTGTAATAAACTTCTAAAATCCATACATACATTCTTAATCATCCGTTGCTCTAACTTCCCCTAAACAACAAAAGGACATGAAATGCCTAGTGAAATTAAGAGATTTTTAGCAGCTTTTTAAAAGGGAACATTCTATTGAAAGTGTGTCTTATATAGCAAGGACAATGCAGCAATACACGTGTACTGAAGGACTGTGACTACCATTGCTTGCCGTCATTTCACTGGAGGAAGACATATGGGTGAGACTTAAGCTGAGAGAGTTCAGCAAGAAGTTGTGTGTATTGACTGCCTGAAACCTGCCTTAGGCCCATAGGAAAAACCTACGTTAAGTTTTTGTCTTTAGTGCATGTGGAGTGTCGCCATTTCTTGTCAGACATCAACAGTGTTAAACTAGATAGAAAAGAATGTGAAAGTTCTACTGAAAGTATTGTCTCCCTTGGAAGATCTGATTAAGACGCAAATTAAAAGAGAATAGTTTTAAAGTGTAGTTCACTCATAGTCATACTTGATAAATTATTGAAATACCCAGACTTTTTCCTAGGAACGTTTTTTTTCTTTGCTTTTTTATTCTCTTCTCCTGGTTCATTTACATAAGCGTTTGACTGTCTTTCATATATCTGACAGGCACCAGAGATGCTTTGCTTTAGTTTTTTTCCTTTTTATATGCATCAAAAAAATGATGCTTCTCTGAGATTTTTATCCTGCTAATCATAGGAAAGGTTGGTGAGGATTTACTGTTTCAGCTGAGTTGCTGTGTGTGGGTAGGATTTAGTAGAGATTATTTCTTCAGTGAATTTGTGCAGTGTGGCATTATCTCTATATTTAACGTAGTTCCTTACTTGATGTGAATTGGGCTTTAGGTTGGTGGTGTGTGTGTGTGTTTTTGTTCTTGTAAAGTAGGATTGGGATTCACTAGGAGTCTTAAAAAAGTGACTAACTGTCTCCATCGGTGTCTGCTTTGCCTCGAAATGGACACTGTGCTGCCCACGAATTTTGTGGTGTCAGTTTAAGCACCGTCAGGGGTACAGGGCTCTGCAGTGGCCACTCCTAGTGTTAAACCAAAACAAACCCAAAGCAAAACACTCTCTACCTGAAAACTATAAGGATAAAAAATAATGTTGGCTGTGACTGGATTTTGAGGAGTTGATCTTTTACATCTGACAATCTTTGAGATACTCAGTAGAAGAGGAAGAGAATTGGTTCACATCTGTCTCCAAGATGTCGCACAGATCTTACTGCTACCACTCCTCATTGCTATGTTTGCAAGGTCCAGTAACATTTGCATGACTAATAATGGTTTAGGATCCTTCAGTCCAGACCATGTCTTTTTAGAGTCTTCTCTGATGCTGGTGATAGTTGCTGAGTATTGGAAGTGTTGTTTTTCCTTGTCCTGGTGTCAACTGAGATAGAGTTAATTTTCCTCTCAGTAGCTGCTGTGTTTTGGATTTAGTCCGAGCAGAATGTTGATAGCACTGGTGTTATCAAAATCTGCAACCAGCCCATACCAGCTGCAGCTAGCTAGCAGGTTCACGGTTGACAGTTTGAAAATTCAGTTTTGGATGTTTTACAAGCCCCTATATGACATCTGTGCAAAAGTAACTTGAACCAACTGTTGTTTGCTCAATGGTTTCCAACTTACTTGTTGATGGGTGACACTGAGGGAGTTATGAGACTCCCTGCAGTGGAAACAGGTGTCAGACCACGTGAACAGTAGACTCTTGCTTTTCAGATTAGTGGTGATGCATGCTTCTCTGTGGCTAAGGAGTTGCTTTAAGGAATTAAAATGAAAG
Source organism: Opisthocomus hoazin (assembly GCF_030867145.1). NCBI lineage: Eukaryota > Metazoa > Chordata > Aves > Opisthocomiformes > Opisthocomidae > Opisthocomus > Opisthocomus hoazin. Next base: position 103,071,869 of record NC_134415.1, on the reverse strand, counting down.
CTCGGAGACTTGCAGTCCCTGTTGAGTGCAAACTACGGCATTCTGGAAATCACATTGAAAGGTAGCACACCGGACCTTTCGTTCCTGAATCAATTCATTCTTTCAGCCCTCCCTGCTTACAGCAAATATTATATCACTACCAAGTTCTGTATTGGCAAAACACTGCAAGATCTGTGAAAGTAATGTGCTGAGTAGTGAAACCAAACATATGCACGAGTACATGGACTTAAGTATTTAGTGGATTGCAAGCAGTGTGGAATGGTATCTTAGAAATCACCATTTATGAATGGAGGAATCCAAAATTGAACTGTCCGTCTCGAAATCCAGCAAGAAGTGCTAGTATTTGCGTTCCTGGGATGGACAGATTGTGTGACTGCTGTCAGATCCTTAGTTGGAAAAGCTGTTCTGTGCTTTTCCTGTGATACTTCTCTTCAGCAAGAATACTGCTGCACAAAAAAAATCCGGGATAGTTTTGTATCAGGCTACTTCACTGTGGAATCCCAGGATTCGATCAGTACACTGAGACCTTCTAATTCTAAAATCTGGTCAAGTTTGCTGTCCAAATCCCAGTCCTGTTTGAACTACCTCATGTTTGACTTCAAGAAATAGAGTATTCCTGCTCATTTCTTAAGAGGGTGTCTTTGATTAACATCACGAAACATTCTGCTGGGCTTAACTTGTGGCCTGGGGTACTGTTTTTTTACTTGTGTATGTCAAAGTTACTGTTCTCCTAATACGTGATTTTTACCTGTAATTTATAGTAATTTACTGGACTTGAGAAGATACCACTTTCTGAACTGACTCAACCAGCAGCTGGCTACATAGAAATCCTTCACCTTCAGACATGAATGTTTGTTTTTATTGTCTTTTTCCAAAGGTTTAGCTATGGCATTTCTTCTGTGAGAACCCAGTCTCTCAGCAACACCTAATCTTAGGTGTTCATTAATTTTTTGGTACTTGTTTCCTTTTTTGCCTTGTTAGGAAGATGGCCTTCAGCTGACAGTAGTTGCAACAGAATGGTAGAATCTTTTTTTTTTTAATTCACCAATTCTGTCCATTCTGAGATATTACTAATCCTTAAAATGAACTGTAGGTTTTCGCTTATAGTGGTGTCTAAATTTTAGGAGATTAATTTTTGTTTTATTTGGTAATATTTTTTTCATATAAACTAAATGATTTCAAGGCTACAGAATCACAGAATCACAGAATAGTAGGGGTTGGAAGGGACCTCTGTGGGTCATCTAGTCCAACCCTCCTGCCAAAGCAGGGTCACCTACAGCAAGCTGCACAGGACCTTGTCCAGGCGGGTCTTGAGTATCTCCAGAGAAGGAGACTCCACCACCTCGCTGGGCAGCCTGTTCCAGTGCTCCGTCAGCCTCAGAGGGAAGAAGTTCTACCTCATGTTCAGACGGAACTTCCTGTGCCTCAGTTTGTGCCCATTGCCCCTTGTCCTGTCACTGGGCACCACTGAAAAGAGCTTGGCCCCATCCTCCTGACACCCACCCTTGAGATATTTGTAAGCATTTATAAGGTCCCCTCTCAGCCTTCTCTTCTTCAGGCTGAAAAAGCCCAGTTCCCTCAACCTCTCCTCGTAGGGGAGATGCTCCAGTCCCCTCACCATCCTTGTAGCCCTCCGCTGGACTCTCTCCAGTAGCTCTTCATCTTTCTTGAACTGGGGAGCCAACTACGGATTACTCATATGCTATAAGCAGAAGACATGCTTCTTTTTAAGAATGTGCCAGCATCTGTACCCAGGAGACCTCCTGGGTGAATGGCTTCTGCTCTAAAATTTTTCCTGTGTTTATCTGACAATGTGCAAATCTGTCATATAACCATTGTCATGGAAACAAATGAGATTTTTATAAGACATCTTGATGCTAGGTCTCAAGAAGCATGTCTATGCTCAAGGTCATGAGATCTTCAGAGCTCACACCTACAGTTCGATTCATGTGCTCACCAAGTGTTTTTGTTCTTGTTGAAGCTTCTGTACAGTCCCATAGTTTTTGTTGAACAAGATACTCCAGGGCACTCTTCTGGGCAAATGGTATTTGTGAGACGAGCACATCACGCTTCTTCAGAAGAGCAGTAACAAATGTTTCTCTCCTAAGTGAAGAAGTTCACTTTAAGCTGTTGAAAGGTCAACATTTGCTGTTCTCTGCTGAGCTTAAATTCTCATTCTGAAACAGAAGTTGACTGTAAGCTCATCAGGTCTTCCAGAGGTGTAGTCAGGATGTTGGTCCTGTCCTGGCCAGAGGAGCTGGAGAACCCATAGCAGCTCAGGTCATGCACAAAGAATTTTGCACTGGTGGCTGCTTTGTACCCAAAATGAAACAGAGCTGATGTCTTAACCTTAATTTGTGCAAGTGTGAATACAGATATTCAGGTCTAAGTTTGACAGAAATTTAGCACATGTCTTTAGCAGCAGTGCCTGGAGGCTTGTGTTTCTTGTTTGGGGGACTCTATTTTTCATGTCTGGCTGTTGAATCCTTATTATCTCCAGTTCATACACAGTGATCTGGATCAGAATTGTTACTGTTTGAGGGTGTTTCCATTTGTTCACAACATTTTTTAATATTCGTCAAGGTCATGCTGACAAACTAATCTTGAGGATGGTTTTTTTTTTTTTTGCTGACGAGGGTCCCAGGGGTTGTCATACGACAGTGCTCTTTTGACGTTTTATGTGTTTCTCTAATGATCTTTCTGGTGTCTGTCAGAACAAAAAACATGGCTTATTCCTGAATAAATTGTGTTCATCAAGGGAATATAGACTCCTAAGTGACAGTGTTTTATGTGCCATGAAGTTAGTTCACAGTGCTTTAAACCATCAGGAGATTTGGATTTGTAGCACATCAGCAACCATATAAGTAATAATTTTTCCTAGTTCTCCCATAACTTTCACAGGGTATCTCAGAAGGTCCTTGAATAGTGAAATCCAGGCCACTGTCTTGGCAATTACTTCAGGTGGGTTTGGTTGTTTCGGAAAAAAATTGCGAGGAGCAGCCTGTTCGTCTGGATGTGTTTCCCTTGCTGTGTTTGTTTTTTAAGCTGTATGTATCTGTGGGTTCTTTTCAAATCATCTGTGCTCCACCTTGATTTCAGTTCTGGTTCCAGGGCTTTCCCTATCTGTCCATTCAGAACCAGAGGCCTTTGCCTTTTCCTGGAATTTATTGTTAGGACTTTGAAGAAGGGCCTCAGGTGTCCTTGAGGCACTTGGTTTTCCAGTGTAGATGGTAGTTAGTTCTCTGTGGTGAACTGCGTTCTTCTCTGGTCAAGGGTTTGGGTTTTTTTCAACGTCAAGAGTGTATACTTCAGTCTGACACTGCCAAAATACATCTATTAATGTTATTTTCAGTCTTTTTCAGTGTGTTTATCTTGCTTATTTTGGGATATTTCTTGGATTTGAAGAACGTGGAGCTGTTCTTTAACTTCTCTGCCCTTCTCTACTAAAAATTTTTAATTTATCAGACCTGTCGATTTTTATGTGAATGATGCATAGTTTTCCAAATGTTTGCTTTGGATTTAGCTATGTAGTCATGAATTGATCTCCCAGTGGGATTTTAGTCTCTTGTTTTAGAGTACTCGCATGTCTTCCCTTCAAGTCCATGAACCAGCCCCTTTCTTGTTTGTGAAGCTTGTTCCTCATGGCTATTACATGAGCCAGAATGTTGGCTAGTGTCCAGCCCCTGGGGTTGCAGTGTTACCCAAGATGGTTGGTTTTCCAGTGCTGTTCTCAGTCTTCTGTTTCTAGGGCTGTCCTTCATAATCTTGAGATAAAGAGTACACCTTTTCTTTTTATGTTCATAAGACCAGAAAGTTCCTGAGGTTTTTTTCATACAGATAAAGCATTTGGCTGGTCTGAGTGGAAACAAACTGCATCCTCACAGTGCTTTTCCAAAGGGCGCTCTGTGCACAGGCGAGGTGTGAAAATAGAAAGCTGGACCTTGGGATGACAGTGAGAGCAAATATTGCCAGACCTCACATGACTTCAGAAGTTAGTCTAAGCAATGGACTGCTTTCATTGGGGTGATTTTGCAGTGCAGTCAGTAATGAAAAAAGTGATCAAAGCATTTGAGTATGTGAATCGGCTTGCTGTGAAATATCTAGATCCAGCCTGCTATCCCAGTCCAGATTTTCTGAGGCTGTATCTTAGCTGAGGTTGAACCTGCTGAAGTCATCTTCCCGAGGGAATACAGCACGTGACTTTAAGGTCTTGCCTAGTTGTTATATAGCCTGAAGCAGAAAGAATTAATCATGATGTTTATTCAAAAACTGAATTATTTAACTTGTATTTGTGTCACATTTTCCTTAGGTTAGGCTGTTTGTTTATTTGTGATAGTAGCTTTTTTGTTTGTTTTAAAAATGCTTCATGGAGAAGTAATACTGTTAGCTTAGCATCTAATGTGTGATTGTATAGCATTTGAATTTATAGTATATTTCCGATCACATATCATTTCTGTCTTTAGTGTAATCCTAATCAGGTAAAATCTTAATGAAACCAGATTTGACAATAGCTAATCGAGTTGAATACAAAGATTAAAGCATATGTTGAGATAAATGTTGTGATGCTGTACTAAATGCACTGTAATGTGTTGCCTACATATCTCAAATAGAAAAACAGATATGATAGGCTTGGAATTAGAGTTATTTCAAAATATCTTTGATTTGTTTCTGAATGCTTTCTTGGAGAAATTACCTTTTTCCCCAATTTAATTCTATCACAATAGCAAAAGGTGGTAAAAAAATTCTGGTTCTACAGTCAGGAGAAATAGAGGGTCTAGACTCATCCTTTTTGCATTTGCTCCATTTACCGCTTTTTGTTTAGGGAAGAATGCTTATGCAAATGAACAGTAGATAACTTCAGAAGAAAGAATGTTCTTTCTATTACAATCATTCTCCTAATTTAAAAAACTACTTTTTTTCCATAATTGGATTAAATTAAAGGTTTTGATTGAGTCATTGAGCTTTGACCAATCTTCTCTAACAAATTTAGTGTTTGGGGGGATTGGAGAGTCTTCACAGAGATGGAAATAAATGAGCTGATCTGTGCGCAGGCCTCTGATATGGCTGTATATTTCAATGAATGAACAACACCCCCCTCCCACCCCAGATACCAAGCAACAAGATTCCCAAACCAGAAAAAAACCCAAAACAAACCAAAATAAGCCAACCCACATCCTTCCTTCTGATGATCTAATACCAGAAAAGTTTTACATGATTGCTAGTTGTAATAATATTTTCACTTGCAGCTAAAGAATGTTGCCCTAATATCAGTCGTCTTCATGGTAGCGCTTGTATAAGTTCTGATTAAATAAGAGCAAGTACTGTTTAAGTAAGGGGTCTTTTATTAAGTCAGTATTTATTGTGGAAAAATATAAAATGGATACAAAAATACAAGAACAACTGGTATTCATGATATAAACAAACCTTATGTGATGCTAATTTTATTGTTAAAGTGACATTTGGTACACCAAAGTCCCTTAAAATTTCTTTCAGTAATTCCAAGTCTTGTCCTTTTTGGCTTATAGTTATAATAAATATTTAATTCATGAAGATACCGTATGACACTTCATATTTATTAATTTACCTCTTTTCATCAAATTCACATTTTTACTTAGAACACAGATTTTGTGAGAAAGAATCCCACCACAAATTAACTTGTTAAAACTCAAGTCATAAAACAGGGTACCCTTACACATTTGCTGCGAAGAATTTTTTAGAAGCATTAGGCCTGAATCCAGAAATTGTATATCATTCATATTGGTGGCTAAGACCACTTGTTCAGTGTCCAAAATCTCTCAGATAGTTACTGTCTTTACTATATAAAAACTTGTAAATACTTTAAAATGATTCAGTCTTTCAAAGTGGACAGTGTAAGTCTCAAAACTAAGATTATTCAGGGAAACTTCATAGGGAAAAGAAATCTTTGTGGCACTCTGGTGTAGATTTGTGTACTGGAAGTGTCCACATGTTATCTATAGATGGGGAACATTTATTGATAGGAGACAGCATTCAGCCTTTCCATTATTTTGAGAATAGTAGTTGTGAATTAGGAATATGTCTTCCCCATTTTATCAGAGATTATACGTTCTCTGACTTGCTCTGTAGACCCTGTATTTTGACATTACACTTCTATGATTTCTTAGCTAAAATGTGTGCCTTGTTTAATTGTCTTGTATTTGGTTTATTTTTCAAGAACAAACTTGGTCATTGATCTCACTAGGACTACTTTTGCATATAAGCTGAATGAATACAACTACGAATTTACAAATTTAACCAGCCAATTCTAAGCTTTCTTTTCTGATATTAAAACTGCCACCTGACTTTTTTAGCGCGTGTTTATTGGTGCTGTGTTAGTGTTACTGACACCATCCTAACATGACATGGTTTAAACTAGTTGTTTTAAAAATTTGAGTTACAGTATTTCAGACTATTAAGTTTTCACAGTCTTCAGTTTATTGCTGATAAATGGAAAGAGGTATTAGAAATAACATGTTATATCTGGCTATTGTCATGTGAGATTATAATGTTAAAAAGGCTGTGTGCAATTAAAGAAGAGTGGACTGTTCAAAAATCTGGTTTAAGTACTGGTAAGAAAAAAGTGTAAGCGTTGACTAGTGGCTGGTGAGTGGGCTTGTGACAGCAGAACAAAAAAACCAGCATAGGAAAGGAAAACTTGAGAGAATGCAAGACATACAGAAACACAGTGAGAAGCACAGCTAACCTGTTTGATAAGAAAAAACTATAAGAAAACAGAAGACTTTTAGAGTACGTGCACAGATTTTATTATACATAGAGCACAGTTGAAAGTACATAAGGTAGATGGTTGAACTAGAAAATATATTTCTTAAAGTTTGGATTTTGTATTCTAACCACCAAAAGGATGTAACAAAAATGTATGGTCAGGTGCTGTTGTGACTGTTTATTATCGAGTCACAGTAGGGTTGAGGTTGGAAGGTGCCTCTGGAAGCTATCTGGTCTAATCCCCTGGCTCAAGAAGTGCCATCTAGAGCTGGATGCCCAGGACCATGTCCAGGCGGGTTTGACTGTCTCTGAGGGTGGAGACTTCACAGTCTCTCTGGGCAACCTGTGCTCAGTCAAACGTGCCTTTTGGGGCAAATGATAGGAACAGTAGAGTTAAAATGCGTATTTTTTTTGCTGTTGTTAGAGGTGAATGGCATTAATTTCAGTGTGTCCAATTTAGAAGTATTTAAATGCATTAGTCAAATCTTAGACTTCAGTTTCATGAGCAGTTAATTAGCCTAAATGGGCCCTGCTGGTGTCGAAGGCAGTTCTACTTTGTTCATCCCTGCCTGTTGAGTTTCCATTCCTTTCATTACACTGGCCTTAGGACTACATGGTAAAATAGATTAAAAAAATTATCCAAGTATACGCTTACCTGGGGAAGGTGAAGAGGAATGAAGTTCGTGTTCAGTTGGCAGGAATGGGTGGACAGAATTAGGGGCTGTGTCTTCACGCTTCAGCAACTTCAATTTGTGGTGTATTAAACTACTCATGAAATTTTTATTTAGAGTAGAAAGAAGGAAAAAAGAAGCACACAAAAAAGTCAAAGGGATAAACAAAGTTCAGGATGAGGAAACAGGAAAACAAAGAACGAACATATGAAATAAAAATGTTTCAGCTTATAGTTCTTGAAACAGTTATGTTGCAAACTTAGAATGTACACGAAGCAAACACTTTTTTTTCTTTGTAAACTTTTCTTTTTTCTTTTTTTTTTTTTTTTTTGAAGTATTTCAGATACTTGCTTTCATACTTCGTAATAGTCCAGACTTTGACATAGCATTGCAACAGAGGAATGTGGGTTATCTATCATATCTAAAACCAGGCATGACTGTCTTTTGAAATAGGTGGCTGTAAACTCATGCAGGATTTACCAGTTAAATGAAAATGTGTCACTGAAAACTAGCCAAAAAATTTCTAATCGTAAAATACACATTTTTATAGCGTTATTTTAAAACTATATGAAAACAGAGAAGTGGAATACTCAGGTGCATTAACCCTGCTTGCATTTGCAGCTCACACCATTGACTTTCAGCAGATGACTGTATAAAACTTTGAAAAATAGCCCACCACTAAGGAAACAAAATCAACTAGCATGAGAGATGTTGCCTTTTAAAATGATTAACTCAATTTTATTTAATGTCCGTCTTCATTTAATAAGGTGCCCAGGGGTTGCTGCAGGAAATATGGGCATGTATTGACATATTCTTGTCTTTCAGACTTTCACTTACCCTTCTGTTAGTATTTAATGAGTTCATTACAGACATACATGAAATAAGAACTTCAGGCTAGAAAACCTATACATTAAGAATGGAGGAAAAAATACAGGTATTTTTAAGAGACATTAATAAAATACCTTCTTCTGGATCATGACTGCCTCTTTCTTTCAATTTTTAAAGTGTGCTAGAACACAGTTAGGTTTTGTTGCTTGCGAGTCGTGATGCAAATTGCAGGGGAGAAATTGGTCTGTTATGGTGCCCTGAGTATTTCCATGTGCAGTGCTGAACACGATGCGATCAAGTACTCTCCACTACAGAAGACAAGTCAAAGAGTAATAAAAGGAAAAGGAGCTCTGGGAAAGCTGTAACAATGATTTTTTTAGCCTGTAAGCAAGTCCCTGAGGGAAAACAGCTTAAATCTGAGACAATTGTGCTATACATGCATACATTCTAAACATGAAACCTTCAAAATCGGTTTAAAATATGTAAGAAATATCTGAAAGTAGCAAAAAGGACAGATGGCTATACCGTCCAGGTGGCAAAGGGCACTGGAGAGTCTGGGGCCAGGACTTAGTGCTGAGATGGTCACAAACTGGCCTGAAAGAGAACAAAACTGGAACATGTTCAGATGTGCTCGAGCAGTTGCACACAATCCTATCTTCAGTCGCCTTTTGAAATAAAGCTAGAAATGAGTCCATACTTAACTGAATCTATAGTAGAAAGATTATAATTTTGAAAAAACTTAATTCTGCGATTTTCAAGTAACACTAACTTTGAGTAAGTGAAAAGAACAGTGGATAATTACAGAGCCCCAGCTATCCTGCTATGCAGCATCTTAGCTTTGAACGCCGAGGATCTATAAAGCAGGTGGCTGCATACAGCTGCCAAACATCATCGTAACCTCATTAGTAGTTAGCAAAGCAGCAGCAGAAAAGCAAGTTGCAGATGGCAGCAAAAGAAAAGGCACTTAAGAACTAACAAAAAAGAGTCATTGAGTGTGTACATTTACTTGCAAAATAAAGCAATGTAGTGTAAATGTCTTAATGTATGTAGAGGCAAAAAGATTGCTGTGTGAATTCAGGTAGGTTTGAGTGGAGGTCTGTTTCTGGGTACCACTAGTGAAAAACAGCTGCAAGCTTCCTTTCATTATGTGCACAAATGTAGTAGGAAAGATAATATTTATTATGAATGATAATTCTGTTTTATTTAAAGAGAGGATTGTTAGTTTCTCTCACATAGAGGACTCGTTTCTAGCTGGGCTCCATTCTGTTGCAATTTTTAACCTTTTTTTGTTTCTTCTCTTATCAACTTTTCCCCTGTTAAAGCCAGTTAATCTACTAAACCTGTTCTTCTTTGGATGTGTTTAACGTGCCCCCTATTCCTCAACCCTATCATATATGCAGAAGTTGAACCTGGTCCCCTGTGTTGTGGCCGATTTAAACTTATATATGTGCCAAGTATCAGGCTTATCATATGGCTGTCTTCTGGCTGCCTCTCAGAATGAGTAGGAGCAGAATTATAACTTGTTTTTTCTGAATGAGACACAATGTTGGTCTGGCTTTTTTACCCAACCAGAACTTTTAATCAACATGTAGGAGTTGTATAGCTGTATCGTCTCTGCTTGTCAAATTTGGCTGAAATTGGCCAACCGGTCAAAGTTGGGGAGGTGACGTGGTGGAGAGGGTAAAGGAGCAGGAGTAAAATGATGCCTGCCAGTGCAATCACATACATTAATAAATTTAACAAACCGGATAAAAGTCTCTGGTCTGTTCTGGTGGACGTCTGATCTATGGAGCACTGTATCGATGTCAGGAAAGTACAGCAGACAAATCCATGTGGTAACCTAATAGCAGCCTCTGGGAGGTCTGAGAAGGAGTCTGAAGGGAGTGGGACAGTAGTTCCTTGGTGAAATGGCAGTGCAGCTGGGCAATAAAGATTGAGCTGCTGCAAGATAACATGGTTGCTCTTTAAGAATTTAAAGTCCCTCAAGGCCAGCTCTGATAACATGACCATTACAAATTTCATATGTCAGTAGCATTGATTCAATGAAATTCTCTTCTTCACCATAAAGGTGGGGTCAGGATTTTCCAAAGGATGGGTCAAGGGCTTAAGTGGGCTAGATTTCAGAAGAGTTTGTTCAGAATAATCTCTCCTACAAAACTGGAATTTTCCTGTAAGTGCCCCTTTGTTCTGTCATCATTGATGGTGTGGTATCTGTCATTTGAAGTTACCATTTTTCCTCTGAGCTGTCAGAGAAGACAACAGCAGCTTGATCTTGCATCCTGTGAATCACTGTGAATTAGTGAATCAAAAGCTGGCTTTGAGAATCCTTTTCTGCTTTTCAGGGTAGTTGGATAATGGCATCGTTGACACAAAAAGCAGCTATAACTGTGGTCTGTGATCAAAAGTTAAATTGCAGAAAGACTACTAGCCTTTTAGCTGATCACCTTTTTCAAAAAGTTCTCTCAAATTATGAGAGAACCTCGATGCTTTTAATTTTTTGGGGTTTATACTCAGAATCTGTCCATACTTGAGTTTTTGTTTGCTCACTGGAGGTTCTGAGAGTTAAAATATATTTACACCTGGATTTAGAGAACTTTTTATTTATATAATTTATATTAAGTGTAGTCTTGATTAAATGAATAATTTTGAGAAAACCAAAAGTGTTTATGAACTACATTAAATTAGTTGACTGATTTCAGCTGGAAAATTCAGGTTAGAAAAGTCTGAATGCTACGGAACATTTTGAATGTTCCTTTCAGCTGACCAACAGACACATAGGTCTGCTGACCATTACTCCAAATTATGTGAAAAATACTTTTAAAAAAAATGCATACAATGTGGTTAGCATTTACTTGAAGTAGAGATAGCTCTTTTGCATCGCATAGATTTCACTGTAAGGGACAAACAGGAAAACGTAACGCAATACGTAATTGAAGTGGTTAGAATAGATGAGTTTTTCTTCAATCCTTAACTACTTAATGGTACACTAATTTTTTCAGTCAATTTCAAAGGAGGGAGGAGGTGAAAAAAAAATGTACACAGATAGTGGCAGATTTCAGACTTAATTGCGTAGTTGGTCTTGATCTTTTACAGATGATTTAACAGGAGGTGGCAAGAGGGACAGAAATGTCATCAGTTGGGCTATTAGAGGGAAACAATGCGGCTAAGTACTTTCTTGGCAGTGTGTTGCTGTTTTTAGCTGTTCAGCAAATGTAATTTATTTATACATCTGTCAATAAATACAAGGCGGCATCCAATAATGAGTACAGCAGGGATTTAAGCTGGAGTGTATTGCTGTGTTAGACACAAAGGTCGACCTTGGGAAAGGGGCTTGAAATTAACATTTCTTGAAAACTATTTTTCCTTCCACTGAGGCTATCTCTTAATTCCAGCAATTTTCTCTGTTTGGTAAGCAGAGAGAGCATACGTTTGGGTTACATGAAGGAGGAAAGAGGTGATGAAACTTTACAATATTTCAACTGGCAGTGCATTCTGGTGATAAGAATGGGACTCTCTGCAGCGCAGAAGAGATTACCTGAAGCAGAACTGGGAAGAAAATTGTATTTACAAAAGATGGCATGATTTTCCTAATAGGTGTTCAAAACAGGCTGTTCACTCACATATTCTGCTGAGCTTGACTAGAAATAACTTCATTTCAAAAAGGACAAATCTGATTGAAGGTAAAAGCATTCCCCTCTCACAGATACTTGTCTAAAGGATTTGCATTAAATTTTCTTGATGGGAGCACAGTAGTATTTTATTCTCCATCTGCATGAACTGATAATGTGGAAAATAAAAATACAAATCATATCCTTGATTGCTTCATGCCTCAGCCACTTGAATTACTGGATTTATGTCTGCAATTATGGAAGAGATGTTGCAATATGATCATTTGACAATAACTGTCACAATTATATTGCCAAAATATAGATTCAACTTATTCTTGAACTTAAGAGTGTTGAAATTACACTTTAAGGACCAGGCGTATCTTCCCGTGGTTTTATCTTGTTTTTAATGTAGCCAGCGCATTTTTAAAGAACTGTAATATGTCTAAATGTTGTCAGTTATTAGTAGGATACACAGATGTCAAATATGTCATGTGCTGCAAATTTCCACGAGCTGTTATACAGGGTTGTTGTGAAACACCTTGTCATGATAAGTATCAACAAGATGTACGTGTGCCACTTCTGAATCTGTTACATTTTTCTACCTCTGTATAGATCCTGGAATTGGTGAAGGGCATGCATTACCAGCTGGCCTGTCAGAAGTACTTTGAATTGACGCATGATGTGAGTAGCTACTAATTTTTATTAAACGATTATCACTGTCTTTGTCTTGAAGAAGGCCTTGGAAATCATATATGAAGCAGTCTTGCCTTCTTAATTTTCATTTCAACAATTGTTCCTTTGTATTTTTCTGCATTTATATATTGATGTTATTAGTACCCTGAACATTACAAGATATAGTAAAAGGTTATGCTTTCTTCCTGAAAATGTCAATATTTTTGAATTTTGTCTATTTCAAGCTATTTAACTTTTTAAATATCCTGTTTTTAATCAGATCTGTGGATTTTAACCTGTTATGCGAGTTTGATATTTGGAGATATACCTTAAAAAACAGACAAAAAAATTTAAAAAGTGTAATTAAAACTCTAATCTCCCAGCATGTACATAGTTAATATAGTTAATTTTCACTTGATATTTTTTCACATGTTTAGTCATGTGTGATTAGTTTTTAAATCAAGATGAACATTCTCAGAGCTTTCCCATTTGCTTCAGTCTTAGAAAATGATAAACAGGTCTAATAATCTGGAAGGAAAATGAAAATTATCTACAATTTGAAATTTAGATAACACTTGCCCTGTGTAAGGCTAAGTCAGTAGAAATACTTTCCCAAGATGACTGTAGACCCCAAGGCTGACAGTCACCAAAGGCTAAATCAGCACAGTGCTGAAGATCTGTTGCTTTTTAGGAAAGCTGTCTTTCCATTCTTCTATGGCAAATTCCAGAAGACCGTTATTTTTTTCAGTCTTGTGGTAATATAAATATCTGTCTTTGCTGTTTGCACTAAGAATCATCTTTCTGCTTTGCTGTTAATAAGTCTCTTACTTCAGTGAGAGAATGCAGAACGCACAGAAAGGCACTTTCTGTAGTTTGAATGGGACATGCTCATGAAGGCAATTTTTTTAGAGAATTTAGCTGCCAAACTTGTTTGTTTTTTTCTCCTTGGGGTGGTCAAAAGATGTGTCTCTGAAACTGGTGACACCTAATCAGACACTCAAACCGTTGCTTTCCTGTATATCACTAACATAGCTTTTCAGTTAAGTTCTGAGGAATCATTCAGCACAACATTGATTTGTTTCTTCAAATAGGTGAACAGTCTTACGTACAATTTTCCTAGAAATAATGGACTGGCTCACATGGAGAATTTCAGCTTCAATTGTGTAAAAAAATTTTACTGAGAAAGTTTTTGCTGTATGTGCAGAGCTGTTAGTGTTACCTAGAATTCTTGAAAGTTACGGTGCGTATGTGAGTTAGATCTACTATGAATGCCTTTGTAGTGGAGACTTGTTTAAGATTATAATACTTTTCTAAGGTCACAGAGTCAGTTGCACACTATGTCTACTTAAGGACTCTTGCATTTCCTCCCCATTAGCCTCTCAAGTTTCTACTGCATCTTATACTCGTGCTGGCAGCAGCTTTGCTGTTGGCTTCAGTAGTCTAGTGCTCGGCACTACGACTGTGCTAGTAAATCCAGCTGGACTAGAGTGAGAATGTTTAGATCTATTTTTTGGGGGGGATGGGGGTGTGTCTTTGCACCTCAGTGCTACTGGTTCAAATAGCACAGGTTACCTAAAAGCTGCTTCTCTGCATATTCTGTGTAAACTGGGCTTAGTGGGTCTAATGCTATGCTTCTCCTGACCCTTCACTATCTCACAACCACAGAACAAAAGCATTTGTGTGTCGTTTGTGTGGCCCAGTGCATTGTCTTCAGGCAGGAACTAAGGAGTTAAGGAAATGTACACGTTTGCAATTTGTTAAGTCTTTCCATAAGTGTGGGAAAGTGCTATGTATAGTGCATGAATGGTTTTACCATATTTTTCAAGTCCTGGGATATTAGGGCATACTCCTTTTGGGGAAAGTTGTTTTCTAAATAACACCACCATAATTTGATCAGGAGAAGATGTCCTATATATGTGAAGAAAAGAAGGTCTTCTGACTTGATAGAAGTATGGCTGAATGGCCTGTAGGGGTAGATATTTTCAAACATTATCATATTTTAAGAAGAATCAAGAATAAACTATGTTTATATGGTAACTAGAGTAAGCATTCAATCAAACGCTACCAAAATACTAAAGTCATGGTCAGATTTGGATTTTAAGCCATATGGAAAGCATCATAAGTGTTCTAATATGTGTGCTTGAGTTCATAATAAGCTATTTCAGGTTGATTGTCCCTCTTAGGTAAGTTTCTGTTTTGTACTAAAGTGAGGACACAAGGCAATGTATGTAAAGTGGAAATGAGACACCCTGATAACGTAAGCAGTGTAACCATAACACAAAGTAAATTGTCAGAGTAACGAGGAATGCCTTTCGCGGTCACAATAGTAGCAAGATTTTATTTTACTGTAGTTGGTAGAATTGGGTGGCAACTCAAAATAGAGAAAAATATTTCAAATCCAAACAGTTTGGAGATCTTGGCTACGTATATGCAGTCAAGTAAAAGAGATTGATGATATCAGCTATGAACTGCTAGAAGGCTAAATAAATGTTCTTGTTGACAGCGTGCCTGTAGAAAGAATTAGTGCTTTAAAATCTGATTGTGTATGAATTCACCATTTTTTAGAGCCTAAGCATTACGAATAAATAAGAAAGCCTAACTGGCTAATGCCTGTGTTACTAAGTTATATTCCGAAGGAACTAATGATGTTAACGTTGTTTACATGAATATTGCCGTATTAGTTATTTGTTACAGTTACAGCTGTTAACAGCTGATTATTTATATAGTAATATTTATCTCTAAACATTTTGTTCTCGAGTACTGATATTTTGCAATCCTTGTGTATTTTTAAGAATTAAATGAAATCTGACACATAGCAGAGTGTCTTGTACAGAAGAATCACTTTTGAGCAGTTTATTTAAAAACATATGCAAACCCAATTTTTCTTAGTCCTTTGTCATCAAATCGTAAGAACACTACAGCTTTTTTTTTTACAGGGATGTGGTTAATTGATATAATTTACTGTAGCACCGTGATTGTTCCACATGTTTTTTCTGTAATATCAGCTGTAGTGTTATCAGCTGTAGTGTTATCAGCTGTCACTTTAAAACTTCTTGGATAAAACCCAAAAATAGTACAGCTACAAAATGATTGCTTCAGGTTTTTCAAAACAAAACTAAACTTTGTGTGAAAGCCAGTATGTGCAAAATATGGTGAATCCAAAAAATGTCTTGTGTTAGTGTCACCTACTAGATGGAATAAACAGTTCAGTCCGAAGTGACAGGCCTTTTCACTTGGGTCAATACATGTTGCAAGCTTAAATTTTTGACTGATTTACAGGTGTGAATGGATAAAGCTGTTAGAGAAATCTAATTTCTCTATCTCTGGTAGTAAGTTTTAGGTAACTTACAGCTAAATTAATGATGAGGCTTTTAAAATTTATGTGCTTTGATCTATATCAGGTAAAAACATTGTAAAACTTACATAAAGTAACATGAACAGTCTAACATTAAAAAAACAGGAAGTTTCTGTATGCTTCACCTCCATTTTTGTGGTTGAATTTCTTGTGTATTTCCAACCAGAGCAGAATATTTTTATTCAGAGAAAAGCTCACTGAACCTTGTTGAAAATTACAGAGAACAGAATTATGTATCGCTGTATCACAAATGGAGATGATGATTATGAACAAAACTTCCCCTTTTTCTCAAAAAAGGTGGTAGTATGAATGGGCAGAATTCTTTTAATTAAAATAGTCATCTAAGCTTCATCCGGCAGAGCTTTATTTTAGTAGCATTCAGGATTGAAAAGGAGAAATGGTACATGAAATCATACTACGATTTTAACTGATGATCTGTAAATGGCTTTTAGCCAAATACTGTCAATCACCTCTGAAAACATGGTTGTAGGCTCCAGTCATACAGTGAGCTGCCTCTACAGCGTATTCTAATTTGTTGGGGAGAGAGGGGTTTAGAAAGAAATTAAGAGTTACAAAATGAATCTTAAATTTGTCTGAAGAAAAATGAGATTTTAAGGTTAAAAAAGCCAAAACTAATTAAGAGCTGCTTCTACCAAAGCCAGCTTTTTACTGTATCGCTCCTTTTTAAGCCTTTTTGGTGTAAAGAAGTAATTTAATTATCACATAATGGAAACTGCAGCATGGATGAAAGCTGGCTGGGTGAAATTCATCCAGATAAGACTGAAAGGAAACTCAGTGGTGGCTTTGGGTTTAGTTTTGGGGTTTTTTTTCTTTGTGCCTTTTATTTTGAATAGCAAATTAGTGTTCTAGGCCTGTCCCTTTGTCGTGGTTTCACCTGGCAGCTGGCAGTGATAAATCTTGTGGGTTGAGGTAAAGGCAATTGAATAAGACAGCAAAGGAATAATAGTAAGAATAATGATAATAATAATTAAAAATATGCAAAACAAGCAATATACAATACAATTTTTCTCACTGCCTAATGACTGATGGCACAGCCTGTCCCAGAGCGGCAGTCTCGGAACCTGCAGAACTCACGGATTCCTGCCCCCCGGCCAACCCCCATTCATAAACTGAGCATGACATTTATGGCATGGAATATTTCCACTGGCCAGCCTGGGCTGGCTGCCTGGCTGTGCTCCCTCCCAGCTCCTGCACACCTGCTCATTAGCCAAACATGGGAAACTGAAAAAAGTCCTGGATTTCTTAGCACCAACTGAAAACATCAACACTCTTTTCATACTAAATCCAAAACACAGTAGCTACTGGGAGGAATATTAACTCTATCCCGGCTGAAACCAGGACACATTTATTTTTAAGATTTTTTTCAAGCAAGGTCAGTTACCACAGTTGCTAATGTCTTCTTCGTGTCTGAATTGGATCTTGTTATACACATCATCATTTTCTGATGCGGCTAAGGTAGACGGTGGTAATGCAATTAATCAGGGGGTAATTTAGAGCACACATTGATCTTCTGCTTTGTGAATTTTCACAAGTGAATGAAATTTAAACTGATGGGTTTTGGCATATTAAATCAGCCACAGTGTATGTCCTTATGAGATGATGTGTTTGCAGAGGTGCTTGTTGTGCTTGAATTGCCCTCACCCTTCTGGGAGAAAAAAGGGAAGATGGTGGGAGCAGACAATTACCGGTGTACAGCTTTTAGTCTTCCTTGGTTTCTTGTGTCTCAGGCCTGGGAAGTTTTCCACCTGTTAAGAGCAGTATTTTTCTTGAATGTTAGTGTTCACATGAACTGACAGGCAGGTAGAAGGTGCAGATTGCCTGAAAGGAGGTGGAAGCACCTTTTAAAGTAAACGTTTCCAACTTCTGAGCCCCAGAAAAGAGATACAAAGGTTACAACTGAGATTTGTGGTGAATATTTCAGAACAGTTTACTTTGAAAACAGAAAGCTTGGTTGATTTGTAATATTTGAGCATGAATTGAACGTTCATTTATCAGATAATTACAGAGCTGAAAGATGTGCCTGCTAAGTAGAAAGGAGCAATAAAAATATGCTGCACCTTACAGTAGTTTTCTGTATTCTTTTCCACTGAAGACTAAGTGTTCTTTGGTATTGGTCGTGCATCTGGTTTCAGGATGCTGATGTTGGTGCTGATGGAGCAGGGATAAGCTTGATCTTACTGGGCTTCTGTCTTAGCCTGCTGCTTTGTAAATATTGCATTTGTGGCTACTGGAGAAAACAGGGAAGGAGGTGAAGCTACCTGTTTCCATTCACATTTTCACACGGATACTCTAGATCTAGATTTATATTGTGCAGTTGTTACAACTTGTAGTGGTATTCTCTACTGCCATTTGCACTCTAGACTTGTCTCAGTCCCTTTTTGGGAAGGGAAATCCTGTTTTAAGGTGTAGGTTCAATTGTCCCACATCTGTAAAGGTATGCGATTTTACTTATATTGTTTTATGTGTTATGGGGTGATATTTTTCTTACTACAGCAAAAACAATGTGAAGTATTGTTTGAATATGCCAAAGCAGTCATTTTATTTCTGACATGAAGGAAGAATTTTTGTGATGGAAGTAAGTCTGTGTCATGCTAATATTTACTGAGATAGTATTTAGAAACTGGTGTCTTTTTCTTCAACAAAATTGGAACTTATTAAATTTCTAATAAAGTTGTCTTGAATGTGAAAAAGATGACTTTTTGAAATAAACATAACAACTCAGCATTCCTTTCCTTTTATGTGCAGGTTGATGACATTGGGTTCTCTTTGAATCATCCTAATCAGTATTTTACAGAGAGTCAAAGGCTATTAAGTGGTGGTAGAGAACTGAAGAAGGAACCAAGTAATTCAGGAAATTCTCAACAAAAAAATAATG
The DNA here is from genome assembly GCF_030867145.1 of Opisthocomus hoazin. NCBI lineage: Eukaryota > Metazoa > Chordata > Aves > Opisthocomiformes > Opisthocomidae > Opisthocomus > Opisthocomus hoazin. The sequence goes on along the minus strand of NC_134415.1, from coordinate 103,053,098 downwards.
GTCAGGAAAGCACAAGTTCAAATTCTGCTCCCACCTCTTCAACTACAACAGCTGATGCAGAACTGGAGGGACTGGAGGCGTACTTCACTGAAGACTAAGCAGCTGTGTTACAAGGGTTTTTTGGTTTGGTTTGTTTTTTTCCCTTTCATTCTTTCCCTTCTCGAGCTGGGTTTGTCTCTGTGCTAAAGAATATGCACTTCACTACCTGGAAGACACAGGCATTTGGTGCTTTGAATAGGCTGAAGAAAAGAAAGATAGATCCTGAAGCTGTAATTGGGTCCAGTACTTATTCTCGCTATTTTAGGATGCTGTTTTATGTGGCATGTTGAAGGATGGGAAATGAAAGTACCTTCCCAATTAGTAAGTGATTTTTTTCTGACTTACCTTTTTTGTTTTTCTTCAAAATGTTTAAATATTTTTATTCCATTTTGTGGTCACTTTTATACGTTGTTTCTTAATAAATAAATTGCAGAGCTAAAGTTTGTGGTATTTTCTTTTTAGATGTATTTGGATGGTAAGTAAGTAGGAGTTCTTACGATAAAAATTACCCTTTGGAGGAGTTTGTCTCTTTTCTACGCGAGGAGCTGAGGGAAATCGGCTTCCGAATTTGTGTACCTTGACACTAAATTTAGAGAGCTGGTTGTGGTGCTTGAAATAGAACATAAGCAGAGTTTATACACCTGTATGTAAGAAGGTAATCCAGAAAGCTGATGCTCTACCAACTGACTCATCTTGAAGAAGCTAAAAGCGTGGTAGCGTAAATTCCTTTTAAAGTTTCCTCCGTGTCTGAGCATGGCTGCTAAGCTGAACAGCTGTCTGAGTGCAGCTTTGGGTCCCCTAAATCCCACCCATTCCCCCAAAGCCCAAGTCACCTAACACATGAATGGCATTCAGTTGAGCAGCAGCCACCGTGCGGTGTGTGGAAGTTCCGAGTAGGGCTGGTATTTTATGTCACGCTGTTAGAGTATTTTCCCGGGGATCTGAAAGGCCTGAATTTTGTTTCATTTGATGTCTAAGGAGTTACAAGACAACATTACCCACTCTGTGGGGAGTGACCTAGCTACCGACAAAGCCCTGAAACCACAAACACAGTATTGTCATTGCTAGTAACTTGTATGAACTCTGCAAGGCCTTCACATGAAGACTCGCTGAGCTTGATTTTGCTGGGCTTATCATGCCCTACCTGAAGCTTGGTTTTAGCTGTAACAGCAGCTGTCAAATGTCAGCTTAGCTTTGTACAATTGCGTGGTGTACTGCCTATGTTTATTATAATGATTTTGATGTGTTTCTGTAGCTAATGGCTAGTAAGAAGTAGTTATTTTGTGTAGAATGAATTAATCTGTGATCTTAGGTGTCAGAGGCCACATGGATATAAACAAATCATCCATGGCCAAGTGCTGATCCTTAAAGAAATACAGCCTAAAGAGTTGGGCAAAATAAGTCGGTAGGGATAAGGGAAGAAGGAACAGATACGCAACGTGAATAAACCACACTATGTATATCATTATTTGGCTGTAATGTGGAATTGCCAGACCAATGAAGAAGGAAGAGTAAAATGTTTTTGGTAATGTGTGTAATATTCCACCACGTGGACTCTAGAGAGAAGAAAGAACAATCCTCACCATCTGCATACTACTGCTGTTTATCGACATGGGAGCCTGACTGTGTGCTTTTGATCCCAGAACCCTGAGGGGCAATGGAAAGGTCTGTGCAACACTAGAGGAAGGGATAGGTACAAGGGAGTGTAAGAGTGTGTGGCATTTGCTGGTTGTGTTGAGTTAGAGGTTTTATTTTCTCTACAGTAATTGACTGATTTAGACTATTTGTATTGTGAATGGACTAAAGACTATTTGATGACTCTCAAGATTTTGGGCTAACTGTAAATCTTTGGCTTCTCATATGTAGAGTGTTTCTTTAAAGGCACATAATTTGCACAGGGCTGGTGCTACACCAGGCTTTAAAAGTAAAACATGTTGTTTGTTATTAGAAGAGGATCTGCCAGGAGTCACTGTTCTTTTTCTCTTCCTTGAATTATTCCTTAATTTATTTAGGGACTGCTTTGTGTAAGCTACCAAGCTTCTTACTCCTTTGGATATTGTATATTCAAAGGAGTTGTAGAAATCCACCCTGAGCAAAGGCTCTGCACCTGGATCCTGCAGGGTGGTGGTTGCTCTGGGCCGAAGAAGCAAGGAGCGATGACCAGCCATGGGCTTGGTTTCTCCTGCTGGTTAAGCTCCTGGCAGCACCCCACCTCATGTGTGGAAGTCCACTGGTTGTATTAGGTGGTTAAGAAACTTGACCTCGGGGTTTTGAAGTGTCCTTGCAAGTGGTAGCTGTCCTCTAATTTTGCATTAGTGAATACCTGATTTGGAGGTGCCTTAGTGGACATCATGGATCCTGTTAACAGAAGTGAACCTTTCAGACCTGCAATGAGATTCATGTTCCTAAGTGAAACAGCTGGGAGAAGAGTGAGGTGGTCGAGGCACAGAGTGCAGGTGGTGTTTCCCAGGCAAGGGAAACTGTAATTTCTGATTTGAGTAGAAACCTTTCTGTTATGCTGGAACCCTACTCATGCAGACATTGTCACTTGCTGTGTGAATAAAACTTCTAGCGCTTCATTTCTCAGCTTTATGTGTACTTTGAAATCTATTATGTTGGGAATGGGTGGCTTGTTCACGTATTCTGCATTGGATTGCTACATTAGCAGAAGAAAGTTATTTTTAGGAATTCAAGCATAAAATTTAAAAATAAATTCTGTTACAAGGAAGGGAATATAACCACACAAATCCTCTGAATGAAAAATATTAATCTGAAATGCAACAAGCATAGCTGTATGTGACAAAGCCTTTGTCCTTCATTGGGTTACTGCATCATTGCCAATTTGCCTCTCTTGGTTAATAGTACTGCACATTCTTTTAAACTGTATTTTCTTGCCTTTTTTAACCTGTCAGGTGGAGTATGATGAAATGTATAAGAGAAAAATGTCCAAATTATAACATAGTTACAAGTAACTAGCAAATGATTGAAATTAATGCTTTTGTTGCTGTTTGAAGAAAATGTCAGTTTGTATTTGTATTTTACACATTTTGACCCTTGTGAGTTTTCTTTGGAAGCAAAATATTTTGAATTTGATAATGCAGAAAAATCCAAAATAAGAATCCTCTTTTTGAGCCTTGGAACACCAAGGATTTTTTCATCTTCTAGAGCTTTAAACTCATACTGCTTTGTAATGTCAATAAAAATCGCTTGTGCCTTGATTATAGAGCTGTAAGTGATTTTGCCTTTCCAGTGTCAAAGAATATGTAAATCATTCATTTGAAAATGTTTCCTATGTTTTATTAGTGCTATTAAAAAATTATATTTAGGCGGAAGATAAGCATTCTGAAAACTGAGTGACCCTGATTTGATTATGCAGTAGTCAAAAATAACAAAACCAAACCAAAAAACCCCAAATCCCAAACCCTGCTCTCACAAGTTGAAAAGAAAATGTATTTCTACAGTAAAACAGTGAAGATGGGTCTGTTTGCAACCATCAACTCTCCTTCCAAGTGGCTCTTTATCATAAACTTTTGTTACGTTTTGCAACTTGGAAAAAAAAAAAACGGGACACACAAACATCTGAATTTTGAAACTGTTCTGGACCAAGACAATTCTGTATTCCGGGTCATTAAATGAGACAGAGATAATATTTGCTTGCATTTCTGAAGGGATGCACAAAACTGTGCCTGTTGCCAAAAGATAGCCCTGCACATCCATGGTGTTCATGTAGGGAGTACCCTTCTTTACAACAGCTGATATTAAATATACCACAGTTTAATTTAGAGGAGGATGTTTCAAATGGAATGCCAATCTCTAGCTTGTAGTCTTCTGAAGTGGTAGCATCAAAGACAATAGAACAGCCTCTGAATTCAAAGCCTTTCAGGATCTGATGAAGAAGAGAACTTTACTGTTGGGTGTTCTGCAGAAGGAAGGGTGAGGAGCTCATGAGTTGTGTGAAAGTGCTCTGCTCGGATGTGGAGCTGCCCTGGCAGGGGAAAGGTGAGAGCGGCTGTTACCGTGGGACAGTAGGAGTGGATCTGTGGAGCAAAACAGCTGATGCCGAGCACGTGGCGTTCCTTCTGTGTGTGTTTTGGGAGTTCCACTTGACTGATTTTACAGTGTGGCTGGAGCTGTTGTTAGCAGAGAGAGGAGCGTTGCAGAGTGTGACTTTTGGGTGGATTTCTTCCAAGAGGAGTCCAGTTTGAATGCTCTCAGACCAATCAGCAGCGCATGCCAAAGCGGAGTAAGCGAGGATGACTGGGAGATTCCCTTGAAGATGGTGACGCAGTCTCAAGCCCATGTAACTGGAAGACACGTGGAAGAATAGAGGGTGAGATAGGGCAACGTCCTTGTGATGCAGGTGCTCGCTCTGTGGTGCTGCTATTTTTACGTGGTTGTGAAATGTGAAATTTCCTGTGGTTTCCACTATCAAAATACTTATGGAGGTTTAATATGTTGAAGATTTTACTATTTGAAAGACCCATTTTTCCCACAAATCTGATAACATGCTAAATACAATAAAGGATTCCAGAAACCCAGGGCTGCCTCCCTGGGATTTTTTTTTTTTATTGTAACTAAGGAAGGAAATCTCTTAAAACCTTGCATCTATGGCAAGAATTTTTAGTTTTACTTAGACATGTTGGCCTGTCAAGGACATTTACATTACCTGGGTTGCTAGCATCTTCTGTCTTCCTGGCTCAGATTTGTTGCAAGGATGTAAAGCTTAGAGTTCATTTGTGCTTTTTTGTTTCTTCCCTACATGTACATAAAACGTTAGGGCAGAGCAGACATAATCCAGAGCTTTTGGGCAAGCTTATCCCAATATAATTGTTTTCCTTGTTTTCTCAAGTGCCTGTCAGAAACATCTAATGGATTACAGATGGACAGATGTAGTCAAGATCTCAATATGAGTGGTTCTTTTGGGTAGATTTCACATCATGATACTTAAGATATTTTTTTTTTTAAAAGCTTATATAGCATATTCTAAAATCTGTATCTATTTGGAGTTTCTTAAAAATCCCCAGAAGAATCACGTTGTGCTTTTAGGTCATTGTATGGGTGTTTTGGTGTCATGTTCCTCCCTGTCCCCCAGCACACCTACAGTGTAGTAAAAAATAACTGGCATGTTTTAACTAACCTCTGCTGTTCCCAGTCTCCTTATTTCACCATCCTGTGTATTCCTCCTTATTTACTACATAACGCAGGGGAACCTCTGCTCTGGCGCCTGGAGCCCCTCCTCCGCCTCCTTCTGCACTGACCTCGGTGTCTGCAGAGTTCTTTCTCTCACATCATCTCTCACTCCTCTCTCTCGACTGCTGCTTCACTGCAGTTTTTTTCCCCCTTCTTAAATATCTTATCCCAGAGGCGCTACCACTGTTGCTGATGGGCTTGGCCTTGGCCCGCGGTGGGTCTGTCTTGGAGCCAACTGGCGTTGGCTCTACCGGACATGGGGGAAGCTTCTGGCAGCTTCCTAGAGAAGCACCAGTGTAGCCCCCCTGGCTACAAAACCCTTGCCATGCAAACCCATAACATTGGAATAAAGTCAAAAGTGAATTTAGCTGGGAAATATATAGGAATAGATACCTAAATACTAATCTCTTAACAGAGGAAGCACTGGAAGACTTTAGAAATGGGTTTAGGGTAGATGAAAAATAGATCAATAGCTTGAGGCAGAAAGGTGATATCGATGTAGATCTATTGAGGGAGAGCATGATTGGTGATTAGGCTGCAAACAGCAGGAAGGTGTATGAACTCTCAATATTTCTTAAAACAAAAATACTAACCACAGTGAAAGCGTCACAAGATGCTGTGTTTCTAGCTGAACTGCAAGTTCTCAGCCAAGTTGAAGATGTTTTGTCATATAAACCTTAATTAAGATGGTTCATGAACAAGGGATAATGAAAAGAACATTAGCAAAGCAGAAGCAGATATGGCATAAGATTAATGTTTTTTACAAGAGCATTATGTTCTACTCAGGATCAGAGCTGTATCATGGGAGGTGTTGCGCAGAGAGTCTCTGACATGCTGAATGGCAGCACCAGTTTCAGTAAAAATCAAGTTAGACCAGAAGAAGTGTCTGTCTTTGTTCAACCTGAACGAGTCAAACTGATTCATGAACTACGGGGTGAAATGTAATGGTCTGTGTTGTGCTCTTCAAAGTAGGTGATCCGACTGGCCCTGTTGGCTGCAAAAGTCGATGACATTAGGATTTAGTTTTATGTTTGATAAGAACCTAATCCTCTAATTTCTGGAGTGTCCTTGGTTCAGACAACTGCTCTGGTGCTTTGGGGTAGAATAAAGAAGCAGTCTTAGGAGACAGACCTAGGAGTTAGAAATGTGTGGTTCAGGTATGCAGTGTTCAGGTCTTTGGAGTGTCAGTGGTGTGGCCAGCTACAGTTTTCAGAGAAATGGTTGGCTGTAGAAAAATACCAGGAAGCCTATTGAATGACATTAGTTCTGTTAGTTCTATTCTGATCTCTGGTGTTAAAGCGTAATTAAAAATAGCTGAAGTTCTTAATAACCTGTAGGTAAAGAATAGTTCTGATTGCTGCTGCTATATGATTTTGAATGTAAAAAGGGAGAATCCTTGACACTAGGACTTAGAAGGGAGTTTAGAGGTTTCTTAGACCGTCTGTCTGTTAAATCAGGAAGCATTGTTGAAGGTAAGTTTTAGCTACAACTGATCATATTTTTCTCTTTAGATTATTGTGTCCTAAGGGATGATTGTGGAACTGCACTTTTCAGGATCTAGTATTAATAGAAATATCATTTTTGACAGTTGAGGGAGGTTTTCACTTGGATTTAGATAAGGTCTTTCTTCTCACAATTTCATGACTGTTATAGCATATCAAGAATAACAAGTATAAATATCTGAAACAACATACAAGTAGGAAAAGTAAAATTATTTAAATATATGTTTCAAATCAGTTGTAGGGTATGTAGTAAGAGGTATAATAGTTGAACATGTTGGTAGTGCAGCTATAGCCATGTGCTGAGTGTGGGCGTGTATGAAGTAAGTGCAGTACTCCTTCCCCTGCCTGTTTCTACTCAGTATGGTTAGAAATGATCCTTGAACATACATTTCTCACCGTTTTAACATTTGTTTAAAGAATATTAGAATTTTGTTTAGTAAAAATTTCGAATGTATTATGCAGTGGGAAAATAAATTGGAATGTCCTTTTTAATTTAATCACTGATGTTTGTGGACTTTGTCTATTGCCTCTATATTTTGGCTTAAACTGACTTTTATGAGATATGTAGGGCTTTACCTTGAAACCTGAGGATTTTGCAACTTTAGATTAAAGAATGCCACTACATTCATTTTCTCTTCAAGCATCAGCTAGAAAAAAATCCCTACACAATAAAATTTTTAAAGAGGCCAAATGAAGGCCATATGAAATTAACTCCTCCCTTTGCCCTTCGAAAGTTCCCACCAAATGAAATTATGACTGCATATAGATAAAAAAAACTGAGTAAATTTTCTTCTAAACACATTTAGCTATCTTTCTGTAGAATTTCCCCTCTTACACCCAGGAGGCCTCATGACAATATATTTATGCCAGTTCTAGAGGCAATGCTTTTGTTTTGATCTCCAAATTGTTTTGGAGCACGTGTAAATGGGACTTCTGAGAAAAAAAAACAAACCAACCTCACTAGCCTTACCAGAAGTAAAAAGAATAGAATATTTAGCCTGCGTAATTGCTTCCAAACTGAAGGCTGAAGCTCATCTGAAGCACAGCTGCCAAGCTGGCATGGCCAGGTTGATGATCAAGCAAATATGATGGGATATTCACTTTAACTGCGATGTGGGCTCCCAGCACAGATTGAGTTAGATTGTAGAGGAGAGAAGAGCCACTTGTTTCTACTAGATAGCTGAAAACATTAAAGCAGTTCACCTGTGTGACACTTGCTTAAAGTTCTTAAACACAGATCTGGGAGGGATAAATCCTATCTCTGTATACCATATAGTTGTATAACTGGTTCTGTTAAAGTGCTTTCGATAATGGTTTTTATGACTGAAAAAATGATAGCTGTAGAACTTTCATATTTTTGCAAGCAGTGTTCTTGCCACGTGATTGTTTTATGACATGATAGGTTCAATATTTATTGAATTATCTTTTGTGCAGAATTGAAAACACACTAAACCCAGTTCTCCAGGAAAGATACTCAAATCTCTGGAGTAATTCCACCCACCAAAGCTCTCAGTCCAGATCTAGTTTCTCTGAAGGCTAGTTAGTAGTTGATCTTATTTTTCAACATGAGGCAAACTCCAGAAATCCTTTTTTCCTTATTAGAATTCAGTGTCATTTAAAAGATTTGACTTCCACTCTTCAGCTGTAGTGATCCCGTATTTCTGGGTAATGTTAAATAACTTTTTAAAAGGCTTTTAATCACATTTAAACTGTTTGGAAAAATGCTACGTTTCATAATTACACTCTCTTATTAAAGTTTCTTCTAGTCAGTTGGAGCTTATTGCTAGTGATGAGGTTTTTTCCTAAGAAGTTACTTTTTTCCCTTCATGTTAGTTGACCTAAACCTGTCCGAGTCACACTTCTTCCTCATTGAGAATGGCTGCAAGAATCATTTTCTCTAACAAAAATTACCTGAGCAGAGTTTCTGTAGCCTGCAAGAGCAATATCTTAAAACAGGAAAGAAAAAAAAATAGTAATACACCTATACATAGTGTTATTCGTTCAGTTGTCACCTGCTTAGTTGTCATCTCTGTAGAGAACATTTAATTACTAAGACTTGATGTTGTCCATAAGCCTAGAAGAAATGTCTAAATGAGCGCATCCCAAGCTTTAGTAAAGACATTTTTAACAAACATTGTTAAACATTATAAAGAAGTGAACAGACTCTTTGTACTTTACTGAGCAAGATTTATATGGCAGTTGGCATCAACCGATGTCTTACCAGAGCGGTGATTCGTAGCAGCAGACTGAAGTGCTTGTTCTTCAGGACTGTTTTCAGCTGAGGATTACGAGCTTGGCTCTGCCAGGCAGGTGGGCTGTGCGGGATGCCTTGACCAGCTGCTGAGAAAACTCAGAGATCTTATGTGAAGTTTAATGCTCGGTGTATGGCTACACAAGGAGATAATCAAGTTGATTGGGACTAATGTTTTTAATTGTGTGAACTAAAATCAAGTGGTAAGAATACCCTAGAAATATCTTATTTCCTCTCTCTACTAGTGAGTTGAAGGATGCTGGCATTCCCTTCAACTCCAGACGCCTGAATATTTTAATTAAAACCAAACAAACATCACCACCACATGTTATTCCTGGGTACTTTTGAAGAGTTTTAATTTTCAGCTGTCGCTGTTTCGGGAATGAAAAGTTGTCTCTTCTCTGTGCTCTAAATAAATAAATGTGCCCGGTGTATCTTTTCACTGTATCATGGTGTTAATGTCTTCATGGTTCACTGTGGTGAGAGTCTTGCATGCAAATCGTTGAATGATGCTTAACCTAAATCTGCTCTCTGGAAGCGGTTTTTTGCTTGTGTGGATAATTTGCAGTGCTTTGCTGAGCAGAATATACAGCATGAATCAGCTGGGTGGCCGAATTGTGCCTGCTGAGGGAAAGTGATTAAAGCTGTGGGTTACTCTGCATCTGTTTGTTCTGCCAGGTGGAAGACTGAAGTCTAATAAATGCATCCTTCTAAACTAGTCTCTGAGGGACGGTTGTAAGTGTCTGGTAAAATCGTAACTTCCCACGGGTGAAGAAAGCAAGGTGAGGTTTCTGTTGGCAAGCATTCCTGTCTTGCTCACCATTCACAGCAGTTGTTTGCACTGAAAGGATCCAGCCTGGTCCTTGGGGTCACAGGGTGGGTTTGGAATAGGGAAGGGAGGGATAAAAGCACTGATATGTTTATTTTCTGCATGGAAGAGCTGGTTGCGGAGTAGTGAGCTAAGCAGGATGTGTGCTGTTGGCTGCATGCATCAAAAAGAGCCATCAGATCCCTACTAAAACAGGAGGTCTTGTGGGTGACATCTGAGGGACCTTGGTTATAACTCATGGTCATTAGAAGACAAATATCTAAAAAAAAAATTTCCTGCATAGATTTTAATTTCTGTGAATGCACAGAATCACACTGTCAAAAGAATAGTGACTTAGACGTGAAAAAAAAAATTAAGAACACCCTTGGCCATAAGCAAAATAATATGAAATGGTCATTTCAGGTCGCAGTATTCATGATCACAGGCTGCTGTTACTGTTCACAGATACTAATGGGTGAGTGATTCAACCCCAAGAGCTTTTTTCCTTTGGCAGGCAGCAGGCCTTTCCATTTGTGCGTGCTCTCTCTGAGCAGGGTTTTGGTGGAAAACACTCCCTAGATGGGTTTTTGATGTCAGGTTTGCTCTTCAAAATAGGTTCAGCTGAAGGGAAACGTGCAGGTAAACCTGGTGTTGTCATTGCCTTGTTTCATGTGTTCTGTGTTCAGGGAATGGGGAAGAGGGAAAATATGCACCAGGGACATGTGGAGACCCATCTGCTTCCTTCACTGGTCTGTGGGAAGCCAAAGGTTGCTTAAATGATAACTGCTCACCAGAGCTGCAGCATTTTGGTCAATAGGTGTTGTAAGAAAGATCGCTTTTTTTTTCCTAAAGAACGCCACAATTTCCATGTCTGATCTCCAGTGCTATACTGAGATGCTGTGCACTGCAGATTGCTGTCCTGTGACTTTGGAGCATCGACAGACTGGAGTGTGACAAAAACAAGGCGTCTTTCCCTGAAGGGGAAAAACTGTCTGGATTTGTTTTATCTGCTGCTGCTGCAGCACACTTTTCTCTGTGGAAGATGCTTGCTGTAAGGAGCGCACGGTGCAAAGTGCAGAGGGATGCAGCACTTGGCATCTTATTCACGTTTGAATGCAACTCAGACAGCAGCTTCCACTACTCTGCTTAAAAAACACAGGAAAAGAATAGACTTTGAAATGATAAGGAAATGGTTGGAAGGTTAGAATAATATTATTATGGGTATTAATTTCCAGAGGAGCTGTTGTGGCAGGGTCTCATTGTTCATGGTCTCATTGTACAAGAATGTAGCAAGACAGAATATTTTTTGTCCCCAGCAACTTACAATTTAAATTATGAGATGCTGTGATGAGTGAATGTAACAAATATGAGGGGCAGATGTTAAAAAAAAAACCAAACACAAAAGACGGTGAACAGAAGATGTTTTTACATAGATGTATTGTTGTATAAATTGAAGGTTTGAGGTGGGTTGCTAAAATAGACATGTTGATAATGTCCATAGCCTCAGCTGGCCACTTTCCTACCCAATATGAGCTGGCAATTTACCATAGCTATTGTGGCAGAAATGGGTATTGAGGAAGGATTTGAAATCAATGAATACAAAGCAGGAAAACATGGAAAACACATGAAATTCTATTACATGCTAAATAACCCTGAGCTGATGTCTGTGTCTCCCTTACTGTCTGAGTTCTCTTGCTGTCCACAAACTTTTCAGGATCTCTGGTGATGCAGAAGCTCTTGTCTGAATAGGGGCCCTCACTTTCTGGCTCTTCGTTTTGCATATTGATGTGACATTACAGCAATAACAAAAGGCACAGGAATCCTAGCTGCTCCTTGAAGCCAGCTGGATGCTTCTGAATTTTAGGCAGGTGTGTGGGCTGAATTGCAAACTGTTTGCACCTTTCCAGCTGGTGATAACCTTAAGGACATTGATTTGAAGGTTTCACCAGTGCACATAAATGACAATAAATCCAACAGCTTGGGTCTGTCACGCAGAGCATGGTTTCATAGACTTGGCTGCAACTAGCGGTGACTAAAGGAGAGTAACTTGTCCCTGTTGCTGATCTGGTCACCCATTATGTTGAATGCAGAAGCCTGTGAGTGACAGCAGTTCAAAAACTACTGCCCAGAAAAGCTGTATGAACTTTCTGCATCTGCAAAAACAATACTGATTCAGTGATACCTGCTTGAAGAAAGGAGGAGTTGAAGATGGTTAGCTAAGAAGGAGGTACAGCCAGCAGCAAATATTGACCACTGGTGGAACAAAAGGTAGAACCAGATGAGAATTCTTCTTTTTTTTTTTTTCCCCAATATCATTTCACAGAATGTTAGGGGTTGGAAGGGACCTCTGGGGATCATGCAGTCCAACCTCCCTGCTAAAGCAGGGTCACCTACAGCAGGCTGCGCAGGACCGTGTCCAGGCGGGTTTTGAATATCTCCAGAGAAGGAGACTCCACAACCTCCCTGGGCAGCCTGTTCCAGTTCTCCGTCACCCTCAGAGGGAAGAAGTTCTTCCTCATGTTCAGACGGAACTTCCTGTGCCTCAGTTTGTGCCCATTGCCCCTTGTCCTGTCACTGGGCACCACTGAAAAGAGTCTGGCCCCATCCTCCTGACACCCACCCTTGAGATATTTATAAGCATTTCTAAGGTCCCCTCTCAGCCTTCTCCAGGCTAAAGAAGTCCAGCTCCTTCAGCCTTTCCTCATAGGAGAGATGTTTCAGTCCCCTCATCATCCATTTCCATACATACTACTCCACGTACTGCACTTCTGTTTCACGTACACCTACATGAGAAGGGTGCTTTGGTGTCTGACAAGACCTCCATTCATGATGTTTCACTTCTTAGAGTCCAGAAAGCTCTACCTGTTGCCTTGCCTGGGACTTCTGGAGAAAGAACACCCTGGTTATTTGCTTTATTGTTGTCCAAGTCTCCTTCACTCACCTTTGTAATGTTTTTGTCAGCTTAGAAAACACCTTTTTATTGGCCTTTATGTTTTGTTTTCCAAAGAGACACTTCTGTCATGTGAGGATTTTGACACACAGCAGCCCTGCTCCCATGTCCAACATTAATGGCACGTGCAGCTGGTTTATGGATTGCTCCAAAACAAATGCTATAGAGTCAGGTGCTTCGCAGAGCTTTCAGCTCTACCTTGATCAAGGGAAAAAATCCCCGGCAGCTGGCAATTCTAATTTGAGAACAGTAAAATACATTGGCTTTGAGTGACACTGGGCTAACGCACATTGCGAGGTGACATTTCTAGTTTGTCATTTCAGCTATGTTAGCTCTTAGGTGTCAGTTCATAATTATTTATAAAGATAATTTTAATGTATTGGGGTTTGGTGCACTGAATTGCATATATGAGTGATCACAAGGGCATCTAGAGCCTGGATTTCTTTGCTTGTTTCAATCCAAATAAAATTAAGTAAATTTTAGGCATGCAAACTAGTCATGGTTCCTTCTGTTTTGAAAGAAATTCTGTTTGAAAGGCGCTCTGTTGAAAGACGCTCTGTAATTCAGGTGAGAAATACTGGAGCTGCTTGCAATCTCTCAATCCCAGCTCTAGTTTTCATAGCATAGAATGGCAATAACAAGCTTGACAGAGGCTTATTGCCTATTGAGTATAGTATTTATTCTGATGGGCAATTCTGAAATTTTCATTGTTATTGCTGCTGCTTTGAACTCCCTGAGCATTTTGAATTGAGATGAGTGCTTTACACCTAATGATGCCAAGTGAGTGAGTCCTACAGCTTCCTAGTCCATATCTCATCCCTGGTAGCTGTAACCGGCTGGACGCTTAGGAAAAGGAAGAGGACAAGTGGGCAGTGATCCTTCTTTGGGCAGTCCATGAATTTTTAAAACAGTTTTTGAAGTAGTTTGTATTGTTTACCTGCGCGTGCTTGTGTAACTGTAGTTCCCATGAAGTGATTATGTATTACGTGAAAAAATGCTTCCTTTTTGTTACTTTAAGCACAGTGCCTGATTTTATCGTTATGTTGTACGATGAGAAACTGTAACTAACCGTTCTTTTCACCTTCTCAGTATAACGGGTCCTATCTGTATCCTTCCTCAGTTGTTGCTTTCCTAAATTGAGAGTCCTGCTGCATTTATTATTTTTGCACATGGATGTTCTTCTATGCCTTCGATATTTCTTCTTCCTATGTCTTTTTTGTATCTACTCTCAGCCCCAGGCTTCAAGTTGTGTTTTCAGTCCTGGTGCTCAGTCATGGCTTCAGTGCAGCTAATGAGTCTCCCCACGCACCCAGAGGCACGGGTTCACATCTCACGTCGAACCCTCGTGAAGGCTGCTGCCAGCTATCTCGGCTGTAATTGGGTACCTGGTAATTTCAGCTCAGGGTAGCTAAAGGTGGCTGGACATGGTGCGGAGAAAACTACTCTCTTGTGTTTTCTTGGCTCCAGAAACTAAGATGCCTCAAACACGTCTGCCTGGTAAGGACGTGAGCTGGAGACTGACCTGCGTGAATATTTATTAGGGTGTATAGATCGGTGAATTTTCTAGGCAATGCAGTGGAAGCAAGTAATTCTGCAACTAAGAGTTTGCAACAGCACATATTTTTTCTAATTTAATCTCTCATATCGTTCTAATATTTACCAATAAAGAAAACAAACGCATCTTGTAACTAGAATATATATGTAAAAAGAAGTAGTAAATGAAACAGATATGATAGGAAGGATTTTTCATAATACTGTTTTTCTTAACAAATCTAAAGTATTTTAAATTTTGTCATACTTCATGATGAATGTTGAGATTAATATAATAACTTTATTTATATGAAGTATAATCCAGGCCACTCCATGGAGCCCAGAGTGCTCTGTTTCAAACACTTCAAACATCTTCTGCCTGAAGCAAGAACTTCAGCTCTAGTGAGGAAAAAAAGAGTCTATTAAAGAAGATGCTTGCTAAAAAAAAAAAAGTGGATTCTGTCTCACTTCCAGCTCTCAGAGAAAGGATGAATATAGGATACCTGAGGTTCTGTAAATTGTTACATCTTTTGTTTTCAGAAAATTGGTTGTAGGTGTGACAAACACGATTTATCGTCCCTTTGGACTGCACACAGATACTTGACTGATTTCAGTGTTGTGAAAGCCAAAGCAAACCCCATGTTTTATCACCGTACTCCTCTATGAGAGGTCTTGAAGATACAATGAAATGCCCCAAATATAAACTATGTCTATAATTACTGATCAAGGAAAGAATAGGATGGTGTATATTTTGTGAACACTTTCTCTTGTTCTGGGCATCACAGATCTCGTAGTCTCTAAACACAGGTATTGAAGTTTCATAAAAGTCTCTGCATTTGAATGCTGTGTTTTGTATTCCAGTCTTGTGATTTTACAGCTGGAGCAAAACTCTGGCTTCAGCAAGTTTCATACACTAGCTTATGTGCTGCAGCAAATGATTTTGGGCTGATGCTATAAAACTGGTCTGCTTCATATTTTATTTATTATTTTATAAGTAACTATTAACAATTTGTAACATGCAAATTATTACACAGCCAAACAAAGCAACAAAATGTCTTTTGCTTGGCGGATTTGGTTGACTAAGGAATAAGAGGACTCACATTCCTGTTAACTTCTCTGTTTAAATGCAACGTAACAATTTATGACAAACAATTTTTGGATAGTTGGATATCCAAAATGGATACTTGGATACTTGATTAATTTTTGACGTGTTGACTGAACTACCTTCCCCAGTCTAGATGTGCTCCCCTAACATGTTAGTATTAGAGACATGTCTGCAGCGAAACATTCAGTCTCCTGTTCAGCTCTTCCTAGCCAGAGAAGTGTTTATTTTACAGAGCTGTCACTTGAATATGTTCAATATATTTCACGAGCACTGAAAACATGTTCAAAACAGTATTCCGGTCACTTTATTAATTTCTTTCTACCATTCTAGGTGTGCTTTAAAGGAGAGTTTGGGGTTTTTTTTTTATTTATTTTTTTTCAATAGTACTTTCAGGAACAGAAACTTGTTAGAGGAATGGAGTCACATAAGGAAATTTATGATCCTTGAACAAGCTCCCAGGTGTTTGGCTTTTACCTTGTGCTTCTCCACGGGTTTGGAATGGGTGTTTGGTGTTGCCTTGTGTTTCTCCCCAGGTAGTTCAGTAAGCAAATGCTGTTGTTCCTGATAAAATACTGGCAAAGAATAAAAATGCAGAGTTTCCTGTAGATGCTTTTTGAGCTTTTAATTCCAAGGACACAGCATCAAAGAGCCTAAAAAAATACCAAACAAGGAAGTCAAAAAAGCACAATCTTTTTTTGGCCTTACTCCCTTAAACAACGCCTGAAGTCCCCACTGGAGGGAAGGTGTTTCCATCATCCAGGGGCCCCAGCCTCTGTGGGAGAGGGATTGCTTCCTCCGCAGCTGGTGAGCTGCGTGCCTTTGGCTGGGGACGCTCTTCTGGGCAAAGTCAGTCACTTGCTTTTCCTTTTCCAGGTAGGCATATATTCTTATAATCTCTCCTAATTTGGAAAAAGTCAATATTCTGTTTTCAGAACATGTTTTATTTGCTCTTCACTGCTGATTAACATACAAAATATACCATTCTCTGCCAGATGTTCTGTCTTTTGCCTCATCCCTTAAATTTTAGTTGCAGGGAGAGGTGCACATTTGGGAGCTGTTCCACAGTCATTTCTTTTTCTTAAAAGACAGGGTAAGAAGCTGTACTAACAAGGATTGCTCAGGAGGTCCCACCACCAGTGGCAGTGCACGGTGAGCCACAGATGGTGGCTGAATACAATCAGAAATAAAAGCTTTGTCACAACTGACTGTGGGCAAAACTTACCACTTCTGTGTTCTGACATACAGATTTTCATTAACGTGCCACAAAATGGCACTTCTTAGGCATAAATACAGGTAAAAGCAGTCACTAAACATGATTTTTTGTTTGTGTTTCTCAATATTTAAAAAATGAAAATACTCCAGGGCCTGGATGAAGAAAACGGTTTTATCTGCCTCAATTAGAAAAGGGTACAGAATGGTCTGCAAAGAGAATAATGGAAATCTGCAGAGTCACGTCTTCAGGCTGCGTAAGCAGGTGCAGTATTCAGCTTGCATGATGAAGTACGGTAAAAGGGGGCTAGGTCGGTAATCCTGCCAAGAAAAGAAGGTTCAGGTCCTAGCAGAGGTAGGTGGAATAGGGTTTTTGCCTTCATGAACTGGGCGGTGATGTGGCAAGACCATTAAGGTATGAGGAGAATAATATTGTCTTGCTTGCTGACTTGCCAGAGTTTAATGCCAGATGTGAGGCAAAGGCCAAATATTTTCAGAATTTTGACCTGATTGCAAACCCTTCTATCCATTTACACTCAAGTTTTGGCAGGGCTGAGCCTATATCTAGACTTCTCTGTTCATACCTGTAAAACAGTGTGCTCTCCCCACAAAATTGTAGGGAAAAGTGCAAATACAGTTTGCTGTCTAAAGCTCTGAAATGGCGCAGCTGCAGTAACAGATTTTGCTGTTGACACTGGCTTTTCCTGCCCCGTTGATCTCTTCATCTCTCTGTGATGCTCTGAGAAAGCACAGAGTGTTCCTCTCGATGAGCTTGGCCTGGGAGGGAGGTGGAGGCGCGAAGGCAGGGCTGCACGGCTGCTCGCATCGTGCTGGGTGGTGGACAGGGGACAGCTTCTGCTGTGAGCAGCTGGGTTTCACTTTTTGTTTCCTCCCAGACTGGAACCAACAAGGAAAGGTGCGCTGCTGGACCTCGTGTTAACAAACAAGGAGGGACTGGTGGAGGATGTGAAGGTTGGAGGTGGACTCGGCTGCAGTGACCATGAAATGGTCGAGTTCAGGATCCTGCGTGGAGGAAGCAGGGCGATAAGCAGGATCAAAACCCTGGACCTCAGGAGGGCTGACTTTGCCCTCTTCAAGGAGCTACTGGGAGGAATCCTGTGGGCCAGGGCTCTCGAAGGAAGGGGGATCCATGAGTGCTGGTCGCTCTTTAAACAACACTTCTTCCATGCACAGGAGCAATGCATCCCGCTGAGAAAGAAATTTAGCAAAGGAGGCAGGAGACCTGCATGGTTAAACAAGGAGCTTCTAGCGGAGATCAGGCAGAAGAGAAAGGTCCATGGAATGTGGAAAGAGGGACAGGCCACTTGGGAAGAGTACAGAAACGTAGTGAGAGCATGCAGGGATGAGACGAGGAAGGCCAAGGCTCACCTGGAATTGAAGCTGGCAAGGGATGTCAGAAACAACAAGGGCTTCTTCAACTACATCAGCAGCAAAAGGAAGGCTAGGGACAACGTGGGGCCGCTGCTGAATGAGGCAGGTGTCCTGGTGACGGAGGATGCGGAGAAGGCAGAGCTACTGAATGCCTTCTTTGCTTCAGTCTTCAGTGCTAAGACTGGCCCTCAGGAATCCCAGGCCTCGGAGGTAAGAGAAGAAGCCTACAAAGAGGACGACTTTCCCTTGGTCGAGGAGGACTGTGTGAGGGATCGCTTAAGTGATCTGGATGTCCACAAATCCATGGGCCCCGATGGAATGCACCCACGAGTGCTGAGGGAGCTGGCGGATGTCATTGCTGAGCCACTCTCCATCATCTTTGAGAGGTCCTGGAGGACAGGAGAGGTGCCCGAGGACTGGAGAAAGGCCAATGTCACTCCAATCTTCAAAAAGGGCAAGAAGGAGGACCCAGGGAACTACAGGCCGGTCAGCCTCACCTCCATCCCGGGAAAGGTGATGGAGCAGCTTATCCTGGAGGTCATGAACAAGCAAGTGGAAGAAAAGAAGGTTATCAGGAGTAGTCAGCATGGATTCACCAAAGGGAAATCATGCCTGACCAATCTGATAGCTTTCTACGATGACATGACTGGCTGGGTAGACAAAGGGAGAGCCGTGGATGTTGTCTACCTTGACTTCAGCAAGGCTTTCGACACAGTCTCCCATGATATCCTCCTAGGGAAGCTGAGGAAGTGTGGGCTGGATGAGTGGTCGGTGAAGTGGATAGAGAACTGGCTGAATGGCAGAACTCAGAGGGTTGTCATCAGCGGCGCTGAGTCTAGTTGGAGGCTGGTGACAAGTGGTGTCCCCCAGGGGTCAGTACTGGGCCCAGTCTTGTTTAACTTCTTCATCAACGACCTGGATGAAGAGTTAGAATGTACCCTCAGCAAGTTTGCTGATGACACCAAGCTGGGAGGTGTGGTAGATACACCAGAAGGCTGTGCTGCCATTCAGCGTGACCTGGATAGGCTGGAAAGCTGGGCAGAGAGGAACCTGATGAGGTTCAACAAGGGCAAGTGCAGGGTCCTGCACCTGGGGAGGAACAACCTCATGCACCAGTACAGGCTTGGGGTGGACCTGCTGGAGAGCAGCTCTGCGGAGAGGGACCTGGGTGTCCTGGTGGACAACAGGTTAACCATGAGCCAGCAGTGTGCCCTGGCTGCCTAGAAAGCCAATGAGATCCTGGGGTGCATCAAGAAGAGTGTGGCCAGCAGGACGAGGGAGGTTCTCCTTCCCCTCTACACTGCCCTGGTGAGGCCCCATCTGGAGTACTGTGTCCAGTTCTGGGCTCCCCAGTTCAAGAAAGATGAAGAGCTACTGGAGAGAGTCAGCGGAGGGCTACGAGGATGGTGAGGGGACTGGAGCATCTCTCCTACGAGGAGAGGTTGAGGGAACTGGGCTTGTTCAGCCTGAAGAAGAGAAGGCTGCGAGGGGACCTTATAAATGCCTACAAATATCTGAAGGGTGGGTGTCAGGAGGATGGGACCAGATTCTTTTCAGTGGTGCCCAGTGACAGGCCAAGGGGCAATGGGCACAAACTGAGGCACAGGAAGTTCCGTCTGAAGATGAGGAAGAACTTCTTCCCTCTGAGGGTGACGGAGCACTGGAACAGGCTGCCCAGGGAGTTTGTGGATTCTCCTTCTCTGGAGATATTCAAGACCCGCCTGGATGGGGTCCTGTGCGGCCTGCTGTAGGTGACCCTGCTTCGGCAGGGGAGTTGGACTAGATGACCCACAGAGGTCCCTTCCAACCCCTACTATTCTGTGATTCTGTGATTCTGTGAATCACGTGATATTTTCTGCGTAACAGGAGCAAGCAAGAAGTGAAGGCCTCTTGCTGGAGCCTGGGGCGAGGCTGAAAATTGCGTGGCTTTTGTTGTGTATGGGAATATGCTAATTTCATAACGCTTTTGCATGTGCCTGTTTTTCCTCTGAAGTGACAGATTTTGGGAAGAGCTTGACATTATTACAAATAAAGAAGAGTTGCATACGGGGCTGTTCAAAGGAAGGGGAAAATGCCTTCCTACCAGGTGGGGGAAGGGGAAGTGGTTAATGGAGCCATGAGCTCCTGTGTGCCAGCAGCAGGCAGAGAAGATCTGGGGTGAGGACACACTGGAAACGTTGGGACAAGAGAGAGCCAAATGCCTTTATTTTCCCTTCTGAATAAATGTACCAGATTCTTGCTGGCTTAGCAGGCACAACTCTGTTGCTGCTGGTGCTGACCCACTGAATGTCACCTTTCTTGCCACTCAAAGACCATGCTGCAGAGCCTGGGAGAGTTTGTGTTCAATTCGAGATGTGGCCGTAGATTTCTGTGGTGGTCTGTGGCAAATTGCCTACCTGGCTCACCTGCAAGGTGGAGGGAACCATCCCGCCTTAACCCCAGCTCTGGCCCATTTGTATCAGTCTGTACCATGTGGACAGTATCTCCTGCTTTGTGTACTGTGTACTGAGAGGATCAGCTTGGCTGGATTCTCCAAGCTTGCCTGCAATGACAGCGAGCAATGATAAAAGTTCTCCTTCCAGGCACTTGATGTGTAAAGAGGTATTTTACTTGAGCAATTACTTTGGATTATAACAGAAACAAATATTCCAGATGGCCTCCTCCAGCATCCTGATGCTAGAAGTTCTGGATGTTTGGGGCACTCCCAGTTGCTAATTCTGTGATGTTTTGGATTTCATGCTGGTGAAATCACCATTCTGTGGTGTTTTGGATTTCACGTCAGCCTCACCTCCATCCTGGGAAAGGCGATGGAGCAGCTTATCCTGGAGGTCATGAACAAGCAAGTGGAAGAAAAGGTTATCAGGAGTAGTCAGCATGGATTCACCAAGGGGAAATCATGCCTGACCAATCTGATAGCTTTCTATGATGACATGACTGGCTGGGTAGATGAAGGGAGAGCCGTGGATGTTGTCTACCTAGACTTCAGCAAGGCTTTTGACACAGTCTCCCATAACATCCTCCTAGGGAAGCTCAGGAAGTGTGGGGTGGATGAGTGGTCGGTGAAGTGGATAGAGAACTGGTTGAATGGCAGAACTCAGAGGGTTGTCGTCAGCGGCGCTGAGTCTAGTTGGAGGCTGGTAACTAGTGGTGTCCCCCAGGGGTCAGTACTGGGCCCAGCCTTGTTCAACTTCTTCATCAGTGACCTGGATGAAGAGTTAGAATGTACCCTCAGCAAGTTTGCTGATGACACCGAACTGGGAGGTGTGGTAGATACACCGGAAGGCCGTGCTGCCATTCAGCGTGATCTGGACAGGCTGGAAAGCTGGGCAGAGAGGAACCTGATGAGCTACTGGAAAGAGTCCAGCGGAGGGCTACAAGGATGGTAAGAGGACTGGAACATCTCTCCTACGAGGAGAGGCTGAGGGAGCTGGGCTTGTTCAGCCTGAAGAAGAGAAGGCTGCGAGGGGACCTATTATATACTTACAAATATCTGAAGGGTGGGTGTCAGGAGGATGGGGCCAAGCTCTTTCCAGTGGTGCCCAGCGACAGGACAAGGGGCAATGGGCACAAACTGAGGCACAGGAAGTTCCGTCTGAACATGAGGAAGAACTTCTTCCCTCTGAGGGTGACGGAGCACTGGAACAGGCTGCCCAGGGAGTTTGTGGAGTCTCCTTCTCTGGAGATATTCAAGACCCGCCTGGACAAGGTCCTCTACAGCCTGCTGTAGGTGACCCTGGTTCGGCAGGAGGGTTGGACTAGATGACCCACAGAGGTCCCTTCCAACCCCTACCATTCTGTGATTCTGTGGTCCGTGGATGCTAGATTTCCATCTGCCATTTGAGATTACCTTCAAATCCCCTGTGCTTCTGGCACTCCCGTGTCATGACGTGTGCTCAGCTTTGCCCCTAAGGGCCGTGTACTCTCTGTGTGTAAGGGCTGCAGCACGGTGCACATCATGTAGGAAACAAAAAGCCCCTTCTGACTGCACGGGTGGTGCAGGCTGCTCTTGCCTGGAATTCACTCTTCCGCTCCCTTGTTCGGTTTAATTGTCAGTTCAGACGTAGCCACAAAAGATCTGTCGTGAACAGCTCCATCCCACTCCTTCAGAGAGTGAAAACCCCCATTTAAGTCATTTGCAGTGTTGTGGGTATCTAATTATTTTGAATGTTCTGTTTATCTGTGCTTGCGTTCCTTCCCAGCGCAGTCTGCAGGACTGTCTGAAGCTGAGGGAAGAGGATCCCAGCTGGATGCTTTTGACCAGCTCAGCTGTTCTGTTTATTTCTGTTTGCAACACAAAAGCTCTGCAAGTCAGTTAAATGCTTGATGAATTTCTTTCCTACAGTAGGGAGATGATGCAGGGACATGCAGGTCAAAACAAGAGCTGGGTTCAGTGTGTGGATTCCAGCTTCTCGTAAAACATTTCTTTATACATGTGCAAGATTTAGTTACTTAAACTATCTAAACTAACCTACCAGCCAGGTTTGAGGGGATTCACAAGGCAGAAAGGAAGACTGGTTTTGTATGGACTAGGAAAAGTTATAGTGAAGAGGGACCCCAGAAGGAAAAGTGCAATAATCAAACCAGGATGTGACCACCTCCAAGGAGGAAAAGAAAAAAGAATAGCTCTGAGCAGATTTGACTGACACGGGCTGTCAGAGACGGAGGGGGGAACTGGAGATGACCCTTGAGATATGGGGCCAAAAATATGGCGTTGTGGGTGTGACATTTCTAACAAAGAACTAAGGGAGAAGACAGAGGATGAATTAAGCTTTTGATTTCATTTGCACTAAGCTTGGGATGTCAGGGAACCTTTCAGAGGGAGCTGCCAGTGGGACAGCACAACCTGGAAATGTGAAAGGAATTCAGTTTTTTCAATGGCTGGAAAATTTTGGAGCCTGAATGAGATGGCAGCAAGGTTGTTTTTTATGATGTCTCTGGTGCATAGTTCAAAAGAAATTGGGACACAGCTATGAATTCACTGCACTTAGAGGGAAAGAGGGGAAAAAAGCTAAAAAAAAGAGAAAAAAAAGGCAGCTGTATAGCTTCCTAAAATGACGCCCTGGGGCCTGTTGGCAGAGCTTGTAACGTGTGTTCCTGCATTTTGCTCATTTTGTTAGGAAATGTTGAGACTGGTTGTCGTCTTGCAGACTGCATGATGTACCCAAACTCAGCTTTGGTCAGTCTTGCTTTCCACTGCCCAATAAAGACTTGGTACATTTTAGAGGTTTAACTGGGTTTGCACTTCTCTTTGGTGACTCTTGAGCACTGTAGATATGGCATCAATTTGTCCTTTTTCTCCAGTCCTGCTTGGAGGGACAACTGTTCTGCTCAGTGGGACAAGAGGAGGTTTAAAATGGATTAAAATTGGGTAAAGTGCCAAGGTGCCAATAAACAATAATGCAAAGAATAAAGCTTTCAGATATAACTCATGAAAAATTTGGGTGGACAAGAGGAAAACGCAGCTGCATTTTTGGATGGAAATCCTGACAGGTCTATCAGTTAAGATGAAATCTCACATTACACAGTGTTTGTAGTCCAGAAATTCCTCTAATTGCTTTGCTGAACTCCTTACAGACTGATTTGCAGATTAAATTGAAATCATTTTCTTCTCTGCTGAAATGTCATTTTTGCTAATAATGGACGTTTTGAAACAGGAAATTAATAATGTGCAATCCATTTGAAATTTTAAAGGTGAGTTCATGGAGGCAGAATGTAATCTGACAAGCAGAAGTGAGGTTGTTACCTGCATTCCTCTGATAAACGTCATGGGGTGTTTAATGACCATGGGAGGGTAGGTCTTTGTGCTGAACTCATCCTTGTGGATTCAGATTGATTTTGAGGTATTTACACCAGCGTTTGTCATACTGAGGGTTTAAATTCATTGCGCTTCAGTTTTTGGGCAGGCTTTCCTCATCCCTGTCAGGGTTTACTGACATCAGGCTAATTGTTTCCTTACTGCCCGAACAGGGAGAGTGATGGTTTTGGGGTTCTTTTACCCAGCTTCCTGGAACAGGACCTGCTGTGCAGGGTCTGGAGGAACCCGCTGCTCTCTGACCTCCACAGCAAAAGCTCTGCGGAGAAGACCTATGGGAAGTAAACAACATCAGTTATGGTTTTAAAAGGTCCAAACATACGAATCTTTTTTACAGCATGGGTACTAAGCTGTCAGCACCTATTGAAAAGGTGCTACTTTATAAAATACATTTCAGGAGACCAAACTTTTTCTCACCAGCAAAATAATTAGAAAACTACCTAGTTACTTAACTAGGCCAAAAAATGTTTCAACTTTAATAAAATGGAGGCGTAAAAGCTTCAGATATTGCTTCCAGTAAAGATAAGTGCTGTTGAGCCTTTCAATAACAGCAGCGTCAACACGACTCAAAATATAAATAATTAGTAGAACTTGCAGTCGCTTGGCTGAATTGCAAATTTAATATAATTTCATTGATTGTCCCCATAGCTAATACACATTTTTATTTATTTGGGCAGAGATGGGGGAGCGAGCAGAGCTGGGAAGCCCTTACCTTAAAGTAGCTCAGATTGATTTTTACTTAACTTTCTCAAGGAATGCTGAATAGTTTAACAGGAATGGTACCCAAGTGATTATGATGAGAAAATAATTGCACCATTAAAAATATTCACCGCCTGGGATTTATATCTGAGCATTTGCCTTACGTGTGCATATAAAATGTTCTGAACAATAGAAACCAACATGTAATTGTAGGTGTTTAAGAGCTGTTATAATGAAACAATTGCTTACATGTGAAATCAGACTTTACAATGTTCAAAAAGAATATATATTTAGTCTCATAATAATTTATGATATTTCTGTTCGGTTATAATCTCTCACTATACTGATGCTTGTTTCAATTTTTCAGTTGAGTTGTTGATTCTAAGCTTACAAAACCCAAGGACTGAAGTGCTTTGTGCAAACTGTGTTTGCGTGTGTTTATTACAGGTGATTGGAAAGTTTTTGATGTAGGGAAGTTCTTATTTGTCGAAATTAGAAATTTTGGACAAATGTTTGAAGGAGATGTCTGTTACAAAGGCTTCTCAGGTTCTGGCTTTGTGTGTGCAGCAAAAAGGTTGAGGAGCCCTTGACAGCAGCAGCCCTTGCACTGGTTTTATGAGACCGCAAGTTAAGCCTCGTGATTTTGGTGGTTACCACTCCCATTAGCCTGTTTAAAACGTCTAGAGAATTTTGGTTTCTAGCAATATGTGGACACTAAAAAATTCCCTACCCAACCACATGTAGAGCATAGGAGCTTGCTTCTGTAATCCTTTTTCTTGGACAACTTAAAATCACTCCATGTCCTTCTTAGGGGTCTAGAAGCTGCAGATTGGAAGCCAGTCATTTCATTTATACACACGGGGGGAATACTGATCGTACAGTATCTTGGCTGGCGAGCTGCTGGGAAATCAGACATCTCAAGGAATGGTGATTTAACATTGGATATCCACAGCAATTACCTTACCACTGTGTTTTTCTCCTGTCCCTTCCCAAAGCCATGCACAGTTGTTCCAGCTCATCCTTACAATGGGCAAAACTCGGTGGTGAAATATGAAACATTTTGTTAAGCAGAGTTTTTTCTTTTCTGGCCGGCCTCATTATAAGCGTGAGGTGGTGCGTGCGATGCACCCAGTAACAGGTACATAAGAACAGGCGACTGCTGGTAAACAGATGTGTTTATCTTCGTGACATTGCAGCTGGACAATTAACACATCTTGTTTACTGGATGACACCCGGGTCACAATTCTAGCCTAGGAGACATCATTACTTACTTGCTGATATTTTTTTACTGAAAAGGGTTGCAACTCGAGCCCAACATGGCAGATGAAATTGTTGTTTATATATAAAATTGACCATATTAGTCCCTGGAAATTAGCATAACAGATACGAAACTCCTGCTTGAATTTCAAGACAGCTTCCTTTTGCAGCCCCCTATGGATCATATTTGAGGTCGTTAAGTCATTAGCAGGCAGCAGGGAAATTGTAATTTTGCTTTTCTTCAACCTAACTGTTCCTCTGTGCAGCCCCTTTTCTACTCACGTTGCCACTTCTACTCAAGTTGATTACTAACTCGATCTCTGAATAAACTTACTGGTTATACAAGAAAATATGAGAATCTGAGTAAAGCCGTTGAATCTACATTTATAAAATTATCTCGCTGGACTTAATTATCACTATCCTGCTGGATGCTCTGATTCCACACTTGCTTATCCCTTGACTTTGTTCTCTTGTTTGATAATACAGCTTCTCATAATCCATGTAAGCCTTGCAATATATTTCACTCACTTGCTGACATTTCACTTTGTTGTTGATATGCATCACCAGCTATCCCAAAAATGCCTGTCAATTAGTCATCAGTCTGCAGAGCGTTATTAGAGCTAGGGACTAAGCACCCGGCTTTCAAATGAGGCAGCATTTATCAATTTGTGTGACTCACTATGAAAAAAAGAAATCATACTGTGCTGTTGCCAGCAGCCTTTAGGATGGTTGGAGTAGAAGGCAAACTCTGGACCAAATCCTACCAGAGCTTTTGGAGATATCCTTCAGCTTCAGTGGGTTTTGGGTCCTTCTAGCCTTATCTGTTCTGATTCGCCAATTATTCTGTCTCATGATTAAAATAAGTCTGGAATCCACTGTGGCCTTTAAATGCTGTTTTGAAAATCAGAATTTCCATGAATTTTAAGAACGTGAGCTGGCTGAAGTGACTGCAGATATATTGTAGGTTAACTTTTCTTCAGACTTTGGAAGACATTAAGAACTGAAAAGCCACTTTTTGGTAATCATTTCCCCACTTGTCCATGCACAATTTCATGCTTTCCATCTGTTCTACACAGTGAAGGGTTTTTTTTATGGGAGCAGCCTACTTCTGCAAGAAGGAGGAGGCTTCTGAAAACTGACAGCAACAATGACCGCGGGTGGAGAGTGAGCTTCACGGCACAGCGCAGCACCTGGGGCAGGGTCCTCCTGCTGCTGCTCCCTCCCACCAGGCTTAGCTGTGTCAGAGGAGAAGCCAAGAAAGCATTTCTCTCTGCTGCAAGAGATATCGGTTCGTTCTGCTGAAGAGAGCAGCTTCCCAGACAGTGGGTTGCTTTCCAGTCCCACTCTCCACTCGTCCATTTGCTGTCAAAGCCCCAAGCTCAGGATTACTTGAGTAATGACTGGCTGTCGCTGGTCAAGGTTGTCCAGGTGTAGCAAATATGTTTTTGTTGGTCATCTAAACATTCGTGTTCTCTGTCCATGTTCATGAGCAGTGTCATAATTATTGGTAGTATTTTTGCTTCCCCAAAATGCATTCCCAGCTGTGCTCTGTCCACGGAGTCTTACGGCTCCGTGTAATGTAGCCAATGAAAGAAACGCTGCACTGGGTCTGTCCAAATGTGAGGTAGAATTTAAGGGACACTGAGAGTTATATAGGCCCTCAGATTTATGAACCCGGGGAAGATTGTAAAGCTTTTGCTGGCACCAGTATTGTGTGGTGTCTAAAAAGGTGAGTGACATATGTATGAATACGAATGTTTCCTCATTGCTCTTCAGCATACATAGGGCCCATGTACATGCTGCTGACATAACAAGTAGGAGAAATATCTCCAGTTTCTCATTAATTACTGTTCCAGCAAAGCTCCCTGGGAGACTTGAGCTTTGCCTGGCCCCTTAGGACGACCGAGGCAACGTAACCCCAGAGCTGGCTCAGAGCTGCTCAGAACAGAAGCTGACGTGAACGCTGTCAGTCTGGGGAGTAATTGCCAGATCCTGGCTCCAGGGAAGGCACAAGTGGCATGGGAGGGGAGGTTGAGGCTTGTAAGAGATTTGTTCTTGTGCTGCTGTTTGAGGGACAGGAATGGGCAGGTTTTAGGACACCCCCTCTTCACACAGGCATGAGCACAGGCAGGTGATGAAATGGTCCACTCTGTCTGCACTCAGGGATGGCTCTGCTTTCAACAAAAGTTTATTTTAAATGTACATGTTTCTAACCTAAATGTGAGTTGCTATAATTTTTCTCCTTGTCTGAGAGTCCAGAGCAGAATTTTTATGTCAGACACAAGTTAAAGAGGCTGCCAAATTTTTTTTTTACTTCTTTATGAAATGTGTTTCTTGGAGGGAATGGGTTTTGACAGGAAATTCCTGGTCTGAAAGAGCCAGAGGAGGAATTTAATTTCCATCTTTCTCATTTGGGATATATGTTCCGATAGATATGGTAGTCATTTTTGAGAAACATACGATCTCTAGTTTTTTTCCAGATCCCTTTTCATCAGGATGCAAAGAAAAAAACCGAAACCCAAAACCCTTGAAAAATTTTTGTAAGACAACAAAGTCATCCCATCCAGACTTATTTGACTATGCTCGAAGGTCTTTAAGGGATGTAATCTTTCATGGTACCTTCTTCAGCCCTTGTTTTTGACAACGCGGAACATTTACTCTCTGTGGTGTTTGATGAGTAATGATATTCGATGAGTACTCAAGTGTTGGTTGCTGCAGAGGTGGAAGCTTAGTGCAGAAATCAGAGGCAAACAAATGCCAGTCATGAACTTGTCACAAGTGAGGAAAACTAGATGTGTAATTAGTAGAGATGTAATTCAGAACCCTACAACTGGAGTGTCAAATTTATGCATGTGTAATAACTTTTTATCTGTTTTGTATTTTATTGGTTGGGTTTTAGGCAGGCCAGAAGCGCAGCAGGAAGGGCAGTGGCAGCAGGCAGTGGAGTGGCTGTCACCACTGTCAGGAGCTGCTGGGGACTGCGCCTGCCCCAGAAGCGTTCGAAGGCCATGGCCACCACTGGAAATTGGACTTGAGAGTCAGGATATGTACATACAGACATGTTATCTGTATGTACAAACACACACACGCATGCAGCTTGCATCAGGGGTGACTTATTGTGGGAGCAGTGCTGCTGCAGCAGCGGTGCTGGCATTGCGTGTCTGCTGAGCCCTGCAGTAAAGATACAGACATACAAGCTGCTTTTTTTACGCTATTATTTCCTCAAACAGCTCAACTAAGCTGATAAAAGCATATCTGTACCTACTCCAGGGGTTCCCGTGGCAGAGCTAAGCTGGCTTTGAGATGCAATTTGTATGTATGTATGTATTTATTTGTTTATTTAACATCCATAACCAACACAGCTGTTCCAGCAAAGCTTTACAGGCTAGCCTTAACCTTGGTAAAATGACCAGTGTACAGCTAACCTTTGCACAATGCCATATTTTAGGCAGGGCACACTCCATTCCTGATGGGATGTTCAATGTAACGTAGTACAGCAATCTGTCAGTCAATAAAAATGCGATTTCCTCCCCAGGCTGTATGTGTGCTCACCTGTTACGACAATATTGAAACGATGCCAGTTGCATCGTGTTTGTAAACAGTGCCAGATTGGGACTGCATGCTCCATTCTGTAGGATCGTGCCTGTTGAGGGATGTGGGCATCACTCAGTTAACCAGCTCCCTTTGTTTTCCCTGGATTTCTCCTTGGCGTTTACTCCTGGGGAGGCTGATCCTGCCGGCAGCTTTATTTGCGGCTCAGGAAAAAGACCCACTTTAATACGCTGACGCTGTATTTATCATCATCTTGCTCTCCTTGAGAAGGAAGCTGCAGGAGCTGTGATGGATGGAGGATGACTCAACCAATTTTCCTGTGGTTTCTGTAAGTGGCATTCTCCGTCTTTGGCAGAGAGACACGGTGTAAGTTCTCGTGGCTGTGCTGCACAGTGGAGCTCTGATCTCTTGCTCTTTACTCTCCCTGCAAATAACCATTGCCTTTTAAAAGAGATTTTGCCTGGTCAAGTACTGAAGTTGCTGTACCGTGGTGTTTGGCAATGGTTCAGAAGAGAGCCTGCTCCTCATCCCTCCCGCCCCTGGTTCTCAGGGGTAAAAGTACTGCAGCACCAGGTCAGGGTCCTGTAGAGCATAAATGCCCCAAATAATTTAGTTGCAAATTAGATATACGCATTCTGGGAAGAGGATACTAATGAATTCACATTAACAGAGAGCTCTGTCATTTAGACTGAGTTCTGGTAACAGCTACCCCTTATTTATATTAATATGATTTTCAGTTATTTCCCATGTATTATCGCTAAGGAGACATATTATTAGATAAGAATATTAACGCGTTCCCTGAAGAACAGAGTTCCGTATTGTCTTCCTATTTGTTATGCCACTTCGCTTCTCACCGTGGAGTTATTCTGTCCCCATCTGCCTCACATTCCTTCTAAACAAAGCTCCCAGTGAATAACTCCAGATAGACATAACGTTCCTCCGGCTTGTCTGCAGTGGCGTTTCCCGGTGCCCGTGGCGAGGAGGGCTTTCTCAGCCACTTGCTGCCTCCCTGCTCGTGGCGGGCACAGGAGCTGGCCCTGGCCAGACCCTGCTCTGGGGGTGGTGGCACGGCAGCGGCTGGGGGTGCATCTTTGCGGGGACATGCCATGCATCTCCCTGCTTGGAGGGCTGTGCCGAGACTGGTGGAAGGTGGTAATGGGCCTGGAGACTTGGACCGTGGTAATTTGGCTAATCCCCTGCTGGATGCGTGGCACTAGGAAGTGACTTTTTCTCCTGAGTCAGATGAATGAACACAAAATGTGACTGTTCCCTACTGGCTGCATTGTATTAAGTGCTGAAAAAACCCCCAGAGATTAAATAACAGCTCCAGAAATCAATATCCTAGCTACTTATTGGGGGTTTTCCCCCTCTTCTAATAGGCAGTGAAGATATAAAAGCCTAAAGCTGCAGTAAAAAAAGTCAGAAGATGAATATTCTGCTTTCAGATTTGACTTTCATTGCTTTTTTTAGAAGAAGGAAATTTCTGTATACAATTTAGAGAATTGTGTATTATGAAATGACAATGAAGTAACTTTGGCAGCAGGAAAATAACTAGTGTGCTAACTGCTATTCTTGGTTGGGAATTAATCTTCTCTTTGCACTGTGAGGCTCAGCTATAAGTTTTAACAAGAATAATTTGGGATCTGCTCAGAAACAGCGATGTCTTCTTGCAATAATGAAATATCTCCTAATCAAGTGAGAGACCCATGGAGGAAATCCTGATCTTCCTCAGCTAGCAGCTTTAGAAATCTTGCCTTTCAAGATGTTTGATGAAATAGGTAAGTCTACGGAATTAGCTAGAGCAGATTGTAGATTTGGGGTTAGAATGGCCTCCAGGATTGGTCTAACTTGCACCAGAGCTGGGTACAGCCCTCTTCTTCCCCGAAGTGGGCTGCATAACCAGGCCTTTTGGTATCTTCGTGCCCCAGTGTGCCAGGCAGATCAGGTCTGATGGAGAAAATCAAAGCCAAGCTTTCTCCCATCACTTCTGAAATGTTACTGCCCCCCCCACACTAAATGTGGTGCCAGATGTGACTAGTGGCTGTTAATCAGGAGTTATTTTTAGTTCCCACTCCCTCAAAAAATAAAAGAGCAATAAAACCCAAGGCTTCTCAAAAGAAAAGGAGAAAAATGTCAGTCTTATTGTGCAGAGAGTAATGTTGGGGAGATGCACTGCTGGGTCGATTTCTCCCACGGTGTACAGTCAGGCTCGTGGTGACGTGCAGGTGCTGGACTCATCCGGGCGGATATCCATTAGGTTCAGCTGTTTCGTGTTGACATAAACTCAAGTGCTCTCAACAGGGGCTTGTTGTGCTGAGGTTGTCACCTTGAGTAATGGCTGCTCATGTGATAACTCAATGTAACTATTGGATAGCGAATGACTTACTGAGGCTTTTTGTCGAACCACTGTACAGCACAAATCCAAGTTATTATAAATGGCGACCGGTGCCTGTTACAATGAATCAGAGCACTTCTTGCTCCCTGGAATTCCAGCATGTTTAATTTACACCCGTAATCAGAGAAACCCATTGTGATTACAGACTTATTTTTGCTGTTGGAGGTGATGGTGTTGAAATGCACCTCTAATGATCTTGCTTTCAAAACTCTCCAAAATTTCTTGCAGCCATCCCAGGAGAATCCAGCTGGCCAGCACATGGCAGGGCACAGGCTCAGCCCTGCTGTCCCTGGAGACAGCACACCCACCAGTGTGGAAGTCCTGCCAAATTCCCATAGCAGCTAAGGAATGCAGCTTACCTTGCATGGGTACATCCTCTGCACTATGTAAAGCAATAGGTTGCACTGCTGCTTTTGGAGCTTTCTCCCCAAGTGCTGGCCTTTGGGACCCAAAAAGCAATGAGGAGAGACTTGCAAAGAGGAGAGGTGGCAAATGGAGCAGGCTTGTGGTCATGAAGGCATGGAGCGGGTTTGAGGAGTGACAAGACTGAGGCCCCAGAGCAAGTCTGTCCCTCTGGTCCAGATTTCTGAGGAAGCGTTATTGCTCTGCTGGTCAGCAGTGTCAAATTGACATTTTGTTGCACAGCTTTTTCTTTTGGGGATGCAATATGGCACCTTTTTCTGGTTTTACTAATGTAGGCTGGATACATTTCCCTAACAGCAGTCAGGACATATGGGTTTGAGTTCTCCCTTCGGCTGTGGCCTTTTTACGGCGTTCTCGAATCTGATCTGGAGGAAATTTGCACAGGGCGTTGTACAAGGCATTCACACAGTGCACTTGTCTTGAGATTGTGGGTGGCAAAACGGACTTGCATGGAGAGTGATAAAATATCTCTGGTGTCTCTATTACACTGGTGATGGGGGGGTCCTCCCAAATGAGTATGAAACCTAGGTGCTGACTGCTTTGTTTTTTTCTAGAGCGGACCAGCATGTAGGCTAATTTGTAGCCTTAGGTATTAGTTTTGCCCCAGACTGTGCTAGCAGCAAATGATGGTGTCTCCCATGTTTCTAGGCTGGAGAGATACTGGAGGTGGGTGCACTGGGAGAAGCCTCTCACTCAGAATGCTGCATTTGGGGAGTATTTGCTCAGTAGTGATTTTGGGAAAAGAGACCTGGACAGCCTGATGTGCAGGACTGCCGTAGACTGATGAGATTTTGCCCCATGTGCTCACTCTGACTCTACAGAAATGATCCTGCGGAGTGGGTTAGGCAGAAGAGGGGATGAATGGTTGGTCTTTGAAATTATTCTATATTTAACTCTAATGGCTTCTGAAGAGCATTTGCATTTGCTCCCTCCAGGCTTCTTCCCATGCTTCAATTCTATTGTGATGAAAGGAAAAGACTTATTTTTTTTCTTTTCTGATTTACAATGGGAAATAATTTCATTATAGTTTAGTGTTACTTATCTCATCTCATATAGTTTAGCAGAACACTTACTTCTGCAACCGAATTCCCACCGCACAGTCCACAGACCCCGGATCTGGCGATTTCAGCAGCTTTAGATGAATTAACACATTTTCTTCCCACCCACATAGTCTTTCTGCAGGAAGCTTCACCCATTTTGTTCCAATGCGGATACGAGGATGGTTGGTGCTTTGCAGGTGTAAAGGACCATTTCTCTTCAGCTCCACCTTGGAGGATTCATGAGGTGAAGTTTTTTTGGTACCAAGTACAGAGTATGAAGTCTGTATGTGGACTTCATTGATATTTCTGAGACTTGTTGATGACCACCTGATTCCCAGCCATTTGTTTGACACAGGTGGCTTGGGGTGAATGACAGCACAAAGGACTGTAAACCAGCTATTTTAATCTGGCTTTTCTACAAGGGGAGGGAGATTGTTTCCTGGCATTCCTCCACAGCTCTGCACAACCTAAAATTAAATTGCTAGAATGCAGCCCTAAGAGATTTTAATTTACATTTCAATAGTCCTAAGTAGCAGTTCGTAAATCTCCTTGTTGGAGTAAGCTTCAGGTTCTGGTTAAGCACTAAGGTTTTTGATACGAGGGAGAAATAGGTGTTTAACTTTGAGGGTTAAGGTATAACTTCCTCTGCTGTGGAAGGGTATGAGCACAGGAACGCTACCCCTCTGTTAGAAGGGTTTAAAAAGTATCAACCCACAGCTTTTAATTAATGCCACCTCAGCTGACGAGTGGCACAGGAGGAGCAGACTTGTGTAAACCAGCGCTGCTCAGCCTGTGTGCAGAGCAGCACTGCAGTCCCTCTTCCCCTCCCATCCCTCCTCCAGCTCGTGTGACTTATTAAAAAAAAGGGGGCCAAAAGGCTCAAGAAGTGTAGTTTCATGCATAGACAGAGGAGGCAGGTACCCAGGAAATCAGGAATACAACCACAACCTTGTTGCCAGGCTCTGTCCCCGGCAGAGCCCTGGAGAGATGCTGCAGTGGCTCCTGGGCTGTGCGTGAGAGGGGCAGCCCTGGACGGTCGTTCCTTTCCCTGAGACTCCCTCATCCTCCTCTGTCCGTCTTCTGAGAGCGGAGGAAGCTCTCCAAGGCTGCTGCTGTTCTGGCCCTCCATCTCATCACTAGGCCCTTTCCGTCCTCCTGCCATGTCCCTATCCTACAGGACTGGATTGCCCTCATTGCCAAGAGGCGGCTAGAAGCTCCATGCCTTTGATGGCTTGGACAATCTTAAATAGTATCTTCTGTGCTGAGGCTAGTGCAAGACAAGATGTATCTGTTGGTGGAAAATACTGAGATATGTTCACAGCACGGGCAGCACAAGGCGTCCAGTCCTGTCAGCTGCCTGGGCAGCTGCGAGAGGTGATGCTGCAGTGAGGAAATGGGTCTGTCAGATGGAGTAAGAAAACAAATTACTGTAATGAGGAAGGAAATCTGTTCCTGGCTTAGTGATGCTTAAAAGAAGCCAGACTGCTGCTTTCTGCAGATCCTTTTCTCTTTTCATCTTCTTCCATTTTGCAAGGGAAAGATTTCCCTCAGTAGCCAGACCTCCTCTGTGCAAGGAGGGTGCTGTGGGGAGTTATGTTCAGACCTGGCAGTGGCTTTTCCAGCCTGGGTCTGTAGTGTCCATGCCAAGGTAGGAGGAGATGTGTACGTGGCCCTGACAACACCTGATGAGGGCACCATAGACTGTAGGGCAATGCTGTGGTGTGTGAGCTGCTGCACCTTTATCTTTACAAGTCTGCTCCTCGGACTGTGGTCAGACATTGGAACAGGCTGTCCAGGGAGGTGGTTGAGTCCTCATCCCTGGAGGTGTTCAAAAAATGTGTAGATATGGCTCTTTGGGATATGGTTTAGTAGGCATGGTGGTGTTGGGTTGATGGTTGGACTTGATGATCTTAGAGGTCTTTTCCAACCTATGATTCTATGATTCTATGAGTCTATTACTGTGGCACATCTGGGACTTGCTCCTGTAGACTGTAGGTGCAATGGATGTCTGTCACATTGCAATGACGATGTCTAAAGGTGGACTCAAACCTGAAAAAAGAAGAGGGAGGAAATCCCAGTGCAAAATCCTTTTAATAAAGTTAGTCTGAAGAATCTCACTGCACAGGCCTTCTGTGGAGTTACTCTTTTTCTACCTTTGTTGCACTGTTTTTTCCTTTGGTAGGAAAAATATATTGCAGTTGTGGATAAAGAACGCTTCCAATGAAACAATGCTGAGCAGCTCTCATCTGGCATCAAAAATACTTTTGCTACAAGCAGTTGAAATGTTAAAAGTTGCATTTCCATAAACTGGAAGTGGATGTTAGAGGGAAGACTATTCACTGGAGCATCAGCACAGAGCTTTCTCAAATAGAAACAAAAAGGTAAGCTCCAAGCATCCACCTGGTTGGAAGCTATAAGGATCTAATTTTACCACTGAGCATGATGTGAGGTGGACTTTCAGGTTGTTCTCCTCTTCCTTCCCCCTTTACCTCCATTTATGCTTTCTTTGTTGTGGTCTGTTGTCCTTCCTAAAGATGGGTTCTGCCCCAGTCTCATTTCCCAGACCCCCATGTGCACCACCTGCTCTGTGAATCCCACAAGGTGTTTCTGTGTGTGCTGGAAATATCAGCTGGGCTGACAGACGGAAGTGCGGTATGTTTACCTTAAACCTAAACCCCAAAGCCTCCAAACCTAAGAAGCTGCTTCCTCAGCAGGACAATTAGTCCTTGAGAGTCACCTCCAAGATGACCCTGGGAGCAGCTACAGATGTTGACAGATGCCATAAGTGCTATATGACATTACAAGAAATGGAGCCAGGTGCCACATGCGGGTTACCGTAAAGAAGTGCCTTGGATGCTTAAACAAAAGTTTACAGCATATGAATGTATGAGGCAGTCGGTGACCTCTGATAGTGTGGCTCTGACTCCCTTAATGCTTGACGAATTGTTCAAGCTCAGTGGCTGGCTTTGGAGGAATGGAGCATACGCTCAGCCCAAGCATAAGCACTTTTTCCAGAATAACATAGAAGTTAATGTGCTACAATAAAAGCAGCTGCTTTATTTAATGACCTGTTTCATCATGTAATTCCTTTCTTTAGCTAAGAAATGCCAGCAGTTTTCAGGAAAGCTGGGAGTGTCCTAGCAATGATGTGCCTGTTATCTTATTGATGAAGGAAGAGAAGAAACAAATGAGAGCTGTAAATGATTTCCCTCAGTGCTGGAGGTGTGCTCTTCTGCCTGGGCCTGGCATGGTGGCTCTCGGGCCAGGCAGAAACCTCTTCCTTGCCCCTTTCCCTGCTCCCTGCTTCTCAAGAACATTGTGTGTCTACAGGTAAAATGCCAAAAATGTTTCAGAAGAGCTTTGGTGTTGGACTGCGGACTCTGCAGGGCAGTGCTGGAGTTTTTCTCGTGCAATGCAGATGGATGGGGGATCACTCAGCAATGCTGCTCTAACACGTGCCACTCTTCTTCATCCTCTGCCACTGAGAATAAAAATTGAGGAGCTTTGCTCTTACTGTCCAGCAACTAATCTGGTAAATAATAAACGGTGATCATAAATTATGCTTCTTTATGGACTACACTGGAGCAGATGTGATCAGTTGCCTACAATCACGCATGCTCCTTATTTTTCCAGGAAAATGATATTTAAAGAATGAGATACAATAAAATATAATTATTCACCAAGCGTTACTAACTGGAAGATAATGCAATGCAGTTGCTTCTTTTGTATTTAAAAATGAGAACAGTTCTGCTTGTTCTTGTTCAGTCATCAAGTGAATTAAGCTTTTAGTGTTGCAGAACAAACATGCTTCCAGGAATGTTTCTAATTTGCACACAAAGTTATTTTTTCAGTCTTGGAGTTATCAACATTTCATATGCTTCTCTAGCTTGTTCTCCATAGCTGATTCCTTCAGACACTGCTTCACGGTCCTGGCTGATATGGGCTCAGTTCAAAATGGCCAGAGCAGAATTCCCAGCAGGTCCAGAAAAAAATGTGAAATGTGAAAACTAGATAAAAAGCATAAAATCCGCAAAGTTAGTTTTCAAACTGTGGCATGCCTGAGCAGTCATTACAGCTCTAGTTGGGGGAAAAAAAAATAGAAAAAAAGTTTTAAACAGAGAATTGGAAGTAAAGACTGTGGCCAGCCAGGTAGCTCATCTGGGAGGTTTATTTCAGTCTGGACCATTTCTGTAGCCCATTTCCTAGTGCAGCTCCACGAGTGTCTGTGCTGCGTGGGTGGAGGGGCAGGAGCGAAGGAGAGGAGGGATGGCCTTCAGCTGCTGGTGTCACCAGAGGTGCTGTGCTGAGAGACCCTGGCATCAGAGGCTCTCCAGCCGATGGGGACTCCTGTGGACCTGTTTGGTGGTGGGAAGAGATCTGCAGCTGATCCTTGGAGTCATAGTTAAGTGGTTAAACCCATGCTTTTTCCAAGTGAGAGTGCTCATAAAGCTGTGTGTTAGTATGTGAGGTAAGATGAAGGTTGGCTAAAAAAATATGGTAACCTTTAACCTAGTTAAACATACAACTTTCTTATCTGATATGGTTTTTACAGTTTAACATTTGCTCTGGTAGTTTTTATCATGTCCTGCCTTTACACTCTGAGGAACTGAACTTCTTTTCTCCATTAATGCATTTCTATCAAACAGGCAAATATGTTTTCCTGTACGCTTTTCTCGCATGTAATGTGCTTTTTTCTTTGTCTTCCAGCATGCTGCAGTCCCCATGAAAGTCTTGTGTGACCACTGCATTGGATCAAAGTTCAGAGCTGGTTGCTTTCTACCAGAGACTTCCCTTGGCCTCTTGTTATATGCTCATTTGTCTACATTAAGTAGATAAGAGCTCTTTTTCTGGAGTCAGTTATCTGTTTTCCAGTTTACCAGAGCCTGGTAATAAAACTGTATTAGGTTACTCTTTGATTGTAAGTAGCAACATGCCCTTTTCTGCAGTGACTGGAGATGGAATAGAATAGCCTTAGGATAAAGGAAGACAAACATACAAAACACCCCTGTTATGGTGACATGACCTGGAAGGGGATTGCCTTTATCACAAACTCCTTCTGCCCCTTGTGTATGCGTAGGGCTGCCGGGGACAGTAGAAGCGGTGTGCTTATTTTCTCTTAGTGCCCAAGGTAAGCAATCGCAATTTCGTTCTGTCACTGCTTACCTGTGATGTCCAGACTTCACCTCTTAAAGGGCAGTTTATTGCTGGAGAGCTAATACATAGAAGTGGTACATTCTTATGGAGCAATTTCATTTCCTGTGTGTATACAGATTTGGATTTAATTTTGCTCATTGCAGATGAATTTGCTAATTTTTTTCTGCTTATTTTCTTCTTGCTCTTGGCCCTGCAGATGCACCTAGAAAGGACTGAAATGAATCTTCTTCTGACTTTCACCAAACAAGAGAATCATTAAATAAGCTCTGGTTTGTGGTGCCAGGTTGAGCCCCCACTTACGTTGGTGGGAGGACACTAAAGGCACAGAGAAAGCACACAGCCTGTGAAAACTTTAGTGGTGGAAGCTGTGTATGACTCGGGAGTAACACAGAAGGAGCTCTGGCTTAGCCGGAATGAGAAATACTCATCTTCTTATTTGTGAATCAAAAAACTCTTGCATAAATCACGAAGCCATCACAAACCCTTTGATGCTGTTTGTGCAGAATTGGTTTGCAAAGTTGAGTCATTTTTGAAACAAGGTTTCATTAGAGACATACCACTGAGACCCCATCTAGAAGATGAAGAAATCTTTCAGGCATGTGGAGGACACTACTTCATGTATGACCATTTCCTCTGCAGCGTGCAATTATGTTTCGTTGTAGCAGTTAGGGTCAGATTTAAATGTTTTTTAACTCTGTTGTGAACAGCATCCATCAGTAAGAGGAAGCAGAGCGGGCAGCAAGTTTCCCCTTGACTCCAGCTCTCATGGTCACAGGTCCATAGTTTCTGGGTAAGAGGTGTGTACATGAAGACAGTAAGTATTTCTTTGCCATTATTCCAATGGGCAAAGATGACCCTCCATTGCTATAGTTTCACTCCTACAGGGAATGAAACAATAAAGCAGTACTATTGTCGTAAAGTAGACCTCTGGTCTTCACACAAAGTCTGATGGTGTGCAGGGATCGCTACAGAAAAGGAATTATTTGGCATGGTAAGTGAGAAAGGAAATTCAATCTGTGCAAGTCTCTGGAGTTTTGGTTTACTTTGGGTTTTTAAACAGCACAGACTGAGCAGGAAGTTTTGTCAGCGTCTAATTTCCTCAGCAAGCAACTGGTTTGTGCCACAGCATCAGAAATCAGGTATGCAAAATACCGACAAACATGGATTTTGTTGGCCAGGAGAGTGTATGTATGGGCATATCTAAGGGTCCCTTAAAAATATATAAAACATGTTGTTTAAACTCCTGTACAAAATAGTATCCAATCACAGGTATTTGAACTGAAAAATGGGAATTTATAAACCTTTCCAGGCTTACCTGCAAGCTCTCAAAACATCCATGAGATGAGCAAAACTCCTGTGGTTTTGATAGAGAATTTTACTTACGAAACTCAATTATGAAAAAAGTTGATTTGGAAAACCAAAATACTCGTAGCAGACTCCTGGTTTGCCTGGGGGAAACGCTGGATTCTCAGGCCCCCAGATTATTTTAGCACCAAACACCCTCCAAGCAGTGAGATTGGGCTCATTAATTCAGCTGGGCACAGGGGAGGGTCAGGTGCAGTTTTGACCAGCGGCCAGCTGCATCCCAGCAAAGCCACCCCTCCCCAGTCCCACTCTGACCCACTCCGCACAGGCTGCAGAGCAGGGAGAGCAAGTTATGGAAAAACTGCAGGCGGATCTTCTAGTGAAAATGAACCTTTAATAACAAAGTGTAGGGGAAATAGGTGAGGAGGGAAGGGGGGAGTCAACTCTATGCATCCCCTCACCATCAGGCTGGGATCTGGGGCTGCCCTGCCTCCCCAGGGGGACCGCGGGCACCCGCTCCTCCTCCTGACAGGGGCATGGGGCCATTTTGGCTGCGTACTCAATAGCTGCATTTCTGGCAGGACACGCTGAAGTTCTCATGACTGTTTCTCAAGAAGAGAATAAACAGTGCATAGATTAATTTTCTTCATTCTGCCCATCCCAAGTTAAACTACAAAGCATTGCAGCCTCATGGACATTTCCAGGCACAAATTTCTTCAGGTAAATATAAAGATTTTATTTAAAAGTTACAATCCTAATCCATTTTTCTTCAGCATAACACCTGCTTTAACAATGACTATCCTCTCATCAGTTTTCATCTATGGAGAACTGAAGTAGATAAATCTGTATTTATCTGCATTAACTACCAATTGACTACAAGTTGCCCCTACAACTTCATTAGAAAAAGATTTTTTTTTTTTTTTTAAGTTTAAACAACATCTACTTTACCTTGTTGAAAAGAACTGGTAGACACTGTTCTGGTTATTTTTGTCCATATTGTACTACTGCACTATCTGGTAGCACTGCTATAGATAAGGTTTTCTTGACATTTCCTTTCTTACGTGTATTCCGGTACATTGCACATAGTTAATGATGGCTGACAGTTTTCGACTGCTTCAGAAACAAAATGAGAAGCTAAAACCTCAAATTTTCCACATTGAAATGGCAAGGACAAAAATTGCCCTCATGCTGTGGACAGTGGTTGAATCAAATAACTTACAGAACTTTTGCTGCTTAGTTTATCTTCTGAAAATGCTTGTTAGTTACAGTGGTGCAATAATGAAGGATATGACAGATGAAACCCCAGCAAATCATTAAATATATGTTTCTCAGAAAAAACTGCGATGCCAAAGCACAATTCCAAGTTTATCTCTCAGTTCCATGTCTTATTGCAAAGAATGCATAGGCATTCTGTCAAGTGCTAGGTTGTATAGGGGTTTGAGACCGTCAGCAAAGGAACAAGGAAAAAAAGTAACGTAACTTTTAACTAAAATGTTGTATATACTCCCTGAAGCAGCTGATCGTGATATAGCATCACTCACTAAATGCTGAAAGACAGAGCTAGGGGCAGAGAGTGTCCTGTACCCGCACTATATTTAGGGGGATAATTTGTGTTCAATAAAGGCTGCTGGTGGGTGCATGTGGTCATATGTTCGTGATGACTTGCATAAAGGTGTTATTGGGTGTGTATTTTTTTAAGTAAGAAGTCTACCTGTCACTGCTTTTGCTAACAGCATATTCCAGGAGAGAGCCCTTGCCTGCCCAGAGCAAAACCACCTGCAGGAGCTAACCACAATTTGAAACAACAGAGGAGTTTCAATACATTATAGAGTTCTGCTTATTGGATGGCTGCTTCTTAGGTTAAACATTTATAACATATTTAATATAGATGAAAGCTGAAACCACGAGTTGTAAGCTATTAATGGAAGAGCAGTAGATATGTGCAATCAGGTAAGGTCACTTGCTATGCATGATTGGGAAAGAATAGGTTTGATATCATTCAGATCAATGCGCTTCAGTACATCCCAATTTCCAGGCAGCCTGTAAACTCTAACCGTTTCCTGAAGCCATTAACAAAGTGAAATGCCAAAGCAAAGAAGAGATGAAAACAAAAATGAAATATCAACTGTAAAGCATGGAGTAAACCTCATGTCAGTTCTCGCTTAGTCATAGCTAAGTGCTGTTAATCATCTACTCTTTGTAGCGTTGTCAGGTGAACTTCTGAAATTTTAGGTGATTTATATGCCTGTTGTTCACTTTGCAATGCAAATGACTGGAATTGCAAGTGGTCTGTTGCCAAATGCCATCTGGGAAGAGGTAACCTGCAGCTTTTTGTGCCCTGGGAGTAGCTCAAGCTCCCCTGGAGTCATTCTCACAGGATGTATAACCTTCTTCTAATTTGATCATAAACATCTGGTTGTGTAAGTACTACCGTACTATCGGATATCTCATCTTTCCAAATCGTGTAGCATAACTCTTTGTACAGTAAATATTTACGTTAACATATCACAAAGCTCTGAAGTCATGCATCTGAAGGTATTGCTACTGGCACTTACAGTTGAAGTGCTGAACGTAAGCATTTTGTACAGCTAAATTCAAATGTGTTTGTTTTGGAAGGAATAATTCTATAAGAAGAATGAAAAGTAGACCATGACTTTTGTGTGGACAGACAGGATAACAGAGAACACTTTTTAAGAGGGGAAGATAGTTTGACTCCTTTCATTTTTCTTGTATGAGCAATAATTAAACAAGTTAGGCCAAACGATTCTCTCTGCGACTCTACCAAGTGCAACAAGTACCCTAAAGATCATGCCTCTGTTTCAGAAGTATCTATAGCAAAGCTCGACGCAATGCCTGGGTTGAAACGTAGATGTTTTGTAAGTTCAGACTAAATATTAGTCAGAGCTTGGCCTTCATCCTGCTACAGGGTGGGAAAATCCTTGAAGCTGCTGGACTCAAACCTCACACTGCAATTATCTGGTGCCACAGAAATGGCTTCAAAATTACTTTTTCTTTAAGAAGCTAAACACCTGTGTGAATTAAAAAAAAAAAAAAAAAGATGAACTCTTTAAGCTGTCATTATTCTTTAGGTATTTTCCCTTGAAGTTACCTATATGTCCTGAACTTTTATAAAACCCCAGTATCTTTAATGTCAATTCAGTTATTCCTGAGTACCTAAGGACAAAATTTGTGAATCACAATAATGCCAAGAAATACCTACTTCTGTCTCACCACCTTTTTCTAGCATTGTGTTCGCTTCAAGCGTAGAATAATCTAGCACTCCCTTCGGAGGTAAGAGAGAGCAGTTTCTGAAACTTTTTGCAGAAGGCAAATCTGTACATGGCTCGGTTGTCTGGTTCGGTTTGGTATCTCACAATATATTGTCTTTTCGGAGAAGACTGATACTTTTTGGCTGTTACTTTAACGGGGGAATGCTGAGCTGCTGTTGGGTAGAGCTATATATTTTCTGTTGTCTCAGGGTAGTGTCTTGCCGTTGCTACTTACTTTTTGGGTTGCACTGAGTTATTTGTTAAAGACACTAAACTCTTTGTTTGGCTGGGAAAGGTAGTTGACTAATTGACTTTATGTGAAAATAGACATAATGCTATGAAATCTAAAATCCATTGCTGTCTGGAACTGTGATGGTCCCCAGAAGATGAGAAGTGCTCTAAAAATCGCCTTTTTAAAGTTCAAGTAGAAAAGTTATTATCATTTAGTTTTGGAAAAATGTGTATTCACATCTTCTCATGCAGCCAGCAGATCTCTGTGCTTTTATGAAGATTCCTGACAATTTTCAGCTTACCTTTCTGGATTTTCAATTTTTTGAGTGACCAGCATGTACAGACTCATAAGTCTCTTGTAGTGAGGGTGTCAATGACCTGAGAAGTGTAACTTCCTGGATGCCTGCAGGGTTCTCCATGTCTTTTCAAATCTTTTTCCCCTTTCCTGAAGATTTGTCAAACCTTTTTTGTTAATCTGTAGTAGTTTTTCTATGTTCTTTAATGTTTTATAGGCCTATTTAATCAGTCCATTATACAGCGTTATAAAAGTCACTTGAATGATGTGTTCTCCAATAGTCATAACTTGGCTCAACACCAACAGGACAAACAGCTCCATAGATCTTTCTACATCACCATCTATTTACTCTTTTCTCAGACTTGACTTATGGCATAGACTTTCTTAATTTCTCTATATGTGAGCAATGATTCCATGTACCGCTACTCAGTTAAGAAGTCTGTGTGACTGCAGAACTCTTCAGTCATGCTTTGATTATGTTTATCTTCAAGTTTTTCACTTCACATTATCTTATCATACACATTAATGGTGGATCTAGAGACCATTGAGGTAAATCT
This sequence comes from Opisthocomus hoazin, assembly GCF_030867145.1. Taxonomy (NCBI): domain Eukaryota; kingdom Metazoa; phylum Chordata; class Aves; order Opisthocomiformes; family Opisthocomidae; genus Opisthocomus; species Opisthocomus hoazin. The sequence goes on along the minus strand of NC_134415.1, from coordinate 103,009,133 downwards.
GAGGCTTTGCATTGACGTTAGTGAGCCTCATTTCTGTCTCCACGGGAACACCCAAACTTCTATATGACAAAGATAAGTTGGAGATACCTTTGTCTGTTATCTTTTAAGTAAATTCATAATTAACATTTATTATTTAACCTAAAAGAATGTCATCCTGACATCTAGTGAATACTGTGTCCTAACAACCAAACTTTTATTAAGCTGACTCTTGCCATTCAGAAAAGCTGTCTTAATCTTTTAAATTGGTTCTAATTTTCCACTCAGCTTCCTGAATTGTGGTAATATATTTTATGAAAGTCTGTTTTCTTCACCATTGACTGCTGGGATTTAATGCAGTAACATTCACCCATCATTACACATTTCAAAACCTGACAAATTCGTGTACCATTTGAAAGGAGACTTTTACTGGTTCATATATATAGAAGGAGTTCATATTTGTACTGCAAGTCATTTCTCACTTCTGAAATTCATTCCCTGCTATGTGCAAAGGTTGTGTTAGGTTTCTGCATGTGGTTCCAGATTTATGGCTGCAGTGGTATTGCTAATCACAGGTCTGAGATGGAAAAAGGAGTTAGGAATAGCTGGCAGTTCCCTGTAAAGCTATATTAAATGTTCGGATATGAATCATTTCAATGAGGAGGAAGAGTAGGAAATGCTAAAAGAAAAAGGTTAGCTAAACGAAAATTCTAAGTCTAAAGAGGACAGGTGTGGAGATTTCGTCAAGTTACTAAGAATGAATTGTAAAGAATGAAATAGGAATGAAAGAAAAAGTTCAGAATAACCAAGGCATACAAAGATAAGCAAACCAGGGAAGTGTGGTATAAAATACATCACTATGTAAGTACAACAGCAGAAAGAAAAAAACTTCCACACAGTAAAGAGGGAAAGTTGTGAACAGATGAAACCTAAAATACAGAAATATTTAAAGCTTTCTTAGCTTCATTCCTCAGATTATCACTTGGCCAACTGCTATTTAGACTGGCAATAAGTGGATGAAAGCTCAGGTTAGATCAGTGGAAAGACAGGTGGGAGAACACTTAAAGCAGTTTAACGAATTACCTGGATCATGACATCTGTGCCAGGGTATTGGAAGAACTGGTCAGTCAGTCGTAAGTCTTTATTAATCTCTGGGAATTAGTGGAGGGTAAGTGAAATTCTGAAGGAATGAAAACTTAGTACCTATCTTTATCTTTGTAGGGAGACCAGGTTTTTAATCTTTATTCTGAATAAGAGAAAACCAGTCACTCCAAATATTTATTTTTGTTTTCTTTGGATAGAACAAAAAGAAATGGACTTTCAGTGCAATGAGGCGAGTTTGGATGAGACAGTAAAACACAAAAAAAATCCTCTAAACCTTTCTAATGTAAAAGGAGAACTTATTTGTGGAAACAGGTTGCTTAGAGAGGTTTTGAGATCTCCATAGTGGCGCATTGTTAAGATTAGCTTAGATAATCATCTGCCAGGAATAGTGTAGGTACATTTGATCATGCTTAAACACAAGAAATGGATTATATTATGTCTCAAGGTTCCTTTCAGATTAGATGCTAATTTTTTATAATGTCATTATTAAAAATCTCTATTTTGCATGTCCGTGTATCTTCAGTTATTCACCAATATAATAAAATTCTTACAACTGAACTGTGTTGTGTTTTCACATCTAATATTGCCTGTCTGAAAACTAGCCCTTTTTAAAACAACCATTTGTTGTTTTTTCCCCCTGAATTTTATGAAAATGTACCAAAACATTTTGGGAAGCCCTCCTCTGAATGACTACAAATAAGCAATGTTAGAATAACACCCCTGAAGGTCTACCCAAACTATACAGAGGAAAAACCCCATAGAAACCTGTTACTAGGTAGAAAGGGTTTGTAAAACTGGTAGAAAAAAGAATAATAATTAGCGAAAGCAGGCGAACAGTTAGAAAACAGACTTCCAATAAATGTGTAGCTAGCACTTTTACCTAGTGTAGGGTCTGTGCCCGAGTCTGTAAAGTGGACACGGACAGTATGAATGCATAGTGTGTCAGGAAGGACGAGCTGGTAACACCCTGACCTGCTTGACAACTTTCCATTGGCTGCGCTTCCTAAAAGGAGAGAAAGTCAGCCAAATATAACAGGTTGCACAGCCACATCGTCTCTTTCTCCTTTCTTAAGCCCTTGAAATGTCCTAAGTGCTACTCAAAACACCCCCTCTGCCAAGTAAACTATCTTCAGTGTACGTTCAACTACACAAATGGTATAATGTCTCCAATTATAGGCATGCAAAAAACAAACAAACAAAAAAGAAAGACTATGGCAATGATGAAGACCCAAGGCAGAGTTCTTAATCCACTCTGTATGCTGTGACCTGCGGGGATGTGCCTCTGCTACCCACGGGGAGAAAGTGGCAGCAGGCAGCATCCTGGCACGAGGTGACGAGCTTGTGGGACCTCCTCCGCTCCACAGCCTCCTAACAAGGCACAGACCACACGCTGGCCATAAAGGCAGGGCCTCTCCTTCTCCTTTGCTGATTATTGCAAAATGATACAAGACCGGTAGCTTTCATCTTTTTTCAAGGTATTAATGCTTCAACGCTTTCCAAGAGAGCTACGGATTCCTGCATAGTCTGTTTATTAGTCTGTTTATAACAGGATGCTGGTTTTTTTAGTCACTTTTTGTGGACCTGAGAATATGAATTTCCTGGGAGTCTGTAGGCCATAGGAGGAAAAATCACTGCATTAACCACGCAGTGCAAATCATGACTGCAGAGAGCTGTATAGATTCTGCAATTAATAATGGTCCTTGTATTGCTGGAGACCTGAATCAGAAAATATTGTTCTATTCTGTGAACTACAAAATTATCAATTCTTCTTGTAACAGATAGTCTCTTTTCTGAAGGGTTTGTAATCTATGTTTTAAGCCAGTGGAAAGACTTGACAAGCAGGTTGTGGGCAGTGTAACACACGTGATTATGTGCAATTAACCTGACAGTGGCAGTCACAGACTGTCTTCTGCCTTCTCAGCTTCTGCTTAACTGTGGGCTATGGCTGCTTTTAACAACAGCTCTCAGATTTTCTTATCCCTCAGGCCTTCTCCTTTCTTCAGAGGCATCTTCAGAGCCTTTAATTTCCTTTCTGGACCTTTACATTTCTTCCTACATCTTCTTCATACCTCCCCATGGCCTTTTCACTATTTTCCTCTCATATTCACATCCTTCTTAGTGTGGATTTGCCAAAGTAAAATACCTTAAATTTCAAACAGCAGTTACAGAAAATAATCACTATTAACCTTTCATTGTGTTCCGTCTCTTTTCTGTTTGTAATATGCTTGTTTTCCTTGGCTGCCTGTTATCTCTTTATGATGTTTCCTGGCAGAAACTGGGATTTTTGCAGCAGCTGCTAAAATAGGATTTGAATGTGTTAGCACCTAGATGCCTGTTATAGCACTTTGTGAAATGATATTAAAAATAGAATCAGTAAAAAGCTTTGGTTATGAATACACAAAAATCAAGCTGTCTGAATACTTACTGCCAAAAAAAAAAAGATGGGGTTTTCTCAGGGGGGGAGAAGTGAAAGAAATATTCTAATTTTGCTTAATGTTGGATTGAAATTTAGAGAGTTTTCCCCGTCCTTATACACCACTATGTTATATTCCACTGTGCAAAAATTTGATCAATAATTTTAGTTTCATTTACAATAGAAAAGTCCTAAGGATGGCCTGGGTGCATTCCAGTATGAATCTCATTGATAAAAATAGAACCAGCCTGAAAGTTTTCTGAACATTGAATTTAACTCACCTTGAGCGAGTCTTACACAAGCAACACTTAAAGGATTCATGCCATGCAGTGCAGGCAATATGGGTTGGCTAAGTTGAAGGTGTACATATGTGAAAGAACAGATAGAACAGCACTATGTAAAATAACAGAATAACAGCATGTTGAGGAAGTGGATTCTACCCCTCTGCTCTGCTCTGGTGAGACGCCCACCTGGAGTCCTGCGTCCAGCTCTGGAGCCCCCAGCACAGGAAAGACATGGAGCTGTTGGAGTGGGTTCAGAGGAGGGCCACAAAAATGGTCAGAGGGTTAGAGTACCTCTCCTAGGAGGAAAGGTTGAGAGAGTTGGGGTTGTTCAGCCTGAAGAAGAGAAGGCTGCGAGGCGACCTTATTGCAGCCTTCCAGTGCCTGAAGGGGGGCTCAAAGAAAGCTGGAGGGGGACTATTTGCAAGGGCATGTTGTGGTAGGACAAAGAGTAGTGGCTTTAAACTAAGGGAGGGTAGATTTAAACTAGATATAAGGAAGAAATTCTTTTCTGTGTGGGTGGTGAGGCACTGGAGCCAGTTGCCCAGAGAAGTTTTGGACGCCCCCTCCCTGGAATTGTTCAAGGCCAAGTTGGATGGGGCTTTGATTCTATGATTCTATATGTGAGGGCTTCTTTTTCTCCATTGGTTTGATTTCCATCTAGCAACACCTAAGTAAAACCAAAAATTATGTCTTAGAATCATACATCTGGAAACACTGTTGCAGTTGCACTGTTATTGTCATACAAAAGATCAAACCCTTCAAGACACACATAACTCAGTAAGGGCCTTTGTACAAGTTTTGGTAGTGTTGTCATTCTTATTTAGAGGCTGGACCACCCTTCTTTCCTTCCTTCCTTTTTCCCTCCCTCCCTCCTTCCCTCCCTCCTTTCCTTCCTTCCTTCCTATTAAATTAGTTTATTATTCACATATTTCTCACTGTGAGCATATTAAATATAACACAGCGATGATCAAAGCAGCTGAAGTTTAAATACTGCATTTCCTTGCCAACAATTTATAGCAAAGCAGATGTGCATGCAAATCACACCTACCTTAATTCCAGAGAACACTATCTCAGTCAATTACTTTAAAATAACTTATACCTTTGAAACATGATATGTGATAAAGAAGCTTTAATCTTGGGTAAGGAAGGTGTCAGTAACTACCCAACCAAGGGCAAGACTGAAACATAGGGTCACATTTTCCAGGCTTTCATTGACCTCATGGGAGCTCTCAGTAACAAATCAATGACGAGGTCTTCTATGTATAAGAGTAAGAATTGTGTGCATGTGTGTCAGAGGTAATAAGACATGTGTCTTGTGGTACAGATTATTTGCTTTTTGTGCAGATACGTTCTAAAAAGCATGAAAAACAACGTTTTCTCCACCTAAATAAAGCAGTGACATTTTGACTGAAAATGCATCAGAAGAAAGAAACCACATGCTTCTGCGCAGAAAAGCACAGAGACGGCAGCATCAAAGTCCATGGTACTTTGTACAATTGATTTTTCCCCTTTCCTTTGTTCAATTGTGCTAATTTTGTCGCGGCGCTATCTCTGTAGAAGCCTCTTGTATTTTTGTACTCGCACTTGTGCTTTCCTCAAAAGTTAGTGCAACCTCCATCACTCTCAAAAGACATTCTCTCCTAAAGAGACCTGCCAGAAAAGACACTCAGCAGTTCTGACAAATAACTATCAAGACTTTGATTTCAAGGAGTGGAATAATTTGTAGTCTTAGCCTTTTCTTTGGCAAGTCCTGCTGCCTGAGCCCTTCTGTCCACAGTTGTCAAGCATGTGTATTTAACCCATGATTCCTCACATGGCAGATGGTGAGATTAAAGCCATGCTGAGCCCTAGCTGCTTTCAGAGATCCCATGAATGCTTGCAGTTTTCCAGTATCTTTTTTAGCCTCTGCTTGAGGGACAGAGAAGTTCTGTAGCTAGCACCATTGACTGAGAAGGGATACGAGACTGTTCCCAGCAAAATGAACCTTTTCAGCTACTGGACAGGAAGAATTCAGTAACAGCAGGATGATTTTGCCATGGGAACAACTACGTTTCTGTAAGAGTAAGCCTCCTTGCATGGACCTATATACCAAGTACTCAGACTGCCAGTGCAATGTAGATGCATCATGAGCCTAACAGAGTAACATCACTTTTTTTTTAAATTATATATTTTCAAGGAAGTCCCTAGTTTCTATGTCCTTTTAATGGTGCTACCGTCTCCCTTTCTTTGTTATTATAATTACAGCTACTTCAACAACAACAACAAAATTTTTAACATCTTTCCTTTGTGCTGGACATTGAAAGTATTGATTTAACACGTGTCTTGTGTGTGTTTCTTTTCTTGTTCCAGGGTTTATTGGAAGGCAGAATAGTAGTTAAGACATGTATTTTTTTTTGTTCTCCGTATCTGAGACCCTGATAAGGCACATAAACAACTTCTGCTCCCTTTCTACTGAAAACAAACAAACAAAATCATATTCCAGTTATATCTCTACCACTGAGTACAATAACCTTCCTCAAGCATTTCTATTTGTTGGCAGGATGCTGTGAGTAGGAAGTATTTTTCTGGCATCGTTTCTTCATATCTGCTCTTTTCATTTCCTGCATTTTATTTGCAAGTGGTTTGACGGTATGTTCGCCGCAAACCTGGAATTTTGTTGTTACACTGCTGCTTTTAAAACCACCAGGTTTTGATGAAAAGCAGATACATTCGGAAGCCCAGCCTGGTGTCCACAGTGAGTCTTTCCACTGATACATTGTCACTGGTTCAACAATGGAGAAAAAGTCTCTCAGGAAAGAGGTATGTATGTCTAATTAATAGAAAACACTTCTGAATAGTAAAAATACAGTGCCTGGGGATTTACAGATGACATCTTTCCCTTGAAGAGAGTATGAACAGAATTATTCCTCTACAGCATTAGGCAAACCAGTAAAAAGAACAGTTTCCGTTTGCGAAGGTATATATACACCCTTCTAGTGTACCTGTACCTCCGCTGTTTATCTTTGATGTTTTTCTCATCCTATTGTTCTCTGGTGAATTTGTGCACACACTCATGCATTGTCAGAATGGCTTTGTCTTGCCTGCTCTGTTTTGTTCTCACATCTTGTATGTTTGAAACGAATTAAATATAAAAGGAGAGAGAAAACCTCTGTGGTAGATTTTCCGTCACATTCTCTCAGAAAAGAGTAGTTCATTGCTATGCTAATGGGGAACACGTGGCACAGGGTAATAGTTACAAAATATTCCTTGCAGACATCTATCATCTTTTATTGTCGAACAATAAATATTCTGCTCACAGTGAGGATGTAATTCACTCTGGGCAATAAGACACCAATCTGCATGCTATTCTAACTGCAGCAAACGTCTGCAGTGTTTAGCCCTGGTGATGCCTGAAGAGAGCCCACTCTCAATAGACCACCTGTCATAGACACCTGTAGTGTGGGTGCTGGCATTAACAGGTATTCAGCTGAGGAAGGTCAGCTGTGAAATGAATATATAAGAGAGATTGACAGGTCACAAAAGCTCAGATTTGATTCTAACAGGACTGATTTACTTAGACTGTGAGTATGGCACATTTATAGAGTGTATAATCTATATAGTAAGGGTATGGCTATAACACTGCTCTACAGAACTGAAAAATTTCTGTTTTCCAGGCAGAGAGAACAGTCTTATATTATCCATGAGGTCAGACTAGATGATCATACTCCTTCCTCATGGCCTTAGAATTTATGAGTAAAAGCAGAGTGGTCCACAAAACCTACTAACAACTTAGCTAGGCAGACCTGGTTTTCCTTGCAAACATTTAGATGAAGCAGTAATAGTTGTTATTGAAAAAAAAAAAGACCTCTTGAAGCTCCTTTGTAAAATGAAGGGATGATAATAATTCTGAACTACCCAAGGGTGATTTGTGGCTTATTTAGTGCTTTCACTGCACATTCAAAATTCTCCTATAAAAGGCACTGCTATACGCAAGTGCTGAGTATTGCTATTATTAATAAAGGACCATAATGGTTCTAAATTTAGAGTTATGGTTCAGTATAGAGTTTAAGCTCTTTGCCTGGGTTACAGCCATGAGGGTCTGCAAGTAAGCAGTCCCTGTCAATTACTGACAATGACATATGTAAGATAGTGCTTGCTTGTGTCTCATTATTTTGATTTGAAGACACCGTAGCAGGAACATTCAGAATGCTAAAACCCCAAGAGAAGATGAACATGCTGATAACAAGAGCATAAAGCTGTCAAAGGCAGAAAACCTTGAGTATGTCTCCAAGCAGGGCTTTTGCCAAACCGCAAGTTGAATGTGCCCTTTGAACACTGTAACATAAACTGTATGCTATACCTCAAAGTTACGTGCACTTGCAAAAAAACAACCTATAAAAATATTAAAAATAACACTTTCTGCCATGTTTTTGTATGCTGTAGGTTTAGAACAGCCATCCGTTGAAAAATGTAAGGGTTAGCTTACGTATGTTGGCAATCAAGTCTGTCTAGAAATGCAGGGGCAGCATTAGGAATTTTCATTAGTTTGTAACGAGCTGTTAGTTATTTATTAGGCCACAAGTGATCAGTGCTTGTTTGGTCTTATCGTAGAATCACAGAATCATAGAATCATAGGTTGGAAAAGACCTCTAAGATCATCAAGTCCAACCCTTAACCCAACACCACCGTGCCTGCTAAACCGTGTCCCGAAGTGCCACGTCTACACATTTTTTTAAACCCCTCCAGGGATGGGGACTCAACCACCTCCTTGGACAGCCTCTTCCAATGTCTGACCACTCTTTCAGAAAAGAAATTTATCCTAATAGCTCATCTAAACCTACCCTGACCCAGCTTGAGGCCATTGCTTCTCGTTCTATCGCTAGTTACCTGGGAGAAGAGACCAACAACCTGCCTCACTACAACCTCCTTTCAGGTAGTTGCAGAGAGCAATAAGGTCCCTCCTCAGCCTCCTCTTCTCCAGACCAAACGGCCCCAGCTCCTACAGCCACTCCTCATAAGACTTGTTCTCTAGATCCTCACCAGCCTCGTTGCCCTTCTCTGGACACCCTCCAGCAGCTCAATGTCCTTCTTTTAGTGAGAGGCCCAAAACTGAACACAGCACTCAAGGTGCAGCCTCACCAGTGCTGAGTACAGGGGCACGATCACCTCCCTACTCCTGCTGGCCACACTAGTCCTGATCCAAGCCAGGATGCCATTGGCCTTCTTGGCCACTTGAGCACACTGCTGGCTCCTGGTCAGCTCGCTGTCAGCCACCACCCCAAGGTCCTTTTCCACTGGGTAGCTTTCCAGCCACTCCTCCCCAAGCCCAAGTCTTAACAAAGTCTATACTTGAGTCTTAACTGGTACTGGTCTGGAGCATGAAATTCCCTTAGGATGTGGAGAGATGAGAAGGCCCTTGAGAAACATGGGCAGCAGGCAGGCAGTTGTGGTAAGGTAATCAGGACGAAAGAAGAGCAGGAGGAAGCGGACACAGGCCCCGTGGCTGCCACCATCATGTCTGCTGTGGTGGCCCCACTGGTCTCCTTGCTGAGAAGAAGGATGCATTCACGGAAAGACTTCCTGGTGGGTGCAATCCTGTACAGCAATTCCTGCCCTTTAGGGGCAAGAATCAGAGGACCTCCCATTCATCAGAAGCTGAGGAAAGTCTCGGGATCTCTTCTAGGTGCATTTTCTGCAGATTTGTTCTACAGTGGTTTATATGGATTTGGAAGGCTAATCAGAGAAATCTTGAAAATGTCATTGGGGCTGATGAGTTGTTACCAGCGTTCCTCCACCAAGTACTTTTAAGTCAATCTACTTCAGGGGAAATGAAAATGACCCTTCTATGTGTTTATAAGAAATATTTTGTTCGATGGGGGCTAACGTGCACCAGATGGAAAACCTACTGCAAGTACAGCTTCTCATGGGAAAACAGCCAGTGAGTCCATGTTCAGTGGTTAAACACTTTTTGTGTTACATCAAGCTCTTGCATAAGAAGGGCTACCTTCCCTTCTGTCCTCTAGTTTATTAGGGGAAAAGAAAAAAGTATTTGAATAGCACAGATACCCTTCCTTAGTAAGGATTAGACATACTGTTAACTCACTCATGTCCTCAAAGATAAGTACATGTATTTGACAACCATTATTTTTCCCTATAAAAGAAACATTTGTGCATTTATTTTTGGAATTCACACTTTGATGTATTTGATAAAATATAAATAGTCACTAGAGTAGCACAGACACACAGCAAGAACCAAATGCTGTCACAAAAGTGATCTACCACACAGGAGCTTGCTGTTACCATTGCTTTACTCTGCAGGCTCACGCCGATGAAAAAAAATCGAGTCAAGCCTAACTCTTTGCAATCAGAAAATAGGATGGTTGAATTATTTAACATACGAGAGACCAAAGTGATATGGATGCAAAAGGCCAGCAAGTAAGATCAATTACAGTGCTGAGGATTGTCAAGAGTTTCTGGTCTCCAGAGACATTTATAAATCCTGTATCCACAAAAGTGATGCACTGTTTATCTAGGTCAGGCTGCCAAATTAAATACGTATTTATTTATCTTCCATTCCAGGCTATGCTTCATGTGAGAAATGTCAACAGGAAATATGAACAAACACATGGGGATAGTACCCATTAGCTTTGTGGCCACATTAAGTTTTCCTCTTAAAGCAGTTCATTTTCTGTTTCTAGGTACGCCCACTTGCATATCTCATTTTCAGGCACATGTAATTTGCTCTGCTGAGGCATGTGGCTGAACTCATTTTTAGTCTGAAGATACCGGAGTTTTGATAAAAGACTTTTTAAAGCCAGGCAACTCTCGTATTCTGGATGCTTCCTGCACTCCGTGATTGCTTCACGCTCAGACATCACAAACATCAGCCTTTGCAAGGGCTCCTGCCTGCAGGGTGGCAGCGGGCAGGGTGTTTCAGGAGGGAATTTCAAAGTGCTAATGGAATCAAATACATATTTATATTGGATTTGCATGGCAAGGTTTTGGTAGCGGCGTGGCTACAGGGGTGGCTTCTCTAAGAAGCTGCCAGAAGCTTCCCCAATGTCTGGTAGAGACAATGCCACCGGCTCCAAGATGGACCCACCGCTGGCCAAGGCCGAGCCCAGCAGAGACAGTGGTAGTACCTCTGGGATAACAGATTTAAGAAGGGGAAATAGTTGCTGTGCAACAGCAGCCAGAAGAGGGAAGTGAGACAATGTGAGAGAAACAACTCCGCAGACACCAAGGTCAGTGCAGAAGAAGGGGGAGGAGGTGCTCCAGGCGCAGGGCAGAGATTCCCCTGAAGCCCATGGTGAAGACCACGGTGAGACAGACTGTCCCCCTGCAGCCCATGGAGGTCCAAGATGGAGCAGTTCTCTACCTGCAGCCCATGGAACGAACCTCACGCTGGAGCAGGTGGATGCCCAAAGGAGGCTGTGACCCCGTGGGGAGCCTGCACTGGAGCAGGCTCCTGCCAGGACCTGTGGACCCATGGAGAGAGGAGCCCATGCTGGAGCAGGTTTGCTGGCAGGGCCTGTGACCCTGTGGGGGACCCATGCTGGAGCAGCCTGTTCCTGAAGGGCTGCACCTTGTGGAAGGGACCCACACTTGGGCAGTTTGTGAAGAACTGCAGCCCATGGGAAGGACTCGCATTGGAGAAGTTCATAGAGGACTATCTCCTGTGGGAGCGAGCCCACGCTGGAGCAGGGGAAGAGTGTGAGGAGCCTTCCCTCTGAGGAGGAAGGAGCGACAGAGACAACGTGTGATGAACTGACTGCAACACCCATTCCCTGTCCCCCTGTGCTGCTAGGGGTGGGTGAAAGGTATTTTAATATTTGGTTTTTATTTTCTCATTACCCTGCTCTGATTTTGACTGGTGAGAAATTCAACTAATTTCCCCAACTCAGCTCTCAGTGGTGGTGATTGGTGGGTGATCTCCCTGTACTTATATCGATGCATGAGCCTTGTGTTATATTTTCTCTCCCCTGTCCAATTGGGGACACGAGTGACAGAGCAGCTTGGTGGGCACCTGGCATCCAGCCAAGGTCAACGCACCACAATGTTAGATTGAAATGAATGTCTGTAAAGGGGGGTGTGTGTGTGTGTGTATTGTTTTTTTGGTGTGGGACCAGGCCAGGGACAGAAAAAGACAGGTCTGCCAGGAGGTGGACTACCCTGTTCCTTAAGGAAACTAAGGATGTGATTTTCTGCAGATTTTGACCCCTCTTTTGAGAGCCTTGTCTGTCTCCCTATTTTCTCAGCTATAATGTGATCAGCTCCCCAGCCTGCTTTGTCTCTGTTAGGATGAAGATAGTAAACACCTTTGAAACTGCTATAAAACCTGCACTCTCTATGCAGAACAAATAGCTTTGGCTGTTTGATGACCCTCCAGATGTCAGCTGCAGCAGTCCTAAAGCAATCAGGAGTGCCTTTGCATGTAATAACAGTGAAATAGCCTTCGTCTTCCACTCTCACACTTTTGCTGTGCACATGCACGGCCTACACCCTAAGGGTCATTGAGTTGCAAAATCACCTAAAAATAGGAAATGCCAAAAAAGAAGCTGAGAGAACTGTAAATTAAGGAAAAGACAAATTCATAGGTGAGGGAATACCACTGCTCTGGAGGGAGAGAGAGTCTTTTCTGGGCTTTGCCACAGAACTCCTGGCTGTTGCTTGTCCGCTGACTTTTCTCATATGGTCATTTTCTAGCAAGGTCTTATCTTTTAGTACCTGGCTGAATACATCTAAATCCAATGCTCAGAATTGGTGAGTACTCAAGACCTGCCACTGAAGGTATTAAAAGCCATGCTTAAGATATGCGTATGGAGTCTGGAAAAAATATAAGGCTGTAAATAGGAGATTTATGCAGCTAGATGTTGATGTTTGCACCTTGGCTTCATTTGAAGGTGAGACGCAGGCACTTGTAGGACATAATTTATCTTATCGTAAAGTAGGTGTTTCAACTGAGCGTCAAGAATTGCCTCTTAAAACTGCCTATATCCTCCTCATTGCTTTATAGAGAAGGTAGGTGGCCAGCTCAGGAATGGACGTCTACAATGAGGGCAATGAAACCTACATAAGTCCCAGTTGGTGTTTGTTGGTAATCAATATTACAACACGCAATGCCTGGCTCATCACACTGAACAATGAAACAAAAATGTGTTTGTTTAGTTGAGTACTGTTTATTTTATTGACTAAATAACCATGAGCCAGCAGTGTGCCCTGGCTGCCAAGAAGGCCAATGGGATCCTGGGGTGCATCAAGAAGAGTGTGGCCAGCAGGACAAGGGAGGTTCTCCTTCCCCTCTACAGTGTCCTAGTGGGCCCCATCTGGAGTACTGTGTCCAGTTCTGGGCTCCCCAGTTCAAGAAAGATGAAGAGCTACTGGAGAGAGTCCAGCGGAGAGCTACAAGGATGATGAGGAGACTGGAACATCTGCCCTACGAGGAGAGGCTGAGGGAGCTGGGCTTGTTCAGCCTGAAGAAGAGAAGGCTGCAAGGGGACCTAATAAATACTTATAAATATCTGAAGGGTGGGTGTCAGGAGGATGGGGCCAAGCTCTTTTCAGTGGTGCCCAGTGACAGGACAAGGGGCAATGGTCACAAACTGAGGCACAGGAAGTTCCGTCTGAACATGAGGAGGAACTTCTTCCCTCTGAGGGTGACGGAGCACTGGAACAGGCTGCCCAGGGAGGTTGTGGAGTCTCCTTCTCTGGAGATATTCAAGACCCGCCTGGATGCGGTCCTGTGCAGCCTGCTGTAGGTGACCCTGCTTTGTCAGGGGTGTTGGACTAGATGACCCACAGAGGTCCCTTCCAACCCCTACTATTCTGTGATTCTGTGATTCTGTAAATGATGTGGGAAAGCCTATAAAAAACATGTTGTCATATGACCCTGTAGTTATTAAGTGTATCATAGTGAATTTGCACGAAGTGATACTGTCTGTAAAATCCTAATTCTACCATTTGTCAACTTTCAAATCCTTGACTTTGCAGCCTTACTGATTCTTCAGAAGAAATGTCTATGTATTCTTGGGTTTTTAGAAGTCAGACTGAAAAACCAGAGATTTTGCCCTGAGGAACTGTCTATTGACAGAACTGGAGCCTTCTGCTGCAGAGATCTTTGTCACCTCAGCAGCAGAATAACTGATAGCAATATCAGATTGTTATCGCCTGTGTTTACCAGCAGTAAAGGAGAACAAAAAGTGCCCTTTCCAAGGTGCTTTATAGCCCTTGACTGATATCAGGGGAGTGGTGAAGTTTTGGAAGTTGGAGTCACGCTCTGCATTTTGAAGAGGAAGTTCCTTTGGTGGTTAAAGGTCTTGCTTAACTACATCTATCATGGTCTCTTTCTCAGTCCTCTGAAGTTAGTCCTCTTTCTCAGCTAACCTTAGTCTTACCGGCTTCCCCTGGATCTTTAGACATTTCTTCTCTTCACCTAGTCCTTCCATTGTTTCCTCCTTGTCCCCTGTTTTTGCATCAGGTGGCAGTCTTCTCCTCGCTGCCTGAGTTCCAGAGCTGGGAGTTTTTGAGACTGCTGAAGGCCATGTCCAGAGTTTTTGTCCTCGTGAAGAAAATTTGGTAAGGTTTTATAAGAAAAGCGAGACATGCTGCTATCTTTGCATATGCCTTGCTTCTTGTAATGCTAGCATGGAAGCAGTATTTACCCCTTTCCATTGAGCTGTCTCTGTCTGTGTGGTCTCTGTAAGGATGGGGCACCTGGCATAGCAGCCAAAATCTGTGAGAAAACATAATATATTTGGGGGCTCATGTCTTAAATTTGTTTAAATGTCAAGCTGTTAAAATCAGCTAAGAAATAGAGTTGGTCCACCCTGCTGCTGGTGTTCCTGAGCATCTGAATCTGCTGCGGCCCTGTGGGAGGAAGGCCAATGTAGCGAAGGGAAGCGCTCACAGCCCTGTTTCAAAATAAGGCACAGGAAACCTTAAATTGTACTAGACCACCCCAAAGGAGTAATTCCTAAAAGCTTTGCTTTAAATGTTTCATGTGCTGCAAAAACCAGCTGTCAAACCGTTGGCAGGCTTGGTGTTGAACAGTGAACTTAAGCTGAGACGGGGCAGATCATTTAATAGTAACACCACATAATTTGTTGTTACCGAAATCCATATTTATCCTATTAATAAAGAGTTTGACATTAACGTTTTGTGTAAATGAGGATAATTTATGAAGCAGAAAAAAAGAAACCAAGGAAAAACAGATTGCTCCAGACAGCAAAGAAATAGATCACTGCAAACATACATAATGTAATTTATAAAGCACTTTTAATTAAAAGTTTCTGACTTGAATTATTTCATTTCATTGCAAAGTGTGAGCATGTTTTATTAAGCTGAACTTCTCAGTTGATCATTAGGCCCCTTTTAAGTTAAAATAACTATTATGTTTATATCTCTCTGTTTGTCATTAAGAAATTGTTTATTTATAATTTACCAAACTGGTGTAAACACAGCATTTGGGGACTGTGCTTTTGCTCATCAGTGTTTCCCCTGAATGAATTTCCAGCTACCTAGTCCTTTTAACAGTGATAATTATCCTTCTTTATAGGACTGAAGAATAATACCAGTACTTGCATCCTGCTTTTTATAACAGACTTGAATAACTATCCCCTAGCTTGGCAACATGAATGCTTATTGTCCCACTCTTCAGTCATAAGCTGTATATTATCATATGTTTAAATACACACATAGAAAAGATGCATCTGCTAAGATGCGGTGTCTGGTGTCTTCAGATGGTTGTTGCCTAGTAGTGAAGAAAGTTGTCTCACCTCTGTCCTACAAATCCTCCAGTTTTGCATTAGAGCTTGCTGTACACACCAAAGCAAAACTGCATTCCCAGCTTTGGAAAGCATTGAGCAATCGGAGAGGAAGTTGGGTATGAATGGCAAAGACAAGTGTTTTCTACCTTATGGTCTTCGCTGCTACCAACAACACATATCCACCTGTGATGGGGCCATGGACAGCTCTGGGAATGATGCTTCCCCTCCTTCTTAATTTTAAGGTTCAGCATCAGCAACTCAGAAAAGTCTGGAACTTGAAACAGGAGTTGAATGCCCAGTCAGGAAATCGACTTGATACTGCTTTGAGATATTAAGCTTTAATAGAAGGTAAAAAAATATTGTACTTAAGCAGATGTTGACCTACTCATCTGGCCTTTTTTCTTGTACGTGTGCTGTGTAGCCTACCCTGTGGTTCTTCCTGACTAGCAAAACTGACTTGTTCAGCTGATTTTTGGGTAAAGATGGTATACCTTGTATTTAGAATGCTTAGGAAGTGCTAGGTGAGACACAGAACTTGTGCGACATCTCACTTGCTAATATTCCCTCCCTCTGATTCCAAGCAGATTGAGATTTATTCCGTGATCAGGTTAACTTCTGGAGTAGGATCTGTAAGTTTTAGCTTGAACCAGGGAAAAACATTTCTCTCCCCAGGTTTAATAGACCTTAACGTGCTTTCCTGTCGCGGCACTACAATGAGATTTACCCAGGAGACTCTTCTTCAAAGGCTGAAAAGCAGAGAGACCCAGTCTGTCCTTGGAGTGTCATTCTGTACTCCCATAGAAGCCAAGTTCACTCATGACACTTTTTTTAGTGAATGAGCAGAAGTTATCCTTAAAAAATCTTTAAAAATTACTAATAAAGAAGTAGTTATAAAAATAAAGGCCTTGCATCTGTGTCAGGACAAAAAAGGTGCTAGCCCTTGATAATACCTGTAAATAGCTCTTCTACTGATGTACATTAGAAGTCGCATTTGGCCACAAGAAATTGAAGGGAGCTGTATAAACCAGAAAAAAGAAGAGGGATATTGAGAACCTTGTCACTGAAGTTTGGGAGTGAAAAAATTAATTTTCTAACCTTCAAATTAGAAGTCCTCTGTGCAGATCCTGAGAGTTCACTGTTCAGCTTTCAGGAAATGCTGAAGCTTGCAGCTTCTTTCTGACACATTATATTTAGGATTTCTCCCCATTTTTTTTTTTTTTTTTTTTTTTTTTTTTAGTTGTAGTTAAAAAAGGCAAGGTTGATTTTCCCTCTGTTTTAGGACCTTAATCTCTTCCACAGACATAAACAGGTTTCAGTTGCCAGTTGGCCCTCCTCCTGGTTACCAGCAGTTCTGCTTGAGTAGTCTCACATTGCGAAAAAATGTCATGAGTATAAACTAATTTCATTTGGTATTGCAAGAGTTTTTTTCCTGTTTTCTCCATGTAAGTTTTGAGAGTCAGGGAGCATTTTATGCTCAGTGATTTCCCTCCTACATCATCATTTTGCACCGTCAAGTGTGCAAAGCAAGAGCTAGGAAGCTGTCTTCGTCCTTTTTGTAGTGCTGATAATCAATGTGCTGTGTTTTGCGAGCCCGTCATGTTCAAGTGCAAGATCCAACAACTTCTGGAGGAAACTGCCAGCACTTACCTTTGAATTGCTTTTTCTCTGCTCTAGACAGATGTTGACATTGCTTTTCTGGCTTTTGCAAGGAGACCACAGTTTTGGCTACACTTAAGTGAGGAGCAAGAAAAGCGTGGATGTACTTAGACTTTCTTACTGCAAAAACTGCTTGTACACATTTCAAAACCTCTCTCAGGCTATTGCACTAAAATTTCAGAGTGCTTTGATTTTCAGCTGACAACACGTGATGTGGAGAGAGCTTCTGGGCTTACTTCACCATAGTCCTTATGTGTCAAGTACTTGTGTTTATGTCTCATCCTGCTCTCTACCATGGTACTTTGCATTCATTCAAGGCATTGACTACTGTTTAGACCGTCACTCCCAAATAGCAAGGACATATACTAGTACTAAAAGAGTATTATAGGAATTGGAAATATTATCATTAGTGCATGGACAACATGATTTTTGTGTTTTTGCCACATGGAGATCAGATGTTTTTCTCTCCTGCTGTTCTTTATGTCATAAATCTCTGGAGTCAGGCAGCTGCCAGGAGGTGGTGCTGATGTACTCCTCTTCTTCAGGAGCTGTGTGATGCCTCTGAGCTCACCCAAGTGACAGACAGTTTGATTTTAGCAGGCATGCACAAGCTAACAGTATTCGGTTACAGTCTTACATCAGTTAAATTTCATGTCACTGAAGCTACCCACAAATATTGTGCTGCTGCATTGGCTATGCTGTGAAGGAGAGCTGGACTGTGGTCTGTCTTCTGCTTCTAAAACACACTGAACAGCTTTCCAGGTACGGGGTTCCTCATCTGCAGGATGGCAGTCTTAATATCTAGGAACTCCCAAAGAAAACCATTAGAGATTAAGCAAACAATGTTCAGATCAGGCAATAAAGATATGAACTGCAAGTGCAAGTTGCTCATTTTGTAAATGCAAATGGTTTGGAAGAGGGGTTCAGAATGATGTACATCAGTTTGAATTGCATTGAATGGGAAAGGTGGTGATATTTCCATTGTATCTCCCTATGCTGGCGTGTTACCATGGGACCCGGAAGCTCTATGGTGGAGCCCATTTCATCTCGTGAAGCAGACATGTTTCAAGTCATTGTAATCAGGACCAACTTGATCTTTCACTCACCTTCAATAGTCCAAACATACCCCTGTTACAGGCTTGCCCTGGAAGAGTTAAAGCCCATTTTCTCCACGACCATCTCACAGCTCCTTGGCCCAGGCTGCTGCTCCAGGCCAGCTACTCTGTCACAGCCCCTTAGTTTGCCGCTGTGGCCTCAGACAACATCTGCCTGAACTAGGACTTCTGGGTGATGATCGGCCTTTTGAAGCTCTTCTTGTTTTTGTTCTGCACACTCAGCATGGCCCAGAGCACCAGGCTTCTACCCCTGTGGCTCCCATGAGCTCCTGCTTGCCCTACTACCATGAACATCTTCCCTGCTGCTCTCCTCTTTTCTGCTCTTTTCTTTCTTTGATAACTAACACACATGCACAAAAAACCCCCAGCTACTTGTAAAGCTTATTCTACAGAAATCTGGCCAACAACCTACAGTCACGCTGGCAGGTACAAGCTGAGGAGAACTGATCTTGAAGAGCCAGTGGATGCCTGGTATATCAGCTCTTCAGGTTCTGCTTAGATGATCTCCGAGTAGACCCAGCTTGCATATCTTGGTGTACAGTGAAATAATTGCAGTTTCTCCCCATGGCTTTCCTTCTGTCTGTTGTTTAAAGTCTGACATACAACAATTCTTCATCTAAGTATGTTTATTTGTGCATCTTTTCCTATAGGCAGAACTCATCTTCTGGCTGAAGCTCTGCTTCGCAGTCATGCTCTGAGGCTTGTTGTCTGTCTTCAAAATGGCATAATCTGTAACAAATGTACCATGTAAGTAAGTTAAAAATACATTGATCTTTATTCCTACTCTGTCTGTGAATGCTTGATAGGCAAAGAAATATCCAGGAAGGCAGTGTCATAAAACTCTTGTGACCACAAAAACTAAACCCATACTGTTAAGCCACTGGTATGAAAGCTTTGACCCCGTAAGGGCAGATAAATCTGAGTATCACATAAATTCTCTCTCTGGACACTAATGCTCACATTCGCTGCTTCCAGTGCTTCAGAATTTCACATACGTATCTTTTCTTTCACATAAAGGTTTGTCTCTGCATGACATCATGGCATTCACTCCTTCCCTCTTTTGCAAGCCTATACTAAAGTTAACTGCAGATTCAGTCTTTGAACTAAATTTAACCTGCAGAAGAATACATACTCTTCAACGAAGTTTGTGACATTTACTGAGGTTTAGTTCTCTTTCAAATGGCCTCATTTAAAATACTGGGCTATAAGGCAGTCTTGAGCAGTGAAACTCATAACAGTTCAGGTTTCTGCATGGACAGAAAGAAGCTGATGATTGGTTTCCTACACAAGTCTCTGGAGAGATAAATACAGCAAGGGAAATAGCAAAGACCTTATTGTACAATAATCTGTTTCAGTAAAGTCTGCTCTATAAGATGGATTAAAGAACTGTGACCAGGATCAAGTAAAATGTGAGCGTAGGATTGCTAGATAGGAGAGAGGCAAATCACTGTGACTGGTATTCTGCTGAAGTCTAGAAGAATTCATAATATCCTCTGGGCTTCTGTTGCAATGACCAAACAAATGTCTTTGTGGTTTTTGTTTTTAACCCTATTAATTACCTTAACCTGTCGGTTACATCCCTGCTCCTCCTCCAGCCCCCTTTCTCCAGTAGTGTTAAAGCTTTTTTCGTGAAGGTAGTTTTTGATGAGATTTGGTTGACTAAGTGCAAATAGCTTCATCCCTTTTGAGTCTGACTCACTGATGAACTCAAATATCTCCGAATAGTTCTGTCAGGAAATACTTCTGGTTCAGACTTCACAGATCATCACCAGACTAATTTTCCAGGTCATCTTCTCAGGCTGTCTCTGACCCTACCATGTAGGGCTGCTACAAGCTACTCACTGTATCTCAGCATCACCCTAAAAAGAGGTGTTTCCAAGTGTCTTTCTTGTTAAGCAACAACAAAGCTTTCTATTCTTGCCTTCTTGCTGGATTATGTTTACAACAATCCTATTTGAAATGTAGAAGTCTCAGATTGCTTAGGGTCAGGCTTTAGCTTGGAGCAATATGAAAGAAGATCTCTTTGGAACTATCAGTTTATGCCATGGTTTACTTTCTGCTGAGAGATCAGAATAAATTAGTCTAATTTGCACCAAGAGAAGATTTAGTTTAGATATTAGGAAAAACTTTCTCTCCAGGGTGAATGCAACATGTACAGTTATAGAGTGTCTTGGGTTAAGTTCAGGCAAGCAAGTTGGATATGTAGGGGTCTGGAGACAGGGGCCATGTCTTGGTACAAGGAAAGGTAGGGTAGACAAAAGGTATTCAGCTGATTGTCTCTGGCTTGCCCGAAAGGGTTCATGAGGGTGCTGGGGTGACTTATTCTGGTGCAGCAGTGCTCTGCTCAGGGCCAAAGTCTTCCTCAGCTCACCCTTAACATGTGGATCCAGGGCTGCTGTAAGGGCAGAAGTAAAGCCCCGGGTAGGTGCAGCTCATCCTGCGCTCTGACAAACTGGGCTTTCTGTACCTGCATCCTCAGTGCCCAGACACCAGGGGCGGTGCGGTGGGATGCCAAACTCCTCTGTCCTGGGAGGAGGAAATTAAATGTCTCACTGAGGGCTCTCCTGTGTGACTCCTTGAGCACCTTCTGGTTCTGCATTTCAATGGTCCCATTACACAATAAGCCAGGAAAAAATAAAACTCCATAAATACATCACCTATGACCCTGAAAATGGTAGTTTTGCAGAACTGCTTTCCTGTGTTTTTCATTCAAGGCGTATTGTGCTGTTCATTACAGTATGTCAGTGTGACAGTAGCATTATTCTCTTATTTACAGTTCTTCCTTTCTCTTCAGCAGTGAAAATGAAAAGGAAATCAATGCCATTAAAGAGAATAATGACAAACTCACCTCCTGCAAGGTCTGTGCTCATATATTTATTTTTTTCTGAATTCTCATCTCCAAATGTACTTGCACAGATGTGATGGAAGAATGGAGAAAAACTCCAGGAAAGCACCACTGCAAAAGAGAGAAATACGGTGGTAGGCCACCACATTTGCAAAAGGCTGAGAACAATCCTGTGTCCTGCATCCCCTCCCTCCCCCCTGGCCTTTTCAGAAATCTGCTGTATGATTAGAAATGTCAGGGAAGGGGCTCGAGAAGATCAAATTAAATGACACAGGAGACAAGGGGAGCTAGTACAATTCTGCACCAATCAAATAACACTCAGACTTCAGTAACTCCATTGTGTCTTTCACTCAATCTGTGCATCACACTGTGAAGCCTCAGATCAAAGAGCTGTTAAAAATCCACCAAGGAAGTTCTCCGTCAGGCAAGAGCTTGTGGCCTCTTGCAATTTATTAAGTCAGAGCAGCACCTAACACTGAACTGCGCCAGCAGGGCAGTATTTCATTGCCCTTTCTGTGTAATTGTGAACTAAAACCTGTTTATGATTTTCCAGACTGTAAGCAGAGTATACAAGGAAGGGCACAACGCTTGGAACCCACTTGGACTTTCAGAAGTGAGAAGGCTGCAGTGTGACTCTGTGTTCTTTGCAAGAGCCTCATTCCTCAGGGCTGCATCGCTCAGTGAACTCTATTGACCGCGCAGTTCTTCCCAAGCATGAATTTTACCCAGGAAAGAAACAACAGGGACAGAGGGCACGTGTATATCCAGCACAATGCCTTTGCTCTAACGAGCGGGGCAGCCATGCAGCATTTAGAGTTGCTGACCATAAAGGATGAAACACATCCCATTTGCATACTACTCTCAGGGAGGGTTTTTCATTAGTGAAGTTCAACCTTCTTTGTACCGTACCAGCCACTACCTCTGAAACAGCCCTGCTGGGCTGATGGGAAGCATTTAGCTGGGCTCAGAAATGGTTCAATGAGATGAAAATTTTCAGTGGATAATTACCGGGCCAATATTTCATAGGTCTGACTGCTTCCTAATTAACATACCTCGACTAGATCTGCCTGCAGCCAGAGTAGAGCACATTAAGAAGTGAGCTACCAAATTATCTACTAAATACTGTGCGGTAACTTCGTCCAAAGACAGGCTGCCAATGTGTAATATGGCTTAGAGGTGCTATATTTTGGCTGGATGAAAGGAAAGCTAAGCTAAGCCGAAATGGAGAAAGGGGCAGCAGGCAGCAGTGAGTATTATCTGGAAGCTGAATGCTGATCAACGAGGACAACAACATCAGGGCAGACAGTGATGGGTGTGGGCTGTAATTTGAGGTTAAACATGGAGAAGAACACCTAGAGCAAATGACGGTACTGGCACAGGAGCAGACAATGATAGGTTTTGGCACAGGTCATAACCGTTACAGTAAGAAAGCCATAGATGTCCTGACTCTGCAAGCGGGTGCACAGCAGGGTCCTGGCCAGCTGCACGCGCTTGCGGAGACAGGACATCTATGGTCCCCGAAGGAAATAAAAACATATAAAGGGCTGTTGTATGAAAAGTGTGTGTGTGTGTGTGACACAGAGAGAGACAGAGAGAAAGAAAGAGCTTAGTTAGTCTCTCTTGCTGAGAAGGAAAATTGTTGTTGGCCTCACTGTTGAAAGCACAGAGTCTGCAGTTGTCAGTGCAATAATTTTGTTACAGCACTCTCAGGTACCTGGTGGTGATGCTCCTGATGTACAGAGGTTGCACACCTTGCAAGGGAATTTGTTGAGACTTTCCTAGTAAGCACTGCATCCTGTATCCTCAGCACATTTCATACCTCATGGCTGGTTTCCCCTGGGACAAAATATTTCTGTTTCAGCTGCATTACCCAAGAAATACAGCTGCTCCTTTATGTAATCAGCACCGTCTCTGCAGAAGAGTAAATAGCTACACATTTACCTGACATGGCAGATGTTAAACATGCTTGTAAAATGGCAAGTAATGATGGAGTATTAGCTTTACGAAATCCTCCATAAATCTTCTAAATAAATAAAATAGGTAAAAGACACAGCTTTGTGCAGTTTTTTCCATTCATTTGCATTTGTTCTGCTTATAAGTAGCAGAGTCCTAGATAATCTGTGCACATGTAGAAATGCATATGTTTTTACATGTTTTTAACCATTTTTCCTAAACTCCTATAGAACCACTTTATGTTGGACATGTATGTAGATGTGCAGCAGAGAAATGCATTCATAAATACAAGGGTAGATAATTTGCATCTGTGTATGACTGTGTGGTGTGTAAGGCTGTCAAAGAAGGAGGAGAGAAAGTTGATTCACTGCCACTTTACCGTTGTTTTTGAAACTTTTTCATTCCTGCCTTCAAAATGCTGCTAGTTCTTCAATTTGATGGAAGACTTTGCTGAGGAGCAACATGGGAGTCACCAGCAGCTTGGTGGTGTCTTTGTGAGAGGGAATGTCTCCTGGCTCGCAGTGTCTGAGCTCAGCAGTCACTGGCAGCTGGAGGAAAAAGTACATCCTTGCCTTCTTCGTAGCCTGGCAAACTTCTGTCATGTACGCAAGTGTGAGATCAGACCATAGCCTTATTTTCGTTTTCCTTCTCTACCTCAGACATTCTTCATGTGGACAGAGGAGAGATTTGCTTAAGGATCTTAGCTGTAATTTCCCTGGAAACAAGCTATGTTTTTTTCTCACATGAAAACATATTCATATTACAGAGAATGTATCTATATATACTCTGTGTGATTTTATATGTACAGGATATATACATATGTGATCTTTTAGATATATGGTCATGGACTTACATGTGTGAGCATACCTGCATCATTTCTAAAAACTGGACACATAATTTAAAATCAAAACCTATAAATGTTTTATATTTAAATAACACAAAAAGTATTTCTGGTCTATAGTATATAATGTTGATCTAGATGATTCCATAGGACATTTTAGAGGTATGTGTGTTGGGACACGTCATGTAAACATGCTTACCTTATACACAGTATGATTGTGTTATTGTATGTGTGTATAACATCATTCTGTAATGTAGGAGTATGTATACATTAATTTATACTTTTAGACTAACCCCACCAGACATCAGGATAAGTTGTTCTCAGCAGCTGGATGCTAGTTTGAAAGCTAAGGCAACGCATGTGCTGTTTATGCAACAAAGCTACTATAGGAGAGAGCTGATGTTTAAAATCTGTAAAAAGACGCTTCAGCAGCTGCGCTGTCAGCCAGTGAGTGTGGCATTCCCTTGCTGCTTCCTTCAGCCACAGAAGATAGTAATTCAATAGTACGCGAATCCTTTGCTGCCTGAAGCAGCCAAGCAGCAGGCCCAGAGGTCCTTTCAAATCAGGATTTTTACAGTTCTTCCTAAGACACAGGAGATGCTGGTGCTCTTCTGCTTTGCAAAGACAAGCAAAACTGCAGCAACACACAATTATGGGAGGAATAGCTCAGGAAGAAGCTCAGCGTAGCATAGAAATGAGGACCAAAAATCTGCCTTTTGCACTGCTATAAAGTAGCGCAAGTAACACAACAGCCATGGAGTCTCTCACCCTTTCTTTACCATAGGGTGGTTGCTGGCCATCCTCACACATGGTCCTACCTCAGCCCTTCCAGGAAGAAAGAGGGTTAATGCCCTTTCCTGCCACCTCTGCCCTCAGACGTGTGTTTGTCTGTGTCCTGTCTGGGGATAATGCTGGCCACTCAGCTCCCCTGCGGCTGAGAAGCAGGAAATCCCTCGGTACGTGAAGTCCTCGAGGGGAACCTCACCTTCGTACGGGGACAGGAAGTAGCAGCCCCATTGAGCCAGCACCGCAGAAGCTCCTTCCCACCTCCAGGCTGCTTTTTGGAAAGAAGCAACCTCTGTTAAGAGTCACCCTGCTGTAGCTGCCTGTCTCTCTGTGTTGCAGCCCCTTTCAGACTGCAGAATCACAGGGACATGTTTCCTACCCCCATCTGCTCTTCTTCATGGGAAATGAATAAAGCTTCTCTCACCATCGCCAGGGACCTCTAAGCGAGGTGCCTCTCTGAGTGCTGCTGCAACGATGTGTTCAGAGAGGCGTGTTTAAAATTAATTTTCCTCCCCCCTGTTTCCTACAGGTTAAATTTCTGTTACTAATGAAATGAGCTTTCCTGCCAGCTAGACTGAACCTTCAGTTTGTGCTCTGTTTGCTTGAAGAAGAGATTAAAATGGCCACCTAATAGAAAATGCTGTATTTTCCTTTGTCTTGTATGGCAAGTCGTTATTTAGGGCCCAATCCAGAAAAGCAGGAGCTCTTGCTGCCCTGTTAGGAAGTTAGAAGTAGCATTACGCTGCTTGCGTGTTGGAAGATGTATGTGCTCCGAAATGATCTGCCTGGATAGGTACGTCACCAATGGCACTGGAAAGTGGATGAAAAACACTGCTTTTGTTTGGCTACATTAATTTTTGTAAGTATGTAAAAGATTGCAGGATGCAGAGCAGTGTGGAGTCGGAGCCATTCTTCTTTGTTTCTCAAGATCTTTTCTGTGTTTGACCTGTAAGCTATGATCACAGAATCACAGAATCACAGAATCACAGAATCACAGAATAGTAGGGGTTGGAAGGGACCTCTGTGGGTCATCTAGTCCAACCCTCCTGCCGAAGCAGGGTCACCTACAGCAGGCTGCACAGGACCGTGTCCAGGCGGGTCTTGAATATCTCCAGAGAAGGAGACTCCACAACCTCCCTGGGCAGCCTGTTCCAGTGCTCCGTCACCCTCAGAGGGAAGAAGTTCTTCCTCATGTTCAGATGGAACTTCCTGTGCCTCAGTTTGTGCCCATTGCCCCTTGGCCTGTCACTGGGCACCACTGAAAAGAGCTTGGCCCCATCCTCCTGACACCCACCCTTCAGATATTTGTAGGCATTTATAAGGTCCCCTCGCAGCCTTCTCTTCTTCAGGCTGAACAAGCCCAGTTCCCTCAACCTCTCCTCGTAGGGGAGATGCTCCAGTCCCCTCACCATCCTCGTAGCCCTCCGCTGGACTCTCTCCAGTAGCTCTTCATCTTTCTTGAACTGGGGAGCCCAGAACTGGACACAGTACTCCAGATGAGGCCTCACCAGGGCAGTGTAGAGGGGAAGGAGAACCTCCCTCGTCCTGCTGGCCACACTCTTCCTGATGCACCCCAGGATCCCATTGGCCTTCTTGGCAGCCAGGGCACACTGCTGGCTCATGGTTAACCTGTTGTCCACCAGGACACCCAGGTCCCTCTCCGCAGAGCTGCTCTCCAGCAGGTCCACCCCAAGCCTGTACTGGTGCATGGGGTTGTTCCTCCCCAGGTGCAGGACCCTGCACTTGCCCTTGTTGAACCTCATCAGGTTCCTCTCTGCCCAGTTTTCCAGCCTATCCAGGTCACGCTGAATGGCAGCACAGCCTTCTGGTGTATCTACCACACCTCCCAGTTTGGTGTCGTCAGCAAACTTGCTGAGGGTACATTCTAACTCTTCATCCAGGTCGTTGATGAAGAAGTTAAACAAGACTGGGCCCAGTACTGACCCCTGGGGGGACACCACTTGTCACCAGCCTCCAACTAGACTCAGCGCCGCTGATGACAACCCTCTGAGTTCTGCCATTCAGCCAGTTCTCTATCCACTTCACCGACCACTCATCCAGCCCACACTTCCTCAGCTTCCCTAGGAGGATATCATGGGAGACTGTGTCGAAAGCCTTGCTGAAGTCAAGGTAGATAACATCCACGGCTCTCCCTTCGTCTACCCAGCCAGTCATGTCATCGTAGAAAGCTATCAGATTGGTCAGGCATGATTTCCCCTTGGTGAATCCATGCTGACTACTCCCGATAACCTTCTTTTCTTCCACTTGCTTGATGATGGCCTCCAGGATAAGCTGCTCCATCACCTTACCCGGGATGGACGTGAGGCTGACCGGCCTGTAGTTCCCTGGGTCCTCCTTCTTGCCCTTTTTGAAGATTGGAGTGACATTGGCCTTTCTCCAGTCCTCGGGCACCTCTCCTGTCCTCCAGGACCTCTCAAAGATGATGGAGAGTGGCTCAGCAATGACATCCGCCAGCTCCCTCAGCACTCGTGGGTGCATTCCATCGGGGCCCATGGATTTGTGGACATCCAGATCACTTAAGCGATCCCTCACACAGTCCTCCTCGACCAAGGGAAAGTCGTCCTCTTTGTAGGCTTCTTCTCTTACCTCCGAGGCCTGGGATTCCTGAGGGCCAGTCTTAGCACTGAAGACTGAAGCAAAGAAGGCATTCAGTAGCTCTGCCTTCTCCGCATCCTCCGTCACCAGGACACCTGCCTCATTCAGCAGCGGCCCCACGTTGTCCCTAGCCTTCCTTTTGCTGCTGATGTAGTTGAAGAAGCCCTTCTTGTTGTTTTTGACATCCCTTGCCAGCTTCAATTCCAGGTGAGCCTTGGCCTTCCTCGTTGCATCCCTGCATGCTCTCACCACGTTTCTGTACTCTTCCCAAGTGGCCTGTCCCTCTTTCCACATTCCATGGACCTTTCTCTTCTGCCTGATCTCCGCTAGAAGCTCCTTGTTTAACCATGCAGGTCTCCTGCCTCCTTTGCTAAATTTCTTTCTCAGGGGGATGCATTGCTCCTGAGCATGGAAGAAGTGTTGTTTAAAGAGCGACCAGCACTCATGGACCCCCCTGCCTTCGAGAGCCCTGGCCCACGGGATTCCTCCCAGTAGCTCCTTGAAGAGGGCAAAGTCAGCCCTCCTGAGGTCCAGGGTTTTGATCCTGCTTATCGCCCTGCTTCCTCCACGCAGGATCCTGAACTCGACCATTTCATGGTCACTGCAGCCGAGTCTACCTCCGACCTTCACATCCTCCACCAGTCCCTCCTTGTTTGTTAACACAAGGTCCAGCAGCGCGCCTTTCCTTGTTGGTTCCTCCACCACTTGCATCAGAAAGTTATCATCGATGCTCTGTAGGAACCTCCTGGATTGCGCCTGCCTAGCTGTATGGTCTTCCCAGCTGATGTCAGGGTGGTTGAAGTCCCCCATGAGAACCAGGGCCTGTGACTGTGAGGCTGCTTGCAGCTGCCTGTAGAAGGCCTCATCAACCTCCTCCTCCTGGTCAGGTGGCCTGTAGTATACACCCACCGTAATGTCACCCGTGTGAGCCTGTCCCTTAATTCTAACCCACAAGCTTTCAACTCCTTCTTCACTTGCCCCCAGGCCAAGCTCAATGCATTCCAGTTGCTCCCTCACATATAGAGCAACTCCCCCACCTCTCCTTGTTGGTCTGTCTTTCCTAAAGAGTCTGTAGCCATCTATGACAGCATGCCAGTCATGCGAGTTGTCCCACCACGTTTCTGTGATGGCGACCAAGTAGTAGCTGTCCTGCTGTTCCTCCAGCACTTGCATAAAATTTGGAAAGAGTAGGGTCTTGTGAGTCGCATTTGTGTTTCGGCATGATTCAAAACCTCTCCCCTAAGAAGTGGTTGAATAACTAGTACCATCCATTAGCTGAACTTCAGTAAGTGATGATCAATAAAACATGAAATTCTGTTAAGTACCTCGTGCTCAGAGCAAGTGAGGACACAGAAGAGGAAGCACTTCTGATAAAAGACTGTGTTCTTATGATAAGAGTTTTACAATTCTTTCCTTTGCTGTTTCCTTCCTTCTCCTCCTAGGAGGAGGTGACTGCTGGAGGCAGGCCTCTTAAGCCTTTAGGGTTGCTTCTTTTTTGTTTTTGGTCGTAACTTCTTGCCACACGCGGAGATAGTCACATTTGGGTCTCTCCACCCACAGCACCGTTGTGAAAGAGAGGGGCTGAGCCGGACCGAGCGCAGAGCGATCCATCCACCGTCCACCAGCGCAGCACAAAGCAGCCCGGAGGGTCTTTTTCTGCAGTGCTCAGCGGCTCAGCCACACTGCTGTTAGACAAAGAACAATAAATCAGGCCCAAAGGAAAACATAATTCCTAGGTTCTCTCATGCTCTCCCCCACACTCATCCTAATGCTGGCAGAAAAAAATACCCTTTCCTGGTTTTGTAGGGAGGTTTTGTTGGGTACGACAGTGCTGTAATTGCTTCTTATAGATAACAGCTTTAGCAGTGCAGTAAGCTTTGTGTTGCTGCAATATGCTCCAATCCTTTACTTTAGAGGGAGATTTTAAAGATGCTCCTCAACTCATTTACTCCACTGAATGATCATAGACTTAAAAATATGAAAAGGATTTCTGAATGTTGATGCTTTACTCTGTTAGAAGTTGCCTAAATACATACTGCCTGTTTCTTCTCCTCTGTGAAGGGATTTCACTGTTACTTTAGCATTTGTATTGTGTGTTGTTTTGAGATTGGACCTGCAGCACTCTTTGACAGCAAAATCAAAATACCTAGTGGCTCTTCTTCCTGATTAAAGAGGCACCATGAATATATTTCTAATTCTTCAGCTAAAAATGTGATATGGAACTATTCGTGAGTCTGTGTTTTCACTGGTATGCAGGTATATTTTCTAAACTGGTCCAAAAATACTTGGACACTGACCATTTCTCAGACTCACGAAGGTGCCAGTGTACACTAACATCTTGCTCTGATAGTTTGTGGCTTCTTTGACTAGATAACAAACAGTCTTTTATTGTGCCGGGACCCAGCTGTGCCGTGCCACCCGCTGGGACGTGTCCTGCCCCTCAGCTCTTCCCCTGACCTCACCTTCGTGGCTTGAGAGCTTGGCAGCTGCCCTGCAGCAGGAGGAAAATGCCAGGTGCAGAAGGGCTCCCTGCTCCTCCCCACTCTCCATTAGCTGTGGGTGCTGCCTGCTGTGTTCCAAAGGCATTGGGAGGTACCTGGTGATAAAATTACTGACTACTGTGGGGTGTAGAGCTAAAAATAAGGCAATTTTCTTCAGCCCTCATCAGAGCACGCAAGCTCTGCCACCAAATGTTGGCTACTTGATGTTTCCAGCCTCTCTGAGTTGGAGAATGAGTTTTCAAAGACTTTTCTGAGTGTCGCTAGCTCTGCTCTGGGTGGCGAAGAGTGCTTTCAGTTTTCAGGCAAGCCTTCAGTACAATCTGAAAGGCCTAACAAGCTATTACAATGTCATTTCTTCAAAAGTCACACCCAACCATGCTTCCAGCTTCTACTGTAATGCAAACACTTCCTCTGTTTTATAGAGGAAAGAAATGCAAATCTATTTTTTTTTTTGTCTTAAACAAACTGACTGTGAGATAAACGTAAAAACATGAGAGAGGCTTTGAAAAGCATTAATTCACAGTTTTCATTTTGTGTTTGGGATGTTGCACAGGCCCATCAGTAAACAGTTGCTCTCTGATTTCAATTTCTATTTTATTCAACTGCACATGTGTTATGAAAGTCACACAGAGCTACCTGTACAACAAGATGCCTCCATGACAGAAAATCAGAAGAATCAGAAAGATTAATGTAATGGTAAAGTATAAGACAGTGCCAAAAATAACAGTTCTTTGAATGTACGTTTAACAGATGATTTAGTTGCTCATTCTACAGTAGTTGACTGTATAAGGCTATTTATGCATAAATCACTTAGTTCAGCCTGACTTCTGCATTGATGGGACATAATTGATCTTCAAAAGTTTTATGAAAAAATCACAGACTGTGAAATTAAAGGAGGTTCTTTTGTTTAACTTTGCATTTCTATGAACTGCCAGGAATATCACAACACTAGAAAAATACCTGTTTTCTCCTGAGAAAGAACATTTTATTGATAGTATTAAATCTGTAATTTTATTAATTTATTGCAGCAAAATATTTAGTACCATGATATTTTTGGCTTTGTATCTGGAATTTCTGGAGTAAAAGCCAACTACATTGTGATAAACTGATGCACTTCTGGGAGGAGTGATGGTAATATTTCATCAGCATCATACGAGTGCTGAGGGAGCTGGCGGATGTCATTGCTGAGCCACTCTCCATCATCTTTGAGAGGTCCTGGAGGACAGGAGAGGTGCCCGAGGACTGGAGAAAGGGCAGTGTCACTCCAATCTTCAAAAAGGGCAAGAAGGAGGACCCAGGGAACTACAGGCCAGTCAGCCTCACCTCCATCCCAGGAAAGGTGATGGAGCAGCTTATCCTGGAGGCCATCATCAAGCAAGTGGAGGAAAAGAAGGTTATCAGCAGTAGTCAGCATGGATTCACCAAGGGGAAATCATGCTTGACCAATCTGATAGCTTTCTACGATGATATGACTGGCTGGGTAGATGAAGGGAGAGACGTCGGTGCTGTCTACCTAGACTTCAGCAAGGCTTTCGACACAGTGTCCCATAATATCCTCCTAGGGAAGCTCAGCAAGTGTGGGCTGGATGAGTGGTCGGTGAAGTGGATAGAGAACTGGCTGAATGGAAGAACTAAGAGGGTTGTCATCAGCGGCGCTGAGTCTAGTTGGAGGCTGGTAACTAGCGGTGTCCCTCAGGGGTCAGTACTGGGCCCAGCCTTGTTCGACTTCTTCATCAATGACCTGGATGAAGAGTTAGAATGTACCCTCAGCAAGTTTGCTGATGACACCAAACTGGGAGGTGTGGTAGATACACCAGAAGGCTGTGCTGCCATTCAGCGTGACCTGGACAGGCTGGAAAGTTGGGCAGAGAGGAACCTGATGAGGTTCAACAAAGACAAATGCAGGGTCCTGCACCTGGGGAGGAACAACCCCATGTATCAGTACAGGCTTGGGGTGGACCTGCTGGAGAGCAGCTCTGCGGAGAGGGACCTGGGTGTCCTGGTGGACAACAGGTTAACCATGAGCCAGTAGTGTGCCCTGACTGCCAAGAAGGCCAATGGGATCCTGGTATGCATCAAGAAGAGTGCAGCAAGCAGGTTGAGGGAGGTTCTCCTTCCCCTCTACACTGCCCTGGTGAGGCCCCATCTGGAGTACTGTGTCCAGTTCTGGGCTCCCCAGTTCAAGAAAGATGAAGAGCTACTGGAGAGAGTCCAGCGGAGGGCTACAAGGATGGTGAGGGGACTGGAGCATCTCTCCTACGAGGAGAGGCTGCGGGAGCTGGGCTTGTTCAGCCTGAAGAAGAGAAGGCTGAGAGGGGACCTAATATATACTTACAAATATCTGAAGGGTGGATGTCAGGAGGATGGGGCCAAACTCTTTTCAGTGGTGCCCAGTGACAGGACAAGGGGCAATGGGCACAAACTGAGGCACAGGAAGTTCCGTCTGAAGATGAGGAAGAACTTCTT
This sequence comes from Opisthocomus hoazin, assembly GCF_030867145.1. Lineage (NCBI taxonomy): Eukaryota > Metazoa > Chordata > Aves > Opisthocomiformes > Opisthocomidae > Opisthocomus > Opisthocomus hoazin. The sequence continues at coordinate 102,976,833 of NC_134415.1, read as the reverse complement.
CCCTCTGAGGGTGACAGAGCACTGGAACAGGCTGCCCAGGGAGGTTGTGGAGTCTCCTTCTGTGAAGATATTCAAGACCCGCCTGGACAAGGTCTTCTACAGCCTGCTGTAGGTGACCCTGCTTCGGCAGGAGGGTTGGACTAGATGACCCACAGAGGTCCCTTCCAACCCCTACCATTCTGTGATTCTGTGATTCTGTGATTCTATCTCCTGAACCACAGCACTTACCCCGCAATATTCATGCCGGTACAACAGCACCTTGCTGTTGACTGCATCCTTGGCACAAAGAGAAGTCGTTAGCTGTTGCTGTACTAGAGATTGTGATGAAGGTGCTGACTTGCTACTACCAGCAGTTTTAATGAAAGCAGTTTTCTCACCTTTTGCACCTCAGTTTTGAAATAATTACTCAACATCTTAATCTTCTTTGTTTTCTAGGCTTTTTGTAGGAGTGACTGTAATGAGTAGTCCCTGCACACCCACTCCTTTATTCCTCCAGCTGTTTATTTTTTAATATGTGTCAAATACTTCTTCTGCGCATTTTTCCAAAATAGTTAATGCTTTGAAACTGGAAAAACAGGCAAAGAGCTGTGAGTCAGCCTGGCAATTGCTTTAGCCATGTATTATGTACTTTAATGTGTATCAGGGCTGAACAGAAGTGGAAAGGGAGACTGAAATTATTCCCAAAGCCCATGTACATTCTTGAACATGAAAAATAGATTGCTTAACCTTTTAGAAGAGCCTTGTGTGCTGCAGTGGCTTGCCTCAGACCGCAGCTGCAGATGAAGGAGCCCTGCTAGGTTTGTAATGGCTGCACAAGAAGGCCTCCAACGATTCAGTCTTATCCTCCTCTGTGATATTCCCAAATCTCTCTGGGCCCTCCTTGTGGCTGATGTCCTAGTGACCTGCTAGTTCATCTTCAGCCCTCCATGTAAGGACAAGAAAGTCAGGGTTGAGGAGTCTAAGGAGGATTTGCTGTGCAGCTGAATGGGAACGATCTGAAGCCAAACCTCCTGCAAATGGATCTTGACGGCACTGCATACAATTGCTCTGTTATTGACACAGAATAGGAAAAAATCTACACTTAATGCATCAAATAAAACACAATGAAAATAGCTGTCTTCTTCCCTCACACTTTCTTTCTTATTCCTATTGCAATCTAACATGGAGTGCCCACTGCAGACATAATTACAGCAGAAGCACTGTTTAACCTAGTCAGGGGTTTGTGTATGCAAACATCGCAGCGTGTGATGCTGGGTGATCCATTGTAAGGCAGATAGTTCTGTCACTGGTTAAACCTTTATGCTGTCACATTGTATTTCCCTGCTTTGCATGATAATGGTCTTCTAACGTTGTTAGGTGGCTGCAACGCCCAGTCTGATAATTGCGTAGTTTGAGACACTTGCTATGCTGTACTCTGCTGCAAGAAAGTAACTTTAATTTGGTAAGATTCTTGCAAAGGCTTACTCTGTGCAATGATCTAACCAGACATATGAGGGACATGCCCTCCACTTGCTCTCCCAATGAATCAATATTGGCTGAAAGAAGAATCAGAGGGTTTTCTGTAGATCTCCAGAGAAAGTCACAACAGACCTCCTCTTGAAATTCATACAACAGGTACAGAATAAACGTCAGTAAGAGAGTTCAAAGAAACCCAAAATGTCCCTGTAGTGAGACTGATGACTCAGCTATGGGGAAAAAGAAGGTGATGACTCTGTAAATAGATGGGATGAATTATAATGAAGGCAGGAACACAGGATCTAGAAGTACTGGCAGATTAATAGGTGCAATTATCATAATTCTGTGGGAATCATTTGAGTAATGACAGTATCTGTCAGGTAAGTGCAGAGGATCATTCCTAAGTCATTGACAGGGATCCAAGTACCCTGTAAAGAAGTGTCCAAAAAGGAGGAAAATGGGTCAGATCAAAGAGAAGTTTCAGTACAATTACACTCAATTAAGTTTACAGTTATGTGTTTTAGTTTTATAAGATTAGGCCACTAAAGACACGGGAATGGCCAAAACAGGTGGCAATGCTCTGGCTGTGCACTTTGCTCTTAGGTCTGTGAGCCTTTCAGCTACCTTTCTAATAAGAGCAGAGTGTAACGCACTGGTGTTGCTGTTTCAGAATGATTTCTCAAACATGGACAGGTGGTGTTTAAGGAAGCTAATGAGAGGACCGACTTGGCAGCAAATGGCAGTCAGAAGACATATCACAGGTGTCCTGTCGCATAGGGACTGAGAGTGGGACAGACATGTCCAATTACTGCCCAATATTGTGGCTGTAGGAATACCTAGTCACCAGCCACATGCTCTAAGCAATGATCATGTACACCCTTCATCTGTTTAAGTAGGTGCTTTTGGATGGAGAATGCTGAGCTTTATATTGTAAATCCATCTTCCTTCAGTTGCTGGTGCTGGCACATTTTGTTATTTGCTGTGGTTGACTCAGTTAAAACAGGACAGGCTTTGATATACTGCCTCAGTTGTTGTTTTCTTCTTTTCCTGATAATACCTGCTGCATTTTGTAGTACTCTGTTAAAAAAGAAGGCTGCTTGCTGATGGTAAGAACCAATCAGAAGAGAAACACGACACACACAGAAAATGGATATTGTTTATGGATTTGATAATGTTGTCTCAAATATCTGCCCAAAAAGTTTCCTTTTGATTCTTGTCAGAATCACAGTCACATCAAATGGCTTTTAAGTTCCACCTCGGGTGAAATATTCACTCCATGGACTTTGTCAAAACTTTTAAACAGGGGTAGGAAAAACAGAATTTAGGATTCACCAGAGTAGGATCAGTAAATCCCAAAGGAGCCAGTGCCTCCTTGAATCCAATGCCTTTTCAGCCACTGTTTTCCAGGCTTTGCTTTCTGCTTTATAATTTGGTAATTTCCTCTGCACAGTTCTGTTTGTGCTCCACTGAGCCTACGCCATGGGAATGAACTGGCTTTGCTTTCTGTGATGGCTGGCTGAAGTTTCCTTGGAAAGCGTGGCTGGGAGGCACAGACATCAGCACAGCCCACGGTCACAGCATCCCCGCAAAGTGCACATTGCTGTTCTCACAGGCAGGGAAACCAAAGCAGAGGAGTGAAGGGATTTGCCTAAGGCCACAAAATGAGTCAGTTGCTTGTGTCGGATTAGTTATGGCTCAAGACTTCCCTGCTGCCAACCCTGCGCTCGCTCCAGCAGACCTCTCCTTTTCCAGTGCCACAGGGAGACACAGGATGATTTTTGCCCTCCTAGTTTAGAGGATGTGCAGGTGGTCTTTCTCAGGACAAAAACCAACCTAGCTGCAAATTGTTTTGAGAGCCTCTGCTCTGCTAACGCAAGGTGGCAGCTCTGGAGGGCTTGGTTTCTCCTTGCATGATTCTGGGCACCTTGAACTTCATGTCATTGCACAGAGGTTTTAACACCTTAATAACTTTTTTCTGATAAAACTATGTGAGTTGACAAAAATGTGCTAAGTCATGGAAGTCTGGATTTCTTTCCATATTCTTTATTCAGACACAAAAAGTAGAAGTATGTGTGTCTTGATACGCAAACTAATTGCTAGGGTAAAAATAGACCTGCCCATCATACAACATGGGCTACTTAATCACATCATGAAACTTGACTGAAGAGGACTGACACAGAGCAGGGACATCATCCTATAGATGCTTCCTCCTGGACTTGTGCCCACTTCTCGGTCTTTGATGGGCTGACAAAGAGTGGTAAATAGTACAGCCATCAGCAAGTGTTTGGAGCACCATGCTCCTGAGCTCTTCTCCACCAGGACAGTTGCATCTTTGCTCTGGCAGCTGAGGAGGGTTGCAGGAAAGGGTATATTTAAGCACTTGAACATGGGAGCACTGCTATTCTTAGACAAAAATAACAGTGAATGTGATGTGTACCTGTTTTGACAAAAAAACCAATAACTAGAGTGTGAGCAGAGCTGCCTGTGACATGCACTGGAACGTGTATCTACGTAGAACGTGTTTCAGGAATAAAAGGGTAGCAGGGAGAAGCCATAGAGGCAGGAGAGAATATCTGGAAGGCAGAGATGCATGACAAGCAGAGGAAGGAAAGGATTTGCTCCTGCAAGGTGCTGAGCACCCTTAATGCCCACTGAGTTCAGAGAAAGAAGGAAAAATCCTGCAGTCATATCTATGTGAAGTTTTTGAAGAGTCTTTAGCACTCCTGAAATTTCCTCTGTAGAGTTGCTGCCATTTCACTGCAAGCAGCCTAATGCCAGCAGAGCCACTGCACATTTTTTTCATCTGATCCTTGCAATGCTAAATTGTTGTGTCTTTCTGATCATGTGTTCTGACAAAGCTCATCCAGCAGTGTACAGCAAAAAAGGTGACTTTTGCTGCTGTCATTTTTATTGCCTCAGTGAATAATATGAGCGAGAATTTTCCATCCCTGAAACTCTGTTTCTGGCTGGCCCACATAGTAATGTCAGCTCTATAATGTTTTGTTCCCTAGGAATGACATTATTAAAATACTCAGCGGCTTAAGGAGGATTCTCTCCTTAGTAAGGATGCTCTGATGAAACACCTTTCTTTATAAGTGCTCATCTTCAGGTCCATACAAATATTTATTATTGTTTGTACACAGGAAAACCACATCTACTCAGCCTGCATGATAATTTTGTATCCAGGATATAAAAGATGAAGTGTTCACCTATGTTCATACAGAATGTAATCTGCTTTCCTTCAGGCTCTTCCTCACTTCTGTTTCAGTCCGTGGGATGTGGTCAGGGAGGGTGGGATCAAGCCCAACCGTAGCCAGGGGAGTGGCACTGCCACATGCAGAAATTTCATTTACGTTGTTCCTAGCTGGAATGCTGTGTGTTTCTCCACACTTGCAGACGAGTGGTTACCCTGAAATTGCCTTGCTTCTTGTGGCTTTTTTCGTAGCAGTGAGACGTATCAGTGCTCTGCATGAAAAGCAGCACTCCATCACACCTGTATGGAGTTGTGACACTATCGGGATAGTTTTTTATTTGTCAAGCAGTTAGTGCATTGCATGGAGGCAAAGATATGTCATTTCTGGCAGACGTAATCTTGCTCTGCAGTCCTGTTTCCTGCAGAAACAAAAAAGTCTTCATCTCTATTACTGCACTGCTGCAAAACATAGGAGAAAAACACAAACCAACCAAACAGATGAAAATTCCATGTGCACAGTGATTAAAAAGTGAATAATGCAGATGTTTTCCTTTTTCAGCTGCACAACAATCTAAGTTATTTATTCAAAAGAGGGTTGAAAGGCTGTTTCTCCTAGCCTCCCTCGATGAGCACAGGCTCCTGATTTTGTGTAGCTGGACTGGAACATATTGTTGGCTGCCACGGCTCTGACACAGTGCAAGCTGTTAATCACAGCCACTTCCATGGGGCAGGTTCTCTGTGATCTGGAGACATGACTTCTTCAGCAGATCTGCTGCCATTAAAATATGAGATCAGCTGACACAAATCCTTTTGAATAAAATGTCTTCTACTGCGTGAACCTGCAGTGCATCACACAGAAGTGCAAATGTATATATACATTTTTTTTATAACTGCATATATTTTCAAATATACAAAAACATAAAAATAATTCTCCATATATAAAACTTTCATACAGCATGAAATGCAGTTTTTAGAAATCATGTAATTATGATGCTGTTATTTTGAAAGGAGGCATACAATCCTTAGAACTTTACTGTAAAAAATTAATGATGACTTCAATATTATATCAATTAGATATCTCTTCCCTTAGATATTGTTATCTCTGTGTTGTATATGAGACATTTTAAAAAAATGGTGCTAATTTGTTGTAGGCTGATTCAGTTCACATGTGAAGCACCGTTGCAGCACAAAGCAACAGTGGTATTTATTCTTTATTTATTCTATTTATTCAAATGCTGCCTGCATTTGACCCTCAACATTAACTTCATATTGAGACTTGGCAATGGAAGTGGTTCATAGCATCACATTTTAGAAAGCCATGGTCACTTTGGGGCTAGAAGGTGGTCTGTGCCCAAATCCTGATTTCAAAATTTTACAAAAAAAAAAGAAATTATGAAGAAACTTTGTTTTAAATAAAGCATAAAAACCACACAGTGGGATCCCTAGAAATTCCTACCCTGGTTGTCCAAGGGATGGCAAGAATATCCCACCCTTGTAGGGGAGGTAGTATTTCACTGTACAGAGGAGGGACAGGAGAAAACATGTCAGGAATGACTGAAAAGGGTGAAATGGTCTGAACTTGATGAGATTGCATGGCTTGGAGAAAGGAGGAGATCAGACAGATTTTCAGAATGTCTTCTGTGGTTCTGCAAAATAAACCTCCCTTGATTTTGGGTAGGAGTGGATAGGACACATATATCAACATAAAGAGGCATAGTAAGTTTCTGTTCCCAGGAGAAACATACATGAGAGTTAAAAACCACTGAAAGAATGATCATTCCTTTGGAGAAGAGATGAATGGAGGGGGATGTAATATGAAACAAGGGTGCCTTACACAGATTGCATTATAGAAATATTAGCCAGTTATTGATTCATAAAGTTGAAACAGTGCAAGCAAGCCTTAAGGGCAATCCTAATGCTTCCTTCCTGGCTCTGCTGAGTAAACTCTAAGGTTCTACCATACTAGGGTGGACAGGAGTGGCCTGCGTGTTTGCTTGTGTATGTGGTTCCTAATTGACATAAATCTATAGTATGCTGCATGAGTATCTCACGCTTTTGGTCATTCAGAAGCATCGTGAAGCACTGAACGGATTGTATCACGTGGAGGCAAATGTCACTGCTGTCTTGGCAGCTGTAATTTTCCTGAACAATTTTCTTTTATGGTAAAATGGAAAGGTACATATTTTGGTTTTGATTAGAGCACTGATTTGCAACTTATAATTTGATGGTCAATTGCCTATGTCTAACAGATTCTGAAAAAGACAATGACAAAACCAAAGCTGGAATAGGCTTAAATTTGCTCTACAAGGATCTCCACATTTCTCTGAAAAGTTTTTAGAGCTTTACAGGATGAAAACTGACTTAGAATGATGTGGGAGACGCCAGACAATGTGTCTAATTTTCCCCTGACATTAGTAGAAGGAGTCTAAATGAGGTCAGCAGATCGGCACACTCATTTTGTGAAGAAGGGTGATTTTATTTTGCAGTGATGTGCCAAGAAGAATTGAAACAGAAACAGTGTAAGAACACCTGCAAAGCTTCCTAGATTCATTGTTCTGTATGGTATGGATACATAACTTGAAAAAAAATGTATCTTGGATTTCTGTTATTTTCGGTTACTGTTGGCTTACACCTAGAATCATGGAAAGAACAGAATAATTAGCAAAAATACTAAAATGTTATTTTTCAGATCTCCTGGTAGATATGATCAATGATCTATGATTCTATGATCAAACTGAAAGGGAAGATGCAGGTCATTTACTTCACTTTACCCAAGTCTATCTGATAATTTCTGCTGTTGTTTCTTTTTGAGTTACCCTACTTTGCAGCTACAGCACAAAAATACAGGAACATTCAACTTTGCCACTATTTACTTTGATTTAATTCTTTATAGTGAAGAAAATCTTTTATTAGAAAAGCATAAAATTGTGGACAGTCATATTGCTCCTCTGTTCTAGCCATTGGACAGATCCATATCAAAGTGCAGCTAGGTGTCCTCTCACATAATTAGAAGAGTCAGAAACTTCTGATCTTGTGCTGCCTTTTAAATCTGTCCTCTGGGGTTTATTTTCTGTCACAGTGAATGTAATGCCGATGGTGGTTTAGTTAATTCTAATCCAGGTGATCTTAAATCTAGCTGGATTAGTTTAACTCATGAGTGAAGGCAGCTGAATTGAATCTGGATGACTTTGTCCTAAAAAGGACTAATAATGCTGTCACGGGTTGCTTTGGCACATCCATCTACGGGGACAGGCACCTAGCAATGCCGTAAACTGCTCACGCTGGAGTCACCAGAGGCTGCTTGATTAGAGACTTATTAATGACAGTGCATTTGTAAGCACAGCTTCCTGTGATTCTGCATCAAAGCAGTTTACAGACACTTCGTCTGTCTCTATACTAGTAAATTAGGTGTGTTTCAGGCTGTTATCTGGCACGGAGACTGATTGACTTGAAAAAACCTCCTAATAATGCACTATTAAAATCTTTCCTTTGATACGCAGCATGCCCAGTGAGCATTGTTTTTTGCCTGTAATAATTCTTGATTAAGCCCAGAAATTGTCTGGGAGCAAATGCTAGGTCTGTGGCAGTTCCAACAACTCCCCACAGAGATAACTGAGTGCCTGGGTGTATTTGCTGGGACTGTTCCATTAACTAGCATAAACATAATGTAAAGGGTTACATATAGTGTAAAGGGTTACACAACTCTTCTTCAAGATGTCTGTTTTACAGAGGAGTCATCAAACTGTGAAACCACCACTACAAAAAAAAAGTGCCAAATCTGAGTATAGGACTCAGGTCCTGGCCTTAGCACTGAGTTTGGTTGAAGTGCTTTGCTTGCAGCAGTCCTAGGCTGCTTGTTTGTGTACCCTGTTCATGGTTTATAAAGAGTTTGCCTGGTCTGGCTGGAATTTAGCTGGGAATATGTGTGAAGGCATTTTTCTGTCATCCACACAGGCTTCCCTGCCATACACAAATTATTTCCTTCTATGTGATGTTGCAAGTCTTAGATCTAAAAAAATTTTATTCTTTTCACATAAAATATCTTTCTAGCACTGTAGCTCCTTTCCAGAGTCTCTTGTGATGTTTGGGATCAGACATAACTACTATCAAAGTTCTACTCATTTTCTATTCTTTTCCTGATATTTTTGTCAGGATTCAATAAAACTTCTACTGTGTCAGTTTTGACATTAAAAAGGTAAAGGAGTGAGGGAATTAATCCTTCTTTAAAGCCAAATAGAATTGTAAATCCCATAACTAGAGAAATTACTATTCTTGTATTTATGATTTGTTTTCACTTTTGAAGTGTTTGAGGTGTGCATGCATCACACTGCTCCAGTAGATCATTTTTTTATTCGGACTCATCAAATATTTGTTTTCCTCTCTGGGTGATGCTGGGTACTTGGAGTGTCATAAGACAGAAACCATCAATCATGGATGGTTTCAGAAGCTGATTTCACATGGAGCTCCTGCCCGTCAGGAGTCACAGCCTGCCTCAGGGAGAGATGTCCTCTGGTGTGACTCCTGGCTGTCGGTTGTTGTGTGCTGCTGTAATCAGCACACAGACAGCAGGTCGGTGTGTTTGTGTGGAGGAGACACCCTTGAACTATGTGAGCTGCCTTGAAACCTGCTGTTGACTTCATCTTCAGCCAGGCTCCCTAAGCCTTGCTCCTCTCCCAGCTTCAAAACCCATTTTATTTTAGCTGTGATTCCTGATCTGCCTAGAAACACTTGCTCCTGCCTGTTCACCCGTTCCATGGGACCTTTGCTTAATGTAAACAAACCTTGATTTCTTGAACTTTGGCCAGGCCTTTGATGATTCCCTTGCCTTGACCTGCCGTGTTCTGTGGCTCCCAGGCTGCTGAAGGAGGTTTGGGCTCCTGGCCACAGTGTCTGCCTGCAGGTGGGTAAATCGGCTGGAAAGGGAGACCGTAGATGGTCCCCTGTAGCATGATGACCTGTCCTGTATAGGGTCCTCTTCTGTTCTGCTGCATAGGTAGGATGGGTTTGCTAAATCCATTATGTTTTGATTTTTTGCCATGTAGGATGGTGTGGGGAGAGCCAAACTGGCAGATGAGGGTGTTGGATGGGCTGAAACTGGCATGTGAGAAGCAGGTTTTGTGAATCCATCCATCTGTGTCAAAATTTCCTGGTAGGAAGAAATGTGCCCTTCCATAGCTATGAGCAAATTATTTTTCTGACTCCAGGGTCAGGAGTCTGCTTTCCAGTGACACACTGTTTCTGCTACTACTCTGGCTGTGCCTGGCACTGTGGTGTATGAACAGCATGCAAATTTCACATCATGAAAATCTGACACCAGGCCAACATTGAATCTTATCTGGTCTGGACACAATACAAAGACAACTACTTTGGGAGGCTTGAGGATTTCATCTGTTGTTGACAACAGAGAGATTTCTCAGGATGCTTTACATTTAAACAAAAATCAGAAATGAAAATTCAAGCTATAATCTGCTTTATGCTCAGATTTTTAATTGTAATTTATGTACCATTTGCTTAATTTTGTTAGTATTTTTCAAAAAGACTATGAATTCCCTTCTTTTATAGGAGGTCTTGGCATTTAGTGAGGCATTTGATGAGCAGATCCCACCGCTGGTGAAAATTTGCCTGAATGTAGGAGTCTTTTCATATAGTTCAGGGCTTGTTAGTGTTTGGTGTCAATTGGCAGCTGTGGACAGGATACAATCCAGTCTGAAATTACTGGGATTTTCCCTTGATGGTTTTCTTTTTCTGGGAGTTACTGTAATGTCAAATATCAAAAGTGAGCAGAACAAGACTTCTTCCTCTGTGCTCCCCAATTCTCTCCAGAGAAGGTCTCACTGCTTCTTTGAAGTACACTGTAAAAGTTACAAAATCAGGATACAGAATACCAGGTTACCTATACAGCTTCTGGTCTCCTTCTGTACGGAGAGATATGATCTTTAATTACATAACCATGGATTAATGCTTAAGGGAGTAGAGTGCTGTTTTTGAAAACTGGGTTTTATTCCTGCCTCTACTAGAAAGCTGCCGCGTGGCACTGTGTAAGTCTGTTAAATCATTAGGCCATGAATGTGTTCCCAGTGTGTTACACTGAGGGACTGATCTGCTAAAGTGGATAATGCTTAACATCTCCAGCTATGCCTGCTGGAATCATGATTGGAGCTTGCACAACATACGAAGGATCACGCTCCTATACGGCTGAACCTGGGAAACAGCAATTAATGAATGGTTTTAACAATTTTAACTTGAATATCTGTGCCTCAGGTTCCCCACTATTCAGTGAAAAAAGAAAAAAGAATAGTATCTATCTCACAACAACTGTATTGTGGAGAGATATTAATTAATGCTTTTAAAGCGCTCAGATGCAGTGCACCTCAAAGGAAAAACCCAGGAGAAAATAAATAATTTTGTGATCTGTATAAATCTTTTGTAAATATGTCTAATAAAAAAGAAGAAGAAAAAAATCTGAATCAAAAGCTGAACAGGATGGTAAAACAAAATACTGAATAACAGCTCCTGTACTGAATGAAGCTGTGATCCCATGGAGAAAATGCGAAGTGCTAATGTAATTAAGGATTAGAAGAGATGATCAAAGAGGAGCATGCCAAAGGTTTTTAGATCTGTGGAAGACTGATATAAACCCCTGTTCTTCATGTTGGGGTGACAGGACAAGAAAAACATACAAAAACGCAGAAAGGAGATCAAGATTGATCTGGAAAACTTCCAGATGAGGAAAATTTTCAAAACACAAGCATGAGGGGTATGCAGAGTCCCATTCTCTGTACTTTGCTAGTTTCATCCTAGTTTGTACCTTGTTTTCTCTCTCTACTTGTCATGTCAAAATTTTTTTTTGTCTTTTTTAAGCTGACCTTGTCATTATTCCACACCTCCTTCTTGCACTTGACATCCATAAAGCACTCGTGATTTAGTCACATCAGTCTGTTGGCTATAGTTCTTTTCTTTCTTCTGTGGTGGGATTGTTTCCATATTTACCCTTAACACAGTTTCTTCAAGCAACTCAGTCTCTTTAACAGGTTTCCACCTGGATTAGCCTTCCAGGAGACTGTAGCTTGAAATTTTCTCAATACAATGAAATCTGTCTTCCTAAATACCACTGTTTTTGTTTGCCTGTTCTCCTTTCTTCTAATAAAGTCACTTCACTCTTGCTTTTTTCCAGATGCCCTTTCCCTTGATATTTGTAATAATTTCCCCCCTGTTGGTTAGAAACTCCTGATGGCTTTCTGTATTATTTGATTTCAAAACAATTGTCAAAAGAATAATAAAAATGTAAATTTTAAAACAAAATTTTCTACCAGTTCCTCTTGGCTTGGGTCTGTATGGAAATCTCCACCATTACAGCACCTGTGGTCATTTCCCCTTTAAATGACACTTTCAATCAAGTCAGTTTTGTTGGTGGACTAGAGAGCTAACATATGCTCCTTGACATCTACCCTGATGACAAGATAACATCTACATTATAAAAGTAGTCCTGTGATACTAATTAACCCACAAAGTCTCTTATTTTGGTTAAATCATATATATCAATGGAATAGACTTGAGTCCAAATTTGTATATCTTTCCATTTTTGGTGCAAATTGTGATTTTCTTTCTCAGTTCAGGTACATTTTGCAATACTTTCATGTTGCCAGGGGTGACCTTTACTCTACCGAAGAAAGAAAAATTATTAACAGTTCTCTGATTTCTTCCAAGTGAAAGAGAACACGAATTAAAAAAAAATATTGAGAGAATGATAATGTGAGTGGCTGGGTGAAAAGCATGAGGGGAGTAAGAATACATGGTGATGATTATATCTTCATCCCACAAAAATATGCAGGAAATCACAGAAACGTATACAATCTTAACCCAAATATGTATAAAGAAAATGGATCAACAGCATCTGCAAAATCCTTCATTTGCACTCAGAGTATGAAGAAATGCTTTGATATTAACAATATGAAATAGGGGCAAACACAAAGTACTGTTCTTCAGAGGGAAGTATCAAACACAAATACTGAAATGTGGAAATAAGTAGACAACAGTACTTCTGACAATGGCAGGGGATTATAATGCAAGATGCATATATATATAAGCCAGACAAACAAAGCTGTTACCAGAAACCTAATCTCATTCTGGAATTATTATCATGAGGAAGAGGTTATGCCAGGTGGGGGAGGTAACTATTTCACTCTACTTGATGCTAGTGAGGTTATCTGGAGAACTGTGTCCAGTGTTGTGTACAGAACATTAGGAAAGATGTAAACAAATTGAAGAGCATCCAGGAAAGAGCACTGGTAATTATAAGAGATTTATGAAGCCCAAGCAACAAAAAAAAAGATTGAAAAAGGGACTGGAGTAATTTTCTGAGATGTTACAGGTTTTTATAAAGATACTTGTGATCAACTATTCCATGTAGTCACTGGGAAAAACAAAAGAAGAAAACAATTGAATTTGAAGGAAAGATGGCTTAAGGTGGATACTAAGAAAACCTTTCTCATTGTTTAAATTGTGGAAGTCCAGAAAAGGCTGCGTTAAGGAGCTGGTGGCATCAGTGATTTTGAAGAACACCCGAAACAAACACTTGGGATGGTCTAGGAATTCTTAAAAATATCCCACTGGGCTTAGGTGCTTGCCAGCCCTCCATTTTTATGATTTTTGACTGTGCCTGTTATCTGTAGTTACAATCTGTAACTTTAAAAGAAGAATATGATATCAAATAACTTGCAAAAAGATACCACTGCATCTAACAGTGAAAGACTGACCTTCTCACGACTGGATGAGCTCTTTAGATCCTCAATATGTTTTTGAGAAAAACAGCTTCAGAACTCTCCAGCTGGTTGATTCCTGTTTTTCATCCCAGGAAGAATAGGTCTGGGAGCAGGTGTTGAAAGCAGGATCACTTCCCCAATGTGTCCTTAAGAATTGGAATTCCTCTCTTCTGCTCTCCGTGTTGTTTCTCAGCCCTTTGCATTTTGCCTCAAATCATACATGAAAAACACCTTTAATTTTATGTAGGCTTTCTTATAGAGATGTGTACAGCTTCTCTATAAGGGAGGGGAGCAACGGTCAGCACCCCCTTGGGCTGTCAGCTGTCAGAGGGGTATCTCTTCTCTTTGCTATTGGGATGTATCCCAGTTCTGGAGCTGAGCAAAAGGAAGGGAAGACACCACTCATTTTCTTTCACAGAATCATAGAATCATAGGTTGCAAAAGACCTCTAAGATCATCAAGTCCAACCATCAACCCAACACCACCATTCCTACTAAACCATGTCCTGAAGTGCCACATCTACATATTTTTTGAACACCTCCAGCGATGGTGACTCAACCACCTCCCTGGGCAGCCTATTCCAATGTCTGACCACTCTTTCAGTACAGAAATTGTTCCTAATATCCAATCTAAACATCCCCTGATGCAACTTTTTCCTCTTGTCCTATCGCCGGTTATTCAGGAGAAGAGATCAACAACCTGCCTTGCTAAAACTTCCTTTCAGGTAGTTGTAGAGAGCAATAAGGTCTCCCCTCAGTCCCCTCTTTTCCAGACTAAACAGCCCCAGCTTCCTCAGCCGCTCCTTGTAAGACTTGTTCTCTAGACCCCGCACCAGCCTCGTTGCCCTTCTCTGGACACCCTGCAGCACCTCAATGTCTTTCTTGTAGTGAGGGGCCCAAAACAGAACACAGTGCTCAAGGTGCAGCCTCACCAGTGCTGAGTACAGGGGCACGATCACCTCCCTACTCCCACTGGCCACACTATTCCTGATACAAGCCAGGATGCCATTGGCCTTCTTGACCACCTGGGCACACTGCTGGCTCATGGTCAGCCAGCTGTCGACCAACACCCAAGGTCCTTTTCTGCCAGGCATCTTTCAAGCCATGCCTCCCCAAGCCTGTAGCGTTGCATGGGGTTGTTTCTTTCATTGTTTCCACATTTTTAATAACCATTCTGCAGCACAATGGGGCATAAACTTACTGCGTGCTTAATAGATCAAGTCACATCTGGGCTTGGATTCTGGAATATTCACTTTGGAAGAAATTCACCCAAAAGGAGACAGACTTCGGTTCAGTTGAATAACCAGCTCAGCCACAAGGTCAGGATTTCTAAGCAGTAAAAGAAGTGGGCATCGGTGAGCAAGATTGTAGTCAGGAAACTTCAGGGTTTTATGGCATTTCAGGCATACAAAAGCTACTTTGGATGACACCCTTACTGATTTTTATTCTTTTCTGTACTTTGCAGCAGCTAAGACAGCATCTCCTCTGCCATCTTATATGGAGTGCCTGCTCATGTCTGTGAGCTAAGGGCTGTTCGTATTTTCCCTTTTCTCACATTTATTTTGTAGCATGCACATACTTGCATTTCTAGAATATAGTACTCATGTCACCTTGTGTCAAGCTGCATAAATAAATTGTCCAGACAAGATAAGGTGGCAGCTACCAGCAGCCATTTTGTACTAAACTATAAAACACTCAGTTTACAGCCTTAAATGACCTGTCTTAAAGGTATTGAAAGCACTCTCAACTTTGCTTGAATTTTTAAGATTAGCGAGTGTTTCGTAAGTATCACTTGTATGTGGCATGAAATAATTATTTTAATCTTAGAATGACTGAAACTATTGTTTTGTCTCCCCTTACTGTAAAATTCCTGGGTTTGATTGTGCTGAAGGAACGCTCGCTATTGTTGTAGTTGAGTCTGTAAGTGTTACTATGTTTTTTTTAATTGACAAGAAAACCCTTTAATAGTATAAAGAGCTGTCTTCTGTTTCAAACTGAACAAGAGAATTCAATCTTAGATGACAAGTGGGGGAAATGAGATATCTGTGACCCAGTGACCTTAATCCCTGAAAGCGTACTTTAGATCTTTCGACATTTAGAAAATGTATACCTACAGTGCATCCTAAATAAAATGAATGGGAAGTCTAAAAATGTAATACTAAGAAGCAGTAAAAGTTTTGTGGGTTTGAAGAACAGCTTTCAGTTTAAATCAAAAGAATAGTTACAGTAGAAGAAAGGGAAACTGGAAATGCCTTGGAAAAATAAGTAAAACTAATAAAATAGATTGGACTTGTTTAACTATTTGAATAGTGTATAAAGACCTAAAAATTGCAAGGAAACAATTATTGACAGATAAAAAACCTCCAGAACGGTGAGACCCTGAGGTACTAGCAGTAGAGCTTGGTCCTTCATTCAGTATAACTGGTTCTGGAAACATGTTATATGCAGAAAGAACCAGTGGTTTCTAACTGTGAAATAGTTCTGTGATATATTCTTACAAGATTAGAGGGACTGTGGTACAGCACTTTATCAAATTAATACAATGACTATTGTTTCAGTTAATGTATTGCATTATTTGCTTCACTCTCTAACAATTCTTTCTCTCTGAAGGAAAGCTAAGCAGTATATTACATCAATTACAACGTGGCACACACTGTAGTCTGGTGTATGTGATTTGTTTATCTCCTTGTTTTTCAATACTTAACCTTATGGCTCAAGAATTATTATGTGCCCAATTAACTTTGGTTTATATGCTCTGTGTGTTTTAAGTCTGCGGCGTTGTTTCTCTAGAAAAACTACTTTTCTACAAAACTGTGATCATTTCAGCCAGCACAGGCCACACTGAGATCTGGAAGTTTAATACCTTATCATGAGTCAAAAGAGAACAGATGTAGCTACTGAACATCAGGTCGAGAGGGGACAGATTTGGTTACAGAAGACAGTCGTACCTTAGCTTCTGCAAGACTGTACCAGATACTTGAATGTTATTCAGGGACCTTTAAAAGACTAAAATAATCTACATTACTTTGGCCTAGAACCTTTAATAATTGGAACTACATGTTAAAGTCTCTCAAGAAATTCATAAACCTTAGTGATTCTAATTTCTTTTGACCCAGGAACTGTTGAGAAACCAGACTACAGAAAATTGCCCTGTGTAGAAAGCTATTTATTTTTCCATTTTCTTTTTTGCCATGGATGAAATTTATTGCTAAGATCAAAACACTTTAAAAAGAATGTCTCCTAGGAACCTGTAAATGCAACTTCTGGATTTTTCAGTTTATGCTGTTTCAACGTGGTATTGTGAAATTGTCATTACCTCGCTATTACGCAGACTTTAGTGAGATGGTCATTACTTGAAATATAAATGTAACTTTAAAAACGTACATTGACTTTGAAAGCTGCAGTTCATTATACTGTTTGAATTTACGTATTTGTTTAGATTTCTGGAACACTAAAAAGACATTTTCTGCATATGCACCCAGAACTTTTGACATAATGTAAAACTTCTAAGAACAGCACTGAAAGACACTCCTGCTGAAAAATCATTCCTTTGAACATTTTTAATCTTCTCTATCCTACTGTGTACAAAGTTCTGGAAAAAATAGGGTTGTGTAATGTAATCTACAGTCATCAGAGCTAGGCTGTTTCAAGCAAAGATGAAAGTATGAATTTCAAAGACGTGAAGCCCCCACCAAGAAGGGGCTGCAGCATCCTCCTTTAGTTTCAGTCTATAAAGCTCCAGCCTGAATCCCCCTACTAATTCTAAGTGAGCAAAGGCGGCCTCAGAGAATAGAGGGTTTCCTTAAGTAAGCCTACAGCTGGCAATTAATTTGAGTACCAAACTTAACCTAGCCAATTGCAAAGCCCTATCTCTAGGCTATTCCACTACCACTGTTTCTGCGCTTGGCTAGGTGCAATTAGAAGAATGACTCTGTGTAGAACGATGTTTTAGGATTTTTTCCCAATAATTGCAAGACAATATATATCTCCTGTTGAGGGGAACGGTGGAAATGTAAAGACTGTCAGTACTCGAGTGAGTAGCCTTCTGCCTTGGAATGGACCCATTCCACTCAGAGTTAAAACGAAAGTTGACTGCTGCTCTGTAACAAAATATCCAGCCAGATTTTTCCCCTGTGTGAAATATAAGGGTACTTAGACCAAAAGAGTCAAGATTATATGTAATGAAACTCTTAGCTAAGGATATGATAATGCTTTTAATGCAGCAAAGAGTAAGCACATTCAATGGCCTAATAATTTGTCATCCCAAGAGAATGTGTGTGAAAACTCATGGAATTGTGATAATGGATTCTGAAGCTGATGTATGAATCTCTTCCAAAATGTATAACCTCCTCCCCCGTCATGCAAAGAAACTAGTGATTATTACATGTTCATGAAACTGATGTGAGCCTTGCCAATAAAGTGCTTCTTTAATTTGGTTAATGGCTAAATCTTTGCTTATACACGTAGTGATCAGTTGTTTTTTCAATATATTGGAGAATTCTGTCTGAAGCTACTGTTCAAGGTAACAGCAAAAATAGTTGTTTAATAGAAACCACTTTTAACCAAGGACTGAGAAATACGGTGCAAAGAACAGCGGGACATCCTCCAGTGGCTTTCCTATAAGGATGGTATTTCATACTGTTTTTGGCTGGAAGGTGCCAATGGTCACTATCAAATAGCTCTTTGCTCTCAAACTATGAGCCATCTTATTAAAAGTAATGAATACAGTAAGGACTCCTCTTGAATTTAATGAAGGTGACTGATCTCCTTTTTGCAGTAAAAACGTTGTACATGGTGGGGATTATGGCCTAGTTTATTGAATTCCATCGTGACTTCTGAGCAGAGCTCTTGCATGGGCAAAAGGGCTCCTGTGTATAGCAGATGTACAGTTCAGAAGTTCAGGAGTTCAAAATGTGACTTTGAACGAAAGGAGGTAGAAATTTGTAGGCAACAAACTCAATGTGGAGATAAACATCACGGTTTCTGTAAGGAAACAGCCTGTTCACAATGTATTTTTCCAGTGTAAAGGTTTTTTGGGGGGTTGAGTGACAGAGTGTGAAATGAATGGGATTACATCGAAGCAATTCCTGAGTTAAACAGTGAAGTCCTCTTCTTAAATGCAAATGGATTTTCAAGGTCAGGAGTGTTGATAAATAGCATTGACCAAAGAGACACTTATCTAAATCAACTTCTTTTTTCTGATCGTGGGAGAGATTAGGTTTTTGGAGCCCTGCAAGACAAGAGTAAAATTGCTGATGAGCATCCGTCCTGGGTTCAGCTGGGATAGGATTAATTTTCACAAGAAGCTGGTTGGGCTGACCTAAGCCAGCCAATCAAATGGGATATTCTATACCATGTGAGGTCATGCTCAGTATTTAAGTGGGGAGCCGGCTGAAGAAACGGGATTTTGCTACTCGATAGCAAGCTGAGGATCGGGCAGTGAGAACACTGCATGCTATATATTCTTTTAACCAGTATTATTGTGATTATTTTCTTCTGTCTTTGCTGTTCTGTTAAACAGTTTTACCACATCCCACGAGTTTTGCCTTTTCCTTCTGATTCTCTTCCCCATCCCAATGGAGAGCGGGAAGGAGTGAGAGAGCGACTGCGTGGTTCTTTGTTGCCAACTGAGGCTAAACCATAACATCTTTCTGCTGTCCCATGTTGAAATGTTGTGTGCTGGGCAATGAAAACTGAGGACATGTCTCCTGGAGAGGAAGCCTTGGAAGAGGAAGACAGTTTTTCCACACTCTAGACCTTTCTAGGTTGCATCATAATGTCCTACAACTGATCTGCATCTACAATTGGAAAGAAGCAATATACATAGCTTGGGCACTCACAAACAACTTTTCTCAATGAGGCAACAATGAACACTCATGGTCTCTGCTTTTTAGGGACAAGTCATTGGAGAAGTGATGTTGGTCTCAGCCTTATTGTAACCAAGTTGCAACTGGGCAACAAGAACATATGGTCACTGCAGAAGCACACCTGTGAATGTCCCAAATCCATGGAGAACTCAGACTCATACAATTTCCCTAGAAGACAAAGGTCCACAGGCCTAAAACAAATGATGAGACAAAATTACAGCTAGACTATGAGTCTACAACTTATCATATTGGGTCTTCAGCAAGAATTATTGTTGCAGCGTTCAGGACAATTCATACTACCTCATTCCAGTTTAAGCCTTGAACACTTTTTTAGCAAGGACAAGCTACCAGGCTTTCTAGGTGGACAATTCCCTTTAGGTAATGAAACATAGCAATGAGCCATATCTTTGAAAAGGAAAAAAACGTGTGGCACTGAGAAAATAAAGTTTTTGTGATATATGCTGAATTTTGAAAATTGTTTGCAGAATGCTTTATATTCTAACTGAATTCATAGGATGAAATTTTCTTATTCTAAACAAATAGGCACTCTTGAATTTTAGGTATTAACAATTATTAAAAACCATTAGTAGTAAACTGAATTAAAACAAACAAGTGTGAAGAAAGGGTAAGTAGGGGGTGTTAGATAGCAGTCATCCTACGTGGCAAAGTTGGCGTACTGTTCCTTAAGGACTGATTATTCCTATAAAGATTTTCACAGTAGCAGAACACACATATTGAGAGTTACAGATTTATTTGAAACTCAGCTCAGCTGGTGGAACTTTCTTTTCCCAAAATGACTTTTTTTTAATGAAAACTGTCTATGGGGTTTCCTTGTCCAAGATTACTAGAGTGACAAGACAGGTCTCTGAGCATAAAAACACTTCTGTAGTAACCCAATAGAACAGAAGCTTACATGTTCAGCACTGGATTTCTATGGAAGACTGACACCGTGGGAATGGTTTTCCATATTCACATGATACTACAGGCTGCTGCAACAGCGGCAAACAAGCTAAACCATGCATGCTTGACCTGTTGTCAAGTCCTCAGTCCTTAGCGTTGCAGAGGGGAGAAAAGGTCTTACCAAGAGTGTTTCTTAAAGTCTGCGGGAATGCAGTTATGTAACAAAAATCTATCAGTAACTATGCCCACAAAGTGTCATAGCATAATTTTTTCTTTTTTCCTCATGTTGAAGAGGAGGACAAAGTGAAAAAAACACCCAGAGAGTCACAGATTTTCTCCTGAAGTTGGTCTCTAGTGAAATCTTTACTATGTAACCCAGAGCATACCTTCTTAGTTCCCTGTTGATGGCTACTGTGCAGCGAGTTACTTTGATATTTTGTGCCACTTTCAGAGAGAACGTTACTGAGTCTGTTATCTTTGGTTGAAAGAGTAAGCATATCACTTGTGCAACAGTGGAGAAAAGAGTAGAAAAACAAACTCATTGCCAATGACTCTATTTACCTGGCCCCCCATCTTGAGTTTTCAGCTTCCCATTCTTGCTCTCTGCTAACAAATTCCTTTTTCCTTCTGTCTGGTCTTGTCTGAGCATTACTTCTTAGTGCCACTAATTTTAATTGCCCTAATTACATTAACTGTGCTAGGAGTTGTCTGGCATTTGCAGAATGTGGATAATTGTGTCCTACTACCAAGAGTAGCTTAAAAAAATTGGAGCTGTGGAAGCTTCTTTTTCTCTTCCCCTTTTGTTTTCCTCTTTCCGTTGTAAACTTCATAAACTAAGTATGTCCATCCCTAGAGGGAACATTTCTCAAAAAATGAAATATAGATAATTCATCAAATTGAAATAGAATAGCATAATAAAAGTGAGGGAAGAATATACTGTAATAGAATGCAGGAAAGGCAGTGACATGGTGACATTATTCATATAGACAGACACTACTGAGATGGAAGTTTAAAAAGCTGTCTCTTGCCATAGGCATGTTTTAGTTTGCTGTTCAGTACAGTTTTCCAGTGTTTTTGTTGTTGTGCTGAAGAACAATAACAAAAATAGCCATTAGAAGGATGGGATAAAAAGAAATATTTTGTTCTTTTTTTTCCTCTGAGAGCCTTATGATGCCTCACCTGGAATAGGATCAGTCAGGCTGTGTACCTAACTATTTGTTTCTCTGTTGCAGTTGTGGTTTATTTGAGTAATGGTGGGTTCCTGAAAGGGTGAGTGTGCATGTGAGTAGGCTGTAATGAGTTCATGTTTTTTATTCCTTCAGGTGCCTAGGTTCTGACTTTGATTTTAGTTTAGCACCTGCAATGCTGCACTATTGTCCTCTTAGCCCCTTGTTTTCTAGCAATGTTCTCAAGTTCCTGTATTAGGTTTCTGTCAATGCAGTCTCGTATTTGCCCCAGAGGAGAGATTTTCCATTTGTTTTTGCCATTTTCATTCACACTGCATGAAAAATGCAGTAAAATCCAATGGGTGAAGTCTTGCCATCCCGTTTACCCATCTCTTGCTCATCCTCCTAAATTAGTGCAGCTACAGATGCTTATTGCTGCCAGACGGCCCATCTATTGCCGATTTATTTTTTCATCCTTGTTCCTCTCCTGGATAAACAACTGCAGAAGACCTCTGAACTCTCTTATTGTGTTTATTCCCCCTCTCACGTCCCCAGCATGTCCTTTGATGGCAAAATACTAAGACTGGGCATGCTTGCAATTCTAT
Organism: Opisthocomus hoazin; assembly: GCF_030867145.1. NCBI lineage: Eukaryota > Metazoa > Chordata > Aves > Opisthocomiformes > Opisthocomidae > Opisthocomus > Opisthocomus hoazin. The sequence goes on along the minus strand of NC_134415.1, from coordinate 102,954,886 downwards.
AATGAAGTCCTTTTAGAAAGGTCCTTTGAATTTTCCTGCTGTCATTATCACTAGTATTCTTTAACCTTCTCTTTACTTCTCCGTTTCGCTAAGAAACTTGGAAGTTTTGCCCTTCCTATCTTTAAGGGTTTCAACCTCCTTTCTACACTCTGTTTTTTGGGATATTGAGAAGGAGGGAAGAGAGAAGCACAAAAACAACACTTATAAGTTCTGAGCACCCTCTCCACCCCTCCATAGGATGTTATTTCTGTGGAGATTTGTTTTCCATTTGATCAGGCTGAGATCAGTCAGGGTGAGCAAAAGGTGTTTGAGAAGTAAAACAAAAGTTAAACCACGCTTTTATGTGAGCTTTATTTTTTTCTTGAGGATTTATTTTCTTTCATATTATGAAGCACCAATAGTGCTGTCAACTATAAAAGATTAGATCTTGTGGTGCAATGTGCCAGGGTTTATAGGATCAGGGAGGGTGTGCTGAGGGTTTTTCTGGTCGCTTTTTATCTTCATAAATTCATAGCTTTGGCTTTCTGTGCTTGACTTTGGCAATGAAGGCTCACAGTTTCCACTGCATTCTCTCTAGGAGCAGAACAGCGTACCCTTTCAGTATCCTCCTGTTCCCCAGCTGACATTTTCAGGTGAAAGGCAAGTTCCAAAAGGCTCTATGACTTCTCCTGGTTGTCTTTACTGAAATTCAGCCCCAAGGATTTGTCAGCTTTGGTTTTGTTCAGTTGTGAAAAAGCAAAATTAATTCCAGGTTCAATGTGGTAACACTTCTCTGCTTGGAAATAATACAGCTTTGATCAATACCATGTTAAAGGAACTCGCCCAGATACTGTGGGTTGGCTTCTACTAGTTTTACTGAAGATTTGAAAATCAGAACAGTTCAATCATGATACACACGGAATTTGGGGTTCTGGGCACAGCAGTTTCAATGGAGTGTCTGTAGATTGGTGGCAGCATACTGTATGTCATGGCATGATGATATTGCTCTCTTCCACAGAGAGGCTTGTTTGAGTAAAGTGAGTGAAATGAGGCAAAATTATGTTATCTTAATCTATAACAGTAATCACAAATGAATCATGATATCAATGTGTAGTGATGCAGCACTCTGGGGAGATGGGAAGCAAATGCTGTGCTTTGTTTATCATGTAGCCTTCTTTCCTTGAAATGTAAATAATCACTTCATATGAATCTACAAGGTTAGGAAATGGCCTAATGACGCTGTAAACTAGAAGGCATCCATGCCTGTGAAATAATTCTCCTTTTCTCAGAAATTTAGAAACACCTCACAATGACCCTTTGAGATGCTTTCATCTGTGCGTGACAGAATTGGAAACAGGTAAGAGAATATGAAATAATGGAGAAAAGGACAGAGAGTGAAATTTGTGAAATGCTGTACATCCTTATTCCATCTTTCTAAGACAACGACCTTCCTTACGTCCTCCAAAGCAATCCATAGTCATTTTACTTGTATCTTTAATGTTTCATTCAACATAGTGTAAGATGATGAATAACAAAGTTTACACTATAGAAGGAGGGTAGCTATTGATTTACACAAGGTATGTCTCATTTATTAATCTGTAAATACTATGCAAATATATGCATGACAAGGAGTTAAATCAATGCCTGTCACTTGTTCTTTCAGCCTGCATGCTTTTATGAGTATAAATTTGACATTAATACCGGTTTACAGGAATGTACTTGCTGAGAAAGCAGTGATTTACACAAGTGTGCAAATCACTCATATGGTCTGAAAGTGAGCTTTTGAAACCAGTGTGTGTACCCTGGACCTGCTGTCCCTTCAGTGCCATTTTATAGATTGTCTTAGATCCATTTGTTATACAGATTATTGAAGTATTAAATTGTAATTGCTTGCTTTTAAGTTTTTTAATGGTGTGCTTTTGAAGCCTGGGTCTGGAGCACAAAACTGAGGCTAAGAAGCATCATAGAAATGAGGGAAGCAGCTTGCCACTTCTCAAACGAGCTGTCATTAAAGTCTGCCCGTGCTTTCAGCCCATCTGAAAGATAAACAGTGTTAGCTTCAGATGGATGTCTGAATGCTAAACTAAATGGTAGAACAATGCTATTACCATGCAAAATTTGCAAATGATAGAACTTCAGTAACATCCTCTTTACATGAAACCTGAAGACTGCTCGCATATTCATACTTAAACTCAGCAGCTGCTCTCCTGCATCTGCAATGTGAAGTGAGGCATATGCATACCACTCTGCTACCTGGTGCAGGAACAAGCCCTGCCTCACCTTATGGGGCCTGGGAGTTCTCAGCATTTCTTCAAAGTTGCTCTGTACTCAGAACTAAAATTTTTAGCTCGACATTGGAAAGGAAACTCTTATAAATTTACTATTCCCAGGTGGGAAGAAGGCAGTTTCCTAAATCCATGAAGAATTACTTACATAACTTACTGGTATGCGCAGCAAGGGGAAGGAACAAAGTCTCCTCTTTTGATCAACAGTAAAAGGCAAACAGCCTTTAGAAAGATGTGATGAGAGATGAGAGAACCCCTAAGCAGAGCTTTATGGACAAATGGCAGAAGGTCCAGAAGTCTGAATGTGGAAGAATGGTGCAGAATAGTAGAAGATGTAGACAGGTTCCTCACAGTGCTGTGTGGCAAAAAGATATGAGACAGCAGGCATAAGCTGAAATGAGAGGGCCAGACTAAGAACAAAAGAAATCAATAAAAGGAATAATAAAAATAACAAAATAAAGTAAAAATTAAAAATAAATAAATATAAGTAACAGGAAAAGTTTCTTCACCATGAGAACATCTAAGGAGTAGAGCAGGTTGCTCAGAAAGATTGTGCGGTCTCTGTCCTGGGAGGTTTTCAAGACTCAACCGGATAAAGCCCTGAGGAACCCCATAACTGAACCTGCTTTGAGTAGGGGGTGGACTAGAGACCTCTTGAGATCCCTCCACACCTTAATTGTCCTATGATACTGCTACCTGCTAGGATGTCCCAACAGGCTACCAGCAGCAGCCCAAACCATGCAAAGCACCCACTTGTATGAAATGCTGGTGGGGGTTTATATGCTGAGAAGAGAATCCTTTGCCATCTGGATCTTGTGATGACAATAATGATGACAAGAGCAAAGATTATAAAGAGGGAAAGGAAAAACTCACCTAATTTTTAAGATCTTACAGACAGTCTCTAACTGGAAAGGGAGAAGAGTTAGACATTAGGGTTGGGCAGGAGACAGACATCCATTAACTCCTGGCCAGATAGGAAGTCCTCCAGATATAACTATAGATCCTACGAGTATTCCCACACAGTCTGGGAACTACTGCCTGTTGGTGGTGAGAGGTAACCATCTATAAGGAATTCTAGGAGGAAATATTTGTGGGATTCTTTCTCACTCATTTCTGGGCAGCTTTGCATTTCATTGTCTTCAGAATGCCTGATGATTTCTTCATGCAGGGTGGGACACTGAGAATTGGTTGCCTATGTCTGAGTAACAACATTATTTTGGTGGTAGTAATTATAGTATTTTGCTTACTGATATACTATAAAACCAGACATATTCCATATGTGAATGTCTCTGAGTTCAAGCAGGGGCTGTTACGTGTTTCATGTGAGAAAACAAATGTTTTTTCTAGATAGACGTATGCAATGGAACATCTGCTAAAGGAAGGCGTGGAGTCATCTTGTGATAGAAACAGCATCAGCAAATTTAAAGTATTTGATCTTAAGAAATATATGGTTTGATTTCTCTAAATCAGTTTTTCTTTAATTTTTAAATCATGTTTCTACCTCAGCCATCTTTGCATATCCTGAAACAAACAGTATGATAAAGTTCTGACCTGGAGGTTGTGCTCTGAGAATTTTTTGCATTACTATGATGTGGAAGTGTCACAGGAAAAGCAAAGTCCCTGTTTTCATGAAATACGTTTTTTAAAGCACAGCTTTGAAGACTCCAGAGGTTCAGAGAAGCATCCAGCATGAACATCTTCGGGTTTGAATCTCAGACTTCCCTAATGTGATGACCTCATTTCACCACAAATTGGTCTCTGTATTCAGCTGGTTGTGGGTTAGTTAAAATCAAGCTCTTTCTGCTAAGAGTCCCACTTCAAAAATTCATTCAGAAGTTTTCACACTGAATACATTTGCACCTGTCAATTCACAGGAACCTATCTCTGTCTTCCAGTAACAAAAACCCAACCTGAACTCACTGTTTATGGGGTTTTATGACTCATTGAAGCCCAGAGTTATGAAACTGGCTTTAATTTCTAAAAATCAATAGTACTTTTAAGCACTCTGTTCCTCTAATAGTCTTCTTACCCTAGTGGAGAAGCAAATGAACTCAATATAAAAGGTGAAAATAGATTTTCATTCAATTTTAGGCTGAAGCAGTGTTTCTGAACAGAGCTCTGATAACAAAGCTCAGTTGTTGGGCTTAAGGGAAGCAGTTGTATAACGCATTGCAGGCATCTGAGTCTGCTGCAATGGAAAAGAAAGATGAACCTGACCAGGGTTTGACAGAGACGAATTCTGATTTCAAAATAAAAATGAAGACTTTCTGGAGATGTACCACTTCCTGATGGGCTGATAATGCCGTGAAAATTGTTTGTTTTAAATATTGCCATTCTCTTTTTCCTGGTGGTATATGGAACCCATTATGCGCCACAAACAGTTGTTTGATGGTGTGTGAGTCACAGAACAATTTCCTTCCCATTGCAACTCTTTTGTGTCAGTCAGAGAAAAGGAACAACGATCCCTGGGTTTGTATTGTCCCGTTTAGACCATTTTGGAAAGCCACAAACTGTCCTGGATAATACAGCCTGAATGAAAACTTTTCACCGCTTTTTCAGATACTGCAAGCTTTTCATGCAAACTCAGTTTAAAAAAACCCACAACTATGTAATAGATGTTCTACCCTCCCTGCAATGAAAAATACAGCAAGAAACATACATACATACATACATACATACATACATACATACATATATATATATATACATAAATGTCACATTTCAGAAGTCTGCATTTGCACTGTTAATTCCTCCGCTCAAGAAACACAGTGGGTTCTTGGTGTGCTTCACTTTTTGGATTCTCACAACAGTGAGAATTAACATCACTGTAGTCTGCACTCCCAGGATGGCTTCATCCTTGGTTATCTCCACGGTAGCTTTCAGCCCTCTCTTATACCTCCATTAAACCATCCTTCTTGCTTTGATACCAAAATGAGGTTCTCAATTTGCCACGATGTCAGTATTTACTTGTTAGCCTGACAATAGCTTTAACACTTATAATTGACTTACTACTGATTCCCTGTTACCAGAGGAGTGACAGAAGATCACGTGAATACACTGTACAAGCGAGTTGTGCCTCTCCTGTAGTATCGCCTCTAGGCACTGTGGAGGGTCGCAGCCTGCTTGCAGCATGTACTTTTGGTAATTAGAACAAGAATGATGCTAATAACACAACCTGATACAACTAGAAAGCATCACTTTTCCAAGGTATTGTGAGTTTATTAGGATACACTTCAAATCTTCAAACTAGTTGATGTGAAGTAATTAAAGAAACAGTGAAAAAAGAATGAAGCTAAGCATTGTATTGCTTTTTAAAATGATGCTTGTCTTTGATCTCCAGAAGTCACAAAAAGAGTGATGATACTATAGCAAGAGAGAACTTGTGTTTGCTACAGGAAAAGTGGTTAACAGTTTTCACTAGAGTCCTGTGAATATATATTTGCAAAGAAGTTGTGGAAATTCAGAACCTGCTGAAAGACTCAGAAGATAAAACTTGTTTGGTGCAGAGTTAATTTCGTTACACCATTCATCTTATTTCTTAGCTTGTTTAACAGAAGCAGATTTGCAAATGACTTTGAATTCGACAGGAAGATAATTTTAATTTTATGGGGCACTTATACACAGAAGTAGGTGTTTTGCAGATGAAAGCATATGGTGTTGGAATTCTCCCTGCCTGTTGTCAGGACTGGACGATGTCAGCCCGCTCCAGTCTTCAAATGCTACGACACTTTATAGAGTTTCTGCCTACAAATGACACACTTTCTTACACAAGAATTCACTAAAATAAGCCAGCTGCTGTGAAAAACTTGTTACTGGATCACAAGGAAATTAATAACTGCTCACTACAATACTCACCATCCTCTAATAGCCACTAGTGCTTGAGAGCTTTGACTAACATAAACCACTTTCTCAGGGGCCTTTACAAGCACCCAGTCAAGAGCTGTATGTAATCTTGTGTGGACAAAATACCAAAGACATTTGCTTTAAGATGCTAGGATCTGTCTTGCAACAAACCAGCTAGCAAATAGAGCTGTGTCTCTCCAGACTGTGTGATATTCAAAGACTGTGAAGGGTTTCTGTATCAGTTCCCCATCCATTGTTAGGAGCAATTTTAATCATGGAAATACTTCATGGAACTTCCAGATCTGATCGTTCAGCACTGTATTTCTCCTACTGGTTCATTCATATTTTGAACAGCAGTTAAAAACAAAATAAATCCTCACAATCATGTCCTTGACATAAAATTAGACCTTCCTTTTCCTGCTGAAGTAGTAAAATGTAGGTAGCAAAGCGAATCTAGTCTTGCTCATATTATTTGTAAAAGTTGCCAGGATGTGGTGTGTTGGGTAGCTTGTTCTGCAGCTCTGTATATTTGTTTCATCTCTTCAGGACTGTGTAACATGCACATAATATAGCAGCAAGTTTATGCTATTCTGTTCCTTCAAATAAAAGCAAAGTACTGAGATGCATTAAGTGCATCTGAATTAATCAAAAGAGCATGTTTTATGAACATGCTGAGTGCTTCATTTATTAATGAAGAATTCCAGATGCTGTGAGATCTGTAGTGTATCCAATTTAAAGTAGTTCTTAAAGAGGAAAATTTGTTTACTTCTTATACAGGTATTTAATGAAGGTGAGCTTATTATGGGATTCTTTTCTGCGTTTTCCAGTTAGCTAAATCTCACCATTATCACCATCTCTCAGAACTGTAACAAAAGCTGCAGGGGCAGATTCTGCCATTCATTAGGAGAAATGATTTCACCTCTATCTTCTAATTGTTGAAATCTGTATGTATTCTTCATTATCTATTCCATTATATGCCAGTAAAAATTTTCATTAACACTTTTTTTAGTAATGCTACTATAAGGCAAGTCACTGAGATGATGATTTAACTGGAAACAATGCATATGTACCTAGTATACTGTTGAAAAAGAACACCTGGATCTTTTCCTGGATTCTTATCAGTCTTCACTGGCAACCTCTCTTCCCACACCTCTCGAGTGGATGGATTGCAAGATGGGGATTGGGGAAGCAAAGATCCTCCCACTGTAAGAGAAGATTAGATTTGTGACCACCTGAACATACATAAGTCTATCATGGTGAGATGAGACCCAGAGTCCTGAGGGAATTGGCTGATATAGTTGCCAAGCCACTCTCCATGATATGTGAAAAGTCAAGGCAGTCAAGTGAAGTCCCTGGTGACTAGAAGAAGGGAAACCTTGTCCCCTTTTTCAAAAACGGTAGAAAGGAGGACCCCAGGAACTACAGACCTGTCAACCTCTGTGCCTGTGAAGATCATGGAACAGATCCTCCTAGGAGCTATGCTAAGGCACATGGAAGACAGGGAGGTGATTCGAAACAGCCAGCATGGCTTTAGCAAGGGCAAGTCCTGCCTGACCAACCTAGTGGCCTTCTATGATGGAGCAACTACATCAGTGGACAAGGAAAGAGCTATGGATGTGATCTGTCTGGACTTCTGTAAGGTCTTTGACACACGGTCCCGCACAACAACCTTCTCTCTAAATTGGAGAGATATGGATTTGATGGGAGGGCTGTTCGGTGGATGAGGAATTGCTTGGATAGTTGCATCCAGAGGCTAGTGGTCAATAGCTTAATATCCAGATGGAGATCAGTGACAAGTCGTGTCTCTCAGGGGTCTGTATTGCGATTAGTACAGTTAAATAACTTCATCAATGATGTAGCAGGATTGAGTGCACCCTCAGCAAGTTTGCAGAGAACACCAAGCTGAGTGGTGTAGTTGACACGCCTGAGGGATGGCATGCCATCTAGAGGGACCTGGACAAGCTTGAGAAGTGGGCCCATGTGAACCTCATGAAGTTCAACAAGGGCAAGTGTAGGGTCTTGCACCTGGTTTGGGGCAATCCTCAGTATCAATACAGGCTGGAGGATGAAGGGATTGAGAGCAGCCTTGCCAGGAAAGACTTGGGGATACTGGTGGAATAAAAGCTAGAGATGAGTTGGCAATATGTTCTCGCAGCCCAGCAGACTATCCATGTCCTGGACTGCATCAAAAGCAGCATGGCCAGCAGGTCAAGGGAGGTGATTTTGCGCCTCTGCTCTGCTCTGGTGAGACTCCACCTGGAGGCCTGCGTCTGGCTCTGGAGCCCTCAGCACGGGACAGACATGGAGCTGTTGGAGCAGGTCCAGAAGAGGGCCACAAAAATGATCAGAGGGTTGGAGCACCTCTCCTGTGAGCATAGGATGAGAGAGTTGGGGTTGTTCAGTCTGGAGAAGAGAAGGCTCCAGGGGGACATTACTGCAGCCATTCAGTATTTAAAGGGGGCTTATAAGAAGATGGGGACAGGCTTTTTAGCAGAGCCTCTTATGACAGGGCAAGGCGTAATGGTTTTAAAATACGGGAAGGTAGATTTAGACTGGATATAAGTAGGAAATTTTTTACAGTGAAAGTGGTGAGACACAGGAACAGGTTTGCCAGAGAGGTGGTAGATGCCCCATCCCTGGAAACATTCAACATCAGGTTGGACGGGGCTCTGAGCAACCTGATGAAGTGGTAGATATCACTGCTCGCTGCAGGGAGGGTTGAACAAGATGACCTTTAGAGGTCCCTTGCAACCTGAAGCATTCTATGATTCTATGATTCTTAAGGAACTTACATCTGTCTACAACAAAGTCTGGAAGATGTAATATAGCAATTGTCAGTAGCTATTTCTGTAAATGGTATCAGAATAACTACCTGAAAGTATAGAATTATTTAGTTCATGTAATAAACTGAGAGTATTTAAACACATGTTAAGTTTCAACAAATTCTATGAACTCATCAGTTTCCTTTATGAATTAGAATCAAATATCAAAAAATATCAAAGTGCTGTTTTGCAAGATTTAACTTTTATTATTTTTAGACAGCTCTTCTGTATTTTGTCTTGAAAACAAGCAAATGAAGAAACCCAAAATGTAAATACACTTTTTCTATGAAGTTAAAGAAATCGTCTTTGCTCCTGGTCTGGATACTCTTATGAATACAAGAGGATTCAATCACAATGAAAAGTCATCTTCTTCCTGGAAGAGAACAATTTTTCTACGTCTTGACTCTAACCTGTGTTCTCACTTTTTGTGCCTGTTGAAACCAAGGTCTGAGGAAGAAACATACCATACATGGCATTTCAGTCGTTACTGCTCCTGGTAAAACACACAAGATTAATTTATGAAAATTTACCTACATACTTCTGTCTTTAGCGTTTTTAATTAATCTTTACTCAAGTGAGATCTTTTATCCTGAGGAAATGTCTGTCAGAAGATGTTGACATAGTTAAAGGGAGCCATCACAATCACTTATTGTGCAGTTTTTACGGCATGAATTAGAGCATGCTATAGCAAGGCAGGGGGTTGATATGGTGGGTGCTAACCTCTTAGGTGTCGGCTTTATGAAGGCAGGCTGGAGAAACTCGTTTAACTGAGATGTCAAAATGTTAAGAGTACAAAATAGCAAGTCACATTTCACCATCTAGAAAGATACATTTCTGTCATATTTGCTGTTTTGCATAGATGCATACACATCTGGTGGGTATCAAGTAAGCACCTCATTATACAGTAATAAATAAGAGATAAAGTAATCTCTTTGGCAACAACTCCTGGATTTTTTTCTTTTCCAGTTCAGCTTTCCTAGGAATTAAAGACAGATTTTATTTTAGCCACCTGGTAGCAATTTTTTCCCCATTCTGCACTAATTACAGCTCCCTGTGAGTTTTCTCTCTTTCTCTCCCCTTCCATCCCATTTTTGCCTGATCAGCAGCACCTACCACTTGGTTAAGAAATACTATGGTATCTTAGATACCATTGTGTGGCTATTGATGGTAGTTGCTGCTTGTTGAGCAAACATCACTGTAAACTAATTGGTTGCTTCACTGGTCATTCACTGAAGCTTGTGGTGAAGTTTTTGTTACCAAGGAAACACAGTGTGGCAAAGGAAAAAATTAAATTATAATGCAAATATTGCCTTTAATGGGGAAGAGGTAAAGCTATTTTTTTATTTTGTGATGAAACTACTAGAATAGGAGCAGTTATGTAGTTATTGTCTCATACTGTATTTACTCAGGAGAAAGTAGCCATGTTACATTTCTTCTTATGTGTACAAAAGATGACTTTAAATAAAATGGATTATTTGCCTCCGACACTGTACTCAGTAGCACTGCTTGCAAAAGACATTTCTAACCAGCATGGGAAAAGATGACAGAATCAATCAAAAACCTGTAGTGCCCATGAAATTTTTAAGTCATTTTGCATCTCTATTCAAGTGAGATTGGATTCTAAATTCTCTCTGTTATTTTTAGTGATTCGTTTCACAGCATGGTGGGTATGAAAAGAACTGCTTATTTAAAAAAAAAAATCATGGGGACTCAGTATAAAATTTGGCATAAGTAACTCCCAATTAAAATAAACAGAACCCTGTGGGCAGGAGGAGAAGAAATTAAAAGTGGAGCAACTTAAAAAAATGTAACGAAATGCCACTTTTAAGAAGTCATATACCAATGCAATTAAAATTACTAGCCTGAAATTAACATTCTGCTGAGGGAAATAAAGTAATTTAAGAGACCAGATAATTTTTGGTCATATTAATAGTGTCACACGGTCATGAACCATTCCCTTATCTAATATAGTAACATTCTTTCAATATGGAACACATTTGCCTTTTTAATTACTTAGCTGTTAAAAAAAAAATTACATTTTTATTCCCAGTGGATGGTTAACAAATTGTGATTTATGCTTTGCTTCATTAGAATTGGGTAAACGTGACCTTGACATACTTCTTGCAGCTTCCTCAAATGCACTCCTGGCAGAGGAAGGAGTTAATGACTGTGGCTTGCTGTGTGAATTCTCCAGTGTCCCCCAGAACCTCGCAACAGGCAGATGATTTTTTTTTTTCCCTGTCTCTGCCTGTTAGTGATGGGTTTTGACTTTCATACTTCCTATGGGGCACCTCCAGCTGGGGCACATTAAAGGAAAAGGCATTAGGAAAACAAGCTAAGTATGTTTTCAAAATTCAGGCCATATCTACCTTGTGACAGAATAAACCAAACACTGAACATTATTCTCAAATTCCTGCCTGGAGATTTTCTGAAGAGTACAAATTCACAAAATAAAACCGCAAATGGTGTAGGATTATCTGGTTCATGGCTCCCACAGTTTGCACAGCCATTTCCTATTGCAGTCCAAATAGCAGAAAAAAAGCCCTCCATGCCCAGCTATTATAGAACTGTACATACCCAGAAAAAGTCCAGTTCATGTAACTATCCCCTTAAAAATGCTGCTTAGGAAGGAGGCTTTTAACTCTGCATAAACCAAGACAGCTGAGATATCTAAGCCCATCCCAACAAAATGTGACTGCTAGTGATTGTGTGTGAATGTGCATGCCACAGGCTTTGCAGACTAGTAACAGAGCCTCTTTACTGCAACACAGGTTCGGGTTATCCTTGGACAGGGCTAGGAAAGGTCCTTCTTGTCTTACGACAAAGAGCTGTGCTCCAGATGCCCCTCAGGCTCTCTAGCTGGTGCAGGGAAGGAGCGCATGGGGGCAAAGGAGTGAGATTCAAGCCCTGTTCACCTCAAGTTGATGGTAACAGCATATATGAGTTTTGGGATGTGTCACAGGTTTGTCAGATCTGTCATCATCAAGGTATTTCTCCCAAGAGTATGTCTGGATATTATCTGGTGCTGAGAGTTTTTATGCTCTGGTTTTTTTTTTTTGTTTTGTTGTGTTTTCTGGCTTCATTATAAGAAATTACAAATAGAGTTTTTTATATTTCTGTCTTCAGCTGGTTTGTGCAGAGGCATGCATACTGCCTACGTGCTCCATGTGATACCGACAAGGTTGAACAAAGACCTACATTAGGGCACATAGTGCAGGCTTTATGAGGTGGTCCTTCTTTAAAGAGTGTGCTCCTGAAGGGCAACCATCTTTTGCCACAGTGGGTTAAGATAAAACAAAATAAGCAACTGCTTTGATTTCACCAGAAATGAATGCTTCTTGATTATTGTTGAAACAATCTGGTGATCTTCAGTAATAATTTCAGGACTCGGCTGGAGCAGCATTTAGCAAAGCGACAGTGGGGCCCTAAGTAGTCTTATTCCAGTTTGACAGCTAGCAATAGGTGACTGCTCCTATCACAGACATGTGATTCATTCATCCCTTTACCCCACCACTTCATCCAGAACCAGCTCAACTTGTGTAACTTCTGCGATGGAGTTTGTGCTGGGCTGTTATCATCTGTACCTGTCAGCCGCTCTAATCTCCTTTGCCACTGGCTGCTTGTGGCCTTCTGCCCAACCAAAGCTTCTCTGTATACAGCTTTTGTTTTTTCTCGTTATGGGAGATTGCCTTATCCTCTTCACCAGGTTGTTTAAGTGGTCTGTAGCACACTCTTTTATTAGACTTTTTTGACCTTCATTATCACGCAGATCCATACACCGATACATGCAGAACCTGCTGCTCAGAATCTTCATTTACTCCACGAGAAATGTTTTGTCTTCCATGCATGTACCCCAAATAAAAATACTAAATCTGGATATTTTCAAACTCTGAATTGCAGTTCTTAGTTCTGTATCTGCATTTCAGGCATGATTCGTATGCCCAAACTGGTTTAAGTCATAATCCTATGTATAAACAGTTCTAAATCTATGGGGGAGAGAAAGACATACTTGAAATGCAAATGCAGATACTGTCAGTCTAACTCCCCCTAATGCAAATTCAGGCCCTGCAGTAAAAATCCACACTTTCAGTGCTGATGAAGACAGTTTCTTCATAAATCATTGGCAGCTATTTCCCTAGAAGGATGCTGGTTTAGCAGCAGGACAAGGAGACTGTCCAGCTTCTCTTGAAGTCTCCTTTTCATCATGGCACATCTTTATTGGCTACTAGCTCTTTCCTTGCCTACTTTAGTTTTTAGGAGTTCTTTACTGTGAGGAAGTAAAATGTGTTACTACTAGTGAATGACTGATTCCAATCTTAACAAACCGACATGCAGATTACTTGTGGAAATATGAGAGCTGAGTTACTGGGAAATACAGAAAAGCAGATTGTCTCTGCTCAGTGGCAATGCAGGTGAAAGAAACCAACAGATAGAATACAGGTCTTTTTTTTTTTTTTTATTGTTCTGGGTACCTATAGCTATGACTTTGACAGCTGAGGGTGCTCAGCTGTTCTGAAAATGAGCCCTAAAGCTTCTGCCCTCAGCAAGCTTTTATTGCTTAGCTCTGATTGATGGGTTCAGGGAACTGGAGCCTAAAGATAAGTCTTTAATGGGTCACTGAATTGTGACTGCCAAGCAAATTATTGTGTACGGGCTTTACAAATTGTGCTAGCTATAAGACAGCATATTTCAGGAGTGAACTTTTACACTGGAGGGAAAACAAAACAACACAACAGCATTTTCAGTAGCAGTTTTAATGGCTGATTTTGTTCAGAATACTTACTTGCTGCTGTCTCCTTTCTTTGCTCAGTGTTAAGTGACTCTTCCTTCTGCCATATGCATGCTGAAGGTAGTGAGAAGGCAATTTTATTACTCCTCTTATACTACTGTGCAACTATAAGATTTTGTTTCTAAAGTTAACAACACTAAAAAGAGTGCAGAGAAATTTCTTTATAGAAAGGAATATTCACATACGCCATACAAGGGAGTTATTCTTCTTTATGTTTATTTTCACATCTTTGTTTGTGATACATGCAGAGATACCTTGGAGGCTTAGATTATGGACTCTTCTTTTGTCACTGTCATCTTCACAAACATTTGCTGTGCAATATGTAATGGCTTAATATGACTTTTCTATACTGAGTTAACAGTCGTTAAAACAGTTTTTGCAGCAAGTTCAGAAGTAATTTATCTGGAAATGGATCCTAATTTTGTAGCAATATTAGTGTCCAGTGACCATTTTTGTGTTGAGCATGTGTTGAAATGCCTTTGATAAGCATTGGAAGCAATTTAGTGTAACAGCTGTAATACCATTTCAGGTATTGTTTGTGAGTTGTTGCTATCACTATTAATAACAAGCCTGGCAACGGTACCCATCTAAGAAACTCACAGTCATTAACTGCTCTGCTAACAGGTCTATTTAAAGGTTCAGAGGACTGTTCATTATGTTCTGAGCAGCTTAATTTCTTGAGTTAGATTACTTCTTTGTCACTGTTTTTATGAACTAATTTGTATAACAAAGGTTTATTCAGTTTTGTGTGATTTAGTCTTGATGTAAACCCGAAGTCATAAGAAAAAGCACTGTTTCAGGGTTAATAAATGTGTATTAGTGTCCACTGATTTCAACAATTTTTAATGTTAAAATTTTAAAAAAAATTTTTAAAAATTAAAAAATTCAATACGAAGGTAGAAAATGAATTTATGGAAGGGTTTGTGTGAGACAAGTCTGGTAAAAATATTAGCATGCAAAAGACAACATTTCCTCAAAAGCATTAGGAAATCAGAAATCAGTACTTGGTAAATAAAGCTAAAATTGGAAATCATATACTAGTTCCCTTTTTGAGGTGAAATACAAATGACAGATATGTGTAATGAAACATATGACAAATTTTGCTCTACAGGATATCATACTACAGATTTTGGCTTAAAAAGGGACATTAAGCTGACTTTGACTAGCTAGAGAAAGAGGAATGTTTTGCTTCTGGACCTGGAAATATGTTGCTGTGTGTCACTGTTGCTAATGTGGACAAAAAAAGGGGGGGGGGGGAGCGGTTTACACATTCACATTTCATTAAGCCAACAGCACTGAAAAGAATCCTGCACATTTTCCAAGGGTAATATAGTAGACTTCCAGGTACCTTAAATGAATTTTAGTTTTATTTTGCTTGGGTAAGCATTCTGTGATCACCACAAAGCCCTCATAGCAATGAAAAGTGCAGAGTCAAATGAGAATCTGAAATGAAAATCATTAGTTTGCCCAGGACATCTCCAAGGGAACACAGAGATACTGAGGTTTGCAATATGTTATCCTCCAAATTATAACATTTGTGCATAACAGAGGAGTAATAAGTCCCATTTATAGCCAGGAAAATGAATCAAACTTTATTGAACGAACAGTGATGGACAAATGCGTCCAATATAGTGATCGTTTTAGTTCTGTATATTATGCTTTTATTGTTAAATGAGCTGGGTAATTTTTTGTCTTTTCTGTGTCAAACCCCCACAATTTTAAGCTGCTGTTTTAACTGAGTTAAGGACCTTATAAAAGAAATATTTTGCTTAACTTTACTGACAACATGAAATAGTACCGGACTTTGAAATCTTCATGTCTTTCAAATAGCCTTTTCATGTTTGCTGTCTTCTGAGGTAGAATAAAACATAATTTTAGTACCAGGATTTCAGAATACCACCCCATATTCAATAAGGGCTTTTGCAGCATAGATGAAGCAAGAAACTCACTTCTTAGGAAGCCTTAGAGAGGTGAAGATGTTTGTGGTCTCTCACCAACAGATGCATCTGCGCTACTCAACACTGACTTAGCCGGTGTAAGTTCTCCCCAGCTTCACATACAGGGTATGTAGACAGATGGAAGAATAAAATTATATTAGAGTCAATATTGGAGAATAAAAACTGAGAGTGCCAAAGAGGATGTTTTTTGTGAATTTATACTCCTTTGTTTTTCCCCAAACCCTTTTAATGATGTTGTTGTCATTATTGTTTTAACGCTGTTAGTACAGACAGTTTCATTCCTGGAACGGGCAGACAAGGTCTGTAAGTGCCTAGCTAGCAGATTGTTTGTATGACTTCTGAGGACACATAAACCTGAAACATGATATATACTGGGTGCACATCTGTCATCTTCAGACAACAGGAAAGAAAAAAAAATCCTAATAAAGCATATCCAGAAAAGTGTCGAGTAATACTGAGTGCAAATAACGTAGATCAATGACTCATCTGAAAGGAGGTAGCTTGAAATCTGCTCCACATCCTCTGTCCTACAAGGAAGTTTAGGCTTATATGGAAACTATTAACAAAGACAGAAAAGAAGGAGAGATGCAGTAGTGAAACCTCACAAAATGCAAGAAGGGAATGAGATGATGGTATTCCCAACTGTCTTTTTCAAGTACAGCTAACACAGATTTTTTTGGAAGAAGGAAAAGTATGCCAAGGGAATCACAGTCAAAGATTTTCAGAAGCAAGAAAAACTGTACTCGGATGGAGACCAAGCATGGCAAAACAGCGTTTAAATGTAGTGTGGTAGTGTGTAATAAAAAATAAAGTGAGAAAGCTGTGCTTGCATCTTATGGGAGGACACATTATCTGGATGATAGGTGGTAATGGAATAGGTTCACAGTAGATAGTCCTGGAATAGATGCAGATGGCATATTCAACCAAATTTTAGCCTGGCCTGATGACATCAAAGTGAGAATTTTTTAATCCAGTGATTCCCACTACTTTACATTTGTCATCACAAGAACAGAAGAAGTGTCCAACATAAAATGTGTGACTGCTGAAATCCTGCTAGGACTGAAATTTATAACCCTTGATATTTCATAGAATCATAGAATGGTTTGGGTTGGAAAGGACCTTTAAAAGTCATCTAGTCCAACTTCCCTGCAATGAGCAGGGACTTCCTCAACTAGACCAGGATGCTCAATGCCCCATCCAACCTGGCCTTGAACAATTCCGGGATGGGGCCTCCACTACCTCTTTGGGCAACCTGTTCCAGTGTTTCACCACCCTCATTGTAAAAAATATCTTCCTTATATCCAGTCTAGATATACCCTCTTTTAGTTTAAAACTATTACCCCTTGTCCTATCACAACTGGCCTTCCCAAAAAGCCCCTCTCCATCCTTCCTATAGGCCCCCTTCAGCTACTGAAAGGCTGCAATAAGGCCTCCCTGGAGCCTTCTCTTCTCCAGGCTGAACAACCCCAGCTCTCTCAGCCTTTCCTCACAGGAGAGGTGCTCCAGCCCTCTGACCATTTTTGTGGCCCTCCTCTGGACTAGCTCCATCAGCTCCATGTCTTTCCTGTGCTGAGGGCTCCAGAGCTGGACGCAGGACTCCTGGTGGGGTCTCACCAGAGCAGAGCAGAGGGGCAGAATCCACTGCCTCGACCTGCTGGCCACACTTCTCCTGATGCAGCTCAGGATACTGTTGGCCTTCTGGACTGTGAGCACATATTGCCAGCTCATGTCCAGCTTTTCATCCACCACATATTTACATTATTGTACAGGACATTAACATAATGTAATGCAATATTAAAAGAAGCTTTGAAACAAGTGCAGCTACAAGCCTAAAATTAAAGGCAGCAAAATCTGTGCTGTGAGAAACTTTGTCTTGCTAGTTAGGACATGTCATTGATAAATGTGATAGCAGAGATATAATAAGCCAAAATGCATAGATGAAATGCCACTGTTTACTAGCACATCAGAATTTCTGTGGATCTTTGATAAGATAGCATTGTGCAGCAAACTCAGATATTCTGTTTCCTCAGAAGGCCAAGTTCCTTTGAACTATGTAAAACAGACTTTGCGTCCATCTGGGATAAATTGCACAAACGTGCCTTCATGGGTTTTAAATATGAATTAATCACATCTTCAGTAGCGGCATTTTACAGTGTTTTCCAATCCCCCAGGGGAGACGTCATTCCTGTTGCACTGAGATGACAGGGAGCTCAGTGTACACTGTTTCAGGTAGCCTGCGGATGCTGGCACCCAGTCTACCAATTCTGATGATGCACTCCTCGTTCACATACGGACTTCCAAGAATTTCGGTGAAGCTTTGGAGCATGTTATTAAAAATATCTTAATTGCATGCTGAGAAAGGTTAAAAGACAAAAACCAGGCTGTCCTTCATGTGTCAAAAACTTCAAGAGTTCAAATTAGTGTCTGGAAACCTGCTAGTTAGCAGTAGATGTTCCTGGCACCTGCTTGTCTGTGCATGCCCCAAAATGCAAATTTGAAGTGTGTGGGTAAGCGCAGTCTTGTTTATTACATGCATAGTATTACGGCTACATGAAATCTCCATGAAGTGATCCTGTCCTTTTTACAGCAACTCCAGGTCTGGGCAGACGTATGTATTTTAAAAGGTGCTCAATACTTTAGACCAATCTCCCACCAGCACATGCACACAGGAATGGTAGACTATTTGGGGCATGCCCTCTTGTTTTGGCTTGCACTGTTTTGCTGGACTTCCCCTGGGATACTCATAGCAAGGTTTCCCCCAGCTGGTCACACCTCCACAAACTGTGTCCAGTATGAGCTGAGTGTTGAGCCTGTTCACCTTGCCATCCCAGTAGTACCTCAGTGGCATTGCCCATCCCCTTTTCTCTGGAAGACTCACTTCTGAAAAGGACAACACTTAGACCCTTTTAGATAATTGATGTACCACTTATGCTGAGATGCCTACAGACACTAGGTTGGGGAGGTAAGCATCCCTACATTAGCAGAATTGTGGGAGCAAAGTGGATCAAGAAGGTCCAGTGCTGCCCACCTCCAAAGAGAAGTTCAAATTGCTCTCAACCACGCTTCTGCCAAATGCTTATGGTTGGGCTAGCCAGTGCCTGCCCAGAAGTCAGCTACTTCTGTGCAGGGCTGGACATCATCTTATACCTCAGAAGCCTGGCAGCACTGTGACCTGTGTGAGAGAAATATTTTAGTTAGGAAGAAGAGAGCTGTCACAGAGTATTATATGACTGTCTGGATCCATTCAGCCGAGGGAATATTCTGTATCCCAGTAAATACCTCTGTTCAATGGCTTCTGTGTGTTTGCATACAGATGGTGAGCAATCCAAACTTGTTTCTCTTATTCTGCCTTGCCTTTGATAAATTCAGAAATCTGGTCTCAAGAGCATCAGGAAGGGATCCGTTTAGAGCAGACACAGGCATCACATTTGTGTATGTGGTTGTTCACCTCCTTGCACAGTGGGCTTCTTTAATTTCTGTTCAGCACACCAGGTTCACATAGAGGCTCATGGATGATCTGAGCATCAAATAACTTTGAATGATGATTAGTCACTTAGCTTTGAAGATACTAGCTCTAGCTTGTTTGGTTTAAGTCTCTCCATCTGCATAGCACATCAACTTTCCAATGATGTAACACAGTAACACGTTAATTGTATACTGAGCTATTTTTGAATGGCATTTGATAAGCTAAAACCTATCATCTTCTGTTCAGGATTTAGTAACTTTCAGAACTGAAAAGACTTACGTACTGTGCTGAGTAGCTACAGCAATGGCAAAAAACAAGCCCCGCTTTTCAAGAGGGAAAAAGAACAGTAAGGGAGCATGGTGTTGCATGTTCTGTTCCCTTGGTCTCAATAAAATAAAATCGCGAGGGACAATATGCAAACAAAACTACACACTTGTGAAGTATGGACATAGATTTTCAAGACAGCCAAACACTTGAACGCCAACTTTTCTCAGGCAAAATAATTATATATAATTATATGTATAAAAGGAGAGAGTGTGCGCAAGTGAAAGTGATAGTGATGATGCATTTTAACCTGAGTTCATAATGGATTTCATAGAGTTAATTATTTATAGACTGTGTTGCTTCACAGAGAGGATTAAAATTGTTGTATTTGGAAAGTATAGAGCAAGGAACATGAAAGTGTGTCTAAATACTGAGGTAGGCAACCTGATTTTGGAGAGAAGCAGTACCTGGAAACACTGAATCCCAAGACCCTCACTTAAGTTACGAATGTGATTTTTTTTGATGGGAAGCTCACAGAGAATTTGCAGCATTTAAGACTGGAGGTTTAAAATCTAAAAAAAAAAATCTGTGTATAAAGTATCACAGAAATTTTTGAAATGCTGCTAAGAATCCTTATGTATTTGGCAGCTTTAAATGTCAGATCTTTGATAGTCCAGCGTGTTTTGAAGTTGAGAATCTCTTGATCAGGTGTCTTGTTTGACAGTGAATGATTTCAGTTTTGGAGTATGAAAATAAATGAAAGCTGTCTTTAGATAAGAGTAAATAAATGTTATCTTTACACTTAGTAGAATCACCTCCTCCTTCTAAACAGGTTGTCTGCCTTGGTTGTGCAATAGACTTTTATTTTCTTTTATCTTGTTCTCTTTTTGTTAACTGTCCATTAGATCTTTTTCTTTTAATGCAATTAACATGGTTTTGGACATGAACAAGGAGAATTCAACCAAAAAGAAGGTCAGGCAAACACTGATAAAGAAATAAATCTCAGTCTGCATTTTTTGGGGTATTATTTCATTAGAAAAGGCTGAGGTGCATCCTGTTCAAATCTAAGCATGAATTATAATCTCACCTCAGCACTTGGAGTTTCTCCTTTGATGTTCAGTTGCTAACTTCTAGCAGAGTCACCAGTGTGAACTATCTACGTTTGTGCCTCCTGGATGGCAGGTTTGCCCTGCATGCTTGTTATCAGTAGACAGAACTGTTCAAATTAACTCCTTTTGGACTAAATCCACTCTGCTTTTCTTTTCATGGCAAAATAATGTTACTTGCCCTGCGAGTGGAGTGAAGCTCACTTCTGTGCAGCTTTACCTCCAGCTGGTTGAAATTCAAATGTTAATTACTGCTTAGAAACCTAGTACTTTCCATTGTCTGGACTCTTCATTGCTCGGCTGTTTATTTGTAGTGTTATACCGGGTTTAGGTGATGTTAGGAAGATCACCTGAATATCTCTGGGAATCCTTCACCAGCGTGGCAGCAACTTTCTCTTGGTAGTGAGCTATAAAAGCACTGAGGTACACTTGACCGACTAGTTGCTGGTCTTTTTATTCTTCTTTAACCATTTGCCTTAGAAAAAGGGATTTTTTTTTTCCTTTACTATGGAATGATAATCTGATGATAATTTAGAAAAGGTAATGGGTATATTAAAAATGCAAATTATTCCTCCGTTCTGCTAGTATTATGAAACTTTAATTTTCTTTTGAAAGTGACAGATGTCCTGGCTGCTTATAACCTTTAAAAGACTGTAGATAGTTACTGAGAATAAGGATTCTAGTTAATACTCAGTAATGATGGAACTGTTCATCTACATCCATCCCATGTTCTGAGTAGGAAACTTAGCTCTTATTTACTATCCAAAATAGTTGCATAATGTGTATACTAAAGAGCTTCTGTTCTTCTGCTATTAAAAGTGACAGTGACCTAGACAATACTCACCTCTAGTGCTTTTTATTTACTTTTGAAAATGTAACTAGACCATGTATGTGATGAAAGATGATTATGTGACTTCTCAGAAACTGCAAAGAGCAAATATATATTTGTGTTTCTTTTAGTGAATTTTGTAATTTTCTCTTTTTTTCCCCTTCATTTTACAAGATCAAAGGGACAAATGTGATTATAATGATTACATGAAGTAGTTCTAAATGCCTACATATAGTACTCTCTACCATTACAGTTGGAAATGCTGGCTGAAGAAAAAATTGAATAGATTTTGTCCTTTCAATGCAAGTTATGAAACTTTTGGGTTCAGTAAGCAAAATCTCTCTGTTACTGCATGATTGTAGAAATTATTTTTTCTCTTTTTGCAAAGGAAATTTAAAAAAAATCAGGGGAAAAAAAAGGATGTGCTTGATTCTACCAAGATTAACGTTACTGCTTTTTTCACAGTAAAAAAAAGGAAAATATTTCATACATCCCTAGTTAAGAAACATTAGATGCACAGACTGGAACAGAGATGATTCTCTTTGATAGGATACACACTTGGCATGAAGGCAAGATAGAAGTTTAGGATCTGGGTTTTAAATTTATTCAGTATGAACACTTCGGTTCCTTATTTGGTACTCGGATGATAAGTGTACATTGTGAATCAGAACCCTTTGAACTTGTTCCCTGATGGAATGCACCCACGAGAGCTGAGGGAGCTGGCGGATGTCATTGCTGAGCCACTCTCCATCATCTCTGAAAGGTCCTGGAGGACAGGAGAGGTGCCCAAGGACTGGAGAAAGGCCAGTGTCACTCCAATCTTCAAAAAGGGCAAGAAAGAGGACTCAGGGAACTACAGGCCGGTCAGCCTCACCTCCATCCCAGGAAAGGTGACGGAGCAGCTTATCCTGGAGGTCATCAACAAGCAAGTGGAGGAAAAGAAAGTTATCAGGAGTAGTCAGCATGGATTCACCAAGGGGAAATCATGCCTGATCAATCTGATAGCTTTCTACGATGGCATGACCGGCTGGGTAGATGAGGGGAGAGCAGTGGATGTTGTCTACCTAGACTTCAGCGAGGTTTTCGACACGGTCTCCCATAATATCCTCCTAGGGAAGCTCAGGAAGTGTGGGCTGGATGAGTGGACAGTGAAGTGGATAGAGAACTTGTTGAATGGCAGAACTCAGAGGGTTGTCATCAGTGGTGCTGAGTCTAGTTGGAGGCCAGTAACTAGCGGTGTCCCCCAGGGGTCAGTACTGGGCCCAGTCTTGTTCAACTTCTTCATCAATGACCTGGATGAAGAGTTAGAGTGTACCCTCAGCAAGTTTGCTGATGACACCGAACTGGGAGGTGTGGTAGACACACCAGAAGGCTGTGCTGCCATTCAGCGTGACCTGGACAGGCTCCAAAGTTGGGCAGAGAGGAACCTGATGAGGTTCAACAAGGGCAAGTGCAGGGTCCTGCACCGGGGGAGGAACAACTCCATGTATCAGTACAGGCTTGGGGCGGACCTGCTAGAGAGCAGCTCTGTGGAGAGGGACCTGGGTGTCCTGGTGGACAACAGGTTAACCATGAGCCAGCAGTGTGCCCTGGCTGCCAAGAAAGCTAACGGGATCCTGGGATACATTAAAAGGAGTGTGGCCAGCAGGACGAGGGAGGTTCTCCTTCCCCTCTACACTGCCCTAGTGAGGCCTCATCTGGAGCACTGTGTCCAGTTCTGCGCTCCCCAGTTCAAGAAAGATGAGTAGCTACTGGAGAGTGTCCAGCGGAGGGCTACGAGGATGGTGAGGGGACTGGAACATCTCTCCTACGAGGAAAGGCTGAGGGAACTGGGCTTGTTCAGCCTGAAGAAGAGAAGGCTGAGAGGGGACCTAATAAATGCTTACAAATATCTGAAGGGTGGGTGTCAGGAGGATGGGGCCAAGCTCTTTTCAGTGGTGCCCAGCAACAGGACAAGGGGCAATGGGCACAAACTGAAGCACAGGAAGTTCCGTCTGAAGATGAGGAAGAACTTCTTCCCTCTGAGGGTGACGGAGCACTGGAACAGGCTGCCCAGGGAGGTTGTGGAGTCTCCTTCTCTGGAGATATTCAAGACCCACCTGGATGCAGTCCTGTGCAGCCTGCTGTAGGTGACCCTGCTTCGGCAGGGGGGTTGGACTGGATGACCCACAGAGGTCCCTTCCAACCCCTACTATTCTGTGATTCTGTGATTCTGTTTGAAACTTGGTGAAGTTGTGTTTCACATGCAGACTTCTATGGTGGAATTTAATTCAAAATAAGAAATGTAAGTTTAGGAGTCTACAAGCCCTCCAGTGGTCTAAACACCTGTGTTGAGATCTAGTATGGGATTCTAGTGGCAAGGTCTTGGAGCAGATTGTCCTGGAAACTGTGCTGAAGGCACATGGAAAATAAGGAGGTGATTGGTGACAGTCAATATGGCTTCACTAAGGGCAAATAGTGCCTGGCAATCTTGGTGGCCTCCTATGACAGGGTTACTGCATTGGTGATTAAGGGAAGAGCAACTGATATCATCTACCTGTACATGAGCAAAGCATTTGACACTGTCCTGTACGACATCCCTTTCTCTAAATTAGAGAGACATGGACTTGATGGATGGACCACTCAGTGGATAAGGAATTGGCTGAACGGTTTCACTCAAAGAGTTGCTGTCAGAGGCTCGATGTCCAACTGGAAACCAGTGATGAGTGGTGTTCCTCAGGGGTCAGCACTGGACAGGTGCTGTTTAACATCTTTGTTGGCAACCTGGACAGTGGGATCAAGTGCACCCTCAACATGTTTGCAGATGACACCGAGCTGAGTGGTGCAGTTGACATGCCAGAAGGACGCCATGCCATCCAGAGGGACCTGGACAAGCTGGAGAGTTGGGCCTGTGTGAACCTCATGAAGTTCAACAAGAACAAGTGCAAGGTCTTGTACACGGGTCAGGGCAAGCCCAAGCACAAATACAGGTTGAGTGAAGCACAGATTGAGAGCAGCCCCGAGGAGAAGGACTTGGGGGTGCTGGTTGATGAGAAGCTCAACATGACCCGACAGTGTGTGCTCACAGCCCAGAAGTCCAGCCATATCCTGGGCTGCATCAAAAGAAGTGTGGCCAGCAGGTTAAGGGATGTGATTCTGCACCTCTGCTCTGCTCTGGTGAGACCCCACCTGGAAGCCTGCATCCAGCTCTGGAACCCTCAGCACAGGACAGACATGGAGCTGTTGGAGCTGGTCCAGAGGAGGGCTACAATAATGATCCAAGGGATGGAGCACCTCTACTATGGGGAAAGGCTGAGAGAGTTGGGGCTGTTCAGCCTGGAGAAGAGAAGGCTCCAGGGAGATCTTACAGCAGCCTTTCAGTACCAGAAGGGGGCCTGCAAGAAAGCTGGAGAGGGATTTTTTACAAGGGCACATAGGGATAGGACAAGGGGTAATGGCTTTAATCCAAAAGATGGTAGATTTAGATTAGATGTAAGTAAGATGTTTTTTATAATGAGGGTGGTGAGGCACTGGAGTCGGTAGCCCTGAGAAGTTGTGGCTGCCCCCTCCCTGGAAGTGTATAAGGCCAGGTTGGATGTGGCTCTGAGCAACCTGGTCTAGTGGAAGGTGTCGCTGCCCATGATGGGGGGGGGTGGAACTAGATGATCTTTAAGGTCTCTTCCAACCCAACCCATTCTACGATTCTATGATTCAGCTACCCTATTATAACAACTTGTGCTCCTTAACTGTGTGAGGTTTACTGCCTGGGTTTGAGCTGCCTTTCCAGCAGGTAAAGATCTCTTGTGAGCCTGACTTCATGTCTCTTCATCCTGTGCAAAGTGCCTCAAGTGTCCTGGGGCATCTTGGACTCACTGTAGTGTTGGAAGCTGCATTCTGCTCACAGCCATGTGAGCCTGGAGAGTCATTCACCTCATCTAAAAGTGGAATCACAGAATCATAGAGTCACTAAGGGTGGAAAAGACCTCTAAGATCATCAAGTCCAACCATCAACCCAACACCACCATGCCTGATAAATCATAAGCCGAAGTGCCATATCTGCATGTTTTTTGGGCACCTCCAGGGATGGTGACTCAACCACCTCCTTGGGCAGCCTCTTCCAATGCTTCACCAGTCTTTCAGTAAAGAAATTGTTCCTAATATCCAATCTAAACATCCCCTGATGCAACTTGAGGCCATTTCCTCTTGTCCTATCGCTGGTTATTCTGGAGAAGAGATGAACAACCTGCCTTGCTAAATCCTCCTTTCAGGTAGTTGTAGAGAGCAATAAGGTCTCCCATCAGCCTCCACTTCTCCACACTAAACAACCCCAGCTCCCTCAGCCGCTCCTCATTAGACTTATTCTCCAGACCATTCACCAGCCTCGTTGCCCTTCTCTGGACACCCTCCAGCAACTCAATGTCTTTCTCGTAGTGAGGGGCCCAAAACTGAACACAGTGCTCGAGGTGCAGCCTCACCAGTGCTGAGTACAGGGGCACGATCACCTCCCTACTCCTGCTGGCCACACTAGTCCTGATATAAGCCAGGATGCTGTTGGCCTTCTTGGCTCATGTTCAGCTGGCTGTCAACTGTCACGCCCAGGACATACAGGCCACCATTTAATTTCATGTCTCTCCTGAACACCTTGCATAGTATTGCAGTGTGTGGAGATTTTGGACATGACATGATGGATCTGTGTGCATGGGCAACTGTACTGGTCCCATTGTGGCTGGTCAGCTCAATATGTCTCCAGGCAATTTTGATGGTATTGGCTATTTCCATGGACTACAGGGGTGAGTTTAGACAGCAAGGGTGCCTATAGTTACCTAAATCATGTGTCTACAATAAAGCTCAAACAGAATCCTGGCCATCTATTTGTTGAAAGGCTGGAATCTGGACCATAGTTTCTAATATACTGAAGCTTCAAAGAAAGCTTCACCTTGGATTCAGACTCATGTCTTGGAAAATCTGATCACTTGGGAGGAAATAGATAACAATCTTAAAAGAGTGCTTTTATCCTGCTTATCAAATATATTTCTGCATTCTGGAGTTTTCATACGCTCATTTCTAACACTTCTTTTTGGAAAAGACATATCAATTGTCTGCTTCTGGTTTGTTTTCCAGCAGAAGACAGGCTGCATGGGCATAATAATTACAAAAGGTGAGCTGCACAGTGGAAAAAAACAGCTTGGGAAAAAATACTCCTATTGCATTTGTTTTCTGTCTAAAAGGTTTTGCAGACACTTCACATATGAAAGCTGAAGCATTAGACAGGAGCTCCATTGAGCTTCAAGCAGTCTTTCAGAATGAAAAATTACTTTGCAAATTTTAATACAAGAAAAGAGAGAGAGAAATAAAATACACATCTCAGTCAAACATGGTAAGTAGGACTAAGTTTTTTTCCCATTAAGGAATATGAAATTGAAATTAAGGGGACTGTGAAAAGACAATGAAAAAGTATAAGACTAGACCTTTAACATGCAAACAAAAGGCTTGATTCAATGCACAGTTATAAGTGATTTCATTCTATATTCCACCGTATGCCATCACATGTTGCTAACAGGTTTTCTTATCTATAATACAGTTTTGTTTCCTTGCAGTTTGAGTCCTCACTGAAAAGAAACCATTGACTCTCCCTTGTAAACCTTTAGAAGAAATACATTACTTGGGTTTGGAGAAACTATCTATGATCTCATTCTCAGAAGTATTCTGTATTACAGGTCAAAATTTTGTACAAAGTGCTCTCTGCATCCCCAGCAATCCTCTTTTTGTAGTGGGTCCTTTGGCGTCTTACTACAGTTATTCTTTACAAAATCACTGTCAAACACATTTGGAATGAAATATTTTGTTCTTGTGAAGGACTATGCCCTCTGTATTCTTATAGCTATTAGCTACTACATTAGCTGAACATAGTTAAACTACAGTTTTCACAGTCAATTATCAATGAATATTTTATTCTATGTACTGTATTACTTTGCCAAATGAAACTGCTGTGAAGTTAATTACTGTGCAAGTTTTTTTAAGGTGAAAATGAGAGAAATTGCTTTTGTAGCAAAATTCATCTATAGAACCTGTTGTGTCATTACAGGATAATGCCAACAACATACTTCCGTGAGCAAGCAAAGCAGTTCACAGCCTTGTCCCGTTGTTAGGGTGACTGATTAAGCACTTACAGAACTGAATCCTGGCAGGGCAAAAATCTACAGCTTTGTAATTCAGGCTGTGTTCAGTTGCACTGGTAGACTTCCATACCCTTTGCAACATCAAGCATTTTTTCACATTTATATTTTCACCTACCTAGGTCCTAATGCTCATTTAAAAATATGTGCTTTCCACACATCCACCCACTCCAGGCTGCAGTGGCTTTCTGCAAGCAAAATTCAATAGGACAGGCTCTTTTGTTCTCTGCAGCGCTCCAGGGATTACTGATGTTGGCAGCTGCTATTTTTTTGGAACCTTCAGTCTGCTCATGATGCTTTCAAATGTCTTTTTGCTGAAAGCAATTTGAGTCCAATTTAAAACATACATTTCTGCCATTACAATTGACATAGGTTTTAATTTCAGACTGAAAGAACATTGATTCGCCATTTGGTTTTTCATGGTGCTTTTATAAAGGCTATGTTCTGCCTGTCCTTCTAGGAGAGGGAGCACTTGCAAGGCTTTTGGGGAAAGTGATTGGTGGCTTTGGTGCTGGACTGGGACCTACAGCCACCTTCTAAGAGCCCCTCTATCAGGACACCTTAGCTCTGCATAGCTAGAAGATGGGTTCAGTTGCATCTGGACAGGGTCAGAGGGAAGGAAAGGCTTTCTGGTCAATGGATGGCTACCTGAGAGCCTGTTTCAGGCTCTTTGTAGACTCTTCTCTGTTTAAATTCAGTTAGAACTCATCACAGCTGGAAAGTTGCCTGCTGGGGGCTGTCTCTGTTAGCTGGCTCTGCAGAAGTGAAAGTTTTCTGACAGCATGGGTAACTCTTTTTCTTTCATGTTTGAAAAATCCAGAAATTTAATCACTTTTTAGATAACAATGCTTGATGATCACTCCACCCCTATTTCTACTGAATATATGAGCAGTATTGGATAACCTCCATCCCCATATATCCACTGCTTTTTGGTATTCAAACAAAATTGTTGGCTTTTTCTCTTTAAAGAGATAGATATACACTCAGTTGATGGCATCCCAAATATTATCTCCATCTTCCTCTTACATGAAAGCTTCTTTATTAATGACAAGAGACTGCTTTTTAATTTTAAAAGGTGATTTGTTGTGAAGGAAATGTGTTTAGACTGATGCTTTTAATTGACAGATGAATTGCAATAAAATTGCACTTCTTCATCACGTAACAGACCTTTATAACAGCAAAGCAGGGACACATGAAGTGGATATGGCCATCAGGGACTTGTATATTTGAGTGTTATGCTTTTAGACTCTTGACGACACTTTTGTGAAATACATATGAGGATGTGGTTGGAGTCCTTCTACCTACAAAGCGTGACTACAAAAGATTTGCAAGGCTATGGGGATCCGGGTCCAAATTTCTTGCTGAAATTTCTTTGCTTCATGCTGGATTATGACATAGAACATGAAAAATGGCCCGAGGCCCTCCAGTCGCGTTGCTGTCTTCCGCTTAGAAAGGGAAATCAAGCCTGAAGTGTTCAAAAGCTGGACTATGTCAAGACATAAAGGTAGAATTTGAATGTATTTAGTTAAAGTTCCTCTCAATCATGTAGCATGCATCCCCATTGGTTTGAAGTCAGAAAGCTTAAGCTGTTAAAAAAATTATATGCAAGCTCAATCAGCTCTTCAGTCTAGATTTTCAATAGCCAACAGACCAGCTTCCAGTGATTTCAGACAATTGCTTGGCTCATACTGGGACAGAATCACTGATAAATGTATCCAATTGTACACTTCATTACAACTTTTCAATGCATCTTTAACTTTTTGGAGCTAGAATTCACTATGCACATTTGATTGCAGCTCAGCGTCTGGTGCTGATAAACCCTGTTTCTTGGCGTAAAGATACTCAGTATAATTAGAGACTATTCATGGCAGCTAGCAACTCAAATCCTTTTCCAGATGTTGGAACTTTCACAGAATTGTTTGTAATTTTTTTTAAGGCTATTTGTTACAACTCTCAAAATCTCAGAGGCAGTCGTCTGCCACTGAACCTGTGTTCTGTTTCAGTCTTTTGACTGGATTCTGAAATGGCTGACAATTAGGAAAGGAGAGGTTGAGCAAATTCAGCTAAAAACATTTACTGATGGCTTTGTGCATCTCACTGCTGTGTTCTAACTAGAAAGCATGTGAGGCAGAGACAGTATTGACACATTAGTCAGAAACAGCATTTTTCAAATATTAATAAAAACTTTGCAAAACTTTCCCCAGTATAAAATATGGATTCTTTCAGCAATTAGTCCCCATATCCTGCCAGGTCTGTCATGATCTATTTTAGTGTTTGTAGAAGAAAGGTTCCACACCAGACTGAGGCATGGGCAACCTTAGATACTTCACCTAAGACCTCTCCATTTGTGTGGTGGATAATTGGGATGATAAAAGCAAGATCACCACCCTGAAAATTGACAAAGAGCTGTTCCGGCTTCTGCAGGCCCAGGAATTAAAGTTTCTCAAATTGGCTTCAGGCATTTCTGCTCTGCTGCAAGCAGCAGCCTCTGACTGTGTGCCAAGCGTTTCAGAGAGAAGGGTCTTGCTGCATAGGGAAATCATTAAGGTAGGGTACAAATTTAAAGCGATACAGCTGTTCTATAGTAAATGTTGTCTAGATACGTGTTCTGCACAGGGAGTGGAAGGGGATGTGGGGGGAGAGATGGTCCAGGGCTCTTTCTGGATGGCAGTAAGAAAGGCCCAACAACAAACATATTAAAATAGCTGCTTCAGGAAAATAGAACAAAAAGATGGATATAGACAGTGAATAAATCTTACATCCCTTCAGGCGCTAGGAACCCTGATTTCATACAGCATCAGACAGACCCCAGAAGGATTTTCCCACAGTATGCTGTGCAGATCCCATCCATGGAGAGGTTCCCATCATGTGAAGGGACACAAGATTTACTCTTTTATCTGTAGTCCTCTTTTTATTCTGTTTTCTTAAGGCAGCTATTTTAATATGCCATCTGTTGTCAGGCCTTTCTTACTGACATTCTGAAAGCACCCTGTGCTCTCTTTCTCTCTTTCTCTCTCTCCCCCTCCACCCTGCCCAGTGCAGAACAATACATTTATTTTGGAAAACAGCACTGTCCCTGTGGTGAACTCTCTTGATATTCCAGAACAGCTACCCTGCAGCTTTCCCTTTATAGACCTTGAATAACAGTTCTCTGACTTGGAAAAAATGATAACCCTGAATTGCCCATACTTTAAACAGACAGAGAAAAATTACAATATTATATACAACAGTTATGAACAAATTTTAAACACACAACATTAGGTACTGAACTGAGCAGTATTTTTCATAAGGACTTTCAGTGCTCTGCTATTCTTATGTGTATGTTAGGACAGGACTGCAACCTGCCAATCTACACTTTGGTGTGTCAGCATGTACCCTTAAATTCACCCCTCCTTAATCATTTTTCAGTTACAATTACAATTACACTTATGTAGCTTTTGTAGGGCTTTGATATTGTGAATAGGCATATCACATGGAGTTTTTAGAGATTAAAAAGGGCACCTTGCATTCCTTCTGAATATTTGGTGGTGTTGGGCACTGGAAGTCTGAGGAATATCACTGTCAGTCCCCTTCCAGAGTGAGAGGACAGCTCCAAAAGCTGACTGGGAACCCTGCTACCTGGCTGAAGGAACCTGCGGCTTACACCGGGAAAACGCGAGTCAAGCCTGGCAGCAGAGTAAGACTGTAATGCAAAAGGTTTAGCAAAATGGGAACAAAATCAGAATGAATTCTATGGTGTGATGTAGACAGGAGAATCTGAGCACTAGCTACCCCCAGAACAACCTGACAAGTAAGAAAAGAATATGTGCTGATAGAATGAAAATCTCTTGCATTTACCCAGGCATACATGCAACTTCTGAGATTTCTACATCAAAACGGATGACACACAACTTTGCACACACCTCCCCAATGATATAGCTTGACTCTCTTTCGTGCTTGCAATGTAGCTGGTCCAATATGATACATATTTCTTTTGCTGGGCTTCTCAGGGAAGATCCTTGTATGGGAGGGATGATATCACGGAGTCAGCCATCCGGGATAGGTCACACAGGGTTTATTGAAAACAGGCTGCCCTTGTTTTCCTCCAGGTGCCAGAAGCTGTCTGAAATCTGATCAGCACAAGCTGCTCAAACACACTTTCTGCTCACGAGGCTTTGCCAGGAGTGTTAGTCTTCCACTTACTCTGTCAGCTAAATTTGCTGCACTTCTGAATCCCAGTCAACAGTTTGCTCTGCAGGGTGGGCTGCTGTTGAAGGGGTCTCATTTCACCATTTCTGTGAACATGCAGGTTGATATTAGCTATGAGTTTTAGGACAGATACAAGGACATTACAAAGTGTTGGCCTTGGGCTTGCCACGTGCTCATCTGGTGGCAGTGGTATGGACTATCACATCCCTGAGAGTCTAACTCTTGAGCTATAATGAAAGTGGTACTGCAGAGCAAATAAAACAGATTTCTTAGAGATGTATGGAGTGCGCCAGGAACACCATCAGCCTGGCTCAGTGGCCTGCTCACATGTCAGCTCACCATGTGGCAGAGTTGCTCTCCAAGATTATGTATCTCCAAGTCAGCATATGGACTGCTACAGAGAAACCATGATTTAGCAGTCCATGCAGAGCAATTAATAGGACTTTGGCAGGTTATTAACATTTATAACAGCGCTTCACTTCTCTCCTACCACTTGCAGCTTATTGGTAAAACCTCCCCAGAACCTCATTTTAGAGTATGTCAGCTGGCTTTTGAAGTAAGGGAAAAGTATAATAGCTACAGAGCATTAACTAATAGGTTTCTGGTTTTCTGTGGGAAACACTGGAGTGAGGAGTTTTTGGTGGGCTTTGCAGGCAGTTCACGCTGGCTATGAATGCACACAGATTCCAGTGCTTTGCGAGTGACGTCTGTTTAAGCCAGAAAACCATCAGCCTTTGCAGCATTGCTCTTAACACTGTATTTATAACTCCTGCGCTTGCCCTGTGCTCTGACCAGCTCAGTTCTCAAATGGTGCCTCTGGGGGACTGGACACCTTATTTGTGCCACAGACGTTTTTCACCGAAGTTCCTTTACAGCATCAGATATTCCTAGGGAATATCTCCAGTAGTTGCTGTGGCTTCGCCCTGGAAGTGTTTCCATCTTTCTGGTGGTATTACCTTAACACTTGTTCTAAGAAAATGACACTTTATATAAAAGTTTTGTGACTTTTCTGAAGGGTTTATTTCACCCCCTCTTACTCAATACGGCCCAGTATAGGGGAATAAAGCATTGTGCTTTTGCCTCAAGAAGAAAGAAATCATGAGCTCAGACAAGGGTAGACTGATGTACTAAATATGCTGACACACTTCCTATCAGCCTTACAGAGGTGTCAGGAGATGCTGTGGCTCTGTTGTCTTCAACTGTGTACTCTTTGCTTTTCTTAAAATAGGAGTGCTGCCTTGCCAGCGTATGTAAACCAGTTTGAACCATGTGGTGCTGTGCATGCATCCTTACTACAACAGTATGTCCCCAATCAACAAACCAAATCCTCTTTTTGCTGTAGGATGTTGATAAAAGACTGACATGATTCCTTCCTCAGCTCTGAATGGTGTGGGCATGTTCTTCTGCTGCCACAGACACTATGGTGAGGGACCGGCATACATGGGAAAGGATTGCTTCTCTTGAGAATGCATGGCAGATAAAGAGGAAATTTCTGCCTATTTGTAAGAAAACGTCATCTGAGATAATGTAAGGCTTAGTGTTATAACTGTTTATATAGCTGATAAGATATAGGGACATAGAGAGACTGTCATTATAAAAACTGCAACATTAAATTATTCCCTAAAGCAATCATTGCAGTCTTGATTTTTTAAAACTCATACAACACATTGAAATAAGAGGAAAAACCCAAATGCAGAATAAAACTGGAGCTATAAATCTGCTGAAGTAACCAAATTTATTCTGAAGCTAATTATGACTGTATGCAAAGCAAATGAAGTGAGAACTGAATTAATGAAGACTAGCTACCTCCCACAAGCTAATGAGCCGTGCTTTATACCAATGGCTCTTCAAATTGAAAAATTCAACATGCTGCAGAAAAGAAAAATATAGAAGGAAAGAAAGGAGGAAAGGAGGAAAGAAAATTATTAAAAATAATTTGAGGAAGTATATTAAGAATAGTATAGAAGACAAGAAAAGCCATAAGATGCATGCTCCCTAGCTGTTTAATGTTCTTTCTTGACACGCTTTTCTAAGAATCTGCTTACCTTTCTCTTTTTCTTCTCTACTTTGATAGGTACTTTTAGTGCCACTGGGCTAAAGAAAACTAGAAAACCCTGTTGATTTGGAGCAGGTTTTTTCAGTCTTGCTTGGATATTTTCCATGGCATTTAATTTTAAGGGTCTGTGCCCAGTGCCGTGCAGTGAGAGGTAGTTGAGTTGGCTGAGGCTGATTCTCTGCCTCCCAGTATAACAAGCAAGCGTTATTTTCAGCTGGTGTTCTGCGGTCCACTCCACCTGCTGCCCATTAAGCATTTCTTTCTCCCCTTTTGTAATCTTCTATTTCATTTTATCTGTCTGTTATATTCTTTTCCTTTCATAAATCAAAATCCCTGTCTTCAACTTATTACTTTTCCCTGTTGTTGTGCATCTGCAGCCACATTTTTGTCTGGTGAAATGGGCCATCTTTGCCACTCACTAGGAGAAATAATAATAACAAAGTGTTTGGATCAATATCTCATCTGTTCAGAAGAAAAGTGTAAAACTATGCCTTAGAGGGGCTACATGCCATCTGTTTCCTTGAACAGTGATATTTATCTACCAGGTTTTATTTACATGGGAAATTTAATTTCAAAAGCAGCGAAACTATTACATAATCTTGTTTGGTAATGCCAGAATCTAAATTTTGAACTTTTCCCTGAAATACATACTACTTTTAAAAGGTTTCTGAATCATCTGCAGCCAATATTGTTGTGTCGCAGCTTTTGTTAATCCAAACTGAAAATTAAACAAAAATGTAAAAACAGAAAGGTAAACAAAATTGAAGAGATGTATAGTAGCAACAAGGAAGTGAACAAAGTGTTCTTGACTACTAGCTACCACATCTCCCTTCCTTTACACATATACTGCATGCTCCATCATCAGCAGAGGTGAACTGCATATACACTGGGATGACGTATCTGAAGTTACTGAAACGGAGCTGGTACTGGTAGTGGTTTATTTTCAGTGCTTAGTTTGGGGAAGAATAGGCTGAAAGATTCTAAGATAGAGATCTATTAGAGAAAAATGAGTGTAAGGTGTAAGAAGCGTGCTGCATTTATCTATGATAAAGTCTAAGAGTCTAATAACCAAATTAGTAAAACCATCTTTGCAACAGAAATGCATTTAACAAAATCCCCCCCCCAGTTACTGTGCTTGTTTGTTCATTTGTGTCCACTACAAGCTTATCTTGTGCTCTATCCAAAGGTATGAATCCCTGGAAATTCTGGAAAAAATGGTGGCCAGCTTTGCCTTGTTGTTCAGTTACAACAAATCTGTCTGCTTTAGAAAAGGCATTTGAAATGTGGTAGCTAATGTGAAATGAGTCAGTCCTTCAAAAGAATCTTACTTACAAATAATAACAACTCTTGGCTGGACTTCATTTGCTTTGTGGCTGGTGTAAATCCCTACTTGGCAGAGAGAAACCTGGTAAGATGGACCATTGTTCAAGCCAGTTCTCTTAAATGCGTGTGAACTGAAGAGGAGCATTTCATTTGATTTATTGGTTCTTACTCCCTAATTGCCACAACTTCCAGCAAAAGACCAACAAAAGCGAGTTGCAAAGCCTTTGTCACTACATTGTGGAATTAGTTTAAGTAGGAATGTAGTAAGTCACTTCTCTAATCCTAACGTATTTTAGTTTTGGACTTTAAAAAAAGAATTTATGGAATTAAGGAATTAAGGTCCACTTGAGACTTCTGTGTGAAGCTAGAACTGATTGGTTAAAGGGTGTGAAAATAGCAGTATTGTTTCCAGATGTTTGAGAGCGCTGTATTCTTGTAATTCAATCATGTCTTTGCATGGTTCTTTATCACATTACTTCTGAATTCATGCACTGTGACATTAATTTCAGTGTACCACGACTTACATCTGTTTATTCATTCCTTTTCATCCCCTGTGTCACACTTCTTACCAGGCTTTTGTGACATATTAAAAAAAAGGTTAACTCATCTTTCTGATGAGCTTTTTGAACAGTAGATTTACTGGTGTTGGCCCAGACGTAAGTATATCAGCAGAGATGAACAAGAGTGTGTTTCTGTTCTTTCACATTTAAGTTGGTTTGAGCTGTCAGGTTAAATGGTTTCTACATTGCTAACCTTAGCTCGGGGGAAAGCCTTGGCCTCGTCTATAGAGCTGAGAAAATCAGTTTTGTATGAAGACAATCTTCTTGCTGCAAGAAAAAGGCATGGGTAGACACAAGTTACTTTAACTAAAGGAAATCCTTATTTCTCCTCCATAGTAAGGATAGTTCTAATTGCACATTTTTTTTAATGGAACGGAAAACTTAAAGTGTTATCGCATATACCAATTTTCAAAATTAATCTGAAATAGTACAGCTTTTTCAGATGTGTGCCTTCTCATACAGAGAAGCAAAATATTTAGTGTTTAATATTTCAGTAAATAACTTCTAAATAATGTCTAGAGAACAAAAGCAGTTGTTTACTCTTCATCATTACTAGTTTCAAAGATATCATAGATGTATCTGTTTATGCACACATACACTTTATATACCTAAACAAACAGGATTATACTCCATTATGCTTTCTTCCTGAACTTTTCCTTTACATGAAAAGTAGTCTGAATATCCAGTCTAACCTAATATATTCAATAAGGATGTTGAGTCTTTTTTTTTCCATTTGCTTTGAATGCACTTTATCTCCAAACTAGGAGATACTAGGATTTACCCAGTGTAACTTTTTGTGAAAACTCTGTGTGGTGTCATGATTTACACTTCACTGATTCACTTCACTGATACACTTCACGATCTGATTCACTATGTGATTCAGACAACTGACCCCCCTGTATTGAGAAGGAAGAAATCCTTTTTAAGGTGTAGATGTATCATCCAGGCCTAGATTTATCCAACTTCATTATTGACAACTAAAAGTGAGAAGCATAGACATTGGGATTAACTCCTGGCTCTGAAGAGGAGCAAGATGGGTGCTTCCCCATTCATTCGTATTAAGAATGTGTTTTTGGTTTGACCTGGACAAATGCCAGGTGCCCACCAAAACCGCTCTATCACTCCCCCTCCTCAGCTGGACAGGGGAGGGAAAATATGATGAATGGCTCAAGGATCGAGGTAAGGACAGGGAGAGATCACTCACCCATTACCATCATGAACAAAACAGATTGAACTTGGGGAGAAAAGGAACTTTAATTTATCACCAAACAAATCAGAGTAGGATAATGAGAAACAGAACTAAATCTTAAAACACTTTTCCCCCGCCCCTCTCTTCTTCCCGGGCTCAATTTCACTCCCAATTTCTCTACCTCCTCCCCTGAGGGACAGGAAATGGGAGTTGTGGTCAGTTCATCACATGTCTCTGCTGCTTCTTCCTCCTCAGGGAGAGGACTCCTCACACACTTCTCCGGCTCAGCGTGAGGTCCCTCTCATGAGAGACAGATATCCACAAACTTCTGCAAAGTGAGTCCATCCCACAGGCCGCAGTTCTTCACTAACTGCCCCAGTGTGGGTCCCTTCCACAGGGTGCAGTCCTGCAGGAATGGACTGCTCCAGTGTCAGTCACAAGCCCTGCCAGCAAACCTACTCCAGCATGGGCTCCTCTCTCCACAGGTCCTGGCAAGACCCTGCTCCAGCACGGGCTCTGCAGAGGGTGACAGCCTCCTTCGGGCATACATCTGCTCCGGTGTGGGGTCTTCCACAGGCTGCAGGTGCAGATCTGCTCTGCCATGGACCTCCATGGGCTGCAACAGCACAGCCTGCCTCACCATGGTCTTTGTCACAGGCTGCGGGGGGAAAAAACTCCACTCCGGCATCTTGAGCACCTCCTCCCCCTCCTTCTTCACTGACCTTGGTGTCTGCAGAGTTTTCTCTCACATCGTCTCACTCCTCTCTCTCAACTGCCACCTCACCATGGTTTTTTTTTTCTCCCTGTCTTAAAAAATGTTATCACAGAGGTGCTACCACCGTCACTCATTGGGTTGGCCTTGGCCAGCAGCGGGTCTATCTTAGAGCCAGCTGGCATTGTCTCTATCAGACATGGGGAAAGCTTCTAACAACTCCTCACAGAAGCCATCCCTATAGCTCCCCTGGTTACCAAAACCTTGCCACGCAAACTCATAGACTGGTAGCATGAATCGTGCTTTGAAAGAGTATAGAGTCTAAGCTGATAGTATGGACATGATGCCTAATGTTCAGAAGACTAATAGCAGGGGAGATCAATTCTGCCCTTGGGAAGCATGGCTGGGATCAGCTGCACTTAGTGTCTGGTTTCTAACTGATCGTTATAATTTATGATGAGCCACAACACAAGCAGCTGTAAATGATTCCCAAACCTTGTAAAACAACAGTTCACTGCACTTTGTTTAGCTTATTTTTGGACAGTCCTCTGCTTCAAAGAAATATTGACTTAGCTGTGATTCAATGTATCTCTGGTAAATAGGGCTGTAAGGATGTTCAACATTTTGAAGTGTCACATTTTTTGATTTATAACCCTGGCAACCTTGTTTTCTCCTCAAACAGCTACAAAGACAACATTCACCACAACATTTAATGAGGAATAGCTGGAAAAGCATCGCCAAAAAGACAACAATTGACATTGTTCAGATAGTAAATTCTTAAAAATGTAAATTCTAGAAATTAAAAATTAATCTTGCATTTCCCCACCCTGGAGACTTCAGTTCAGTTAGTGCTGGAGGAATGAGTGTGTCCACAAAAATAAAGAACAAAAACTAAACATGCTAAAGGCTGCTCATACCTTCTGCTGTCAGTCCAGCTCTAGATAAATCATCTAACATTTTTTTTGTAAGAAGTGTTGTGTCACAGATATCTCCCTAAGCTTTACCTTGCTTGCCGCTAAACTTAGAGGAAAAGAACAATTTCACATATCTGTTGTGGTCTTGTCTTCTCTGAGCTATGTTTTTATACCTTGACTATCTCTTAAAAGGCATCCCTGAGGAGAAATCTCTCACCAAATACATGTATGAAGAAGGATTTAGTACAGGTGTTTAAGCCTTTCTGTACACTATACTTAAAACATTTTTTTTTAAATTTTTTTAATTTTCGGCTCTTCTCCTTTCTTTTAATACAGTTTCAAGTTTTTGAATTGTGCCTTCTTATTTTAAATAGCCTCTGTTATTTTGTTGTTTAGCCATGCTGATTTCCTTCTTTGCGACGTTTCTAAAAGCTTTTTGGGAAATGGTGCAGATCTGTTTTGAATTTCTAATATGTTGTCTGCCAACATTTTGCAGTTTTGGCTTCCTCTTTTGGTTTCTCTCTAGAAATTGTTCTCATTTTTAATGTAATTCTTCTTTTTGAAATTAAGCACTGCTACAGTGGCTGTATTGCCTTTCTTACTCCTGGAAATATAGTTGATATTTATTCATCAGGGTCTTTGAAAGTAGATTTTAAACCAGGTCTACCTAGCTGCCTTTCATCTTGCCTGAAAAACTGTCTCGGTTTCACACTTGAAAAGTGATTTCTATCCAGTCTATAAAACTGCAGATGGCATCTCATTATTACTTTTTTGTCCCTAGCTTCTAACCATCTTCAGCCTCTCACAGTCACTATCACCGTCCTAGCTGAACAATTTTGATACTACAATTTTCCTGTTTGGGCCTTGAATTTCCATGGCTATAAAGATTTTATTTTACTTGTTATTCACCCTTTTACCTTATTTGACCACGATTTAGAGAAGCAACTCTCCCAAACCAAGATAAAGAATTTTGAAAATAAAATAGGCAGTGTAAAAGAAGTTAGTCAACCATCTCAAAATTCCATCATTTTTAGATGAAAGGTACTTCTGGTAAAACCTAATAGCCTCCCAGAAGGGTAATCACAGAGTCTAATCGCTTATAGAAATTGTAGCTATATATATATCAGTACCATATGCAAATGTGTGTTAGTGTAAGATGTAATTCTGTGTACTGTTATTTACTGTAATTGTATCTCTGGGTTAGGGGTTCCTTCAAAGCTTCTCCAACAGAAAATAATGTAAACATTGCTAAAGATATATTTTCTGTTATGAAATTCCAGTCAAAGAAGATGACAAAGATATAAGTGGGTAGACTGCAGCAATAGTCTAGAAATCAGATCAATAATGTAGGAGGCATAACAGACTGATAAGCAATATCTTTCCTGTGCCTCAATTCTCTTCAGTCCACAAGGAAAATATGAACAAGACTTTGCATCCTGTTGCTCTACTAATTGGAAGAACCTTTTTTTTCCAGGTTTGTCCAAAAATCCTCAGAAACAAAGAAATTAAAAACAACAGATTAGAGAGAAAAAAAGAGAAATTTAACCTAGTTTAGAAGAAGGGCAGGCCAGGAAAAATTCATTCCACCTCTGAGATGCTTGGAGAACTTTACAAGGAAGAGTATACTTAAAATCTAGGGGAGATAAGAGGAAAACTGAAAGGCTGAGAATACCTTGCGCTCTCTCCAACAGATAACAATAATATTGCCTGCTGCTCCCAGCAAGTGAAATTGAATTGCTTCCTTGCTTTTAAATTTAGGAGTATTAGTGTATTAGTCTCAATAAATTGAAGTTTGGATAATAAATCCCAGTGTAAAAGCTACTTTCGATTCTCCATTTATCGGAAAGGAAAAAGCCTTTGTGTAAGACATGTCTATTAGAGTTCTCAGATTTGCCACACAGCTCTTAATGAAGGATGTTTAACTCACCTTTAAGTTCTTCTGTGATGTTGCTTTAACCAAAGAGATACATACAGAGAGAGATAGAGGAAAAGCAGCAATCTGGAAAATATAGCTTTTTGTTGACGTTTGCAAGACTCGAAAGGAGCAATCTTCCTGTCAGCAATCCAGACTCCGAACTGACAGTCAACCAAAACAGTTACTCTGGATACAGACCGAATTTATGCATCAGGTATCATCTCATTAGTCTTGTCTCTGATCCCTTCCTTCAGGTGAGTTTAATCAGGCACCAGTCTCATTTGTTGCCTTGGTTTCCTCTGGGGTCCTCAGTAGTTTAGCGGTGATGGTAACACGCTTGCTGGGATTCTAGTAGCACATGAGGTTTGCTAGCAAAGAGTAGCCCTTTCAGCCTTTCTGTACGGTGCTGTGTCAATTGCCGTTTTCATTCAAGATTCCAGGTTACCAGACCATTATATAAACTTGTATCTGTTTATCTGTATTTGACCTCACAGTCAAGATATACCTGTTTAACCTAAATTCTTACAGAATCTGAATGTCAGGGAAGCTTGCCAGTCCTGGTGGAAATCAGCGGCTAGGGTGAACTTCATGGAGCAATGCATTAGCCTGGGCTATGAGTGGGCTGAAGTGCCCACTTAAGGACCTGTGCTGAGTTTGCTAAAGATTATTACAAAATATACAGTAATTCATAAGGAAGTTTTAGTCTTTACTGTGGCAGCACTTGCCTGTAGAAAGTATATATTCCAGTAGCCAAAAAATATTTTCCTATTCCTTTTATGAATGAGCTATGGACTATCTGTTTATAATGCAATCCAGATTTCACTGAAACAGTCAATTACCATGACTAAGTTTAACTTTTCCCATTCCTGTCCAGAAACACCAGCTTTACTGGTCCCCTTAATTATAAGGGTGAGCAATGATCCCCTGAAGCAAAAAGGAGTTACTGCATGACATTTGATGGTATACCGTGCAATGACTCAGGGGAGACTGTATGTCATTGTAATTCAGTGCTGCATATTTTCTGGTGCCTATGCATTGTGAAGTGATGAAAATTCATTCTTCACTTTATCAGCAGAGGTAAAAATACTTTTGTTAAGTTAGAAGAGAAAAAATGTCAATAATTTAAGATCTATCTTCTCAATACTGGGTTAATTTTAATGAATTATAAAGATGAGCACATTTTGATTGAAATGATAAACTCACAAGGCAATACTCTTCCAGTCTGCTTCATTAGTCAAAGCTGGCCGTATTCAATTAGTATCAAAAATATATTATACCTTTTAACATGTATATTCTACATATTTATCAGTAGAGGTAAAGTGAAATTCTGCAATAAACTCAGAGAGAAAAAATCTGAATAATTAAATATCTGTCTGTCTAAAACAGGATTAGGTATTATAAAATTGAGAGATAGAGCAACTTACTGAAACAATAAAGGTTATTCATGGCATAACATACTTCTCTTCTGCTTTGTCAATCGAAATTCACCTTACTCGATAAGCTTCAGAAGCAACTGCATCGTTACTTGGTTTCTGCTTTGTATCAGTTGAAAAATCTCATGTTGGTACTCAGATACAAAGGGACCTAAATTAAACAAAGATATTTGTCTCTAAATAATATTTTTCATATTATCAGAGCTATTCTGTTGATCTCTGTTTTTTCCAAAGCAAGATAAAGTAAAAACATATTTCTTACAGAGACATCTTAATGGGGCAAGTGGCTGTGACAAGCAATCAAAAGCATCAGAATTTCATGAGTTTTAGAAGCAGTGACATTACAAAGTCTTACAGTCTCCTGGAAGCTGTCTTGCTATAACTGTATAGCTTTCATTTTGGTATATGCACAATCCAGAAATGAAGCAGTGAATGTTTCTGTGAAATAGATTCTAACTGAATAAAAGCTACAACAGCTTTTCTGCACTGAATATTTATTTTCTCTGCATTCTAAGATGCAAATATATCAGAAGTAAAAACTGAGATAATGATAAAATAAATTCAAAACTTTGGGCTTATTTCATTATGAAAAACTCCCCACACTACCCAGCAGGAAAAATGTTTTATGCTCTGATAAGCATGATTTCTAAATAGAATTAATATGTTCAGAAAGTCTGTCAGAATTATAACAGTTATAAAATTTTTCTAAATTTTTAGGAACTTCAGAGGGGAGTGTTACAGCTATATCAATACAGCACAGTGCCTAGCTTAATTAAGTCCTGGTGACTGCATCTACAACATTAAGCTGAGCACAGTTAGGGAAGAAGACCAAACACATGTACCCAACTTTGCAGCATGCAGTCCCCGGAGTGGTTTTAGCCTAGGGCCAGCTAGCACTCTTCCAGATAAGCCCCAAATCATGTCTGAGCTTTGCACGAGCCCAAACTGGCAGTTTGGACAAGCTACCGTGTTCTAGTGGATAGGAGAGTCAAGCTGTATGGATGCATTCCGTAGTGTACCATTTGGCTCAAAAGCTAGAGGGTGGCTCTGGACTCTTTCCTTCCTCAGTATAGACACAGGCGGTGAGTCCGTGCTATGGCTGTTCTGCTTTAGCAGCCCAAGCACAGAGGTGACTTTTTCCCACACTACGTGGTTCCACTTCTTCAGGTACTGTTTTCTCTAATCCCACTGTGCTGTGTAGATCCAGACTGAGATGTCTAAATTCTTGGGTGTGTCAGGCTACGGCTCTCTCTCTGTGTCTCAGTTTCTTACCCACAAATTGTGCACTATATCCATTATATTCTCCCTCCCTTAACTTCTAGCATCAAGTTACAATGTAAGATTTATGGAAAGAAATTATCTACTGAAAAAAAATGCTTGTTTAATTTGGTGTTAGTCTGATACCTTTTAGAAGCTGGAAGCATACACAGGACTCACAGTATTAGACGGGATCCTTTAGTTCACTAATGACATCACAAAGCAACCACAGACAAGGATTTGTGTAATTCCCTTCATAAGTTTATCAAGATGATGATAAATATTAAATCGGTTCGTGTCCTCATTGATCAAGAGGAATAGTGCCCCAGAACTTCCCTTTCTGGCCATTAAAATATTCTGATGCAAAGCCAGAATTTCACTTAGTTATTAGCCCACGTGCTTGCAGTGTTTTTTAGCTCATATAATTCCCTGTTCCCCACTTGGTATTTACAGCCTGCTGTAGTTTTACAGTCAACCTCCACAAGGTCTTAGATTTTGTTGCCTAAACAGACTGAACTGTACATTCCCCTGGGCCCTGTGCGAACAAAGGAGAACAAAAATTTCCTCAGTTATTGGTTGATTTCTTTATTTTCTAATTTAGATTTGTACATCACCAGCTTACCCCCATTTGGACTTGCACACGGTCTGCCTTTCAGTTTACTTTTCTTCCTTCATGACCTGTGTCCTCAGTATGGAAGTGCCTGAAAGCTCGTGAATGAGCTCTTGAATGAGTCGTGAATAAAGTTGCACAGTGCTTGTGGTAAAAGAAACAAAAAATTGCTTCTTCTCATCTGGTGTCCTGAACAACAAAATTTAGATCACTACTGGCTTGGCATTCTAGAAAGGAGTGGGTACAGTATTCAAAAACAGGTGTTATACCTGGGCCGCAAGATAAAAAATTGCATTGATAATGTTTAAACTAATTCACTGGTGGTTGTTTGCACTTATTGCAGCATTTTTTAGACTTCAGACAATTGAATTGCCTCATCTGATTTTCATTTCTAAATTGTAGCTTAATTTCCCAAAAAGAGATTTCGTTTCCTCTATTAAATAATGCATGGCAGAACTAGCCAAGTATTTGCCTTTGTTCCCCAACAAATTTTAGAATAGTGCCAAGGCATCTAAAGTTTTATCAGGCAAAAACCCAGATGCTCTTACATTCAGGCTTCATTAAAGGTTCCATTGTTTTTTCATAGGTAAATGATAAGGGTTCTCAACTTTCCTTTTGGAAATGTGATGTATTGTATGCAAAATAAAGGCAGAACATTTTCTTGTTTTCTGTCTGCTACTCTGCAAACAATTTTAGAAACATCCATTTTCCTAATGTAGGTCTCTTTAGCAATGGCACTTCCATATCATTCAGTGAAAGCCTAAGATAACACCCCTTTAGCAACAGAGATTTAACCCAGCAAAAAATGTTAGCAAATACAGCAGAATACACAGTTCCTGACAGTAAATGACTCTTCTTTTTTAGTGTTTGAGCAGAGCAGTATAAACATTGTAGACCCCTCTAAATAAACATACCTTGAAATGGAAACATCTGTTGAGCACAACGCAATGTTTCATAGGTAACTAGAACAAAGTCCTAAATGCACTTTACTAAGCTACAAGAATTTGTATAGTTCCGAACAGATTGCCTCTCTGTTTTGGTCCATAATAATGCTAATGCTATGGTTATATCCATATTGCAAATATATATCAGTTCATTCCCAAGCACTGATAATGGGGTGGATCAGTTACTGCCTTGGGATGAGAAAGCTTGGAGAGGAGAATCTGCACC
Organism: Opisthocomus hoazin; assembly: GCF_030867145.1. Lineage (NCBI taxonomy): Eukaryota > Metazoa > Chordata > Aves > Opisthocomiformes > Opisthocomidae > Opisthocomus > Opisthocomus hoazin. The sequence goes on along the minus strand of NC_134415.1, from coordinate 102,910,063 downwards.
ACACTTTGCAGCCTGAAAGTAGTGAGTTTGTTCACCTCAAGTGCCTGAGAGTCAGGATTTGCCCGTATAGAGTACAAGAAGGAATATATGTGGTACAGTGCTTTGTCCACACTGGACCCAGAAGGCTTCTGTCCTGACCTGATTTGCCATCCCTACGCTTTGCCGCACAGACCTGTCCGCAGCCACGGGTATCAGCCATGCCCCAAAACTGGAGGCTGTGCAGAATGTTGCAGTTACTCCTGTGTTGGGTATGGCTACATGCACTCTGCAGAGCACTGGGAATTCAGAGACTATTTCTCTCTTTGGGGTAAAGGAACTGAGAACGAGCTACTAAAAGCTCATGTAGAAGAAAAAATTGCTGGCAATCTACTTTCTAGCTCGTCAGCTACTAATCAGTTAGCTAGTTGGTTCTGCTAAAGCATAGGGCATGACAACCATTTTCACCATCTCATATGTTCTGTCTTGCAAATTGGGAGGCCAGCTCCTTGCTCTTCCATGGCCATTTAAAAAAAATTGCATTTGCGGTGCATGTACAAGGATTATTGTGGACAATCATCACAAACTTGCTTTGCTCATTTGACAAAACTGCAGGTTACTAGTCTGCTTCAATCAAGGGGTGTAACTTTAATTAGAAATTAGTTCCGTACTGAGTTACAGATAATACACCCGCAATGGACATTGCATAAAAGTGTCTATCTGCATTTTGTTGTTTGATGTGTAGGTAGAACATGCTTGTGATACTATACAAGTATATTTCCTTCTCCTTTATCCTTGAAGTACTGTTCTGGACAGACTGTACTATTAAGTGACATAGTTTTCAGACAGTGAATATTTTTGGAAGAATATTATGGGCAGGTAACTGAAAAGAAACTGCTGTTAAAACATGAATCAGTTTACCAAAAAATTATCTTTGTATAAATTTATATGTAGAAAGAAGTTATACAAAAACAATGCCAAAATGTAATTAGAAGTTGAAACAGTCCAGTTCGGCATGTCTCTGGAAATTCCCCAGAATATTGCCCTATGATAAAGAGTGTCTTTCAATGATGCAGATGAAAACAATTTTTGAACTTTTAGCAAATCTGGAATTTAAACATTGTTTGATGTGACAAATAGGTGAAAATAAATGGCAGTTATCCCTAAATGTATAAAGAAATAGATGATAATATCTATCTAGTATCATATAGTACTTTTCATCTGTAGTTCTCAAAGAGTTTGCAAAAGGAAATCATGACAACTTCAAAGGTGTTTGGAGTTTATTCAAATGTGACAGAATGGAAGATCTGTCACATTTATATTCTACAAAGTGGTTTCTGAAGTGCTGTAGAGGATAACACACCTGAGACCTGCCAGTGAAAAAAGTATTGCAGCGGGCAAAACTCAAAAAAAAACAGTGGAGAGAAATAATATATTTTAATGTTGTTTTTCACAGCATTTCTGTGGGTAACTTTTATTTCTTTTAGCTGAATATACCTGTTTATATAACTCTCTCTGCTAAGAGACATTGCACTCCTTTAAAATATAAGTTAAAATAAATATTCTTTCCAAAACAGGGTTAGATGCTGAAGAGTATTGAATATGTACTTATTTGATCGCTGTGTTCTGAAAAAATCATACCTGCTGAGAGACTTAAATGTTAGATGGTCCAGATTATTGCAAATCAAATGAGAAACATGACTCATAGTTCAGCAGTGTGGTTTATGAGGTCAGATACAGAAACTGTGTCCAGGGATGAATACCTGTTGGTGGAACATTTGGTATGTGGATAACTGCAGTCAGTAATCTGATGTCTTACAATCTCAGGAAAATCCTCATAGTATTAACACATCTGAGATATTTATAATAGTTAGAGGTATAGAACAACAGTTACAGAACCCTTTTCATCCATGAATACATGTTTCTGTAGTCTTTGTCAAATGAATGTGTAATTTAAAAATAAAAATGATGAAGGCTCCATAGCAAAGAGCAGGCAGAAGTCTACTTGAGTAGAACACAATTTTTTTTTCACTCAGACTTTGAATGTATGCATGGATCTGCATGATCCAATGCTAATTATTTGGATCAACAAATTGGTGAAAAATGTGAATCACAAAAGTTATAGAAATATTTGTTGGAAGGGACCTCTATATGTGAAGTAGTGCAAACTCCTTCATAAGGCACATCTATTAACAAAATTGGATCAAGTCAGCCCTGGCTTTGTTGGCTTTGTCTAGACAAGTAATGAACTTAGTGGTTTTACAGTCTCTCTGGGCAACATGTTTCAACGCTACACTACCCTCACTGTGAGAACTTGCTTTCTTATGTCCAGCCAGTACCTTCCGAGCCACAAATTTATGTCCATATCACCTTACAGAACTGAGAAGAGGTTGACTCTCATGTTTTGTTCCTCAGGGCTCAGTTTTGGGGTCAGTCTTGTTTAGTATCTTTATCAATGATCTGGATGAGGGGATTCAGTGCTCCCTCAGTAAGTCTGCAGATGATACCAAGCTGGGTGGGAATGTCTATCTTCTTGAGGGTAAGAAGGCTCTACAGAGAGATCTAGACAGACTGGATTGATGGGCTGGGGCCAATTGTATGAATTTCAACAAGTTCAAGTGGCGGGTCCTGCACTTCAGTCACAACAACCCCATGCAACGCTACAGGCTTGGGGAAGAGTGGCTGGAAAGCTGCCCAGCGGAAAAGGACCTTGGGGAGCTGGTTGACAGCCGGCTGAACATGAGCCAGCAGTGTGCCCAGGTGGCCGAGAAGGCCAATGGCATCCTGGCTTGTATCAGGACTAGTGTGGCCAGCAGGAGTAAGAAAGTGATCATGCCCCTGCACTCGGCACTGGTAAGGCTGCACCTTGAGTGCTGTGTTCTGTTTTGGGCCCCTCACTACAAGAAAGATATTGAGGTGCTGGAGGGTGTCCAGAGAAGGGCAACGAGGCTGGTGAATGGTCTGGGGAACAAGTCTTACAAGGAGCGGCTGAGAGAACTGGGACTGTTTAGTGTGGAGAAGAGGAGGCTGAGGGGGGACCTTATTGCTCTCTACAACTACCTGAAAGGAGGTTTTAGTGAGGCGGGTTGTTGGTCTCTTCTCCCGAATAACCAGCGATAGCACAAGAGGAAAAAGTTGCATCAGGGGATGTTTAGATTGGATATTAGGAACAATTTCTTTACTGAAAGACTGGTGAAGCATTGGAAGAGGCTGCCCAAGGAGGTGGTTGAGTCACTATCCCTGGAGGTGCCCAAAAAAACATGCAGATATGGCACTTCAGGACATGGTTTGTCAGGCATGGTGGAGTTGGGTTGATGGTTGGACTTGATGATCTTAGAGGTCTTTTCCAACTGTAATGATTCTATAATTCTATGATTTGTACTGCTTTTCTAGTACTTGCAGGCAGATATTAGATCACTCCTTGATTTTCTCTTAATGAGACTAAATAAGCTGATCTCTCTTCAGAACATTTCAAAGGCCACATGGTCTAGGTCCCTGACCACCTCTGTAGCACATCATAGAAGTCTGTATTCTTCAATGAATGCAAACGGCTAACTTTTCTCTTAGATGAACACTGGTCAGTTAAGTGAACGAACTCACTTTGAAAGAAAAGAAAAACTTTGTGCATAAGTGCATTGAGTGTAGGTGGCACGTTTTTGGTAGTGAGGAACTGCAGAGGTGGGCCTTATGAGAAATGACCAGGGCAGCCTCATGCCGGACACAACCAGTTCCAGCCAGCTCCAGTGGACCCACCACAGGGCACAGCTGAATCCAGCAGCCCAGATGGTGGCACCTCTGGCATATCTAAGAACGGGTAGAAAATACCTCACAGGTATGGAAGGAGGGAAGAAAAAATAGCAAGAAAAAGTAGTGTGAACAAGCCGGTCAGAGAAGAAAGAAGGAGAAGGTGTTGTTTTAATATTTGCCTTTGTTTCACACTACCCAAATCTGTCTTAACTGGCAATAAATTAATTTTCCACAAATCAAATATGTTTTGCACTTGATAGTTACTGATAAACAATGTCCCTGTCTTCATCTCAACCCACGAGCTTTTCCATCCTATTTTCTCCCCCTGTCCTGTTGAAAGGGGGGGAGTGAGTGAGCAGCTGTGTGGGCGGTTGACAGATGGCCAGGGGTAGCACACCACAACAAGAAAGGACAAAAATTGCTTATGCATCTTGGGCAGGATTCTTGCACTAATCTTGTATTAAACCAAGAAACAGAAAGTGAATACAATTCTATATCTCAGCTAGTGACAAACAACCAATTCTAGTGTGGTCAGTGAGCCACCGACTGCCACTGACTGGTGATCTAGTTTTGTTTCAGTTCCTGAGCCACCCTGTGTTAATCACTATGAAAATTTATTATTGGAAACCTCTAAGTGTTAAAAAAACATATATTCATTTTTTTAAAAACACATCACACTGCTTTGATGGACACACATCGTAAGAGAGGCAGAAGATGTATACTAGTGAGCTTTTTTTTTTCCCTCAGTACTTGGCGACTGCATTAGAAGTGGGGTCCGTTATTAGAAGTGACTACATTGCAAGGGTTCCTCCCTGTGAAAAATCTTGCTTTTCAAAAGTTTGTTCTGGCCCAGGTAATTCTAAAGCAATACCACTGATCCCATTGATCCTTACTCAGGTAAATTGCCATTATTGATAGATGTGAACTTCACTGCCAAGCATTTTAGTAGGCAGCTTCTGAGGTGGGGTCCACTCAGGATGTGAACTGTTTGGCATTAATGTTCTGTCAGTCTTACACCTTAACTCAAGAGCCACGCCAGCAGGCGGGAACCAAACTTTCTTTAGAACCAATGTTTCTAGGTTCCAAACAGGGTAAGCAGAAGAAGAGTTAACCTTACCTGAGGTATGTGCCACAAGACAGATGTTGCGATCTGACTATGCATATCTGTGTCTTCCTGTACAGTCAAAAGTGAAAACAAACATTTCTTCTAACACAGGTACCTAAGATGCAGCTCACAAAACTCTACAGCTGCTTTTGTTTCTCTGTTTGTCAGATAGGCTAGTTTAGGCTCATGTGCTTGTTTTAACAAATTAATGCAAGCAGCAGTCATCCTCCACTTTTGTTTTATTCTGGGCAACTTGTCTTGGCCAAGAGGATTTCTCACATTCTTTGCTCCTGAGCCATTCCAACTGCTGCACCTGCCCTAGTCACAGACTTGAATTCTACCAGATAAATGATACTGGGGCTGGACACCATGTGCTACACCATGCAGACAACTGTTCCACAAGGGTGGATCTGGTAAACTGCGTTAGGGCCATGGAACCTGGGGAAGTTTCAATGGGATCCAGAGCAGGCTCTCAGACTCCTTCCTTTGATTTGGTGTGGGTTTGCTGAGCTGAGAGTGTTTCAGCCAAAGCAGTTCCTACAGCTTTACTGAGTGACATACACACATACAGAAAGGGAGTAAAAGGGTTTCACATCTGCTGAATTTCCAGATTTTCAGGCTTGTCATATTATTCCTTACAGTATATAGCTACAGCTGCCAAAAAATCTCTTATTTTTTCAGCAGAAGTCAGCATAGAAACAAAGTGCAGTATTTTAAGGCCTCAGAATGTAACAAAAATTATTGACAGTAATGAGGATACAGGAGTAAATAGAATTGTTAACAATGGAATAATTTACTTGGTACACACCTCAGCTTTCTACTGAGCAACTTCTCCCTATCACTTGCAAATGTGCTTGACAGCCAGTTAACTGTTAGTTTACTAGAGTGGAAACCTATGCTACAAATACCAAACTAGTTCAAGGACAAGGATGTGTACTTTTGAACTATAGCTGTTATGCAAGCTATTCTCTACCCTCTTACTCTGGTGAGGGACGAGATAAAATCTGTAAATATTCTGTTTCAGCACAGCGTACAAAAACTGGTGCATTTTTATAAGGGACTAAAGTTTAATACAAACCTGCTGTCAGAGGGATGCTGTCAGTTTGTATTTAACACAGGGATTTCTGGATTCTTCTCTCATTTTTTATGCTTCTCAAATAATTTCCTCCACATGCAAAGACTTCCAGCACACATATGCCCTAAGAGGGGCAAAAGCATAATGCAATAAATGCTTTGCTCAATTCAGATTTCCAACTCAGGTGAAATGTCAAGCAGAGAAAATGTCCAGTAATTACCTCTTTCTGTTACAAGTAACAGTGTTTGTATGTGTTCTTTACTAGCATGGGGAAATGAAAAGTCAGTCTCTCATATTGGACTTTACAGACTATTCTCTTTGGGTCCAGTTTTCACATGACTCTGCATTCTTAAACTTTTTAAACTGCCTGGTCTCACTCATATCTAGCATTTACTGGCCTGACATAGATTTACAAACAACTGCAATCTGTTTCAAATTGTTTCCCTTTAGAAACCTTCGGGGTTTTTTTTTACAACTTCTGCTGCATTAGCATGTATATCAAACCTTACTGCACTTGTAAAGTCTTTGTTTTTCACAACTGTCATAAGCATTTAGGATCTTGAACACAGCCTCTCTCATTAATCTTTAAACTAAGAAATTTCTTTTTCTAATTTTGCCTTGATCTTCTAAATGTTAAGTCTCTGCTTTGTTTTCTTTGATTTTCCTGACTAGCCAGAATGGTCAGGGAACATGCTGCCTTTACTCCATGCACGTGTCCAGACCCTGAGCATACAACCAGCCCTTCTGGGTCCCCCGAGGCCTTGCCCCACCCGCCTGCATGCCAGGACCCCCTGTCACCCCCCGGAGCTGTCAGCCGCTGCCCCAGTGACGCAGCACCAGGGCCGCTCTCCGGCTCCCCACAGCCCTGCTGTGCTCACCCATGGGCCCCACCAAGCTGGGCCCACCTGGAAGCCCACATCCCAGCCAGGCCTCGGCCTGTCCCTTGGGAGGTGCCCGATGCAGGGGCTGCCCCGGTTCCCCCCTGGCTGCCCTGCTCCTGGCTGGGGCAGTGGGACGGGCCCTGGCTAGTGGGCCCTGCCCTGACACCCTCCATGGGGAGACCCCATTGCTCTTAGCACCTGACCCACAGGAGCCAATGGCTCCTACTGCGCCCTGTAAGTATGTTCCTCTTTCTGCAAAGCAAACTAGGTCTTTGCTGAGGCTGGATCCAAACTAGCAATCCTGTCTCAAGTTTCTTACAGAAAAGAAGTCCACAATTTTTTTAGAATCTGAATTTTAAATCCAATCTTTAGCTCCAAACATCTTCAAAGAGAAAAGTAAATGACATGTTTGGTGTATTTGTAAATGCATTTCATACTTTTCCACACTTATAACAGCATTTTAAACAGTCTGACATTTCTTTTTTTAATGAGCCATATTGATGGTTCAGTTTTAAATGCCTCTTTTTGCATAAAGGACTAGAAATATTATTCTGCCTACAAATTCAGATTTCTGGAGTAAAAGCACTAACTGCCTAGCCCCTCAGGTAGACAACAGTCAGCAAATTGTTCACCAATTTTTGCTTCAATACAGCATGTCACTTTGCCGATTTTATTTAGAGATCATTTGTAACTTTGACAAAGCTAGTATTTGCATGTCCTGCCTATTCTTCAGTTATCTGTCTGGAATTGGTACTAAAACTCTCGTTTCACATTTCTTAGTTCATTCCCAGCAAATAAAACTCCCCAAATGCCAGCCATCCAGTGATGGATATTCATTGTTTTCTGGCATAAAACATCATTCTGTGTTAGTTTCTGAGATGAACAGGGAGAACTGACTCAAACCGTAGTGCTGCAGAGGTTAGAAGCTGTTAGATGTCCACACTGAGACAAAGATCCAAAATAGTACGGAAGATCAGAAAGCAAGAAAAAATTCCTAGAAGAAATCTTTGGAAAAAGATGTACGTACCTTGCTCTCAGCATTAGTGTACTGTTCCTGCAAGAAGCAGGACCAGGTAGGACAGAAGCCTCCTTGGGAGGGGTAGTTGCTCTTTCTTTCAGCAGATGCTCAAGGAGAGAAGGTTGCAGGAACTGCATGACATGAGAAGGTGAAGCAATCAGAGAGGCACAGCAATGAGGTCATGGCTTGTAGTTAGTACAGATGCTGACAGATTACTGGAAGGAGAAGGGAGGGGGCAGAAAACCTTTGGGAACAATGGAGGGTGAAAAAGTATCCCAGAGGATATTATGCAGATTTTGCTGCACCTTGGAAAATCCTGGAGTTAGGCAGCTGAAACCAAGTCAGCAAGTAGAGGTTCATAGGGCAAGTACATTGTACCCAAAAGCAGCATGGTATAAAATCACAAGCTATTCAAATGTTATCTGATACAATTCCTTTGAGTGTTTTTTACTTAAAAGTGAACTACTCTAGTTTATATTCTGAAATATAACCTGGTCTTTTTTGAATTTGAAAGCCATTCTGGTCTTCCAGGGTGTCACTATAAGAAAAAAGTCTGTGCAATATTGTCTAAAACCTATGGGCTCCTATCACACCACTGGAAACAGGGACAGTTGAAGCCTTTCGGAAAGGGACATCCTGGAGAACTGAGCTGGATATTGCTTTCACCTTGGCAAAAACCATGTCAGCTCTCTCAGGAGGACCCACAGACATTTGGCCTGCATTTTGCTGTGTATTGGATTTATGCGACAAAGTTTTGGTAGTGGGGGGACGTTGTGGGTGTGGGTTCTATGAGAAGATGCCAGAAGCATCTTGGATGCCAGTGGCAAGTGGTGTCCTTGAGGGGTCCATACTGGGACTGGTGCTGTTTAACATTTTCATCCGTGACTTAGCAAGATAGAGTGCACCCTCAGCAAGTTTGCAGATGACACCAAGCTGAGTGGTGTAGATGACACACCAGAAGGATAGGATGCCATCCAGAGGGACCTGAACAAGCTGGAGAAGTGGGCCTACGTGAACCTCATGAGGTTCAACAAGGCCAAGTGCAAGGTCCTGCACATGGGTCACGGCAAGCCCACTATCAATCCAGGCTGGGGGATGAAGGGATTGAGAGCAGTTCTGTGGAGAAAGACTTGGGGGTACTGGTGGATGAAAAGCTTGACATGTGCCACCAACATACGCTCGCAGCCCAGGCGGCCAACCATATCCTGGGCTGCATCAAGAGAAGCATGGCCAGCAGGTTGAGGAAGGTGATTCTGACCCTCTACTCCGCTCTTGTGAGACTCCACCTGGAGTCCTGCGTCCAGTTCTGAAACCCCCAGCACAAGAAGGACATGGAGCTGTTGGAGCTGGTCCAGAGGAGAGCCGCAAAGATGATCTGAGGGCTGGAGTACCTCTCCTGCTAGGAAAGGCTGAGACAGTTGGGGCTGTTCAACCTGGAGAAGAGAAGGCTACAGGGGAGACCTTCTAGCAGCCTTTCAGTACCTGGATGGGGCCTACAGGAAAGATGGGAAAAACATTATCAGCAGGGCTTGTTGTGGTTAGACAAGGAGTAATGGCTTTAAACTAAGGAAGGGTAGATTTAGACTAGGTATAAGGAAGACAGTTTTTACAATGAGGGTGGTAAAACACTGGAACAGGTTGCCCAGAGAGGTGGTGGAGGCCCCACCACTGAAAACATTCAAGGCCAGTTTGGATGGGTCTCTGAGCAACCTGGTATAGTTGAAGATATCCCTACTCACTGCAGGGGGGTTGGGCCAGATGACTGCTAAAGATCCCTTCCAACTCCAAGCATTCTATGATTCTAAGTTGCCCCAATGTCAGACAGAGCCAGCTGCAATTGCAGCTGTTAGGTAGGAGTGAGAATACTTGGCAGAAACAACTCTGTAGACACCAAGGTCAGCAAAGAAGGAAAGGGAGGAGGTGCTCCAGGCACTGGCACAGAAATTCTGCTGCAGCCCATGGTGAAGACCATGGTAACACAGGCTGTCCCTTTGCAGCTCACAGAGGTTGACAGTGAAGCAGATATCACATGGAGGACCCCACACACAAGCAGGTAGATGCACCCAAAGGAGGCTGTTACCCCACGGAAAGGCCATGCTGGAACAGGTTCCTGGCAGGACCTGTGGACTGGTGGAGAGAGGAGCCCACACTCGAGCAGGTTTGCTGGCACAACTTGTGACCCCATGGGGGACCCATGCTGACGCAGTCCATTCCTGAAGCACTGTCTCCCATTGAAAGGACCCATGCTGGAGCAGGGAAAGAGACCGAGGAAGAAGGAGCAGCAGAGACAACCTGTAATGGATGGACTGCAACCCCATTCCCTGTCCCCCTGCGCTGCTCAGAGGGAGGAGGTAGAGAATTCGGGAGTGGAGTTGAGCCCATGAAGAAGGGAGGGGTGGGGGGAAGAAGTTTTTTTTAGATTTCTAAAATTTGTTCTTATTTCTCATTATCCTACTTAACTGGCAATAAATTAAATTAATTTCACCAAGTTGAGTATGTTTTTCCTGTAGCGGAAATTGGTAAGTTATTTCCCTGTCCTGTGGGGTTTTGTTGTATTTTCTTCCCATGTGCTGTTGATGGAGGGAGAGTGATAGAGCACCTTGGTAGGCACCTAGCAGTTAGCCAGTCAACCCACTACATAGAGTGAGAAAGTCAATGCTTATCATCTTCTTAACAGTGACCCATGCAGGCAGTGAAGAGGGCAGCAGAAAGGTAGATAATGTGGACAGCTTTATCAACTTATGAGACTACATCACGTTTTTATGTCATATTGTTGTTATTAGAAGATTGAGGAAATTATGCTCAATATAGGTGGTCTTATGCAACTTCCAGCTGATACAGAAGGACAAGGAATCTTCCAGATTGCTCAAAACAGGCAAGTTTTTAAGCATTCTTTATGCTGAGGAAAGGCGGATCATCAAAAAGCTGGCAAGTCAGTTAAATTTTGGAATAAAATTTACAACCTCTTGATGAGACCATATTTGAAATTGAGTAATCAGAAAGTGTGAAACAAATAGTTGTTGATGTGATAAGGAGAGGAAAACTCCAACTACTGAGGCCCATCTGTTCCATTAAAGATATCTGCCTGCCAAAAATTGTAACCTGAAATAGGGTATCAGACCAGGGGAGATAACAGAGTACAAGAAAGGGCTCAGTAGAGGGGTACACAATGAACTGGATTCAGTTCAAGATTATGCCTAAATGTAGGTGTCCACTTATATTCAAAAATGTTTCCAGTGTTTTAAAATAACATTTTAGTCAGTGGTGGCTAGTCTCTACTGTGGGTCCTGAGAACAGTTCAGTTGTCCACTGTAGGAACCTAAAAGGTGTTCTTTTTCCTAGAAAGATGCATCTGGATGTTGCCTTGGTGTTCTTGGGGGTCTAGGACATTCAAATGGGGCTGTTAAGTGTCACAAAGGACCTGTGAGAGATCCATGTCCGTCTGAAACAGCAGTTGAAGGCAAGGTGATACATAGTACAGTTCAAACAACAGTAGGGATCTGTCTACATTAGTGTTTTAGTTTAGATAATGAGTGCTCTTTTGAAGCAAATCTTCAGTCATTCCCATCTTCAAAGCTTTGGTTCACATCACAGAGCAATCTTAGATCACGTCAACATGACTTTTCTCAGATGAAATTAAACTAAAAACCTATGCTTCTGGAGTGCTCTTATCGTATTCTAGCTGCCAGCAGAAGCTTAGTCCATGAAACTAAACTAAAGCTAGCCTGAAATAAGTCCCCTTAAAAAATTCGGAAATTTGGTTCTCAGCACCTACTGTTTTTTCTGGAAGTGTCCACTTCTATCATATCCCAGCACTTACTAACATAGATGCAGGTTTTGTTTATGCAACTGAAACTTACTCTTTGTGTTTCTGGTCAGTTGCAGACCCCTACACTTATGCACCTTAACTTCAGCCTAAGTTTATGTGTGGTAACCTCGAGCTGAATTCCATACCACTTGACAAAAGGGATGTTTAACTTCATAATTCCTATCCAGGACATGAGTTTGAATATCATATTATTAATTATAATTAACTAATGAAATATTGACTTGTAAGGATGTTGCCATAAATTTCCCCCCCTCAAGCCATAAGGACTTCTCAAGAAAACAGATATCAGGGATCCACCAAACTCGCTTTGTAGTATATGTTACTGACATAATCTATGAAGCTTCATTCTTCCTAGAATGAAGACAAAGAGTGGACGAAGTACAGTACTTCCTGTATCGTTCAAGAATAGCTAATTCCTGTTGAAATATTAACTATTAAAATCTCAAGTTGAATGATCCTCTTTTCTATTGTTTAAGAATTCAGGTGACTGATGTATAACTTACCTAGAGAAATGTTAAATAATATTATCTACAAAACTGGAGACTCAGATAACATATATGAAAAGGAATTAGTGTTGAAATCATCATATTGAATAGCACAAACATACTTAAGCCACATCTTAAAAAAGGACTGGAGTACCTAGTTTAGGGCCTCTGCCCAGAGAATTGAGATCCTTGCAGAAACACACTATTGTTGAGCTTGGAATAGACCTGGATATTGCCTAGTCCAATGCAGAGCAGAGTCAAGTAGAACGAGTTGCTCAGGGATATGTCAAGTCAGATTTTGAATACCTCCAAGGACTGAGACTCCACAACCTCTCTGGACAACAGTTCCAACGTTCAATCATCTTTAAAGGAAAATATTTTTTTCCTACATTTAGATGAAATTTCCTGTATTGCAGCTTCTGCCTCTTGTGCTGTCACTGGATACCACTGAGAAGAATCTCTCTGTGCTTGTTTTACTGCTTCCACCAGGCATTTATATGCATTTATAAGATTCCCCCCCAAGACTTCTCAAGATTAAACAACCACACCATCTCACCCTCTCCTTGTATTACAAATAATCTAATACTTTAGTCATCTTCATGGCCTTTCACTGGACTTGCTCTAGGACATCCATATCTGTTATGCTAGGGAGCCCAGAACTGGAAACCACGCACCTGATGTGGCCTTACCATTGCTGAGTAGAGGGGAAGGATCATCTGTCTGGATCTGCTGGCAACACTCTTCCTAATGCAGCCCAAGACTCTTCTGGCCTTCGTTGTTGTGAGGGTACATTACATTGCTGATTTATGGTTAACTTCGAATCCATCAGGACCCCAAGGTCCTTCTCAGCAACTCAGAAGTCTGGCTGAAGTCAGCATTAACAACACCTACTGCTCTTCCCTTGTCCATTAAGCTAGTCTTTTCACTACAGAATGCTGTCAGGTTGGTCAGACATTCTTTCCCTTCATAAATTCATGCTGACTACTCCCAACCATCAGTTTCTCTGTTCTGATACAGCTTAATCCTGAAGGCATCTCAGGTCTGTTTTTCTGCTGAATTTCTCCAGCTGACCATGTCTTTGCTTTGCAATTGCTTTTGGCTTGTTAGGAATTAGTCAGCTTTCACATACTTGCCCTGTGTATAAAAAGCACTAGGATCTTTTTAATCAGTATTCCTCCTATCTTGGCTCTCAGAGCTGTAATTAAGCTAAGTGTTTAGATCACTGGCCAAGGATGTATACCTTGTTCACTCTCTTCTTCCCAGGTAGATAGAAACACACATTCGCTAAGTTGCAGGAGAATGTGCTAACAAACTGGCTGTAGGCTTTGCTGAGGGAATACTCTATGTCCTTTCCATTTCTCAAGGCAACAGAGCAACCTCTGGAACTGTACTTTCAAATTCTGTTGGATAGGTAGCTGTGCTGACTCACAGACCTAGGAAAACTGAACTGCTTTGTGTGAACTAGATGTCCTAAAAGTACACGCATGAATAAAGAGATTAAATGCTAGGCCTTCTTTTCACTGGAGACTGGGCGGTAATGTATATAATTCCTTTTGTTAAAGAACACAGGTAAAAAGGGACATATATTAGACTAGAGGAGACGAAGGAAAAAGAAGTGAGATTAACCACGTGTATCAAGTAAACAATTTGCTTAGTGGAGTATTTTCATCTTAAACTTTACTGCTCCCAGGGGGCAAAGGTAATTTGGGAGGTGTGAAAAGTACTCTAACAGAGGACCAGATACCAGATACCTCTGTATTTTTTGTTTCACTTCTTGTGTACTAGGTTTCCCATAGATGGGGAGACAGCATGTGATCAACCAGCTAACCAAGTTCTTAGATCCTCAGTGCCCCCTGGTTGAACAAACATGTCAGCAAATACTGGATATTTGGTTGACTAAATAAGGCCATATCTGAGATCTGAACTGTTTGTGGTCTTCACAATTGACAGGAAAATACATTCAAGAAAGGTTGTAGTGGTCCATTTTTCCTTTGTTTTTTCTTTATTTTTAAAATCAAGTTAATGGTATTGCATCCACATAGGAATCCCCCTTTTTCATTTGGGGAAGCATATAAACACTTTCTGTTCTAATTAAAGGGGGACAGTTAAGTAAGCAAAAAAAAGTAATTCAGGATCCAGAAGGCATTCCCTTTTGGCTAGCTTGCATGGCAGAAGACATATTTCCCTCTTCAGCTCCAAAGACAGAAGAAAATGATACGGTTCAAGATTCAGTAGGGATAGACTCTACGAGTCAGGTTTCTCCTTTGTTGGATTTCATGACCAGATGGGAGGCTGGATTGCTGTCTTAGCCATTATATTAGTTCCCAGGGTTGCAGTCTGAGTGGAAGGAAAGTTACAACACATAAGTTGCAAAACAAAATCAGAAGGATTTCATGGGGATGCCAATGAAATTGCTATTTCGGTATTTTGGAGGTGTTCTGCCAGGAATGGCCACAATATTTGCTACCTCAGTCTAAATATCTTAAGCAATAGTTATTGAAAATAGCCGCTCTATCTCTCATCACCAGCGATTTGATTTGCATGGTGAAATCCCACATGTATGAACTGAAAACATCTAGGATCTCATTCCAGCTGAAATAGGCAACAGGCATCGTTGATTTCCTACATGTCTCAAATTTGCCAATAGAGTAGATTCTGTGAATCTTTCTGATTCTTCATAATGTTGCAGCTTCTGCATTGCAAAGGTATTGAGATCTATGTTACTTTGTGCTATGAGTAGGGTACAAAGGATTTTTGTATTTTGCAGAACTGGAATTTTAACTCATGAAAGTGGTATTTCCCATATATATTTCCCAATATTTTAATATTTACTTCACATAGAACTAACCCAATTCATTCTAATAAGAGAAGTAATTGACAAAAAAAGACGTTATGTGCATTCAAAATATGAAGTAAATGGAGAAATACTCATTTGTTGATTATGAGATTTTTTTTTAAAGATTAGCTAATAAAGTGTTCCGCATTATTTTGTAATGCATTCCTGAATCTGATTTTAATGCCTATTGTAAGCATATATTTTAAATAGAAATAGAAAAAGGCCCTAATATACATAACTGAGCCTGCCAAGCTGTATAATGTAACCATTCTGTCCCATTGCAGAAATAAGACTAACACTAATCTTGCACTCATGCAACCCCAATACATAATGCATTCCTTTAAATATTCAAAGAAATTGGCCTGGAGCAGCCTGGACCTTTATAATGATGTTCATGTTACTGATTACCGTATATTTTTTCATGGGTTATGTTTATTAGAAATATTTTGAACCAAGAAGAATGAGTAGAATTAAGTAATAGTTTAGTTTTGGCATTATTTTTTCTGCAGAATGAGCAGCTTAGTTTTATGAAAAAAATTGTTTTCATTCTATATATTAGACTACTTCAGTTTACCATATAAAATTTGCTTTAGGTGAATTCAGTACCTTTTTGTAGGCTTTTGCAACTTTAAATTAGTTCTTAAAGACTTAATAACACTTATTATTTTAAATAAACCTAATAAGATCAGGTTATTTCAGTGTAATTTTATTTTATGTGTATTAGTTGGTTATCCACAACTGACAAGGGCAAATGAGTTCTGCTCAGGGCACTCTTTCATCTGCATTGATCCATGCTAAAAAGACTAATATAAATTCTACTGGAGTATGTTGTGGGCCTGAAACCAAGCAGTAAATAGAAGATAAGGAGGTTAGCTAAGAACTGTAACCATTGCTATTGTTTAGACATTTTCTTTTAAAGCTGTGAGCACTACAAACAAACAAATACTAAAATGACTTGTGGCTTATCTCACAAAAAGGTTATCTTTTCCTCCACTAAAAGAGATTTTACATCACGTGGTTCAGCATCTTGAAATGTCATCAGCCAGTTTAGATGGAGAAATAACAAGCAAAAAACATCAACTAATTTTGTTTCCTTAAGTCTAGCAGGAACAAGAAGAAACATTTGGGATAACTGATAGTGACAAGATGAGACATAAAAAGAGATGGACTGGGACGTATTTAATGACTCTTTGTGGTATTACATCTGTCACACCTTTTGTGCTACATTAAAGTTTCATTATTTTCATATTTCTTGTGTTCATATTTTCCCATCCCCTTCTTTCTGCTAAATTTACCAAGTAATACAAAGTAGATAACAGAGAGCTATTGCTGCAAATGTCATTGAATCTGTTACTGGACTGAATAAAGTATCTCAGCCATGCATTTCTTTTCATAACACATTTTCAATTAGTGTTTTTGGAATTCTATATGATATAGACTCACTCACCGTTTTTTTCATAATCATGTACAATGCAGTGAGTTCCAAAAAGAAATAGTGAGACTTTTATTATGCAGCAATTAATAACCTGAATCAATTTCATTTGGCCAAAGAAAATTATTGCATAAGTCTGTTTACTGAAGAACTATATTCCTCCAAGGACTTGTCTTCTACAGGTTCTTGAAACAGGTGGATTAACTTTGCTCATCTGAAAGATAACAGATATAATCTGAGGGATTCGGATTTCCCTGGTTTCAGTCTTCTTTCTTCCATCTCTGTTCTTTTACAGCCAATACGTGTAGGTCAGTGTTTTAGTCATTTGGAAAAATGTGATGTCTATCCCAAGAAGCTATAAAACCTACGTGTTCTTCAGGGACTTGCAAAAGGCTCACCACCTCTGATTGTTCAGTCACTCTGGACAGCTCAGGTAAGACAAGGTGTCTTTCTTCAGCAGCAATGCCAAAAGCCCATTTATGTTCCAATGGGTCTCTGAGGTCTCCTCCTCTCTGGTAATCTAGTCCTAATTGGACCTTTCATAGGAGTCATGTTCTATCGCCAGTCATTATTAAGATTGATTGGTCCCTGCAGCAGAGCTAGCTGGGTCATGCCCCCAGCCACTCCAGTGGCAGCAGTAGGGATCTCTTCCGTTTGGTATAGGAGTAACAGGGTGCATGGCGCACTAGTGTCTGTGAGGGCTTGGTGCTTGATAGGATTGGTTGTGCTGGGTCCTCATACCCTAATGTTCAATAAATACCTTTTCCCCCCTCCTCCTCCTGGTCAGAGGCAGGACGCTCATTGCAGGAGCTGATATCACACAACTTGCTAAGAACTTGCTTACAAGATTGCCTTGGGTGTAGGCTCACAGCTTGCTTTGGTGGCTGCTTCTGCTTTCAGGTGTTCCTTGATTTGTCACATATCTCCTTGGCTTGTACCGCTAGCTTGACAGTTTGGCTTTTGTACCCTTCTCCATTTTATTTCCCCAGGATCTTGGAGCCACCTCCAAAATTTCTTTCAGATGGGGGAAGTTTTCATCTATTTTTTCTTTCTTTTTCTGTTTAATAGGTTACTGCTGCAATCTGTCCTGATCTGCCCTGTCCTGCCCATCAGGTAAGGCTTTGCGAACATCATTGTCAGCCAAGTCCAAACCATGCCAATTGCCACACTTGGGCAAAGAGCTGTAGAACTTGACAACTCCCAAGATCATGTAGTCCAACACCCATGCCATGGGAAAGAACATCCTCCACTAGATCAGGTTGCTCAAGGCCCACCCAATGTCACCTTGAACACTTCCAGTGACTGGGCATTCATACCTTCGCTGAGCAACCTATTCCAGTGTCTCACCACTCTCACCGTAAAAAAGGTCTTCCTCCTGTGCAATCTATATCTACCTTCTTTCAGTTTAAAATTATTGCCCCTTGTTCTGTCACTAAAGGCCTTGGCAGGAAGTGTCTCTCCACCTTTCTCGTAAGCCCCCTTTGTGTATTGAAAGGCCACAGTAGTATCTCCCTGGAGATGTTGTTGCGGCAGCAGATGGAAGCTAAGAAGCTGAATTGGAAGACAAATTCTGGCTTGGGCTGAGCACTGGACTAGCCTAGTACCTCTGCTGTTGTAAGTGATGTGTACCTGGTCCTCAAAGATGCTTACACCCTCAGTGCCTAGGTGATCCTGGAAAGATGTGCAATCTAAAATGAAGTCTTTGCTCTCATCAGCAGTGTAACTGATGTCTATTCATAAATTCTTTGATGGAATTGCATTTTCTTGTGCAAATTCAAGACTTCATGCTGAATGTGCCATTCCTTATATAGTCCTATAGCAACTATGGCTACCCACTGTCCTCAAATTGACCTCCAAAAGATTTTGGAAGAGTTTAACAGATGCAGTAGCCCTGGATCTTGATTTTAATTCTGCGACTTAGATCAGGACTATCACAGAATCACGGAATCACAGAATGTTAGGGGTTGGAAGGGACCTCTGTGGGTCATCTAGTCCAACACCCCTGTCGAAGCAGGGTCACCTACAGCAGGCTGCACAGGACCTTGTCCAGGTGGGTCTTGAATATCTCCAGAGAAGGAGACTCCACAACCTCCCTGGGCAGCCTGTTCCAGTGCTCTGTCACCCTCAGAGGGAAGAAATTCTTCCTCATGTTCAGACGGAACTTCCTGTGCCTCAGTTTGTGCCTGTTGCCCCTTGTCCTGTCTCTGGGCACCACTGAAAAGAGTTTGGCCCCATCCTCCTGACCTTCAAGGCTTAGTATAAAACTGCTTCAGGTTTTTGCCTGAAGATGTCATTGTGAAGGATTTATAGTGCTTGTTCTATGGGCTACATCTATACTCATTAGCATTTCTCAGTATGTCTTATTTCCTTGTTATCTACGCTATACATATGTTTGGAGATTTAATGACAGAAAGACATTCATAAAACTCACATTAAAAAAACAAAAGGTTTTCATTGGAGGCAGCATATACCAAGATTTGTGGAATCTTGATTTTGCTGGTAGCATTCTCTTCCTAGGTTGTAGATGTTTTCCTAAGATTTCCTAAAATTTCTGTAGAAAGTGTCTATAATTTCTAACAGTGTTTCTCTTAACAGCTCCTGATTATTGAGACTCTAATGGGCTTCTCTTCATTGCTGAAGATATTGGTTGTATTTTAACCTGGGAAAGCAGAAATCTGAATTATTAAATAAATACTATGTGTAGATCATGGATCCATCAGGATTTGTTATGAAACTGGAATGCCTGTTAAGTACATGCAGCTAATAAATGGAACGGTTCACTGCCAACAGGATCTAAAATAACTCAGAATTCTTCACTCAGCTAAGATAAGTAGAAGGTTGACTGAGATAATAGCACTAAAGGCAGAAATCCAGACAGATGCTCCCCTGATAATGCTTTTTTGCTTTTGCCACAACCAAAATAAAAAGAAAAAAGGCTCTTCTCTTGTTGATAATTATGAAGCATGACTCTTTCAATGATCGACTGCAGACAGTTTACTATTATCTCAAATATTAAATCTGAAGGTACTCTGAAATGTTCAAATACACCCCACATGTAAGTGCCTTTTAGAACACAGAATACAAAACAGCACCCAGGATTCGTAAGAGCTGTACTAGTCATATTCAGGCTTAGAAGATGTATAGTTACTGACACACACTTCTTTATGACTTTTCAATTGTAGCTTTCTCCTCACTCCATTGTCCATGGAACACATCATTTCACTTTTATACTTGTTTTAATCATTACATCCCAGATTATTCCTCTGTCAATACAACAGTGTGATTCACTAAGAAAATCATTGGTAGTACTCTACTGTTGTGAATAATCTCAATCTGCGCTCATGCAAGTGTGAATAACATAGACAAAGCTGTTTTAAGGATTGCAAGATTACATCTGCTGATAAAGTTGCAAGCTCTTTAAACTACAACTTCAGTATTAGGAGAAAACGGGAGGAAAAAACCTCCCTTCTGTATGACAGGTAGCATTTTAGATCGCAATTTATGTGAAGTTATTAATTCAATTAAAAGATTTGCTGAAATACTGAGACCACTGCTTTTGTAGTTGTTTCTATAGATCTAGTACGGAAGTGTTTCTGCACTATTATTTACAGACCTATCTGTTGAAATATTGTGCTGGCCTTATCTTCTTTGGAAATCGTGTTTTTGAAAATATGTTTTCTTGAAAAGAAGAGAAACAAAGCAAATGTGACATTTGTAATTTTCAGGGGCCTGCGTACAGAAAATCTTCTGTTCAGCAGAGGATGCTGGCTCCAGAGAAACAGTTTTGTAGCAAATGTTATTCTATGGCCTGCATATGGATCTGTGTGTGTTGAGGGTGGGTAGAAGTACTGATTCCTTAAAGTTACATACAGATATCACGCATAAAAGATTTTCACACTGATTTTTGGTTTTTTTTCCCCTCAAAATTAACCTTCTGCATTTCTCCTACACTTATCTCCATGGTTCATGCCAGGTCAGGCTGAAAATTAAAATCTCCTTCTCTCCACAAGTTCAACAGTTCCTCTGATTTTCAGTGATTATCGTTTCATTTCTCTCTGTAATCATTTTTTAGTTATTCAGCCTATTTTTAACAACTACAGATGGAAATAAAATGGATCTGAAGAAGAGACATTCATTAGCAAGTAAGTATTCAGGGATTAGAAAAGTCTGCCTGATTCACAAAGCAAAAATGGCATTTAGTATCCAAGTCCCCTTCTAGACAAAATTAGTGAAATCTGCAGTGAAGTTAAAGCCTGCTGGTTGCAAAATTGGAAATTGGTTTCCTGGGGCTCTCTGTAAACTCTTCATTACTTTACTCAATCATGGTTCATTAGCAAGTTAACAGACAGAAAACTAGCACACTTTTGGATATGTTCAGAGCCAGCACTTCCATCTCCTTGAACATCACTTAAAATGTGAATGTCACAGAAAATTACATATTGTGTCAAACCGCATCTTCGTGTCAGCTGCAGCATGGACAGAGCACAGATCATGGCCACTTAACCTCTTGAAATTGTTAGGTGCTTTTTATCACGCGCTTCTAGGAATACCACATGGGTTTTAACTCACAGTGACTCTGATGGAACAAACAGAAGGCACCCAAGAAAGAAATAAATTAAAAAAGCCTTCTTAACGGTTTAATGTAAAATGGATTTAATGTCTCTTATTAACGGAAACCTAATTTGGTAGAAGAAAACATCCATAGGTGACAGTAAAATGGAAATTTAAAAATGGTTACACGGTTTCTGGAAAATGTTCGTATTTTAGCTACAACATAACTTTGAATTACAGCTGAGTGCCAATTATCCAGAACCCTACCTGAGTTCCTAAGCCTCTGTTTCCTGTCAACTACCATTGTGTTTCTTTATGCTGTAGCCTGATTTTCCAGAAAAATATTTGCTCTAAATAGTTCAAGTCAGTGAAATTAACTGTAAAAAAATTAAAATGCTTCTGTGCACCTGCTATTTGTAGAGTGTTTTACTGCTATAATTTTCATGATCTTTCATGAATTTTGAAAGGAAAAGGTAAGCTGGGCCTTAACTGAAGCAAACTGCTGAAAATTACCTGTGGAGTTTAGAGTTCTTTTAATAAAATCCAGTCACGGTTTGCAGGTTTAATGGGAATAACTAGTGACACTCTTGGTTTTGTCCCATTGCAACAGGTGCAGACAACAGCACCTGCCTGCATTCCAGCCACCTTATGATGATGCTTAACTTATGATTAGGACCAATTGCTAACCAGAGATGCCAGACTATTGTTCCTTGTGCAGCTAAGGAAAGAAATTCCTTATGATGCCCAAAACAGGAAAGGCAGCTACTAGAAGTGTCTAACTGGAGCACTGTGGCTAGTTCTTTGCGATGACTGCATAGGAAGCCAGCATACAGCAGGCCTAACAGTGGGATTGATCATTGCTGTCTTGAATATTGCAGTCACAGAATCACAGAATGTTAGAGGTTAGAAGGGACCTCTGTGGGTCACCTAGTCCAACCCCCCTGCCGAAGCAGGGTCACCTACAGCACGCTGCACAGGATCTTTTCCAGCTGAGTCTTGAATATCTCCAGAGAAGGAGACTCCACAACCTCCCTGGGCAGCCTGTTCCAGTGCTCTGTCACCCTCAGAGGGAAGAAATTCTTCCTCATGTTCAGACGGAACTTCCTGTGCTTCAGTTTGAGTCTAGTTGGAGGCTGGTAAAAAGTGGTGTCCCCCAGGGGTCAGTACTGGGCCCAGTCTTGTTTAACTTCTTCATCAATGACCTGGATGAAGAGTTAGAATGTACCCTCAGCAAGTTTGCTGATGACACCAAACTGGGAGGTGTGGTAGACACACCAGAAGGCTGTGCTGCCATTCAGCGTGACCTGGATAGGCTGGAAAGCTGGGCAGAGAGGAACCTGATGAGGTTCAACAAAGGCAAGTGCAGGGTCCTGCACCTGGGGAGGAACAACCCCATGCACCAGTACAGGTTTGGGATGGACCTGCTGGAGTGCAGCTCCGCGGAGAGGGACCTGGGCGTCCTGGTGGACGACAGGTTAACCATGAGCCAGCAGTGTGCCCTGACTGCCAAGAAAGCCAATGGCATCCTGGGGTGCATCAAGAAGAGTGTGGCCAGCAGGACGAGGGAGGTTCTCCTTCCCCTCTACACTGCCCTGGTGAGGCCCCATCTGGAGTACTGTGTCCAGTTCTGGGCTTCCCAGTTCAAGAAAGATGAAGAGCTACTGGAGAGAGTCCAGCGGAGGGCTACAAGGATGATGAGGGGACTGGAACATCTCCCCTACGAGGAGAGGTTGAGGGAACTGGGCTTTTTCAGCCTGAAGAAGAGAAGGCTGCGAGGGGACATAATATATACTTATAAATATCTGAAGGGTGGGTGTCAGGAGGATGGGGCCAAGCTCTTTTCGGTGGTGCCCAGTGACAGGACAAGGGGCAATGGGCACAAACTGAGGCACAGGAAGTTCCATCTGAACATGAGGAAGAACTTCTTCCCTCTGAGGGTGACGGAGCACTGGAACAGGCTGCCCAGGGAGGTTGTGGAGCCTCCTTCTCTGGAGATATTCAAGACCCGCCTGGACAAGGTCCTGTGCAGCCTGCTGTAGGTGACCCTGCTTCAGCAGGAGGGTTGGACTAGATGACCCACAGTGGTCCCTTCCAACCCCTACTATTCTGTTTGTGCCCATTGCACCTTGTCCAGTCGCTGGGCACCACTGAAAAGAGCTTGGCTCCATCCTCCTGACACCCACCCTTCAGATATTTATAAGCATGTATTAGTCCCCTTGGAGCCTTCTCTTCTTCAGGCTGAACAAGCCCAGCTCCCTCAGCCTCTCCTCATAGGAGAGATGCTCCAGTCCCCTCACCATCCTCGTAGCCCTCTTCTGGACTCTCTCCAGTAGCTCCTCATCTTTCTTGAACTGGGAGGCCCGGAACTGGACACAGTACTCCAGATGGGGCATCACTAGGGCAGTGTAGAGGGGAAGGAGAACCTCCTTCGACCTACTGGTCACACTCTTCTTGATGCACCCCAGGATCCCATTGGCCTTCTTGGCAACCAGGGCACACTGCTGGCTCATGGTAAACCTGTTTTCCACCAGCAGTCCCAGGTCCCTCTCCACAGAGCTTCTTTCCAGCCGCTCCGCCCCAAGCCTGTACTGGTGCATGGGGTTTTTCCTTTCCAGGGGCAGCACCCTGCACTTCCCCTTGTTGAACTTCATCAGGTTCTTCTGCGCCCAGCTCTCCAGTCTGTCCAGGACTTGCTGAGTGGCAGCACAGCCTTCCGGTGTATCCATCACTCCTCCCAGTTTTGTGTCGTCAGCAAACTTGCTGAGGGTACATTCTAACTCTTCATCCAGGTCATTGATGAAGAAGTTGAACAAGGCTGGTCCCAGTACTGACCCCTGGGGGTCACCACTAGTTACCAGCCTCCAACTAGACTCAGTGCCGCTGATGACAACAATTAGTTCTGCCATTCAGCCAGTTCTCAATCCACTTCACCGACCACTCATCCAGCCCACACTTCCTCAGCTTCCCTGGGAGGATGTTATAGGAGACAGTGTCGCAGGCCTTGCTGAAGTCTAGGCAGACAACATCCACGTCTCTCCCTTCATCTACCCAGCCAGTCATGCCATCGTAGAAAGCTATCAGATTGGTCAGGCATGATTTCCCCTTGGTGAATACATGCTGACTACTTCTGATAATCTTCTTTTCCTCCACTTGCTTGATCATGACCTTAGAAGAAGCTGCTCCATCACCTTTCCTGGGATGGAGGTGAGGCTGACCTGCCTGTAGTTCCCTGGGTCCTCCTTCTTGCCCTTTTTGAAGAGTGAAGTGACATTGGCCCTTCTCCAGTCCTCAGGCACCTCTCCTGTCCTCCAGGACCTTTCAGAGATGATGAAGAGTGGTTCAGCAATGACATCTGCCAGCTCCCTCAGCACTTGTGGGTGCATTCCATCGGGGCCCATGAGTTAGGCACCTATATGAGGTAATGTCAATATGGCTGCAAAGGTGTGTAAGCTGATTTTTTAGTAAAGTCTTAGATAAAAGTGTTGCCTAATGATTGACAGTCTCCAGACAGGGACTGATTACTTCTAAAGTCTCTTTGTGAGTAGCTTTGGTATTCTGGGGGCTTTTCTGAGGCTACTCAATGGAATTACTCTATTTCCTTTTTTCAAGTACTGCGTGTGTTCAGTGGATCCCTAGGCTGGTGGTTGGGTGCTCTGTTGGTTCTTTGCGTCTAGTACTGAAGAAGGTACTTTTAGGAGTATGAGGATCAGACTAGAACTACATAAAGTCTGGACAAGTACCATGGTACACCCCAAAATCATGATTTTTTAGTCGTTTGCACAGAGTCCTGGCCAGGTCACACCACAGGTCCTTTCTAACCTGGGACTTGGATCCCCTATGAGTGTGAATTGGGCAGAGAACTTGTGTATGCTTGAATCTCTCTCTGGGAGTGCATGAAGGGATGTAGGTGACACAAGACTTGAAGTATGAAAGCTGATTTCTTCAGCTAATACTCATCTTGCCTTTGCCTTGCCTTGGCAAATCCTGTTATTACAGCAATGAGTGAACATATTGTGCTTCCATTGCCAGTGGTATGCCACTTCCAGATGACTGTGGTTTATTATCATGAATTCAGTAAAATATGGCAAACTGCAATTCAGAAAATATGTTTCATACATGATGCCTAAGGGAACAACAAAATATCCTCATGCCATCATCTGCACAATTTTCACATAATGAATTTGTCATTAGGAGGAGGGTTGGACTAGATTTTGTCAGTGTACACATATGCTCCTGTCTTTATGGGGTTCTGACATCTGTGTGATGGATTATAACCTAATTTACTCTGAAGACAATTGACCTGCTGAGGGTTGGCCTTTTGTTGTAAATGTTATCAAAACAATTAATCACTTTAATTTATTGCCAAGACTTCAGTTTTTCACAAGTCTGACATAGAAACTAGAAATACTGCACAAAATAAAACATTACCACAACTTTAAGTAGGCATGAGGTGGCTGCTGACCCAGCTGAAAACTTGGAAATCCAAATGTCTGATAACTATTAGCATCCTTTTACAAACATACACTTCAGATAACATGCATAATCAGATAATCCACAGAAACTCAGGGTAAGAGAGAAGTGAGTGAGAGACAGGACAGATATTGTGACGGACAGATCATGTTGTGGGCAGTCATGTTGTTAAGAGGTCTTTGGCTAAGAAGCGGCCACCAATGAAGATAACAAACTCATGGAAACTCATGGGACACATAATAGGAGGGATGAGATACATTTCCTTTTGTAGTGCACATAATAGGGCTAAATTACAAAATTTCTTTATACTGCTAACCTATATATTATGTGCCTGAAAATTTCTTCTTACATAAGTTCATTGATGAATTTTATATAAAATTCTCTGTTATGGTTAGTATTATTTTACCTCATGAAATTATTGAGCAATATTTTGGAAAGTACTTGATTTGGGGATTATGAATGTACAGACATCAATAAGAATTTAATTATATAGTACTGAAAATCATAACTTTGTCTTTTTTTTCCCCCTTGAAATTTCATTTCCTGCCTATAGTATTTATTTTATTGGTTCAGTAGTGCAATATTATAAAAAAGGCATTTTCTCTTAATTGTGAATTAGCTTTAATTAGAATGAAAACATAGATGCCAAGAAGTCTACATTAAGAGTTCATTTCTGCATTGGACGGGGTATAGAAATCCCATATTATTTTCTTATAAATTAGTGTGTAAGCACTGATTAAGTCTTTATCAATGTTTGTAAAAAAATTTATTCAACATTATACTTAGATATTTTGATAAGACTCCAGGAGCTGATTCATTCTCAGCAGTATGGGCCACAACAGCCTGAGAAGACTGTATCATTAACAGCTGAGAATATTACTTCTTTGATTGGCAATATAACATGTCTATTTTCATAGAGTTCCACAACCTCCTTCAGAAGGCTGAAGCTGTATATACATTAGCAAGTAATGGGGCACATTAGAAGCAGATCACAGATTGGAGTCACAGATTGGCATGGGGGCCTCTACGTCTGCCCTGTTCAGAGGCTTTATTTGGACTGGGTTTAGTCTAGTCACCTTGGTTGGGTGTGCTTATCATGGAGGTGGTTTAAAATTATCCAGATGAAAAACACTGGTTTGGGTCATTATGTCTTCCATTCCCAAGAGGTGATGAAATACATTTGTCACGTACCTAGAGCAGAGGTTTCCAAAGCGAACCTTTTCTGTGACCACCATATCTAAGGTCATATCTAAGGCCACCACATTTAAGGTCAAGTGCTTATGGGTAAGGAAGAGGGGGAGGGCCAACAAGGCAGATATCCTTCTGGGAGTCTGCTATAGACCACTCAACCAGGATGAAGAGGTAGATGAAACATTCTAAAAGTGGCTGGCAGAAGTCTCACAATCTCTAGCCCTTGTTCTTGTAGGGGACTTCGACTTACTGGATGTCTGCTGGAAATACAACACAGCAGAGAGGAAACAGTCTAGGAGGTTTCTGGAGTGTGTGGAAGACAACTTCCTGACACAGCTGGTAAGTGAGCCTACACGGGGAGCTGCCTTGCTTGACCTGCTACTTACAAGCAGAGAAGGACTGGTCGGAGATGTGGTGGCTGGAGGCTGTCTTGGGCTTAGCAACCACGAAATGATAGAGTTCTTAATTCTTGGTGAAGTAAGGAGGGGGGTCAGCAAAACCACTACCATGGATTTTCGGAGGGCAGACTTTGGCTTGTTCAGGACACTGGTTGAGAGAGTCCCTGGGGAGAGAGGGCAAAGGGGTCCAGGAAGGCTGGAAGGCTGGACTTTCTTCAAGGAGGAAGTCTTAAAGGCACAGGAGCAGGCTGTCCCCACGTGCCAAAAGACAAACTCGCAGGGAAGAAGACTGGCCTGCCTGAACAGGGAGCTTTGGCTGGAACTCAGGAAAAAAAGGAGAGTTTGTGATGTCTGGAAGAAGGGGCAGGCTACTCAGGAGGACTGCAAAGATGCCATGAGGTTATGCAGGGAGAAAATTAGAAGGGCCAAAGCCTAAATAGAAAAAAAAAAGCTACTGCTGGAAAAGACACTAAAAAATGTTTCTATAAACACATTGACAACAAAAAGAGAGAAAAGGAGAATCTCCATCCTTTATTGGATGGGGGGAGAACATTGCCACCTAGGATGAGGAAAAGGCTGAGGTACTTAATGCCTTCTTTGTCTCAACCTTTAACAGTCAGACCAGTTACTCCCATGGTATTGAGCCCCCAGAGTTGTAAGACAGGGAAGGAGCACAGAACACACCCCCCGTAATCCAGGAGGAAGAAGTTAATGACCTGTTACGCCACCTGGACACTCACAAGTCTGTGGGGCCGGATGGGATCCACCCAAGAGTACTGAGCGAGCTGGTGGAGGAGCTAGCCAAGACACTCTCCATCATTTATCAGCAGACTTGGTTAAAAGGGGATGTTCCAGATGGCTGGAGGCTTGCCAATGTGATACCCATCAACAAGAAGGGCCAGAAGGAGAATCCAGGGAGCTACAGGCCTGTCAGCCTGACCTCAGTACTGGGGAAGATTATGGAGTGGTTCATCTTGAGTGTGCTCACAGGTCATGTGCAGGAAAACTGGGGGATCAGGCCCAATCAGCATGGGTTCATGAAAGGCAGGTCCCGCTTGACCAGCCTGATCTCCTTCTATGACCAGGTGACCTTCCTAGCAGATGAGGGAAAGGCTGTGGATATTGTCTACCTGGACTATAGTAAGGCCTTTGACACTGTTTCCCACAGCATTCTCCTAGAGAAGCTTGCTGTTCGTGGCTTAAACAGGTGCACTCTTCACTAGGTAAAATACTGGCTGGACGGCCGAGACCAGAGAGTTGTGGTGAATGGACTTAAATCCAGTTGGTGGCCGGTCACCAGTGGTGTTCTCCAGGGCCCAGTTTTGGGGCCAGTCTTGTTTAGTATCTTCATCAATGGTCTGTACGAGGGGATTGAACACTTCTTCAGTAAGTTTGCAGATGACACCAAGTTGGGTGGGAATGTCGATCTTTCTGAGGGCAGGAAGGCTCTGCAGAGGGATCTGGAGAGACTGGATTGATGGGCTGAAGCCAACTGTATGAATTCCAACAAGGTCAAATGCTGGGTCCTGCACTTCAGTCACAACAACCCCATGCAACGCTATAGGCTTGGGGAAGAGCACCTGGAAAGCTGCCCAGTGGAAAAGGACCTTGGGGTGTTGTTTGACAGTCGGCTGCACATGAGCCAGCAGTGCACCCAGGCAGCCAAGAAGGCCAGCGTCATCCTGGCTTGTATCAGGACTAGTGTGGCCAGCAGGAGTAGGGAGATGATCATGCCCCTGTACTCAGCACTGGTGAGGCTGCACCTCGAATTTTGTGTTCTGTTTTGGGCCCCTCACTACAAGAAAGACATTGAAGTGCTGGAGTGTGTCCAGGAGGGTAAACAAAGCTGGGGAGAGGTCTGGAGAACAAGTCTTATGAAGAGAAGCTCAGGGAAGCTCAGGGAAGGCTGTTTAGTGTGGAGAAGAGGAGGCTGAGGGGGGACCTTATTGCTCTCTACAACTACCTGAAAGGAGGTTGTAGTGCGGCCGGTGTTGGTCTCTTCTCAGAATCACAGAATCACAGAATAGTAGGGGTTGGAAGGGACCTCTGTGGGTCATACTAGTCCAACCCCCCTGCCGAAGCAGGGTCACCTACAGCAGGCTGCACAGGACCTTGTCCAGGCGGGTCTTGAATATCTCCAGAGAAGGAGACACCACAACCTCCCTGGGCAGCCTGTTCCAGTGCTCTGTCACCCTCAGAGGGAAGAAGTTCTTCCTCATGTTCAGACGGAACTTCCTGTGCCTCAGTTTGTGCCCATTGCCCCTTGTCCTGTCACTGGGCACCACTGAAAAGAGCTTGGCCCCATCCTCCTGACACCCACCCTTCAGATATTTGTAAGCATTTATTAGGTCCCCTCTCAGCCTTCTCTTCTTCAGGCTGAACAAGCCCAGCTCCCTCAGCCTCTCCTCGTAGGGGAGATGTTCCAGTCCCCTCATCATCCTTGTAGCCCTCCGCTGGACTCTCTCCAGTAGCTCTTCATCTTTCTTGAACTGGGGAGCCCAGAACTGGACACAGTACTCCAGATGGGGCCTCACCAGGGCAGTGTAGAGGGGAAGCAGAACCTCCCTCGTCCTGCTGGCCACACTCTTCTTGATGTACCCCAGGATTCCATTGGCTTTCTTGGCAGTCAGGGCACACTGCTGGTTCATGGTCAACCTGTTGTCCACCAGGACGCCCAGGTCCCTCTCCGCAGAGCTGCTCTCCAGCAGGTCCACCCCAAGCCTGTACTGGTGCATGGGGTTGTTCCTCCCCAGGTGCAGGACCCTGCACTTGCCTTTGTTGAACCTCATCAGGTTCCTCTCTGCCCAGCTTTCCAGCCTATCCAGGTCACGCTGAATGGCAGCACAGCCTTCTGGTGTATCTACCACACCTCCCAGTTTGGTGTCATCAGCAAACTTGCTGAGGGTACATTCTAACTCTTCATCCAGGTCATTGATGAAGAAGTTAAACAAGACTGGGCCCAGTACTGACCCCTGGGGGACACCACTTGTCACCAGCCTCCAACTAGACTCAGCGCCGCTGATGACAACCCTCTGAGTTCTGCCATTCAGCCAGTCTCAACCCACCTCACCGACCACTCCTCCAGCCCACGCTTCCTGAGCTTCCCTAGGAGGATATCATGGGAGACTGTGTCGAAAGCCTTGCTGAAGTCAAGGTAGACAACATCCACGGCTCTCCCTTCATCTACCCAGCCAGTCATGTCATCATAGAACGCTATTAGATTGGTCAGGCATGATTTCCCCTTGGTGAATCCATGCTGACTATTCCTGATAACCTTCTTTTCTTCCACTTGTTTGATGATGGCCTCCAGGATAAGCTGCTACATCACCTTTCCCGGGATGGAGGTGAGGCTGACCGGCCTGTAGTTCCCTGGGTCCTCTTTCTTGCCCTTTTTGAAGATTGGAGTGACATTGGCCTTTCTCCAGTCCTCGGGCACCTCTCCTGTCCTCCAGGACCTCTCAAAGATGATGGAGAGTGGCTTGGCAACGACATCCGCCAGCTCCCTCAGCACTCGTGGGTGCATTCCATCGGGGCCGATGGATTTGTGAACGTCCAGATCGCTTAAGCGATCCCTCACGCAGTCCTCCTCGACCAAGGGAAAGTCGTCCTCTTTGTAGGCTTCTTCTCTTACCTCCAGGGCCTGGGATTTCTGAGGGCCAGTCTTGGCACTGAAGACTGAAGCAAAGAAGGCATTCAGTAGCTCTGCCTTCTCTGCATCCTCCGTCACCAGGACACCTGCCTCATTCAGCAGCGGCCCCACATTGTCCCTAGTCTTCCTTTTGCTGCTGATGTAGTTGAAGAAGCCCTTCTTGTTGTTTTTGACATCCCTTGCCAGATTCAATTCCAGGTGGGCGTTGGCCTTCCTCGTCGCATCCCTGCATGCTCTCACCACGTTTCTGTACTCTTCCCAAGTGGCCTGTCCCTCTTTCCACATTCCATGGACCTTTCTCTTCTGCCTGATCTCCGCTAGAAGCTCCTTGTTTAACCACGCAGGTCTCCTGCCTCCTTTGCTCGATTTCTTTCTCAGGGGGATGCATTGCTCCTGAGCATGGAAGAAGTGTTGTTTAAAGAGCGACCAGCACTCATGGACCCCCATGCCTTCGAGAGCCCTGGCCCACAGGATTCCTCCGAGTAGCTCCTTGAAGAGGGCAAAGTCAGCCCTCCTGAGGTCCAGGGTTTTGATCCTGCTTATCGCCCTGCTTCCTCCACGCAGGATCCTGAACTCCTCCATTTCATGGTCACTGCAGCCGAGTCTACCTCCGACCTTCACATCCTTCACCAGTCCCTCCTTGTTTGTTAACACAAGGTCCAGCAGCGCGCCTTTCCTTGTTGGTTCCTCCACCACTTGCATCAGAAAGTTATCATCGATGCTCTGTAGGAACCTCCTGGATTGCGCCTGCCTAGCTGTATGGTCTTCCCAGCTGATGTCAGGGTGGTTGAAGTCCCCCATGAGAACCAGGGCCTGTGACTGTGAGGCTGCTTGCAGCTGCCTGTAGAAGGCCTCATCAACCTCCTCCTCCTGGTCAGGTGGCCTGTAGTACACACCCACCGTAATGTCACCCTTATGAGCCTGTCCCTTAATTCTAACCCACAAGCTTTCAACTTGTTCCTCATTTGCCCCCAGGCCAAGCTCAATGCATGCTACTTGCTCCCTCACATACAGAGCAACTCCCCCACCTCTCCTTGTTGGTCTGTCTTTCCTAAAGAGTCTGTAGCCATCTATGACAGCATGCCAGTCATGCGAGTTGTCCCACCACGTTTCTGTGATGGCGACCAAGTCGTAGCCGTCCTGCTGTATAATGGCTTCCAGCTCCTCCTGTTTATTGCCCATGCTACGTGCATTGGTGTAAACACACTTGAGCTGGGCTGTCAATCTCACCCCTGGCCTTGGCATGCCAAGCCTATGCTCATCCCTAGTGAGCTGGGCAATATCCCCTTCCCCCTTCGAACCTAGTTTAAAGCCCTCTCAATGAGCCCCGCCAGCTCGTGGCCAAGAATTCTTTTTCCCCTTTGAGATAGCTGAGTTCCACCTGTCGCCAGCAGGCCCGGTGCTGTGTACACCTCCCCGTGATCAAAGAAGCCAAAATTTGACTGATGGCACTAGTCCCTGAGCCACATGTTAACCAGGTGAGTTTTCCTGCCCCTTTCAGTGCTGTTCCCTGCCACTGATGGGATGGAGGAAAACACCACCTGCGCCCCTGATCCCTCAACCAGTCGCCCCAGTGCCCTGAAGTCCCTTTTGATGGCCTTGGGACTTCTTTCTGCTATCTCGTCCCCGCCAACCTGCATTACCAAGAGGGGGTAGTAATCAGTAGGCCGCACCAGACCAGGGAGTTTCTTCGCAACAGGGCCCCAGGGAGGCAGGAGACTTCCCTGTGGGATGGGTCCGGTCGGCAGATCAGGCCCTCTGTTCCCCTCAGAAGGGAATCGCCTATGACAATGACCCTCCTTTTTTTCTTAGTTGAGGCAGTCATAATCCTTGGGGCTGTCTGACTCGTTCTAGGCAACTCCCTGGATGGAGCCTCACCTTCACCCACATCCTCTGTGGCCAGTCCCTCACATTCCAGAGCCCTGTATCTGTTGCTTAAGGGCAACTGGGCAGGTGAGGGAGGCCGGGGGGGAGATTCGCTTGCCCCCCCGAGTAGGGACCTGTTTCCATTCCCCCCCATCTCTTAGGCCCCCTCTTTCTGCTCGGTGGCAAGAGGGTAGGGGGTTCTCTGCTTTCTGTGGAGCCGCTTCCTGCTGCCTCGGCCTCAGGGAGGGCAGGGTGCTGCCCCACCAGTCGATCTCCCTCTCACACTCCCGGATGCTCCTCAGCCTCTCCACTTCCTCCTTCAGCTCTGCCACCAGGCTGAGCAGGTCATTCACCTGCTCGCACCGAACACAGCCGTTGTCTCTGCTGTGCGCCGGTACGAGCGCCAGGCTCAGGCACTCCCTGCAGCCAGAGACCTGGACACCCGCTTTCTTGCATGGGGGCTCCGTCTGGGTCCTCACACTCCTTCGAGCAACAGCTTTACCACGGGTGGTAACCATGGCTAGAATATCTCCTGCAAGAGCGATGCCCACTACTTGAGTTGCCAGAAGGGGCGGCTGTACCCTGCCAGTCGCCTTCCCCGCTCGCCCTGCCCGCGCGAACTGCCGCGCCGCTCCCGGACTGCTGCGCCGCCTCTGTTTGCCGGCTCTGCTCGCCCGCGCTCACTGGGGGCTGCTCTTATCCGTGAGGGGGTTTGGCCGCTGTCACACTCGACTCCGCCCCCGCTGAGTCAGAGCTGCCGCTCGTTGGCACCTCCCGCTTTCCCGCTCGGGCGGGGAGCTGGGGTCTCCTCTCTCTCTCTCGGCGCTTTTTGCCGCCTCGCCGCTGCGGTTTTGCCACCGGAGAAAGGGTCCCAGGTAACTAGCAATAGGATGAGAGGTAATGGCCTCAAGTTGCATCAGGGGAGGTTTAGATTGGATATTAGGAAAAATTTCTTTACTGAAAGAGTGGTGAAGCATTGGAAGAGGCTGCCCAGGGAGGTGGCTGAGTCATCATCCCTGTAGGTGTTAAATAAATGTTTAGGAGTGGCACTTCAGGGCATGGTTTGTCAGGCATGGTGGTGTTGGGTTGATGGTTGGACTTGATGGTCTTGGAGGTCTTTTCCGACCTTAATGATTCCATTCTATTCTATCTGCTCTGTGAAATGAACCATTCAATATGTTAGGTGTGGATGGTGAGTGATAAGTGAAATCTTCAAGTCAAATCCTACAGTTGCTTTAAACCAAATGCTAAAGGATCTGCAGCCTGAGTGGTAGAGTAAGCTCTGATAGGCATGGATCACTTTCTATTTTCTGTATCAGTCACAAAGTTTTGCAAACTCCATATTGTAAATACATTTCAGAACTTTTCTTGATAATCCACACAGTTTTCTACCAGAGCGTCTCCCAGGATTAATAGTACTGGGAAGTTACAGGATTGCAGTTTTTGAAAAACCATGTAATAAATAAAAGTTTCACTGCCAGCATGTCAATAATTACTGTAATACTAAGCAGCAATTACAGTTGACTTAAATGTGCAGCCTTTTGGGTCAGCATTTAAATAAGGCCAAACCTGAGAAAGTTGTCAGAGATCCTGTAGCCCTTAAAGTAATATCCTTGATAACCTGACCTGCTGTCCTTCTGGCCAAGGTTAATCTGTGTTACTAAAAGTGGTGTTGGATGCGAAGGAGATATTTAGCTGATAAGTGATTACTGTCACTGCACAACAGATATGGTGTGTAATTTATTCCTGCGGGAAGCACTCCTGTAATAAAACACAAAAATATTAAAGTCTTCTTGAGTAGGTGTTACTCTCACATGGAGAGCAATAATTCTTCAGGCTGGTCACATTTTGCACTTTACTCATCACAGCAGCAGCCTGGGCTTGGGAATAGCCAAATCGTTTACTGAACCAGAAAGAACCTATTTATATTGTGGAGTCTTAGACTTGGAGTCCAGGTTTTAGAATTGAGTAGCAGCCTTATGGTCAATCATGTTTGAGGTTTTTATTTTGCAGTTCACCAGCTTATGTCTTGAACAAATGAACAATTAAAGTCCTAATGGAAAATTCCATTTCATCCCTGTATTACTTAAAGCAATCCATTATTCTGCAGCTCATTAGGGTACTGAACATGCAAACAGGGGGCAAAATAAATCTTTTGCTGTAGGAGAGAAAATAGGTAAATTTGTAGCTAAACTTGATGTGTGGAGCATGAAAGACAGCATAGCCCAATACAGGATGAACACTTGTATAATGCTGCTCATAAAATTATAGAATCTTAGACTCCTAGAATAGTTTGGGTTTGAAGGGACCTTTAAATGCCATCTAGTCAAACCCTCCTGCAACGAAGAGGGACATCAACTAGAACAGGTTGCGCAGATACCCGTTCAAATTGACCTTGAATGTTTCCAGGGATGGTATATCTACCACCTCTCTGGGCAGCCTGTTCCAGTGTTTCACCACCTGCAATGCAAAAAATTTCTTCCCTATATCTAGTCTAAACCTACCTTCTTTTAGTTTAAAAGCATTACGCCTTATTATCTTTTGAGCCAATGTCATGGTTTAAAGCAGGGCGTCAATAAACTGAGTGGCAGACGCTCTCTGTAAACCCCCACTCTCCCACCAGAGGAAGGGAAAAGGAGGAAAAGGGAGACAGACTTACAAATTGAATATAAAAAGTATTACTAATACCACTAATAATACTAATAATATTAATAATGAAAAATAATGCAAAATACAAAACTGATACTGAGCTCCCCACCCGGAGTTGGGTGCCAAGGCACTGGAGTCCCACCAGCAGCTGCCAAGCAGCACCAGCAAGTCCTGGACTGGCCTCGGCAGCAGACAGGAACTGGACTCAGGAATGCACAGATTGGAATCTGGATCAGGATCACAGGTAGAACAACGAGCAGGGTCCTCTTCAGAAGGCGGCCACGGATGAAGAGAGCTAGACCCTCATGATCCCCCAGCTTTAAACTGAGTATGACATATATGGCATGGAATACGTCCCTGGACAATATCGGGTCACCTGTCCTGTCTGCCCCTCCCCGCACGTATGACCCCTTCCGACCCCTCACTTGCAGGACCTAAGAGGTCTGTCGATGACTTTGGCTGCTATTGGAATAATTATAAACAGGGGCCTTTTTCTGCATTCCTTTCCTACCGTTAGCTCAGTATAACTATAAACATTAGGTGTTATCAGCTTTGGAGCGGACAGTGTCTGTAAAATATACAGCCAGCTTCAGAAAAATGCAGTTACTTAGAAGAACTTAGCTATAAGGAAGATTCACTAAAAGAATCTTTTTTTTAACCAAAACCAGGACAGGCAGGTAATTTTCTTTCCTGTTGGAGACCATCTCACAAGGATACCAAAAGTACAGACAACTTTGAAAAACAAAAAAGAGAAAAAGTATTCCTAAACATGTCCTACATCTTAGCAGAAATTATGTTATCTTACAAACCCAAGATTGCACACTATAATTATAGCTTCTCTCATGACAGCTGCTTAATATTTACATCTCCGTAAGTATTTACAGCCATAATTATCACCAGACTGTCGTATTGGAGAACTGTTATGTGTTCAGTAGATAACTCAGTTTGTGCAAGTTCACTTTATAACAAGACCCTGATAGCTATTATAACACAATTAATCAAGTTGTCTTCGCCAAAAATGTCTTAAAATGGCATGGCAAACTAGGCAGGTCCCTAACCCCTTTTCCAATGGATCTCCTAGGCCACTTTATAGGAGTTCATGAGAGCCTTCTTTGCAAACTTCATTGTTTTTTCAAGGTATGTCCTAGAGGTTGCTCTTCTACATCCAATAATTTCATTTATATTGGCTCAAACAGCCAAAATCAGGTAAACCCAACAGAAGTGGTATCTCATTGGGTGACATTGACAGCACCATTGCCATGTCTATCTATCTGCTGTTACACAGGGCAAGAAAATATTCTCAGCATAATGTTTATGTGTGTTTGCGTAGCTGATGTCTCTCAATCAGAGAGAAGAAAAAAAATCAATTTTCATATATTCCCTGCTACATCACAGTTTCTTCTCTTGTGTATCATGTTGCTTCACTCCCAATAGACGAGGAGTGCTGGGCAGGCGGATGGATATGCTAGCCGCTGCTGAAAGAGAATAATCCTTCTGTGATATTCCAGTTGGTCACGTGCTCTCCTATGTCTCCTAGTGGTGGCACTGCTGCAAATCATATCTCAGACTAGGGAGATTCAGAAAACTGTTCCCTTTTTCAGTTGTGTTAGTTAAGTGCCGAGTCAGATGATTTCCACTGCTGGGCTGAGTGATCAGGAAGACCGTGGCTGCAGGTGTAGAGAGACGAGGGCAAGGAAGACGGCTTCTGTAGTGGGAAACTCTCCTTAAAGAATGACCTTTCCTTCAGCCTGAAGTTGGGTCCTTCAGTTAGTTGTGAAAAGGGAGCAACCTGTGCTCAAAATTTAAAATGTGTTGGTTTTAAATTTCTGTGATTTGAAATCTCTGAAAGCGGAAACTGGGAAAAAAACCTTACAGTCCATACACAGACAGGAATGTGACCCTTGCCTGGAGCTAATTCACAGCACACAGAATAGTCTTTACATGTGATTTAGTTGTCATGCTAATCTAAGTTTTATTAAGAACTGGTTATGTGGTATATGCAAGATATTTACTCATAATGCATATTGTGACACTGATGAAAAATAATATTAGTAGCAATATTGCTTTTCACAGGTGAAATAGTCTTCCAATATAATTTGCTCTGGAAAATGGAACATCAGGGTATAACAGTTGATATGTGAGTTACCATATAAAAGACCCCCCTAAGGCCTCAAGAAACCACCCTGGCATCTTAGCTTAGGTAAGACAGTATCATTTTAAACACATAATAGGCAATTTGGCCTTCTGAGAATGAGTTAAAAATTAATTTGCTGAAAAATGTCATCTTAGCAAGGAAACAAACACTTTCTATGGTATTTCATATGTTGTTTCCTTACTAGTGTGAATGACTACTAAAATTTGAGAAGCATGTTTTGAAGGGCTTGTAGAAAAGTTTTCTGCTCACATTGAAAGAACTGTGTTATTAGATAAAAGGAAACACAACATAAATATAAAGAAAAAATTGAAGGAAAAAATCCCTTTGATGAAAAAGAACTTTCGTATGTGAAAAAAGTACACAGTCATGTTTTAAAGTGTATTATGCAATTGAAAGTAATGCATTATGCAATATTACTTCATGGACTTTAAATATACAGCTACCACAGTAAAAATTGCTTGTGTATTACTGCTGTGTGATGTTCTGTTTTCTGAGAGAATCTGAAAGTCAAAGCTGCTCTAAAGAGATTTTAAAACAGCAGCTCCATTTACATAATTTTCTTCTGAAGCTTTCTGCTTCCCAGATTCTTGTTTCGGAATGAACACAGGAGTTAGCTGACAGCACGCTATATTGCCCAATGTTTGAAGGGTAGGAATAAATCATGGTACCTCTGGAGGCATGTGTCCTGTATAAATAGACTTCAAATTGTTATTTGATGCATAATACCTTTACGTGAACTACTCATCAGAAAATCTAAAACTACTTGGAAATGAGCAGATTTCAGCTATCAAGACAAGTCTGCTCACCAAAGTGCTAAAGATCTGGCAGATTTAGTCTCTGCATTCTTTTTTTCCTGAATTCAGGCAAACCATGACATATGTTGATAAGGCTTGAACAAGTCTGAACACAAACCTCAAAGAAAAACATACCAAACGCTACTCCATGCAAAAAGAAGTAAAAATTCCTCATTTTTAGTGTATCCTTGTACATTTTTATTTTCTGAATATGTATGTTGAGTTTTTATGTAGTCAAAGTGTTGATACACGGTCAGGTCATTCAATAGTTTAATTGTTAATTTACAAATAAAGGCAAAAAGATATTGTCCGTTATATGGAAACACAGAAATGGATTTGTATGAAGTAATTTTTTAAAATTTAAGGTAGAATCCTAACTGAAAGATCTGCTTTGGTAATGCTTATAGCTATCACGTAGATTGATTAATGAAAATAATGTGTGTAAATAGGCCAGAACTTAACATTATAGGAGAATTTGCTGGCTTCAGTGAGTTTGTGGTTGGTCTGCTCTGTGCTCTAAGTGCAGTTATACACTGAGACAAGTACTGCCTAGTTATAACCAACATCGCATAATAAAAACATCAAAGATTTAGGAACAAAAATATTCATGAGCAAAATATCCAAGAGAGGAACCTGGAATATTTATACTGTAAATGTATCTATCCGGCAGCTGACTGCCTCGGTGCTTCAGTATGCTTTACATGAGCAGAGCAGATGAAAGTGATGATATGCAGCTTGTACCAGTCCTGAGAACATGTTTCCATATCACTACTGGTGCAAATCTTGTCTTCTTTGGAGTTACATCACTGACTGATGTGGCCTGTTCAGCAGAAGCTCTAAAAGGATGAGCTAGAGATACATAACTATTGGACTCAACAGGTTGCTAAATTTGATCAAGAGCCCCGGGAAGACACTCTTGTGGAAGGACTTCAGTGTGTCTGGGGAAGAACAGAGACATGGAAATTTATTCTGTCTGCTTACCTTAGGACAGAGCGCTTCTGCTAAAGTTGTGAAAGTAGTGCTACATTTATGAAATCTTTGACTTTGATTTGTTATTTTCAATCTGCCCAAAGTAACAGCAAAAGTATAGCAATTAAAATTAGACTAGATACATTTGTATCCCAAGCTTGTGAGTAGTGAATAATGAAATAATCTCCTCCAGGGCCTTTCTCTGTTTAACAAAAGGACAAAAGGTACAGACAAATATCAAGGCATTGTGCTTTTGAAAATACACAGGACAGTCTTTAAATTCTGAGATGTACAAAGTAACAGAAATAGCACAAATTCCTGATTTGTAGTTTCTATAGCAATGCAATTCCTTAAAATATCTTCTGATATCTGCAAAGATTCGGTTGAACAGGATATAGAAGATCTTACTGTGATTTCACATAGGAAGTGTCAGTGCTATTTTTTGTACTCTGCAGGGTATTTGTTGCTGATGTATCAAAAGTTAGAGAGAATGTGTTCGGAATATTTTTAAAGTGACACTTAATATGTATGGCAGATTATTTTGAAGCCACATAAACCATTTGCTAAAAATAGTTTTCAAAATGAAACTCCATTTTATATCTTGAAACATAAGAGGTGATTGGAAGAATGAACATGAATATCCATTTCTTCACAGAATCACAGAATCACAGAATAGTAGGGGTTGGAAGGGACCTCTGTGGGTCATCTAGTCCAACCCTCCTGCCGAAGCACGGTCACCTACAGCAGGCTGCACAGGACCTTGTCCAGGCGGGTCTTGAATATCTCCAGAGAAGGAGACTCCACAACCTCCTTGGGCAGCCTGTTCCAGTGCTCTGTCACCCTCAGAGGGAAGAAGTTCTTCCTCATGTTCAGGTGGAACTTCCTGTGCCTCAGTTTGTGCCCATTGCCCCTTGTCCTGTCACTGGGCACCACTGAAAAGAGCTTGGCCCCATCCTCCTGACACCCACCCTTCAGATATTTGTAAGCATTTATAAGGTCCCCTCACAGCCTTCTCTTCTTCAGGCTGAAAAAACCCAGTTCCCTCAGCCTCTCCTCGTAGGGGAGATGTTCCAGTCCCCTCATCATTCTCGTAGCCCTCCGCTGGACTCTCTCCAGTAGCTCTTCATCTTTCTTGAACTGGGGAGCCCAGAACTGGACACAGTACTCCAGATGAGGCCTCACCAGGGCAGTGTAGAGGGGAAGGAGAACCTCCCTCGTCCTGCTGGCCACACTCTTCTTGATGCACCCCAGGATCCCACTGGCTTTCTTGGCAGCCAGGGCACACTGCTGGCTCATGGTCAACCTGTTGTCCACCAGGACACCCAGGTCCCTCTCCGCAGAGCTGCTCTCCAGCAGGTCCACCCCAAGCCTGTACTGGTGCATGAGGTTGTTCCTCCCCAGGTGCAGGACCCTGCACTTGCCTTTGTTGAACCTCATCAGGTTCCTCTCTGCCCAGCTTTCCAGCCTATCCAGGTCACGCTGAATGGCAGCACAGCCTTCTGGTGTATCTACCACT
This sequence comes from Opisthocomus hoazin, assembly GCF_030867145.1. Classification (NCBI taxonomy): domain Eukaryota; kingdom Metazoa; phylum Chordata; class Aves; order Opisthocomiformes; family Opisthocomidae; genus Opisthocomus; species Opisthocomus hoazin. The sequence continues at coordinate 102,869,471 of NC_134415.1, read as the reverse complement.
CCTCCCAGTTTGGTGTCATCAGCAAACTTGCTGAGGGTACATTCTAACTCTTCATCCAGGTCGTTGATGAAGAAGTTAAACAAGACTGGGCCCAGTACTGACCCCTGGGGGACACCACTTGTTACCAGCCTCCAACTAGACTCAGCGCCGCTGATGACAGCCCTCTGAGTTCTGCCATTCAGCCAGTTCTCTATCCACTTCACCGACCACTCATCCACCCCACACTTCCTGAGCTTCCCTAGGAGGATATCATGGGAGACTGTGTCGAAAGCCTTTCTGAAGTCAAGGTAGACAACATCCACGGCTCTCCCTTCGTCTACCCAGCCAGTCATGTCATCTTCCTTTAGATTGTTCTCATAATGCACAACAATTCACTCCTTGTTAATGCCATTGTTTGTCTGTAGCTTGCAAAATAAAAGATGCATTTGAATATACCAGGAAATGTCCATCACCTTTATCACATCTTGGAGAATCAGAGAATCATAGACTAATTACACAGACGATATTTACCTTAATTTATCCGTTGTTGATTAGTGTTCCAAGATGTAAGCATAAGAGTGGTACTGTAGAAGAAGGGCTGTTAAATAGCAGGCATATCCTATTTAGACTTGAGGTAATTGGAAGAATGCAGGTCTTCAGTGTAAGTGAGATATATTCATAAAACAGTAATCATGGAATAAATCCAGAACAATTTCATAACTATGACTGGAAATATTCTGTCTCACTGACAAGAAGTCAGAGATGTTTGCTTAAAATCTTTATGCTGAATAGCTTTATATGAGCATTTTTTCTTCCTTGCCAGACATGTAGAATCTCTTAATTTTACTACAGTTGTGTCGAAACTCATTGAAGTCAGCTAAGAGCTTAGCCATTAAGTTCAATGGAGTTTGGACTCGGTCTGTGATGTTTAAGTATTTCAGTGTTAATGTCTCTACTTTTAGTCTGTAGATATGCTTATTAATTCTAAGAAGAGAAGGCTACATTTTGTACTGAATGATGTCATGTTTCGTTCTTTTCTCTGGGACAGTGGGAATTGGCAGTCTTGCCCATCTCACTCTGGGGACCCTTGTGATCTGTAATATACCCTTGTTTATGACCTTCACAAGTGTTACTCAATGTACTTTGGAACTAAGGTACAGTGTAGATGAAAATGCAAAGTGGGTAGCACTACTTCATAAGAGTACGGTGATGGGAGGATGAAGTAAGATCAGCTAGCACAAATACTGAAGACAATTTTAAGTGCATAGAGAGGAAGAGAAACTATTGACTGAGATGAAAAACTCTGGAAGTCTTGGAGATGAGAAAGCGTACAAAAATCTTCCCTGTGAACACTGGTCAGTGTGATGTGATGACAGCAGTCTTTAAATAGAGAGGTTGAAAGCGGTTCTTTCTTTTAAAAAAGAGTGCTTCCTAGCAATAACAAATTTCACAGCTCTTCCTGAAGTAGATTGTACGTGCTGACTTCAAGGTAAAAATAAATTGTCATTGGAGTCACTGATAAAATCAGTTAGGTTAATAGCTTTACTTTCTTAGGAGGAAGTTCTTTACAAAACAGTGCTTTTAATTGTAGTGCAGTTACAAGCAACAGCCTTCTGTCGATTACTGAGTTACAGCAAATGCACCAGTTTTGAAATCTGGATGACTGTTCTGATACATGTCAGGAGCAAAGAAATGGAAAAAGAGAAAGGGTTTCAAACTGCATCTCTGAAAAGTACCTTGTATTAAATGAAACCCTTTTACTGTGTCTCAGCCATCAAGTAACAAAAAAGACAATAAATAAGAAGTGGGAAGCAAGGAGTGCAGACTCAATTACTACGCTGTTAGAAAAGCCTCCTACAGAGTATGAAATACCTCCCATCATGGTCACCACAGTCAGTTGTTCTTGATGCCAATCATAATATAAGCTAGGTCTACCCTGACTCTTTGCTATTTTTAGTCAGACAAATATTATTTTTACTGAGAGCTAAAATTAAAATCCAATCAAAAGAACAAAAGATTTAACAAGTTTTTTTAAAATGCAGTCTTGTGCCGTGAAGTTGAAAAAGTGGCAAAGCACCAATCAATCCCTACTTTTGGTATTAACTAAAGAGAGGAGTAGGTGGAGTAGAACCACCTGCTGATCAGGTTTCAGCAGCTAATGGAAATAGTTGCTTTGGCTATTATCAGTAGTATCTGAATAAAAATGCTTGACAACCAGAGAAAACTAGATTGGAGTTGGAGCCATTTTAAATGACAGTTTCTCCATAACTATAGGTGATATGAGACAGTGAGTGTGCTCTTACTAGACAGATGGTGGGAATAAAGTCTGAAATTTGGTTCTGAACAGAGTTATGAAGACAGTAAAATCTTGAGCAATACACAAGGAAAGAAGTTACATCGGATAGCACTCACAGGTGGATGGAGTATTGCTGCCAATGAAATAAGAAGTGACACTTCATGAGGAAAAGGCAACAATAAATCTGTTCCTCCATCTTACCTGGTCTGTCTCAGACAGAAAGCAGGCTTTCCTCTTTTGCCAGGAAAAACTATAAAGCAACCAAAGACTCAAATTATATTCATTATTCAGTCATGACATGAAAATGAACAACAATATGCATGGCCAAGCAATACTGAAACCAGGGCTGGTGGGCTGGCATGTCCCAGGAAACGATTAGCACAGAAGACTGGAGGAACTAAGAGGAATGATATGATTATTACTTTTCTATGTCTGGTCCTGTTGATCACTGGAATATGTATATTTTAGGTATAATTTCTTATCCACCTTATTTAAAAAGTAAAATAAAATGCAGAGGATTTTCTCTGCAATATTGTAGGAATGTTTAATCTTCAGTAAGCGTGCTTCAAGACATTTCATTAGTGGGTCGGGATCCTCGGTTTTCAGGCTAGTGTCTTTCAGCAGGCACTTTGATTAGAACTTTTGCTTGGAAGGACCAGTAAGTTGGTTACCCCTGTCTTACCCACACAAAAATTATACGGCAACTCTGGCCCGGTGGAAGCTATGGTAGGAGCTTTCTGGTGTCCAGAAAGAGGAAGAAGCCAAAAAGGTGGGAAAAAGAAGGAGATGATTCTTCTTTACTTCAGTCCAAGAATTTATGATTCTTGGGCGGCAAATTTGCAATAAGGCGGGCAAATCCCCTTGTTTGAAAAATAATCTTAAATGTTAACTAACTAAAAGTTCCGGATTGTCAACAGACCTCACAGATAGGCTCTGGTTATGGTAGACTAATGTAAGTTCTTTCCTACCGAGATTGGCACTGGTTTAAATTTCACATTAAAATCATAGATGTGGGACTCCCTGTAACATCTACTGGTTAAATAGCTCCTCTGTTATCACACACAGAGTAAATGAAGAGAAGTATGTGCTTGTGAAGACTATCAAAGGGAAATCCATTCTTCTCAAAATCAGTTCTTCTACGACATGGAAAGTAGACTCAGGGTTGATTTCCATTTAAGATACTCTCCATTGAGAATAACTGAAAGTGTTAGCACTGCCATGTGGCATAAGCACGGAGTACCTTTGGCAGGCAAAGAGAAACTGGACAAAACAGATAAAACTGAGAAGAGGGAAAATCTGAAGTAAAAAGAATCAAACAAGGTGGATTATGCAAGGGAAGTGGAAAAAGACAAACGAAGTTAAATGCCCATTATAAGCTCAAGTTTGAGAGATCTGCCTAGAGAAGGAACAGAGCTGAGTATTCAAGAACAGGCAGGAAATTCATTTGAGGGAGAATGAAGAATCAATGGCTTGGATATAGATGGGAAAGGAAAACAATAAATTGTTATAATTGTGGTGACACAGGCTCTATACTGTCTGATTCACAATGGGTACCTGTAAGATATAGATTATAAGATACATGGTATCTATAAATAAGAAAAATGAAAAGCACTAGCTTGTATTTGTGTAGACAGATATGTGGCTTAGTGCATGGCCTTAGCCATATGATAGTAGTGTCACTCAACACAGCACTTAGAACACCAATGCGTTTTTATAGCCCAGAGTGTCTTTGCAGTTCAGAGTCTCTTTTCAGTGCAGTTCCATGAAGAACTGTCAAGATTGCTTTTTAAAATAAGGGGAGGCTGCTATCCACAGTGCATCTATATATTAAAAAAAAAATAGACAAGCAAACAAGAAAGATACACAGAAAAGAAGATGAAATTGAAAGATCTGTTTTGTTCTTTTAGAACTAGACTGTTGTTTTTCCAGTAAAGAAAACAATGTGTTAATACATATGTATGTTTTTTCTGCCTTTTGGCTAAGAGCAAGCTATTAGTTTAATATCTCATCTGTCCCCTGGTCAGTAGAAAGTATGCTGCTTTTGAAGGCAGATGGACTTAACAATCCAATAAGATTTTCTCCTCACTAGCTAAAATAATCCTCCCAAATAAATATTTCTGTAAATTGCAATTTCAGTTAATTAACCACAATCATCTTAGATTTAATGTCAGAAATATAAAGTTATTAACCGAGATGAAATTTCTGTTAGGTTACTTGTGATTCTTCTGTTGAGCTGCATCAGAATTACATTGTTTTGTTGCTTTCAGGAGTGCAAGTAACCTGCTGATCTCATGCCTATAACTCTCTTATTCTGAGAGTTTGTTTACAAGATTCTGCCCTGTATAATTTAAACCTAAAAAATCATTTATGCATGTTTTAAGCTTTAATATTTTTTTTAAGTTTTGATATCAACCTGAATGCACAATCTGCATTTCTTTCTTAGAACACACTTTTACATTACCTGTTTTCTCTCAGCTTGAATTCAGAGCGGGTTGTTAGAGATCATAAGCTGCGACCACCCAGCAATCTACGTGAGAAGGCTGTGGTGATGTACTCCTCCAAGATGCGACCCATCTGTCCTGCAGTCAGGGAGGCTATGGAAATTCTGAGTAAGATAAACTGGTTTGTCATCTTTCTGGTTGGATGTCAAGAAATTCACGAGGGGCAATCTGGAGTTCAGCAGAAGACAGCTCCAGCACCACAACAGTTCCTCCATCCCCTAGCCCCACAGCTGTGCGACTGCTGTGGCTCCCTGTGCCCAGCTTCAGCCAGTAGCAAGGCCAAGTGCAGATTCCTGACAGGCACGCGCATACACGCACACGTGTGTGGGCACACACAGCCAGCCACACAGGTCGGCACAGATAGAAAACAGTGACTCACAAGCACCCACGTAAACACATAGGTCTCGCACAAACATGAACAGCGCAGACTGCCCAGTCCTCTTCCTCTCCTCCAACTGGTCAGGACTGACGTCTTCCAGTGGAATATATACATACGTATATATATATTCATACACACATACACATTATATGCACCTCTCCAATTGCTGGACTTAGCCACTCGATCAACCTAGTAGCTGGTCCCAGATTCCTGGTCTTCCAGTTGCTAGTATCTGCACATTTGAATGCCCCGAGCTCTGCACCATCACTCCAGTTGCTGGTACTCAGGCAAAAACACACAGAGTCACATGTTTCTTGTAAATGCTCCCAGATCTGTGGTATCAGAAGCAAAGGAGATTCTTTTCCATTCAGATATGGTTACGTGATTAATATTTTATACCGTAAAGGTACAGCTGGACGGGCATAAGGTGAAGGTGGCCATCCGCCAAATTTTCTCTGAACAATTCCCTTGCACTGCAAAATATACCGGAATATGCACTTTTCTGATTTTCTAGAGCTGTAATCCTGACAGTGCATTGAAAAAATTCCTTCTAACATGGAACCATATCTTGCTAAAGTGCTGTGAAGCACTGCATTGTGGAAAGCTGAAATAGAAAAAAAATTATAAACATGACTGTACTATTTAAGTATTGGTATCTGATATTCAACACAAGATCTTGCAGGCCCTTGCCCACAACTAGCACAACAAAGACTAGAAATCTTCTTTCAATACTGTGTCGAATAATAATCCTTGTTACTGGTGAATCTGATCACATTTTAAAATGTAGTTGGCTTGGCTCCTATTTGCAGTTCTGGATCTTATTTCTCAAAAACACTGTGAAATAAACTTATTTTGATTTTACATAGTGTCTCACAGAGAAACATAAAATGAATACTAGTGAATAAACAATAAAATTGTAGTGGCAACTTGGTTTGAGCAGTGTACTGTATATTGGGAGGTTTTATACACCATCGGTGTACCAGCCTATATATTCTTTGTCTCCCTGTAAAATGGATTTCATCCCAGTAAATTGGATTATGGCCGCATACAATTGGTAAGAAGGACATAAATTGTTTAGTTATAAGCTGTCTTCTTACATCATTTCAGGCACAAAGTACAGAAATAATGTATACTCAGTAGGCCCACTTTATGTTATTCTTCAGCAAATAGTTTACAAGCTGATAACCTTTCACAACTCTTTTTTTTTCCTTCTACATAAAGTAATTTTAGAGAATCTGCAACAGGTTAAAACTAAGAAACAGTGAACAATAAAAAGGAGGCCTTTGAATGAAATGGATATTGCCACATTTCATTCAGACTGAAGTATCATGATTTCTTCTGTTCAGACTGCAGGCATTAATGCTCCCATGCTGACATGAATTTTACTTCAGCCATCTAGGACACTGATTTAATAGAAATAGTGTAAACAATAGGATCTCAAATGAGACTATGTTTCTCTAGTTGACACATATCAACCTTGTATGGCAGCTGGGTGTTAAGGCATGATACCTTTTTACTGACTCAGTTTTGCAAAATTTAGGTAGTTTTACAGACATAATTAATCACACAAATACCTTTGTCTTCATTTTTTCCCATGGACAAGCTGAATTTATTTAGCTTTCACAAGAATTTGGGAGTAATGTTATCAACCTGTAGGCTGTTTTAGTTTGCTACTACTTTTCTAATCATATTGGGTTTTGCCCTTAAAAATTTGCAAAATCAAGGCTGAAATATGGGTGAGCATGATTACTACCAACCCTTATAACTCTTAAATCAATTGGATTAATTGTAATCAGTGGAGTAATTGCATCTTCTTTCTCACCCCTTTCCAGAGCCTTTCTGCTTTTTGTTTTCCATTTCCTTTCTTATTTTCTCCTTCTCTGTTTTACTGATCATCTCTCTTCTTTCTCTAGCCCTCACTCTCCTTTATGCCCCTCTTTTATTTTTATTCCTGAGTTTTTCTTTTCATGATTCTCTGTTGTTTGTTTTTTTTTTTTTCTGTTTTGGGGTGTGGTTTTTTTTGTTCTCCCTCTTTATTTCTCACCTTGTTTTGATTACGATTATTAAAGGTTTAGTGAAGTTTTTAAAAGAAATCTGGCAGACAGAGAGTGGAAAGAGATTCAGCTGACTGAGGATAGCTGACAGCTGTTGCTAGGGACCCTCCTATAGCTCTACCACAATGGCAGTAACGTAGTACTGAGACTGACTTTGGTTGAACTGCCAGTAAAGACACTGCAAGCTGAATTATTCTCTGAGATTGGCATATAATGCACAGTGGGGATTCATCATCACTAATTCACCTCTTTGCCACGTTTCAGCTAGGCATAATAAAGTCCTGCTGCCATCAATGGATACAAAACCACGTGTCTGTCCATCGGTTCATCTCACCCGTTTTAGATAGCTGTTCTAGTTTGCCAGCTTGCTAACCACCTCGTTTTTAGACTGAGATGGGATGAATCCCGTCTACCTTATTAATGTCTGGGTGAGAATTAGGGAACAATGTCAGAGCACAGTCACACTCTTTGTTGCCAGTCTTCCTATAGAAAGAAGCACTTAAGCCAGCACCAAAGTACCTAACGTTATTACTGAGGTAAGTATTGTTACCTACCTGCTTTTTTACTGATTCTGACAACAAAGCACTATCCTTCCTAGTTTTACTTGAGACGTATCAGTGGAGACTTTTGTGGAGCTGGAAAGAGCTGCAAAGATTGCATGCACGATTGTAGATGTGTTTGTAGGTTGGGATTTCATTAGAGACATTCAAATGCAACTGTAGCTGAACCAGGACACACAACCAATCTCATCTACAGAAATGTATTGATCTATATGACAACCAACGTTTTAACTTCCTTTTCTTTGCTAAAGCCTTAGAAAGCCTCTTGAATAGGCTCATTTTTACCATGATTGAAACTTGAATCACACTGACATATGCTTGGAAGATCAGTTTATTTGATTCTAGGAATGGGATGAGATCTGCTATTTGGATTAAAGTTAGCTGTATAGCCCTTTTTCTTCCTTTCATTTTCCAGTTGTTTTTTAATGCATCAAGAAGTTGTGGCTAGGGCTGAAATTTATCTGAGGTTTTAGACCCTATTTGTGCGAAGTGGCTGTGCATGAAATAAGGTAATGTCTACTGTTCCCATGGTTGCTTAATAGTAAAAAAAAGTGTGATTCTATGTGTTGTGTTGTAGGAAAGAATACAAAGACACCGAGACTGGTTATCATGTGTATGTGTATATGTACACATCTTTGTGTGACAAATAAATACCTCTAACAATTTCCAGTAAGAGATCTGATTTTCAGTTACTTTTGTCTTTTCTGAGTTTTAGCTATTTAGACTGAATTTTGCCATGTTGGACATCACAAGTAAGACTCCTTCTCTGCCAGAATGACTGACTACATCATAAGTGGTTATTTAAATTAAGATATTTTATTTCACATTGAGGAAGATTATGTTCACAATTTTTGTGGGGTAGTAACTTCTTGCTGGGGAGAAATTCAGTTATTAAGCTACAGTATGCTGATTTTGTAGTCTTTCTGCCTTTATGGATGAAGTACCTTACCTGGGTGCATTCCTAGCAAAGCAACCTTGAAGTGGGTGAATGGGACAGTTGCTTCTGAAATAAGAATGAATGAACTGATCTCTCTCTCTCCTGGAAATACTGAAGGCTATAGTTGAAATTCATGTTGGTCTTTTCTTCTATGTAGTTGTTGTTGTCATCACTACAAACCTCACTGTGAAGGCTGTTCCAAGAACATTTGTCATGGACAAAATCTTAAAAGATGTTTTAGAAGAAGCCAATTTCAGCAGCAGTAGGGAATTTCATTACAATTCAAAACTGAGCCGCACTAGAAACGTTGATTTTTGCTGTAGCAGCGTACATTTCCCACTACTAAGGAAAATAATATAGCTGAAGAGGGATTTGTTTAAAAGTCTAGTTAAGATAAAACACTGAAAATCTCTTAAAAGCAATAGTGATTTAATACATTTTTTCTTCAATCTGAAGAAGAAATTATTTAACTCTCAAGTAAAAAAATGCTTAAACTTACTAGGAAATGAACATATAAGGGTCCTGAAAGTGAACCGGATTTCTGCACATTTGATTAGTACAAGCCTTTGACCAACAACATATATCTACAAAGTAGCTGTCTTGGTATTGTATATTAAGCGACAAATTGATCTGTATCTCATATAAAAGGAGATCCAATTAGTAGAGCTACTATATAGACTCGGGACCTAGGAATAAGGAAAGACGGGGTTCCCTTTCTATGTTTTGGTGTGAGGGTAAGGTGCAAGATCAGTTAGCAGACTGATATTTGCAGGCTTCCTATTGTTTTATCTTTCTTTTCCCCCTAGTGGGACAGAGGACAGGCCTGCCATTAATGCCAATGATGCCTGGTCCCAGCAAAGGAAAGAGGTACCTTCGCTTCTGAATCTGTGCATTTGAAGCTTACTCCAGAGTTACGCTGCGTAAAGCAGAAATTACTGCAGGGAAGCTGAAATTGCTTGAAGTTCACCTGTGTTATGTGGGTTGGTAGTGAGAAGCGAAGTCAGGCCAAAGACTGTTTTCTCTAGGGAAAGAATTTTTCCAGCTGCAACTGAGCCACTGACTTGCCTGTGTGATTTCCAGCCTTTCATGAAGATATTAATTTATTTGGGTAGCTGATATTTCCCTCACATCTATTTCTCAGACTTTTTTGCTTGTTTTAGCTCTCTCAGTAGAATCTGTTCAGTATCCCTTTCCTTACCAGATAGGAAACCAGTGATATAGTCCCCATAACATTTGTTTCAGTCTTACTTTATTGTGACATCTGTGTACATGTATTTTGCAAAGACTGCAGAGATATTGGAAATAGCTTTCAGTGAACTAGATTGCTTTGATAAGCAAGTAGCAAGCAAACTCATTAGAAGGAAGCTAACCATAGAAGCAAAGAGCTCTAATTGCCTTTGCAGAATAAATACCACAGGATAACATAGCACTTATGCTGCTTCCAATACCTGAGCTAACTCATTTAAACTGAGGTCAAGTTCTTCCAACGTTACACTTCAACCTAGAGTGAAAACATACGCCTGTATCTATACCAACATACAACACAAATTCTGCAGGTTGGATGATTTTTTTTTCATGATGAATATCTCACTGGGCTTTCTGACCTTTTTAGCTGCTGAATAGCTCTTCTTCCACCTCTACAGTTTCACAGACAGTGTAGTTGATCCTCAATAAACCTTCTAGTCAGGTTTCAGCCACCTGCTGCATTATTTCATCAGGGTTGGTTGGGACTTCTTATGTTGACTGGTTTTGACCACACCCTACAGCATGAGATACTTCTTCCAGTGTTTTATTTCAATAATCAATCTACAAATTGATTTTAGTCATATTAGAGCCTATGACTTATTTACACGTTCTCCCTACCCCTATCACCAGTGTTCATATCACCCTCCTTTTTTAATACTATCTTGTAATTCGAGCACTGTCAAATCAACAACTGTTTATCAGCCCTGCAGTCTCTCTGGAGATCTTAGACTGGCATCTTTTCTCGAATAGGCTAAATTTAATTTAATTTTTTTCCCCTCTGCCACTGTCTCTGTAATGTGTACAGCACTATCACAAAAATTCTTGGAAATTAATCCAAATATTTCATGATAAAGGTATCAAATATTTCATGTAACTCCTTTGCAATTGGTGTGAAAGTTGCAAAACTGCTTCTGGGTCATTAAATATCCATTTAATATTTCCAGTAAACAACATCTTACATAGCCCTAGCCTGTCCAATCCTCACAACTTTCAGTTCATAGAGTGACCTTCTTGCTGTACAGGAAGCAAGCACTCTCCTCAGCCTTTATCATTCAGACAGGAAAAAAAACATCCAAGCCATAATACAACTGATATTTTTCATTATAACGAGAAGATATTCTGCTAGGTAGTAAGTTTTTCATAACATTTATGGCAGGACAATTTATTTTTATTTGGCAAGCTGGTCTTTGGGGGATTTTCATAGAACTTACATGGTTTGGCTAAGGAATCAGTGCTTTGAAGAGCTTTCATTTTTAGAGTAATGAAGGTGCAAGACTAATGGAGGCAAATTGGTTTTAGAACTACAGGGTGCCCAGCCTACAGCACAAGGACAAAGTTGCCTGCAGACAGAGATCTGTAAAGAACCGCTTTGGACCTAGCAGTTCCTCATAATGCAAAGGACTTTACAAACTTGGGGTAGGAGGACTGGCAGAGAATATGAGTAAGTTTATTCTCTCCTTGTTCATACATAGATTAATGTGCTAGTATTTTGTAGGCATAAAAGGCTTGGGCTCTGAAGCAAAGAACAACCAGCTCTTTTGACAGTTGCCTACTCTTTCGGCCAAACCCTCCATCTGGAGGAGGTACTCTTCTTTGCCAGGCAAAGCCTGAACACAAACTGCAAGGGGACATCCCTGGAGATGCAGCTGTGATGGTCAATGTGGGAAGTAGGCATGTGGAGCAGAGGAGGGAGTCTGCCTGTACTTGTAGGTGGTTGTCTTGGGAATGCACATGGGTTTCTTCAGAATTTGTTGTACAAAAGAAAGCAAGGCTGTAGGCAAGCGTTCATCCTGCAGAACTCCAGTGGGCAGAAGGGTAATGCTGCATTTTGGTTTGTCTCACCAAGGAGACTGGTGTTTTCCCTTTGTAAGAATAGCCATTCGTGTTTAGTGCAATCTAGCTTTAACACTGAAAGCTTGAGAGACAGGCCTATACTAAAAAATGCTGTAAAATGTTGAAAGAGAATGACTTTTATATGTAATATGGAATATATACGTGTATGTCTAGAAAATATTTAATTGTTGTTTTTACCATTATAGAGACTGAATCCAGAAACACAGAAAGCTCAAGGACACACAATAAGTTAGTGACAAAGCAAAGAAACAATATTCACATTTCCCCAGTCTTAATTCGGTTTCTTATGATTCAAAGATGTCTTGTACTGTTATGTTAAACTGGTCATTTTACTTTCATGACTTATGTACAGAGAAAGTTATTAAAGGTTAATGATAAGAGTGCAGGAAAGAAATAACTTTGAATAAGATAGCTACTGAAGTAAACTACAGAAACAGGAAAATGTAAAGCATATCTAAACCAGGGAAGGTTTACTGGTGGCCTAGGTGTCAGACTCCACATGCACAGGAGATGTATCTGGTCTCTGGGATATATTCAGTCAGGACAACAAGCAGAAACCCACCTAGACAGAGTTATTACTGCATGGAAGAGGAAAGGAGACAAGGACACTTGTGTGATGTAAATCAAGGCCAAATCTTTCACAGGTTATTGAGCCAGGTACAGTGCTTCAGATATGTAGCTGTTTCAACATTTGCCGTCCATGTACGAGTAAAAATAACTTCTCAACCTGCAGAAGATGACCAAGGCTGACTGGAAAGACAGACTAAGACCAGGTAACCACTGAAAAGTTTGACTAGTCATCAATATATGAATTGATTAATATTTGGAAATAAACAAATTGCCCAAGTTAAAGGTTTTAATACTAACCTGTAAGTATTTTAAAACATTGTAGATTTTCTCACATAAATACTCTCCATTATTAAAGCACTAAACTAATATTTATAGTCCAAGCTGTGAAACGTTTATTGAACCGAACAGAATAAAAACGTATAGTATTTGTATCTAGAGAAAAGTATATCACTGCGTTACCTACAATCTTGAGACAGTTAATAGTGCTCATTATAGCTCCTATGTTTTTGTTAGAAAAACAAGAAAGAAAAAGCCTATTTCAGGGTCAAAAAAAAAAAGGCTCCTGCCCCTATTTTCTGTAGATTGTTAAACTGAAATTGTAAGTGAAATAAATACATATTTTGAAAAGTTTCCCATTAAAAATTGAATAATATCCATATGATCTTTGGCCTATAGTGAAACTTGTCAGCAAAGATAAGCTAGGCTTCAGCTCATTTCACTTTTAAAGAATAGTTATGTATGTAGTTAGTTATTCTGTATGTTGGATTCAGTTACTGAGTACATCCATTTACATAGTGATAAATGGATGTCATTCTATAATTACTTTACGGAAAAACTCCCAGATGTTTGGAAGACATGGACCTGCTTGTGCTGACTCCGTGTCAGAAAGTATCAGCATGAGCGCAGTTTCCATGAATTTTTGTACATTTTTAAATTTTGTCTGTTAGTTCTTTTTTCAAATGTTACTATTGGCAGTTGCTTTTTAAATGCATCTTTCTAAGAATATTTAATTTTTAAAATGTTTTGAATAATTGCTTTTAAAAGTTAAAAGGCTAATACAAGGATTTAGTTTTACAGACAAGGAGGGCAAGTCCATTATTAATTCCTTCTGCTTGAATGCATTGACCATCAGCTGTCTGGCATGAAATTACCCTGCCTGGCTGGGAATTCAAAATAGGGCATAACCACAGTGAATTTTCAAGTCTGTAATCCTAGCAATTTTGATCCTTTGTTTGGAGAAATTCTGAGAGCAATAGTTTCTAGGAATGAAGTAAGAAGTAGCACCCAGATAAAACACTCAGTGAAATTGTGTTTTGCACTTCAAATCTGATGTCAGTGAGTTTTTGGTTAGGCATTTTTGTTGTTGTTGTTTTACTTGGTTAGAAAATTGATTTGATTGTGTGCACAGATCTCTCCTTCATAAAGCATAAAACACTTTTCAACTAATGTTAGCTGTGGGCCACTTGCCAAGGGTCCTTGATAAGCCGAGACAGAAAAGCATTGTTCAGTGGCTGTCCCTTGGAAGCAACATAAATGTGGACTGATTTAGGGCTACTGTTTTTCAGAAATCCAGATTTTATCTGACGTTTAGGTGCCCGAGGCAGAGCTCTCAAGGAAGTACCCTTCTCACCTGAGAAACTGCATCAAGGAGTCTGGGTTTACCGGCAGTATTCCAATCTGCCTGCACAGTCTTCTCAGGAGGGATCTGCTTTCCGTGTTCATGTTCTCAGGCAGTCCAATAGATTAAAATTTAGACACTGTGTATTTATAGCAGCCTGAGCTTTGGTTGGGAGACTGAGACTTGAATTTTCTTCATTTTCCTGCACTTTCAGATCCTTCTCACATGATCATTTTCCCTTCTGACTGATTGTTGCTTTTCTTCGTGCCTGGAATTCTCATTTCAGTTCAGCTCACTTGAACACTTTCAACACAACTTAAAAACATTCATACTGTAGTATGTCAATGGAAGGATGCATTTAGCTGCACAGAATTGTAGACTGGAAAAGTTTGGTTAGACTTTGCTTCATTCCAGGAATAGGAGTAGAAGGCACACTTTGTACTCCTGCTGACCCTGGCCACTAAATAACCTGCACTTTGCTTTGTCTTTTTATCACTCTATTTAAAGAAAAGGAGGGTGCTGATTTCTTCTGCGTGATCTAATTGCAGCTAGAAGTAACTGTGATTATTACAAGCTTTGTAACATTCAATACTATCATTGTTTTAAGTATCAGTTATCTTTGCAAGGGAGGAGATTAGTTCTTCAGTTTGATTTCTAGATATAGTTTTCTGCCTAGCTTTTTATACAAATGATTGCTGCTGTTAACTAATAGCTCTATTCATTCCAGGGAAAATCTAGTTTGCTAGTTGGAGGTTCAGAAGCCTACAGTTTCTGCTACCTTGTGTTAGAACACCTATTAACTGCAAAGCTTTCAGGTCTGACATCTGACCACTTTAATTGTCACTGTAATTGATTTTACTTTTGACTTGGCATGGTAGTTGCTTTGTAATTTGTTGATGATTAATGGCTGTCCTCTGGTTATCCTGCTTGGCTAGGCCTAAGGCATAAACCAAGCAATTGGTTGCTTTGACTCTGACTTGTCCTAAAAAGATGTCAAAAACTATTTAGTTCAAATTCATCATCTAGGGAAAAAGGAGACTCAGCACATTCATGGCACCTTCAGCGTCTCAGCTGAGCAGACGGAGGGCTACAACTGGCTTTGCAGAATGCCAGTTTCCTTTTTTAAAAAGACATGCATGGGGAGTTAGCTTTCCATGCTTCTAACGTGGCTCACATAATTTATCTTGCAAAAACATTTGATACGATGGGTAACAAAACCTTCGTGGACAAGCCACGTGCAAAAAATTTTTATCGAAATACTTTTATCTAATGTTCCTTTTTTTTCCCTGAAACTAAGATGTCAAAGTTGACAATATAAGACCTAAGACTGGTCTTGAGACTGAACTGATATTTAGCTGAGATTGTGAGTGATTTATTCCTTTTTTTTTTTTTAATAGCAGTACTGCAAGTAAAAAGGTGGGCTTGTACTTACGAAGCGATGAGGCTGCATCAGATGAATGTACTTCTGGGTGTTTCGGGAGTACCTGCTATTGGATTCTGGGTTTCAGACTGAAATCTATGAGCCCTAAATGTAAGGTTTATGGAGTTGAAAGGTGGGTGCTGTCTTTGTTACTTTTCCAAGTTGCTGTAATGGCCTATTAGAAGAATTAAAAAGAAGGAAGAAGTTCATGTTTCTCACTATGTGGCCCAGTTTTAGCTTTCCTTTTCTTCCACTTCCTACACCTCTATATTTCAATTTGAGAAAAATATAATACCAATATTCTTCGATGTATGCACTATTTTCCGTCATAAACTGCAAGCTTTGAACCACTTAATAGTCTTCAGTGGTAAATCTGTAACTGTAGCCATCAGAGAAGTGGTTGACCCCCCAAAATGGATTATCCACCATCGAGCATAATTCTGGAATAGGAACTGAAAGACCTGCTCAAGCCAATCAAGACATTTGTCAGTTTGTCAAGACAGAAAGGGCAGATCTGCCAACATCCTTTTGAAAGGCTTCCAAGTTTTCACCACATTGACATGCAGTTGGGTTTAGCACTTTGCAGCTTGGTTTATTGAGTTCTTTCTCACCTCCCCCTTCTCAGTCTGAGCACTCTGCTAATGAAGGCAAGTATGGTGCAGGTGCACATGCTTTTACTGGTTGGTTGGCTAATTTGGTAGCAAAACACACAGTGAAGCCTTAAACATAAAATCTCATCAGAGAGCCATGCACTGCAAGAACAAGAAACCACAGAACCGCCCCCCCCCCCCCCCCAAATTCTCTTTATTTTGGTTTTATTGATACTAATAGAGACCCAAAGGCAATGTCTAAAGCACTGACCAAATATAAGTTGGAACACAGATGGATGTTTGTTTCTAAATTATTTTGAAAAATGAAATAATTCTGCTGCACAAATATTTGCATTAGGTATAACAAACTTCAAAATTTCTGTTATGGAAATTGGGATAAACAATGCAACAAAAGTTGCTGAAACCTTTGCTACTGATTCTCAGATGTACAATTTCTTCCAGGTGTAAAATCTTCCCTTAGAAGCCTGTATCAAAACTGCAGGTGCAGTTTGTGAACACAGACATCAAGACCAGAGAGACACACACAGAAGTGACCTATTCCTGAGCAGGCTGATGTGAAGGTTTGTTCATACCCAGCAGGCTGTCTGCAGGAGGGAGAAGCTGCTGTGGGGCTGCTTTGTGGGCTAAGGAGTACCCAGGAGATGCTGAACAGCCAGGACTCTCCAGCCAAGGCTGTAGGGGACTTGCCACTGCCTGAGCAAAGCTGTGGGTGTAAATCTGAAAGCAACATCGTGGACTTCAAACCCCTCCTTCCACAAGACACTGACTTATCTGAGGCTACTCATCAGTGAGACCTGCACCCCGCAGGCACCCATCGCTCTACCATAGGTGACCCAGAGCCCTCTCCCCTTGTCTGTTTGCAGGGGACTTGGAAACTGCTTCCCACATCTCTTCATTTCCCCAGTCCAGAGACTGCCTGCTCTCTGGACCAGTTCCGAGCTCTGTATTTTCCACCAGTGCAGAAAATCACTTGGGCTTTGTGTTACAGTTGGAGCATCCCATTTCTGTAATCGGTGGGACAGGGAGAAGGGGAGGTTTTATTGCTAACTTGAATATGACCTTGCAAATGTTGAAAAGCATGTTAGGTAATTGGACCTAGTTCTGTGTTGGATCATTTCAAAATACACAGGAGTAACTCCAACAAAACAATTGAGATACGCTGGTATAAAACCTCTGCAAATGGTGAATCATACTATGCAGCGATTTTAGAGAATGAGTACACTAAATCAAATTTCCCCTTATAAAACAAGAAAATCAACGCACTTTATAAACCCTGGATTTTTCTTTTTAACATGTGTTCTAACAAAGTTGAAATCTTAATGACAATTGTCATACATGTAGAAGCAGCAAATTTCAAGACTGTGTTGAAAACTTAGGAGACATTAACTTTTGAAAGGATGTATGACATGACCTTCAACTCTTTATAATTTAATAAGAATGCAAGGTTAACTAATTAGGCTTCCAAATGACAGATAAGTGCTAATTATAATTCCTTTTGAATAGACAAAAGGAGGTTTTAAAATAAATGCTTTAGAGAGGTGGCAGGACTTTGCTGCTAGTAGTAGCAAGACAGACAGTGTCTGCTAAAAAACTGTATTTTTCTCCTGGGCCCATGCAGAAATCATCCTCAATATCTTCAAAAGAAGAACTATATGCAGCTCAGTTTGAGTACAAGATGAAGTTCTAATGAATATTACAATAAGAAAAAATAATCTTCCTGATTTCTCATTTCACAGTATTAATCTTACACAAAAACCGTTTTATGTTGTTGTTATTAAATCAAAGCTAATAGTTTGATTCCAAATATGAGGAATGTATTTTTCAAAGTATTTTGCTTTAAAAAAGAGGTGATACAAAAAGAAATAAAACATTAAACCCTATCCTATTTATGGAGGCATATAGAATAAATAAAAAGTAGTAAAATAAGTGACAGAATCCCACCCTTTTGTAAAATATTCTGGGCTAGACAATTGTTCTCAATATATTAGACTTTTTTGTAAAGTCAGCAAAATATTATCCTCCTTTCTTGTTTACCACCCTGAAATCTTGTGATGATGAATAATACTTGTCTGAGCTCTCGATTAACAACATCGATGTTTGTGAAATAGCAGAGACCTGCAATTTTAAGGTCTTTTTGGTTTATTTTATTTTAAAGAATAATTTCTATTTGCCTTTCATTTTGTCTTTCATCTTTCTAATGAGTAATTACTGAATTTTCATTCCCTGCACCTTGTTTCAAACAGATGAAGGAATTTGCCAGACAAGACTGTTTAGATTACTGTTTTGCTACTCCACCACATTTTTAGGATTAATATGTCCTCAAATTCATGTAAGGGGAGAAAATAGGAAGAATTCAGAATGGAATTTGGGAATTGGCAAGAGGTGAGTTTGCTGCTGCCTACTAGACTGACAACCTGAAAGGAATTTGTTATTTTCTTTCTTCAAATATACAGTGCTGAAACTGGAGAAGAATTGATGTCTGTATATTCCCTGCAGTGCATCTTGAATGAATATGGAGAAACACTGGAAGGAAGGAAACGTTGAGTGAGAAAGTATGGTATTACTCGACTATGCACATAGATTCCTCTATAATTACTTTTTAAAATTGTGTAACATAAATCCACAAACTCATAACCCATTAATCTCATGTCTGATTTAGTTTTCTCTTGTATACAAACTCATTTCAAAGAGATCACCATAGACTTCCGTATATTTTTGCAGAATTCTTGTTCCTATTAGATTCCTCTCATGCTTTGCCCATGTTGCAAACCTTTTTCCATTTACCTTCACATTCATTACTATCCTTTTCCTCTTGTCCAAATCTATGTCACAAAGTATACAGCTCACTAATTCCAGCTTCTAATTTATTCCCATAACACCAAGTTGTATTGTCAAATAACCCCTGAGGTAATATGAGAACTCATTAGGTATACCTACACTGCCACTGTCTTGTCCCTAATCATCCCAATCATCTCATACATACTGTGTTCATTCCTATACTCTCCTTTGGAGTAAATCAGTTCCTTTCTTGATGAAATCAGAGTGTGTTTCTGGAAGTAGTTCCCAGAACTGTATCCTGTAGAGATGTGATGTTTTCCAACACAGAGACCCTGCATGCCCCAAGCTTCTCTTTGGTCAAAAGCCCCCAGGGCATAACCACATATCCTCAGCCTAATACTAGAAGAACTCTGCTTTAGTGACCTGCAAAGTAAACCTCAGGTAATTTCAAAGTTTTTCAACTTTTAAAGGTCACAGAAAATTATTATTAAAAGCTTTGGGTGACCACCACGTGAAGTCAAGTGCTAGGCTGTGTGGAAGTGGTCAGTCTACTCAAAGAGGGTCTGGTCTTCAGCAGTGTGTACATGAGACACCCTATACAAGTTGGCCTAGCATGTGGATAACGTATCAGAGCAAGTGCCTTTATCTGTGCAGATAGAGGCATTGCATCCACCACAAATTTATAAAGAAGTGAGGAGAGAGAATATTTTATGTGAACTAACAATTCATACAAAGATAATACCCCGCCCCCCAATATTTCACAAACTTTTTTTTCTGATTCATCATTCCCTAGACCATTTCTTCATGCCACCATCATCATCGTACATTCATGCAAACCTTCTGTTTACTTTTTCCTCCACATTTTGCCATATAGTCTTGCCTACACCATAATACCTAGTTATAATTAGGTACAGTCATCTAAGTATATATAATTTTTGAAAGAGTATGTTAAATTAGAAGTTTTAATCAAACATTTTTTTCACTGAAGAAGATATTTAAACCAGTTTTTGCAATTAAATATATTTAATTTCTCCAAACAGTCAGAAGTAAAAAGAAAAACCCACAAATCCAAACCCTAAAACCAACCAAAGAAGTAATAACCCACATGCATTTATTTTGAATTTACTTGTAAAAGTGAAATAATGTTCTGTGTCTTTTAGGGAAATCTTTACAATAAATTCAAGAATATTGTATGTGTAGAGGCCATTTGAAAAATACAAAAATATGTAATGCCTTTTTATTTCAGCAGAAAGCCAACGATTTGACTGAGAGACACATTCCTGATTTTGTCATACAGAAAAAATATTCTGGTATTTTCATACAGGGTATTGCAAAAGTTTTATACTGAAAGTCGCTTATACACTAAAGAACAAACGAAGGAAGATTTAAGATGAGTGATCAAAATGAGATCACTGTGACGGAGCAATCCCTCTGAAATTTGAAGGAAATGGACAGAAAATAACAAAATATTGGGAGAGTGATGAGCTAGATTTGAGGGAAATGGAAAAGAACCCATAAGCCATCCTGAATACCAGCAGGGAAACCTGGAATTAGAACTGCAGGCAGATGGATTCTGTAAATTGTGCAGAGAAATGGAAAAAAAGATGTATATCTGGTCTAAGTTTAGGAAGTATTACATGAAAATATGTTATTATTTCTAACCTAAATTTCTAAATATAGAAACCACACCAGGCTCAGAAAATACCTCCAGTAGGGATTACTGAGACAGGACTGCACTCAGGGGAATACCATATGCTCTTGTTCTGGTCTCACACTTCTCCATCCAGATCTGCTAACAGCTGATGCTGGAGACGGAGTACTGGGATGGACGGGCCTTTAAAAAAACAGTGTGCTCGTTCTCATACTTTCAAGGGGTGTAAATTTATGAGAATGCACATTTTGTTACACTACTCTGAAGGTAGCTTACAGTGGAATAGGTACTTGTCTCTCTACAGAGAGAGACGTGTATATTAAGGTATGTTTATAAAGCCCCTTTACACCAGCATAACTGCATCACACGAGGGAGGAGTGGTGAGACCATGGCTTTACAGTGTATTTAAACTACCACCAAAAGACTTTTCCTGTTTGCAGTCTGGTTTTAGACAAACCGCAATTGTTTCTGCAAACAATTAACAGGGAAATGTAACATGTGATGTGTCACGAATAACAGCTTTCATGGGTCACTACTCCCACCCGTCTCAGTTCCTTCTCTTGCATGCCAATTAAATTACCTGTGCTCTCTCCGGAGGTAGTATTTATCACCTCTGATGGGCATCTACAATCACTAGAGAAGCTGTAGAGAGCACTTACAAGAAGAATGATAATGAGAGGCTTTCAGAGGCTAACAAAAGCCAGTACCATGCAATTTACTCCAGTCTCGTACTGCTCTTGGCATTTGCTGTCTGTAAGCCACAGCAGACCCTGCCTTTAATCTCTACACATGTAGCTTTAGCAGCACTTCTTAGGAAAACATAAATTGAAAGAGGAGAAATGCAACACAGGGGGGAAAAATATGAATCTGTGGTTTACAGGCTCTCCGGAGTGCAGCAGTACTAAACAGGTTGTTTTACATGAAGAAACAGTGCATGGAAGCAGGTAGCTCCTTAAAAGGAATCCAAGATACAACATGGGTAGGAACTTGTGTTTTCTGTGTGGTGAAGTTGTATTATTGAGCACTAGAAAGTGAGCAACTGTTGTGTTCAATTATTATTGCCTGTGTCAGCTTAGCGTCAAACACTACTGGAAATGTGAGAAGGCAGGCCACAAATACCTTGGATAATCAACCATCCACAAGCTTCAGTATGAAGACTGTCATTCAGAGGCGTGGAATAGGTTAGTATTTGCATAGCACATGATTTCTTAATAGTACCAATGCAATCTATCGCAGTAGCAGCCAACCTGTCTCTCGTACTATATGAAAATGGTCAACAAAGGGCTTCATAAAGCCGTGGGTCAATGGTAACTGTTATCTTTTAAATAAAGTAATGTTTCATGATTTGTGATGCCCTGGTGTGTTCCTGAATTAGAGTATACATGTAAAATTAAGTATTTGTTCTTTTTGGAGCAATATGGGACTATTCTGTGCAACAACAAAATGAGGTTTTGGGCCAAGTCAGGAACTAAGACACCAACATTTCAATTTCAGAATATTAAAACATCCTGTACTGAACAAAGCAGGAGCAATTTCATTGTTTGCACATCTTTCTCCTTGACATAAGATGCCAGGTTTGCAAACCATCTTTGTAATTTTGGTTTGAAATCAGCACTGAAAAATTTTGTTTCTCACACAAAAAAAGGAAAAAAAGATGGCACATTTTCACCAGTTACATCTGTATTTCCGTCTGTGATGCAATTTTGTCCTGACTAGTGCTGGAGAATTGGCTCCACCATACTGTGCTGATACAGAGGGTCAGCAGCATCCTTAGTGGGAACACCAAATACTCAGCCCAGTGCGTGTTTCTCTGGCTCATAGATCACATCTATCCAATTGGCCTAAAATTTACCATCAGAAGCATTCTTTCTGAGAAAGATGAAAACAGGTTTTAATAACAGAGGTTTCTGATTTTTCCTACATATTTATGCGATGATAAAATTTAGTCACTAGGGATCTAATTTCTGGTTTGGGTGTTTAAGCTGTCTCTAGCTGCAGCCATGTAACTAAATCAGGTGTGAATATGAGCCAAGATGTCCCTGAAGTCATGAGTTCTAGGGAACTGAAATGGTTGGTTTGAACTTGTGATTGCTGCTATACACGGATGGCTCTTCTAAAATATTTCCAAGAACATAGTATACAACTTTTGGTCATAGAAATATTTGTAATATCTCATTGTTGTCTTCTTTGGTCTGTTATGTGGTGATAAAATTGTTCTGCATGCTCCAACTTATGTTTATTGAAGGAATAGTAATGTACAATGGCTATTACAAAGTTAATGTTTTATTACAAAGTAGTTAATTTAAAAAAACCCCTGGTCTTCATTTCATTGCATTTTGTAATTTATTTGGAAGACATTGATGGAATATTTACATTAGGAAATTCTTGGAGGGCACCTTCCAATCATATTTATGAGTGGTTTGTCCTTCATAAACAACCTTATGGAGTGGGTGTTACTTTGCAATGATGCAAAGGCTTTGGGAATTACTTACTTCTCTGTAGCAGAGTTTTGATTGCATTATTATGCTGTCAACTATATAAGCTTGCATGCCAAGTTTGCTATATTTATGTTTTTGAGTAGGTGCAAGCATCAACGTATATATCTGCTTGCAACAGAAGTGTCAGTTAGCAGTCTTCCATTAAAAACTTTCCTTTATGGATAGTTCCGCAAATCTGAATTTGGGGGATAAGCAGCATTTATTTGCTTCTCCAGCTCCTCTCTGTCATTCTGAAAGATTTAGTGATATTAATGTTTTCTGTTAGGCAAGGACAAGTAGGAAATAGCACCCAAAGGATGCAAATTGTATTAATCATAACATGAAAATCATAGTGCAGACTCAAAGATCTATAAGAGACTCTTTTTCTTCAAAGAGTATCTATTTGATTGCTTAATAACCAAATTACAAGATATGCCTAATAGCTAAGCTATTAGTGAGAATGACAAATGGTCAATGGTCCTTAGCATGGGGTCATAAACTTTCAGATTAGGTTAAAAAACCTACCCTCATAAAACTCTGTCTTAAAATATTTAAGCCTAATTCTCCAGGGTACTGAGCAGCCTGACAGGAGTAGCTTGTAGAATTCAGCTGATACTTGTAGGTGTTCAGACTCTTGATTTTCATCAGTTTACAGGGGAATATCATCCATATTTTAAAAAACAATTTAACCCATTATATCCCATCATATTGTCCTACAGAGACATTTTCTCCGGCACAATCATGGCTCGAAAAAGAAGGGTGGAAGACCTGGGTGTGTGATCAGCCTCTGCTGCTTTTCTAGGTCATAAATATTCCTAGAGATAGTCTCGTTCCTATTGACTAACACAGGTGTCTGAAAGGATGAAAAATGGGCTGAAGGTAATATTCTAGCTTAATTTTTGAAGCTGCTGCTAGTTGGAATTCCATTTTCCTTTTAGAGACAAATAATTTCTGTAACGAATGTACACACCTAAGTGTAAGTGTTATACAACAGTATTGTTATACTCGCAAAAGAGGTACCACGGTACTGATCAGTGCTAGCAACAGCTCCTCTGGCATTACTGGATCATGTGGTTGTGTCTGTTGTATCACACCACCTAGCACATGCACTCATATCCGCAGCATGGGTGAGCCGAGAAACGTCTGGGAGGCTCCTGCTCCTTACCATAAACCTCCACCTGTTTCCCAAGGGCATCTTGGCTACACAAAGATACTTGTAGCAGGGAGGAGCTAACTGCAGGTTTTTTGTCCCTGCATCACCATGGAAACTCGTGAAGATACTATAAAACTGAATTACAATTTCTTCTCTATCCTGACTGCTGGGACAGCAAAGCAATGTCCTGTGCAAACCTTTAAGTCGGAGTGTGTTGGCTGGCTCTGGTGTGCACGTTGACCTCCACCTTCTGGCACCTGGAGCTCTGATCCTGGTTCATGATGGAAGAGGATACTGTGTATACTGTGTATACATTTATATTCAGAGGAAACACATAAGGAATGTTTTTCTCCTGAGAATAACTCAAGAGAGTCTTCTGCAGCTAATTTGTATTCAAATGCTGGCAGGCAAGAGCTGTGGGGAAAACCATGAAGGTTTTCACATCTTTCTTTTCTCCAGAAGGTGTGACCATAAAGCAATCATGCTATGGAATGTTGAAACAGTGTTGACATTCAAATGGCACTGCGGTATCTACCTTCTGTCCTAAATGTTCATAAAGCTGTCCAGTAGCCAAGTGTCCATGCTTCACTTTGCATTGTTGCCAATTCCCATGCACTGAAATTTTACTGTGGAAGTTAGAGAAACATCTAAATTTGCTATATTCTTAGCCTCAGAACTTGAATACCAACTTGAATTGGTGATTCAAGGCAATCAAGTATGAATGCCTGAGGTGTTCAGAGTCCATTCACTCCTACTGAACTTACCTATGATAACACTGCATTAAACTCATGTGGGAGCAAGAGGAAAAACAGTGAAAATGGGTCCCTTGAAGTGTCAGCTTCTTTATTAGTTTATATGCACCTGTAAAACTCTAGTAGTATTACTGCCTTTTAAGCTGTTCTTAATGGATATATTGTTTCTGCTAAAACACTTTGAAATGCATAAATCAAACACTATAGCAATGATGTTTTACCCTCAGCAAATCTGGATCTAATAGGTTCTGCTAGGTTTCCAATAATGTTTTCCAAAGGGATCCAAGAAGTGCTGGGAAAATCATGCCTATTTTGTCTCCCATTCTTCTAAAGTGTGTCATAGTAACGGATTTTGGTAAAAGGCTCTTGGACTGTTGAGGTAAGAAATTTAGACTTAAATTTACATCTGCTCTGAATTTTCTAGGAATTTCAATTGTTTAGATTTTATTAGAGAGCTTGCTCGAGTATTCATGTGATTATCTCATAGAATCACAGGACTGTAGGATACATCAGGCATGGAGGCACCTCAGGAAGCCTCTAGTCCCACTTCCTTCTTAAAGCAGGGCCAGTTATGGGTCTAACCATGTTGCTCAGGGCTTTATACGGTTGAGTCCTGAAAACCTCCAAGAACAGAGACTGTGTGACCTCTCTGGGCAACCGGCTCCACTGCTGAGCTGTCCTTATGGTGAAAATTATTTTCGTCACAGCCAGTCTGAACGTCTGTTTCCATCTTGTGCCTGCAGTCCCTCATCCTCCCACCATGCACCACCGTAAAGAGTCAGGGGCTGTGTCCTCAGTATCTTCCCTGTAGGTACTGGGTGCTGTTGCTTGGTCCCCTGAAGCTGTCTCTTTCCCAAGCTGAACTAAACCAGCACCTTCAGCCTCTCCTCATAGGGCAAGTGCGCCAGCCCTGACTATCTTGGTGGCCTCCACTGAACTTGCTCCAGTTTGTCCCTGTTTCCTGTATTGGACAGCCCAAAACTTTTGTATTCTGGATGAAGTCTAATGAATACTGTGTAAAGGCGGATAATACCTGCTCTCTATCTATATCCACCATAATTCTCAGGACACTGAAAAGCCCAGGATGCTGTTGGCCATCTTTGCTGCCAAGGCATCCCAGCTGCATCCCAGCCCATATTGCTGCAGGGGATTCTTCCTTTCCAGGTGCAGGACTTTTCATGTTGTTTTTTTTGTTTTTTTTTTTTAACTACATGTGGTTAGCCTAGACTATCTAGGTCTCCTGGATATAAACCCTGTATATAAGAATAACAATAGAAGCCCCCCCTCCCCCCGGTTGGTGTCATCTGCAAAGCTGATGAGAGTCCCCTCCTTTGCCTTCTCCAGGCCATTGATTGACCCAGTAATCACTACACTCAGCACAATCAGTGAACAGTTTTTTTTGCTTATCTAGTTGTGTTCCCATTGCACCGCAATGCTGTAACTCGGTTACATTGGACATTGAGGGAGACAGTGTTAAAACCTTGATGAAACTGAGGTAAAAGACATGTGCTGCTCTCCCCTCATTCAAAACTACAGTAATTTTATCACAGAAGACAGTGAGGATGATCAGACACATTTAGCCCTTGGTCAATCAACCTTCTTCTTGTTTCTAGAAATGTTTGCCAAGAGGATTCACTCCAAGATTTTCCCAGAGACTGAAGTGAGGTTGACTGTTCCGCAGTTCTCTGGACCATCCTTTTGGCTTAGGTGCAACATTTGCATTTCTCTGTTCACCAGGGACCCGTCCCAAGCTCCACAGCATTTCACACCTATCCATAAATATACTGACTTCGCTGAAATTCTGTGGAAGGAGAAATTTATAAATTTTTTCTGTATGATGTGCACTGCAATTCAGTGCTGTCTTCTTTCTTACAAGATGCATTTTTGAAAATGTTTTTGCAGTGTAGGAATAGAGGTCAAGACTCATAAAAAAGTAGCAATCAGGTATCCACTGATCTTTAATAAAATGCTTCTGAAGATCTTGAGGTAGTGGATCTTTAGTTTCACTAGAAGATTCAATTTTTACTTTGGTTCCCAAAGTACTAGGATAACTTTGATAATTTTATACCCCAGATGCATCTATGTATGTTGTTACCTATGGAAATGTCTTTGCATGGCTTACTTATGACGTTATTGAATAAGCACTCTCAAAGGGTCCATTTGGATGTCTGCTATGCACATTTTCAGACGAAGAAAGCAAGAATGTGAGCTACAAGTAAAGGTACAGAGATAACTGGAGAGCTACATCAGGAAGAAACATAGTTCTGCTCCTACTTGGAGTAGGTCTCTGAGGTGCTGTCTTAAATGGAGCAGAGCCTAGCAGCTGGCACAGCACTAGGCATTTGCAGTCTTGTCATTCCCATTCTAACTTTTTTGATTGTTGCCACTCCTGTACCTCCATATCAGGGATTCTTCTCCATCCTTATTCATAATTTCTCATAAAAATTGTTCTATATTACCATATGTTCATTCTTCAATGTTTTGAAGCCTGTTTCACGTTGTAAAGCAGATTCCAGGTTGCTGAGGATTCCTCTTAGCATGTTGCTTTCATGAGCTTATTAACAATGCTATTAATAACCATTCATTCCCAGTTTCACCAATTTCCATGTAACACTTCTAGCTGGGACACATCTCCATCAGCTTTCCCGTTGTTCATCAAACCTTGTTCTTGAATCATTAGTGATAACCAAACTGCGGTACGCTTGAAATTGCACCACAATGTATTTCACTGCATTTTGTTTATTGACACTGTATAGTGTTGTTTTCACAGTAAGTGATTAGTTCTAGATCATCCAATTTCTCATCTGACATCTCTTATGGCATCATTACTAATGCAGCATAAAGGGGTGTCACACAGCAGGAAGACCATCTTCACTCTTGTTCTAAACTCCAAGGGGAACCAGGTACCAATTTCACTCCAGAAAGTTTCATATATGCATTTTAAATAGAATCTGTTTTATCTACAACATCATATGATTTTGCTGCTTTCCGTAATGCTTTTCTAAGCGCTAAACAGGATGCCTTCAGAAAGTCAGTGAAAAGAGCAAACACCACCATCCTTATTCTCATTTTTGTCCTTGGCCAGATCAGGGAGGGTACATCCAGAAAGTAAGTGATCTGAAACTACACTTTTCCTCTAATTCTTTCTTTATAACTTGTCTGAATCTGTTAAAACTCTCATTCTTCATGTTTTGTTGTTGTTTTTTTTCCCCCAGAAACTGACAATGAGATTCGTACCTGTCATTGCCTGAATTAGTTAGGTGGCCTTATATATTGATAAAGCCACTGTGTTTTGCCAGTCACTGAGTGTCACCTCTGTTCAAAACCTTAAAGGGTTGTACTTCTGATACTCTGTTCACACATATTTACAGCTCAGCAGTTGTGCTGTCTGCACCATCAGCTCTCCTCTTCTGCTATATGTCAGTGCTCCTTCTGCCTCCTGCTGGCAGCATAGTGTTCACATCCCTTCTGCCTTGAAAGCTGTCTTGTCTTTCCAGCATGCCTGGACTACTTGGACCTGCATGGTCAGCAGGGATTAGCACTTTGTCAAAATGTTGCTTCTATCCTGCTGGCTTTCCTTTGGCATTTGTTGTCACTTTATGGTTAGCCTGTTTTCACCAGTTGTAGCCTTGGTCTGACTGTGTTTCCAAACAACTTAACCTTATGCATATAATTTTCATAGCTTATTTTCTTTTCTTGTTCCTTTTATTTTCCCCTAACTTTCTGCTTATTATTTGATGGTTTCTTTCATGTTTTGTGCTGTCCCATTTTTCTCCAGTTAGACACTTCTTTCATTATTTGCCCTGTTTGTGTCTTCTAAGAACTGTCTGCAACTTGACTGTATTTCTTCCTTAAATATTTCTCATTACCTCTAGAGACATTCCTGTTTGAGGCATGCTGCAAGGCATCATCTTGCTTGCCTCTCTCAACTGCCTGGAACGGTTGGAACACTTCTCATGCTATCTGTCAGAATCAAATTCACCTCTTTTATCCATTTTTTGCTGGAGTTTAATATGAACTTAATATTCTTCCATACGTAGCACACAAACTTTGCCATGTTATGTAATTCTATAGACACTGACATCTAATAGTTAACATCTGTGGCACTGCCTTGCCTGGGCTTTGGATAGATTGTTTGCTGAGTTTTGCATAGTGACCAGTAATCTCACCACAGTCTCTTAACTTTCCCAGTTGCTATTTCCATGACTGGCTGCAATACCACATGTAAAGTTCACATTTTCACTCATTTTCACACTCAGGCAGTCAGGCAATCAGACAATTTCCAGGTTTTGGAGGCAATCCTGAATTTCAAGGCACCTTGATGATGATTTGAACATCTAAATAGGTAATAGAGTGATCTGATTGAAATTCCAAGGAGTAACATTTTTTAGGAGAGGGGAAGATACTAGAGAGAGCTAAAATGGATGCAGCTCAAAACCAGAGAATATTTCTAAATGGAGCAGTGTTTTAGAAAACAAGAAGTGATGTGCTAAGAGACAGGATGAAAAGTTATTTTTATGAAGAAACGCTGCACAGGCTATATTCATAATTAGCAGTAAATAGAACAAAAAATGACCACTTCAAAAAAGTCTTCTGCTTTTTCTCTCCACAGAAAACAGAGGGACATGTTTAATGTGCTTCATGTGGAATATTTCAAATTGAAAAGCGAATGATGTCGTTGACAGAGCCAAGGCCTTGGGGGCATTCATATGTGGAGGCTGCATGCAATGAGACATGGGAGCAGATTCCAGAAAATGGAACAGTAGGGGACCAAAACAGAATATGCCTCCTTTCATCAGGTTTGGATATTTGAAACCAGAGCCTTACTCATTATCAAGCCATTCTTTATATCCACAAGACACATGCTGTGAGCAGAGATGCCTTTTAGAAATATCCCTCTCACTTTAGTTGTCTTCATTTCTTGCCAGTTGTCACTGTCTCCCTGTCCTGTTTCGTAAAAGTTTTCTTGCAGTTCCCTGACATCTCACTCTCCTCACAGCTTACTGTAATCTATAAAAAGACAAATCTGTTCTAAGGAGAAGGAAATGTTGAAAGCTGGTTGTGTCTGTAATGTTTCCTTTTTTATCCCTTAAACTGGATAAATGACCTTAATGTTTACAGAGTAACTCTTTCGTATGTGCTACTGCTTCCACCTACCTAAGACAGTTTTTGAAGTACAGTCAGTATTTACTTGCTAGTATTATTGAGTATATTCAATTAAACACCAATAGAGAATTTCAGCATTGACTCTATTGCATTGCTGAAATATTACCTCTACTGTGCTTTAGATATTTCTATGGCCAGTTGCTACAACAGTGAAAGCAGAATTTGATAAACTGAAGGCTTTCTCTGGAAGAATCCTATTTTCACAGACCAGTGAAGATAATAGCAGATTGTGGTCTTGGAGTCATGAAAGCAAATAACACCATTGATATGAATAAACTGCAGTTAATAATGTGTGCATAAAATTATGTATGAGAACAGTTAGGAATGTGCACAAAGTAACATTCAACAGTGATTATGTTCAAAAATAAAAATGTACAGAAGGTTCTTTAAATTAGGAAACATTTCCATGGAGAGTACTTCATTCTCACCTAAAAACAGAATGGCAGTTTTAAATAATGACAAAGCTGTCTGGAAAATCAGCCTACGGTCTTTCAGGTTCAAGCTGCCTTTTTTTAAAAAAACAAACCAACCTAGGCAACTATTTACTTTACAGGTGTTTCCAGGAACATGCATAAAACCTGAAATACTTTGAGTTCAACTGATAAGAAACACCTCTGTAGGGAGAGCTATATTCTGGAGGAAGCTGCAGAGCTGCAGTTTATTTTTTCCAGATCAGCCTCCCTGAGGCAGTCCAGAAAGTCATTCACATAGGTAAGTAGAAGCAAGGACAGACAGACTTCTACTAGGTTTAGTAATTTCATGTGTTCTGCTTCAAAAAGGCTCTGTTTATTTTTCATTTGCTGTTGTTTTAGGGTACTCTGTTGATGGAGATTTAGCCACAAACCATTCTCAGAGTCATTCTGTAATGCTTCTTCTTACCTGCCTGTATTTGCCTTTTTGGAAATATATTTCCCTCCCTCTATCCTTCCCTCCATTCCTGCCTTCCTCCCTTTCTCCTTTCCTGCCTTCCACGTTTTCCTATAAATCCACCTGAAATCTTTTAGGTAATTATTTTTAAGTGAAGTAATACTTTGGTAAGGAATGGACACGACACAAAAGTGTCCAGAGCATAATGATATTTCCATATAGTGGGTTGCACAAGGTCTCAAGTTGCAGCTAGAATTGTATAATATAGTAAATATTCTGCTTTGAAATACTGAATTTAACTTAGATTCTTCTTGTAAACAAACATCTGCTTCAAGTCATAAATCATCAGAGTTGAGTACACCATCAACATTTATCTCCAAGATCTAGCGTGAGACAGCTGGGGTCTCTAGGGGACTGGAAAATGGCAGATATAGTAGTACCTATCTGTAGAGAAGGAGAATTCAGAGAATTATAGAGTAGGCAGCCTAAATTCAATACTAGAAAGCTATTGGAACAATTTATTAAGCAATCAGTTTGAAAGTACCTGGAGAATAGTAAGGTGATAAAAGACAGTTAATATGGATTTGCTAAGAGCAAGTGCTGACAAGCCAGCCTAATTTTCTTCGTTGACAGGATAACTGATTTAGAGGACAAAAGGAGAAGCAAAAGATGTGACAGTTCTTGACTTGGGTAAGGCTTTTGATGATATCCCCTATGACACTCTCAAGGAAATAAAATGAAATTACAGGTGATGAAATCACAGTAATGTTGATGCACAAGTGGTTGAAAAACTGTAATGGGAGAGTAGTTACCAATTGCTGCATGTCAAACTGTAAAGGTTTATCACATGCAGTATGACAAAATCCTAATCTGAGTTCAGTGTGAGTCAATATTTTCACTAATAATTTGGGGTGCTGGAATAAAGAGTAACCATTCAGTATCCTGAAGGGCCTTACAAAGGCATTCAAAGGTGTGAGTAGAAGTTAGATGGGATAACTGGTATGAATGGCACCACCTCCTCCTCCAACTTTCCCCCACATCCTCTGCTATTCAGCTTTTGTGACAGCAATGGATATTGAAAATGAAGTTCTTAATCTACTGATATTTTTCACCTTTCACAGTCTTTCTCCAGAAATAGGCTTCACTAGTTGAGTACATTTGAGCCCATTTAGTCCTCTATTTAGAGGCAAACCTGGAGCAAGTTCTTTTCCCCTTTGCCATTGCTTTGTTTTAGCTTTGGATTGATTTAATAGGTGAATTGAAACCAGGAAGACGAAATCCAACTGCAAAATACAAAGTGAAGGTAGAAACCAAATGAATAAATGAGGAAGGTCCTGCCAAGCTTCAGGGCTGGGTCTGTATATTATGGTGGATCAGAAAGTGAAAACAAGTCAACAGACATGACAGGTACTTTTTCAAACAGCAGCCAGATGATATTCTAAAGTATTAATAGAATAGCAGTGGAAGACCATTTGCACGCTGGATAAATAATTTCTGATATAGAGTATTTAATCTGTAAAACAGAAAGTCTATATGAATCATATCAGATATCATTGCTATTGTTTCATACACATTTACACCCAGCCACTCTGTAGTCTCAGCTAAATTTCTGTGCCAGTTTTTGCCCACAAAATTTTGAGAAGGATTTATGCAAGCTGGGAAGAGTTGAGAGAGCAGCTGAATTTAAAAAATATGACTACAAAGGAAAGATGGAAAACTTTGGGTTTGATCAGTCTTGTACAAAAGAAGACTTTAAGAAGAAGATAGATGGGACCAAGTGTAAAAATTGTCTTATAAAAAGACAGTCCCTAATGGGACTCCACTGAGAAGGGGAACAAGAAGTAATTGGGTTTAATTTACTCTAATGAAAACTTACTTTAGCAACATTTCTCAAATAAAAATCATTAATCTTCTAAAAAAACATGCATAGGAAATTTGGGAAATCCACAAAGCTATATATCTTGCAGTGTGCACAGTGGAAATCTGCACCAGCCAGAGTGATCAGGATAGACTCCTTCCGCTTTCTCTCCAGGGAGCGAATAAAATACATTGTTTGGGTTACAGCCTCCAAAGGCAGTATTTACCAAACACTAAGTAGAAGTAGGAGCTGTAAGTGAGCAATGCTGAGATCTGCTAGATGAGGGAGATATTGAAATGAAACAATTTGCAGATATCTCTCCTGTTGCCTCTACCCTCGCTGAGTAAGAGCCTTCCTTTAGCCTTGTTCTTAGGCTAGTAACTTTCAGTGGATACCTGCTTTGCAACACATTTTGTGTAGTCCCTTCCATCTCTCCTGGACAGTGTCCCATTTGCTTCTGTTTGTAAGGCCTGGCTGCAGGCTTTTCACCCAGCTTTTGCCTGGAGTCCCACGTGCTGAACTTGTGCTGCAGTCTCCCTAAGGGCTAGACCTTTCAATCTCCATGAGCTCTGTGCTACATATCCGACAGTTCTCCCATGTGATCATAATGTTTCCAGGGAAAGAACCACCCCCTCCAGAGGCTCTCAACAGATCTAAAGCACCACAACATTGTTTTAACATAATAGAACATAGAGTGAACTGTGAAGAAGGAAATCAAATTGTCACCAGATGACAACAACGGGATAGACAAGTAGCTGTCAGGAAGGCTTTAGATACAGTTGATCCTGCCAGAAATCAGGTTGTGAATTCAGTGGTCTCCTTCAGAGCTCTGGGCCTCAGCGGTCTGGGTTGAAAGAGCTTAGTAAGCTGCAGCTCTAGATGTGGAAACAGACCAGGTTTGTGTGCAGCTGTGATTCTCTTATTGGGCTAACGGGCACGGTACCATGTTACCAAAACTCTTAGACTGCGAAGTGGACTCAGCTTAATGTTCAGGGCTGTGCATATCCATCTGAGGTCTCAGTTTACTCGGTACCTCTAACCCAACACAACATTGTGCTGTGTGACCACAGCCTGCAATTTCTATGTCGGCTTTGTGTACAGTCTCTGAGACTGTCTCTCATTTGCTCTTCATTGGTGTCAACAGGTACTTTTAAAAAATACTCAAGCTATTAGTCTTTTATCTCTCCACTCAAAAAAATCATTGGAAAGGCAAGCTGTGTCATGCTGGTGGAGCCATCCCGGCTTCCACTAGTATTTTGCATGGGCAATTAATGGTCTTTATAACATTTGAATAATGAAGTTTCTTATGAAAGGTGGTTAACTTGCTGATACCATTTAGTGTGTAGCCTGGACGAAAACAGTTAAATCACAGGTTTAGCTGGTTTGGCCAATACTGCTGAACACATTGTAATGTTGTCATCATTGTTTACACAAGGGTCTCATGCTACTTGAAAGAGGATGGCAAAATTAAACCAGTATAATTTCCTAAAGTAGACAAGGTATTTATACTTGTGCTTTTATTACCTTTCTGCATTTTAATGCACTTGTTAGCAAAGTCTGTATTCAGCTATTAAAGCAAAGAGAGAGAGATTATAAGCACTTTGAGCGCATTACATGAACAGACTTTTTAAAGAGCCAAATTAGTTTAAAGGCTTAGAATAAGTGCACACTATTAAGTGTCAGCTGCTCTGTGGCCACTCTTCATCTGCACATGCTCAGCTTTCAGCTAATGGGAGGCAACCCAAGCCATGGTAGCTTGCTTTAGTTTTTTAACATTTGGCATGTGCACAGGAGCAGTTACCACTGACTACTCAACATGCAACTGCTTGCAGAGCAAGTTGTGCAGGAAATTCACACGGATCTAATGCGTATGTGTAGCAGTTCGGCAGCACAGTCCCAAATGATTTGTGAAAGAAAACAAATGAACAGCAATGATTCTGGAAAACTACTCAGCAAAACTGTCCTTAGGAATATGGAACCTTAAAAAAAGAAGAAAAATGTCTTTCCTGACATCCCTTCTGAAATACTACTGTTCCTTAGAAAGATCATCTGAAGTCAGAACTTCTTCCTGCTCTTTCTCGTTTTATCAATGCCAAGGCCACTTACACACTTCTCTTTGTGCCAGCTAAGCCTTCTTGTAGAAGTAACAGTACATGAATATCAAAGACTACATATGCCGTGATGTTATCTGAGTAAAGAGAAACCTGAGTTCGCTTGCCCTTGAGCTGCTAGGTCCAGGCTACTGGCTGAATTCTCTGGCAAACTTTGTATTGCCTGTGGAACACATTTTGTTTCTTGGCTGTTTAATTATTTGTTTTCAGTTATCTTTGTTCACTGGATGATTTCTAGAACAGAGAAGAATATCCACATCGTGATCTTTCCTTGAGTTTTTATCTGTAGCTCCTGGAGTTAACAGGCATATCTGAAGTATGCATTACTCACTTTTGAAACCAAGAAGTAAACTTGATGCAGGAGTGCTTATTCTTCAAATAGCCTCTGAAAACTAATCTCCAGAATGGATTGGTAAATACCCTGCTGTGATCTGCAGAGAATTCATGACCTCAAAGTCGAAGGAAGTAATGATTTGAACAACAATATGCAACAAGCATTCTTCTTATCAGTCTAGTTCTTTGTCTAGAGATCTCTCTGAAGATCTTCAGGTTTGGGATTTTATTTTTTTTTTGTGCAAAAGTATGTATTCATTGCTAAAGATGATTTGTAAAAGCTCAGTTTAAAAGTTTAACTGTGTGTTTATTAAGTATTCATGACATTCAGCAATTATGAATAAATATTGAAGGACACTTTTTCAACTGTATATGTGCTTTTAAAGAAAAAATTCTTAAATTATTTCCATAGCTGTTGAATCTCTTTCAAAAAAGGAAAATTGATTAACAAATCTTGAAAATTTTGTAGGTGAGATTTTCATTTTAAATTTATGTTGGGCTGTTATATTTTCTACCTGACTGAAGGAATTTAGTTTTAAATCAATGTACGCATGCTTTAGTTCACAGATCGGTACACAGTGGACAGAATGACACAGAAAATATTTGCATGTTGATACAGCTATTTTTCCTCAAAAGCATACAGTATTATAATGTTAAAATTGCTCTGTGAAACAGCCATCTTTGTAGGAGGTATCTACTGTAAGTGATTTGTATGCACTGTATGAATTTATTTTTTCCTCTCTCTGGCAATCTAATTACAAGTCTAAAGACTGAATTCTCTTGTAAAACCTGTTTCTAATAGAACAAGGGAAGACATATGAGAATCCACGACCTGGACTATCTCTACACTCTGGTGACACCTGTAATTTTTGTCTCCTGCCTTCAATAAGTCTTGTGTCAGAGTATAAATAACCAGTAGGAGACACTGTCTTTGTCCAAAGTATAAAGACCTTCTTGAGCTGTGTAATCGAATGAATTCCAATCCCTTATGCACTGCTGCTCGGCAAATGTCCTGGGAGACAAAGTAGGTACACTTCATCTGAAGAAAGAGAGTCATAAACACAGAGATAAGTTGAAACAACTTCACTGAGAATAAAAATTACTGCAGTCTGTAACAGTGAGAGGGGAAAAGGGCATAGCACTTTGCCAAAGAAATGTGTGGAGTAGCAGAGCATGGTAACAACCTGATCAAGATCAATAGCTGACCAGTGTAACACAAAGAAATGACTTGAGCCAGCAATAAGAGTCGAAGAAGAATGAGAGATATCCATAAAGTGAAAATATCCATGTAAGTAAAACAAAATTAGAAAGAGAAAAACCAGTCAATATTTCTGTCTACAAAATAGGTCAAATATTTTTAGGGCAGTAAAAGAAAAGCTCAGTTCACTGTGTATGGTAGCAGATATGAAAGCCTTTTGGCTCTTATGTTCTCTGCTGACACCAAAGCAGGCAGCTACAGGACCAGCACACATCACTGTTCACTGTGACCTCACTGTGAGCTGGCAGGTATCCTGCGAGGAAAGGCTGAGGGAGCTGGGCTTATTTAGCCTGAAGAAGAGAAGGCTGAGAAGGGACCTTAGAAATGCTTATAAATATCTGAAGGGTGGGTGTCAGGAGGATGGGGCCAAGCTCTTTTCAGTGGTGCCCAGAGACAGGACAAGGGGCAATGGGTGCAAACTGAGGCACAGGAAGTTCCGTCTGAACATGAGGAAGTACTTCATCCCTCTGAGGGTGACGGAGCACTGGAAGAGGCTGCCCAGGGAGGTTGTGGAGTCTCCTTCTCTGGAGATATTCAAGACCCGCCTGGACAAGGTCCTCTACAGCCTGCTGTAGGTGACCGTGCTTTGGCAGGAGGGTTGGACTAGATGACCCACAGAGGTCCCTTCCCAACCCCTAACATTCTGTGATTCTGTGATTCTGTGATTTATTTTTCAGATGGGAGAAAACCTGTTGTCGTGCAGCTCTGGAGCACACATGTGAGTACTTGGCACATGCAAGCTGGTCAAGCACATCCAGTCCAGTCTTACCCTCTCATCTCTCCTTCTGTATGGGCTTCAAGTGATGGTCATGACAGAGGTAAAAGGAACTGGTTATTCTGCTACTCCACCTCAAAACTGTATTTAGACAGGAAAATGGAAGTGTGATGCTAGGCTTGTTCAGATGAAGGTTTGTAGATGTAGCTAGCTAGTGGAACAACTCACTGAACAGTGTCACAGGTTGTCACCTGAGGCGATAACTAAGAAAATTATCCTGCCTCAAATTTTGAACGATATTTCTGTAGTGTTGACAGGCATTAACAGTGTCAGGTAACACTTTTGATCAGTTTTAGGCAGGGCACTAGTTTAGACTAGAATGACTCGTTTTGACCTTACGCTTATTCCTCTACTTTGAAAGTTTCTAGTTTTAAGAAACTCTTTTTCATGATCCCTAACTTGTAGTTCACATCTGCCCATGTGTGTGACTGTATTCCTCCCTATTTGCCTTAACAGTTAAGATGGGAGACATGTTTTTGGTGAAAAGATGTACTTTACAGACATTTTTCAAAGCTACCCCTTCTGTGATAACAGCACTTTGGGGATCTGCAGTGGTTGTGGAGGTTTCCTTACACCTGCTATGGCAGTCCTTTTCTGGAGCATAAATTTTTGTACAACAATGTTTCTGCTGTGGGCCTAAGTTGAGATAGACATAAACAGTAGAGACTTCTGTGGTCCTATCAGCTCTTTCTATGTCTTTGAAATGTTTTATCTGCTTCTTTGGGTACCAAATTCAGCAAACCTGGTTTCCTACTGGATGTGGAGTGCTGGGTTGCAGGTGCCATGTGAAAGACCCAGCAGATGTGTTGGTTTCTGGAAGAGAGACCCTAAGACAGAGAGAATAATTATCACAAAAGTCATATGACCAGTCAGACCTCTGCCAGACAGTCTTCAGCTTAGACAATTTCTACTGTTTTAAAAATATCTAAATGATGGAGCACCTCTTCTCACCCTTCATCTTCTGCAAATCTCCTTGAAAAATATTTTGTATGTGCTTACATTGTATACAAAATATATGTACATATTTTATGCTATATACAAAGCAGAGGTACATACAATAGACAGGTGTAAGTCACCGTTGGAGGCTGGTGAAGGGTCTGGAGAACAAGTCTTATGAGGAGCGGCTAAGGAGCGGCTGAGGGAACTGGGGCTGTTTAGTCTGGAGTAGAGGAGGCTGAGGGGAGACTTTATTGCTCTCTACAACTACCAGAAAAGAGGTTGCAGTGGGGCAGGTGTTGGTCTCTTTGCCCAAGTAACTAGCAATAGGACAAGAAGAAATGGCCTCAAGTTGCATCAGGGGAGGATTAGACTGGATGTTAGGAAAAATTTCTTTACTGAAAGAGTGGTAAAGCATTGGAACAGGCT
This sequence comes from Opisthocomus hoazin, assembly GCF_030867145.1. NCBI lineage: Eukaryota > Metazoa > Chordata > Aves > Opisthocomiformes > Opisthocomidae > Opisthocomus > Opisthocomus hoazin. The sequence continues at coordinate 102,830,903 of NC_134415.1, read as the reverse complement.
GCCCAGGGAGGTGGTTGAGTCACCATCCCTGGAGGTGCCGAAAAAATGCGTAGATGTGGCACTTTGGGACATGGATTAGTAAGCATGGTGGTGTTGGGTTGATGGTTGGACTTGATGATCTTAGAGGTCTTTTCCAACCTTAATGATTCCATGATTCCTTTATAATGCACAAACTACATAGTGGCAGATCAGAGTGACTATTGCGCATCTCCAGTTGTGTCCTTAAATAGTTAATTTCTTGGAGGTTTGAGTGTCTGATAGCTTTATAATCATCCTTACTCTTGAAATTAACAGATTACAGGAGAAAGTCCTGTTTTTACGTGACATTGATTATTAGATACAATGATGAAGTAAGTTTTATGTAGAAAACTGTAATTGTGAGCAAATCATAAGCTTGTTTTCAGTCTCTTCTCAGAAAAGTTTAATAGTGATTAAAGATTTCCCCTGATTTTGCAGAAAATGATATTGATTGCCTAGAATAGGAAGGCGCTTTCTTCATCATTCCAAGTGCAGTGTGTTTTTAGAGGGGAATCATGCAAGGTGCCCTTGATAGTTGTAGTGCCAAAGTGTGATATTAACTGTGTAGTACAGACAGTATCTGTTTCTTCGTCACTTTCTACTATAAGAAAGCCTTCCTTTAGAGTATTTTCAAGTCAACGCTAAATAAATGAAGTGACAAAATATTTTGGATACATTGGTATTGTATCTGCTTATCTGAGGATAGTCTAAAGGGCTTTGGTACTGAGATGTTCAGAGAGTTTTTCCGTCCAAAAACAAGTGGTCAGAGACTCGCAGATTAGTTACCATTCATCCGTAAAACAAGAGTACTTATAGGCCATTTTGAAAGCAGAGGATTTATGAAAGAGCACTTAGAAATGCAATGCATTATATAGCTGTTCCTTGAACCTTGTCCATTAACAATTTAACTGCAACAGCCAGTTCAATATTATGCATTCCTCACTACATATTTATCAACTGTCTGACTAATTTAGTGTTATATGCCTGTGGGTAAACTCGTGATTCTCGGTGCAATTTTTTGCCCTATAAGTTTCACTGAGATCAATGTTCTGAACATTATTATAATCCTCCCACTCAAGACAAAATTATTTTGGGAAATCTTTCATATATCAAACTATAACTCAAGTTAGGTTAGAAGTGGGGGAGGATGAGTTGAGAGGGGATTAGTTCCATGCCAAATCTCTGCAAGAACAGCCTGAAAAACAAACACAAATCATAGTGGGCAAAATCACAACACACTACACTCATAAATAAAACACCAGACATGTTCTGAAGAAATACAACAGGGAGTTTGGTTGAGCTCCGAGTCGACAGATTTTTCCAATTAGCTGCCAGTCTTTTTAGCAAGACACTGTTCTGACCTTTACCTTTTTATTTGATAATTTATACAGTATGGATTTCCAAAATCACAGCATCTGAAGTGGTGGTGTTGATTTCATATTGTTTACATTGTAGATATATTGAGAGTCAACAATTAAAAAAAAAAAAAAGAAAAGAATAACTTGGAAGCATCCTGGGAAAGAGAGAAGTGAGCTGAGGATTGGATTTTTTTTATTCAGGTTTCTCCTATTTAATAGCTTGATTTGGGCTATCAAGTAGGGTCTCCCAATGATGGATGTATCACTTCTTAGTTAAATTTCCATGTCTATCCTGTGTAACTAGTTTGTAGGTGTCTGTTTGGACTGATCTCTCAGTAATATCTCCAGTCTTTTTGTGCGTTTGAATACACTGGCTTACCTAGGAGATGCCCTCCATTCCTAGGGGTCTTCTCTAATCTGCCCCTGCCTGCATCATTTGTCTTTGTATTGCTGCTGAGACTGGTGTGCAATGAATAGTTAAATCCTCTTTCTCACCTGACACCGAAAGAAAAGAGAAGTTCATAATCTTTCTGGAAGTTGCTGCTTGACCACTGCTCCTCCTCCCACTGTCACTTCTCAGGTTTCAAGTCAAGTCCCTTCCAGCTGCTCGGACCACGATTTTGTGCTCCCGGCCCAAGGGTGTTGGCAAATAAGCCCCTTACTCATACTCCTGCAGTGGTTCTAGGTGGCAGAGAATGTCTTCAAAAGTGGAGAAGAGATGATTTTATCTCACTGGTGAGGTGAATGTGGTAGCAGCGACGGCAGCAGGTAGCGCTTAGCTCCTTGGCCTGAGAAGAGCAGTGCATGGTGGTTACCACTATGCACAGTCCCTGCAAGGCTAACATTTGCAATTATGTCTTTCAGTTACTCAAAAACAACCCAAGAACATGGTTGCTTATAAAGCCACCAAGTTGGTGCGTCCTGGTCTTACACACCAGTCTATCGTAATCCTTTTTTGTGACATGTAGATGATACATAGAGTAAAAAACTCATGCTTCAATAACCCTCACGCGTAATGACTCCTGGACAGCATCTTCTTGGTTCTCTTTGAATTGACGTAAGTTTGTGGGGTTTTTTTTTCCATAACAATCTCAATGGTGTTGCGCTTCATGGGGACCCCCTGCTGATGGGGGGCTTGAAGTGCTTTTGTCATTGAAACAGTTTTGAGAACCATATCTAGGGAGTGAGGAGGACTGCACATGAAAAAATCTTTGCTGGTTATCTACAAAAAAGCAGAATTTGACAGGTACTATCACTGGTAAATAAATACTTCATAAAATACATGACTGCTGCTTGAAAATTTTTGAGGGCTGCCCAAATTTTTTTTTTCTGTTGTGCTTTCTTACAGTTAAAATGCATGTATTTATTAATTTGTGTGTATGTATGTAAATATTCCCCCTCTCTCACAAACAGCTTCTTTAAACAGCGGGTTTCTACCACATGAGTAAGTGGCTGTCCTCTGTGCAAGACTGCAAGTTCCCCAGAAGTCTATCCATTCAACTACTTAACCTTGATAATGAGAAAAGGTTGATATAGCTAAGGTTAATGAGCCAATTATTTGAGAATACCAGCCATCAAAGCACTAGTTAACTATGTACATTCATTAAAGTCATCCCAGCCTTTTCTTCTGTTGCTCTTCTTGTCAATAAGCTATTGTCAATAAGAGGCCTAACTGTTCAAGAATCAAAATACCTTTTGCCACCTAAAAAATCTAGGTTATGAAGTAGTTCAGATTGTTTGTTCTTTTTCCATTCAATTACCTGGTGTCAGCTAACTAATTAAGATCTCTTCAAGCATATGGTTCCTCAAACAGAGAAGAAACAAAGAAATCAGAATAGGAAGGCATGCTGCTTCTCCATGAAAAGAGAGCAGTTTTTATGTCTCACACCACCCCTGCTGCTATTGCCATCTCATAGCTCTCCCCTCAGTCTGCCTCTTTACTTCTCCTCCCTATCTCTTTTATCTTCATGCAGATCCGTCCTACCTCTTCTGCTGAGGTAGGAGGCAGCGTATGCCATGGCTAGTTTGCAGGGTGAGTGCAGGCTGACTGGGCAGCTAGTCTTTGTGGGCCGCTACGTGGGCCAACAAAAAAAAGGTAAGAACAGCACTATTCCTGCCTTTTCCATTCTCTGCTTTTCACCTGGCTGCTTGTTTTCACAGAACTTCTAGGAAGCTCTTATACTTTGAAAATCCTGTTGATCTGTCATGTTGACTTGAAATTGGCTGCATATTTAGAAATTACTGAGAGACACAGAAACGGACAAAAAGATATATCTATAAACACACACATAAGTTCACACATAGCAGGCTATATAGAAATGTGATTGTATAAGCCTCAAATAGTCATTGGTGAAGTCTTTGGATTACTGGAGAGCAAACATATCCTCGGAAGTCTATGTTGTCACATAGTGCAAACTGTATATACCAAGACTCAGATGTGAGAAGGCAGAAAGGCTCTCTGCCTTTACATGCTTCCAGCGTCTGTATGAAGCACCCTTGTAGAGTCTAAAATGAAAAACGAGTAACACATAATAGACAGAGATAACTGAGTAGAAATTAATGACTAGAATGAGAAGGAATTATTATGTGAATGCTATCTAGATGCTGACTTTTGTCACTGGCATACAAGACACTTCAGAGGAGGCAGGAAGAAGAAATATGATGGCGGAGCCTGCCTCAGTGTTGATGTATAAAGTGGATGTATCCTTGAATGGTCAGAAAATCTATTTTTCAGCAGAAATGTTTCTCAGACATATTGTGTAAAGACTACTGGTGCAGAGGTAGATGACAATTTTTCAAACTCAACTTTACTCTGGTCTTACAAATTCATTACAAAACATGAAGTATGGGGAACAATGAAGTCTGCACAAGCTTGCTCAGAGCCAAATGAAAAATGCAAAACAGTTTAAAAGTACTAAATTCTGTTAAATGTCAGCTGTTATATTAGTACTTTTTTTACGAGCTACAGAAATCTTTTCATTTGTTCAGTAAAGGTTACTAGTTTTTGCAGTCCAAGGTTTTTTAAGAAATTAAGGTGGCGCATGCATATATTTTGAACTTCCAAATTGTCAAAGTATTAGTCTCCAGTGATTCAAGTCACAAACAGAATAGCTAAAAGTTCCTATTTATCCCATGCTTGTTTACTTCACAGAAATGAAAATACCAGACTAGACAAATTCAAAGGGACTTTTGTACAAATAGCTTTATTGATTGCCAGAAAGCAAATAAACTGGAGAGTAGAATTCCCTCCACCAAATGACAAATACATTACAAATCTCAAAGATATTCTTCAATTTGAAAGACTGCACTGTAGCTCCTGGAAAATATCAGAGAATGTTTACCAAACTATTTTATCCAATAGTATGTTATTTAGCAACAAATAAATACCGATATGCAATATTCTTAAAGCAAACTAAAAACTTTCTTTATTGTGATTGTACTAATATTCCTTGATTTTTCTATTTTTCCTGTGATTAGAATTATTATTGTTCCATAAGGATTACTGCATTAGTGATTTGTATTTGGGTACTCCTTATTTCAACCATTCGTGAAGTTGTTAATTTTACCTCTACAAATTTGAAAGTATTGTAGCCTTATTACACTGCAAAATGTTGTATTTTTTTAATGTATTGATAACAAATGTATTACTGCAGAAACCATTTGCTTTTAACTAAATGTTGAGAAGACTTTCCAAAAGTAGAGGCAAGACAGGTAAAGGATCTCACAATAGTGATCTTGTCCTTGCCATGGTTACTCATTCAATGCGTTTCACAGAGGAAATCAGGCCAAACACTCATGCTTTTTCTGGCCTCTAATGTTCCTTGAGAAGCATACATATGAACATGAGAATGCCTTTACTGGCTTCATGTTTTTACTCCCTGTGTCTGATTGCAGGAGTCTCAGGTGCTTGTGGAACCATGCTCACCATGCACTGAAATTAAACTCTTTGCCCCTTGGCTCAAACATTGAGTTCTACAGGTGGCAAATAGAACAGGTTCACAAGTTCCCATTTGATGCATTTTTTGAAGAGTTTGAAGTACAAGTTTTTGATTCGATACAGTGTACAAGAGCATCTTCAGGGAAGCACTCTTTTCAAAGAAAGTCCTAATCTTGCAGCTGACAACTGAAGGACATCTACTGAAGAAACGATTCAGCTTTTTATGCACAGCTTCAATTTCTGTTGTAGTAAGCAAGAAAGGGGTGCAGGGTTTCACTTGCACACTGAGTACCCAAACACAGCAATATGTTTTACACACAACTAATAAGATTTTATTTATAAGCAATTTGGGAATAACTAGGAAATGCAATTGAGCTTGGAGCTGCTGACTGACAAGGAAAACAGAAATACGCCCTAAACCCATGTAACAAAATAGCCAGGCTTGGCATTCATGTTAATTGCAGATTATTCACTGAGTTATCTTGTTAAATATGCCATGATTTCAGTGAGATACAACTTGGGGGAGAAGGTACTCCTAAAGACAAATACACACATTTAGAATCATATTCTACAAAACTACCCTAATTACTAGCTAGAAGTTGTGTGTAATTACTGCTTGATTATGAAATGCACATCATAATCATTGATACTCCTCAATAGCAGGAATTGTTGATTTTGAAGTATTTAACTCTTTTGTTATTTGCCAATTTTATTTAAAAGAAGATGTGAAATTACTGAATCTATAAAGACATTTTCCTCTCCTTTCAATAGTGTACTTGTCCCATGATTAATAACCCACAAATCCAAGTTTACTTTTGCTTGTAAGGAAGACTTTCTCTCTAGGATTTTCTGGATTTTCATTTTTTTTCAGATGTGTTAGAAATGTCCTTGAATTAAATAAAAATCTGTTAGATTTTTAAAAGCTGACAGCAGAATGCATAATCTCACGTAGAGTATATATTTCTGACACAAATACAGCATTCTAAGAGCTTTAATGTATAACAACACCAGTTCCCTATATTTTACTCCTGTATTGTATATCTGATACTAGTTAAACAAATGTTGCTCCAGCTTTTTTCACAGAAGCAACAGAAGGGTAACAAAATGCTAAATAGATGCTGTAGCTGCTAAACAAGTGAAAAAGATGCCCACAAGGCAAACAAAGCAGAGCTGTAAAGAATATTGAAAATGAGTAGTCTCCACTGAAGATGTAAGTGAGGTCAATTTCTTCTTCCGGAAAGTCCACGTGAGGAAGATGAAGTGCATCCTGTTCTCCCATGTCCCGTTGCTATTTTTATGTGAGAGAAGTCACCCATGAGAACCAAGTCTCAAGTGCCAGGTGTTCAATGGGATGATCACAGCATGTCTACCCTGGGTTTCCTGAGCAAGGTTATTACTTGTGGAACAACTTATAACTGCTATTTCTATGTACTTTTCTTACAGACAGTTCTTGTTCTGAGAAGTTTTACTTCTCTCCTCCCTTAGTTTTAAAGTCTCGTCCTGATCCCCAGACCTGGTGTGCTAGGAACAAGAAAGAACAGTCTTGCACCAAGCTTACCTCTCTGCTCTTTGAAGCCTGGATGATTAATTGTTCTCAGTGATTCCCAGATTGTTCTCACTTCCCCCCGGTGCACAACATCCTGAAAGGTCTGAGAAAAGTACCTATACGGCTGGGATACTTAGTAAAGTAGACGACTTTTTTCAGGTTTTTTTGTCTGATTCAGCATAAAGCCTCTAATACCATAAAAGCTATCCATAATTTCTCCTGCTGTCTTAGGGCTGAGAGAGAGTAAATTGTCCTTTTGCTTGGTTAAGGTGAATGGAATTGTCCTCACGCCCTGCTGACAACCAGGTGGTGTTTTTTCATCCTACAAGTCTGACCAAAATGTTACTGCCCATGTGGGTTGTCAGTTCCAGTCTTGCAGCTCACTTTTTAGTAGAAAGCATTATGTTTTCTGTTACTTCCACCAACAGTTTGCCTTCCTGGTTACTGAACACATGGCCAAATCTAAATATGAACCTGTTTGAAGTAATTTTCAGTATGAATCAATTGCTCTAAGTGAGAAGTAGTTATTACTCTTCCAGCTCAAGTTCATGCCATCTAAAATTCCTGTCACATGGCACAGAGGGTGAGAGATAGACACAGTTATATGTAACTTCTGTGTGTAGAGATGATGTCTCTAAGGTCCTCCCCTCAATATCGGATGAATGTACAAATTTCTCCCATGGAGAAAGAGTGGTGATTCTACAAGGTGACCTAGTTATGAACTATTTCTCGACTGTTGGTTCACAAAGAATTTTTGAGTTTGAGTTAGGTTTTCATGTTTCTGGAGAAGCAGTCAAGAAGGTGAAAGTCACAGCAATTTCCTACCAGCTACTTCCCAGTCACATCACATACAGACAGGTTATAAGGTAGCTAGGTAGTGCTTTCTCTGCCTGTTAGTGGTTGCTAAGAACACATCTGTGAAATGACCTTATGTAGCTCTATTCACACAGTAGTAAAACCTTTAAAGCAGATATTATGTCCAACAAAGCCAAGCGCTACCCCCTTAAGAACTAGGTCATGGTCTAGACTTGGCTGCCTAGGTATCTAGTGCAATCTTAAATGCCCTGGAAGATAGGGATAGGCTTGGACTTCAGCTGCTACTTTTAAAAACACACAAGTTTCTTGTAGACCCTATGTCGCACCTTGCAATCCCATGCCAGTGTCCTGGATACCCTACGGCCTCCTGAATCTAATCATCTGTGTACAGGTTACCTTGAGTCACTAGTATGCAAGGGGTATATGGAAAATCCCTGGAGGAAGCAAGAGAAGCGCTTTAGCACTGTGAATGATATTTTTTGAGATATCCACAAGCATATTCTATGAGTTGTGCTCTTCTTCCCCAACCCCACCCTAGACCACTATCTTTCTCAATTCCAAAATCCTGTCCTTTATGGCATTGATGCAAAACCTTATGCAGTGTGTGTTTGAGCTATTATGGGTACTACCAAACTTGAGGACGTCAGCATAGAAGAAACACCATTACCGTAACAGAACTCACAGCTTTTCTTCTTACTTTTTCCCCATTTTTCCTTATATATTTTGTTTTTTTGCACACTTACTCCTGTGCCATTTTCACATAAATCTCTTTGTCTCAAGAAGGAACTGCCCAGCCTACCTTGAGTCTTCTCTTTTAGAACTGAACTACCTTTATATTTATCTGCATCATATTAGCTATTTTTTTTCTGTATACTACTGTTAGCTTTATTCTTTTTTGTCATATGTCTTCTTATTTTTTATTCCCCATTACACCTATCCCTTTCATTTAATGTCGTTGTTTCAGCGTATCCTGTGAACCAGCCTTTATTTCTCCTTTCTGCAGCCTAGGTTTTTCCCCTAGTACATTGTCCTATTTTCCTGTTCCTACTTTTCTCCCCCCCGATGAGCATTTGTACAGTGTCCTTTGTCTGCCTTTTTCTGTCATATTATCCTGCTTCTGCTCTCCTTTTTCTCTAGCGTGTCATTTTGGTATAAAAGAAATTGTATTGCATGTTATTTATTTGCTACAATTTTGGGTAAATGGACCTGCCTGTATATATAGACACATTTACACACAGTATCCCTCAATTACTTCCAAATTGTCACTATGATTTTAAAAGAGCACTATATTTATAGCGGTTGAATTCTTCAATGGTTAATGTACTATAAATCTTTCACTCTTGTTTATTCATACTCTGTCATAAAAAGGCAGTATTTGAATTTTCTTTTTCTCTTCTGGCCATGGGGCCAGATTGCAGCTGGTATAAGGTATAAGGACATACAGGTGTATAAATTGGGGGCAACTGAGTTCCTATCATTGAGCTCCCAGGGCACCTGGACAGGATGAATGCTTGGCTAGTACAGCCAGCAGCACTGATACACGGAAGCCACAACTGGGGTCATTACTCTTCTCCATGAGCTAGAAAGCTACAGCTGGCACAGAAAAAATGTATGCAGTGCAGGTTTTTCTAATCCAAACTCTGCTTCTGTTGCCATCAGTTCCACAGGGAAGGTGAGAAAGTCCTTAAGTATCCCTTGAGGCCTTTGGTTGGAGCTATGCTCTGCAGAGAGAAAGTCCCCCGGGTCTGCTTCTGCAGTGGCGTTTGTCAGACGTGACAGTGCCTCAGAAAGGCACAAAAATTGCGTGTCTGGTATGAAAATAAATAGTGTCATCTTACTACTTGGTAGAGTGGCTTTGAAATACAGAGAAAACTATTTTTTCTGATGCTCTATACGAAAAGTTAAATTTTGTTGCATGCTTCACCACTGAAAAAGATATCTAAGATGAAAGTGGTTTCTGCAGAGCCAGTTTCCTTGAAAATATGTAAGATGAAAATACGTAGGGGCAAGGTGACAGAGAGGCACAGTGTTTATTGTATACACACAGGAACATAATTTTAAGTTTTGCTCTGCCTTGAAAAAAGAATTGGAAAGAGACCTTAGGAGGTCACCTAATCAACTGCCTTACCCTAAGGTAACCTATTCCTTTTTCATCTCTTTCCATCTAAGGTCTGCTCAACTTTTTCTTAAGGACCACAAACAAAGAAGATACCACTGCCTGAAGGTAATCTATTCCAGTGTCTCACTTCTGGCCATAAAAAGTTTTCTTAGTGTCTCATCTTAACTATTGTTCTTGTAGATTAAGGTATTTGCTTCTCATACCAACTATGCATGTGGAGTAGAGATTAATTTCTTCCTTACTGCAGGAGTCTTTAAGGAACTAGAGACTATTTTCAGAAATCTTCTCTCAGACATTTCTTCTTTATGTTAAATGACCTCAGTTCTTTTATCTATTTATTTATTTAGTTTTTAACAGATTGTTCTTTATGCATCTGATCCTCTGAAGTTTTTCCAACTGTTCTGCATGTATGTTTCCTTAAGCAGAACTCACCCTCTTGCTGAAGAGAGCAGGTACAATAGAAGTGAAAAAAAAAAGAAAGTGTTCCCCCATGCCAAATGTGAAAGATCATTTTGAATTGAACCCTAGCCTCTAAAATGCTCACAGTCCCACTAGCCTCTTGTTGGCAGCAGAGATTAAAAAAAACCCACTCTAGTCTGTCTTTTTTGGTCACGACTAGAATTGTGGAATAAGGCTGGATGCAGAGTAGAAATCTGAGGAACTCTTCGTCATGCGTCATTCTGACAGCAGACCTATTCCAGAACAATTTAATCTTGCTTGTGTTTTCTTAGCTTGCTTAAAAAGTCTCATGTGAGAGTCATCATATACAAGATAAGCTACTTCTCTTGAATCCACAACACTTTACATTGATTTACAAGAGTATTAGGTGGTCTTGACTTGTTTTTTGTAAGTAGTAATCTTATATTTCTATTTGATTTTTTTCCACCAGAGAAGTCACGTTATGCTTATTGACCTAATACTCCCTACACTCTGTTTGCTCCTTTTCTGTCTCCTGTCCTTCACCTGCCATACACAAATTCTTGAAAGTAACAGCTGCAAATCAGAGATTGCTTTTACTGTATCTTTCTCCTTGGGTCAAGTTCAGTTTGATTTTCTTGAATTTAGGATTATTTCAAAGCATCTAAATTATCTGGATAGTTTGTAAACTAGTTTCACATTCTAGGGTCATTAGTATACTCTTTTGTCAATTGTAGCAAGAGTGATGAGAACCGTGTTCACTGGACACAGTTGCGAATTCCCACGGGTTATGAGAATCAGCAGCCACTGGGGATGCTTTGCTGGCTGCATTGCTCTTGTGTGCTGTTGGTAAAGAGCACTGTACTTTCTTTGCACTAACCGCCTTCACCTGATGATCTGAGAAAGCTTGAAACAGACTTTGGGTAAACTTGAGAACTTCAGGGCTCCTGTTTCACAGGAGAATAACTAACTATTGGCCACTGTTCTATGGTGTTAAAAACTTGTTTATTTCCATTTGCCACTACCCTTAATGTAGATACAAAACCGGTGTCAGGAATTGGCACAGCAATGGCTAAACCATCACACAGATGAAAGTGCATTCCTCTGGCTTACAAACATTCACAGGTCACCTTGTTATCTAAAGACAAAAACATCTTGCAGGCATCTCTTCTGCTATGCAGTATGTCCATTGAAACAGTGGGACAAGATAGACTGAAAGATTATTTCAACATCATGAACATGGCGGAGAATGAGTGAAAACCTATCAAAGTAAAAAAAAAAATTGTTTATTGCTATGGGTTTTAGCTCAAACCATTTTTACTTAAACTTCATGGACAGAAGGATATTGTATTATCTCACTTTCTTAAGGATATAATGTTGACTACAGAGATATTAGCCACTATTTGTTTATTTACCTACCTATAATTTTCATCTGGGCACACAAGCCATCTGGATGACAAGTATTGTTATATTTAAAATTTGAAATAGAATAAAAAATAAGCATATAACTTCTGTCACCGGGAATACTTACAAAAGCTAGAAGATGGAGCAGCAGTCTTATGTCCCTATTGTCAGTAGAAGTAATCCTTGGTGATATTGAACACTTATTTTTTTCAAGAAGCTGCATTCTAGAAAATAGAATTTCAGTGATCAGGAGAACAGAGATGAGGTAGACATTATTGCATCTGTATTATTTAAGACAGAGTTAAAGGGAAGTTGATCATTGAGCAAATGTCTTGCTTTGCAAATTGAGTTTTTTAATTACTCTCTCACTGTAATCTGTGTATATTAATTCTCAGTATTTATAGTGAATGTTATTTAGGACAGGAAAAAATAGGAAGATCTGTCAGGAATGTTGTGCTAAAAAACTGCTAGCTTAAGTCTTGTAGGAGCTGTATGCGAGTGCTGTATGATGCTTGTTTTTAGATGCCTTGGAAGCCTTGTGGCACATCACGTTGCCTAAATTTCTGTGTTCTAGAGAGCCAAATCTTTGAATAAGCAGCTGCTATTTTCTTTTCTTCACTAGAATGTGATATTCCTATGCTGTTGTGTAAATGTGTATCTCTTCTCTGAAGCCTGAACATTCAAAAAAGAAGTGCTACTTCATTTAATGCAAAATATTTCACTTAACATTTGAAAATTTTCCAGGGAAGAAATAAAAGTCTACCACATATAAATACTTCTACTCAAGTTACTTCTACTGCAACTGCTGTGAAACACAGAGAGTCCTTTGTGCCAAGCTGTGACTGCATTTACAGTGTAAAGTGACATGGGAGAATTTTTAATGAAGAGAGGAAGGTGACAACTGGAAATCATTCAATTCAGTTTTGTTTCTTTCATCTTCTTGCATCTGTTACTTTAGGAAAGTGGAAAGGAAAGCTTTGCAGGGACTTGCAGACACTTTGAAGTTTGAATGAGAAGTGTACCTGAAAGGGTACAGTTCGAAGGCGAGTGAGCATACTTCATAAGCCTCAATATATTTCAGTTCCTTTATGCATTGCCAGTCTTCTCACATACTTATTTATGTATGTTTGTTTCTTTTGTGTGCTTTTATATACCTTTGGACTGATACAACCTTCTAGCTTCTCACTTCTAACTTATACCAATATTTTTCTTTTTTAAAGGTATAACAGAGGAGAAGGTCTGGCTACTTCAAGTGGGTGTTACAGACAGTTAGTATGTAATAAGGCTACATATTAAGCAAAATGCAGCCATTTACGGTATCCAGAACTCAAAAGAATCAGTCTTTGAGCATATATGTCAGACAAAGTTTTGTCCGCCTCATTTACAGTGCAATTAACCATTGTACCAACATTTATAGTGGCAAGCCATGTAATCCCCGTGCAATGTTTGCTCAAGGGTTTGGGGCCTCTATAAGACTTTTTAGCAAGTGGAAAAAGGCACTGCTATCATTCATTACAGCACAGGACACATGTCATCATGTCATGTGTTTATGATTATAATATTGTCACCTGAACTATTCCAAAGAAACAGTTTCATAAGAAACAGTTTCATAATGTTAATAATGGGTAATTGATTAAATCATATAATAGAACCAACAAAGTCCATGATGGGCTGACTCAAAAAGAAGCATGTTGAACACTGCATTTTACTGAAAATTAAAGTTTTTACTAGAGAACTACAAATTTGTAGCATTGGTTGGTTATTTAAGGTCATCCAGAAATAGTGGTAAATTCTCACTTGTCTAAATAATTTATTTTCAGTCAAAAAACAAGCAATGACTTGAATTTAAGCCCTCTAAATTAAAATTTTCATGAGATTGTATTGCTTGTACATGTACAGCAACACCAAGAACTTGGAGATCATAATCTTAAATCTGTCTGGAGGAAGAATGATTTGCAAGATTTTTTTGGTTGCTTGTTTTACCAATTCCCAATTTAATCATCAGACTGCATCTATCCTGCGCCTTTTTTGTCACAGTATGAAGATCTCTTTATGCGAATGCATTAAATTTATGATATTTTCTGCATTTACTATATGACTCAGCCCTTTTGTCATAGTAAGGAGGATGACAATATTCATTAAGAATATAGAAGACATTAAAGGCTGGTGATAACGTATTGTGATAAACATTATAGAAGGATCAGGAAATGACAGTCAATCCAGGCCTGAGGAAATCTTAGGGCTGCAGACTGAGTGAATCTCACTAGCCTCCCCTCCCTCAAACTATTCATCCCTTTTCTTGTCAGTGAAACGTAATGACAGTAAGAACAGCACAAAAATAACCAATTCCTTTGGCATTTTTATACGTGTGATTTCAAGGTCCTTTTCAAAAAACCTTACTGCGCTATTCAGGCCCTCGAATGACATTCACATTCACTCTTTCAGGATTTTTTTCTTTCCTAGGAATGAACTGGGGATTTTACAGATCTGATCACCAGCTCCATTTTAGTACATATTCATCTGAAAAGCCAGATTCGTGTTGCTCTTCAAACATAAGGACACCTCACTGTAATTGTTCCATATTTCATCAGCTTCGCTTGTCTACGTAAATATACCCTGCTTGTTTAAAAGTAGTTGTGTCGCAGCGGGCTTATGGACTCGTCATACAATCAATATGATCAGACAAAGCCAGTTTATGGCGCTACAAACCCGTGTTTATATAGTTCCTTGCCACGCAATAGCTCTAACGTGATTGGATGCATGCACTGTCCACGCGCTGTTCACGCGTACTTCTCAGTCTCTGATTCGTGTGACGCTGTCGATCACGTGCATCAAACTGCTCCTCAGGATCTTGCTTTTCTTGCTAATCACGGTTAATGCAGGCCTCATTGTTCCTCATTGTGACCTTGATGCCTGTTCCATTACCGGCTGCCAAGAGTCAGGCCCAGTGGAGGGCTCATCACATGGCCGTGGTTCCCCAACATAGTTGTCGTGGGAACACTGCAGAGTTCTTGCCCACAAGTCTTTATGTTTTCTTTATAAAATGCATTGGAAAGAGGTTTTTGCTTGCTTACTGCTTCTTGCTTTGATAAGCGATTGCACTAATATCAATCATCTGTGTTGCCCTGTATCATTCTTACATGTGACTGTCGTGATGGCTTCCCCTTTAGCTCTAAAAGTAATTGTAATGCTGTTATCTAGTTTGTTCCTTAGACATGAGACTTCAGTGGATATTTGACAGAAAGGAAAACCATGTCCAGACTTTGATCAGCAGGTGGAAAATACTTACTGGTCTTTTTCCTCTTCTTGCAATTATAAGGCTTGTACTCTTTGGCTGCTTCAGCTCTCTGTTGCCACAGTGTTTGTTTTTACAGAGGACAATGGTCTGCCAGCTGAAGCTGAATAACGTAAATGCTAACAAATGCAAATACTAATTACACATTTTTTCAGAACAGAAACCATTCCATGATAATGTGACTCTGTGTTAAACGGGCATAGATTGATGGGGCTGTAACCCTTTCATTATTATTGCCAAAGAACAATACATGCTGCCTAACATATCACAGGGGGGAAAAAATAAAAGCTGCTCTATGTGAATATCATCTTCTTCCCAAACACATACTCTTTCCCAGTCACTGTACTGCAGCAGGATCAGCCCCTGTGTTAGTTGCTGCATGAATATCTGGAAAAAATCAGGACTGATTTTCCAGAGGTCCCAGCACAAAACTTGCGTTTCAGCTGATGTACAGAGTAAAATCTAGTACATTGTTCTAATCTGTTCTTTGACAGTATTTCTGGCTTTAAATTGCATAGACTTTAAAGGTAGAACTCAGAATGCTCTTGAATACTTCAGGACACTGCTTTGGTTTATGGAATTTTTTTTCAGTACAGATGAACCCTGAACAGGGGTCAAAAAGGTTTAAAAAACCCCTGAATAAAAGAAAAGCAGCTCGTGTCATTTGTTGCGGTCAGTTGTTTTCTGTTCCAGGACAAGATCTATACAAGCTGATAAAGTGAAAAGTTAAGTAGCATTTTTATATACCATACATGTAAATAACATAAGGTAGTTTTAGAATTTACTTCAATAAAATTATGTATATTCAGTAGGCTTTTCTTGCAACTGGTGCAAAGTTTGATGCAATAATACTCTTCACCTGCAAATGATAAGTGATTCCTACCAAAAAACCTTCAATATTTTTTTAAACCAGAAAACTGGTCCTATATCAAAGTTTCTTCTTCTCAGTGCTCTGTAATTGCAAGCAGTTCCCTTACCAAAAACAGGAAGTAATTTTCTTTTCAGTGGAAAACGAGGTTATGTTTTTCAAATAATATTTAATTTCCTTATCTAATTGCTTTGGCATAAACAAGATACAAAAGCTTTTGCTGCCTAAAAACTCCTAACAATTTCTATTTTACATCAAATTATAGTAGCTTTGAAAGGAAATAATGCTTCCGCAGATGGTGCTGAAATGCATGAAATTAATTACTACATGTGCAAGTTCTCAGTAATTAATTCCACTGAGGCTTGTAAAATCCATTGTGAGCTGAATTACATGCTTTTTAGTCTTTCCTTTTCTACCTGAAAATTGCTGTTTCATATTTTAAGTCCAGTTAAAAAGTGATAAGGATAGTATATTAAGATCATCCAAGAAAAAGCACTAGTTTTTCTTTGACATGCTCACAGGATAAAGAAATCAAGCTGTTACTGAGCTTGTGTTAGTACAGTGACCAAATATTTCTAAATTTCTTTCTGGAAAGTAATTATGCTACCGATGTGGTGAACATGCAGAGCTGCTGGGATCAGTTTTCAGTCCCTGCATAGGTTTTAATAAACAGCACTTGTGACCACTTGTAACAAAAATTTCATGTCTTGCATTTGGACAAGTTGGGAAGAGAGGGGATGTTTTCAGAACATATACCCTCCAAATCTGGTGCTACAGGTAAGGCAGACGAGAGTCCTTAGAATGTGAATCCTGGCAATGCCCACATGTAAGCCAAGTACTTGACTGACCAAATCAGAAGCAGACCTTGCACATACAGAGAAAGACACATTAGGAAGCTACATAACTTCAGAAACTTCAGGGTGGAAATTTTGGGAGGATATGGGTAACCTCTCCATTAGACCTCCAGCCTGGCTTGGGAAGGAAGCTGTAGATAACATGCAGAAATTCTGACCGTGATGGACTTTGCACAGGAAGGGAGGTGATGAAAAAGCAAAAAGGATCAAAAACTTCATGAGTCAGTCATGATCCGCTGCATAGTCAGAAGAAACCCGAGTAGTCTGGGCTTAGTATGGACAAAGATCACAGCGAGTATCACACTATGTAAAACCTCTGAAGCCGTTCCACTCTACTATTTCCAGCTGGCCATTCGGTCTGGATGCTGGTCCAGTGGAAAACTCCAGTGCCATGTCAGACGTGGCCATATTAGCTAGTTGCTCTTGTGCTCGTGTGGGGTCTGTACAGGCAGAGAGACTGCTGGTCTAATCTGATTATACCGCTTGCGATAGCTGAGCTAATTTACTGTAGGATAACTCCAGTGCAACTGCACAGGGCTACACAGTGTCGAGCAGACATACATTGATGTACATACTTTTTGGCACTAGTTTGAGCCAAAGGACTAGTTTAGGCATTCAGACTTCGGGAATTTTTTCTCTCACTAAAGCATAAGATTTGCTGGGACTGTGATTTTTTAAAAAAGAGCAGTATAGAAGAACCCTATTACAAATTGAACAATAACATTTTCAGCACATTTGTTACCTGATTGTTTGTTGTGTTATTTAATCGGGGGTGTTCCTGTAAATCAGAACTTTTTTGATCAATATGTGGCTAAAGAATAGATGGTCCTATTGAAAAATCTATAATCCAAACAATTATCTCTATCAGCCTGAATTGAAATTTAGCCTTTTTACAGTGTATGAAAACCAAAGAGGAAGGGGGGTGCTAGGTTTCCAGGTGGAAATTCTGGTACGCAGAGTGGGTGAGAAGTAAACCTCATATGCTGTCTGCTACATCAAACTTAAGAATCTGACAAAAAAAAGAATAAAACTGTCAGTCTCCAAACCTGCTGATGCAGGTTGATACCTTAAGTTCGACAGTCCCTTAGAAGACTGAAGGTGGAAAGAAACTCTGAGAAGGGAACAGTATTTTCTCTGCCTCAGGCACTGAGGATACGTGACTTGCTGGCCTTTCTGCTTTTTGCAGAGCCATGGTACGTGTGCTTCTGTAACCTTTCAGTCCAGACAACAACTGGATAAATGCCAAGGAAAGCATGATCTGCTTTCTAATCAGCCGACAGGCTACTGTATGAACAGGGCCAGTCAAAAGCAGAAGGTTATTTTTTCTGCTCTAACCCCAGTGTGCTGGTTATAGTAACAGAAAGCATATTGATTCATGTTTGGGATTTTTCTGTGTGTATCAGATGCAAGGCCCAAGTAAATCATCTTTTGCCTTTCTTGGCTGAATTAAAGAGTAATTATGTGGCTGGCACAGACTAAAAGCACATCATAAAGCCGCTTCTAGTGTTTCAATAGCCATCAGGAAATACAATTTGGATATTTGGATTTCACAGACACTTCTAGCAATGGATTTAAACTTTTTCTCCGTGTACCTGATAAAGTATGTGTTCTTGCTAAACATGAAGCATTTGTTTTAACAGCTATTTATATTCATGTCTACATTGTCAAAGGCACCTGCATGTTCCTGACATGCAGTGGGCTCCTCAGCCTTGACTTACAGACTGTGCCCTGGAGTTCAATCCACTTTCATTAAGAAATCGTAAGAAAGCAAGTGTGTTATCTCCAAATAACTTTGTGGTTGCAGTATTGTTTTCCCCAAAGTGGGATCAATTACCTGATGTGCGATATGCCAATACACACACAGAAGCATTGTCTTTATCGCATATTTGCACAAATATGGGTGCTAGGTGATAATTCCACAAAGCTAGTACGCCACCTAGCAGAGTCACAAGGACTACATACTCTTAAAAAACCAAAGAAATTACTTATTGCATTCTGTTCTGTTCATTGCATTATACACTCATCTTAAAGGTATATTCCTTCTTTATTTAACTATGCATGATCGCAAGCTGGGCAGAGTCCAGTCTTTCTGGTTCTGAACTGAGTCAGTGGTCGTGATCTCCCCCTCATGCCTTTACCTTTTCCCTAGTTACCCTAGATTTTTGTTAGCTTCATGCTTCTTTGGTAGTCTTCCATCCTTCTGCACTTTCTGGGCAGGATGTTCCCTTTTATCAGTCTGTTAGCTCCTCTTCAAGGGCACAGTCATTAGTAAAGCATACATTGTCTGTACAAAGTAGTCAGGTCTAAACTAAACAGCGTCACTACGATGACCGAAGCTTTTCTGCCCGATATCAGTATCACTTCGGGAAGTTCAAGGTAGGGGTGGACTTGTTTCTATGTGAAGGAGAACAGACAAGAGCTCAGCTCTGTTTTATGCTCCTGACAGCTGTAATGTACCGGGGGCTCAACCTGAGTCAGTTTTTCTTTTTAGAAATGTCTCTTTCTCCAGGAAAAATTAATATGCATTGAGCTAAATAAAAGAAAATGTCTCAGTCTTTGGCCTGGTTGCTAAAGGACACCCTAGGTTGTGGGAAAATGTCATTCAAGACTGTTGTAATAGCGATCTATATGAAGTAGAGCTGCTGTAACAGAGAAGACCCCTTAGACAAAGGGGAGGACTTTGACCTACGTTTTCTGTGTTCATGTGAGAAGACTAAACCTGGATGTGTAGGGTGGGATTGCCTAAATACTAGTATGTAGTCCTATTTGAGATGGTGTCCCTTCCCACTCAGTGGTTGAGGGCTAGGTGAGCTTTTCAATTCTCTGTGCGGTACCCAGCAGTGATGAAAATGACCCAAGAGGCTCAGCTACAAACAAGACTTTACTTGGAATTCAGTGGAATTGCAAAAGATGGTAACTTTGCAACTTCATAACATTACTTCTAGCACAGTGGGGTTGGAACAGATATTGTCTTGGCAAAGCTTACAACAACATAATATCTGATTTTACGAAACCCCAAAATATAGCAGATTGACAAACTTACAACAGCATTACCCTTATGTGCCTGGAAAGTCAGAGATAGAGAGGAAAACAAAGGGAAAGATAAGAGAAAAGATATCACCACCCTGGGATCCAGCGACGGTCTATGCTGGTGGTTGGGGTCCTCCAGTAGTGGGCATGCACCAAGGAGCTCACCCACTCTCTGTTTATTTCAGGGCTGCGCAAGCCTGGGTGCTAGGTGGTTCCCACAAATCAAGCACATCCACTTACAACCACATTGCATATTTATACAATTAAAAATGTTAGCACCACCTATTAGCCATACCCTCCTAACTAGCACTGGTTAGATCCCTTCTTGCTTCGGTTTAAAAATACAGTGCTCCTAAAATTCATTAGGCATGCTGAGTGAGTAAGGCTCTTTGCTTGGGCCAGGGTCTCCAGCTCAGCAGGTGTGAGTTTTTGTATTATAATAAGGGTAGTCCAAGTAAGGCTTCTGCCAAGTTTGCAACATACATAAAACATCCTAATTAACTGTCCTTCTCAAGGTCCAGTTGCTCCAGCATGTCCTTGGTTAAAGATACCAAGTGTTTGTTCTTCTGACAGGAGGTGATTCAGTGTAACAATCTCCTCAGTTGAGGAGGCCTGTAACCGTGAGATGTTCCTTATCTGGAACACTAGCTGCTATTCAACAACAATTGATCAGCAAATTTCAGAGATTGTCTTCAAAACTTCATGTACCTGTCATCCATCCTCGGGGACGGGGTTTTGGTTTGCCCCGGATAAATGCCAGGTGCCCACCAAAATCACACTGTCACTCCCTCTCCTCAACTGGACAGAGGAGAGGAAATATGATGAAAGGCTCGAAGGTCGAGACAAGGACAGGGAGAGATCACTGACCAATTACCATCACGGACAAAACAGATTGAACTTGGGGAGGAAAAGGAGCTTAATTCATCACCAATCAAATCAGAGTAGGATAGTAAGAAGCAAAATCAGATCGTAAAACACCTTCCCCCCACCCCTCCCTTCTTCCCAGGCTCAACTTCACTCCCAGTTCTCTCCCTCCTCCCCCTGAGCGGCACAGGGGGACAGGGAATGGGGGTTATGGACCAGCGTGGGTCCTTCCCACAGGATGCAGTCCCTCAGGAACAGGCTGTTCCAGCGTGGGTCCCCCACAGGGTCACAAGCCCTGCCAGCAAACCTGCTCCGGCGTGGGCTCCTCTCTCCATGGGTCTGCAGGTCCTGGCAGGAGCCTGCTCCAGTGCGGGCTCCCCACAGGGTCACAGCTTCCTTCAGGCATCCACCTGCTCCAGCGTGGGGTCCCTTCCACGGGCTGTAAGTGGGTATCTGCTCCACTGTGGAACTCCATGGGCTGCAGTGGCACAACCTGCCTCACCATGGCCTTCATCACGAGCTGCAAGGGAAGGGTCTCTGCTCCGGCATCTTGAACACCTCCTCCCCCCTCCTTCTTCACTGACCTTGGTGTCTGCAGAGTTGTTTCTATCACATCGTCTCACTCCTCTCTTTCGACTGCCGTTTCACCACATTTCTTTTCTTCCCCTTCTTAAATATATTATCACAGAGGCGCTACCACCATCGCTGATTGGCTTGGGCTTGGGCAGTGGTGGGTCCATCTTAGAGCCAGCTAGCACTGACTTTGTCAGACATGGGGGAAACTTCTTGCAGCTTCTCACAGAAGCCACTCCTATAGCCCCTCTGCTACAAAAACTTTCAAGCCTGAAGGAAGCTGCGACCCCGTGGGGAGCCCGCACTGGAGCAGGTTTGCTGGCAGGGCTTGTGACCCCGCGGGGGACCAACACTGGGGCAGTTTGTGAAGGGCTGCACCCCGTGGGAAGGACTCACATTGGAGAAATTCATGGAGAACTGTCTCCTGTGAGAGGGACCTCACGCTGGAGCAGGGGCTGAATGTGAGGAGTCCTCCCCCTGAGGAAGAAGGAGTGACAGAGACAACGTGTGATGAACTGACCACAAGCCCCATTCCCTGTCTCCCTGTGCTGCTGGGGGGAAGGAGGTAGAAAAAAGGGAGTGAAGCTGAGCCCGGGAAGAAGGGAGGGGTGGGGGGAAGGTGTTTTATGGTCTGGTTTTGCTTCTCACTATCCTACTCTGATTTGATTGGTGATGAATTAAGCTCCATTTTCTCCCCAAGTTCAGTTTGTTTTGTCCGTGATGGTAATTGGTCAGTGATCTCCCCTGTCCTTGTCTCAACCTTCGAGCCTTTCATCATATTTCCTCTCCCCTGTCCAGCTGAGGAGGGGCAGTGACAGTGTGATTTTGGTGGGCACCTGGCATTTATCCAGGCTAAACCAAAACAGGAAGTTCCCAAAGCACAATGTCTGATCTAGGAGTTTGCTTAATTTGCACGTCTCTGTCTCAGTTTCTCAAGACAGATGTTTGCAGCAATTGGCCACTCCATCCTGGAGCCCTGCAGATGTTCTGGAATATCTAGAATAGCTACAGAAGGCTGGCAAACATGACGGTGCACCAAAGAGACAATTCCACTTTGCTATAGCTGCAGCTGGAGGACAAATGAAACATCCCACCGTGAGTGCAGTGGCCATGTGTAGGCAAATAAATCACTCTCTCAGTTTGTCCTCTTTTTTGCACTCTTTCCTTTGTGAGTGTGCTCTGAGTTTCCCTTGAGAACTTAGGCCTCACCGCGTAGCTGACAGCGAATATCTAATTTATAAACTTCCCTCTCATAGTTTGAGGTATAACTCCTAGTTTTGTGTACTAATATTGATGTTTGAGTTGTTTCACATCTGTCTACCAGTAGATACATAAATATTTATAGTGCACAGGTTACTTACGCTAGTGATGATGATGATGATGCTGGGACGTAAATCACGGTATTAGCTTCTTAGCCTCTTAAAAGGCTGTGTCCCTAAGGCCACATGCGTGGACAATACTTTTGTAGAGGATGATACAAAGAAAATGTCGTTTTGCACCTTGATATACTTCCATTTTTTCCCCCCAGACATTTAGTGGGTTAAATAATAACTGATTAAGGGTTAAATAATAACTGATTAATTGTTTCCTTGTTTTAATTAAAATGTCACCATATTCATAGCAATGCAAATAATTTTTCAGGCTTATAGCTTGGAATTAAAAATGACCTAAGAGTTAAAACACGCCTTTTATTTCCTTGATCCTTTTGTCTGTTTGCAATATGACCTTGCGCAAGTCGTCTAAGCTTCTTGTACTTCGACATGCTGTATGGGGCTTGTGTGGCCAGTTGTTGTTAGCAGGGGGACTACAGGGGTGGCTTCTCTGAGAAGCTGCTAGAAGCTTCCCCTGTGCCAACACCAGCTGGCTCCAAGATGGACCTGTCGCTGGCCAAGGCTGAGCCCATCAGCAATGGGGGTAATGCCTCTGGCATAACATGTTTAAGAGACAAAAAAAAAAAGCATAAAAGCAGGTTGCAGCTGGAGAGAGGAGTGAGAATATGTGAAAGTAACAACTCTGCAGACACCAAGGTCAGTGAAGAAGGAGGGGGGAGGAGGTGCTCCAGGCACCAGAACAGAGGTTCCCCTGCAGCCCATGATGAAGACCATGGTGAGGCAGGCTGTCCCTCTGCAGCCCATGGTGGTCCATGGTGGAGCAGATCTCGACCTGCAGCCTGTGCAGGGCCTCACGCTGGGTTAGGTGGATCCCCACAGGAGGGTGTGACCACGTGCTGGAGCAGGCTCCTGCCAGGACCTCTGGACCCGTGGAGAGAGGAGCCCATGCCAGAGCAGCTTTGCTGGCAGGACTTGTGATCCCGTGGGGGACCCATGCTGGAGCAGTCTGTTCCTGAAGGACTGCAACTCGTGGAAGGGACCCACACTCAGGAAGCTCATGGGAAGGACTCATGTTGGAGAAGTTTGTGGAGAACTGTCTCCTGTGGGTGGGACCTTATGCTGGAGCAGGGAACAGTGTGAGGAGGAAGGCGCGGCAGGGACAATGTGTGATGAACTGATCGCAACCCTCATTACCCGTCCCCCTGTGCCACTCTGGAGGAAGGAGGTAGAGAAATGGGATCGAAGTTGAGCCCAGGAAGAAGGAAGGGGGGGGGAAAGGTGTTTTAATATTTTTTGTTTTATTTCTTACTACCTTACTCTGATTTGATTGATGATAAATTAAGCTGATTTCGCCAAGTCGAGCCTGTTTTGCCTGTGATGGTAACTGCTGAGTGATCTCTCCCTGCCCTTATCTCAACCCAGGAGTCTTTTGCTGTATTTTTTCTCTCCTGTCCAACAGAGGAGGGGGAGTGACAGAGCAGCTTTGGTGGGCACTTGGCGTCCAGCCAGGCTAAATCATGACATTTTCCCATCCACAAAGTATTGATAGTCATTCTTGTCTGGATGACTTATTTATCTTAATTAACATTTACTTATCTTTCTTAACAGTGGAAATGTGCTTTGATATCCATGGATGGAAACTAGGATACAAGTACAAAGTATTTTCTGCTGTTAACAAATTCATTTTACCAGAATCATGAAGATGCAAGAGAAAGATGGATGCAGATATACGTCTGTATAGCAGCTATTCTGGCCCCCTGGGAACAAGTTAACGTTTTTTCCTGAGAGGACTGATCTGTTCGTAGATTAGATAATCAAACACAGACACATTATACCGGCAAGGTGCTTTAAAGGAGAATCTTGACTGAAAATAAAGATACTCCTTGGCCATCCTGTAAACATCAGCACGACATGTGAAAGACCTTGATAAAACTGAGGATTAAAATAATGGCATTTAAAAAGGTGGGGATGACTGCAATGAATCACATTCTGCTTTCCATAACAACGATATAAAACCAGAAGGGCTACATTTAAAATAAAAATTCTTAGCAAAGGAGAACCTTCAGCTTGATTAAAGCACATTTCCTAGATGAGGTTTCTGTGGGTTTACACTGCATGAACTTGAAAACAGAATCTGGGCCAATGTCCGGGTATTGGTTAAAACAGAACTGATTTTCTCTTAGTGAGTCTTCCTTACAGCTCATTTCTCCTAGGTAACTGCATTTTTCTGAAGTTGGCTGCACATTTTACAGTGTCCTCTCCAAAACTGGTAACACCCAATGTTTTACCGAGCTAATGGTATGAATGATATGCAGAAAAATGTCCCTGTTTATAATTAATACGATAGCAACCAAGGTCACTGATAGACCTCTTAGGTCCCACAAATGAGGAGTTGGAAAGGGTCGCACTTGCGGGCAGGGACGGACAGAACAGGTGACCCGATATTGACCAACATGGTATTCCATGCCACACACGTCATACTCAGTTTAAAGCTGGGGGATCACAAGGGTCTCGTTCTCTTCGTCCATGGCCGGCTTCTGAAGAGGACCCTCCTCCTGATCCGGATTCCGATCCGTGCATTCCTGAGTCCAGTTCCCGTCTACTGCTGAGGCCAGTTCGGGACTTGCTGGTGCTGCCTGGCAGCTGCTGGTGGGACTCCAACATCCCAGCACCCATCTCCAGGGAAACTCTGTACTGGTTTTGTATATTTTGCCTTGTTTGTCTTATTAATATTATTAGTATTTTTAGTGTTATTAGTAAAGCTGTTTTAATATTCAATTTGTACGTCTCTCTCCCTTTTCCTCCCTTTTCCCTTCCTCTGGTGGGAGGATGGGGGTTAACAGAGAGCATCTGCCACTCTGCTTATTACCACCCTGCTCTAAACGGTGACAGCCAGGTACAGAATCTCTTCAATACTCTCAATTCTTCCCTTATGAAGGTGGAAAGAAGGCCGCAGCTGGTTATTTCCAACAGGTAACTGTCTTCTGACAGTGAAATCTAGCCACTTAATGAATCCTCAAACAAAGCGTTTTAAGATATGACCATAAAACCACATCCAGTCACTTCTTAATATCACATTTTGCACATTGTTGTTAGCTGATCCCCCGGCTGCTCATCCATGTGGGCATCAATGATCTGGCCAGGGCAGACCCTGAGGAGATCAGGAGGGGCTGCAGTGCCTGTGGGCAATGGAAGCCCTGGTGGCATTTCCTTGGAAGAGTTTGGGGAGGGGTAAGCCAGTCCTGTAGATCAACACCTTGTACAAAAGTTGTGTCATAGATGGGGATTTGGTTTGCAAAGACACAGGAACCTCTTTAGGCTGAAAATGAGAGCTATGTGTTCCAGCTGACGAAATACGGCAAGAGCCTCTTTGCCAGCAGAAATGCAGCAGAGGACTGAGACATGGTGGGGCACCTCACAACTGGAGACCTGTGATGAACAGGTACAAGGTCTCGAGGAAAGATTGGCAAGGAAGATAGTGGCAGGGGAGCTGGGGGAGGTGTTCTCTGCATGAAATAGAGGCTCAAATGTAGGGAGCTCTAGTAAAGGATGGACCACAGGCAAAGCAAGATCTTGTGGCTCAAGACCAGAGGAGAGGTGGGTGATGATGGCATTATGGTATGAGTCCGTGTTGGGAGACTTCAGGTCCTGGGTGGCTAAGCAGACAAAGCCTTCTTTAAACAACTCAGGGAAATTTCTGGATTGCACTCAATGACAGGGCTGCCATGCAGGGGGTCTGAGACAGGGTGGAGCAGTGGCCCACAAGAACCTCATGTGATTAAACAAATAATGGAAAGCACTACACCTCGGAAGCAAGAACCTTTTGCAATGATACAGGCTGGAGCTGCTTTGGGAGGAGCTCTGCTTAAAAGGATTAGGAGCTCTTGAAGGGCAATAAGCTGCACATGAGCTAGCAGTATGCTCTGGCAGCAAAGGTGGCCGACAGTGTCATGGGCTATAAGAGAATCATGGTCAGCAGACAGAGGGAAGAGATTATCTTCTGAACATCTTCTGAGGAAGCTGGGATTGCTCAGCCTGGAGAAGAGATGGCTTCAGGGGAACCTAACGGCAGATCCTAGTGGCTACATGGAGGGTGTTGAGGAGACAGACCCAGGCACTTCACAGTGGTGTCTGCTGGGAGGAGAGGTAAAACTCTAAGTTGAAAGAAAGGCTCAAACTAGCTACAAGGAGAAGCTTTCCCACCATCAAGACAGCCCAGCAGTGGAGAAGATTGCCCAGAGATGTTATACAGCCTCTTTGCTTGATAATTTTCAAGACCAGACTAGGTAAAGACTTAAGCAACCTGGTCTGATCCCTTGACTGGCTGTGCTTTGAGTGGGAGGTTGAACTGAACACCTTCTCAAATCCTGTTGTTCCTGAACTACACTGTGAGTCTGTGATTCTAATAGAGAAACTGTAGTGAGAATGCCAGTTTTTTGAAGCTTTGGTATATTTTATTTAACCTCTGTAGGTTTTTCTATTATGCATCCCACTCTGGAAAGTCTGTGACTTCAGCTAGGGCCAGGCAGGCTTACTCTCCAGTGATTTAAGTGCCTAATTTCCACTGATTTCTAAGGAAGACAGGCACTTTAGATGGGTTTGAGGAATTTTGACTAAGGGTCCTCCTCTTTTTTTTTTTTTTTCTAAATATGCTAGGTGAAGAAGCACTGTTTTAAAAATTTCTATTTTAATGCACCTATGACAGTTCTTATTTGCTCATCTTTCCTAAGAAAAGCAGTAGCTGGTAAGAGGGAAATCAGCTTCCTAACCCTGCAGAACTATTGAACTAGAAAAAAGGATAAATCATAATACCTCTCCCAACGCTGTATCTTCACCATACCTCCACCCTCAACCAAGCATTCAGAAAAACTGGTTCCCTAAAAGAAACTGGTAGATCTCTGTTGATTTCATATCACAGCACTTTGTGCAGAAAGAAGACCCATTCACAAATATGGGTATTGCCAAAGTGCACTCCATCCATTTGCTACTCTTTGTCCTACAGGCAAAGCAATCAAGCCATTTACTAGGGAAAATAGCTTTCCTCTTGTCATCAGTTTTAACAGGAACAGCTTAAACTATATCTGCCACTTTGTGGGAGATCAATGTAAAGAAAATAAGACCGGCAGGAAAATTGCAAGACAGCAGAAGGAAAGCAGAATTCATTTTCTAACTACTGCCATACGATTACCTCAGATATATTTTATTCGGAGCCTAGGATATAACTCTGCTGGGCTCAGAGGTTGTCACAGGTGAAAGGGCATAAGAAGTATTTTTTGTCCTGTAAGCAACTTGGAAATTCACTCTTTAAAAAATATTGTCATTTTGCCTAAATCTTTCAGTTTCTTGATATTATTAATGAATTAAACATGCTTAAAAGTGGGGTGATGGCATGGGGAGGGGAACAGGTAAGGATTTAAGCATGTCTACATTCTTGAAGACTGCTGTTCTAGAAGAGAGTATAAACCTCCACATCAAAATGCAGATATATACCATGACTGAACATGAAGGTGAACACAGACAGGTGTAGGAGGAGGTTTCTGTTTGTTGGTGGTTTTTTTCTTTGTTTGTTTTTTTGCAGGCAAGAATAGAAGCAGCTTAAAAAATACCACAAACTTAAAAAAAAATCTTTAAGCGAGAGGCTGAAGGACACATCCTGTCTTAACACTTCAACGTGGCCCTAAGGAAAAGCGCAAAAAGTAAGGTGACTGTACTGAGTGAAAACCTTGGGACATCAGGTTTATTTTTCTCTGGGAGCCGACTCCTCCATCTAGGGACTTTTCACATTCTTTGAAAAAGCAGCAGAATGCATCAAATAAATAAAAATGAATCAACCACTAACTTTTGCTTCTAATTGTCTTGTTGTGAGCATGCAGGTCAAAAAGGTAAATTAACATTACAAACTGGTCAACTATTTTGGTGAAATGATTTAGGTGTGGGAAGTTATGTTCCCTGTGTGCAGGTATGATCAGGGACTGCTAAGCTCCATTCAGACAACAAATGAATTCGCTCCTGGCACGTCTGTGAACACACCTCTGGCTTGTTTAACCTGTCTTGAAGGTCAGAGCATTTGAGATGATAACGCAAATGTCATCAGCGTCCTGAAAGACCCTTAGCAACCTACAAAACTGGAATACAGGGAAGAATCTGAAGCAATTGACTCAGACAATAAAGATTTCCTGTATCTGTCACTATCTCTTGTCCTTCAAAGTTTGTAGTTGTATTTTGGGGCTACACTATTAGCTTGTTCTAGGTGTAACAATGTTCTCAGTCATTTCTATACTGCATTCTAGAGGCTCAAACACTCAGTAAGAATGATCACTACTGAAATCACATAAACATGCTAAAGACTACAGTGTCATGAGTCAAGTCTGGTTCTGTATATATTATGTCAAGAAAACTGCTGCCTAGAACTGACATGGATTAAGACTGCATTTGTTAAGTTGTCTTTGGTTAGATGATTATTGAGTCGTCATAGCTTTTGTTACCTGCCATTTAAAAAGCTTGGACAAGTGATGCCCCAAAACATAACAACAGCTTACCAGGAAAATTCCCATCACAAGATATATCCTAGTTATACAGTAGACCTCTAGGAAATGATGTTTTCTCTACTGGTGTATATACAGCAAGCCTATTCCTAAAGTAAATAAATGAGATATTCATGTGTCTTGTGATCATACCAAGTTAATCTAGCCATGTTGTTTTCATATACGTATGTCCAAAGTATGCCATAGCACATTTGTGTTCGTGGCAAAAAATGCATAATAAAACTGCAAAATACCTCTCCAAGAGATCTGAATCATTGTGAGTCATTTTTTCTTACAGAATATCTCAGATTAATTGATGACCTTCACAATCACTTGATGACCTTGACTTGAAGATCAATAAACCCATTTTCTGCTAGTATGAGTCTTCATGATAATGCTAACAGAAAGTGGTGGTGTTCAAGAAACCCTGGAATCAAACTGATAAAAATGACCTCTTTCAATCACAGGTACTTTCTGCTTCCTTTCCAAGTCACTTTCTGCTTTTGCTGAATTTTCACAAAGACTTTAAAGAGGGGCATAATCTATTGTAATGATGCCATTAAGAATATGGTGAGATATGCTTTGGACAGGAAAGGTTGCAAAGTGCTTGTTCACTACTAGTGGTCTGAACTATTCTGCAACAGCAGAAGTTCAGGAAAGGATACATTCTTCTAAAACATTTGTAGTGAAAGATGGAATGCCCCTCACTCTGTAAGGAATGATTTGCTGCTGCTTTCTTCCTTAACATTCCTTCTCCAGCTTATCATAGTCACCACCAGATCTGAGTGGTTTTTAAAACTCTATCCTTTCATCTAACCCAGAATCATCTGGGTTAAATGAAAATATGGCAACAGGTTGAATTTCCTCTACTTGTTTTTGGCACTGTGCTTTAGAGCATCTACCTATCCCAGGGCTGCTTA
The DNA here is from genome assembly GCF_030867145.1 of Opisthocomus hoazin. Classification (NCBI taxonomy): domain Eukaryota; kingdom Metazoa; phylum Chordata; class Aves; order Opisthocomiformes; family Opisthocomidae; genus Opisthocomus; species Opisthocomus hoazin. The sequence continues at coordinate 102,801,029 of NC_134415.1, read as the reverse complement.
CCCATCTCTCCTCAATGTTCTCCCTAATTAAGACTATTGCAGAACATTTGAAACATATGGTAAAATATTGTAAACCTTTAATGACTTTTTCTATATCCCCACCTCCTTTCTGGATTAATGCAGTTCTGTAGGGTCCTAATATTTAATAGTTGTACTTTGCTGAAAAGAGGAATGACTTTCGTCCCTCTCTGGGAGAAGATTAAGACTGGTTAGATCATCCAGTGCCTGTACCATACTTTGGCCAGCAGTCTGGCTTACGGAGTGTAATGAAGGAGATACTAGAGAACTGGAGCCTCCTGTGATGGTTTTCTGAGCTAACAGCTGATTGCTTGAAGGAAGGAGTTTTCTCACTCCGTTAATGAGAAGCATAATGATTTCCATCAGCAAACACCTCTGAAGAGTTTATATTAGCCAGGAGGGACGTTTGTCCACCTTCTAGGCCATATGTTCAGTCAGTGTATGCTATTACACAGAAATGAAAAAAATATGAAGGACAACGATGTGACAGATGGCTGCTTATGGCAGAGAATGGCTTGAATGTTCTGCCACAGCTTAAAGAAAACAAACATATGAAGTGACTTCACTAAAGGAATACCACAAAATACTGGCATCATATCATATTTTCAATAAGCCTTTTACCCTTGCTTATGTTTCTTTATTTCAGGTATTCTGAAGTTATTAAGTAGAACTACTTTGATCTGAACCATTTCAGAATAAAAATTGGTAAAATAACCACTATAAACAGATCATTTCTTGTAGGATTTAAGTTTAGAAATACCTTTTTCATTTTCCTTTCAGAAGCATTGGTCTGAAATAGTCCTGGCTTTTATTTTACAAAGCAAATATGTTAGAATCAAGTTAGGTAGAAGAAACTTATTTCCATACCAAAATTCATTCTATGAGTGTCATGGGAGTTTCTGGACTCCAGAATGAAGAATGAGCTTTTACACAGCATTTTACATTGGACTTGCAAGATACAAATCTGTGTCCAAAAGACCACAGGTAGCTAGACTGCTCTCCAGTGATTTTACTTGTGCACTTGCTGTAGTACTTGTTTCAAACTGACTGGCTTTATTCATACCCATAATAGTTCTTCCTCAACTGTCCTTGTGATGTATGTGTGAATAAAGGCCCATTCTTGTGGAGCAAGAAAAACAGAAAAGCTCCTAATAGCAATCTTAAATGAGAAGGGATGAAAATTGTGCAGAGGTTAAGAAGTTCACAGTTAGCGTACATTTGCTGTATGCCTCTGCCTTCTCTGGTATGGTAGCTCTCCTGTCTCTGAATAGAACTTATTTTTGCCTTTCTCGCTGTCTCATGTAGATGATATCCAACAGATAAAATCTTTTCATGGGGAATTTTTAGATACACTAAAAGAAATGACATTCTTTAAAAAATATTGCTATTTGAAGAGTGCACTGGTAGATCTCTGTTTATGCACTATAGTGGAATCACACATTTACTATTGAGACTCTACTTGCTTGTTTCTTCCTTTCATGTTTTACACATATGAGACCGGAGCCCACCCTACCTGCACTATAAATGGATTTATTTAGAAATCAGCCTTTCTGGCGGTAACTGATATTCAGCTACTAATCTGCAGTGTCCTGTTGTACTAATTAAATCAGAGTGCTCATGAAATTTGCTTGATTTGGAACCTGATGGTTCAACAAAGCCAAATGCAGGGTCCTGCACCTGGGAAGCAACAACCCCATGCATCAGTACAGGCTTGGGGTGGACCTGCTGGAGAGCAGCTCTGCGGAGAGGGACCTGGGTCTCCTGGTGGATGACAGCTTGACCATGAGCCAGCAGTGTGTCCTGGCTGCCAAGAAGGCCAATGGCATTCTGGGGTGCATTAGGAGGTGTGTGGCCAGCAGGTCGAGGGAGGTTCTCCTTCCCCTCTACTCTGCCTTAGTGAGGCCCCGTCTGGAGTACTGTGTCCAGTTCTTGGCTCCCGAGTTCCAGAAAGATAAGAAGCTACTGGAGAGAGTCCAGCGGAGGGCTACAAGGATGGTGAGGGAACTGGAGCATCTCTGCTATGAGGAGAGGCTGAGGGAGCTAGGCTTGTTCAGCCTGAAGAAGGCTGAGAGCGGACCTTATAAATGCTTATAAATATCTGAAGGGTGGTGTCAGGAGGATGGGGCCAAGCTCTTTTCAGTAGTGCCCAGCGACAGGACAAGGGGCAATGGGCACAAACTGAAGCACAGGAAGTTCCGTCTGAACATGAGGAAGAATTTCTTCCCTCTGAGGGTGACGGAGCACTGGAACAGGCTGCCCAGGAAGGCTGTGGAGTCTCCTTCTCTGGAGATATTCAAGACCCACCTGGACAAGGTCCTCTGCAGGGTCACCTGCTTTGGCAGGAGGGTTGGACTAGATGACCCACAGAGGTCCCTTCCAACCCCTACCATTCTGTGATTCTGTGATTCTGTGATTAATCCATAGACAATGTAAGAACTATTCCAAACACATGAAGCAGCGATATGGGATATTTTGAATTCAGACACATTCATATTCCTTTTTCGCTAAATTAAAATATTTCCAAGTTTCAGTGAATCACTGGTACTGACTGAAAGCTTAAAATGGAAAAAGGATTATAGTACTGTATGGAACAACTGTACAATTCAGAGACCATATACAAACTGTCACTTTGACAGATGCATTCCCCCAGTCTATTATAATGATAATTTCATTGAGAAAGTAAAGATTCTAGTTTTAGTTCCCTGATGACTTGCCAGATTTCCATAGTGTGACTAAGAAATAATTTTTTTTTTTTAAGTAACTTGTTCTGTATTTACAGTTCTTAGACTCTGTACTTGGGACTTGGAACGGAGCTTCTGGAAGACATTGTTCCTGTTTTTCTCAGTACTTTGGCAATTTATGCTATACACCCTCTGACAGTTTCGTTCACCAGATGATCGACTACAAGTATGTCTGCCAGAAGTGCAGGCTGAACATTATTTCTCCTAAGTATAACCAATGAAGCCCTCACCTAAATACAGATTTGTATCTCATCCAGCTATCTGAACTGGTAACATTAGATGTGATCAATGCAAAAATAAAAATAAATTGCCTGTGTTTCCAGAGCTATTATTGTGTTTGAGGATCTAGGACTTCTACATAGCATTTTGCTTTCCTTACTTGGTTCCGTCCTTTCCCCAGGAATGAATATTGGCACAGTCACTTTAACTTTCAAAGGTGTAACTGAAGGTCTCTGGTAAAGAGTGAAAACTGGTCAGTGATGCCAACCTTTCTGAAGCTGGGGTAAAACGGACGAAATTAACAGATGAATTTTACTGTGTAATTCAGGTATTCAATCATGTTTGAAATCTCTACTACTAATGTCTAATTCATTCATGTTTGGAAATAATATTCCCAATATACTTTCATATTTCTTCATAGGTTTGTCTATCACAATTGAGATTCGTTCTAAAGAGGAAATTTGGAGGAATTCCCCCTTAGATATGGGACAAGATTAGCACATAGATTTTTGAAACAAAATGTCAAGAGCTGATCAGATAAAAGATGAAACCTATCACGATGGGAAGATGCTTTGTGGAAGTGTATGTACTCCCAGAAGCCTAGCAAACCGTCCCCTAATCTTCAGTCTGTTTTAGAACATCCCATACTAAAGTTAGTCTTATATGTTATAAACTCACAAAGAAATTAACCCAAATATGCTTTTTGAATAGTTTTGGTTTGTTTATGTTATGCTGCTAATGTAGCTGTGATTGATTGTTTAAGGATGTGAGGCAAGAATTGTCAGAAAGATAATATCTTGTACTAGAGAAACAGGTATAGCTGCAATAAAACAGAGACCTCCCTATGGTCTTCAAAACGTGAATTGGGGAGCAAAAATTTGTAGTTTTATTTTTCTTAATCATTATTTTTCCTATCTAGTGGATACTACATATCACGAACCGAATAGAGATTGTAATTTGTTATCACATTACTACTTTTACCACATTGTATCTAAAGATAACTTTACCATGTCTCATAAGCAGTGGTTACCTGTTTTTCTCTCTGTGTCATTCCAGGGTTAACAGCATCCTCCTCTTCCTCTGCTTCCTCCCTCTTCGCCCCATGTTCAAACCACCTCTTCCTCTCAAGGTGTCTATTTAAGATAATCAAGCGAAGTTTAGACCTATTTGACTCTAAGGATGCTACCCTTGCTCCAACCCCAAGGAAGGACTTGTCTGCTTTAAAGCTGTCTTTTTTCCCAACCACGCAAGTTTTTTTTAGTAAAGGCAGAATTTTCCCTGACAATCTTGTACCTTATGGCTTTTACTACTGTACTGAAAATTCAAACAAAAAGAATTTCTGGTTTCTTTCCATACTGCTTTGTATTGGATGCTTCATGAACAAAAGAAAAAAAAATGCTTTCCTTTCAACATGAAATAGTCCCTTTCCTTTCAAAGCAAAGTAATGTAACCTTTTCTCTTCATCTCTAATTTGTCATTTTGCTTTGCTTTTTTTTTGGAGGACAGTACATTTTATAAGAAAAACTCAAAATGGTGTCTCAGTCTAGATGTAAATTCACCTTAATAAAGGCCACAGGCACACCTTAATACTAACTTTCTTTACCACTGCACAGTGAGTATAATGACCCTTGAAAATTCTACCATTCTAATTGGTGTTTCTCCTGTGAGGAAGTAGGGGAAATGGGAAAAGCAGATTGTTTTGATATGGTTTTGGTTAAACTAGTTGTTGTAATAACAGAAAAAAAACCCACTAAAAACACAAATATTTTTAAATAATCTACGATGAATTGCTAATAAATCTGCTTTCAATAATATTTACTGCTCTGCTTAGTGTACAGCAGTGTTATTTTGACAATTAATAGCAAACATAAAATATTTCTTTCTTATTGACAAGACTGTTTCTACAGCTGTAAACACCACCTTTACTCTTTCCTGAGAGGCAACATTTGCCTTTCAAAAGAAAGTGTCACTTGGCCAGTAAGAATTATGACTCCACGGCATGATGAAAATCTGTAAATCTTAGCCATTGACCTTTAAAAATAGATTATATTGCCAAGTTATTCACACCACAGAATTTATACCTTGAAAGGATAATTCCACTGTAGGGTTTTGGATATATCCAACAGAGTAGAGAGAGTCTTGGGTTGGTTATTGCAGCACTGAAACTATCGGTGGTTTTGTTAATGATTTTCAGGATGACAGTGTTGTTTTCTATAAGTGAATTACTTGTACCACTTTCCAGTTAAGAAACTAATACTTGGAATTTTTTTTTTATGCCTCTTCAGCCTCTCCACCTAAGCAAATACGCCACATAAATTTTCATTTTATTCTTATCTTAAAGCCTGATTCTGGAATGATGATCTAGGTGTGTACCCTTTGGTGAGTATTACATATTAATCTTTCCTGAGTTTTTGTGATATAGTCATCTCAGTGATGCTGCTGGGTATTTAGTGGGTACCATCTGTCTGGAAGAATGATCACATATAAAACAATGAGGTTTCTTTTTTTTCTGTTGCATCCTATGAAATAATTGGATGAAACTGCAGTTTACAAAAGCAAGACAATTAGATAGTTACACCAAAACTTTTGCCAAGAAATATACTGTAATGAAGTAGAAGAAGCAGCAAATTTCATTGTATGGAGAACTTAGCATTTGCTAAAAGTTGTTAAAAAATGTATTCGCTCTCGTAAAATTATTTAAATAGTTTACATGGATTAATTTTTCTCGTGTGCTTCAAACACTGTGGGCTCTCTCCAAATTAACTGAAGTAGACAATGAACTCCTTTTACATGCTGATTTTATTTTTTTACTATCTGTGGTTTGAAGTTAGAGAGTGAAAATATCTAGTGGTACAATCAGCTGGCTGATGATGCACGATAAAGGTGCCATTATGGGACTTGTCTCCACTCATTTTGTTACACTGTTGCATAAATGGACTTGTTTTAAATCACAGCCACAAAAGTTTCTTAATGAAAAAAAACCAGTGGTGACACTCTATTAAACTTGTAACTTGATCTAAAGATGATTTTGCTGAGCACACAAAATGTTAAGTAAAGGAATGCAAAAGGATCCCATAACCTTCTGCTGGACAATAGAAAATACTAAAAAAGTAATTCAGCCCTGAGTTTTAAGTCTTTTAGTTCTTCTTCCACAGCAATATAATATCCCATTAATAACAACAGAGCAAATAGATAGAAGTGGAGTGTTTTCATAGCATATTGCTCAAATATCAGATTTTATCAAAATACAGTCTGAGCTAGTGAAACATTTACGATACAGAAGAAGTTCACACATAGAAAAAAAGACCTTAAATAAGATTTTTTTACTACTGGGCAACAAAATGCTAATTATAATACTTTTGCTAACTAAATAAAACATTTTATTGCAGATAACTCATATGAAACCTAGAGCATAGCCTAGGATTTGTAAGAAGATAGACTTAGCAGTACCTACCTTAAAAAGAAGGGAGCAGAGAAAGTCTGAAGATATAGGAATGAAACTGGGATGCTGCTTCTTCCATTAGATGCTTCTGAAGGTCAATATGGGAGAAAAGTATTCTACAGTTTTCCGTTAGGGTCCCGGTTTCACTTTCCTACCTGTTACCCTTAGGGAATTTTATTTGTTATAGCAGGGCTCTAGGAGTGATCCTTGAAAATATAGCATGTTAGTTTGTTCATGCTGAGCTTGTTTCAGCATATTTGAATAAATATTTCCTTTTTTTTAAGTGTCAGGAAGGGTCAATTTTAGTTCATTGGACAATTTTAGATTCACTAAGGAGTAGTTTGGATATATGCATCTTTGAATTACACAAAAGTTTATGTGGACTTGTCAGAAAAAGTAAAATTAAGGAAGTAACCAATGACATTAACTGTCTTAATTCTTGTGGCAGGACTAATCAAGATGTATGGGAAGTTATGTTCTTGCTCAGCAGGAAGAGTACTTTCCGTCAGTCACTAAGGATAAATTTGGGTGCAGAAAGAAGAATTTATGGACAGACAGAAGTAAAGAGTAAAGCAACTGAGGTACGTTCTAAGTAAAACAACTAATATGAATGAGCTAGTTGGAAATAAACAAGTTTTCAGCGGTAGTTTTCAATGACTTGAAAACATAGTTTCCAGTGACTTGAGCTAATTATTTTTTAATGCTGAGATTGTAATTGTTATGATTGTTCAGCCCAACCCCATTATCGTGGTGAAGTTTACTTTTTTCCTGGGTTTATAGAAATACTGTATTTAAGGACTCTATATCCATTAAAATAATTCATTCTTTTACTTACACATGATACGCAAATAAAAGGACAAACATTAAAATTAAACATAAATGATGATTCATGCTTTTAGCAATGAACATCTGATTTCCTGGCATGGACTGAAAACTTATTACTGGTAAGTAAACTTAAATTGACCATATTGGTATTTTCAGTTTTTTTGAAGTATAGCATTTGGCTCTGTAGTGCAATAAAAAGTCATATATCTTATGTTGAAATTGGGAAATTTTTTGTTAAAGTTTAACTGCTTCAGAAAAACTTAAATATATACATGCTATTTCACAAAAAATTTGCTATTTCTTTCAAAAGAAATGAGAAATTCTTTGGAGCTCAGGTGCTATTACATACCTTTTTCCTGTGGAATTGTAAAAATGCATGCAGAAGCAGAATCTTTGTCTAGAAATTTAATACTTGTCATCTTCTACCTTTGACAATACTGTGACTTAGATGTTAATTAACCCTGTTTTATCTTAAGCTATAACATATATATGTGTTTATACACTTTTGCTCCCAAGTGGACATACACTTATGTTCACTCTTCTACAAACTCTCTTTAGTCATGTAGTGACCTCATTCAGTTCTTTCCAATGCTCGCTGCAGTTTGGTTATCAGAAGTTTTCATGGAAATATCCTTAGAACCTGGGTAAAGCCTCGGCCACCAGGAATCCAGAGGGACCAGAGGAGGGTATTTTTAAATGAATAACCAGTGTTCTGAAATTTTCCCCTGCAGCCATACTATATTTTTCTGACAATTTTCAATCTCCCATGTGCGCCGTTAGCTTGTAAACAGTTCATAACTCCACTATAAAACAGGGTTAGCAGGAGACCAGGAAGATCTGACAGGTTAAATCCGAATCCCCATTCATATGCTGTTCCACACGTATTGGTTTTGCAGAAGAGGCTTCTCTGGTGCTGCAAAGCGAACGCTCTGGCTGCCTTCTAGGACACTTTTCCTTGTTGAGTATGCAGGCAACATTTTCCTGTTCGTCAGAAGAATGAAGCAAACCCGATTAGATTTGTTCTCCGTCTGGGAGCAGGAAATTAACTTTGAAAATGATTTAAATGTCTTGCCTGGGGAGGGACTTTTGCCACTCTGAGTTCAATAGTTCAGTCTGACAGAGCTCTCTGCCAGATTTCTATAGCTAGGTGTAAGGGATGAAAATGAGCTGGAATTTTTAGATTATATTAGCTGAATTCTTATATTGAGGTTGCTGCATGTTTTTCTTCTGCTATTATAAAAAAAAAAGCTGGTCTGTAGGGGAATTCTGGCAAAGAGAGCTGTGCCAATATTAGCATGCAGTACAGTAGATTTGAAGTATACACTGAGGGATGAAGACCTGATGTTGCACAGGCGTTTTGAGGATTTTTGCTTTAGACTAGTTTTAGTCTAGTCCTATGAACTCAATGCTTCTCCCTATGTTCCTGTATTGCCATCATAGGCAGAGGCACATAGCTTAGCATCCAAATCTGCTTCATTTCTGCTCAGAGAAATTTTGAGTTTGTTCAGCTTCATTCATTATATTCCCATGCAACGTATTGGTTTTGAAAAACAAGCAGTACCCCAAAAAATAAAGTATAATGGGTGACACTCCAGTGGGGGACACCCCATCCCAAATTTCTTCTATGTCTAAAGTAATAGAAAATAGGTAAGTTTCCAGTGGATAGTGCCAAGAACGGGTAACCTTACTAGATAAAATTAGATTCTGCATGGCAAATGCCCTGATAGCTTTGATCAATGAGTGAGATGAGCTTACATTTTCTGTACCTAGACTTAGTGCTGTGATGATCTGGATGAAAAGGTACGAGTCATAATACTTAGACTAATAGAATCATTTAGGTCAGAAAAGACCTTCAAGATCATCGAATACAATCATTTGCCCCTCTTTACACCCCAAAACTGTCTGCATTTTCAAAGAAAAAAAAATTTATTTGTGGGTTTTGTCTTAGTTTTGTAGGTGATTTTTTTGAGAACGGACTCATGTGTTCCCTTCTAGAATATAAAGATACGAGGATTTAAAGATATGATGATGAATGCATCCTAAGGTGAGGGAAACAAGTCCTCCATTTGTAGTGCAGTTTGTGTGAAAGCTGCAATGGAGAATGACATTTAAGAAACACAGCTCGTCAGTATTCCTACTTTTAATGGAAATAGTTTTATACTCTTTGAGGCTGCCACTCTTTGATGTCTAATCCTCCAGGTATGGTGTAGAGGATAGATGTCTAGCAGTAAGTGGAATTTCACTCCTAATATCTGAGGCTGAAGTCTTCCACTGCAATAGCCATGTCCCATCATGCATATAGCTGTGAAATCTGGACTACATTGAAGGCATCTAATAATTCCTTGATTCTCTGGCAACTAAAACCTTTACAACCTTCAGCATTTATCTGTCATTCATTTAATTCCGCATTTCTTTAGAGAAACACAGTCTCAGAGAGATGTCCTCAGTTTGATCAAAATTAAATGGAAATTATACAGACCAAATTTACAGTCAGACAGCACCAGTTATTAGCCTCAAGTGCCAATGACTTATTTACAGGCGTATCTGAGACTATATTGTTTTGTGCACCAGAAATACCAGATGCAGCTGAAGCGTGAAAGGTGAGAGGCCAAGTTAAACAGCAGCAACAACAAGCCAAATACTGTCATGATAAAGCACTGTGAAGTTCAAACAGGACAGCCAAACAAATCGCCTTCCACTAACAGCAAAAACAAGAGATATGTTGAACTGAATGCTTGTGCATCCTGATACGGCAGGAGTATGAGAGCTACAAGGGAGAAAGTAGCCATTAGACAGGATCTGAAGAGGTGTCCCGTAACAGTGGAGAGCAGGGTGATGATCCACTCGTTAGCAACAAATATCAAAATATAGGCCTTAAAAATATTGTGACACCTGTGCACACGAAGGTGTCTTGAGGACAGAAGGAAACATATTAACTGTAGCCTTAAGGAACTAGACAACCTGTAAAGTTGCTTTGTCATTTGAAAGACTTTCTATCTAAATAGTTCTATGTCCATTACAGGAAGAGTGATATTACTAGAACTCACCATTACTAGAGTGCTTCAAGCCAATAGATATAATCAAAGTCCCGACACTAGCATAGGTACCACTGATATACAAGATGCGCCTGCCAGGGCACCTGGCAGCCCACCAGAAAAGTGAGTCCCTGTCACTGGCTCTGGAGACCACAGTCCAGTTGCTCACATGTGGAGTCCTGAGCAACGCTACAGCTGCAAAGCGAGAGACCCAGCTGGCAGCTGGAGGCACAGTGTCACTTGGCAGACACCACTGGACAAGCAGCACTGGCAAAAACAGCTGAGGTCCACACTGTCAAGGGTGGCAAGACCACTGTAGCTCAGCCACAGCCTGATCCCTATGCTCGTGGAGGCATCAGGGCTGCCACAGCTCTGGAAGAATAGTGGGAAAACATCTCTGACAAAGCCCTGTGGTAACAGAGGTTCCCCAGTGATGATGGACCTTTTCCCCAGAAGATACAGAAACTCCCAAAGCAGAATCTGCTTCTTCCTAGCACTGCCTACCCTTGTGCTTGACCCTTCTTAATCAGGGGGCAGCTGCATCAATGGCTCCAGGCACCTGGGGTCAAGAGCAGATGACCATGCTTATCTGAAGCTGCTAGAGCTTCCCCTGCACCCTTGTGGCTGCCCTTACCTTGTCCTTCCCCAGCAGTGTTGCCTTTGCTAACACAGCCTGGGGTGCGTGACTGTCCTTGCTGCCCTGGTACACTGCCTGCTGCTGCCAAACTTGGCACCCAGTCCCCTATAGGGCAGAAGAGCTGCTTGTTGGCAGCTTGGCCCCAGACTAACCTGCTGCAGGGACTTAGACCATCCCCAGGACAGCACTCCGTGCTTGCCTTTGTTGAACTTCCTGGGGTGCCTGGCAGCTCATTTCTCAGCCCTGGCCAAGTCCCTCCCAAGAGCTGCCCGGCCTCCAGCACCACCACTGCTTCTCCGGACCGGTGGCATCCCTTGTCCTAGCTGAGGAGCACTTAAGGACCTTTCTGGAATGCGACCTATTTTGTGCTAAAATAATGTCCAATAAAGATCTGATGGATCTTGCCCTTAAAAAAAAATCTTTCTTTACATTGCCTAAAAAAGGAGCCCAGGATGACTAGTTTACATATAAACTAATTCGGATTATCTGAAGTTAGATTAGTCGAATCCCATGTGCATTCAGCTCAGTGCGTAAATAAGTGCAGCTTAATTCCATTGATTTGCTAGCACCTGATGGATACCCAAAGATAGAATTGGAGTTAAAGTATAAAAATTCAAGCACTTCTAAAATAGCTAAACTTTGAAAGCAATGTTGTTTTATTACCTAACGACCCAGCTTCAAGGCAGGGAGAGAGATCAGTCAGACGAATGAAACTCTTTGTGAAGCTGTGTAGTCATGCAGCTTGTACCGAGACTGCTAAACAGACACCACTTCCAGAGGAAGCAGCTTGCTGGTCTGGGATAAGAGGACTTAATCCCCTTTGGCGCTGCTTGTTCTGTGGTGCCACAGGTCTTCAGATTGTACCTTTTAAATAAAATTGCTTTGCTTACCATCAGTCACTTAAGCTAGGGTGACGGTCCTGGGTGTCTAGACAGGGCCCGAATGGGATGGTAGCACCCTGAAGGCTCTGACAGCTTGACTAAACATCACTGAACTCCATCGACAAATCTCCAAGTTCTGTTTTGATTGTATCATCTAAGCTATTCTCAGTGTTTATTCTCTGAATGTTTCTAGCTGCAAAAGTGATTACGTTTTCTTACTATTAATGGAGATGAGCCAGTATCAAACATTTGAACTGAAGTTTCTTGAAATTTGAAGAAAATTAGACATGGCTTTAAGTCCTGCATTTAATAGCATGCCTCTTTATTAACTTGTATGGTAGTCCTAATGATATTTCTATAATGCTATGGCTAGTAATGTAACTCCATTTTGAAATGGGGTTTAAATGTGGATTAATCACTTATAAAAAATCCAGCTGTTCCATCTTATGAACTGTTATATACTATGTGCACCTCAAAAGGGGCTTAGTCTGGGTTCACTTCCAGGGACAGGACCCTATGTCACGACCATTTCGGTGTTTGACTTTGAAAACCTTCATTCTGCTTTAGATAAGGCTGTAGAACAGGAAGACAACACAGGTGAGAGTGGATGTCTAATATAACCAGATAGGTTCATCACCCTCCAGTCAGCTTGCTATGTCCCCACTTGCCAGCTTCTGAGATAGGACTTTGATCAAGCAGGAGGTGGCACTGTGCAATGAGCTTGCTGAGCTGCAGTGTCAGTATTTGAAAGGGACAGGGAATGTTTTGTCTGAACTCCATCTCTTTAAACACAGAAATATTCCAGTTTACTTTCCTTCAAGCGTTAAACACTAGAAATCACTATATGAAGAAGTAACTTCTTGTTCATTTATCCTTTGCCCCTTCAGCTGCCTAGATTATCTGTGAACTGTTCTGCCCTTGTATCACTGATTAATTTTTAATGTGTAAATGCTTCATTTTGCAAATATACGGTACAACATGTTTTGTCATAGGCAAACCCCAACACTATTTTCCAGCTTTGTACAATGCTTCTGATATGAACAGAGGCACTTCACAGAATTTCTGGGTCACACAGCAGCAAAGGCACTTTTACCATTAATAGGGATGAGACTGTAAGCTACACTCTTTCATGTTTAAAAATTTAATAACCAAGCAAAATGCAGAAGGATATAAGATTTGGAGGAACAAAGCATACAAATCATGGTGTTTCCTTTCAGAAGAAATATGGAGGATAATAAAACTCTGGTGTTCTCATCAGAAAGGATGAAAGACTTTTTCCCTCCTGTATGAATGGGATACACTTACAGTGCTATTGCACAGTGCTATTTCTTGGTACCTCGAGGATAAAACCACCCAGGCAAGCTTTTGTTTTAAAGAAGAAATGTTAACAAAATATACAGACTGGAAGGAGGGGGACGTATTAATATCAACATAAGGGAATAACTAATTATGGCTGACTGGGTCTTGAATATTTATAATGCAGCTAGTAGCAGCTCCCTTTGGACCACTTGTTTACCAAGCCTGTTGAATTTATATGCCCTGACAGGACACATGGTTCTAAAAAGAGCTATGTGCATAACATTAGATATAGCTGGAATACTTGCAGGATGTAAGGCTTCATACACTAAAGCTGTGTCTTTGCAGAAAGAGGTGACTCTGCAGTACCTCTCCTGCTGGAAGTGCTTAGGACAGATATGTGGAAAGGAAGGTGCAGGAGGCTGAAAAATGAGACCTAACCTTTTGACAAAAAAGTAGACCTTTGCCCCCCAGATTATGACTGAGATTATCCTGGAACCAATTTTTCTAAGAAAGACATGAGTCCTGGCAGTCTGTCGAACCCCACATCACATTTCTATCACTTTTCTTTCCATCATGGAAAGCAGTATTTTGTCTTTGAGGATCTGTACAAAATCAGGGTTTGCATCAGTTGTAATGGCAGAAACAGACTGAAATGAAACCCTGCCTTGATGTGGGATCAAGCATCACATGCCTGTGACCAGCACTTAAAATGACTGCCCATCCAGGTGGCAAGCGAAATCTTTTTTCCCACCCCCACACTATCTAGACAGCAAATTGCCAACAGATCTTCCTGTGTGGCCTTTTAAATATAGGGACGATGAAGCAGGGGAAAAAAGTGTCTAAAAATAACCTTTGAAAAAGAATGGCTTTGAAAAATGTAGTACCCGCACGGTTTCACAACAGATTCAATTTGTATGAGACTGGGCTGTCAGAAAGCCGTCACCCACTGCATGTTCAAATACAGCCAGGTCAGACACCGAGCTGGAGGGGAGTCGTATGGACCTGAAAGGAGAGGAGTATTACTTGCAAGAAATTTCATGAACAGCCTGTGCTGATCTAAACTTCTCGGGTAGGGGTTATGGGTTGTCTTTTGAAGACTTTTGGCTCATTGCCCATCCCAGGCATCACCTGCGGGGAGGCTGATGAGGGTGTCCTGTTTTTCGGGCCATTTGATTCCATGAGCTGAAAGGCGCTCCAGCCTGTCTTGCACAGGCACTGATCTGAGGAGAAGGGAAGCAGAACCTCCTCTCTCTCCTCCTCCATCTCCTCCTCAAACTGTTCTTCCTCTGTCCCAGTGGATGAGCGGAGGTCCTTGTAAATGTGAGTGATCTACTCTAGATGCGCACAGTGAGCTAGTGATGGGCAGACATAACAACTGCTAATGGGCACAGAGCATTAGTATACAGCAGCTCCCTCAGAGCAAAGGAAGAGTGGCAAGGGGCTGTGGGGAGCATTTAGCTCCTGGAGTGCTGGCTTCGGGGGTGAGAAGGCAGCATGCTGCTGCTAATCACATGCTGCAGCCCCAGTGCAGCCCAGGTGGCAGAACCAGGGGCGGAGTGCTGAGCTATGCACGCTTTGTCTGTAGTTTAATAAGCACACTTGATGATTTTGTATGGGTTTTCTGCATACACCCTTGGAAAAGCAATTTTTTCAAAACAGGCTTCAGAGAAAGTGCTGTGTCATTGAAGATTTTTATATTTTTGCTGGCAACTACAAAAAGCCCTTCAACTGAAACAAACACCACTGTCATTCATGGGTCTAAAAAGTTGGTGAAGTCACGATATTTTAAACTGATTTTACTGTAGTGATTTCACTGTTTAAAAAGAGAACAAAGGTGTAAAATCTGAGACAAATGTCTTATGCTAGCAGCATTGTAAAAGTAGCATGTGAGTTCCTATTCTTGCCAGAATGTTCATGAAACACACTCACAAAGAAAGAAATAATTCACCACTTCACCGTGTGTTAAAAAGTCTCCCTACTCCTTTCTGATTCCTCGAGATAGCTCAATGAACAGGGCTACCTGATAGCCTAAGACTCGGGCTCACTCAGTAAACTAAAGAATCCTGTGAGCAGTGGGAGAAAAAATGAGCCAGGAAAAGACTACGGTGATTGCTAAAATTGATCCTTAGCTGAGAAGAATGGGTGCTCAGCACAGATGTGGCGTGAAAGACTTAATGCATTAGCATTCTTCCTTTACGCTTAATTAATGTCACCTCGCATTTAAATTCTGCTAAGCATGCAATGTAAAATAGTTTACGTCCAATAGGAATTCAGACCAACACATTTAGGGAATCATGCTGGATGAAGAAATGACCCCAGGACTCTGTGTGTTAGCTGTACCGAGTGCTGCGCACTTCTCTGATTGTCCTAACATGTCAATGTCACCAGTACCCTGCTACAAATGGCTGAGGATGCATCTCATTGTTATAAAATCTAACTCTTTACAGAAGGCACTTTGGAAACAATTATTTATATAGTTCAGTACATTTCCAGCTTAAAAAAAAAACCCCTCAAAACCACTTACTTATTTTTTTAAAGGATCCAGATAAAAAGGAGAGATGAAAAATGAAAAGCAATGAGAAGTAGAATCATAATCATTACTTATTGTATTTGTTTGGCAAGCAGTAAAGAGAAAAATGATACATATCTTCCTAATGTGAGAAGCAGAAGTATCAAATACATAAGCTATCATCTCAGATTAGCTGTGTAATACAACGTACCAACAGAAAAACCCCTCTACTTCATTTCACTGAAAGTGGAAGGAGGTTGGAACTTCTCCTGAGTGGGTGCGGAGTCCCACAGCCATCCAGGAGCCATTTTTTTTCTCCCAAATTACTCTTTCCTGCATAGAACTAGAGAACAGTGTGCTGTAACCTAGCTAAAGTAAGCGAGATTGTAGATGGTAATGAACCAATTGTTTCTGATTCAGAGACAGGTGTCTACATGGGCAGGGCTGTTACCACCTGAAGCCTCAGCTCTGGTTGATGGTTGGTAGTACAAAAGCAGCACACTAATTTGCAGTATTAGCAGAAAGCCCATCTATTAAATAGCAATAGAATACAGCCCACACTTTCACTCAAGCAGGGTCAGGCATTTCCAGGTTCGGAAGAGAAAGCTTGTGTTGTTCGCTTATTCTGATTGGTTTGTCAGCCTTGTTCTCCAAAATTTCTCTCCATCACCTGTGCATAAAAGTCACACAATTATTTATTTACTCAAATCATGCATTTCAAATACTACATCTTGACTGCTAGTGATATAATAACGAATTTGCTATTCTGTTCAAGATTTATCCCTTCCCCAAAGGAAGAGTGGTATTATATTTTACTGGCTATTCCAGTAGCAGAAATCAAGCAGAACATGTGGAATTGTTACGCTTTCTGAAATATGTTAACTATAGCTGCATTCTGGATTTCATTCCACAAGCTGCACAGGCAAGCTCCTGTATGCTCTTCAGAGAAAACAAGGCAGAGAATTGCTCGCTTCTGAACCAGAAAGCATGAATGCAGTGCTTATTTTCGCTCTCATTTGCATCCCAGGGGTAAAAGGAAACTCTTCAATTCATTGTTGAAGTGTGCAAGATGTTTGTTTATTTCGATTGGATGAAAAGGTGGTATTTCAAAAGTGTGTACCCATAAATTCCCATTTCATAGGGTTTCTGATGCTGAAAGACTGTGTGTTGGCTTTGGGGATAAAGCAAATAATTTGCTTTCTGCTTAGGTATTTATCATTCATGCAGTCTCTCACTGTTAGAATTCCTTGAACCAACTAAGTGTTTATAACTGCTTATTTAAAACCGCTTTTCAGAGTCCTCAGTATAGCATATGAATACATTATAGTTGTGACTACTCTAATACATTAGTTCTTGAATGTTGTTACGAGTTGAATGTTTTAAATATGTTTTTTCCTTCACCTTCTTCAGCTGTGTCAGTAGTAATTTCCAGTTTATTTTCTAGGGGGTATTAAGTGACCTACTCAGATAAGACTTAGTGAAGTTAATTCTCATTCCAAATGCAATACATTCTAAGATCAGTTTCAGTGTTTTCATACGGGGGAAAAAAATAGAAGCATAGCAATTCCAGATACTATAAAAATGTAAAACTTCATGTAAAAATTTCAAAGTGTATCCTTAAATTTAGACACAAAGTGTCTGTTTGAATGGCTGAATTTCAGAGCTGTCACACACCTATTATTTCACTCAGTAATGCAGAATATAAAGATCACCCAGATTTATAAGAAGGATGAAATCATCTGTGTAATGAGTATAAGACACTGTGGCAATATTTCAAGGTCAAGTGTATTGTACTTTGTAATCTGTATCTCTGAGAACTTACACTTTTTTTTTGCGTGTTTTATTCTCAGTTTGTACTTCTTTTAATGCATAGCTCTTGAATATTCACATAAATGGAGTCTGACAAAATTGTGAAGAATGTTATAGGAAGAAGGCGCCTTTTATCTGGAGAGGTATAGTTGTACACTTACCAAATGAGCTTTAATGAACACCAAAAATGCACAGCCCCTTTTTCATAGTTTAAACCCCAAGCTTCTCACAGGTGCTTATAAGAAAGACACTTTATTCTTTTTCTGTTTGTTTTCAGTGGATGAAATATCATCAAATGAACATGTCAGATGACTAGAGGAGAGTTATAACTTGGTATCATACGGGAGCTGCAGCCAGTAAATAACTTCACTCCCTCCTATGTGTTATATTATCTGTCCAGACACATGGTTAGATTGGTTGTCATAGCCCTAAATCTCCCCTCCTCATCTGTTTGCTGTGTTGCTAACATTGCCTGGATTGGTTTTTGTTTTGCTGTTTAAACATCACGTGTAGGCACACCGTGTTTTCTTGTCATTCAGTTGCATGCTATTCCATACTAGCAAGAGTCAAGTCTTATGGAAAATCATTGGGAAACTGGAGAACTTCATAACAAACCTCTTTCTATTTCAATGAGAATGGTGTTTCAGTGGAAATTCCTCAAGCATGAAAATGCTGTTTATTCAGACCAAATTTTCCCAAAGTCTCTGCTTTGACAGAAAATGCTGTAGCTGAGCCGCACAGGATTTTTCTGTCTGTAACATTTGAGAGAATTTGTTAAAGTCTCTTTGACACCTTTTCACCTCCTGTCAGGATAACTGAAGTACATTCTCAGCTAGTAATTAATAAGATGCTAGGTAACCACCCGGCAAGAATATATCTGGGGTTTGTGTCTATATAAAATAGATGAAGAGTATCTGCCAAAAGCCGTGTGGAAAGAAGAAGAGCAGAAGGTTTACTGGTTCAAAGCAGCTGAGTAGAAAGGGTTTAAGACTGACCCGTAAGACAGCTCACACTGAGTTCAGTCCCAAGGCGTAGTTCTGTCAGTGGCCGGTAGGACATGCATAAGGAGAGTATCTAAAAGATGGCAGATATGGAAAGATCTCTCCCTTTTTTCACCTGCTTCTGGCAAAACAGAGAGTAACTGTCTTTACCTCACAAAAGGAGTACTTGGGGATAGCTAGGTAATGTGTCTTTCTGATAGTCACAGGGAAATTCTGGTCAACCCCTTCTCAACGCCAGAGCTAACGGTGATGCTTCAGCATAGCAGTGGGCTCAACGCTTACCCAGAACTGCAGCCTTCATTGCTCTGCTTATCTAGGGGTGGTGGCCAGAATCAAATAAAATTAACAAGTTGGACTTGTTCGACTGATACCAAAGATGACACAGGCTTTTTAGGCTAGTACTGTAATAGACAAGGAAATCTTATGTGCAGCTCTCCTTCGCATTCTTCAGAAACTAACTGAATTATGGACCTTCCAGTAGACATTTGAAGGGTTTTATTCAGTATGTACTGTTGGCATTGAAGTGGCTTTAATACAGAGAAAAGCTTTAAAGATTTCTCTGATTTTTTTAACTAAAACAGAATCCAGCAGATCTTTGTGTGGATAATTACACGGAGCAGGTTTGTCTGAACTGTGTTTCAGAGAAATAAAATACTCCTCAGATAACACTTTATTGTCTGCAGGTTTTGGCTCTTTTAGATTCTCTAAATGAGATGCTTTAATCAGAAATAGGATTATGTTAACCCAGTGCTTGACAGCTCCCATTTTTAATACATAAAAAGAGATTGCTTTGTTTAATGTTTAAGATCACCAAAAAGTATGAGCATTACTTGAAAAAATAGCCTTACTGACCTTCCTTTTTTAAGATAATAAAAGTAAATTTGGCCAGATTTTACTGAGCTTTATTATAAAATTTTGCTGATCCATGGAAAATAGAACTTTAAAGGAGTAGAGAAACCACTGATGCCACCATTAGACATTTATTTTGCTTGCAATAAGAAATAAGATGAAGCAAAATCCAAGTGATGATGCCCAGGACATAACTTAGCGACACTGGAAAAGCAGAGACCTGTTGAAGCACATGAATGCAAGAGTCCCAAAATTGCTCGAAAGCAAAAAATAAATGTTGTTTTTCTTCTTAAAAGCACAAGTATTTAAATAATATTGACAAGAAAATTTGAGCAGCATTTCTTTTTATATATTGAAAATTTGAATGAATGCTACAACTGAAAATTTTAGCCATGGAGTTTCCTAAATTAAAGAAAAAAAATAAATTCTTTTTGTTTCCTGTAAGGAAACATCAGCCCTAAATAAGTGTTGTTAACAACTCATTCCAGCTCAGGTCTGCTACAGTCAGGGCTACTGCAGGTCCTACTATGCATCCTAATGGCTAAGAAATTGAGATTTAATGAAGATTAGGTCTGTGAAAAAAACATGAAGTTTTGGGGGGAGATAGGTGCAATTTAATTTCATTTTTCTTCTTGTAACATGCAATAAAAGCCCTCTAAACCACCACAAAATACTTTGCTTGCTATTCTGGACATCCAAATGATGAAGAAATACAGTTGAAAGGAGATTTGTGCTTAAAAGCAGTTTATTCAAGAAGATCAAACAGATATAGTATCTGTCTCCACCCTTCTGACCATGATTCTGGCTTGTCATAACTCCCTGATTAATATCCACTACAGTTTAAAATATAATTTCAAAATACTGCTAGGATCATTCCAAATGATGAAAATAATTGGAATGTTGCTGAAGTGCTGGCTGATAATTCAGACTAGATTGGCCTTTTGTGTTGATCTTGCTGATTGAGATTAAATTTTTACTGCTAGCTTTTCCAGACAACTCTGCTACTTTATACAGTATTTTTACATAAAAATTCATTTGCTGTGTGTTGAAGTTAATAACTTCAGCCTCCTAAATACGAGGCAGACTTTCCAGTGAGAGACAACATCAAGGGGAAAGTGATCAGAAAATGCTCAAGTCGTATCTGCATCGTACTAACGTTGACTGTACTCATCTCCTTCCTCCTCACATCACCTTAGACCATTGTTGGGTAATGTAAGACCCTTATTTCCACCGGGGCACAAAGACCTGCCATTGGTAAACTCTGGAGGGATATGTTATGTGACGGGTTTTCAGCCCCTTGTACGTGCGCTGGAGTTAACTGAACTCACACTTGTCCATTAAATTTTACCATTGTGCTAAGCTCCCGACACAAACAGTAAGTCAGTGATTAATTTCTTTTTAAATATGGTATTTCAGAAGATGGCATTTGTAAGCAAATATGATAGCATTTCATTAGCTAGCCATTATATCTCTCGGAGTGGCAGGCTTTATCAGTAAATCAAACTGAATTTAACATCTTGTTCTCAAATGTCAGGGTTAAAGCTTCTATTTCAGATCTTGTGATATTTGCTGTTCGGGACAGAGAGGCTGAAAGTACTGAGTCACATATTTACTGATTTTGCTTGCACCCAGCACAGAGTGCACTGCTAGAATATCAGAATTCAGTGGGCCAGAATTTTTAACAAAAAAATAGAGAAAACTGGAGTGTTACAAATGTGAGTCAGGCAGCTTTTTACTGAGGAGCTTTGTATGTCTTAAGAAACAAATCATAAAAGAGGATAAAGGAATCTAAGAGGTGAAAACGCCTCTGAGAGACTCAAACTTTCAAAGTTTTGAATGGAAATCTTGTCATTGTCAGCTAAAATATTTATAATGTATAAATACTCAGGAATAAATTTGAAATAATCTAAAAATTTTATAAGGAGATTGAAAGCAGCTGGACCTTAATTGCAACCTGCCCTCACCTCCTGTTTGTTTGCCATTGAACAAACGAGGCTGAGTTGGCTTACTTGCATGAGTCTGGCTACTGCCAGTCTTCTTGGCAGACCTACCCTTCTCTCCAAAACAGCAAAGGCTGCTTCTTCCACCATCTTCTGTCGTGCTGGCAGGAGAGTTCATGGAGCCATTCCTGTCCCGCATTCCTCACTGGAAGGCTTGGGAAATCACCCTGTGACTCCTGTTGGACAACCAGAAGCCAGACCCAATATTGTCCCTCTGTTGTCTGTGCTCAGGTAAGCGGTGAATAAAGAAAATAGGTCTCATTGCAGGGGAAAAAAATCTAATCCAGTCATGGCTTGATGATGGAATGAGCTAAAAGGTCTCCCAGGATGGGGACTCAGGAGTCACAGATTAAAAAAATAATTGCAGCAAGAGGCTGGTACTGCAAGCTTTTCTCACAAACTTTCTCAACTTCTCTTTAGTTATGGGGAGAAACTGCAATATATAAGACTAGCAGAGCACAGCATGCCTTTACAAAATCATTTTCCCTAGCTAAAACTTCTGGCATTTGAAATGGGAAAAGGGCAGCTACAGCTTAGCTCACAAAGCTGCTACATTTTGGTCAGAATGCAAGGAAATATGGAGAGATTTAAAATAAGTAATAGGAATTCAGCATTTGGGGACTGGATTATACCAGGCACATCAAGCCTGCTTTTTATTGCTCAGCTCAGTGTCTGAGTGTTATGTATAAATAGGGATGCAAGGTAATTTATTCTGCTTTCTGCATGGCTCAGGCCATTGTGCAGGTAATGAGAACAAGGTGAATGCAGCCCTGGAGTCCCATCAGGGGCTGGTGGCTGACACGATGACAAGGAAACTCACACCTTCCAGGTTATCTTTGGTCATAGGTCTCTATAATCTATGGAAAAAACCTTGCATCTTCATGTAGCCATACAGTCCTGTTAAATTTCAGGGTCTGGACACGGGGAATATTTATTTGACTCTCACCCATCATCTGCCTGCTCATGTGTTTGTCCTATTGCAGACACTGTGGACCTGCCAATGGACCACGGGTCACGTGCAGTCAGTCAGCAGCATGCAGATCGAGGTCCCTGGGCATGACAGAACAGTGCCGTGAGCTGCTTGTGGAGTCAGCAGCAGAGCTGTGGGTGCAAAGAAATCTTTCCAGCAAGCCCATACATCTCTGCTGCAGCCTAAAGGAGCAGGTACACTTCTGTCATATGAGACAATGTGTGTACATTGTCCTCCCATACAACCGGATGCAACGCTCTTTTCTGTGTTTGGAAAGAAAACAGCCTCCTCAGCTTCAGTGATGTACATGCAAATGTTCACAGTACAGCTTTTAGCTTGGGCTAAGAGACTCGGCTCCCTGCATAGCACCTGGAGTCCTAAACAGCACACTTAATCCCAGAGAATTCTGAGTCATGAGAAAACTAAACTGTCCTGGCACGTGGTCCACTGGCTTGGAAATTCTTGGCATGGTACCTGGTGAAGGTCTGGGCCAGGCAAGCTACCACACCTTCTGACAGTGCCCAGGCGCAGCCCATACGACAGCATGAGTTTGGGACCTAGCATGTGGTTTGAGATATAGACACCCTTTCTGGCAGGCCACAGGGCTGACGTTGCTGGCACAAAATTTCACGGGACCAAGCTCTGCTTGTTTTATAAACAACCAGTTGGCACTTGTCAGTGAGCTCAGCAACATCCAGGCTGACAAAGTCCTCCATACACAAACAGTTCTTTCCCTCTAGAGCAGTCCTGAAAGGTGATTGTGCATGGCCAAGGAGGTTCTCAGCAGGCAGACAAGCCTTGCTCCTTCATATTTGCATGGATAATTTGTCTTAAGAAGCCTAATGACAATAGAATAATTGTTATCATATTCTTTCCTTCCCCAGCAAGCTATTTTGGAAGTTAATGTGGAGCTCAGACTGATGGTCCATACCACCATATTCTGATTTCAGTTGAAGGATTTATCCTTTGTATTCCCACATCCTCCAGCCTTTTTCAGTTCTACATAATGAGAGTGCTCTTGTAGCTAAAGGCAGGAAGAAATCCATCACATGCACAGCTCTCCCTCCAGCACACCGTCCCCCTCTCTTTGTCTTGCTCTCTCTCCTTTAATTGGTCTAGAGAGAAAACATTTAGCAATCCCTCTCCCTCTTTCCCCTCATTAGGCTAACGATGACATGTTCTTTTTCTGGAGTGTCTTTAGGAGCACAACATAGCAGCCACTCCTCATTATTAACACTGGAAGAAGCAAAAGGCGGTGGCTTGATCCCGAGTTTATGTAGATGCATGTAAATGAGAAGATGTTTCCTTGAAGTGAGATGTAATACAGCAGTACAAAATCAATGGGGAGACATCAGAATCTGGCTCGGTGGCTGCTTCGAGACTCTGTAAGTGCTCATGAAATCTTGCAGCCTCATCATTTCTAATGAAGGTAGGCCTCAGGTACAATGATACAAACAGATAAACCTCAGGCTTTTTACATTACTTTTTCAGTCCTTTATGATGTATTTTACCCGACTTTGTGGGTTGATTTTCCAGTTTGGTTTTCTGACTTTTATCTGTATACTGACAATTCCATGTGCAACCAATTCAACATTTTTTCCATCCCACCTTTTCTTTCTATACTTCCGTTGCTTTTTGTCCTTCCTGCCTGCCTGCCTGCCTTCCTGATTTTTTTTCTTCACTTTGGAAAAAGGTACTAATGAGCTCTAATAACCTCTCTATACTTCAGTTACTGCTGCTAATTGCAATCAAACTTACCACCCATTTTTTACTTCTTTTCATTACCATAAAAATATTCTTAAATCCTACAGTTGCATTATTTTCCTATACTGCATTTGTCTATACAGCTAAAAAGAAAAGCAAGTGATAATTAACCCACAAACAGTACAGGTTTCATTACATCAAAGGAAATTTTGTTTTAAACACTGATTTGGACAAGCCAGGCTTAGTGGAAGAAGAAACTGTATTTAATAATCAACAGAGTGAATGTAAAGATGAATAAATGCAAAATAGATACATTCAATAGCCATTGCCTGCAACTCATTTAACAGTTCTTATAAATCTGAAACCTGAGTTTTACTGTGTCTATTGACTTCCACCAGAGTTGTTGAAATACCTTAAGGCATTGGTTAGTTAGCAAAGCTTCACATTGTATCTAAGACAAATATTATGACCTTCATACAAAAGAATAAACTGAGGCATGGAGGAGTAAAGTGGCTACTAGAAGCCCACAGAATCACAGTTGCATCTAAAATAAACTAAAATTGAGAAAACCTTGCATGAGACTGGAACTCCACGTGGGTCGCGTGGCTTCTTTACATCAGCAACAGAATTTGATTTCGTCTCCTTTTGTTTTCTTCCACCCCAAGGCTAAGTCCACAGGCTCTTCTGTCGGCCAGCATCAGTGGGCAGGCTTTGGTGTTCCTGAAGTGTGTCTAACCCCTCATATGGAGGCATCACTTCCAGAGGTATTCACAGCAAAGCCCATGCTCATAGAATTTACAAGCAAATAAAAAGTGTCAGGACCTGACTGTGTTCCACTGAAGTGTGTGCAAAACTAAGGATGCTTTCAGCGAAGGAAGGGCTAAGCCCAGCGTCCCATGCCAGCAGAGCCTGCAAGGCAGCCTGCACGCCGATTCAGCCACTGGCCTCTCTGCTGAGACTGTCAGCAAAGGTGCCAATTAGTGCCAGCTGTGAAGATGATTTTTGTGATGTCGACACCTGTCCACTATGAACTGGACTGTGACCACCATCCCATTTCCCATTAGAGGCTGAGCAGCTGTCAGGTGGTAGCAGGGCTGAATGATGTATTAGCTTCTGTGCACATCAGTAAATTCGACAGACTGTATTGTTTCTAAAATGCCTTTCATGTCAAATTATTTTAATCTCTCTTTAATAATGCAACTGACTTTGTTCCTTTGTTTTTAGAGTGTTTTCTAGCTCATGGATTTTTTATTCATAAAATATCAAGTAACATTGTGCGACAAAACAAATTCAAATGCAAGTATGACCAGATTTTGAGCTGCAGGCACAAACAGCACACTTGCAAAAATGTACTTACATAGCCTTTTAACAGTGATTGGAGGTATAAATTTTGTAGTTATAAACCTATCTGACTTCCTGCACAATTCCAGCTTGATGGACACAGAGTCCTGTACAAAGGAGTGTTTGCAATAGACATGCACAGAGTTTTAATGTGTGCGGACTTGAATACAATGCATCACTTTGGAGCATGAAAGGAGCTTTTTATATGCGGATGCAAAACAGGTCTGTGTGTATACATGTGCAGAGATCTTGACCAGAAGACCATTGTACTTGGAGGAGTTAGTGACCCACATAGCAATTACCCTGAACAGGCGCAGGCCTGCACTGTGCTGTGCACACAACATGACCTTCAGGTCTGTGTTGTGCTGTGCACATCCTCTGGCTGCAGGATAAACTTAGCTGGCTAATTATAACAAAGTGGCCTGTGGGCAGCTGCCACTTGGTCCTTCCAACTGTACCACCTGTGGGTCCTTGCCTGTATCTAAAACAGCAGCAACAAATTCTCATGTGTGCATCCTTTTTGGTTGATGGTAAAAATGATAAACGGAGTTATTTACTTTGATGAAAACCTTACAAGAGCTTAGGAGAGTGAAATATTTGATAACTTTTACATGGACAGGATCTGCACAGGATGCTGCACTCTGTTTGGAGGCCCATTCAGTGGTGCTTAACTTGTGGTTTCCAGCATCTAAAGGGGAGTAAGGTTATCTGTGCTAGCCTCTTTTTCTTTATAGCATTAGCTGCAATAAATGGTATTCTAAACAGCACTCCACAGAGTCTAAGTGCCCTTCTTATAATGAACTGGCACCTCCTGGTGCAAAATCACCTGCATGGGAAAGTGTGTGATGCACGTGGTCTGTTGTGTTTTGATGTCTCTCTTTTGTGATCTTGCTTCAGTGTGACACCTTTCCCATCAACCACATCCTTTTTTTCATCTGCTGTTAATTTGATGAATATACTTCACAGAGGAATACATGATCCTTTGCGTTGAGACGTTCTCATGGGTCCACATGTCCAACGTTTTACATTCAACTTTCACTCTTCACCTTCCTCATTAAAGAAGAACTTCATGAAAATGCCCAACCACCACATGATTTATTGAAGATAGCTGATGAAAGGAGGTACCTCTTAAAGTCTGACTGCAAATCGGCATATTGGTTCTTAATATGTACTTGATTATTTTGGTAATTTTTCAAAAAAGAATGACTGTGATCATCTAGCGGAAAAAGTTCATTTCATGAAATAGCTAAATAAGGCTGCATAATGCATTCAAG
The DNA here is from genome assembly GCF_030867145.1 of Opisthocomus hoazin. Taxonomy (NCBI): domain Eukaryota; kingdom Metazoa; phylum Chordata; class Aves; order Opisthocomiformes; family Opisthocomidae; genus Opisthocomus; species Opisthocomus hoazin. The sequence continues at coordinate 102,774,475 of NC_134415.1, read as the reverse complement.
GTGTTCCCCATGTTAAATAGTGTGTGACAGAGTAACAGCACTTTCGCATAATCATGAGCGAACTGAAAAGACTGTAACAAAACCCACTGCCTTCATCCAATCTTTTGGACTCACTCTCTGAGAAATTCTGGAGTGGTTTGTGTGACCACATTGAGTGTCCCCCTCAATACCCTGGATTCTTTACTTAGTTGTTTCCTAACCATGGTCTTTTAAAAAAATGGATACAACAGCACATATTTTATTTGTTCATACAAAAGTACATCTGGTCAGAGTTCTTAGTAAGTCAAATTATAAAAATTCATGGATTTCTATTGTGAATAATCAGTAGGAACTGAAAAAATAGTCTTCATTATTTTCTGTAGGCTGCATACTTGATGGCTGATATTTCTGGTTGAGAAGCAGAAAAGAGTTATTTGTAGTCATTTCAGTTTCAAGGACTATTAGCTAAATCACAAAGAAATTGATAGAAACTCTAGTGGATTTTTTCTGGACACATGGAAAACATTAATTTCTGTAGGCATTTATGAAATGAACACCCATTAGGGATTTTTGTCTGTAGTTTTGCTAAAACCTTTGAAGTTTCAAAATAGGTTGCACACTGCCAATGCATTGAAAATGCTATCCTACTGTGTAGTTGCAAAACAAAGGATGAAAAATACATTTAAAATCTTCAGTGGAAAATAAAATCACCTAAGGAAAAGAAAAAATCAAGTATATACATATACATATATATATATATCTCCACTCAAGACACTGAAAACATATTTTGGATATGTTCATTTTATCTCTCTTGACCAAAGTAGAATGACTTTTCTCAGCAAGATGCTGCATGTAATATACCATGGTGAAACTTTTTTTCAAATGTATTCCCTAGATGGGGTGGAAAAAAGAGGTTTGATGTGGTTTCTACTTGTGAGTTTATGCAAATCCATGTAGGTCTACTTCAGCCAGCAATACTTCAAGACAGATATCTTTTGGAATAATATAATGTGATTTCTTTAATAGTTATGAATATTTTTAATATATAACTTGTTATATTCTTATGTAATATCATACTTCTCATATCTCGTGTGGAATGAATACATGTAACTAATACATGGTGCAAACCACATACTCATTTTTTGATTTTTAAGCACAGCTTTTGTTCAGTTGTCATAATAAGATTTAACATGAGGACCTCGATTGTGTATTTTAGTGTTAAAATACAACATCAAGTTCCAGAAGTTTTTTTTCTCTCCTTAGACCTATAAAGTAAAAGGAAGAGTCTTCATGCAGATAATGATTTAAAGAAGCAAATTGTGACAGTTTCTTATATTAATCGAATTGTTAACAACCTACAGGATATCCTACAAATTCCTTTGCCTTCAAAGAGCTCCGTAACTTTAGGAACTCTCCAACGCACGACACATTCAATTCGTTGTGTGTTGGAATACATTATCTGTGTTCTTAGGTCTATTCAACCATAAAATGAAAAATCTACCTTGTAAGTGGTGCTGATGAAGTGCATTATTTGTTGCAGTTCAACACAGCTAGCATTTGCCAAAACTCACTGCACTGTACACCTGCTGTTAACATCTCTTCCCATCTTTAAGACCAGAAAATATTAATGGAAGCTGGGTCATACAAGCAGGAAAATGTGTTGTAAAGGACCTGAAACAAATAGCATGTGTTTGGGTTCTTTAATTAACTTAGGTTTTTGAAATCCAGGCAGGATCCACAGCCTGAACATTAAAGCAGAAAGAGATTTATTCGGTATAGTTTCATCATCTTGTTACAATCTTTGTCGTAAGAAATCAAGAGGGAATCTTGTGCCATTTTCAGTTCTTGTTTAATATCTTCTTCACAGGGAAAACGCTGCCAGGATATTAAACTCATCTGTTCTTTTGGATAATAAGGATGTAATGTACCTTTTTGACCTTTCCAAATGCTGTGGTTCAAATTGATGTTCATTAGGTATTTTTTTTTCTTGATTAAAGTCTCACTAACCTGTAGAAACAGAATGGAATAACACCGAGTCAAGACATAGCATATCAAGCATGATCAAAACAAAATCACACATTTGTATAGCTCAAGGGCTATAACAGACATTAACACTGTTTGTGCTGTATCATTGCAGTACTCACTCATAACAAAGAAGCTACAATGATGTTTATTTAAATTTTCCTCATGATAATTCAGAGTCTCAAGCTGAAGAGCTTCTATTTAGTTCAAAGTTTAATTATTAGAATAAGAAAGACTATTTCTGGGACCTGTAGAAAAGTTCCAGAGATGAAGTCATAAGAGAACTGAGTTATAATCCTCAAATGGAAATGTAATTAAATGATAAAATATATATGACTGAGGGCCAGATTCTGTTAGCCTTATTAATCTTTGTTGATTTACAGGTTCTTAAATTCAGAAATAGACATTAAGGGCAGAAAAAATTATACGTTATTGTCTAGTCTAACCTCCTGTGCGGTCCCCAAAATTTCTTTGTCAGCTTTTGCAGCTTCTGTATGAGACACGGCATACCTTTCAGAAGGACACAGACTGCTCCAATGATTAAAAGCTCCCATTGTTAATTTGCTGGAGAGGGAACAGAATGGAATTCTTGGCTCCAGCCAATTATACACTCCATCCTCTTAAATTAGAGAGCTCTTAATTGTCAGAAATCCTTTTTGCCTGTAGGTATCTGAAGGCTGTAGTCAAGCTACTTCTGACTCTTAACTGAGTTAATAGAATTTCTTTTGTATTTCGCTGTTGGTGTATTTTCTCTACATTTTGTTCATTTCAGAATTCTTGTCTGTACATTTTTTTGATTTTCAACATCCTTTTCAGCAAACCATAGTGGCACATGGCTTTGCAGTAAAAGTTTCATAAATGTTGTGAACAAATAATTCTGTGCCAATTTCTGAATGCTATTTACTTATTTACTCTTACAAGTATTCTATTTGTCTTCAAATAGCATCCCACTCATAGTTCACACCCAACTTATTATCTATAGTGACACTGTGTCCTTCTCTAAATTACTCTTTTTCTGGCTAACTCAGGATTAACACAGACTAAACCAAAATAAGTTATTAATGAAAACAAAAAGTAAGACACAAGACGTTCCTTTGTATACAATTTAAAAAAAGTCAATACACTGTTCACCTGTGTTCACTGTTGCTTTCTGCTATCTGTAAGTGCCTGCATTAGTGGGACTGTAAACTGGAAGTTTAACACTTTACTCTGGTTTCCACTTTCTCTTCAATAGTGAAGTGGTTTTGCCTATTGATAACCTCTGATCAGGAGGAGTGCCCAGCACAACTGATGTTGCATACACACTTAGCGATTAAATGACTGTTAATGGTGCTCCTGAGAGAGAATAACTCAATGTTGGTGTCGATGTTACGACATGCCTTCTGGGGGACTGCACTATCTAGCAGAGCAATTTGTTAGCTGTTGTTTACTTTTGCATTCTCTGTAGATCAGCAAGCATTTTAGGAGCACTAGGTAAGAATCTTTGTATTAGCACTTGTCAAACCAAAAGACACAACAGGAAAAATATACTGGTGTGACACAGCAAACCGCCTAGTCTAGGCAGTGAAATTATTTTAAGTGGTTTTGTATCACACCCACAAGTATTAAGAGATGAACATTGGGATGCAATGACAGGTAACAATTCACATGATTCTCTGTAGGAAAACAGATTAGTATCATCAAGAAGAGCAGTAGCTTAAAGTTCTCTGTATAACACACTTCCTTTGATCCATTTTTTCCTGAGTCTGAACACTAGTATTAATGAAAAACACATTTCCCCAGAACAGAAACAGAACTCCAAGAAGTAGTTATAGTTGTGGGTTATACCAATTGGTTTGTGTTACAATGCTGGGTCCCAGGAGAAGGCAAGTCATCAGTCGGTAACGGGTTACAATGAAACTAGATACCATACTAACTTTTTTCTCACTTTCGTTTCATATAGACAGCTCAGTATCAAAAGGAAGGAGCAAAGTGAAAGCAAGTCATTTAAGATCCTTTCAAAGATCTGGTACTCGTGTATGCGTGAGTGGTAGCCAGTCACACTCACATATAGTGATGGAAATGCAGACTTACAACCTTTTCTATCATCTATGTCTTTGAAAGAGCAAAATGGCATATCACCACAGACTGTCCTGTTCTGCTTGGGGATGCCTTCAAAATTATAAAATGCATTCCTACAGTAATTTTAATCAGAGGCACAAAAGACTCAGGTGTGAACTAGTAACCATAGTCTTACCTTAAGTAACCTCATAAACCATGAGAACCTCCTGCTGAATCTATAGATTTCTTGGAGGGAATGTGCAGGTCTTTTTCTCCCCTTTCTTAATAAACCACAACGCTCTGCACACTTTCCTAACAGGGCAGTACAAGGAAAAAATAGAATACCACGGCACTGCGCACGGCTACTTTGCCCATCTACATGAATAATCTGAATCTGTTCAAGGATCATGAATGTTTTGTTCTGAGCTATTACAAAACCAGCCACCTATAAAATGGAGCCATATGGCTCTTTCTCTTCTCAGAATGAGACTGCTGTCACTTACTCTACTTTAAAGTGCTACATGGAGAACTACACAAATGCATCGTATCCTGCAGGACAAGGCACTTTCAATTTTTGCCTAATATCAAGTCTACATAAACTTCAGCACCATTGATTTTATGTTTTGTTTTCTAGGGACTGTGAAAAAAGAGCCTGGAGAATAACAAATGCACAAATATCATTTAAAATGAGAGGGAAGAAAGAGTGAAGTCTAATTAAACAAGCATGAATAGTTGAGCTATGGTATTTTGACAGCACTAACTACTGACAGCTTTATTTTTCAGGGCACTCTGGATTTTAGTTAGAAAAACCCAATTTTATCAATGGATTGTAAGGTTGAGGTTTTTTCTTCCTTTTTTTTTTTTTTCCTTCTGCCTTTCCTTTCCTTTCCTTTCCTTTCCTTTCCTTTCCTTTCCTTTCCTTTCCTTTCCTTTCCTTTCCTTTCCTTTCCTTTCCTTTCCTTTCCTTTCCTTTCCTTTCCTTTCCTTTCCTTTCCTTTCCTTTCCTTTCCTTTCCTTTCCTTTCCTTTCCTTTCCTTTCCTTTCCTTTCCTTTCCTTTCCTTTCCTTTCCTTTCCTTTCCTTTCCTTTCCTTTCCTTTCCTTTCCTTTCCTTTCCTTTCCTTTCCTTTCCTTTCCTTTCCTTTCCTTTCCTTTCCTTAGCTGGATAGATTTCCATAATAAAATTTTGTTTGAAGTTGGATGTCAAGCAAGTTTCTTCTGACGCATTTCTCCAAATACCATTTCCTGCTTGTTGAATCATTAGTTCCTTGTATTTTCTTTTATTTCATGTAGATTTCCTTTATTTTTCATAGGCAATGAGGCAGTTCATAATCACTGACCCATTTTGAAAAAAGACAAGCCTTTTAATTCCTGCAGGGTATTTCTTAACCTTGCAGGACTCATCAAAGTGACATGCAGGCATAACTTATGAATACAGGTAGTAGAATTGCACAACAATGATGAAGTAAACTTGGCTACTTAAAATAAAAATAATTAAAAATTCCCAGGTACACTTGTGATTCTAAGAACATACTTCATAGGCTTTTCACAAAAAAATGTGGCTTTAATATTAAAAAAAAAAGGTGAAAAACCCACAACAGATCCTACTAGTGGTGGATGTGATTGTCTGTATTTTACATTTTGAAAAATTAGGAAGAATTCTCTTTTCTGTGCAAGCAGTACAAATAGCATTCTACAAAAGAGACTAACTCAAAGTTTGGGATGCTCTTTGCCAGTATTGTTGCTGGCATAGAGAATCTCTCAGATCAGAAATCAAAGGTTATTTTTTTTCACCTGTGTTTCTGTCCTGCTTGCCTGTCACAGTCCGGTGGATGGGATGTGGGTATGTGCACTCACAGACACTCACAGCTGGAGCAGCGTTCTCAACTCTTGCACTTGTTTCATGGCTACAGTGAAAGAGGTTCAGGTCTTATTTTTCTGTCCTTGGTCTGGGTGAATAAGTAACTCAGACATGGATTTTATGACAGTAGAATAATACTACTGTACAAATATAAATACAAATGCACTGTACTATGTCAATGCTAGTGTCAAGGCAGCGGCCATGATATAATATGATTTTATATTGTTTTCTAAGACCTTTTTGGTAAGAGCAAGGGTGAAGAAAAACTAGATTTCCCCTGAATGATATCAGTATATGGGTTATTTCAGATTATGAACATTAAAACTCATAACCATGGGAAATGGCTTTTTCTCCTGTTGAGGACACAGAATAGAACCCCAACAGCTGAAATTTACACAGCTTATTATTCAGCATGATGAGAACTACTTTCCTTTACCCCAGCGTTAAAGTGATGCCTAGTAAAACGACACTCTATTTTGAAAAGGGAAATAAGTGAATATTGATGCTAGGAGTCAGAGCATGTTTTTTATACTGCCTAGAATTTTGGATTTCTTATGACAGGGTAGGAATGACAGCAAAACTTGCTTATTTGTATAGACAAAAATAATTATTTTGATAATTTTGAAGTCACATGGAAATTATAATGCAAGGACCTAAAACTTAATACCTAACATAACAACAAATTTGAAAAAAATCCTTTCTTCTTACAGAGTATAACAAAATCTAATGTGACCAGAAATTAACAGAAAATGAAAATAGAGCGTGAAAAGGACTTATTAAAACAATTAAAAATGGACTTAGGGGTATTTTTCTGATTTTAATTCTTATTGTTTTGTAGCAGCTTCACAGCATGAATCTTTTGTATGTGGACAATCCCAATCTTCCCTGAAACTTACTTAGGGTTACTTCCCAGCCAAACAAATTTGTGGAATCAAAAATAAATGAGTGGACACTGAGCACCTGTGACGAACATGTGTAAAGATAGGCAGAATCCAGCGGAAATGTGACAGTTTCTCTGCCATCTTGCCAAGGGCAACCCCCGTGACCACCTCAGGCTCCAAAGAGTTGCTGGTTCAGAGATGTTGCTGCCAGCTCCAATTTGCAGTTACTAATCCATTAGTTTAGGAGCAGAGGCTGCAGGAAGCCCACTCACCAGGCAGGCTGACCTGTAGCACTTGGTTCCTTGTCCTCCTGTGATAGAGCTGGAGGAGCTCCAACAACTTTTAGAGCTCCTGGCATGAGGCTGGGCATAGCGACTGGAGCTTGGCTTGGGAAGAGGAAGACTGAAAGTCCCGAAACCCCAGCAAGCGTTTGATGATGGATTGTCCTACTGGGAGTCATACAGCCTAAAAGCTACAGCACAAAACAGAACGGGCAGGACTTCCAAGACCACTGCTTGTGCCCCAGGTCCTGAGCACCAACACCTGAGACAGTATTTCCCTCACCCTCACCCTTCTCCAGCTTTTCAGTGTTCTCCACTAGCCCTATATTTAATCCCTTCAAGAAAAAACCCTGTGCAAAAGTAAACTGCTCTGGAAAAGTACGAACAGTTATTAAACACTTAGTCTCTGGTGCAGTGGAACGCTAAAACTTTATGTATATAAAAATCAAATAGATTTCAATGACAATACACATATGCTTAAGTTTCTTATTTTCTCAACTTTTTCCTGTATCAGATCCATATACTATTTTAGAGGGATAAAATAGATATCCTTTTATTTTTCTGATTCTTAAGAATATTGAATCTCAGCTGCTTCATAGTGCATTGTACGTGTATTATTGAAATGAAGGCTTGATTTCAAATCTCCTGAAGTCACTGAGCTACAGTAAAGCTTTGGACTGACCTGAATTTGATCACCGTAGTCCTCTGTGGTCACTATGGCAAATAGCCACTGCATTTCTAGTCCTGAATAAAGAATGCTCGTCACTCACACAGCATTAAGTGTGAAAAAATACACATTGAGAGGTCAACAACAAAGAATGAGGCTTTCCATTTTTTGTTAATCCAAACATTTGTTTTTCTGATTTAGGGATTATGGCTCAGCAGATGTCAATTGTTTACATTTCAGGAAATGGTACCTTTGGTGTGTATGAAGGGCTCATCCTGAAGTGAGTCTGCTTGATCTCTATAAATATTTGGAGGTGGTGTGCTAGTTTAATGGAATTAAAATTGTGGACATTTTTATTGGTAAGTAGACTACACTGCACAGAACACCACAGAACTGACTTGATGTAGCCCATTCATTAAACTGTCTTCTGTGCTTTTATATCTACCACAGTATAATTTTAGAGACAGATCTTACAACTTATACACCTATGATTAGATCTACTGAGGTGAATAGGATTTCTTGTCACCATAGTAAGACATCACTACAGTATTTTTATTTACTACTTACATACAATTTTTCTTTGTTTTCACTTTCTTTGTCAATCTGACACCAGCACTTCCTTACAGATATCAGTTCTTTGGGTTGTATGCAGTTACTCAGAGTACTGGGAGAGAAAGGAGCATCTCAGAAACCACAACAGGCAATTATTCATAAAGGCTGACGATTTAATATCTTCTTTTGTATCTTATGGTTAAGTCAACACTTTGTAGTTTTACTAAAAAAACCTAAATGAGTTATTTATTTTTCAGGGTTATTATACTTATCACTCAAGTGTCCTTGCTTGAATCAGGACCATTCAAATCTTTTAAAATATATGCCTAAATATATTATTGTTTACTCTTGTGTTGCCTTTCAGCCTCCTTTTGTCCTTGACAAAATCAGTTTTATTTTGCCTCTTCCAGATTCTTACAGAGAACTAGTTGTGCCAACCAATTTTCATGTGATGGAAATACCTGCCCTTTTGTTGATAGTACAGACACATGCAGTATTCTACTGACATATGTGTACCTCTGAGGCATATACATTACATTCTTTAAGTGAATTGTATGTCACGGTATTGTTACACTTAGCTCTTTCTACCAGCTGAATCCACCGGTACAGGGATCAGCTGAATGCAGTAGACATAGATAACATTTCTCTGTCTAATTCAGGATCCTTTTTCTAGTGTTATCACTACACAATGCATTAGAAGAGGCTGCAGAAGTCTCACAAACCTTAGACCCTGTTCCGTGGTGCTGTGCAGAGATAGACTTCTTTCTGATCCCATAAACAAATGTTACAGTACCTAAGTAGTCAAACTGCTTTCCACTCAGCTACCAATTAAACAATGAGTTGCTGCAAAAAATCTTGCTCTCTGTACTTACTCTCTGTCATTATTGTCACACCTTAAAAATATCTCTGGACAAAGACCAGTTGTGACACAATAGGAAGCTGGATGAGATTCTCATAAAAAGCAATAGGAATGATTGGAAAGCTGTATTAGAAGACTAATATTGAGCCACCTTGATATTCATATAAAGATTGATGCTGAATATAGTTTCATCAAAATACACAAATACGGCTGAAAGTGGGGTGTCAAAATAGGAAATATATAAGAAGTAGGATAGATCTGAAAAGACAGTTAAAAGATTTCAGAGATGACATTAAAGTAGGCTACTGAGAAATACACTGGTATGCCAACATGTATTTTGACAAAATGCAGAATGAAGTACTTCAGAAACCTGAATACTAATATACGTTCCTTGATTTTAAATTAATTGCATTCATGGAAAATACATAGAAGTCATTGTGTTCATCCAAACAGAAACAGCTGCTCAATGCATAACAGATGTCCAAGTAACAGGAAATAGCTGAATGTGAAGTGCAATTAGAATATTACATTATTTTATGGCCCCAAAGTGTGCTTGAATTGGCATCTAAAATACTTGAAAAATTCTAGTGGCTAGAATGTCAGTGCTTCCTATTGATGAAATTCTTACTATTCATTTCATTTAGAAATGAGCAAAACCAGAAGGATTCAAAGATAGACAATTTTTCTTTTAAATGTAAAATTAACAAGTCACTAGGCCAAATCATTACTAAGAACTGAATGAAAACTGTTTTAGTATACATCATAAATATGTGTTTATGGGCAATGGGAACAGCAGTAATTCTCGTGAAAGAGCACCTCTGTATCCCCCCAAAAAGAACGAACACACCAAACTCACTTTCATCCTCTAGAGGAACCCTGGTGTTGAACTCTCTTCTGTACATTTAACACAAAGAAAAATTCTAAAGTGATGTGGCATTTTATCTAAGAAAAATATGGAATGTAAATCCTTATCCTTTAAGGCAAAAAAAAGCCATCAAATTCCTGAGACTGGGGAGGAACTTTCTTTGCTGGCACTGTTGTTCCTCATGGGGAACCCATCACTACTGGGCCACTGTTACAAATGTCTGATATCCCTAAGTTTTCATCTAGCTCAGGTTTGGGCACTGGTTATCCAACAGGTCATCTCTTTTTGCGTACCTCCTGCCATCTGGAAGAGGTTCTCTGTTTATCGGTGTAATTGCTCATTTTGCCAAGTCCACTATGCTGAAGGGTAACATAAAGCTGTAGTGCACTCACAACACACAGAGTATTTAATCCCTGCTCCATTTCCAAAGAGACAGGGGTGATTCATGCTGATAGTTTTAGTTTTTAACCCTTATAAGAGTATGATTATGACCTGGGTTATTTATCATTTACATAAATGCTAATAATTTGTTGCCTATTTTAATATGCTGTAAAATGATGCATTTATTACCAGCCCCTGCTTGACATTTGCTTAAAATGAAACAAACAAGCCAAAAGCTAGGTTCAATAGGAAGGCTTTAACTTCGTGTAGGCATGGTATTAAAGCTGTACAGAGTGCAAAATCTGTCGCCCCGGCAAGGAAACTTCCTGCGTTAACATCTGCCTTTCTGCTCAAATCTGGACGGAGGAGTTTTCAGAAGCTGCTCCAAGTTATCCTTTTAAGTCTCCATTGTCACCTACTTTTGCAGCATGTGATACTCCTAGAGCCTTTATGGGTAGTTTCTATATCCTTCGTCCCTTGCCCGATTTTCAGTTAACTGTGCTCGGCAACATCAGAGATTCAAAGATTTTTATTTTTCAGAGGAAAAAAGTCATCTGTCTTCTCTCGCTTTGTGTTTCCACCTTCCACTTCCATCCTGAGATTCCTGCCCTTCTAACAGTTCCCTTCATTTTCCTAGTATGTTCATCTAGGGAATAACTAAGAGTCCAGTCTCTTGTGCTGAGGAATTGCTGTCCTAATGAAGTCTTTGAACTTGTAATTATCTTTTGAAAGTCCTTTACTGCACCATCTATGTTAAAAAAATGTTTTGCTCCTTAAAATGTCAAGTATAGAAGTACATTAGGGGAGACGTTCAGAGCAGGCAAATACATCTGTGGAGATGCGTGTTGAATATTTCTTTACAAGAGGATAAAAGTACGGGGAACTGACCTCCAGCTTGGATTAGTATTGCAACCACTATGTATTCATACCATAATACTTATCCTATTCCCCACCAAGACCGCCATTTTCAAGTTGCAAAAGCCTACTTTCATCAAAATTGGCTTAATACACCTATGTGCAAATCTCCACAGGAGCAGTGATTAGAAAAGGTAGGGTAACAGAATGGACAGGAAAATGCAGCTGAAGTATTCTTACACTGTGTGGGAGATAGGCATTTCAGAGGAGTATCTGAAAGACAAAATTTGGTTTAGTGTTCTAGCACTGGGAAAGTTAGGTCCTAAATGAGACCTTGAAGAAAAAGTGTACTTCTTTAATGACTGGTCCACTCTGCAATACTGAAGACTTTGGAAACTTATGTGTTAAGTTCGTGCCCAGTTTTAGACATTTCTGTGTAGTGAAGTTCAAAATCGACATTTTAATTCCAAAGTCAGCAGACATCTCATGCATTATCCATACATTATCAGAAAGACAGAAGGGAAGCAAGACAGGTGACAACACTAATTGGAGTAAGAAATGTTAGGGAACTGATAAAGACCATGATGGGAGAGGAAAGTCTCTTTCAGTAGATTCAAAATAAGAAGGAAAAAGCTGGTAAAAATACACACCTTTTTCTGTGATCAGAAGAGGCTACACTTCTCATGTAAGGCATTGGAAAAATAAGCCCTGCTTTCTCAAACAGCAGCAGAATAAAAAGTAGAACTATGGTATGACTTGCTAGGATGAATGATGTGGTACCATTTTATGCAAAAGCTTGGATCACTCCATGTAATTGCCATCCCATCTAGTTTCTTAAATTCAATTATTTATGCAGAATACATGGAAACACTTACCCTTGCTCTTCTCAGGGTGGGCTAGCAAGAAATCATATACGTTCTGTTGGGACTGTACTGAATTTTTAGCCCTACCAGCTCAGCACAGCTACCACAGACCTCAGAGCACAATTTGGATATGCACAGTGACCATGTCTATGTGCATGTGTTTTGCTTAAACACAGTAGGCTAGGACTCTCTGTAGACACTGTCTATACTTAGTCTGTCAACCCAAGAGCTGCCAAGGAAAGAACTGCTATTCTGTCCTGTTTCTCGCAGCAACAATTTGCTGCTGTAACATCTTGCGTTGCCTAAGTTGTCTTGTCCATCCCTAGAGTTCGTGCTCAGCAGAGTGCTTATGGAGGGTGCAGCATTTACCACTTTCTCCACTACTGTGTTTAAGTTCACAAAAAATGTGAAAAAGGTGGTTGTTTTTTTCCCTCATTTACCTGCTCACATATCTATTTTAAGATATGATTTATTCTTCTGCGAAATCAGTACCAAAGTACAAATACACAAATGGATTACCAATAGACTTGCCAACTTATTCCAGCAGTGCATCAAAACACTACCTATGCAATTCAGAAGAGACATACTAATAATAAGTGAAAGGCGTAACTGAGGAAAAACATGAAGACTAGAATCTTGTAAATGTATAAGGGAAAAAAAAATTCTGGCATAAACCAAAAAGCAGCCACTTGATCTTCAGGCTGAGGTTACTGGCCTGGCAATTAGAAAATTATCTTTTTACCTCAAAATGGATTAACTCTAATTGGAAGTCATCAAGGCAAAAAACCCTGGTGTCCAAGACTTTTTTTTTTTTTTTTAAATGAAGTCACATTTCAAGGAAAGCTGTAATTTGAAATGCAGCATTTATTGCTACTTTTCAAGGCAGTGCTAGAAGAAAATAATTCCGTATCTTCGGCAATAGCTTTCATATTAGCAAATCCTCACATACTCCAGTGCAAAATTACTGTGATAGCAAAAGAGAAGGGGTTCTTTTAATTTGCTGTGCTGTTTTGAACATCCAGTGACCTTCAAAATCAAGATAAAAGCCGTTGGTTTATTCATTCACTAGAAGGCTTTAGTAAAATCTATTTGCTTCTACAGGAGTAGTGAAATTCAGTGATTACTTCAGACGGTAAGAATAAACAGTGGCACCTCTGATGTGCCTTGTATACGCTAACAAGAGATATAGAAGTTGTCAGACTGCATAATATTCATGACTAACCTGAAGCAGACTTAGAAACCCATTCCATGGGAATAACACATGAATGGAAAGCAGTTAATAGGATTAAACCCACTGTACAGAGACATGGAGCATAAAGCCATAGTTATGACCTGTCTCTCTTCCCCTGTCCCCATAAATACAGCTTTTTTATTCCTCCTTGGTCTACGTAATTCAGGTATATCCTTCTCATCCAGCAGTACATGACCTTGTTTACGTATTTAGTCTTTTCCTCAAAAACTCAGATGATAGTAGCATTACTTTTTTTAAACTGCAATGTAATGTATTACATATGTGTGAATCAAATGAAAAATATTACTCTGAAATGTTATCTCTGTCCAATAAAGTGTGCATGTAAATCCAATTTACTTTCCACATCTTTGTCTCAAGCACCTCAAAAGAAGAGGTGATGCTGAAATCAGGGTATTTTTTTAGCATGTTTATGCTTTCATCTGCTGTTCTCTGATCTCTAACATCTGCATCTTGGTCCAATATCACAAAGCAAAAAATGTACTGTTTTTCCCTCAACTGAGTCATTTGCAGGATATTTCAAGGGTCTCTAAAAGATCGAGACATTATTTCCATACACAAATATGAAACTCTGGTACTTATGTCCTATTTCAAGTGACAACAGAAACCGTTTAAATGTTTCTTATACTAAAAAGATTTCAAATCCAATATTTCGATTAGGACAAGATTAATAACAAACTCTTACTGAATAAATAACTTCTCCAATGTTATTAAGCAAAAAGAGTTGCATGTCTAAAGAGAAGGAATTTAACTCCATACTTACATTAATGAGTATTGTTGTAAAGACATATTGTTTCAAAATCCTATTATAGCTTATTAAAAATATTACAATACATTAAAAACCCCTAAGATTAGAATTAGCTTCCTTTAGCTGATAAAACTCCAGAAAACACACTAACAGACACTTTAAAGTTAAGTTTTTCTGTATTCCAGATCCTGAGATTCATAAAATAACCTGTAACTGGAGGAAATTAAAACACAGAGGTCAACTCAACTCATGCAGCTGGAAACCAGTGACTGAAGTAGAGTGGACAGTTAGTAGAACTGACAACTGTGTGGAGGAAATCTAGCAACAGTGCGTTAAATTTTGCTACTCTTCTGCTAACTGGGACAAATTCTCAGATATTTCAAATTGCTATCACTCTCTCGGCACTGGTGCAACAAAGTGCTAATATAAACCCATGGCGATTTACCCCAGTTGTATTGCTGTGTATAAGAGTCATACCGTTTTGTCAATGTCTTCTGAGCATAATATTACTTGGTGTGAGGAATGATCACAATCTGAGCATTAGGAATTGCATCGTGGCCTTGGTGGCATCTTTGAAAAGCAGAGGGTTTTTTTTGGCAATCTTGTTTTCTTTACTACTGTCCAAAACACACAAGCTCCTTTCTTTCCCAGACCTGTGAATCTGTAATGCATGTGGTGCAATCAAAGGACTTTGATTACAAGCAAAAGACTTTGCTTACAGGGATGGAGATGAAGATGGCAGTACAGTATCTTGATGCTTTTCTGAGAGAAGATGAGTTTTGCACTTCAGAAAAATGTTTTAACTCAATAGGAACTTCAGATGTGGAGGTCTATGCAAGAGCGTTGCATATAGTGAAAACCTTTGTCACTCATACTCTACTCCTTGCTTGGAGACAAATTCAGAAGGGACTATGCTGGATTTGGCTGTAAGTTTGAGAACAGTCACAGGGGAAGGAGGGACGAGCAAGGCCACACACTGCCCAGATTAATGGTTGCCAGCCTGCTCGTAGACCTGCCAAATGTAACTACACAAGGTCTTCCAAAAGCAGGGGGATTTCCTACCAAAGGCTATGTGCAGGCAGCAGCTCTTAACTCGGGGCTTATGTAAGTACATATATGTATGACAAAAGCCTCTAGCTAAAACCAGCCAGTCACCAACTCTCCTGCTGAACTATAGTATGTCTCCAGAGATCCTTATTCAATTATTAATGCATCTGCTGCTAATTTCATCATTTAGAGCGTGAATTTGTCTTTCCACATTGAGCTCTAAGGGAAGTTTGTAAGAAATATAGAACTTGTCAGCACATGAAAGTCAACACATTACTGCTGTGCTGCAGCCATTTATAACGAAACTAAAATGAGCACTCACTTGTTTGGCATTAATTTAGTGTCCCACTTAGCTCCTATCAGACGTAAATAGCTGTTTCATCCATTTAAGCATTTCTGTTCCTGTACATAATGAAGTACTCTGTACCTGTCAAGTAAGCAGAATTCATAACTGAAATAAGAAATGAATGAGGAAATTCAATGTTCTTAATATTAAGGCTCTAGAGGGGCAGCATCAGACTTTTTTTCTGCCCATAGATGTCCCGCTGTGAGGTTCATGTTTTATCCCACTCTGCAGAGACCATACAAAGACACGGCATGTATACACGTTACTATGCCAAAAACATTTCTAAAAGGACTATCCTTTCAACTCACGGCACAATTAACAACATCTGTAGTTGTCAAACACACTTCAAGCAAAATAAATTAGCTAGCCAACCTCTTGGAATTTAAATGTTTTTTACATTTTCTATTTTAGAAAAATACAGTTTAATTTTAAACAGCATTCTAGTTATGATCATCCTTT
This sequence comes from Opisthocomus hoazin, assembly GCF_030867145.1. Taxonomy (NCBI): domain Eukaryota; kingdom Metazoa; phylum Chordata; class Aves; order Opisthocomiformes; family Opisthocomidae; genus Opisthocomus; species Opisthocomus hoazin. Next base: position 102,758,522 of record NC_134415.1, on the reverse strand, counting down.
CTTGAGGAATTTTTTATAAGAATGAACGGAGATAATGACTACCATTAGTCACTGTCATTAGCATAAAACATTAGAAATGACAATATTTATAATGGGCTATGACATGACTATTAAAATATGCCTTTCTATCACTTGTGTATGCTTTGGCTAAAGCTGGTTGCTATTTTCTAAAGTTAAACTGATAGAAGTCTGGTAATGGTATATTTAATAGCATGTTCATCATCAGACCTAATTGTTTTCCACCACAGGGTATGAAGCTTTATGTCCTCTATCAACCCAAAACAAACAGCCATACTGCTTAATGGCTGTTTCAATTAATGTTTATGGTGGTACTTTTATAACCTAAGCTACAAGACAAATAAACTCCAAGAAGCAATTTGAGAACCTCAGAAACTTAATGGGACTTCAACAAATACCAAAGATTACTAATATACATACAAGGTCCCACACTTGTGGACGTGAAATGGAAGATATTATACAGCATTAGAGAATTCTTCCAGGACAATGGTGTAATTGCCAAAGGAGGGGAAATCAGACCTTCATGCAGGGAAAGATTGTTGTGTGACTTCAGGGTGGCTGCCTTGCAATTTCTGTTCATGCTGGGTTAAAATGGAGAAGACCTGTTCATCCCAAGTCACATAAAGGTCAGACTCCATTGCTCAAATTGCGAAGTTATTTCCCTGAGAGCGATTTACCCTCAGTAACCTAGATGCTCTCCACCTACCCATAATTCTTTCCTGTATTTAGCAGATCTCATGCTGATTAAAAGGAAAGAACAGTTTAAAGACAGGTTTCTCTGTTATTGCCTTGGTGCATATTAATTTTTGTCTCTCCCTTTTGTACTAAGCCTTTAGAAAGCAATGTAAAGCTACTGTAAAGACGTTCTCACTGCCATTGTTCTAAATTATGAAAGTAAATTATTTCTGGCTTGCGCTGTTAATTGTATATAGCAGTAATATATTCATTCAGAGCTTCCCACTTTAATTCAGACACCACGATCTCTGTCTTTTAATGATGCATTACAAGCCTGTACTTCTCTGACACCTAGGCAATTAATCATTGACACTCCTCAGTCCCCCGAAGTAGCTGGACATAATTTGACAGGAAAGAACCAGACTTGAGGGGTGGTGAAAATTTCTTTTCGGGAACTACACATTTTTTCACACCATAAACTCTTCTTGACGTTCATGGCTGCAAATATATTCTAATAGAACTGCTGTTGCTCTGCTGCCCCTCCCAGTCTCCCAGGAGTTTTTGTAGATCAACATGCTGCTCAGAAACAGGCAAAAAATGCTCTATGAAGTTTAAAGGCTGTCAAGCCTTCTTGGCAAAATTCCCTCCAAGAGCACAACTGAGAAACGACAAACTTATCACCTGACTGGCTGGTGTTTAAAGCTGACTGCTTTTGATTAGGAAGCAATGAACCTTCCATTCTGGAGCTCATTTTGTGTTTCATAAGCATCTCTTCACCGAAAAACATGCAGTTGAACTGATTTGAATTTGATTAGTGTGATGTTACAGTTCTGGTATTTGTAGTAAATACAGACATCTTTTGTGGTGTTACTGCATATATAGAAGAATTCCAGGATGGTGACAGACTTGCTTTTATTTGTCATGTATTATTGCTTGAGATTTAAGAAAAAAATCCAACAATAATATACGCCTGTGTTGCAGTTACTCACTTGTTGTGCATTGCTCCACTCACACTCAACTTCATCTCTGCTCCAACGGGAAGAATTAAGATGGCAGCAATCCTGCCTGCTGAAGAGCAAAGTACTGTGTCCTCTGCAGGTAAGCTGAGCTAGAAAGAAAGTTACTGTGAACTGCAGCAGCCAACTTCTTTAATGGAAAACTCCTGTGTTAAATTCTATGCTACAGGCTTTGTGATTGATACTTCAGCAGTGAGTGCTGTGGAAGAGCACAGCCACCAGAGGTGCATGCATTAAACACTGAATTGCTCTTTCAATGTCATCCGACTTCATGAGTTGCAATGTGACTGCTCTGGGAAGCTTGATACACTTTTATCTTCTGACAGCCTTTCAATTATATGTCCTTTCACATTATTACGTAACTTCCAGTGATCCGCACTGTGGACCTCAGTAATACAAATCCATTTCATGTCTGAAGAACACAACTTTCTTTGTTGGTCAGTTTAGGCATAGAGGGGGAGAAGTGCATTTGACCAGAAAATAATGATGAGTGGAGTCAGCTGGTTAGGTCAATAAAAGCTAAAAATAATATTTGACTTTGAGAGAAAAGGGAATTCGGGACACAGCCTAAAGACTAAATTCAGCCCTAACTAAACATTTATCTCCATATCAGTGTTATAAGGAGTGCTTAGTCACCTGAACCTACATGCTAGGTGTAGCTACAGAACTCACGAATAAGATCTATGATTAACTAACAGCTTAATGTATTTATTACTAGTATGGTCCACAGTGTCTTTGTCTATTAGCTTCAGGCTGAATATTCTCCAACATTCAATTCTACCTACCTTTAGAAAAATGAATGTTTGTTACTTTTATAATTTGTCTTCTTGTTTGCTTACCTGTTTTCATAGATCACCACTATACTGCATGAGTACAGCAATATATCCCAGTAATTAGGGATGCTTTTAGAAAAATAAAGTAGGCTCACTTCAGCTGTAATTCAAGCTATTAGTGAAATATTAGTGTAATATATGCATCTTCAGTACTTCTTTGGCTTTCATTAATACCAGCTGGCTGTCTCAAAATCTGTAATATATTAATTTCCACAGCATCTGTATAAAAATGCAAAAAGTTGTCATCACTTCAAGAACACATGATGACAAGGGGTGGAGTCCTGTAAGTGGACTTCACACTGTTCTTCAGTGCAGGAGACTAATCTTCAAGTCTGTTTTCCGGTGTACACTCAGACGGAACAAGGCGAGGACCGTGGTTGCACCAGAAGTATGGGAAGTGAAGGTGTGTACAGGATTGAGGCAGGTATTTCTGCTGCCACTATATGTAATGTGCCAGAGCAGCTGCAGAGTAACTGATATTATATATTATAGGTATTGATACTACTTCTTCTAGTTATCTGAAACCTTCTGGACATTGCTAGCTACCATCATCAAAGGCTGAAGATGGTCCTGTTTCACATGCTGTTTGCTGAAGAAACAAGCCCATTTCTAATAACTAAATGCAATAACTGTGGTTTTATATGACATACGGCTATAAATTAGCTTATTAGAGAAAAATACAACTTCTGCATAGGTCTTTAGTTTGGAAGATTTAATAAATGTTAGATTATACTTTTCAATATAATTAGATGATGTTCTTCAGTATCTACAAGAGGACATAGCCTTTAATTACAGGACCCCTGGCTACCCTTCTCTCCACAAGACCTAATTCATTCTGGATATGAGAATGAATTAAGTATTTTTATTTGTCTTAAACACTAGTAGCATGACTCTTTTTTGTCTACTGTTGTCCATTCAAATGTCTACTAGTATAGATTTATTTACTTTCTTACAGGTTTTCATTGCCCATAGTTTGTAGCAACAATGCCACAGTAACTGAACCTTCTAAACATTAATAAACGTTTATGGATAAGCAAGTGAAGAACAGAGCAAGATCCCCCACAATCGGCAAAATTTGGTTTTAACATGACCATCTCAATGAGTTAACTCATCCCAAGGGGAGATGATTTCTGCATATATTTGGCATTTTTAAAAACCATTTCTGTGTTCAACACACCACACAAATCTAATTCAATTATTTTTATGTTACTTCTGTCAGAAAGATGATTGAGCATTATATTTATTCATCACAGAACAAGAGCATAAGAACTTAGATACATTATCAAACTATCCTGACTCGAAGTAATATGCATCATAGGTATCTGTGTATGAGCTCTCTTCCAATGGCAAACATAAAGTGAACTAGTTTAAAATAATCTTATTTTTTTGCAGACTGAGGTAAGCTGAATTATCTCACATTCAACGTAAACTAAAAAATATATATAGACATATACCACAGCTCACCTGATAGACTGGAAGATCACTGTAAGTCTGAAGTGCCGACATGTCCTAGAGAGGGTGGTAATGGCAGGTCCAGAACTCAGGGCTGTGGAGAGTCCCAACCTGAGGCTGTCTATCAGATCCCACTGATTTCTTGCAAATGATGTTGAGCACTCTCAGTTCCTTGAATACCATTCAAAAGGTACAGTACTTCCCTAAGGGCTCCAAAAATCTGAAAAACAAGACAAAGTTGGGCAGATATATTCAAGGAAGAAGACAAAATTAGTTGTCACATTATGTTTATTTAAATTACTTATGTAGATTCATGCAGCATCTCTGTGACACAGGTTAGTCTGGACAACAGAAAACTCTTGGAAAACACTACCTTCCAAATTCTGCAAGCTATGAGACACAGCAGCTACAAAAAACAACTTTATTTGCTACACAGTTCTGATGCATCCACGTGCCCTGCAAGAAACACAAGTAGAATGGAAGAATATGTGATCATCCACTTACAGTCTCTAATACATTCTGTGTGCACAAGAGCAAAAATGAGGAAAGGGAACAAACTAAAAACTGGTGTTTCTAATTTTGACTTTTTTTTAACTTTTTGAAAATTTTTGTAAACTTACTGTATGGAGCTTCAGTGATATTTTAGCTCAGATTTTTCATTTAACTTCTTACTTTTTGTAATGCTACAAATTTATGAAGTGCTGCCTTTGATACCTTTTCTATAGCTGCAATCATCTACTTGAGATGAAGGCTCATAGTCCATTGCACAGTAATAAGAGTATGCTTTTATCAATGTATTAAAAAAGGAGGTTTGTGGAAGTGAATTTTATGAACACCAACACTCTTTACACAGATAATTCAGCAGAATAATTATATTCATCCTGAGCAAATTACTTATGAGTGCTGGTATGGATGAGAACAGGAACTTGTAACAACAGGTTGGGTTGGATTTGCGTTTCATATCTTGGTAATATTAACATAATCAGGTCTACGAGAAACTAACTAAAATCAGTTTTTATTAAAATCAACGGATTGAGAAATAACTGGAAGACTTATGCTGAAGAGGGAGGTATTTTTTTAAACTCATTAGTTAGTCTCTTCAGCCAGCTGATGGAGAGAAGGTACATCCAGACAGTGTTTTAGAGTACCTGGCTTAGCTACTCTGAATTATTTTCTGTAAGCTAAGACTACTCCACTGAATGTATAGGTACCCTAGGTACTTGTAGTGGCAAAAGCTAGGTGTTTGAAGTTAGGTGATGAACATGCACAATATTTCCCCAAATGCCACAACAAAGTAACTTCACACAAAAGAAAAAAATTCTGATCAGTGGGGTGGGGGAATATGGACATTTTTGCATAGCTTCTAGCAAGTAGTTACTAAGCTGACAAAAAGCAATTTTTTTTATGTCTGACGATATTCTCCAAAAGAAGCAGATTTTCATGAAAGCATCAAAAAATAATTTCTAGGACCCTCAGGACAATTCCCCCTACCAAAAGCAAGTTCCTGTTACCAACTGCAGGAACCCTCAGTTTGCAAACTGTGTAAACCCTCCCATAAACTTGGAGATATTTTTCTATGATGGAAAGTACTAGGTAAGTATAAATGTCAGGCTTGCAAAAGAAACGGTTAAAGTAAGCCAAATGATCTGAAGTTAGATAAATATGAATTATGGATCAGTGAAACCCTAATTCATGTACACATTTGATGTAGTTTTGACAATGGTTAATTTTTTTTTCTGCTTGATTTCATGCATAAGAAAGGGCGCAGAAAGAACAGCTATTCAGTATTTCTTTTATCCTCTTTATGGAATATGTTGTTCCTTTACTCATTTGCTTAACTCTGTTCAAATCCTTAATTTTTCTTGCCAAAATTATGAATTTCGTGTTTGGCTTTCCATGATACTTGTGGCCATAGTATGTGAATACCTCATAAGTGTGACTAATTTTTATTATTATATTTCTGAGTCAAAATACACCATTCATAACTGTTACATAACCTGGGAAACCCAAGGCTTCATTTTTTCAATATGTAATCTTAAACAGCACTTTGCATAGTCAGGCACTAGTCCTGATGATGTCACTTGCAATTCTGATGAAGATCAGATCCCAGGAGTTTCTGAAAGACCTCAAGACAACAAGGAATACAGCATTAGCGGGCTTTTACTTTAAGCAATGTGCCCACCTGTTATGGGTTTGCATGGCAAGGTTTTGGCAGTGGGGGGGAGGGGGGTATTGGGGTGGCTTCTGTGAGAAGCTGCAAGAAGCTTCCCTCATGTCTGATAAATCCACTGCCAGCCGGCTCTAAGACGGACCCGCTGCTGGCCAAGGCCAAGGCAATCAGCAACAGTGGTAGCACTTCTGTGATAATATATTTAAGAAAGGAAAAAAAAAAAAAACCTCTGCGGTGAATTGGCAGTGAGGAGAGGGGAGTGAGACAATGTGAGAGAAACAACTCTGCAGACCCCAAGGTCAGTGAAGAAGGAGGGGGAGGAGGTGCTCAAGATGCCGGAGCAGAGACCCTTCCCTTGCAACTCATGATGAAGACCATGGTGAGGCAGGTTGTTCCCCTGCAGTCCATGGAGGTCCAGGGTGGAGCAGATCTCCACCTGCAGCCCCTGGATGGGACCCCATGCCAGAGCAGGTGGATGCCTTAAGGAGGCTGTGATCCCATGGGGAGCCTGCACTGGAGCAGGCACCTGCCAGGACCCGTGGACCTGTGGAGAGTGCAGGCCACGCTGGAGCAGGTTTGCTGGCAGGGCTTGTGACCCTGTGGGGGACCCACGCTGGAGCAGTCTGTTCCTGAAGGACCGCACCCTATGAGAAGGACCCAGTTCGTGAAGGGCTGCAGCCTGTGGGAAGGACTCACATTGGAGAAGATTGTGGAGAACTGTCTCCCATGAGAGGGACCTCACACTGGAGCAGAGGAAGAGTGTGAGGAGCCTTCCCCCTGAGGAGGAAGCAGTGGCAGAGACAACGTGTGATGAACTGACCACAACCCCCATTACCTGTCTCCCTGTGCTGCTGGGGGAGGGTGGGAAGGAGGTAGAGAACCGGGACTGAAGTTGAGCCCAGGAAGAAGGGAGGGGTGGGGGGAAGGTGTTTTATGATCTGGTTTTATTTCTCACTATCCCACTCTGATTTGATTGGTGATGAATTAAACACCCTTTTCTGCCCAAGTTCAGTCTGTTTTGTCCGTGATGGTAATTGGTGAGTGATCTCTCCTTGCCCTTGTCTCGACCCTCGAGCCTTTCATCATATTTCTGCTCCCCTGTCCAGCTGAGGAGGGGGAGTGACAGAGCAGTTTTGGTGGGCCCCTGGCATTTATCCAGGCTAAACCAAAACACCACCCTTACACAAAACTCTGCTGGTAGAGATGCTGAAGGAGAATATAATCCATCCCTCTGGTTTTACTCCACTGTTTGGTCAGAAAACTCCCTCCACTTTTCTTGTAATCCAAATCACCACACAGACCCCAGCACATGGGAATGTCAGCCAGTGGTTCTACGGATAAGAGCCTATTTGGGCACATAGCCCTTATACATTATGATAGCTGTCTATTTGTACATTAGGCAAGACAGTGGAGTTAAAAATATGGGCTCTGAGCAGACAAGTCTGAGATAGGATCATTCTGGTGTTGTTTGATTTGCTAATACAGACAGAGCTACTACTTGTTCTACATATTTCTCCTGACCCCTCCACCACACACCCCAAGCATTCATCCCTGGATCTGATGGAAAAAAGTTACTGGTCAGGATAGATTCATGGTCTGACAAAGGAAGGCAGTTTTTACACTCTCATGGATGAGAAACCAGCACCAGAGTGTACTGTGACACATACTTTGCAATAGATTTTCATAGACATTTGCTGATAAAAGAGGAACTTTTATTATTTTGTAAATGCCCAAAATCTTGTATTTTTCTGGACTGTTTGGCAATTTGGCCAAAATACTTCAATTGAACAGATACCCATCATAGAAAATTTAATTTTATTTGCCCACAGTTGCATTTATAGGAAATACTGGTGATCTTAATGGTAGATAGTCTTACCAGCCCTGCCTGTACATTTACAAAATAAATGAGATGAATGGAGGCATGACAGATTAAAGCTGTATGGCTTATTTTGGAGTTCTGTATTTTATATGCGAGAGCTGTGAATGAGTCATCCAAATAAGTCCAGATAAAGAACCTGTATAAAAATGATTTTATATTAACAAAATGAAACTATTTTCTAGACCCTTAAACATATTCTTAGGGTTATTTTTGGTTGACTATGTATTAAAAAGTCAGGTGTCTTGTTTCCATCAATCTAGCTAAGTAGACTACAAAGGAAGGGACAAAACCCCCCAAACTCTGAGTCTAAAATTATCCCTAAAATGGTCTAACATAGAACTTATGTTACTTCTCGAATTGTCAGCACTATACAATTTAAAAATATGCAGGTTTTTAGGGTCCAATCTTCTTGTGCTCAGTGCTAGGGGGAAGGCATTACGTATTATCAAGAGTGTCAAGCCCTTATCAGCGTTTAGAGGTGTATTCCTTGTTCATCAAAGACATACAGCATGAGAAACTTACCATGGCAACAGGGGATGCAAATATAGAAAAATACAGCTATAAGGCAAATGGAAAAAGACAATAACAACAGGCTTCTTCAGTGTAAATTTTGCATATGTATGTATGCTCACTACATGCACACACTCTGCTAGTGCTTCTCCAGTTGCCTAGTAAAGCCTAGCAAGCTTCAAGTGACGATAGTATATCTGCACTGTGGACGACAGAGTTCAGTTCTCAAAACAAATCACAGCTCTGAATACATCCTATGTTTCATTTCCTGATGTAATGTCTTACCGTCACCTGCTGCTTTGCTAATTGCACTTTATTACATCTCTTTGACCTGCTGAGTGACCTTAGCCAGATCATTCAGCTTCACTGTTTTCCTAATTCCCCATTACAAGGCAGAGATTAAAACACCTGCTTCCTTCAGTAAGCATTTTGAATTCTGTGCAGTTTTTTTTTTAAGTTCTGTAAGTGCTGTTCAAGCTTTACAAGAGCTATGCAGTATCCTTAGTCTTACAATAACATACAGCTGTCTTCCTTTCTTTTGAATGAGCACTAGATTCCCCAAAGCACGTATCCCACAGGCCTTCACAGTCTGTGTGCAGCCAGCTTTAGATCTGCAAACGAGTTCAGTAATACTATTACAGACTATGTAAAGAAAAGTATTGTGCCTCCTTCAGAAAGTTATTTGTTAGTTGTCACTCCATGAAAATGAAGAGGTGACTACCATAAATGGATGAACATGGTTACCAAGTTGAGCTTTGGGGTCAGTGACAGTCCCAAGCAAATACCTTCAACTAAGCATTTTTCTTGCACATGGGAAAAGTAGTTTTGATGATACAAAAAATAGAATCTTGACGTTGGTACTGTAACTGAAGTACTCTTCCTTGGTCAAGGTTATTTCACACTGCCTGCTAAGCAGGACATTGGCTGGAATGACACAATCCAGTCTGTACAAGACACTTCTTCTCTTTGAATTTAATTAAATTATAAAAATAACTGCAGATTAAATTCTGAATTTCACGTTCCCTTTTCATTCCTTCATGTCAGCAATGATTTTTAATGAACGAAACACAAATAAGTTTTGTGAGATTGAATTCTTCATCAAAAAGCTATTTTGCTTAACTGGAATCCAACATAATAAAGCATTCCTGTCAGTTGTTTGTATCTTTACATCATGGACATTAATAGAGATATTAAAAAGGTATATAGTGCTAAAAATACCATACAGAATAAGAAAAAGAACCCTATCAATTTTAAATACTCTGCTAATACTAAGCTGAAGTCCTATATTATAATCAGAGAATAGCAGCATTTCATTTGAATGAGTGTTCTCAATTATCTTTTCAGCTAAAGTAGGTATATGAACAATTATGTTCTTCTGGGAAGCAGAGATAAAAAAAAGAAAAAAAAAGAAAGCAAGAAGCTGCAAGGGCAAGATCTTCCCACTGAATTCTGCCAGTGGTTTTATAGGATTGTTAAAAAGTTCAAGAAGAAATATAATGATATTGGTGGAGCAATGAATATGGAGTCATAAGTCAATATAGTAAATCATGATACAAAATATCCACACATTTTGTTCTGTTTACTGTGCAGAAGTAAAGGAAAAAAAAAACCCCACCCAGAATGCTAAGAAGTCATAAATGAGCAGCTCAGCAGTTTGCATCTCTGACTTGTTAGTGGTAACATAGTGTGAAGGTCCTGTAATGCAAGGGCATGTAACAAAGGTATTAACTGTTTTCCTGTGAGTAAGCCATCCATCACCAGGCAATGCATCTAGCATGGCAAGAACAGTGCCAGATATGCTATAAGCAGGTACTCTCACACTTTATAATAACACCGCATAATAAGAAACTATACCTCAATTAAATCAATAGGGTACAGCAGCAACACAAAGAAACAAGAAACATTGATTTCAGAATTAATTCTACTCTTATCAGGGCACTCAAGCGCTTCCATGATGCAGCTTGTACACCCAAATGCTGCTAAAAGATATCAGAAAGTTCTGCTCATTCACAGCATCTTGAAAAATTCTTTGGGCATACAAAGGATTTACAAAATCAACTACACTGTCTTTTCTTTCATTTTTTTTTCCTTTTAATATGTGAATGATGACCTATACCATTACAGTGTGGGCGTGATCTTCCTCCAGCAAACCTTCCTTCTGATTTACAGATTTGAAATATGAAAGCCTGAAATTGCTTTCTCAATAAATCTTGCTATTCTCTGGTAAGGAATCCAAGATTTCAAAGTTCATTCAATTACTTTAGGAAAGGAGGCATTTATGTTTTTTAATAAGTACTAAACACAGACCTTTATTAGGATTTATGTAAGAAAAACAAACGTTTAAAACACTGACATATTTTTAGTAGAAGTTTAGAAATCTGCATTTTTTATGCTTAAGTTGACAGAGATTGCTTCTGTTTGAAAATGAAAACTTTGTTCCAGATATGCATGATAAAGAGATGTATTTCAACAATTTAAAAATGTTCTGCTGAGTTGTAATCTAAATTACTTAGTCCACCAGAGATCGTGAAAGGACAGAAAATCTTTCCTGTACTCATACTTGGAGCCACAGTTCATCTTCAGATTCCACTGTTTCAGAAAATAAATACTACATGGAGCATGTCTTCACTAAAAGATATCAGCATATTAATGATCAAAGCTCGTAATTTCTCTAATAACTACGTAGATCAGCAAATCTTTCAGTGGGAATAATTTTTCTTAATGTCTCCAAATGAATGTTAGCATCTAACCTGCAGGACCAGAAACAGAACCGATTGAACAAGAAAGAACAGCTTAATGATTTCAAAGGTTTCAGTCAGGTCCCAATGAGCAATAATAATAACTAGAAAAATGTAATTAGCTAACAATGGAGTGGAAGATGGTGATCATTTTTGAAGCCATAATGAGTCTGAGAAAGTTACCTGTGTGCCTTTTCTGTCTCCATAGACCAATATAGTAAAATGGATAACGTGATGCTTTTTTTGATAACTCTTGGGTTCTAATAACTGATGGAGGTCACAGAATGCATCTAAGTTTTTAATGGAAGGCAAAAAACTTCAGAAGACATTAAAATTATTTTTCTGTTTAGCTTTTAAATATTTTTTCAGCTTTCCCTGTGATTTTACTTATTATTGAGGGTTTTCTTTTTGTACTTTGGTTAATCTGTTGACAACAGAGAACTTGAAATGACCTGAAATAGTAACATATATGATCTTCATTCTTTTGACACATCTTTAATTACAGCCAGCCTTTTCAATTTTTGAAATCTAACATTACTGCTTTTCGTTTGTAAAAACTTTGTAGCCTCTTAGTAAAATTAATTTTTTTTTGATTCCTACCTAGATAAAATGCATCTATGAATGAACTCTGCCCTCCTGAACTCTAAAATCACATATGTTATTATACAGAATCTTATACAGAATCACAGAATCATGGAATAGTTTGGGTTGGAAGGGACCTTTGGGTTTGTTATATAGGATGTGTTTATAACCTATTCTGTGATTCTTACTGAATACTTTTCCTAAACTACTTAATCTTCTCACAATCTTGAGCCATTTACTGAAGTTCTATAGCATTATAAAATAATTCAGGTAATAATCATGGAAAAAAATACTATTTTCTTTAATATAATTGCTAGAAAAATGTTGGTAAACAGATTCTGTAGGGAGATTATAATTTTGTTTAGATTTGCTATTTGTTTCACGATATTATAGGAAAATAACTCTGTCAAAATATGTAGCAGCTTAGGAAATTCAGGCAGAGTTTCCTAGTTATCTTTTCATTTTAGACAGTACTTAACCATAAAAGAAAAGAAATGTACCAGCAAACTTTAGAGTATGAGATATCTCAGGTTGCATGGAGAACAATGACATCCAGTGATGCCCCTATTTAATCTTCACACAATCTTGACTTGCTTCTGCAAGTAATACAACGCAATATGGAAAACTTTCTAGGCTTTCCCTTCGTTAATGGATCTTATTCTTCTTTCAGATGTTAACAAAGACTTTTTCTGTCTGATGTTTATCTTATTCTATGACTCTCCTTTGCCACCGCTTATAATTTTGTCACTGCATTATCTGACTCTTGCGAAACTTTGGACTTCTTAGAAAGACAGTACACAAGACAGCATTCTTACAGATAAACATGAAGGAAATACATCACTAATGTAGACCAAATTTATTTGAACACAATACATTTCTTACTTGTTCTTGATTTTAACCTCTAGATAATAATCCTGGACGATATTTCATGAAGACTACCATAAATCCATATTATTATGATAAAATGTTAAGCCTTTTAAACGATGCTCTCATATATGTCCATTATCCTGATTCTAATGATAACTTTGCTGCTTTACTAAATTCCAGCTGCTCAGCTCAGTACCTCAGTCCTGGCTGCAGTCTGGCAGCTCCCTAACTACAGGGACTCTTCCAGTCTGCCGTGCTTAGTGACCAGGTCTTCACATCCATTCCTTCAGAGCTACCACAGACACAGTGGTCTGTTCTATGTGCACTCACTCACTTTCACGAACATCAGTGTTACTCAATTTGGAAGTCAGCACATGTTCAGATATAATAGAGTAATTATTGGTGGGCTAGAGACTGAATGGGGCATGTGCAGTGAGGGAGATCTCCTAGCTGTATGGGTATAGCTCCGTTATTCTGAATGGAGGTTGGAGAGTTCATTGAGCTAGAAAACCCTTCGTCAATATCCTTTGAGGTAAGGTCGGGTATACCATACTTCCTGAGGTTCTTAATTTATTCATATAAAGGTTTAAGATCTTGTTTAAACAGTGTAAGATAAGCTGTACAGGAAAGAAATTGTTAGAAATTGTTCATTTTCTAATAAAGGTTGCAACTCTGGGGATATCTAATTTTTTCAGTTAGAATTGCTCTTGAATACATGCAACAAGTCTGCTAGACACAACAGCCCAGTAGTGCAACTTCTCCTCATCTCTTACTTTTCCAGGAGATTGCCCGTGGTGGTGCAGCTCTGTGGGTTCTGCTCTAGCAGGTGACAATGCTCTCAGCCCCTTGGCTCCTTCTTCCTGCTCTGTTTCTAGCTGGACTGGAAAATTGCTCCCTTCTCTCAGACTAAACTCCCAGCAAGTGAAGCTGTGCCAGTACGACGTACGAAATGACAGATCTATCCCTGTGCCATCCACTCCACCATCTGATCACCATTTCAACAACGTGGACAGGCAAGTGTTGCACAACCCACCTCCAGAGGCCATCAGTTTCAAAACTGGCTCATTGACTCTATTTGTGACAACTACTTAGAATGTGCATTATTTGCATTTATAATGCAGTAGCCGACCTATTTAGGGTAATAAGGCTTTTCACCCAGGACCGCACATATTATCTACTATCCCATGAAAGCAGAGACTTTTTCAGAAGTAGGCAGCTCCATTTTAAAAATAAAACAATGAAAAGATTATTTAGCTTGATGCTGCAGAGGTACTGTCCAGGACAGGTACAATAAAGAATCTTTTAGCGCAATTCTGTAAAATAATTTATTTTGCTGTTTTAAATACCCAAAATTATAATGCACTACTTTATTTTAAAAAAATCACAACTGTTCTGTAGATGAGGTCAACCTGGACAAAAAAAATCTTAGAAAATTTTTAACAGAAATTTTGCTTTTTCAACTCTGGTTCTCTTTTCCACTGTTTTTTACTCATTGTTTTCATATTTTGTACTAGTTTTAATTCCTTCCAAACAAAACTTCTTGATATGTGAACTCACTCAAAGAAAATGTTTGGTTCAGGACTAGTGTCTTGGAATTATCTGTAGCACAAGTCAAGTTCTGTGTTTTCTGATACATGACACATCTAAGTTTTCAGGACCTCAGAATTATGGCTGACCTGACTGGTGGATGTGCGGAATACATCACAGCTTTTCACGGAAGACCTAAAGATTAATGTTATTTGGAATAACCAGACTCTCTTGTTACTCTTTCACAAATTAAGAAAGTGGCTTTTTTTATTAAGATATAGCTGATTAACTACAAGACTTCTTCAGAAACCGATGTGAAATATACTTTGCAGTTAGCACAGAACAGCACATGCAGTCATGGGTAATTTTTCGTACTAATTCCCTGAAAATCAATAGAACAAATTTTTGCATAAACAGTTGCTTGCACTGACTTATTAATGTACTTTTTCTAAGTAATTATTGTATAAGAATATTTCACAATGCATCATTTTACTGACATATTCTGCATTTTTTTAAATCTACACAAATAATGGCTGTAAAGTGGAATTTGAGACAATAATATTAAAGGACATTGCTCTGCTATAAAGTTGTATTTACTGGAGTCCATCCTCAAGGAGTTCACACTAGCTACCCTCACGTAAAAATCTGATGCACAAGTGAGAAATTAATTTTATGTACTTTGCCTTGCATCTCACTCACATCAGGTATGACCTGTTCACCGTTTCGTGTAATTAATAATTTCAGTAAGGCATAAGAGCGTTTTCTGAAATACTTCTGTAGTAAAATCTATAACATACATTAATCTATAAGCACAGTTCTACCAGTATGAAACTATTTGTAGCAGTGGAGCGTGTTTTTCTTGTCTGTATAGATATAACATGTACTGACTGAAGCACATTTGTATAACTATATGCAAGGTGGGTAGATGGAAGCTTTTTACTATAGTGGTACACTCACACTGATGTGACTCTAATATGCAGACAAATCTTAATGCTGTGCTATATCACTTTGGCCTGTAGAGTGTTTGTAGCACATAAATCAAACCAATTTATAAAGGTCTTGAGGCAACCCTTTATATCTTGTTATACAACACAACTTGTGGTTTGTAACAGTTGAATACACTGGAAAACACAAAAGCAGCTAGACCACAATCATGGGAAAAGATGCCAGAGTAATAAATGTGTCTGGGATTGTGTTTCTGGAGCACAACATCACCAGTTTTGTTTATTGACTCTTACCTAGTTTAACAATCACGAGAGAGGAAGAGAATTTCTACATCTCGTATTGTGATTAGATTGACACTCCTGAGTGGACAAAGTCATATATGAGCTGATTTTTTTTTTTTTTTTCTGTTTCCAGCAATGACATTGGTCTTCAATCAAAAATCTCCTGTATAATCTGAAGTCTGTATAAGAAAGTTGTCCAAGATACACCTTTATGTTTAAGTGTATTTAACAGAGAAATATAGAAAATTATGCCTTGATCCATGCCATCGCATGGTAATACCATTAATATCTTTGCTTTTCTAAAGCATAAAAAAGAAAAGCCTATCAAGAATAAGAATGAAAAACAAACTTCCTGTCTCTTCATAGACACTTCTGTCATAGGAAGAAACGACAAATACTTTGAGAAGCAAAGGTAAGCCAGTATTGTATGTTTCTATGTCATGTGACAAGTTTGTTTCCAAAATGTAGGCATACTTTTAATAAACACCAGGTCTTGTTTTTTGCAGGAGCAGTTATAAAACATACTGTCTTAATATTTACCACTAAAAGATGACAAGACTTCTTTCACTTAAATTAAGGGTATCATGCCACATAAAAGCAAATGCTTTGATTGCCATTATACCATAATCACTACGCTGCTATGCAGGGAAACATTCCTGGAAAGAATTATCTGTTTTGAAACTCTAGCTGAATATGTTTCTGTATGTTAGTAAAAACAAATAAAATAGGACACAGATAAAATAGGAAACAGGAAAAAACCCTGAGAGGCAGCAGAGCTTACCTGACCACTTCTCAGCAGATCTGCTGCTTAGCTGTCCAGTGCCTGTGAGTCCCTGAAATAGTGAGACAGAATAAACTCAATGTAACTATCACGTAGCCTACTAAATTCGCTTTTAACACTTCAAGCAACAAAACATACGCTTCATAAACTATTCAAAAAAGAGCTAGCATGCAACTCCAGCTGCAAGAGATTTTGTTCACAAACTGAACAGCAATAGGCCTGTACTTTATTCGCATCAAAAAAGTAAACCAATCACGTTGACAAAAAGCCACTGTAAACAAAAAGACCGTATATAAAGGATTAATAGTTTTGGCATCCCTACTATCAAGTCTTCTGTTCTTTTTGTTTTTCATCAAAATTTAGGTTATATATTTGTTGTTAGCAAGAGTTGCATTACTATTATTGTTAATTTTAGTTCTGTTTATTACCTTGAGGGTTATATATTGTAGAATAATTTTGTTGTCACTAGTTAATGTTAATTAGTTGTTTTAATAGCCTATATACCTATTTGTTATCTTTTGGTAGGTTTACTTTTTTAACTATCAGTAACTTAATAACTGAGAATATTTAACATTACTGTTGCATACTCAAAATTACAGAGTTACTATTAGTGTTACCTGTTTAACGTTTAGTCATCCTTTGAGTCCTGCGACATATTTCCTTAACAATCATCAGCCATCAAGTCTGATAGTCTCAAAAGAAATATCAGCCCTCTAAACTGCCTTCAAGGGCGGTGATATTTAGCACTGAAAATTACAAATAAAGTTTTTGAAGTTGAGTACCAGCAACTGGGCAGTGACACTGATGATTTATTTATCAAGACAAATTGTTATACACTACGAAAAATGCAGTCAACGCACTCTTCTGAGTGAAAACAAATAGGTGAATCTATGCAATGCTTACATGTTGAATGGGATATTTAATGTGCGGGGAAACTCAAAGGTTGAAGAACTAGCATTTAGACAGTCTAACAGTGGTAAGTGGTAATCTTACCTCTTTAAACTCCATTACATTCTCACGAGAGACATGCTAATACAAACAAGTCAATCAGAGTTTGTGTTTAGCAAGATCAAGCTTAGAGGATAGTTTAAAATCCATTTATTGTTCTAAAGCATATTTTTCCATTAACATGTTATACATTAGTGGATACTAACCATGATTCATGTAACAGTTTAGATTGTTAACTTTTAAATTATTTAACAACCAGAAGTTATTAATACAACTTTTAAAGTCTTACACAAAAAATCTTAAAACAGGCTTGGGTTCATTTTTGTAATTTTTATATAAAAAACATTTTAGGCATCTCTTGAAAAAGAAATAAAGCAGGCATTTAAAGCTAGAAAACAAGTAATTCCAAATTTAGTTTGTTACAAAAGGTTTCAGCTTTATTGACAAATTATGGCAAACATATTTGACAAAATTATGGTTTCCTATTTAGAGAAGCTTACACATGGAACTTTATGTGATTTTTTTTAACAAATACAGGTTAAAACACTGAACAAATTCAGTTAGCTACATACATACAGTAGCTGCTTGTTTTCAACCCCATTAAAACAGCATTTAAAATTAAATTTACAAACTTAATATTGAACATCTTAATCTAAACTAACATATATTAAAAAAGACAGGTTAAAACATCTTATCTACAGCTTGATTATTGTCTGGTTCAAAAAAAAAAAAAAGGAAAAAAAGCGCCTCAGTTTACAGTCTTTCAGCAACCCTAAACAAAAACTCAGCCTTAGCTAGTATGTAGAGAGACTCAAGATCTGTAACAGTGTCATGCTTTTTAAGTTACACACAGCAATGAATACAACCAACAGAACATCACCTTTGAATGGTTTATAGACAATGCTTGCCAAAAGTGTTTTGTCTCTGTTTTTTTAAGTCCGTGTTATAAAATACTACTAATGCCAATGATGTCACTTGAATGTTATAGGAAATACAATTAGTACATAGGATAATAATGAGCAGTAATCCCTAGGATAGAAAAGAAATGGACTATTACTTGTCTTGTTGCTGTTTATGTGGAGACCACAGGCTATTAACTGTCTTTGAGATGAGGTCACAGATGAGGAGGACCTTCAATATCTACCATAGGGGTGTTCCCTGTAACCCCCTCTGGCTGACCTTGGAGGTGGTGCCTTTAGGCTGGAACGGGTTGTGGCCCATTCTTCTTGTGCTAAAAAACAGAAGAGAAAAACATGTTTTGTAAATATCTAAACTTGAAAGTACAAAGTGATACCACTGCTAATGGCTGTCAAAATTCTCGAGGGTCTTGGCTGAAAGCTTTAGAAAAATAAAATGAGCATGGTGTTATGATCCATTTCCTTAGACTCTCACAAAAACTTATGGAAAACTAACCTTCTACTTCTCTACACAGACAACCTGTCTATCTCAGGATGAAAAAAACCTTACTCTTTCATGAAAAAAAATAGTATCTACTGTGGTGGCAGTACAGCTAGCTCTGGAAAAATGACTGCACCAGCCTGCCGATGTTTTGAGCATCTAGTATTTAAGTTAAAGCACCAATGTGAACAACATTTAATGCAGTTGGTATGTTAATAAGACGAGGAGTTGAATCATGAAGAGATAATAGAAATACATTTGATTTTTTACTTCCATTCGAGAACAAAAGAAAGAAAATAATGGAAGAAAAATAATGTGTATAAATTAAGCTACTACATTAGGCAGAAGAGATTTGCCAAATAGTTTCTACTTTGCATTATCTCTAGAACATTTTTTCAAATTTGTGTGAATGAAATATGCACAGGAAGAAGAACTTAAAAACTGCAAGGCTAGATTAGTTTTTACAAGACTTCTACAAATCATCCCTCGCCCCGGCCCCAGACAAGGTATTTCTGGAAGTTCAGCCTTCCAAAGGAGCAAACAGGGAGCTACCTACAGTTGTGGTCCAGTGGTTGAACCCCAAACCTGAACTCTCTCCTAAATCAGCAAGCGGATCATCAAATGATTTCTGGTTTTGTCTTTCACTGACTTCAACTGATCATATACACAGTGATTAAAATGGAAATGCAGAAATCACAGTATATCATCTATCATATATCACACCATAGTGCAACATTACCTCTGTTACAATAGTCATCGAATACATCTGACAAACACAGGTTCAAGAGGAAGTATGAAGATCTCTACGTATAGCCCCCAAGTTACATGATAGTCTGTCTGTGTCTTTGCAATGAAATATAGAAGCTATTCAGAAATCAGTGTGGCAAGTGTTAGTTATTTTCCATATTGTTTTATTTTATTCACAATCAGCATGTTTGTACTACAGGTATGCGTAGAATATTAACGTTTGTAAAATATGAACGTTAAGGGTCAAGCTTTCTGATGCTAGGGGAAAAAAGAACACTTTTTAAGTTGTACAAAAAACATATTGAAAAGAGAGGAGTTTAAAAGATTGGAAGGTGACTTGAAGTCAATGCGAAAGGAAAAGGAGGATTCCTATTCATGATGAAACAGTATACCTGTTGTTGCTATCAAAACAAAACTAATTGATTGGTATATTAAAATAGATCCTTCTTCCTAAGTCTAAAGCAGAGCTACTTTATTTCATCTATAAATAGGTAACACAGTAATAAGCTGAAACTGTTCTTGTCCCATAAATTTAAAAATCCAGTTGTATCTGTTTTTTATGCCTTGATTCACACAAAATTTTTTAAATGCCTGTCGAAGAAATTAACATTTCAGAATATATTTTCTTTGTTCAGGTCTTGTTTTACACTTTTGCCACCCCACTCAGCCACCAAGTATTGAAATGAGTACTCCTGACTCAGCATGGTCAATAAAATTCATGTATATGGAACAGAAATGTGAAATTTGCTGAACTCCCAGGTATAAGGGGATAATGTCTGAGCCAATGTGGGACATACTAGCTATGGTGAGCAGGGGTAAAGATATTCGTTGCTCGTAGCCAAGAAGATCATATTTTTAC
Organism: Opisthocomus hoazin; assembly: GCF_030867145.1. Taxonomy (NCBI): domain Eukaryota; kingdom Metazoa; phylum Chordata; class Aves; order Opisthocomiformes; family Opisthocomidae; genus Opisthocomus; species Opisthocomus hoazin. The sequence goes on along the minus strand of NC_134415.1, from coordinate 102,738,296 downwards.
TATGTTTTTCATGTTACATGCAGCTTTCTCATGTATTTTAATAAACCAAGCAGAGACATTCTTGAGTTCAGTCTGATTCCTGATGTACCTCTAGAGTGAATCCAACCTCAGTCAATTTTTCTTTTTTTCTTGTATTCCATTGCCACTACTGGAAGAACAGAGTGAGCTTTCAAGTGTCATGTCACTGATACAAAGCAGTGATGGATTCCTAACTTTTAAAAGGTAGTGTGTCGCAATTCACTCAAAGCATTGAAGAATTATGTTCAATTTTTAAACAGAACTACCTAAACAAGTGACCACAGCTTTCTATGCAAAATAAAATACACAGGCTAGTACAGGAAAGTATTAAAAATCAAAATTGTATTATTCATACATTTCAGTGAAGGCTAAGTACATTGCCTCAAAATTAGTCAGCTACTTGATTAATGAAGGATGGCCTTAAATATAAAAAGGAACTGAATAAAATCTTCATCTCCATTAAGGTATGTCAAAGATTTTCTTTTATTAAAGCAAGATTCTAGAGTGATAGCAACATTTTCCTCTCAAGCAAAGATTTCGTAAATATACCTTCTAGAGAAGAACAAGAGTTCAGCAGAAGGTCCATGTTTTGATTGCTTTGGGTTCAGTTGCTATAGATAACTTACTAAAGTTCAGTCTTCACTAGTTTCTTCTTAAATAGTTTATTCATACCATTCGGTTACGATGAGCTTAAAATAACAACACTCCCCAGTGAAGCTAACACATACAGAGGCCTTTGTTTCTCTTCTGCATCTTGATTAATGTGTTAATTGCTAATAATATAAAATTCCAAATACATGCCAGTGATATTGTTGCACAGTACAAGCACAGAAAAATTTGTTTGGATTTTTCTTTTTATATGCATATATTAGAGTCCAAGTTCCAAACGAATTTTTGAGCAATATGGTGACATCTTAGCTACATGTATGAAATGATATGCTGATGTTACATTTTCATTTTACTATTTCCAAAACCTTTACATGACAATACACTTTACTGTCAGTCATACCACACTTTTAGCCCTAATACAGGAAGTATGTAATTAAGTAAGTTCAAAACCCCATCCTATTAGCAGAAATTTTGAGAAACTGAAATCTTACCCAACATAGATAGGACTACATACTGTCCACCCACATATGAAATTGAAGTCACAATTTCTTTCTCTGGGAGGTCAGAAAGTCCTCCCAGGTAAAGGAGAATGAGGTCTCCTGGCCATGGGAGGGAAATTGAACTCTCTCTATATGTTGCATGGGTGGAAAAGTACAAAGACACTGATGTTTAGCTTAGAGAAGGTCCTCCAGAATAGTTGGGGAGCTTCATAGTTGAAGCTACACCATGAACAGAAGCGTGGCAACATTTTGTGTGCCCTCCATTTCAGAGCAAAGCAAAATGGGTTAGTTCAAATCTACACGGAAGGTAAATTCATGTTTCACCCTGCACTGAAACTAAGAGGGCACTCACATCTTTGGTTAAAGTTAAAAGGTGGATTCATAAAACACCTTTTCAGTTGAGACATGGTCAGTGACTGCATTAGTGAAAATAGTCTTGCGTTTTTAAATGCAAAGTAAACCACATTGACTAGAAATGGTTCTCAGGGTCAGACACCATGTTTTAGTTGAGAAGCAGTAACCAAAACCTGAGAGCTTATGGAACAATATAAACTCCAGCAAACGCTTTACTCTGGCAGTCACCAAGGGACACTGGTGACTGGAGATATTGCCAGTGATGGAGCATCAATTTTTTTCCCCCAAATTATCACAGGACAGAGCATGATTTATACTATGCAAGGATTGTTTGGTGTCAGATTATTTATTAAAGTGTATTTATTTATTCACTTCATTAAAGTGAATTTTGAGTGTGAAGGGTCAGTCGGGTCACAAGATCATAGACCAGATCCAGACCCACAGCCCAACCAGCAGTGTAGGCACAGACAGTATTATCGCATGTTGGCATCATGTTGAATTGTGAACGGGCCCAAATGCAGGTTGGAGAGGATGCTTATTTCCTTCCTCTTATCTTCTGATGACTTTCATCTTCTCCTCTGGGTACAGGTATTACTGGCCCACTAACTTCCTCACCTCAGATACTCCTTCAACAAAATCAACTGTATTTCCCAAGACCAAGGTGTGAATTTGCCCCTCCAATAACATCAGAGCTGTCAAAGAGTGTTTAAAATTTTGTGATGCAGATTGCTTTCCAGTTTTGGTTTAAGATAGTCAACCATTAGTAATGTACTGGTTATTCTTCTAGTGTCAATAAAGTATTCTATATCTACTGACCTCATTGTCCAAACTTTATTTTAAAAAGGAATAAAAACATTGTTGATGTGAAAGAATTATTCCTTCTGGTCATTCATCTTTAAAGTTCAAAAGTTGTCGCTGCCCATTTAAAATTTTTTTTTATAACATTTAAAGACTTTTAAGACTTTAAAAATTCTCTCTGAATAAATGAAATTCATCATAGGTGCACTTTCATTTAGCAGGAAAAAAACATAATAGCACCCTTAGAAAATCAGAATACCTGTAGTTTTTTTACCTAATTAGAGTATCTAATGTTGCTACAGATCTACAGCCGCAAAAAAATGACCCGTATTCTGCTATAGACTCCAGCAGTGAGCAGAGGTAACAGAAAAAAAGTTTGACTGAACCGAAGCATTTCAGTTAATGAGCCTGTTGATTTTTAATGGGCATGATTTTACTGCTGGTATCTTGGTTTTTGCTAATCACTGCTGACTTTTGTGGCCAGTAAGAGAATAATTAGCTGACTCTAGACTAAAATACTGAACAGTTAAAACAGGTCTTAAAGATTGCTTTTGTAAAAAGATAATGCTCTATGAAAACAGAAAAATGAAAATGTAAAACATAAAAAGACTGTTAAAATTCTGAAAGCTATTTCTTCTCTGTAAAATATCTTCTCTGCAACTACATTATGTTGTTGTCTTGGGGTATGAGAGGAAAGCTTGGGGAGGGGGAATACCAGCTGCAGAGCTAAACTGAGGCTCAGGCTAGCTAGGAGTAGCTACTACTACTCCTAGTATTAGGAGTAGACACTTCTGCAGAAGATTTGGTAGCAGCTGATCTTGCAATGGAACAAGAAACATTCCTGTTGTGATTTTTTTGTGCACTCCATTTATTCTCTTTTTCTTTGAGCTGCTCAGGATGTTCTCTTGTTGAATATGAGGGCTTTTATGGCCACACGAAACCAAAGTTTACTGTGGAAAGCTATTGCCTAGAGGGCTGAAGAAGTGGCAGCCAATATGATATAGTCCTAAATCCTCAGGTCTCTCCTTCCTACAAGGAATCAGTTTCCATATAGTGAATTTAAAAATCCTGCCTCTGCAGTATGTTTCATTACACCCTTTAAAAATGGCATTTTGTAAATGTGCTGCAGCTTCAATTACCCTTTGCTGAAGTGTCACTGCATTTGCAGAGCGGCCTTGGGAAGAAGTCAGATTTATATAAAAAAGGAGAAGCTTTATTTATATAAATGAAAACAACAAAAGTAGTAAAAATACTCAATAAATGTACAACACAAAGACAAACCAATTTCTTGTTCCCTTCGAGTCCCCTCCCCCACCTCTGGACTGAAACACCTTCATATAAAGGTGAAAAGTGCAGTCTTTCTGGAAGTGCTCATACAGTAAAAAATGACTTTGTATTACCCATTGGAAGAAACTGTTTTTCCTTGACTAACAATGTTCTTAAAGTAAATTGCTGCTGCGGCTGTAGCAGCTTCTGATACAAAACAAGAACAGAAACGTAATTTGTGGTAGAAGTCTCTTAGCTCTTTTTTCCAGTAACACGGTGGACCTGTTTGCTTGATTTCAAACATTAACAAGAATGGGTGATGGTCACAAATTATTTATATCTATTTGGTAATACCATCATCAAAATATGAGAGGACAGTTGACAGTTAACAGCTCTTGCTGATATTGTGTAATAGACCCTACTGCATTAACAGGTGAATCTGTAGCCAAAACATGGAGGAAAGTTTTGGGATTACGGCCTTCAATTGGGAAAACATTGGCCTCTACTGCGGTAAAGGTAAATCCTTTACTGCCTCTACAGCAGTAAAGGATTGTATATTTGTTGTGGAGAAAGCAAAATGATATGGAGCAACACTATAAAGAGTCTCTGAACCACACGATGCCAATAAATTACAAGATGCAACCACACAAAAAAAGAAATCGGATTATTAGTGGTTTTTCCTACAGGGATTTTTAATGAAGAACAATATATTTGAATGCTGGTAATTAAAGGTTCCTCAATGTGCAAAGTTGCTCTTTCATATCTCAGTTCCAGTACTCCAAGGTAACTTTTTCTTTCAGCCCCAAGGTGGGGTTTCTGAGAATGGAAAGTTCTATCTTCAGGAATAGTCTCAAAGGATTGAAGCCATACAGACTACCTCAGTAGTCACACAGAGGTTTGGGTAGCTCATTGGGTAGCAGAAGGGTCAAAGATCTTTCAGCCTTTTTGATTCCCAAGCTAAATTTCATTGTGTTTCAGAACATATGAGAACAGTGGAGTCTGGTCTTTCTATGAGAGACTGCCAAAATGGAAAGGAAAGAGAACCTGGGCATATTTTATCTTAGTAAAGTGACAGGTTAATGAAGTGGAAACTGGGAGGCAATTCAGGTGAAGAGCAGGTAAGAGGTGTAGCCTTGGAAAGAGAAAGGTAATTGGGAGAACTGCTAGTGAGTCTGTGAATCAGTGTGCCCAAGAACTCAAGGGATGTGCAGGGCGGTCATTGTGTTTTAACGCCGATTCCTTTTCCTCCTTCTAACTCCTGCGCAAGGAAACCCCATGGAGTCCAACCTCCCCACTCCCTCACTGATGTTCAGCCTGCCGTCCAGTCTTTCTGCTCCAGCAGGCTCCTCTCACCCTCTGTCCACTTCTGACTGTCCCCAGTGCTATCATGTGTCAAAGAGTGTGATTGAAAAGAAAGCCACACAGGCAGCTTAATAACTGAAGGCTGAAGGTCCATTTTTTCCAGGAATTTGGTATTCTTGCCCCATGTTGCCATTCTTAGCTAAGACAAAATACTGTATTTTTTGCTTTCAGAAACTAAAAGTATAAGCTATGGCAGCATGATGGAAACGTAAGAGTTTATAGCTGAGGAATCTGAGTGTGTTTGGGCATGAGGATTGCTTTGGGTGTGGTAACAAGTGTCTTAGCAAATTTTTTGGTGGCCACTTTGATAAGAACTGTGAAGCCAAGGGCACAACCCTTTTGACAACACTAGATACTTTTTTTTATTTGCTGTATGCTCCCTGTGAATCGACATTTGAAACCCACCTTCAGGATACATAAATTAATTGTTATTATCGAAGGCAATCAGCACCCTTGGTTTATGATTCATCAAAATTACATGTTAGTATTTTTGCCCTGATTTTTATAATTCATATTGACTCTTAGTTGCTCTGTTCATTGAGTTATACAAATGCTTCCAGTATCTATTACAGACATTACTGATCTATTAGCTGAGACTGTCTTTAAAGATTATTGTTTGATCAATGGCTAGTAGACTCAGCAGTTCTGATATACTGTTTGAATATAGAATATAAGTCAGATTTTTTTCTTACTGGAGTTGCAGAATGAAAAAAAGGTCATAGTATTTTTAACCCATGAAAATCCTTTGACTGTGGGTCACTAAATAGTGTCATTTATAACAGAGAGAGATACTGCTTCTCTCTTACTATTTTACCTACGCAGTATTGAAAGCACAGAAAAATTCATAGTGGTCCATCTACCCCAAAATTCTACCCCGAGCAGTTGCTATCAGCACATGCTTAAATGTCTTCTAGTACAAGATTCAAGAAAAGCATGTATTCAGAGCACTTGTTTTCCTACTCTTTAGTCAGCATTCTGTAACCATGTAATGGAATTTTCTAGCACTGAATAAAACTCTCACAAATGTAGAGGCCAACAATTCAAGTAATTAAAAGGCAGACCATATTAACAGATGTTTTAAAATTAAAAAATACATACTAACAGCATGTGATTTGCATATGAATATGTTATTTCCTAATAATTTTTACATTTATATTCATTGCTTAGTCCCTATATTAAAAAAGACCTGATCACTTCTTCTTTCTGGTAACTTATTTAACATCTGAATACTGCCCACAATTTCTGGGCACAGTTTTATTCATCTCTGGTCAATTATTTTGGGACAGGTGGCTGAAAGAGCTGGAAAAAACTATTCTGTTTAGATAGTTAAGATGTGCATAACAGCAATTAAGATAATGGTTTAATTTGATTTGCCATTTAGCTTTCAGTGCTACTAGAAACATAGAAGCTGCTTTTAATTCAGAATAAAATAATTTTCTTTCCTTTGAGGAGAAAAATCTCTAGCTTCTTTACAAGGTCATTATACTGCATACATTTGGAAAGAGCACACTGCACTAGAGATGGAACGTAAGTGGAATTCAGGAATTGTGATTACTAGCTCTACTCCTTGTTTGCTCAGTGACCTTGGATAATTGTTCAATATTTTGTGGTATGGCTTCCTCACTGGTAGAATGAGACAGGAATACCCACCTCCCTGGGGTGTTCTGAGATGTAATTAATTGCCTGGGCAGTAAGAGAAAAGTGTTATAGACGTGCTCAGCAGAAGACCCAATAGAAACCAGACATTTAACTCTAAAATGAGAACACTGAAAATTAGAATGATTTTCTTCGGATAATTCAATTTGTGCTGTCTTTCTAGTAAGCCTACAAACTTCTCCCTCCATGAAAATATGGGTGGTGGCAAAGTACTAAGCAATGGTTGGAAATTTTACCCTACACAAGCTCATGACTAAGGTCAACTAACATTGACAAAGTCAGGATTTCACCCCATAAATCCACACAGAAAAGACAGCTGCACTTCTCTTGTGTCATAACTGGACAAGCATATATTATTTGAGACAAAAAATCAAGAGCAAGGTTTGTCTTTTTTTTTTTTTCAAGGAGAACATCCACTTATTTTTTCACTCTTCTGCTCTTTTTGCTTATCTGCAAAGCCTGCAACATACACAGGATTTTTTGATTTTATATCTACTAATTTTATACTTTTGTGAGAAGAATAGCTGAAGTGGCTATCTTTCAAATCACAAATGGTACCTTTTTTAATTTAAATGTGGAATCTTGTCAGAAGACAAAAAATGTTTTCAAAACATAGGCTCAAAATCTTTGTACTTATACTGGGCTAAATAGCACTTCTTTTACTAAACTTACTGCATATGCAATATATATGGCTTAAAAACTAGAAATGTTAGGAAAATCATGTAGTTTAATAGCCTATTTTCTGAACTTAGTTGTACTTGTTTTAAAAAACTACTGTCCCTGTGCTTGACAGTACCTTCTCTTCAGGAGGGCCAACAAATTAGACTGCATGGGTGCTCCAAATCTACTCCAGTATTGTGAGCTGCCCTGGCTTCAGCTGGTAGTGGAGAATCACAGGGATCCTCCAGCTGACTTCGCACTGGAGCAGATGAGGAGCGCTTGTGTACTCCACTCTGCCAGCTCTCCATGTGGGTTAAGTAATGTCAGCAAGAGGAGCAGTGCCGAGTACTGGAGAAAACAATTTCTTACAAGGCTTCAGCCACTTTTGCAGTGGACATCTGCCTCAGATGGGAAAGGAGCATCATCAGCCTGCACAGGTAACTAATTTGGGAAACTGCAACACAGGGAGGAGACAGACTATTACCAGTGTTGCTTTGAGGTGGGTGTGAATGTGACAGCATGGAGAGAGTTTTATTTTTCTCTTATTTTCAGTAAAAAATATTTCTATTACTTCATGGTAATACAAATGAAACATGCAGTGATATACTGTTTCTGGAATTAAATGGATGGTCAACACTACACGCACATCAGTATTACAGGACTTCTGTCTTAGATTCTCCAACTCTACGGTTCCCACAGTGAAAGGTGGTAAAATTACCATTTGAAATACTACATAGGAAAGTTTTTCATGATTTACATATCTTGCCTTAGAAAATGATTTATAATTCAGGAGTAATATAGGAAGCACAACAAACTGCTATAAATTAAAAGCACTCTCTTTTCTCATGCTACGTGTGGATTTTTTTTCAGTGTTGTATCATAATAACCATAGTACAAAAGTTTTAGGCTATGCAGTCAGTTAAAAAGAATGTGACAGATTTATATACGGAACTTTCTAAAGAATTATAGCCTAATTAGAACACTGATTTGACAAAACAGCAATAACTTTAGTAGCATCCCCACAGTAGCTGTCATAGCTGAATTCAAGATGTGCTTCTTTTCCTGCAGACTTTCAAAATCACATTCTTACGAAAAACATAAATCTCTTCTGAGGGAATGAATACTATTTGGGAGACAGCTAAGGTGATTCCTCCAGTAAAAGAATTGATAAAATTTTGCACAAAATCAAGGAAATGCTTTTGACAGTTCATTTTGTCCCACAGAGTAGGAATTGGATCTCTGATACCCTAGAATTACTGAAATAGAAGATTAAAGGAAGGCAATTTATTTGGCATATCTTCTGTCCATATGCAGTAGAAGTCTTCAATGTCTCCTGTTTCTGCTAGAAGAAAAACAGAGCTCTGTACAGGAAGACTCAGGAGCACTTCTGAGTTCGCAGGGCTGGGTGTACACCTGCCTCATGCTCAGGGAAAGACCAGATGCCTCTACCACCCCCAAAGAAAGGTGGTCATGCAGGCCTGTGGCACACCCCAGCATCTTTTGGGATAGAACCACGGTACATGTAGCAAGGTCGTTAGCCTGGGCAGCTGGGGAGGCATCAGGACTCAGCTGCTATATCAATATTAGCACACAGTGCATACAAATAGGAATGATCTGCAGAGAGAAACTGCAGATCCCGAGGACCTGCTGTTGATGCTATACAGCTTCTAGAGTTTTTTTCCATTTTGGATTGACTGTAGTTTGAGCCTCTGAACTGAATTCTCACAAAAAGTTAAGAGTGCATCTTCTGGTTTAGTTTCAAACTAAAAGTTGTGTACTCCACAAAATGATGTGAAGAGAGGTAAATGGAGACAAATGGGAAATCTGCTTCAAAAGAACTCTCCTGGTCCTATGTCAGTGTAGAAGCACCCAGCACGTGCTAACCTGCCTGCCAGGTGCTCTGTTGAGGCACAACAGAAAAACTCCACCACACTGGCACAATCTGTTGCCTCTGAGGTACCTAGCCAATGCTACGATGTTCCAAGACCTAGAAACCAAAGAAAGTTTTCTTTGCTGTGTTGCCAGTGATATTTTCTATCAGATACCAAATGTATACGCTCAGATGATATAAATGAACAATCAGTGCACATTAGTAAGACTTTATTAATTAGTGTTAATAAAGATCTTGCCTGTAATAACCAGCTATGTGCAGTCAAACACTGTAATGGGGAGAATCAGACCTTTGCCTCTTAGATCTGCATTTCAGTCGCTACCCCATTTGAGCACTTGATTTCCTACATTTGAAGACTTAAATGGGACTAGGCTAGAAAAAAATAGGATAAGAAACCCTTAACACCCTGAGCATAATGAATATTAGGACCAATGACCTACAATACCAAATTTATTATTAAGAATCAGGAAGGAACTTGGACTTGACAGCTGAACAAGCTTATCTTCACCTGCAGAGCAATTGCTAAGAAGTGCTTTTCAAAATTTACAAATATTTTTCTGCATAGATTGCAGCATGGCTTCATCTCCCTTTGTCACTGCCATAGATTAAACAATAGTGTTCATTTCACACTAGGATGGTAGTTACTTGAGTTTCTCCAGGAAACGAGCATGCTTATATCTCGTAATGAAGTACGAGAATTTATGTTTCCTAAGTTAACATGTCTTCAGTCGATCTATTTAACAGATTTCCTGAAGTCTGAACCCTCCATACGCTCTTTCCTCCCCAAATTTAACTATTATATATATTTTTATTTTTACTTGTTCAGCAGAAACTATCGTCATTCTGAAAAAAAAATACTAGATAATACACTCTTCAGGACAAACACAAAATTAAAAAATAAATAAGGTAATAAAAAAGTAGTGGAATGTTGCTGTACATTTTTAGTTGTCAGTCCTATAAAGCCCTATAGAGAATTTGTTTATAAAGTGCTGTCTATTACTTAGTAAACTAATTGGCATTACAACTGCAAAGCTCTCATATTGAGTGATTGGCAAGGAATTATTTGTGAAATAGCCAGTTAAATCATTGTGGCAGCATTTTACAACTTAAATGATGCCTTACATTAAAAGGAATTATACCAAACAGTTACACTCTCCTATTTTAATTAAAGATGGAATTATCCTAAAACCAAATGCCAGTTGTTTACAAGTGAGCACTTAATGCTAAACTGGAATAGAATATGCACTACAAAATGTGGTAATTAGAGAAAATATGCACATTTGAAAACTTCTGGTGAACATAGAACACATTTAAATGATGTCTCCTTGCTGCAATGGTGGCACATGCAGTAAACAGCCTTGCAAGCTTTTCTGAATGGCAGCAGGAATGTGAGTGGAGTTCACTTCTGTTTTCCTCTTCACATGGGAGAGAAAGTACAGATTAACCTCCCTAACTCTTGCCTAAGGCCTTTGGAAGATGATGTTATTCTAACTTAATTGTGGTGGTTTACGAGGTTATAGACTTTAACCCTCTCCTTTCACTCTCTGCCTAAGGTTTCTGCTTTTTTGGTAGCGGCAACAGAAGTCCACGTGTACTGACCTTTCAGATAACTGCAGTTCACGAGCTGGCATAAAACCATAAATTGCGGTCCTTTTCAGGTAATACATAAGGCAATATATACACCAGGCTGTGAACTACAGCATCTGACAACAGGCACACTCTTACTTTCCTCCATCTTGGCTACGACAGTTTCAGCCTTTGGGAGCAGAGGCAGGAGAGACTTCAACCTTCTGCAGCAGGAAATGGCAGAGCTCGTCTGCTAGAGTCCCCAGCCCTCGGAAGAACTAAGCCAGAAACAGTATCCGATAAATAAAAACCTTGAGTGCTCTGATCAGTGCAAGGGAGAAAAAGGATTCGGACAAAACAACTGTGAGGCAGGTGAGATATAATTAATATAGCTTGTAAGGTATTGGATGTACCTTGCCAGCAAGTCATACTGTCTCTGTTATCTTTCCAAAGTGGCCTAACCACAGCACAACTCTTGTATGGAGAATGCTGAAGAAACCCACAGAGAGGATGGCTTTCCCTTGGTCGAGGAGGACTACGTGAGGAATCGCTTAAGCAATTTGGACGCCCACAAAACCATGGGCACTGATGGAATGCACCCACGTGTGCTGAGGGAGCTGGCGGATGTCATTGCTGAGCCACCCTTCATCATCTTTGAAAGGTCCTGGAGGACAGGAGAGGTGCCTGAGGACTGGAGAAGGGCCAATGTCATTCCAATCTTCAAAAAGGGCAAGAAGGAGGACCCAGGGAACTACAGGCCGGTCAGCCTCACCTCCATCCCGGGAAAGGTGATGGAGCAGCTCATCCTGGAGGTCATCATCAATCAAGTGGAGGAAAAGAAGGTTATCAGGAGTAGTCAGCATGGATTCACCAAGGGGAAATCATGCCTGACCAATCTGATAGCTTTCTACGATGGCATGACCGGCTGGGTAGATGAGGGGAGAGTCATGGATGTTGTCTCCCTCGACTTCAGAAAGGCTTTTGACACAGTGTCCCATAACATCCTCCTAGGGAAGCTCAGGAAGCGTGGGCTGGAGGAGTGGTCGATGAGGTGGGTTGAGACTGGCTGAATGGCAGAACTCAGAGGGTTGTCATCAGCGGCGCTGAGTCTAGTTGGAGGCCGGTAACTAGTGGTGTCCCCCAGGGGTCAGTACTGGGCCCAGTCTTGTTCAACTTCTTCATCAATGACCTGGATGAAGAGTTAGAATGTACCCTCAGCAAGTTTGCTGATGACACCAAACTGGGAGGTGTGGTAGATACACCAGAAGGCTGTGCTGCCATTCAGCGTGACCTGGACAGGCTGGAAAGCTGGGTAGAGAGGAACCTGATGAGGTTCAACAAGGGCAAGTGCAGGGTCCTGCACCTGGGGAGGAACAACCCCATACATCATTACAGGCTTGGGGCGGACCTGCTGGAGAGCAGCTCTGCGGAGAGGGACCTGGGTATCCTGGTGGATGACAGGTTGACCATGAGCCAGCAGTGTGCCCTGGCTGCCAAGAAGGCCAATGGGATCCTGGGATGCATTAGGAGGAGTGTGGCCAGTAGGTCGAGGGAGGTTCTCCTTCCCCTCTACACTGCCCTAGTGAGGCCCCGTCTGGAGTACTGTGTCCAGTTCTGGGCTCACTGCTTCAAGAAAGACGAGGAGCTACTGGAGAGAGTCCAGCGGAGGGCTACGAGGATGATGAGGGGACTGGAACATCTCCCCTACGAGGAGAGGCTGAGGGAGCTGGGCTTGTTCAGCCTGAAGAAGAGAAGGCTGAGTAGGGGACATTATAAATGCTTATAAATATCTGAAGGGTGGGTGTCAGGAGGATGGGGACAGACTCTTTTCAGTGGTGCCAAGCAACAGAACAAGGTGCAATGGGCACAAACTGAAGCATAGGAAGTTCCGTCTGAACACGGGGAAGAACTTCCCTCTGAGGGTGACGGAGCACTGGAACAGGCTGCCCAGGGAGGTTGTGGAGTCTCCTTCTCTGGAGATATTGAGGACCCGCCTAGACGCAGTCCTGTGAAGCCTGCTGTAGGTCACCCTGCTTCGGCAAGGGGTTTGGACTAGATGACCCACAGAGGTCCCTTCCAACCCCTAACATTCTGTGATTCTGTTATTCTGTGATTCTGTTCCTCTGAAAAAACAGGGAAAAGGAGAAAGAAATGAGAATGTGAATGGTTTACAAAGGGCTTTTCCTTTGTACTAATCCTGTACAGTGAACGTGCTTTTTGGCCTTGGGTATGACATTCCATATGGGCAGGAAAGGTTCTTAGTTACCAAATTTTTAGTTGTACATTTTATCCTAATCGATTCATAAGAGAAATCATTAAATTCATGTTTTTGCTAGATACCTCCTCAGATGACAACAGTGCCAGAAGGGAAACCACAAAATTATTAAACTGTAATAAGAGCAACGGATAGAAACATTTCATTTATAAATTAATCCAATTTCATGTCTTCTGTTTTAAAACATAAGCATCGTCATCAAGATAAAATGACACTGTCATCTGACTTACCGAATTTATGTTCCTCAGCCCAGAACAGTGATCTTCAAAATTCTCTAGCAGTAGCTGCATAATCCTGATCCTATTAAAAATTTGTAGGAATCTCATAATTCCTTAGTAGAGTATTTCCAGGTGCCCAGGGGCTGCTGTAGGGCATGCTTTGAAGTGTCTCTACTTTGATCCTTCTGAGAGAACTGGGTGGTAAGCATATTAAATCACAATAGGCTTTAAGTCTCTAACTGCATGAGATGGTTCTGTGCTACGAATTTTCATTCATGGAACATCCCTTAGTCATGGGAAATGGCTGGATTTTACATACACCCCTCAGTTGACTTTGCTGTTGTCTTGGGAGGTGTCTTGGTTGGATTTGTAAGGGACTGACTTCTCAGGAACCTTCACATCAGAAACTAAACAAGGAGTCAAGGCAGTTAACTCAAGCTGTAGGTTTTACAGCAGTGAACAGTGTGTAAGAATTCATCCTGCCCAGCCTCAGATAAGTGACGTAGGCCCTTTCCTGTTTAGTACATCCATCTAACCAAAAGAGAGATGAAATTTCTGAGAACAACGTGGTTTTCAGGTGGGCTTTGCTCTGGAACACCCCTGTGATTTTTGCAGCCCTACTGTGAACAAACCATAAATGCATAAATCTTAAGGACTTCTGAGGAACCAGTGACCCCAGTCAGACTTCTCCACAAGCTCTGCTAAAAAGCATATAGAAGAACCCATAAGACAAAAACCACCTGCTTCTTCTCAGGAGCCCAAACAGAAAGAAAAGTCATAGCAGGCAGCTCACATGGGAGTACTATGGTGCTACAGAGAGCTTTATATTATGATTTTTAAAAATTTTTAAGTATGAAGTAGCATTGTTCTTTTGTCAAATATACTTCACGAAAAAGAACGAAAGAAAACCTTCTCAGCATTGAGAGCTGTCCTCCCTAACGATAAGGTGGAAGCAAGAGGATGCACAGGACAAAATAAAGAAATTACATGCTTGTCAACTTTAGATAATTCAGATACTGTTACTGGAAGTTATAAGGGTGAAAAGACAAGTCATTACAAAAAAACTTCGAAGAGACAACAACAAGACAACACCAGTTCTATGTTCATGTACCATTTGTGCATGGTCTTATTCAGAGTCTAGGGGCATTCTGAATTACAGAAGTGTGCCAGAAAGAATTGTAAAGGAGGAATATAGCCTTGTTGTGGAAGGTAAAACAAAGTGTGAAACTGAACTGGGGTGAAAGAAAGACTGTATTGATTTCTGCTGGATGGTAAAAAATGAAGGGACAGCTGATTTTATAGAGTAGGATGGATTCAGAAGGCTCACAATAAATTTCAAAACATCCTGAAAAAGAAGTAGAGAACTGGGAACAGAGAATTAGGGTAAAATTTACATGAGGATGAGAAGGGGTGGCATCAGCATACGAACCAAAAATTCAGAAACTGAGGAAGTTAAGTATACATTCTATAGTTCTGTATACTCAGATTACCTCCTTAGATAAATGGTGGTGACTTTGGGATGAAGGAAGTTCATGTACAGGTTTTCAGAGCACAGAACTAGCAAATTTACTAATCTGCTAAAGTAAGTGAACCAAAAGGAGCACAAACACATATAAATGTGTTTGATTTCAGAAAGTAGAAAAATCACAATTTGGAATATTATTCCACTTTCACATTTATTCCAGGTTATCCGTAAAACTATTCCAGACCTTTGTATTCAAATGCCAGCTCAGAAAACAGTTTAAACAAAAACCCAAGTCCACAATATTTTAAGACAAGTCCAGTAAAGCAAACCCAGGCATTTTGAGTTTGTTTCAGCTGCTGAATGGAAAAAAAAAACCAGTAGCTTCTTGCAGAGCATAAATTTAGTCATGATCCCACTCTCTGAACGTTTTGTAAGCCTTAGCTAATTACTCCGTTCAAAACCCCTGCTGGGAAAACAAGTAATATTCTTCTAGCTTTACAAATGAGGGATTGGAGGAAAAGTGACAATACTTTAAAAGTCTTGCCCAAACACATGGAGATTCAGTGTGGGGGAAGACTAGGTAAAAGTTAGACGGTGGGTAATTCTTACTGCTGAGCTCAGCACATGCTTTTCTGCGTCGCCCAAAACCTTAGCAATGCGTTTGGGAGGAGAGGTGGAGAGGGGATCTGTAGAGGGGAGGAAAGGTCTTTCACCGCAGGTACTAAATGAGTACGTACAGAAAGGAAACAAAACAAAGGGTAACTGATCCACACACATTCATATGAATAAGATGTTATTATTATTACCTGTTTAGCATTGAAAATGTGCTTGACTGTACATTGTATTATCCAAATGTATCGTGAGTACTGATTTTGCAAAAAAATCAGTTATTTCTGATTATGCAATACAATCATTTTGACAATGTCTCAGTAATGTCTTGTGATTTCTGTACAAATACAAAGGAAACTGCAACTTTGCATTACAGTGACGTTTGCTTCACAGCTGCATGAATAAAATTATTTCATTCAAGCAGCAATCCTTACATAACCCCTTACTGTAATTTTTATTTGCAGCGTCCTGTCCAGCAGCTCTCATTTTCATAATGCTTTGGAAGTCACCATGTCAACTTACTATACTTTATTAGTAGTAGTAAATCAGGCATGAGATCTCTGCTGAGTATACCAGGGTCACTCTTTAAGCAGCCAATAGTCAGCTTTGCTCTATCATTACAGTGAAAATGTCGGGGTCGGATTCACTGTGCCATTTGATGGTAAAATGTACTGAAAACAAAAGTGATAGGCAAAGACAGAACAGATTCAAATTAGTTATCAAAACATATAATATCAAAAAAACAGACCTAGAAAAACGTCTGTACACATTGGAGCAGTACTTTCTTTTGCTCTCATGCCCTCAGTTCCTGTGAAGTGGAACTATTCCAGCTCACACACAGGACGTGGAAAGAGTCCTGCAGTCCCTCTACTCGTACTGCCTCGGGTGGCACGAGATACTCCTTTACCTCTGGGTGCGGTGCGGGTTCCCATGGTGGTACAGCACCCTACAAAACTTGCTGGTTGAACTGATGCGTATGACATACTATGCAGATGCCATAGTATCGTAGGCACATCAAGCAGACTGACACTTCACACTGAAATATATTCAGGCACTAATCAGAAACTTCAATGTTGCTGTTCAAGTTAATCTGTGACTGTGATTAATTGGCTTTGTAATTTTGATCAAAATTGATCTGTCTGATTTTCTGGTGCTACATCAGTAAGCCAAACCTCACCCTAAAGTTACACAAATCCATTTTGTTTGGTTTTTCTAAAAGCAGAGAAAGAAAGAAAAGTATATGGAAGTAATTTCTGAGTTGTCAGTGACAGATTTTTTCTTCTGATTTCACACTTTTGCTGAAGACAGAATAGACCTTACCGTAGCTGTCATAAGCCTCTTCACTTGTTCCGTGACCGTAGTCATAATACTCAGGCACACTGTAACAGATTCAGATAGCCATGTCACTATTATCATAGGTAACCAATGCAAAACAAAAACAGAGCACAGAAAATGAAATGTATTTTAACACTTCTACATGATAGCATAGTCCAGCTAGTTTCAGGGGCAGTGAGAGTTTAAAAAATATGAAGGAAAATCTATCAGTGACAATAACAGCTACTATACAGCATATCACATTTCTTGCCTACTGAGCATAAAACAAAATTGGTCCTAAATATGTAAACCTAGGAGATGTGACAAACGCTGACAGAAATTATATTTGCAAAAAATAAGGTCTGAAAAAAGACCATCTCCTTTATTATTTGCTATTGTTAAACTGCCAGAAGAGGTGTTAATCTCATTTATCTGTAACTCTAAACATTTATGTGGTATCAGACTCAGCCTAGTTTGTTTTCCTGAAAGCTGACTGTATCTTATTGCGTGGAACATGTAAACTACTTATCTTCACCAAAAACATTGTTAGGTATTCAGCTTTGGTCCTGAATTAGAAAGTATGTTTCCACTGCTTGTAGAGAGAAACCTGACTCACCACAGCCTTTGTCCTTACGCAGTTGTTGGACATCCATGGAAAGTTTTATGCAGTACTAACAAAATGCATATTGCAAGTCACGAGGTTCAAGGCGTGGAAAACCAGACTCAAGAGTCTCAAAAACACTTTTTCACTGCTTTTTGTTAATTAAAAAAAGCGGTATGGTCCCATTAACATGTTATCAAAAGATTTCAGGTCATAGTTACACCCCAATAATCAGCAATATCCAGGTATTACCTGGAGTAGACACCAAGAAAATTTGCCCTCTAAGACGCAGTGAAATGGAAATGGAATTATTCACACTTCTGCTTGACTGCTTTTAATATTTACCATTTGCACGGTGTATTTGGTATCTGATACCAAATGTAGGATCAGACTACTGCTGTTACCAGTAGACAACCAGGTAGACACAACAAGAATCAGTCCCTGCCCAGAAAAACTTACGAACTCTATGGATTCTACTACGTAGTATGTCTTCTGTCTGCAGTGAACCAACCAAAAAAATGTAACAATTTCCCTGTTGTTAATTTTTTGTTGTTGTCCATTTGGCTTCTTTTTCCTTGGACACTGTGTGAGACAGACTTTTGCAAGCTGGACAGAAGCAGACAACCAGCTCTCTATTGCATTATTTATAATATTGTTACTCAGGCAATTTTCCATATTGGATTATCGTTTTAAAAATATTAGTTTACACTTGAAAGAGAAGCTTAGTTGACAGTGGAGTGTAAGTAAAAATGTTTCACAAATGCAATAGAGACAAACAAGCAATCTGTAACAATTATTTTCTTAAGCTAATTTTGACTTCTTTGTTCACAAACTGCCTGTAATCAGATTTTTAATTTATCAAACTTCACAGCTATTCGTAACTATTCTTGGAATAATTTCTCAGAATAATTCATGTGCTGTATTTCACTTGAGAGCACTGATTGCGTGTATCTGATAACTGACAGTCAAGTTGTTTTTATTTGGGACATATCATCCCCTGACAGGTTGGGCACAGCTCTCATAGTCAGTTTTCAGCTACAAATATATGTGGGGTTTTTTTGAACTGAAAATGCAACTATAATTGTTGTGCACTAATATGGTAATTTAGCGACAAGTCACTCATGTCAGCAAATAGTACACTGATGTCAGTATCTCAGACAGATGAAATTCATTTGCTAAAGCACTTTCAGAAAGTGGACATACAAGTGACATGAATGAAAATGTAGGTAATACTTTTCAATATTTTTCCCAATGCCATCCAAGCTGTATAAGACATATTCACTGCAGAGCATTACCTTCTGGGATAACAGGAGCCATCCAGTTGCTTGAAAATTAATAATCTAAACATACACACTTGTTGTTGAATTGGTGCAAGAAACAAACAGGAAGCATATATCTCTTATTTGTTGAACATACGAGGCATTCTGTACTATTTTGCAATGATTATAGTAGCCAGTTAAATAAAATTACAGGATTGCATAAACCAAACTAGAGCACTGGCAGCCTCAGGGTTAAATCATGTATTTGGTCACATCAACAGAGCTCATGGTTTAGACCTAAGAAATTACTTGGAATGTTCAGAACAGATAGATGATATACCACTGAGATCTGGCAGACAGCAGTATGAAAAACTCGGGTGTAATAAAATTTAAGCAGCAGGATTTTGGCATACTGCCTGCTTTTCTGGGTAGAGGAGGGTGTTGGACTAGTGAGTGGAATTACAGGAGAAGAAACCCCACAACTCTCATCTTCTGTCAGCGGATAAGGTGCCAATATTTCTTCCTGATACATGTTACAAAACAAAGCGGCTGTATCCAAAGGTCAGCTTTAAAAGGAGTGCATTTGGGACCCAATCCAAAGGCCAGTAAGTTATCAACAGCAGTCCTGCTCTCAGTGGTCACTGAGTAGGCCCTTGAGCTATTACCATCAATATAACATTCAGCAAAATGCAAGACTTGCAAGAACAGGTAAAAAATCATTGCTACGCTATTGTTGTTGCAGGTTTTTATTAGAGAAAAAAACCACCATCACACAGACAATAAGGATACGAGATTAAAATCCTGCAGAGTGAACATTCGGAACTGAAATACATTAGAAACAGAATACAAAGTTAATACACAAACCGTTAAAATAAGAAACAAGCTGTGCTGCAATTGTAGAAAGGAAGTGATTTGTTATATACTGCATATTTGTTGTCCGTGAGCACAATACTTCATACATTTCTGAAAACACATAATTCATAGCACAATACATGATTGAGATCTAAGTTCTCCAACTTTATTTCCCTGAATAATACACATTCTTCATAGTTTTGAGCCAAAAATAGTATTTCAGATTACTTGCCAACTCATATTAGAAAGTGTTTTGAACAACACCTAAGTGAAGAAAATTTATTTCTTGGTACGAAATACCTGATTTAAAATCATATTTTATAAGCCAGACTGCTTATCCATTAGTCTGCTCTATTTTAAACCTTTCTGAATAATCACTGTAATCCATTACAGGCATTTCGTTGTAAACATCTTCCTTGGATTTTTACCAAAGTGAACAATGAATGATGTTTATAATAAATGGGTGACAGAATACAGCTTTACATACGTACGATCTTTTTCTTAATTACTGAAGCACAGACAGATGTAGTTCATTCGCATTATGTCCAACTGTGGAAAGAAACAATCAGCAAATGCATTCAGCATAAATAAAACTTGTTTATATAATTCTAAAGTTCTCAGACTGTTCCTGGAAAATACAGTGATCATGAGCTCTAGAAACCTCAGGCTCTTGTGGTGGTGCTAATTGGAAACAAGACACCATTATCTGTCATTAGCATTCATTACTTTCAAGCAACACGAAGTGTAATTTACTTAAGTACATGCACCCACCTGAAAGCAGGATGCAAATATTTTATAAAGTAGATAAGATTAACTCATTAACAGCTTCTCAGCTTTTACTCCTAAGTTTTCAAAGCATTGCACTACTTTAACACCACACTTCTGAAACACAGAGGTCTCGATGTGCCATCACTTTGACTTCAGTAGGCTTCTACATGTACCACTTGTGGAGGTATTGATGTACATGGGACTATGAATCTTACAAGTAGTTTAATTATTTTTATATCTCAAATGGCTTGCAATCTGAGAACCTCTGATGTAACTTTTCTCTATCTAGATGAAACTAACAACAAAGACGTATGATTCTGTCTTCATTTGTATTCTGTGGGCAAGAACATTAATAATACATACACTGTTGATCTTCATAATCATAACCTATTTATGCTTATCTTTAACATAATTGTTGTTTTTTGTAAGTGCTTTTGAACCTGTTACTTTTAAAGATTTGGGATCAAAGTTTCCATAAACTTGCATCTTCGTTTCATGCAGATAAAGCCAGATCAGTTCCAAAAAGAAGAACACAAGAGACATTCCTTATTTGAGAGACAAGCGTCCCCTGAGGTGCCTTCCAACCTGAATTACCTGGTGCTCCGATGACATAAGAAGGGGTCACATACAGAGGCTCTGTATCTAAACAGCAACCTTAAAAGCCAGCAGAGGCTTTTAACCTCTTGTTAACTGGGACTTTTTCAAACTGGCATTAGTTAAACAAAACTGAATTCCGGTTTGACTATGTCAACACCCGTGGGAAACCACATAATTTGTTATCCAAAAGGCTGTGGAGAATGGTGCTTTAAGGTGGTTTAAGCAAAGAACTGCAAAGAAGAGCGTTAAGATTGAAGCCACAAAACACTGACTTTTAGGTCAACAAGCCACCCGGGGGAAGGGTGATGTTCACCACTCAGAGATCAATGGCGTCGGGTATAGGAGATCATGACATTAATGAACAGACTGCATTAGCCTTTGACCAATCTCTTCCTGCACCTGCGGGAAGCTGCTGGCAAGAGACCCCAGGTTAGCAACATCACCAGCTGGTCCCCTGACTGCTTTTACAGCTTCTGTAACGTAAGGCAGCAGAACACTGCAAGAACTGAAGAACTTGAGTACTTCTTGTTCCCTCATAGTTTTCTTTTTTTGTTCTTCCTTTCTCTCTTCTTCTTCTTCGCTTTTACTTGCTGAGAGATATATATAACTTTTTATTCAAAATGTGATTGCAGACATACAACGAGGCCACTAAAGCCAAAGCTGAAAGGTACAAGAAAGGATTCATCCTCCTTAAACACTGCTAACATGGATCTGCACAGGCAAAGTGTGTTCTGTAGTCTATCCTGAAAGATCCTAAGAAACTCAAAGCCTTTGATTAAGGCCTGTTGAGCTAGATGTAACAGATATTTTTTTTTCTGTAAAGATATTATGATATCTTGTTTTTCTTTCTTAATGGTTGTACTTTTAGAAAAGGAGAGTGTATTCTAGAATATTATAAGAATCTTTTATTCGGAAATGTTTGGGAAAGAGCAAGTCAGTTTAGAAAAGAGGCTTTTGATCAACCTTGGAGTTACTGAGCCATTAGACATTAGTCAGATTTCTTCTGTGAAATACTTGAATTGGTCCAAACTAGAGATTCAGCTGATGCCAGTGAAATTCAACAGTTCAGATTCATAATCAAACAGATGAAAAACTTCACAGAATCACAGAATAGTAGGGGTTGGAAGGGACCTCTGTGGGTCATCTAGTCCAACCCTCCTGCCGAAGCAGGGTCACCTACAGAAGGCTGCACAGGACCTTGTCCAGGCAGGTCTTGAATATCTCCAGAGAAGGAGACTCCACAACCTCCCTGGGCAGCCTGTTCCAGTGCTCCATCACCCTCAGAGGGAAGAAGTTCTTCCTCATGTTCAGACGGAACTTCCTGTGCCTCAGTTTGTGCCCATTGCCCCTTGTCCTGTCACTGGGCACCACTGAAAAGAGCTTGGCCCCATCTTCCTCACACCCACCCTTCAGATATTTGTAAGCATTTATAAGGTCCCCTCGCAGCCTTCTCTTCTTCAGGCTGAACAAGCCCAGTTCCCTCAGCCTCTCCTCGTAGGGGAGATGTTCCAGTCCCCTCATCATCCTCGTAGCCCTCTGCTGGACTCTCTCCAGTAGCTCCTGATCTTTCTTGAACTGGGGAGCCCAGAACTGGACACAGTACTCCAGATGAGGCCTCACCAGGGCAGTGTAGAGGGGAAGGAGAACCTCCCTCGTCCTGCTGGCCACACTCTTCTTGATGCACCCCAGGATCCCATTGGCTTTCTTGGCAGCCAGGGCACACTGCTGGCTCATGGTTAACCTGTCGTCCACCAGGACGCCCAGGTCCCTCTCCGCAGAGCTGCTCTCCAGCAGGTCCACCCCAAGTCTGTACTGGTGTATGAGGTTGTTCCTCCCCAGGTGCAGGACCCTGCATTTACCTTTGTTGAACCTCATTAGGTTCCTCTCTACCTAGCTTTCCAGCCTGTCCAGGTCACGCTGAATGGCAGCACAGCCTTGTGGTGTATCTACCACACCTCCCAGTTTGGTGTCATCAGCAAACTTGCTGAGGGTACATTCTAACTCTTCATCCAGGTCGTTGATGAAGAAGTTAAACAAGACTGGGCTCAGTACTGACCCCTAACTGACTTCCACATTAGCCTTTGAAGAAGTAAAAATAATTCCTGAGAGACTTCTCTCTTTGTGTTGTGGCACTCAACAATGAATCAATATTGTGTTGTAAAGCTGGCACTCTTCGAAGAGGGATTCCCAGCCTTTGCCAGCCTGCAATCAGCATCTATACTTTAGACAGATACAGAGAAATGAAATTTTAGCACTCCTTATAGATATATCCCACTCTGGGTTAACTTCAGACAACAGATTCTTGAGTCAAGCAAACACTCCGGTTAATTCATAAGGATCTCTAAAGGTGGGATTCGATATTTTAGACAGCTCTCATTCTTTTTCACTTCCTCAAAGGGATCCTTTGAGGTCTTGGTCTCCTATCTCCCATTATCTCCCTCTTTCTCAATATCAATTCTGTCGAGTAATCCTCAGAGTTTACAAGTTTCAACACTGATAATTGATACAATCAAATACTCAGCTCCTGTGCTAACAGGAGCCTGTCTAACACTATTGCAGACATTTTATGTAAGACTGCATTTGTAACGCTTCTCTCTCCTACACGAGGGAGGGAGCCAGCACGATTTAACACATAGCTGGCCATGAAAGAAAAGCTATTTACACAAAGCAGTATGTTTCTCTTTGGAAGACAGGTGAGCAAGATTTGCATTCACATGAATTGCAATATATTAAATTTTTGTAAAATAATATTTCATGATATTTCATAGTGGAAATGTGTGAATAAAGAACTAATCCTCTTAGGAATCTGAAACTTACTGAAACATCTCTTTAACAGAGCATTATATCTACAGAAAGCAAGAGAAGTCTTTTGAATAACGGAACTTCATGTAGGATTCATCCCTAAATCAGAAATGTAGTCCTTTACCAAACAGATCTTTAGAACTAATGGAATAATACGGTGAACATTTTAGTGGATAAAGTCCCCCTTTTTCTGAAAGCTCAAGTTTGATTGTATCCACTATTTTTAACAGAGAATATCACAGAATATCACAGAATAGTAGGGGTTGGAAGGGACCTCTGTGGGTCATCTAGTCCAACACCCCTGCCGAAGCAGGGTCACCTACAGCAGGCTGCACAGGACCTTGTCCAGGCGGGTCTTGAATATCTCCAGAGAAGGAGACTCCACAACCTCCCTGGGCAGCCTGTTCCAGTGCTCCGTCACCCTCAGAGGGAAGAAGTTCTTCCTCATGTTCAGACGGAACTTCCTGTGCCTCAGTTTGTGCCCATTGCCCCTTGTCCTGTCACTGGGCACCACTGAAAAGAGCTTGGCCCCATCCTCCTGACACCCACCCTTCAGATATTTGTAGGCATTTATTAGGTCCCCTCGCAGCCTTCTCTTCTTCAGGCTGAAGAAGAATGTCTCCATCACAATACTCCCTGATTTAGTAGTTTAGAACATGCCTGAAGTTAAACTAGATCTCCTGTGTCTCCAGCCTTTTCCTATGTTTGATTTCATGCTACTGAAAATCTGAATTAAAAAATAAAATAAATAATGAAGCCAATGAAGTTATACAAGCATAAGAGTGGAGAGCCATCATAACTGCAAGACGACCTTGGATTCTGAACTTTTTGCAAAACCTGAAATAGAAACCCAGCTGGGGGTGTTGATTGATGAGAAGTTCAACATGACCTGTCAGTGTGCACTCACACCTCTGAAGTCCAACTGTGTCCTGCACTGCATCAAAACCAGCGTGGCCAGCAGGTTGAAGGAGGTGATTCTGCCCCTCTGCTCTGCTCTGGTGAGACCCCACCTGGAGTCTTGTGTCCAGCTCTGGAGCCCGGCGCACAGGAAAAACACGGACCTGTTGAAGCGGGTCCCGAGCAGGGCCACAAAAATGATCCAAGGGCTGGAGCATCTCTCCTGTGAGGAAAGGCTGAGAGAGTTGGGGCTGTTCAGCAGTGGGGAGACTTATAGCAGCCTTCCCGTACCTGAAGGGGGCCTACAAGAAAGCTGTTGAGAGACTTTTTACAAGGGCATGTAGGCATAGGACAAGGGGTAATGGTTTCAAGCTAGACGAAGGTAGATTTAGATTAGGTATCAGAAAAAAATTATTTTCTATGAGGGTGGTGAGGCACTGGAACAGGCTGCCCAGAGAAGTTGTGGATGCCCCTCCCTGGAAATGTTCAAGGCCAGGTTGGATGGGGCTTTGAGCAACCTGGTCCTGTGGAAAGTGTCCCTGCTCATGGCAGGGGGGTTGGAACTGGATGATCTTTAAGGTCCCTTCCAACCCAAACCATTCTATGATTTTATGCTTCTATGTTCTGCTATTTATTTTCTACAACCACAGACACATGGGGATTTATATTCAAATATTCTCCATTCTGCGGTGCTTGTCTCATAGACATAGAACTATGACCAAGTATGTCAGAATATAATACGAAATGTCTGCAGACACAGTATTTGCACAGGGAATGATACAGAATTTTAGGAATCCTACCCAGTGTTAGAGGAAAAACTTTTCTCTACTTCAGAGTAATTAAATTTGATTCCATTTTGCTCATTGAATCAAATAAATGAAAAGTGACATTTGAAAACAGTTTCTGATGATGAATGCCGTAAGTGGATTGCTGTGAAGATACATAAAATGTCATGTTCTAGGCTTCCCAGCTTGATTGATTTCAACAGGTTGGAAATAAAATGCAGGGAAATCTTTATTTATGAACAGGCGGATAGATGCACAAAGCCAAAATGAAATGTGAAAATGTATAAATATAACGCATACTAGTTAAAAAGTGAGAAAGTGCACAGTGGAGAAAATAATAACAAATATCCCATTTTAAAAAGAACCAGTCTAACCATTCTACCTATTGCATCTTGCATTATGTTTATGTCTATATATTTTACTACGCAATAATATTTTGATAGCGAGAGAGAAGTGAGTAAATGTCTGATCATATTACCAAAACATTTAACCAAGTGATAATCTACTAAATAAATTGATGATTATTCACAATCCTCTCCAGCCAACATTTTTAAACTAAGCACAAAATCCTTTCATTTAACTATGGATAGTCCTCTCCACAACTAGTCTGCAGGAAGTTTTTACAAAGTATGTAGTCAAAAACAGTGGGACTGATTGATTAAACAAAGGTATCTGATCATTGCTTTAAGCATTTACTAGATTCATTCTACATTCCAGGAAGGTCATTGACCTCTTTCAGTTTTCCTTTCAAATGCATCAGAACATATGAATCTTGGAAATGCCGTTTACTGAAGCTTGTTAGAAAGACATTAGGAAAGACAGCATGTGAATACAATTGTGGGTTTCTGAGTGGCAACTCTAAGTCTTTGTCTTCAGACTGTTCACAAATATTTGCTCCCTAGTTCCTTGTTATTCAATTAAACAGCCGAAGATCTTCTTTTTACCCTGAACATTTCTGCCATCTTTTTCTTGGAAATCCCTCCACATCATTATAGCTGGGGATTCAGCTGGAGGGAGGGTAGGTATCTGGACACCTCAGGGAACACTGAACTACACTACAAGTGGTAGGCACAAACATATTTGAGACAATGGCAAGAGACAGGAACTTACTAGAAGGCTGCCAGGCTTCCCCCCTCCTCCCCAAACGTCTGTCAGCAGGTAAGGAAACTGATATCTATCATTTGAAGACTGAATCCAGAAATAGGGATCAGAACTTACCTGCTATACAACAATGTTGTTACTATAGCAATGGTTTTCTCAAGTAACTGTTCTAATTAGATTTTGAGAAGTTTTAAAATTAAGTTTTCCTTCAAAAATTTATCAAAAAAGGTTCTGCACAAAATGGAATACAAGACTTATTTCTGTCATGCAGGTAGAAGCTTTTCAGGAGTTTTGACTGAAAGGTCTTGGAAGAATGCATAAGCTTTTCATTTGTACAAGTCTACCACGGTAACATGCTGATCAGCTATTTTGATTTCTTGACTTTACAGTGATGCTAATGAATTAATGCTGTAATATCACTTAAAAGGACAAGTGTGGCCTCTAAACTGGGTGGCTCCAAGACAGCTATCACATCCCTAAAAGCTATGAGCATTCTGAATGCTGCTGTTATCTGTCCCTTAGATCCACTGCAGCAGGCTTTTAGCAGTTCTTTCCTGCAGAATCATGGCAGACTTACTGACTCTTCTCATGACCACAGATGTCAGTGAGAAGATTCAAAAAACAGGTTTTGTCTTGTACTATTGTGATATGTACTCTGGCACTGTTGTAAAAAGTCTGCAACGATACTTGAAACTAAAAGGAGCATCTAAGATTATGCTTTACATGAGTTGGCCATAATATTAATTTCCTTTGTAGTGGCAAATAAAATTAATACAACTTCTCAGTCTCTTGATACGTTTTTAATCTAAGTTTTTTTTCCCCTAAGGAATTTTACCCCTTTTAAGCATAAGTAAGGAGACAGTCTAAAACAGAAAGTTCATCCAGTGCTGTATTGTACTGTATTATGCGATGTATGATAGTCTTCAGTTTGTGTACACTTGTGTATGTAGACGACAATGTGAAAAATTAAGATCTGATATGTTTATTATGAGATCATCTTGAAGGAATGGTCTACAATTATTTACTGTAATTTAACACAACATGAAAGACATATGAAAGCCAATACCCTACTCTATTAAAAATACTTGTAACTTTTTATTGCTTGAAACACCAGATTTATTTTAGTTAATTGCTCTTAAAAGGATTTCTGTCATTCATAAAAACCCCACAAATCAAGATGGAGTTTGAAAATGGGGTTACTTTCTTTTTTTTATAACTAAACAGTTTCCTTATTCCAATTAGATTATCCTGTGATGCTATATTTAAGTAAACCTAGTCTTGCATAAACAAAACGGGAGAAAGGTAACAGAAAATAGAAGGGACCTTAAGATGTCACTTAGGTCACTTCACCTACCTATAAGCACATCAGTTTATTTACATGATTCTTTACTGAAATTTCTCTAATGAGGTTTTAAAAGCTATGGTGATGGTGATTACCAAGGACTCTAGTCCTCTGCTACTATCCTTCACTCCCTCCTAATGTTAATACTGAATTTCTGTTACTGAAACATAGGGCCATCATTTTCTGCTGAATCCAAAAGGAGCTTGGAAAGAAGAACAGTCCATTGGGTAGGGTCCATCAAAGAAGATGTATGCCCAGCAGAACTATGTACTGCTGTCTTTACAAGTGAACTAGTCTGAAAGTGTTATTTCACTTGCAGCACTGTGTTTGTGAAGAACTTGTCTTTGGAAACAGATGTAGATACAAAGTCTTGATATCTGGAGGTCAAGCAAGGGTAACCAGAATGAACTGGTGCTCAGGCAAATACACACTGATGATGTAAATAATTCCTGGAGATTCAACTGGATAAAATATTCTTTGCTTTACTTCCTAAATAATTTTGCAGCATTTCTCTGCACTGGAGTGATTGTACTGTAAGCCACATAAGTGACATGGGCTGAACTGTGGTCCATGTTATATTTCTGCATATCAGATCAGAAATAAGTGATCCATAAATCCCCTGTACTAGCAGCCCACACTGCAGAAAAGGAGCTGTAGACACAAGCTGTACAGTAGATAGCATGAACTTACCAACAGAAACATAATAACCAGGAAAACAAAGTTTCTTTTCAAAGGTGATAACATCTCACATATTCAGTCTCAATGGTTGAATATGCTTTTGAAGTTTTCAGTGGGTCTGAGTCATTATAAGAATGTGAATGAGAATTTCAGAGGCTATTACAGGTTGAATTGATAGGTATTGCTATGAACATACAATTACTGGGATGCTACTACAGTGATACAATCCTAGCAACCATCTGCCATAGCAGGAAAGTGGTCATAGGCAGTATACATGCCATGAAACTTATTTTTGTCATTATATTTTTGTTTCTGGCACTGAGAAACTGGAGCCCAAAGGGACTTTGCACATGACAGCACAGCTATAGGTATGCACTACAGCTAATAATATTTTTTGAATTAAATATAATCCAGTTAGATGAAAACTATGCCTGTCAACTTGAAATTCTCTGATACTGCACCTTTCCCTTCTCTCTTCTTCAGTCCTCTAAGATAAATTCATATTGGCAGTTATTGAACACCATGTGTGTGAGTCTTCAGATCACGTAAAAACTTAGAATTTGTTTCAGACATATTAATGCCATATTTCTTTATTTTAAAATTTTGATTCTTCATTACCGTTAACTTCTTAGAGAGGAAGTTCAGAGATGCAATGACCTATAACATGCCTTTCTGGATTAGAAATAGGAGTTTGGTTGTTTGCTTAGCAGATGCAGGATGGGTTTGCAGTGTGTGCTTGACAGACTGAAAAGAAGTCATTGTCCCAAAACGATCTGCATACCACCATGGAATGCGTGTCCAGAGGACTGTTGCCTATAGCAATACGTAAAATATTTGCTAGATTAACAGTAAATATTTTCCCAAGAACTGCTTCAAGGCCCTAAAGTTGGGTTACTACCATTAGTGGGGCTGGGCCCAGGCAGGCAAGAGAAATGCCCTTTACCTGTGTCATCTTGCAGTCACAGCATAGATGAAGTTACATCATGAGAAGACCTGTGTCAGTGTGGGATGGCATCTGTAACAGTAATGTTTTGCACTATTATCATCTACGTTTTATCCCCAAATTATTTATTTTTCTTGTCAGTATGTTACAGGTTTTCTGATATTTGCAAGTCTATTTACAGCCTAGGACAGGAGTAACAGACTTTTCTTTTTTTACTAAGCACCCACTCAGCAACTCATTTTGCAGCTGAACTATGTTTTTAACAAAAGCAGACAGAACAAAAGACAGAAGAATAAGCCAACCAATCAGCCCTGAAAGCCATTGCCAATAGACCAATTACCTGTACACAAAACCCGTAACTGATTCATGTGTGAGTGTTCACGCCAGGCACTGTGGAATAGGGAAATTATATCAAACCCAATTTTTAAGCTTCATTGGAGTCATTGACTTCCTTTGCTTTTCCCTGCCAGGCACTATTGTTTACGTTACATACAGCTGGACAGGTTATGCACAAGTGGATTAAATAGAAC
The DNA here is from genome assembly GCF_030867145.1 of Opisthocomus hoazin. Classification (NCBI taxonomy): domain Eukaryota; kingdom Metazoa; phylum Chordata; class Aves; order Opisthocomiformes; family Opisthocomidae; genus Opisthocomus; species Opisthocomus hoazin. The sequence continues at coordinate 102,708,580 of NC_134415.1, read as the reverse complement.
ATACCCTTCCTGGTTTGTCCTGTGACCAGTCAGTCAGTCCTAGATTTCCTTAGCATCTCTTCTGGCTGTGAGACATGGTACATTTGAAATGAAACTGTTGGTGCTGGCAAAGACACGAAGGTCAGTGGAGATGACTACGGAGGTGGTAGCAGAGCTGAAGATCGCTCTGCTGGCCATAACAGTTCTCAGCTAACTCATCAGCAACTGATCCACTTCCACAAAATTATTCTGTTGGTCTTGGCTGAGGAGTTTGGCCACACTTTGCATGTGGTACAGTCTGATCCCTTACCACCCTTTGAATAGCCAAAGAGGCAGATCTTGTAGATCCTCTCACAAAACTTTTCATCCTTTTCTCCCGGTGGTCTAGTGTTCTCAGCCCATGAATCCTGGACAGTAGTAGTGGTTCAACAGACTTAAAATTTCCTGCTGAGAAAATCAAAAAGTGTGTTATATAGGATATAATAGGATTCTCCTACATCTTCTGCATTACAGCTGAGTTTGAAATTGATATTTCTACCTTTTTGGAGTTCTGTTTTAAGACCTTGCTTGTTGCCCTGTAAAAATCACATTTATTTCTTTAAATCAATATCTGAGAGGGATGGGAAGGAAGGAGAATGGGAAGGGTTGTCCCCACATGTTCCAACACATTTTGAAGGTAAGAAGCCATTGACAATATCAGTGTGCTTAAACTGCTAAGAATCATCAAAAACCAGACAAGCAGCACACCTGTACAGGCCTGCACAGGAATGACATCTATCTTAGCAATGGAAATTGGGCAGCATCTGATAGAATGGCTCACAGGTGAGGGTTGAGTCTAGCTAAACACCTGTGCAGTGATAGCAACTTTGTTTAATGCCAGAATTCTGTTAGACAACCAGAATACTCTTCTCACAAGTCCTTAAGTAGCAAGGGTAAAGGGAGTGGAAAACTTAGATGGGTATTAACTGGTTGCTGAGATGAGATGCTGCTGTTTGAGAACATCAGGCTAATTCTTTCCCTTACCTCCCTTCTGCCCTTCACCATTGACACATGTGAACAGGCAATGGTGAGGAGCAGGGAAGGAAATCATATTCAGAAAGGGACTTTTACTTCTGAACAGTATGTCTAGGATTTATATTTTTAACCAAAGTTGCCAGGCTAGAGGTTCAGGCGGTAAATACAGCTGGAAGAAAGGGTTTGAGTGTTCTCTGCCCGACTTCCAAGTGCCTAGGGAGTAGTGTATAAACTTAACAACTACTGAGTATCTCTTGGTGTGTCTGGGCAGGCAGATGTACTTATCACTGAAAGTCGTTTTCACACTGTATGGAAGGGAGAGGAAGAGAGAGGAAAAATAGGTTTCATCGAGAAATTTGAAGTGCAGTGTAACATTCCCTATGGGAAGTATGTCAGATCTGATGTCTTTCCCTGCCCACTGAAACAGTTGTTTCCTTTTTCTCTTTGGCATCAGACAAATCTTTCATTCTAATGACCTTAAAAACTGTATTTTGACATCAGTATGAACAAATTTATAAAATGAGCAGGGTTTCTAAATGCCCTTGCTAAATCTGTAGTCTTTCATGGAATCTTGTAAATAATGGTTACAGACACAGCTGGAAAGGGCAGTCAGCTGTTCATTTAAATCTTTGTCCTGAGTTTCCATCCTGTGTTCCGGGTTGTCATTATGGGACAGGAATACGAGAAGGAAAAAAGGTGGTTTTAGAAATACAGCTTCTGTCAGTTAAAGCAAGACATGCCTCATGCAATATAGACTGTATTTGCCATAGCCCATAATTCTCTCCTTCCTAAAATAAGTCTCCCCAAACATAATGAGGTACAGGTGGCACTTACCATACTGAAGGTCCTGCTGTTCTCTTTTCTCAGGTTGCTTATTGTGTCCATTTCACAGTGCTCTTGCGATGCCTCTTAGCTCATCCAGCTACGCAGATTTATTGTGGGTTTCATTCCAGTCGGTCTGAGCCCGAGACTCTGTCTCTTCCACAAGTGACCCCATCCCCCTATTTTCAGCCTAAAAATCAGACTGCTGTCATGAAGGACAGAGCTCTCCATCTGGAAGGGTGGCAGTGGTAAAGTTCATTAGAGAAGGACCTATACAAAATGTATTGCTGGGCTTGCAACACTGTCCCTGACCTTTAGTACAAGTCTTCAGATAATTGTGCACAAAAGTACAGCATTTATCACTGCTTGCACCTGGATGGTCTTGGGGCTTGCTATTTTTAGTACTCTTTCCACTAAATCATAATACTATGTTGTAGCACAGTGGTGTATTTTGGTAGCATGCTTATTTTCTCTGCTGTTGCAGAGCCTAATTTATAAAAAAGTCTGAATCAGACCTCTCGGGCAATGAAAGACTAAGGGCCCCGAGAAGGAATATATATGGGCAGAAAGCCTCTATTGAGAAAATGGGAAGTAGATATAAGGTCTGGAAGAGAAAGGGATAGGTAACAGGAGTGGTGGTGGCAGGCTGCCCAAACACTACCTTCACTCTGCGCATTGGGTGAGTTGGGGAACAAGGCACGACTTACTGTGTGCTTAGCTCTAAAGCACACTGAATTCAGCTCGCGTTGAGACCACTGATCTCATCCCATCTGTCCGCGCTCCCTGCCCCAACACATTGTTCTGTCTGAAGCAATGAAGAGAGTAAGGCTTGGTCAACATGCCTGGTGAGACAGACAGTCAGACAAGAGTTTGCGCTTTCTCTAAGAATTTCCATACTGATTCCTTAGCCAGCCATAATAAGTGAGTGGAAACTCTGCCCCTAACGTGAGCAGAAATCGTGGCGCTCTGCAGTAAGCCACTAACCACAATTTTCTCTCATCTCATGCTTTAGAATTTCAGTCAATCCCTGCAGAGGGCAGTAATGACGTTTTTCTCACTAAGCACAGACATTGTCTACAAGTTTTTGTTACTTCTTTTCCTGTAAATCACACACTGGATGAGATGAGTAAGTACTTTGAAGCAGTACTACTTACTGTCTTTGTTAGGTGTGCACATGATATGTCTTGCTGATATGATTGAAATACACTAATAACCAAGATCTCGGATTGGGAGAAAACTTTTTGATAATACATCTAACCAAACATTTTGGTCATACTATTTCATTGTATTGTATTATTTTCACTCAGTAAGGAAGCATTTCTGTGAAGCTAAATGGCCAATAAGGGACAGAAATACAAATTACATATGTAATAGTTCTTTTGCTCCTTAAATCTTTCAGCTGAGAAGTGTGTTGTTCTGAAAGTGCTCTCTTTGAAATAAATAGACTACTTGTGGCATTCAGTGCCACTACACATGGATAAGTTTGACTGCATGTCCTGCCATATCTTACAAAAATAAATGTTTTAGTTGCAGGTTTGAAATAGATTAGGTATCCTGGACGTAGCACATGTTAGTAGAAAACAGATCTGATGACTAAACTTAATAGCGGTTTAATTGACAAAACTATGTGACTCTTTATAAGTTTTCTTTCTGGAGTCGAATTCTCACTGCCAGCTCCAGCTGGATCATAATACACTCCTCATAAACTTTATACATTTGTCATTTAGTTGCGTGGGACATCAGCTTGCAAAGAAATTACAGGTTAATTCAGATGATATAAAGCAACGTCATAGCAGAGAGATTTCCAACTAATTATTATTTCTACACCAGAGGCAATAACTCCTGTGACAATTCACTATTGTAGCAAAAGATCCGATGAATTATTTTAAAAAAAGTTGGAGTACATTTGACAGCAAGAATATTTCTCTACACAATGACATGATGGGTGCAGCTAGCAATGTATAATTACTTAAAAGTGTTGTTAAATTATACTTGATGGGGTTCACATTTAGGTGTGACCAAGCTTTTTAAATATACTTCATTGGTTATAAAATAATTACAAAGTGTTTTTTATCAGCTCAAGTGCCACTCACTACAGCAGTTCTTAAGCTGAAGGTAATTCTGACAGGCATTTTAATCAGCAAAGCATTCAACAAAAAAGATGGCTAAACAAAAAGCAAGTTAAAGGTCCTCTTGTCTTTGGAGTGAAGAACTCTTTACGTATACATCACTTTCTTGCCCAGAAGAACTCAGTTAAAATCTGTGTCTGTTCTTGCTAAAATTTCATTTGCTGTTCCACAGTCTTACAGGTACTCTTAGCAACCCATAAGAGCATTTTCTGAATAACTGGCTGAAGCACCCTTTTATCCTTCAGCTTAACTGTGAAAAAGATATCATTCCATATTGAATAAACATGGACCAGCCGTTGAAGTAATATATGAGCGTGTATGGCATATGAGTACACAAAAACTGATCATCTTTGTTGCGTCATTTTAGTGACAAATCATAAAAGATGTGAGTATAATTTTCCCCATTATTGCACACAGTAAGGACATAAAATAAATTTCAAAACTTGGTTGCTTTTATCAATCCTGAGAGTTGCTGAGAAAGTAAGTGACTGACAAAGGATAGTTTCAGCCTTACTTCAGGCATGCAATTCCCTTTTGGAGTTTACCTTGATGGTGGATGCCAACCAGTGGCAGGTATTTACCATCATAATCTTTTGTTTTAATTTCCTTCTGGTTTTGCCCAAAACATTGTGAAAGCCATAAATATGAGATGCCCTTGAAAAATTCGCACTAGTAAAGGAAAAAAAAATGCACAAACAAGTTCAGAATGACATCAGACAGGAAAACTATGTAATCACTTGCCTTTTTTAAAAAATATAATTTGCACAAATTTTAAAATATAGCTGCTTTCATTTTTTCTTCATTCATAATTCTGTATATGAACTCTGACTGCTGTTATTGCTTTTTGACAGCTTTTTAAAGTACTGTGAGATCTTGTAGAATTTAATGTGGAAAATAAAACAGGAAATTTACATGAAAAGCTAAGAGAAAAATAAGTGTTCTTTGAAAAACTAATGTAAAAGTACAAATGCTTACCTTTGTGTTTGGGTGGCATAACTGTTATCATATGCCTCATAGCTTGGATCATCATATTCACCCCCATATCCATCATCGTATCCCTAAGGGAAAAACAGAAGACCACAGCTTAGAAGAGTGATAAATCAAAACATATCATGAAGAGGTAAAAGTAACTTGCATCAACATATACATGCTAAGTTTGCCCATTATTCTGTAAAACATGCAGCCTTCTGACGAGAATAGTGAATTGTGAAGAACGACCTGTACGTTGCAAGGGTAAAGAAACCAGTTAATCATTTAAGAATTCAGCTTATTAATTGGTAAACAGTGGTGTATTGTCCAAACCACAGTGCTTCCGTAGGATCTATGTAGACTACTGATGAACAGTAATGAAAACAATAATTTCCTAGCAATTTGTTATATAAATGGTTCCATAAATACCTATAGGTGAAATGAACAAATGTCAGGAAAAATGTTGACTGTAGAACATTATTAAGAATGTTATTGTGATAAGATCATAATATTCAGTCTATTAAAAAAACCAAAACAAACAAACAATGAGAAACAATATTTGTGTGTGATTGTGAAGGAAGTAATGGATTATGATTTTTATAAATAACTCCACTGAGCACGTTTTCTTTCACTGAGCATCCCACTCTTTTTTAAGGTATGTTTTTCTGTGACAAGTGAATGAACACTTTAATACAGGTTCCTCCCACCTAACTCAAGGGTCCTAACTGAAGGGCTCAGACAAATCCTCAGTCTGCCTAAGCTAGAGACACACTTCAGAAGGTGGTTCAGCTCATCTAATGCCTGAATCTTCTGCTGAGGGACCCATGGGCAATTATGATCCTTTGTAGCTGCCTCTGAACCAAAGAGTGCTCAGGAAGCAGACAATAAATAAATTAAGACATAATCCAGAGGATGACTTCTGATATCTTCTTTTCAAAAGACAGGACAACAGAGTAGGCAAGAAATGCTGTATGGAAATACATTTTTTTTCTCTATGAATTTTGAGAGCCAGTATTTTTAGTTAAATAGAAACTAAACATTTCGTAGTCACAAGAAAATTTTCCTGTTATGGGAATTGCTAAAGGAAATAGGGGGCTTAAAGATCTTTGACTTAATATTAATTACAGCAGAAGGCAATTCCTTCCCCCCCCCCGATACATGCAAATTTTAGTTAGCTTGGGGTAGAAGGGACAGCATGAGGCAGCTCCAAAATAACAGCTGTCCAATAAACAATCACTCTGGTACACTATCATAACCACATAAAGTACCATGTTAGTTTCATACTTCATTATTTCTGCTAATTAAACTCCACAATGGTATTGAACTAGACTTCACTGGTACTCCCGACGGAAAGAAAACATTCAAAGGAGGAAGCATTCAGTTATGTCTCCTTAGGCCAAGCATATTAAGTTTGCCTGTCCTTCTGATTTCCTACCCAGCAGTGAAGGTGAGTGTGGATTTGAGGTGGGAGACTTCACGCCTGGGGTGCCGTGTGGCCTGAAGGAAGGATAGGACTTCGGATGGTGACTCCACTTCCCAGGCACCTGTGTCCTCTTGCAGTAAGGGAAAGCTTTTCTGGGCAGGAGGGAGAGTCTTGTATTGAGGCTGTGGAATGGCCTCTCCCAGGATCTGAAGTCCACACAAACCTCATCGTCTTTCATTTCAGCTGGAACTGCACCAGCTGGATTTGCCTTTGTTAGTATAAACTCCTAGCAAAAAGTACAGTTGAACACATATCCCTCCAGACTACAGTGATATATTTAACACTGTACAGCTAAATACACAATCTTGCTTCTGGGGACAGGATGAGAGAAAAAATGAACCACAGGAGACAGATGTTAGTCCCATCAATTAGTATGCTACTGGGTGGGATCCTGCTACTGTGAAGATGAGGGTGATGCAAGTTCCTTTACAAAGTCGAATAGCTAGAGGACAGACATTTCAGCATGCTTACCCACCATATGAGAGAACAGCAAAGGCAACAATTACAAATTAGCTCTCAGTTTCTTGATGCCTGAGGTGGATCAACGTTCAGCACCAGAAGGGCAGAGAACACTTGTTAATATTTGACACTTCTGTGGGTTCACGTTACAGATTTTTAACAGCCTCCCTAAAGGCTCAGAGCAGGTCAACATAGTGCAAATGGTTCAAGTGGAATGGTTGGAAAAGAGAGAGAGAGTAAGAAAGCACAATATATCTTTAATAATGTATTTTCCAGATGATGTTCTCTTATTTGTGTCAATCTGTATGAGAATTATCTTCTAATCCTACAGGTGAACTATTTATGTAAGGTACATACTAGCATTTTTTCAAAGTTTAATACCGCATATCGCACCCAGACACCCTTGTCCAAAAGCAGCCTTTAGTCATCTAGAATTGAGATTCAAAATAGCTCCTTTCATACCCTTGAAGTGCCTCAGACTCACTGAGCATTTTTCTTCTCTTTAACCTTCATTTCCCCAGAACCTACAACTTTGACGTTTGAAAGTATTTCTCGCATGCACATTTTGAGATGAGACACCCAGCCCCACGGAGACCCTCTTAAGATCCAGAAGCTCTGAGTTTGATGCCATTTAAATTCACATATGCTGGGCTCTGTGTGTGATGAGGAGGGTGCTCCCAAGAGCAGTTCTGTATAAATCCAGAGACCAGAACCCAGGATGCCCTCTCCAAATGCAGTGCAATCTCTTACTGGGCAATAGAGTCAGACTCCTTCATGCACTCGCTAGGTCTACTAATCCTCGTATTAAAACCAACCAAACAAAAAAACCTCATTAAATTTATAAATATTCTGTATATGTATGCTGACAGGAACAGAAAAGTCCTCTTAGAGAATCTAAGTTACTAGTGCTGCATCCTCACCTCACTGAAGGCAATAGGATTACTCATGCTGTCACTGTTCCAAGTACGACATTTTTTCTTCTGTAATTACTACAATTTTATTTATTTCACCAGAAATCTTCACATATATGTGTATAACACTTAGACCTTCCATTCTGTATGTAAGTTCTAACACCTGTTAATTGAGGTCTGTGCTTTTCAAGCAGAAATATCTCAGATAAAGTGACTTTGGGTCTGATCTGATCAATGTCCACCACTGGAGACTCCATTTGCACGCTCATCAGAATATTAGAAAACTTGTATGAAAAGCTGATAGGGTCAAGCCACCCAGTTTCATTGAAGTGGAACAAAATGCTTCCCTAAATCTTCAAAGTTCTTTGAGGAGGTTAATGAGGGTGCAGACAAGCAGGACCCAAGGGAAACAGGTTCCTTTGAACTCCAAAAAGATACCGTCCAAGGGACTGGGGTTGTTGCCTGTGAAGACTCTTTTCATAAGAAAAAGACCTTTTTACTTTGTATCAGGGAAAAGGAAAGTAAATCTTTCAATGACTAGGATTTGCTGTGGCCTTGCAGTGATACATCCTGAAACCGGAGATAAAGGGACAGAAATACACATCTGGAGCTGCAATGGGGCTAACAATGTTTATAAACAATTACGGATGATTTTGAAGAGTTTTGGTATAGTCCAGAGTTAAAAAATAACAAAAAAAAAAAAAAAAAAAAAGAAAAATTAAGGAGCATTTAAAAATACAGCTCAGTTCAAGAAAAGACTAATTTGAGAATGAGCATATTTAAGTATTTAACCAGTCTTTCCCCACACAACGCAGATAGGAAAAACTCTTAGAACAATCTCAGAATAGCACATGAAATTAGCATTGGGAACACTCACTTCAGAAGAAAATATCCACTACTCTACCACTGATAAAGAAAGTCAGTCGGGGAAAATGGGGTGTAGAAGAAAAAAGGGACATAATGGGAAAAAAGGCTTATATTCTACCACCTGAGACAAAGTTAAGTGTCAATTTGATTCAACATCCAAGATGTCATTGAGAAAGATTTATTTATTTAGATTTACTCAAGTCCCTTCCAAGTCTCAGAAACCGAAATAAATATTAGAAATACAAACAAAATAATAAGTATCATCAGTAAAAAGGGTATCACAATCTCATGCAATCTGATCTCTTTAAACATGAATTTCCTACTTAACATTAAAACCCTATTTCAAATAATAACAGCCCACACTCAAATGCACCAAGTTTAAATTACTTCATCCCTGAATAGCCTTCGAAAACAGCATTTTCACAGCGTGCTCTGAAAAATGTTATGTTTCAACTCTGGGAAACCAAGAAGGAAAATAATTCTAATACTTCTAATGAAAACTGCCCTACTCACAATATTTTACATATGTCCTGGTAATACATAATAAAATACATTGTAAGGAAGAACTAATTAGTTTTTTATAGAAGATAGCCCAACTCTTTCTAAACTAGCAAACTGCAAAATATCTAGACTTGCTTTAATTAAAAAAAGCAAAACACAAACAACAATAAGTCAAAGTGAGTTATGCAACTCTGTACTTTATTTAGCAAATATGTGAACAAGAAAAATGTCTGCAGCCAGAGATCCAGGGTAGCCCTGCTCTTTAGCTGCACCCAGCAGTACACAAAGATTAGTACTGTACCTCTGAGAAGGCGAGGGTATAAAAATCAACCTCTAATTGTTACTCTAAGTAAAACCAGTTGTTTCCCAGTAAAGAGGCCTTCGCATAGTTTCCACTATTTTCTTCTCATTGCTTCTGTAAATCTACAAATGCTGTCTCCCTCTCTTTTCTGTTAGGACTTGGCCACATCCATATTTTCTCACACACCCATATCACCTTAGCTTAGAAGGCTAAAAGCCAGTTGTCTACCACTAACCTAGCAGTAGATTCCCGTAAGAATCACAGGGTAGAAATCAAACATTTTTAGAGGGTAATTCATCCCACGAACTTCTGACACCTATTTGAGGACAAGCTGAATTGCTCTCTGAATGAGAACTTTCTTTCCAATGACTATAAACGGAGCCTGGGATGGATGTGTTAGCTAACTAACCTTTAGGTACGTAAGTTAGTCTGAAGGAATTTATTGCTCAAAGAAAGCTGAGCTTGTAAAAATCAGTGCTGCTAAGCTTAATTTTGAAGTGACCTGAGACCCAGAATGCAATCAGAGTGCTGTGAATGATGCATGGGGATGAGCGGGCATGTCAGAATAGCATCTCAAACAGACAGCACTCTGTTCAGAGAAGATCTCAGATAGACAGTCTGGCATGCAACTGACTACACACCTACAACTCAGGAAATGCTAACAACTGCAGGAAATCGTAAATCACACTCCCTTTACTGTACATGAAACACTGGAGAGAAAATGGAGAAATATATCTGGGAAGTTCTCCTTCCAGATGCATGACTCATGCCCTTGGCTAGTCACACCGCCTGTTTGGCTTAATGAATCTTAAAATTTTTCCTATGAAGAGCATTTAAGCTAATAAATCATGCCACAGAGAAATGCCAATTTTAACTGAAACTAAAACAGATCACAGCTATTATACTTGCACTAGTACTACCGTCACCTCCTCATCTACTTGTTCCTTTAAAAAAAGCGGCAGATAGCACCATCGTTGTGTGTTCATGACAACTCGTGAGTGCTGAGCTCGTTGTGCCTCTCTAGAGGGCTGTAAGGGGGAGGACTTGACTTCCATCACACTCACACTCACAAGTTTGGTGCTCAGTCTCAAGCCGTTCTAAGGTGGTGGGGGCAGCTCTGAGTAGATGTGAGGAACACATCTCAATATATTAATTTTATATAATTTAGACAAATGGCAATTTCTGTCTACTGACTACAAAGGGGGTAAAAACTGTAATTACTTTAGATTTGGATTATTCAGTGTTGAAAACCTGCACTTAGAGCAGATGGATCTCGCTGAAGTACCTGTGAAGTTAGTTTATTGCTGAGCAAGCATTCCTAGAACTGTAACTTCTGCCTAGAAACTGAAATTCTGACTAAATTACTCCGTAAGTACATATGCCTGCTATCATAGCTGGCCTTGGATTCTTCAGCTATACCCCTATGGTTAGAAAAAAGAGAAACTAGATATTATCAGTTTGTTGAAGACGACGTATGTCCCCTGCACTAGTGAGATCTACCAAGCATTTTGAAGATGAACTCAAAGACAAGTAGAGTGGCACTATATTCATCAAAAGATAAATAGTAGTAATAATAATAAAAATAATGCTGAAATTAAAATGATAATTTTAATCCATTGAAAAATCAGAGCTCTATGTTATGGACTTCATAAATGCAATATATGAACTAGAGTCTACAGTGCTGAGAAAACCCAGAGTAGATGTGCTTGCCAGAGGCAATGAAGTTGTCTCAACACATTTGACCTTTCAAATGAAATCACTCTTATTCTTCACATAACAGCAACGGGAAACACCTTTCTAACCAAATGCTAAAACATATACAGGTGAACATTTTTCACAGTCATGGAAATATAATTGAAATTTCAGTATAATCACAGTCATGGAGATTTTGCAAACTCAAAGCAGAGAACTATGAGCTATTCATGTCCTCATATTTCAATGTTTTAATAAACCTCCTTTTGAATTAGGGTAATAAGAATGAGTCAAACTAAACAAGTTTACTACTCTGAAATCCTAAAATTGATTGTATGTGAGATAAAGACAGGGCAGGGGTCAGAGAAGCAAATGGCTGTGCAGCCCCAAAGCAGTCACAGTAAAACAGAATCTCAGGTATTTCAAGAAATTGCTGTGTACTCACCTAAATGTAGGTTTTGGTTTTTTCCCTATTTTTTTCTCTAATTTTTCAACTAAATGCAAAATGAATGAATAATACTTAACATTTTTTGTACTGAAAAAGGAAAGCAGAACGGAATGAAAATGTAAAAGAAAATCTCATAGAAATGAGACTTTTCTTATTCCTTCCATCTTTGCAAAACTGTAGCCTACAGCATAATGTACTCCAGCAATTATTATATGTAACATTCATCTAACAGCTTTATTTCTTCAAATCCTTCTGTTAGCTCTCCTATGTTCATCAAGTCACACCAAAACTTCTAATTCATGCGTCAAAACTCTGTATAATCGGCTGTTGCTTACATCCATTCAACCTGTTCCACTTTCCCTGTCCCTTAACCTTGCTGCCCTCAACACCAAAACCATTTCCTCTATTTCACTTGTGCTTTTTTTCATATTGACTCTCCTTATAGAATAGAATCCTAACCTTAGTGTCCATCCTTTACGCAGTTCCTATTGCACAGGAATGTCTCACAGAAACATCTCCTTCTTCCAATATCAGTAAAATGACTTATTTTAGTAATCAGCAGCAAATGAAGATGAAATATATTCCAAGGTATCTTCTTTGTGTATCTGCAATACACAATGCACTTGTCTATGATTGTGAGATCCCTGAAGAAAGTATTTTTTAATTGTTATTTTTACTGATGACTTGTACTGCTTTATATAGTACTTGAGTGATAATATATTACGGTGGCAAGTTGCACTGGTGACAATATATCACATAAATGGCATTTAAATGAAAGATTTATTTTTCCCATGAACTGAAATGAACAGAATAGAAAGCAGCCTTTGGCTGCCAAGGGAGGATGTGCTGTGATACACCCACGATTGGTTTTAATCTCCTTATCATATCTAATCTTTCTCTTTCCAAAATCTCAAGCAAAGCAGATGGTGAACTTCTTGGACATCCTGATGCTTCCTCAGCTGTATAATTGATAGATGGAGTTGAAATAAAATCTGTCCAGAGAGCAGTCAGGTTTGTTGTATCGTAGATACAGAAATCATTACAACTATCTACTAAAGACTGACAACTCTTCTGTATGAGTTTAGCAACATATTGATGGTTTAAAGCATTTCACAATGGTTTGACTTGCTAGACACAATGCCCTAAAAGTGAACCATTTCAAGCTTAAATAAGCTTTATAATAATCCAGGAAATGAAATGTCCAGTTCTTGAATGATTGGGAATTCCAAGGAATTCTCCTTTGCATTTTCCAACCCTTGAAAACTGGACCACAGGATTGTCTAACTTAGAGCTTGGAAATGTGCAAGTAAATGCTGAGGTACTAGCAAAGAGCAGAAATGCTTTGACAGGTGCTTTACAGGATCTTGAATTGCATTTAATTTTAAGTCAAATTTCACTCTGACACATTATTAATAGTGGAAGAAGGCAGATTAAATACAGCTTGGCCAAATGCATGATAATGTGCTCTAGTAAATACGTCCTCAAATTCTATAAACTGCCTACGTCTCTAAATTTACAGAATTCCCTCTGGAAAGGACTTGTAGGACTCATCATGATTAAGAGCTAGGAGATCTGTCCAAACTTACTGCAGCGTTAAAACGAAAAAGCTCCACAAAAATAGGCTCATATTTTCCATGTCAAGAAAAGAAACGAAAATACATAAGTTAATTCTATGTGCAATCTGATAGGTTTTGATCTGTTTTTATCCTCCATTTAAATAGATATAATCATTAAGGAATCCATGAATTAGTACTACATAACAGTGACAAAACTTCACATTGGAACAAAATTTTTCAAAGTGCTCAAAACACAGGGCAAAAAAAGATTTATGTATTTATTAATCCTGAAGTTGGTCTAGATGAGAGTTCAGGTATTCTTAGGGTCGGAATCTTTATGTCCTAACCTTTGCCAGATACCCCACAGCTTTTTCATAAATTACGTCTCTTGCTGAATCAAATTCCGTATGTTCTAGGCTGTTACAACAATAGTTCATCACATATTTCCTAGAATCTAATTTTATAGTAAAATATTTCTGAAAATAAATTTGGAAAATGAATTTTAAATTGTCTTGTTTATGTAATTTATGCATTTTGCATAAATTTTGATTCTTTACATAAACATTTTAACTGTTACATTTATTTTTCTTACCTTATAAAAGACCATAAAGCAATATTCAGAAGACATAATAATGGTAATTCTTACTTGGTGTTGTTTTAAGCTATACAGCTAAATAGCATTTCACCTGTTCCACAACACGTTTGATTTAGTTTTTGAAGTTGCAATCTGAATAATATGTCACATCAATTTATATATTTGAATTGATCAAATCTTTTTTTATTCAAATTTAAATTTTGAAGATTTGACATAATAAAATGTGAAAAATATAGGCAGATTTTAAAAGTTGTGAAATGAATCTAGTACTAGGGAAACTAAATGTTGATATCAATTGCAGAAGAGATGAACTTATTATTTTTCTGTTTATGACAATGACTAAACTTGCTATACAAGTGCTGCTTACAGTGAACGCAGCAATGTTTGCACAACGAAAATGTTCCTGCAAATTCTTTTTGGTCCTATGTACTGTACAGGAATAAAAAAGAAAGTTCCTACTCACAGCATCTTCTTACCTGTAATATTTAATTTTCTAACAGATATTGTCAGGCTATGACAGTTTAGCACGATGTATAAAATGCAAGTATTAGAGGTAATGCAGAATTTTCTTCTCGGTTTTAAAAGATATGTAAGAAGAGTGAACTTTAGCACAATCTTGTGCAGGAGTTGTTACAGAAAGGCCAGGTATAATTAAAAGCAAACATGTAGAACGCGATGGAACTTCTCATTTGTGAATATAATAATGATCAAAACAGTAAAAAGTGGTTAATACTTATTAAGATACTTAGAGGTAGTCTTTACATTGTTACTCCCTCAAGTTCGAGCACGCAATTAGAGAAATTAGGGATGGAAAAAGAACAGATCATCTATTAGCAGCTCCTGTCAAATACGATTGCTCCTTTCAGCACATTTTCTAGTGCTTTCTCTAATCAAATTCTAAATATTGCCAGTAGTAGGGATTCCACCATTTCTCTTGGGAGACTGTCTGACAGCCTAATAGATCTTTGTGTCAGACACCTCTGCTAACTTTATCCCACACGACTAAATATGTCTCACTGCACCACTGAGATGTATTCTCCCAACTCAGTATTCTCAGCATTCTCTGAAGTCTGTGTTGTAATCTTCCATCTTCTTTTAAAAATAATTCAAACACAAAGATTCAAAGTCAAATGCAGTCCTGGCACAGAGAGAGATACACTGATCAGCAAATAGCACAGCAACAACCCCAAACCCCTGAATCCTCACAAAAACCTTACACAGATCCCTGCCTCCACGAATCCCTTCCTTTTCCCTGGGTCCAGCAAACAGATATGCTGGAAAAGGTGTCCAGTCGTCTTTGACTGTACTGGACAAAGAGTGTCAAACACTATGACTAGCCCTCGAAAGTGAAAGCCTTCTAACACAAGTTAGAAGTGGCTCTCAGGTGGTAACAGATGACCTGCCTCAACTAAATCCTTGAAGTCTGATAGAATTTTGTTGCATTAAAATCCACCCAGAAAGTTGCAGGAAGTCCACACAGACCTCAGAATATGGATTTCATAGCAAGATACTCTGCTTACTCAGCAAGTCCTTGTGCTGTACACCAGATTGAATTTGCATATTTTTTTAAGGTGATCAAACTGATGCAGATATAGATCAGAGTAATAGAATCCATACTAAATAGAGAATCAAAGTCCTGTTATTATGTATGGCATATTCCTAGACTCTGGTGCACCCTAACTGTCGTGCTGCAAACAGGGATGCATTATGATTCCAGACTGTAGCAAGAGAGAAGAAGGAGGCATAGTAAGGATCGTTTCCCTTATTGAATGCTACACTCTTTCCCCCATGCAGTTGTAATTTCTTTGTTGCTACCTTGGTTGAAAACTCAGAAAATGGACTGGATATTTGATACATTAACTGAGTTAAGTGCATTAAGGATACAGAATCAGGTAAAGCTGACATGAAAACACTAAGTAGTATCTCTATGCTAATTCTTCTAATGCTCGCCGAGGAATAAAAAGAAATGAAAAACATAAGAAAATAGAAAACAGGTCAACAGCCCTGTTCATTGTGCGAGTATTCATCTCAGAATACTGATTCTGACCTTTCCTGACACAGCCTGTCAACAAACGAAGAACATAAAATGATTATAAATTTTGATGGACTGCTGATCAGTCCAGTACTGACTTTCATTTACCTTATAGAAGTAGCAGTTCACACCACCTCTTCTACTCTAAACACTGCAACAGAGATACCAAAAGCAGAGTTCAACAACCTTCTCAAGTGTGTCTATGGCTGGATTCCCAAAGCTGTACAGACCATCCTGGGCCATGACTGCTCCAGTCACTGTGCAGTCTACTGATGGTGTCCAGCAGTGTAACTGATACTGGACCTGGAGAATCTCAGCGTCGATTTAATCCATCTCCTTGGTTCACAATTTAATTTTTACTAACATATTTCCACCTGTTTTCAACTATTTATTTTAGTATATTTACCAATCAAAAATTAACAAGATGTTGCATATAGGATCATTTTAACATACAATGATTCACAGAAAGCATAATCCTGCCAACTTTGTTGTTCTACTTTACACTCACCAAAGTTTTGAAAAAGGTGCCATTCTAGATTTTGATGAGCTCTTATAAACCAAGAGCAAGGTTTCTAGCCGAACACTGCAACTGTAACATCTGATATAGCTATAAAAATTCTTTGCGCTGTAGAAATCTAAATTTTCGTAAGAAACAGATTCTTCTATTGTGCACTATACATTAATACGTTAAGGAATATACACAGATAAATTCATATATATACATATACACACACAGAGGCATCTAGCTTGCTCTTGGGTAACAGTGGTATTTGCATCCCTTTCATTCAATTACATTGTATTTGTACATGGTTTTGAAGCTTGCTAAAAAGGACAGAAGGCAGAAAGTTATGTTCACAATAACTTAAATCTCTGGTGGGAAGTAATTTCCAGCTCCTCTTTTTAAAACTACATTGTATAAATAGTGTCAAATATGACAGGCTGGCTACCTGCTAAAAGAAAAAAATGTTTGAAGAGATTGTTCTCTGGCCATAGAAGTGGAAGCACAGTATAGATTGCAGTGAACATTTGACCGATGTACTTGAAATCTTGTGCTGTTGCTAGTTTTTTTGAATGAATAAATTTTGCTGTCATTCCTTATAATTTCTCACTAAGCTCAGAACCCTTTTATCTTCGTATTTGGCACTGAAAACAATTCTGTGTGATTTTAGTTCTTCAACAGTTTAAATTTTAAAGCTTGCATACCAAGTCAATTTGCATTAATCTTCTATGGAGAACTACGTGTCATCCCATCCCTGCTCTGCAACAGACACAAACACACACACATGAGCAGAAACTTATGAAAGCAATTCCTATGCAAAACATTTCTGTTGTCTCTCCAGTTTTCTACGAAAAAACCAAGATTTTTATAACAAGCAGCTTTCCATCATGACCGACCACTCAGGCCATATCCTCCGTTATTATATTCCCTTGTATGCCACCAAAGACTCTTAGCTTTATCCTTTATTTTTATGAAGGTAACTTTCAGCTTTGTTTGTTTGTTTGTTTCTTTTTATTTTGATATTTTGACGGTATGAGACACAGACCGCAATGTATCTTAATTAACTCTACTTCGGGAAGAGAAAGTGGGGCAACGGAATGAAAACATATAATTTGTTAATTACTATTTCCTTTTGAATATTGTTTCAGCCCTTTATATACTCACCTTTATCTTGTTTATGTCATGATAATACCTTGCCCAGGATAAGATAAAAATCTACTTGTGTCTCAGATCTTCTTTGTTTTAAAAGGCATCAATTTTAAAAGGAATTTCTAAACTGAATTATTTGAAATTGATATCAGGTCTTAGGCAGCATGTTCAAAAAGCCACTATGTTAGTTTTGGAAGTTATGAAGGATGAGGTGTTCATAGGTAAATAACGAAGTCTAAGAGGAGAAGTCAGCATTTATCCAAGTAGAAAAGGAGGAGCACATGGATACATTTTTTAACTACCAGTTCAGAGAAGAGGCCAGCTAACTCTTAGACTCTAATACCTAAAAAATGAACGTAATGTTATTCTCACCTTACAAGCTATAATGACAGAAATTGAAGACACTGTCACTATTCTTTAAAGTCTTTCTAAAAAGGGATGCTTCATGCTGACAATATTTCATCACTAACTATTCAGCTGGTAGACCACTATTCCACAGTGGCAGTATTATCTTCTCTTTGGCATGTCCTTGTTCTGTTAACACACTGGAGAAAATAAAGATATGACTTAGCTGTGATTGATTATAATGGTCAATGACTCAGGAATCCATGTACAAAAAAAATCTCACTGATTCACAGAGGAGGTGTCAGCACTTTACATTGTACTTCATTACAGTATTCAGTTGGGGTTTCAAACAGAAAATCCATGGGACAGAGGGTTTTGTGGTTTTTTTCCTACTCAAGACTAGGAAATAGTCTAGTAGTAAATAGTAAAAACGTATACGTGATTACATAAAATATCAAAGCATTTCTTAATAATAAAAAATTTGTAATTAACTCTTTCTACTTTTTTCATTTTAATAAACTGTCTTGCATATTTGTAAACTCTGTACTAAATGCTGAAGACACTAAAACAGGAAAGAAATAAATACATAAAAATATACTTGCTGATATGCTTGCAAGAAATTGCTCACTTAGAGGGATATGAATTTAAAGGAAGGTGACTTTTTGTCACTAATAATTCTCTGTATTCAAATTTTGCCATAAGAAATATCCATGTCAGGGTCATGAAAATATTTGACACCTCTGAGTCCCATCATGCTGAGTCCAAGAATTGCACTTGCAAGACGCTGGAGCAGATTAGCAAAACAGCTGGAAGTTCATTGTCTTCAAATGAAGCCATCGCTTCTACCAAAATCTCACTCTGCTAATGCATCTCAGAAGCAAAAGCAGCTGACTTACATCTGATGCTGATTTCTTACAAGGTATCCCTCTAAAAATATAAAAAAGGAAGCTCTCTTCCCAATTTTCTCTTCCCAATTTCCATATTTGCATACATAACAGTAGCCAGCCAAGAACATAGATTTCAACCAGGTGTACTGAATATTGATTTGTCTTTTCAGCATTAATATTAAATAGGAATTAAGTCACTGATGCTAGTGGTATTTATTCCCTTTGTAAGATGTTTGGAGATGTGTCAGTAAAGAGTGATTGGTAAACTCTTGAGCATCACCCCGAACATCTGGGAAGCCTAGTACCTGGTTTAGAATTATAAAATGTATGAAGGACTTTTATAGCACTTAATTGCAAGCAACACTGAAATAATACTAAATTATTAGTATTCAAATAAACATAAAGCATTGCATCACTGGTGCTCAAGCCTTCAGCTTTGAAATTTTAGTCACCTTGCCAACTGAAAAAGGGCTATCTCAGTTTTGACCCTGAGGCTGACTGATGAATATACCTGCAGTCAACACAGGAGTGAAAATCAGAGTAGGCAGACAGAACTGAAAACATTCCTTGTAAAAATCAACAGCAACACTCTTCTTGTCCATTTTGCTATTCATAGTGTCTGAGGATCCAAGGCGTTCCTGTATTTCAAGATGCGGAGTGCAGAAATTGAATGTAATGGAAAACATAAAAGTGACTTTAGGCTTAAGAAAAAAATCCATATGAAAAGGTTTAAATTGAAGTAAATTTGTATAAGCAACACAGTTTTCTTCTTTGAAAGAGGTCTTTCTCATCAGTGCCTGCTGTGTGTCAAAGGCATAATTTAACGGAGTTGTCTAGTTTAAGACTAACTCATTTTGATGCCAGTATGAAAACTAGGTGCCTCACATCTGACCATAAAGAGGCCATTGAGAGCTCAATTCAGCAGCTGTGCATAGTTATCTACTGTCATTTTAGACATACTAACATGTCCTGCCAGGCTTTTGCCTCCTAGTCCAGCAGGCCTCTCCTGGATCCTATGTGACATTGTTGATCCTCTGTGGGTGTCTTGAAGGCTGCAGGGTGCGTCAAATGGCATTAAAACCTGTGCCCAGGCAGCCCAACAAAACCTGAATTGTGAGATGAAAGGTGTAGCTACTTCAGTGTTTTGACTTGGGAGCTGTCTTAATCAAGCACTGAGACTGCAAAACTGAGGCTAACTACCAATATGTCTGAAGTCTTGAAGCACCTAAGATTTTGAGGTTTACATTTTTACTTTTTTACTTTTCTTCTGGTTAGGCTTGTAGCTGCTTCAGTCTTGGCAGAACAGCTCAGCAAATGTATACCAGAATCACAGAATGGTTTGGGTTAGAAGGGACCTTACAGACCATCTAGTTCCAACTCCCCTGCCATGGGCAAGGGGTACTTTCCATGAGATCAGGTTGCTCAAAGCCCCATCCAGCATGGACTTGAACACTGCCAGGGAGGGGGCATCCACAACTTCCCTGGGCAACCTCTTACAGTGCCTCACCACCCTCAAAGTAAAGAATTTATTTCTGATATGTAATCTAAATCTACACTCTTTCAGTTTAAAGCCATTACCCCTTGTCCTATCACAACAGGCACTTGTAAAATATCTCTCTCCAGCTTTCTTGTAGGCCTTGTTCAGGTACTGAAAAGCTGCAATAAGGTGCCCCCAGAGCGTTCTCTTCTGCTGGCTGAACAATGCCAACTCTCTCAGCCTTTCCTCATAGGAGAGGTGCTCCAGCGCTCTGATCATTTTTGTGGCCCTTCTCTGGACCCGCTCCAACAGATCCATGTCTTTCCTGTGCTGAGGGCTCCAGAGCTGGACGCAAGACTCCAGGTGGGGTCTCACCAGAGCAGAGTGGAGGGGCAGAAATCCCTCCCTTGACCTACTGGCCATGCTGGTTTTGATGCAGCCCAAGATACAAGTGGCCTTCTGAGGTGTGAGTGCACACTGCAGGGTCATGTTGAGCTTCTCATCAACCAGCACCCCCATGTCCTTCTCCTCAGGGCTGCTCTCAATCCATTCTCTGCCCAGCCTGTATTTGTGCTTGGGATTGCCCTGAACTGTGTGTAGGACCCTGGACTTCACCTTGTTGAACTTCATGAGGTTCACATGGGCCCACTTCTCACTGTCAAGGTTCCTGTGGATGACATCCCTTCTCTCCAGTGTGTCGACTGCACCACACAGCTCGGTGTTGTTGGCAAACTTGCTGAGGGTGCACTCAATTCCACTGTCCATGTTTCCAACAAAGATGCTAAACAGCACCAGGCCCAGTATTGACCCTTGAGGAACACCAGTCATCATTGGTCTCCACAATACTCCATACCCTCCATACTACTAATGCCTAACTAGTATCCACTAGGTAGAAGTTCTCCACTTATCATGTAGGAAGATTTTGAGCCAGTTGACATACTACAAGAATATCTAATACATACATCCATGATCAGTCTGTCCACAAAACACAGCTGATACCATTTCTTTCTTTCCAAAACAACATAATACCACAACATTCCAGTGAAGTGCCAAACCTGGTTCAATGCCTATTTCAGCCTGAAGCTACACTTCTAATGAGAATGGCTACTGCAATAACTAGGCTTTAAGCTATTCTGTGATATAGGTACTCTTACCTAGTTGACTTTTTCCCACTTTTAAAGATTAACTCAGAAAAAAGAGGTTTCCAAAGAAAGCATGAATATCCAACTTTTTTTTGGGACATACTCTTGGAAAAGGAAGTTTTAGATTGCAATACATGGTCCAGTAACTATTCTGAGTTGTATTTACTTATTTTGCAATATGTTAACATCCTTAGAGCAGAAACTGAACACTGATGTAAAATTGCCTGTTCTCCTCCACTGGCATTTTATAAGAAAGATGAAGCTCTTCTTTACTTCATAGTTTTCTAGCTGCAAAAGATGATTCAAGGCTGTACATCATAACTATTCCTAACAGACTTCATAAATAGATACTTATACCTATTTACTCTTAACTGAGCAAAATTCAAGCATGCTATATAAAGTTTCTATAACACTGCGATTGGGATGTTAACCACATTATTTTAACACTGAAAAAATTTGGAAATAGCAGTCTTTTAAACTTTTGGATTGCAAACCGCAAAACATCTTTGAATCCAAGATGTAAATGTTGGTGTTCAAGTGCATAATATCTCTGTAAAGGCTTTGTTTGTTTACAGATAGTGTTCTAATTATCTTCTGGAATGTTAATTTCACAAAGAGAAGCAATAGTTCATATTTTGCTTTTGCTTTCCCTTTTAATGAGAAAGCAAAACCCACTGCATGTTTGTGTTTCCTGAATCAGCTTCTCTTCTTTTCTTAGAAACTAGCATTGATCACAGAAATAACAAGTCAAAGACAAAAATATTTTTTGTATGACTAATCTGTCTCCTGGATTGTTCAGTCCATGTGGTAGAAATATCATTGATGCTTTGGTCAGCACATCAACAAGTTATCCACTGAGCTAAGTGTGGTTCTTCCTCGAAACAGTGGGAAAACTCTCATGGACTTCAGTGGCATCAAAATCAGAAAGACAAAGAAGTGGGAATTCTTTGCTTTTTTAAATCTGGAAATGTAACTGTAGGTATTAATTCAGAAATCTAAAAAGTGTTATACTCTAGTTGCTATTATTTACAACAAAAACTAACTTACTAATAATATAAATATGCTGATTCTGTTTAATGTATTAAAGAATTCCACTTTCAAGCAAACCTGTGATATAACTAATTATCACTGTCTGCTATTCAGATGCAGAAAACAGAATTTAGAAGTGTTAATGTAATTAACATGCTCAAAATGGAAGTGAAAATCTGTCAGAGCAATGAAAAATCCTTCAGAATTACTTGGATCACATCAGCACATTCCTAAATGGTATGAGTCATTTCTTGCTCACATCAGCTTTAGATATTGATGCTATTGGAAAGGCTGTTTTACAAACCTTTTATGAGTATCTTCTCAAACAAGCAGCTTCACCAACTCAAACACTTTATGATCCAAGATTAGAAGCCCACAGGCAACAAAAAGAGGTTTATATCACCTTAGAACATGCAACTTCTTGTTGCAAAAAGATGTTTTAAAATTGTACTGAAATATATTTCTATCTTGATGAGCTTAAGGGTGTGGCTTTGTTCATCACAGTCTACCCTCATACAACTTTCCCTTTATCTCATAATTCTTGATGAATTTGCAAATGTATTCCTTAGGTTTTAAACAGTTTTAAGCTAACTTGACAGACAGTATTCTTTTACTTTGTCAAAACATTTCCTCATCTGATTTCACTAACACATAAAAGGTGTAAGCTGCCCTTCAGACCTTCATTTAATGTTCTTTGATCACACATTTACACAACAAAAAAATGAATAAGACTGCAAGATGATTGAAAAAGTTTGTACACTTAGGGATGTCCACCAGTGTGTCTGAGAGTTGAAAGAGTATCTCACAGTAATTATTTGAAGAAAACATTTAACCTGTCTGTGAGAAAACTATGATTTACCAAAGCATAACTGGTATCTGAAAATAGGCTGTTTTGTTTTTTAAAATTATTTCATACAAAGGGAATTATAGTGAAGAGTTCTCTGCCAATACTGTGATTACTGTCACTTTTAATCTGTATTTTATCTTTTAAATTAATCTCACATCACATCATATTAATTCTCTTTCACTACTGGATGACTACAACCAGGATTGAGACAGGAGCACTGATGTATATACATCTGAAATTTGCTTGTTCGAAGCACTTCTATATACATTTTAACATTAAATTTCAGAGGGTAGTCATATTAAATGTGACCAGGAAAATCAAATGTTTCCACCCCTCAGAAACCGCATGTGTAGAACTTTCAGCTTGTTTCTTACCCTAACATTTGTTTTCGGTTAGTATTTTTAAAAGTCAAGCTGATTTCCTAATACTTTGTTTCTCCATTTCCATTAAAACATTATTTCATTATGGGGTTTTGCTTGTTTCTTTAGATTTTTCTGTGTGTGTGTTTTAGATCAACACCTTTTGTACTCCTACATTTTTCTACTTATAAAATACTATCAAGAGAGTTTATAGGCCTTCTGATGTCTGTCCAACCATTCCTGGTGGATACTGGCATAAAAATAAACAAGCAATGCAAAGCAAATCAAGGCAGCATATGATAAAAAACTGGAACTTCTTAGAAATTTACCACAAGTTGAAATAAAATTATACTTATATTTTGATTTAGTCACATTACATTTTTTACAATAAACCACAGTTTTTCCGTCAAATTTTTCCTTTCGGTAATGTGAAACCTTCCCCTGAAATTAAGAGCTTTCTGAGAAGACATATGACTGAAAGCTGGTCTTTCTTAAGAACTGCTACTAAACATGTATGCATAAAAGTTAAAAAAAACTTCAAAGAAATTTGCTAAAGTATTTGCAGAATCAGTTTACTAGCCGCACTTATTAATATCTTAATATTAATTTCTTTCTGTCAAACTCAAAGGCACTATGACCATCTAATTTTTCAGTCTTCTAATAATACAATGAACTGGATTTAAAGCAATGTGGACTACTTGGATAATACAGGCTCCACAGTGAATAGATATATTAAAAAAAAAATAATTTCTGCAAGAGGTGTGATCATCAAGAAAAGGAAGTAAAGATTATATTAATTGTTCAGTTGCCAGGTATATCAATAACAAAAAAGAAATTAAAGAAAGCCTTCAAACATTTTAAGTCTTGGAGTAGACATGGCTAGAGACTCACTCTTGGAAGGACGTGCCCTGTGCTGGAGGAGGTACACCTCTGCGGGGCCGGTGGCTGCGGGCATCCCACACTGGGGCAGGGACACCCCTCAGGGACTACAACCCATGGGCAATCCATGCCAGGGTGGAAGAGGAGAAAGAAGTAAGGAGCAGTGGGGGAAAACAAGTAAGGACTGAAGGCAGAAAGAAACCACCATTTCTTATGGATTACACTGCAATCACCAAAGACTCTTCAAGGAAGTCAGTTATCTTCATGAGAGAGGATCCTCTTCAAGTTGTAGAATATCCTAAATTTACTTCTTAACACTTTGTTGTTATCATGATTTCCTTTCTTCTTCAAAGAGCACTTTGAACTCAACTCTTTAGTCATAAGTACCTTAGGGAGCCATTTAAAAAAAAACCCTACAAATAATAATTTTGCGAATCAATATTGGTGAGCTGGAAACATATTTCTTGTATATAACCTTCATCACCATCACATAAACTTGAGCAAGATAAATGGTGCTAGATTCTAAATATAAAAGTTAGAATAAACAGAAAGACACATTCCCATTAAAAAGCCATTGCTTTAAGGCATGTTGCAATAGAAACATCAATCCAGCAGCTAGCTATGCTACAGATAACCAGTATCCCTGTTAGAAAAATGGAAGTATAATTTCTGCTGGTGTCTCCCCTGCACTATTCCAGCCATTGGATCCAAATCACCCTAAAGTAGTACTTTTCCAGGTTTATGGGACATCAAATCCAATTTCTTTTGTTACATAGTTGCTTTCTAAAAACTTAAATTACAACCTATTGTGCTAGGTGCTTATTATTAAGAATCATTTATCCTGGAAACATTCTACCCTGTAGAGTTCATGTTTACAACCAGCAATAGGATGCTTGTCTTTTTTATTGCAAATTTAATCTAAGATCTTCTGTGGTGAGCAAGGCTGTCAAAAGTTTAAAATATTGATTCCCATTTTAAGATAGAAAGCTTAGAAGAAGAGATGAAACTAACAACCTAAGTCTGGAGAAAGCAGAAGTCTCTGGGATTTAAGTTTGTGAAGTAGAATCATAGATTTATTTAGGTTGGAAAAGACCTTTAAGATGGCCATAAAACAAAAATGAAAATATCTGGAAACTTAAAATGAAAAATACGAGTATTTTCTAGATTTTTATTCAGGTAAACAGTTTCCTGGGGGAAAAGCAAAATCTCACAAACAAAACTAAGAAAAAATAAGAGCTACATCTTCCCCCCTAAGGCCTAAGAGCTAGATTTAAAAAGATATTTAGGCACTATCACTACTGTTTAGTACTAATTACTATGAAAACAAGGACTGTTAGACATTCCAGTGTTTCTGCCGATGTCAGGCTTAACAGTACCATAAAACATTAAAAAACAATACACAAACTACTCTGAAAAGGTGATCTTCTTGAGAAAAAAGATGTTCAAAAGCAGTCTAATCCATTATGTTTTTTGGTATGGAAACCATGTACTTAGGTTTCAGCAGAGACAACAACCACCCAAGATAGGTAACAGTTTTTTAAACTTCCTGCGTGCCAAGCCAAGGTGCTGCTAAGACGCACAGTGGTCGCAAGGGCTATTCACATTTCCGTTTTGATGCCAGCTGTCATTTTCCATCATGCCCACAGGCAAAGTATGCCGTGGAAGTGCTTACTTGAACATATCCTTGTGACTGCAATTTATTTTAATGTAGTAAAATGACTGAGGTATAACAGCTGTGTTTATACCAATTAATGACTGTAGGACATAAAACTGTCTGTCCACCCTATATAAACTCAGACATCACGGAGCACAGCAAAGCTCCAGCTAGCCTAGTATGCTCTCTCTAACTGCAAATGGTAGCAAATATTTTGAGAAAAAGTATAAACAGTATAGACGGCTAGACAGAAGTACCATCTAGAATAAATAAGGAGTGACGATCTCCCAGACACAGTGTGAGAAGTAGTCTGTTGACTTTTAATCAACAGTAATGTGAGGACTTCCTACGTCAGTGGTTGCAAGTGCCTGTTGTGGTGGTGAATGTTTGCAATAACTTTTTAAACTAATTTGAAACTCATTTTTGCACCTGTAACATACTGTGACACAGATTCTGAGAGTTACTTCCTGTGTGAGAAAAATGCTTCCTTTTGAATCTATCAAATTGGAGTTACACCACTCCATATATGGGTAAACTAGGGGATTTGTGCACACTGTTATCTTTTATTCAATAATTAAATCTATGAGAGAACTATTCCTCATATAACATGATGGCTTAATACCTTTAAACCCTTTTTTTTAAAGAACATAATCACAGTCTCCTCAGAAATGTCAGTGGACTAACCTCCGTCCCATTAACTTTCACTGCCTCATGCAAAGAGCTTTAATATTTCTGAAAACACCGCCTCTAGATAGGCTGCATGGAGTCTCCCTGAGTACCCTATGCATGTGTTTGTGTCAAAGTTTTTTCCTCATGTGTTAGCTTCGTCTGTCAGTTTGGTTCTTCAGAATTTCAACCAGTTTTCCAGCAGAAAAGTCCAGTCTGCTGATCTATAGCTTTTGAGGTTATTCCAAATGTATCTTTAAAGGAAATTTTATTTACCATGTTTCAAAAACCCCAGAGGTGTGTTGGGGGAAGAGAATAACATCGTTTTCAATCCATCTTCAGCACTGAACTTTGTAGTCTGTTCAATCTCTTCCTCTCTGACCTCCCTTAAAAAAATTTTGCATTTTCGTGTAAGCAGGTGGATGCCCCTTTTTACTTCTGTATCTGATTATCTCCCTGAGATGCAGCAGCTTCGGAGAAATGCCTTATGCCTGCCATCAGGAAGCATGCTGCAGAAAAATACTTGCTTTTAACTTAACTTTTTGTCATACAGAAAGTTGCAGGACAACATTTCAACATTAATTTTTGAATTTTCATGCTTATTGTTAGTTACAATTTGAAGATCTTAAAGTTTATCTTATGTTATGCATCTTCACATGGTGTCCATCCTTCCTGTTCAGCATAGAATCATAGAATGCTTTGTGTGGGAACGGACCATGAGAGGTCATCTAGCCCAACCTCTCTGCAGTGAGCAAGAACATCTGCAACTAGACCAGGTTGCTCAGGTCCCTGTCCAGCTTGGATTCAAATGTTTCCAGAGACCACGACAATGCCTTAAAGCACAAGGAAAGTATTTGCGCATATATATGGTTGTTTGAATATCACGGATGTCCAATTGTGAGATATTTATGTCTTGCCCCAAAAACATCCCCATCTTCTTTCTGTAACTGCATCTTACATATTTTAAGCAAATTTGATGTCCTCTTGTTTTCACAGCTAGAAAGCTTGAGATCTAATTAAGTCAAATCATTTTGCACAACAAAATGAGACCATTTTACGTTAAGCTTCGATGTACGCTGCTTCTTTGTTCTAAAATGTTGTTTCTGTATGCCACAAGGAATTTCTAACTTCAGAAATCTTTTTTCTAGCTAAGGTAACTTGATTTTAGTTCCTTACTCTTACTGAAGGTATATTTGTGCCTAACCTATGTGCTGGGGTTGAGGAAATTACCTGCGAAAGAGTTGTAAAAGACTAAGATGTACTAGCAAAACTTGTTGCTGGGTGATAGCAGACCCACTATCTCCTCCTGACAGGCATGCTCATTACCCTGGCATGGGAGGAAGCAGACAGGTTGTTGATTCAGTTCCAGATCTGCATTTTCGCCTAGAGTTGGCTCCATTGAAGCCAACAATCCTAGCCAAGGAAAACTGCAGCACAGCAAAACGTAGTACTGCCTCAAGTCATTTGACTGTGCTACAACTGCCTCACAGTATTTCTCTCTCCAAGGCACACCCCACAAACTTCAGCTTCAGACAGGAGTACAAAACACATCAAATTTAAATGCATAAATGTAACTTGAGCATAATTCATGAAATGCACAGAGACTGCAGGTTGTAAAGATAGCGAATGAAGCAACGAACTATAAACTCCTTTCAGGAGTGAGAAACATATTATCCAATGTAAAATGCAGGGAATATGGGAATATATCTGTGTGCATAATGCAGCCTGATTCCATTTGGACAATGCTTGCTTGTCTATCTAGACTCCTAAGGGACTGCCACTGCTAACATACGATAAGCAGATAAGAAAGCATTTAACATGAAAAAGATGAATCTAACCTAAAACTTTCAAAAGGGGTATTTGCGGTTAACTAGCAGAGAGTCCATATGACTTAGTCTTGTGAAGCTGGGTGTAGTTTTTGCATAGCAAAATTCAAGGTAATTGAAGACAGAGCCCGATATGGAAAGCTGAACTTACAGAGTATCTGGAAAGGAGTCTGGATGGCATCTAGCAGTCTGTCACATATCAGATATTGTCTTGAAAAGTTTTTGGTTTAGAAAAGGTTTCAGCTGTTGGGTTAGAAAAGTTATAACCCTAAGAGCATGAAGCTATTCTTCCTGTCCAACCTACATCTGCAGTTTATGGGTAGCTCACTACTTCACTATTTCAATGACATTAATTGTCTGATAGTCTCATGTTAAGTTCTTCCCAACTTTATTTCAAATGGCCAAAATTCACGGTAGTATATTCCTAAGGAAAAGGTAAAAGTACCTGGTAGTACACAGGAAACAGGTCCTTTTACGTGAGTCTGTGACTCTGCCTGGCCTAGCAAGGGCTTCTCTCTGCTCCTTTTGGCTTCTGAGAAGCACAGCAGTACTGTTAAGTGCTGACGCTAGAATTACATCAAAAGTTAAGTGAAAGGAAAAACAGCCCATTGGTATCTTTTCTATTGATCATAAGTCAGCTTTTGTGTCTATAACAAATGTTTATTCTTTCTTTTTCAATATAAAAAGTAGGATTGTTGCTCCCTCAAAAGAAATCAGTATTTTCTCCAATTCTGCAGACAAGTCCAAATAAAAACAGATGAACACTATAGGGAAATCAGCAATACAAAGACAGCAGAATCAAAGTTTTTGGAAAGACAGCATTTAGAAAACTGCATCTTTTTGACTCAGGGTCCTAAGAGCTAAAGAACTGCTTTCTTACAGCAAAAGGAGCTAAACTAAGTTTGTTAAATGTAAAAACATATCACTCAATAAACACAGACAAATAATGGCACTCACGATGGTAATCCTGCCCTTCTTGTCCTTGCACTACTTTCCACATGGGGAAAATCTGTATTTTTCTATCCATTGGTGCTGAATGTAGCTCAGTCTTTCACCTCTATTTTACCAGTTTGTTTAAAAAAATGCTACCTAGAAAGATGAGAAGAAATTCTATCATCTTGTTTACTCCTCCTCCTCCTCCTCCTCCTCCTCAGCTATTAAAAAGCACTGATAACATCTCTCTGAGTCTCCTTTCCTCCAGGCTGCACAGTCCCCGCTCACTCAGACTCTCCTCATATGCTCCAGCACCTTAATCTCCTTCATGGCCCTTTGCTGGACTCACTACAATATGTCCATTTCTCTTGAACTGGGGAGCCCAGACCTGACCCAACACTCTAGACGTATCTCACCAGTGCTGAGTGAGGAAGGATCACCTCCCTTGACCTGTTAGCAATGCTCTTTCTAATGCAGTCTAGGATGTCACTGGCATGGAATGTGGAAAGAGGGACAGGCCACTTGGGAAGAGTACAGAAACGTGGTGAGAGCGTGCAGGGATGCGACGAGGAAGGCCAAGGCTCACCTGGAATTGAAGCTGGCAAGGGATGTCAAAAACAACAAGAAGGGCTTCTTCAACTACATCAGCAGCAAAAGGAAGGCTAGGGACAACGTGGGGCCGCTGCTGAATGAGGCGGGTGTCCTGGTGACGGAGGATGCGGAATGCCTTCTTTGCTTCAGTCTTCAGTGCTAAGACTGGCCCTCAGGAATCCCAGGCCCTGGAGGTAAGAGAAGAAGCCTACAAAGAGGACGACTTTCCCTTGGTCGAGGAGGACTGTGTGAGGGATCGCTTAAGTGATCTGGATGTCCACAAATCCGTGGGCCCCGATGGAATGCACCCACGAGTGCTGAGGGAGCTGGCGGATGTCATTGCTGAGCCACTCTCCATCATCTTTGAGAGGTCGCGGAGGACAGGAGAGGTGCCCGAGGACTGGAGAAAGGCCAATGTCACACCAATCTTCAAAAAGGGCAAGAAGGAGGACCCAGGGAACTACAGGCCGGTCAGCCTCACCTCCATCCCGGGAAAGGTGATGGAGCAGCTTATCCTGGAGGCCATCATGAAGCAAGTGGAAGAAAAGAAGGTTATCAGGAGTAGTCAGCATGGATTCACCAAGGGGAAATCATGCCTGACCAATCTGATAGCTTTCTACGATGACATGACTGGCTGGGTAGACAAAGGGAGAGCCGTGGATGTTGTCTACCTTGACTTCAGCAAGGCTTTCGACACAGTCTCCCATGATATCCTCCTAGGGAAGCTGAGAAAGTGTGGGCTGGATGAGTGGTCGGTGAAGTGGATAGAGAACTGGCTGAATGGCAGAACTCAGAGGGTTGTCATCAGCGGCGCTGAGTCTAGTTGGAGGCTGGTGACAAGTGGTGTCCCCCAGGGGTCAGTACTGGGCCCAGTCTTGTTTAACTTCTTCATCAACGACCTGGATGAAGAGTTAGAATGTACCCTCAGCAAGTTTGCTGACGACACCAAACTGGGAGGTGTGGTAGATACACCACAAGGCTGTGCTGCCATTCAGCGTGACCTGGATAGGCTGGAGAGCTGGGCAGAGAGGAACCTGATGAGGTTCAACAAGGGCAAGTGCAGGGTCCTGCATCTGGGGAGGAACAACCTCATGCATCAGTACAGGCTTGGGGTGGACCTGCTGGAGAGCAGCTCTGCGGAGAGGGACCTGGGTGTCCTGGTGGACGACAGGTTAACCATGAGCCAGCAGTGTGCCCTGGCTGCCAAGAAAGCCAATGGGATCCTGGGGTGCATCAAGAAGAGTGTGGCCAGCAGGACGAGGGAGGTTCTCCTTCCCCTCTACACTGCCCTGGTGAGGCCTCATCTGGAGTACTGTGTCCAGTTCTGGGCTCCCCAGTTCAAGAAAGATGAAGAGCTACTGGAGAGAGTCCAGCGGAGGGCTACGAGGATGGTGAGGGGACTGGAGCATCTCCCCTACGAGGAGAGGTTGAGGGAACTGGGCTTGTTCAGCCTGAAGAAGAGAAGGCTGCGAGGGGACCTTATAAATGCCTACAAATATCTGAAGGGTGGGTGTCAGGAGGATGGGGCCAAGCTCTTTTCAGTAGTGCCCAGTGACAGGCCAAGGGGCAATGGGCACAAACTGAGGCACAGGAAGTTCCGTCTGAAGATGAGGAAGAACTTCTTCCCTCTGAGGGTGACGGAGCACTGGAACAGGCTGCCCAGGGAAGTTGTGGAGTCTCCTTCTCTGGAGATATTCAAGACCCGCCTGGACAAGGTCCTGTGCAGCCTGCTGTAGGTGACCCTGCTTCGGCAGGAGGGTTGGACTAGATGACCCACAGAGGTCCCTTCCAACCCCTACTATTCTGTGATTCTGTGATTCTGTGATTCTTTGTTGTGAGGGCACATCATTTGGTCATGGTTAACTTCGTGTTCACCAAGATCCCCAGGTCCTTTCACCTGCAAAACTTCTTTTGAAACAGTTGGCTCCACCTTGTACTAGTGCATGGGATTATTCCTCTCCAGTTTTAGGACTTTGCATTTCCCTTTCTTGAACTTCACCAGATTCCTGTCAGTCCATTTCTCCACATTGCTGAGGTCCCTCTGAGTGGCAATACAACTCTCTGATGCACGGAAAACTGAAGAGTTCTGTATCAACTGCAAGCTTGGTGAGGGAGCTTTCTGTCCCATCACTCAGGTCATTAATGAAGACGCCAAACAGTATCGGTCCCCGTATCTTCTCCTGGAGTACCCACTAGCAATTAGCCTCCAGGTGGGATTTGTGCCACTGACCACAGCCCTTTGAGCTCAGCAGTCCAGCCAGTTTTCAATCCACCTTATCATCCATAGATCTAGCCTGTACTTCATCAGTCTGTGTATGAGGATTTTATGAGAGACAGTGATGAAGTTGCAACAAGAAGTCAGAGGGCAATCAGGAGAGACTTCAGGGCCCTGGGACGACCAGTTAAGGGATCAGGAGCACAAGTAGTGTTCTCCCTATCCTTCCAGTTGCAGAAAAAGGTGAGGGAAAAACAGAAACAGCCAGCAGACCAATACCTGGCTTCGAGCCTGGTGTCACCAGCAGAATTTTGGGTTTCTGATCATGGGTTAGTCTACATGACCAGCCCTGCTGGTGAAAGACAGGGTATGCTTGTGTCAAAGGCGGAAAAGGATCTTTGCACAGGAATTAGTAGGGCTTTCTGAAAGAGCTTTAAACTAGGTTTGAAAGCGGAAAGGGATAAAACCAGACTTGCTAGAGATAAGCCTGGGGGCGGCATGCCAGTGTTTGAGGGACAGTGTGCTAGCGAGGTTCTTCAGTCTGCCATCTCAGTGAAGGCAGGGGATGGAGATCCATGTGGCAGCAAAGACACAAGGAATACTGATGTATTAAAAACCATAGAAGCGCCTGAGAATGAGCACATAGGAATTAGGCCTTCTCCCCGCCAAAAGGTGGCAGGATCAACAGCCCAGCTGAAGAGCATCTACCCAAATGCATGCAGCATAGGCAACAAACAGGAGGAGCTGGAAGCGATTGTGTAGCAGGAAAACTATGATACAATTGCCATCATGGAAACATGGTGGCATGATTTGCACAACCAGAGTGCTGCATTGGATGGCTATAAACTCTTCAGAAGGGATGGGCAAGGAAGGAGAGGTAGTGGCGTAGCCCTGTATGTTAGCGAGTGTCTTGATAGTCTAGAGCTTAATGATGGTGACGATAGGGTTGAGTGTTTACGGGTGAGAATCAGGGGAAAGGCCAGCAAGGCTGGTATCATGGTGGGAGTGTTATAGACTACGCAAGCAATATAGAGACAGACAAAATATTCTATAAGCAGCTGGGAAAAGTCTCACAATCGCTAGCCCTTATTTTCATGGGGGACTTCAATTTACTGGATATGTGCTGGAAATACAATACAGCAGAGAGGAAACAGTCTAGGAGGTTCCTGGAGTGTGTGGAAGACAACTCCCTGACACAGCTGGTAAGTGAGCCAGCTAGGGAAGGCGTCCCACTGAACCTGTTGTTTTTGAACACGGAAGGACTTGTGGGTGATGTGATGGTTGGAGGCCATCTCGGGCACAGTGATCACAAAATAACAGAGTTTCCAGTTCTTGGAGAAGTAAGGACAGAGGTCAGCGGAACTGCTACGCTGGACTTCGGAGGGCAGACTCTGGCCTGTTCAGGACGCTGGTTGAGAGAGTCCCTTGGGAGGCAGTCCTGAAAGGCGAAGGGGTCCAGGAAGGCTGGACATTCTTCAAGAAGGAAACCTGAAAGGCACACGAGCAGGCTGTCCCCATGTGCCAAAAGACCAGCTGTCAGAGAAGAAGACTGGCCTGCCTGAACAGAGAGCTTTGGCTGGAATTCAGGAAAAAAAAGGAGAGTTTGTGATGTCTGGAAGAAGGGGCAGGCTACTCAGGAGGACTGCAAAGATGCCATGAGGTTATGCAGGGAGAAAATTAGAAGGGCCAAAGCCTAAATAGAACTTAATCTGTCTACTTCCATAAAAGACAATAAAAAAAGTTTCTATAAATACATTAGCAACAAAAAGAGAGCAAAGGAGAATCTCCATCCTTTATTGAATATGGGGGAAACACAGTAACAAAGGATGAGGAAAACGATGAGGTACTTAACGCCTTCTTTGCCTCAGTCTTTAATAGTAAGACCAGCTGTTCTCGGGGGTACCCAGCTCCCTGAGCTGGAAGACAGGGATAAGGAAACCCCCCAAATCCAAGGGGAAATGGTTTGTGACCTGCTACACCACTGAGACACACACAAGTCTATGGGGCTGGATGGGATCCACCAAGGGTACTGAGGCAGCTGGCAGATGTACTCGCCAAGCCTCTTTCAATTGTTTATCAGAAGGAAGGAGGATCCAGTGAACTACAGGCCTGTCAGTCCGACCTCGGTGCCAGGGAAGGATTACGGAGCAGATCATCCTGAGCACCACACAGAACAACCAGGTGATCAGGCTCAGTCAGCATGCGTTTATGAAAGGCAGGTCCTGTATGACTAACCCGATGTCCTCCTGTGACAAGGTGACCCGCTTAATGGATGACAGAATGGCTGTGAATGTTGTCTACCTGCACTTTCGTAAGGCCTTTGACACTGTTTTGCACAGCATTCTCCTGGAGAAACTAGCTGCACATGGCTTGAGTAGGTGTACTCTTTCCTGGATAAAAAACTGTCTGGATGTCCAGGCCTAGAGAGTTGTGGTGAATGGAGTTAAATTCAGCTGGTGGCCAGTCACAAGTGGTGTTCCCCAGGGCTCAGTTTTGGGCCCAGTCTTGTTTAACATCTTTATCAACAATCAGGACAGGGGATCAAGTACACCATCAGTAAGTCTGCAGATGACACCAAGTTGGGCAGGAGTATTGATCTGCTGGAGGGTAGGAAGGTTCGATCAATGGGCCGAGGCCAACTGTATGAGGTTCAACAAGCTCAAGTGCCGGGTCCTGCACTTCAGTCACAACAACCCCATGCAACGCTACAGGCTTGGGGAAGAGCAGCTGGAAAGCTGCCTGGCGGAAAAGGACCTGGGGGTGTTGGTCGACAGCCGGCTGAACATGAGCCAGCAGTGTGCCCAGGTGGCCAAGAAGGCCAACGGCATCCTGGCTTGGATCAGGAATAGTGTGGCCAGTAGGAGTAGGGAGGGGATCGTGCCCCTGTACTTGGCCCTGGTGAGGCCGCACCTGGAGTACTGTGTTCATTTTTGGGCCCCTCACTACAAGAAAGACACTGAGGTGCTGGAGTGTGTCCAGAGAAGGGCAACAAAGCTGGTGAATGGCCTAGAGAACAAGTCTTACAAGGAGCGGCTGAAGGAGCTGGGGTTGTTTATCCTGGAGAAAAGGAAGCTGAGGGGATACCTTATCACTTTCTACAGCTACCTGAAAGGCGGTTGTAGTGAGGTGGGTGTTGGTCTCTTCTCCCAGGTAACTAGCGATAGGACAAGAGCAAATGGTCTCAAGTTGCATCAGGGGAGGTTTAGGCCTCTCCTGTCCACACCACTCTATACCCTTTGCTAGCCAACATGCTCCACCACTTCTTCACATGATTGTTGGTTGTCCTCTCCCTCCCACGTTGTTCCTAGCTTAAACGTCTCCCCAGCTGCTGGCCAGTCTGTTGGCAAAGATTCTTTGACCCCGCTTTGTCAGGTGGCTCTTGTATCTTCTTAGCAGTCTTCAGTTCTCAAAGAGGGTCCCAGGGTTGTAAAACCTGAACCCCTGTTGGCATCAGCTGCACAGCCAGTTTCTGACCCACTGGATCTGTCCAATCCTTCTCAAGCCCTCCTCCCCCACTCACAATATTGAGGAGCAATCCACTTGGTCCTCCACGCCTTTGGCCCTCACTCTCAGACCCTGCAGACACTCTTGATATGCTTCAGATCTCTCCTGGCAGCACCACTGGTACCCACAGAAAAACAGGGTTGGTAAGAGTCAGACCAGCTTCAGTAGTGTCTCCACAATGCCCTAGATCCAGCAAGCAACATGCCTTCCTAGACAGCTAGCCAGGTCAGCAAACAGGGTCTCCATCCTCAGTAGCAGGGAGTCACTCACCGCTTCCTCCCGGCTCTGCTGTGTGGCTCAGGTGCTTCATGGGACAGAGCGCCCAGCTTCCCCTGCGCTACCCACGTACTGAAACTGTTCTGTTGCAGCAGAGCTGCAGATGAGGCAAGAGCCCTCCTCTGGTGCCAGCAGCTGTGAGCTTCCAGCCTTTGCCATCACCAGGAGTCTCTATTTCCTACTGCAATAAGCACAGACCCTGCCTGCCCTCCTTGCGATATTCACACACCTAGCAGACTTCCCACTTCCACTAAGCACATACAAGCTTAAAAAGGAAACAAACAAAAGCCCCAAAGCAGAGAACATAGTAAAGACAAAGACAATGCCATAAGCAGAAAGCTTTCATTAAAATATACAATTCAGAAGTTAGACAATGCCAAGCTGTCTTAAAATTCAATCTCAGTAGTATTTTAGGTTTGATTTCTGCCTAGACTCAGATTAATTACAATGAAATTCCATCTCAGCAGTCAGTTTCAGAAACACTATTGACCAAACAAAAAGTATAGTCTT
This sequence comes from Opisthocomus hoazin, assembly GCF_030867145.1. NCBI lineage: Eukaryota > Metazoa > Chordata > Aves > Opisthocomiformes > Opisthocomidae > Opisthocomus > Opisthocomus hoazin. The sequence continues at coordinate 102,672,034 of NC_134415.1, read as the reverse complement.
TCTTCTATAACATGAAACATTTACTAATAAATATAGAGCTATATAAAAGGCAGCAAAGGAGTCATTGCAAAAACGTGACCACTAAGATATGTGCTCATTAAATGTAAGAGGGAGCAAAACGGTGAAATAAAAAATACAGTCTGGTCACTTCCTCAATCTCTGAAATGTATCTTTTTTCCAACCAGCATATTAGATCAATAACTAGAACCTTTTATGCATTTTATGATATATTGTTGTTCTGAAGCGACCATTTTCAAAGTGTGGGCTTTTTGTTTTTTAAGGTCAAGCTCATGGTTGCAACACTATGTTTAAGGGAGAAAGGCAGACATAATGAAGACAACAGAACACAATGTTAAAATGCATAAAACCAAGTTAAGCACACAAAACCAAGTGGAAGGTAGTAATGACAGGACTACTGTTAAAAAAAAAATCTGTGAACTTTATATTATGCATTGTTGATAGTCAATAATTTACAACTTCTGAAGGAAGAATAAATTTAGAAAATGAGGTAAGAACTAAAAAAGCATCTCTCACTGCCATATGTTGACAAGAAAATTTTTGTCCAGAGAACATCTTCCTTTCACTGCCAATCAGAAGGATGTACTGCCAGTTACAAAAGAAACTGGCAAAGAAAGCAATCAATTGATAATCTTCCTCTAGAAGTAATTAAAAGTGTCTAAATACCTCAGTTCTCCAGATCCGTAAGCTTGAGGTCAGTGAACTACCAGAAAAATTGCAAAGGGCTGGAAGGTCTGAATCTTACATTTTCTCTTGTACTATTTCCTTGACCATGACTGTACACATATGTGAGCAAATAAACTTTGTGTGCATATTTATTGACAGGCCTATGGACGAATGATATTTATATACTTCTACCACAGAACCTACATAGTTTTGCCAACATGTAGCAGCAGCTGAAGAAACACTTGTTTACATAAACAAAACTAAAAGTAGGTATAGATTAGAAACATCCATTTATCTGCTTCATTGTTACCTCATGCACAGCTTGCTTTCTTATCAAATTTAGCCAACACTACACATCACTAATCCTTACTTGGACCATGTGGTATCATTGTTCTTTGTAATAGTGTGAGATTTTCTGTTTAAATATATAATATAAAAATCCTAAAAGAAAGCTACTGAGTACTAGAGTCATAGAATCATAGGTTGGAAAAGATCACTAAGATCATCAATCCAACCTTCAACCCAGCACCACCATTCCTACTAAACCATGTACTGAAGTGGCACATCTACACATTCTTTGAATACCTCCAGGGATGGGGACTCAACCCCCTCCCTGGGCAGCCTGTGCCAATGCATGACCACTCTTTCAGTAAAGAAAGTTTTCCTAATACTATAATAATAGCGTTCTATCGCTAGTCACTTGGGAGAAGAGACCCAACACCCGCCTCACTACAACCTCCTTTCAGGTAGTTGTAGAGAGCAATAAGGTCCTCCCTCAGCCTCCTCTTCTCTAGACTAAACAGCCTCATGAAAGAAAGAATTAGATGGCTTCTCTGAAGTAGTGGTGCATTTAACAATCCTTCAGTTTAGACATGGCTGGAGACTGATGATCAGCACAGTTTATGAAGACTTTCTTACAACTTGCAGATATTGCCTGCTCAAGATCCTTGCCCAAGTTCGAGAACTAAAAATGCAAACAATAATGCAAACTAACTTATGTTCAACCATCCACCTGACTGAAGTGTCTTCTTTCTTCTCAGTTGATATACTTAGTAGAAAAGAGGCAGTTAGCAGCTTCTGATTTATACAGTTGACTGATAAGAAGCGAAAGGAGTTTAATCAATTGGAGTTGATAGTGGTGCTTTCTTTACTGATTTAGGCAAATTGGATGCACAGGCTAATTCCCTCATTAACTGACACAGCCAAATCTGAGGCTCATGAGAGAAGATTCTGATTTAAATACCTCTTCAAAGTGCAAATGAATTTTTGGTCAAGTTACTGACAATTAGATGCTGTTACTGTTAGGAATTTTTGGACTACATCACTGCTTTATTGGATCAAGGCAGATCAGGTATGCTACAATATTCAAAATATGCTGGAATCTTAATTTGTCAAATATTTTGTTAAAATAATTCATGCCAATGTGTCTGACTAGTATGTGCAAGCAATGTATACAAATGATGTATTGGTTTATCCAGCTAGCTCTGAAGGAAAAATACGATTTACTCTATTTTCCAAATGGTGATAATTGCAAATACTGTATGACTATAATAAGCAAAGACAAGAAACAGACAATCAGGACATTGTTCCACTATAGATCACTGACCTTAAAGATTTTGACAGCATAGTAAGGAATATTTAGAATAAAATAAAGAGAAGTTTTCATATATTATTTTTAAGATTGAGGAAGGCTGCTTGAAAATACACAGCTTTGTGTTTCAAACTTCAGAAGACATGGATGAAATTAGGGCTGTTGTATATATACAAAAGAACAGACCAGAACAGACCAGACAAGAAGATACTAGACTAGACTAGATTGTTTCAGCTGGAAGGGACCTATAGTGACCATCTAGTCCAACTGCCTAACCAATTCAGGGCTGACCAAAAGTTATAACATGTAGTTAAGGGCATTGTCCAAATGCCTCTTAAACATTGTCAGGCTTGGGGCATTGACCCAAGGAAGCCTGTTCTAGCAAGCCTGTTTCAGTGTTTGACCACCCTCTCGATAAAGAAATGCTTCCTAATGTCCAGCCCAAACACCCCCTGGTGCAGCTTTGAACCATTCCCATGCATCCTATCGCTGGACACCAGGAAGAAGAGATCAGCATCTCCCTCTCCACTTCACCTCCTGAGGAAGCTGTAGAGAGCAATGAGGTCGCCCTCAACCTCCTTTTCCCCAGACTAGACAAGCCCAAAGTCCTTAGCTGCTCCCCACAGGACATTCCTTCCAGTCCTTCCACCAGCTTTGCTGCCCTCCTCTGGACTCATTCAAGGACTTTCACATCCTTCTTAAATTGTGGGGCCCAGAACTGCACACAGTATTCAAGGTGAGGCTGCACCAGCACTGAACACAGTGGGATGATCCTCCCTTTTGACCGGCTGGTTGTGCTGGGTTTGATGCACCCCAGGATGCGGGTTGCCCTCTCGGCTGCCAGAGCACACTGCTGACTCCCACTGAGCCTGCTGTAAACCAGCACCCCCAGATCTCTTTCTGCAGGGCTGCTCCCCAGCCACTCGTCTCCCAGTTTATACTTGTGCCCGGCATTACTTGGTCCTAGGTGGAGAATCCGTAATTTCAACTTGTTAAATTTCATCCCATTAATCACAGTCCAATGCTCAAATCTATTTAGACCCCTCTGCAAGGCCTCTTGTCCCTCAAGAGAGTCAACAGCACTTCCCAGTCTGGTATCATCAGCCAATTTGCTAATGGCACATTCAACTCCTGCACCTAGATCTTTGATAAATATATTGAACAGAAATGGCCCTAGAATTGAACCCTGAGGAACGCTGCTGGTGACCAGTCACCAGCCAGATGTAGCCCCATTCACTACAACCCCTTGAGCTGTGCCCTTCAGCCAGTTCTTCACCCAGCACACCATAAAACCGTTCATCCCACTGCAGGACATCTTGTCCAGAAGGGTGCTGTGAGGGACAGTATCAAAAGCCTTATTAATATCCAGAAAAACTACATCCACAGCTTTCCCTTCATCCACTAGGCGGGTGACCCTATCATAGAAGGATATCAAATTAAATGGGACTTTCCCTTTGTGAAGCCATGTTGACTGTGCCTGATGATTTCATTACTCTTTAAATGCCTTTCAGTAATACCCAGTATGATCTTCTCCATAATTTTTCCAGGAACTGAGGTTAGACCAACAGGTCTATAGTTCCAGGGGTCTTCCCTCACGCCCTTTCTGTAGACTGGAATAACATTGGCTAGCTTCCAGTCAGCAGGGACCTCCCCAGACTCCCATGACCTTTGGTGGATGATTGAGAGGGGTCCTGCCATAACATCTGCTAGCTCCTTCAGAACTCTGGGATGAATCCCATCAGGCCTCATGGACTTGTGAACATACAGTGATACAGCCGGTCTCTTACAGTGTCAATGTCCACAAATGGAAAGCTGCTGCTCCCACACTCATGGTCCTCTGACTCTGGGGACCAGGCAGTCCAAGGTCTATCAGTATTATTAAAGACTGAGGCAAAAAAGGCATTGAATACCTCTGCCTTTTATTTATCCCTGTTAGTCAGATGACCATCTTCAACAAGTATCGGTCCAAAGTTTTCTTTAGACCTCCTCTAGCTATTAACATACTTCAAAAAGTCCTTCTTGTTTCTGGAAACTACACTGGCCAGTTTCAACTCTAACTGAGCTTTGGCCTTTCATATCTTCTCCCTGCATAAGTGAACCACAGTTCTGCAATCTTCCTGCAAAGTCCCGACCTTGCTTCCAGAGACCATACAGTTTCTTTCTCTTCCTGAGCTCCACGAGGATTTCCCTGCTCAGCCAAACTGGTCTTCTGCCCCACTTGCTTGACTTACAATGCAGTGGAATTGCCTGCTCCTGTGATTCTAAAAGGTGGTTCTTAAAGACTGACCAGCAGTCGTGGCACTCCTAAGCCCTCAAAAGCTGAAACGCAGAGTACTTCGCTAAGTAGATCCCTGAATAGCTTGAAGTTTGCTCTCCTGAAGTCTAAGTAGAAACTCTGTTGTCCTTTTTTTTCATTAAACTGAAAATTTTGAACACAACAATTTCATGACCACTGTGTCCAAGACAGCCACCTACCATCACATCCCCCATAAGATCTTCTCTATTCACATATAGCAAGTCTAGGAGGGTATCTTTCCTAGTTGGCTGACTACCTGTGACAAGAAGTTATCTCCTACAAACTGCAAGAATTTCCAAGGCCTGCTTGTCACAGCAGTATGACATTCCCTGTTGATCCTTGGGAAGTTGAAATCTCCCATAAGGACAAGGGCTACCGATCTAGAAATTTCTCCTAATTGCCTGTAGAATAACTCATCAGTGCTTACGTATGTCAAGATCCATCCATAGCTCTTTGTGTATCTCTGCATCTTTTCTCTTGATCTTAGGAATGAAAACCCATTCCCAGTTAATGACAAACTGAGCAGTACATCTGTATACATCTGGAACAGGTAGTCCTATACAGACAATATTGCTATTGTCAGGAGCACAAACATGAGTTTGTGGATCAGATCGCCTCAGAAGATTGCCACTCAGTATCAAATAAGGACAGGGACTGAGGTAAAACAAAGAGATTTGTTACAAACAGCAATGATAATAACCTTTTTTTGAGAATTACCAGAAGAGACAGCAAAAAAGTCCTTAGACTAGGGTATCCTATCATAACTCTTCAAGAGTCATTAGAGAATGTTGTATGCAAAAGCTTATTCACAATCATTAAACAAAGTATGGGAAGTGAAGAGCAAATGGTAATGATAATTTTTGTTGTAGGGAGATTTTTCCTTTATTTGGATTGTAGAAAGAGAGAAGTCAACTGTTAAGTATATCCATGATAAACTTCTTTGCACTATAGCTTAGAATTTCTCATTACTATTCTGATAAACTGTGTCTGAGGCTTCTTCAAATCTTTTGATTGCACCACTGCATTTCACCTCCTTGATAATTTTGACATCTACCCAATGACAGTCACACTACAATGTTCTTTTAAATACAACACCTATTCTGGAATTTCTTTCTTTATTTCTCAGAAGCATATAAGACTTACAAATACAAACATTTTGGCAATACTTAGACTTCAGCAGTCAGTCTGTTCTTATTTCTAGCAAGTAAGCCCAAGGCATTGCCATGAGTTACTTTGAGTCACAATCACGGCCAGCTTCCATGTCTGTCATCCTTCTCCAGGCCCTCAGGTGGCTAAGACCCATCTCTTTGGGCTCTGCTGCGTGAAATGCAACCTGCTAGAACAATGTCATGAATATGGGAAGGAGGTCTGCCAGGTAATATGCTTCCAGATATCTTATTTTCAAGACGCCAAAAGTTATTTTTCTGATGGATTTTATGGTTTGATATCACTGCAATCTTCTTCTGCAAGAGTTTCAGAACTAGTTTCTGCCATTATTTTAAGTTATAAGCACTTAAAAGAAAAAAGAATCACTGAGATAATTTTCATAGGCAAGGCAGGCACCTGAAATTTCAGAGGAAATTGTAAGCTACTACTCATCCAGATGCCTATTCAGTTCCCTGATCTTAAATTCTCTTGCCAAGTCAGATTTTCTGAGAAAGTAAGAGCTGTGGCAAGTGCCTCAGATCTCTTTCCAATACTGCCAGGAGATGATTCAGATACTGCGCAGTACTTGCATAGTGGTAAAACAGATTTTCTCATTGCTTTGAAAGCTGCATTCTCTGGTGAGGAGCATGAGTCCAGTAGACAGTGCCAAGGATCTAGGATCCACACCTGCTCTGAACTGTAAAAGTCTTCTAATGAGCCAAAGGTAACTAGTTTATATAATGAAATGGTTACCCCTGTGTTTTAATAAAAGTTTTTGGTTTTTTAATCTCACCTATGCACATATTAGTTAATAGAGAAATAGCGTAAATTTTCTTAGTCAAACACCTCACATCCTACGTAATTCTTCCTATTATTATTATGTCAAACTGGCACGCTCCAGCGTGTGACACTGACACCTAAACATCCTCCTATGGGACAGGGCTGGATTCTGCAGTACCTAGCATGTTCTTTGACTCAATTCAACTTTCTTTCTTTTTCGATTTATCTTAAATGTGTACAAAGATGCTGTTGCAGCTAAATGAATCACAGACTGTCTTACCTCTCTGGATACTCTTTGAAAAATGGTAGGTAACAATAATGTAAGCAGAAGCTTCTAGAGGCAGACCTCACAAGGGAGTCTTTCTATTGATTTCATCAGCCAATGAACCATCATGCCTTTATAACACAGTTTTTTGTGCATATTTCTAATCACAATTTGCACTCAGTCCTTGTAAAATTTTAATTGTGTCTTCATTTTCCTGTCCAGGGCTTTTATGAGCATCTTCTCATAGAAATATTTCTTTGGTGTTACATTTCACTTGAGTAATTTCTCAAGAAACATTTATTATATGTGAGCTATTCCAACTAGGCATTTATGACATTTCCATATGACTCAGTGCTTGGAAGTATAGTCTCGTCCTTGTTATATCCCAAGAGAAATCTATGAATGTTTATCATCGCTTTCCCTAAATGTCCTTCCGTTATATTCTATACGCAGTGCAAGAGAAATATTTACCTTATGACAACAAAATGTGTGATAATGTAAAACACCGCCTGAACTAAGTTTTATAAAATGGAAGAGGCATCCTGCATGACTTTGACAGCATTTTTTTCATTTCATCAAGCTGTTTTTCAGATCCTTTACAACAGATTCATCAATCTACCTTACTGAAGGGAATACTGTAGCTGGCATTTGGGTATGTGAAAAACTAAAAATCCAGGTTATGTGGCAATGCCTGTAAGAGATAGTTTTATTGTATGTTTGTGGAGCTACAAAGTCAAAACCCACAAACATCTGACAAATGTTTTGCAGTCCTTTTGGGTAGGCAGCAGTAAAACAGGCATGATAAATCAATAGAACAAAATGTCAGGACAGTAACGTGGCTTGCGTTGCGCTGCTTCTCATTAAATGCAGCAGCAATTGCAGAAAAGCTATTACAGCATTCAGCACTGTTAACGAGTCATACTACCACAATTAGTCTGCTGACCAAGTATATTGTCTGCAATTTGGTTATCCTAGAACATTTTTCCATGTAAGAGAATTTAGCAAATACAAATTTCTGATGGATACCAAACCTTGAAAACTTTCCTGAAATATTTGTTGCAGTCTTGATATAAAAATGACCTTTGAAATCTGGCTCTGTTTTGGATAGACCTGATCAGTAACAAGATCCAAAGCCAGTGTTTTATTGATATTTAAGCTAATGCATTTTGATAAGCCCTTTGATTATCTCCAGCAAACTCAATGTCAAGTTCAAGTGTTGGTTGGATAAAGTGTCAGTTTCTAAATATTTCTCTGACAAACAAGAATGGAGCTTATTTGGCACATCACAGTTTAGACAGGCTTACAGTAGCTCCTAATTTGATGACCAAACCCAAATAATATTGGCTATTAACAACCTATAACCTGGGTGTGAACTATATGCCACAGAAAAAAGATGATATTTTGGGTTTTGTTTTTTATGAAGTAAACTTAAGGAAATTTCAGGAAAATGAATTTAAGGAAATCCATAGTGGTTATCTTAGTACACCTGCACTTCTTCAGTATTTTAATTAAAAAAAAAAGTTTCCTATTTGTTTCAACTACTGCTTAGTAATGTTTGAGTTCTGATCTCTAGGTGTGAGGTTAAAGCCTGATACAATTTTTCACGGTATTTCTCCCAAGAGACATTCAGATATCTCTGTTCATATCGGAATGAGATTTCCAGCAGATCTGAGAGCTTTTAAACACAAAAATTTTGTCCCAAAGTGATTTTTTATTTACATTGATTTCTTTTTCCCTTCTGTCCTTTAGTTTTTGATAGTCATCACAGTAACATACCATGATATACAACATTCTTATTTTATTTTCCTATTTTTGCTGAAAACAGCCAGGACATGAGGGCACCGCCAGCCCTGACTCTCACTGCTGAGACCACCAGGCCTCCCCCCACCTGCCCACGGCCCAGGACCCCCTGTCCATCAGCCCCTGCCCCAGCGACGCCGCAGCAGGGCCACTCTCCAGCTCCCCACAGCCCTGCCCTGCCCGGCCATGGGCCCCATGGAGCCGGGCCTACCCAGGGGCCCATGTCCCGGCCTGTCCCTGTTCCCAGGGAGGTGCCTGATGCCCGGGGCTGGGGCTGTCCTTGTTCCCCCCTGGCTGCCCTGCTCCTGGCTGGGGCAGTGGGACGGGCCCTGGCTCCAAGGCCACCCCAGGGGACCATCTGCCGCTGCTGGCCCCCAGCCCCTGGGAGCTGATGGCCTGCCCTACTAAGAAAGTATGCTAATCATTATTATTATCATCGTACCAGGCTTCTGGTCTCCCTACAATGCTAGGTTTGAAAAACACAAGAACAGCTCCATCTGCTTAATTTTGCTGTTAGTTCTTCACGTCTACCACACTGATGCCTCGGTCCCTTCCCAGGTAACTGCATTCGCTGGTAAGTTTATTGGCTCTTGGCAACCTTCCACCCAGATAAACCCAAGCATCCATGTCAGCATTATTTTGCATTGGTGAGAAACTTGCATCGTCTCTTTACTGCCCTTCCTTCCCTCGAGCTTGCCCAGTTTCACCCAACGATCAGTGTCAGCCTTCCTTGGCCACGAGTCTCTGGCTCAGTTTTTGACTGTCCTTACTCAGAGAAATTCTGCTCTTCCCTGCAGTCCTGTCTCCTGTTACCACCTACCGGAGGAACAAACTTCTGCCTCAGGAGTTACTTTCCCACTGATGGATTTTTTCTACCGTCACACCCTTGTAGTCATACACTTCCACATGCTTTGTCCTCAGGAGATCCCATCTCTCCCTCCACAGCCACTGCCTGAGCCCCACAAACACACAGAGCTGCACCGTTGCTCCTCTCAGCTCCTTGTTTATGGCTTTAACAGGAGATCCCCCTGCTGATCACGTCACTTCTGTGCCTGTTACTTCTGTCTTCACTACCTCCTCCACCCTGTAGACCAGCTCCAGCCCTGCCTCGGCAGCCGCTCTCCTCATGTCTTCCTACCCCTCGCTCCTAAAGGAAAACTCACGCTATGCAGAGCTTTTCTCTTGGAGTTACCCACAAACATCGCAGAGTCTTCTGCGTGCCTTTTATTCAATTCGAACTGAAGAGTTTTAAAAATCAAATACTCTTCCTTACTGAAAGTTCAAAAATATTTTAAGAAAAAAGTAATGAAAAGCAATAGTGCAATCCTTCCCCAAAAAGCCCTCAGCAAAACAAACACACACATACACATCCACACAGAAAAAAAGAGGAAATAAACTTCACTCATTCCCAAGAAAAACCCAGGTAAGACCTTGTACCCTGTTTTATTACCTCAATAGCAATTAAAAAAGGTTCAAAATACCTGCCAGCTTTGTTTCTTGAACTGTGCTTTACTATTAGAAGCACCAGATGACTGAACTGCAACAAAACATAGGTCACAAGAACAGGAAATTGTAGTTTGTTCGTGATACATTGGTGGTTTGCAAGGTGCTCAGAAGGAAGCTTTTAAACAGAAGGAAAGGACCCAGTAAAATGCTTGTTCTCTTTTATGAATAAAGTACAATGGGATTGAGAAGAAATACTGTAATCCTTTTAGATATATGGTGAACATCACATGAAATAAATGCAATGGATTAGCCTACTTTCAATATATTTAGCTTCGTGGTTTTTTTCCCCAGGTGGCTTACCTTCCTCTTTAAAAAACAAAAGGCAAATATGGTCAATTATCAGATATTAACTGTAATTTGTAAGCAAAACAAACCAATTCAAGTTGTGGTTTTGTACACAGGGGTCTGAAAACTCACCCTCTAACCTTTAAATGGATTCACAGCTCCGTGGTGCATAATAAGTGCAGCCTCCACTTAATGAAGCCAGAGCTTTATATTTTTAACACTCATTTGGAAAACCAATTAGCTCTGGCTGTATTGAACAACTTGAACGGGAAATAAATCAAGTGTTAAAACATTGGTGAAGAGCCAGAATTTCTGTAATTAGAGTACTGATGTGCCCAAGGCTGACTATATTGTGTGCAGCGTTATAGATTGACAACTTCAACTGTCCAAAGCAATTAAAATTTTATATGCTCCCCTTGTTACACATGCTAGCATCCAGCAAAACCACTGTATCATCTTTATCCTTCAAATCTGGGTTCAAGTTCCCCATGATTTATAAGAAGCATAATATCCCTTCTTCAATCTGAAAAACTAAAGCAGTTCTTTGGTTTTGAATTACATTCAATTTGATTATTTTGCAGGAGATGTACAGTCTGTTAGGTGGGAGACCGCATAAATTTCCTAGACAACATTAACAGGTTCACTGATCACATGTAATGTTTCCAAAGAAATTGGAATTTATTATAGCAAGCCGCACAATATATTTGCTATGACTTTCTTTGCTTTCCATATGACCTGCACGTATAAAGGAAAACAAAAGTCTGGATTCAGTCTCAGGAATCAAAATCAGTCATCGTACCCAGTATTTTTCCAGGTCTTTAGTATTACCTTTAGACTTTCATTATTTGGCTTGTTCCTGCCAAAGAAAAAAGGAAACATGGGAATAAAGTAGAACACCTAGTCTTCTCATGACTGTCTGTTCCCATTGACTGTGAGGGACTCTGATTTGGCTTAGTTGGTGGTCTGAGTAATTTATCTGTCCCTGGAACTTAGACACATACACATAGATGAAAAATAAAAATGTCTGTAATGACAGGGGTCTATATACAACCCTTATAAATTCCTTAATAATTTAAATTTGAAGTGGTGTCCGTAAGTTCTATACTTACTAGATCTAGAACAGAGTTTCTTGGTGTGCACATATTTCATCTTGAATACTAGCTAGATACTTTAGTTAAAGATACTACAGGTAATTTCTGTTAACAAATTCTAAGTAAAAAGCCACATAACCTGCAAATTGTGTTCTAGAGAAGCATCTCATAATGACAATACAGTACTCCTACAAACTATTTCAAGCACTGGAGTTAAAAGCAGAGAAATGAATCTTGTAAGTAACTGAAGAATTAATTATAAATGAAATTCCTTACAAATTCAGGTTCAGGCTTGCAGTGACCACTACGATTGGAGATAAATGTGAGAAATTCCCCTCACCACAAGAAGGGCATTGAGTTTCTGGAGTGTGTCCAGAGAATGACAACAAATCTGATGAAGGGTCTGGAGTACAAGCCTTACAAGGAGTGGCTGAGGGAACTGGGGTTGTTTAGCCTGGAGAAAAGGAGGCTGAGGGGAGACCTTATTGCTCTCTACAGCTATCTGAAAGGAGGTTCTAGTGAGGTGGGTGTTGGTCTCTTCTCCCAACTAGCTAGAGACAGGACGAGAGGAAATAGCCTCAAGTTGTGTCAGGGGAGGTGTAGATTGGATATTAGGAAAAATTTCTGTACTGAAAGAGTGGTCAGCCATTGGAACCAGCTGCCCAGGGAAATGGTGAAGTCACCATCCCTGGACGCGTTCAAACAATGTGTAGATGTGGCACTTCGGGATATGGGTTAGTAGGCATAGTGGTGTTGGGTTGATGGTTGGACTTCATGATCTTAGAAGTCTTTTCCAACCTTAACAATTCTATGATTCTATTTTATGAAATTTGTGGGCCTATACATGGTATGTGAGTACTCAATAGCAAGAGGCTCCATTGCAAGGGCCATTACCATGGCTGTTGTTGTTTGACTCTGAGGTGCTGAGAGTGGCTGGGTGGGTGGCTGGAAAGAGTCAAGTCTTCCAGCAGCCTTAGCAATGAACTGTGGCAATGGAGGACTAGTCCCTGCCCTTAGACTGAGGCTGATTTAAATACATCTGGAGGATTCCTGAGGTTTTTTGTCTAATTATTTCCTCAGAATTCTTGGCCAAACTATACATCAGAATTTTGATTAAAAAAAACAATAGCCTGGAAAACTAATTCTTCAAAGAGTGGTTACAAGCACTTCTGATAAATTTGTCAAGCTAGGGATGATACGCTATGCCAGGAAGATAATAAACAGAACACTTATGTTAAAGAAGTGTAATTAGAAGCCCATTTGATGCAACCATAGTAAGCTTCGGAGTACACTGCAAATGAAAAAGCAATTAAATTTTTGAAAATGAGTACAAGAAAGATGAATGTAACAAAAGTTTATTACAGATACACTATACTGCAGTAGTAAAGACCTAGAGTAGATCACCTAAGAAATCCCTTCCACTGCAATGTTTCAGTGGATTGGACAGGCATCAGGTATCAGCAACTACATGTACCAATTGCATCTGGTTAAGGTTCTCAGTAGTTTCTGAGTAAGTACTGGTGCTACATGCTGTGGGTTGATGGCCTTGTTGGACTTGTCAATGCAAGAGGAAAGACATGCTCGGGCTCAGGCATTAAGATCTGAAGAGTTAAGAAATGGAGCAATTGACCTGTGCTTATCTTACCAGACAGAAGTTAAGGGGGGATAGCCCATCACTGTAAACCAAGTGATCTGTGGGGCACGGCGGAGGCTGCACAGCCAAGGGTTGCTTCAGATAAAGCACATACCAAGACGCCTGCTCCGAAGGTATGTCGAACTGCTGAGTTCCACTTCTGACGACACAACATTCCATGCCAAGAGCCAACTGACACATAATAACTGACTTAGTCCCACCTTGTCAAAAGATTTTCAAAAGTATAAAAACTGGCACTTGAAAACTCTCTTAGGAGAAGGAGCCAAGCGACAACCTTACCTGATGGATGAGGCGATGGGCCTGAACCTCTCTTCCCCCCCAAGAAGGGATGCCTTTTTGGTGAGAGTTGCGCCTCTGACTTTGTCAGACGTATCCCTGGGATCACATTGTTATCTAAAGTGCTAAACCATTACACTGAGCTCAACTTTTGTAGACAGTGCATTTATCAATGGCAATCCCGAATCCGTGATACCTATAAATTACCTATTGTTTCAACTTGGCAAAACTGTTTCAGTGAATGTCCTTGGAAGGGCTCTGACAGGCAAGCTGAATCTGGTAAGTGACTACATACTTATAGACATAAACCATTGACCAAGTCTGGGACTAGGAGTGGATCCAGCTGCACCTAGACTCCTCTCTGAGAGAGAAGCAAGGGGGTCTGCTCTGAACCCTGTGACTCAACGGGAGGGGCTTTCCTTTTGCTGCTTATTAGACTCCTTTACCCCTTTTAATGTGACACATGCCTATCAAAGCTTATGTTTGTTTGTTTTTAATAGATATGGCACAATTCAGAGAAGCCTTGAGACAGTTTTAACTTTGCTTACTGAAAAGGAATGGACAAGGGTGTTCCCCTGCTTATATCCCCGCTCAGGGAATGAAGAAGCCAGTTGGTCTAGGCAAACTTGCTGAGAAACTCTCAGCTGGTAGTTCCTTTATCAACTCAGCAGACCAAAGCATTAAATTATTTTTTAGAGCCTGCTATGATGCTTACACGGGTAAATATAGTCTATTTTACACCAAATCTCTTGAAGGTACTGTTGCATATTTAAGATCCAGCACAGAAAGGGAAAGATTTTCCGATAACATGTCTAAATCTACTCTGTCTTATAGCTAGATGCATCTCACATGAATAAGTTCAACTGAGTCCTAAAAGAAAACCACTCCTTCCAACCATACATCACACACACCTATTCAAAGCTGAAAATACTTTATTAGTTGTTGGTGAATAGAAGACAAAATCAGGCTTGAAATGGACAAAGAAGCTTTAAACACTTCAATTATTAATGTTAAGAACTATTTATAAAAGAACCTTGCCTAACAAAATAAGATTTATTTCTGAGAAGACTGAATAAATATAGATAACTAAGATAACAGGCAAAAGTAGCAGTACTTGCAAAAAGCCTTTTTGCAAGCATAAATAAAGTATTTCACCTTCTTCTTCCAATACTTTACTGAAACTATCCAAGAATCTAAGAAGCAAGGTTTGATTCCACTTTTCACAGTCTACAGCTGAACATCACACAGACATATACATGATATAGCTGTTCGATATACAGTAGTTACAACTCTGGGACTATGGGCATCAGGATGTTTATTTATTCTGTTCATAATTTTTTTTCTTCAATCATTATTCTAAGCACAGAAAAATCAGGGCACTGAGTTTTTTTTGAAATTCATTGTAGACAGAATTTTTATTCTCTCATTGGTTTTTATAATTGAGTTTTCTCCATGTCCCCTGCATGCTAAGTGATTACAGATGTAAATATTTTTGGCACTCCATTCTTATCCAAAAATGTTTGCTTTAATAAGAGACCATATTTATTATCTGACAGTTTAGCCTATTTTAAATGCACTTTGTTCAGAAGCCTTCAATGAGCTCTGAGTACCACTTGCTCTCTCAGTATTCAAAGTGTCCTTTTTCTGACAGCTCAGTCTGCAAAAATATCTCAACTCTCTGCAAGCAAATAAAAAAATTGTTAATTGTAATAATTTTGCTAACATTCCCACTGATGCAAACAAAACAGATTATTTCACAGTCTTTATATCTGACACTCATACTGGTTTAATCCTGATTTTTAAGTTTTGTTGGAGGCTAAGTTCAGGTGTTATTTTCTTAAGATGCAACTGTGAGGATTTTATTTGTTTCATTCCTAAATTTAAGACAAATTTAAAATTTATCCTTTGGATTGTATTTTTGCATTTATTAATTATTTTTTTTTAATATTTTGTATCTCATTCACCTTTCAGTGCAGTATCTGTTCTGAGACAGCAAAAATAATTATAAGGTGTTCATTATTGTTTAGTAGCTCTTCTATAATCACAACTTGAATTAGTGCCTGCACATTACCAAGAAATAAGTGAAAAACCAACTTCTTATTTTGTGCACTTTCGGACTCACAATTTCTAGCAGCAACCTTTAACACTAAATTTTTTTTGTTAGACTCTGATTTATTATAGCTTTAATTAAGATCTCTGTCCACTGAAAGACATTTCAATTTCTTTATTCTGATTTTTTAACTTTTCGTTCTTGGTTATTGAAATTCATAGATTTTTACTTTTGACAAAGCCCAGAATCTTTCCACTTAGTTTATGTATGTGACTGAGACACTTAGTTTGAGAGCACTGAAGCTTTACATTTCTTGTACTGTTAACTGAGAAAAAAATACCATTTTCATAGATAATTTGGCCTGTGTAAGATCTGAGCTACCCTTTGGTGGAGTTGCTATGGAAACACATCTGATAAAATACCATCTACTCATCTAAAAATGGGTTCAGAGATGTTGGAAAAGTCATACTACAAGAATAATTTTCAACAAGCACTATCAAAACAGAAAGATGCAGTAACAGCCACAGGGCTTTATCCTTGGTCCAGTGCTATTCAGTACTTTATTTAATTAGTTGGGTGCAGTTATTAAATATATAGTTGCACAGATGACTTCAAGATGGAATGGTAATGCAAATATGTTGGAAATTCAACTTTATAACTTGAAAGATACCTTGATATATTGGACACAACGTTTAAAATTTGTTTTCTAAAGCATACCTGTGGACTTCAGGTTTCTGTAATAACATTTGCTTAAATAAAATATTACATAAAATATTACATACATTAGCTGGCATCTTCAGCAGTTCAGCTTTCATTTCTCTCATCAGTCTTTTATCACAGTTACTGTTTTTATCTTCCCTCCTATTGTAGATATATGCACTGTTTTATTGTTGATATAAAGACGAGAAGCAGACCCTTGAAAATGGCTATAATGTCAGATACAGAGAACACCGCTGCAAATAGTACGACTCAGAGGAAGAATATGAGGGAAAGGAGCAAGAAAGAGGAATAGGTCTCAGGACACCAAAGATGCAATATAGGACATTATGCTCTTAGAAGTAAAGATGAGACACTTCCAATTAATATGAAAGTACAGAGAGAGGGAAAGGACTGAAGGAGTGGAACGATATTGGTGAAGATGCTGGAATATTTATTAAACGGATTAGTACAGAAAATCCAATTTCAGCTTGAACCATATTGCTGAATGAATTATAACCATGTAGCAAAAATACATTATCCAAAATGTCTGATGCAGCAAAAGATTAATTCAATTCACATTTGGTATATTAGTGGGGAAAGCTGATTTAAAATAAAGAATAACTAATGAATCAATTATTTCAGTAAGGTGTTACCATCTTTCTTCAGCGTATGTGAAATAACCAGTACTTCTGTCAGAATTCGCACATTTTTGCATGATGAAAAACATCTGATAGTATTGAAGAACTATGAAAACATATAAAAAATCCCCTTTCACTTTTCTGCAAAAAAATGTAGATACATTTGAAATGACAACAGAAGGGTGGGAAAGATATAAATTTCAGATGCAGAAATTTCAACGCATATTATGGAGTGGTTAGATTTCACAAAAATGGCCGTAACATACTAAAGAAGAAAGCGAGCAAATAAAATTCAAAGGAGATAGGCAAGAAAAAGGAAAGATGGGGAAGTATAAGGAAGTGTCAGTAGAAAAGAACGAATGAACAAATGATACAATTAATATTTACTTTTATTCTTTTAGAACTTCAGATTTGTATTTGAGATGCCTAGGACAGCTCAAACCTTATAATACATATTGCAACATAAATTAGAGCATGACCTTCTTCCTACCCAAGAGAATGGCACTAAAAAGAACTTTATTTTCCTTTAATATGAAATCTGAAGTGTATAGGTTGCAGAACAGACAATATTTCCTCTCCATGAGGGCCATCAGGCAATATAGGTTTGATGTATCAAGGGAAATAAATGAAGCCACACCACTTAGCGGCATTTTAAAGAGCTAATCAGACACAGCACTTGAGCTACTGAATTAGCTTATAATTTTGTCTGAACAGGGAGGTCTAGAGCAAAAGACTGAAAAAAAAGCTTGCTCTCTATTCAGTAGTGGTAGTGGGTAGGATTTTGTTTTATATTTCCAGATTATGCACCCTGCCCACTACACCCTTCCCCAGCGTGAATACATTAATGCTTGTTAGAGTTGCTGAAGAAAATCAACTCTTGGACCAGGGGAAGTGGATTAAGGGGTAGTGCTGGACTGGGAAACCCCTGCCCCTCTCCCACCAGCATCTTGAGGAGACCAGGGAGGCAGAACAAGTGTCTGTCTGTATGGTGAAGGACTTCTGAGGGTTTGTTGTTCAGGATGTCCGCAGGTTGTCTGCCCCTAACCATCCCTGCACAGCATTAATGGTGTCAAGAGAGCTTCTGCAAACAAAGAAGTCATGGAAGGTCATTCCTAAATATGCTTATCAATAAGAAACACAGCGGACATATTTGTAGGGATTTTTCAAACACTTTCATTGAATTCCAGAGTGATACATGAGTTAAAATAAACAAGCATATCAGATGTTGTCTGTGAGGTTTATAGCAAAAGCTAATTTCTTTCATAGACTTAGGCCAATGCATATTTTTTAAAATGAATCACTTTTTCTTTACCACAGCCTATAAAATACATTTAGAATTCATGATTATATTTGGTAATTATATTTAACTACCAAATCAGTGACAGGCCAATTTCTCAAGGCTGTAGCAGCACTACCATTCATAATGATGACATGATGTTCTGTAAAAGTGCCTTTCATAAACAATGACCCGTTATTGAGTTATTACCAGACGAGTTATTGTAATTTCTTCTGAATATTCCGTTCTTACATTTTAAGTGGATTTTTAAGAATCTAAATTCTTTGCTTTTTGGAAACAATAACTTACTGTTTTCACTAATTTAATGGAAATGTTAAATTATATGGGTTTTAGAAGTTGTCTGCTCTTCGGAAAATGCAGTCAGCAGTTTTAGGGGTTTAGTAATACCAGTAACATACCAGAACAGTTTGTCAACCAACCTGTGAAGCTTCTCTGCTGTATTTATTAGTCATCTATCCAAAACATTTGGACCATCAGCTGACCATGTGGAGAAAGTGGAAATGAAATGGCATCAAATATCAAAATCAGGAATGATATGGAAAAAGCACCGACTGTATTTGTTCATTTCATGACTACTGTAAGCAAGTATTATGTGCTGAAATGCATTTGAAGACAAGAAAGCATTCCCAGAGAACCGCACCAGACAGCTTCAGGATTGTGACACAGAACATATGGAAGGGGGAGTTAGGAAGTTTGTGTCTGATCCCAAGGAAATCACTTTGGATGCTGTAGTTAACAACATATTAGCAGCTATTCGTGTGGTCTGTGTTGCCTGAGAAACAGAATTAAGGTGAGAAACATCAAAAAACATTTCTTGAAGGAAAAAGAAAAATTCTCTGAAAATGATGGGGAGAAAAAAAAAAGAGCTACTAAGGAAAATTTTTCTTAAAAATCTCAAATCCTCCAGATGGGAGGAATTCTGCTTACACTGAGTGACATTTTCCTTGAGGATGCACATGCTGGCAGCTTCCTCAGTCAATGCAGTATCCAGCTTGTCTGCGGTGGGGAAACCATTTATGCACCTGAGGAGCCACAGTTCTCTTCTGTAGTCCTCTTTGATGAACAAGATTAATGTTGCTTTTTCATAAGCAAGCAGAAAAAGTACCTTCAAAGCCTGACTTTCCAAAATAGTCTGTCACTAATTAAAAAAGGAGGGTTATCAAGATACGCAGCACATGGGCAGTAGGTTTAAGAATGAAAATACCCCCACGGCGAAAGGAATTCCAGCTACTAAATAGACCTGACAGCTGGTATTTAGAATTTATCACTACATCTGTAAATTCATAAAAATCATTAGCATGGCCATGCAGAGTTCTAGGGTGTACAGGTGCAGCCATAAGCACTAAGAGCATTTTCTATGGGACTGTCCACAGAAAAGATACTTACTATTTCACATGCAAATGCAAGATTTTCGAATGTTCCTAAAGCCCTAGAAATTAATTATGACCAATGAAAATGACAGTAATGATGGTAGAGAGATGTTGAAAAAAAATCTGACTGATGTTAACTTCATTGCAAGCAGCTAAATTGAGATGACTTACTTCTGGGTATTAATATCTTGCCATCAACTTTGAAACTGTGGTAATTTTATGAGTTAGCTAACTTTCAAACATTGTTGTTTACCTACACGGCTCAAAGATATTGGACAAAAAATAAAAAAATTTACAGCCTGGAGGAGGAACTCTGTCCATTGATAAATAAAGCATCTTCAGCCCTATATATCCTAAACCTCATGATTAACCATTATCTTGAGACAAAAGTATTAATCAGATGCAAAGAAGACCATTTTTATTATTCAGTAATATAAACTCACGAAGATATTTGTAAGAAAGCTGCTAATTAAGTCTACCATCCATGTAAAATCAAGCCTGTTATCATCATTCACTGTTGAAGCTAATTTCGTGACTGATAGTCAGAACACAAAACTATAGTTGGAAAACTATTTATTTCCAGAGACATATAAACATATCAAATGATTAAATACACACAAACACAGCACATTCATTAAACAACTAAATTTTATCCTATTAATGGGTGTATAAACAGCTGGAGAGTATAAATCTCCAAGTCTTTCCAAATAAAATAAATTTAAAAAAAAATGAGGGGAAGGGATAGACTATTAAATTCATAGATAAATACAATTCCCTTTGATTTTAGTGGCGGGTTTTCCTGCATGGCAACTGTGGAGCCAGGTTGTAATATCGGTAACTTGGAGCCTGCACACAACGGTGTCAAGCATATTCACTACCCTTCGTCAGAAGAGATTTTGCAGATCTATGGAATATTTCACAAATTGGCTTTTGTATTATATATGTTAAGGCCAAATGATATTTGCTTAAAAAAGGAAATTAAATAAGCTTAAATCGCATTACATAAACCTTGCTTGCTTTATAATGCCTTATTAAGTAGGGGTAAATAGGATTTATGCTAATCCACAAATTTATACCATTAATCCTATTTTACAGTGCATTTATTTCTGATTTTTTTCTGTTAAACATTACAGTCCTTTCAACATTCTCTGAGTTTACTAGACATTCATGTAATAAAATAGCAAGGATGGTTGCTTGGTTTAAACACCTTGCCCGATCTATAGAATTACAATTTGTATGGTCATTACCTGACACTAGAATGAGTGATGAGCATTTGACAAAGACATGGCAATTTGTTAGCATTGCCTGCTGGCCTGAGTGACACTTTTATATTACCTCCATTTTTTGTCCTGCAGTCTTTTCAAAGCTTTGGTTTCTGATTAAATTCTAGGACAGGCAGTTGCTGCAGCCTCTAAAATATACTTTTGAAATAGCTTTGATAATGTGTCATTCATATATTCTGGTATATTCTTTTCTAGCTACTGTATGTTCCACCCTTTAGGTTATACCCCTCTGTTCACAAATCACTGCCACTAATAATACTGCACAGCAATCAAAGGGCTGCTTATTTGCACAGCACGTGGTCACGAGGTTTATGATACCATCTAAATACAAATTAAACTAAATGCTAGCATACACTCTTCTGTCATTAATCACTCAGGATTCTTGACAAGGCAGCTATTAATGACACAGAAAGCCGCTATAAGGGCAAGTACAGCACCAGTCATTTTGGTCTGAAATGGCCCTGTATTCTACAAACCCCCCTGGTGTAACACAGCCTGCACTGCAGCTGCATACATCCCAGAATTTGCTCTTCCTCGAGGAACAGTCTGTGGAGCCCGAGTACCGTGCACATATACACCCACCTACATGTACATTCCTTGAGATGTGTGGGCTTTATTTTAGAAGTACTAATTTTTCCATAGTTGCATATTCATACACTGTGCAATGCATTGTGTCCTTATTTTGAATAGCTTGATCAACATCAGTAAGGCAGTTACCCAAAAGCCAGCCACACTGATGCAATCCTGTTCCTGTCCATGGATTTTTCTCTACTTCATGGTGGTGCACAAAGGATTACAAGCAAGCATCACCTGTCACCTCTGTGGCCATTTCTCCAAGCCCTTCCCAATGCCTCCTCTGTACAATGGCCTTTGAATCTCAGCTTTAGCTTCTGATGTGTTTTCAAGATACATCTTCAGATTATAAATATATCACAGTGGCATTGTGTCCTTCCTAATACAGATAGGTTGAGGTTTTAACCGAATGGAAAACCTTCAAGGAAATCTAGGCATTGCAGAGAAAAAGGTGATGTAACCTCTTATAATTCATTTATGGCCCTTCTCAATACTTTTCTCACAACAATTTTGATTCTGTCATATATTGCTGAAAATTTTCTATCTTGCTAAACTTAACACCTTACTAATGCTTAACTTCATGATTATTTCCATAGATTTTAGTGTCATCATGCATCAAGTAATATTATGAGAACATCAGCATCTGGCCCATGGCTTTTCAGCATGGAGTAACCTCTTAAAAACAAAGCAATAAGAAAAAACAAATCTTGAGATTTTACTAATCTATTTTGTATTAGCATTGTAGTTTAATGTGTAAAACAATTTTCACATTTTTTCTGTTAACAAAATCTATATATGCTTCTTTTCCTATCTCTGTTAAAATGATACATGACTTTGATTTCAGTCTGGCTTTTTTGACTTTAGTGTAAAACAGAGGAGCATTGCTAATGAAGTTGAAGCCTTTTTTTCCTAATATTCTAAGTATTAATGTATGTTCAGCTTGAAATAAGTCCAGCAAATTCTTGTAGCTCAAATCAGGCTCCTACATACGCACTTTTAAATAAGATGGTGAGGAGGCCCACATTTTTTTGTATAGTATATAACAAGCTCTGTTTATTGTATATTATATTGTTGTCATAACCAAGACCCCAACTTGGATTTATGCTAATTTTATTCATTTTAGACTAGTAATTAAAAATAACAGTCTTTTTTTTTTTTTTTAGTTTGTTTCATTATAAAAAATATACAACCCAAAATAACGTCAGTTTACACCCATCTCCTTGCAGTGAAGTTAATGCTTATATGTCTGTTGCAACGGTAAAGATCACAATCATTACAAGGAAAAGGAACAAATGTGAAACTGAAGCTCCTGTTTAGAAATATTCTTACATATGAGTAGTTAATTGAAAACTAAAACTCATAATTACTTTAAGATTTAATATTTCTTCCTTTTAAAATATACTATTCAGTATGTAGTATGTCTAGTGTCAACAACGCTTTGTCAAACATACAAATAAGAGGTGAAAAATATGCACACGAATACTGCAGATGGACATCACATATGTCACTAACGACAATGGTAGAAGATGTGGAGACGATGATAACGAGAAAGGCCACTTCAATGAAAGAAAGAGTTTTCTGAAAGAGATTTCAAGTAGGATAGGTTGAGCATTCAGTGGAATCTTTACATTAATTCATAGTCATCGTCCCCATCTGACAGTTTGTAATGACTGTATGACCTGCTCTCAGCTACGTTCTTTGCTCCTCTCCATCTGCACCCAGGGGGTCCCCAAGAGCTCCTCAGGACTCTAGAGGCAGCAGAAGCTGCCCCTTAGATGCAATCTTTGCAGAGCATTAAAGTGCATGCTCTGCTCGTCTCCAGTGCTGGATTTCAGCTCCGTGCTAGGTCCTGAGTCTGTTAAAGTAAAGGAGCTAAAGCAGATCCTTTCCATCATGATCTCTGTTTTGGTCAGTGATGCAAAGTAGATCCTGTGTGCAACTTGGGTATGTGTACACTGGTGATCTAAGGTTCCTGCATGGTTCTTTTTAGCTGTGAATTTGCCTTGCCTTTTTATTCAGTATCTGCTGGTACTCAAGCAGTAACATAGATGTGCTCATCGTGGCAAGTTTATTTTGTGTTCTTGCTTTGGTTAAGTAAGTTACTGCAGAACGTGACATGTTTCTTTAAATGTCATCTGTGTATATATACATACGTATATATTTTAACAGGGATACAACATATAAATTAATTCACCCCTGCAGCAAACCTGTAAAAGATCATATTCATACTTTGACGTGTATAACTTTGGAGATTGAATGTCCCAGAATGTCTTCTTCCATCCCAGTCAGGGATGCTTTTCCTTTCACACAACTGCTCTTTACTCTTCAGAGATGCTACTCTTCTTAGGTGACTTTATAGAGGTTTTATATTTTCAGGGAGGCTAGACCAAGTGACAGGATTAGGCACTCATATTTCACGCTCGTTATAACTTTGTAAGGTGCTATTGTGTACAAGATTTGATCTAAGCCTAATTCATGATTTATTTTTTGTTCTTTGCATCAGATTCAGTGATAAGCAGTCATTGTATTACCATCTGCTATGCAGCTGACTGGAAGTAATGCTAACATGAAATCCTTCTTTTCAAAGGTAATGGAATCATTAGTCACCACTGTCTGAGTACTTGGTCTCAGGAAGTGTAAGGGAAAGAAGATGCATAAGTCTGCAAACTGAAACTTCTTATTACCAGCCTCCTTGGAACTTTAAATCTGGAGATCTCATTTCAAAGACACTAATATGTTGTTACTAATTGGAGTTCATAGGTACGTATCAGGAGAAAAGTAGTTCTGAGTATACAGATACCAACCTTTTGACTTCTTGCCCATGCAAGTTTTAATGCATGTTTTAATTTGCAGCTGCCATTATTTGATCCGTACCTTTCAACATTTTTGACATATTGCAGCTCCTGACCTTGTAAAACAGACTAACATAAAACAGTGATTTAGTTTCATTACTGGCAACATCTCAGTGCCTATTTCCCAGGACTATACTATATCACACCATACATTACCTCAGTTGACAGCTTTGGGGTTGTATTTTATTAAAATGTTAAAATACCAGCAATTTCTCTTTTAACTACAAAGTACCTTATGCTTATGGTCAAAAGTGGTCTCTGTAGCAAATGTATTCTTTGCGGAGAAAAAATACAGTTTAACGTTTTCTTGGCATCATTTTTACAACAGAAGATGTCTTTCATTTTAAAAAAACAACCCCAAAGCCCAAACAAAACTATCCACTAAGAACTATAATATAACTCTATTTGCCTCTGTGTGGCAATTAATGTACTGCCAAGACAACTCAGTCTGCTTAAGACTACTAAAATTTGGAAAAAGCAGCAAGTTTTAGTAGTTGCTACTGTCCCCCAGCAGTGGGGATGGTGCTGCATAATGCTATAGCGTGTAAGAGCGTTCTCCTTCCTGAGAAGTAGGCCAGTTTGGACAATTAATAAAAGCGCAAGAGAACTTAAATTACTTACATGCCTAATAAGAAATCTAGAATCCATATATAGTCAGCAGAGACAGTGATTCTGAGATAGGTTCTGGCTATCAGTTTCAAAATAGTATCCAAGGAACTACATCTAGATGAGCATTATGGAAAAATACATAAAGTGTATGTTGTCACCTCTAAGGAGATTAATTTTATGCATCCATCACAAACAGTCTCAATTATCATTTATGAATTTTGCTGTGATAAACCCATGACTTCAATGGAACTACTCCACATTTACAACGTAGTGAGAACAGGATTCAGACTATAGCTATTTATTTCATTGGCAAAGAATCCCCCATCATTGCTCTGTGCTCTATTGTATTATGTTCAGTAAAAGTCCATATAACTATCAGCAGTGGTAACTGGTAAGGTAAGATCACAACTACCAGTTGGTTTCATGTATCTATGAATCGTTACAGATTTACTGTCTGAAAAGCGTGCCTGCTGCAGCGAAATGTCAAAAGGCAGCAATTTCTGTTTTAATGAGAAAAGATATGTATGAGAGCACAGTGCTTTCCGCAAAAACACGTTTGGACTAAAAAAACATGCTTTGTATGCTTCTTTGATGGTACTCTCCCCACAGAAGTCCTTCTTCCCTTATTTCAGCCCTGCTCATTTTTTGGCAGGAAGGCTTCACAACTGTAAATGTTCCAGGATGAAGAGTTTTTCGTTACACATAACTGTAACACATTCTAAGTGTATCACAAGGGATTTCTGCAGTCCTTGGGTACTACCAAAACACAAAACCATTTATAATCGATGTTGACGACAATTTGGCTTATGCAAATATCTTTGTACATAAACCACATTTGCCAGAAAAAGAAGTAGTAGAATGGCTGTATGCTGCAAAAAAAGGGTGCTTAGACCAATAATACTGACCTCTAAATACTACGGAGTGGAACAAATGTAAGTTTTTGATCAAAAGATGTTGCATAGTCTTTGTACAAAATGACAAGTGTACAAGGTCCTTCTTCACCATTTTTAAGCTCCCCTGACATGACATTACTACTCCCTAGCCTGTAGATTTATTTGTTTTTTATTTTATAGCAACGGATGTGTTTCATCAGCTTCCTGATGGGGTTTAAGGTTTTCGCAAAACATGACTCACAGCATTTGAAAATGCCTGAGGTTGAAGACATTTAGGATTACACTTGCTTTGAAGCACAAGTCTGCATAACTGCCTCTTGAGATATTCAAGTCTAAAATTCAAGTTCTCAAAATTGCCATTGTCACATACCATCTAAGCCAGAAATATGTAAGTTTTTATAACTAAAATTCTTCAGATGTCTGAAAATCAGTTTCTGGGTGTAACCAGAATTGTCTTAATATTACTTTTCTGCTATCATAAACTCCAGACCCTACCCACAAGGCAAATCCTTTGCCTGCAGCACTTGACGCAATGGGTGATTCTACAGAATTACACTTCACCAATTCCCACCAAGAGAGAAGACATTTTCCGTATTTAAAAAGTCAGTGATTAGACTGACTATCCAAGATGTAGAATAAAAAAATTTAACTCTCTCCCGCTTGCGGGGATTTAGACATCGGCACAGCACAGCATGCCACTGGGGCTCCGTGTCCCATTGCTCGCCCTGCGCGAGCTCTCTGTGCTCCCTGATGCTGCCTCCAAGGGTGAGTGACATGTCACATCCTGGGTCTCTTGTGTGGGGTTGAGATGAGGTGACTAAAGTTAGGGTTATGGGTACTAAAATGAAGGAAAGTCTTGCTTGAGAGAATGGATCCCGAGTCCTGGGCAGGTACGTGATTTAAAAGGGGCTTCTTGTTTTAGTGCAGTGATCTTCATAGGCCGTATGGAAAGCTTGGTGCCTCCTCCGAATTTCATGGAGCCAGCCATACCTCCCTATGGCATTTAAAAATATTGGTCATTATCTATCACAATAGGAACTAGCAATAATTAATGGCAGAAACACCAAGCTTTAACATATAGCCAGAACAATACCATTCTGCGTACGTGAACTCCATCTTCTTTGAATGAGCTGATCATGTACTCTATTTCTTACTTACCCCATACTGATACAAAGAGATGTAAATTTGATCAGCCCTTCGACTACTGTGCATGGTGTACTGCAAGCAAACAGGCATGACAATGTAAGAAAATATCATGAGTCATGCCGTGACAAAAATCTACTCAAGGCACCTCAGCTGCAGAGTTTCTCTGGGAAGATGTGAAACAGCAACACGAAACAAGTTTTACTTAGATTTTTCCACAAAATGGACAATTAAATATAGTCAGCTCACATTACAAATAGTGTAATTTGCAAGCAAAAAGACAATAACAAGATGCTGAGCACAAGCAATGTGGGAATTAAAGAATCATTGTGCAAGTTTCAAGAACCCCCTATGCTCTGCAGGTACAAGCCTGGTGGGTGTTGGGTCATAAGATCAAAATGTTATTGCTTTGTTATGATTATATTGTTACTCTCTTTTATTAAAAATGGCTATAAACCAATTTATGGTTTGAAAGGTCTGAGATCTTGCTTACCATTACTGTCTCTGCACTGAAGATTACTGGTATAGTGATTTCACTATGTAACATATTTGGTTATTTAGTTATGTGTATTTGTAGTAGTCAGGGTTGGAACTATCTAGAAAAGGCTGGAAATACAGTATTCTGCCTCACAGTTTCCTGCTGCAGATACAACTGCGCAGTTACAGTATGAATCATTTAAAACTGCTAGCACTGAACTGCAGACTTACTACAGCAGCATTTATTAAAAAACACGCTCATTCAGAGCAGTAATTGTTCTGCTACCAGGGCACAACCTTTCATAACATGCCTTCAACAGTTTTGTTATGAAGACAGAACTTTAATTTTTCCAGTAGCTACGAAGTGCAATGCACGAGTACCTTTCCTCATTTGTTTTTCATCATGATCGCTACCTGGAGGCAATCATTAGCTAATTTGCTGATTTACAGTTGCAGTTTATGAGCTTTAAACAATGCTAAGCCATTATGGTTCGATCCTTAGTGCTAGAGAGGAAAATAACTGTCCTTTCACCCTACGCTGCATAAAAAAAGTCCCTCAACCTATGTGCTTCTAGCTTCTCACATCTAAAATAGTTGTTATATCGCCTTCCTTGCTAGAATTAACCCTAAATGGTGTTCAGTCTGCTGCTTCCTCCTAAACTGTGGAGAATTCTTGTTTTGCCACCTACCACAATGCACAGATGCAAAATGAGTTTATCATAGGAATTAATAGCTACTGCTTACCCAGTTTCCTAGTGAAATCCATGTTGAAAAGTAAATTGGTTACTGCTGGTTATTTGGTTTGGTTTTCCTTCGCTGCCTGAGGCTTTTTTTTAGCATATTGTCAAATGCAACCAAATGAATTAAAGTGTAGCCTGCCCGTTTAACCATCCTACTGAGTACTGGTAGGTAATGTGATGAAACGCTCCTCTGCATGCTAGCCAAGGAGCACAGGGAGATGATGGCAGGTGGGACAGCCCAGATACCACCCTGCCCGGCTCCTCCCATCACAGCAGGGAGCATCCATCACCAGCTACTGGTGGACTGCGTGTCACTGCAGGGACTGTAGATCCCTGTGTGTCTTTCTGTGTCTGTGTCTCTGTCTGTGCGTAGGTGTTTGCAAAGGGCTCTGAGCATCAGCAGCTGGAAAGGGGCTGTGACCTCAGGGGCTTTTATGCCTGGATGCCAGTAACTGGGAAGACTGGGATCCAGGGGCAGGTACTGGGCAGACTGAGTGTCTGAGGCCAGCTGCTAGGGGATCCACCTTGTGCACATGTACCCACTTCCCACTAGTGGACCTTCACCCTGCTCAGCCAGAGAGAGGGGCAGGATGAGGCTGCTGGCACTGCCCATGTTTGTGTGAGTGCTGAGCGTGCCTCTCTCTCTGTTCTTTATGGCTGGCCATGTATATACGCCTACATGTACTGCGTAAAGGTGTATGTGTGTGTACCTTCTGGGAATACATGTTCAGACTCACTATTAGTCTGTCTTAAAGTCTTGGTGATTCCAACAAGTTTTCTGTTAATATACCATGGGGTAGAACAACCTCTAGATGAGAAATGATACTACAGGAATTTCACAGAATCATAGGTTGGAAAAGACCTCTAAGATCATGAAGTCCAACCATCCACCCAACAACACCGTGATTACTAAACCATTTCTTGAAGTGCCACATCTACATGTTTTTTGAACACATCCAGGGATGGGGACTCCACCACTTCCCTGGGCAGCCTGTTCCAATGTCTGACCACTTTTTCAGTAAAGAAATTTTTCCCAATATCTAATCTAAACCTCCCCTGATGCAACTTGAGGCCATTGCCTCTTGTCCTATCGCTAGTTACTCAGGAGAAGAGACCAACTCCTGCAGCACTGCAACCTCCTTTCAGGTTGTTGTAGAGAGCAATAAGGTCCCCCCCTCAGCCTCCTGTTCTCCAGACTAGAGAAGGAGACAAAGGAAGGAGATCATCCTCTGGACAAAGCACTCTGGTTAAAAGTAAAGCCTATTGTCTTCAATATCTTCCATGTATTGCCTCTAGAAAAACCTTGGAATGACTGAACAGATAAGGATTCTGATAAAGTTACCAAGCTTTTCTCTTGATCTGACTTAAAAATCTTTTAATCCAAATTTAAAATTTAATACAATACAGGTTTTTCTCAAAAAAATATGAGTGAACTGAAGTTCTAGAAAGAGAGTAAATAATTTCTAAGAGAAAAGCATCTGGCATCATAGCCTTCTGGTGCAATTTGTAAAAACTGAACTTGGAAGTTCTGTTTGTTATCTAAACCCCACATATCAGGCACTTCTTATGAAGCTGTACCATCAGACAGCTAATTTTACACTTTTAAGTTATATAAGATCAATCTCACCCTAGCTAACATGTTACTTTTAGATGTATTTTAGCAGAAACTGTGAAATATAATGGACCAAATCTGCAGGGAAATTTAAGACGTTTAAGAATCTCAACCTTAACGACAGCACAGCATGTCAGTGAAACTGCAGCTCATTTAAAAAGTGCTCTGAGCCAAACTTTGACCCCAGGCAACTGCTGAGCAGCAGAGCAATGGCTGGGTTGCCCTCAGATGACTTTACCATACTTTTAAGTGGGAGGGTAATAGCCAGTAACCCCAGCTACAGTTGCTGGGGGATGAGGGAGTATCTTCTGTATTTCTACTTCACTGGAGGACCAGTGAAGCCATTAGTCCTACCCCTCTGTACAACAGACGAAGATCTGGTCCACTGCTGCTGGAGTATTATGTTCATTTCTTCTGTCCATGTTTCAAAAAGCATGAGGAAAAATGATCCTGATTATACAAGAAGTCAGACAAGATGATCATAATGATCTCTATCTATAAGCTTGCGAATTTTAACATACGTAAGATGTTCTCCTTCAACTCACATCAATGTAAATCTTCCCTTGCTTTAACCAAGTAGTTGTGTATTTTTGTCACAGGATACTGAATACTGCTCCCACT
Source organism: Opisthocomus hoazin (assembly GCF_030867145.1). NCBI lineage: Eukaryota > Metazoa > Chordata > Aves > Opisthocomiformes > Opisthocomidae > Opisthocomus > Opisthocomus hoazin. The sequence goes on along the minus strand of NC_134415.1, from coordinate 102,641,803 downwards.
CTAGCTAAATATTGCTCTGCATTATGTGATAAAGCATAGTGCCCATATGACACCCACTGGATCCTTGTGTGTGTGAGAAGTCCCTAAGTAGTCTCAAATTAATTTTCTGATTGTCAGTACCAGGTGATCTGTCCTTAGTCGCTTAACAGGTGCTCCACAGCACCTCTGCTATCCTTGAAGGCCTGCATAGATTCAACAGGGGCAGTGAGAACTGCAATGCACCGCCTAAATCAACCCAAGAACCAGGTCTCAGTCCCAGGCAAACTGTAGTCTTCTTTTGCAACCACTTTTACAAAACACTGTACAAATGTAAAGGCTTAAAGATGTGAAAAGTTCCTCTAGAGGTCCAGTCGGCAAAGCCTAATTTAAACCACTGCAATCCAGACCTAAACCACTGTAGGATAATCCTACAATCACACACAGTCTTCTAACACAACAAGTACACGCACATATTTCTTTTGATCACTGATAAATAAGTAGAAGGTACTCGATAAAAAACATGGGCTTATGCAGATACAGTGGATGTGTTTTGAATAAGGGTGATTTTTCATTGCACTTTCTTCATTTACAGGCATTTGGTATACAATTTAGCGACCTGAGTTGGAAAATGAAGGGCTAAAATAAAATGATTGGAAATGCAATTTAAAATATTCTGGATATCTTCCAATTGTCTTGCAGAATTTAAGGAAAGAATACAAATGCTCTGGAGCAGGGAAAACAACAACCTGTGTATCTGTCCTGTTGTTGATAAGATACCGTAGTAAACGAAATAATTTAAGCCGTTGAAAACCTACACATTCTTACTTAAATTAGCTATGATGAAATGTATTGCGACAGTATGCTTAGTTTCATTTTTGGATAATCCTGAAAAACGGCTCCTTTCTGTGACAACATGAAATTCATTTAATGACAACTTGTGGAATTTCATCTAAAGCAGAGATTTATTTTGAGGCTTTTAAGTTGCGGTGTTACATTAAAAAAAATTATCTGGACATTGTGTTAGCCATAACTATTTGAAAATAAACAACTTTTTTTAAAGCTGACATTATTTGACATTTTTCAGAAGAAAAAAGTCGTCAGAGTGTAAAGCATTGCTTTGGTCACTGTTGTTACTGACCAGGATTCTCTTCTAAACTATCCCCTGTCTCTCACATTTTATGGAATGTGCTCATGTGACCTTATTTGTTTCCTCATTAGTGCCAGGCTTTCTCAGGAATTACTCTGATATTACTGGTGTCATGATTCAGTCTCTGTGTATGTTCCTAAGAATGTCAACTTTTCTTCACCTGCTATTTTAAATAATCACTTGAAGTGTAGTCATTTTCTTGCACAAGAAATGGACTGCGGCCTTCTCTCACCATTTATGTGTACTCCCTCCCTTCTGCAAAAATTTTGCCTTCATCCTTACACCTACATGAAACACGTAACAAGAACCACCCATTCCTCAGTCTGCCTCCTCCTGAAAATCTTTTAGGATCAGTTCTAAATATAAACCTCTTTTCTCCAATAATAATAAACATGTACTCGCCAAGACTTACTTTCGCAGATTACTATAGCACTGATGATACACGTAGCAAACTAGTCCTCATCCCAGCACATTCTAGCAGTTGGTACTTGTAACACACCACCCCATCAGTTTAACACATACCAGACCACTATTCAGAAATGTGGTGGACTGCTCGATATAATTTCACCTTCATGTGCTCCCATACATATTTTGGAGTACGAGTAACTACCTTCCTTAAATCCTGCAGGGGAAAATGTAGAAAATTGTTGTGAAGGAATTTTTTAAAGCTAGGTTATTTATTCCCTCCTATGCATGTGATTAGAAGGTATTTTGAAAGTAAATGTGCAGTCAGTAAGAAGTGTGAGGATGCCTGTGTCTGACTCAGTAGCATATACATCTTAATGAGGTTTAGTGCAGTGTTGCTCCAACACTGCCACAGGGCTTCAGATGATGCAAAGCACAGGCAGAATATTCTCCCACTGGCTCAAAGGCTCCAGAATTTAAATACATGCAACCACTTCCAAATAGGATTGGCACGTTTAGATCAAAATATTTAGGTAAGTGTTGGAAGTGAGCCGAGCAGAGGAGCAAGTAAGTTCCCACTTATCTTTCTCTAGTACTACTTTATTCTGCCACTCCTGCTGCTGACTGGTTTAAGTCATGGGAAAACAGGGAGATGCTGGTAGGAGTAAACTGCTCCCAGAAATAAATGATGCTCTAAGTGCTAAACTGCAAATAAAATAACTGAATAAAATTGTTCATTGTTCAGAGCATTTCAGAGGTGGGTTTTCTGGTTGCCTGCATGCCTGGGCATTTTGCGTGATCACTACTACGAGAACTGTTTAGGAAAGAGGAAGAGGTTTGTGATCTTTCTTGCCATATCTTGACTCTTATTAAAATAGCTTAGTTTTATCCTTTAGATTCTTCCATTTGCATTTTTGTGTATTATAGTTCCCCAGCAGAAATGAAAGTAGTCCAGACAGTAGTCATGTCACGTCATTAAAATACATAAATAAAAATGTCATAAAATCCATTGAGTCTCTGCAAGTTGCCTCCCACACTAGAGTCGTAAATTGATCTTTGATATTGGTTTGAAGAGCAAGGCAGAAAACACTTAACATCAAGATGGTTAGTGCTGGAAGTGGGAGGATGACACTCTTGATAAATGAAAATCAGAGAGTGCAAACAAAGTTTTCAAAATGCTATAACAGACAGATAAATTCCACAGGAATGGTTAGTACATAATGCACACATTTGGGACGCTAAGCATAAAGGCCAGGAAATACGGTCAATTCATGTGACAAGCAACAATGGACACATTTCAAAAGTGAAAACAAGCAAGCAGATTCATCCATTGCACTTTCTTGTATCAGAGAAAAATATTTGAAGGTCAACCTATATTATTAAGCCAGTTGTAAGTATTTGATTGTGTTCTTTTTGATAAGCCTTTCTTTAGCCAGGCCTCACAATCCATGATAGTGGTTACAGATGGAAATACACTTTGAGCCCAATAGAAACCAGTTTTTGATGAAACCAGTACATTCTGAGAAGGAACCGTATCTGGCTATTCAGAACAGCCATATGCAAATAAGTATAAGGGAACGGGTAGTCTAAACTGTTGCCTGGTGAGAGTTAGAAAGTGAGCATCTCATTCATGTTAACATCATAAATTATAATGTCACTAAAGGATGTATTTTTTAAATTTGATGGGAGATGGGATTTTTGGCACCCACTGAATTTTATTTGGTATCGAAAGGATTCGGTGTCTTTCAGTGTCTACTGTTTCTTATTTGTCTATGCTCACAGAATCTTCTCCCATGCACTCCTCCTCTCCAGTTTCTTCTCCACTTCGTTACTCTGGTTCTCTTTGCTCCTCTTTATGAGCGACCCTTGTTCATCAATAAAAGCATAGCAGGGTTTCTTGCTTTGCTCTCATTCTCTCAGTTGGGATTTTAATCTCTCTGTCACAGACAGGCATGCTATTCCACTGTTCCAAATACTGCTGTGTTTCCTTCAACTTCATTCTTTTATTTGAACACCACCTTTTCATTTTTCTCTGAAAATTCAAGTTTACTGCCTTTGTTGACTTTCATCATTGGCCTTTTTTATCTTACTTTTACTGTTCCCTCATGTCTCTTTTCCCATCTTGTTGCAAGTTTCCCTTCTGGTTCTTTGTGTTGTCTAAACCTGATTCAGTACATGTGTACCAATTCAAATCCAGAATAAAAAAGCAGGTCCATTGCCTACACAGGATGTATTCTAGCATTTTCCTTTTAGATGCTAGAAAACTGTACAGTCTGAAGGTTTATTTTGTTCTTGCTGATTCTCCTTCGAAACACTTCAATTATCAGTGAATGCATAATTTGTATGGATGTAAAAACAGTCTGAGATAGTCTTGCAACTGTGTACTTCTTGAAATACATGTTTGCTACAGTTTTAAACAGAATAATTCTCAGGATAAAACAGTGCTGCCTCCATAGCCGGAAATGGTATTGCTTTCAGCATATGTCATTGCTTGCAAGATATAAATACTGCTCTTGTCAAACTAATCTGATGCACTGCATCTGTCATTTTTTTCCACTTGATTACACTGCAGAAAAGTTTATGCAATCTAATGTGATTTGATAATACTGCATAATAAGTCCGTATTGAATACTAAGTGTTTTGGGAGCAAGTATTTCCCATATAAATGACCTTTATTCTTTGCCAGTATTGCAGACACCCACCAAAATGAGTGATGAACAAACCCCCTTTTTTTGTATGGTTTTCCTTTTAATGGTTCCCTTAGCGGGCTGTTGTGGTATTGACTGAAATACGAGGGGGCTCAAGTGTGGGGCAAATACTGAAGACTGCGATGTCCTAATTTTGAATTCTGATTCTTACTCTTTGTTCAAGACTTCACTCCCCAAGATCCAACCCCAAGTTCTCAGTCTGTTCTTCAATATTTTGAGTACTATTTTCGTTGTTCCATTACTTTAATTTGTTTTCTACTTTATTATATAATTTTAGCTGCAGACATGACTTTCAAGTCAATAGAAAATGCATTTGTTGTGCAGACTAAAGATGTCTTTTCTGCTAGGTTTCTGCTGCTTAATGAGTGTACCTTTGTGTATTTGCATACAGAAAAGGATGGATTTTTTCATCTAGCTGAGGTGCAATCAGGGGAAAATAGTCTGTGGAATAACTTTAGTGTTCACGTTAACCTACACCAATTCTTTCATTTCAGTGTAAGAAGAAACAATTCTACAGGAATATTCTGATGTTAAAGTTAGGATCATTATTAAGTCACTACAGCTAGTTTCCCTTATTAATGATTTTGCCTATAATCAGAGACTTGCAGAACCACAAAAAGCTTCTGTTTAATTTAGATTTAAGATCTGTGAAAGTTCGGGGGATAGGGAGAGTTGTCTTTAGTTGAAAGCAAAACTACAATTTAAAATATGGGAATAAAGCAACTTTGGGCCCAGTGTTTGATGAACTGATTCCTTTAGCGACTTTGTTTTTAAGTTAGTTCCTAAGAGACTTTTTAAAAGTCATATGCATAAATTGGATTACTTGTTGCAAGATGTTTGAAATTTCTTGGCTTTTTTGTATCAACTTTCTAACCAACCATCATTCCAAAATGAATTCCTAAAGGACTGGACCCTGATTCCTAAAGGACTGGACTCACTCAATAGCAGTGAGCTTTTACTTACCCTTCCCATCCTCAGCCATTGGTCCACACTTTGTTAGAATGCACGTCTTGGCCCAGTATTTGCTTTAATGTGTGTTTGCACAGTGCCTACTATACACTTGATGCCATATAAATAATGTATAACTACAATGATAATTCTATAGGTTTGGATAGGTAAACAAGAGAATACAATATGAAAGGTCTATCTGTTTTTTTGGCTATTTTTCTTCTCACTGTAAGCTCCTTTGATGTCAAGAGCTATTTTTAGAATCTCTTACATACCTTGCTGAAAAAGTCTTCTCTGGCAAGATGAATGAGCTTTCTAATACCACATTCATTATGACAGTGATGACACACTGCCTACAAACTGCAGCTTGCAGACACAAGTCAGGGATTCAGAAGAGACTTCTGTATCTTATATTCCACTTCTCAAAGCTTAGATCAAAGGTACCAAAAACCAGATAAGCTGAAAGAGGCACCATCCATAATTTGGAGTAGAAAGCTTCTGGATGAGAACAGAGGAGGTGAAACAAAATCTGAAGAATACAAAACATGGTGTTGGGGCATGACTGAATCTTCTGTCTCACCCACAACATGAAATGGCTTTTTAGTAAAGGTAGCATTACCAAGAATAAATCCAGGCCAAGTAGATCAAGAGGATCAGCACCCAGATCTGTGTTGTGTGAATGCATGTGTTGCATGAATCAGCAATATTTATAGGGGATGACTGGAACAAAGACTATCCTTCTATTCTTTCTGTCAGAAATCTATGGTGAAGGAAATGCTGTATGATAGCAGTAAGCCAGTAATTAAATATATCAAGTGTATAGATATCAGTTTCTGTTTTGCCTTTTAAAAAATTAATTACAGATACAAATTTTTCATTATCCATATTATGGTTATTTGCCCAAAAAAGAAAATCTGTGTATTTACTATAAACACATTTTAAAATAGTCAGTCATTATGCTAATAACGCTCACGTGCAGAGTATATGACTCATAGAAAGTGCAGGTGTGCAGGAAGCACCTCATTGATTAGACAGTATTAAGTCAATTTGTGAATAGTGAGGATGTTTTCATTGCATTCCCAACTACTTCTTCTATAATAACTTCTATTAAGCCCCCACCTTTCTCATAATGAAAAGTTCAGTGCAATTTATACTTCTGTAAGACCTTATTGTGGCTTTGTTAAAGACTATTCCAAGTGTATCTGATAATCTAACACACCCTGCTCATAGATATCAGGATATCTGATTAGGTCTAGGTGAGAACTAGATAGTTTCTGACCTCCTCTAGTTACTTATTCACTATTGATCTAAAAAGGGTGAGAGCACGGGCCTCAACACCAGTATACGATGCCATAATGTGGCAGATCTGCATAAAGGTATCAGTCCTTAGCAAAATCTAACTCTTACCACATGTAACATCTACATCCTCATTCCTCTGAGTACATTATAACTCTCCTTCTCTCTCTAGAGAGCTTCAGAGCTGTTGATTTTCACATTCCAGATGCTGACTGGACTGAAAAATCTCAAAGATCTTCTACTGACCAGAGGCTGGCTGAAAACTTCCATTATCAGGAAGAACTGAACTTTCTATAAGGTGTTAAATCTTTGCAGCTGCCAGCACAAACACACAGTTATGTCACGACAATGTATGTTGGGTGAAGCTTGCCCCGTTCCTGAGACAGAAACTCTTCAGGGACCAGTCAGAGATGATGGAGGGAGGTCCAACGTGAAGCTATCAGAAAGGATCCTCTTCTGCTCTCTAACTGCAAAGAAAACTTAATAATTCCTCTAAACATATACAAATCCTCAATCAGATACACCTAGTTTAAATGATGTTCATCCTTAAGTAGACTTCGATGTAAAGAAGGACTTGTATCTAAAACAATCAGCCTCATTTAATGTGTTCCTGTAAGGTGTTCAGTTCCCATGCTGATGACATTATGGACTGGCACACCACTACAGGAGATTCTTATACACAGTGGAAACTCTTCGGAGAACGATGCATGTTTGTGTTTCGTAATTGTACACTATCTAAACAACTCTGGAATCTTAAATAAACACAAATAAATAAAATCATAGCACTTCACAGCCAAAGATGGTTGGAACTCTTTGGTTCTCCATATCTGAGTAAAAATGATTGTGAACATTTTTAGCATCTCACTAATAACCCGGTTACGACATCCCATTTCTTTTCCAAGCAGTTTATGGGCCCTTGCCAGTTCCTATCTATCCAATTTGAAATGGATCTGTTACGTTACTTCGGACTAGATTAGCAGTTACAGTATCTTACAATATCTATCATCTGTATTGTAGTTTAATGGGATAGTTAGTCTTATACCTAAAGAATGACATTTTAAATCACATCATCATTTTATTATTAAGCAAAGAAATGATAGCCATGTCTTGAAATGACCATCAGTGTAAGGCTGACTCAGTTATCTCCAAGGGATGACTTTATAGCTTCGAGAACTGACAGATTGTTATGTCATGAAATTCATGCAGCGCATGGTATTGCGGCTGTAAATCACAGAGGCAATTCATACAGTGGCCAGCACCCTTTGGAATAATCTTTACATTCCTGTTGTGTTCAATAAGCCTCTTAGTTGAAAGATTACGCATGATGAGTTTTTTTCTTCAGGACTGGCAAAGGATAGCTACTGTGTCTTTGACAGCTGCTTACCAAAATTTAAACAAGGCTTTTTGCTGCCCATTTATCTGTACTTGTACCCCTCCAAGGACTATGAAGGACAAGCAACTCTAATCCAAAGAGTCAACTTGCCTTTTGTGGTTTGCTTTAGGCGCAGTTAAATCTAAACTGCTAATCTAAAATCCTGAAAGCACTATATCAATTAAAATAAATAAATCAAGCCATTACAGCCAGACTGTGCTAATATTTAGGTAATCTATCACATTTTTTGCTTTGTCTGACAGAGATCCCCGCTCCTGCTAATTGGGTCTATTCAGAAATCATGTTGAGAGAGCAGGTTGCACCACAGTCCTGGGGGAAGTCCCTTTCTGCTTCACACATACTGAAATGTTATTTTGAAGTCTATGGCTTCCATTGCAGCCCCAGGCCACGCAGAGTAAAAGATAACTGCACAGATATCAGATTCCCTCTTCTCTTGACCTCCAGCTACCTACTGGAGTAAGGACAGCAACACCTAGGAGCTTCAACCCACTGTGCTTCTGAATCCATCCATGAAAAAATGCACCTGCTTTGTATTAAGTCCTTACTGATTGCATAAGACCTGAAAATTGTTACTGCTGCTCCCAGATGGGAGAGTTTTTAAACCTACTGCTGAGAAGAGTAAGACATAATAACTTTTTCGGCAATTTGCTGGGTGGCACAACTAGAAGGATCTCAGAGCACCAAAGCTTGCGTCTGCCCACCTAGCAGTAATTTTCTCAGAATATCTAATTTTCTACCTAGAAATGCAACTGTGCTCAATTTGTTCTCCATCTCATTTTTCAGAAGAGCCACTCTGGATTTACAGCGATGCATTCATGGATTTTTGACTTATTACGTTGCTTGTACTTCTGAACTCTGCTCAAGAGATGGAATACAGACTTGCATGACCCCCTGCCAACACAAAATGCTGACTATCCTTATTTCCAAAAGCCCAATATGTTTGTTGTTTTGGGTTTTTTTTCTGAATATGCAGTCTTAAGGACCACGATGATTAGACAATTTATAGACCATATATGCAATCCGGTACGCATCCTAAGAATCCTGCTGGTTTTGCTAATTTGGTATTCACTTTCTTTGCCTCTATATTCTCTTCCTCGCAGTGGATGAAGTAGGCTACAGCAACACTTGGTCCTTTTTACAGCAGTTTTTACATTGACTTTCAGAAATTACTTTACTTAATAAGGAAACGATAAAGCAGTCATAAAATTCTAGGCTGCATCTAACAGGCTTCAAGAAACAAATAAGGTTCATAACAAAGTATATCTTTGGATTTTTCATTTTGTTTTTCTAAGAAGGTCAGCAAATCTCAGGACAGTTCAAGAAAACAACCTCCAGTAATAAAACTTACAGTGGAAAATTAACCAGCACTTTTAGCAGAGCAAGAGCGTTCTTTACAAAACAAATTATTATGTCAGCATGTGTTATTTTCAGAGGATGGAAAATACACGAATAATAACGAAACATAATTTCCTCCCAAAACAATGTTCTAGTCTTCTATCATATGCTCTCAACATCTAAGTCATACAAATTTGTACACTCACACTTGTTGTGGTAACACAGATACACAGCTTTAAAGGAACTATTCAACAAAATCTTCTCCCAGCTAGAGAAGGTAAAGTCTCATGTTACTGAAGCCAGGAAGTTTATTTTAATGTCTTTCAGCTTTCATTAATTACTTCTGCTCTAGAGAATGTTAAACAGTTTCTCAGACTGCATCCAGTCTGATGCTAACATGTTTGCTTATTCCCAGACATATAAACTCTGATCAAGTATGGATGAGTTGGTATTTTCCAAAGCGAGTGGAAGCTTAGTTCTTCATAATGATTCCCTTCTTCCAACACAAACAACAAATGATTGTGTACTCTGTCTACAGCTTGACTGAGGTCCTCAGGAAAGAACGCAGATCCTTTAAAAGTCTTTTCTTTCAAAATTGAATTTCACCTCACCAATGCCCTCATTCAATCAAGGACTATCAAACCAGTATTGCCTCCTTGCCACACTGTGGTCTGCTTTCCTCCTAGGAAGGTGACAGACTTGTCAAAGCAGACAGGCATGATTTTTGTTTTTAAAGCTAGAATAATTTTTTTAACCATAAGTTTTCTACAAAATGAATGGCATGTAATAATAAAACCCTTTGTTACTTAGAATTTAAGTCCTGTTTTCAGAAGTAATTTAAGGACTTACAAGACTGCTTTGTTTGCAAATTCTGTGTGACTTACTTAGGAAGTAAGTGAATTCCAGTGACTTACTGGAATTAATGACATCTAAGACGGAGGTACTTTCTTGTATGATGTACAGGAAAACTTGGGTACCTAAGAATGGTACCCTACAGTGCTGTACCCTTTAGTACCCTTTAGCTGTCATCTTGGAAAGGGTGAAAACAGAGCTTGATCCTCTCCAAGATTTAGGTGCCCCTGTTTGGGTTGCAGGAAGGCAAGTCCTGTTTTCAGTACTGAGGCCTCTGTGGTGGCAAGGTGTCCACATTTTCTGCAGAAATTCTGCAAGAGGTCAAGTCTTTATTTTAAAAAGAAATCTACAAGAGTCAAGAAAAAGTAGTCCTTTCACTTTTTTTTTATCTGGCATTTCATTCATCCAAGGTGCAAGACAGAGACTTTCAGTTCTTCCTCTGCCTTTAGGGATTTAAAGCTTCATTCCCGACACTCCCTCCCCAATGACACAACCCTATCCACAACTCTGGGCTGCAGCAGACTCTGCAGGAGGAAAATGCTCTCACTCCCCTTCATACTGCACTGTGCACGGAAATGGAATTAGTACACATACGAACCACTGATTCAGCCATACAGTTATTGACTGCAGCTACAACTGATGTAGTAACCTCACTTGTAATAATACTCCATTATTACACAGAATAAGACTACGCAAATACAAGACAAATCACTTGCATCAGAGAGACTTTTTTGCCCTTTAGAAAATAAACAAGTGAAACATGACTTAAAGGAATGTAACAATGAAAATGAGTGTGCTGGTTTTTTTTTTTTTACTTTTGTTGCTCTGTATTATGTTCAGCACATACAAGACACCTCTGCTGCTTTTTCCCAAAATGGCAACTTATAACAGGTACCTCAAGAGAAATAAGTTAGAAGAACTCTGAGTGACTTTTCGGATTTATTTGTTTAGGGTGTTTGCATGACGGGTGGCCTTGCAAGAAACTGGAAGGGCTGTTCCAGGAAAGTGAAAAATGACCAAAGTATTGTGGCTTCTAATTTATTTGATAGATGACGTCAGACTCAAAAACGGTGTTTTAGTGACTCTCTGCTTTTTTTTTTTTCCTCCCAGCTACAGTGTCCACTTTTAAATTTGGTGAAGTTTAACATGCAGTGGAACACAGGTCCCATCTGCATCTCCACTACAGTCTGATTTCCACTGCCTTGACTTACTTTTATTTGATTATAATAATTTTCTTTCATGATGACTGTCAATTTTAGTATTTTATTTATATCCAGACTGCAACAGACCAGAGTAAAATTACTACTAGTTTACTAAAGTCTGTTGTTCTAGCAATTTTCCCTTTGACAGAGGTAAAATTTGTATACCATCTGGTTAACTGATGCCGCTGTGTCAAAAATATTTGAAGATCCAACTTCCAAAATTCTGTTTCAGTTTAAAAGCACTTATTTTTTTTTATTATTACTGATAACTAAAGAAAATTAAAGCAGCATGGTAAGCTGTTACATACCTGAGCAATTTTGACAATAAAAGCAAACCAAGCCAAACCAAACCTGAAGCCATTTTTTGGAATGACATGCAAACAGGTAATAAAAATGGAATCACAAATTCTTCAAATAAGATTTGTTTTAAAAGAAACAAGCATACTTTTTACTTCTGTATGCCAGTTAAATAGCACAGGCAGTGTTTGTCCAAAAAGTGAATGACTGATGGTAACTGGTTCATAAAATAGAAAGAAATATAGATTGAATTTCAATATATTTTCTTTTAAATGCATGTTATTTCAGAAAACTCCCAGCTGCAGCATGTGTAAGGACAGGTACATGAAAAGTCTTGATAAATACAAGCGCATGGGCTATGTGTGGTTGTAGAAATACAGCTGCGAGTAAAATGGTTCAGCAAAAGATTGTCTTTGATAATCTTATTTTTAAAATATCTAAATGTGTATAATTCAAATGTATACTTGCTCATTTTACAGTTCAGTCCTCAGAAAGATCAATAAATAGTGTAAACAACTTCTTTAGATAACTTTTTGAAAAATAGCTAAGAAAGGAAATTGGGAAAAGCTGTGTGATTTTAATACAGGGAAGGAGAAACTAAAACATTAAAATACTTTAGCATAGTACATGAATTTATATATTGCCCCAAAATAAGACTCAGTTTTAGGATATCTGGTTGGGTTTTTTTTAAACTTCAGCTTTCTAAAAATTTAGATGGCTGAAGCTGCAAGCTTGTACAGTAAGAGACAACAATCAAGGACTGGAAAGACCAAACAAAAGGTAAGCGGATATGGGGTTTCTAGTCTTAAAGATGCTGTATCCTCATTCAGACTTGAATAAATTGCATCTGACAAACATTTGGTGATCAAAAGAATTGGTGGTAGTATGCTATCTAAAGTATTATTTATATTTTCATTACAGAAACTCACTAATTGGCCCAGAAGAGTCAGACGACTGTATAAACACCAAGGCTACAGCTAAAGCACCTTGTTAGGAACTGATATGTAATGTTATAAACTCTGTTTGGACAGATACACTGATTTTGGGAAGTATTCAAATGCGGTTTTACTGTATTGCGTAAGGTAGTACGGGGGTATGTTTGCAAGAGTGTCCTTGGGATACTAATGTATTCTTATAATAGTAACATATAAGAGCAATTAATTACCAAATTTCACTTAACTAACATTGCACTCTTTATGATTTCAGACGTTGCACTCCACAGATTTTTACACCACACCAAGAGCTACAAAGCAACAGCAGGTAGTCAGAGAGCTATTAGCTGTCTATGAGTAACAGCACTTATAATGACTGTAGAAGCCATTAAAATGCAGGCAACCATAATTTCATCAGGAAAAAAAACAGGTCTGTATGGAGAAAGAACATTTTTCATCTCTAGTCTTCTAGTTTATTGTCCCGGAGCCATTATACTGCCTCTCCCTCTTTGAGTGATTGCTACACTCTCTAACAGCCCCATAGGTCAAACTCAAGGTACTGTGTTTCACAACAGGATCAATTTTCTCAAAGTTTTCGCTGCAGTTTAAAGAGGTACACTAAGGCTGCACCTTTGGTAAAATATAGCTGATCTGATTGTTTTAAAATTGAGCATATCTGAGAACAACATTGACCTAGCTATCTGATAAAGAGGTACTCACACGAATGTCCCAGTCACTTTAATACCACCGTTGCTAAAGAAACTGAAGACAGAAAAAAAAATGTGTACTTCATCCAGTCCATCTGATTATACAAGTAAAACTATTCTTTTAAATACTTGTTAGCATCATTTCCCTTTCTACATTTATTTTCTACATTTACATTTTTTTCCAAAACTGTATTATTAGAAAAGAAAACGTATGCTTTAAATTTTATTTCTCTGATCCTTCAGACTGATTTCTTACACCGTTACTCTTGCACATTGCTGGCTGCAGAGGAGCTCTGTGCAATATAACGTCTTTATAAGCAGATGGGCTGGAAGAAATGGACTGCCTTTTTCTGTGCTGTAGCTGTGGAGAGCATATACACATATCAGTATCAGAATTTAAGCATGTATCTCTATACCCAAGCAAAGATTTAATGGAAATGCTAAGGCAGTTGGAGAGTCATAAACCCTTCTCCTTCCAAAAGAAGTAGATAATGGGACATTCACATGCTGCCTCTGGGGAAGCAGTTGCTGCTGTGTGCCTGCTGATGGCCTGCATCCAAGGCACAGCTTGAGCCAGCTTTGTCTCTAACAATATACACACAGGGTATATATATATGTGCATTCCTATGTGTATGGAAATCTAGGCTCATGTATATATTTAAGCCTCCCTTAAAGAACCGGCATACTGCCAGACAGGTACTTCTGCACCCAAATACGTGAGATAATTCATCTAGCACAAACATTTTTCTTCCTATGTATAACTGAAATTCAGAATTGCAAATGCAGTGAACATAATGAGGGAAAAAAGATTATAGGGATGTAAGACTACTTCTCAGGCCTTTTATTGTACCAAATACAAATCCTCTTTTTCAATTATCCTGAGTAAGCATTAAGTGTATGGATAGAGGCGACTGGCTAAAAGGCCTGTCAGACAGAGAATGAAACAGAACCGTGCTCTGTAATGTTTGTCTTTGATTTTAAGTGGAGCTGCTAAATATGTATCTCTGCCTTTTTATGCAAAGTATTTTTTGCAAGATGATAATGTCACAAATGTACTGAAAAGAAGAACATAGATGAACTCTGATGAAAGCTTCCTGCAACAGCAAATATTTTTTAAATACATACCCTTGAAATTCCGGTAAAACTAAAGTACTATTCTTGAACAATCCATAAAAGCTTTCAATTAATATAAAATGGTTCCCAAACTGTGCATTTTACCATATTAATAAAGCTCATGTTTTAGCTACACAAAAAAATCCTAATAAGTAAAGATAACACACAAAAGTACTCTGTCAGCTGTACAAGAAATCTACTGATATAAAGAGCACCCCGTTTATCTACTGTAATAAAAAGTCACTAATCTGAGTTTACCAAAAGGTTAGACTGAAAAACACGAGTGAGACTGGTATGCTGGAGGCAAGGCTGGTACGATAATGTTAAGTGCCATGGCATCATCTTCACACTGAGTCTTTCCTGAAACCACAGCTCAAGGCTTCTGTAATTGCCTGGCACAGCTGAAGTTTCCATGCTTATCAGTTTGCAAGAAACAGCAGCCTGCGTTGAGCTTTTCTCATTACCAGTGAGTATATATGTGTGCCTGGCTCCCTGGGAACTCAGCAGTCATTATTACCCTTGCAGTCCAAAATTATTTAACTTTTCAGTACCTTGGTGCACTAAATCTGGATAAGAAACTTTGAGAAGTGAAAGAGAAAACCCAAGCCTTCCATCGGACCTGAATTCACACAATAGCCAAACTCTCAACAGCACTAATTAAATTGAATCATAGAATCACAGAATCTTAGGTTGGAAAAGACCTCTAAGATCATCAAGTCCAACCATCAACCCAACACCATGCCTACTAAACCATATCCCGAAGTGCCACATCTACACATTTTTTGAACACATCCAGGGATGGGGACTCCACCACTTCCCTGGGCAGCCAGGTCCAATGCCTGACCACTTTTTCAGTAAAGAAATTTTTCCTTATATCTAATCTTAACCTCCCCTGATGCAACTTGAGGCCATTGCCTCTCATCCTGTTGCTAGTTACCTGGCAGAAGAGACCAACACCTGCCTCACTACAACCTCCTTTCACGTAGTTGTAGAGAGCAATGAGGTCCCCCCTCAGCTTCCTCTTCTCCACACCAAACAACTCCAGCACTCTCAGCCACTCCTTATAAGACTTGTTCTCTAGACCTCTCACCAGCCTCGTTGCCCTTCTCTGGACACACTCCAGCACCTCAATGTCTTTCTTGTAGTGAGGGGCCCAAAACTGAACACAGCACTCAAGGTGTGGCCTCACCAGGGCCAAGTACAGGGGCACGATCCCCTCCCGACTCCTGCTGGCCACACTATTCCTGATCCAAGCCAGGATGTTGTTGGCCTTCTTGGCTTCCAGGGTGCACTGCTGGCTCATGCTCAGCTGGCTGTCGACCAGCACCCCCAGGTCCTTTTCTGCCAGGCAGCCTTCCAGCCACTCCTCCCCAAGCCTGTAGCGTTGCATGGGGTTGTTGTGACTGAAGTGCAGGACCCGGCATTTGGCCTTGTTGAACCTCATACAGTTGGCCTCAGCCCATCAATCCAGTCTGTCTAGATCCCTCTGTGGAGCCTTCCTACCCTCGAGTAGATCAACACTCCCACCCAACTTGGTATCATCTGCAAACGTAATGAGGGAGCACTCAATCCCCTCATCCAGATTATTGATAAATATGTTAAACAAGACTGGACCCAAAACTGAGCCCTGGGGAACACCACTTGTGACTGGCCGCCAACTGGATTTAACTTCATTCACCACCACTCTCTGGGCTCGGCCATTCAGCCAGTTCTTTATCCAGCAGAGAGTACACTCATCCAAACCATGGGCAGCTAGTTTCTCCAGGAGGATGCTGTGGGGAATAGTGTCAAAGGCTTTACTAAAGTCCAGGTAGACAACATCCACAGCCTTTCCCTCATCCACTATGCAGGTCATCTGGTCATAGAAGGAGATCAGGTTGGTGAAGCAGGACCTGCCTTTCATGAACCCATGCTGGCTGGGCCTGATCCCCTGGATGTCCTTCACATGCCCGGTGAGGGCATTCAGGATGAATCACCCCATAATTTTGCTCAGCACCGAGGTCAGGCTGACAGGCCTCTAGTTCCTGGGATCCTCCTTCCAGCCCTTCTTGTAGATGGGTGTTACACTGGTGATGCATGAGTCATTTGGGACCTCCCCTGTTAGCCAGGGCTGCTGATAGATGATGGAGAGTGGCTTGGCCAGCTCCTCCACCAGTTCCTTCAGCACTCTTGGGTGGATGCCATCCAGCCCCATGGACTTGTAAGCAACCAGGTGGCATAGCAAGTCGTTAACTGCTTCCTCCTAGATTGTGGGAGGTTTGTTCTACTCTCCTTCCCTATCTTCCAGCACTGGGGGCTGACTATCCTGGGGATAACTGATCTGACTATTAAAGTCTGAGGTAAAGAAGGCATTAAGTACCTCAGCCTTTTCCTCATCTTTGTTGCGATATTCCCCCTCGCATCCAGTAAGGGATGGAGACTCTCATTGGCCCTCTTTTTGTTGTTGATGTATTTGTAAAAACATTTTTTATTATCTCTTACAACAGTGGCCAGCCTGAGTTATAGCTGGGCTTTTGCTTTTCTAATTTCCTCTCTGCACGACCTAACGAGACTCCTGTACTCCTCTTGAGTCACCAGCCCTTTCTTCCATAGGTGGTAGACCTTCCTTTTTTTTCCCAAGTCCCAGCAAGAGCCCCCTGTTCAGCCAGGCCTGTCCTATTCCCCGCCGGTTCGTCTTGCGGCACATGGGAACAGCCTGCTCCTGTGCCTTTAAGACTTCCTCCTTGAAGAATGTCCAGCCTTCCTGGACCCCTTTGCCCTTCAGGACTTTCTCCCAGGGGACTCTCTCAATCAGCGTCCTGAAGAGGCCAAAGTCTGCCCTCTGAAAGTCCATGGTGGTGATTTTGCTGGCCCCCCTCTTAACTTCACCTCAAACCAAGAACTCTATCATTTCATGGTCGCTAAGCCCAATACAGCCTCCGACCACCACATCTCCCACCAATCCTTCTCTATTAGTAAACATCAGGTCTAGTAAGGCACCTCCCCTAGTAGGCTCAGTTCCTTAGTCAGGAAGTTATCATCCACACATTCCAGCAACCTCCTGGACTGTTTCCTCTCTGCTGTGTTGTATTTCCAGCAGATATCCAATAAGTTGAAGTCCCCCACGAGAACAAGGGCTAGCGATTGTCAGACTTCTGCCAGTCTCTTGCAGAAAACTTCATCTGCCTCTTCATCCTGGTTGGGTGGTCTATAACAGATCCCCAGCAGGATGTCTGCCTTGCTGGCTTTCCCCCTCATCTTTACCCATAAGCATTCAACCTTGTCATCACAGTTGTCGAGCTCTACACAGTCGAAGCAGTCCCTAACATACAGTGCCACCCCACCGCCTCTCTTTCCTAGCCTATGCCTTCTGAAGAGCTTGTAGCCATCCATTGCTGCACTCCAGTCATGATAGTCATCCCACCATGTTTCTGTGATGGCGACCAAGTCACAGCTGTCCTGCTGTACAATGGCTTCCAGCTCCTCCTGTTTATTGCCCATGCTGCATGCATTGGTGTGGATGCACTTGAGCTGGACTATCAATCTCACCCCCAACTCTGGCATGCCACACCTGGGTTCATCTCCAGTTAGCCTGGTCATATCCCCCTCCCCCTTCGAACCTAGTTTAAAGCCCTCTCAATGAGCCCCAACAGCTCATGGGCAAGAATTCTTTTTCCCCTTTGAGACAGCTGGACCCTGTCTACTGCCAGCAGGCCCGGTGCCGTGTAAACCTCCCCGTGATCAAAGAAACCAAAATTCCACCGACAGCACCAGTCTCTGAGCCACCTGTTAATCAGGTGAGTTTTCTTGTCCCTTTCAGTGCTGTTCGCTGCCACTGATGGGATTGAGGAAAACACCTCCTGTGCCCCTGATCCTTCAGCCAATTGCCCCAGGGCCCTGAAGTCCCCTTTGATGGCCTCGGGACTTCTCTCCGTGATCTCATCACCGCCAACCTGCATTACCAAAAGGGGGTAATAATCAGAAGGCCACACCAGGCCAGGGAGCTTCCTACCAACATCCCTAACCCGGGCCCCAGGGAGGCAGCACACTTCCCTGTGGGATGGGTCTGGTCGGCAGATCAGGTCCTCTGTTCCCCTCAGAAGGGAATCACCTAGGACAACTTGGATTTGTCCCAAGTCCTTAACAGCAATCCTCTAAGTTTGCATGAGTTTGTACAAAAAAAGTAAGTTATAACTCACCTTTGCAAACTGTCCTGACAAAGGTAACACGGGTGGAGATGCAGACATATTTTCACTGCACACACGTTTAGCCAGCAAATGCTATGGAGTTATTTTGTACCAACCAAGACTGTTCTCCATCAGATAAATAGCCAAGTGACAAGTTGTGACAAATCCAAGTGACAGTAGACAAGTATTTTTGGTAACAGGCTTCTGAACACTCACACTGTTTAATGATCAAATGGTGCACTGCATGATGCAGACAAATTCTGTCTCTATGGAGAATAATTCATATATTTTTTATATGGGATCTTATGAATATAACCACATACACTATGAATATTTAAGGACCATATGAAGGCTGGTTGATCAGTTGAGAGATGCCCTTCATTTAGATCTCTACATAACAAATATAAATATTTATTAGGTTGTAGTTGTATTAACATCATGTATAATACTAAAACATGTACAGTTGCATCAGCATTTTCTTTTATACTCTGTCTAGCATAGAAAATAATTTTGAACTGAAAACCTGATAACTAATGCAAGGAGACAATTATTTTTGCCAAGTAAGGAGAGCATACAAAGGACGACAGAAGAGCTTATCCTCCACCAAATCTTTCTGCAGCATTTGTAAGTAGATGTTAGTTTTATGTATTTTATGAGTAAAATTTAGTCCTTTGAATAACTACGATTATTACAATAAAATAAAAACTAATGAAGAAAATGATGTAATAAAGTCTCCTCTAGAGCACATAGGTAATTTGTGAGAAATTCATAGCAGTGATGAGTCTGAAAGCAGTATTCACATTTATTGATGCATTGCTCTCAGGGTATTTCCTTTGGTTTCACAGGGCAAGCCTGATTTATTCAGGTATGACCTACATGAATAAGACCCAAACGACAGTTTGCACAGGTAAGCAAAAAACTCTAAAACTGCAGGTTCCCAGACATTGAAGGTTTAATTCTGACTGTAGTTTTTGCTCTTAGAAAAACACAAAAAAAGTTGCTACTACTTTAATTCTGTATTTACGTTGCTAGATTTTTCGCAATATATTTATACTATCAACAGACCAAATTCTCCAAAGTTTGAAGAACTAACAGAAAAATCCACTACACCTTCATGAGACCATCATTCACAGTGTTCTTCTAAAGCTCAATAGGGTGTTTCAGATAATATAAACATTATCCTGTTTATCGCTATTATCGTAAAAATAAAATTTGATTTTTCAAGCCACAGCAGATGTAAGTGAATATAGTTTAGCTCTTTTTCTAAGTGCCTTGGGCATAAGTAGGTAATCAATCACATTTAATCAATATGTTGTTCAGCCATGCAGATTCCCATGTCTATAATTCCAGCTTTATTCAAAAGCTCTTTAGTCTCAGTACATTCTTCATTGATTTTTTTTCATCCAAAAGAGGCACAGAAATAAAGAAATGGCACATCTTAAAACTCAGAAATACCAATTTAGAAAAAAAATGAAAATAATCCCCTTTGACTATCATAACACCCAATATATTTCATTATTTTAAGGTTTGGAACAAGTCTTCCTAGTTGTCCAGGCTTCACTCTCACTGAGATTATCCTACTGGGATTATAGGAATGGATTTCAAAAGTAGCAGAATCAAGTGCCAATTGCTCTCTTTAACATACTCATTAAAGCACAGACACAGGCACAAACATGTCATGAAGTGCAGGTCTTTGTACACAGTTTCCACCTGCATTCAGAAGTGGCATTCAGAATGTATTTAAAAGCCCTGCGAGTTCCAGTTCAAAATATTAAACACAGCCTCTGCAACCACAATTTTGGGGATCACAGTCACATGTAAATGTTGATTATTCTTTTTAAAATGTTAAAGTGTGACAAAATGCCTCTTATTGTTAGTTCTTTCATTGTCTAGGCTGGCATTGAATAAACATGAGCATAGTGCTTCCAGTTTGTTTGAAAACTGTTGAAAAATGTAAATAACCATTGATCTTCGACTAAACAGTTGAATGGCATTTGCTTTCATTTTAAATAGCTTGAAATAAGAGGAAGAACAGCATGACATTAAAAGCACAATCTATCTTATTGTGTGGTTCTTTTCCAGTGACTTTCTAAAAGCATTGCTCTTCGCTTATTCCAGCAGATAACAAGAAGCTGCGTTTGGCTGGTTTGATCTGTGAAATGAGAGGTGAGAAAGAATATTTGCATTTAAAATTGCTCTTTAATCTGGTTGTCCTACACCCAGGAGCTGTACCAGCTTCTCAGTGTCTCGACAGACTGGCCTATTTCTTGCAAACAAATTGTGTATTTCTTTGTCTAAGTATTCATATTAAGATGAGTAGTTTTCTGTGCAAAAGTTTCCTTTCTTATCCCAGAGTAAAAAGTCTCCATTCTTATCCCGGAGTAAAAATGCAAGTGCAAATACAATATAAAAACAATGTGTATGTTAGTACCAAATTTTTTCTTTTTTGGTAATTTTTTGCATCTGGGGTAAGGGAACAAGTGCTAAGTCACTTCTGGATTCACATTAGACCTCTTAGCAAGGCTCACCATAGCTCTTTAAAAACATGAAGAAAAACCTCACTGCACAGCTCGTTATTAACTTCTGATTCAGAAGGCAAAAATACAGCTCGAGTCAAATGCTTTCCAAAAACAGGATCTGAAAGCAATGGTATTTTGGGCTTATATTTGGGCTAAGCACCCTTCAAATATTGGGCTTTAGTGTTGAGTGAAAAAGTCTGGATGCTCAGATTAAAATATATTATGCTGAACATGGCTTCATTGCCTCAGTAGGATGTTCCTTCCAGTGGAAGGTCTACTCAAGCACTCCTTGCTCTTCACTTCTCTATAAATCATGAACCTCAATCAGTTGTGTCTGTTGCCTGTTTCATAAGTTGCCAACAAGACCTTAGCCTTTAAAGTTGCTTAATTTTGTTGAGAAAAGACTTCAGAAGTCTCCCCTCAATCTGTAAAGATGATACCAGTGTTAATTTTCCTCACAGTATTTTGAGTAGATGATAAAAGTAGATGTCCAACCAAACAAATCCTAATGTTTGCAATGAAAAAATGGCACAAAAGCAATGTCATCATGAAGGTGATGAAGCAGGACCTATCCTGGTGCACTAATATAGAAACATTGTGCACTAATATAGAAACATTGTATGATTTGTAGATGGGACATCAGCTGTTTAACATACTAAACTCATACCTCAGACCACAACTGCATGAGATGCAAGTTTAAAAGAGGCAAATAAAATGCAATTCCAGTACTGTTCTCTCTACTCGAAACATCTCTGCCCAATACAGTGTTGGATATGAACCTAACTTGCAAAATGCATTTGATAAATCCCAAAGAGCCATCTTGTCACTAGTTCTAACTGAGGAGGCTGCTGGCATTGCTGCCCTCCCTACCATCCACTGCCGGCTCTCCAGCATCCCGGGACCAACGACACGGCTCAGTGGTAAGTCAGTGCTCCTGAAAAGTTCCAGACTGAGCCATTGCTGCCAACTGGTCATGGCATGTATTGATACACATGGAAAGAAGAATTAAGCTGCAATTCAAGTGTACTGCACTTGTGGGAGGAGTAGAAGTGTGATCCACAATGCACTTAATGGGGAATCACACCGTGGTTTTCAGTAAAAAAAAACACAACAGAACCCGAGGTCCAGAAGGCTGTTTTTTAATGAAGCTTTGAATCCTTTTCAGCAGCTAGGGACATCTTCAGTATGGCAGCATTTGTGGATTACAGGTGTAAAATCATACCTCAGAGAGCAATGACAAAGGCCTAAGTTCAGCTTCATGAAAGGAAATTCTTCTGAGGAAGGTTCACAATGACCAGTGCAAGCTTCTGCTCCAAACTGCACTTTAGTGGACCTCTCCTTTAGCAGAAGAGGAGCACATACAGACTGGTCACGCTGAACTAAGGTTAGTCACTTTGAACAGCACTCTTATGCACCAGGTTACAACCCCAGGACCACCTCTCTGACCCCAGAAGCTGCACGACAGCTGTTAGTTAAGCTCTCCATCCAAATTCACACACAATGAGCTGTTTTCAAAGTGGGGAAAGTTCACATAGTAACCGTTTTTTTCCTTTTGCATATACCTTCTAACATCTGTGCCTCCTCTTCCTGTGGATTCTCTTCTGAAGTTCCTCTGAGATACTGTCTACACTGCACCCAATAAAAGCTACGTATCTGTTTCAAAAGCCACTAAAGAAAAAGGTGTGAGGTGTGTCACGCCCCCTTCCTTTTCTAGCCCTCTTCTTTTCTGAAAGTTGTTCCAAATTATTTTCTCTTTGGTTGGGCTTGACATTCAAAATGTTGAATGTAAACATGGTAAAATGGCAAGACTTCACTTGTTTTGAGAAACCTTTAGACATTTGCTTTTATGGGCACTCACAAAGGCCATCAGGAAACCTCGAAATATTTACATATTGCATAATTACAAAGGAGCGATCCAAACTTTTAAATGCTTATTCAAACTGATTTGAACAGTGAGATGTTTCAAGGTCAAACAGTCAATACAATCTCTGATTAGTAGCACTGAGCAAATATCTACAGATTTTTTTTCAGGAAATGCTGTTTAAACATTTTAAAAAAAATCCACTGCAGCAATTCTGTTCTATTTGTTGCGTTCACTTTTAGCTCAGCGATCAAATGACTGTATTCAATTAGAGCAAAGAAAAATCACAATATTGATACTGACCATCAATGACATTGCATTCATGGGCACAGCTAATCAAACCAATGGTGCTTGCGTATAGTAGTCAAAAATGAAAAGCATAAACACATAAAGAAATTGTAATACGCTTGTGGGTTGCCTACAAGCAGAAAATGAGACAAAGTAAATTGGATAAATTATTCATTATAAATTAGTTTTTCATCTCTAGGATTCAGTGTGAAAGAACAACAATTACACACGACGCTTGTTGCTGGTCAACAAACAGATCCACTTGCTTTTAGTATCCAGCCAAATATGTGACGCAGTGGTTTATTTGGAAAGAAAAACTGCGTTGATAATTTCCCGCAAAATTAAAAATATTTTTCCCTAAAATATAATTTATAAATTCATATGCAGATATGTCACAGTGAACTTTTCCTTCTACCTGCACACCAACAGAGTTTTAATTATTATGCCAGTCCTTAAGATACCAAGATGATTCAGAACACACTTACAAGTCTTTGCAAAATGGCAAGAGATTTTCATTGCAAATGGGTGGATGACAGCCAGTTGGGGAAGCCCATGTATTCCCAGCTGTGGAATATAGATGTTGAAAGGGCATAACAGATAGCATGATCTCCAAAACAATTGAAATTGTCCTACAAGGCAAGATGTTTCTTTCTACTACCAAAGTAGGCAAAACAGAAACACAAACATATTTCTTTGTTTTTATTGGGAGAATCTATCACAAACTAAAATGACTCCTTTAATTTTCTGTATCTTTTGTGCTCTTGAGAGTGTAAGCATCTCAAAACCATGTGGAAATGGCTGAATGCTTTCCTAACCTTGATAATCCAGCTGCCTCAACTTCTTCTGCTTTCCATATATTTACCATCCAGAAAAAGTGTAAGAAATGTTTCCTAAAAGCTGTTCAATACCTTAGGACATTTACCAGTACTGTAGATGGATAATAAAAAAAAATTCTTAGTTTATAATCTTGATCTTACATTACAGGGATTCTGTTTTGAAATTTGTCACTCATGGATTAGGAAAAGACACAGTTCTGCACAGAACAGGAAGGTCTCACATATTTTGATACTAACAGATAAAATACTACCTATCAAGGAGGGGTATACTTTTTATATTCATTTTTTATCAGGACTTTAATCTCATTTAAAGATGGACACTGTGTTGAGGTAAACAATAACAGAGAGTGACTTTCTTCCCCTCCTTTTTTATAGCTGCTATTCAGCTGTGACTCTTGGCATTAACAGAATGCACGTCCCTGATTTGAAGTGGCCATGATCTAATCTCTACTCTACAAATACAGATGGTTGAGTAAAGCTGTACCAACAAAGATTAATTTCTATTTCAATTTCCTTTCTTCTGTTCTATGAAGACCTTTAACTGAATAAAATTGCATCTTCTCAGATATACTGTATCTTCTCAATGGTTCCCTTAGTAACAGGATTATGGAGTGGATGGGATGTTCATCTTACCCTTGGATTTGCCACACCTGAAAGAAGTTAGACATCATATTTGATGGTACTTTCTCCTCTACTTAGATATGTGTTGTTATGGTGATAGTTCCAGGAGGGGACATTAATGAGGACGATTTGAAAGCTTTGATGTTTACAGCACAATTATTTTTAACACCTCTTACGAAAGGTGAGTGTTAGTACTGCTCCTTGCTCAATATGCATGATCTTATCAGCTTTCATGACAATTACCTGAATTTCTATTTGTTTTGTATCTGTAACACAATGCTGAATACAAATATACATACATATATTTATACACAATAAAAAGGACTTGGAAGAACAAAAAAAAACCCTGTTTTCTCACCAAGGATATACTTTGTTATTCCTAACAACTTGCCTACATTAATGAGTGACTTTTAGTTTGTTATAATATAGTCTTTAGAATACCCGTATTGCTCTTTTGTGATGCCCTGAGAGCTAACCAGCACGTCCTTCTCGTATCCAAAACTAAGCTGCGAACAATCCTACGAACCCATGTCACCCAAAACACAGGTCTATGGCCATGCTGTGTCACCCAGACTGTAATTCACCGCAGGAGGCAGGCAGCAGAGACAGAGGAGTCATCGATCTGGAGTCTCCCGTCTTGGAGGTACTTGGTGCTCACCACAGGGTCTGGTGGACAGCTGCCATGCACGCACGCGGTTACTTACGTATTCCTCGTAGGCCTCGTGCGCGGGCGGTGGGGGCGGTCGGTAGCCCGGGACAGCCGGGGCAGCCCGTGCTCGGGGGGTGGGGACGCCCCTGGCCACCGGTGGGACGGGGAGGGCTCCGCGGGTCACTGGCGTTCCTCTGGGAGCTTGGGCACCTCGTCCGGGCGGGGGGGGAGGAACTGCACCCCCACGTCCCCTGCGGGGAGCAAAATGCAGTGAGCGCCTGTGCATCTGCAGCGAGGGAGGACACGCAAGCACTGCTCTGTTTTAAAGGCTCTTACATTTTTACCACTATTTAAAGGATCGTATAACTCCGGGGTTTTGGCAGCTACAATGTCAAGCACTTTTAGGCAATATCTCAGGCAGATCTCATATTATGGAAAGGCATTATTTTTCAGCCATCCAGTGCCTTTTACACATGATCCTCTTGTTGCTTGGACTAATGAAATTCTGGATTGTTTAATTCACAGATTTGTGGAGTTATGCCAAAGTAGTTCTAGAGGAACAAGAAAGTGAGGAACTTTTTCTGTTGCTCTCAGACTACTTGAGAAGAGCAATTATCACTTTCATTCTTGTGTTTATTGGTGGCTGGGAGAAACTCATTGGCAGAGGATGATGCTGGGTGGTAGAAACTTGCAGGGCAAAGTAGAGCAAGAGCATGAAAGGAGAGTAACAACTTTTCTTCCCGTCTAATTTAGTTCAGCTCAAGGGAAGGGTAGTATGGAATTCTGCTTTCCCCCACTGTGCAGAGAACAGTGCTGAGAGGTTTAGCATCCTCCCATCGATTTATGCTGTATCCACCTTGCTGTACTAATTGGTAGGTCAGAAGAAGATGTTACTGGTTAAAAACAGGTTCTTGTAACTATACCATATGACAAATTAGATGGGAGCTATATGAGGAGAGCAACCTGTGAGTTTTATTTGAGAGCAGTATGCTCTGAGTGTGGGTGTGCTGCCCTTTCTGAAGAGCGAGTGCCAGGTATAACTATGTGTGACAGCCAGCTTCAGAGCTGTGAAAAGAACACAGGGCTACTGCAGCAGCATGAGGTGGTTCTCTGCTGAGACAACCAACTCATAGCACTAGCTTGTGATGTTCACTACTTTACTACAGGTAGCCAGTTTTAGAATCACAGAATTATAGAATGGTTTGCATTGGGAGTTTCAAAGATACTCTAGTCAACACTCCCTGCCTTGGGTAGGGACATCTTTCACTTGAACAGGTTGCTCCGAGCCCTGTCCAACTTGACCTTGAACACTTCCAATGATGGAGCATCCACATGTTCCCTGTGAAACCTGTTTCGGTGTTTCATCACCCTTGTTGAAAACAATTTCTTCCCTGTGTCCAAACTAAACATCCCCTCTTTCAGTTTCAAACCTTTGCCTCTTGTCTTGTCACTACTGATCTTGGTAAAAAGTCTCTCTCCAGCTTTCTTACAAGCCCCCTTTATATACGGCAACACCACAATAAGGTCTCCCTGGAGCCTTCTCTTCTCCAGGCTGAACAGCCTCAGCTCTCTAAGCCTTTCTTCACAGGACAGGTGCTCCATTCCTCTGACCATTTTTGTGGCCTCCTCTGGACCTGCTCCAACAGCTCCATGTCTTTCCTGTCCTGGGGGCTCCAGAGCTGGATGCAGGACTCCAGGTGGGGTCTCACCAGAGCAGAGCAGAGGGGCAGAATCACCTCCCTTGACCTGCTGGCCACGCTGCTTCTGATGCAGGCCAGGATATGGTTGGCCTTCTGGGCTGCGAGTGCACGTTGCCAGCTCCTATGTAATTTGTCATCTACTAATACCCCCAAGTCCTTCTCCATAGGGCTGCTCTCAATCCCTTCATCCCGCTCTCTGCGTTGATACTGGTAATTGCCCCGACCCAGTTGCAGGACCTTGCACGTGGCCTTGTCGAACTTCACGAGGTTCACATGGGCCCACTTCTCAAGCCTGTAAAGTTCCTCTGGATGGCATCCCTTCCCTCAAGCGTATCAACTGCATCACCATAAATATAATTATGTTATTAGCATAAATTATTAGCATAAAGATTTAGCTTTAAATATTTCAGTTTCAAATATTTTTTTTCATATTGTCCTGGGATTTCTGACTGGAAAATAGGGAAAGCACCCAAGATCCTATAGTTGTGCAACTGATACAATCTGTCGGGTTTTTTTCAGGAACCGAGGGCCAGTACTCCACTGATTATACTTTGAACCTAATTTAAAAGCTGCCAGTCTTTTGCAGTAATGTTCTGAATATCATTATTAAGTCAACCCCTTCAGAAATCTTAGGTGTAAGGAAGAGTGGTTTCTGAGCTTAAAAAGACTTTGAGTGGAAGATGGTAACGAATGACAAGTGTAAAAAATCCTAGGCATGTGCATCATACTAGTGATAAAAACTTCTGTTCAAGAAGAACTGAGAGAAAACATGATCAACACCTTCATGGTAAAAAAAAAAGGTCATAGGCAAGACCAGCCAGTTCAATTACCAACGAACAACTCCTGTGTTAGCATAAAATAAGGTACCTCCATATCCTGTTTCCTCCTAAATAAAAGTGGATTTCTTAGGACTCACCCTGAAATGATCTCTATGGATTCCTAGAAGTAACTAGGTAACTTAGATGGCTTAGGCAACAAATTTCTTACGGGTCCAGAGTGAAAAATGAGTCTGAAAGTGTGTTAAGATTATACACCGACCTTCTGAACAAGCAGAGCTATCTGTTACCTATACATGAAAAAATACTTGAAAAAATTCAGGAAACATTCATATACCAATGTTTTTAGATGATGCCAATGAAGTTCATATAAAACTGATAACGCATATAACAAATAAGATATAATGTGTTTTATATATGGTAGATATAATCCACATACAAAAAAACCCTAATTGTCTGGCAAATAAAGTTTCATCCAGACTATGTAGGCATCTCTGGCTATATTATTTCATTGACCAATGATTTTATGCTACTGATCATACAAATTCTGTACCAGCATAACAATACTCTTTCCTAGAAATATCTTTTTACTGGCTTCAGAATCTGCTCTAATTTGTAGTTTGATACTTGTACATCACCCACTACAGCCTGTAAACTGTAGATCAGAGAACCTGGCACAACATAGACCACACAAGCTATCAGAAGAAAAATAGTTTGGTTTACTGACCATGATGTGTACGTGATTTTTTTTAAATATGCTTGCTTTACCATTGCTTAAACTTTCTAAAGCTGTTAGCATAATAGCTTAGGCTACCACACCTTGAAGGAGCTGCAGGTGGCACACGGATCCCTCTTCCTCGAATGCCCCGTCCACGTACTGAATCCTCAGAACCGTTCAAATACGACAGTTCCCTCAGCTGCTCCTGACGAATTTCATCATTGTAATCCTGAAACACAAAAGATGAAATTTGCTGAAACCTTGTATTTTGGCTGAGCTGCCAAACCACCTGAACCAAAAATTACATGGATGGTATGTGGGTGAATTGCTCTGCATTATCACCTGCATGCTGAAAAATCATATAGTGGGAGTGGAATACTACCCATAATACGCAGACAGGCAAATTTATACGGGTAGTTAAGGTGGCCATAAAGAACATGTACACAGAAAATAAAACACACAAGGCACAGCAGGCATAAACACAAAGCAGACGCCAAGAACATATCTGTATATAAGATGCAAATGGACTTTCACATACAAAAGGTACCAATCGCAAACAACTCGAAATTAGACAAAAAAATGCACTTTATAAATATTTTATATTCTTTTGGCAGACATCCTTGGCTACCTTTATGCACTCAAAACACAAATTCTATCATACATTGAACCTCTGCACGCAAAAATTTACACTAGATTAATTTGATTGGATGATTTTACAGAATACCAATTAGCATAATTGAATGTAGCCTTCAGTTATTCTGTATATCCACCAAACAACTTCTGAAAGGAGCTCTCTCTTTAGGACTCATATGTAACAAAGCTATGTTTACTATATAAAATTGTTAAATGATATAAAATAGGCCCATTCTAAGACTGCAGGGTACCAACTCTGTAGCACTGCAAGCTTTTGCTGGCTCAGTAAACAGAAGATCAGATGAATTTCCTTTTCTTACTGATACAAAATACATAATGATGTGCAATTTTTACTTATTTTGCAACCTTTGTCTCAGTCAGAAGTTCGGTTTTCTCCTTTTTCTTTAGCTTCTTTCCTTTTGTATTCAGCTCTTTGCCTGCTGATCATGGTAATAGGAGCCCACTGCAGTAGCTGGCTTGCTGGCAGCAAAACTGTGCAACAGTTAATTAGTGTTTCAAAACAGACAGGATTATTGAATTTCAACCCTTCAGTGTTTCCATCCTTCCACAGGTCACTGCAATTGACTGTCGTACAAGGGTCCGAAAATGCTACAGTGCCTGCTGCTTCTTGGGTGGAGGACTGTCCAGGATGCATTACAAGTGACACCACTTTTTAGCCAAGTTAAAGACCAAGCAAACAGTGAGACGGAACCATGGTCTTGCTTTTTCCTTCTCCTTCCAAGCCTTCTGGGGTCAGATATACAACAAAATCCTTTTGTCAGCAAAGTAGGCTTAAGAAAGTTATAGACAATGCTAGCAGTAGATAGCTGACACATTGAACAGCAGAGCTGCAGTTTACAGGGACTCTGGGAAGCTTGAAGGATCAATGTAAGCCTCCTGTGGGTCAGCAAGAAGCAGCACAGTGTTCTGCATGTGGGCTGGAATAAGGAAGCCCACACATGTTCAGATGTTAAGAAGTAACAGGTTGAGTTGAAGCAGAGCTAAGATGACTTGGTGGACACCTGATTGAATATCAGCAAACAGGGTGCTCTCCTTTGGGAATGAGGTATGTTTCATACTGGGCTGCATTAGGAGTAGTGCAGCCTGCTGCTTGACAGAACTTACTGTCCCCTTTGTGCAGTGCCAGTTAGGTCTCACGTAGAATATTTTGTCCAAGTTTGGCCCACCAGTTCAAGAGGGATGTGGAGAAACTGAAGAAGGTCCAACAGAGGACTACCAAGACGGTCATGGGCCCAGAGTGCATGAACTATAAGGAAAGGCTGAGCGAGCTGGGCTTGTTTAGTCTGTTGACTGGGAGACTAAGCAGTGATTTAATAGGTGCTTGCAAGTGCTTGAAGGGGGGCTACACAGCGATGGAGACAAAGTCCTTGGTAGTGGCAGACAGGGGCAATAACTGCAAGTGGTGATTTAAGACATCCAGGCTGACCATGAGGGAAAAGTCCTTCACTAGGAGGACAGTGCAAAACTGGAACAGGTTACACTATAGGTAATTTCAAGACTCAACTAGACAAAGCTGTTCTCCATTGGCCATAGAAGTGCTTGGAGTGGGAGACTGAAGTAGGCGACCTCCACAGGACCCTTCCAACAGACATTTGTGTGACTCTATGCAGTTCTCATCCATCTTCCTCTGTGCCCAGGATACTGTTTACAGATCTCCCAGTTGAAGACATGCTGCTGTTGGAAGCGAGAGCCTTTTGCTAAACCTTATTTATGAAATGAATCAACTAATTCTAGAAGACAAAAAATCCCCAACCTATTGTGTTGAACAGTTGAGAGGCTGGTGGACTGAGGCAGGAATGAATGATGAGAGGGTAGAGAAACAGCAGAGGAATTCTTAAGACAGCTTTGCCACTATTTTTTTTTGGTGGGGTTGTTTGTTTGTTTTTTTTTTTTTAATTCTAGGAATACATCCCAAAGAGACTGAACGAAAGAGTTAACAGCTAAGCTTTCTTCCTACAAAATTGAATCTGAGGTCCAGAAAACCTGTTTGAAGATACTATGCTGATCCCGTTGTGTTCTAAGAGAGTGCAGGCCTGGTCATAATTTCCCTTCTAAATTCCTGCAGAGTGCAGCTCTGCTATTCCAAAAAGAACCCCATTTATACAATATAACACACATTTGCAGCAGAATCATAATGAAAAACAAATCCCCAATTTGCCAATAAACCAGTTGATAGGTTTCAGTTCACACCAATCCTCCAATCTTTTTGGACTTTTTTTATCATTCTAACATTAATGATATAAGACAAAGACATCTTCATAAATCAATGTGCTCTGTAAAACACAGGGGGAAAAACACAGACAGAACCAGTAAGGTCGCAATTACAGCAATAGCTGAATAGGTACCTTCTATCGTGCCTTGATTAATATCATCTGTTATTCAGACTGGCTTTACAAGGATTAGGACTTCAAACTTGCTGATTGAGTTTATCCTTCAGATTCCACACCAGTGCTAGGACTGAACTTCATTAATAATGCAAGTAAATTTTGTGAGAGAAAGATGTGGAGAAAAAAAAAAGAGAAAGAACCTGCTAAGGACAGAAATTGGAACTTTGTGTTGCTGCTTTAATCTCTCTCCTTTGGATCACTGCCGTATAAATGATTTCTACCAGAAACTGCCTCAAAGCTGTATTCCTTCCTCAGACACGCATATCATTTAAAATCTTAGTATTGACCAAACAGAAAATCCAAATTAAATCTGTAATATGTAGGAACATCTGCATATCTGCACCATTCTGCTATGCAATGCCCTTAGTTTTCTATAGGTTATTTACTGTGTGTCCAGTAAGAAATATGTACAATGTATTTTGAAATGGCAAGGGAAGACAACAAAGTACACAGAAGACTGTAATTAAGATGCTGGGATAAGTATCCTGTAAGAAAAAGATTTCAATAAAGAAATTATAACTCTATATAGATCATTTATCTTATGTGCCCTTTAGAAAGCATAATAAAGATCATAATTTCTAAACCTGAAATTTGAAATTTTCAACAGAAATACTCTCTTCAACTCTTTCATTAGACAGAAAAATAACACTGAATTAATCTTTCATAACCGCTGCAAGAGTCTACCTAGAGACACAGTATCCTGCTGAATATTTAACTGTAGCTGAGTTCAGAGCCTAGCACATGAGCAAAATTATGCTGATGTTTCATATATATCTAGTCCCAAGAGAGAGTACAAGATGTTGCAAGACATACCTGTACTGAGGAAAGTATAATGAAGTAGCTACACACTGCAGCATTATAGCGTTTCAGAAAAAAACCCTTACTCCACGTATTAAAATAAGCTCATGAGAAATGTTCTGTATTTCTTAGCTTTTCTCATAGCTCTCTAATAGTTTTATCACTATTCTTACAGCTGATAACCTACATTAACCTGCATGTGTTGCTCCTGTTCATATCCTTAAAGACATTATCACCTATCAACAGCCTTTCCATTTACTGATGGTACTAAGGGTGCCATCTACTTGTATCATGGTGGTCACTGCTTGCAAACAACCACTGTAAGGTGAGCTAACCACCCACGCCCATGACTATTCGCCTAAACATGTGCCTTGACTTTAGAAATACCAAGGATTTACAACCTTAGCAAAGTCAGTAGCACCCAGGGCCGCTATAAATCGTAATGTTTATGTAAGTGCCTAAACCCCAAATTACATATTTAGATAAAGCATTCAGTATTCTAGGGTACCTGAACACGTTTAGCCCAAATTACCAAAACCGTGCTTATTAGTGAGGGCTGGGAATGATTAATTAAGTCGGTTGCCTTGACTGCTCTAAGAGCAAAGGCAACCCATGGGTATCAGGGTGCGATGGGTGGCAGCTCGCCCCGGGGCCCCTCCTGGCAGCAGTGGCAGAGAGACGTGGCAAAGAGGGAAAAGCATGTCAGCTGCTGGAGAACTCAGTAAACCCTTTTGCTAAAAAATAGCGAAGTATGACGCAAGCTGCTAAACCTGATCTGAATTAACAAGAACACGTTGTGACAAGGGAGGAGAGTTAATAAAGAAATCAAAGGGTAAGGCACAGACAGAGGCAGCGGATTTTGGGAATATATATCTGTCATTAGCACAACAAAGGCTCCTGGAAGTCAAGGATAAATGAATCCCTTAAGGACTGCGATCTCCTGTCCTGATGTGCTTAGCACATTTAAGTTCTCTCCATGTGTATGAACGATTTGCACTGTTAATAAATAGCATTGCTCTTATCTGCGACAGCTGAATTTCACTCTGACTCCATAATTAAGGGGAAAGTAATTTGGGTTAAACGCAGACTACCTTAAGAATGCAGAGTTATGGAAGTCAAACCTAAAATGATAATCACAATTCTTCACATTCAGAATTTTGAAGTATGAATAGGGCTCACTTGGTCCCTTATACAGATGACATTTTATAGCACACACACACTCCTTACACAGTTAAGCTAGCCATGTGTCATGCAAAACACAGACTATCCTCCACGTAGTGTTACTACTACTAGAACAGATTTACAGGAATCTTCATGTCACTCACAAACAACTGCATATTAACACCTTGTATTTAAGTCATCAAACTCCTTGATTTTAACTGAGAGAAAAAGCAGACACAAAAAGAAATGCTTTTCTTGTGGTTATTTCCTCTATAACTTTTAAAGTGCCTCTGAAAGCTCCTGAGGCATCAATAACCCAAATTTACAGCTGGGTTATACAGAGGTCCCATGGTCCTGGGAACCTCAGTCTGCACTGCCTGAACTACGAAACGTTCTGTCTCCCTCAGGCACCTAATCTTCTCTGAAGCTGTCTGTTGCCAACAGAGAGCACCACGTTCACAGACATACGTACGCCCCACCCTGCGATCCTCTCTTCCCGAGCCCAGGTAGCAGAAAGGAAACAGGAGATGGATTTGGATTGCCACAGCACTTCTGTGTCCTGCCCCACTCCCAGCATCAGTAAAAGAGCTCCAGGGCTCCATGTATTTGCACAAATTCACTGAAGCTAGAATATCTCCCCTAAATCCTGATGTTGCTGCCTTGGGGCTATTTTCAGGCAGCTTGAATGCCAATTAGCCTAAAATATCCATTGAGTACATGCTTCAGAAAACCCACAGCCAGCCAAAAGGACACAGAAGACCCAATGAATTTTAGGTGGAGCTAAGCGATGCGAATATGGCCCTTTTTTTTTCTTGTTTGGACACCAAAAGAAACATTGTCCACATGCTCCCTTGTGTACATGGGGAAGCACTAAGCCTGTGAAAATAACTGATGGCGAGGAGTTCCTGGAGTCGCTGCTCCCTTGTGTTCTCTGTGGCCTCATGACAGTGAGCTGTGCTACGATTCAGCTTCAACACATAGTGAGAACCACTCACCTGAACTCCTAGGGTCAGGATCTGCAGTTTATTATACTGAAGAAGCCAAGAACCCATGAATTCTCAATTTCTAGTTGAGTGCTTTAATATCAGACTGTTACAAAAAAGAAGAATAGCACTGGCTGCTCAGTGCTAGAAGAGCTTGGTGAACTAAGTCCTAAGTTATTACAGATATTTGGCCTTTCCTGTTATTTCTTTGTGTTCTAAGATCCTGTTCCAAGACTGTAACGTATTTGAAAAGTGAACATATCAGACTTTTCCCAGCACATATTCAAAGCTTCCCTCTATCACTGTCTACTTAGGAAGTTTACACAGTTGTGCCAGTTAGATTGGATAGCCCTCTCCATCACCTAAAATTTGGATGAGACAGTGCCTCAGCTGGGCATGCAAATTAGGTAGATGCAACTCCATCCTCCAACTTCATTCTTTGTCTTTCTAACACAAATTCAAAGTCCACTGCAAAACACGAGACTAATCTGTAGCTGCGACCATGCCAACCAAGCCATTCCTATAAAGTCCATCAGAAGCGTGGGAGCTGGCTCTATCCCACCCTGTGTGGGTGTCAATGAATACAGCTTATGTTGTCCACAGTATATGGAAGGCCTCAAAACCGACAGCTGTTTTGATGTTCTTAGATAAGACCCATGCTCTCTGAACCCATGTTTAATGTATATGCATGGTTTCCTGGTTACCTACAGTCAAACCCATCTGCTGAGATGGCTTTTTGCCCATTTGCAGATTGGTCCGATTATTTCACTGGAGCATAGGTGCCAGGTAATGATGGGTTTAGATGGACAGCCTGCAGCGCACCAGAAGTGAAAATGTTTCTGCCAGAAGTCCTCCTCTGTGACTCCAATATTGCATTAGTACCACATGCCTCCTGCATTTGCCCATATATGTTGGCACCTACGTAAAGCTATTTTGTGTGCATGCAGTTCCCTGGCAGCCAGTAACCCCAATAAACAGATAAAAATATAAATATAATCCATCTGAGCCAGAAGAATAAATTATTTTCTCTAAGCAATCAGCAACTTAGCCAGATCCATGGCCATGAACATGATGCCCTTTCACTTGCCACATATGCAAAAAGTTGCTGTCTTTACGTGCTTATAGCCTGTCTGAAAAATAAACCTTAATTGTGTGGGTCACCCTTAGAGACTGAAACACATAAAACAGACCATACATTTCTCTCAGTAGCAGTTTGAAAGTGTTGCAGCCAATATGAGTTTCAGCTTATAAATGCCTATGGGCAGAATGCAAGCAGACATAAGCTGGAGCCACGTACGCTTGCCTTTGAGGTTAGCTGACAGCTGGGGGATTTGTCAGCTTGCCACAGAGAGCACTAACCCAAGCGTGGATGTCATTTTTCTCTTTGAGCATGCACAATTAAATCTGCCTGGCATCATCAGCATGGGGCACCACACTCTACAAGCAGTGTGGAAGGGAGGGGGTGCATCTTGCTCATCAGCTTCTGAAGAGAAGCTGCCAACCCCGGAGTGTAAACTGTGCATAGGCAACTGCTATGAAACTTCGATCCAGGTATTTTAGTCTTTGCTAGAACAGAGCAAAATAAGCCTCATCAGATTGTGTACTCAATTTAATTTTTTTTTCATACTAAAGAGGGCTTGCAACGGAAGATTATTCCAGTTTATGTGGGAATGCCATTAGCCACACAAAATAACCACACTGAAGATGGGTGCATGATGCTTGAAAAACTTGCGGAAACCTGTATTAAATTTCATCCATTTGTCCCCATTTGTTCCACTCCTCTTGCTCACAGCCTCCCAAACAAACAGATACTGTGGTCTGTAATTCATTCAAATGACAGCTACGATGCCACAGAAGTCAGTCAGCTGACAGCTCCCTATCTCTGAATTTAATTCCAGGTGAATCCTAGCTGACAGAGACGTGTGCTTATTTACAGCTGTCACTTGAAGGTGATACATAAGGGAATTGGTAATATCAACAGAGGGGATATAGCAGGCTGCAGGGAGGGTGGCGTAGCCACCTACTCCTGAAGAAATCATTATGGATTCGCAATGGGTGTTTACACTGGCTCCTAGGAAGGGATGTGATATGGTGGGTCTTCCTCTGGGACCACTTGCTTCAAAGGAGGCAGTGAGCGGAGTAGGACTGCCGCTGCTCTTCCCCAGCTGTTTGTCGGAGATCCATTACTAATGAGATCACTGATTGCTATTAAGGCCAGAGTAACTGTCTACTATAGCCTACATTAAAGCCAACGAAAGTCACAAGCTATGTATAGTACCTATGCATCTTTTTCTTTCCCCAGCTATGCCAGGTGGGACCTGTATTGTCTCTTGTTAAGCCACTGCTGTAGGTTTGCAGTCCCCTTGTGAAGGATAACAGGGATGGCAACAGCAGCCAGCAAAATTCAGACACGTTTACTCTTGTTTAGTGTGCCTGTCTCATCGAGCCCAGCTACAGCTACGCTTTCTCAGTCCCAGGTGGCACAGTAAACAAGAGATGCTGCTCGACCTGAGGAGACTGGAACGAGCAATGAAGGATGAGAAGTCTGGGCAAAATATCTTACTACGGGTTTGTTGAGTGCCCTTTCTTTGATGGCTTCTGAATAATTTGAGAACTTTTAAAAATCCCATTAGTTAACAATCTGTGCAA
This sequence comes from Opisthocomus hoazin, assembly GCF_030867145.1. Lineage (NCBI taxonomy): Eukaryota > Metazoa > Chordata > Aves > Opisthocomiformes > Opisthocomidae > Opisthocomus > Opisthocomus hoazin. The sequence continues at coordinate 102,604,723 of NC_134415.1, read as the reverse complement.
GTTGATCACACAGAGTACATTGGGTCTGAACTTGATACACGACACAGGAATTAGTTCTTAAAGCAACATTAGTATTTCTTCGGCTTATTGCAATACAGGTTTAAAATAACATGAGCTGTCCTTAGAGTAAGGACTGTCTTGACAAACACTAAGTCTGTTACAAACACCAAGCAGAAATGTTCTTAATAATGCTACTAACATACACTGAAATCTATTAATAACTGTGGTCTGATTCTAAGTTAGGAGGATAGACAAAGAATATCTTAAATTCAGTCACCACAGACCCAGCTGTAACATCCTGGGAGCAGGAGCTGGCAGAAGGGCAACTCGTTGCAGCAGCACTGGGTCTCAACACAGGAGCCGTGGAGATGGCAGCACGGCCTGTGTGTTTGGCCCTCTGTTTTTCCAGAATGAGGATTTCTCCAGAATAACCCAGGTTCTGATCTAGATCCTGCACCTGGATCCCTCCAGGAACCCTGAATCTCTCTTTGATCATCCAGTTTATCCATAGCCTGTGTCCAGGTAGGTTTTTGTAGGCTCAGAACAAACAAGACCACCCATATTGCTGATACTCTGACCAGAGCAGCATTGTCCCCTCTCCTGATGGCACTGCAGCAGCAGCAGCAGTAGCAGCACTGCTGCCTCGCACAGCTGCTTGCCGGAGAAGGAACTGGTGGCACAGACTGTGGCAAAGCTGGACTGACAGTGAGAAAAAGGATGAAGACTTTCCTTTCTTTGTCAGTCATAGCAGCAGGCACAGAAACTCCTTCCAGGAACCTCAGGCCACCATCAGGGCTTGGCTTTGGAGAGGCAGCAACGCCTCAGGTGTTCTCTCTAGTCAGAGGTGGAGGCAGAAAACACAGTATCTGTATTTCTCATGCATTCCTTCTACACAGAAATCTGAGCAACCCAAACTAAACAACATAGCACATCCTCCCCAGACCCAAGAACTTTTTGAATACTAAGGAAAAAAAAAATAAACAAAACATGCTAGGAAGATGGTCTGTAATAGCACCATAAAAATATTAAAGCAATTTTCACTACTGGAATCAAAGATATTTTAAATCTGCTTGGTTCAAACTGCTATAATCTGAATTAGTTTCAGTACTGACAGATTTATGGATAGCCAGTGTAGAGATACAGAGGACAATCATAGGAAAACAAGCAGGTATGTGAGAAGCCCCCTCTACACTAAATTCAACCAGCAGAGAAAAATACAGTGAAAAGATGCTGCAGTTGAATCTCAGGGCCACCATCCAAACTGTCACAGAAACTAAAAATATTGAAATAAATTAGACTCAACCTTCTGAAGTTTATGCCAAACTTCAAGTAAGAAAGATTGCAAATTTAGAAATAAACAAACAAACAATATTGAAAGGAAAGGGAAGAAAGTTACCAAATAATATGGCATTGGAAAAACAAAATAAATGGCAAGCTGAATAAATTAGCAAATGGTACGTTTTCAAGTATGTAAGTTTAAAAAATCTGTTTTGTTAATTCCATTAGGCAGGTATGCATCACTTATGAGATACCGTAAGTTTTATCTTCCCAGAATAAGACTGGACGTAACAGGAAAGATGATTAAGGAAAAGGCAAACACTAACAGGAGGTGGTAAAATAATTCACAAAGACTTAGACAATGTACAAAGTACAGATATATTCATTCCCAAGTGTCTCTCCACTCTTTTTAAAGTACTTGGTGTACGAAAGATTAGGAATGAAGTGTACAAGACTGAGCAAGTGCTATAATCAGTGTAGCCAGATATAGGTGAAAATATTGCCAAGAGTTTCAAGCTCAACAGTTTAATATGTAACATGAACAGCAGTTCTAAATTTGTTATTATTTAATTTGTAATATGTTTTATTTTGTTATTGCATAAAGCCTTGTAAATAAGATTATTCACCAGGAGTTCTGGCATCTGTATTTATAATGCCTCCTTTTCTGCTCTGCAGCATGCATTAAAGAAAGTTTCAGGTACTTTAACACAATTATCACTGCATTTTTTTTTTTCTTTAACAGAATATCAGATAATACCTGCTTATTACCAAGTAGCATAAAGTTCTGCCTCTCAAAATCTTTTAGCTTCTTACATTGCTTCATGGCCATTGCACCTAACCCATCCCTCCCCAGCTGGCTGCACAAGATGACCAGCTTTTGGGCAAATGCAAATAATCCAGGCTTGAAGGGAAAAGTGAAATAAGCTCCACAACTGAAGGACCATCACACTGAGAACAGCTGAACAGAAGCAACTGAAGATCCACATCAAGCACAGCTATTAACCCAAGGAGTGGTAGTGTAGTGGAAGGAGGGATGCAGGCTGCCATGTGGAATGGTGTCAGAAAACTTGCAGGTAAAATATCTATTTATAAACTTCACCCAGAAGTGGAAAAAGAGTTTTTAAACAGACCTATTCATGGCAAGATATTCCATTTAGTACATGAATTTCTGTATTTCATCCCAGCTTCTGCATACACTTAAGTGTTGCTCCAAATATGTTATATTCCTGTATCAGGTAATCTTGATGATATGCATTGGGCACAGGAGGAAACTGTATTCTCAAGAGGAAGACCTCAGGTATACTTGAGAGGTGCAATCAGGGTACAAAAAAGTCAGACTTTGCTATCATACTCCCTAGATAATACTAGATTCGTTACCATATAACTTCATTTCTGACTCACAAGTCTACCAGTGTATTTTCTTTTGAAATGGTTTATTTCTCGAGAAACGCAACACGATAGAATTTAAACTAAACTTTTATGCTGATCATCTTAGCATTGAAGATTAAAATCCAACTTCTTATTATCTGAACAAACTTCCTGTGGTAAAAGAAACCAATAGCATTCAATATATTTCCATCACTTCCAAGCAACGCTGTCAGCAATTATACATTTATACATGGCAATGAAAGGGGAAAATAGGGGATGGAGGTAAAATGGGCTTGGAGAACACACAGAATCATAGAACGGTTTGGGTTGGAAGGGATCTTATACATCATCTGGTTCCAACCCCCCTAGACACCGTCCACTAGACAAGGTTGCTCAAAGCCCCATCCAACCTGGCCTGGAACACTTACGGGGGCGGGGGGCAGCCATAGCTTCTCTGGGCAACCTGTTCCAGTGCCTCACCACCCTCATCGTAAAGAATTTCTTCGTTACAACTAATCTAAATCTGCCCTCTTTCAGCTTGAAGCCATTACCCCTTGTCCTATCACTACATGCCCTTGTAAAAAGTAAACACGTTCAGTGTCTTTCCATTTCACATTACTATACTGTTACAGACATATCAAAGTATTTTAAAAGTATTTAAAAGTATTTTAAAAGAGCAATGCTACCTAGTTGCTTAACTACTGCAACGCATACAGTTCTGCACTTGCAACCTTTTTTTTTACATTTTACATTTAATTTTTTATAATATTTAAATAATGCTATGTAAGGCCATATATAGTGGTCCTCCCTGCTGACTATGAATGCCCATCACTGAATCGTATCAAAATGTCTAGGTCTCTTTGAAGCAATTAATCTGGCCCTTCATGAAAGAAAAAGCTTATTAAAATTAACTCTATATTAGGAGTCAGAAATTCACAAAAAAGGAATTATTAAATTCTTTTCTTTTTTATTCACACAGAAGAAATATTGCTTTCTTTTTCTTATGTTCTAGCAGATAATGCACATGTGAGTACTGGGTGAAAGGAATGCTCATAGAACTTTTTCCAAGCCAGAAGTTAATCACTCTTTTATATTAGAACTGATTTCTCAGTCTTTCCTAAATAGCTAAAGTAAAAAGATTCTGTAACTGTTTATTAAATTTGTATGAAAACAAGCATAGGTACTTAAAATACAGCATATATTGTAGACCAGCTCCTAAGGGAATATTATTAATTAGTAATATGCCTAACTTTATTCTGGCCATAAATCTGCTTTCTTAAATTCACAGTCTGAATTGGGAAAGTGAAAATACAGTTGAATAATTAGGAAATGAGATTTCAGAGAGTGATCTCTTTTGTTTTTGGTCCTAGAAATACAAGGTCAGATTGAGGAGGTTTTAACGTACGACTTATACGCATCACAGTACCTTGCTGAGCTCAGTGCCACCTTAAAACTGGACCGATAGATTCCAGCTGGAAGGGGGGTCCCAGCAGCTGTTCAGCCAAGCCTCACATAAGCTGGATTTTCCAAGCAGATTTCCCATTCAGCACAAATGTGATGTGTCAATTCAGAGCCCATGTGTGAGGGCCACTGACACCACCTGTGTTCAGGACATCAGGACAGCTACCCCACACATACAAACCCTACAAACACATGCACACCAGGTGCCCAGAGCCTTGCTGGCTGTTAGGACAACCCCTGATGGGCTCAAATCCATGCCTGTTTTTGCTCTAGAATCACAATTGCGGTTTGAATTCAGCCCTATATATTTGACAAAAAAAAAAAAAAAAAAAGATTCCACTGATTTCAGTGCTTTTCTGGAGCAAGTTGTAGAGATACAGGGTTTTTAGTCATATAACTAAAAATATGACTTCATTTTTAGTTATATGACTTAGTGATATAGTTTCAGTACTATGATATAGCTGTATAGCTAATGCTAATAAGCCTCTGCTGTGAACACAAAATTACCAGCTGAATGATGCACTGACTGTCGATTCCTCACCTGTCTTCTGTGCTGCTAGAAGAACCTGTGGTGAGCTATCTCAGCATCAATGGAATAAATAGCTGTCACGTTACATTATATGTTTTCCAACTAAAAAATTATATAGACTTACAGTGTAAGTATTTGGAACTGAATACAAGCAATTGTGAAACCCTTAGTACCAAGATATTATTTAACCATAATTAACCCAGATTTGCATTATTGGTTTTAGAAGCATGGGAATCCGTGTTAGACATTCCTTCTGCTTTTCCATTCAATTCAAATAGAATGTCCTAAATTTAATTAAATGTGTCAAGTTTAGGACAACTAAATACCTTGTCTTTCAATATAATAATTCACCTCATCATAGAAAATACAAATGGACACTAAAGAAATAACAGTAACTTTACCACTGTTGTTCTGTCAAAGGAAAGAGTGTTATAACTGGAATTAATAGAGACTAGTTTATTTATTTTTATCATAATTCAAATGATCAATTATTTTAAAAGAAATGTGTTTAATTAAAACTGAAATATATTTAATGTAATTAAATTGTCAATGTCTGCTATTCATTTTAATGCCAAATCTGGATAGGTACTGGGTAACAATGTCTTATTATGCATTTAAATTCAGGATAGCAAGCCAAGGCAAACATATACAACTTCATCACACCTCAGGTTGTTGAGTACTTTCAGCTTCTGGTGGCTGCAACTAATCCTACTTAGCAGCAAAGGTAGATTATTTTATTAAATTTAAGCCTTCCAGCCCTGGGGTTTATGAGATTAAATTCTCCGTTCCAGTTCTCTCCCAGGCAGGCCTGACTAACCCGCACTGTTATTCATGCTCACCACCACTCGGGCTAAGTTGATTGGGTAAAAGTTTCATGATTCTCCTGGATTCCTAACACCCCCTATAACTTGGGTTGAAAATTTCTTGTCTTAACCTGAAATTTTGAAGTCCAGGCTTTCCTGCTGTCATCCCAGAGCCTCACTGAGGCATTCTGAGAATTATCATACCTGACACTGCTGTTAAAAACCCAGATTTTTTCATCACTCAACTTGGTGATTTCAGAGAACACAAACTGCTCTCAAATCTGCTCCTGTATGCCCGTTCACCAGCAGCTAAACCATTTGTTTTACTTTTCTGCACATGATGGAACTGTGAAGACAGATATTAGACATCTCTCCTTGCCTGTACTCTTTCCTTTGAGCATCCATCTCCTTGCCTCTGTTAAAGGAAGAATTTGGAACTAACTTCCCCAAAATGCTCTCTGGACAACCGCCATCACCATGCGCATACCAGCTGGGTGACTGTGAATTTATTTTGATTTGGAAATATTTGGCAAGCTGTATCCCAATCTCAAGAACCTCAAAAGCAAGCCCATCCCAATCCTACACTTCTTTCTGTATAAAGAACAGGAGGAAAACAAAAGCAAATCTATAATCAATTTATTTACTTTAAAGCAGTTCTGCCTTTTCTCTGGAGACCAGATCTGGACTCCACTGTAGTAATAAACTGCTCCCCTTGAATGTTATTTGTGCTCTTGAGCATATACTGGCTCCAGTCAGGCTGGTAAGGACTATCATCCATATCGTTACGAAAAGCGTTTTGAAGCAAGAGCAGTCTGAGAGCGCTGTTAGAAGAATCTTTCTGAAATAGTACAGTACATATTACTGACCAATAAATTAGGTTTCCTCTCTTACTGAGCCTATCCCACCATTTTTTCAATACTGGCAAACCTCCAAACAAGCCTTTCTTAATATAAGCAGAGCCTTACAAGTGCCACATTTCTGCAGCTGTCTGGGGAGTTCACCAGGTCTTCTTATGTGGAAATTTCATCTCATCCATTGCCTTCATTTAGGTTCATTTCAGATCGACAGAGATTAAGTGTCTTGGAGACTACTTGCAAATACATCGGTTCTTGTTAAACATTTAAGCATAAAAATAGATATAAAGAAATTAAAGATACAGCATAGATACCTACCCAGTAGCTTTTCAAACATTGCCAGGTGCACCACATAAACCAGGAGCACTTCAAATTTCTCCAGGTTTTGTCCTATGGTCAAAGCAATCTTTCCTTCACCTCTCCAGGGTCATTTCCCAGCACCAATTCAGAGTATCCAGAATGAAGGAAAAAGGCTGTATGTTCTACCAAACGCAGTGCAATGCATCATCAACTCAGTTTTTTACAGCTAACACAGTATTTGAAAATGTTACCTTTCTTCCCTTTTGTTTTTTTTTTAACCAAAACAGCTGAGAGGAGCTCAGCGACTGGTTAAAGACTCAAGCATGACTTACCAGAACACCTCTTCCATATCCTATTGGGTCTCTTTGCTCCTTGTAATTTATGAATTTTCTACTTCCCCAAACATAATTCATGGTTAGGAGAAACTATTCATTTAAGAGCTTCCAATCAGAAAATTCTTCAGGTTGTTCCAGCAGTGCACTAGAAAAACTCACTTTCATTCTTTCTCTTCTATTTTTTTTTTCAATATCCCCCTCTTACTGGTTGTCCCAGTTCTTATTTTGCAAGGGGTCACAATATAACAGAAACTCAGTGGAGGAACAAGAATCCATCCTAATTCAAACCCACAAAACTTTTGGTGGCTAAGATTTCATAAATTTGTTAGGTCTTAGAAGACAGGATCTTTCCTTTTCCTTACTTTACTAGAATTAATTGTTATTTAACTATAATATTGTTTTCTGCTTTTGAAAAAACACTTGTTTTTTCCTAACTAATTCCCACTAACCCTTTTTTTTCCCATCAGATCCACATGTTCGAAGATTTGGAAAACAGAATTTCCCCAGATCACAGAAAAAAAAATACTCAAGACACCAGGTTCTCAAGCACTGATAAGCATTAGTAAATAGAAAACAATTTTTAGAAAGATGTTAGCAGATGAATTTGTATTTTGAACTGACAAAAATAGGAATAAGAGTTTGGCTGCGAACACAACCATCCCTGTGGAAAAGCACTCCATGGCCATTTAAGGCCAGCACTTGCAACTCTACCCTTGAGCTTGGAAGAAAGGTTAGAGATGGAAATCATAACTGTTCAGCCTGAATCTGCTCTAATTTTGATGGGCTTGTAGAAAAAACTAGTGCTTTGATCAAGACTAATGGTCTACCTGAGTCTAGAATTCATTTTTCCATGGCTTATTACTTTCCACGGGTACTTACTTCACAATTAACAAAATAAGATCTGTCTTGATGGGTGGACAAAGTCTTCAAACAAACTGAATATGCCATGGTTTGACATGTTCCCTAAATCTCTGCTGGGGAGGGAACTACTCACATGTGAGGCTAGGGCAATACTGAGAGTAGCATCTAAGCCATATTCTATAGCGTGAACAGGTGCCTTCCTACAGCATTGACAGGTGTCTCACCTGTCTTTAGGAAACCCAGGCCCCTGAGACAACAGGGAAAGTCTGGACTGAGGAAGACCCTTCTTCAGTGGAGAAAGGCAAGGTTAGAGAGCACTTAAACAAACCAGACATACATTGAGTCCATTGGGGCCTGACAGGCCGCACCCAGGAGTGCTGAGGGAGCTGGCTGATGGCATTGTGAGGCTACTCTTAACTATCCTTGAATGGTCATGTCAATTGGCAGAGGTTCCTGAAGTCTGGAAGAGAGAAGATATCACTCCTATTTTCAAAACAGGCAAGAAGAAAGATCTGGAGAACTAAAGGTGCTCAACCTCACCTCAGTCCCTGGGAAGGTGATGGGAGAAAATTCCCCATGAAAGCATTTCTTAACACATGAAGGACAAGACTGGGTGTTGTCAGCATGGACTTACAAACAAGAAATCATGTTTGGCCAATGTCATTGCCTTCTACAATGAAAAGAATGGCTTCCTGGATGAAGGGAGAATTGTTGATGTTGATTATCTTGACCTTAGTAAAGTCTTTGACACAATCTCCTGTAACATCATCCTAGACAAGCTGACAAAGTACAGGTTAGATCACATGACAATGAGGTGGACTGAAAACCACCTAGAGACTGGGCCCAGGGATTGTGATCGGTGGCCCAAAGTCCAGCTGGAGGCCAGTCACGAGTGGTGTACTCCAGGGGTCGGTGCTGGGTCCAGTATTGTTCAATGTCTCTATTTATGACTTGGATGATGGGACAGAGTATTCCCTCAGCAAGTTTGCAGTTGATACAAAACTGTGAGGAGTGGCCAGTACACCAGAAGGTTACGCCACCATTTAGAGGGACCTTGGTATGCTGGAGAAATGGGAAAAGAGGAATCTCATGAAGTTAAACAAGAAGGGCAAAGTTCTATACCTGGAGAGGAACAACCCCAGGCACCAGTGAATGCTGGTGACTCACTGGCCTGAAAGCAGTTTTCTGAAGCTTTGCAGAAAAGGACCTTGTGGTTCTGGTGAACAAGAAGCTGCCCAGGTACCAGCAATGTGCCCTTGGAGCAATACTATCTTGGGCTGCATTAAGAGCATTGCCAGCAGGTCAAGGGAGATGATTATTCCTGTCTACTCAGCATTGGTGAGTACCCCAGGTGTGTACTGTGTCTAGTGCTGGGCTCCCAAGTACAGGAAAGGTATGGAGTTACTGGGGTGAGTCCATCATGGGGCCCCTAAGATGATTACGGGACCGGAGCGTCTTTCATATGAGGTGAGGCTATGAGAGTTGGGGCTGTTCAGCCTGGAGAAGAGAAGGGTCAGGGGGATCTTATCAACATGCATAAATATCTGCAGGGAGGGAATGAAGAAGAGGGAGCCAGACTCTTCTCAGTAGTACCCACTGATGGGACAAGAGGAGATGGGTGCAAATTACCTCACATGAAATTTAGTCTGAACACACAAAACCATTGTTTTCTGTGAGGATGATGGAGCATTGGCACAGGCTATCCAGAGAGGTTGTGGAGTCTCCATCCCTGGAGATATTCAAAAGCTACCTGGACACAGTCCTGGGCAACTGGCTTTAGGTGGCCCTGCTTGAGCAGGAGGGTTGGACCAGATGACCTCTGGAGGTCCCTGCCAACCTCAACCACTCTGTGATTCTGTGAAAGGAAATCCTATGTTATAAATTATATGGTAGCTTAAAAACAAGTTTCAGGTTCTTAGTAGTAACCCATACAGAACTCTGCAGCTGAATGACTCATTTCTTATGCTGAATTAAACACTCCCAGAGTGTGGGCTGAAGTAATTTTGAAAAAGGATCTGTTCAACTGTCATCACAGTCTCCCGCAAATGTAAATTAATTCTCATACACCGCATCACACCCACCTCCTTTAAGGTGTAATTCAGTCTTCACAGTAGTTCTGTTTCTTTTAGGTCTGAGATTTTCCTCCCATGCAAATTTGAGATCATCACAGTAGAATACGCCCAGCTAAGACCAGCTAGGGTTTATCTCCACATATTTCATTGAGGCAGAATGCATTTACAGCCATGTTTTTCAAAGTACACGGTTGTGCAGCCACAAAAGATTGGAAACACAAAAAAAAAGAATTTGCAGAGTTGCGTTGTCTACTAGTTCTATGTGCAGTTGTGTATGCCTGTACTTGTACTCATCCTGTATTCACAAACACAGATTTCACAAGGAACTAGTCTTCATTGTTCTGAAAATGCATTTGCGTTTTTCAACATGGTACACATTTTCTTTTCCTAACTGTTTATATACACAGTCCTAAGTTAGTGAAGTATCAAACTTTTTGAATTACTGCAGGATTTTTTTCTGGTTAACGAAACTATACGAATGAAAGGAAAAGTCTCCATGAAGCTTTTTTATTTTTCAGTTCAAAGGGTCATTTCAAAATGCGGAGATGTTGAGCTGTCATGCTGTGAGTGCAAAATTTTTTTGAAAGCAGTATTTGGCATACACCACTGACAGACAGAGAAACATTTGTACAGACAAGCATGTCTGCCTACAGTTAATGGCAAGATTTTAAATGGGATCTTAGTTTCACCTTTTACTTTTTACAGCTTCTAATTGTATTGTGTTAGCATACTTGACCAATGCTGTCCCATGGCACACAAAACCTAAGAAAGCATAAGGGAACTCACATGCTTAATGAACGCAATTAAATTTAAAAATAAGACATTCAAAATATTCAGCACTGGATTGTGCAAAGTGTTTCCTGGAAATAAAATCCTTGGATTTTGCTTTTTCATTCCCCAAGTGATGTATTCTAACTGCAAATATTTCTACTCCATCAGTCAATATGTGAATGTGTTTACTGATCCTATCTACTGCCAAATATTTTGTGTCTTTATTAATGTGAAATGGAGTTGTTATATAGCAATTAAGGGTTATAATCCTGCTTTACAGGAAAACACTGAGGTATAAAAGTGGAACAGAAGAAACATGTGCAACATTTTCTGTATAAAATTCAACAATAGCTTTCTATCTAAGTATAAAGTCAATGATCTGAGCCTGCAGGCTAGTATAACTAGGACAACAGTAAATCCAGTGCCTGAACCTGATTTTCACAGTAACCTATGAGAAATATTTTTTTCTTTCATAATGACATGGGTTTTGTCTTTCATTGCTGAAATCTGATACAATAGCTTAATTATCTGCAAAACTTTGCAGTTCCTTTTCTTTGGCTATTGTGTACCTCCATGATTTGACTTATTTGCTGTTCATCAGTGAGTGCTGATGTGGAAAATTCAATATATTACTTCAGTGGAAACTATGGAAACTAGTTGTCACCGGTGATACTGCAAGCTGCCTTCTAAAACAGATGTTGCATAACGAGTTTCCTGGATTAAGATAGCAAAGTACTGCAACACTCACTTAAAGTTAATACACCAGATGTATAAGTTATGGAAAGATGCTCATCCATTTAAGACACTAAAGTGATTAAACAGGTTTTTGAAGTAGAAGTAAGGTATAAATCATCATACATTATCAGTACTTCTCATTTTAATGCAAGTACCAAGCCTGATATGGATTTCACATTCATCTGGCACAGAGAAGGAAGATGCAATAACAAACCAATTCACCAGTTCCTTATCTGAAATTCTTCATATGCATCTAGGGTTGAGCACTAGCACAGTCCAGCTCCACAGAGGCTGACACAGTAACAACTAATGAAGTTTTCACACTACCACACATTTTTCGCCCAGGTACACTGATTCATTCTAAGCACAGTGTACACCTGTGCTGAGGATTTACCAAGGTTACAGGGTGAAAGGAAAACGGATCTCAAACACACAGCCATCCGAAATGAAAACTTCACTGCAATGGCTTCCATCTGGATCATGTACACAAATTTTTCTCTCTCTCGTGATCAGGCTAGAAGGAGGGTTTTTAATTTGTGGGAACCATTCTGTAACAGACCGAATTTTTTATTTTCAGAAAATAAAAGATTAAGTGCTATATGATGGATAATATGGCAATTACTTTAAAACATATCAAATTTAATAACATGTATTTCTTATGAGACAAATTCAGCTTTTTCAGTGTCATTCAAGCCTGAATATAATAACATGATAATGATGCTTTATGCTATTACCCTGCATCACTTTATGTCCAATTAGGCCCTCAGATAATACAATGTTTAAAGAAGATATTTTCTTCACTGTTTCAGCATTTTCCACCTATGATTAAACACACTTGATTACACTGTTGTAATGATTGATGCCAGCTTAGCATGAGGACATTTTCTAGCAACTATGTTTGGCCAGAGAATTAAATATTGCATCTCTTCCCTCTAGGCCAAGATTGCACTGCTATTTAAAAGCTGGAGAACATCAAACACAATGAATACATATGTACACGTGTACATATACATATGCCTATGCATATATATAGGTGTACATATATATAAAAATATCTTTATGTATTAAAAGACTTCCAGATTATTTGAGTGTTGTTATAGATACTTGCTCTTTCAGAGAACCTGTCTTGTCCTCACAGTATAAACAAGGAAACTGAAAAATAAGAATCAATTTTCTTTTATCTATTGTTTTTAAAAGAGAATTCTAATGACTTCAGGTTTCGTCTCTTTTTTTAAAGGCACACAAAGCATTTTGTTCTAGCTCTCTGCTGGTAACATTATATTTACTTTAGCAACTTAAAGGAGTTACAAACACTGTAACTTTAAAAGTCATTTCAATCAGCTGTTATGTGTTTATTTCTAAATATTTATATATATATATAGACACACACAATGCTCACATTTTTCCTTGTGAGTTTTATTTTAGTCTTTATTTTCTCACTTTGTTTTTTCTGGGTATTTTCCAGCTGTGCTAACCTGCTGGCACTGCTCTGCCCCACAGCAAGTGCATGGCACCACGCATATTCTCATTAGCACTGTGTAAAGTTGGTGCCACCATTGGAGTTTATTCTTTGAATTTGTTCCCCACCAGGGAATGTGTACATTCATGCAATTCAAAAATGAGAAAGAAACATAGTTAGAATTCGTTGACTGGTACCTCCTGCTACAAGGTTCTGTTTAAAATTGTTTCCAATTTTGCAGGTATTAAAAATCTCACTGACCACGTACCCAAACAAAGTATACAATTGGCTAAGCAATGTGTGGACCGCACTATGCAATGGCCGTCTCTGCCTAAAAGTGTAAATTATAGTTGTCTGCAGAACAGAATACACAATAAAATATGAGCATACAGGAATGGTTTTGAGGTATTTCCCTTGGCAGGGCTGTTTATCTGAATTTGCAGGAATTTTCTATAAGGAAGACAGGAAAAAAATAGACAGAGCAAAGTCTTTCAAGGATCACCTAAGACAGTTTAGAACTGAACTTGAGAAGAGAGGCTTGGGTAGATTCGAGACCTCAGGATAGCAAATGTCCTCATGTGAGGACAGATAAGCAGTACATGATCTATCCACTCATTTTTTGATTTTGATTTTGGTTTAGATATTTGTCTGGTTCTTTATGGTACCATAGGCTTATTTAAAATAGATCTTTTTGTCCTGTATTTAGTAGCAAATAATACGTGGTGGTTTTGGTGGTTTTGGTGGTTTTTTGCCTTTTTCTTGCCTTCGGTACAGCAAAAATTAGCGGTTTATTCTATAACAGTATAGGAAAAGCGTTAGCTATACAGCACACTAACCATTTAATACTTCTAGCTGGCTCATTCATCCAGATCTTTTATATCTATTAGCCTGATGAAAAAGGTACTTGAAGTCTTTCAAAGGCCAAATTACCAAAATTCAACTACAGTCTAAATTACTGAACACTTTCATACTATGTACAAGTCTGTTGGGCACTGGCCATGAAATGACCTTGTCAGGGCTATTTACAGCAATGTTTTAGATGTACAATTAAACCTGGAGCAAATAAAAAGACACTTCTCACATCAGAGTTTGCATAAATAATCCCTCTCGTTCTTGGGCTTTGGCACCCACTCAGTAAAGATCACAAAACCATCACAAAGGTCCCATAATCATAGCTTCTGTTACTCAAATGGGCTTGTTAGAATGATGTAAAATGTGATTTCTGCATTCATGGAAATGTCCTAATCAGCTGACAAAATACACTGTTTACTATAAAGATTTCATAACTGTTTCAGTAAATCTGCCACAATACGTGGCATGTTACAGAACAAGAATTGTTATTAGTATGAGAGAGTTGCAACACATTTACGTCCTGCAGTATTGTAACACTCTTCCTTTGCTTCCCCGAACACTTGAACAAGCCCACTCATGTAAAGCCAGCCTAAACCACAGGTTTCTTGATTCTTACTCTGAGGCTGATGGAATATTCACCACTGTATTAAACACAGCAGGGAAAGAAGCTGCTTCTTTATGTGTTCTATAGGAAGCAATGTTATGGGCTATTCATCAGGAAAATATTTCTATTCAGTGCAACAGTAAAGGCTGAAGATTGGTTTTCTTTACAAATGACATTTATTTTTCTACCCAGCAGAAAAATCTGCGAAAAGTAAAATCAGGGAAAAGAGACGTCTGACTTCAGTGAATTCTTCTAACAAAAATCAACGGAAATGCCTTGAACAAAAGTTTGAAGAATAACTTATCAGAAGGTATTAAACTTTCTTTTAGTAACTAAGTCAGGCTGTGTCAGTTCTGGTAATGATTGTCTGGAACATCAAATAAATCCCAGAGTCATAACTTCTCATTTGACATGAAAACGTAACAGTTCCAGGCTTTTTCCACTGTAAAGAGGGAGCTCACAGTGTAATCTGATGGCTGCAGAGGCATGTCAGTAGAGAAGAGTTTGTCGTTTGAGGATTTCCTTCCCACCCCCACCAAAAGGCTTCTGAGAAATCCAGTTCAGAAAACGCAGAGGAAAAGGAGCAATACACCTTCCTTTAACTCAAGTCTTCTGCTCTGTTTGTGGGAAAACCTGAAGCCACTACCCTTCTAGGACTTGAATTTCTTCCTTGAGTCATCTCTGACTTCTTTGTCCTAGACAGCTAAAATCTGTTCACCATACTCAGGCAAGGAAAATCTTGCACTTATGAAGAGAGGAAAGGAATTTAGCCTGGAGCCACTGGAGATTATTCAACAGGGAAAGAAAAGACAAAAAAAAATGTGGAGATTTTCTGGAGGGATGGAGAAGATTTGTGTAAATCAGAAATGGGGGATTCCAGGGTAATCTGCTCCTTGTATTAACAACACATGCAATCATCTGCGCTGAGAGTTTGTTTGCTCTGATTTTTCATGTTATTCAGTGGCTATGTGTGTGAAACTATGGATATGCGTTTACAGTCGTCAGTGAATAACCTTGCAATATCTCTGGTGATACTATCCCCCAGTCTCCTGCTTCCCATTTATTATGTGGCAGAGTCTTTGACAACTAGCACAAAGCCTGTGGAAGCAGTGCATGTGCCCAGGTCCACTTCTCATATATGAACACAGTATTAGAAGATATATGTTGCAGTTTCCTACCTTCACAGAGGGCTAGAATCACTAAACACAAACTCCGGTTTAACTCACTTACACATGGAAGTAAAAAAAAACAAACCCCAAGAAAATTTTTTCTTTAAAATGTTTCTGCTAGTTGATTAGCTTGAATCATAAGCAGAATAGTAACAATATTGTTTAATGAGTTCCATCATTGATTGTGTGCACAAATAGCTCTTGCTTGATGTCAAATATATTATATTTAATATCTGTTTACTTGAATTATTCTATTTAATCCATGTTTATTTGAAAGGTTTTTGAATTACGTTGCTAAGATATTTCATATATTAAAAAACTGTTTTGGTTAGTCATGCCACTTTTGAAAAGTATTACGAACATTAGAACAAATCACTGAATGCCTCAGATGAAGAGCAAAATTATTATTATTAGACTTGTCACTAAACCTAGAGACTGTCAGTTACAACTGCTATCATCTGCCTCTCACTTTTCATTAACATTAGTAAAACACAAAAGCACTGATGCAGGGGTGCTGCAGCTGCTGTGGTCAACGAGAAAGTGCCACCAGCCTCCAAGGGGCGCAGACTCCCAAAATGTCAGTTCAATTCCCAGAAATTCCCAATTCACCCAGCTCCGTGACAAAACAAGGTAACCTGCAAGTTCATTTTCTAGTGCAAAAATGTGCTGTGACAGCTGTTGATCTCTGACACACAGGGATTTTTTTCTGCTTCCCTGCCCTCCCACCGACACTGCTGTCCTTCAGCATTCCTGACACCTTAAGAAACAAGCTATTCTTTAAACGCTCATCTCAGCACTAATTTAAAGAAAGTCACTGTTCTTTCCCCCTTCTGTAGAGCACATCACTTCTTCTGACAACAACAGGAGCCTGCACAACCCAGGCACGGAGCAGCAAAGAAATAACTTGCTGATGTTGCTTGCAAAGTTGTGTGCACCCTGATTCTCCGACTACTTAGAGGACACAAGTACAACCTCCTGTTTCACTCCTAAAAGCTGCAAGAAAATGAAGCCAGTGATATCTTGGGAGTTCTTATTCAGAAAACCACCACTAAAGATATTAAAGGGACTGGTGGCAATGGTATTGCTAGCAACTACACAACTGGACTAGAAGATGGAGGCAGGAGAGTCCAAGAAGCCAGGCTATAAGGATGGCAAAAGGCTGCGATGGTACACGAGATACTAGAGCTTGTGTCCACCATGCTGAGTGATCGTATGGTAGACTTAAAGCTCAAAGTGAGCAAGAATTTTCAAACAAAAGCTCTGTAACACAACCGGGGAGGTAGCTGCGATTCCAGTTTTGACAGCTCACCCTCTGCAGCCCCCTGCAATCATATCGACACGGTGGTGTCCACAGCCAGGACCAGCGCTGGGGCTGCGAGCCCTGTGCAGTGTAGAAGAGAATTAGAGCTCTTCCTGAACTGCTACACACACACCTTTCCTATGGCCAGATGGAAAGGGCGTTTGGCCTGCATCTCGGTTAAATCATCTTGCCATTTATAGCAGGGTACAGTGGAATTGCATTACATCCAATAGAGTTATTTAGGATTTACAATAAGGGTAAACAAGAGTGAAATCTGGCCATTGTCTGAAGGTCAAAGTAAGGGCAGGCACTTGAGCTCTGCGCTAATCAAAAAAATGAGCTATTTGAAATACTAGATGAAGAGTATATGCACATATTTACACCAAATGCAGCTTATGACTTTATAACCAAAAGAAAAAGCAGTGAGGGAAGAAACAGACGGTGTACAAAACATCACGAGTGAATAAACATAAGGGAACAAAGTCGCTGCAAAATGAAGAACTGTCAAACAAGTACCGACTGTAGCAGAGACGCTCGGGCAGGCATCTCACGGTGCCACGGGGCATCACCGAGACCCAGGCTCTGTCAGGATGTCACGGCGTTACGGTGACTCCAGCGCCACTCGCCAGGCAACCTGCCTTCTCCCCAGCCGCTGCTCCCGCTGCCATCGCCTGTCCTGTCGCTCCGCCCTAGGTCTCGCCATGGGTTCTGCAAGGCCACGGGTGAAATCTGCTGCATGGGAATAATTTCCCCTCCTTTCATCAGTCACCGATCACCCTGCGACTGCTTCTTGCTTCTCCTTTCTCAGTCCCATCCTTTCGGTCTGGTCTATTTATATCCTCTCGTCATTTTAAATGTCATTCAGCTTTCACTGTTTTTATTCGGATTCCACCTGTTATTCCAACTTTGCCATCATCATCACTCACTTCTTTTTCCAAGGAGACATGATTTTTCTCAGTTAAAAATTAGGAGGAGTTTGCTAAAGGAAAGAATTCAACATCTTTTTCCATCTCACGGCATCTGCAATGCACACAGAAGAGTGTAACTATCTGAGATCAGTGGTGTCCCACTTCTAACCTTGTAACTCACTGTCAAGGATGGGGACACCACACCGCAGGACTATGGTCTGGAAACAGGGCATCCAGATATTTCAGCATGGACCAGTCATCATGTTTGTAAGAAAGGGCAAGTGAAGGGGAACGTCACATAGTAAGGGTACCTGAGGATAGCCTTAAATTAACGATCTCTCTAAAGGCTCTTTTTCCTAAAGTTTGCTCTATTCTTCTACACAAGATACACCGATTTTTGTCTCCTGGGAAAACAGCGGGCACCTGTTCAGTTTTTGCCCAGTACTTCTTCTTTCTCTTTAGTAAAGAGCAGCCTTTTTTCCCAGACATGCTTGAGAAATGACCTGTCAATATTCAACTTGTAGTGAAGTCTGTACCCTTGGGCTACAGACATTTTAAGAAGTCTGTTATGTTTAGTTTAGCCATCTGTCTGTTGTTTCTTATAGTTACCACTCCTCTCTTTTCCCTGCCTAAGTGGGTCACTTGTATCCTCCTCATCATCACCACTTGCCATGCTTGTTTGATCTCGTCTGTCCATGCACACTGTTTCTTAGCAATGAATCTTGCTGCACTTCTGCAACAGAAGGTTATAGTAATCTACATATCTGTACACATACTGCAGCATATTGCTAAATGATGCAACATTTCAAGAAGTGTTCCTTATCCTAGCATCTCAGACACTAATATTATGGTCAACAGTCATCCCTGTCCTTGTTTTTGAAAACTACTTATCTAAGACTGATAACAGAATTGTAAATCATTACAAAGAAAGGAATTTTATGTAATTTTCAGTTTCTTGCCTTTTTCACTCTTTTCATGCCATTTTCTGAGTTGTTTGCACACAGTCTTTTCTCACAATTTGAGAAGGCTCTAATGTAGATATGTTAAGACCTATTACAGCAGAAAAAAAATCAGTTAACACAAATCTTTCTCATACATTTATTAGTTGCAGCTTCTTCATTATCAGTTAAGGTCAACAGACTGAACAAGTGGATGATATAACCCACTTCCAAATTTTTTTCTATTTCAAGCTCTTATACCTAATTTATCTTTGAACTCCCCTATGAAATAGGCACAGTAATTAAGTATGATTATACTTGTTTTCCTAATTAGGTATCAAGTTGCATCAACGTTAAATATCATCCATAAGGTTATACAGTGAATCAAAAGCAGGAATTCTTACCTTTCCCAATGCTTGACTACAAATTCATGGGGAGAGGGGAACCCACCTACAAGTTCATGGGGAGCTGATTTGATTTTTCTTTATGAAGGACATTTAGTCATGAGGACTAAAATAGTTAAAACATCATCACCTTTAGCATCCCCTTAATACAGCAGAAATTGGCAGTCATGTGATACAGAACCCCTATGGGACTGTACCTGTCTTTCCCACATTCAAACCATCTGTCCTGCCCATTCCCAAAGAAAAACAGAAACCATGCACTAAAAAGTTGAAACACATGTACAAATATATATACACATTTATATAAGCAAGGAGAAGTTGAAACATATGTACAAAGCACTATGCAAAATACATTATTTTATTTCTACTAATTAACACTTTAGCATTATTTTTTTTGCTTTTTTAGAATACTTACAAAAGTAAATACTAAAAGGCTGGAAACAGATAGAGGAGTCCAGTCACAGAAGCACAGTTTAAGCATCAGACTTCCTGTGTTGAACATTGGGTCAGAGCTATCATTAGTATAATTGCAGAACAGCCAGTGGAGCTTTCACAAATGTGAATAACAGTGTAAAGGGCAGGTACATTACTTCTAAATTAATTTTGCCTGGCCCTGAATAAAAAGATATTATCATAAAGGGCTCATTTTTCCTCTTCTTCATTCAATCATATCAGTTAAAATATCAGTTTACAAAGCATGTAAAGTTTCATTTGGATCCAACAGAAAATAGCAAGCACTGCTTGCTCTCTTAGACTTTTGCTCCCTGGTTTCTATTATCCCATTAGCAGGTCTTAAAGCCAGCCTGTGCTTCCAGACTCAGGCTTTATAGGGAAACTCTTCTAGTTCTCACATTGCTGAATTCTAGGACCTTGTGACCGGATTCACACATCAGTCACATGTATCACATAGATGAACACACCAAACTTTCTTTTTCAAGAACAGGAAAGAGAGCATACCTAACATATTAGTGAAATGCAGATATGAAAAATAATTTTTCATAGAAGAAATGGCCATCGTCTTTTCTACAGTTCTCTGTTTTCTTTTTAAGCAAAGTTATGAGTTAGTCATATGTTAAAGAAACGAATAATCAGGAAAAAAGTTTTGAGACATTTGGATCCAAATTCGTTACATTAGATATTCTGAATGATTCCAAAGAGAGATGAGTGACCAAGTTACAAAGCTGAACTCAAGAGAAAAATTCAAAGTAGGGTTCTCATTTTTAATGGCATGTCCTAGACAAATGATTCCAGTTACATCTCTGTATGATACAATAAATGATGAAACATTCAAGTTTGACAGCATTATTAATCTCACTTCTATGAAGACATCAACTTGCTGTATTAAGCCACACCAGTCAGAGGCTAAAGAAGCTGAGGATATACACTATTAAACACCAAAATCTAGGTGGAAGAAGAGTTTCTAACAGCAGAGTGGGTACTGGCTGGTGGTGGGAGAACCCCCTGGGCTTCTCCTCCTTTTCCGGCAGAGGGGGTTCAGTGGTGGTGAGAGAGCTGCCACACAGCCCTTGCCACTGGGTGCCTGTGTCCCAGTATGCAAAGGAGGAAAGTGTTTACCTTTGCTGCTCATTAGCTGTCTTTAATGAACTGTGGAAAAGAAGACAGGAGTTTGGTGCCAGAGCATTCAGAGGCATCAACTCCACCTGTTTTAACACTATTATGTTGTAGAAGAGCTTGTCAATGGTTTATGTTTTTAAGGTCTAAAACATAGACAACCCAGTTTCTCTGTTGAGCTTCTACTCATTATTTTTACCATCGGTCTTTGATATTTAAATATTCCCCATACTATTTTTCTCCTGAAAAACCTTTGTTCACGGATAAGACAGAATAAGCAAGAAGCTCTTGGCCTTTGTTGGTGTTCACTACCTTTCTATACCTACCTAATCTCTTTCAGAGTTATCTAATATCTGTCAGGGGTAATTTCATCCTTACTTCAGAGGTACTTCTGAAGACAACATGTTGTTAGCATCAGAATGTACTACTTACACAAGCAGGCATGGAATTTCAGCAACTTCTCCTGGGGTCGATATGCTTTCAGATTGCCCTGTAAGGGATGGCCTCCATTTGCATAGTGTTGGGGTTTTTTTATATATTTATTTCAGAGTTAGGATGAAATGAAAATACTTGTTTGGATACTATTTATACGGAGTCAATGGATGAGATGGACAATGGATGGGGAAGAGTTTCTGCTGAAGATACTACCTTTCTTCCCTGCACACAAATATACAGTGAGGAATTGTTTCCCCATTAAAAAAAATCAAAAGTATTAAAGTATTACAAAAAGTATGAAGAGTTTTATTCAAATAATCTTAATGACAACTTTGTCCTTATGAGTATTACTATGTCTTCTAAATTTCTCTCTTCTCAAAAAGCTTACTTGTAATTTAGGCACAACTGTGTCACGCAGACTCACCATCAGGCGCTAGCATTAGCAAGCAAACTTACTGATCATTGTAATTAAGTTATGCAATAATGCTAACAGTTAGTGATGTAGGTTACTGCTGTATAATAACTGACTGTTTTTTTTTCTCGTAAAACTATGAAACACAGATTTATGGATAGAGCAACCACAGGTTAAGCAGGTCTGATGCTGGTTAATAAAATCTGAAAATAATTAGAAAAAATATTCTCCATGCCAGATTTCTTTTGGCACGAAAATGCAGGAAAATTATGCTGTGTAGTTGGTGCCAAGCTGGATAGCTTTGCACGCTAATTCCAGAATGAGGTATGGAGTTTATGACAACCATCTGCTGAGATCTCTTCCACATCCTGCCCATGTGAAATTAAAATATGCATCAAAACAGTATCTTTGTGAAACTGCAAAAGATTAATAGTAGATTTGTTACCTATGCTTGCATATTATAATGTCTGCCTTCTCTTAATAAATTGTAGATGGTAAAACCAGATTTTTCCACATGTAAGATCAAGTCTGCCTTTTTCTTATTTAGCATTCTTGAATACTGAAAGCCATAGGCACCAAAATTGAGACTAAGGCAGAGTTAGCTCTAAAGTTGTAACTACAATCCTGAACTTCTTCCTGCTCAGATTTATCTGATCTTGAAGGCAACAAAACTTCACAGGTTCCCTATACTTTTTTTCCAATGTTTGCCAGAGAATAGATTTTTTTTTCTGGCAACTATTCACAATCGATGCAGGCTTAAAAGGTATGAGTTCTTCACATTGATTTCTGAACACCAGGTCTACCTTCATTGCAGTGCCTTGAGAGGCTCTGTCTAGTACATATCAACACATGCCCAGTGCACACTTACAGCATCAGGCGTCTCACAAAATCTACCTGTCAGTGTTGTTCTCTAAACTGTAAAAAGCAGCAAGAGAAAACACCGCGCCTGAAATGACTGCTTCCCTGTTGGAACTTCTGCTCTGGGAATGAGATCGACTTTCCTTGACGAAGTTCAGGACAACATTTTGTCATTTCCCGGAAGTGCATGTGAATCATCAATCCATGCACCAGTAGATGAGCATAACAGTATAAAGGAGAGAAAACACATCCCATTCTTTCTGTTGCACTAATACAACCTGCAGGTAAGAATTTAATATCCCCTAAGCTGAAGACTACTCTCCAGATATGTGTTTTACCCTCAGTATTTAAGTAGCTGCATTAGCTAAAAGTTAATTCTTCTCCTGGTCAGTTAGAATTTATTAAAACTCCTTTGACAAGAGAATTCCTGTACTCGAGCTTATGCTTTCCATATTTTTTCTGTATTTATATTCAACAATGAGTCCAGAGTGGAAGGGGCATCCTACCAGCACTCCAGACTTCTTGGTCCTGTTAGAGCTTCCTTTTCTCTTCATTCAGGGAATATTACCTGTTTCCCTAAGCTTGAAATATAGCAAGTAGAATAAATGAAATACTTCTCTGTATTTCTGGACTACCACACAACACTTATAGCTTCTCTACAAGCAACTGGCAGTAAAGATCTCCAAACAGAATACTAGTGTGAGTCAATATTAGTCATACTAAACTGAGAAAAAAGAAGTCAGATTTCTTCTAATTTTCTCTAAATAGAATTATAGAACCACAGAACGGTTTGGGTTGAAAGGGACCTTAAAGATCATCTAGGTCCAACTCCCCCACCACCGGCAGGGACACCTTCTAATAGACCAGGTTGCTCAAAGCCCCATCCAACCTGGCATTGAACACTTCCAGGGAGGCGGCATCCACAGTAGTTTAATAACTATGGATATGTTCCATGATTTAAAATTTATCTAAGAATTGCCAGAGAATAAAGAGCGGAGAACAGTTACTCACTGACACAAAGAACTGCATAACCCGACAGTTCATTCTTACAATTACTTGATTCAGTTCTCCCCAAGGGATTTCACAGCTGCCAGCAATGTTTTGACAACATCGTAAATAAAAAAGTATGAGGTGACTGCTGTATGTTCTTTGTAGTCTTAAATGGTCTATACACAAATTTTACAGGACTCTACTACTGCTAAAACTAATATTAATATATATTAAATAAAGTATAATATTTAATCACAAAAGTAAAAATAGGCTGCTAGTGCATTCTGGAAAATCTACAGACAAAAAGCCCCATATTAATTAATTAGCAGTTTTATTTAATTTCGACTTGCATTTTTAGTTACAGTTGAAAGACAGGAAAAGTATCGGCCTATATTCCTATGCATTATCTTTGGTTTTCTGCAATCCTCTGAAAATATATGCTTTATATTAATTTTAATATGTCCATAGACAGCGTGGAAGAAATGGCTTTTTCAACAAGAGCCCTTGTCAGTCACTTGACAGATTTAATAGTGCTCAGGGTACACTGTGCACTGAAAAACATTGCTTGTAGAACAGTTGTTTTATCAGCTACAAAACTCAGAAACTATACAGCGAATGAGACAGGAGAGCATAGGATAGACACATCAGTTGGACTGGGCAAGTCACCTGTGCCAACTCTTGTTCTTAGGGGTTTCAGTTTCCAAACTGCAATTCCCAGAACTTGACTTAATGTCATGCAGCAATCAGAACCACAATCAAAGTCAATGAGACCCTTGCTACAATGATCTCAAAACACTTAATGTTGAATTCTCTGGTCAATGAGGTTAAAAGTAGCTTAGATTAAGTGCTCCATGGGAGTGAAAACATCAACCCTAATATCCCAAACAGCTCAATGTGAAGTGACAGTTCAAAAGCCTGAAAAGCTCCAGGAATCATCAAAATGGGTACTGAGAACAAGACAGTTCATTTACTTCTTACTTAAAGTCCTGTGTACCAAGTGAAATTCTGGTCTGCCCATCTCAGGATGGATGTAATGGAGTTACATGGATAATGGGTAACTATATAATGGAGGATGTAACAGAGAGATGGTACAAAGGAAGGTAACTGAAGTGAACCAGGGGATGGAGCAGCTATCTTATCAGGTGAGACTTCAGACACCTGGACCCTTCTGTTTAGAGAGGTGAATCTTCCCAGAATTACAGAATAGTTGAGGATGGAAGAGATTCCCAGGGGTCATTTGGTCCAACCCCTCTGATCAAGCAGTGACATCTAAGAGATGGTTGCCCAGGACCATGTCTAGCTGGCTTTTGAACATCTCAAGGATGGAGGCTCCACAACCTCTCTGGGCAGTCTGTGCCAGTTCTGAGTCACGCTCACAGTGAAAACGTGTTTCCTTAAGTTCAGAGGGAACCTCCTGTGTTTCAGTTTGTGCCCATTGCCTCTGGTCCTGTCACTGGGCACCACTGAAAAGAGCCTGGCTCTGTCTTCTTTGCACCTTCCTTTCAGGAATTTATATGCATTGATGAGATCCCCCTGAGCTTTCTCTTCTCCAGACTGAACAGTCCCAGCTCTGTCAGCATCTACTCACATGAGAGATGCTCCAGTCTTGTAATCATCATCATGACCCTTTGCTGGTGTCTCTCCAGTATGTCCATCTCTCTCTCGTAATGGGGACACCAGAACTGGACACAGTAAATATTGAAGGGGATAAGACTGAGGGTTACAAAATCATGAAATAATCTGACCATGGATAAACTGAACAAGCAACTGTAATTTCTCTCCTTCCCCTGCCCACCCCCCCCGAACCCAGGTTGCAGAGGGCAGTCCACTGAGCTAGCAGGATCGAGATTTAAACAGGTGAAAGAAAATATTTTACACAACGGATAGGGATTTTCTAGAACTTGTTTTCACAGGAATTGCAGAGGCATATGGTATCAGCAGATTAAAAATGGGATAAGACCATAACCAATTGCCACAATTTGGAGTTGTCATTAAGAACTCTTTGCTGAAATTTGGACTGCCTTATTTCTTTCAGGATGCTGATAAAAATTCAAAGTACCGCCTGTAACTAAATGTAGCAATATTTTTTAACTTGAATTTCTTTGTTACTTAAATGAAACATTTTTACAAGCTACAGTCAAAAACAATGCAAAAAATTTAATGCCCCTAATTTTGATTTTTCCATATACTATTTTAAACGGTCCTTTTACAAGGCATGCAGATTGTTTTCACAAGAACAAGTCACCACTGGCAGGGGGATACAGATTACCTGCATTGCTCTCTTCCATCTTTAAATCCCACAAAGCTATAATTAGCATGTTAGGTTTCATGCTGAGTGTTTTCCTATTGACGGTATTACTCAAACGAAAAAAATCAAAGTAATTCAAATCAGGAAAAACTCCAGGTTTCAATGGTGTTTTCCTTCTAGAGCGCTGGTATTCCTCTATTATGCTGTCAGAATTTTCCATTTCAACCATTATACTTCATCCTTCAAAGGCTTTTCTGCTATTTCCCTTGAGTTTTTGCAATTAGTACAGAACTTGGCAGCTAGAATGCTTGGAAGAGGCAGGAGTTTGGAACACCGATGTGCTCTAACAACCAATATAGCAGTGAGAAGAAAGAAAAAACTGCAAAATACCACATTTCTACACTTCTGTTAACAACAGTTAAATTTGCAGTAGCCCTGAACACAAAAACATAATAAAAGTGGTTTGTTTATTTTTTTTTCCCCAGTGATAAAATATGTGCATATAGCAAAAAGAAACATTTCCATTTTAAATCACCTTGCACAGTTTGGTTGCAGAGACTATGTCCACAAGGATACGGGTACCTAGCTAATCTTAGGCAGGTTAATTCCTGTAATTCTGGCTTTGGTAATTTTATCTTTTTGTATTCACACCTTCAATCATTGTCATCAGTATAACTATACAATGCATCCAGTCAACAGAAAATTAAGTAAATCCTATTTTGCTTCATCAATCTTCAAGAAACAGAAAGGTAAATATCAGTGAGAACCCTGAACCCTCACTTCAGAGGATTATACATGTACAATCGACAATTCTTAATCAAAGTGGCCCGATTTTTAATTTGGATTTTGCATGTTCTCTAGGGTTTGAGGAACTTAAAAATTTAAGCAAATCTTGAGAGCTGGGAAACCTCAAGAACAAACATGAATGAAAATATTTCATCTCAGCTTGGAGAGAGTGACAAGAGTGCGGTTCAGCTGTTTTCAAATTGTATGACAGTGCTGAAGAAGTACTCTAGAGAATTATTACTTTTTTAATATTGCCTTACTCAATACATCCCAAGTGGGTCTGACAGAAAAGCCACAGCATAGAAGACAGAAAATGAAAATTTCATTGTGACATAGAAATTTTTCACTTGGGAAACATTTTCAAGCTTTTTCATTCCCAGCTCGCTGGAGAGAATTATAAGTTATCAGAAACCTCTTATGATACTATCTATTGTTAATGTTTTTAATATCTTCCACAGTAATAACTGTGAAAGCAATCAAGACACTGACATTTTCTTTCCTCTTTCACTACCACTTTTATCTCATTAAAACATAAATAGAGATACCTAAGCCACCCAGAAAAGATAAAACAGGCTTTTATCTTTTTTTGTGAGCCTGCTTACTTCCTGATCGTTTTGGTTATCATTTTTGCACAATAACGTCCCTTTGCTGTACACAACATTTTTAATATTTTAAGATTGATAGATTGTCTTTTTCTGGGTTAGTGCGCAGCTTTATTCTTGCATATGAGGGTCCTCGTGCTGACTTGACTGAGCTTGGCCAAGGTCAGATTGCCACAAAAGAAGATGCTAAAAGATGTTCATTCAAAAAGTGGAACAATTAAGAGCAGCTGAAAGCAGCAGAGCTCCCTCAGGCATCCAGTAGAGCTTCTTTCCACCAGCTGAGGCCTCCTGGTACCCATCACACCCACCTAAGAATGAATGTGGTTGTGGGTTCATGTGCTAGGTCCTCAGACTATTTTGGGAACCTGTTATTAGTGAATGACAAAGGAATGATGTATGGGATTATAACTAGTCACTATGAAAACCTCTGTAACGCTGAAAAGCTCCATGTATGCATATTTATCACTTGCTGTCAGATTTAGGTCACACCTCTGCCAAAACAAGAACACTGATGAATTCCCCCCATCCTTCGATCACCTATTCAGAACTGAAGATCGTTTGTTTGATTTTAAGCCTATGTCAAGCAAGTCAGTGAGGGTAACTGCAGTCACACAAGGCTTCAGAAAGGGTCTCGGGGTTTTCTGACAAGGAAATGAAGGAAAGTTCAGGCAAATCAATGAAGAAGTCATGACAAGACACAGAAAATGTCTGGGTGCAGAACTGTATTCAGTTCTTTTACTCCCAATTTAGAAGAAAACCGTAGAGGAACTTCGCTCTATACTTGTAATTGAGTCACATCTATCTCCTTCTCCAAATGTTCCTGTGTAGTCAAGATTTGAGATTCTTGGATGAAAATCACTTTAACATTATAATTGGTAGACTCAGCTACATAACTTTACAAATGCAATACACTCTACTCACAAAATAATCTAATCAAATGAATGAGGTATCTTAGACTCTTAATTTTTTCACGTGCTCCTCTACCATCCAACAATTTCTATCGTCTCGTTTTATTTATGTGATGTGAAGTATCAGGGTCATACATTACTGGAAGGCAACTCAGCTTCATGTTTATTCACAGGTCACACACCCAGGGAGTACCCGAGAAGTCCTCTGTCAACACAATAAACCATACCTTGAAGCAAACAGCATACTAACTAAGCATTGCTGAGCATGGTCTGAATGTGTTTCACGTGGCAGAGATCACACTTTCTCAGATACATTCTGAGCCTAATTCTGTGTCAAAATGTATTTAAAAAATCTGGCCCCGTATCTCATCTCACGTGAGACTGCAAAGAACTTTTGAGATCAAGAAGAAATGATTCACCAACTGAAGTACTAACCTCATGGCTACATCCCACCTGAATGAAATCTTCATCCTTAAAAAAGGACATACAAACACCTCTGCTGCCTTTGTTTACAGGTAACACTTTCTTGGCAAGTCCTGCTGAAATTATGTATGTCAGTGGCCCAAATGACTTGTAAGTCTGTAGCTACAAGAACAAAAACCCAAACTGGGACGTTCATTTTCTGAGAACATCACCCATAAACCGAAATGCTGGAAAATAATTTAAGCAACAACATGAGTACCCTCCTTTATTAATGCAGCCTGTACTAGTACACTTCACTTAATCAGGACGCAGATAATTAGGAAATCTGGTTAATTGGGACATTTCCTAGGGAGCTGAATTAAACCAAATGAGTTTTGACTGGCAAGGGACAATGGTTAATTGGGATGATAATTCCACTTAATTGGTATGCCTGCAGGCAGTTAAGTAGTCTGTGAGGCTCAGGGGCTACTAACAGCCTTTCTTTCCTCAATAGACCCGTGCCCGTCCAAAATCAGTAAACTAAAATGGTTTTAATGCCCCCATGTAGGCATCAAGAATTGGTCAAAAGTTCACTCTCTTCAAGAGGTCACCATCGTAAGACATTTAAGGAACTGGGTAGTGTTAAGTTTTTCCAAATATGTTTCAACTCAGAGTAAGGAAATATATGACCAGGTTTTTTCCCTAGTGTTGGAATATTTTACTGCCAAAGTTTCTCTCAGCCATCAGATTCTAATATCAGAAAATTAAAAAACAAAAAGAAAAAAGGAAAAAAAAAAGCTATGAGAGTTACTTCTACTACAAAATTGCATTTGCTGTTCACAGTCATCTTGCCTTGAGATAATAAAAAGCAATCTTCATTTTCCCTCTAGCACAAGAAAAGTAAGACTTGGTTTCTTTTGCTCTCCATGGAGTTTTGCTGAACTAAATCCAGCCTTGCTGACTGCCACCTGAAATTTCACCATAAAAGACCCAAGGTAACACTTCCATATCCTTGGCCTCAGTCTCGTCCATTTGTCACCTTCCCGAAACTGGCTGCATTGCTTCAGCAACCTCCTAGGCCGTCAGCCCATGTTGTATCCAGCTCGCTTCTGTACTGCAAGCATGCCTCCAACTGCCTTGACTATTTGACTCTGAAGACGGCATGGCAGATTGTGGTGGGTTGACCCTGGCTGGACAGCAGGTGCACACCAAAGCCGCTCTGTCACTCCCTCTCCTCAGCTGGACAGGGGAGAGAAAATACAATGAAAGGCTCCTGGGTCGAGACAAGGGCAGGGAGAGATCAGTCACCAATTACCATCACAGACAAAACAGACTTGACTTGGAAAAATTAATTTAATTAGTTACCAATGAAATAACAGTAGATCAGAGAAGTGAGAAATAAAATCAAATCTTCAAACCACCCCTCCCTTCTTCCCAGGCTCAACTTCACTCCCAATTTTCTCTACCTTCTCCCCTCAAGCCGCACAGGGGGATGGGGAATGGGGGTTATGGTCAGTTCATCACACTTTGTCTCTGCTGCTCCTTCCTCCTCACATTCTTCCCCTGCTCCAGTGTAGGGTCCCTCCCATGGGAGACAGTTCTCCACAAACCTTTCCAGCATTAGTCTTTCCAACAAACTGCTCCAGCATGGGTCCCTCCATGGGCGTCAGTCCTTCAGGAACTGACTGCTACAGCGTGGGCTCCTCTCTCCACGGGGCCACAGGTCCTGGCATGAGCCTGATCCAGCATGGGCTCTTTACAGGGTCACAGTCTCCTTTGAGCGTCCACCTACTCTAACATGGGGTCCTCCATGGGCTGCAGGTGGAGATCTGCTTCACCATGGACCTCCATGGGCTGCAGAGGGACAGCCTGCCTCGTCATGGTCTTCTCCACAGGCTGCAGGGGAATCTCTGCTCTGATACCTGGAGCACCTCCTCCGTCTTCTTCTTCACTGACCTTGGTGTCTGCAGAGTTGTTTCTCCCATATATTCTCACTCCTTTCTTCTGGGTGCTGTTCTCACAGCAGCTTTTTTCCCCTTCTTAAAACTGTTATCACAGAGGCATTACCACCACTGTTGATGGGCTCGGCCTTGGCCAGCGGTTGGTCTGTCTTGAAGCTGGGTGGCATTGGCTCTGTCGGACACAGGGGAAGGTTCCAGCAGCTTCTCACAGAAGCCACCTCTGTAGCCCCCCCGCTATCAAAACCTTGCCACGCAAACCCAATACACAGATTTACTACTGCTACCTGATGTTATCTGTGAAAGCTAAAACGCGTAAATGTTGACTGGAATGTTTATCTTAGAAAGTTAAAGTCTTCCTTGACGGAAATACTATTTTGAAACTCATCTTGACTAAGAAAACAGTTTTCATATATCATACAGACTTTTTTTAAATATCTCCTCCACCGTGTTTGAAATTTTTTGATTTCAAATCTTGTCACTGACATATAGATGCCACAGCTATGTTAGCCTCTTTTCTTTAAGGAAATAGGTGAAAAATAGATTTCTTACTTTTTTTTCCCCTTACTATATCATAGCAGAATGATTCATTTAAAATTTAAAAAATAACACAAAAACACAATGCTAAGTTAGGCAAGCTTTCAGATAAAACTCCATCTTTTCCTGGAGAGCAGGAACTAACAATAGAAAAATGGAGAGAAAAATCATAAAGCTATCAATCACCAACTATCTGAAAATTAATACACTGCAATGTGTTATTTATTGCACTAAAGAAAATAATGAAATTATTAACGGTAAGCATTCAATATTTAATCAATGTTAGACTCTAGTTACAAAGACAGTCGTTACCAGTTATGTGATTCACTAAAACTCTGTTGCTAATACACCATAGAATCAGAGAATCATTGAGGTTGGAGAACACCTTTAAGATCATCAAGTCCAACTGTTAACCGAGCACTGCCAAGTCCACCAGTAAACCATGTCCCTAAGCACCACATCTACACATCTTTTAAACATATCCAGGGATGGAACAAGCCTGTTCCAATGCTTAATAACCCTTGCGGTGAAGAAATTTTTCCTCCTATCCTATCTAAATCTCTCCGGCACGACTTGAAGCCTTTTCCTCTTTTCCTATTGCTTGATACTTGGGAGACGAGACTGACACCCACAATGTGCAATTTTAAGATATCTATAACTGTAAACATCCCTGTATATGAAGGGAAATACCACTTTCACCATATTCCTTTCTTTGGGATGTTTGTATAATTTACACAATTCTGTATTGGCCAGTCATCTTCTAGAAGATGTTTTCTATGTCCTCTGGTAAGTGTAGACCTACAATTTAAGCCAGTGCATTAGTATGCCACTGTCTGGCTTTGCCAGTTCAAGATCTAAGTCTATTAAAAAAGGAATTATATAGACTATTACAGAGGGAAAAAAGTGGTGGTGGGAAGGTTTTTATACTTCCTTCCCTATAAAGTACCCTATTTCTTCGCAGGGACCTTATCAGGAAGGGAGGAAATAGGAGCCTGTTCTCAACCCCAGTCACATGAACTTCATGAACATGAAATGTCATTAACAGGACTCTCAAAAATCTCCTGAGGACATAATCTCCAAATCATGCTTTTTAACTGGAGAAAAGGCTGTTCAGTTGTTCACTAATTTATATTTATGGCCTTACAATATATAAATTTAACTAGCAATTTTACAAAAGAGGAATATACCTAAGCAAATCCTATTAAAGTAATGAGACAAAAAGAGTGCTTTTTATTAACATCAATGCTTTATGGCAGTGTCAGGCTCCATTATTTCTAACTTAACCTTGAAAAAAATAAATTGCTTTTGTGATTTTAATTCAACCAGTATCTCTCCACTAAAATATCTCAGCCCTAAAATATCTAAAGCCTTGCAAGGGATCTTTTCTCCATCTGCAGATCTGTTCTTTGTAATGCTGTCTGCTTTTCTGGGCGCCATGAGTAAACATTCAAAGCATGAAGAAATTATCCCTGACCTCTGGGCTGTTTATCAGTGCTATGACATCTGTTCACGGACACAATGCAGTCACCTTTTTGCCTTACTCATACATATAAACTTGGAAATACTTTCCCACTATACACAGCCCACAGTAAAAATCCAACACAAAAGAAAGGAAGTCTTGCATTTCCCTGAGACATAATCCCAGGGTCTCACTCTGTTAACGCTGTTACCAGAGGACATTGTACTCAGTGGAACTCCACACTGATCAATTCCAACAAAAATTGTGGTATGATCCTAGCTAAAAATGTAATTTAGTTATTCACCTTGTCCAGTTTCAATTATTTCCCACAAATTAAATGTATCACCAGGTAGCTTTAAACTGCATTATGAATCTTGGAATGGGATAATTTTTTTACTATTTTCCCCAGGCTCAAAAAAAGAAGCCAGAATTACTACTCGAAAAATGCAGTGAGAGCCTAGTTTGTGAAACCTTTGAAATCCTCTCTTTTTCTTCAACAAAGAAAAGGACTATTACAGAAGACCTGGGAAAGAATAAATATATGTGAAACCACAACAGAGAAGATCAGTGAACTTCTGAAAAGACCTCGTAGTCAAACTTTCATTCCCAGGAGGAGAAAGAGTCCCAAATGAAAAAGTCCCAGGCGACTGATAAAGAGAGCCACACTACCTGATGAGATGTCCATCTCTTATTCTCCAAAACCAGGTAAACTGCAATGTTATTAAGGGCAGTTTCTGCTGGTGTGTACTCACTGTAATTTCCTTGATTACCTACCTAAGCATTCCTGGATTATGCTAGCTGAACTGTTGCAGACCTGTTTTGAACCAGGAATCTCTGGCAACTATACCCTCCTATGTTCTCCTTTCCTTTCCTCTGGCAAGTATGAGCAGAGCCTGCCTTGCCTTTCATCCATCCATTGATACTGAAAGCATTTATTTTCCACATTTGTTTTAAACTTTTATACCCATGATCTCCCTAGACTGCAGTTGCCTAGAAGAGTCTCTCAAGCAATCCTGCAATGGTGAGTAATGGCAAGAGTTGCTCCTTTGCAGATGTCCTGAAAAGATGCAAGCAGAGGCCAGCAGGCTTCTCTCGCCAATCCCCACCTTCCACCTGGGGTGCATAAAATGCCTGAGCTGCTTCTCATTCCATCGTTTGGCCTTCAGTGTTCAGAACTGCAAACACATAACACAGTAAACAAACACCTCATTTCCAGAAACCTTTGTCAAAAGTTCCTACTCCTTGAGTTTGACTTAGATCAAGCAAAGATCAGAGAAGGCTCTCAGCAAGTGTCCAAGTATTGAAAAGCCTTCTGCAAATAAATACCCTGGACAACTGACAACCTGATTGCCACTCTCCCATTTCCTGATGACAAAGCCTCTGAACACCCTGTAATCCTGCAACATCCCAGACACAATCAGATTTCCTTAGCTTTAGGGTTTTGAGACTTTTTTCCTACTCTTTTGGTTGTCAGAATGAAACAAATAAATCTTACCATGAGACAGACGTCATTGTAAAACCATCAGCCTGCATAGTAAGATCTTCTGCTGTGGATCATCAAAGTCGTAGATATCCAAATTACGAAGGTGTGTGAGAAGAAAGCCACAGGGTCTGCTCCCCATTATGAGGATTGCATACAGAGCTTCTATTTAAGTGTCATCAGAAAAAAACACAGAACTAGCCCCGGGAAGAGGGACCCTAAGCCAGGAATTCTTCCTGCGGTAATGTGCCCCTTTTACCGGGTTACAGCATCAGCACCTCTGGGGTCATTTTGCCTTTGCCCTCTCGGATCTTGCATTCAGAGTTACAGAGTTTGAACAGGACAGAGGGGGAACATCTTAAATTTCAAGGATGGTGGCTACAACTGGGCACTAGAACCTGACAGCTCTGAGAGCCCTGCAATCTGCCTTCTCCCTTGCAAAGTTTCCATCGCTCCAGAAGAAATGATCTAGTCTTTCTCAATGGCTTAAATCTGCCAAAATCTTTACATGTCATTTCCTAACATCCTCATACAACTACTCACATATGAGATCCACCATTATTGTTTACTGGGGCAAATTTTGGCAATGACCTCGGTGATTATCTTTTTAAACTATTTTTCCGTCATTATCCTGCTGAGATAATTACAGTGATGATATTTATGTGCATAACTATGCACTTGATCTTATGTAGGTTTATCCTAAGCCCAGATTATCAATAGAAGTATTCTGGAGGGGATAGTTGATGATGAGTTACCTCAGAAGAATTAATGCACCTGAAATAACTAAGTCTGCAGGCTCTTGACATTTCTGTCCCGGAGTGTAAATAGTGGGAAGAGCCCAGACCACCTCGCGTGACTTTGTGTTTATGTTCTGTAAGAGGCAATGCATTTCAGTATGTGAGTGTGTGCAGCTCTGTATATAAATGTGTGCCCACAAGGCTAACACTGTTCTTCAAGAAAGAAATATTTTCAGCACAGCTTTTATGGTTTTCTACTGTTGGACAACCATTAGCAGTCCCTTAGCCAAGTCTTCTAGTAATACTGGTTCAAATGTTAACTGCCCAGAGGAACAAATGTTAATTTTCGGATGGTTAACACTTTATGAGACAAATTGAAAAACGAAAAAAAAAATTAGGTACTAGCATTGTGGTGAATAAAAATCAGATTTCTTTCCTAATTTCACCAACTATAAAGTATTTGTATACATGACTAACTTTGATCCCACTGAAAGCTTTGTTAATGACTAAACTCCCATCTTATGTCTGATGAAATACTCTGTGACTTCACTACAGAATTTTCTTTAGTTTTATCACAGTAAAACTGATCCGATTCCATTTAATATTGATGTCTACGGAAAGAAATTTAAAAATGCCATTTAGTGCCTTTGTCTCTGAGTAATCTGATATTTTCTATTGCATGTTTGATCTTTCCTGCCAGCTGTGCTTATTCCTGACTTTTCACCATCCCTGCTGTTCTAATCGTCCCCCAGTACAACAGACCTTGCTCAAGAAAACATGGCAGCTGCTGTGTGTGCTTTTGTGGTGTTTTTTTTTTTTTAATTTTGAAATTTTACAGTCAGGGCCAGTTCTTTCTCAATCAACATGCACGAAAAGGTGATGTCACGCTGGACTTCTCACAACATCTTTGCAGGTATTGTGACATTTTAAGTAGTTTTTTTTAATAGCAATGAGCAAAAATTGAAATGGGAAATTGGACCCTAGCTAGTCTGTCAATCTCAATGAAATTAAAGTTATTAATATTCCATCAAAAGTGGGAGCACGCTGCAATAACTGATTATAATTTGTGTTTGTGGAGTTTACCAGTTATTGCATATGCCCTCCTATGCAATGCTTCCACCACAATTAAAAAGAAAAATATAAAAATAAACAATATAAGTATTGCTTTCTCATAGACTTTGGAATTAATTTTTCATAACTAAAATAATGACAAATATTTATGTTATAGTTCATTTAAAAGCTACATTTCCCAAAAATTTTAACAAAATTTTAAGGCACCTAAATTTTTCATAGATGCTGCAACCACAGGTAGTATCTTTCTAGCTACTAATAATTTTTTTAATTTTGTTTTTTATTCATTTAAATTAATTTAATACTCGTTATTCCCCTTGCTTTTCCTATCACTTCTCCAGGCCGTTACTTTCATATTCTCCATTCTTTTACACCTTATATGTGGTCCCATCTCCAGATGGGAGAGATGGGACAAGCACCAGCTTAGAGGATCTCAAACAGAAGCTCACTGGTGTGATCTAGCAACTGGCACACAGTATGTAATGGTACCCAAATCAAAGCGCAGAAAAGATCCCCTTTTTTAAGCACTATCTAGGAGTGAAAGAGGAGACAGGAAGATGGCACTTTTCTACGAGTCCAGTGTTCATAAGACGAGATTCAGGCCCTCGGGTGATAGAAGTTAGAGCTTTCTTCAGGCAAAATATGGAGTATAGGTGTTCACGTGTTACAGATCACCTCATCTATGCAAGAAAACAAAATGTTCCTTAAAATTCTGCTCTTACTACAGAGAAAGAAAAAAATGTTTAATGGACTGACCTCATCTTGGGGATGTCTTCTAGATACCATAACATACAACTGAAACAAAACTCCAATGTTACTAAGACAGACTAGGTTGTAATTGCTTAAAGAACAGTCTGACTCCAATGTAGAGCAGGCAAGCAGTGGAACTATAATGACAGAAGGTGCAGGTTCAACCTGAAAATTAGCTGATGCCTAGGTACACACCCATCTTGGTGTGTTTTCTATAATTTTGTATATCAGGAATGCTATGGACATTCAACATTTTAAAAGGGTCGCCTTTTTGAAACTTCAGTTGTTCTTGGCATACCTGTCTGGGAATGGGAGTCTGCAGCCAGAAATGTTACCGAGAGCTGCTGAAGAGCATCTTGCAGGCTGCCCATATAATCCAAATGCCACAGATATTGAAAAGGCAATACTGGGCAATAAGCTACTTTGGTTAAATGTCTATTTCAGAATAAAAACAACGTAAAAATGATAGTAAGAAGGACGGACAAGTATTTTTTTAACTTAGGTGACTGATAAAGGAAGCAAAAGATATCAGTGAAATGAGAGTGATCAGTACAATCAGGGCAACATAAAGGCATTTGGAACTACAGTATGATTACTCATTTCAATTCTCCTTCACCCCACTTCAAAAAGTAGGTCAGAGTTGTGTTTCTAGATGAAGTTGTAAAGACTGTTACAGAAAACACTGAGACATTTAACTCATGCTTCAGTTCTGTATTTGCAACAAAAACTGATATTTTATTTATCCCACCTCATGTGGATAGAAAGTTTTACTTCTCTAATAGAAAAGGACATGAGATTGTTTCCATGGTATGCAATCACTTCCAGATCAAGCACCTCAGCTGAACTTTTTATCACTTAATGTGTTGATCTAAAACTGAGATGGAATTAGCAGGGATTACACTGAATGATTTGCAAACTGGTATTGTGGTATAGTTATTTTTTTATTATTATTATTTGAGAGAAATCAAAATGTAGAGCAATGTCCTCAGAAATCACTTCTTGGCTCAACACTATTAAATACGTTCACTAACTATTTGGACAATTACATAAAATCTTTTTTGGCATTGCTTTGTAAACTACTGGGTGGTAAAAATGTGAAGGCTACATTACTATCACAAATCTACGTGGTTCTTCTGACTACTGGGTCAGGATTCAAGACTTAAGACTTAACAAGAGACAGCAATCAAATAGGAATAAAAAGCCTTATGAAATGAGGCTTAACAACAATATTCTGTTTACCGCAGAACTGATTTGAGGAAACATCTGATTTCACTTACACTCTCTCTCTGGAGACCCAAAGGGATATCGATAGCTGGAAAGAGGAGGAGGTGCTTTTAATGTGGAAAATGCACATTGTGGAAACTCAATTTAGGGGCAAAAAAACCCAAACTTGAAAATAGACAGTTTCCTACCAGTAAGATTAACTACAGCTTAGCAGGAAGATGAACTCCAGATCATCTGGAGCACTTGAAGTGAGATTTAATATCTTTCTGAAACATATATTTAGTACAGCTTTCAGGAGAAATTCTACTGCCTGTGTGGACTTTGGATAAAGTGAATAGTTGTACTTCCCGGTTTCAGAATCCATGAATCTCTAAATTCTCCCTTGATTTCCTCTTCACAAGTTCTGGGAATGGAGAACTGATTAGGTTATTCTCATTGTGCTCAATACATGCCTAAAGATGATGTACATAAGACACTTAGAAGGGTCAAGAAGATTTTCTGACCCCTGCACAATATCGGTCAGATGCATTTTTTCCGAGTTTCCCTAGAAATACTTGTGAGCCATAGCAAACCTGCCACACTTTGAGACAGGACACCGGTCAGTTTATGCCAGCAGAGACAGACATCTCAGGTGCACCACATAATGCTTTACTCCTGTGCACAGAAGGGAAACTGCAAGGTTTAGTATCCAAAAGGGATTCTTCCTCCCTTCCTGATTCTTGGTCTCTGATCAGACAGGTTGGGAAGATTCATTTTTCCTTACAAGTCCTCAGCTGCTCATTCGGGCAGTCTTCCTCACCTGCCGAGGGTGCCAGGCAGCAGCAGAGTACTTGTCGTGCAGAGCAGCTGGGGCACCTGCGAGCAGGAGGCACAACTAAATCCAGTGGTCTCACTATAAGGGTAGCCGGATAAAATCTAACAGCCCAACATTATGTAATAACTGACTACACTATATTATAGTAATATACTTTCTAATAAGTATAGCGATATATATCATTATACAGAACACAATACATACACTATAACAATATATAATAATATACACAAACTCCATGTACGTTCTCTGTTCCCCCTGGCCTTAAACTACACAAAATCACTTCTAGCTCAGAACTGATTAAAAGGCTGAAGTACAAGTCAAGACTTAATTGATATACTGTATAAACAGCCTTCGATTATGGCCCCTGTATAAAGTAATTTACATAAAAACAGGCTAGGGTTTGGCAGAAAATTAAATACATTCAGATTTTGTTTGTTTGCCATTTTAATAATAAGGGTATGACTCAGATAACTGTTTAGTTTGAAATGTGACACAGGAGAAATTATTTTTTTCAGTGATATTGAAATACATAATTGCACTACAAAACAAAACAGGCTTTTGCATTCCAGCAGAAAATATGATTTCTGACCATGCAAAAAGTTGAGCTCTGAGTGAAGAGTGATTAACCAAATTAAAACAGACATCTATTTAAACATACTGCAACATATTCACACTGTTTGGGAGACAGATGGAGATAGTAAAACCACATTCTCATGCAGGTATGCAACAGCATTTCTGGGACTCATACCGTTTTATGACATGAATCACCTGCTGTACCACACTGAAGATGCTGTATTGAAGCAGACTGCCAGGATTCCCATTGCACAAATATTTTTTCAGAGCTTTATATCACCTCTGTTTTTAACTGCACCTGCTTTCAATTTGGTAAGCAAGTTCCTACCCTGGATACAGTTCGTTTTACAGACTAACATAAATCTATTAAGTGCTTTTCAAAGCAAGATACACAGAAAAGTGTAGACCAGCCAATACTCAAGGCATGATCTGTCCTTCTGATGCGTTTATAGGCAGAAATCTCAATCAAAATCAAAGCCAAATCTTTGTTTAATTTAGCATTAGTTCCTTTCACCAATTTTTAAACAATCAGTTTAACAATAGTGACTGGGCAGAGATTAGAGCTGTTTATCCTGTAACTTAGCACCGTGTTACATATGCAATTGCCCTCTTTGACATTGAGGGGATTTTCCTGGCCCCTCTGAGATAATAGCTCTGCTTTCCTGAACCTGCTGTAACTACCATTATTTTACACCTCTTGATTGCTTTTCCCTGTCTTTTGTACGTTGGTGGTCCACGTGTGTTTGGCACCTAAGGAAATCCTACAGGCTAGAGACTTGTGACTAGATTAAAACAATTCAGAAACAGCATCTCTAGAACAAAGCCTTATTTATTAACTTCCTCAAAAGTAACAAAGATGTAAAGCAAATAATGAAAACAACGAACAGCTATTAATTACTGAATGAATCACAGAATCACAGAATGTTTGGGGTTGGAAACCTCTGTGGGTCATCTAGTCCAACCCTCCTGCCGAAGCAGGGTCACCTACAGCAGGCTGCACAGGACCTTGTCCAGGTGGGTCTTGAATATCTCCAGAGAAGGAGACTCCACAACCTCCCTGGGTAGCCTGTTCCAGTGCTCCATCACGCTCAGACAGAAGAAGTGCTTCCTCATGTTCAGATGGAACTTCCTATGCTTCATTTGTCACTCTAAAAGTGATTCTTTTTTTTTTCATCTGTAAAGTTCTCCATGACCTTTCGAAGCTCTCACTGTTTGGAAAAACTCACCTTCTGCCTGTGTTTCCCTGCCAGTTTTCCTACTGACAATTCTTGGACAGTATATGTCTATTCATTTAACTCTAATCTTAGAGTCTAATTAAGAGCCCATGGTCAACTACTGTTCAATATATTACTTTTGAATTTTAATAGCATTTATAAAAATGAAGAAAATCAATAGGAAAAATCTGTAAAATAAGGACTTTCTATTGTTTTCACTTCCTTGTTGTAGTGTCCCGCTCAGACTAACTCTGTGGTAAGTATCCATTACAAACAGAAATGTAAGTATGTACTTTAATTAGAAATAGACACAGAACCTGCCCGGCTTGTCACACTGTTTGCTTCCAAAAATTTCTCACCTCCTCCAATCTGGCCCTAAAAACTGATTTTGAACAGTGCTGTAATCAAGTTATTACTCACCAGGTCATTCACAAGTCATGCAGCCATGAAAATTATGCTGAAGTTGAATTACTGTCCAACAGACACAAATCTTGTTCTAGCATGTCTAAAGGAGACAGTTCCATTTTTTTTCTGTTTTTAGTTAGTAAGAAGTGTAAAA
This sequence comes from Opisthocomus hoazin, assembly GCF_030867145.1. Classification (NCBI taxonomy): domain Eukaryota; kingdom Metazoa; phylum Chordata; class Aves; order Opisthocomiformes; family Opisthocomidae; genus Opisthocomus; species Opisthocomus hoazin. Next base: position 102,564,130 of record NC_134415.1, on the reverse strand, counting down.
AAAGCCTGCATGCACCAAAGAGTTTTCAAACAGCTGAGAGAACATGGCAAGCAAGTAGGTAGGTAGTAATTGTACTCAAGTCATTTAAATGGGAAATATGAGATATTTCTTCTTAAGCATGCTTCTGTTTACTTCTGCATCCATCCTCAGCCTTCCTCTCTGAACGAGCTCCTGCCTCTATTCACTAGCGAGATTCTGTCCCATCATTCCCAGCTGACTCCGATTTACAGCTTTGGGTACCAGACTGCCTCACTCCTCTTTCTCTGTAAGGTCTCCTGTCAGCTCTGAACAAAATTGATCACTAGACCCTAGTGTCATCACATGACTATTCAGAAAGATTACACGTCATAGAGACTTTCTTTTAAAAAAAGGCTTACGTACCTATGAAGGTTTCATTTTGTTCTAATCTAAGTCACCAGTGGTTTCCCTTTGTAGTCAATGGACTATGAGCAGCTCCAGAGAATGATTCCTCTCTTATTAGAAGCCTCTTCTGGTTTCACGCTTACTTCATCTGGAGGTATGCCTCTCATCTTGATGTTTCCAAACTAAAGTGCTTAAACCCAGCAGGGAGGCAGGATATAAGATGCATCCTAATTCTCAGCATTTTTTGGATGTTAACGTAAGCGGACTGATGGCCGGGGATGCACCTCCAGGCACCACTCTCACAAGAAGTGTCTTCACCCGCTTTAATGGCTACAGATTTTGCTACAGTGTTTAAGTATTGCACCACCTGTGCCACTCTGTAGGTCTCACCCAAAGGAACCTGCTGTGATGAGCGAGGAATACGCTGAAATGAAATAACCTAATATTGTGATGAAAATCTCCATTTTCAAAATTTGATACAGAAACCAGGTATGACAGACAAAGACGTTTAATACACCAACTCCTTAAGAAAAAAACGCTACAGACACACCTATTTAGGCAAACTTTCTTATTAAGAACCTTGGAGTGCTGTCACTTACATCATGCAAGTGATAGATTTTTACAGGAATATCAGGTATCACCAACAACATTAATTTTATCAACCAACTTTCTCACTGAATATAGAACGATAGACTCATTTAGGCTGGAAAAGACCTTTAAGATCATCAAGTCCAACTGTTAACCTAGCACTGCCAAGTCCACCACTAAACCATGTCCCTAAGCACCACATCTACATGTCTTTTAAATACCTCAAGGGTTGGTGACTCCACCTCTTCCCTGGGCAGCCTGTTCCAGTACTTGATAACCTTTTCGGTGAAGAAACTTTTACTAATATCTGAATTTTTCCTAATATCCAATCTAAACCTCCCCAGGGCAACCTGAGGCCATTTCCTCTTGTCTTCTCACCTGTCATCTTCAGATTTGCTGAAAAATTAATTTTTATCAAGCCATAAAAAAAAATTAAGCAGTGACTAGATTCCTTTCTCATTTTTTTTTTGTAAGATGCAATCTTTCCCAACTATTCAGTGGAGGACTGGTGTCAGGCTGGGCACAGCATAATCACCATACAGTCATGGTGCTACTGCAAGTTTTAGTTCCACTGCTCATGTTTCTATTCCACCGCTTGTTGTTCCAACCCAATTAACTTTTGACTCACTGGTTGACTCTAGCTGTATCTGGCAGATGTCCTGTAGTCCTAAACTAGTCAATCCTTCCTGTTTTCATGGAAGTGCTCATCCAGAAGGGTGAGGAAGATACTGTTAGTGCCCTTAGTGAAGAGCAAATGCCCACAGAAGACCAACCAAACACACACATGAATGCATGAAGTTGAGAATATCTGGAATACATAAAAGTTTCAGACAGAGAACACACCCCCTACCTGATCCCCCAAACACATGACATGAAGTCATTAGCTCTGCTGCTCACAGACCAGCACACTATAACCTCTTCTTCAGTTTCCTGACAGGTTTTCTTAAAATTAACATTACTGTACTAGCAACTGCAAAGCATTGCATCATTTTGGTAAGATAAAACTATACCATCCTATATTTTTCCAGCTACGCAACTGATATTTATCAAAACATTCTGCTTTTTCTGCATCATTAAGACTATGGTTAAAAATTACCATCTACTGGGATTGAAGTTTATATCTTTTTTAAAGATTCCTTTCATTTCTAATGTACCTTGAACTCATTTGTATTATCACTGCATTGCTGGCCACATATTTCCTTCACAACTGTTCAAGTAAATATGGAATTTTAATTTCATAGATTTAATTTCTATTAGTTATTAGACTACTAATCTGTCTTCTGCATCTTTTCCTGATTTTTATACAGTGATTGTTTTAAGTTCTTGCCATCCCTTCATCACTAAGGCTGAACCAAAACCATATTAAACTCAAGTTACTGTTCTTCTGTAGAAAGCTGTTTTCATAGTCAACTAACAACCTTTTCTTTTCAACTTGATATTTGAACTTGTTTATTCTTTTAAAAAACCTCTCATGTCAATCAAGTTTTCTCATATTATTCCTTGCCATTAGGAAACTTTAAATCTTTCAAAATATCAGGAATATAGGTAAATATATACCCTTAACTTCCTGAAACCTTCTCATGTTTGCTCATGCCGAATATAGTCAGGCTCTTGTCACTGGTCTTGTAGATGTCTGTTCTGTGGACGAATGTACCCTTACCCTTCAAACAGATAATTACTGAATTGGTTTATGTCACATAGCATGGCATAGTGCAAATGAGACATCTATTTTTAAAGATCTCCACAGATGGAGATCAAAACTCATCAGCCACAACAAAAGTCATCAAAAGGTAAGAGAGCGCACCTCACTGATTAATAATTCTCTCTTTGGTTACAGGAGAAAGTATATTAAGAATAGCTGGGCTGTTTTTATAATTTTCTGTTTTATGAGGGGAAGAGTTCATTGAGTGATTCAAAAAATCTGTTTTACTCATCATATTTATAAATCATATATAAAAAATTGAATAGTGAAGTGACAGCATTTCATTTAAAGTTATTCAGCGCAATAAAATCTAAAGGCTACTGCAAAGAATTGCTGAAAGATGTCATACTCGGTTATTGGAAATAAAACTGGCAGAAAAAATTGGGTGCTGGTAAATGCAAAATAACGCACATGAAAATAATTAAACTTAAGTATTGATAAACATTAAAATACTGAAAGTAAATAGCTCTAACTTAGTTATCATTATTCAGGAAAGATGCCTTGGATTTTTTACAAATGCCATTTGGAAAACATCAAATCAGTGCAAGCGGGAAGAATGGTAGACAGTACCAGAAAAAAAACCCTGACACTAAACCATAAAATAACAGAAGATCCATTTGATTAGTGTGCTGCTTCTTGATTACCAACATGAGGCTACTGTGTGCCGTCCCGGCCACCCAACCCCAGTAAAAAGAAAAAGGGGTAATCTAAGGACGACACAGAAAGACATGGAATGGACAGTAAGAGGCAAGTCACATGGATAATCAGAGCTACCTCCGCTTCTGTACAAGAAAAGTTGGGGGGCTTAGAAAAGAAACAATTCCAGAGCAAGGCAAGAGTGAGGATCGGTGTAAGATTATCCATTGCTTTTAACTTTGCATGAAGATGAGGGCACCCGTAAAGTGTTAAGCAGCTGCTTTAAAAACAAACCAGAGGAAGCGGGCTTTTCGGTTTTCGTTTTCACACACAGTCCATAACTGAACTGTCAAACTCATCACCACCTGATGCTTTTCAGAGATCAAAAACTTAACTAAGGTTTAAAAAAGCATTTGACAAGCTCAGGGGAGAAAAGAAAAATCTACAACAGGGTATAAGGCAAGCTGGTCTGGATACAGCCTTGAAAAGATTCAATTCTGACTGCTGGAAGCTGAAAGAACACAACGGAGGAAAGATCACTCCATACTTGTGCTTTTTATTTATGCTTTCTTATGTGAGCATAACTCAGCATCCTCAGAATTGGCTACACTGACCTTTGCTACATTAAAAAAAATACATATAAAGTTTAAAAATGCCACTAAAACCTTCTGTCTCCCCCTTTTTTTAAAAACAAAACGAAAAAACAAAACAAACCCCAAACCCCAACACACTGCCTGGGTATTAATTGCAGTATGCTTTTCAATTTGACTTACGGCAGGAAAAGAAATTTTTTATTTGAGTCTACCTCCATAAATGAACTAAACTTTAAAAATCCCACTGTCATTTTACTGAAATAAATAAAAGAGAGACAAAGTAGCCTAAGCCACAAATCAGTTCCTTGCAAGAGCTAAAGTAACTCTTAACTCCTTGCTTTCAGTCTTATGTTTATAAGCCCAATATTGTCCTTTTCTTTCCTCATATTGATGGCTAGAAAAAAAGAGACTAGTACATATGATGGAAACACATAACAACATCTTGCACATTTTTTTTTCGTTACGAAGTAATTCGTTGCATGGAAATCAATTATTTTAGATACATTTCTCCTGCCTATTTGTATATAGAACCACATGGAATTTTGTTTTCAGCCCAGGAAGCTGCAGTCTCTTCAGTGGGCCAAATACCCAGCCTTCAGTGATGAGATGATTTGGCAACTTCGTACTCACACACAGCTCTTAACTGAAAAGCTAGATGTGTAGGAGGATCTGGTGGTCTCTCTGAGGCTAATGGGTTTGTACAGCCTAATGTGCAACACCATAGCCAACTTCTTGCTACATATTACAGACCTCCTACTAAGAAACCAGGAGCAATACCGTAGGATTCAAATTCTTCTCCATGAATTTCATCACCTATACCCAAATAATCGTTTCTGATCTGCCACTGATAAAAAAGCTACACCCTACAAGAGGAAGCAGTAAGACAAACCTATAAAATTGCTGACGAATACAGACTCACCAAGTAAATTGTACATATTTCTTTAAGCTACAATCACGTCTCAATAGTATGCTCAGATTAAGCATCGGTGTAAAATCCCTGATCAGGCTAATGTATCTGGTTAATGTGAAAGGCAAAACAAAGGGCTGGCTCTGGCAATAAGGCCTTTTGTAACAATTCCTTTGTGTGTCAGAGAGAGATCATCAAGGGATTGCTTTGACAGGCTAAATATGTCTCTGGCATACCTAAAATGTCTTAATCCACTCAGAGCGGGAGTATCAACCCTGAAAGCACACGTGAGGGTATGCAGTAGCTATATTACCTTGAAGCAGCTGGGCAGCTGAGCCTTGGCAAAAGGTACTTGCTGGTCTGGCATGCCAACAGGCGACCCACTTGTCATCACACACATATAAAGGTATTTGAGGAATTCTGTGCTTTTTGTGTTGCTATTCATTTTATAGCTTCACAGCAGAAAGAACCAATAGTCTATGCTTTGTATCACTAAGTAGATAAAAATTCAGTCAGTTGAAAAATACTGGAGTTTAATTTTCAGTTGAAAAGGCCATTTTAGTGTATGTCTCCACTACCAAACCTTCACTTTCAGGGATAGCTTTAGGGTTATTTTCATCAAACTTGAAATGTATTATTTAAACCATGCAAGTGCTCCTGCTCATTAGCCAATACTGTGGTTAAGAAAAGCTCCAGAGTCTTTAAAAAGTCAAGAACCACTGTCCACAAGTTTTTATAACTCTCTTGAGTACACTTGTGTTTGAACTTATTTAGGAAAAAAAACTGTGAAGCCATAAAGTGCTATGATATTGTAGGCCTTGACAGAATCTCTGATTCTTTTTTTTCCTTGATTATCAAAACTTGTGTGTGAAATTGTCAGAGATGTTGCACACTAGGAAAACCAGAACCTGACACAACTGAAACAGCTGCTCAAATAATTTTCTTATCATAGTTTTAAAATAATTACTGTAGTAATTATTCATTACCGCAAGTACCTTTGCAGAATGTGCAAGTATAAATTATTTACTTTGACAGGTATGAAAGAGGTCTCTTTCAGAGATGGACCTGTGTCCCTGCTCCCTGTCACAGTTAGGGAACATTCTGCCTGTTGAGGTTCTTTGAAAGAGGACAAAAAGGATGGCATCCCCTTCCCCCCAAAATAGCTTACTTAGTAACAGAAGTAAGACTACAAAACCATGGACTGTGAAATGGCATGTAAATAGAGATTTCACATTATACTGTAGTACAAACAAAATTCAGATGGCTAATAAAAAATGTGCACAAGAAGCGTCATATACCTACATACACTTCTTATAAACCAGCTAAAACTGTGTTTTGACAGAAAATTGGTAGTATGCTGTATATACTACAATATAGCCAGCACGACATGGCATGACAGATCATTAGTAACTTTGGTCTGTAGTATATATGAAGTACTATATATACAGTAAATGTACGTGTGATGTAAAACAATTTCTTTTGAAACATTAGCTAGAGAAAATCCTTCAAGTGATTAAACTCTACTGTGAGATTATTTAATTTTTCCCACTGAAACAAACTGGTATCGAAGCTTGTTTTCAAATCTCCTCAAATCTCCATTTTGTCATACATACTTCTTGTATGAGTAAATTCCAGTATGAAATTAGTAACTTGTTATTTTACTGAAAGGCTCTCTTTCCTCAGTAATTTTTCATCTTTAGTTAGGAAGACTAAAGAGCTGATGCTGGAACACTTATTCTTCTTAAATGATTGGTAAGAAAATTATTTTCATCAATGGTATGGAACAAGGTGAGACAAAAAGATTGAAGTTAACTACACAATCAGAGATTTAGGTATCTACAAGAAGGTCTGGAAGACATTGTAGACCGAATTCAGAACAACAACAACAACATCATAAAAACCTGCATTCACCTCCTGCCTCATCACATGAATCCCTAATAAAGGAATTTGATCTGATAAACACCCCCAGAAAATACCAGAGTATACAGGCAGATGATCACGAGCAATAGTCCATCAACTGGACTGCATTAAATGACCATGTGTTTATTCCCAGCACTTGAGTGTTGCCAACATGCCTCAGTTTAAAGCAGATACAAGTGGCTAGAAAAATATGCAAATAAGTCGAAGAGCAGCTCTTAAAGTGGTAATTGGTTCAATTTCTGATCATGTCACCACACAGTTGTAAACAATCTTTTTGAAGCGGTCGTGCCACTGCATCTGCAACCTGCCCTCTACATAATAGCTCTCTATTACAGAGCACTCACACATAAAATGAATGATCAGTATCTGCTTCCCTCCTTGTCCCAAGGGATGCTAACCATGTCAAACAAAAATGCTGTGCTTCAAGGCATGAAAACAGTTATCGGAAAAAGATTTTGTACGTGTTAGGAAGCACAGAACTAAAGACCATGTAGCCCCTTACTATATGGAAATAACAGCTTCTTCAGAAAACATATTTGTATGTTTGGATGTAAATCAGAATGATACAGTTGTAGCTGATAATGATGTAGCACTTCATTGCTCATTAATGGTGAAGAAAGTTTCACAGCATTTTTAATAGTCACGAACCTTTTAAAATCAGCAGATCTTGAAAAGCTTCTAAGTTATTTTGCCCCAGTACTGGCCATTTTAAACATCACCCCTTCTAGTTCACTGTCTCTGCATCCCATCCTGAGGCACTAATACATAACATCAGCCTTAGGTTCCTTACCCAGACTTCGGTCCCTGGTAGTTTGGAGTCAGAAGTATTTGGCAGTCAGGTACTTATGGATTTTATCTAATCAGTGCTGACCACAGAGGTGACTCTGCAAAACACATGTCCTTCTAAATATCCCTACTGTATGTAGTTTCCACATAGCTAATACTGGATAACTTACATTATGTTAACATCAGTTCCAGATTTGATCTTTGTCCTAAAACCTTGACTTGGGGGAGCACATTTTGGTTTTCACTTTTACTAGGTTGCCAAAAAAATAAAGGAGCAGGCAGTTCTGTTTCAAAACTGAGGTATTAATCCTATTTACTTAATTATGGGTCTTTTGATCTGTCCTATTTCAATTGTATTCATATTGAAAGTAAATATAAAAATAAAATGGAGCACAGTATCTAGGTAGTAATTGGATATGAGCTCCGCCCCCTGCAAAACCCAGAGTTTTGCATAAACACCACAAAAGTCAGTTGTGAAATACATCCTACCCACCAGTTAGCAACGCCCCAACGGCAGCTCCCACACAGATCTCAAGCCATTTGCAAAATGGAAGCAGTGGACAGTAAACGAAGCAGCCTGGCTTTGAAAGCGTGTCAGTCGGCGAACTACGGCAGGCTGCCGATACCGGGGTTCAGCCATTCACCGAAACGCCTGTTGGAGGGATCCCAATGCACCACCTGAGCCCGAGCTGCCTCCAGCTTTGAAACGTATTAATGTGTGGAACAGCCAGTGTAAACATCAGTTCTTAGCTTCTACCTCTGACTCGGAGGTGAAATCTTCACTAGTAAAAATTTTGATACTATTCTCGGGCAAGGTTGAAGGTGAAAATTAAGTAATTGCAATTAAATCAAATGTATTTGTTCATCAAAACTTTGCTTCAGTTAATAATGTTAATTTTTTTTTCTCAGTCCTATTCTACATTTTTCTCTTTCTATTCTTACATTTTCTGGGCATTTATTTTAAAGTTCAGTCTCATTAAAACTTAATGGATGAAGTATAAAAACGTTCTTCCATCTTACTGACAGAATCAGTGTAACTTCTGAGGGCAGTATTTCACTTAAACTTCACAAAATCCATAAGCAATATGAAAACTCATTTCAATAGTTTATTACATCCTTGATTCGGTATAAATAAAACTGTTGGATTCTACTGTTTTCATCCCTGTCATGCAATTCTAGTATTCACTCCTGCAATAAATTAGGTCTTATAAACAACCAGACATCATAAAACAAATTCAAGAGATGCCGTAAATAGGGAGCAAAAAGGAAATTATCTAGTGCAAGCTTTTTGAGTGTAAACCCCTTGACACATGTTGTAACCAACCAGTTAATAATTGCTTTGTAAATTGTTGTAAATCTGAAAGGAAGCAGAGGGGATAAAACTAACAAACAAGTCATAAAGTACAATGGTTACTTGTTTGGAGTGATTATTGCCGCTGCCAACCAGGTTCAAAATCTTGTAAAAAAGAACCTGTTTTTATATTTCTTCCAGTGTAGCTGTTATACTTGTGCTGGAAAATACATATAATCCTCATCAATAAATAATGTGTCACACAAAATATATGCTTGCGCAGATGCTGAATATTTACAAGAGCAATGTAAATTGCTGCAGCCACAGATTTTAACACCACTCCTCACACACTGCTCTCTCCCTTATTCACCCAGAAGAGATTTTCTCAGGCTGGACAGATTATGTAAGGGACGTTAAAAATCCAGCGGGTATAGGAATGGGTACCTCCATCACTGTGTCATGCTATAGTGCAGGAGCTCTCTTCCCAGTTGAAGAGGCCGTACAAAGATAACTGTAAACAGGAACCTCCTACAGAAACAAATTAAAATTTGGCAAAGTCATGTACAACTGAAAAAAGGGTTATCCAAAGGACAAAGGCTGGCAATCTTTGTAATTGGCCTTGTTACCATTTTTAGCTATAACACTCCAGACTTTTCAGGAATATGCTACTTAACTATAAATTTTCTTTCAGTATTATGGCTTGGCACATCTTCACAATTAACTTGCAGCCATAATGTTATTCCACATTATGTTGCCAGCATTATAACACTGACCTAATTTGTCCCTCATATTGTACACTCAACACAGAGTCAGAAACCATGAAAAAAATGCTTTCTTGTCTCATGGTTATTTCCCAGAATTTGAAATAGTATTTTACTACCAGTGTTTCCAAACTGGAAGCATAACCAGGCTGTAGAAAGGGAGAATCAGAAAAATAGAGGCAACTTGCTTAAATTGTAGCTCAGTTATGGGCACTCACCTGTGCCAATAAACTTTATTATTTAAAATTAATATCTAGCTGTTTATTTTTAACAATTTTAAGTTACTTATTTTGTATTCTTAAAACAGTTTAGTTGCTCTAAACAAACTGAACATTTTAGATATTGTACTTAAATATTGTACTTGTAATGCATTCTTTTTCCCCTGCCAAGCAGACCCCAACAAATAAAACATTTAAGTTCTGCCATACAAACACGCTTATGCCTCACCTGAACATCTCTTACCTTAGCTTCATATTACTCACAATAACAAGGCATTCACTGAATCCTTCCCTTATTATTCAGAGATATGAACAGTTATTGCACTTAATTTTTTTTATCACAAATAGAAACAAGCCCCCACTAAATTTTTTTTAGGAATACAAGTTCTAAACATTTTTAGAGTGTTATATAGTCTCAGGATAGACTTCAGATGATAACTCACATAATTCTAGTGCTACACGAAGCTACATCTAATTAGTATTTAGTACGCATATGCTTAAATTCTAGGACAATTTTGAAGTACGAAAATATCATGGAACACTGTACAAATGTGGAGAAAATAAATTTCAGAGAGTTTGATGGAAAATCAATAGACAAAAAGGTAAGTATTTCAGGAAGTGATGTATTTAGTATAAATCGAACTGAAAAGGTTGCCAGCTTTAGAATATGTTTCTGTGCTCTCCCAGCTGATGGAGGATTGCTAAACCGTGGTCTGAGTCATGACAAGCTGCCTGAACTGAAACATCTGAAGAATGTTTTGCTCATGCTGTTTGCTCCACAAAAAATTCATTAACTTCATTAGCAAGATATTTAGATAAATCATTACATATACAAAACTATTTTTACAGATTTAAATATTCAAAAATCATGAAAGTCTACTCACATACTAATGACTAATGTCTGCAACCGGAATAAAAGTCATCCACCCATCCCTCCAAAAATCAAGAAAGGAAAGCAAAAAACAATGACAAATGAAAATACTATAACATCTAGAAAACATACCAGGGGATCAACTGTGACAATTAATGGCCTGCTTGGCATCTCCTTCAGATGAAAGAATGAAAGATGAATTGACCAACAGAACTTTTTTTTTGTTGGGCTAAAGGTGCTTAAAGAAGGCAAAAATTCAATGCAGCAATACCATAACCAGTCACAGAAGAATGCTATATGCCACTTACAGGAACGAGGAATTTTTTAATTTCTTCCAAGGCATGACTCATGCGAGAATAGGCCTCCCCAGGTGGAGCAAACACTTCAATTAATACATGAAGCTCATCACTCAAGTGCGCGTATTTGGCTTCTCCACTTTTCCTTAGTTCTTCCTCCTATGAAAAAAGGGTGGATTTTCTTTTTTTAGAAATGGGAATCTACTAATTTTGCATTGATTTAGCCTTTATAGAGAACATGACAAAAAGACATAATATAAGCAAACTTCTAAACCCTTTGAGAAATAAAAGTCTAGTACAAGCCACTTAAAGATTTAAAAATCAATTTTGAGTGTTCTGAATGATAAAACCAGCATAATTATAATCTACAACAGACTCTAATCAGCACAGAGAAAAAACGCTAAATAGTCCAGAAGCAAGCACTCCAATATAACGGAAATTTCCATAACGGAAAAGCTGCATTAATCTGTCTGAATCTTAGCTGTCTGCAAAAAAATAAAGATCCGTTTAACCATTTAGAGCACTTTTACAAATGCTATTGTTTATTAAGTTCATTAAGTTACTTAATGAATATCTGCAGGCTGTGCATTTCAGTACTGCTACAGGAAAGTACGCCCTAGTTCTTCCATTTGAGACATGAGGTCTGAGTTTCAGTCCCAGTTCTGCTACATTGTACCTATGCAACCTAGTGTACACTGGTTTAAGATGGTGATTCACCTCACCTAGATTTATCCTGACAATCTTTGAGTCCCAGTTTTCTAGATATAAAATAAGCTGTAAATTGTAATAATGTAAATTGTAATACACATTCATAGTAGTTACTTCTGCATAAAAAGCAAAGATACAAAATAGTGATCATGTTAATGGCATTGGCTATGACAACATAATGAAAAATTTATGTCATTACTACACAAGACAGCAATAAGTAATGCTGAAGAAATGAGCTGAAAACTCAGTCTTCAAAAATATTTTGAGAAATGTAATTTTGAACTAAATATGTATGTATATCTGCATTTTACAGATGGAAAACATTATCACAGAAAAAGAAGTAAACTAATTTGCTTGAAATTGGCTAAGAGGTTAGAGCTTTTTAGTATACACTAAAATAATACTTTATGAACATTTAGATCTAAGATACAAAAAATTGTCACAATATATCATAATTCTTATTTACTTAGCTTGTTTAACTGTGGATCAACTTCACTTCTTTTATCCTTGCCTAATTTGCACTGTTGCTTAACACAAAAATATTTGCACAGTGCTATGCTTCAAACAATACGCGTACTGTTCTTTTTATCTACAATAGAAGATCCAGCCCCAAGGACTTTCTGATATTTCACAGAGTATGCAGTGGTTACATCTTCTAGCTCCAGAGCCCTAGATCTAACTCCATGATAAGTCAACAGTTTGCAGAATATGATAAAATCATAACTCCATAAATGTGATCCATGATTTCATTTTAAAAAGTTGAAAATTGACATAATTGTTTTCAAAGAAAAACTAAAAATTAAGATAAGCAGCACAGATGGTGGAATATTTTTATCTTTACAGTTAAAGTATCTGTGGCACTTTAGCTTATCACAGAAATCTCACTGAAATGCCCATAAGAACCAGAGCATAATATGACAGTCTATCATGAGATGTTACGCTATTTTTCAGATTTCTGGAAAAAAACACTTGATTGCAGCTTCTGGAACAATTTGACACGAAGTATTTCAATGCAATTAAGTTTTAACAGTTATAAAGTGACATCCTAGCAAGTGCTGAAAGTTCCTTTCTTATTGCTTTTCTAAAATTCTTAAAAAAACCACCAGAAAGCCCAAAAAGTTTTCTTTCAGGAGAAGACTAACAATAAACATTATAAAAAATATAAATGGGATCTTTTTATCCAAATATAGTAAGAGGAAAAAATAATGTTTGGCTCGTTATTTTGACGAGGATTTTGAACAGCTAAGACACCAGTAACGTGATTTTATAATGCAGACCTGTCTTACAGAAAGTTAGGCGTATGCTTGTATGGTGGTAACAAAGGTAATGTTTCTATTTTATTTTATTTTATTTATATTATTTTATTTTTATTTTATTTATTCTCTTTTATTTTCTAAAAAAAACCTCAGGAATTCTTAAAAGACACCATTTTATAACCTTCCTCTTAGGTTCAGCACATGCTTTCTGTCACTACTCAGTTGGAAACAGCAGGCTAGGGCCATGAGATCCTGAACATTTCTTTCTGAGGATATCTAATGATATTTATTCTTACAGAACGCATGCAGTTAAAGACTGAATTTCCACACTGTACCTCTTCCCACAATGGGGTAAAATGTCAGAAAAATGCTTCTTTTGTTGCAAGTGTGTGTGTTGATAGAAACTTCAATCACTCTGGGAAAAATATGGAAGAGTAAGAACTCACAGACCATGTGAGCACGTTACCAAGCTTTGCTTCCTAAAGCCAGTAAATATGACTGAGCATTTCAGGATCTATGTGGCCTTACGTTTAATCGTATGTCAGGTATCGGGCATCTAACAAGCGAAACAACAGATTGAACTCACACTGTTGAGGGGACACTCGTTGATACGGAAGGTTACCTACTGGCAGGTAATACAGCTTTCCAAATGCAGTACAGATGAACAGGCTCTCCAAGTTGGACAACCCCTTCATAAGTCTTCATTAGCAAGCAGCACAGCCCAGCTGTACAGCCAAATCATCAGTGCTGAGGACCCGACACCCACACTACTCATATGTAGGATGACAGCACTGCCCCTTCATTAGCACTTCTGTGGCTTTTGCTCCATGCTAATTGTAGCCTGGTTGCACAAAGTGAGTTCCCATCAGAAGTCAGAGAGCCTTCCTGGAGCACAGCTTTGTTTAGTTCTGTAGGAGAGGAGTCCAGTTCCTGCCCCGTGATCTCTGTTCACTGTAGGTAATGACCCAGTCATTGGGAACGACCAGGAGGCCCTCCTCTAAACTGCGCTTCTGATTCAAACTAAAACACTAATGAATAAACACCTCACATAGTGCTGGTAAAGACCAAGACGGATTATGAGACTTTCTAGCATCTGTTACATGAAGGCAAAATGAGTGATATTATTATAAATCTATCTTATATGGTGTTCTTTATAAGGTTATCTGGGTGCTGTTGGCCTTGCAAGACTCTGCACCCCTAAAGGTCTCTAATGCATCAGTCCTGTTACCTGTGGACTGGGGCTGTTTCTCATATAACACAGCCTTAACCACCTGTGAGGTCCAGCTATTCCCCATGGTGCTGTCTGTAACTTCTGTCAGATTCTCATGGCTTTTTATGTTCTACGACTTCCCTTGTCATGTCCAGCAGTTTTCCAGACCCTGCTCAGCTTGCACAGCCTTGGCCAGGGTCTACCGCTCAGCCCAGTCATTAGCCCAATGCCCTCGAATGGAACTGTAACTGTTTAAAACTACTTGAGTAGACATGAACCAAATTGCAGTGAAAGACAATGGTGCATTGAAAGCCTCATGGATTCACTCCGGAGAACCACCTGGAAAACAATCAAAATGTAGTTAAGTCTTAGGCACTGGGTCTTAGGGAAAAAACTCAACAAACCTGGGACCTGATCAGTTCTGATTTATAGAATGAATCGAATAGATTGTCTGGGCTTCTGGATCAGTGTTGGCAATCTCTCTTTGTACTGACCCTCAGGTTAATAATACGGTTCTTATTTACTGCATAGTGATGAGGTTTAACTCCACTGCGGGTTGAGCACAGCAAAGCAAACACACACCACCCTCCAGAGACAACTGCCCCCTCATCCTGATCCCCTTCCACTTCCTTCTGCATGACAATTCTCTTCATCTCTCAAGCCTGACAGTGCTATATTCCATACCCAAACCCAGCTCCCCTTGTACTATGTGCTTCAGGCTTCCTTTGTCCTCATCTGCTGCCTTACGGCGTCTGTCGCACGGTGCTGAAGTCCACCTGCCTTTAACCTGATGCATGACTCCATAACCCACTCACTCATAAAAGTTAATGGATATTTTGAAACACCTGCTGTGTTTTATAATTTCCAGTTGACCAAAGCAGGGGAAATGAATTATAAAAATATACAGAAGAAATGTGAGGAGTACAGACCTCTGCAAAAGTGAAGAGTGTGAGTGATAAGAACATAAAGGCCAAGAAAAATGATGAATTATCTCTGGATGAGAAAGCAGCCTTACCACTTTAAAAGTATGCGTGCTGACAGAGAACTGATTTCTGGCCAGAACCCTGGCAACAATGCTTGAATAGAACTACTGGAAGGAACTCGAAACAACAAATGGAGGTTGCACAGCAAATAAAATAACATAATCCAGACTGATGAACAAACAGTGTCCTCATAAAATTGAAATAACAGAATATCCAAGAATAGTAGAAGGGAAACCTGCAGCAGGAATTGTGTAGATCTCGGAGATAAATTTTGTCAATATGATACACAGGACTTCCTATAATGTAACAAATACAGCTATGAAAAGAAATAACGGCTACTAGCAGAATAGTATGAGAATTGCCGTGGATTTCATATCTTGCAAGAATTTGCAAATAAAAGCACAGTACAGAGACTAGACAAGGATGATAATCAGTGCTGTCGCTACAGAGGCATTATTCATAAGATCAATGGACAATGGAACTGGAGAAAATTAATAAGCATGCAGTTTGACAAATGCAAACCTATTAATTTTTGATCTGGACATAAATGCAAAAATCGAGATGCTGTCTGCAACACTGGTTGTAGTAGAAGAAACAAGTGAACTATACGATAACAAGTAAATCAGAATAGGTACAATTTCTTGGTGGTACCTGTTTTGGGATTAAAAAGCTTTCAGGTCCTAGGTCCCATCAGTGGAGAACAAAAAAAAAGAACAATTTGAGAATGGATGAGGTGGAATGGGCCAGTTCTCAGCAGAGTATAGAGCAAAGCTAGAAGAGCTTAGCCATCCCTTGACTCTTGTTTTTAAACAGTTATTCTCACTCCAGGAAGAAGAATAAAGAAAATGGAGTCAATGAGTACATGAGGAGAGCTCATGCAGCAGAGCTGAGAGAGTGAGTGTACAACCTGCAGTCAGCCAGAGATCCCATAATGAAACACAGGCATGCAAAAGGAACATTGCTTACAGCAGAGGAAATTTAGGAGATACAGATGACAATTATTTTTCCATACTTCACGCATGGTTAAAATTCTCATAGTTACTTCGGGGAAACGGAGCAGAGATTTGTGTACATTCAGTACTGCCTTGGCCAAACCAGCCCTTCATTTCAAGGGTGCTTCATTTCCTGCTACTTTTCATAATGAAATACAACAAAATCTTAATGGCAAAGCAGTCCTAAGCTGTACCTAGATTATCTTTTTGTTTAGACAGGTGAGAAGCAAAACAAAGACAAACTGACTAGAAGAATGTGAGGATAACACAACCATTGAATCACCATTGAAAGAGCCTGAACACTTGGGGTGAACGTTAAATTAACAAAAAAATTTAACTTCTTTGAAAGAAAATAAATGTTTAGGAGAAAGGTTAACACATTAAAGTGGTATGTGCCAAAACTGAGGCTACAACCAGTGACCACTGTCACCAGCAGCTAGTGATCTATGTATAAATTACCTGCCAGAAAACTGACAGAGCAGAGACAGAGTTCACAAACCTACAGATGTTCCTACACTTGTACAAATCTAAGCAAAAGCTGAAACAGCATAGGTAAGAATCACCTGGTCTTTAGACAACTGCTGCTAGAACTAAACAAGCCAAAGATGTTCAGTGAATATAACCAAAGAATTGCAAGTTTGCAAAGCTGAGGGGCTACTGGAGAGAGTCCAGTGGAGGGCTACGAGGATGATGAGGGGACTGGAGCATCCCTCCTACGAGGAAAAGCTGAGGGAGCTGGGCTTCTTCAGCCTGAAGAAGAGAAGGCTGAGAGGGGACCTTAGAAATGCCTAGAAATATCTGAAGGGTGGGTGTCAGGAGGAT
This sequence comes from Opisthocomus hoazin, assembly GCF_030867145.1. Taxonomy (NCBI): domain Eukaryota; kingdom Metazoa; phylum Chordata; class Aves; order Opisthocomiformes; family Opisthocomidae; genus Opisthocomus; species Opisthocomus hoazin. Next base: position 102,547,227 of record NC_134415.1, on the reverse strand, counting down.
GGGGCAAAACTCTTTTCAGTGGTGGCCAGCGACAGGACAAGGAGCAACGGGCACAAAATGAAGCCTAGGAAGCTCCAGCTGAACATAAGGAAGAACTTCTTCCCTCTGAGGGTGACGGAGCACTGGAAGAGGCTGCCCAGGGAGGTTGTGGAGTCTCCTTCTCTGGAGATATTCAAAACCCACCTGGACGCAGTGCTGTGCAGCCTGCTGTAGCTGACCCTGCTTCAGCACGGGGGTTGGACTAGATGACCCACAGAGGTCCCTTCCAAACCCTACTATTCTATGATTTTGTAAAGCAGGAAATTAAAGATCCTCAAGAAATGCACAATTGCTATACCTAGCAGTACTTCCTAAAAAGATTACGTTCATCTTAAAACTTATGATCACAACCAGGGACCAGTGCATTCAGGGTGTCTTCAGATTCAGAAAGAAGACTTTGCCTTAAGTAACGAGAAAACAAAATGTCATGTTTTTATTTATGACAGGCTAATTACCAATTTGTTGCAACCAAGTTACAAACTATGTTGTTTGAACTCCCACCAAGCTGTTACACTCTTACTACGGGCAAAAACATAACTTATATGAAGTCTTTTATTTTTTTTTCCCTCAATAAAGTTGTAGAAGTCTAGCCAAAGAATTATTAGTAGCCTAGTTCCATACTACCACTTGCAGCTCATATTACCTGCAGCTAAAGTGACATATACACAAACTTTCTAGCATCTCACCCTTTCCCTGGTGTTACGCTCACCCTTCCACTGCCCTCAGGGGTCCTGAGGTTGATGGCTGCAGCTGGGGGCAGGGGGGGCATTGTTGTGAGTTGGCAGCACTTGGAGTCCTTTGCTGCGAGACGTGCAATACTGATGGTGATAATTTCTTCCTCCTCTCTCCAGGAAGCACTTGGGGTAATTTTTAGGTTTGTGAACATGCTACATGAATTGCTTTCTCCATCGTTTTGCATCTCCATTCCCCATCCAAATGCACTATATATGGTAAGTTTTACATACGCTGTGTACATTTTGTTTGCTCTCCTCGTTACTCAAAGTGATTTTACCCAGCTCCCAAGGTTGCACTCCACTAATGACCAGTAACTGACCTTGATGCCAAGCCCCTGTTTACAGTACTAGAGCCTTCCTTATCTTCCCATGCCTTTGCTTTCAAGACCTCCACTTCCATCCCACTCCTGTACTCTCCTATGCCGCAGTTTTATTCCAGGGCCGCAGCAACCCCCTCTACACAGAATAACGACTTATTATTGCTATCTATTAGTTACAAATATAGCACAAATCTAGGCAAAAGCTACAACAACATAGGTAAGAACCCGAGGCCAGCCCCGAGGCAGCCCGGCGGGTCCGAGCCCGGCGCCGCCGCCTTTGCGCAACGCCTGCAGCCCGCCGCGAGTGACGACATCGCCACGTTCGCTGGCGTACAGGGTTGCAAGCGCAGTGGAATGAAAACACAAATTACTTACTGCCATTGCTGAACGGGTCTGGAAAATACTCCTGGGATATGGAGATTGTTTTTTTTCAGCTACAAATGTCTAATTTTCAGTGTAAATACACACCTGGATTGGGCCTGCTGCTTTCAGTGCACTCCCTAGTTCAGCCAGCAGATTTCAGTGCTAGATTCTACACATGACTATTTCAGGGCTTAAAAGAAATCACCTGGGCTCTGCCACAGTGTGAGCTGTGGTTGCCAGAGCTACTGCTGAGGAGGAGTCACTGCACAAAGTGACCAACACTGACTAGCACGGACCATGCTCCCAAACCTCACCATCACTTTAGGAAGGGTTCCTCACTATGAAACAGGGTTTTCTTCAGCTACATCAGGCTGCTGACAGTCCAGTGCTAAAGCAACACATTCAGAAGGATAAATACAGCTACTTAGTGATTAAAAAAAATAAGACTAGAGAGATTTTCTAATGGCTGATGACATCTTCAGAACTTTAAGAGCTTGCTGTGTCAAAAACAAAGCAACTAGCCTGTGGCACAAGAGAAAAAGATCCTCAGAGGAAAGCAGACATAGCTTTGTTTACACCAGTTGGAGGAAAATGTACTTTCTTTTCCTCTGCTGTCATTCTTACTTTCAGGAAAACATTTTACTAGTTCTACTATATCTTTCTATCTATTTATTTCATTGTGTTTGGAGCCAAGTTATCTTGATTTTATGAATTTTAATCCCTTTTTTTAGAGACAGAGAAGGTGAACAGTCACGTTAAAGTGATACAAATGTTATAGAAACTACAAAGCTCTACTAATGTTTTACCTAATTCAACAAGCTAGCTGATGACATCTTGAAAAGAAGGTTAACTGTATTTATGCTAAGAGTTCTATACATTGTCAGTAACAGTAGGATATTTATCTACAATTCTTATTATTCAGGAAACATTCATCTTGATATCTGTGAAGTATAAACAGTGTTCTCGAAAGCTGTGTTTAATCAAAAATAATACTTGCCATTTAAACAGGAAAATTTAAATTAAATATCTATATCCTCTTTTTTTGGTCTCTGTCACAAAGTTTGTTATTATTATTTGTCCTCTGAGAATGCAGCTTTTTCCCCAAGGAACAGACAGAATATTTGTATCATGCAAAGGGCATTCTGTCTTTAAGTATAGGGACTTGTATGAAAACAAATGTTTTGAAGTTCTCAAGGTTCTGAATGGATTCTTTTGCTACGCACTATCGAACTGAAATATAAGTCAAGTCCAGTCGTGTAGCAGTCAAATATTTTAAAGAGTTTGTTTTTGGTCACCTGAAGGAAATAGTAGAAAGAGTATTTCTATCACAAAGAAAATTCTGAAGGGAAAAATCCATGCCTAAGCTATTTCTTGTATAAGCAGAATGAAAAAATTGTATTTCCAAAGAGTCAAACAGCAGAGGGCTACTGCGTGCACTTAACCTTTGACTATAAAGGAAACTGAAGCTTCACTTTGGGAATTCATTTATTTGTGTATTTAAAGCCAATTTCCCAATGAAAGCTCCAAGTGAACACTTAAAGGTAACTGCTTGCTTAACCACCCATTTGATGAAGGATGCTTCCCCAAATACCAGCCAAGAGAATAAATCCACTGATGCACATAGGCATTACTTCAGTGCCTAATTGCTATTGTAGGTGCCTGCACAAAGAGATTTCTAAGTCTTTCCCAATCCAACTGTGTAACCTACTCACTTAGCTTGTAGCTGCAACAAAACTTAAACACCCAGGATTCAGGCATGATTTTGATTCTAAACACCAGATTGTGGCCATCTAAATTCTTGTTCAGTTGCTTTCTGTCCCTGAAATCTGTAGATGCCGGAGTTGTTTGCAGTAATACTCCTCAGACACAGAAGTGTCTGACCAAGAGCGCTGCATTAGGGTGAAGGAGATCTGTTAGTTATTTCAGGGTTAAGCTTCTTTGGGATTCATAAACTGGCAAGTGATTAAAGAAGATAGATGTTCTGAATACACTCCTAGTGAATAAAAAAGCGGCGCTGCTGCCCTTTTCGTTAATGAGGTAGCAGTTGGAGCACTCATCAAGTTACATATTACAAAAGTTAGAAATAGGTATTCATTTTAGGAAAGTTGCTAGATGAATCTCAAAAGAACCATTTGGGTATGTGTTCTGTTAAACTATTCATAAGCGATCCAGAAAATTAGTTGAACAGTAACAAAAATTCTCCAGTGATATAAAACAGCTCTATCCGTGCGCACTATGAAAGCATCTAGAAAACATTATTTCAGGAGAAATATCTTGGAGGCTACAGAAAGAATTTTTTCAGCATCCAGTAGCAATTGAAAGGACATCCTCTATTAGGTATGTATTTTTAAGAAAGGAAAAGAAATGAAACATCAAACTGGATTACGCCACTGCAAAACCTGTACTATTCCTCCACCTTCAATACTGAAGGCCATTCTGGTTCCCCAAATTAAAAAAATATCAGAACCAAAACAGATCAAGATAAAAAGGACGATTATGAGTACAGAAATATTTCCATATGAGAAGCCGAACATGAAAGTCTTGGCAATCTTGATGTTCCCACAGTTCAGGATGTCCTTAAACAACTAATTCTTGGAAGACCTCTCAACTTTCATTAGCACAAGCTTTCAGTTCTGCAACTTGCAGGAGCTGTAGACTGAGCCTGTTCTTGCGTTATTCTGTCCCATTTGGAAATGTGAACGCACCTAGAGGGGCATGATGTGTTGTATACATACGGAATAAAATAACATGCAAATCTTATGCGTTTTTGTCCTGTGATCTTTGTAATTGCTTGCTGATGTGTTAGGTGTATCTTTTTTATTAAACAACACCTATAACATAGATATGTACACTTAAGGCAGTTATGTATCAAATGTAGAACTCACTTCTAATAATGTTTCTCCCCAGGCTAGACATTTTGTTTAAAAGATCCTGTTACTAATTAGTATTCAAATGAGCTCAATGTAGTATTACAAGTGCTTCATCTAGAAAGCAAGGCAACGCTTCAGCCACTCTGATTGCTCATTATAATCAGAGCTGAGAATGTGCAGAGGAGAGAGATTTACAGCCGATTTCAGCTGCAAATTCAGGAATCGCGACTGCTGCAAGATGTGCGGAGAACTGACTGCTGCCTTCACCTCCTCACCTCCTGCGGCGGCAGCCTCCCCCGACTCTCCCACATAGCAGGGCTTTGTGCAGGATAATGTTGTTGCATTTCTGACAAACCCTCTGAAGTTCAACTGGGAAGCCCGTGCAAGTGCAAGGTTTAAAAGCTAGAACGGATCATCCCATTTAAGCCCTCCTCACTTTTTCTAGTGAGTCTCCACCATTGAGCAGGTTTCTGGGTTAATGCTTTGTACCCTGAAATGCAACAGTACCCTTGATGCAGGAAAGGTTCTTCCCTGAACACTTGGGATAAGGGAAGGGACTTCTCCCTGACTGTCGTACTGGTCTAGGCAGGGCAATGAGGATGGTTCGGCTTCCAGCAGTTTAAAGACCCGGCTGACAAGCGGTATCACAAAGTTCATTTTCCTGCAACTGGCCTGATTGTCAATAATTGCTTCCTAAAGGCTGTCCCTTGATTAACCACAACATTGCAAATGAAAGCAGCAAATGAATTTGAGCACTCTACCATCAAATATAGAAAGAGACCACTATTTTCTATATCCCCTTGATTCTCATGCAGGGATGTGGAAACCATGTTGGTGGAGGGAAGCCACACTGGCAGAGACAAACTGAACTCTGGGGAATGAAGGAGGAAAAGGAAGTTCATAAATAATTGGCAAACACTGTATCTCTAACGGCATTTACGCAGACCAAAATATTTCAATATCTGAAATGACTTTAAAAATGCACTATCATCTTCTGAAGTATTTCAAATAACAGATAAATCACCTGAAAAATCAACCAGTGTGTAAAAGACTTTTCCACAAACATTTCCTTCTTCTGAGTTAGAATTTTAATGTCTTGCAAATGAAACATTTCCTCTCACACGTGACAGTCACACTTCTGTCTTTGCAAGTTTCACTTGCTTTATCTTTCCTTGTAGGATTAGTTTTGCATGATGACAAAAACACAAACACCCTTTTCATGGCAAAATTACTTTTTCCTCTGCTATCCAGAGACTCTAACTACTCACATCATATTCATTTAGACAAATAAATTTTACTGAGAATGCAAGTTCGTGGACTATTTCTCACAAAAGTGTCAGAAATAGTTAACAGATGAGTATATTATAGCAATATTACATATATCACAATTTCACATCTGACAGATTTACTGAATGCAAATAAAATTGCTTGCAAATAGATTCTTGGTCATCTCAGCTATGTTGGTGATTTGCTCTGCAAAGATGGAAGAACACGTTTTCTAATCTCATAATGGAAAACTGTAAGGATATTAGTCCAATATAAGCTGTAAATGAGTCTGAACAAAAACCTTGGATTTTTTAATGAGTAGTGATTATAGCAATTCCAACAGCAGTTAATGAGAAGGCTCATTTTCATGAAATGTGCAGAGTACTTGGACCATGGACAATTCAGGTAACATCCAGCTCCTTGGCTGTGCAGTCGAGACCTGACCTGAACTCTGAACCATGGAGAGTAACTTAGGAAGTTACCACTCGTAAGGGAAAAGTAAAGGAAGTCAAAATGAGTTCTGACAAGTTTGTTTATCTTAAGATAACTTGGCGGGCGGGGGGGTGGGGGGGTGATGGTAGCTTTTGGTTGGGGTGAGTTAGTCTGCAACTCCAGCAGGAACTCCAGTGTTCCTCACTGCAAATTTTTAGAACACATTATTTACTTAAGAAGAACAAAGAAGTACCCTCACTGGAAGGCTGACTGACTCCTTTGGCAAGGTACACAGAAATCCTTGCATCACAGAGAAATTAGCCTGGAGGATGGCAAGTGCTTTCCTCTGGGAAGTTCAACCTTCATGACTTCATGCTGCTCTTTGTACTGCCCCAAAGGAAACATCAGGTATGCATTCACTTCAGGGGAGCTTATCCCTAGCTGAAGGGGTCACTGGCACTAAACTGGCCTGGCCAAGATGTCAGTGACTAAGCGCAGACAGGGAATTTCCTCTAAAAGCTCAGAGCATGCTACTCCCGCTTCCTCCCCAGAACTTCCCATCACCCAGGAGCACTCTTACAGCATCCAAACCAGAACAGACTATCATAAACACATCGAACAAACGTCAAGTTGCAAGATTAAAATAGTTTAAAAATTCAGTTTAAAGCAGATCACTGTACTCCAGAAAAGGTTAAATACCAGCAATCTTCAAAGAGTCAGCTAATTTTACTGCACTAAAAATTAATATTAATTTTGCACTTAAGTTTTATCATCCAGATCATCCTTGGCAATTTAAAGCACTCCTCCAACCCCCTTTATGCTCTCAGATTTATGCAAGTAGACATAACCTTGTGCACAGGCTTTGAGTGTTGCAAAATTTTCATTACACTGTAGCTCTATCTCAGATAATCACAAAATATGCAGCTTACATTAATCAGTTATAGTCAATTCTGCTTAATGTCACCACCAGTTTACCACAAAATTTCCTTCTGTTAAAAGCTTTTTCCCAGGAAACATTGTAGCCTGCCTCTGGCTGAAAATGAAGCACTGCATTTGTTTTCCAGTTCTTTAGTGTTTTAGCACCTGTGGTCTCCCTTGTTGCTCATTTTCAATACCAGTACAAATGAACGTAAAATAGAATTGAACAGCAACCCTGTTTATGGCAGACTTCCTCCACAGCTTTGAGACAAAAGATGAGGGTATTTTTATTGTCGTATGAGCATCCTCAAATGTTCCAACTGACATTAAATCCTGAAAAAACCCACGTTTTCTTTCCTTTCTTCCCTTCCCTGCTCAATTGTAAAGAGGGTAAAATAAACAATAAATCCTAAATCAGGAATACGCATACCACAGAAACTCAGCAGAGCTTTGGCTCCTCACAGACTTAGCTCCATGTGCTACATTTTCCATCTGAATATGGTGCTTTTCTCATTGAAAGTGTGCAAAGAACAAACGACTCAAGTTCTCTGAGGACATAATCACTCCCCAGGCTGTGGTCAACCCCACGTCTTTGCTGACATGCTGGACCTGAGGCAACGGTCCCAGTTTGAACAGATAGTTACAGGACAGCTGAACAATTATTTGAGTTCCCTGAGTAGAATTCATTTACCTTAACTTCAGGTCCAAAAGCTATATTTAAGCCTAAACTAGTACGCGGAGCTCTCAACGGAAAGAAACAGACACTTTTCTCATCTCAGGCTGAGGCTGGTGTTGAAGAGGATTTGGGAGTTTAGGTGAATAAATCAGTTTAAAGATCTAAATAGCTTTTTGGATCTGCCCAAACCATATTAATAAAGAGTTAATCAAAGTACAGTTGGTAACTCTAAAAATGTAAAAAATGGGCCTAGCATCAGTTGTGTTCTTTTATAAAAATTATTAGCATGAGGGTAAAAGAAAGAGTACTGGAGCCACATCAGACAAATTTAAAGACTGCTCTCATCACTTTCGAAACTGGCTGAAGGATTATAGACATCATTTTAACTATTCTGGAAAAAGCTAACAGAACCAGCATGAATCCAAAACATTGTATATATTAATTTTCTCCTTCAAACACATATTTAGGATTAACTGTTTTCACTGGGCAAGCAGGATGAAAATTGTAGTATTTTACAAGTGACCTAGATGTTCCACTGCTGGTGCCATGGAGAGAAAACAAGGAGGTGTAAACCTAAGCAATCAGGCAAGCGCTGGTTGAGACGTTACTATTACCAGCTTCAAACACATTTTCTCTGCTGCTTGGTGTAATTTTCATTTCACTCAGAAACAGTCAGTGTGATTTAAGAGGGACGATATATCTAATTATGAGAAACCCTATTTGTTTTACTTTCATTTGATGTAAGGTACAGAGGGGTTTGACAACGATGGAGTTGTCAAATGATGAAGCATAGGAAGTTCCAGCTGAACATGAGGAAGAACTTCTTCCCTCTGAAGGTGACGGAGCACTGGAACAGGTTGCGCAGGGAGGTTGTGGAGTCTCCTTCTCTGGAGATATCCAGGACCCGCCTGGACAAGGTCCTGTGCAGCCTGCTGTAGGTGACCCTGCTTTGGCATGGGGGTTGGACTGGATGACCCACAGAGGTCCCTTCCAACCCCCACCATTCTGTGATTTTGTGACTTTCCCAGCAGAAAAGCCACACAGTGTTCAAGCTTTGACCTTTCTCCTTGGACCTCCGTGAATACTGCTGTGTAACAACAGCTGATTAATTAAAGCTCTTTCAGCTGTGGTTTACCAGTTGTATGCTTTTAACACCAGTAAACCTGTCATGCAAGGACAGGTTCTTCCCCTCAGCAGTCTGAACAGGATAGCGGCCACCATGTTTATTGTGTTCTTACAAGCACCTGAGATGCACAGAGCAGTCTGGAGAAGGCGCCTGAGACCCCTCTCTGGTAGCCAGAGCGGGACATCTTTTTCATCAACAGTGCCCCTCTGCCCACCTCCGTCACCCACCTCCAGGCCTCGCACTGTCTCTCCCTGGGTCCTCGCCCCTGGGGCTGTGAGGCCAAACGGCATGCGTGGCTCCTCGACATGTCCTTCCTCCACACCCTCACAGAGAGCACCCCCCCAGCTAGGGACACACATGCAACATGGCTAACAGGAAGGAAAGATGCCTTCCTTCTTTGCTTTGTAGGGAAAGGGGTGTTTTATGTTTCTGGTTTTATTTTATTTTCTAAATGTTGCTATTAGCGCGCTATTTCACAGCATCTCTCTAAATCCCATTCTGCCAGACATTGTTTCTATGTCCAGCGGCAAAGACGTCCTCTTGTCAACCATATCTTGCCACTGCCATTTTGGCAGCCTGCGCTCACCAGTGCCTGCCCTCGCCAGTGCTGCCCGCCTTTGCCGGCACCGTGCAGGCAGTAAGGCTGGCAAGCGTCCGGCAAAAACAGCACCAGGGGCAACAGAGCATCTCTCCCCAAGGCATCCTGTCCCCGAGAGTCCGCTTCCTACAACTCCTCTAATCCCCCCGTGCTGGTTGTCCATCTTTCTGCCACCGTCTCCTCAGACGCATGGAGGGTGACAAGCGAGGCGAACAGCCATGATCGCCATAGAGAGGGGAGATCTGATTCTTCTGTGCCTGTGGAAATGCGGATCAGCAACTGTGGCAGCCTGCTGTGCAGGAATAGAACTTGAATGCCACTCCTGGGTAGGACAATATGGAAAATAAACGTAACCAACCATCTGTGTATAATGCAGCAACGATCCCGGACTATCTAAATGACAGTTTCAGACTGTCAGCTGAATTAAAGCCCCAAAATTGTTGGTTTTGTGCTCAGCTTGGTGCTTAGGAATTGCTCTTCTTTCACTCCTACAGTGTGAATATATGTGATTTAAGTGTTGCTAGCATCTTCTATCACACAGGATGCTACAGTACTCCAGACAACGTGTAGGAAGACGAGGTTAATAAAAAGGACTTTCCTAACTGAGGTCCCCCCAGCTTCCCTTGGCACAGAAAACAGAAAAGGCAATTTTTTTTTTCAGATTACACAGGTATCAAAAGATCAGTGGCTCGACAGATGTTCGTAGCTGTAGGAATGCAGTGGGTTTACCTGCAAAATTCAGAAAGCACTTTTCCCTAAGTCAGCACATGTGATTGATTGAAATATACTTCTAACTTTGAGGAGGCCCAGTCTGCTTTCTTCTTTCTTACTTTATGAAGCCATACTGGTAGTAACAATACAGAAAGATTTAAGAGGTTAAGAAACTGTGACTATAGAGTAAATATTTTATGAAATGAACATATAGCCAGATAATGTTATTGCTATTGCTACACAATATATTGAATGTTATTGCATATCATGTTTTTGAAAAAATAATATAAAAAATTTGATGCCGAGTTGGAAATTCTCCCGGCAGTGTGAAGGGGAAAAGCAGACAGGCTGCCTGCCAGACCTAACCAGTTCAACACAAGTTCAATAGCTAGGGCTCCCTCAGCTTCTGCTGAGCCAAAGGTAGCCATTGGACTATGTGTTGATGTGATGGATTGGTCTAGATTTTTTATTTTAATGTGTGAACATACAGGATTTACGGGGACATATTGCTATGAAGTGCTATGGATTAATCTTAATCTGAAGGATTTTCCTTTGACTTATGGCATCCCCCCCAATACACAAAATAGACTACTATAAACCACAAACACTGTCCAAAAAACTGAAAGGAAGGTTTTGAGCATCATTTACTTCCAGGCCAGAGCACAAAGGGTCACTGCAGAAACAATGTCCAAGATGAAACAAATCAGCACATTTGCCAGTACACGAGACCTGTGACTGCTGACTAGTTTTGTAATCTATCCCTGCCTTATGTTTTGAGCCAGCCACCCACTGTTTCTATCACTTTCTGAATCTAAGCACAGCATGCAATTGTTTTAATTCAGACTTGGTCTTCTCACTGGAAAATGAAAATATTCTGGTTTTGGATTTGAAAACCTGCATCCTCTAAGTTTACAACACTTATTTTTATCAATGTTATGGAATCGGAACAATTAATGAATGGTTTACGCACAGCAGTCTCCTTTAGCGTTTCCAGTATAACTCATTACAATGCTCATCTAAACAGCGTGGGAGTTATCTTGCTTATTTTCAGTAGACTGCTTTGTATTTTATTTCTTGTATTTCCATTCATTCATTCTACTCAGATGTGCCAAATGTTTTTGCAAACATACAATTTGGGGAATCTTTTTAGCTGCTTCCCGAGAGTGTTCATAAAGAAACAGGCGACTTGGAAACAGAATCCTTCTGTTCCCTGCTTACAGAAATTCAGCTTTCCTTTTCAGGAGAAAAAGAGACAGAGGGCTAGAAGGAAAGGGTACATAAAAAAGTATGCAGTTATGAAGGCAGAAAATAGTACCTTTCTCTTTTTTGGTGTATTGTTTACTTAGGCTTGTGTAGGCTACCTGAAAGCCTGTAAGACCTTTGTTGCTGATTCTCTGCTACTAGTGCATTGGCAAATGGATGTGACTGCCCCGTGTAATGGATAATGGTGGTTTTAGAGGACAGCACCAGATTTTCTCCTATCTTTTTTGTTTTTTGAGGAGATAACTGCAGCTACTTCACTGTTGCTTGATATAAGAATTAGCTCTGTTCTGCTCTGTTTTCTGATAAATTGAAAACAATAAGACATTAATCAGGCACAGCCATCAGGTTGGGCGATGCTGTTTTGCTGACAGTTGGCTGTTATTGTGCAGGCAGCTCAGTTCCCACAGGAACAGCATGGCAGAGCCTCTGCAGCAGGCTTGGAGAACTAGCTGGAGACCAAAACACTGATGGACATACGTGTGCCATCAAGCAGTACTGCCAACAAAACTTGGTAGAATAGCTACTTGAGTTGTTCAACAAAATATAGTCTGTGCTGGATACAGCTTATGCTTGCCAGTGCCTGCATCTTTCACCAAAGGCCATCAGATCTGGTGGGCATGCTCGACATCACTCATTCGTGCTACATGAGCGAACATGTAATTAACCACGTTGACTAATGAGAGGTTAAAACCAGCAGATATACAAGACTCCTGAATGGAAAATGAAACAATCCAGTGTGGTTTTTTCCTGCAAACCAGCACAGAATGCAGGACCCAGTACCCATCTGGCTGCAGCTAGAGGTCTGTCTCCCAGAAAAACAGAGGCAAAAGACAAAGTAGTCATGCAAAAATCTTTACAGGAGGAAGCCAAGGAAAAGGTCCTGTTTGGAGGTAGGATCTTTAAAGGAAAGCTTGGGTTTGTGAACAAGAAAATTGCCTGTTTCCTACTTCCTGTTATGTTCCGGTAAAGGGGGTGTTACACAAATTATTTGTGAAGAAACTGGAAAAATTTTACTTATTTCTTCTTCTAAAAGAAGTAGAGAGGGAAGACCAGTATTACCTAACCAAGAAGCACCAGTAATGAGGTCTAGAAATACTGGACAGTTCTCAATGCTGTTGATGCAAGGCTAGACATAAAAAGATAAATTTAAGAAACAGCCATGGAATATTGATAAAGAATTACAGTCTCACTTCAAAAATTTGACTCTCTCCTGGCTTTAAAAAGTTTGAAAGGCTTTTAAGAATGATTTTCTACTTGACTAAACTTTCCTGTGCTTTGTAGTCTAGCATAATTTCACTGAATATGATGCTATGGATCTTCATAAATCTGTAACTATGTTTGACAGCTATACCCATACGTTTGCCTTTGTGCTTTTCATCTGAAAAAAATTTTTTTAGCTCCTGTGTCATTGACATCGTCTTTACTTGAAAATGAAAGGCAAGGACACAATGAGCTGTATTGAATGCCCAAGATCTCAAGGAGCAGTTCGGGCTGCTCCAGCTCGCTTCTAAAGGCACCTGAAATCACTAGCAATAAACAGAAACTTCTTTTCAGAATGACCAGGATGCATAACTCATCCTCCCAGGAGTCCCCTTTTCACTTGGCTAAGGAGAACATGCTTAAACGCTGTGCCTTGCCCACAGTCTGAGACGAACACACGTACATCGGCTGAAAGCCAGGAGCTGCATAGCTGCAATAAGCACAGCAGAGACCTCCATGCTAATACTGTCTGTTGGGAGGCAGATGCATTAGCTCTGGTTCAGCAAAGAGCTGATGTTTTCCATTCAGAGTTCATTCCCACTAAACTGAGCAGAGCTGGAATGCTGCTATTTGAAAAAAAAATCCCCACAGCCACAACCAGTCTTGCTCTCTCTTATCTTGTCTCTCTCATGGCATGATTAGATCACCTCTTCTTTCAGACTGACACAAAATAAGCAGAAAAAATCCTTTTCCCCCTTACTTTGCAAAGCTCCTCAAGCATTTCCTTCTTCCAGTTGATGGGTACGTGACTTCTAAAAATGCACAACTGCGAGTTAGTCCACCAAAGTCAAATCACATCCATACTTTCCAAAGGCCACTACTCATGTCTTTCAGGGGGATATTTATTCCTCCAAAGACAGCACAGTATCTAAATCTCAGGTGGATAGAAGTATCAGTTGTGAAACCCCACATCTGACATTTCAGTGTGCCCACTGATGCTTACTGCCTGGCTTTAGGCACAGTACCACGACCCATCTATTCCTATGATGAGAACAGAAAAATACAGAATGATTAGGTTATCCTCATTTTCCTTTGGAGACCTGTCCTGCCTTCCCCATTTATTATATATAAAACACAGGCTCCTGAAATAAGTGCCCACAATCTCCTTTCTGTGACTGGATAACTACTTTTCAGAAAACAAACCATGATTCCTTAAAGCACACATTCCGAAAATGGACTTGCACTGTCGTTACTGATTTAGCCTGTCTGGGAGAAGAGAGTAAGATTAAGGAGCAAGAAGGAAGTGGCTCCATTAGAACCATCCAGGCAACTGGCAATGTCTGCCCCGTGGCCGTGAATTGGATATGAATTAGTAAAAACATTTAAGATAGTAAGTGATAAAAGAGTTATATTTCAGGTTCTACCATGGTGAGAATTGCCTTCATTTTGAATACGCCACTTGTGCTAAGGTTTAATTAAATGAAAAAAAAGATTTGTAAACTGAAAAGATCTAAATACAGAAGCAACAGAGAGAAATCACAAAGGCCAGAAGCAAAATGTGCTACATCCTCTGCATTATTCACTGACACAGCAGCCGCGGGGCTTGGGATCACAGTGCTTAATGTATTAATGCTCTCCTGGCCAGTCCCTGAAAGCATCTGCATACTCCGTCACAGGACTAAAAGGACTTATGCAGTGCTTTACTAGGCTTATCTATGTAAGATGAGTACACTTTTTTTGTTACTCAAATCCCTCTTTAGGCATTGCATCTCTGAAAGCATATCTACAAAATGAACCCAACACAAAAGTAAAACTGCAAGTGGCCTCAATATATATACAAACATCAATATTCAAGTCTGGAAAAGTTACGTAATATTTTACTCAATATACTGAATTAATAAATTTATAGTTTAGAAATACTGGAACTCTCGCCAACATTATACATTATTAAATCTATTTTTTTCTATTTTATTCTGAAATTCTAAATATCTATTACAGTGCTCTATATAGATTATACTGTTCTGAAAAATAAGCATTTTTATTTATATTGTCGTTCGTATTTTTGGTGGCACAAGAACTTAAGTCTTTTTCCTATATCCTCAGACAATGTTGTATTTAAGTGTTTGAATAATCTGGCTTCATGTTTCTAAACCAAACAATAAATGAATTGAGTTGTTCATTGGACTTTTTATAGTGCAGTTTGTTTGTTGCAAAGCAAGACATATTGAACAAAAATCATGTCTTGAAAATAGCTACTGCAGCCAGCGCAGCATGGATGAGCTTAGGATTCAAGATGGAATAGGTACAAAGACAAATTACTAGGATGTTCAGAAGTACTGGCACTATTCTAGGAGAGAAAATTAAAATAGCTTGGGCTTTTTGTTTAGCCAAAGCCAAGACTTAGCAGGGACATGTGTTCTCTCTGGGGAAAAAAAAAAGAAAAAAAAAAAAAAAAAGAAAAAATGGTAAACATCAGGGAAGGAAATAAAATTGAAGAACTAAATTTCTAACTGCCAGAGACTATTTTTGTCTGGAGACAGTCTTCAGATGCCAGTAATGGGAGCACAACTCTCAAAATGACTTTATTTAGGTCATTAAAATGGCCTTGTAATACGAGTACAGACAGAGCAGGATCAGCAAGCCCGCTTCTAGAGCGGGGAAGTGCGACCTTCCGGCACAGAGTTGTTAAGCTCAGTCTTAACTTCATCCTTCTTTGGGTTAGCGCTTCATCATTAAACATACACTGCAGCCTCACTGATTTCCTGGAACATTCACAATCCCTGTTGCCTACCAAGAAAGTCAGTCAGAGAGTATTTGAAGCTTCAGGCTAATTTCTGAGATAGCTGCTGTATCCATTTTTGTAGAAGCAGTGCCTTGCCAGAGTGCTGGAGAGTAACTCTATTATTACTGGCATGTGAAGTGCTTAAATATGAAACGTTTTTGTCAGGAAATAAAGACCAGACATACTGATTTGTTTTGCATTTTTCCAAAATATCTGTATTTTTATTTCCTCCTGTGTTTGTATTTTGTCCAAAATACAATATATGTATTGCTAAATTTGTTTTTAGCTTGTATTCCATGTCAGCTCAAAGTAAAGAGCAAAATGGACAGTGCTGTAGCAATAATATTCAGACACATACAATGGAGTCAAATGCAGAATGAGAAACTCTAGTAGGACCTTATGATTGATGCATATAATTTTTTAAATTCAATGTTCATATCAGAATCAAATTCCCTCCAAGCATTTCACCAAAGCATACTTAACGTGCACACACAGATACTGTGTTCATTGCAGGACTAAGTGCCTGGGGTCCCTCAGTCCCCCTCTCCTCCTCCTGTCACCGAATCCCTCCTGCCCGGGAGTTTTACTGGGCCAACGTCCCAGTGACACCAAACAGCAGCGATGCCTGCAGTTGGAGAGCCTGTGCTTGATCTGCACCTCATGGCGCACCCACAATACAACTGCCTTCACCACCAGCGACAGACATCATTCAGCTGACAGCCAGCGTACACCTGGGCAGCACATCCCATCCTGCGCCAGAGCACAGTGGTTTAGTCTGTGTACCCCTATCAGCCATTGGAGGTGTGCTGTGATTTAAAGCCCGCCCCGACAACCAA
Source organism: Opisthocomus hoazin (assembly GCF_030867145.1). Lineage (NCBI taxonomy): Eukaryota > Metazoa > Chordata > Aves > Opisthocomiformes > Opisthocomidae > Opisthocomus > Opisthocomus hoazin. Next base: position 102,531,093 of record NC_134415.1, on the reverse strand, counting down.
TCCACTGTGCACATGCTGTACAGCTCATTCTCGCATCTAACTCCTAATGAATCTGTAAAGCTCATGCACTGAACATAAAGTGGACATAATAGGCATTTCCACAGATTATGCACATGCTGATTAGTGCTTGGCTGAAACGCGATTTTACACCAATTCTTTTGCTACTTAATTTTTCAAATGGCCATCGTAGGTTTCTATGTTTCTAGTCAGGCAAGGCTGACAGCTTTCTGGCATTAAAGAATGACTCAATTAGAAGATCACGGTAATTACTCTATAAGCAAGATGAACTATAATACTTCTATTTTGTGTAGTATGCTAGTATGTATGAAATAAAAATGAGTTAAGCAACTATGAGCCCACTTCTGTAACCTGCAAACGTATTTGAGGTCATTATCCTTCATAACTGTTTAGACCAACAAAACTTCCTGGCAGGAATAAGGATTTATAGTCTGGAAGCTAACTAAAACCAGAGAATTTGCTTCTTTTCCAGAATGGAGTAGTGACAAGCTTACGATTAGACCTATGTCGGATATAGTTCTCTATTTCCAATATGAAACAAAACAATAGCAAATGATGTGATATTCAAGCATATTATATCAGGACATCACAATGTTATGCTGTTGTCTAGGATATGAGTTACATTACACTCTTTCTATTTTCATTGTATTTTTACATATATAAATATAGCCAGAGTGAGAAAATAAAAAGAATGAAAAAAAGAATATGGTTTGCATAACACTACTTTGGTCATTTAGAGGAGTTACATATATATACATATTGTAGCATGCATTTCATCTTAGCTTAGCTTTGTAAGGAATGATTCAAAAAACTAGACTACTCATAGAGTGAAAACTCAGTCTTAAAATTGAGGCTATATTAGTTTTAGAAAATAAATAATCCAACCATTTAATTTTGCTACTTGTTTTACTTAATCTTTCTCCAATCAACAGGCCAAGAAAATAGGCATTGGCTGCCAGGATTTCAAATTGGCAGGAACCAAAAGACTCCAGTGCTTTTAAGTTTCATTTCAATTTCCATGACAAGATCAGAAAAATGGGGTAGTGTGGTGGTTTAGCCTCAACTGGCAACAAAGAACCACACGGTTGCTCTCTCACTCCTCCTCCCAGGCCAGGGGGGATGGGGAAGAGAATCAGAAGGAAAAGGCAAAACTCATGTGTTGGGCTGAAAACAGCTTAACAGAATGGCAAAAGGAGAAGAAAATAACAATAATACTGATAAAAAGCATATACAACATACAATATTCTCACCACCTGATGGGCAGCTTGCTCCTGAGTAGCAAAAGCCCCTCCTTCAGCCAGCTCCCCACTTAAATACTGAGCATGACATCACATGGTATAGAATATCCCACTGGGTTGGCTGTTTGGGTCAGCCCAACCAGCTTGTTGTGAAAATTAACCCTATCCCAGCTGAACCCAGGACAGGCAGGAATTTTAAAACACTGAATTTGAATAGAGTATACTTTCTCCTACTTTATTTTTGCTTATTTAATCACATTTAACTATCAAAGTAATTCTGCACTTGTAGTAAGTTTCTGCATAGTGTGTTTCCTCAGCTCGTGGTGAAATGTCTTCTATTCATAATATTGTTTTGTATTACATTTAAAAAAAATATTCCATTATATTTACACGTGGATGTGCTCTATTTTCCTCATTTCCTTATGTGTTTTAACAAATTTTCTGTGAAAAAAATCTGTTACTCTCTTGGCTGCTTGACTTCATTTCACTTCATTTATTACAGAGGCGGATGTGCTAAAAAACTTTTGTAGGTGCTTCCCCCCCCGCCGAAATCCACCGTTTTCCAGACCTAGAGCGTAGGACAAAGACCTAAGAGCATCTGCACTCTAAGCTCAGCTGTGACATGCCTAGTCATTTAGCGCGGGGTGATGGATTTAGTCAACCCGAACACAACACGCCCCGTAAGCTGCTTCAGTAATAGGAAGAGCCCCAAGAAGTACTCTGTCTCAGAGACTACTTCTGAGAGCCAATTTCCTTCCCTATTTTCCGTCCCAAGAAGGCAATGCTTTGATGCCACCCCCCAGCAAGAGCAAATTGGGACACCTCTGGTCTCAATTCCACAGAGCATCACCTGGGGAATGCTCCCTCCCAGACCAGGGGACCCTGTCTCCTGACCAAGAATGTATAAGCTGATGAGTTTGCTAATGTTGTTTTTCCTCACTGGTTTTTATCATCTTTCTAATCCCAAAGGAGTAATACTAAATGGTTTGGAAGGAAAATGATGCGTATGGAGGGTAATTTTGTATCTGCATATTTATTAAGACAGTTTTAAGCATTTAATTAATATCAGGCAAATATTTTCCTTGCACTTGCCATTTTAAGGTTTCCTTTTTTAGGAATACTCTACTGCTCTTTCTAGCTGGTTCTGTAACACTGGCAGGAACTGGTACAAAAAACTGTACTTCTTTGAAATAAATAAATTGGATCCAAAGTTTTCAAGTTTGCAATACCGCAAGGAGATGTAATTGGCCATTTATATTTCCCTGTTTTTAACAAAGGGTTCCTTCAACTTGGAGCAGAGGAGCAATAATTCTGTAACTTGCTAGTAAACCAGTAAACTGCAAAATATCCAAGAAAAGATTGCATTTTTATAGAGAATGACACTTTTAAGATATATCTGTGCACTACCTTGGAATACAGGTATTGAGCTCAATTTCCGCAATGAAAAACAAGTCAGTAGGGCACTATAACTGAAACCTCAGCAAAAATAATCCTAACCAAAACACATTTTTAATAACAACAGACAAAAGACCAGGTAAAAAAAAAGCAGGAGAAGATTTTGAACTAGAATATTTAATGCTGCTATTAATTACATTTAATAGTAAACAACTTAGAGGGAAAAGAAGCATTAATATCTCCTTTTAATTTTGAAAATTAACACTGCTTTCAGCTAGAGGCAGTACTAAAATAAATGCAATCACAGTTTACTTCATAACCTGCATTAACATTATTTAAATGGCATAAGTCAGCATCTCACAAAATGTTTTGAACAAATAATAGGATCTCAGTGCTGCGGTACACACTGCTATAAAGTACAATAAAGTACATACTGTTATGCATCACCGCAAAGCTCCAGCATACGCCAACAGTATAACCTGAACAACGAAACAAACAAGAACTTTCTCTTCTCAAAGTAATTTAAAAAAAAAAACAACAAACTGCAAAAGAAAAATAGCAACATGGATGGGAACACTCATTGTTTATCCTTTTCTACTCTGATGATTCTCAGAGCTCTCGTTTGGATTAAATGCACTGAGTACTGTGCTACGAACAGCCTCATTAATGTGGACTCTAATGAATGTGTACAATTTCATATGGACAAGCATCCCTTGAAGTCCCTAGAATGACTTGCATTTCTAAAGTACATAAAATCACCTCCAATAGAAAGAAAGAAACAGGGGAACATTCCCAGGTATTTTGTTACTGAGATTCAGAAATCCCTTAGTAACCAAAACAGAGAGGAAAAACAAAAGAGGCCATAGGACTCACTGTACGGCACCAATTTAACACTGTCCACTTCCATCTTTCTGTTCTCAACCTTCTGTCAGGTGGATTACTTTCTCTCAAATATCACCAGTTTTCTATATTTGGTGTAAAAATTCATCATACTGGAACAAAGCATGCAGGTGACAATAATGTGTGGAAGATTAATAGAGATGACAGGCTACCATCTTTAGGGGAAAGAAAATTGCTGTTGCAGTCTGTTTTTTGTTGAAAGGTAATGGGAAAATTCCCTGCTTGTACGTGGAGAAATAAAACATAGGTACTCTTTAAAAGCACACACTGCTGAAGAAAATACCATGTAGCACATAATGCTTACACATTTCATCTTTAAACAATGCAGAATGAATCGGAGCACCGCTCTAGATGCAACTGCCTCCAGTAAGGACCCATCTCCATCTCAGCAGAGCTTTCAGATTTGGTGGGGGACAGCCTGAGAACTGTCCATGCAGCGAAAGTCAGCAAGGAGCATGGCCATCAGAAAACTCGGCAAGCGCCAGAAATACAGAGTGACAGGGAATAATTGGTAGCATTTTTCATCATCGAGTTATTTTCTATACAGTGAAGCATTAGAGGGGCTACAATACTGAGTGCTTTCCAAAAGACTACAATTATTCTTTCAGTTACTTGCACTAAGATGATGCATGCTTGCTTCTTTTAAAAAAGTGTTTCCTACAAAATATTTTAATAGCAAAAGTAGATGTGATGTGCTTAAGAAATCTGTATTTGGCTATGAAAACATGCAGGTTTCCCCATACCAGTGCAGAACCTGGGTAGTAATGGGTATGGCCTGGCTAAGGCACCCATTTTTCTCTGAAGTTATTAGGAGAAAAGGTTGTCATTGACAGCTTATTCGAAAGGTAAAAAGAGTTTGTAGCACTGCTGAATGCAGCCAAACCTCTGTACTGAAAATTAATGAAATAGAGTAATCCTAAATAGGTTGGTTATTTATCCTGTAACAATTAGTCATGTTTTCAATTATAACTTCTTCTGGGAATCTTTACCTTCTGACTCCACAAAGAGCTGAGTTTTGCTGAGACCAGCACAGCCCACAGAGCCCGCCAGCTCCAGCTGGAGGTCTGGCAACAAAGGTGCTGACTGCTCCGAGGAGGCAGAAGGAGTTGCCTGCAGCTGCAGGCGATGGACGACTGCCCACTCAAACAACCCCGTGTGTTATCTTCCCTTCCACATTAAGCCATAGAGTCCTTTGGGTGGTTAGGAAAATAAAACTGGAAGGGGTGGTTAGGAAAATATGCATCAGTATGACTATTCTGTATTATCCACCATAGCACTGATCCTCCATGGACTTTAAATACATCCTATAGACCACTTATGCCCTTCATCCTCCATTCTTCTTCTCATCCAAATGTAACTTGATTGTGCCTCAGGGTCACGGAAGGGAAGTGCTATTGCGGGGAAGTCCCACAGACTTTGCATAGCCGCTGTGTCCCACACCACTGGATATCTCAAAATCCTCCCTCCCCTCCCCTCCCCTCCCCTCCCCTCCCCTCCCCTCCCCTCCCCTCCCCTCCCCTCCCCTCCCCTCCCCTCTCCTCTCCTTTCACTTTAGATCTCAGACGATATGTATAGTGTGGAAATAAGTTCTTTGGACCAAGGAACTCCAAGATGATGAGATGAGTTGGTAGCACTTCATGGGACAACCTGGTGAAGTGCCAACTAGGCTGGTGTAGGTCTGGATGCAGTCTAAGTTGGATACAAGGCCACACAGGCAAAACTGGACTGTGGATAAACACAGATGGGAATAGTCTCCATGTCACAGCATACTGAGTCAGTATATGGGCTCAGGGCTCTGCCAGCTGAGACCTCATTTCATGATGCTATTTGCCAGAGGATAAATGCCATTAAATTTTTGTTGAGAAGTTTTGCTTCCTTTTGAGAGGTGAATGGATCCATACTTGAAAGGTTTTGAAACTACTATTCCTTTTTTTCTTAAAGGCAAAACTCTTAGTTACCTTTTAAGCAGTTAGGAAAGTCTGACACATTAACTGCTGAGAAGGTCATAGCAATTAAAATCTGCTTAAACGGCTACTGTTTCTTAAGTGGTTTCTTATATTGCCTGAAAGTTATCTGATCAGTAGAAGTGCAAGGAAAAAGGAAACAACATACAAAGCTGCACATGCAATAATTAATGAAATCCCACATACAGAAATTTTCAACACAAATAGTATGTTCCCGGGTTCACTGAGAGCAGGCTGGACAAAGGAAAAACCTCCTTTAGACACCCACAGGGCTTAAAACCTTTCAGTATTCCAGGAGCATTCTAAAGAAAAGGAAAATATTACAAGTCTTGTCTGAAATAAAATAACAATATAAAATTGGACCTTATCGCTCATATTAAGTTTGCACACACAAATACATTAACACAGCAGCAATGGCACAGATTTTGGTTTGAAAGGTCTCTAATTTATGGGCATGAAGTAGAGCTGAGTAAATAATCTGCAGCAAGTATTTAATTTACTGAATTTTGACCTTTGCTTTTTCCTCCCAAAGTACCTAGCAGAAGACTTCTTGATGTCAATGCCTTTTACATGAGATTAGTCAGTGAACTGAATTTCCCTAGTGTTTATTGACCACAATGTTCTTTCACTTTCCTGAGTGGATGAGTATTTCAGGCACAGGGAAATAGCTAAAGTGGACTCCCAAGAGTATTTCTGGATGTGATTCTAAAATTTTCTAGCAAAACTTGATTATTAAAATACTAAAGAAGCTACTAGAAAAGGGATGAATACAGAAGACTGATTAACTCAACCTACACCTGCTCCCCTGGTTCACTGTTTAAATATATATCCAGCCTACCTTTCCCAAGCACTCTGCCTTGTACCCTGGTTCTCTAAAAATATCAAAATTCTGAGCTTCCCTTGACACTGCTGGGGTGCCATCAGCTTTCTGGAAATTAAGTGAACACAGCCCACAGTCATTAATTCTTCTTGGTTTATTTTTAAGTTATGTTCTAACTGGTTACTTTTAAAAGGTAAATCTCTCTTTTTACATCACGTAAGCATTCTTATCATATTCATTTCTAGGCTCATGAACCCCTGTTTCTCATGCCCCACACTTTCTTGGTGGTGATGGGTTGACAGTTGGACTTGATCTTAGAGGACTTTTCCAACCTTAATCATTCTATGATTCTATGATTCTTTTTGTTTGTGAGGACTCCAAAATTGACTTGAGGATGTAATATGAAACATTACAGAAAATGCAAGGGCAAGGACAGAACAGGCACAGCATTGCAACGGACAGGTCAGTGAGCCTGTCGGACGATCTGTGGGATGGAAGGGGATGACGGGGCTACAGTCCTCCTGGAAGATTTGCATTAGAAGAAAACTGATAAGCAGAAGGATAACAACAAACAGAATCTTCTGACCTAAGAGTGCCTGTGGTTAGAGAGGAGCTTTGTCTGAAGTTACCCCATATTGAAACACGTTCTAAACTACCAGAGAAGGAGGGTCAGGAGAGTGTGTCTGAGTCTTTCCTACAGCCTTAAAACCATGGTTGCGAAGACACGGCGTGTAAAACCAGCTTCCAGTGTAAATACTGGATATCATGGCATGCAGCTTTTCCTCAGGCAGAAATACATCTCAGTATACACCAACAGACATTAACAATCTCAATCTCTTTCTCCACCTCCAGTTTAGAGGGAGTGCTAAAAATTAGTAAGGACAATTACTCAGATGAATAATCTGACTTACTGGAGAAATATAATGATTTTATCCGTATTAGCCATATTGGAAAGACAGTGTAATATCTGATGCATGCTTAAGGAGACGAATTGTTCAAAACTAAAGCAAGCAAGAAAATGTTTAATTCACAAGAATGGTTTATCAGCTACATTCCCAAGCAAGTGTCATGAGGATTTTCCTGACTACGGCACTGCTGGGTATTCTTTTGATAGTTCTTTCCTATTATTCCATTTAGGCAAAAATAAACTAATTAAGCATTTCATAACAACTTTGAAGTTTCCACGATGAGTGTGTGTGGGCAGAAACCTGCATGTGCTTTCTGTCAAGAAACTGAAACTCAAAATATGGAAGAGCTCATCAGTGGGACAGGCGCAGGTGGGAAGACAACTCTTTTTGTATATTCCCATTTTGTGAAACAGTGCCTTGTGCCTACTGAATTACATGCTCCAAGCCATCATCTGCTACTTCACCTTTCCAGGATTTCCAGAATTTCCCCGTGTGATTTTCATGGCACTGCGGACTGGGTGGGAGGCTGCAGGTAACTCTCTGTCGGACTGGCTACCCCTTCCTCACCAAGCAAGCTAATGCCACTCCATAGCTCTTTTTTGAAACACCAGATTCTTGGAGGAAAATCTGAATTCCCACGTGGAATATTATGCTTGGAAAGGCAGTTTTACATGCATCGACTTCCTCATTGAAAGTACAAACTCTGTGAACTACGTGGAGCCATCTCTTCCCGCACTTGCTTCAGAAGACATCCCCCTCGGGCCCCAGACAGAAGGGATGGCAGAAGAAAGACGCAGTGGCTGCTGCCAATCCCCAGTGACCGCTGTGTCTGCTTTAATTGACATCACGCTCACCGATGCTGGGGTTTGCTAATGAGAATGCTGTGTGCATGGTAAAAACATTGACCCACGCTTCTCAACGCTGGCGGTATTATCCACAGCACCCTCTTTATGGGGCTTACTCTGGAAATCAAGACTGACAGCTTGTGAGAGCTTGGCTCCATGCCTGCCCTTCAAAGCTCCAGACTGTCAGAGCCAAGCGATTAGAGAAGAGAAAAGGGCTTTCAAGCACAACTAGAAAGGACACAGCAAGTAAGACAACTGCTGTGCGCACAGTAGCAAGCCTGGTGGCCTGAAATGAAGAAGGATTTAGAAATTCCACATTATGTTCCAGCTAAACTGCTTCTGAGGCAGAACATTATATGGAACAAAGGTCTGCCCAGGAAAGAGTAACTGGGAAAAAAATGAAATCTAGCCAGAAGAAATTCAGAAGAAATTAAGAAATCAGAAGTAGTTACAGGAGTAACATCAACTGCCTCAATTTTGAAGAAATTCTTGGTCCACAACCATACCCAATGCCAAAAGTCATATTATACCCACAACAGGTAACACTCCAGGCAGTATGAGGCACGTCACACAAAGCGTGCCAGGTCACACCAGTGGGTATCTCAAGTTTCACCAACATAAAGAGTGGCAGGCAAGCGTGTGCTAAGGTCCAAGGTCACAACACAGGGCGGGTGAGATACCCACGGCACTAGACACCCATGTTTAAGCAAACCAATGCTCAACACTGTCCAGAGCGCACTTCAGCTTGCCTGACGTAAGACATCTGAATTTAGTCAGATGAGGACACCTTTGCAACCCAGTGATAGTGCTTGTTAAATCTCCCCCGATTCCAACAAAAGTTTACACACTTTATTTCCATGTAGCCACCTACGTTCAAGCATCTGAATCAGTAGCTGTATTCACTCACAGCACGGATTTAGATGAGACGGCCAAAGAGCTGCATGGTGACTGGCAGTGCAGAAGATGGATGGGTGAAAGTAGAGCAGAAACTTGATATAAAAACCATTGCCAAGGTTTGCATGGCCTTGGCAGGTAGAAGAATATTTATTTTTTCCTGAATCATACACTATTCAATCTCTACTAGACAGTATTCTTTTTCTTGGATGAAATCCAGATGCATTTACCGACTTCATTATATAGGAGAACATTTTAAAATATTCTTTTAATCTATGTTCTCTATTGTACCATGTCAGAGATAACACTGTATCTATATTTACTCATTTCTTTTTACTGGGGCTAAATACATTGGTCATGTTGCTTCTTTCAAAAGTTTATCTTTGATGAATGATGTTATTAAAAAGCTGATTATTTTCCATTTTCCGAGTTTACATACAAATTCAAAAGACTATAATATGCTGTTCTGCAGAATATTTTATACCCTACTGCAATCTGCATATCCTCTAGAAAAACGTCACTTCGAATTTCAGTGTTCTCTTTATATCATGTTGCAGAAAATACTTGGTGCTGTCATTTTTACAAAAGCTGCTTGAAAAGTCTTTCTTATCTGTGTCAAAACTAAATTGAAACACAGCATTTAAAGACTGTTCACCTGAACGAATAGGCTACCAGAAACATGTTTATGAAATGTCTAAAAAGAATGCTCCATCCACTTTTGAAATTATATTCATAAGATTTTAGAACAACAGTAAAATAAAAGCCAGTGAAGCAATTAGGAATGAAGAGACAATAAGAACATATTTCACTGTGTAAGACAGTGAAAGCTAAAGCAAACACAGTAAGACATGATTACTTAATAACAGCAATGTGAGACTTATTAAGTTCTTTTACACAGGAAAATAATTGATAAGAGCAAAGAAGCCTACCAGAAAACTATAAACAGCAATCTAGTATTAAGGAACTATTCGATGGTTGGACTTGATGATTTTAGAGGTCTTTTCCAACTATAATGATTCTGTAATTCTATTATTCTTACTCATCCTGCTAAATTCAAACTTAATGTCTGATTAAGGTAAGAAAAAACTTAATGTGGTTTGGTTTTTTTTGTAGAAAAACCATGTCTTTCTCAGGCTTAATAAAGAAGTTTTCTCCAATGATGAAAATATATCACGTCAAAACTTCATCCCACCCAAAACTACTTAATAAGAATTCAGTATGGATATGAAGAAATTAAAAACTATATAACAGGACTAAAGAGTGGAAAAATATTCTGGTATACTGGATTTGCATGCCAAGGTTTTGGTAGCAGGGGGACTACAGGGGTAGTTCTGTGAGAAGCTGCCAGAAGCTGCAGCATGCATCTGCCTTGTGTCCGACAGAGCCAGTGCCAGCCGGCTCCAAGACGGACCCGCTGCTGGCCAAGGCCAAGCCCACCAGCAATGGTGGTAGCGCCTCAGGGATAACAGATTTAAGAAGCAGAAAAAAACCCTGCAGTGGGAGAGTACAGTGAGAATATGTGAGAGAAACAACTCTGCAGACACCAAGGTCAGTGAAGAAGGAGGGGGAGGAGATGCTCCAGGCACAGGAGCAGAGATTGCCCTGCAGCCTATGATGAAGACCATGGTGAGGCAGGTTGTCCCCCTGCAGCCCATGGAGGTCCACGGTGGAGCAGATCTCCACCTGCAGGCCATGGAAGGGACCCCACGCCAGAGCAGGTGGATGTGCCCGAGGGAAGCTGTTACCCCATGGGGAGACCACACTGGAGCAAGCTCCTGCCAGGACCTGTGGCGCCACGGAGAGAGGAGCCCACGCCGGAGCAGGTTTGCTGGCAGGGCTTGTGACCCCGTGGGGGACCCATGCTGGAGCAGCCTGTTCCTGAAGGACTGCATCCCATGGGAAGGACCCACGCTGGGGCAGTTCGTGAAGAGCTGCAGCCTGTGGGAAGGACCCATGTTGGAGAAGTTCGTGGAGAACTGTCTCCTGTTGGAGGGACCTCACGCTGGAGCAGGGAAAGAGTGTGCGGAGTCCTCCTCCTGAGGACAAAGTAGCAGCACAGACAACATGTGATGAACTGACTGCAACCCCCATTACCCGTCCCCTTGCGCCGCTTGGGGGGAGGAGGGAGAGAAACAGGAGTGAAGTTGGGCCTGGGAAGAAGGGAGGGGTGGGAGGGGAAAGTGGTTTAAGAGTTACTTTTATTTCTCATTATCCTACACTGATTTGTTTGGTGATGAATTAAACTTCCTTTTCTCCCCAAGTTCAGTCTCTTTTGTCCGTGATGGTAATTGGTGAGTGATCTCTCCCTGTCCTTATCTCAACTCTCGAGCCTTTCATCATATTTCCTCTCCCCTGTCCAGCTGAGGAGAGGGAGTGACAGAGCAACTTTGATGGGCACCTGGCGTCCAGCCAGGGTTCACCCACCACATCTGGAAACCAATAGTCCAATTACATAAAAATCATGAGCAAAATTGAAAACTATACTACTAATTTTTTTCAGACACAAAAATTGAGACAACGGAGATTTCCTATACTGGTATTTATTTAAGCAATAGTAGTAGAATACAAATAAGTGACTTCTGATACTTTCTTCTACTGAACCCTGCCCAAAGTCACTGAAACCACCTGACCGTATCTAGATTTTATTTAAATATGGGCTCAAATTCAAATTCAAGCTCCAGCACACGCCTTTGAAGGTGAAAACTGTATGCTCTTACTATCCTTTAAGATAGACATAGACATTAAAGTTGGATGTTGTAAGCCCAGATATCTCTATGCCTGCTCAAATTAAGTCTGCATTTATATCATAGAATCACTGAATGGTTTTGGTGGGAGGGAACCTTCAAAAATTATCTAGTCCAACCCCTCTGTCATAGGCAGGGACACCTTCCACTAGACAAGGTTGTTCAAAGCCCCATCCAACCTGGCCTTGAACACTGCCAGGGAGGGGGCAGCCACAACTTCTCTGGGCAACCTCTTCCAGTGTTTTACCAACTTCATCATAAACAAATATCTTCCTCCTGTCCTATCTAAACTTACTCTCTTTCAGTTTAAAAACGTTGCCCCTTGTCCTGTCACAACAGGCCCAAGTGAAAAATATTTCTCTGTCTTTCTTACAAGTGCCCTTCAGCTACTGGAAGGCTGCTATAAGGTCTTCCCGCAGCCTTCTCTTCTCCAGGCTGAACAGCCCCAGCTCTCTCAGCCTTTCCACAGAGGAGAGGTGTTCCATCCCTCTGATTGTTTTTGTGGCCCTTCTCTGGACCTGCTCCAACAGTTCCATGTCTTTCCTGTGCTGAGGGCTCCAGAGCTGGATGCAGGACTCCAGGTGGGGTCTCACTAGAGTGGAGCAGAGGGGCAGAATCACCTCCCTTGACCTGCTGGCCACGCTGCTTTTGATGCAGCCCAGGATATGGTTGGCCTTGTGGGCTGTGAGCACGTGCTGCCATGTCATGTCCAATTTTTCGTCCATATATTTCACTAAACTCTGCAGTGTTATCATATCACCATTGCCAGGCCAAAGAAGCAGCTTGAGCTCATTTATGAAAACTTCATGTTTTGTACATTGAAGTAGTATTCACACCACCCAGTTTCAGGCATGGACCTTAGCTAGCTAAATGAGAAGACTGATGTTCCCTGGGCTAAAGCCAGTGGAGACTCACAGCCTCTTCTGGAGGATGGCACAATGCAGGCGTTCACCTGCGGGACGTGGATAGCAATGCATGGAACAATGTGACATTTTCCCCACTTCTATGTCTGAGCTTCCTCAGACTTCAGAGACGTGTGTGTCCTCCTTTGACGTTCGCAGAATTTACTGCCTCTAGGTCAGTCCCACACTTGGGGCTGTGCAGGTACAGAAAGAATAAACATCTAAACGGTTAGAAAATGTCCAGATTTAATAACACAAGCTCCCTGAACAGTAATAAATAGAACAGAAATAAAATCCTACATTAAAAAAAACCCCAAACCTCATGTAAATAACTACAAGCAGCTCCAAGATCCAATGAACGACTACAGCAATCCAGACACAAAAGGCATCTAGAGAAAGTAGAAAAGAATAAACAATATAAAAGTATCACTTTACATGTAGTCTCAGCATTTCTGTTTTTACTCCCTGAGATGTCAAAAGCTGACAGGATAATTTCTAACATTTCAAATCACTCAGATAGATACACTCCTACCAGTCCAGAAGCACACTCGTCTTCTTAATGACACTCAACTGTGGCCTTTTCAGCATATAATGTATGACTTCTATACTTAAAATTAAAATGAGAGCATACATCACGAATCATTCGCAGAAATAAAGGAAGAAACTATCACAAATACATCATGGCGTACGGAAGAAGACTCAGTTTTTCGTGTCCCATAATACTTGAGTCTTAAAGCCATGACACTTCCTTGAAGTCTGTATACTCTTTTCTTTAACTTACAGAAAATGAAAGAAATAAATCAAACTCAAGATACAGCAACCGGTTAGACTGGTATCACCTGTCAGAGCTTTGTTGCAACTCATCTAAAAATATTTTTTCTTAGATTTTCATTCTGGTATCAGGAATCTCTTCTTATATTTGCCTGCAATACTCCTGCCATACTTTCAGTGCCATATATAAAATCTATTCCAAAGACACAAAAGACCTTTTTTTTTTCAATGACATTTCTTGATACAATGCAACAAGAAATCTTGGCTCAAATAGCTTTGGAAAATTTAATTAGGCATGCTGAATGGAAAAGCATAACATATGCTTCTAAGCTAGCTAATGTATTATGAAGGGTCATTTGATCTTGTATTTCATGGTATAAGGCAATAACTTACGCATGATAGAAAGGAATTCTCTCCCCAATCATACTAGCTTTTTCAATTATCCAGGAATATTATTTGCCCCTATTTCTCCTCTTGCAATTATCTAAAACTCTGAATACTATCTCCAGGGCCAAGAAATAATGTTAGATGAGTTAATAATTCAGTGTAGTATAACAATTCCTACATTTCAGTTCTGTACTACATTCTACAAATAATACAATACAAAATGTAAAAATTTTCCCTTATTGCTATATAATACAAGTAAATTTTCTAGCTGAGCCATGGACAAGACCATTTTTGAAACAAAAGTCCATACAACAATTAACCTACTCTATGGTCTATATATATCTAAATCCCTTTCTCATTAAAGCCCATGTGAAAAAAAAGAACTAACTTTACACAGAAAAGTTTATTGCTGCATTCTTAAGCTACTTATGCAATATCCATTTATCTGTTTATGATTACACACTATCTTCTTCCTGAATAAATTGCCAGGATACATTTTAAATATATTTCTGTATATGAATTAGGCAAAAATTTCATATAATCCGGATGATGAATGACACCTTATTCGCTATAGTTGAAGCACTGGACATGAGCTCCCCATCATGTGTGAACAGTTTAAATCCATTTGTGAAAAGATATCTGTACCTTATTTATAAACTATTCTACCAATTCTTAATACTGATATACTACAATGTGATGAATGTAAACATTTTCATTTAATCATGAATTCGCATTAAAATTATTGCATCTCAGTATGTATCAATAGATAATAACACATATTGTATGTCTGGTAGACTAAGCAGGAAAGTAATAAATAACAAACATCAGAGAAAGAAAAATAACAGTTAACCTATGTGAATTTCATTAAAAAACCCTGCACTTTATAAGTTCATTGTCTAAATTATTTTAAATTTGATGCAGAATATACAATAGTAATGTTTCATCTAAACACTTCAAAATAAGAAGCCAGCAGTATTATTACAAGTGCTATTCCAAGGAATACAGACACCACCATAAAGTCAAAAACATCAACAGCAACTGCATATAAATGGTATTTGGGAGTCCACAGATTCCTCATGATTTTGGAGAAGCATTTCAGAACACCATTATATATGTGGTATGTAAGGTAATTCTGTGGGTATCCTCCCAATGGCATCAACGATTCTAGCCCTGTTACCAAGCTGAAATTTGAAAAAGATAGGATCATGTGTTAAAGAGAAATTTTAATTGTATTTTCACATGCAGAAGATTATATGAGCTGCAGTTTTCTTCAACACTTCAAAAAGCTACGCTGAAATTCTTGGACACTTAAATGTGTAATATACTCTGAATGTACATGCCATCTCCTTCATGTTGCACATTATCTATGGATGATGAGTTGGGTGCCCCAATCAGCTGAGATCTGCAAAACTCTCTTCTGTCATTAAGTATTTTCACTACGACTCACAGAAAAATACAAGTTACAAAAAACAGATAGGTAGCTGGTTTTGTATTCTTAAGAAAAAAACGAAAAAATGTTGGATTCGAATGAAGATCTGTGTACTTAATCATATGACATATTAATTCTATTTCAATATACATCCTTCTGTTTCAATACACTTTCTTCTGTTTCAAAACATGTTCTTCAATTCTATTGGAATTATTGCATGAATTTAGAACAAACAGCTGCCCTCAATCTCTCTTACTTTCTGAGTCACATTGTAGGTTTTTTTGTTTGTTTGGGTTTTATTTTTAATTTTTGGCAATAGTTAACAGTAGGGTATGTATTCTCTAGTGTGAAGGGGCAGTTCGCAAATTGCTGTTTTATACGCCTATCTGAACTGAAACACCCATTAAATATATTCTGTGAATTCATTTAAACATAGGAGGATTACAGCGCACGGAGTCTTAAATTCTCAAGCTGTAGGGGTGTAACAAATACATAAGAAATACATACAGGTAGATGAAATTAATAAAACTCCTATTCACACAAGAAAAAATAAAAGCTAATTCTAAAGTTATAAAAGACGAATTCTGGCCTAAGATACTGAAGAAAAGTGGATTCTCAGGAGAAATGTTTTGATGTACACTTTCCTTTTTTATTTCTGTAACTTGGAACAGAATTGTCTTCCTCAAAGTACACTGGGAATTTTTAATAGTCGCACTCCTTGAGGGACTGTGGGACTGGGAACGGCCAGTATCCATCTCCTGTACTTTTTAGCTCCTCAGATGTGGAGCCTAAACTAGCTGTGTAAACAAGTGAAGACAGCGAGATTCATCCCAGGTGTCTAAGGGATGTAGATGTCCAAAGAGGGAACAGATTGTCTTAGGGAGGAGGCTGACATTTGCTATACAGAGGGCTTACAGAGTAACTTGCTTTAGAGAGCTAAAGGAGGAGTCTTTCTCCCCATGTACGTTCTGTGATGTTCAGAAGAAACAGATTACAAGTGAGAATTTATCCTTTCTTTTTTTGCCTGGTAGTGCTGGGCAGTAAATGCAGGACAAGCAGACCACTCAAAACAGGAATAGTGGAAAACTCATGATAAGAAATTTCTCCCCCAAAAATATTTAGTGTATATAATAAGCATTATCCATCTACATTATTAATCAAAGACTGTATATAATCTAGCTAGCACATAGCCAGCAGTGTAAGACACTGTTTTATTCCCTGTGATAGCTACCTGCATCATGGGAGGAGAAAGCAAATCTGCAGATTAATTATCTTGCTCTGCTCATGCAATATGAAAGAGGAAAGAGAAGGTGGCAGAGAACAGACAAAACTAAAGGTAGCTACTCCCATCACAGGAACTGCAAAAGATGGAGACTCATGATCCTCATTACAAATCATCTGGGGTCTGGATCATCAAGGGCACAAAAAAAAGATTTTGATTCACAGGTTCAATACCACATAATTTTTTACAATGGACTTTTTAGCACCATGATTGAGCCTCTTATTTAAAACTAGCTGAAAAAAATTTCCTATATTTCACTGACGATTGCAAGAGATTAATTTCTGTGGAGTGTGTTTTAGCAATTGCAGTTAAATCCTTGAAAGAACAAACTAAAATATTAATTTTGTTTGAAACAGTTCACACCACCAGTTTAGCCTTGAAACAGTAAAACAGAATTAATAATTTATTGTCAAACTATTCAGGACTACACATTTGCCAGACCAATTTACAGAAATGTGAAACGTTATTTTTGAACTTACATATGTACCTATGGATCAAGTCTCTTAATAGTCAGAGACTCAACATAATACCAGGGTTACACTACAGTTGAGAGAGTTATATGCATGGTTAATTATGTTTTTAATTAAGGAAGTAAGGCTTGCTGGCCATTCCCTGCATCTCCCTGGCCTGTACATGGATCTCTGGAGAAGGACTAACAACACAACGCAAAGCAAACATCCTTTTTCTTTCCCTCTCATGCCAGATAAAAAGTATTTGCTAACAGACTTCTTTAATATAACAGGAGATGAAGCGGGACCTGTAGCTGGACAGAAAACCAGAGCATTTTTTGGTTTTTATTTTTTTTCCCCACTTCAAAAATAGACTCTTAAGTGAATTCTTCAGAGTTTACAGATATCCCCTAAATCACTCATCCACTGGAGCACCAAAGAACAAACACACAACATGCAGCCACTGACTTTCACAGCAGGGGTTTGTAAGCACTGGACAGGAAGACTTGCCTAAATTCAGCAAAGCATTTGCATATCCATAAGATGAAAAAATCCCAGCCATGTTCCTATGTCTCCTCTACACAGTTTATGAGATCAGGGTCTGGTGTGAAGTGCCAGGCTTACTTCTAAGTCCTTGGTTTTAAAGAAAGTTCTTGGATAGTGTGAAAGGCAGAGGATGACAGAAGATGGGAATCAGGGTAAGGCTCTGTATGCACAGTTTAACTGCTAACCACTACCCCTCTCACCTCCTCTCCATATTCTGCCAAAATAAAAACTCGTCCTTCTTCGGATTATAAATGGAGTTGATCTGATTTAAACCAATGAAATCTCTGACTTTATAAATAGGTGAAGCAGCATACCAGTACGGAAATAGGAAAAGAACCTAAAAGCCTTGAGCACAAGCACAGGTGTCCTTAGGAGTGGGAAGTATTCTGCACAGATAACAGCTCACTCATCTGAACTCGGAAAACTTTGAATTTAGTGCAACAACATGCAGCGTTCATAAAGACATTTATAATTATCAATGAATTAATTCTCTGTAGACATCTCTAAAGTAGATTGGCAAGAACTATTATCCTTTATTGTGGCGAAACTAAGAACGTAGGAAAGAAAGCCAGATCCACACGGTGATGGGAACTAAAAGCCAAATTTATATTCCTCCTGACTCAAAATGCCAGCTCTATATTGGATTGAATTTATGTTCCTCTCCAACAAAAATCACAGAAATAAGAAAAATAAGGGAAAAAAATCAGTAATACCATTTGCAATGTTAATATCATATCTTCTGATTTCATTGCATATTCAAAATAATGACTGTCCAGAGCTGCACACATGCCTTACTTCAGCTATATTTGATAAAACAGAAAGGTATCTGATGCTCAAGTGTTTGTGGAAAGGAGCTGTTGTCAGAGAATATACAAAATTAATATTTCTCATTTTCAGGGAAGTTGAAAGGAAGGTGCTTTTTTTTGTGGTAATAAATGGCTATAAACTCAAGTTAAATCTGTACAGATTTCCTTAAAGTTGCTATTGAGAAGCCACAAATGATTGCAGATTGCATAACAACCGTACCATGATGAAGTTATAGCTCTAAAGTTATATTGATGTTGGGTAGATAACTGAAAAAGGAATGCTACATTACAATAGTAATCAATCAGAAAAATAATCCAGAGACTAATCAATGTCTCTTATTCAGAGAACATTAATCCCTGATGGAGACACTACAAACAAAATAATATCTAGCTTAGCTATCTAAATTCCACTCACCATCTTCTCCTACTATGTTTATCATGGCATCGAATTTCAGAGGACTCCAAAGAGCTGTTGCTCCAAGTCTGATTTTTTTCATTATTCTATTTAATTGTTTGCACTGTAATTTAATTTACTGTAATGCTGCCTCTATTGTGGAAATGCAAAATTCCTTGTAACAGTAACCCATTAAAGTATATTAAAAGTATTTATCATCATCCTCAAGAGTACATATAACATTATGCGTGGAAAACTGGGATTTAACGTAATTGCTGCAGATAATTCAAAGTGGTTTTCTTTGCATTTATCTATATGTAAACCAGCAAGAAAAACAGTCGTAAAACAAAACTCAGCAAGATCAAACCTGGTTTTTATGAAGCCTCATGCAGATAAATAAAATACTTTGGAATATATATCACTGTTCTGAAAAAGCGTAGATGGGAAAAAACACCAGTGTGAAAAGATCTACAGTCCCCCAAATTGCTGTAAGCCATTGAGTTCATTTACTTCTAATTTCCTTGTCTCTTCTTTTTTTTCCCTCTCTCTCTGACACGAACGTGCTGCTTTTGTCTTCCTGAGCATGTTTTGTTTAAGAAGCTTATTGCCTCCTCCAAGGGCACTGATGTTGGTGTCAGGACTGACACTGATTGTGCCGTTGAGGTTTGGAAATGCCACGGGTGGGAGAAGGGAATTTCCCAGCTGGCATCATGGTCTCGCACCCAAACCTTCTCGGTGAGATGAGGCACCAGAGCCCCTCCGGGCACAGCAGCAGCAGCTGGACGGCACCAACAAACACCCAATGATTCTCTGGCCAATGGAATCTGAATGACCTGAAATCAAGATGAGTTTGGCACAGATCTGGATGTCAGACTCAGACTTTTGGGTGTCAAACTGGTACCATTACAGACAGAGGGAAATCGCAGCTGAGTTACTTCTCAGATTTTTTCTAATACATAATACATGTGTACGCATCTTTGCTTACTTTAATGGGGTATTTAGAAAACCTTACAATACTCCACAAACAAAAAATTTAAACCGGTTTCAGGACAAAAATTTACTAACCATTTGCAAGCCGACAAAACAGAAAGCATGTAATTTTTCACTACTTCAAATAATACATATGGGTCTTCACTAAGGGCCATCTTTGGCCTTCCCACATTCCCCTCTTTTGTCACTTATTTGCTTTGCCTCCTTTAAAGTTTCATGGTCCTCCATCACTTTTAACTCAGAAGAACAAATCTGAAGCACTATTGCAATGTTTTGCCTCTAGAAAGTAGTCTAACGTAGCAGGAAGAGAAGAAACTGTCCCATCTTTTTAAAAACAGCAGTATAAGTCTTACAAATGTCCTGTCAGAGCTAAGAAATATATGTCTGTTTTAGCATTGGATGTGAAGGAGGCAATGGAGACTTTTAATATCACCACTGTGTTGCATCAGTAACAAAACCAATATTTTTCAGCATCTCTTTGAGGTCTGATATAATTCTTTTGGAAGGGCAGTGTAATTTTCTTAACTATCAGCATTATAGTACGAAATTTTTAACACAAAGTTAAATTGTCCTCTTGGATATTCTGTTTTGAAAATGCCATCACTATTTACATGGAAGTATCATATCACTCCATGAATCAAGTCAGCAGGAAATACTGAAATGATATACCTGGTTGAATCTCTGCAAATATTCTAACATCTCACACTTCAGACCGGACTTTAGTCTAAAAATTATTAGAGAAATATTTGGAGATTGCATTTGAATTTCATTTGCTCACTCAGCAAAATAGTAAGAGTGATTTATTCCTCTCAATGGTCATTAGCAAAAATGCCACTGGCTTGAGCAGTACAAGAACTGCAGTTCTGGGATACTGAGAGTATTAAAGGAGATTTTATAGATTTCCTCAGGAGTGAAAGGAGATCATTCCAACAATTTTCAAATTTTATTTAAATTACAAAAATTTTAAGTACTTAATTCACTGTCCCACTTTCCTGATTTTTTTAACATACGTTTACCTGTAACCAAACTATGAACTTTAATTTTTATCAGTAATTAATATAGGTCAAGGTTGGGAAGATATGGTAATCTCGACTTTTCTGACATCTTTCCAATTTAAAATCAAAACTTGTGTTTCAATTTTCCATGTCTACGCAGAAATGTAAGTCTTTGTTATATAATGCCAAATAATTTCATAAAAAACAGCATATCAACAAGGTCAGAGGCTTCAGTTCAGTTTCCTTTAATAAGCACACAAGCTTGCACAAATTGTTTGGTATATATAGCTTTTTCCAAGAAATCATGGGTGAATAAGTTACAGAATCAATGAGGCAGACAGTTTCCAATATTTACAGCCCAAAATTTATAGTCCAAAATTTGTCTCTGAGAGACAAAAAGGCCATAAAGATTTTTTGATTTGCTGAATTTACGATTTTGCTCTCCTGGGGAATATTCACTGAGCAAAATGCCAGCATAGCAACCTTCACCGATGTCTTTTTGTTGCCGGTGCCTCAGGGAGGGACTGGCTGAGAGACGGTCAGTAGATAAATATGGTGCTTCTGTGACCCAGCAATTCTTGATGGCTAATTCTTGACTCTGATGGTAGGCCAGATCTTGCAGCAGTGAAATTGTTCCTCTAGTATTGAGGAGCAACAGTCGCCTTGTGACCTGTGTCCCTTTTCACGACAGGACACTAGCAACAGTTAAGTAGTTAATTACATGAAAATAAACTGCAGTAACTTGGACTCTAGCTGTAATATTGCAATACTTCATAAGTAACATGCAAAAGCCTGAGGGTAGGAAAAGGTTGCTTACTGAGAGACTTAAATGACTTATCTAACAGGACAACCAAGTCCTGTTCATATACCCCTACAGTGACCAGGCAGGAGACCCAGAGAAGAACTGGAACCCAACTGGAGAAGACAACAGATGGTCCCCACCGACTCATCTTCAGACCTAGATCCTGAAATCCAGGTGAGAGCTGACAGGCAGCATAAGCCACAGGCCACATCTCTAGAGAAGAGATTTTTCTAGAACGTGGGAGACTCAAGCAAGGCAGAACTCACTGTGGCAGAGACAAGCAGCCACGGTGCCTCGTACACCAGCAGGAAACACCAATTTGGGGGTTTAAGGACCTAGAATGATACTGATATCTTTCTCTGGCATAAAGGGTAGTTTGGTATTGATGTTTTATCTTTATGTGCTGCAAGAAACTCAGAATGGAAAAAAAGATGACACATCATCCACATTTAGGACATGGAATGTTCTGGAGGCTAATTCAAGTTTGTCTTGAAAAGACAGTAAGTTTTATACCAAAGTGAAAGGAACACTGTTGAATGATTCGGTGATAATCTGAGAGTAATGCTACTTTAACCATACTCCTCTTAAAATGGAAGTGATATCGTCTACTGGGAATTTCCTACCAATCCACAGAAACATTTACAAAATGGGTTATGAAACGATCTTGAAACTTTGGAAGCAATTCTGATTCTTCTCGGCATAGAAGAGTTGAACATTAAATAGCATGGGAATTTCAAATTGTTAATAAAAGACAGACATCCCTAGTCACTGTGTAGAAGACATCAGGAGGAACTGGCTCATACAGAATGACTTACGCTCAACCATGAATAACAGCTATATATCACACACGCACATCTTTCTCTCTCTCTACATATATACATACAGATAAAAAGCTTTTAAAAAGCTTTCCTCAAGCCTGACTCCTCTAAGTAAGGTCAGAGTGGCTGAGCCATCCAGCCAAAACAAATGAGACCTGCTCTTAACCCAAGAGGGAGCAGGGAAAAGACTGTTTTCTCTGCAGCAAGATGGGCTATGTACCTAAATGGGTTCTAAAAGTCAGAAAAAAACATCTTAAATTTTTGACATAAATATGACAAACTACCTTTGGAAGGAAAAATCCATACCGCAAGGAAACAAATAAACTTGACAGAAATGGCAACAAATGGACTCTCCCAAAATTTTATAGCACAAACTGAAATAGCCACGAGTTGCCGGGTTGCAGATAATCTGGAACTGCATAAATTGATGGATAACAGGCAGTTATCTTTCTAGCCAAGCTCCAAATCCAAAGTTACTGGTCAATAACATTAAGGAGATGCCTGTTAACACAGATCAGCTTTCTGATAGATAAGGGACTATCTATCAGAAGGCATCTCATTGATTAGGTATGCAGACAGGATCTGAATATCATGAAGGGAAGAATCTATCCCAGCACGGCCAGTTAACTGTGTCTTGTTTCAACGGCCTCCTATTTTTGAGTTTGTTCCCACCTCAGCCAGTGAGCCAGACAGAGAGGTAACCAATGGAAGCTGCAAAAACTACCAAAGAAAAGACACTCTTGTCTGCCAGGAATACGGCGCTAACAAACGATCTGGGGAAAGACAATCTTCCAACAGAGTGCAGAGAGGCAAGAGGAAACAATCCACAGTTTGCAGGGATATGGCAAAAAATGAAGATCTTATCAACTCCCCAGCTATAAAGACCATCGCTGAATAAACACATTCTTCTGTACCAGAGGGAAGACATATGACTGAAAGAGCTCAGTTTACCGTGACATTAAAATACACAAATTTAGTTAAAAGGATGTGGCTAGGAAGCAGAGAAGATTACTTGCTTCTCCTAGTTGTTACACTCTGGGTAACATGGACTCTTCTGGAAGGAAAGAGAAGAATCAGCCTTCTGGGAACAAGCTGATTTGCACAGCTCTGAGGAGCTGGTGAAACATAAAAGGGTCAGACAACATGTGCGGACATGATGAGACACCAAAGAGTAGCAATCAAAAGATCAGCATCCAAACATTTTTCATGGAAGTCCTGTCCATGTGAGTTTGCATGAATTGATTCCACAGGTAAGTTTTGATGGTGAAATAGTTTCAAGAAAAAGAAAGGAAAAGTATGTGCTGAGAAGTGGCATGTGAAAGCTTCCCAAGAACTGGTAAACCCTGGAGACTATTGGTGCTGGTGAGCCTGCAAGAACATACAGTCTGAAAACACCAAGAGGCTGCTGAGCACCAGTGCACACTGGTGTCAGCAATGGGTTCCATAACTCGGCCCACATCCAAGATGACCGCTATATGCAGATGAAGGCTACGGGATTACATCTGCATTTGATGAATGAAAGGACCCTCTGATGAACTTTCTGAATACCCACTCTTGACCTGCCAGTATTACCCTCTATTTTCTGAGTATGTAGTTGGAGTTGGCTTCCCAAACGTTGCTCTGACCAGGTAATCACGACAGCACAATTCAGATGTGAGACTGAATAAGTGAATGTTCTGTGAAAATAATTATCTGCTATTAGGAAAACCAGCTTAAAGAATAGAAGCTATTCTAAGAAATATTGGTTGTGATCTGTATCTACATCCAAATTCCTCCCCTATCAGGGCACAAAAGAGTTTACAACACATTAGAGGTGATACACAGGTATTTTCCAAATCAACCAAGTGGTTGAGCAACTGAAAGTTGCTATAACATGAGTAACACTGGAGGAAACAGTGATTAAGGTGGTCTCTTCTTTTAATCTGTGCCTGCCAACAGATTTGTGTTTTCTATATAAAAGGAGAAAGTATGTTCTTTGGAATTTTTGTTCAGGGAAAACCTAGCTGTAGAGTTTGAAAGCCTGTGGTACCTTCTGACATGCTCTCTTAAAGGAAAAACTGAGAGAACGTGGATTATAGTAGACTTTAAAGAGTTAACATCTTTTTGCAAATGATCCTTTGAAGATATCAGTTTCAAAATATGGGGTGCTCTGCTTTTTTATTTCCTTTTGCTTGCATTTGTCTTTGTGGCTGGTTGTTTGTTATATCCTTACAGCCTCACAGCAGTCAGCATCAGGAAGCTGGAGAGATTTAGGAAGGGGAAAAAAAAAGTGTTGTAGCAGAAGCAGTGTTCTGCTGTAACTTCTGCTCATATCTTGAAGGCATGCTGAGGGCCTAATCCTGCTCTTGGTCATAAACCTGTTTGTGTGGTAAAATAGCTGTGAGCTGAAAGGTACCATGGCTGCAGAGATAAAAATAAAAAGCCAGTAATACTTTCACACACAGAAAAGGAAAAGCTACCAGGAAAAGATTAAATGGGTGAGCACCAATTAGTGATTTAAAAGTAGCTATTGATGCTTCCGGATGTGAGCCGGTTTTCTAAACCCAATGTCACATATTGCTTTATCATTCCCTTAGAAATTTTACAGCTAAAAATGATAAAGGAGCACTTCAATGAAACAGAAACATCTTTACCTAAGAAACCAACATTTCAGTGATTTTGCATAAACTCCGGCTCAAAACTCTCAGCAGGCTGGAAGTAAACCTACAGGTTCTGTTTTAAAGAACTAAAATGGACTTTTAACAGAAATTCCCAGATTTGTATCTTCAACTATAAAAGGTGAAACCTCATGATGACACACTGGGATTAACTATCATAGCCATAAGCTAGAGCGAGCAACCTCACCAGCATGAGTGGAGTGGCAGCACTCTAAAACTTGGTGCAACAGACCACTAGGTGATTTTTTTCTTTTACTTTCTAGCGTCTTTCACAAATTCTTATTCATGTTCAGAATGCTGCCACTCTCATTTGGAAAGAAATACTGCATACGCAACCATACTGCATAAGCTTAAATGATTATAACAGGCAGTGACACTCCAAGGCTTTTGAAACTCAGGACACTTCAACAGACACTTTTGTTCTCTTGTTTAAGTAAAGCCATAGGATTGGGAAAGAATATAATGCAATACTTCGATAACCACTTCCTACAGAAAAAACCTGCAACTTTTCTTCTTCTCTTTTGGGCTATCTGCACATTATTTATATAATCTCATTGAACAGAATGCTATCAGAGAATTAACTCTCCACTATTAGCACACTACACTTATGGTCGACATGATCTAATGAAAAAATACATTGTGCTTCAAACCAAGAAGTTATTGGGGTCTATTCACATTATATACATGAACTTAATCCTGTAAGATGTTTAAGAATATATTTTAAAAATGTGGGACTGAAGTCAGGGCACTTAGCATTTGCAGGGAGCAGACCAGTGTGCACTGTAACTCTCCCATATTTTCAAAATGATTTATAAGGTACTTGCATAATATGGCTGTTTAGAAACTACACTAAAGCCAATACGTTAATCATTGAATCTAGGTGGGTTCTCTGCATGTTGATTTCAGATCTTCATGGTTGCCAAGAAGTCTTGACACCTGTGTTTTTTTAAAAAGAAATGCTAATGCAAGAAATCCTGTTTAACAGGACAAGCCGTTGTCCAGTGGCAGTGGAGCTTCTTTGTAAAGTACTTAACCCACAGATTAATGAAAGACAGACAGTTCTATTGCAATTAGCTCTGCTGTGACGAAACCTTCTTTTTTTAGTAGCAAGTTTAAACAAGAACTGAAACTTAAAGAAGCAAGCAATTAAAAGTTCACTGTAGCTGGTAAAACACCGAGTCACGGACAAACAGTTTGCGTGATTTTTCAAAGCTGCAGAGCAAGTTTGTGCTCTTAACTTCCCATGTTTTACAAGAAAGAAACAGGAATCTTTAGCAACAGCATCTCCAAATAGCCAGGACAAAAGACGTAAGTAAGTGGAAGTTTAAACAATGAAAAAGTGGATAATAAACAGGAAGTGTGCAAAATGCAAACTGGTGTTGACAGGATTTCTCTAGGTAAAAAGCAAGACTTTAAATTGGGGTCGCAATCATACATGAGTATTCAAGAGATTTAACTCAGGCACTGTGACTTACATTTTCCTTCATGTGTGGCTGACAGCCCGTGTCCTACTGTAGCAATTGATGTTTTAGCTTTCTTTTATCTAATATATAGCCTTTTTATCAGGCTATATATTAATTTCCAATTAATATTAATTTCCAATTAATGTATATTAATTGCTTTATGTAAGTAAAAAGTGTTTTAAAAAGATGTTTGGAGTGTCTGTGACTTCTGCAAAGACAATGCCAGCCTCTCCAGTTTAAACAGTTAATCTGTCGTGCAAGAAGTATCTTGCAGGTGGTGAACAACTAATTTCCAGGAAAAAATAATCAGGTTAAAAATCGAGTTTCATTTTTTTAACAGAATGAAAAGCAATCAAAAATCTTCTTTTGCGTAACACTCGAAATCTTATTAATGCAAAATCAAACATTTTACTGTTCTTAGGTTATTCAGCTCTTTCAAACATATTCACTTAGGTTAATTTTTAAATAGAAAACTTATTTACAAAAAAAAAAGCCCAAACATTTTACCCTGAAAAATTTTCAACTACAACACTTCCACATCTTCAAGATTTCTCTCACAACCCTTCTTACTTTCAGAATTTTGAAGCCTCCACATGCCTCTATTCTACATAATTTTGTGTTCACTAGAAAATTTCAGTTATCTCTTTCTTTGAATGTTCCCACCATAAAGTTACACATGCAATGGAAATGACAAAAGATAAAATTCTGTACAAGGTAGAGTTTTTCTTTTGCAAAAGATTAATATCTGCCTTTTTTTTTTCAAGCCAGTCATCTTTCCTTTCTCAAGCTGTTTTTGCTTTTTCTATGCCTTGTTCACCACTTCAGTTATTAATCTTGGATCGTGCCCTTCATTTGCTCTTTTTTACCAGCATTATCCATACCAATTAATTACTGGTATCATGCTACATACAGTCATTCCAGGCAAGCCTCACCATATGCTGTCTCACCTACTCCAGTACAGTTCATCTCTGAAAGAAACGTGAACAAAAAGAGATGAAGTTATCTTGCAGGTAAGTACCATGGCTGGACTATGATTAAAGCTGTTTATCTGTTCTCACTCCTGCTGTTAAGGGTGAGGTCCCACCTCAGATCAGTGTCCCTTAGATCAGTATTTTCCTTCCAGTCAGTAGAGGGTTCTTAGGGAAACGTGGGAGGGGAGAAGGATGTTCTTGACTCTTCCCACCTACTCTCCTCAAGCCCCAGTAATCTGCAGTCAGGTCATGCAGCCCTTAAAGGGAGTTCTAACGACACCACTGTGGTTACTGTATCTCTGGCCTTAAAAGTTCTTGGCTTTCCTACAATAATTTTCCTTTCACTCGCATCCACATGAAATCATTGCCATTTTGCTTTCTCACATACGATTTTCTAAAGTTCCACACAACTCAAAGACCAAGTTATGTATACTATCTAGTGTGTATTTATTACATGTTGGTGTATAATTAGTCTGAATAAAAAATACCACACATATAAATCATCTAAAACCAGGGAGGTATGGAGAAATGGTGCAAGCCCCAAGACTGTGCTCTCTCTAATGAAGCTCTGGCAGGTAACTAGCTCAAGAAACAGATATGTTTAAGAAACATTGTTACATATTTTTCTGCTTCTTTTAAAGAGAATCAATGCTCTTACTGCTATAGTTTATGTAAAAAAGCTATTCCAACTCTCTGCATACATTTTTATTTTTTTTTATGGCACACTGAAAAGCATTCACTGCATTGCTGAAAAGGAGAAAATCTGCATCTATGTATGAAAGCAATCAATTCATTCCACTTATAATGAGATTTCTCCTGTCACTTCAGTTTGATTGTTTACCTTTACAACTGCCTCCCATGCTGTTTCGAAAAGAAGAAGAAAAAGAAATGGAAAAGTATCAAAAGCCAAGCAACTCAACATGACTATGTTTAATCTCATCACTACCTGTTCTGAAGAATGTATTTGCATATTTATAATACTGTATTACTACAGGATGACAACCTTTAATGGCAGCATGCAAGCCAGCAAGATAGTGAGAGGTCAACCTGTTCTAAGAACTCACTGGAAACTAGCTGTGCTCTTACGGTGGGCACAATTCTCAGCGGTCATGGCTATGCCAAACAAGTTGAACAATACCTTCTCTACAATTTAAAAATAAATGCAAGTTATACAGCTAATAAATATTTCAAGTTGTACCTACAGTTTTGCAGGACAGATCAAAAGGAAGCAGTATCTAAAAGCCAGCATCATCTTCTGTTGTGTCTAGTGGACTGTTCGTCTTTCATGATGGTGCTTGTTTTTCCTGTCAGAACACTGTAAGATCTTTATCCTGTTACAGAAAACTAAAATTCTGCTAAGCCAGGGGCATTAGCTTAAGCACAGAGATTTAAGTACTCACATTACCTATGCTGCTCTGGAAGAATCATAAGTTTTCCTTATATCCCAAATAACATTCTGCAAAACTGTTGCAGTTACAGTTGGGCATCTCTTCAACAATTTCTAACAAAACTTTCTGCGATACATATTTAAACTCTGTGGTATATAGTGCACAATTGGAGTTATTCATAATACTCATTTTAAGTAAGTTGGATTGGCTTTTCGAATTAATCTATCCTGTTCCCAAACTGTAGGAACAGCAGATACTAAAATATCTCATATCACTCTTAACAAGTATCCCCTGAGGCTCTGGAAAAGAACAACCCAAATTTTTTAGTCTCTGAAATTTACCCACAGATTTCTTTTTTAAATAAGGAAATTCTGAAGAGCAGATATACCTACCCTGACAGAGTCTGCTTCCCAGAACTGGAAACTGCCCCTCCGCATGCCCAGAATCAGAGTATGGCCAGAGTTGTTCATTGTAGAGCCAAGCATTTGCCTACTGTCATTTTTGCACTAAAAAACCCCAAATCAGTGGATCAGCTCTTTTCGTATACTAAGTACCTAAGGATTTAGGCCATAAATGTATTTAGTATTTTTCAGTAGAAATTCTGTTTCTGTTGTTCTGACGCAGCTCAGCATCCAGCTGCACTGGACTGGAGTCAAAAAGCACATGTGCCTGCAGTCTGCCTAGGAATTATTATGGTTCATGGCATAATATGGACAGCTTTAAGGGAATTCTAGTTTACAGAGAGAAATTACATAGATTTTTCTTGAAAATTCCTATAGAAGGAAGACTTACCTGCCAATATGAATAAGTTGATTTCTTGCATGGTACAAAACAAGCACAACAAGCCTCCAGACTTTGGAAATTTGTATTTAAATCAGTAAAATAACACTGCATAAATAAGACTAGTGGGCTTGTTTTATGGCAAGAAAACTTTTAACCAGAGCAAGCTGTACTTTCCTTAGCAATGTTGCAATTCACACTATTATTTATGCTCACAGTCAAATACATTTTCTTTAAGTTCCGCCAGTATCTCAGCCTTGAAACTCCTCTCTGAAATGCTAATTGTAACTAACATCATCCCATGATCATTCTCAGCTTCTTTTGCTTGAAACTGGTAATAGTGATGTAGCTCAGATTATTCCTATCTCTCACTGCAATAGCACAGGGATTTTGTCTTCTTTTAAGTCAGTAATGTCTAAATTGGATTAAGATAACAGTCACTTACAAGGTCTTCTCTACAGATGTTGCTTTCATCACTGACATATTTAATGCTATTTTACTCTAGAACTTCATTTTTTACACCATTCTCATATGAATGTGTTTCCATGAAGTTCATACTTCATTTCAGATTACACTTATGGACTAAACTCTCTATGAAAAGAAAAAAAAAATATCCTGAATTTTGTTTTTGCTGACATAAGTGAATGTAATAACTGGCATGCTGGCACTGTTTGTTGTGATCAGATGAAATTCAAATGCTATGATAACAAGAGTGACCAATCTCAAAATCAGAGGACTTAGCCTGTCTATTTATGTGTGTCTAAACATTTTTAGCTGGTAACAAGCCCTTCACACTCCCCTGTCTGGGCAGTGGCTGCTCTTGGCAATAATAGTCTGAGTGGGTGGCTGAGAACGGAGCTGGCAGATGCAGTACTAATGCAAATTACTGCTACTTAGCAGCACATGCATTCATTCATCCAGGGAGCAATTTTTTATCATTCCAGAAGTAAGCCAAAAGTCATAAAATATATTACTTGTCAATATGTAGAAATAAAATCTGTAATGTATTCAACATTTATGACCATAAAATATAATTTTAAATAGGTAATTGAAGTGTCAGTATGCTTAATGTCATAAAGAAATCTCTGAAAAACTGAAATACATTCTGTGTGCCTAATTTGTCTGTTTTGTGGGTGTTTTTTCAATATTGCAGCTGGAGACCTCATAATGCAAGTCTTACTGCTAACAGGCATTACCAAGACCAAATAATGACAACCATATAATCCTGATTAGCGTCTCCTTGATTCTGGCATATTATTGCTTTCATTATTTTAGCTACTTAGATGAATGACAGAGGTGACAGAAAGGAAAGCGGAATACAATGCACAATGTTACTAAAGGCAATATACAGTTCAGTGAAATTAGCTGTCATTATATCTGTGTCGACCATAATACTGCTGTTCTACAGACTGTAAAGCAAGATGCCACAATGCAATCAGTACTTGTTCTTTGGGTCATGAAGCTGCCTTACCTTACAAATAATTACCTTAGGTGCATTGACCAGGCAGTGATTCCAAACTCAATTTTTTGCTTTTATCTATAGTGCATTTTTACACAGATTTAAGCAAAATATCCACTTTGTTATATTTTTTAGAATTATGCCCTAAACAAATATTCAGTCTTCTAGAATCATAGACTCATTTTGGTTGGAAAAGACCCTTGAGATCATCAAGTCCAACCATAAACCTAACACTGCCAAGTCCACCACTAAACCACGTTCCTAAGCACCACATCTATACGTCTTTTAAATACATCCAGGGATGGTCACTCAACCACTTCCCTTGGCAGCCTGTTCCAGTGCTTGATGACCCTTTCAGTGAGGAATTTTTTTCTAATATCCACTCTAAACCTCCCCTGGTGCAACTTAAGGCCATTTCCTCTTGTCCTATTGCTTATTACTCAGGAGAAGAGACCAACACCCGCCTCGCTACAATCTCCTTTCAGGTAGCTGTAGAGAGCGATAATGTCTCCCCTCAACCTCCTTTTCTCCAGGCTAAAAAACGCTGGTTCCCTCAGCTGCTCCTCAGCAGACTTGTGCTCTAGACCCTTCACCAGCTTCACTGCCCTTCTTTGGATACACACTTTTAAAAAAGTCCCATCTTTAAAGAAACAATAAACATAAGAGGAAACCTATTCATGCACACCAATATTACAGCAGTAATCTATACAAGTTATACTTTCTCAGGAGATACGGACTTCTCTCAGAACAAATGAACTTTAAGGTGGTTTCTCTTTTTGGTGAATTATTTAAAATAACAGTGGCAATATGGTAACTGTGGAGGTCTACAATTATATGGGCAGCAGGGTTTGTGTAGCAAGAGAAAAACTGTATTTAAGCAATTGATGTAACCTGAAAAAAATAAACTTGCCTTGGAGTCAGAGTCTATTATGAGTCTATTAATTGAGTCATTAATAAGTAGACAAGCAACCTAAATGTAACAGCTAAAGCACAAATGTTTTGACACTAATTGCAACCAGAATCCAGACACAGTACCTTAGCTTTATCCCTCATGGATCCTTTCCCCAGGATGGACATTTTTGCACCTGTTTCTTCTTGTAACCTCTTCAAGGAGTTTCCTCTTGGTCCAAGCAATTTCCCAACAAAATTGAACTACAAAGCAAGTAAGAGAACTGTTTCAGACCAAGAGATACTCTTCAAAAACTTAATACATCTTTATAAACAAGTTGCTTAACAGAGAAAAGTTTACTTTCTTTTTTATAAAAAAAATTACTCCCACCTAGTTCTGAGCCTAATTTATTGGGATACAAGTCCAGTGAACTGAGGTATCCTCTCATGTAGTGCAAAAGGCAGCAAAAGCATTCATGGTTTATTTGTACCTCACGAGGCTTCTCTCCAGGACAAAAATGGCCAATGGCTGCTTAGGTTTATCTAACTGCAAAATAAGATCTTTGCTTATCATATGGTGTAGGTGAAACCCAGAGAATGCATATGTTCTTTCCTGAGTTAGCCAGCTTTATTGGCAAGGTAATATATTCTGCAAAGTTAGAGCTTTAGAGGGATTTTTAGGAACTGATGTTTTACACGTTGATTTTAAAATAAGTGCTGCTTTGTGTATTCGCTTCAAATATCTGCTTTGCCAGCAACAGAACAACTCACAAAAAATAGATTACTGTAGATATTCAAGGCTATTTTCTGAGAGGATTTTGAAGAACATGGGGCTTTGTCTGACATGCTGCTAATATTCTTAAACACCGCACAGTTCATGTGACACATATAACTTATCTTTCTGTATGAAGAGCGCAGATGTCTACATGAAAATCAGAGGACAGAACAATAAATAAATCAGGTGTTAATGTTACCTTGGCATAAACTAGCAAAAAGGGGGATTCTATTAAGTAACAGTAACTTCTTTATTCTGTAACCAACAGTCTCTTCCATTTATTATTTTTTATGCTTTCCAAAATCTTTTAAAAACTCTGTGGCATGCTGTCTTTGGAAGTTGACTGCGAACCATCAGCACTTGCTTACGATATTTCTAAAATATGTTCAAATCTGAATCAACAGTGTTCTGGCCTGGTTTTCAACAAAGAATAAGCTTAGCCAAGGAAAACTGTGTGTAATTATATTGGCACTTCCTTGTTTTTATTTCAGAAATAAAGAACATGACAATAAGAAATGGCAATCAAGAATATGCAGCTGTCAAAAATACACCTGAATGTCTAAAACGATGTTATAACATACCTTGTTTTGCATTACTTTCTATTTTAAAAATGAAAAAATTTGGGAAGTGTTGCTGTTTTCACTTTAGCCAGCATGTATATAACAGCACAAATGCATCAGCCATGTTAATAACACCCAGACTCAGAATCAGCCATTTACCCTAGAACCCAAGCTGGCTTTCAGGCCAGTGTCTTAACTACAAATCACTTTTAATGTCCTTCAAATATTGGTTAAACCATCAAAAATACACAATCATATGAAAAATAAATATGTAACGTAAAATCTACTGCCACCTAAAACAACCTAACTGATTTCAGCAAGATAACGTGTCTAGGCAGAAGTAGTAAGTGGCAACATTGCAGAAAAACCCAGCAAGCTTTGAAGCTCAAAAAAAGTATTTTTCAAGCTTATGTGTGGGGTTTTTTTCCAAATCACAGAATCACAGAATGAATCACAGAGTCACAGAATGGTAGGGGTTGGAAAGGACCTCTGTGGGTCATCTAGTCCAACACCCCTGACAAAGCAGGATCACCTACAGCAGACTGCACAGGACCATGTCCAGGCCAGTTCTGAATATCTCCAGAGAAGGAGACTCCACAGCCTCCCTGGGCAACCTGTTCCAGTGCTCCGTCACCCTCAGAGGGAAGAAGTTCTTCCTCATCTTCAGACGGAACTTCCTGTGCCTCAGTTTGTGCCCATTGCCCCTTGTCCTGCCACTGGGCACCACTGAAAAGAGTCTGGCCTCATCCTCCTGACACCCACCTTTAAGATATTTGTAAGCATATATTAGGTCCCCTCGCAGCCTTCTCTTCTTCAGGCTGAAATCTATCTGTTGATTTAATAAAAGTTATCAACTCTTCAATAAATCCTACCTGATTTTGGGGTAAGATTTAGAAATGATGCCCCATCATGGCATCACCAATCTTATGTCTTGAAACTGTAGCTATGCTTCTTCCAGGGACAACTTGCCTTAGAAGAAGTTGCTGGCTTCAAATTGATTATTAGATTTTGTATGAAAATAAACCAAACGTTGAGGAAGGAATGGCAAGGACTGAATTTTGACTTTAACACTAGACCTTGGACTTTATCGCTAGAAATAAGATTTCAAAAATTACATATCTTGTGTACATGAAGGTTTATTGGAGATGGCCGAGCAAACAGCAGAGCTTTTGTCTTCTGCAGGGACGCCCTTACATGCAGAATGGCTGTTCACAAGTTACAACACCAAGTCTTCTGTGCCACTTATACATCACCGATCAGAGAAGAACCAACTAATGCTGCATCCTTTCAGTGTCTCTTAATATTAAGAAAAACTGTCCCTTGAAAGCTGAAAAAGCTATACTGCTACGTAAGTTTGGAGGAGACTACGAGAAGGCCAGCCAAAGCTCAACTCCATTTGTTCTCTGAATGAAATAAAACTACTAAAATATACTCTATGAAGATTTATGCTGACCATTTACATTTAAGCACTTCATAAACTGTCTAATAATTACCTTGACATATGGCTGCAAAGGAGCGGTATGGCCAGCATAAACTATGTACAAAGTGGATTTTAATCACTTCACAGGAAATAAGTGGCTGGGGATTTTAATTCTATTGATTATGTAGCAGACCGATACTCACGCTTCATCCACCTTCTGAAAAACACACATCAGAAAGCAAGCAATTACTTACAACTGAAGAACTGAATTGCTCTTAACATGGTTTTGCCTAAAGTTGCAGAAAAGCCAGTGCAATCTACGAGACATTGAGCTGTTGTGCTCAGTCTGCCCAGTGTCAGCAAGCTCTGCGGCCACTGGCTATCCTCAGCACCAGCCTATAATCACAAAACACCCAGAAGTTTGAAAATACTGATGGAGTAACTTTGACTCAGTAACTTATGAACAATTAAATTCTTTATGTTCACTTGTGGGTAAAAACAGCAGACAAGTAAGCCAAAGTTTCAGTGAACAGCACAAATTGTAAGAAATTTGAAATACAACTTCATTCTTCTTATTTATTTTACTAAAATACGCTGGATAAGAACCTGCACAGAACTATTTTTTATACTGAAAACCTTAAGCTCCAGTTATGGTCGCAGACACAGCCAAAGTATACAGCTACAGTGAAGGAAAATGTAAAAACTCAGGCAGTTTGACTGCATGTAATGACGACCCTTGTCCACAAACACCCATTCTTGGTACAGTCACTGTAACTGCAGAATCTTCTTCTGCAATCTTAGTTCTGACCCAATTCCATCATGTATTATTTCTCCAAATAATAGTAGGTCTAGGTCTGTGGGATAATATCTGGTCATATTCGGAGAGGACAGCTGAGAAATTATGACATACAGAAGAGAGGGTATTAAGTGAAAGCTTTCATTGCTATGGAGAAAAAAGTCTTCCACTTGAAAAATACGGTTATCGTTGTGTTAATGGATGTTTTCATAGGTGGCTTAACTTTTCAATCATATTTATGAACGAGCTAGGCTTTCTGTGTGATTGTAGAAACCCTTCCTGGTTTATGGCAAAGATTTTGCACATTATTTTCTTAGATTTTTTTATCATTTGCCTGGAGGAAACAGATGCATGTCTTCAGGGGAAAATGATCACGTGATAGCAGGGGATGCTCTACTTATAATCAAATGCATATGATGCTTCGTGTGTCAACAGCTGGGCAATAAACTTTCTCCTGAGCAGAATAAAACCTGACAAAGAACACAGCTCAATATATCTTTCGAGTATCCACAGTCAGTCTCCCCAACATCTTCCCAACCAACATACACACAGTTTCACCAGGTTTATTTGCATTGATTACTTTCATACTCCACCCCACACAAGCAATCAGACTGGAAGGTGCCCAAAGCCAACACTCTGTCTTCTCAGTCTCCGTCCAAGCTTTTGTTCATAAAACCTTTTTTTATAATCACAGGAAAACAGCCAAAAACGATACTGCACATGTGGACACAGAGAAATTATTGTCTTTCCCCTAACTGTGCTGCTCCCATCCATCTGCAAAGCTTTGTGCTTACACACAGAGAGTATTTAATGACAGTGTGAGACATTCTGCTCAAGTCTATATGCTAGGACTGAATATTTAAAACCAAAGATTAGATACCCAACAAGTATACAGAACATGGAGAAGTCTTAAAAACTAAGGTAACTACAGGTGGGTAAGCATCACCTCCATCCCGGATAAGATAATGAAGCAGCTCATTTTGGACGTCATCATTAAACAAGTGGAGGAAAATAAGGTTATCAGGAGTAGTCACCATGGATTCACCAAGGGGAAATCATGCCTGATCAATCTGATAGCTTTCTATGATGACATGACTGGCTGGGTAGATGAGGGGAGAGTCGTGGATGTTGTCTACCTAGACTTCAGAAAGGCTTTCGACACAGTCTCCCATAATCTCCTAGGGAAGCTCAGGAAGTGTGGGCTGGATGAGTGGTCAGTGAGGTGGATAGAGAACTGGCTGAATGGCAGAACACAGAGGGTTGTCACCAGCAGCGCTGAGTCTAGTTGGAGGCCTGTAACTAGTGGTGTCCCCCAGGGGTCAGTACTGGGCCCAGCCTTGTTCAACTTCTTCATCAACGACCTCGATGAAGAGTTGGAATGTACCCTCAGCAGGTTTGCTGGTGACACAAAACAGGGAAGAGTGGTAGATACACCAGAAGGCTGTGCTGCCATTCAGCAAGACCGGACAGGCTGGACAGCTGGGAGGAGAGGAACCTGTTGAGGTTCAACAAAGGCAAATGCAGGGTGCTGCACCTGGGGAGGAACAACCCCATGCACCAGTACAGGCTTGGGGCGGACCTGCTGGAGAGCAGCTCTGCGGAGAGGGACCTGGGACTGCTGGCGGATGACAGGTTGACCATGAGCCAGCAGTGTGCCCTGGTTGCCAAGAAGGCCAGTGGCATCCTGGGGTGCATCAAGAAGAGTGTGGCCAGCAGGTCGAGGGAGGTTCTCCTTCCCCTCTACTCTGCCCTACTGAGGCCCCATCTAGAGTACTGTGTCCAGTTCTGGGCTCCCCAGTTCAAGAAAGATGAGGAGCTACTGGAGGGAGTCCAGAGGAGGGCTACAAGGATGATGAGGGGACTGGAACATCTCCCCTATGAGGAGAGGCTGAGGGAGCTGGGCTTGTTCAGCCTGAAGAAGAGAAGGCTGAGAGGGGACCTAATAAATGCTTATAAATATCTCAAGGGTGGGTGTCAGGAGGATGGGGCCAAGCTCTTTTCAGTGGTGCCCAGCGACAGGACAAGGGGCAATAGGCACACACTGAAGCACAGGAAATTCCAGCTGAACATGAGGAAGAACTTCTTCACTCTGAGGGTGACAGAGCACTGGAACAGGCTGCCCAGAGAGGTTGTGGAGTCTCCTTCTCTGGAGATATTCAAAACTGGCCTGGACGAGGTCCTGTGCAGCTTGCTGTAGGTGACCCTGCTTCGGCAGGGGGGTTGGACCAGATGACCCACAGAGGTCCCTTCCAACCCCTATGATTCTGTAATTACATGACATTTCTTACCGAAATAACTGCCTGTGTTAGCGAAAAGCTTAGGGTTGTGCTCCATGCATGAATACATACATAGTCACAGACTTGCTCATCTCCAGTACCCCGTGCAGTAAAACATGCTGCATATCAACACACCTCACTCTTACTTTGGGCTAAGACACTGAGAAGAGAATCCCTAAAACGAACCAGGTGTTGTCAAGCTGGATCACAGCACAGGCAGTCTGCCTCCCAGTGCCAGCATTTATTATGTCAATATATACCATAGACAGTTTCTACGAAATGCCAGAGCTTAATTGTAACCTGTGCTGTAAAAAAAATCTGCACAACTAGTTCTTAAAATACAACCTGAAGCTAACATGCAATGTTGGGACAGTCTTAAGTGTACTGCAGCACCTCAGGAAGATCGTCACTTGTATTCTTCCTCATCGCCACGCTTTAACTTACCTTCTTTGATCTGGACACGTCAAGTGTTGTTGTCAGAAGCCATAGTATCAGCAGAAATATCACAGAATTGAAATTAAACACACAAACACATTTATAAGTTGATATTTACATAACACCTGATTTATATAATGTTGCAAACTCAGAGGAAAATTTCTTCAGTATATAGCATGTTAAAGAAAATTGTCCAGGAGATGACCGCAATGGGAGCTGGAACTTTGAAGAAGACATCAAAGGCAAATAGACATGGCTCCACTATTGTGTCTGTGCTGTAAAAATGATGGGGAAAAGAAAGACAGTGAACTTGCACTGTCTAGAATCTGTAGCTAATAGTAGTATACCTAAATATCCTTGGCTCCTGGCATCAGAGCCCTCTCACTGGGGAGGAGCCCACCCCACACCCATAAATGGGGCTAACGGAGCTATGCAGATAGAAGCTGTTGACTTTCATCACTACCTCATTTTTTTAATGTTGAGAATTGTAAGCAACCATTGATCCTTACCTCATATACCTTGTATACACGAGACTCACTTAATTCTCAGTATATGATAAACTGGCCTT
Organism: Opisthocomus hoazin; assembly: GCF_030867145.1. NCBI lineage: Eukaryota > Metazoa > Chordata > Aves > Opisthocomiformes > Opisthocomidae > Opisthocomus > Opisthocomus hoazin. The sequence continues at coordinate 102,492,360 of NC_134415.1, read as the reverse complement.
TGAATAAGCAGACAACCATACAATGGCCAGTCCTCTTGCAAGACCCATCACACCGGTGGGCTGGCATTGCTGCTCTGGTTGTGCATGCCAAGGTGTCTGTGAACCTCCCAAGAACGGGGCCACAGGCTGCAAGGTCCGGCAGGGTGACAAGGGCTGGCTGGCTGGGGGGTCCCTAAACCCAGCAGCAGCCTGGCGCTGAGAACAGTCACACGCCCTAGGGACACCGTGCCACCCGCCTGGCCATGTGGCACCACCAGAAGCACAACAGAAGTTACTCCACCATACAGCAGCACTAAGTGCTCCCCATAAAACCTATCCTATTTAAACCACACCTGTCTTTCTGCCCACCTTCCTTTTGTGCATGGGGGCAAGAATGCTGGTAACCAATTAAGCAAAGAATCATATAATTTGCTGTTGTGGCAATATAAAGCTCTAATCTGCAGTTCATCCAAGATTAATAACTCCATTTAATATTAGCAAGGATTTTGACTACCTCAGGACAGCATACCATAGGTATAACAAATCTAATATATAGTTTACAGCATTAACATTCAAGCCTCAGACTAAATACAATGATTGATAGAAAATGTATGTTTCGATTTACAAGAATATTTGTTTCCCTGTTTGATGTAGCCCAAATACATCCCTACTAGGACCGTAACATTTTTTATGTTATAAACGCTGTTTTAATAGGGTTTTACAAGCAGAAACAAGTAATATACTTGCCATTCAGAAAACGTGTTTGTGTCAGTGACTGTTTCTGTTTTATACACAGATCAGTGTTCAGAACAGCAACAAAATCTAGGTAAGTAAAGAATGGGACAGACAAATGTTTCCAGGTATAAGATAAAGCAGCACAAAGCCCTGAACTGGGTGAATAAATTAATTTCTTCTAGAAAACGCAAAACAGAAATAGTACGGGCTTGGCAACGTGAAATACGTTTGTTATTTCTTAGTGTGTTCTGTTCACCATTGCTATCAGCTCCATTGTGGGGAGACAAAGCGTCTTTCCATTTTCCATTTCTACTTATTCTCACAGAAAACTTTCCTTATTCATGGGGGGGAAAAAGATCCTCCTAAATTCAGTCCTGTGCTAAAGAAAAGGGGAGGAGACAAAGACATTATTCACTCCTGAATAAAACCCTACTGAGACCTGCTTAAAAACTAGTTTTCTTCTGATCCTATTCTAGGACTTCTGATAGTTCATTTACTTTAGACTAGCATTTATTTTAAGAGTATCTTACCTTTTGATATGCACAAAGGACTTCCCTTTATGTTAAGGTAGTATGGATGATTACGAAGCCAAATTTTATTTTTCTCAACACTTTGTAAGTGTGACAATGCCTGTAGTAACATGCTTTCACTTTTGGTCAGCCCTGAAAGTGTTCAGGCAGTTGGACTAGATGATTGTTGTAGGTCCCTTCCAACTGGAACTATTCTGTTCTACTCTGTTCTATCCTATTCTATTCTACAGCTCAGTAGATTATGCAGAGCCTGTTTGACTCCCTCTATATGGAGCTGCTTACCCCAATGCCTCTTCATTATCTAGTACTTTTTGATTTTTCCATAATGAACTTAGTGTTCCAGATAAGGATGCAACATGACTTTTTATTACAGCAATGGGATGTTTGGCGTCTCTGTAGAAGAGTTTCCGAGAAACTTGTTTGGTAGGACTGAACTTTGCAGGGCTGTACTTTAGCAAGGCATGTCAGGAGACAGCAAACAGCAGAAGCAGAAAATGAATGTACTCCTTCGAGGGGGTCTGGAGATCTACTCCTAAGGACGTGTGCTAATGCTTTCTTAAAGTATTGCACCACTGAAACTTCTCTGCTGCAGTCCCAGAACCAAAGGAGAAGGCTGCCCTTTCCGAGACAGCTCACTGGGTCTCATCTCTTCATTATGGTTTGAACAATAACCCGATGCCAGGCTGTGGAGAGAAAAATGGACTCAAAATTAAATGCTCAAAAGGAGAATCCAACTTCCTGAAAACTCCACGCCAAATTAATTTCTGGTTTAAATCAACAGAATTACCTCAAGAATAAATTAAATCTGAGTAACAAAGTTAGAATCATTAAAGCTACTGCGACTAGAAGATTTACCTAAGAAACAAACATTTTTTTATTACACTTTTTTTTATCTTGAAAAGTGCTGGGAGTTCATATTTACAGTGTGCTTGAAGAAGATGCTGCAATATTTGTCTGGCTATTTACTACCTCATAGCAAGCATCTAAATAGACAGTGAAAATATATTTTTGGCATAACTCCATGAAACAGATGGTCAGCGACTCCAGACAAACATCTTCCAGATACAAGTCCACATGAAGATAGCAAAAATATCCCCTCACTTTTCATTTTTAGCAGTTTCCTGTCAAAATTTGGTAACAAGCTGTGGCATTTAAATAAAGAAATCTCACTGAGCCTTAAAAAATAAAATCTGATTAAAAAAAGAAGAAATTTGGTGTCTGATGTATCTTTATTCAGTTAAACTTTTTTAACTCTGGAAAATTTTAATAGCTACTTCTCTAATACATTCGTTAGCAGTGTGATTTATTATAATCTGCTAATCTGCTCCCTGTCTGGGAGGAAAATTAACTCTATTCCAGCTGAAACCAGGACATTCAGACACCCACACGTTTTATTTTGTGTGATTCTGTTTCTAACTCTGATGTGAGGCAATTGAGGAAAAGCCAAGGAACTAATTAAAGCTGTGGTTCTATATTAAATCTGCAATTAAGAAGCTTAAGGGGTTTATTATTTTAATTGCAAAGATACCCAGAGAGACTCATCCTACCAGGCACTGAAGAGGCATGCAGGAAGAAATGATCTTGACCCTAAAGAGTTGCCAAGTATGTTAAAAAAATCACAGGCCTTGTTGAATGTATGTGCTGCTATTGCTAATCTGAACGGTCAGGGAGTGACTCCAGAAACTACTGCCATTAAAATCACTGGCTCGGTTATGAAAGCGGGTATCACTCACGGTAAGTGCAGCAGGACCAGGTTCTGCTGACAAGACCACCACGCTGGAGCCTGCTTTATCAACTCATAATTGGGAAAGAGGATCCTAATGCCACATTTTGTCTTTGGATTTTGCCTTTCTTACAATTCTTCTGCAACTTGGAATAAACAGCTTTTTGTTAAGCTTACCCCTGTTTGGCCAGCCCAGCCGGGGCATTGTGGGAGGCTGAGGGCAGACGGGAATGGCTCTTGGGCTTTTCTACCCACGCTGGGCAGGTCACAACTGTTAGCAAACCAGCCACCACTCAGAGGTCATGACTGGTCGCAACCCATATCTACAACGAGTCAGGAAGTTCTTAGAGAGCTGACTGCTCCTTATCGGAAAGCTGTTCAAGGAGAGCAGTACTTTTAAAAACCACAGAGTATGCTGAGCTAACAATGATTTTGCCCTTGTATTTCAGTCATAGTCTATTGAATCAAGGGCAAGGGGCGTCTCTAGGACAAAAAGCCACTAGTCTTTTAATATTCATCCAAGCCAAGCCTGAAGTAGTCAACTTTCACTATTCAGAAATAAATAAAATACAAGCTAAGTAACAAGGACTTCTAGGAATTGTGTACCTAAGACTGCCTTATTTGAAGGACATTCTCTAAAATGGTATTTCTACAAATGTTAACAATTCAGACTGCCGAAGTGCACCTGTAATCGATGGCCTTGCTGGACTTGTCAAATGCAAGTCAAAAGACAAACTCGGACTGAGGTATTTCTCAACTGAGGTGTCAAGAGCTGAACAGCTAACAAAGGAAGTAATTAACTGGTGCTTATCAGACAAAAGTAAGGGGGGACAGTCCATCACTATAAACCCAGTGATCTGTGGGGCACGCAGACGCTGCGCAGCCAGAGATTGCTTCAGAGATTGCTTCGGATAAAGCACAGATGGCCCCCGAATACACATACCAAGATGCCTGCTCCAAAGGCGTGTCAAACTGCTGAGTCCCGCTTCTGACGACACAACATTCCATACCAAGAGCCAATCGATACACAATAATTGACTTAGTCCCACCTCGCAAAAAGATTTCCAAACATAAAAATTGGCACTTGAAAATTCTCTTTGGGAGGAGGAGCCAAGCGAGAACTTCACCTGACGGATGGGTCGACAGGCCTGAACCTCTCTTCTCCCCCCAAGAAGGGACACCGTTTTGGTAAGAGTCGCGCCTCTGACTTTGTCAGACGTATCCCTGGGATCACATTGTTAACTAAAGCACTAAACTATTACTTTGAGCTCAACTTTTGTAGACAGTGCATTTATCAATGGCAATTCCGAATCTGTGATAACTGTTGCTTGAATAAATTACCTACTGTTTCAACTTTGCGAAACCGTCTCAGTGAAAGTCCTTGGAAGGGCTCTGGCAGGCAAGTTGAGACTGATAGGTGGCTACACACTTAACCCGTTAGACATAAACTGTTGACCAAGTCTGGGACTAGGAGTAGATCCAGCCACACCTAGACTCTCCTCTGAGAGAGAGCTTAGAAAGCAAGGGGGTCTTCTCTGAACCTCGTTGCTCAATGGGAGGGCTCTCCTTTTGCCACTTACCAGACTCCCCTTACCCCCCCTTTAACGCAACAGCACCACTAACCTCTTTTCAAAGAGCAGAATTAAATAAGTTCATATTGAGCATACGCACAGGTATGGAAATAGGTACTAAGACTACAACAGTTAAAAGCACAATCAACATTTGGCTAATTGGGTTTATTACTCCCACAGATACACAATTTACTGGTCACAGTAATAAACACCATCTGCTCTTTGCTAACTGGCATGAACTTACCAACTTTTTTCTAATTTGAAGAGTTTGGAATATAAAAGGAAGATCTAAAGGAGTTATAATACAGTGGGATTTCCAAGTACATTATCTTACTATTACTGAGCTGAATATGATTTCATATTAGGTGAAAGATTTCTCTTTGCCTGATGCTGTATTTGCAAAAGTTATGCTCTAAGTCAACAAGAACTAGGATAAGTTAGGGTTGAATACCCAACCATAAAACTAATGTATACTTACCATGTGTGTTAGTGATGCTGGACAAGTAAAAATGTAGCGTAAAACCCAAATTTCTTTCCATTCAAGGAAGTTTTAACAACAGTTAATTTGGACCCAGTATGTTAATGAACTGATTTAACATACCTGTTTATAGTATCTAATCCTGTAGAGAGCACTGTATTAAAACACAAATGGTTTATGTTAATCTAATTAAAAACTCTGTTAGTCAACTTGATTTTGCCTTTTGTTATTAAAGTGATTACACTTACAGCAGCATTTATATATCAATTTACATACACTGAGTGCTACGCAAACATTAATTTTATTCTCAAGTCACGTTCATAATCAAAGCAAAGCATTACTTTAAATTGATTGACATATGCAAACTCACATAGCTCTACAAAAATTACACCAGCCTGCAAAAGCACTCAAAAGCATTTTACAAAATTCTGGTTCTTCCCTCTCCCTCCATACATTTTCTATACTGATTTTTTTTGTTGTTCTTTATTACTAAGGACAAATGCAAGAAAATACAGTCTTTCTTCCTTGGAGCTCATCACCTTCCACTTTTTCTACCAAAACATACAAACCAAGTATCTTTCAAGATTTTTTCAATGAGGACTTAGCTGCTCTGAAGTAGTAATGCAATAAAATATTTTAAGAGAAGCAAAGCATTCCAAAACAACATTGACCAGATGAAAACAGTTAAGTAATACCGTGTTAATTCAAGGACCTGAAACGGTGCTGAATTCTGTTCCCAAGGTGTTCAGGTAGCACATCTGTCCAATTCATACTTAAATTTCAACTATGTTTCAGGTGAAAATTGTACACATCCAAGACAACACACATTGTCCTTTACTTCTCCATTCAACCAAATGTGGCAGGACAGAATACAAACTCGGACAATGCAGACCAAACGCTGTTGGATACATCGCCACCGGTCACGAGCTTATTCTCAAAAGCCACATCTTGCAGCACTTCGTTTCCACAGCAGACTGCACACTAACGGCACAGACTCTTTTTCTTAGTTGTTTTGCTCAATGTGATGAGCTTATGGAAGGAAAATCACAAGTGCTAACTCGATCTCTGGCACAGATGGCTTTCCATTGGTTTACATCGCAAACCTACTGGGTACATAAAGCTCCTCTGCATTCCCCAAACTGAAACTGCCCTGGCTTGCTCTACAGCATGCAGACCAGAGGGGCTGCAGAGACGCCTCCTCCACAGGACACAGGGCTAATTGCAACTGTAGTAACCGATGCAGCAGATCCCTGAATTCACATTTCATTTAACACTGCTGATTGTAAAAACAAGCTTAACATATATCTAGAGAGAGTAATCACTCTGTAATTTGATATAAACGTGACAGATTTGCTAACTGTGAATAATCAATCACTGTGTTAAATATGTATACAAGGAATGTGATTTTTCTTACACTATCAGTATTTTTCAGTTTATAATTTGCCAAGTTGATAGCCCATAGTACTCACTAATTGTGATTTAGAATACCTACTGAGTCTCATTCCAAAACTAGAAATTACAGAGTTTTATAACATTTGAGTGCCAAAACCATCTAAAATCCTGAGACGGCTTTGCTGATGGCACCCTTTTGCAAGTGACATAACTGTGCTTCAGACTTTGTCAATGTAAGACAGAAAAAAAGTACTTTCAAGGCAACACCTTGAAAGAAGAACAAGACGTGCTGCATGTGACAAATGAGCTGGCAAGCACGAGCTGGAGGGTCGAAGTGGCTTTGAATAACACAGGCTGCAGTATCTGGCAGTATCCAGGAAGGAAGTCTTGCCATTGCAATACCAGCAACTGTGAACAAAACTGTGGCTAGCATGTCCCACCTGACAAAATATTAAATGATCTGTTAATTTTTTTTCACCTGCACCTTTTTTCTTATCCCCGCACCCCAGGCTAAGATTCGATTCTCACTTAAAAGAATATTATAGAAGTAATATTGATTTCCTCTCTAACACAAGATTAAGAAATGTCTCAGGTATATTCAAGAACTATCTAGTTTTAATAACTATCTAGTTTATCTGATATTTACTCCATTCTAATTATCCTGCTACAGCACATCTACAGTCTTCAAGAAGGATGAACGGGTTTGCAAAATATGTATTAAAGATATCAACAAACGCAAAAAAAGGGCAGTGCATATTTTCCATTCACATTGTCAAGCCAGTACGTCCCCAGTGCCAGCTGTTTAAGGGAGCCAGGAGTTCTCTCCCGGAAGGCTTAAAGTGACACAGTTAGTCATACCAAAGTAATTACCTTGGTATCAAGGTAGATTTCAGCCTTTGAAACTCACTTTCACGCTAGCATCTGACCCAGCTGGGTGGCCAGTGTCCACACCTGCAGAATTTCAAGCGTATCAGTCCATCAATGCTGTTGTCTGCCTTGAGCCTCAGTCACTCCATGAAGGCTGCTGTAGATCTTCAGCTTAGCTGCCTCATTCATTTCATTAACTGCATGAACTTTGGTATCTCATACAGATCTATGAAATTAATAAATTCCAGGTCTGGAGCTAGATATTCAATGCCTAGATAATGCATGGACCCAAGAGCAACATGGAGTCCTCTTGGAAACCTGCGCTTTACGGTACTCTTTTGTTCCTCTAGGAAATCACCACATTCAAGCTTCTTCATGGAGTTACAAATGATGAATTGCTTTGATTTCCAGTCCTCAAGCATTTACACCCTGATGGATCCCTTATATTTGTCTGTCTGCAAATGCTGTAGCCACTGAAATGAACTAAAGAAAAACCACAACTGCCGTGACAAAAAAATATTTGAAATGATAAGCAAAATTAACTTTCAACAGATACCGGGGAAAAATGTGTCATTCTACGTGGAACGTTATATTCTGTGGAAATTTCAAAAGTCCTTTGACTTTTTTAATTTAATAAACACCATATCTGTCTTAAATCATTTAGATAATAGCAAGCTAGAGGAAACAATCTGATACATTCATAAAGGTAAAAACTAAGGGTTTGTTCCACACATGTAAGTTTCTGGGAATGTTTTCTCACTGCAAATATATTTACAAAACAATCCTATTCCCTTTAAAATTGAATACATCTGTAAATAATATTGCACCAAAATATGAACAGACCAGCACACTTCAACCTGCAACAACAATGAAATCAGAAGGCAACTACTGATTGATGTAATCTTCTCAATTTAAAAAACTATACAATGATGTTGACAACCTAGCAAATGTACCCTCATATTTAAGCACCATCCACAAACTCATAATTAAAACTGTATGTTTTCATCATTAGATTAAGATTAAAAACTGCCTTATAAAAAGCTTATTTGATTTAAAAGCCACCACACAACTTTAAGTTTCATTTAAAGCATCTGAATTCATAGATATTTGCCTCAGATGACAGCTTTCACCTTTGCCAGGTCTTACGACATGTAACATCCTGTTTTGTTTATAATCACATCAGCAAATGGATATTTCTGAATGCATTTTAACACTATAATTCCCAGACTAAGGTTTGGCAAATGCTTGTAGAGGTAGAGTATAGACATCACATGTTGTTTGGTTATCCTTAGGCTTGTCAATTCCACACTTAGAATAATAGAAAGTAGCCTTCTCATTAACCTCTAGCAAACACAAAAGAAATGAACTCCAAGCGTGCTAGCAAACTCAGATGCCCAAATCCTAGAACAGCTTTCAGCTGATGAATTTCAGCTTCACAGTGGTCAAGCTAGGTGAGCCTTGAACTTTACTATTTTCTAGGAAATACTAAAGCATATTTATCACATGCAAGCTCCTGATTTAGTACATCCACACAGAGAAAGTACTACAGGAAGAAAAATGAAATGACAGGAAAAATGACCGTGAAAAATAACAGTAATAAATGAGGAAAACGATTGTTCTATGAAAATCCTATTTCCAAACCACAGAAGTATGGGAGGGGGGGAAGAACTGACATATGCTGTCTTGGATGTCAATCTGCAGACTGCAGTGGGAAAGAGGACAAGTTGGATAGGGAAATTGCTAGCCCCAGTCAACTTTGTTCTTTCATATTCTGAAGACAGGCCAGGTGGAATGCATGAAATGACAATATACCATGTCCCAGTCACCATGATCTGGACAGAGACCTATACTGGTGGCTCTGAAGACAACGTGCATCCTGTGGACCTCACGAGAAATCTGCGCAGACTCCAAAGACATGCCTGTGGCAGCAATTTGCAGTCCTTATATAAAACAAAAACTGAGGAATGCTGGAGAGAACTTTTGGAGGCCAAACGTAGGTTGTTTGGGAGCTGAAAGTTGGGACCCGCACAGCAGCACTTCGCAACATTCTCATCACACCATGTGCAGGTTCAGAGAGAAGCGGATGTGCCGAAGCAAAGCTGCCATCACGGGCTGAAACAACAGTGTTAGGGGGAAGAATTCAGATTTATCTGGAACTGAGGACAGTTGTACAAAGGAAAAGACCTCCTCTGAGGAATAAAGGATCCAGTTGTGTATATGCCTAAAAATCAAAGAGATTACATATGCAGGATACGGAATAATATTTAAGTCACTTAAATATTAGAATCAAATAAAAGATCTTCTAAAAATCTGAAGTTGTATTCAAATAAAGAAAACAAAAATGACCATAAACTACCAGCATAAAAAAGCCCCACACAAACAAATCCACACAAAACAGGTAAAAGTTTGAGGAACGACTCAGAGAAAGTACAAAACATGAAACTAAAATATTTTTCAAAGATTTGGAAGCCAGACAGGGAGCTGGTAAGGCTAACAGCTGTTCAGGCTATAAAAGGAGCATTCAAGAAAGATGAGGTAAGAACACAAAAACAAAATGCTTTGTCTCCATCTGGGTTCATATTGGAGGAAACTGTGACAGGTGGTTGAGAGAAAGGCAGTGCAAGAAAAATTTTCTAAGAATTTCCAATTAAATTACTAAAAATCAGAATAAACAATAAAATCAGTGAACAGGAAAATAAATACAGAGGTGAAGCACTGACATGGCTATTTTAAAGGGAAATAATTTCTCAGCAATCTATCAGTGTTCTCCAAAGAACAAACAAACATGGAAAAGAAAGTAAGCTAATACCATATACCTGATTTCCAAAAGACATTAATTTTCACAAGGGCCTTTAACAGAAGCTCTTAAATGAAAGCAGCCTGACATGGGATTAGAAGGAAGGCCCCCTCATGGATTAAAAAAAACAAACAACAAATGTTAAACAATAGGAAAACTTTGGAGTAATGGACAGTATTCACACTGGGAGGAAGTCATTAGTCGAGTCCTGCATGGATCCAGCAGGAGATCGAAGCTGGAACAAGCAGTGAACGCTGAGAAGACAAACTTTACTGATGATGCCAAGGTAAGTCTATGCTCTGAAGGCAGGACTGGCTATAAAGAACTACATGTTATGATACTTGGTGATAAAACGACAGCTGAAATTCAATGTAAACAAATGTAAAACACATCGAAAACCAACCCACCTTTATAGCCACAATGTTGTGCTGATTCTAACTCCTCAGAAATCACATCAGGAAAAATAACAGATAGCTCAGTGCACAGTAGTTGTGAAAAAAGCAACTGTATGTGCTATATTATGAATTATTAGGGAAGGAGTAAAGAAAAAAGCGAAGAATAGCATTATGCTACTTTATAAATGAATAATACCAAACCACGCTGAATATTATTTACAGTTTATGGCCTCTTGATTTCAGAAAGGCCATACTAGGACTGGGCAATCTGGGAAAAAAAAATATGTATCTGTATAAAGTGCGACTAAATAGGAATCACTGAGTGAGTCCTGAGTTGTGATTCTCCATTTCGGAGAACACAGCTGAGAACTAAAACAGATCCCTAAAATCATGAGGAGCTTGAAGAAGGTCAGTTAGACATGATTTCCAGAGACTCCTCCAGGACAGAAACCAGGGGAGACCAGAATATCCTAGCAAGCAGCAGTCTCAAAACTAGGAAAAGAAAACTCCCCGCACAGAAATCCTCCAAATTTGAGTTTTAAAAGCAATTGACAGAATCATTGGAAGAAACTACCCCGAGCTCAGGACATCCTTGTTGGAAGCTGGGATAACGTTTTGGAGACGTATCTCTGCACAGTTTGACTGTACTCACATTCATTTTTTTAGGTGTCCAGTGTTGGCCACAGTTGGAAGAGCCAAGCAACAGCAATGTTCTCATTATAAGGCACTGAAGTCATGGCATGCAGTAACTGGATTACAATGTGATTTCAATATTTTGCAAGACTTTACAGTAGTCAGAGATTATCTGTGTGTCATAGTGAAGCAAGTATTACCCTCTTTTCATGTAAATCACATACTATTTTCATCAGGTGTATGGTCACCAAAATGTTACTATGCAAAAATCATTAGAAACAAAAACAAGCAAAACTGTTTTGTTCATATTGTGTTGTACTGCAAAAGTAATTATGTTTTTATGCAACATTTTACTTTCAGATGTGATACAGTATTTTACTTTCATACTTTAGGCATATATACAGAATTCTTCTATTTTAATTCAAATATAGTTGTCTTAGATAGCGTAAAAAATACGTATTTGCAGTATGCTTTGATCCAAATATTAGTCTCTAAAGATACAATTTTTCACAGTTCTCTGGAGTTGTATCTAACAGATTTTGTTCAGACGCAAAGACAGCAATTTACAACAGTGATGGCAATTAAATAAATTATATTCTTCATTTAAATAAATTATCAGCCCTGAAAAATGAATTACATCATCTACGGCAGCATGTTTCCTTCTGCTATTCAGTGGGAGCTGTCAATGTGTATTGCTTATTTCATGCAGATAGAATATGGCAAATAAATGCATTCCTTTCAGTTCTTCAGACTGCAACATATATAATGAGTCTGAAGACCTAATCCTACTTCCCTATTTGTTCAGGAGTGATCATATTTTTATGAGTAATAAATGGATGTAATGTAACTAATACAGATGTAAGCCTGTCACAGAATTGTCACTCAATGCTCAGACTGTCATACAGCTCTCACACTCATATTGGTCTGCTTCAGATGGAAAAAACAAGGAGAGTGCAGAATGGGGTTCCTCCTGTTTTTTCGTATTGATTTACTAAAAATACAATAATTAATTGGTCTGATGTATACTTTAAAAGAATTAATCTAAAGTTATAATTCATCTCTTGTAAATGCAATATTCAAAGATACCAGTTTATAACATTGCCAAGTAGACAAAGAATTAATATCTAACCCAAAATAAATACATTTGTGAAATAGACTTTTCAAGTAGGAACGTTAATTAAAATAACTTATTTTTACTTTGTCACTGAAAGGCAGCAAATTTATTCACCATATGACAGAATTCACTATGACAGAGTGAAGAAGTGAAAATGTGTTTGATATTGGATGTAGACATTAAGGTTTATACGTAAAATAGACGGGTTTTAATATTTAGTTTATAATTATAATCTTTTGAGTCGATTATAAGCTGTAGGCGTGAGGTAGCTGACAACCTCCTTAACAATTATTTCTGAGAGGTAGTTAAAACATGATGAAGAACTGCTTATTATTAGCATAAAAGCAATCATATTAGTTTCTACAAAATTGTAAGATATGGGGAACCACAGAATGGTAGGGGTTGGAAGGGACCTCTGTGGGTCATCTAGTCCAACCCCCCTGCCGAAGTAGGGTCGCCTACAGCAGGCTGTAGAGGACCTTGTCCAGGCGGGTCTTGAATATCTCCAGAGAAGGAGACTCCGCAACCTCCCTGGGCAGCCTGTTCCAGTGCTCCGTCACCCTCAGAGGGAAGAAGTTCTTCCTCGTGTTCAGCTGGAATTTCCTGTCCTTCTGTTTGTGCCCATTGCCCCTTGTCCTGTCACTGGGCACCACTAAAAAGCGTTTGTCCCCATCCTCCTGACACCCACCCTTCAGATACTTATAAGCATTTATTAGGTCCCCTCTCAGCCTTCTCTTCTTCAGGCTGAACAAGCCCAGCTCCCTCAGCCTTTCCTCATAGGAAAGAGGCTCCAGTCCCCTCATCATCCTTGTAGCCCTCCTCTGGACTCTCTCCAGTAGCTCCTCATCTTTCTTGAACTGGAGAGCCCAGAACTGGATGCAGTACTCTGGGGCCTCAGTAGGGCAGAGTAGAGGGGAAGGAGAACCTCCCTCGACCTACTGGCCACAATTCTCCTAATGCATCCCAGGATGCCATTGGCCTTCTTGGCAACCAGGGCACACTGCTGGCTCATGGTCAACCTGTTTTACACCAGCACACCCAGGTCCCTCTACACAGAGCTGCTCTCCAGCAGGTCCACCCCAAGCATGTACTGATGCATGGGGTTGTTCCTCTCCAGGTGCAGAACCCTGCACTTGCCCTTGTTGAACTTCATCAGGCTCCTCCGCGTCCAACTCTCCAGCCTGTCCAGGTCACGGTGAATGGCAGCACAGCCTTCCGGTGTATCTACCACACCTCCCAGTTTGGTGTCATCAGCAAACTTGCTGAGGGTACATTCTAACTCTTCATCCAGGTCATTGATGAAGAAGTTAAACAAGACTGAGCCCAGTACTGACCCCTGGGGAACACCACTAGTTACCAGACTCCAACTAGACTCAGCGCCGCTGATGACAATCCTTTGAGCTCTGCCATTCAGCCAGTTCTCAATCCACCTCACCGACCACTCGTCCAGCCCACACTTCCTGAGCTTCCCTAGGAGGATGTTATGGGAGACCGTGTCGAAAGCCTTGCTGAAGTCAAGGTAGACAACATCCACTGCTCTCCCCTCATCTACCCAGCCAGTCACGTCATCGTAGAAAGCTATCAGATTGGTCAAGCATGATTTCCCCTTGGTGAATCCATGCTGACTACTCCTGACAACCTTCTTTTCCTCCACTTGCTTGTTATGACCTCCAGGATGAGCTGCTCCATCATCTTTCCCAGGATGGAGGTGAGGCTGACCGGCCTGTAGTTCCCTGGGTCCTCCTTCTTGCCCTTTTTGAAGATTGGAGTGACACTGCCCTTTCTCCTGTCCTCGGGCATCTCTCCTGTCCTCCAGGACCTCTCAAAGATGATGACCAGTGGCTCAGCAATGACATCTGCCAGCTCCCTCAGTGCTCGTGAGTGCATTCCATCGGGGCCCATGGATTTGTGGACGTTCAGATCGCTTAAGCGATCTCTCACGCAGTCCTCCTCGACCAAGGGAAAGTCGTCCTCTCTGCAGGCCTCCTTCTCTTACCTTCAGGGCCTGGGATTCCTGAGGGCCTGCCTTGGCACTGAAGGCTGAAGCAAAGAAGGCATTCAGTAGCTCTGCCTTCTCTGCATCCTCCGTCACCAGGACACCCGCCTCATTCAGCAGCGGCCCCACATTGTCCCTAGTCTTCCGTTTGCTTCTGATGTACTTGAACAAGCCCTTCTTGTTGTCTTTGACATCCCTTGCCGGATTCAATTCTAGGTGGACCTTAGCCTTCCTCGTTGCATCCCTGCATGCTCTGACAACATTCCTGTACTGTGGGAAGATGAGCAATGAGTCAAAAAGAAAGTGACTCAGATGTTTACTGCACAGGATTTACGGCAAGCCTTAAGAAAACATGACAAAAATATCCTTTCATTGTCACAATTGCTCTTAATTTACACAATCTCAGGGTATTGTATACTTCGGAGAAAAATATATGTCATTAAGGAAAACTAATGAAACTTTAAACGTAATCAGTTTCTCCTTATTTTCATTTAAACGGTTTTAAACTGCTCTGATGTAAACTGCTAAATTACAGCTTTCAGAGCTAATCAATAGGTTTTTTGTTTTATACTAAAAGGAATTTTTTAAATGCCATTGTCAGTAGACCCATATGTATACAAATAAGTCTGTGTATCTCAAATGAACTCCATCAAAAATCTTTTACTGTAATTTCTCATTTCTTTATAAGCAGAGCACAGTCCCCATTGACCTGAAAGCTAATCAATATGCCACTGTCTCCGAGCAAAATTTAACACAGCATATCTGAAAACAAATACTGTAAATCAAGCACTACGCAGAAACAGTAATTTATTAGGAGCTATAAATATCTTCCCTTCCTATACAAAATGGTTCCTTATGACTGAGATTTCCCTGTACTTCTGGAAAATGCAAGCCAGAAAAAAAAATGTACTGGTTAAAAACATACTGGGCATGTTTCCCCTTTTAAGCAGTTTCTTTCTTAGCTCTTTGACTTACCCTCTATCATTTGCAACTCTACCACTTTCGGCTAATTACTGTGAACCCTTACTTGCCTAAAGTGACTGTACACAGCTAATCAGATCGGTTCCCTTTTAGTTGCAACTGCAATTTCAATCCCATTATCCCATTACAAATAAAACCCACTATGTACTAAAATTATTAAAATAGAACGTTATTTAGGACAAACTTCAGGAATAAAGTCTCTGTTCTAGCCTTGCCAAACAATCGACTTCAGTTTAGTTTCATTAAGCCCATTTTGGCACCATCCAAATTAGCTCGTGTAGATGTATACAAGGAAGCTAAAAATCACCAAAATTTAGTGGGCTATATTACACTGCATAGCAGTGTGCCAAAGGAAATTGTGTAAGAAGCGTAAACTGCAGCTTTTCAAGCTTAAGCTGATTAAAATTTATATTATACAGTATATCATATGCAAGACAGGATGGTTTTCTATGTTTCAAATATATGTGTTGATGAGTTCTGGCTCACCTCATTCAAAATAATTGCAATGTAACGACCATATTGTGATTTGGATTACGTGTCTGCACACATTTGCAAAACCCGTGCTCGCATTTCTCCACCCTGGAGCAAGCGGGCAGAGCACCGCTCTTGGTTCCACACTCCAGCAGCATTTGCTTCTGCCTTGGCTAGACTTTCGAGATTATTAAACCACTGAGCAGGCAAGGATGCGCAGGCTGCATACATGCATGAACACAGTGCCAGGAGACAAACTGAGCACTGTACTTGGGCACCGGTACTGCAAACATCATTACAGCTGTCCAGGCAAGGCTTTGGACCACTCATCGAGCCCTCTCCCACGCAATCTCTGAGCAGCCCTTGGGAATTAAATGGGCCAGGAATGATTTCCAAGATGCATTTTTTATGAAGTTGTCTTGTTACAGAGGATAGCAGATTTAATGCTATGGACGTGGTTAGACCATAATAGCTGGCCACAGAGCCTAACTGGCATTGGCACTGCTTAATTTGCTAGTGTAGATGCAGTCACGTGCACAGTGGTTGCAGTTGAAATCCAAGAGCAAAATATTTATTGTCTCTGCCCCACGACAGTTTCATCTTGATTAGACTAATAAGACTCTTAAAATCCTGTCAAATGTTTGCATTAAAATAGAATTTCCTATATCCAGAGTCATTCAGTGTTTAAAGTATTACACATAAATATCAATCACATAAATCTCCTTCCCTGTCAGGCTGAGACAAGATTATCGATTAGTATCATACTCTTATAGAATCACAGAATCATAGAATGCTTTGGGTTGGAAGGGCCCTTTAGAGGTAGGTCATCTAGCCCAGGCCCTGAGAGAGAGAGGAGGCATGAACTCATTCCTTATCCTAAAGCACTTTTTAAAAACTGAAAGACAGGAAGCATAATATTACAAATAAATGTAATTAAAGTGTTTTGAAGGAAGAAGAGCAAAATATGACTTTCCCCTTTCTACCTAGCTAAGTCAATCACCATGTTACTGTGGGCTGTAGCAGGAGATTGAAACAACAGTCTGGAGTGCATCACCAACCTAAGGAGTCTTGTCAAATGACATTTTGCAAAGCCTTGGTAATAAAGTACACGATCTAATTAAAAACAGGCATTATGTAAAATGAAAAACATGCAATTTGGTACAAAACACAAATAGAGGCAAAGACCAAGAATTCTACAGACCAAGTGAATGTTAATTCACGTACTTTGGAAAAAAAAATGAAGTAATATTTCACAGTGTCTGAATGATGTATCATAGAAACATATTTAACCTATTATAAATATTTTAACAAACCTATCAGAAATATTTAGATGATTCAGGAAAACAGTGGATGTATATATTTTATCTTTCTGCATGTGCTGGGTATAGGCTCTTGTCATGGACTACACCCAGGAAAACAGTTAATGAAGATGACTGGAAGAGATGGACTGTCGCATGCCAACAGTGAGTTTTTTAATACAGATTTTGTATTGTAAAAATTACTTAGGCAAGGAACAGAGCTTTATACTGGTCTGGACTTCCAAGAGAACACAGAGAAATTGTGGCAGTGTCAGAATTCTTGTGGGGAGTGCCACAACTATGAAAATTATGTTTTCTGCTGTCATAAACCCACAACACAGGTAAACAGGGAGGCTGAAAGCAACAGGCAAACACCACAGAAAGAAGACTCTGGGAAGCAACAGCTGCAAAGCGAACCGCTGGCAGCTGGAAGGCTTAATCCAGCACCCATCAAGGTATGGCAGGTCTTCAGTCTGCCCTTGACTTCATCCAAGTGATGACAGTCTTCATTGCAGACAGTGCTGCTCAGCTATCCACCAGAGACAGCCAGCTTGGGGACACCTCACAAGTCAGGATCACATGTTGCAGTAACATCTGCTCAATATTCAAAATGGCAAAGAAAATTCAGTGTAAGTAACCACTGCTAGAAGCCCCTGTGGAAGAAGGTGCTAATAAAAAGACTGAGGCTTTGTTTACATAGTGGTATTAAAACATGTATTTAAAACAAAATACAAAGTGGAGTAGTTAAACTGCATTTAGCTTCTCTTTGGACACATTTACTAAGAATAGATGTGGTCTTAATTTGACTTAATTTCTGAACCAAATAACTATAGAACTAATCAGGACAACAAAATTCATTGCACTTAATTTTCCTCAGAATCCTGAAGCAAACATTCCCCTTTCATGCCAAAATGTGTAGAACTCTGAATCTTCTGCCTTTTTGGTTTTTGTTTTTTTTTTTTACAGAGGGACACTGCACACCTTCTAATCCCTTTCTGACACTGAAATTAAAAATGCCATATCCTTATTGAGAGGAGTTGATTATTTTGCAGTAGTGACTGATAAATCAACAGTATTATTTTGAAGACAAAATACCACCTTTCCACCACAGCTAAATGGTGAACTTTTCAGCCAGATGGTATAAGTTTTGGAAAGCTTTGCTGTGTAACAGAAAATATTTGGAAAATATTTGGAAAAAATTGATTACAGCAATCACTGCTACATCAACTGCAGTGTTAGTCAGATTCTTTAACATATATTTCATATGCACTGCATTAACCTCTCCCCAATTCAGAAGCATCAAATATTTCATTTAAATAACAAATACTACTTACTTCAGTGAAACAACATAATTATTGAGAGGAAGACACGTTATATAGGGCAAACACACTGTGAGGATATCAAACAACATTAAAGAAGTTTTTAGGAAGAAAAATTTATTTTCAGTAAACAGTCTTAATGAGGAAGCCTAAAGATTTACAGCTATGATAACCTAGGCTTAAAAAATACACCATCCCTATTTCAAACACCACATATCCTACTAAGAACCTGATGACCTGTATTGCACTCCTTAAAGAGCACGATTTTCATTACCAAGTAAATAATTATAAAAATTTGGTTTTATTTCTGCTAGGGGTCTCATGAGACTTTGAGAAAAAATGTTAAGCTGGAAGTAGGAAGAGATGACCCTACATAGAAACAATACCTACCAATAAGCCATTCAGAAGGCTTAACTTAAAAATGCTTTTAAAATCAAAATAGTTACAAAGGCTTTTTCTCATTGCTTCTTAACTTCATTCTACACCACTTTCGGGGATATTGTTTTTGTTTCAGTTTTAAGGCTTTCTACCTTTTTTCTCCAAAAGAAGTTAAAAAAGGAACTATTCAAAATGAGTAATTTCTACTGTATGAGAAACTCAATTTTTTTCTTCCTTCTGATCAAAGCTAAAAAATAGTGAAATTTAATTATTAAAGTATGGAGTAGATTTACAACCTACTCTTTGGAGATTTTAAATATTCTCACGATTTCAAAAATTATTTGGAATTTGACTTTTTGTTTCAGGTTTATATTTTAATTGTTTCTCATAATTTTACAATTTCATGAATGTAAATTAAAAACCTGATGTGTTTCATTAACATACCTTCTTCTGTTCCAAGAAACAGATGTCTCAACCAGGACTCATTAGAAGCTGTCACAACTTAAACATCAAAAAAGAGTATATTTTAACTACCGTTTTGTTTCATGTTCTCAGACAGTAGTATTGCACTGCCATGAATGCTTTAGTATGTTTAAAATGCAAATATAAAATCAATTAGAAACAGATTTCTCAATTTTTTTAAAAAGTAATCTAAGTAGTCCCAAAATAACAGAATTACTTTTTAGCAATTATTGAATGCACCATTCATAGACTCACAGAATCATAGAATCATTAAAGTTGGAAAAGACCTCTAAGATCATCAAGTCCATCCATCACCCCAACACCACCATGACTGCTAAACCATGTTCTGAAGCAAGTTTGCTGATGGTACCAGACCAGGAGGTGCTGTTGACTGTCTTGAGGGACAAGAGGCCTTGCAGAGGGGTCTTAAATAGATTTGAGCATTGGACTATGATTAATGGGATGAAATTTAACAAGTTGAAATTACGGATTCTCCACCTAGGACTGAGTAATGCCGGGCACAAGCATAAACTGGGAGAGGAGTGGCTGGGGAGCAGCCCTGCAGAATGGGATCTTGGGGTGCTGGTCAACAGCAGGCTCGGTGGGAGTCAGCAGTGTGCCCTGGCAGCTGAGAGGGCAACCCGCATCCTGGGGTGCATCAAACCCAGCACAACCAGTCGGTCAAAAGGGAGGATCATCCCGCTGTGTTCAGTGTTGGTGCAGCCTCACCTTGAATACTGTGTGCAGTTCTGGGCCCCACAATTTAAGAAGGATGTGAAAGTCCTTGAATGAGTGCAGAGGAGGGCAGCAAAGCTGGTGGAAGGACTGGAAGGAATGTCCTGTGGGGAGCAGCTAAGGACTTTGGGCTTGTCTAGTCTGGGGAAAAGGAGGTTGAGGGCGACCTCATTGCTCTCTACAGCTTCCTCAGGAGGAGACATGGGGAGGGAGATGCTGAGCTCTTGTCCCTGGTATCCAGTGATGGGATACGTGGGAATGGTTCAAAGTTGCGCGAGGGGAGGTTTAGGCTGGACATCAGGAAGCATTTCTTTACCAAGAGGGTGGACAGGCGCTGGAACAGGCTTCCTAGAGAGGTGATTGATACCCCAAGCCTGTCAGTGTTAATGAGGATTTTGGACAATGCCCTTAACTACATGCTTTAACTTTTGGTGAGCCCTGAAGTGGTCAGGCAGTTGAACTAGATGGTCACTGTAGGTCCCTTCCAGCTGAAATAGTCTTTCTATTGTGTATTGCTGTAAAACCCATCACTTAATTAGGCTCAAGAACTTTTTGTCTTAACAGTACTGATATGATGGTGTTTAAAGCTTTGTAGTCAGACCTTAGATAATGGTCCATTCAATATAAAGAAATAACTACATTTTTAACTGCAGAATTAATCTTTTGTCATTCAAGTCATGGGATGATTCTTACGAGTCAGATCTAATTTGCATAGTTTTTTTTATTTTAAGCTTGGTGTTTCAGAGAAAGTTGTTCCACAAAGCTGACGAAGAATAACATCGTATTTCTGATGCTGTCGTACCCCGGTTCCCTGCAGTGTGCATTGCAGCCACCTCAGCTGCTAGCCATGGCCCTCTTTATGGGAAGAGCTTGCACGTGTTCTCTGCATGGGGTCTCCATCCCATCTCCACTGTCCACAGAACTTGAACAAAATTAGTTGTCTTTAAATTGTCAGCTGTCTTTAAGATGCAGCTGAAATTAGTAACAAAACATAACAAAACAAAAATCAAGTGGGAGTACAAGCTGAAAGATAATGAATGTAGACAAGTTTTCCTCCCTTAAGGACCTGGCCGGCAAAAAATGGCAAAAAACCCTCCCAATTCTACTCTCTGTTCTTTGTAGTCATGGTTTTGTTGTTATTAGAACATGATGGCAATTTTAAAAAACATTTTTACTTTTGTTTTTCACTTCCGTATCTTCTAACCTAGGCAGGTTCTATGAGAATAACACTTGGCTTTGACTTCCATGTTTGGTACACCCTGCACAAATCCCTACTCCTTAACAAATTTCTGTATCTCAAAACTGTTTCTCACAACTGGCTTCTTTCAAAGCATGGCTTTGTGGGCTGGATGAGTGGTCAGTGAAGTGGATAGAGAACTGGCTGAATGGCAGAACTCAGAGGGTTGTCATCAGCGGCGCTGAGTCTAGTTGGAGGCTGGTGACAAGTGGTGTCCCTCAGGGGTCAGTACTGGGCCCAGTCTTGTTTAACTTCTTCATCAACGACCTGGATGAAGAGTTAGAATGTACCCTCAGCAAGTTTGCTGACGACACCAAACTGGGAGGTGTGGTAGATACACCAGAAGGCTGTGCTGCCATTCAGCGTGACCTGGATAGGCTGGAGAGCTGGGCAGAGAGGAACCTGATGAGGTTCAACAAGGGCAAGTGCAGGGTCCTGCACCTGGGGAGGAACAACCTCATGCACCAGTACAGGCTTGGGGTGGACCTGCTGGAGAGCAGCTCTGCGGAGAGGGACCTGGGTGTCCTGGTGGACGACAGGTTAACTATGAGCCAGCAGTGTGCCCTGGCTGCCAAGAAGGCCAATGGGATCCTGGGGTGCATCAAGAAGAGTGTGGCCAGCAGGACAAGGGAGGTTCTCCTTCCCCTCTACACTGCCCTGGTGAGGCCTCATCTGGAGTACTGTGTCCAGTTCTGGGCTCCCCAGTTCAAGAAGGATGAAGAGCTACTGGAGAGAGTCCAGCGGAGGGCTACAAGGATGGTGAGGGGACTGGAGCATCTCCCCTACGAGGAGAGGTTGAGGGAACTGGGCTTGTTCAGCCTGAAGAAGAGAAGGCTGCGAGGGGACCTTATAAATGCCTACAAATATCTGAAGGGTGGGTGTCAGGAGGATGGGGCCAAGCTCTTTTCAGTGGTGCCCAGTGACAGGACAAGGGGCAATGGGCACAAACTGAGGCACAGGAAGTTCCGTCTGAACATGAGGAGGAACTTCTTCCCTCTGAGGGTGACGGAGCACTGGAACAGGCTGCCCAGGGAGGTTGTGGAGTCTCCTTCTCTGGAGATATTCAAGACCCGCCTGGACAAGGTCCTGTGCAGCCTGCTGTAGGTGACCCTGCTTCGGCGGGGGGGTTGGACTAGATGACCCACAGAGGTCCCTTCCAACCCCTACTATTCTGTGATTCTGTGATTCTGTGATATGGCAAATGAAACTGGCTCCCAAGGAAACTAAGTCACGGCCAGCTTACAGGGAAAACGGCCAATGTGGACATTTCTTGACCTTTTGCCATTCTTTGACTTCTGAGCCTCTGGAGCTCCAAGTCTCTGCCCATCATTGAACAATTGCAGGCAACCTGGAAGAACCTTGATGCAACTTTCAGAGGAAAAACGTGGTTTCACTGAAACACCTTTTTTTGAGAAGAAAATAATTTTTTCTCAATAAAAAGCTGTTTGCGAGAAAGGTAGCAACCAGTTTAAGGGATGTGTGCTCAGAGAAATCAGTGCTCTTTCAGATGATTACTCATAAGCACTAAGCCGTTTCTGTAAGATCATTTCCTCTGCATGGTTTCAGGTAAAGAACTGGAGAATGAAGGAAAGATTAAAATGTAGGGCAGAGAAAGGGTCACTAATATCTGAAATAACTTGGCTAGTCAAACAACAGAAGACAACTAATATGGCAGAGTAGGCTATCAACTTATTTTTATGATTTAAAAAAAAATCAAAATCATCTCTCTTCCAGCAATGTGTTTAGTGTATATGCGTGTGGGTGGGTGGTGATAAGACACACACATATATATATTATATATAAATAAATATATTTTCCTTAAAGCAAAGATCCTAGGAGGTCTCTTAGGCCCTCGGATCAAGGGAGCGGCACGGGCAGGGGGCGAGGACATCCTTTGCGGAGCGGGGACGGACACTGCAGATGCAGGGACCCCGCGCCGTCGGCACAGCCACTTGTTTCGGGAAACCTGCTGTCCAAGCCAAAAAAAAAAAAAAAAAAAAAAAAAATCAGAAAATATCCAAGGACAACTTAACTTATGGACAGGAGCAGGAGGGAAACCACTTTTTTTTTTCTAAACACCCCCTTTCCTGACCTCCTTTTATCTCCGTTCCCCATCCCAGCAACTTTCTCCTGGTTCTCTTTTCTAACCGGGCTTGGGGCTGAAGAGCAGGGAGGGAGTGCCTGGCCTTGCTGGGGCAGCTCCTCTGCCAGTCAGGGTATAGATTTGGGATTTTTTTACCGTCTCTTCAAGCAGGTGTTTGGGAGGAGAAAACCTCTCGCCAGTGGTTGCTGTTACAGTGAGATCAATAAAGATCTCAGTTATATTAAAAAAAAAAAAAAAAAAAAAAAAAGAAAAAAGGGTTGGACTAGATAACCCACAGAGGTCCCTTCCAGCCTTGAACATTCTGGGATTCTGTCCTCAAATCCAGCAAAGTTAAAAGATGCTGCAGAAGCTTGATAGATCATCATCAAAATCAGATACTTTCTTTGAAAACTGTCCAAAACAGCTGGTCTTGCCATTCAGTAACACTACTGCATTCAACATTTCCTTCTCTGTGTGAAGGAGTATCTTCAATAACTTTTTGAGTATTCTTGAAAAGCATGTTAAGCAGATAGCAGACAATATACAGGCAATAATTTGTAATGGAATTCCTTTCCTGTAATGCCAATGATTATGTTAATACAGCATTACAAGATAAAGTTCCATCATCTAAATGCACATAAAATAGACATTCAGCTATTCACAGCCATTAAAATCAACTCATGTTAAGCAAAGATCTTTCATAGGAGATCTTAAAAACATGAGGACTTCTGTAATAGTACACTGAGATCCTTTTTAAAGGAACAGTAGCTGTTTATGAGCTCTTCTCACCAACATTTCATCTGCTCATTCAGCCCAACGCTACACTTAAGCCTGTGCTATCTCCAAACACCAGTCAGTTACTACTAATCTGTGCTGGGGTGATGCCATTAAACAGTGTTGCAGATATACACAGCACAATCTGGTTAATCCTACACCTGCCCTCCACTACCTCAGTGACCTCTGGGGAATCGTCACTAGTGGAATCCATCGTATGTTACAAAGCCACTGGGGGGGTAGGAAAATACTGAGTAGTAACCTTTGCCTGTCCTCCAACTAGGCCTCAGCAGCGAGAGTCCTGGCAGAACGAGAGTCTAGATGTGCTGTTTGTAGAGTATTTTCTGTCCTTTAGCACCTTCTATACTTTTTGTATAATTAGAAAATTAAGTGGCTCCAATAGTGATACTGCTACAGAAGCACTGCAAAAATAATCCTAGAAATCCAAAGGAACTGAAACCAGTACTCAAGGAATACTATTAGGCTGACAAAGTGTTTCTTAATTAAATACTCATCTATCCTGATATCATAAGGATGGACTTGAATTAAGATATGGTCTATGTGACCTTCTGATTTCTGTGCTGTCTGTTCCTTATGAAGAGTTCTGTTCACCCTTCTCTGACAGATAACTAAAATTAAATAACTGAATGATTGCTGGCTTAATTATTTTGTAGTTTTGAGATTTCTGAACATTTAGAAGTGAAGTATAATTGAACTATCTATTGACTAGGAAAAAAACTGTCATTACTCTGTGAATGATGTAATGTGCCTAAATCCTGTGGTCCACTACTGTATAATTAATCCTTTTAATTCTATCCCTTCTTTAACAAAAGAGTTTGGAACATCACTCTTAAGAGGGATTCTTTTTTCCCCAAACTAAATGGACATGAAGATTTCCATAGCTTTAAAGAGGACCTCCTCCCCAAAGGTATAGTTTACAATATCCTTCAAATGATAATAAAGACATATATACGCATTTTATAATACATATAACAACACATATATAACATAACAACATGTAATATACAAAATGTATACATAACAACATATGTAACAACATATATAAAACATAACATAAATACTATTTTTCTTACAACCTTCTTCCAGTGTTCTACTGTTGTTTACATGTTAAGTCCCTGGCTGTTATTAGGAGGGCATCTACAGAAAATTTTCAAGATGATGATGATCCACAGCTATACAGAATCAATTTGCACAACGTCGTTCCGAAACCTATTTAGCCTATAAAGCGCAAAGCATTTTTCATCACTGGCCCTACTGATTCATTGTTCCGTCACCATTTTAATCCACATGTCTTGGTGGTATCTGATTGGATTTCAGTGCACTTACAAGCTGTGTTATTGTTGATACGCATGAACACATGCAGGACCAGTCACTAAAACTAGGGTGTTTGAGACCTCTCTAGGATACTTCAGTCTCAACTAACAATAAGGGCAAGCAGTTGGCAAGTACCATGATTATTCTTACTACTAATTTCTAATAATTCTACTATTTAAATATGTGTTCTAAAATACTTTGAATTGTATTTCTACAGTATTCCCTAGGAAAGACATGGTCAGGGACATTGTACGCAAATTAAAGAGTAAAAGTATCACGAACAAAAAGAACCAGTGATTATCAAAGTAAAAAATGGAAACTGCATAGAAAGCAATTCTATCAACAGGTTCCTAGTCTAATATACTACTATAATGAATGGACTCACAATAGCAAAAAAATTACTTACAATTCTGTGCTGTAAAACAGCTCATATGCAGACATATACACACACAGAGGTAATAACTGTAGAAATTACCCTAAATTTTAAACCTGCTGCTTTAAATAGATGACCTAAGAAAAAGATAGCAGTGATATGTAAATATTGGAAAAACTATATACTAATGCTGAATTTTCATATAGCAAAAAAGTTATTACAAATAATTTCATAAACAGTTTGAAAGCATCAACTTCCTTTTCACACACTGAAGAAGCAGTCTCATTTTTTCTGTAAACTGAGATTAGAAGATAAAGCCTTGTCATGGAAGGCATTTAATCCAACAAAAACTAATCAGTTTTATGAATTTTCACAGAATGCAAACCCAAGAAATCTTGCAATAATTTTTGAAGTGAAATCTAATAGAATTTAAGTTTCAGTGAAATATAGTCCTGTCTGGGGGCGTGAAAGTTGGCCAGGTCAAAAACAAGTCCGGGAACATTTGACACATCAACAGCATGGCCAGTTTGGCTCAAGTGCCTGGCAACATCCTCTAGCACTTACTCATTTAACAGACTAATTCTGGACTAAGGGACAATTCCTGCTGCTGTGGCTTAAATGAGTCTTCAAGTTATTGCAGTGTCCACTTGCTAGGGATGATGAAGGATCAAATTCAGGATCAAGAATGTGAAGTTCAAAAATTTCCTGGTCAACCTTTGCTGAAATTCATCAAAATACTGCTACAGATCTAGATTATTGCTTAACATGGTATTTATTTTTTCTTTTATGGAAGACATTTTAATTACAGGATAAGTCTATTATATAAACATACTGACAGGTAACACTGAGAATTTTGCTAATAATCTTGCTCTACAAAATTCTGTTATTTGTAAATTAGGCAGCTCAAAATTTTACTCCAGCAACAACAATATGTATAATATGCAACAGAACCTCATGATGAAGTGTTCAAAGTAGGGTCCTTTTATTAAAGTTCTTTCTTTACCATAATAATAATCTTCTCCTTGTATCCAAAAGGTGTCAACTTCAGAAAAGACACTGATGTAAACATGATTAAAAATTGAAGACATTTAGGTAATTTCAAGTGAGAGTCCGCAAAAAATACCAAAGAAGTTCAGCATAATCTTGGGCTCAAACATGCACGTATTCCAAGATCCTTCATTCAAAAAGACCTGAACAGCTGACAGTAAAAGCTAGGAGAAACCATTAATCTTTTGGAAATCAAAGAATACCAGAGCTTTCTTTAATAGGCGTTCAGTAGCTCTTTGCCTATTTCAGCAAGAAATGCCCAGGGAAATGTCATGACTCTACTTTCAAGACACATTTGTTTGACGTTTTCACAAAGAAATTCATTTAAGGTCTGAAGTACTGCACAACCTAAGTTTCATAGAATCATAGAATCATTAAGGTTGGAAAAAATCCCTCAGATCATCAAGTCCAACCATCCACCCAACAACACTATGCCTACGAAAACATGTCCTGAAGTGCCATGTTTACAAGTTTTTTGAACACCTCCAGGTATGGGGACTCCAACCCTTCCCTGGGCAGCCTGCTCCAATGCCTGACCACTCTTTCAGTAAAGAAATATTTCCTAATATCCAATCTAAACTTTCCCTGATGCAACTTGAGGCCATTGCCTCTCGTCCTATCGCTAGTTACTTGGGAGAAGAGACCAACACCTGCCTCACTACAACCTCCTTTCAGGTAGTTGTAGAGAGTGATAAGGTCCCCCCTCAGCCTCCTCTTCTCCAGACTAAACAGCCCCAGCTCCCTCAGCCGCTCCTCATCAGACTTGTTCTCTCAACCCTTCTCCAGCTTCACTGCCCTCCTCTGGACACGCTCCAGCAACTCAGCGTTCTTCTTGTAGTGTGGGGCCCAAAACTAAACACAGCACTCCAGATGCGGCCTCACCAGTGCTGAGTACAGGGGCACGATCCCGTCCCTACTCCTGATGGCCACACTATTCCTGATCCAAGCCAGGATGCTGTTGGCCTTCTTGGCCACCTGGGCACACCGCTGGCTCGTGTTCAGCCAGCTGTCAACCACCACCCCCAGGTCCTTTTCTGCCAGGCATCTTTCCAGCCAGTCGTCCCCAAGCCTGTAGAGTTGCATGGGGTTCTTGTGACCCAAGTGCAGGACCTGACATTTGGCCTTGTTGAACCTCATACAGTTGGCTTCGGCCCATTGATCCAGTCCGTCCAGATCCCTCTGCAGAGCTTTCCTACCAGTACAGCAGACTGAGACGCTCACCCAGCTTGGTGTCATTTGCAAACTTACTGAGGGAGCACTCAATCCCCTCATCCAGATCATTGATAAAGATATTAAACAAGACTGGCCACAATACGGAGCCCTGGGGAACACCTCTTGTGACTGGCCGCCAACTGGATTTAACTCCATTCACCACCACTCTCTGGGCTCAGCCATTCAGCCAGCTTTTTACCCAGCAAAGTGTACACCCATCCAAACCATGGGCAGCTAGTTTCTCCAGGAGGATGCTGCGGGAAACGGTGTCAAAAGCCTTACCAAAGTCCAGGTAGACAACATCCACAGCCTTTCCCTCATCCACTAGGCAGGTCACCCGGTCACAATCTAAGTTTATTAATATCAGCACAAACACATGTGGCACAGTACACATTACAAACCCATTTTGCAGATTTTGATTTGTGACTCTCTATTATGCCTATTATGAACTTCTTTTAGCTTGTCTTAATACCTAAAAATATCTCATCACCCCTTCTTCTGACTGACCTATGTACTAATCTTAATATGTGATTAACGGATCTCACAGTCCCATGAGACAAAGCTCGATTCAAAAACGAGATACTTTTCTCAGAAAAAAAATTCACAAGAAAGCGTGGGAACTAACAACTCCACACACAGAACATTTTTTCAAAAAATATGAATTAGATATTTACTGTCTGATAGACATGTTTTTAATGTTAAGCATTCCATAATTGCAAAAGTACAGAATAAAACAAAGTGGTCAACACCTCTTCAGGCAATACTGATGTCAAGGTTTTGAGAGAAAAATTTGCAAGTGCACTGTCATTTTCATTAATTTGTAGTAATCAACAAAAAGAAAGAATGTAGTCAGGCAGGTTTTCATTTCAATGTTTTTTAACAAAAGCTTGCGGTTTCCATTATAAACTGGTTTGGGTTTTTTCCAAGTATAGTAAAAAAGAACTTGTCTCTGCCAATCAAGCAACACAAGTGATGGACAGTCACCCATACATAGCCCTAGAAATAAATATTCACCAGCTGTGCCAAAACCTTCACTGGAACAACCTCTGTACAAAATAACCACTCTATGACAACCTTCTCAAAATGATATGCTGACTGCCATGCAGATGGAAATAGTTCTGCTCTGACTCATTAATGATTGTGTGGTAA
Source organism: Opisthocomus hoazin (assembly GCF_030867145.1). Classification (NCBI taxonomy): domain Eukaryota; kingdom Metazoa; phylum Chordata; class Aves; order Opisthocomiformes; family Opisthocomidae; genus Opisthocomus; species Opisthocomus hoazin. Next base: position 102,463,296 of record NC_134415.1, on the reverse strand, counting down.
TGTCTCAGTAACTATAAAGAGTACTTGTAAAATATCCACCTGTCATTTGAGGCTCTTCTATGACCAACCAGATAACTGTGTGCAGAGTGCCTCACAGTTCAGGCTGAATAAAACAATAATCTAGATTTCATTAAATAAAATATACTGCTAAGTGAATGACTGCTAAAAGCATATACTGTTACTAATCAGAAGTGTAATATATTTCAGTCATTTTTTTCTAACTGGATACCCCGTTTTTTTCTGTCATGTATACTTTCCTTTTACCTACATAGTTTAGTAACACCTTATTCAGAGGCCTCTCTAAGTAGCAAAGTTAGGACATGTCATCAAAGATGTCTGAAATAATCTTTACACTACCACAGAGGAAATGAGGATTTGAAGACTGATCTCTGGAGATACTAGAACAGGTGTGGGGAATAAAGTTGGTGAAGTGACTGGCAGGATACAAAGCTGGGTGAAAATGAGTGAAAGGTTGTTCCTTCTTGCCAGTTACGAAAGCCAGCTGTATCCTGGGCTGCATCAAGAGAAGCGTGGCCAGCAGGTTGATGGAGGTGATTCTGCCCCTTTACTCCAGTCTCGTGAGACGCCACCTGGAGTACTGCGTCCAGCTCTGGAGCCCCCAACATAGGAAGAACATGGATGTGTTGGAGTGGGTCCAGAGGAGGGCCACAAAGATGATCAAAGGGCTGGAGTACCTCTGCTATGAGGACAGGCTAAGGGAGTTGGGGCTGTTCAGCCTGGAGAAGAAAAGGCTGCGGGGTGACCGTATAGCAGCCTTCCAGTAGCTGAAGAGGCCTACAGGAAGGATGGAGAGGGACTTTTCACAAGGGTGTGTAGTGACAGGGCAAGGGGGAATGGCTGTAAACAAAAAGAGGGCAGATTTAGATTAGATATTAGGAAGACATTCTTCACCATGAGGGTGGTGAAACACTGGAACAGGTTGCCCAGAGAAGCTGTGGCTGCCCCCCCCCCCCCCCCCCGGAAGTGTTCAAGGCCAGGTTGGACGGAGCTCTGAGCAACCTGGTCTAGTGGAAGAGGTCCCTGCTCATGGCAGGTGGTTTGGAACTAGATGATCTTTCAGAAAAGCATTATGTCCCACGCTGTTTGGTAAATACTTCCTCCTTTCTTTGTTGTCTTTTTGCTCATTCACATATTGCTCCTGACATCAATTCTCATTTTTCAGAATCAAAGAGTTAGTAGACCAGAATGCACCTGGAAGACAGAGTTTTCTGCATAAAAACTTGTAATACAAACTGGACTGAAAGTAAACGCACTGAGAAAACCTTACTGCTAAAAGCTTTTAAATACAGATGTACACTGAAGATGATACAAAATTTCTGAGCAGATTATTAGCCATAATTTTGCTGTTTTGACCTGCAAATGATGAAATACAGAGTTAAAATGGTAGCTAGGTAAGAGCCTACCTTATTAAAGGAAAGTATCTGCGAGTTGTTAAGACTTTGAAGTCTTCTATATAGCCATCAGCTTCTAGCAGATCAACAAAGTATACTTTAGGATTTACTATGTTTAAGGTTTCCAACACCAGAAATCTCTAAATGCACATACACTTTGGGAAAGTCCAGCAGGGTCCAAAATCTCCACTGCTGGAAGTCAGATAACAAAGCAAGATTTGAAAAGAAACAAGCGTAGCCATGAGACACCAACCCGATTTAGGTAGTTAAGCTCTTCGTCTGCCTTAACAGCATCTTGGTGTGTACCCGTTACAGCAACGCAACAGGTACAGGCAAAGACTTAAAAGTAAGGGTGTGTTTCCACCTCGGTTACACTGAATGATAATTTCTCGTGGTCTTGTGTACCACTGCCAGATTCTGACAAAATAATATTGCCACACACAAACATACTATCATTCAAAAACAATTAGCAGTTACTAGCTAACAAAGGGGTAAGACTTGGGAACCTTGACTACGGGAATCATTGAGGAGGTGGGATTGAGATGCCTGGGCACAGACGTCTACAGACTCTTAAAACTAGGCGTCCTGACTGGCCTTGGGCTGCCTCTTCAGCAAGGCAGGCATCCTCACCGGGGATTCAGTTTTGTTTGTTAGATCTGAAAAGTGCCTAGAGCATCGGATATGGTATCAAAAGCCTGTGGTGAGGCAAACCTCCATTCAGGTCCTTGTTCACAGAAGTAACTGGTGACACTGAGGGAGTGTCACCCTCACTGACACTGGTGAGGGAATGCCAGCAGGGAAAGATTACCCCAGTTCTTTGAGCTGATGTACAAGAACAGTGTGACAAACATTTTCAAAAGTAACAAACTCAAAACCCCCTTCTGTGATTTACGATTTTGCACAGAACCTAACCTAGTAACCTATGCAGTCTACTTGCTTCTTCTTAGATATGTGCACAACTACAAACAAAAATGCGTGAACGTGGTGTGGCGTTAGTATATTACCCTTTGTTTTCCTACAGTACCAAACTTAGTTTTCAATGCAAGAATTCTAATTCAGTGTAAAAACATTATGCTATATACTGATGAATAAATTAAAACTGTGAAGTTTTGTTGTTCATATCATTAATGACATTTAAGTCCCATACTCCTACACTTTCTCATTTGAAGTAACTAGAAAAAAGTTTGCCTTTACTTTTTTGAAACTGAACTAAAAGCCTTGATTTAAGATATTAACTCACTCAAATAATATTGAAAGACCATTACAATACAGCTGGTATTTGCGTTACAAGAGCAATGAACAAATTTATATGAAAATTGGCAGGAACTTGCCAAGTCGATTGCTTTTGGAAAATGATTTGGACTGAAAATATCACAGTTGATTTTTGCACACTGGTAATACTAATCAGTTTAAATACAATTGTTCCTTCTTATAATGTGGATTGCACTGATGTTCAAGTTTAAGTATTGTCAGATATTTTTACATTAAATCAAACTCTGGTAGGGTTCTGTACTGAATTTTATTATACAGTAACATTGTCCTGCCAAGCTGATTGGGTAGTCGTTGGACAACTCCAATGTGCACGAAGACCAGTACTTGACCTTGTATTCACTAGAAAAAAAAAAAAACAACTGTCCAAAATCACTGCAAGTTTTTAAAAACACAAACAACAAAACCAGCCCTTAAGTAGATTGCTTGGTTCAGTTGCAACGGAGATATTCTTCAAGGTCAGCTCAAACGCACATCACCCCTGTAACTCTGCACTGGTGTCAGCCAAGATGAGCAACCTCATGCACTGAGTGTCAGCAGCACAAACGCAAACAGCTCAGAAGAAAGATATTACTTGAATCCTTCCTATTAAAATATGTTTTTTTGGTAAGTAGTGTTACTTAATTGCTGTGCTAATTCCTCTGTTCTTTTCTCTCAACATTCAGGGAAAATTTCAGATTTGTTATAACCTTTTTTTACAGAAGCTACACTGCATTGCTATTCTGCCCAAATGATGTGAAAAGCATTTTTAATACAAGGCCTTCCAAAGTAGCTTAATTATGAATGTGTAAGCATCACCTCTGCTATTTCTTTACAAGCAATTTGCTTTCCATATTTTTTCCTCTATCAGCTGCACTGGGTTACCTACACAGTTAACAGCAGGTAGCAAATAATTGACAAGATGAAGAATGCCTTCACTAACGGGGAATTTGCATACACACAGCTCATGCATCACCGCAGCTTACGGAAGTTTTAATGACTCTTCTGAACTGACAAGATGAGGATGCTCCCACTCAGTGGGACTAATCAGAACCAGTAAAATGCTTCAGTGACCAAAATTGGACTGAAAGTTGCATAAGTGGTTATTTTGCCTTAAAGACAAATGGGGATAGTGGAGGTTATTTAGTTTCTCACAATTACAACATCCACTGACACAGAAAACCTTGTTAAGAAGGCAACAAAGGCATGAAGAATTCAAATTGAACAACAGAAGAATAATCTTATTGGAAAAGACATCTGAAGCTTATACAGGTGGACTAAATATTATGTAGAAATGTCCTGCTTCTGCGTTCACCTTCCTGTATTAACAAGGCCTCATTATACAAGATGGAAATTTCTCTGAAATGACAGAATGTGACAGACCACTTGTCAATAAATCTTTCTACATTCACAACTGAATGAGGACAGTTTATTCTTGTTGTATATCAGCTGAGCGTATCAAGTGCTGAAAACTGTATCTTTATTTCTCCAGAATGAAACTATAATGCATTTAGTATAATCAAGAATGGAATAAGAAGTATGTCAAGCTAGAAGAGGTTCCTAAAAATATATATATAAAAGATAAGACTTTCAAGGTTAGTAACTGCTCAGTGGATTAGCCTGCTTAGGAGAAAATGAATTATTTTAGCAGTCTTAAAAAGCAGGAATCACAAGCTGTATGACCAAGAGTCAGGAAACTGCTCAGAGGATGGGGAATTCATGTTAATAGCTTCTCTCTATCAAGTATAATATCTCTATAGCCACACCATCATTTTCTCTTTGATCTGCCCTGCTTAGAAAGGCAGGAACTGTTTAGGTCACAAAATCTTTATGGGGCACTGAACCAGACAGATAATTTTTGGCTGATCTCAGTTTCAGAGGGCATATAGATTAAACCCACCCAGGTGCATCTCAAGCAGGCATCAGTGCAAATTGCAGGAGCAGTTCAGAAGCAGCATATGGCCCCTTATTATCTCCAGAAATATGCTGTTATTGCAACAATAAATCTTTAAAAGACATTGCTAACTCTGTTTGAGGTCTTAGATGTATCGGTTGTTTATAAAACCATGAGGTTTGAACGAATGAAATATACGACTGCCAACCCATAAGTTACTTCCCATTGAAGCAACATAGTGATTTCTTTTCCCAGAACTGTAACAAACTTATAAGCAATAAATTATATCAAAATCTTATACAGAGATTTGAACACCTTTTTTTCCTTCTTTATAATGCACAAAGAAACAATACCAAACATCGTCTCCCCTCCCTGGGAGAGCATAGTTTATCTGCCCAAGAACAGATATGGTTGTTTAACCATTATGGCATTAAAAGTGAAAAAAAAATAAGGAGAGAAAGAAAAAAAAGTTCCACACTGATTAAAAAATGGAGAGTGAACAGCTCCACATCACATATACACCACCCTGACCATTGCCATGCATTAAGGTGCCTTTCTGGTAATACTAAATACATCCAGTTTTTATCCATATTTCCCTAAACAAACTGGTCTAGTCAGGTTGCAGACAAAGAGTTCTTAAGTCATCTACTGGACTCTGAGGAGCATCCTGCAGTGACAATACAGATGTCTGGTACTTTCCTCCTGTGTGTGTAACTTGCTTGGACAGTAAGTGCAGGGAAGACAGAAAGAGATTCCTCTGAACCCAATATGAAAAGATGCAGCTATAGCATATCATTCCGCAGCACAAAAACATTTTTGTAACAACTTAAGACCAGAAGTGCATTAGAGAGACTGACATTTAGAAAAACACAGACTCATTGCATGTACTGTAATAGCTAAATATCAAATTGAAGATAGAAATCAAAACAAGTAAAGAAATAATGAAAAAACCCACCTACTATCACATGACCAATCCCACCAGCATAAAACATAGACTTTTTGGTTTTTTTGATTCTTTTGATTGTTGTGTATTTAACAATTAAACAGCGGTTATTCCCATGTAAAAAGAAAGAGAACAACTTGCATAAAAAATTAGGTAAGTTAATACCTTCTTGAATATTTATGAACTAGACAGATAGAACAATTGTACTTTCATATAAGTATACACTATTTACATGTTATAACGCTTTTCATAGATTTTTTTCTGCAACAATTTTCCACTAATAATCCTGAAAAGACATATTTAATGACACAAATTATTTACATCGTTAAGAGCATGTAAGGTGTTTTCCCATTGCATTTATTTAATTTCCCATGGTTTAAGTGACTGAACATCAGTTAAATATGTACTGGTAACGCAGATCCTCTTCTAATGAATTTATGAAGTCAGTGTTGTTTTAAGCAGCCTGTTAGCATTGATATACTTCGTGGAGATACACAGTTATTGTCTACAAACAACACACCAGTGCTGGAAGTCATCCTCAGGATATCCATGTGCTTGGCTGAGTTACTATGTCTTGACATGTTATCTGACACAGCAGGAATAGTCCAAGAAGAAACTGGGATTTCTTGGGAAGAAAGGAGCTGTTTCTAAACATGTAAGATTTCAACTCCAAGGATGAAATGCACATGACGCAACCCTAATGGTCACAGTGGCTTCTGTCTGCAGGACCTAGTGCACTGTCCTAGTTGAAGAAGAAACCCTCAAAATGCCAGCTGTGCAAGGGTTATGTTTATCAAATAAGTTTAGTATCTTTTTAAAATTAAATTTTGAAGAAAATTATGCCAAAAACATTCTGGCAGGGAGTACTTTACTTTCATTTCTAATTTATACAGTTTACATTGTTTATGAGCAGGAGGCAGATTTTTGAATAATTCAGTGGTGACGAGCCTCTATATGAAGCAAAGGATGAGGGATGTGAGGAATTACTAAGAAGAAAAGAAGACATGCATCTCTCCGGGGTCTGAGAATAGCAAACCCAGTGACGCACAGAGCATAGGAGCCCACTAAAGAGTTGCATGAACAGTGCTCTGGAAAATGAGAAATATATTTCCTTAACAGAGGATGCATAAAATACTATAGTGAACAACACTGGAGCAGGGTCAGAAGAAAAGATTTATGTTGTATGACTATCAGTATACGCACAAATGCACAGCTATATCCATGGATTAAGAAATTCTTTACTCTGTAATTCACCACTTGTAGCTAGATACATAAAACCACCTGCAGAACCTGCAATATTAGCCCCTAAACGTAAGAATATCTGAAATATCCATTTCCCCTTCCTGCTACAATGCATTACTAAAGCATTAAAATAAAAAGTCAATTTTTTTTTTTCATTTCCACAGAGGGAAAAGTGTACCTGAAAAGAATGAAGGTGTCCATATGTAGATCGCAGATAGAAATGCTACATATATAGTCAGGACAGAACAATACATATAGACAAGAATCCATACCATCTGTTGTTAAGGAAATACATAAAAGAAGATTTAGGTATTATAGAGAGATAAATTGGTCTATCTGAAATAGATGGGAAGACAAGGGTGTGTGAGGGATAACCAACAAAAAGACGGACAAAGCAACCACATAATCAGGTGTTGGCTACATAATGACTACAGAAAGTAAAAGGGCAACACCTGTTAAGCAGTCTGGCTTCTATAAAGTTTTACAACGAGCAAGAAGCCAACAGAAAAATGGTGCCCTTGATATCACTGGGACTGCATATGCTGATGACTTGGCTCTTCACATGCAAGGCACGGCTTTAAGATTGTGCATTTCACACCTGTAATTTGCTATGCACAGGTATAGGCAGATATCTTGTAAGATCTTCAAACGTGTGAGGAAGCAGGGAACGAACTCCCTTTAAACCAACAGAAAGTTGCATACAGATCACTTCAGGCACCTAAAACCCAGCAGCCACCTACCTATAGTCACCTAACAGCTTGGAAAACCAGTCATACATGCTCGTGGCAGCTACTTTGTGGCAAGAACACCAGCAAACAGCTATCTGACAGAACTTCACTAAGGGATGCTAAGAAAGAGTACAGCAAGGCCTGCACAGTGAGAGAGGGACTTGCAGCGGTTAACTCTCAGCTACGTTATCACTGAGAGGACGGTTGCTGCTTTGGTTTGCGGGTCCTGTAACTCAGGACAGCTGATGAAAAGTAATTAATTATGAATTACTCATTATATATAATTTATTATTTCAGCTCCTTCTGAATTCTACTTTATGGCCTCAGAAATTGCTCTCCTAATTCATGCCTTACTAGATAAATAACCAGCATTAGCAACGGCCAGTGGCAGGTGAAGTTGTGCTGCCGTTCCCCACACAGAGGCAGAGGTGCGACTGCCTCGTGTGCTATGTTAGTGCTGCTTCCCCTTGTGAAAATTCATGTAGGTCTGACGCTTACAGCTGGCTACACACAAAGGCAATGATGGGCTTGCGGGAGAAGAAAGTTGATTTTCAATTTCCAGTTCTAGATTTCCCTAACCACTGAGATGAAAATATGCGGGGAGTTTTCGTAGCCATACAGAATCGAGAAGAACTATGTGGATTATTGAGTCTGAATGCCCACAAAATACCTATTTCTCCCACACATAAAAAGACACAAAACAGTCACCAACACCCTATGATAGACTTAAGTCCTAGTAGAAAAGACCAAGAGCCAGAAACCATGGTATGAGCAAGAGGCAGAAGCAAACAAAAGCCCTCAGAAAAATACAAACATTAGAAAGGCTTTAAAAAAGATTTTAAAAGGATCATGGAAATCATGTTTCCATCCCTGCTGTATCTCATTTTAGCTCTCCATTTTGTACTAAATCTGTTTTCAGCTCTAAAAGCTGAAGTCTGTCACCCTGTCATACGTATTAATGACTCCTAACTTACAGTGTATATTCATATTAAACTGGAGTTAGGAAGACTACTTCTATAATAAATAAGGCTTGCTTACAGTTATTTTACAATAGTTAAAAGGGAAAATAGCAAATACTTTTGATACTTGTACATCTTGTAATCCATAAAGTTTAAAGCATGTCCATTTTTATGGAATGCAGCTTTAATCAATGTGCCTTTACACATCTAAGGAAGAAAAAGACACTGACATGTTCTCTGTGAAGAGTCCAGCCTGTGATCCTCTGACTGTGGGCAGACTCTTCAGTTAATCAGATGAGGTCCCAAATTTTCAATATTTGTTCTAAGGTTGTTTCCAATACTTAAAGAAAAACTTTACCCATCAGTACAATGCACTCAATGAAATTTCAAAGGAAAATTACGGAAGAAGAGGTGCTAAGAAGGGGAGGTTAAAAGAAATTGTCTTACACTAGAAAGTAATTTATGCAATTAATTCATCATTAAAGAAAGGATTTTAATTCTTCCCTTCCTCAAAGAAAGGCAAGCAAGACCTCAAGACATAGATAAAACATTCAGGAATCCCCAAGAGTTATGGATACATATGTACAAAATCAGGTTGGAATATTTCATTTGCATAGCAGAATGGTAGTCTGGTAGTCCTGACTTCTGCTTGCTTCAAGGGGCATATGAGGAAGCTCATATTTGAAAGTCTGACCCAGAAGGGAAGATTCTGCATTTCCCACAAAACCATCTGGTGTAGATAAAAACCGAGCATTTCAACAAATACCCGTAGCCTCGCACTCCCAGCTAAGTGATAACAGACCCCTCCCTATGTACTCTGGTTATACATGTTAACATGCTGTGTTGACTGCAGGGAATACATAGTGTGATACTAGAACTATTGACCATTTATATTATTAAAGATTATTTAAAAACACTATTTCTGTATCCTTGCTGCACAGTCCTTGTACACTTTCTGTAGATAGCATGAACACATCTGAAGTTGCACATCAAGTATATATAGTTACCTTAAATTGTTTTCAGGCCACAGAATTAACAATTATTCACATATGTATTCACATATGCATACTACTCCACCTTGCAGTAAGAAATTTACTTTCACCACTTTCACTTCACTTATCATTTATAAAGTATTAACATAAAAGTTAGAGACCAACATTTAAACTTCTGCACAAATTAACTGAATTTTTCACATTCTTGATTTATTTTTTCTGTATAATTACTATGCATTTCCTCAAAACATTAACAAGAGACAACTCTCTTACAACAATTATAAATACAATGCATGTGACTCTATCACCTCGTGATTAATAGCACCTTTTTTATTCATGAAGTTCGATGTCGCACTCCTCTGAAAAATGTGTATCATCTTACATGTATTTATTCCAAAGCCTAGTAAAATTGCTTTACTCTGCTACAGATGGATACAGTAACAACCACTTTTCACTGTTTCTCGAATTAACACAAGATGTATGTCAAATGATGACCTTAAACTTCCTATGTTGGAAATTTCATTTAAAGCTCGACATATATACTGGATGCCAGAATAACACAGGAATAACTATTCACATGAAATTTACTACATCTTCTAATCACACTGCTCAAAAAAATCCTTGAAGCTTCAAAATAACCATTGGCCTCCGTATCTTTGAAAGAAAAACTGGACAATAACTTTTTTGTTTCTTCATCATCTTTTCAGTCCTCCTCTCACTAGACTGAGAAATTCACTTTTAATTTAAAACCAGTACACTTTCTTCTTTTAAGACTTACTGCAAAGTTAGTTGATAATAATCACTGGAAGTACCGTTACTACTATTCTTCTGTACGTTTCAGAGAATATTCCTCCTTGCACTCAGAAAAAAGATATAGCGTGTGTCCATGAGCAGCACTCCACTAAAACCAAATACCTCATTCTCCCTATAAGTTATATAACCGAGTAATAATCAATGTAACAAAAAGATTTTAATTGAAAATTGCCTAAAAATCAAAAGAGGCAGTTGACAGGAACATTACAATATCTCCTGAGTCCTATACTTGCTGGTTTTCATTATAAGCCATCCTGCTAGCTGATAAACCTCCAAGTTCGTCTTAGCTCATTTCTTGAATAATTAATAGACTCCAGAGGCTGTGAAATCAAGTAATGTAAAGGTGAAGAAAAGTGAAGTGAATCAACTCCTACATATTTTCACCATTCAAGGCCTGAAAGGAATATTTGATATTTTTGACACACCTGTTACATACAGCTACAGTACCAGACTGAAATACCCTGTGTTTTCTTTCTGTTTTCCTAGTTATAAAAGTATGAGGGAGGCAATTATTCAGAAAATAAGAAACAGTATATTACCTGAAGAAAAAAAATTAATTGTAATTTACTTATTCTTGTCAGAGACCATGTTTTTCAACAGATTTCAAGTTACTTGAGGTAGAAAAATAAAGGCCTTGCTGTTGTGGCTATTTATGTCCAGGCTGAAATTAACCGTTAAAGAGAGTATGTTCACAATAAGCTTGAACAGTAACTTAATGTGTATGATTTTAGGAAAGCAGTTTTGTGCAGATACTTTCCAAGCACAGCAGACTCTAAAATATCACTTTTTCTTTTTTAACATTCCTTGCTATAAGTGAAGTCTTTATTCTAGGAAAAAAACACACCTATTTTTATGCATCCTAAGAATACTCCCACTGTCTGCAGTAAAACTAAACAGAGTATGTAAAAATCTAAAATATATGCAAGTCTTTGTAACACCACTATCAAATCCCTAATATGCCATTAATCTTAAGCTGTTATATTAATACATAAGAAGCACTTATTTTTAATGCCATTTCAGGCTACTATTTGTTTCCAGTGAGATCTCATTTTGACCAAAAGAACCCCCCCAAAACCCAACAAACTTTGTTATGAGAAAGGTCTCAGTCTGCATTTACAAATAGATGCCTACAGTGCTAGTATTTCTTTTCATTAAGCATCATATATTTTAAATGTAACAATGCGATAAATGAGAAAAAAGTTCCTGCAGACTACTTATCCAAATATGAGTAAAAATACAAATCGTTCCAGATGTGAACACTCCTGTAAAAACCAAAGAGCACTGATGCACGCAGGGCATCTGATCATGGTCAGCTGGCAACAGAATCTATGTTTTAGAGGAAAAACTTCCTCTCAGTGCTCAGAGTACTTTAAAACTACGCAGCCTTGCTCTCCTGTAAGAAACAGAATCTGTTCTTGGGATGCTACATCTAAGCTGTATGTATCACAGATGTACCATTTACTGGATGAAATGTGTCTACAATAGCTTCAAAAACATAATTCAAGAGCATAATGTAAAGAATCAAAGTGGGCAGGAGAGAAAAAGAATTTACATTTTTCATTTTTCTATCTATTTAATCACACTGGTAAGGAATATTACAAAAGAACAGTACACACTAAGATGAAGAAAAAGCAATTGGGTCTCAAAATAACTTCCAGAATTCTATTATAAAAATTTTTCAGTTCATACATCTATGTCTGTACACCACCTTTACAAGAGCATCACACAGATAGCAGTTAAACTAGCACATTGGGGAAAAAAAGCCACACCAACCTGCCTGAAACTGCAGCTTGACCCTTAGCAACATCAAAGTCACTACCGTGCTGAGTACTAAAGAATATTTCACGTAATGACTGAAGTTAACTGTGACTACTAGAAAAGACTGAGACCAAGCATGAGTGCTGCTGGTGCAACAACACAGTAACTTGAATTAAAGATGACCTCTGCAACTCTCTTTAGTCTGTTCCAAGCCTTGGTTGTGGCAGTTGTACTACGGTTCATGCGCCTTTCTTAAATGCATCAACTAGCTTGTTCTGCATCCCATCAGCACAGCCTCATCATCCTAGATCAGGAAACTAGCCTGTAAGAAAACTGATTTTTATTTTCTCACTGTTACAAGAAAAAGCCACATATATGCCTTTTTTTGCATAAGACAGGGGAGCTGATAGTGATTCAGCTTTCTAGATATAAGGGTATTTAGTTTTATAATAAAAACTTAGGAGCATATTTCCTTCAGAAAAAACAATCCATCTTGTCATAAAAGCCTAATATTACACACAGTTTAGTGTGAATACTTTTTTCCTTTCTGGCACAGGGTACCATTAGACACGAATAAGCTATTTTTCTTATGATTATCTGTTTGGTAGTTTGTGCAGCCTTTGCATACTGTCTCTACGCAACGCAAATCTTTCCCAGGCTGATGGTGGTAAAATTAGCCATAGTTTGTCAGTTGATAAGTCATGTGAATTGCTCATCTTAAAAGGCTGTTGTATGTGTGTGTGCACATGTGCACGCCTTATGCAACAACGATTTGGTTTTCAGTGTCTCTTATCCCACAGAAACTTTCTTTAACATTATATAGAAATTTGGAAAGAAAAGTGGACCTAGGAGGTGTTGCTTTCAGAATATGTGCAAATAGCAGGCAATAAAACCTCTGCTTCTGAGGTGTAAGAAGATACATGAGTCAAGAGAGCTAGCTTTAGAGAAACAACTGAGCTGGTGAGGCTTTTCCAAAAGCTTTCCATGTTTTTGATCAGCTTCTAGTTATAGGTGGTACTTCCAAGAGTCCAGTAACTACCTTTTCTAAGGTGGTTTCATTTCACTGACTTTAGAGTTGAAGTTGTCTGCTTTCTAGGCAAAAAAGACAAAATGGTGCTTTCAGGAAACCTATTTACATATGAACATTTCGTATTAAATTAATCACCCTGGAAGAGCCTATTTTTCTGAAGGTAAGCTTCTAGTCTTACAAGGATGAGGTAGCATTTTAACCCCAATCATCTACAGCCAACATAAGTGCTCTCAGTGAAAAAAGTGCTCCTTTACTGAGTGCCTCCCTCTAAAATTGTACACAATACCTTCTGCAGACATGTGGGTTTTGGGGGGATGCTGGGACATAATGGAGATGGAATCCTTTCCAGGAGGATCCCTTCTCTCCTTTTCCTTCCACCTCTGACCGGAGTGAAGGGACTTGTCCCGCTGTTGTTCCACCATTACTTTCAGACAAACTTGACAAGCATGAAAGGGCAATGCATTCGCAGAATCTTTAACAGTTTCGAAAGTACTTCAATGATTGATCACTTTGTTCAGCGATAAATTCAAAGTCAAACTGTTATCTCAATAACGATTTCTGAATCTCCTTCCCCAGAACACAACTGTCTTCCTCTGCAGTACCTGTTAATTCATCCCTTATGATCCCATTTGCAGTAGAAAGCTCACATGCATAGACGCTTCATGTTATTAGCATTCATTTTCTTGTCTGACTAAATAGGCATTTTGAGACTACAATACTCCTAATACATCAAAAATGCAAATAAAAAAGTCATATATTATTTAAAAATAGTCTTGTTTCTTCATTGTACTTCTGCTATGAAAAGTGATTTGTTTGGCAGTTTTCTCTTGCCAGCTGTTATACAAAAGTAACGAAGTCTCTGCAACTGTTTATATAATAAGGCTCTTCTTATACTGGTATCACTTTTATTACCTCTCTCTATTCCAAACACTATTTTTTGATAGTGGGAGAACAAAGAAAAACAATCTTTTTTTCTTTTCTTCATTTATTTGTATCATATGCTGGGCCTCCGTATAGACTAAAACCCTAGTAACATTATCCTGGACAGAATTAAGAGTATTTCTAAGTATGCAACAGCTGTGGGCACCTTTGGCCATACCTAAATTACCTTTAAATTCACTAATTACTTACTGCTTACAATGAAGATACAAAAGCACTGAAGCTGACCTGAGCTACTCAGCCCACTCTCTGGGTCTGTGGCTGGCAAACCCTTACTGAACGCTGAGCTACTGCAACTAGATTACTGGAGGGGGAAAGGAGAACGTACCAAAAAAACCCCCAACAAGCTAATTTAAAGATAGGTGGTATGTTTTAATTGGCTGCAGTCAAATACCATTTGAACGTGTTCTATCTGTACAACCTCTCCAGGCAACCTGCTCCACTGTCCTCATGCTTATGAAGTTTCTCCTTTTACCCAGTCCGAAGATTTCTGGTTTAAAGCTATGCCTGCTGGGGTTGGACCAGATGATCCACAGAGGTCCCTTCCAATCCGTACCATTTCGTGTGATTCTGTGATTGTGTCTTACCCCCCACTATACATCACTGTGAAGGGTCTCCTCAACACCCTCCCCACAGACACTAGGGAGGCTGCTCTTAGGTCCCCTGAAGCAAACTCTTCTCCCGACTTGCTCAGCCCAGCTCCCTCAGCCTCTCCCCACACGGAAAGTGCTCCTGCCCCTGATGATCTTGGTGGCCCTGCAATGAACTCACTTTAGTTTGTCTGCATCTTTCTTGTATTTGGAAAACTAAAACTGGACATAAGCATGTAGGTAATCATTTTGTATTGCCAGCAGATGGACGCATTGATTGCTCCATCATTGTTCCTTTACCAGCCTACATATCCCTTACCTTGAACATGAAGACATTCTTGGCACTCTCACTCTAGAGCAGATTGAGTCAACTTGCTTACTAAGAAGACAAATTCAGCGTTGTGGAGCGCTGATGTGAACCTAGCTCTGCCCCTGCAGATGAAACTGACTCCATGTACTTGGTCTGTGAGCTTGAGGCCAAGCCTACCAGAACACATCCTTGTAGACATATGGCATGTTCTGGTAAGCAGCTCCTGGGAAAAAACCAGGATTTTCTCTCTCCATTAAGGGAACAATCAGGAGACAATTTGTAGAGATTCCCTCTTACCTATACATTTCATCCTTCAGGTATATCCAAGGGAGAACATATTTTCTGTCCCATTTGTCCTCTAGACTCTTCTGTAAAGAAATCCTTAAAAAAAAGGGGCAGCAGACAGAGAAATTATCTGAAATGTAGAAAGCTCTGTTTTCCACTTTTTCCCCCTTATCATCTCTTCCCTCTAATGATATTACCAACAACATGATGTTAAGTGCTCCAAAAGTCATCTTGCCTTTTTACGCTAGTATGATTTTTGCAATCTCAAAAAAATGTGAAAAATGTAATTATGCGCGAAAGAAGTAAACCACCTCTCCTTGCAGAGGCTGAAAGAATACTAAAACATGATCTGTACTAGCGCTAAGCTAATTACACTGACACCACTCATGCCTCTAGAATTCTGTTAGTGTCAGCGCTTACATTATGAACCCCTCATTCCAGAGGTTTATAACTCTGTTCTGCGTGAGTTAGCTACTCTTATGGGAGTGCACAACATGGTAGTTAATGGCTTCATTAGTGACATTTTCCTAAAAATGGCTTAAATTTCAGTTTGAAATTTTGTAACTCCCTTGACTGTTACATGGTGTAAATCACGAGCAATTTGTAACTAAACTAAGAGAATGCATTACAACAATGCAGTAAGACAAAATCCACCCAAAATGTGATTTACATGCTTTAATTCTAAAACATGTATTTTATAAAGTATGGAGACAAGAGTTGCTGTATATATCTTCACACCGAGACATGATATTAAGGCTTTCTGGAAAAGAAATGAGGTTCCCATCAAAAAAACCCCTGAACACTATCACGAGTAAGAAGAGAGTTTTATAAACACTAGATGTCAAATGAAGTTTTGGCAATATAGTCATCATACATCAGTGTTACAAGTTTTGTATGTGAACAAACTTATCTAGCAAAAAATCTGGTGTGCTTTCTGGTATCTGTAGAAGTACTTACATACCCTGGAAATCTGCAGATAACCTATCCATTTGACTGTGTGGAATAATTTAGGCAACATGACAAATTCAGTGGAAACGCTTGAGAATACAGACTCTCAGGTCTGAAAACTACTAAAACAAAAGAAGCACTGTCGTGCATCATGCTGGGACTTGACATAGAATGTGGTCTTACATTATACCACTTTTTTATTGATATATAAGGCTATGCATTTACAGTATCCAGTACCTATGTGAATAATTAAGCTAATTTTTTACAGCTTACACAAAAATTCTGTTTCTTCCAAAGGCCACTTTTACTCAATCAGAAAAATCAGTATTTAAAGCAAGGTGATAAGGAGTAGCCTAAAACAGGGTTCTCTCCTACCCAGTCTAAAACAATATTGCCAGTATATCAGAAAAAGACAAAAAGACAGAAAGAATTCCTTGCTGGTAAAAGCAGTAACAAATTGTTCTCTTTTAGACAGCAGTTTTTTTCTCGCTCTCTGCTACCTGCAAGTTTGTTTGTCAATAAATGATGGAGAAATAGCTCATTCAAAACTAAAAATAAACTTCTTCAATTTCTAAGGAACAGATTCATTATTATTACCATACTGAACAACTCTCTACACCTTGTATAATTTTTAATATTTCATTAAGCATTGCTCCATTGAATTTTTCTCAGTTAAAAATAACCAACTAAAGAAGATTCAATTCTCTCTTGCTGATTTGACATAAACAATAAACAGTTTCTCTCATCTGACAGTAGATGGTCTATCAGCTTGGAAACCAGTGATTAGTGAGCAAATGGTGTGCAATGATGCTATGTATGCCACAGTGCGCATTTCTTGCGGTAAAATAATTCCTATGTGATAGTACTTATTAGTGCTACTTCTTACCTAGATAACAGGATTATCATCTCGGACACATATCATTGCTATATGAGTCACCCATTCTAAATCTATTCTGTTGGAACAAAACTATCATTTCACATCTAGGAAAAGTGATGGAAGAACTGCATCCTCCTCACCTTTTTTTAAGAATGTATGAGTGAAAGCACGGTACATTGCTACATTTCTTGAAATAAAAGAGGCAGGGCATGGTTTCCTCACAGTTTGTAATATTTTCCTTCTGAGTTCCAATCCCAAACCATGGAAACACAAACATTTCTGAATAAACCTGTGGTTCTAAAACTAACTAAAAATACAAATGTACCAGCTGAACAGGCTTGCAACCAACTCTTTGAGTTCCTGAGAGTTTTTATATACCTATGCTACTACTGGGCTATAAAGAATGAAAATGGAAGACATATTTTTAAGAAGTTTAAATAAAACACAACAAAATGTATATTCTAATATACCACCCTGAAGGATGTATTTATGAAACAGCTTTCTTTAAAATTAGCACATATCCTTTGCATGCTCATCATATGAAAGCATTACCTGTTTATCGTGTTTCCTCCGTGTGAGTAAAAACAAAACAGGAAAGAAGTAGGTGGAGGTCGAAGAGACTCTAGGCTACGTAGCTGCAACCCAGCAAGTATGAGAGCATTTTGAACCTAAAATCCTTTCATCACCATAGCCCCCTATATAGAAACGCATAATTATGTTTAACAGATCTCTCATGATATGTGGGAAGCTTGAGAGACAGGGAAGAAGCCACCAAAATCCATGGCAAGTTGCAACAGAATTACAAAACTATTCAAAAGACAATCTCGAAGAGGAAGAACTGGTCCAGACAGACTCACATTCCCACTGCTTGGGGCTCACCAGCTCTAGAGAAGGCTGCTTATATGCCTCTGTTACCATATTTGGCTCAGGCTTTCTCTGTGCCCAGTGTAAGGGGACAAATGACCTGCGGGTTTTAAGACCATGTCTTCATAGGTGTTTTGGCTTAGCCTGGATAAATGCCAGGTGCCCACCAAAACCACACTATCACTCCCCCTCCCCAGCTGGGCAGAGGAGAGGAAGTATGATGAAAGGCTCGAGGGTCGAGACAAGGACAGGGAGAGATCACTCACCAATTAACACCACGGACAAAACAGACTGAACTTGGGGAGAAAAGGGAGTTGAATTCATCACCAATCAAATCAGAGTAGGATGATGAGAAATGAAACTACATCTTAAAACCTTAAACACCTCATCCTTCTTCCCAGGCTTAACTTCACTCCCATTCCTCTCCCTCCTTCCCCCGAGCGGGGCAGGGCAACAGGGAATGGGGGTTATGGTCAGTTCATCACATGTTGTCTCTGCTACTCCTTCCTCCTCAGGGGGAGGACTCCTCACACTCTGCCCCTGCTCCAGCGTGAGGTCCCTCTCACAGGAGACAGTTCTGCACATACTTCCCCAGTGCAAGTCCTTCCCACGGGCTGCAGCTCTTCACAAAGTGCTCCAATGTGGGTCCTTCCCACGGGGTCACCAGTCCTGCAAGCAAACCTGCTCCAGCATGGCCTTCTCTCTCCATGGGTCCACAGGTCCTGGCAGGAGCCTGCTCCAGCATGGGCTCCCCGTGGGGTCACAGCCTCTTTCAGGCATACATCTGCTCTGGCGTGGGGTCTTCCATGAGCTGCAGGTGGAGATCTGCTCCACTGTGGACCTCCATGGGCTGCAAGGGAACAGCCTGCCTCACCATGGTCTTCATGATGAGCTTCAGGGAAAAAAATCTCCACTCCAGTGCCTGAAGCACCTCCTCCCCCTCCTTCTTCACTGACCTTGGTGTCTGCAGAGTTGTTTCCCTCACATCGTCTCACTCCTCTCCCTCGACTGCCGCTCCACCACAGGTTTTTCCCTTCTTAACTATGTTATCCCACAGGCGCTACCACCGTTGCTGATTGGCTTGGCCTTGGCCAGAGGCGGGTCTGTCTTAGAGCCAGCTAGCACTGGCTTTATCAGATCTAGGGGAAGCTTCTTGCAGCTTCTCACAGAAGACACCCCTATAGCCCCCTCACTACCAAAAGGTTGCCACGCAAACCCACAACAACAGGGAACAAAGGCAAGGTGATCATGCGTCTTGTGTAGTCTTTTTCGCTAGCAACTATTGATCTCATAGGTTGACTTCAGCTCAGCTTGAGAGAGGAGGCTATTTCGAAGACTAAGATCTCTGAAGTCTGGGGAGAGCACGGAGCTGGATAGGGGGACACATCTAAACTAAGGGGAAGCCTGTGCCATAAGCTCATGTCATAAAAGATCTGACATTCAAAAGCAAAGAAAGCTTTTGTCACCATATAGCCATGGGAAAAAGGTCAAATCAGAGCTCACTGCTAACCATAAGACACAGATGTGTAGAAATGGGTTCCTTAGCTCTGATGTTCAAGGAACTGCTTGTGTATTTAGGTACTGCTGAAACCCGAACTGTTCCATGATGAGCTGTTACCTTCTGACTCATGATTAGGTCTATTGCAAAGCGATCAATGAGGAGCACTAGCTTTTGTGTTAACATTTTATTTTATAAGCAATTTTCAAGATTTTTACCTAACTAGCTGAGAGTTATTACAAATTACGTTAATAACTACTTTGAAGTGACCTCAGAACCCGCTTGAACAGAGGAAAAAAGCCTGAGGAGACAGATTTCATCTTCAGGTTCAAGAGGCAGAAACATTCTTCAGGAGTGTTTGTGTAAGACAAATGGTACATTTGATTTCAAGAACTGATTACTTCATGCAGATTCTGCACCTACAGCACATTTGATCAGTTTAGACTGGGACAGAACAGGTACATAAAAAATGTCCAGCAACTACCTGGTGCAGTAATTCTAAAGTGCCCATTGTGTTTTTTTTCCTTTAAACATTAAATCTTTTTTTGGTGTTTGTAAGGAAGCAAATATTTATTTTGATAGCTTTAGCAAGTTGCTAAGACATTCTTTAAACCCTGCTACTTCATGTAAAATTATTAGTTTAATGTTCTTTAATTGTCTGCTAACACTCAAGTACACTGATTGTCTAGAAGAGAAAAAAAAATTAGCATATGATATTCATACTGCACTAATTTTCTTATTAAAAATATTACTATTATTATTAACTATATTTATATGAAATAGTACCACAACTAAAATAAAGTAAATCTCATATCCTATACGGTAGCAGCATTTCAAACTGCAAAGCTGTATTGGATGTGGCTAGCTGGAATTAGTTTTCTTCATGGCAGACAGTATGGTGCTATGTTTTTGATTTGTGACCAAAACAGTGCTGATAACACATCGATGTTCTAGCTATTGCTTGCACAGCTTCAAGGTCATCTCTGTTTCTCACTCCGTCCCGCTAGTGAGTAGGCTGGGGGCGGGCAAGAAGTTGGGAGGGGACATAGGTGGGACAGCTGACCCCAACTGACCAAAGGGATATCCCATACCATACAGCATCGTGCTCAGCAATAAAAGCTGGGGGAAGAGAGGAGGAATTTTTGGAGTTATGGTGTTTTTCTTCCCAAGTAACAGTTCTGCTTGATGAAGCCCTGCTTTCCTGGAGACGGCTTAACACCTCCCTACTGATAGGAAGCAGCAAATTAACTCCTTGTTTTGCTTTGTGCAAATGAATTTCATATTTGCTTGCACATGCAGCTTTTGCTTTACCTATTAAACAGTCTTTTACTCAACCATGAGTTTTCGCTCTTATACCCTTCCAGTTCTCTCCCCCATTCCCATTGCAGGGGAGTGAGCAAGCAGCTTAGCTGCCTATGAGGGTTAACCCACCAGAAAAGCCTTTCCAGCTTTCTAAACTTCTTGCTACAAGTATTTTGTTTTACACTTACAGGAAAAGCGTCTTTCTCTTTCGCAACAGATGTAGCATAATGCATCTTACACATTCGGCTCTTACCTAAGTTACCATATTATACAAAATATCTTCCACAAGATACATTTCTTTCTCATTGCCTACGAAAAGACAACAGACTTTTGCACAGTTTTTAAACTTACTATTTTTAAGGATATTTAAAAAATCAAGTAAATGAACAAGTATATCATAAAGTATTTTCTTCCATTACCCTGTAATTTTACAATATCAATATTACAAATGCGAACACAACTGGTAACTTATCCTCTTAAAAGTTAGAAGGAGAAAAGGAAATAACCACTCATTAAAAATGGATCAGAGAGTAGGTGAGCTTTTTGATCAGTACACATACTGGCTTAGTTCTGCTCCCACTGAGGTAAACAGCACTTTCACAAAACTCACCCTAACTAAAGGTTTGCTTTATTTTTCTCACGAAGCATAGGTCCACTTTGAAAGTTTCACTAGATCTGATTCACTGTTTATTTAGAGACAAAACTTATTTTTTGCTGTTCACTACTCTTTTTAGTCCTTCAGCAGCAAAGGGTAAGTGGAAGTGAGGCAGATTTTATTGCTTTTCATAAACCACCAACAGACTTGCCTATTGAACTCCTCTCATTTTCCAAAAGCTGTGTCTTCTGAAAATGTTGAACTTGCACTATTAATTGTGAGCCTCACCTCTTTGCCTGGGAAGATCATGGAACAGATTCTTCTAGAAGCTATGCTAAGGCACATGGAGGATGGGGAGGTGATTCGAAACAGCCAGCATGGCTTCACCAAGGGCAAGTCCTGCCTGACCAACCTAGTGGCCTTCTATGATGGAGTGACTGCATCAGTACACAAGGAAAGGACTACAGATGTCATCTATCTGGACTTCTGCAAGGCCTTGGACACAGTCTCCCACAACATCTTTCTCTCTATATCGGAGAGAGACGGATTTGATTTGTGGACTGTTTGGTGGATGAGGAATTGGTTGGATGGTCACATCCAGAGGGTGGTGGTCAATGGCTCAATGTCCAGATGGAGATCGGTGACAAGTGGTGTCCCTCAGGTCCATACTGAGACCAATACAGTTTATTTAATATCTTTATCAGTGACATAGACAGTGGGATTGAATGCACCCTCAGCAAGTTTGCAGGTGACACCAAGCTGAGTGGTGCAGTTGACACATCTGAGGGACAGGATGCCATCCAGAGGGACCTGGACTAGCTCGAGAAGTGGGCCCATGTGAACATTATAAGGTTCAACGAGGCCAAGTGCTGGGTCCTGCATGTGGGTCCAGACAACCCTTGGTACCAGCACAGGCTGAGGGATGCAGAGATTGAGAGCATCCCTGCGGAGAAGAACTTGGGGGTACTGGTGGATGAAAAGCTGGACATTAGCTGGCAATGTGCACTCGCAGCCTAGAATACCAATTGTATCCTGGGCTGCATCAAAAGAAAGGTGGCCAGCAGATCAAGGGAAGGGATTCTGCCCCTCTACTCTGCTCTGGTGAGACCCCACCTGGAGTCCTGTGTCCAGCTCTGAAGCCCTCAGCACAGGAAAGACATGGAACTGTTGGAGCAGGTCCAGAGAAGGGCCACAAAAATGATCAGAGGGCTGGAGCACCTCTCCTGTGAGGAAAGGCTGAGAGAGTTGGGGCTGTTCAGAGTGGAGAAGGGCAGGCTCTGAGGAAGACCCTATTGCAGCCTTCCAGCACCGGAAGGGGGCCTTATAAGAAAGATGGGGACAAATTTTTTCGCAGGGCCTGTTGTGACAGGACAAGGGCTAATAATTTTAAACTAAAAGAGGGTAGATTTAGGCTGGATAGAAGGACAAAATTGTTTACAATGAGGGTGGTGAGGCACTGGACCAGATGCCCCCTCCCCAGAAACATTCAAGGTCAGGTTGGATGGGGCTCTGAGCAACCTGATCTAGCTGAAGATGTCCCTGCTCACTGCAGGGGGGTTTGACTAGGTGATGTTTAAACATCCCTTCCAACCCAAACTGTTCTATGATTCTATTCTATGATACTGAAGGCAGTTCTTAGCCCAATTAATACAAATAGAAGAGGAAGAAACAATGCTGCTGTAATTGCAAACAACCCCCCAAATATCTTCTGGTGTAAGTGGAGCACATCTCCACAATCAATCACACACAATCTGTGTACCATTAACATGAAATTGTGTTCCTGGTTAGAACTGTCTGTTAATGCACCTGCTCAATTCCTGCCTGCTCTCAAACTTAATCTCTGGAAGAGACATTATGAATCATATTTTTTTCCTTCTCCCTTCACCCCCCCAAATAGGAATAACAAAAGAAGAACAGAGAGGAATGCAAAACTTTTGGTGGCTTAGAAAACAAGAGACACAACCAATGTTCCCACTGGTGAGTGGCTAGGACTCATCTGTATTCCACCCTGCTGCTACCAGCTACCGTCTCTCTCTCGCTGACCTTTTTTTGTCTCATTTCCTAGTTATGTTGTGTTTTCCAACTTGCCAACTCCTTGGAGGAAGACGATTTTACTTATTGAGCGTGCTGAGTACAATGGGTGACTCCCATTTAATTTTGGCATTTGAGTGCTCTGCAATATGAAATATTAAATAATAATTACTCTAAAAACCTGCCTTGAAATATGGAAGGCAATAGTGCATTCCACCATAATAGCACAGAGTTAAGTCCTTGTAAATCACAAAGTTGCAATTTAGTTCCCCTGTTTGTAATTTTATGGATGAGTTCAAGGAAGAACACAGTAAAAGCTGGAGGCTGAACTATATATCTGCATGTATAAATAAAAGACAAATACCCTGCGAAAAATCTTTCAACTATCATATATTCAAAGGGGCAAAAAAAGTCCTTTAATGTTGTGAATATTTTTTTGTGCCACTTGTTTTTAATTATGTTGCTGCTGTATTAACTACATTACTAAAGTCTTATACAGCCATGGATGGTTAAATGACACAGCGAGGCAAATCTCTACACTGTTCTCCAGAATACATGTTATTCTCTGCAGTCAGGAACAATTTTATGAAGCAATCTCTAGAAAGGTCTGTACACAGCAAAGTTTCTCAGCATGACAAAGAGGTTAGCTAATGTTGTGGGAGTCAATTTCAACAGCAGTGTTATGAAAACAAATTAATCTTTAACAAAAATGAGGAACTATTAAAATCAAGCTACTTTCTGTATCCACTCAGGAGTTCGGCAAGATTGGCATAGGCCCTGGAAACACTGGAGTCAGGGTTCATCTCTTGGTGGAAAAGAAAAGTACAAAGAGATGGATGAAAGGTCAGGTCCTAAAGTCAGCAAAGAAAAATGCATGTGTAATGTTTTATTCATGTATTTCACTGACAATACACCTGAAGTATTTGTCTGATTTGTCCAAATACCTGTTATCATTAAATTCAGGACAGAAGATTCATGACTATTCTAGGGTTTGAGTGCAGTTGGAAATACTGAAAAACTGTACTGAGTAGCAGAATTACATCACTTGCCAGAAAGTTTTGGAGAGGTGGAATGAAGTTTTGAGGTTTGAGAGGTTTTGCCTTTTCAGCTGGAATAGAGGAAAAATGAAGATATTGCTTTTTACACTTTTTTTCTATTCAAGCATTCACACACTTGCTTTCTCTTTTAAGAATTAATTTGAAAGTTCATACAGAAGTGATTTAAAGCAAATACCTCGGTTAAAAACAGCTATTTATTTGTAGCGAACAAGTCAACTATATTGAAAACTATAATTTGAATTTTGAAATATTTCTGCTAGTGTATTTGAAATAAATTTGATGTTCAGGATACAAAATATAGATTAATAGGAAGTTTGGTATGAAGCAGAAATCAAACAGCATACAACTCAAAGATGCTTTTTCTAATATATGAGCAGTTAATATTTTCTAATATTAACTAGGGCCTGGTCTTTCATCACGGAATCATTTTTATGCAGGTACATTTTCAAGAGATTTTTCTGAACCTTAAGTACTAAACACTTTATTGGATTATAAAATGTAAATTTTCTGTAATAATTTTCTGTATTTCAATGACTTTAGAAGCCAGAGATTTAATCAAAGTATCAAATAATATTAAATTCCAGATGAAACACAGAACAAACAACTCTTTTCCCCTATCATTCTTGGTGTTGTGTGGATCAAAGATTATGGGCAACAACTACCCTTGAATATAAAAATTAAAATGGTTTTAATTAAAAATAATGTTTGACGCCCCCCAATACATTTATAAAATAAAAAGTGATATTTTGTTACAAAGATGCACATTTAGTTACTTCTTCAAGACTTGGTAGGTACAGAACTCTTTCAAGATATAGGAGAAAGCATTCTTTATTTAAACTATTATTCACAGCACCAGTTTCAACGCAGTACACTATCTAAATTAATAATTTTCTGCCTTCCATTGTTCAGGCTTCTCTTTAAAGAATTCAGTCGAAAAACAGAAGCATAATCTTTAGATTTAGTTTGGCATCAGTCTAAATTCTTGCATCCATCAAAGTATAAAGGTTTCCTTCTAGCCTTCTGTGGGAGAAAAAAAATGCTGGTAGGGCAAGTAAAAATCCCTGTTCTGTACTTAGAAACTTAGCTCTGTTTCTTTTTATTACAAATATTGGAGTTTTTTTTCCAATCTGACACATCTCCAGGACTAAGTGACATCAAATTTTCCATTTGCCTTATACATCAACAAGGTCCTTATTTCATTACAGCAATATAAATCACAGTTTGAACTCCTGTCTGCTCACTGAACTGACAGACCAAGTCCCATTTTCCCTAGAAATTTTGTACTTTCTTGTCCATCCATCTAATGGACGTATCACTGTACTTTTCCTCCTGTCTCACTTCAAAGGGAACTAAACACACAGATCATCGGGAGATGATTAATATGACAATTGCTTTCAAAGCAGAATAGTAACTGTCAGGTTTGAGAGAAACAAAACATGAAAGAATGCTAAATAAAAATAAAAACTGCCATATTCATTGTCTGAGCTCTACGTTAAAGACAACAAGAACAGAGAAGCTCACCCTTCACAATGAATTCTTTAGCACCAGTGAGTTTGTATGAGTTATTTGCTTGAAGTCATAGTTTTATGAAGTATAAAACGATATAAACAAACATTATTCAGTGCTGTGACAATTATTTTTTTTAGGCTTTATTTGAATCTTTAAAATAGTAAAAAATGCACTGCAATTTAAAGATGTTTTTATACGCTTACTGGTTATGTTTCTGACTTGTCAGACACTTTCTGTGTCTACAATTACAGGAAGCAAAAGTAATGAACAACATAAGCCATGCCTTAAAGGCTGAAATCTAGCTAAGCTGAAGCCAATGACAAAGGGGGCAGAATTTCAAGAAACTCAGCGTAATTTCAACTTACACTGTGCACTAGACAAGCTTGCAAACAAACAACCAACCAAAATCTATATTATGTACTACATGAAGTTAAGGTTTTACACAAAGGTCTCTAATTCTTAAACAATCCAAGGAACAAATTTGTAAAGCCAGGTTTACAAGCTCCGCAAGCATGTTATCACAAAACAAGATGACACTACAAAACAATGAAACCCAAACTATTGGTTAGTAAACAGCAAAAATCTGTTCAAGGAACTGCAGAAATTGCTCACAGAGGCTTTAATGTATAAAGCTGCTTAAGTCTTATAGTATTTTTAAGAACAGTACATTTGAATAAATATATCTCACATGAGACTAGTAAACGATCAGGCCAAATAGATTCTTAATATACACAGAGAAACATACACACTTGAAAATGCTAACAGGCAATGGAACTGCCTCCTTTTTAGATCTTTTTTTTTCTTTGCTCATACACTTGTATCAGGAATGGTGTCTATAATAAAAATTGTTTTCATACTTAAAAAATAATTCACAAATCCTTGCCATGAGAAAAGTAATCCACCCTGATTTCTCACAAGTCTTTGTAGAAGGAACCAAAAAAGAAAAAAATAAAGAGGTCCAATTTGTTGGAAAACAGCACTTTGTTTGGCAGCAGATGTCAATCAATAGATAACTGCTTGCCAGAGAATCAGCCTATTGACCAGTTCAGACTGGCCCCCACACCCACTCCTGATTGTTCTTTTAATGTAATAATGAATTGACCTTTTTGCCTTGTCTTTGAGTTCAATCATTTCTCTTACTCTTCTTGTCTCTTACATCTTTTATGTCCCTCTGCCTAATTACCTCCCCATGTAATGAAACATCACTGCCCATACAGTATTTCCTTTTTGTGCATCGAATCTTCTGTACCATCCTCGAGCCTATTTGTTCTTCCCTCCAACTCAGGTATGACTATCCTTTTCCACTCTCCTCATTAATGAGGGTCTTTTTCTACTGATACTATGACTGAAGTTTCTCTTTACTCATTTCTACCCAACAAGATCTTTACCCTGTTTTCTTTCAGTTCTCTTACCATATCTTCACCAGTATGCGATACCTTCCCCTTACTCTCAATTGTATTTTTTCTTTTATGTTCATGTCTCTAATGAAACTTCCAAATACACTGAACAGACACATCAGAGATTTTGTTTCTCTGTATAAAATACTATTGAATACAGTATACCAAGAAAGTACGTTATTCTTTTCAATTTCGAGGAGAATAATATTCATAGATTTGCCACACCTAAGAGTCTTCTGAATTACTTCAGAGGTTTTTTTTTTGTTTCTATATTTTTACTGTAGAATTGACACATTAAAAATTACTGTAATTAACTAGAATAATAGTTAATGGGGGAAATTTCAGAAACAAATCTCAGATCAGTTTATATATATCTTCTTGTCCTGAGAAATTTCTGCTATACTAATATAGACAGCCTCTCACTTACTTCTAATCTGATCTACATAGCAACGTATATAAGGGAATGATACATTTTATATACGTGTGAAAAAGGAGTGTTTCAAGTTACTGAGCACCAATGAACTTTATCTATTTAATGAATCACGTACTTGATAGAACTGAGAAATGACTGATCAACTGCCGGCATCTGCCTTACTGCTGGGACCTGGACAGGACTTTCATTAATACAATCCTGTGCGTTCAAGCTCATTGGAATTACTTGTAATTCCATAGGGGCCTATTTAAAACAAATGAAATAAGCCCATTGACTACTGTTAAATTTATTAGAAAGACGAAAAGTACAAAAACAGTTCTCCTGCAAATTGTTATTTCACCCAAAAATTGTTTCAAATGCCTTTTAAGATTTTTAGTGGAGAGATTCACTCTAAGGTATAGCATATACAAAAGAAATATAATGCTTTGTTGTTCTGTGACTGTGAATTCTGTTTTAATACATCACAGAGATTAAAATGCCTTATAAGATTTTAGTTGAACAAATGTATTTCAAGAGCAGCATCTCCAACCTGACATGTTACATACAACATAACCAGTTTAAAAAAAATGACTCAGGTGAATTCAGCTGAGTCATTCGGCATTCAAGCAACCGTCATCAGACAGGCAAAACAAAAAGTACCACAAATCTGGAATTTAACTTACTTTACAGTATTCGTCAGCATTAGCTGAAGTCTCCTCCCCAGAAACACAGACTCTAAAGCAGGCTGCCAGCCTTTCAAAGGGAGAGGGTTGGATTATATTGTGGTATTTTTTCCCAAAAAAATGGTAGTAAAACCTCCAGGAGGTAGTCAGCAGGAGTTAGGAAGCTCAGCTGAAGCCAGACCACGCTTCTCAACGAGACCATTATTGTCCATCAGCTGAATCATTGTGCAGGGAAGAGGCTTTATAACACTGCACCCTCTGAAGACAGTGCCTAGCAGTTTACAGCTCTACATCATGGAAGTCATTCAGAAGAATCAACCTGCTTGTCATCTTTTGTCATTCCTACCAGATCCTGGTAGTTAGCAGGACATATATTTTGAGAGTTTTCATTATCTAACAAACCAGTAGAGAGAAAAATCAAAATATAATTCTGTAATTAAACTGAGATTTTGTTTTAAAACTTTCCAACTTTATGATTCACTCTAGCATCAGAGCAAATTGTAATTAATGTAATTTAATTACACTTACATAATTATATTTATATAATAAATATCCTGTCCTTTCTGGTTTATATGAAAATCTTTCTTTATTCAATCATCATATCATTAGAAAATTATTAAACACAGTCTTTTGTTCAGAAGACACTGTACTGATTTCTGTCCCTCCCTGAAAAAAGGAGAGTTCATTATTTCCAGGTGTCATCACCTCCAACTTCACTGCACATCCCAATCTGCAGTAACTAAGTAACTTGGAAAATTTCTTCCTTCCTTAACTGTTGTTTGTTTTTTTCCCAGAATGTGCAATTTCAATGTAACTGACATTTTCATAAAACTGGAAACTCTTAATCTTGAATGTGAACCGTCATACAGTGAAAAAACTTGCCATTTTTGCTCTAAATTTGTCCATGTTATTTCAATTCCATTAAACTGAGACCAATTTACCTGTTGATAGATCAGAAGGAAAAGAAATACCCAAAGCCAGATATAATCAAATAAGAACTTCATTTCCAAAAAGAACAACTAGGAAAAAGAAAAATCATTAAATCTATATACTTGAACTGACTTGGGTTCCTTCACCTTGCCCATATAGTAGTGGTTTTGGGAGTTGATGAAGTAGTAACTCATATCAAAGTAACTCCTTCTGATAATTCATATGAAGAGAAAATGCTTACTGAAAATCAAAGGTTTTCTAGAAAAAATTTCATGACAGTAAAGGCATAAGTCACACTTGTTTGGGTATTTTGATGCGAAGCCCATACACTAACTCAGATTCAGAGCGCTATGTATTGCCATGCGAATGACAAAGTTGCCCGTCAAGCCTCTAAATCATAGTTTTTGTTTTCTAGGAACAAGATCATTTCAGACTTCTGTTTCCTTCTTTTTTTCCTTCTTTTTTTTTTTTTTATTTAAATAATCCACTCTTTTCCCTTACTTGATGTATTTGAAATACAACATCCAACTAATAAATGGTGAAATCTTTATGAACAAACCCTAGGTATTTTCATGCAAGTTTTAAAGCTGAAAAATGGAAAAGTCAGTAACAAATAGTTTTCTGACTACTTTTATTAGTCTGCCTTAGCTGGAATTCACATATCATGAAAAGTAAAAAAAATGGCACTACAGGACAGGAAAAAGCATCGATGAACACAAGACACTGCATCACCGTTTCAGAAGAAATTTTGAAGACATTAAAAATATCTGCTGCATAGAGAAGTATGTGTAAACGAGATGCTGATTTTACTTGGGCTGCTGAGATTTAAAATAATTAATCTCAGTAAAGAGCATTGCTGAACTATCAAGTAACTCCTTATCTCTTTTTTAAATCCCTATTTTACAGAAGAGATAGGCCCCTATTTTTAACAGAGCTGGTAACATAAGACCCCTGTTGCTAACCACAGCCTTTATTTTCCTATTGTCTGCACCAGCAATTGCAGAAATCAGACAGTAGACACTTGAGTACAGACAATTGTATAATACTTTTTCTGCAACTTCAAGAGCTGTTTAGCCACTAGAAGCCTTTCATGTTAACATTTGCTCAGGCCTTAAAATGCTTCTTCTGACTCTACAGCTGTCACTGGAGGGATCTACCCTCGCTGCAGCTTAACCTACAGACCATAATAAACCTTTAGGCCAAGGGTTCCCTTGGAGAGATTTATATTTTTACATGCAGTTAAAATACGAGCAAATGTCTTCAAGGGACTGATCTCATTCCTAAATAGAGAGTCTGTAAACCACATGAATTTTTCATTTTTTTTTTAACTGGTCAGAATTTTTTTCAAAAATTTTATACTCTTGGACACTTTCTTCAGATTTACAGAACCCTGCTCACCCAGCACTGCTCAAAAAAAAAAAAACCAAAAAAAACTTAGCAGCAAAGAACAAATGAGTAATTTAAAACACTGATCTTTCAAATATAACGCCTCTCAGGTGAAATCACACAGCGATTCTCTCAACTGTTAATAAGTGCAGGTGTGGTCAACTGCTCTTATTACTGTATGCTGTTAAATATATAAACTCACAACTTTTTTTTAACCCAATTTCTACCTTTTTTGTTATTTATAAAGCAATCTAAAGCAACCACTGTGTACTGATTTTGTCTATCCTAATGTATACAATTC
This sequence comes from Opisthocomus hoazin, assembly GCF_030867145.1. Taxonomy (NCBI): domain Eukaryota; kingdom Metazoa; phylum Chordata; class Aves; order Opisthocomiformes; family Opisthocomidae; genus Opisthocomus; species Opisthocomus hoazin. The sequence goes on along the minus strand of NC_134415.1, from coordinate 102,432,362 downwards.
ATCAAGAAAAGATAAGACACTAAACCACAGCAATCAGCAGTTTAATACAAATGGCAAATGCAATCCTTGAAGGATGATTACTAGATGGTAGCAGGAAACCTGCAGTTCTGGAAATTATTCCACGTCGAGCATGGATTATTGCTAGCAAATCAACTAAAGAAATTTTCCAAAAGCTTATTTTGCATTACTGAATAAGTATTTCATTTCCACTGCACTGATTTTTTTTTTTTTGTTTCACTGCTCAAAACCTGCAGAAATGCTTTATATCTTTTACTACTCATTAATATAACAAGCTCATTAAAGTAAATGAAGGTTAATTTAATCATATTCAGACACTATACCGGTTAGACTATTGCATTTGTCTTTCAAACAGTTTGCCTTTCATTCTACTATCTTCATCAAATAGTATGCTGAATAATTATCACATTGCGTGATAAAGTTGCAGCACTATTACATTATTATTAAGAACTTCAGGTGACCTACAGCATTTACACAAAATAGCACTAATTTAGCTAAAGCACCTCAGGCTATGCCGCAAGAAAATAATTCCCTATAGCACTGTGTGCATTTCTAAGGTCTTTACTATTTGGATGATTACATTACCTCAGTTTTATATTCACCAGTCAGGAGGTAAATGTCAGCTGGAATCATTGAATTGCAATTTTTTACACCTTTCATTTTGTTTGATAGGCTTTTTACCCATTGTAATTTATTGCTCTTACTGATGAAAGTATAAAGCAAAAGCTGAGAGTGTAATCAAGGCTAACGGTGAACCAAATACCATGTGATAATAAATCAGCAAGAAAAAATACTCTAGAGATAAATGGAGATGTTTACCATTTCAGTGTGAATGCTATTAGAACAACTGTTTATGTAAAACACAACACTGTACAGACATACACAAAAGAAATCACCATTTTCTTCTCTCATGCAAAATAAAACCTGAAACTTCACACAAGTAGCTGAATTTGGGGCTCTTTTGCAAGAAGAAAGTGCTTTTTTTAATCATAGTATATAGCACTGAGGATAACAAAACATACTATGAAGAAAGTATGTGGCAAAAAAACCACATGAATTTTACAAACAGGGACACACATTCTCAAAGTCACAGACTGCAGTAATCCTGCTACTTTATCCTTTAAAACTTACTACGCCAGAGAAAATCCTGCAACTCCAACATGAAGAAGCTACAGCACACTTCAGTTGTCCTTTCAGAGTTATTTAAACATTATTTCTTTATTCTGCTACAATATTTTGTTAATTCATCTTTTACTTTCTAAAAAGATGGTACATGTGAAAAGCAAAACTGTAAGAAAACACCTCAAGAGTTTGCCTAAGGACCAGCTACAAAACATACTTCAAGTAAAAAAGAAGCTCTCACTCACATCAATAGCTTTTCTGAAAGGCCCCAAGACAGAACTTAGAACGTATAATAGCCAATAAGCAGCAAATTCAAACAGAAGTTTCATTCTTAGCTGATTTTTTTAATATCATGAAGCCTGCATACCAAGAGTCAATAAAAAATGGTTAAGCGTATGACTTTTTCATCATTCTGTTAAGAAAGATTAAACAAGTGTTAGACTATATTTACAGTACCTTTGGATATTGTTTGACAGGGATCAGAACTCTTTCTGATAGCTTTATGTTTTTGTTGCTGATAACATCGAGATATTTCTTGTCTTCATCGTCCTTCTTGCCTTCAGAACCCTGAAATTTTTCAATTTCTGAAAAATAGTAAAAAAGAAGAAATCAGTGACATGACTTCTGTCACCCTCAGAAAGGTTAAACTTACACACTATTATACAGCCTGTGCACTGAACACCTGTGCTGCTTGCACTTATGCGACGTGTAGTGTTGTCTTTGAAAAAAACCTTGACTGTCACCAGCGCTGAGAGGCAGAGGTGACGGACTACAGGTCAGACTCCACCACTAATTCTTCCCCAGCTGAAACTGAAGCCAAATGATCTCAGTGTGAACGGGAACAGACGAGACTTACCATTCAGCCTATCAGTCTTTCAAAGAAGATCAACACCATCACAGCTTGATGCTACTGTTTGGTAAATGTGACCTGCCAGAATTAAGTCAGATTGCAATCACAACATCTAACTTTCAGTAAGAGGACTAAAAAGCTGAAGAAAATTCTTGTTGTTACTGAGTTTCCACTCACAGAATGGTAGGGGTTGGAAGGGACCTCTGTGGGTCATCCAGTCCAACACCCCTGCCGAAGCAGGGTCACCTACAGCAGGCTGCACAGGACCTTGTCCAGGCAGGTTTTGAGTATCTCCAGAGAAGGAGACTCCACAACCTCCCTGGGCAGCCTGTTCCAGGGCTCCGTCACCCTCAGAGGGAAGAAGTTCTTCCTCATGTTCAGACGGAACTTCCTACGCTTCAGTTCGTGCCAGTTGCACCTTGTCAATATTCAAATGCTTCTGAATTACTTAAAGGTTGTACAAAATAAGAGAAGAAATAAAGTTAACATTCTTCATTACAGAAATACAGTCAAGCTGAAGATTCCCGAGTTCTTTATGCCCTAAACCTCTAGAACCAACAGGTAACAACAAACAAGTGAATTTACCACCCTGCAAAGAACATCTAATACAGTGCCTGAGAGCTTCCTGAAAGTACAGGTACTACTGAAACAGCTGCATTTGCAGCAGAGTCATTACTGACAGCACAGAAAATGGCCATAGTTCCAATGAGTTAATGGTAACTGAATAATAGCTGAAAAGGGACAGCTGTGGGTCTGAGAAATATGCACTTTCAAGGCCCAGAAAGCAAGCATGGAGAAGAGAAGCACAGTGACAGCAACCCGTAACACCTGTGCAATCTTCTTTGACTTACAGCAAGCGTAAGGGAAAATGTATGTAAGACTACAGCACACACCACCATTTGTTAATAAATGTTTATGCAGCCTATTTCATATCAAAACATTTAATCAAAGCCTACACCAGCAGACAGATCTCGAATGCCACTGTCTTAAGTTCTTTCAAAACCTCTCACAGAACATACCTAAAAGAACTCAGATGGGACACACCATCCCGAAATTAGGATTAAAAAAATATTTCAATAATCACTAAAAGCATCAGGAGGACAAATTTCATTTTCATTAAATACTTTTATATCTCTGGAAAAAAATGTGGTACATCGCATTCAGTGGGAGCAAGCATCAATCCAGCACGAGGTTATAAAGCAACATTCTGCAGCCAAATACATCCTTCAGGCAGGTTTAGTAGATAGGAAGATCTTTTAAGATAGCTCCGATGCAATGACATAAATGTTTGTGCTAGGGGGTGCAGTGAGGAGAGACAAAGATGAACAAAAGAAGGAAAAGTGTTGCAAGTGCAGTAAGTATTGGAATAAAATGAATGAATGAACTTCTCAGGTGAACACCAGTAAGCGAGGCCATTCTCAAAGGCAAGTCAGGAAAGCGTTATCTACTTCTACACATACATTAAACTTGAATCATAGAATCATCTAGGTTGGAAAAGACCCTTAAGATCATCGAGTCCACCACAGACCTACCACTGCCAAGTCCACCACTAAACCATGTCCCTAAGCACTGCGTCTACACATCTTTTAAATACATCCAGGGAGGGTGATTCCACCCTGTTGGGGTCGATGTAGCTTGAGAATTAGCACGACTAGGCCGCTTAAGCAAAACAGCATAATTGAACAGGCTGCTGGTAAAGACAGCTAAGAATAGCCATTGAGAAAGTTCTGATAGTGCACATGGTGTGGGTTAGCACAAACAAGATGTGTTCAAGGACGTGGAGGCGGCCTGTTGCTGTTGGCATTAGTGCATAGTTACCAATTATAAGGGAATGTGGGGCGTGTGAACAGCACGTGATTTATGTCTGTAGCCTATCCGATATAAGCATGATCGTGTGTACAGATATGGTAAATGTATATAACCGCACAAGCGGGAGAATAAAGAATTCGACTGTGCATCGTATCCATGCGTGTGAGAGTCATTCCTGTCCTTTCACGGATGCTGAAACTCGGCACCACCACTTCCCTGGGCAGCCTACTCCAGTGCTTGATAACCCTTGCAATGAAGAAGTTTTCCCTAATACCCAATCTGAACCTCCTCTGACACAACTTGAGGCCATTGCCACTTGTCCTATCACTGCTTACTTGGGAGAACCACCTAACACCTGCCTCACTACAACCTCCTCTCAGGCAGCTGTAGACAGCCATAAGGTCTCCCCTCAGCCTCCTCTTCTCCAGACTAAACAACCCCAGTTCCCTCAGCCGCTTCTCATAAGCCTTCTTCTCTAGACCCTTCACCAGCCTCGTTGCCCTTCTCTGGATGCGCTCCAGCACCTCTGTGTCCTTCTTGTAGTGAGGGGCCCAAAACTGAACACAGTACTCCAGGTGCAGCCTACCCATTGCCGAGTACAAGGGCACGATCACTTCCCTACTCCTGCCAGCCATGCTATTCCTGATACGAGCCAGGATGCTATTGGCCTTCAACGCTACTAAACCGCTTCTCCTGAGGGGGTGCTGAAGACACTTGTAAGTCTGCGTGGTCAGTAGGCAAGATGCAGGGGGAACTAAAGCTCGGGACAAAATGCTCCCCTTCCAAACTTCCACCAGCCCCTGTGACTCCTTATTCCCCCTTCCCAGCCTTGTGCTTTCTTTCTGACTGAGAGTACACGGAAGTTTTGGAATAAAAGTAGTGTCTTTGCTCAAGTTCACGAAAGACTACTTCAGCTGGGCTTCTCAGACATCACTAGTACGTGAACAAGAGTTTGCAAGCTCACCAAGAGCCAGACTACTTGTGGGACATTAACTGGTTTCACTCCAGCGTTTCATTCATTTCAGCCCTCACGCTTTTGATTTGCTTGTCAAGTTTTCTATGCAGTCGCTTATGAATCCCCTGAAGGAGAAAAAACAAGAGATGGTGGCCTTGTGGATGACAGACGCCCATGAGGCAAACCTCAGTCTTCATGAGCACACCACTGGAGGTCAGCCATCACCCTGTCCTCAGAGCAGCAGCACCCAAAGACGGCCCCGGTGTCACCTCTCTGCCCGGGATGGTCCCTGCCATTGGCGGCAGCCCATGCACAGCCCTGAGGCACAGCGGGCAACTCTTCAGCGCCCAGCTCCCACGGCTTTGCTGCATCCCGCAGGTTGCATCTCCAGGGCAGGTCACGAGCTTTCTCTCTCTTCTCTTTGCAGGGCAACATGGCGTTGGAGGAGCACTCGGCACAAGACACCACCTCCTCCCCTGCTGCCACCACCAGCAGCAGCCAGGGGCCCCAGCCCACACCACTGGACGCTTACCAGGACCCGACTGAGGATCAAATCTGCCCCATCTGCTACAACACCATTACCAACCAAGCCTCTGTCAGTTGGTACAGGCACATCTTCTGTTTTTTGTACATCCTGCGGTGGTCCCGCTTCGGAGCTGTGTGCCCCATCCACCAGTGGTGGCACACACACCACACCTACCGCCACGTGACAGCCACCACCTGTCAGGTGTACGACACCGTGCCATACGACAGCTCCGCCAGCCATGCTCCAGGAGGGATTCCTTGGCCCCACATTGTGGAACGCAGATGGTGCTGCCAGCAACGCAGCTTGGCCAGCATAGACCACGGTGGTGGCCACCCCAGGGCCCCAAACTGGGCCCGAAGCAGGTCCCCGAGGTGGCACCACCGTGGCTACGACCCCGCGAGCAGCAGCACACGGCAGCGCAGCAGGGCTCAGGATGCTGCTCGGGACAAGGGACGGGCTCCAAGGCCTCAGCGCCATGTCCCAACCTCCTCGGGAAGGACCGAGCACCGTCAGCCGTCCAGCCGGGCTTCCTTCTGGGAACGGCGGCCGGCAAGGAGCCGCTCCCGCAGCAGGCCCCACAGCACTCAGTGCCCGACACGGCAGGTGCGGCAAAGCAGGAGGGATCGCAGTGGCGGGCGAGCTCGGACCCCCGAATGGGATGTCCCAGCTTATACCAGGGGAGGAAGAAACTGCCAGCCAGAACGGCGGCCCATGAGGAGCCGATCCCTGCGCAGGTCCCGCAGCCCTGCTGGGCGCAGGGCCTGGTAGCGCACCTGGCCAACAAGGTTACTGCTGTCTGCCCTGCTGCTAGTGTCACACATGACACTGCTTTACACCCAAACTGTTCCTGCTAGCCATGGCAAAAATAACGCCAATTCCAGCCTCAAGGCTTGGGGCTGAGGAGCTGTTCTCCAGTACCAAACACATCCCAAAATCTGAAGCGACTCTTGCAAGGCCTTTCAGGGTTATGGTGATAACACAATAGAAACTTGCATGCTGGTTTTCTTGTGCTGTTCTATGTTAGACTTCTCTATAAAATGTTGTACTCAACATTTTGTATGGCTGTGTCTTTTTGCCTTCTACTGCATTTGCACGGTATGATCCACTGAGGAATTTACCACTTTTTCTCCTTTCTGCCCTGCTGCCAACGACACCAAGGGCTCTTTGGGAAACCTCTTGTCCTTCCACGTCACCTTTTTTCTCACAGTTTTCCTCAAATATCCCCCAGAATAACTCTTCCTGTTACTTATCACTCTGCTCGCAAGGTGGCAGTGAGAAGTGAAGGCGATTTACCATTAATCTGCTCTATCACAAAGGGACAGCCTATAATACTGGTCCAAATTTAATGGCTGGTAGCAAGCCTTTGTAAAGCTGATTTTCTTCTCCTTCCTCCTCACACACTTTTGAAAGGAACCCCCAAAGCCTTGCTACAGAAATTTGCCCCCGTGGTATGCTCTGTACAGAGCCTCACCTTTAAAGCCCTCAGCAGGAATACAGGCTACAGACTCTCCACACCACATCCACAGACTACCAAAGTCCATGAAAAGCAATGGCATACTGGGAACATCATTGCCTTCAAGTAAGCCTGGTGGGAAGAGAAGCTTTCTCAAAAGACAGAGGCAATACAACAAATTAATTACTGAACAAACACAAACTGTATTACATTTTTATAGTTAACTGCACTCACCCTCTACTCTCTACGCTCCTTGTGTCACTTCATCACCAGGACCACTACAGAGCAGGAGTAACACACTGCCGTGAAGGAATTCAGATTGGGATCCAGCTGACGACTTGCTGGCTCGCGGCACTGATGCACAGCAAGTTGCATTAGTCATAACTTGTGACCTGCCGACCGACTGGGAAACCTGTGGTCACATGTAATGCACACTATGCAAACAGAACCCACACCTTCAGCTATTAAATCTACACGTTTATTTTCATGAATGCACCCATTACAGATTTTGTCCTTACTGAAAGACAGAGCTAGCATAGGGTTTTGGGAACAATGGAAAAACAAGGTCCATAATCAGCAGCGTTCTTCCAGCGAGGACAAACACAAGGAACTCGGAGGTACATTTTCAACAACACTGATGTTGGTGAAAAAGAGAAAAGAAAGCATTCCTTGAGAAGAAGCTTCACACATTTTCCACCCACTTTTGCTCTGAGCTAACTGAATTAAAGCAGGGAGATGGAGAACTATTCAATTACCTCCTACAGTACCTGTCATTCCCCAAGCACGCTTCATTCTGGCCCTTCATCAGTAACACAGTACTCCCGCACTTGCTTCTGTATAATACACATGTATCTCGTCCCTCTTAATTGGAAAAGTACATGCATATCACAGTCACGCAAGAGGTCACCACTAGAGAAGTGTCAGACACTAAAGGCACTTCAGTCTCTTTCTTACACTTTTTAGAAATATTCTTACCTATGAAAACTAATCTTCAGCTCTCTCCAGACTGTGATTTGAAAAATTCTGGAGATACTGTCAGCCCATTTACTATTTTTTTGAGGGAAATAGCTTCTTTTTCCTCCTCTTCTCTGATTTCACATAAAATGGAATAGCTGAGTAGCTCTTACTTTTTCAAAACTATCTGCTTTACTCTTACAATGCCAATAAAATGATTTTAATTATAGTTCACTTCAAAGTACTTGACACCTATTACAAAACTTCTGTCATGACTGTAGTTTTTCCATTAAAATTAGGCATCCCACAGTAAAAACATCCTTTTGCTACACTTAGAGTCATGTCAAAACTCATCAAAAAAATAATGTTGTTCTTGTCAGCCTGTCCAACGTACCAAAAACTGAAATCTACACATCCTTTTCTGCTCTCAACATTTGTCTCCCACTTCAAGGAATTCTGTAAGCCTACCTTGTACCTTACCTATCTGGCTTTTCTCATTCTTGTGTTTGCATTACTTCATTAAAGAAACATGAACTGCTGTACAAGGTCGGGTCCTTTTAAAGAATTACATGTTTCCATTAATGGGAGTGATTTCCAGAATAAGAGTATCTCCAACCTCTCACCTGTATGCAGTATTATGCATAGCAACGTTATCTATTATTCTGAGAACTACAGTATTTCTGCAGGGAACTGAAAGAGAAAGAATGAGGCAATGCCAGTGAAAAAAATAACAATTGCTAAATAACTGACACCTCTAAAGAGCTTTTTAAATTGAAGATCATTACAATATTACACAGTTAGAACCCTGAATGCCTACAATGATGCTAAAATCACACAAAATCCCAGTGTATTTTTAAAACAGCAAATACTAAAAATATACATGAACTCTCATTTTCTTTCTAAGGTGATTCAGTCTTAATTGAAAGCAGGGCTGCTGGATTTTGAGAGAAAAAAAAAAAAAGAAGTAGATAGCTCAATAAAAGCAGCTGGACAAATTAAAGTGAATTTACTCCATGAAAGGGAACATGGTAAGAGGTTTCCGGTCATGAAAAGGATATCCAAACCCCTCAGGATAGGTAATTTAAAAGTAAAAACACTCAGTGTCTAACAGGAGTTGGGAGGGGTTATCAGGACAGCACAATCAGCAACAAGCTCTGAAAAATTAGCCATTGGCTCACTGCATTCACCCAGAAACACATGTATCTGTTAACAACATTCCTCCACTATATATACACATACTCATTAACTCACACAGCTTATTGTGATGATTCAGGGAGGATAAAGGAGTAAATCCTATTACAACAGATACAACTAAGACAAATTCAATCACTGGCAGAGGTATTGCCTACACTCAAAATCATCAGAAGCTTTGTAACTCAAGATCAACTACCTTGGCTCTCAGGTAGAAGTGGCTATCAAAATAATGTTAGCAAAAGATTCTAAAAGACAAGTCAAAAAGGAATGACAAAGATCTGTAAAATCAGGAGTGGTATAAGAAGGAACAGAAAATAGGTATTCACTGTTTCTCAGGAGGGGAAAGCATAAATTTGTCATGTTACAGATTGAAAACAAAGAAAAAAATTACTTTTACATTGTTTTGGCTTGGCCTGGATAAATGCCAGCTGCCCAGCAAAACCACACTATCACTCCCCTTCCTCAGACGGACAGCGGAGAGGAAATATGATGAAAGGCTTCAAGGGTTGAGATAAGGACAGGGAGAGACCACTCACCAATTAACGCCACAGACAAAACAGACTGAACTTGGGGAGAAAAGGGAGCTTAATTCATCACCAATCAAATCAGAGTAGGATAGTGAGAAATAAAACCAGATCACAAAACACCTTCCCCCCACCCCTCCCTTCTTCCTGGGCTCAACTTCAGTCCCGGTTCTCTACCTCCTGCCCCTGAGCAGTGCAGGGGGGTGGGGAATAGGGGTTATGGTCCGTTCATCACACGTTGTCTCTGCCGCTCCTTCTTCCTCAGGGGGAGGACTCCTCAACACACTGCCCCTGCTCCAGCGTGAGGTCCCTCCAACAGGAGACAGTTCTCTACAAACTTCTCCAATGTGAGTCCTTCCCACCGGCTGCAGCCCTTCATGAACTGCCCCAGTGTGGGTCCTTCTCATAGGGTACAGCCCTTCAGGAACAGGCTGCTCCAGCGTGGGTCCCCCACAGGGTCACAAGTCCTGCCAGCAAACATGCTCCGGCGCAGGCTCCTCTCTCCACAGGTCCACAGGTCCTGGCAGGAGCCTGCTACCATGGTCTTCATCACGAGTTACAAGGGAAGGCTCTCTGCTCCGACATTTCAAGCACCTCCTCCCCCTCCTACTTCACTGACCTTGGTGTCTGCAGAGTAGTTTCTCTCACTCCTCTCTCTTCACTGCCTTTCACACCAGAGTTTTTTCTTCCCTTTCTTAAATCTGCTATCCCAGAGGCGCTACCACCATCGCTGATTGGCTTGGCCTTGGCCAGCGGCAGGTCTGTCTTAGAGCTGGCTGGCACTGGCTTTATTAGATCTGCGGGAAGCTTCTTGCAGCTTCTCACAGAAGCCACCCTTTTAGCTCCCCCGCTACCACAACCTTGCCATGCAAACCCGTAACATAATATACAAGGTGCAATTACATTGTGGAACTACTGAAAGCATCTGTATTGATAAAATCAAGTCTTTTATAGATTTTTTTCTCTTATGATTAGATTGCACGATGTTCCACAAGGCAAGATGTCCTACTGAAGGTCTTTTCAAGTTGGGCGTATCTAAAAACGCTGGGTCCACTAAAAATTTCATTCATACTGCAGGCTTTTTTTACTGTTGGTCCTTATAACCACTACCGCTTATCAAGTTGCCTATTCCACAAAACATAGAGGAAACATAGGGGAGGGACCATGCCCTTTAGTCAGTACTCATTAGACTGTATTGAGAATGCTGGGTCCAGGTTTGCCCCCCTTCTCCACAGAACAAGAAAGACATTGACAAAGTGGAGTGAGCTCAGCAGAGGCCACCCAAGATGGTTGGGGCTGGAACACATGCCCGTGAGTAGAGGCTGAGGGCACTGGACCTGTTTATTGTGTATAACAGACAGCTTTGGGGGACTGAACAGCAGCTCCCCAGTGCCTACAGGAAGACAGAGTCTGGCTCTTCATAGTGATGTGTGACTGGGGTGAGACACCACAGGGAAAAGCTGAAACAAGAAAGGTTTGGACTGGGTATAAGGAAAAACTTTCTCACCATGACGACAGCCCAGCAGTGCTGCAGGCTGCCCAGAGACATTGTGACATCTCTTCCTGTGCAGGCTTTCAAGACTCACTTGGATAAATCCCTGAATGACCCAGTCTGACCCCATAGCTGGTCCCGCTTTGAGCAGGAGGTTGGACTGGAGACGTCTTGAGGTCCCTTCACACCTGAACTATCCTACAATCCTGTAAGTGCAATACCTTTCAGACCTATACTTGTCTGTCAAATTTGCTCGAACTTACCCAAAAGACTTCAGTGTTACTGCAAACAAAGTTAGAAAAGGACATAGGACAAACAGCATGACCGCATAAATCCTGTATCCTCAGGAAATTTTGTTAAAAAATGTAATAACATAGGTAGAAAAGAAATCAAAGATCTAAAGACCTTCACATTTCTAATTGACTAAAAACCAAAGAGGATCAACAAGAAAACAAAGGAGAAAATGAAAGTGAGCAAAGACTGAGTAAAACTGAAATTAGATTTCCTATAGGAAGCTCATTTTTACCGCCCGGTTACTATTTTGACTCTACCCATAGAGTTCTCAGCAATTTGCAGAGATCTGCCAAAGGGGTTGTTTCCTCTCCAAACTGTAGCACGAGTAGATATACAATTACCTATGGCTATATCAGTATAGAATAAAAAAGCTATAAAGAGAATATTAATAGTGTTAAATAACTAGAGAAGTTCTCAAGTAGAAATACCAGTTCTTGCTAAATTTATGAATAACATCTGCTCAGAAACACAGCTTTCTAGAGAGAATTTAAAGCCTGATTGCCAAGCAGTTCCTCAATACACTATTCCATGTAATTCTAGTTTGATTGCCATTAATTCCTCGACACACTACTCCATGTAATTCTAGATATACCAACTGTAATCATGAAAAAAATAGTATTTATGATGAAATTTACTGTAGTAAATTGGTGGAGTCTTTCTCACCTCAGTAAAAATAACAAACAGCAATCATTCAGAGTCAGCATCAGCATGTGCAGTATAAAGACAAGACCTGGGAAGCATTTTGAGTGCAATGGCCTACTAAATACAGTTGTTGATAAAATCAAAGTGTCACAGCAATGCTAGCTAAGAGATAGATTTTTTTACTGCTTTTGGGAGAACATTGTTATTAAATGGACTTAGCAATTGCAACATTGATTAAATATATTTCTTTATCAAATTATTAAAAAGAAAGCAAGCCACCGGGTAATATTTTAAAGACTAAGGTTCTTTCAAAAGTGTCTTAGAAGTCCAGCATACAGTCCTTTGGGGAGTTAGCCTGCATAGGCTGCGATGAAAGTTTGGTGTTGGCAGCTGTTGTATTGCTAGAAATACAGTGTGCTGTTCACTAAGTCGCTGAACTTGGTACCATTCTCCCTTCTTACCTCTTATCTTCAGAGCAGCTTAGATAGTATTATGAATATACCACCAGTTAGATGAAAAGCAAACTTGAAAGTTGCCGATGTTTTTTTTATTTAATTCTAGTTTTCTTTCATCTGAGAATGAGACTACTCATAAAAAGAGGAAGTAGAGACCATGAAGATTTACTCAGATCAGAACAAAAAGAAAGCAAAACCCACGGAAAATATTGAGTGTATTTATTTCTGAACATATCTCTGGGTGTCCTTGAATTTAACATTCTAGAAAACTGTGTTGCTATGATGTGTAAGAAAAAGAATGCAGTTCTTTGTCAACAAAGATTTTTGTAGCTTCTACTGGGTTAAAGTCCATTCAACAAGGCACTTTAAGACATGCTGAAGTGCTCTCCTGGATTAATCCAAAGAGAAAACATCAATGCTTTATTACACATTGTATGGTGCGGGACACATAAGTAGGAGTGAAAGATGAAATCCATCAATGAAGTCACCAGCACGTCCCCCAGTGAGATATTCACTACCTGTCCCTGACCATCTGAAAGCTGATGGTATTCTTGAGAGGGTGGCTCTGCCTAGTTGGAGCAAGTAGCAAAAAGGATGCTTTTCTGTCTCTTCACAGTTTCTGGAATGGAGGAAATACTTTCTTTTTCTCTCTTCAGTCCTAGAACTTATTAGTGACAAAAATGTTAATAGAAATGTCTGCTATTCTATTCTCAGAGCAAGAGACAGATGAACAGCAGGCACTTTTTTTTTTTTCCTGGTCTTACTTAGCCTTTTTAGGGCTTTTCTGTACTGTGAGGTAGAACCACTACAGAGTAAGACTGACATCTGGAAGTACACAGTTTGAAAATTATGAAAAGATGCCACTTGCTGATGTTAAGAACCGGTATAAAATTTTGCTTGGAGTTCAGGCTTCTCTCTGACCTCTCTTGGTTTTCAAGCTCGCAGTGCCACTAATGAGGTAATAGCCTCTGCTCACACAGTTATCAAAGTATCTGAAAGGAGTCTAGAAACTACTGTTTCAAAGGTTTGTATTTAGGATGTGATCCTTGGCTCAGAAAGTCAACTGCATCTGAGAGAGTAACAGGAAAATTGAAGTTCACCGGGAAAGGATGATGAAACTCCAAGTCAATGCGAGGAGTTGCTGAGAGGTGGAAGAGATTTTAGTGTCTCAGAATACAAACTTTGCTTCCTAATGTGCTTCTGTCAGCAAACAGAAAAAATTGGCTCTGACTACTATACAACAGGAAAATACTCTATGTGTGTACACATACTCATATACAAACTGATTAGTTATATATAAATATACCTTTTACTCATAACTAGTAAAAATGTATTAAAGAAGGAAACCAAAGATTCAGTGCTGATATATATTATTATATATACCATATTTACCCCTCTACAACGACATTATCTCTTAACCATTCATTGCTTCATTACAAAATAATTTGTTTACAGAAAAGTTGCTACCCACTGTTCATTAATACTATTATAGCAAACATACACATTAAGTTTGTTTCTGGCAAATGTCAATTATAATGATGTTCAGAGATTCACTAAACATTACCAAAATTTCATAATTCATCCAAAAGATCACACTGTTTCCTGTCACTATGGAAGATTACTGATCTGCTTCCGTTGTGGTACATTTTAATTTATTTCAGACTGAGAGCAACAATTACAAATAGTACCTTCTGGATAAATCAGTATTTCAACTGAAGAACTAAACTAGTGATTGACGCCCTGAAAAGCTGGAGTTGAAGACTCAATAGTTGGCAGACTATTAACCAGGTATTCTTTATTACAGCGCTGGGCACACAGGGGATCTCTCCTCCAAACGTGCGCGCCAAACACCTTGTCATTTCAGGTTAATCACAATATACATATTCATTATATTTCCGAGAAATGCTTAGCATATTCATGACTTTTCCAAGAACTAATTAGCATATGTTAATGTCTTTCACACATGTCTGTTAGTGTCCCCAAATGGTCATCACGGGTCTTCAGATGAAGGCTTGTACTCCTCATCACAGTGCCCGCTGGCTGACCTTTGTTTCTGCACAGACTCACTTCTAAGATCAGCTATACCGCATCCTTCCAGGTTGTTTTGCTCTCATCTTGTCGCCCTCTTGGTGCCTGTGTCTCTGTAGCTTGGTGCATCTGCCCTCCCAAGGCCAAGCTGTCTAAGTGTTATGTAGGAGTCTCTCAGAGTTTTCCTGTCTTCTCAAAACACCAAGTCAAGCTTGTCTAAGTAGCATTATTTATGAGCCTCTTTATCTTAGAGCTTTCCTGTCTTCTCAAAACAGCTAGGATCTATTGTAGTTTAACTACAATCACTCTAGTAACTGGAAATTTCACATTTACGGGTATCAAATCCCTCCTTTTCTTTTGAGGATTTGTAGCTAGAAAGCTATGAATCCTCACTACTGTATTTTGTAGGTATTATTTTCATATTTCTTCAGTCTTTCATTCCAAGGGTCTGGGAAAAGTATTTTCCGCTTTCTATTTGGTGTCTAACATTAATACTTTTCCAGTCACTGTGTGTCTCACTTGAATCCTCATAACACCGAAGGAAACATTTGAGAGACACGCAAACAAGTATTCCTAAAACCATCAGAGTAATTAATCCTATGAAAAATTGTTTTAACCATTCTAAATTAGGGAGCCAAGAGGTCACTTTATCCCATAAATCTCAAAACCCCAAGGAAGTATCATCCAAAGATACTTCATGGAATACTCCTGTTTTCTCCCAGAGCGTATTCAAATCTGTCTGTCTCTACTGATATATGCACAGCATCTGGTATTAACGATCACACATACTCCCCCTTCTTTGGCAGTCCATAAATCTAATGACATTCGGTTCTGCAGCACATCTTTACTAAGTGATGATACTTCCGTCTGTAAATTTTCCATAATATTTATTGTTAGATTTTCCATCTTCTCTAAAACCGTGGAAATGTTTATTACGTCTTTCTCTAGTTCACTTACTCCTAGCCATGGTAAGAACCATCTGACAAAGCTATGAAATTCTGTTCCCCTACTTACAAGTGGGTTGTCTTCCCATCTGGCTCATCTCCATGATGTTCTTAACATACCTTGAGGTATTTGGGACTGGTTATATATTCGGTCCTGGCTGACTAGGTGACCTATGGCACACGTTCCTTTCGAAGCCGCAGGGAGTTGCTTTCTGCTAATACCATCGCCGCATAGCCACCAATACCCATTGGGTAATTTACAGGGCCCGTCAGTGGCTGCAAGACTAGTTACGTAAAATGTTCTGTGGTTTACCTAGCCAATTGATATATTCTTAAAATAATTCCAGTTCGAGGGGCTACAGGTTTCTAGTTGGGTTCTATTACACAAATCAATATATACTACACTTGTCCTTTTCAAATGCCAAGTTGTTACTTCTATTGTAGTTTTATTGATCCAATAATCATTCTACCCATCCTTGCAAATACAATTTTTGTATGTATAGAAGAGGGGTCAGCACGAACAAGTGTTGGATCTTGCTTTCCATAGGCAAGTATTATTGCTAACCGATATCTGGCTTTTACTATGTAATATCTGTAGGTCAAATTTTGGCCCAGTCACGTAGCCTGAGCTGACATAATCACAGTATCCTCCATTGTGTCTTTTCCAAAATTCGGGCCAAGTATTGTCGTCACAATTCCAATGAGTGGATCCTACCCCATATAAAAGGAGTCTCATGTTGCCTTTTGGTAAGGCAGTACAAATCCAGCAACCCTTAGCTCCTGTGGCGTTCACTATCATCTGAATTGCATTGTAATATAAGTTCTCACTCCAAGTGTTCACTAATAAGCCTAGGTTCAACAAAGTTACCGCTGTAACTGTAGTTTCAAACTGCCAGCCTTTTCAATGATACATTCTGGTTTAGGAGCCTTCTTCGCTGGAGAATAATGGATCCAGGCCGGTTGTTCTCGAATTCTGATTGCAGTGAAAGTGGTCAGCAATACCTGGTAAGGTCCATTCCACTTCTCTCTCAGTGGATCACCTGAAAAATTCTTAACATAAACCCAATCTATCTGCAGGGTTAAATGGATGGATTGAGTGATCTAACCCTTTAGCCCTTGTACACAAAACATTTTTACTAATTTTTTCTAATTGTTTTCCTAAGGATACAACATAACTCTGTAGACACTCATTTCCAAACTGGTTTAAATATTCCCCTTGATATTTAGCCTGATATGGTCTCCCACATAGTATCTCAAAAAGGCTCAAATGTTCTTTGGTCCTAGATTTTACACGTATCCAAAGTAGTGCAATAGGCAATGCTTGGTACCAATACAGATTCGCTTCTTGGCATTTTTTTTGCTATCTGTTGTTTCATCATGTGATTCATCTTTTCTACTTGCTCACTGGCTTGTGGACTGTAGGGCGTATGTAACTGCCAATCGATTCCTAATAGTCTGCTGACCTGTTGCACTACCTCTGCACAGAAATGTGTCCCACTATTTGAGGAGATAATTGTCAGCACCCCAAATTGAGGTATTAATAATAATAATAATACCTTAGGTACTTCCCTTGCTTTGTTTGTTCTACAAGGGAATGCTTCTGGCAAACCTGAAAAGGTATCCATAAGTACTAATAAGTACCTGTACCCTCCTTTTCTTGGAAGTTCAGAGAAATCAATTTGCCAACCATCTCCCAGTACACTCCCCTTCCAAATACTTCTTAATTGTACCCGGTTACCTATATTGGGGTTATTTTCTAAACATGTTTCACACTGTTGGGTTACTTGTCAGACTGTAGTATACAAATTTTTCCCTATTAATTTCTGATTTAAAAATTTATACAGGGAGTCCGCTCCTCAATGTGTCCTATTGTGTTCTTCTTTAACCACTCCCATATCTGTTTAGCAGGGATTATAATTCTGCCATCCCTTGAGTAGGTTCATCTTTGGTATGGAACCCATCCTCCTAATCCCTCTATTAATTCTTTATCAGCTTTAGAATACTCAATATTATCTTGCTCATATAGGTTTCTACTTCTACTATCTAGAATTAAGGTCAAAATCTTCTGCATTCTCTCCGCTGCCTGTTTAGCTTCATAGTCAGCCAACCTGTTACCTCTTTCCTGGTCAGTGTTACTCTTCACGTGTCCTCGGCAGTGCATGATGGCAACTTTTGTTGGTAGCTGGACGGCTTCTAATAGGCAAAGGATTTCCTCAGTGTATTTATCCTGCTTCCCTCGTGCAGTTAGTAGTCCTCGCTCCTTCCAAATTGCCCCATGTGCGTGGACAACTCCACAAGCATATCTGGAATCTGTTCATATATTTATCCTTTTTCCTTTTGCTAACTCCAGAGCCCTAGTTAGGGCAATAATTTCAGCCTTTAGAGCTGATGTTCCAGCAGGTAGTGATTGAAACTCAACTACTTCATTTGTTGTTGTCACCACGTACCCAGCCTTTCGAATACCTTGTCGGACAAAGCTGCTTCCATCCATGAACGAGGAGTCCTGTGCATGTTCCAGGGGTTCCTCTTTCAAATCTGCTCTGCTGGAGTACACAGTCTCTATGGTTTCTAAGCAATCACGTGCCAGTGGTTCAGAGATTGACCCACTGAGAAAAGAAGCTGGGTTCATAACATTAGTTACTTCAATATTAATATCATCTGACTCAATCAGAATGGCCTGGTATTGTAGAAATCGGGATGAGGAAAGCCAGTGGTTTCCTTTTTGTTCCAATACAGCTGATACTGTGTGTGAGACCAGGACTGTGATTTTTTGGCCCAATGTAAAGTTTCGGGCTTCCTGAATATTCAAGACGACGGCCTCCACAGCTTGCAGACATCCTGGCCATCCTTTGTTTACTTCATCCAGCTGTTTAGAAGAATAGGCCACAGCTCTTTTGTAGAGTCGCAGGCGCTGAGCTAGGACCCCCAGAGCTATGCCTTGTCTTTCATAAGAAAACAGCCAGAAGGGTTTAGTAACATCAGGCAGGCTCAGAGCCAGGGCCTTCATTAGTTCTTTCTTAAGTGTCTTAAATGCATTTTGAGCTTCTTTGGACCGCATCAGTCGGGTGGGGTTATTTTCCAAAAGTTCATACAAGGGTCTCACTATTCTTCCATAATTATAAATCTATAACTGGCACCAATCTGTGGTTCCCAGAAAGGTCCTGAGCTCTTTTACCATCTGAGGGAGAGGAGTCCTGCAGATGGCCTCTTTCCATTCTGTTCCTAGTTCTCTCTGTCCTCCAGACAGCTTGTATCCAAGTTAAGTTACCATTGATGCATCATCTGAGCTTTCTGTTGAGAGACTCTATACCCATTTAGTTCCAAAAAGTTTAACAAACTGATAGTCCACTGTATACAGCCAGGTTTTGTTTCAGTTGCTATTAATAAATCATCTACATACTGTAAAAGGGTTCCATCTCTGGAGGGAGGGTTCCATGCTTCAAGTTCTCGTGTTAATTGATTTCCAAAGATCGTTGGCCTACTCTTAAAACCTTGGAGTAACACTGTCCAAGTAAGCTGGGTTTTTCTACCTGTGATTAGGTTTTCCCATTCAAATGCAAATAAATTCTGACTCTCTTTGTCTAAAGGCAGACAGAAGAATGTATCTTTTAAATCCAATACCGTAAACCATACTTGATTGTCTTGTAATTTAGTAAGTATAGGGATTAGCTACCACAGGGTGTATGTCCTTAACACTCTTATTCACTTCTCTTAAATCCTGTGCTACTCGATAATTTCCATCTCTTTTTCACCAGTAATATAGGAGTATTGTATTCCGATGCACATTCCACTAGTAGTCCATACTGTAAGAAGTTACTAATTGGTCCTTCTATACCTTTTCAATCCTCTAATTTCAAAGGCTATTGCTTTTGTCATATTGGTTTTACCCCTTCTTTGCTGGGGAAGACTATCCTGTGTGTGTGTGTGTGTGTGTGTCCCCATTTTTCATTCCGGCTTTCTGTCTCTTGACTTCTAAGTATTCCTCTGCTTTTTTCCATTTAGAGCAGCAGCTAGCAAAGAAGCTTGTAACTTGATACCTTTCTGTCCTAATCACTTTACACATCCGTTCATAAAATCCAAAGGGATTTTCCTTTGGGTTTTTTTTTTTTTTTTTCAATACCACGTTTCTTCTCCTACACTTTTCTAACTGTCTACAAAACTGCATCAATTGTAACAGCGTATCATAATTCAATTAATTGCTTCCTTGTGAGGGGGTCACCTCCCTCCAAAGCTCACGCTACAATAAAGTAACTTCTCAACTTCTCCACCGATCGGTTACCACAACACACATATATCCTAGAGGGGATCTTTTCAAAATCCTTCTGTTTACAAACTGTATATCACTTAAGTACAACAATATATACAGGCAAACTATTTCAGCTAATATGTATATATATGTATGCATACACAGAGCTCATATAAAACAATACATACAGTATATTTAATAGATACCCCAAAACCAGAGTCCCGAAATGATTAATCAATACCAAATAACTAGAGAACTTGTAACTCCACAATATATACCAACGTTTAAGTATTTTAAAACAATTCCCAAATTCCCAATTCCTAAATCATGTCAATTTCTCTTTAAACAAACCAAACCCCATACATTATTAAGCTGTTTTCGAGTGAAGGGAGGGTCTCCCCTTACTTTTCCCAATGTTTCAATATACGTCCTAGGAGATACATTCTCATAACAAGATCCTGACCCGATACTTAAGAAATTATAAACCACAGCCCTGATAAATCTGAGTCCAAATACAACAGTCCCAAGTCAAAAACCGGAAATAATCAATACCTGCAGAACATACCAAACCGAAAAGTGCAGAAGCAGTCACTTAAACAGACAAATCCATCAGATCACAGAAACCAGATCACACAATAACAAACACTATGACAACAAACACACAAAACACACAGTCATGACAGTACACACGCAGGCACACCAAGTTTTCAACATAAATCCAAATATTCCAAACAGGCAGAGACTTACAAACAGATAGGAACTTACAATAATTATCACTGTTAACAATAACAATACACAATTATAACATTTTTACAACATTTCTGACAAATACAGCTTAACAACAATGTGATAATTACATAAAAATCAACATTCACTCTTTCTCTCTCTCTCTCTTTTTTTTTTTTTTTACACTTCCTTCGTCTCCGGCTGCTTCTCTAGCGGGAGAGCACAACCACGGATCAGAACTCCACACTCGCTTCGTATTTGTTTGTACGTCTCATTCACACAGAGGCCTCACACACAGTCATACAATCTTTCCAGTGTGCTAGGAAACATCATAAGGGGCATTCCTTTAAAATACCACCGCTTTGCTGTTCCCCCATTTTACTTCACTGACTCTATACTTCTTTTATCCTTCCACAGATTTTTTTAATAACTTTAACCTGTCGTCCCCTTTCATCCCACTCTGACCACATTCCACAAATGTCACAATTAATATTCTCACCACAGATAAAACAATTTACAAGAAAGGGAGGTTCACATACATTTTCAGGGTGCAATGCGCAGTTTTTCAAGTTTTCCACCCCCACTTTACAACCGTACCGCCTTTCAGTTACTCCTTCATTCACCAGTTAACTCAGGTCATTCACACTCAATTGTCGGTTTTGCGATGCCTGATAGGGACGTTAACAAGAAAATGTCCGAGATATCCCACATCTGAGTTCAGTACCAACAAAGCCGTATTGCCAAAAGTACAACTTCAGCGGGTTACCTAAGCATACCAATACCAAAAGTACGTTATTGCAAAAGTACAAAGCTTAACCTGTGCCTGTACCAACGTACCAAAATATCGAACGTATTTTGCATGAGTAGCCTGGTACACAGCGCTCTGTGTAGGACGTCTCCTACGACTTACGAGAACTCTCCAAATGACTGGTCTGAGATTTCAAAACAGAGAAAAAAAATTGTATCAGGATATCTAACAGCAAAAAGGTACGTCAGCCTTCACTGACAAATCCACCAGAGAGCATATCTTTGCTCTGAGCCTCCACTTTGAAGTCTGTACAAATAGATCCTTGTTCCAGAGGATCAGTAATGTACACTGCAAGATGATCTGCCTTCCTGTACTGCCTCTTCAGGAGAAATTGTCAGCAAAACCTAAAAAAATATACTTCATGCAGCAACATAAATTCACACACTTATAAATATGCAGCGAAAACTGACGAAGCTGAAGTGGTAAAAATGAGTAAAATTTAAGACACTTTAATAATCTGTAGAGATTTTACTGTATGAAGTCTCCTGTGGATTGTTCTGAAGAATTTTGAATTAATTTGACAGAATACACTCATGCTCATGCCATACTCGTCTTCCTTGCCCATACCAGTCTTCAAGCCATGTTTAAGTATTAACTGCTAAAACAGTGATCTGCAGACATGACAGCGAACATGTTAACAAGGTGCCAATGCTTGGGCCAGTGTATCACTCCAGTCTAATGAAACAGCCATAGCATGAAGATACAGAAACCAGCCCAGTAAGCACCCCAGAAGTAGGAACAAGTGTTAGTTGTAACAGATAGGTTTAGTAACTACATATTAGTTTCAGTTAAGTGACCCTGAGCATTCTTGGCTACCATTGATCTACATAGGAAAGTGCACTTGGCAACTGAGGTAAGATTGGGGCCATTCTTGTGACTGAAAATAAACCAAGTATCTACAAACTATTCAACAAAAAGCAGAAAAGCCAAGTCCTGTCTGGAAATAGAATTCTCTATGGCAACTTCAGAAAAGAAAATTTCAAGCAAGAGAACTTGTATTCACAGGGAAGAAAACATGTTAGCACCAGGTAATCTGATTTCATGACACCAGGTTATTTGACACAGGGAATTAAAAATCATCCTTGAGTGGTATTACAGCCTCATATTGCAACAAACCAGATGCATGTTTTCCATAGGCTTGTCACCTTGCCTTAAGAGTACTTGTTTTCATTGTAGGAGTCACAGCAATAAATTACATGTACACATGTCAAGGAGACTTGTTTCATTTCCTGCAAATATCCTTCAATTCCTCCAACTACGTTTCTAGGAATTAATTTTAATAGGTGAAGAAGACCTGTTTGAACCTGTCTGCAACCCACTTCATCACTGCTAAACAAAAAGCCTATTATCTTGTAAAGGGGAAGAACGGGGCCCAGGATAATGTTTTCAAATAATGTGAGTATCATGTATGCTCCTGGCATATATCCAAAAAAATCAATCCTTTTTTTCCCCCATTAGATCCTTTGCTTCTTATGCAACAACAACAAAAAAACACCATCAACAAAACCTTTGAGAATTAAGATCCATGTCAGCAGTTGTACTAACTAGACAGTACTGATTCACATGCCAAGAACACACGTATCACAGACAAGCTCACTAACAAAGACCAGTCAGATGAAACTGAATCCAGAGTAAGCAGGAGTGCTGACAGGCAGGAAACTTGGCAAGCAACCTCAGAAGCTCCCAACAGCAATGAACCTGCTTGTGATGAATCTACACAGCTGCTTAATTTGTTACAGCCTAGGAGTAAGTTTGAATCCTCACTGAGGCTTTAAACAAGTGGATATCCATAAATGATACCTAGGCATTATAATCCTAACTCCAGCTGGCTGGAAGACCCCACGCTGGCATAAAATGGCCAGGTATCACTTTTTCACCCTGTCAAAAAGATGCATTTCTTGTTCTCATCTCCACTTCAAAATGCTGCAGCTCTAACAGAAACTTATCATAAGCCCAAATATATTCTCAGCTCCCAAGCACAGCTTTTCATCATTTCAAGTCAAGTTCAACGCAATGGCACCCATTTTCAAGGCACTTCCTAGCCTGTGGCCCAGGGCATACAAAAGCCAGCCTAAAAGTCCATGCCAGTCCCTATGAGAAGTTACTTCACTCTCGAAGCACAGTGCAACTCAGTATATCATCAGTGTAGAAAAGATTGGGTTCTGCTCTATGGGAGGTAACAGTTTTTCCAGAAGCCAGTCTTTCCAGAAGACTAAGGTCTGTTACGACTCTTTTCCAAATATCTGACCTCATGCATTGCTTTTACCTTATTGTCACTACCACAAATATACAGTAATAAGTAACTAATGAGTTTTGGTTTCCTCCAGATTTGTGGACAATATCTTTCATCACCTATCCTTGCACACGATATCCTTATTTGTTCCGTGTGTCTTTTTCATCTCACCTTCCTCCCAGCTCTCTCATCTGCTTAGGTGGACAAGGAGGCAGCAGATACTTTGGCTGACTCAGAGCTTAGTTAAGCATCTGGTTTCTACCTTTCAGAATGGATGTGGGGCTGAGCTATCATGTTTTACCTCAACATGGCTGCTATTTGAAATATCTCCTCTAGACACAATGACCCATCTTCCCTATTAACATGTAGGAACTTCACGTGTATGGATTTTTATCCTTATACCAAACATGGCTGGAATTAGCCAACCAGGTCAAAAATTATTTGGGAAAAAGAGCCTGGCAGACAAATCTACCACTCAATTGTACAAACTAACTGTATTTCCTTGGAAATTTTTCCTTAAAATTCCCAAAACAGAGATTTCAGTACACTTGGTTTTCCCTAGGTCTTGAGAACACTAAATACCTGAAAAATGCAAAGCACAGGTTACATGAATAGGAGGGAATGTAATAAAATGATGTAGGAGCCCATAGGCTGCCACTATGCAGGCCCGTCATTACCCTTCTCCTTTCTAGCATGTCTATAGTTAAACTGTTTAGTGTATAATGTAAAGCAGCCAGGTAGGGCACTATGAACCCAATATGAATACTTGCGTAGAACAGGATAAAGAACTACAATAGGATTTAAGAAATTAGGTAGAGACACTAAATTTAATCTAAAAAGCAGAAGTACCTTTCAGCTTGTTTTTTTCACCAATTCGCATGCTGATTTATTTTGATCTCCAGAAGCTAGACATACAAATCTGGCATATTCCCTGCTTTTCTTTACAATAAATTCTTTCCTCCAGTAAAGGTAGCTGGCAGGTAAGCATTTGACTCTAAGAGTGAAAAAGAACAATTGCCATCCTTAGAATTGTCAAGCTAACGAAAACACTCATTATACTTCTGTATATCTGGTAACAGCTTTTCTTCTTTCCTGTCGCTTCCACTTTATGTATCACCTTTGTGAATTACCTCACTGTTATTGTTGATTAACAGGCAGTCCTTCTGCTGAGGTCTTTTTTTTCCCAGCACACCGGTGAAACAACAGTGAGCTCCCTAAGGCTGCCCAGATTTGAGAACTGTCCTGTTTCACCAGAAATGTCCTAATTAACCAGGCCCAGATGAAACAGCTACGCTGCTGCAGCTTACACATCATGAAATATTTAATAAACAGAGAAAAATGCAATTCATGATGAAAATGTTAAACGAAATTGCTCAGTTTGCCTGCATTTTACGCTCAGACTAACATGCCTTTCACCTGGTTACATGTCTGTTGCTGATGATCTCAGCAGCTGGTAAAAAGAAACATCTGTCAATCTGTTCCTGTTCCTAAGGATATACCGGGCAGAAAAAGAACATGGGCAAATCCACGCCGATTCAAGCATGCTGAAGAGTTTGTCAGCTGCCTTGATTAGCACAGGAAACAGCCTCCTGAGTTGAGAAAATGCCACAGGCTCATTCTCGAAGAAGAAGAAAATTTCCTGTAGCACACCGTGTTGCAAGACAATCTGTTCCGTTGCAAAATAGGTCTGCTCAGGCTCAGCCCAACACAAGAACTACAATTTGATGCTGAGCTAATAAGCAATTAAATATTTCTGTGGAAGTGTTCCTTTTCCCAACAAATTATAACCATTTTATGCAAAAAATGCTTCAACAGGGCTTGATAGGTATATTGTTGAGGAGCTACTGGAGAGAGTCCAGCGGAGGGCTACAAGGATGATGAGGGGACTGGAGCAACTCTCCTATGAGGAGAGGCTGAAGGAGCTGGGCTTGTTCAGCCTGAAGAAGAGAAGGCTGTGAGGGGACCTTATAAATGCTTATAAATATCTGAAGGGTGGGTGTCAGGAGGATGGGGCCAAGCTCTTTTCAGTGATGCCCAGTGACAGGACAAGGGGCAATGGGCACAAACTGAGGCACAGGAAGTTCCGTCTGAACATGAGGAAGAACTTCTTCCCTCTGAGGGTGATGGAGCACTGGAACAGGCTGCCCAGTGAGGCTGTGGAGTCTCCTTCTCTGGAGATATTCAAGACCAGCCTGGACAAGGTCCTGTGCAGCCTGCTCTAGGTGACCCTGCTTCGGCAGGAGGGTTGGACTAGATGACCCACAGAGGTCCCTTCCAACCCCTACTATTCTGTGATTCTGTGAACTTCCACTTGAGCCCAGACCACTGCAAAAAGGTGGAAGAGTGGGTGATAACTTTCTTCAAATCACAAAATCCCGTAGTGTCAGGGAGCATCCATGTGAACTGGAACCTGACCAACAATATCACCCCATCGCCAGAATGGACCTGACCTAGGCAGGACTCAGACTCCCTAGCGTTCTCCCAGACAATTTTG
The DNA here is from genome assembly GCF_030867145.1 of Opisthocomus hoazin. Lineage (NCBI taxonomy): Eukaryota > Metazoa > Chordata > Aves > Opisthocomiformes > Opisthocomidae > Opisthocomus > Opisthocomus hoazin. The sequence goes on along the minus strand of NC_134415.1, from coordinate 102,406,595 downwards.
GAGCATGGCTGAGGAGCACACTGTCAAAGGCCAGTGACCATTCACAATAAAAAGTCTGCATGCACCCTCTGTTTTGGAGGGTGGGAGCCATTAATAGCATGGATGCAGCAATTTTTGTGTGATTTTGTTTCAGTACCAAAGAATGGTCCCAGGTGTACTTAATATACTTAACATAGACATAGCATATGCCTGCATGGATCAGAGCCTGGTACATTGAGAACTACATTTTAGTGATTCTGAAGTTCAATTCAGCTTTTCTGAGATTAAATATAATGGATGGGGTTCACTGAGTTTTAGTAACTTTTGCCTTTTCCCTATGGCCATGTCATTTCCTTAGGAGCCTCTTCTTCAGGGCTTTGAAGGTATAAAAACAAAAAGTAACACCTGAGTGGTAATTTGTATATCTTATCTATTCTTTCTCCTAGTCTCCGCAGATTCTCAAAAACAGCTCTAATGTCTCAGCAATGTAAAAAAAAAAAAAAAGGGGGCAAAGCAGCAAAGCTTTGGAGAAGACAGCCTGCAGTATGCAATCTGGTTAGTGCTACGGCAAAGAAGCAACACCTGATAAAGGAAGCTGTAGCAAGCTTTCACCTGCCAAGGGTGAAACTAAACAAAACCAATCCATTACATTTGAGTATATCACTCATATAAATGGAGTTTAAGCATAGGCTACATGTTAAATGCCGCTGTGGTATTTGCTAGAGTATCCTAGAAAGCCCAAGGCATCCAAGTCAAGCAAGGCCAAGCAAAATGAACTCAACTGTCTCAGCAATTCCGATATTAACAACATCCTACTTTAAAATACTTCTACAACTGAAATTTCAGAGACAGATATGAAAGGAATGTTCCATAGAATTGAGTAATATCAGCTTTTGGAAAACAAAAAAAAAGTCATGTTACATTTGAGTCCATGCACCTATCTACCAGCCATTTAGAACAGTGTGGGAAAAAACCCATCATTCTGTAATCAAACCAAAAAAATAGCAACACCTTGCTATATTCTCTGAGTGGCACATTGGCAGGCAAAATTTCAGATTTTGGAACATCAACATATAAATAAAGTGACATGGAATAATAACAGACTTGTTATTCTTTCTGCATTTTTTTTAGCTTTTACGCCTAGAAATTGATGCTGCTAAGATGAACACTCCAGTGACTTAGCCTTCATTAATCAAAAGATGTATGCTGCTTTGTTTCAAAAGACGTATGCTGCTACAGCAAACATCTTTACCAATTAAAACTGCAGTACACAAATTAAAGGCTAGGCTGTTCTTACAATGTGAAGACAGATTCTAATATGTGCAAACAAAAATGATGTAATTATTCATGTAGTTAACTGAAACTCTTGGAATAATGTAACTTTTCATAGAGGTTGTGTGGCTATCTGCCAAGAGGAAACGGAAAATATGCAGATTTACCTTTGTGATCTATACTATATTTTGGGTATTGTCTATTGTCCTCTATTAATCTTCTCTTCCTCATACAATATGGAAAACACTTCATAAAGATAAATCCTACAGATTTGAAAACAAATGTTTCAGAAGAAACTACACTGGTTTTGAAGGCACGTGTAATAGTTGAAACAGATGACACAATCAAATCATAAGCAGTGCAGAATGAGGTAAACAATGGGCATCACGAAACTGTAGCAGCATCTTCTACTTGTGTGACAGCAGCTCTAACAACTGTATGCCATGGGGATAAGCATAAAACGTGCTGTGAAAACTCTAAACTAAGGAGAAACATAAAAACACGTTACTGCTAACATTCTAGAACTGTCATGTTCAAGGAAAAATTAATTTAGCCCTAGATTTTAGGAGACATTTAAGTGCTTAATTCATACTGAAATTAAGAGGAGTCAGAGGACTAAATACCTTTATGAAGCCTCTTCCTTAATGCTTACAAATAAGGCCAGGACTGGATCACAAAGTTCTTTACATACAAGTATAGCACTAGATTCACGACTATGAAACTTGCATATGATTCCCACCATTGTGCCAACACAGTCTCATCTGCAGGATGAAAGGGCTCTTTTGAGATTCAGATTCCACCAAACACGCTCAGATCAAGAAAGGCACCATTAGGAAACCAGTGGGAATAAGACAAGGAAAATGTATTACTTGTTTTCAGTGATCTTGAAATAATCCACCCCACTTTTGCTTGTCTGTTTTTCCTTTTACACAAAATCCCAAATAAACAGTGGTACTTCAGCAATGAACATACACTTACGACATTGTTCAACACTATTGTCTAAAGAAAGAAAAGGAGTAGTCTTAATCTTATTAATATTGTCACCACAGTAAGAAACTGTTGAGGCAACATCTTCCACACATAGTAACAAAATTTTTTTCTTCTACTGTTGATCTCTACACACAAAGAACAGCTGAGTTTACCCTCAAATCCTTCATTTTTGTCATTTACAACTAATTTTTGTACTTATGGAAGAAGGAAACCCTTGTGGGTATCTGCTTACTTCCTGAGAACCAATGGATAAACACATGTCTGGATCCTAAACAGACTTTAGCTCCAACATGGTAAGTGTCTCTGCAATGGTCATAACCAGTTCTTTTTTGGTTTCCCTTCACTGGGAAAAGTGCAAAAAAAAAGTTTTCCTAATCAGAACCTTTTTAATGCCTGTGCTAAACAGGAAAACCATGGCATTATCTAGGACTCTAGTTCCTACCCTCAAAAACTCAAGGCAGCACGTAATTCTAACTTTTAAACTCAACTGACTGTGTGTTGGCTTCTAGGAGCCAGATTTTTGAAGGAATATAAGTATCTAGCAGGGCAAGCACCCAATTCAACTCCATGATTTCTGGACTTAGACAAAATATTTACAACACATAATAAATCTCTGAGAGAACTTAACTATTTTGGATAGTGTAAATCTCATAGGACAATATTAAAGCTGTTCAATAATCATATTCTTAAGACCACAAGTCTGGCTACAGGCACAATTCTGGTCTCCATTACAGTGAGGGGAAAAAAAACTAAAACAGATTGAACCTGTTCCTGGTAATTCCTAATTTAGTTATCAAATAAGACATATTAGGAGAACAAAGATGTAAATGGAGGAATGGAAATTTGCAGTTACAGCAAAACCAGCCTATTTTGCATGGCGGGGGAATTCTCAGCTTGCCACCTGCCTACAGAGTGTCATGCCGCAGTGTTTTGCGGGTAGTGAAGTGGAGGTGACACTTCAGAAAGCATTTGCAGAAGGATGAAGTAATGGCATCATAACTTTTAAAGGAATTTCATGCCACCTATGAAGGACTACATTAAAAGTGGAAACACTACACAGACAAACAAGAGAGATCACTAGCAAAGTGACGATCAGGAGTCGTCTTAAAATTTCTTCCTAAAAGGTAATTTCTCTCAGGTGTTTACATGAACCTGGACCCTATTCAAACATAAGGGTCAAGATCCAAAATCTACACTGCAGGGCACATCCTTTAAAAAGGGTTCATTATGTAACACTGTTAGTATTTAAACACTAAATAGACATAAACAGTAATACAAATTAATACAAAAAAGTAATACAACTATTATTACATGCATAATAGAACAACTTATTTGCAATATTTTTTCAGGATTTGCAAAACGTAGTTATCTCTAGTAAACATTATCAGCTTTTATCTCAATATCAGTTTATATGTTATTTTTCCTACTAAATATTCATTATTAAATATTAGGAGAGAAATACAAGCAAAAGTGTTTGCTTAAAATTTAAGAATTGTTTTGGATACAGAATCACAAAAGCAGAGGCTGAGCATTGTGTTTATCTTGTGCCTATAAATCCTGGACCTAAACAACCGAGTGACACCTGGACTGAGGGAGACCCCCTCACAGCCCGATGCCACTCTGGTAAAGCTAAGCAGACCACTTTTACTTGCCTCTGTACTCAGCTCCCTTTTTACAGCTAACAAGCCAATAGTCCTGCACTGGGAAGAGGTCTAACAGACCTAACTGTGGTAGGGGGAAATCACGACCACCAACTCAGTTCAAGACCGAAGAGACTTGCCTTCCCCCCACCTGTAAGGAGCATGTGTGCTAATTTACATCGACAGCGACGCTAACTCAGCCTATAACAGATATGTGGTTATCACCAATTAATTAATTAGCATGAAAAGTGAGAAACTCAACTAAAGGGTGGAGGCTAGCTGCCTATAAAAACTCAAAAAAAAAAAATCACCGTAAGGGTGGCACCCCCCCAGGACCCGGACCCCATCCCCCTTCCATTGGCCAGATCAACGCTGGACCCAGGACTGGTGGTATCTTTTTATTTCTCCTTCTTCCTTTTTCCTCTCCATCTTCTCTGTTTCCCCTATGCTCTCTTCCTTCTCCTTTGAAACTATAAAAGCAAGGCTTATCATCATTGTACCACTGTAGTTTGCTTATCATAATTATGTCTCAACAGTTTGCCTGTCATAATCATGCCGCAATAAGTTTATTTATCGTAACTGTGAATAAACATTGTGAAGTGATACAGGATCTCTGGTGTCATTTCACCTTAATCCAACCAAGGGGATCGGTGAATGTGAGTCACTCTTGTTAATGGAGTGGGGCATTTAATCACTCTCATTATTGGGGTATGACAACCCCTCAGTTTGGGTAGCACCCTGAATGGTCTTGTACACATTTGACACTGAAGGTAATGTGATATTGCCTAGCCAGAAGCTGAGACCAAACTCACACCTCCTTAGCAACTGATAAATATTCATCTTGCATTGCATTACGCACTGCCAGCAAAAGCTATTCCTAATTTTAGAAAGTTTCTCCTGTATATGTATTGTCATAAATACAGATAGTTAAAAATTAAACTTATTCATAACAGAATCTTAATAATCATATTCCATTAATAGTCACTGTGTTTGTTTATAGTTCAGGCACATTTTATAACACTTTACTCCTTTTCCTGCTAGCAGATGAGTATCTTCCATACACCTAATAAAGGCAAGCAGAAATGAAGACGACATTAATCCCTTTCTTCCCCCCCAATCTCCATTGTTCTGTGTGAAAAGCTAGTGGTGTCAGCACAACTCTACATTCTTAATGATAATAGTTCTCAAACTATTTAACAGAGCAGAAGGTATTGTGGGTGCAATATCAGTGAAATTCTGAAGCGAATTACATCATTCGTTATGCTAATAGGACATGCTTTCTACTGTGACTGTTTAAAATTATTTCTATACATGTAAGGTCATCAAACACAATGGAATTTTGGCTTCATAAATAAAAGTATTTGTCAACAAATCATTCAATTTGCTCAAATACTTTTACAGGGCCATCAAATCTTTGTCCTAGGGTGGCCTTACGTAATTCCAGCAATTTTATGTAAGGATTGCTGAGCAATATAAGTAAATTCAGCTGCTCATGTATGAATTAATACCAAACTGACGCAGGAAACATAACTACTATGTGTTCAAGTCAAATTAATTTTGAATTCAAGATTCAGATGGAAAATAAACTAATAAGGTAATCATCGCCATTTTTTTGGTTTAAAGACAGATATTTATTTATAGTAATTGTGTTAGAATCTTAATTGTAAAGAAGCAAGCTGAGGGAAGCATTAGTAAACATTTTAATAGTCCAATCTTGCTATTAGTTAGGCGAGATGCATAGATAAATTACAAAAACAACAATGTAAACATTATAGACGTCAAATTTAGCCTATGTTATGAATTATTATGCACTGTGTTGTGTTTGTCATAGTCCACAATTGATTAAGTCACAGGTAATGCAGAAAGAAGAAAAAAATACTTCACTGCAGATGCTAGTCCCCTAATCAAGCCAAGTGGTGGAACATTCTGCAATGACAGGAGGCATAAAATAACCTGAGCATAATGGTAGTCACTTCACAATGAAGCCAACACAATCACACCAAAAGCTGGCTGTCCACCTGCACAGAAGTATCTTACATATTTTGGTTATTTTTCTTTCTAATTTAAGTATATGCTTTTAAAAGTGTTTTCATTCGCTGCAATGGTAGTGAATGAATAAATGGCACACAATAAAAATCTAAAGATCTGGCGTTGCCTTACGGGTGGTCTCGACGAACACAGCACGTCTTCTGAATCTTCACAAGATCAGTCCAGTTCTTACAGAGATTATTATATCCTCGTTTCACTCCTATTATTCCTACCCTGAGAGCAGCACTAGCGAGCAGTGCACTAGATTCTCACTGTGCAAAGCTTTCTGATTGCTCTCTGTGGGTCCCAAGTTTCACCATCAGACTCTAGTTCACACACATCTCTGTCACCATCCTTAAAAGATGCTTGCGTGGTTTGAATGGCTCCACATAAATCACTTAAATCATAATAAGGATGATGACAACTGGTTTTCTACGCTACTGAACACCACATACTCTTAAAAGATCTGAGGTATTCGCACTCTCAATGCTACCTTATTTTCAGTGAAAAGCATGATGTGCCTGTTGAATGCTGACACTTGGCAGCAATCTGTATACTACGATATATAATTCCAGAAGCCTCTAACCAAAATCAGAGTTCTTCCCAATATTCCAACTGCTATGTCCTCTCTGTAGAGTCTGCAATTATATTGATGCAGTACAGATAAATCACTCTGTCTCAATGGCAGTGTCACTGAAGATAGCAAAGAAGGCTGGAATGCAGATGAATACAAAATTTGAAGAAATGGCATGAAATAAAAATGAAGAATGGTAAGATTTGCTACTTCATATGATGCTCTGAACAATAGATCTGTTGTCTCATCACTGCCTTTATAGCCTTCTTTAATATAAAGTACACTATCTTAATTTACACTTATACTTTAAAAAAATCACAGTATTTACAAACATATTTGTTGAAGGAGACGTTCACTGCCCACTTTACTTATAATTTGGCCTCATGAAAAAGCTGATATAGCGATATTCCAAGAAAAAAGATCTAGATTTTCAAATACCAGTTTATCTCCACAGAGTCACGGACCATTTGATAGATACCAGAAATGCCATTTTCAGGCAGTGTGAATCAGCATGCTTCTACTGGAACTATGACAACTCACACCTCACATCGTAACACAGGTGTAAATAAATCCCAAAATTGTCCAGTGCTTGAAGAAGTGTAAAATGACTAAATATTGCACCATCTCAGCCAACATGAGGGGTGAGCTGGAAGAAGAGAGTGAATTTTAGCAGCTGTTTCTGGCAGTGATTATGCTTAGAAGATGTCTAACAACCCCCAGAAGATGGTTTCTCACAGTGTCTAGGATTTCAGCAGACATGATGGTAAGTAAAATTATTTCAAAAGGGATGTGTACAATCAGTACCATATGATCCTAGCCAATTGTCTTCCTACAAGTGTAAACTACACTAGGGAAAAGAGCTATGGTTTAATACACTTCCTATTTCAGACAATCTATGTGATTCTTCGAACTAAAAAACAACCAAAAAAACCACAACACAAAGCACTGACTATCAAAGTAAAAAGTGTTGAGTAAGCAGGTTAAAGCCCACTGCACCTGTGTACATATATCTAGCAAGCATCTCATGATATAGACAGCAGAATAACAACAGACATTAATAAAGTATCTGTGCATGCAACCTACACCTCTGGTCATGTAAGTTTCTTTCCAGTTCTCATGATCAGGCAAAGCAAGTACAAAGAACATAGTTTAGCTACTGTATGTTTTCTCTTTCCCAATGACAGGTCTATGCTTTACTGAAAAAGGACTCACTTATGTGTTTTGTGATAAGGTTAAAATAAATTGCATTGCTATTTTTATGTACTCTTCAGCTACTAATCTGTCTTGATTGCCTGATGATGAATTCCTTAGTGTGATGTTATAAATATTTCTTATAAACACTAATATGCCATTTCTCATAATTAATATATGCATTGTTGAATTGTAATCTTCTGGCTGTCCAATGCAACCTAATGCTGAAACACAATGTTAGATAAAAAAAAAACTTGAATATGTTTATTACAGAATCACAGAACGGTAGGGGTTGGAAGGGACCTCTGTGGGTCATCTAGTCCAACCCTCCTGCGGAAGCAGGGTCACCTACAGCAGGCTGCACAGGATCTTGTCCAGGCGGGTCTTGAATATCTCCAGAGAAGGAGACTCCACAACCTCCCTGGGCAGCCTGTTCCAGGGCTCCGTCACCCTCAGAGGGAAGAAATTCTTCCTCATCTTCAGACGGAACTTCTTATACTTCAATTTGTGCCCATTGCCCCTTGTCCTGTCACTGGGCACCACTGAAAAGAGCTTGGCCCCATCCTCCTGACACCTACCCTTCAGATATTTAGAAGGATATATTAGGCCCCCTCGCAGCCTTCTCTTCTTCAGGCTGAACAAGCCCAGCTCCCTCAGCCTCTCCTCATAGGAGAGTTGCTCCAGTCCCCTCATCATCCTTGTAGCCCTCCGCTGGACTCTCTCCAGTAGCTCCTCATCTTTCTTGAACTGGGGAGCCCAGAACTGGACACAGTACTCCAGATGAGGCCTCAGTAGGGCAGTGTAGAGGGGAAGGAGAAACTCCCTCGTCCTGCTGGCCACACTCCTCTTAATGCACCCCAGGATCCCATTGGAGTTCTTGGCAGCCAGGCCACACTGCTGGCTCGTGGTTAACCTGTCATCCACCAGCACTCCCAGGTCCCTCTCCGCAGAGCTGCTCTCCAGCAGGTCCACCCCAAGCCTGTACTGATGCATGGGGTTGCTCCTCTCCAGATGCAGGACCCTTCACTTGCCCTTGTTGAACCTCATCAGGTTCCTCTCTGCCCAACAATTCCTCTTGCCAACAACTCTGCCCAATTACTCCTTGGAAAATTAGGAATTTGATCATCTCAGGTGTATATATCATTATGTAAGTCACTGAGCAGTACAGAAATGTGTCATCTCACTGATTTTAAATCAATTCTTCAGGATTTACCAGCAAATCTTTACATAGATTGCTTAAATATGCAACCAAAAACACCTTAATGTGTTTGAGCATGTCTTTCACTGATAGGAAGAGTTCTGAAGAAAGACTCAAGTGAAAAAATACAGGACCTTAAAGTAAACAGAGTAAAATGAGCAGAATAACTAGTGAGACATTTATTAACAAGGAGAAAAATTATTTGATGAAGTGAATTAAATGTGGACACGTGCCACAATAAAGATAAAAAGATATCAAAACGCAATGACAGGAGATAGGAAAATTCTAAGAATTTTCAGTAAATTTAGAATAATAGAGGTGACAGCCATATGGTCATTGTTAACAAACATCAGCACTCAAACAGGCTTACAGGAATACTTCTAAAGTGAATCTTAGATGTGAAGCCTTCAATACGAATTACAGAAATGCACTATCGAGGTTCTCCATCTTTGAACGACATCATGAAACACTGACACAATTAATGAATAAAGCATCTGCCACCTCAAATGGAAGCTGCTTTTTAAGACATTTGTTCTCACGTTACTCATGACATGCTTATCGTGGCTCCACAGGGCACAGTTACAAGTCGGCTTGCTACAAAAGCCAGGAGGCAGGCGAGGCAGCAGAAAGACGTGAGAGGGAGGACAGCAACACAGGGATCGAATGGCACAGATGGGAGCTGGCTGGTAAGACTGGAAGGGGAACACAGCCAGAGGGTCAGCACCCTGGAGCAAGTCTCTTGGCCATTTCTATCCACCTCTCATCTTCCAGCTTCAACCAACACGTGCTTGTGGCTCTTTTCACATTCCTACTCAAGTTGTCCCCACTCTCTTCTGACTCGCTCGTGCTCCCCCCTCATTCTTCACTCTTCGGCTTCCCTGACACTAAAAAGACACATAGGGATGACACAAAAGGGAGTGGCAGCCTGTGGAAAAAGTCACAAGCTCATACGGATATGATGGAAGACTCTGAAGAGATGTTTTATTAGTTCTAATGAAAAAGGACTGGGATGCTGACAACTCACTAAACCATCCTGCCCTTGACCAAGGACTATGGATGATCAGAGACGTGAGAAGTCAGAAGAGAGGAGTCAATACTTGCAGCTATTTATTTCATTGTATTACTAATGAATCTCAATAGAAATGGTACTATTTTGATGGTGTTAGCATTGTTACCACTGGAGTAAAAACCAGTAGTTGTTATACTTTGATTAGCCAGTTAAAGCATTAATTAAAGCTACAATAAATTCTAATTCTTTGATCCTCCTACACAGTGTGTTATTTTTGGTTACCTGTGTGAAATTATGTAAATAGGAGAGGATCTTTGTGTTTCCTCCAGGAGACCGAGAACAAAATGACAAGTGCTAAAACATATGAAGGAGCACTGTATGGAAGAAATAAAAAGAAATTCTAAATGGCTGCTTTTCAGATGTTTGAAAGAGCATGCTACTGTTACAACAGTGGAATAACGTGGCAAAATTTAAGGTGAGAAACAGAAATTATTAACTAGGCACACAAAGAGTTTGCTGCATGATGGTCAGAAGTAGGTTCAGTTTTATCACACGGACAGCCCACCTTCACAACTTTGTAACCCTCAATAAAATCCTTCCAAGTGCCATTTCCCTCCTTCACCAGGCACAGAGAGAGCCCGCGCACACGCCGGAGCTGGCACCACGGCACGCCGGAGCGCCCCGGGCAGTGATGACCCATGGCGGCAGGGAGTGCCCAGCACCCACACAGCGGCTCGCACAGCCACTGCCCTGGCTTTCCCCATGACTGCAGCCACGTGCACGTTGCCAGGCTAAGGCCAGGTGTCAAAACCAACACATGGGGGACAGGCACAAAGACATTTACACGGTGAAAGCCATTTTCTGTCTTCTGATTTGTAATGACTAAATATTCTCATTTTGTTAGTGTCATGGTTTAACCCAGTGGCCGGCAACTAGGCACTGGACAGCCGCTCGCTCACGCCTCCCGCAGCAGAATAGGGAGGAGAAATGGACATAAGTGAAAATTCGTGGGTTGAGATAAAGACAGTTTAATAGGACAACAAAGCAAATAATACTACTACTAATGATAATAATAACAATAATAATGAATATGCAAAACAATCTATACACAATACAACTTTTCTCACTGCCTGACAACCTATTGCATAGCCAGTCCCTGAGCAGTGATCGCGGAACCTGCTGGTTTCATGCAGCTCACGAATTCCACAGATTTCACCAAACTCGTGAATTTCACATAACTGGCCAAAGCTCATGGGGAATAAGAAAAGATCAAACTTTTGGAAAAGAGAGTATTCAAACTCATGAAAAAGAGAATAAAAACAAAGGATTCCTGCCTCCATGCCAGCCCCCATTCATAAACTGAGCATGATGCCTATGGTATAGAATATTTCCATTGGCCACCTTGGGCTGGCTGCCTGGCTGTGCTCCCTCCCAGCTCCTATACACCTGCTTGTTAGCTGAATATGAGAAACAGAAAAAAGTCCTTGATATCTCAGCAACAATTAAAAACACCAGTGTTATCAACAGTCTTCTCATACTAAATCCAAAACACAGCAGCTACTGGAAACAAAACTAACTCTATCTCAGCCGAAACTTGGACAGTTAGGATCACCTGGATAATGAAAAACGTACATTGTTCTTGTTCTGTGTAGTCCTTCCTCTTCCCACTGGGTTTATGGATCACTCATGCAGATGCACACATCCACATCTCTGCTGCACCAGCTCCTGTTGAGACTCTCATCATCTAAAAAGCATTTGAGGTATCACTGATCAGAAACAGTGTTGGTCTGAATTATCAAGGATGCTGTCAAGTTCATTTTTATACACACCACACTGGAATTTCATCATGTTGCAGTTAATTGGAAACTCAAATTATCTAAAACTTATGGTAGAAAGATCATATAGATCACAAAGTATCAATTTATTTTATGGATATAAAATCCTCCCAGGAGTGTCCCTAAGCCACATCACTTTTGACTGATGTTTGCAATAGAATATTTTCATCAGCAGATATTCAAATGTGAAATACATGTGCCCAACCATCTTTAACGAGTTCACAGCAGAGTGTACGATACATACATAAAGTACATACCCATTATCCCATATAAAGCTGGAAAAACCGACTACTAAACTGACAAGTACACACCCAGAGTTCGCAGAACTCATTTACTGAACTGCTCTCCACGCTGCACAGAGAGAGCTGAAGGTAAGGAATCAAAGGTGCAGAGCTAACAAGCAATAACTGAATGAAGAAACGACAGTAGTTTAAGCTATAGAAAAGGTATCTGCAAAAAAGGCTGCCACAGGAGAATAAACACTTCCCCAATAGAGCAGTGACAGAGTATCCAGGGAAACGAGTTGTACAATGTCCATCACCTGGCATTTTCCAGATCAATCAGGACAGAGGAATCTTACAACAACACAGCTGATTCACTTTAGGGCTTGCTGATACAGAAGATGCAACTTTCCAGAGAGCCTTATTTTTCTGTAATTCAATATAATTTTAGTATTTTAGGCTGCTGAGACATTTTTATTTATCCAAAATTTGGATGGTGCTTGCTATAATATATTGCATGTACCATCACTGGACTGGAAATAAGTTAACACTGGTTTACATATCTCTGATAAATCAACACATTGATAAACTATGCATTCGAGAAATATCAACTTGAAACATTAATGTGTATGAAGATTCAAGTCAACTGCTCGATCGGCAAAAACGCAGAACTTGGTAGACATTTGGCACATCTAACAACGCAGTAAAAGCTGAACAATAAATCAGTAGCTTTGGGTGCTCATTTAGAGGGGCAAAGCAACTTTAAGAGCTTAACAGGCTGACGTAATAGTGGCTGCCAAACTTTTGGAAGCAATACACCATGTCAAGGAACTGCCCCCTCTCGGATCCTGAGCTTCTAGCCCCAGCTGCCCCTACCACCATGGTCTCTCCTCCAGGAGCTATGCCCGTAGGCAGTCCTCACGCTCAGCTACCTCCAGGGCTCACCTTGTAACAACACAGGTATGCTGGAAGCTTCTTCGCATTTCTTTAAAAATCACAAACCTGTATTTACAGCACACAAAAACACCTTCCGAAGAAAAAAGATTAAAATACAGTGAATCTAGTACTATCACTTCCTGAGTGGCAAAGTAACAGACAAAGAAGAGCAATCAAGAAACAAAAGTATTTCTCACGATGCACAACTAAAAAAATATAAAGTGTTCATGGAAATTTAATAAAGGCAAATGGATTTAAGCATAGAAGACTAATCGCAATGCAGTTATGAAAGGTTTAGATGTTAATTTTTCTCCCAAAAGTCTAGAAGTAGTAGTTATTTTCCTATATTTTCTGTGGTTATTATTATCATTATTTTGTACTTAATCAGATGAAGTGCAGCAATAACTATGCAGCACTCTTTGGCTGCGTTAGATAAAATTGTGAGGTAGCCTGGTTCAGTGTTTCAGGCTCTGGTAATGCTATTACCAAACCTAGAATTAGCTCTGCAGGCATTAGCAGCTTTACTAATTACTGCACTATTATGAATGCAAAATTACCACAAAGCAATGCCCTGAAGTCAACTTTTCTTCAGCTGTCCACCCTGGAGAAAGTAGTAGCTTTTACACTATGAAGACATTAAAGCACTTCATTAACCACATAAGTAAAAGTCAAAGACCTACACATTCCAAAACTGACACTGAAATATGGATGTGAATTAACTCTTCACAGTTGCTGACGGCTAGATACGCAAAAGAAAGCACGTGCAGTAAAAGTAATCGCTGTTCTTCTAGCTCAACATCTCAGTAATTACAGCACTTGTGTAACTTCTAGGAATCATGAAATAGGATCCAATTCTGCAGATACAGGCTTCCCTGCTTTGTCTAAGCTTTGGGTCAAGTAGGCTTGGAAGCGAATGTCCTAGAACAGGCACCTGAGTCTCCTCTCTAGTCAGTGGAAAGCAGCACGTGTGATGGAATACTTGCAAAGATGGGTAGTACACACAAGGGAGACAGCCCTCTTTTTCTATTCATACACTGCCTAGAGCAAGACAGAATCTGATCCACTGAATTTCAGTGCCCACTGTGCCCTACTGAGCATCCAAGGAACTAACGCTAACTACATGCACCCCCACGGGATATAATTCTGAGGTATGATAGCAGTGGTAACCATCTTTAACGCAATTTTTCTGAGCCTTTATGGATGAGCAGAGTAACGCTGGCAGAAAGCTTTCAGACTCAGCAGGGAAGCACCCCGTGCCACAGTCAGGCAGCGCTAGGAAAGGAGGTGAACTGAGGTTTTCAGGCAGCCAGCCTCATTCGCTGATGAACTTCCCCTTCAGTCTGAAGGGATACCAACATACATCTACCATTTCTGAGAAGAGGCTACTTTGGAACGGCAGAAGGTGTTTCTCAATGTCTTCTGCTGAAGTCACTGCACAGCTTTGTATAATTTCTCTCTAAATGAAGGACGAGCAGCACTATTCTTTGCAGTCTGGTCAACCGCAGAGGGATTGCTTATGGTGATTATATAAACAGTATGGCATGAAATGCATTTCAGGGAAGAGGCAAAACGGTGAATCCTTTCTAAAAGTCCTGACAATTAGTTTGTTTGGGTTTTTTTCCTCAAAAGCTTTTTTTACTAAAAAAACCCCACCACTATAATGAGCATGTAAGGGAAAATAAAGAGATCAGTAAAAAGAATAAGGACTTGAGAGCTTTCTTGGTTAGAGCTCCATAATCATGCCATCATAAAGAGCTATTCTCCCTGTATTTAAAATTACTAAATTACATTTGCTGTATATTAGACATCCAGGTACCTCAAACTCACACCATGGAATTTCAAAATAAAAACCAACCTTGTATCATTTCTTGTAATGAGGAGATCTATTATAACACTAGAACTATACTATTACTAGAACTATTGTATTACTGTACTACACACTATACACAGGTAATTTTGAAGTTTTGTTAAATGTAGCTGTAATTTAAACATGTCCTCTGGCAATAGTCAATCTGAAATAATGCAAAACACAATACAGACCTAGTAGGCACTGGTTTTTAAACATTTCTCCCCTAATTGAGGATGTGCAAGTCAGCTAGAGCTAGAGCATAGAATGAAATGTCTATAAAAACTGCAACATACTCAATAAAGTGAAAAAAACAAATATTCTCTTTTGAAATTGTTCTGACTCACACTTAACCACAAAAGTCACTCCAAACAAATTACTCCCAAATCTACTCATAGTTTTCTGTATGTTTATTTAACTTTGCAAGGAATGTTAAATGATAGCTCCATCATATACTATTCATGCTTAGCCCATACATAAACATCTCACTGTCTCATTAAAAAAGGATTTCTTTGTGAGTTTGTTTACACAAAAAGCCTTTGGCATAACTGGTCAGTGTTACCTACAGTGAGTAAAGCAGCAGAGGCCAAACAACTCGCGCAACATACACAGGAATTACAGTCCAACCCAGGCTACTGCAACCATGGCACACATAAGCTGTTGTACTAGAGCACCACCACATTCTACATAAAAGCAGGGTTTAATGATGGATTCCAAGACCGCAACTAAAATTAAAGTCAGCCCAGTGAGAAAGGTTATCACAGAATATATTTTATCTTTCTGCAATGTGACAATTTACAGTTGCTTTCCACACTGTGCAACGACATTAAGAAAAAAACCAGAAAATAGAAACCAGTCAATGTAAAAACAGACTATGTTACAGTTCTAACACAGGTTGATTTCTCAATCCTCAACTTAAAAATGATTGTCGAAAGACTATGATGCCTATCACTAATTGATATCTCTACTAATTACCTAAAATATGTTAAACTAGATCACTCTGCATGAATTACAGGGTTAACGAAAATCAAAAAGTATTTCCCTGAGGGATTCATATCCTCTTAGCCAGAAGGAAAGCAAGTATTTCTGACTTTTTCAGCACTAAATAATTCCCCAAAATTTCAGCTGGCTGAACAACAGGTTGATTGAAATAAACAAGATTACTACATCAACGAAACCTGTTTTCTGTATTAGAAATATTAAATCTCTCAGGGAAGGAAAGAAATGGAGAGCTTACCTATCCAGTAGCTCACATCAGGTAATGAAGAAAGGAATGAACAGACTACCTAATCTAAAGTGCACATTCAGTATCCTTCCATCACAGAAATTACTAATTGCTCAAGATTCCCTGTGATCACAGATCACCTTCAGCCCGTCAGGCACCTTTTCCGTACTAAAGTTTTGTGACTGAGTTGTCAGAACTTAGGGACAAACAGCAATTTTAGATTCTTTTTTGTAACTAACTCACTATTCCAATTCATGAACTTACGCATACACACAGCCTCAGAGGACTAAGGCCCATCTATCAACCTCTTCAACTAAGAAGACTAATAAAAAAATTTAATTAATGTAGTTTTTCCAAATTGCATTCCACAATGAAAAATTGCCTTTTAAACAACACCAACAGGACTATTAAAGAGTTTGGAAATCTCTCAGAAACACTGAGGTTGAGTGAAGGGAATTCAGTAACCCTTCTGAATGAATGGTAATTGATACATATATATTTGATGAGATGCACAGTACAGACAAGTTGATGATGGTGACTGATAGAGCTAAAACTATTGACATCTATATCCTTTAAAACATAAAGCCTAAAGGGGTAAGATAGCTGTGATTAAGCACACATCAAATAAAAGCAAGTTGCCCTAATCATAGAATCATTTTGGTTAGAAAAGACCCGTAAGATCATCAAGTCCCACCATAAACCTAACACTGCCAAGTCCACCACTAAACCTTGTCCCTAAGCACCGCATCTACGCGTCTTTTAAATACCTCCAGGGATGGTGACTCAATCACTTCCTCGGGCAGCCTGTTCCAGTGCTTGATAACCTTTTTGGTGAAGAAATATTTTCTAATATCCAATCTAAACCTCCCAGGTGCAATATACTTTAATGTATCTCTTTCCCCTCCCTCCTCTATCTGAAATGAAGAGAAAACCTGAAACGTCAGGTTCCTCCTCGTGTTTTACTCTTTCTCCTCATTGAAAACAACAAGATTGCACAATCCTATATTCAGATGCCACAGTCCCATGGAAATATAACAGGCTTAGAATGTGTTAACAGCATTACGGACCTGAGAATGCAATTTATTTCAATATGTAAGTTCAAGTGAACGGGGAAGAGGATACGTCAGAGGGACAAACCCAATGTTTGTGTACGTTACATGGTGCCATTCATGTTATGCTACTTCTAGATTTGGTAACTGCTTTAAGGTCCGATATTCTTAGTATAAAGATGAACGTGTTCGTAGTAACAGTACCATTTTTCTATGACAAAGTAAGTAACATCAAGATGTTTCCATTTTTCTATTTAAGCAGCAATCTCTTTTCCCAGAAAAACCTACAATTATTACCATAATTTCTTTAAGTCAACTATTAATTCTTAAGTGTCCGTGACCAAGCCACTAATATTTCTCCCAAAGCAGTAACTCTTACGAAGTAGAAGACAGATATGCAATTGCTATCATCTTACGGCCAGCTCAGTTTCTTCCCATTCTTTCCCATAAAACTCTGAAAAATTACACCTTTCTTGTAATCGATCTTCATAATGATAAACATTGACCAGGTAATTTGTTCTGAGTAGGATGCCTGCATTTTGTTTGCACTGAAAACTGAATTGACTCTGAGGCATTTTGTCTTGACACTAATAGGATTCAAGAAATTTAAATAATATAAAGCAGTCTTGTGCAACATATCGAAGTTAAATCTGAGCACTATTTCAGTGTATCAGTGGTATTAAGAAGGCTAAAGAAAAATTATGGTACATTTAGAGGTATTTGGAAACACTGAATTACATATATTGATACGCTTGTTAAATGTGTCAACAACAGGCAATAAGTCTCAGCAGTATGTACCATCTACCTTTTAGAAAACTTGATTTAATAGAAGCAGATGCTGAGAGCCTTTACCTGAGGAGTCAGTGACTGGCTCAATATTTTACACAAATTCTTCAATGCTTCACTAGGGATAAGCCTAGGCTTAGAGTGCCAAGGCCAGGGGTGAGATTGACAGCCCAGCTCAAGTGTGTTTACACCAATGCACGTAGTATGGCCAATAAACAGGAGGAGCTGGAAGCCATTATACAGCAGGACGGCTACGACTTGGTCGCCATCACAGAAACGTGGTGGGACAACTCGCATGACTGGCATGCTGTCATAGATGGCTACAGACTCTTTAGGAAAGACAGACCAACAAGGAGAGGTGGGGGAGTTGCTCTATATGTGAGGCAGCAACTGGAATGCATTGAGCTTGGCCTGGGGGCAAGTGAAGAAGGAGTTGAAAGCTTGTGGGTTAGAATTAAGGGACAGGCTCACACGGGTGACATTACGGTGGGTGTATACTACAGGCCACCCGACCAGGAGGAGGAGGTTGATGAAGCCTTCTACAGGCAGCTGCAAGCAGCCTCACAGTCACAGGCTCTGGTTCTCATGGGGGACTTCAACCACCCTGACATCAGCTGGGAAGACCATACAGCTAGGCAGGTGCAATCCAGGAGGTTCCTACAGAGCATCGATGATAACTTTCTGATGCAAGTGGTGGAGGAACCAACAAGGAAAGGCGCGCTGCTGGACCTTGTACTAACAAACAAGGAGGGACTGGTGGAGGACGTGAAGGTTGGAGGTAGACTCGGCTGCAGTGACCATGAAATGGTCGAGTTCAGGATCCTGCGTGGAGGAAGCAGGGCGATAAGCAGGATCAAAACCCTGGACCTCAGGAGGGCTGACTTTGGCCTCTTCAAGGAGCTACTGGGAGGAATCCCGTGGGCCAGGGCTCTCGAAGGCAGGGGGGTCCATGAGTGCTGGTCGCTTTTTAAACAACACTTCTTCCATGCACAGGAGCAATGCATCCCCCTGAGAAAGAAATTTAGCAAAGGAGGAAGGAGACCTGCATGGTTAAACAAGGAGCTTCTAGCGGAGATCAGGCAGAAGAGAAAGGTGCATGGCATGTGGAAAGAGGGACAGGCCACTTGGGAAGAGTACAGAAACGTAGTGAGAGCATGCAGGGATGCGACGAGGAAGGCCAAGGCTCACCTGGAATTGAAGCTGGCAAGGGATGTCAAAAACAACAAGAAGGGCTTCTTCAACTACATCAGCAGCAAAAGGAAGGCTAGGGACAATGTGGGGCCGCTGCTGAATGAGGCGGGTGTCCTGGTGACGGAGGATGCGGAGAAGGCAGAGCTAATGAATGCCTTCTTTGCTTCAGTCTTCAGTGCTAAGACTGGCCCTCAGGAATCCCAGGCCCTGGAGGTAAGAGAGGAAGCCTACAGAGAGGACGACTTTCCCTTGGTCGAGGAGGACTGTGTGAGGGATCGCTTAAGCGATCTGGATGTCCACAAATCCATGGGCCCCGATGGAATGCACCCACGAGTGCTGAGGGAGCTGGCGGATGTCATTGCTGAGCCACTCTCCATCATCTTTGAGAGGTCCTGGAAGACAGGAGAGGTGCCCGAGGACTGGAGAAAGGCCAATGTCACTCCAATCTTCAAAAAGGGCAAGAAGGAGGACCCAGGGAACTACAGGCCGGTCAGCCTCACCTCCATCCCGGGAAAGGTGATGGAGCAGCTTATCCTGGAGGCCATCATGAAGCAAGTGGAAGAAAAGAAGGTTATCAGGAGTAGTCAGCATGGATTCACCAAGGGGAAATCATGCCTGACCAATCTGATAGCTTTCTACGATGACATGACTGGCTGGGTAGACGAAGGGAGAGCTGTGGATGTTATCTACCTTGACTTCAGCAAGGCTTTCGACACAGTCTCCCATGATATCCTCCTGGGGAAGCTGAGGAAGTGTGGGCTGGAGGAGTGGTCAGTGAAGTGGATAGAGAACTGGCTGAATGGCAGAACTCAGAGGGTTGTCATCAGCGGCGCTGAGTCTAGTTGGAGGCTGGTGACAAGTGGTGTCCCTCAGGGGTCAGTACTGGGCCCAGTCTTGTTTAACTTCTTCATCAACGACCTGGATGAAGAGTTAGAATGTACCCTCAGCAAGTTTGCTGACGACACCAAACTGGGAGGTGTGGTAGACACACCGGAAGGCTGTGCTGCCATTCAGCGTGACCTGGATAGGCTGGAGAGCTGGGCAGAGAGGAACCTGATGAGGTTCAACAAGGGCAAGTGCAGGGTCCTGCACCTGGGGAGGAACAACCTCATGCACCAGTACAGGCTTGGGGTGGACCTGCTGGAGAGCAGCTCTGCGGAGAGGGACCTGGGTGTCCTGGTGGACGACAGGTTAACTATGAGCCAGCAGTGTGCCCTGGCTGCCAAGAAGGCCAATGGGATCCTGGGGTGCATCAAGAAGAGTGTGGCCAGCAGGACAAGGGAGGTTCTCCTTCCCCTCTACACTGCCCTGGTGAGGCCTCATCTGGAGTACTGTGTCCAGTTCTGGGCTCCCCAGTTCAAGAAGGATGAAGAGCTACTGGAGAGAGTCCAGCGGAGGGCTACAAGGATGGTGAGGGGACTGGAGCATCTCCCCTACGAGGAGAGGTTGAGGGAACTGGGCTTGTTCAGCCTGAAGAAGAGAAGGCTGCGAGGGGACCTTATAAATGCCTACAAATATCTGAAGGGTGGGTGTCAGGAGGATGGGGCCAAGCTCTTTTCAGTGGTGCCCAGTGACAGGACAAGGGGCAATGGGCACAAACTGAGGCACAGGAAGTTCCGTCTGAACATGAGGAGGAACTTCTTCCCTCTGAGGGTGACGGAGCACTGGAACAGGCTGCCCAGGGAGGTTGTGGAGTCTCCTTCTCTGGAGATATTCAAGACCCGCCTGGACAAGGTCCTGTGCAGCCTGCTGTAGGTGACCCTGCTTCGGCGGGGGGGTTGGACTAGATGACCCACAGAGGTCCCTTCCAACCCCTACTATTCTGTGATTCTGTGATTCTCCTTATAGATTAAATACAAATGAACTTCTTGACCCCCAAGAAGTTAATCAATATGTGGTTATAAATCAATTTTCACTTCTGTCGTGACCACTATTAAACATCTGCCAATTACAACTGCATTTTATTTACTGGAATATATTCCATTTGTATTATCTTTTATGCTAACAAATTTTAATAACATATACTTCTGTAAAGTCTGTCCTACATTCATTACTGTGGTCTTTCAGTGCCACTAGGGAAGTTTACCAAAATAGCAGCAATGGATGTTAATGGTTAAGTCAAGGGTTGAGAAGAATCCCCTCTATTTTGAGATAAAAGCTTGCCCTAAATGTTTCAGGTCTATTTCTTGACATCAAAAACAAAGATAAAAAAAGATTTCCATAATTCAATCTCAGTTAAAATATTAGATTTACACTTAGCCCCACAAAAGATTCGGTTTAGACTCTTAGCCCGGTAATAACAGATTGGCAGACCAAGTATGGCTATTTTCACTTATCTGTCCTTTCTAGTATTTCTGTGGATTTCAGAGTATGTGAAAGTCAGGCTCAAAAAGAGCTCAAAATATATGCACAATCTTATGAAGAGGCTAGGCCTCTTTGGTGTCCAGATAGCAATGAAATAATTTAGACTCCTTAACTGTTTTCCTTGCAGAAATTAAAATCCGAATTTAATCTCCATTCTCATTATTAGTTAAAAAAAATTACTAGATCCAGCTATGAATTTCAATAAGGCTTATCCATGCCTACTTTTAATCTTATTAAAAAGCTTAATACTGCTTTATATTATATCGATGACAAAGTAGTAAACACCTGTCAACAATATCAGAACACCAAATTCACTGTAATCATTCTGTGCATCTCCACAATTCTTTTTCATGTGTATCTTTTTTCATTTCACCCTTTGTAAACCTCATAGGCGCTATGAAGAGGTGTCAACAAAGTTTATGTCCTCTTATCTTCCCAATAATTCCAATGAGATTAAGACCTGAACTGCTTTGTATACATACAGCTGGTATTTTTGTTTTATGATGACCAGCTTAAGAAATTTGCTTTATAAATTTTAGTGGTAACACACTGAGCATCATGAAAAAACCTCAGAAAACCATTTGCAGTAAGCACTGCTGACTGTGTTTGGATACCAGAACACCTGAGTCAACCAGAACTCAGGAGGAACAGAAAAGAGGTGTCACTTAAAAAAAAAATGATGATGAACACCCTGCGCAAGACTGGCAGTTCAACAAGTTCCTGGGCAGAGGCTTTGCTGCTACTCCATGTTGGGGGTCCTGCTTCCTTCCAGCCTCTACTCCAAACTTCATGCAATCAAAAACTCAATTGTCTCTGACCTGTTCCCTCCTCTGTCATTCCAGTCTTGGCATCACAGCTTCCCACCACTAATCTTCCCTCCTTGGTCTCCAATAAGCACATCCAAATATTTCTGAAATATACATCATCACGTACATCGTGATACTAGCCTTAAATTCAACTGTTCAATGAAGTTGTCATCTTACCCAGATTGATCAACATCAAAGCAAGACGAAAGTGTAAGACTTAAATTACACGTTATGCCACATTACGTTTCATGATGAATTTCAGGAGACTTACTGGGCACAATGTTGGGGTTTTCTTCCCCTGTATGAGAGCCATCTTTTTTCATAGTACAATGGCTCTTACACAGAGGGGAAAAAAAGGATGAATGCATTTCAAAGGTGATTTTGAAGATTAATATGTATTTCTGAAACACAGGCCAGGAACTGGCTGAAGAAGAGAATGTTAATGAAGATTTCTCTTCCATTACCATTTGAACTAGCAGAAATGCAACTGAGTAACGACAATTTATTAGTAAGTTTAACAAAGCTGCTGATACCACATGGATACAATGCTCAGTTGATGGACTTGTTTCGGCATTGAACCTCATTTTTTCCACAAGACTTCAGTGTAGATCGTAATTATAAAGCTTCAATCTAGCACTACAGATGGTTTCATCACTCTGATGGCCAATTTCAAAACTTTCAAAACCTTCAACAATGAAACTTAATAAAATGGACAGATATTATCATGCACAGTTTGAATACATGCATGAATACGCTTAGTTTTATGCAGCATTTAAAAAAGAAATCTTCCAACACAGAAATTCAAGTTTCAAGTTTAAACTATTACACTACAAAAGCAGTCAGCTAGTAAATTTTGTTCTTGTACTTGAATGTTAAAAAGCTTGTGGTTATCCTGCAGTTAATTACTTCATAGTGCCATAAATTTGCTTTTTCTGAAACTAATTTTAATAATTTCACTAAATAATAAAATTACTAGCTAACAATTTTACTCATGACCCAAATACATCTTTCATTAGAACTTATCCATAGAACCTTCAACAACAGAAAATGAGAAAATATTGTTTTACCCAAAGACTTAATGTCCAGGAAGAAAAGACTGAGAGAACAGGGCAACAAAACACTTCAATGCATGCTTCCTTTCTTATTCTTAAACTTCCTACAAACAGTGTAAGGCAGCTGACTATTGCCGTAAGGACAGCCACCCTGTCCTGCCAAGGCGCTCTATTTACACAAGCCAGTTACTTTGACTGTTTTAATACACCAACTCTTCTGTTTACCTAAGATATCACTTTAAGGTTTACAATCCCCTTTGTTTCTAGGCTGCCAGACCCTGGAAATAATAAAGCATGCCAGCTTGGAGAGAGCCAAATGAGTAATTACTTCTGAAATGATACTGCAGACACTGCTATCTTAATTTATTTGAAGCTGTTTATCCTGAGAATTTTATCTTTTCCACTGTTTTCTTTCCTGCTAGTTTCTCACTTAATACTTACTGTATCCAGTAACAAATAGGAACTCAAGTCACATGTGGTATTTATTAAAAAAGACCAACCCATACTTCCTTATATTCACATGTAGTATTACCAAGTATACAGGATAATTTTGGAATTGAACAAGAGGCAGGCACACTCTGGAAAGGCCATGCTGTATTGACAGACACTGCCTGCCACCTAATTCAGCAGGAAATGGCCTTTTAAATGTATTATAAGAGAGGGGTTATGGCACATGGATCTAGTGGCATGATTCAGAGTTTGATGAAAATGATGGTCCGTTAGTTACCTGTTTGAGTTATCCGTTACTAAACAAGTTTTAACAACCTATTTAAATACTTTGCTGATTCAAAAAATAATACCACATTTCTTTAGTGATATAAGATAAAGTATATTTCAGAAGGAAGATGCCTTTCCAACGTTACTATTTTCAGCCCGAGTTCTGCTCAGGGTTTCAAAATTCTCTCATCTAGAAAGTCCTCATAATCAAGCTGAAGCTTTTGGTTAGTAACATTTACTTTGGGATATTAATACCCGTAGACAACTTCCCACTCAGTTTCCTAGTATTTCAATTAATCTTGAGATATATTGCAGGGCGGTTCTTCTAAGTACTCTTCTGTACAGCAACAGTATGTCCCTGAGAGCATGATCATTTAATTTCATTTCATTTTTCATTCCCAAATTACATTAGAGAACTACATCCCCTGTGTATACAAGATGAGAACTTTGGATGGCACCTGAGTTCCAGTCCTTAGATGGGAACCATTAGATTCAGAAATTTCTTATCTTTGTTTCAGGGGCAAGGAACTTAAACTATATTGAGCATGAGATGAACTCTTCCCAGTTAAGCATTTCCTTCCAGTGCTCTGAATTATGTTTCATAGCCCAAGATAAAGCAGTTTTAATACAGTCTTTGTAGTCTTCATAATAGAAGAGGCAAAAATATACATTTCCCTGTTCAACTTACAGAGAAAAGAACCTTACTTTACCTTTGCACTACGGAGAAACACGACACCATTTTCTTCTAAGCAAAGATGTGTTTCTGGCAGCAGTGTGTTCTCCAGGCTAACTTAGTGCCTCAGAATACCTTCATTGCCATTCCTCAGTCTCCTAGACACTCAAAATTAATCACATTTTAATAGGACTGTGGCAGCACAGAACTGGAGTTACCTGTCTTCAGCACTTTTACTGTTCTGGAGAGAGAAAAGCCAACCACTCCAGATACAAACAACAGATACAGGGCACAGTCTGACTTCAAGCAGCTTGGGAAACATCCAAGCCAGCCAACTGTCAGACAGACATTTTGAGGTGGGAAATACCTCTTCATATATTTTTCAATTATCAATCATAATGTAATGTACTGCATTTTTTTCTTGTCCATTACCTTGACTTGAACAAAAATTATCACCACAGATCTTTTTTAATATACTCAAAGACAGATTGGCCAATCTATGAAAGACTTATAAAATATGCCTGTTCTTAATTTTAGCAACACACTGCAAATTAAATGTAATTTTCTTCCCACCCCTACCTGACAAACTGGCAAGCTCACAGTGATTACAGAAAACAAAAACAAATATATTTAAATAAAAATAAAATTTTTACATTTGTTTTCTCATCTTAAACAAAAAGAAAAGACATTTGTTACCTAAAGAATTAACAGTCCTTGGCAAAATCTATCTCCTTTTAACTCCTTTTCGTCTTCTCAGAGCACTACTGATTACTGAGAGCTTTTACAGCAGCCTGTTCAAATTATCCAACAATTTTTAGGACTTCCTGTTCTATCTTTCAGGTACTGTCATCAGGAAGATTTTATTCAAAGCTTCAGTTTTCAGTCTAGTCAGGGTGTTCTAGTAATTCGTTTCAAATTAAAAAATCTCCTTGGAACACAACTTTGGCTCCAAAGTGAATGTAGGAATCGATAACTACGCAGAGAGGGGTGTATGGACACCACACCCACTCATTGCCAGGACAAAACCACCCAAGCAGCTGTTCAGTTCTCACAACACTTTTCTGGATCCATTATCACATGCAGCACAGACATCTGAAAAGTGTGTCCCTCTCCTTAAACACCCTGGGAGTGGTTCGTATACAGAGTTGTCAGTATTCTAGTCAGTTCAGGCAGATACAAATTAAGTGCTTGTGCCATGCTTAGTCTTCCAGATGCTATACAAATCCCAACATAAAAAATATTACCAGGCAGCAGACAGTGTACCGCATAATACAATTATATCTGCAGAAATATATTCACAGAAAGTTAGGCTGTATTTTTCCAATTTTGAGTGTTTAATACTGTTTTTAAACAATAATTAACAAACTTTAGCATGTAAACAAAAGTGGATAACTGTATTTTCAGAAATCTGTTCTTCTGGGATGACTTTTTTAAGTGGTACAAGTTACCAAATGTTGGGCATCGCACTTGACTTCACCTGAATACTGTGACCAAACCAAATATTGATAGATGCTGGGTTCAGAATTGAGCAGTTCCTGTGCTGAGCCAAAAGCTGACTTTAGAAGAAATAATTTTTAAGAATCTCTTAGCATGGGCAGATGCAATGTTGACAACTCCTTATATAAACCTATGTTATGCATATATGTTTCAACAGACCTAAGAATATTAAGAAAAAAGCATGTATTTCAATAGCTAAGTTTAGTGAATTTTCTGTTGCCTTGTGCTGCCGTGTGTATTCTTCTTGGTTTGTTTCTGTTTCAGAGGCCTTTAACTCCTTTAAATCCTGCCATCCCAGCCCTTCCGGTACATGGACAAGCACTGCTAAAAAAACACACTGTGGACAGCACTGTATCTTGCACATATTGCCCATCATCACATTGAACAGTTTGAAATTTCAAATCTCCAATACAACATCAGCAGCTTTAAGCAAGCATAAACTCCACAGCTTCTGGCCTATTCCTTTGATGTGCTAACAGTGAGATTAACCCTGTGTTCACAATCCAGGAAACTCAAACAATATAAAATGGTGAGCTTCCTTCACTCTCCCGTTAGTATTCTACAACCACCGTGATAACACCCAACAAAACAGGCTTTCTCTTGAGCCACTGTCCACAAGGAAGTTTGAGATTGGCTTTTAACTTGTGTTAACAGTTTGCAGGCAGTCAATGGAGACAAGCATGCTGTTACAAGCATCCTATGACTTCATGATTCTGAAGATGTAATTTAAAGCAAAATTACCTCTAATTTTTTTCTTTTCCATTATTTTCAACCTTTATTTTCTGCAATAAATAGTAGAACTTTGATCTTTTCAGAGGAAGAGTAAATTGGAAGCAGCAAGACTGTTTTCTGCATATAGTACCTTTTGAAGATCTTCTCTAACATCTCATTTCTCTGTTACCTAATTCCAACACAAAACTGACCTTAGCTCATTGTAGTTATGTATGGACAACGCTGTGGCCATCAGTAGTATTAAGTCTTTAGAAAGATTAGCAGAAGCTTCTGGAAAGCAAGATGTCCCTATCACCATTTCCCATTACTCATGAAAAGAGTACAGAACAAGGCACAGATGCTTTCTGCCTAAGGAGTTAGAACCTAAAATACAGCAAAAGTAAAACCATGCTGGAGTGTGTGCATGTAAGGGAAGAGTGCAGAAAATTAGGAAACTAGGAGACAGATCGTATGTACTTTGCTTTTTAAACCATTCGTTCAAATTGTAGCAGCTCTGAATCATTTATTAAACAACATAGAATAACTGGGGGTTTAAGGAGGGAGCAGCAAACATGGCAGCTTAGGTAAATAGGGTGGAAAGAATCACCTAAAATGCATTCAAGAGCAAAAGCAGAAAAAAATCATTACTATAGTATGAAAGCTGTTTTGTGGAGAATGAAGAGGGAAAGCGTACGATGAGGGATGTAGTATCATGATGTGGAGCTGTACAAACCTGACAGCAGGAGAAAGAACAAACGAAAGAGATTTGACATTATCAACATCTCAGTTTACACCTACTAACTAAATACAATAGGGCAAACAATCTTCCTCTAGCTCGAGACCAGCTGTCACATACAACTCACATCTGTTTGCATGAACTTGTCTAACCAGAGCAAATGCCTGTCTTGAACAGTGCCCAGCCTGAGCTAAACTCTGAACGATGCCCAGGCATTGTCTGGGAGAACTCCAGTCAGACTGACCCAAAACCAAGTCAGGAAATATCCCACAAATTTAACATAGTGGGCAAAAGTGCCAGTCCCTGTGCCCGAGTCCTGGTCCTGTTTCATTTACTACTACAGATACAGCCTTTGTGCATGGCAGAAAGAACAGGGAGGGGATTTCAGAATGTGCACTCTTTGATTCCCTCACCACTTTTCCACATCCTACACAGGCTCCTTAGCAGATATGCATTCCACTTCACTTTAAATTGAAGAGGTTTCAGATCCTTCCATTCAAGACTCATGTCTCTGCCAGTACGCAAGGTAAACATGATCCAGTGCACTCTGTCAGTCTGTTCCACAAAATCTGCAGTACAGTCATCAGTCTGTTCCACAAAATCCACAACAGTGCACTCAAACTATGTGAATTTAGTTAGGCATTAGACCTTGTGTTAGTATTCATATATATGCACAGGTACAGGGGAATAACCATCTCCTTATGTTCCTTTGCAGCAACAATGTGGGACTTCTGGATTATAAAATGACCAGATCCTTTCATGACCTACAAAGACAAGGTAAACATGGACATACAGAGTCAACTTTTAGGAGCATTCCAGCATCCGATCGTTCCCACTGAAATGACCGACTGAACTCAACACTTCTCCAAAGCATTGAATGACTAGCAGTTTAGAAGTCCCTACTCAAACTTGTGAACAGATGCAGAATTTCCATTGATCATTAAATTGTTTAGTCCTTTCCACCTGAGAAAAGGAACAATAAAATACTATTTTCCTGATCTCATAGCATTTTTTCCCACCAACCTTACACAGATTTAAAAGAATATATAAAGCACTCTGAAATGGAAAGTCATCTTGATTTATTTGTTGTTAGGTATGCAGTCCTTACAGAAAATGAAAGTCGAGCCTCAGTTTTTGATTAATTGCCCTGTAATTAGTTTCACGGGATAAATATAGTGCATAATTATTTCATTTTATAGGCTTTTAACGCACTCCCAATTTTACAACTGTCTGCTTGTTTTATTATTTTTTGGAAAGGGTAAGAAGATACAATCAATTAATTTTCCTAAATATCTCACTAAAGCATGTCTTAAACCACTGGGACAACATCCCAGGGACATGGCAGAGTCCCCATCACTGAAAGTTTTCAAGAGTAATTGGACAGGGTGTGAGATAATCTCATACAGGTTCCCTTTCTCACAAAAGGTTAGGCCAGATAATTTTTCAAGGTCCCTTCCAACCTGGGCTATTCTATGATTCTTTAATCTTCCTGTAAAGTACAGGGGTTTGTCAGTCATGTGTCACAAATGAGTATTTAGGTCATGGTTAACTGCATTTTACTTCACTGGTTCTTAAAAGTGAAATGACTAAACACACCAATTGCTCCTGGTAGAATTAATATATTTTCATATGTTATCCTTACCAAGTAAAATATTCTGACAATATGTTATAATTCTTTTCTGTTAGCACTTAGTCACATAAACACAGTTGGTCCCTTAGTGCTTCATCCTGTGCTAAATATCCACAGCAAATGATGGCCTCCTGTCCAAAAACCCTTCCCCATTAAGCTAGTTACCCAAATACAGGTGCATCTGACTGTCACATTTATAATTTGGAGTTTCACATAGTTCTGAACAGCTGTTCCTAATCAGGTTACACATATGAGGAAGTTTTGCCCTTGTGCAGCCCTCTTCATCAAAATCAGTAGTGTTCATTAACTCTGGTCCTAATGCTATTTCAGAAACAGACTACGTCTACAATTGTTTTCAGCATAATCAGTTCTTAAACCATACCTAAGTTACATTCCTTCCTCTGTCGCTATCCATCTTTGCAGCCTACTATGAAGAATTCTATCAAAGGCTTTATGAAAATCCTAGAACATTATGTCTGACAGGTAACCTTTATGTATTTTACCCACTTTATTTCCAAAGAGCTCCGGTAGGCTCAAAAAGCACCATCTTCCTTAGAGGAACTCTGATACCTTCACCGCATCAAACTACACAAATGTACTATTCTGTCTTTAATTATAATCTTCAGTTTACCTGAAATTCTCAAAAACCTCCTGGACTGTAACTCAAAATCTCCAGCCTGCTCTCGCAAGGACAGTATCACAGCAGTGACGCTGCAGTCTTTTGAAACAATTACTGGTTAAAAAATACAGCATGCTCTACCAGTTCCCCATTTTCATAAACGGTTTACAGAATCACAGAATGGTAGGGGTTGGAAGGGACCTCTGTGGGTCATCTAGTCCAACCCTCTTGCCAAAGCAGGGTCACCTACAGTAAGCTGCACAGGACCGCGTCCAGGCGGGTCTTGAATATCTCCAGAGAAGGAGACTCCACAACCTCCCTGGGCAGCCTGTTCCAGGGCTCCGTCACCCTCAGAGGGAAGAAGTTCTTCCTCATGTTCAGACGGAACTTCTTAAGCTTCAGTTCGTGCCCGTTGCCCCTTGTCCTGTCCCTGGGCACTACTGAAAAGAGCTTGGCCCCATCCTCCTGACACCCACCCTTCAGATATTTGTAAGTATATATTAGGTCCCCTCGCAGCCTTCTCTTCTTCAGGCTGAACAAGCCCAGCTCCTTCAGCCTCTCCTTGTAGCAGAGATGCTCCAGTCCCCTCACCATCCTTGTAGCCCTCCGCTGGACTTCTACAGTAGCTCTTCGTATTTCTTGAACTGGGGAGCCCAGAACTGGACAGAGTACTCCAGATGAGGCCTCACTAGGGCACTCGACCTCCTGGCCACACTCCTCCTAATGCACCCCAGAATGCCATTGGCCTTCTTGGCAGCCAGGGCACACTGCTGGCTCATGGTTAACCTGTCATCGTTTCCTTCAGAATATTTAAAATTTGCATAATGCTTTAAAGTATATATGACCTTTCATAGATACATAACAACAGGCCAAGTCTCTGTCCTGTGAAATTTATAACCTAGTTCATAAAGCTATTTAGAGGAACATTATCCCTATCTAATTCACTTCTGCTTTATTTCATATGAGTATTTCTATGGCAAAAAATAATATATTATTCAATCAGTTGTTTTATGAAATAATAATTTTGATTCTCACTTTAGGGAATCACAGAAAGTGGAAGTGAAACAATTAAAGTATACAACTAGAAACATGTATCATATGTGTGTATATACAATATACGTGCGTACACGTGTGTGTGTGTATATATTTTTATATCATCAATACAATCTCTCTCATGAAAGACTGATAATTACTTTCTGAAAGATTAGGGAATTATTTAAAACAAAAAAAGCATATATACCAATAGCTGATCCTTAACTATTGCATTGCAAATGAAACCATCCATGCCAAAATACACTCTCAAAACCATTTGTCCACTACAATCTCATGGCAGTTTTCAAAGGTGTAATTCAAATATCAGGCTTGTAACTGGGACTGATTCCTTGTTAGAAAACACAAAGCTCACTCTCTAAGCTCACTCACTTTTATTTTCTTTGAGTATTTGATGGGCTGAGGTACACATTATAGAGGTAGCACAGCAGCCTCCCCCTCCTGCCCTCACTTTTTTTTTTTCTTCTTTTTTTTTCCTTTTTTCTTACTGGCATCTTTCTGGGCTACTGACATAAGAGAAAGTGGCTTGAAGAAGAGGCAAAATGCCTCTGAAGATCCAAGCAGATTGAGGAATAGTGGCGTTATCTGGCAGTCATTCCTGAAAATGCTAGCTGGGAGAAAATGAGCTGAAGCAGCACAGAAGATGTAGTTTATAGCATCTGCTATGCTATCTTAACATGGAACTGATTTGCTGGGAGCTTTTTAGGAGCCGTTTGGATAACTCCTGTTTCTCCATTGTATTTTCCATAGATACATACATAAAATTATATGTATGTGTGTACACACACTTCAGTATTCCCACAATATTTTGAGAACAAATGGTGGAAAATTAAAGTGAAAAAGAAAATAATTGGCTTGCTTTAGAAAAAAAACATTAAGCACAGGAAAACCAGCAATAGTTGACCACGTGGAGAACACACACTGACAGCCCCCTCCTGTGTTCAAAATTGCGTAAAACTGAATGCCTGCATAAGTTAGTAGAACTTTAGCAACAGAGTCAGAAATAGGAAGGGACACTTGGGGTTGGCGAGCAGACGGACAGGATGGAATTATCTGTTTCATCTAACTGGGCTGGTTTTGTTACATTAATTTTTATGGCTCATCACTACTACTGTGGCTAACTGCATTCAGCATTCCATGATTTTTTTGTAGGTTGTGATAAGGAAAGAAGGAAATGGCTTGCTAGCTACCATTAATTTCTGTTTGCAGTTATCTATGAGCCTGTTTCAATGTAAACTCTGGTCTCTGAGTTCCATTGACACTTACTCGCTTCTAAATGATGATGGTGTTCCAAGTTTCTTGATTGCTTGGTATGTTTTTGCTTCACATTGCCAACAGACTCCAGATTTGACAGGAGAGTTGCAAAGATGTGTGAAGCATTCTCACTTACTGACTTGAAGATAAGTGCAAGACAGAAATATATCTCAAATTTATATGTGACTCATTTTCTCAATCACTGATAACTGTAAATGAATGTAAACACATGCAGGGTCAACATTGGAGAAGGAAGTTGTAGAGGGAGGAGGGGGCTAACAGCATCCGCAAAACCGCAAATCTGTTTCTACTTTAATTCAAAACATAAAGCACCACTGAACTTCATTCTCAAAATTTCAAACAAATGTATTTGTACAGGAAAGTAGCTGTATTTAGGTAGAAAAATCATCTAAAATGAATACTTCGTGTATGTTAGTTCTATGTTATAATTGTTCTTATTAATCTATTTTATACTGTAATTTGGTGTTTTAAAAGAAATGAAAACTGATACCTTAGAAGAATATAATTATCAAACCCCAAGAATTCACAGGTATAATTTTGTCCTTATGGAAGAAATCTAATTTACTAGCAGTGTGGTTTAGAAATGGTGCTATTTATTTCTTTTAAAATTCTTGTCACCATAAACCAAGTCACACTTTTAGATTAAGCTGAAATTTAAGGAAACACTATTAAGAACATTTTTGACTACCAAAAAGAGACGTTAAGGGTGATAACAGGTGACATCAAGACACTCAGAGCAAATGAGTTCTTTTTTATTTCAGCCTATGTTGAAAAAAGAAGACAGACTAGCAAATTAAAACAAAATAGCAAATTAGCAGAAGGAATGATAAAAATGTTTGTAAACTTTAGGAAGATACTGAATAACTGTTAACTCAGATATACTACAAATCATGGTATGTTTGCTTTTATAACAAAGTTTCAAATTTCTAAGACCTTTGAAAATTGTTCAACTTTTTAAACCAAGTAGCTTTAAGATGAACAATGTTCACTTGTATTTAACATAAAATCCTTCTTGCACTAATACTCTAGAAGGGTTATGGTACCACATGTTTTTAATGGGATGTCTGGGAAGATGTTAAAATACGCTCCTCCTGGTGAACATGTACAGATAATTTTTTTCAACTGGTAATACCAAAGGAGCAGCTGAACAAAACTGAACTTAGAATAATGGACTAAAAATGAGAAAAAATACATAACAAGAGCTAGGAATTAATTTTGGTTTCCTTGAATAAGGATTCTGTTCATAACACACACAGCTTTAAGCTGAAATTGCATGCATAGAAGACATGAAAGGCAACCTATCAAGTTTTCCCTACCACACTTCAATTTGAAATAGGGCCATACAATCTAAAAATTAAAGTTTCATCCTTTCAAATCCTATTTTTCCTCCTAATTCCTTACAATTTAATCTATGAATTACAGTTTTCTACTACCTTGTCGGACTTAGAGATGGTCGGACGGGGACTTTTCAGGCTGAAGATCAAACAAAGCTTTACTACTACAGTTTGTAAAACATGAAACAGACATTTGACTTACTCAAAATGCAATTATCTTTTAGACTGCTATGAATATGGGCTTATAGCTGGTATCCTTTAACAACTCAGGTTAAGGAGCCCTTATTTATTGGTGTCATTGAGATAATTGCATCTGATTTCCTTTGCTGGCTGTAAGAAGTTTCACTAGCAATTTTATTATCTGACCTAAATGTATAAATGATTAGCAAAATGTGACTTGGCAAGGGCCAGTTTAAACACAGCCTGCAGCCCATCATGCCTTAAAAGATACAATACATTTTGTAAGTATAACTCTAGAAAGGAAATGCTGGCCTCCTTCCTGCAGGGAAGAACTCCAGCATAAAGAAGTCAAGATATTGTCAGGACAAGAATAACAACAAGATACTTAACAGGAAGGCTCTTATGTCAGACAGTAACAGGCACCCAGCTGCCAAACATGATCATCACTAGAGATTAATGCAACTCCAACCTGTATTAGTTTTAATATGAAACTGTTTTCCAAACTCGTGCAGTAGGTTAACATTTAGCCTTGCTGAACCTGGAGAGAGAATTTCCAGTATTAAATGAATAGAATTAAACAACACTGATCTCATTGTAAGTAAAAAATTATATGCTAGAGGAGAGCAGAGAGCCCACAGAGGAGGAATCCACAATGTGAATTTCTGCACCTTCTTATTTACCATTTGCTGTGAAAGAGAGAAAATAAAAAAAAGCTTCAAAGTACTGCAATAACAGAATTTTATTACAGGGTATCCCATTTTGATCTGCCTATTCCTTGAGTAAGTGTATTTCCTATAAATCTTCTATACCTTCCTATTATTCAAAAGGGCTAATATTCTGCTTCTTTTATTTGCTGCTTATTCCGCATTCCACAAAAACATCAGTTCTTCAAAGCTAGCTCTCCAGTATCCACAAACTCCTGAATCAGTGTAACATTGTAGTCTTGCTCTCAGGTACAAAGAAAGAAGTATACCCTACACAATTCATGGTAACCAGACAGCCTTTAGCTGATACAAACACAGTTATGAAAGCGTTTTTACATAAACAAAAAGCAAGTGATTTGCAGGTTACATTTCCAAGCAGGACCAGATGAACTACATAAAAAAAATACAGTGACACCACTGACAAAACTATCAAAGAAAATTAGAAAAAAATTATAATACAGGAAATTAAGTGCTACCAGAACAGTAAATTCCAAAGCAGGCTGCTACCTGAATCCAGACTACTGGATTGAAAGAGATTAGTACTTACAAAAATCCAGAAAAAGAATTTATAGCAAAAAGAGAAAATACAACAACAACAACAAATCTACAGTAAATTAAATGTTTACTGTGGAAGTAGCATTTTAATTATTAGACAAAGATGTATTACAAACAACTTGCAAAGAACAGGTTCTGTCAAATTAAGTGTGCGCAGACTCCTATTGTTCTACTTGTCATGCTGATTCTCCTAACTCCATTAACCACACAGAGATCATAAACAAAGAAGAAGAGTCTACTCACTTATCTTGACAATATTTGCATTTGTTTTCAGTATTCTCTTCCTACTTAATATATTCACAAGTGGAATCCACATAAGGGTAGCATTCAACTAAAGATTAAGGCACTTAAGACTCACATACTGGGTCCAATACCATTTAACATCTTCACTGCATGATGGGACAGAGCAGTGCCTCAGCAAGCTTGCAAATGATACACCAGAGGGTTATGCTGCCATTCAGAGGGACCTCAACAGCCTGGAGAAACTCATCAACATGAACCTCACAGTTCAAAGGGAAACACCAAGTCCCGCACCCGGAATAACCCCATGCACCAGTACAAGCTGGAGGCCAAACAGCTGGAAAATAGCTTTGCAAAACAAGACTTACCCGTCTTAGCAGACACCAAGCTGACCATGAGCCAGAAACATGACCTTGCTGCAAAGGCAGCCAACAGCCTCCTGGGCTGTACTGGGACAAGCGTTGCCAGCAGGTCAAAGGGATCCTTCCCCTCTACTCATCACTGGTGAGGCCGCACCTGGGGTGCTCTGTCCTGTTCTGGGCTCCTCAGTACACGAGAGACATGGACATACCAGACAGTCCACCAATGGGCTATAAGGATGACTGAAGGACCTCACATATGAAGAAAGGCTGAAAGAGCTGGGACTGTTTAGCTTGGAGAAGACAAGGCTCAGGAGGATCTCATCAATGTCTATAAAGAGCTGAAGGGAGAGTGGAAAGAACATGGACCCAGGCTCTTCTCAGTGGTATCCACTGACAGACAGGACAAGAGGCAGTGGGGACAAATCCAAATACAGGAAATTCCATTTAAACGTAAGAAAGCATTATATTTGTTTTTTCTACCTGAGCCATTAAACCTTTTTGCCTCCTATTTTTTTAGTCAGGTGGTCTTCATATGGAGTTCTGTGGTTTATGTACATTTTGCCATTCTGCATGAGTCTGTTAAATGATAAAGCAGGGGACACTACAGAAGATGATTTTCATTTCCTCCCCACAAACTCCAGACCTTGCAAAGACCACCTGAAACAAAGCAGTTCTTCAAAGTTAACTCCATTCGCCTTAACAGTATCATTTTATCATTACTATTATTAATGTACCACTACAGCACAGCAAAGAACCGCATTCCTTAGTGATGGAGTTTGGTTTCCGAAAGTATAACTTGGTACTTGCCTTTGCATCCTGTATTCTATGACTAAAGACTTCCCCCTATTTCACATTTTATACAGTTCCAGAAGAAAAGTCATGCCAAACATAAGAGAAAGTGAGGATCCCAATAGTGAAAAACATGGCCTTGACGTTAATACACACTCAGCCTCCGCTGTTCTGTGCATGCTCTGCACCAGATGCTTAAAGGCAGAATACTGTTGCCATGATCACGCTCCTAGCTTGAGCATCAG
This sequence comes from Opisthocomus hoazin, assembly GCF_030867145.1. NCBI lineage: Eukaryota > Metazoa > Chordata > Aves > Opisthocomiformes > Opisthocomidae > Opisthocomus > Opisthocomus hoazin. The sequence goes on along the minus strand of NC_134415.1, from coordinate 102,370,086 downwards.
CAACGAATGTTCTAATAAAACACTGCTAAACTCTTAGAGATGACCATGTTTTCAGACTTGGGGCGGGAAGGGATACATTATCTAATATGAAAGCAAAAATTCCAGAAGCAAACAAAGCCTTTCTTCAAAGGCAGATGTGCAGCAGCCATACCATGGCAATGACAAAGAAATGCACATGGCAGTCTGGTGCCAAAAGATTCCCAGCTGGGTCCTCAGTAAATCTTCCCTGAATTGCCCTTTCCCACTGAAAGAGCAAGTAGCAGTAGCAAGATAAGAGCACCAGGAATAGGTGTTATAAAACAAGCACCTGACAAATGAGTTAATAAAAAAAAAAATCTTCTATTATGGAGAAAGTTGGAATATTAAGGCGTGATTAACAGCCAATAAGGTAACATATAACAACGTGAGACTGTCTCTAGCTAAATCATTTAACTTCCCATGGAGATGATTTAATGGCAGCAAAGTAACGTTTTTCAAAAAAGTTTAGTTCTGGCTTTTGTCAAGCAGCAAAAAGTCATGTCAGGTGTACATTTTTGCAGCATGCTCCTGCATATCACTGTTAGGATTTTCTCAGTATAAGATGCATTTTCAGAACTCCTCCTTGCTGTTGATATAAATAATCTTTCCTTGCAGCTTCCATCACATAAAATACATACGAAAAATTTTCCTGATTCTGTGACCTTGCTGAAACCCTATTTTCACCCTCAAACTTTGCTGCTGCTACTATCTTATCTTCTGAAGCCTTTTCATGACTGCAACAGCAATACGACGATCACTCCTCCCCTACTCCTCAACTTCCTAACCTGTTCCCACTTTTTCTTCTCTTGCAATTCATTTCAGCTATATGCTGTCTTGTTTTTACTTCCCACATGCTTGTACTCTTATGCTAGCTTCCCTTCCAATTATTTCAAGCTTAATTCTCTACATTGTCTCCTATTCCTCTTATGTCAAGTCTCCTCTATTATCCCAACCTGTGGTAGCTGTTCAATGATAACTCAGCCTATCCCCCTACTGCCATTCTGCGTCTTTGACTACCAATCTAATGGTTTGAAGTTTTGCAGATTTTTCTTCAAATATTGCTTATTCACACAATTCCGTTCACATGGACTTACTTGCTCTTCAGGGCATTCATTCAGGTAAACTCAGATGCCTTAGACACATGCTGGTTTTCGCTACTAAAAAGCTTTTGTTTCCTCAAAAGGAAACTGATATTATCCAGCCCAGCATTCTCCCTTCTTTTTCCCACTGTCCTACCAATCCATTATCAGTCATCTCTGCTGCAACCCTGTAAATTAATAATTTGAATACATCAGTGTTTATTTAACTTGAAAAAAAAACAGGATGCTGGTTTTAAAGAAGTACATTTGATAAACATGCAGCCTGATACTGTATCTTTGCTTAGTTGTATGAGGTTGTGAAATTAGTACCTCATCTCTGAAAACATAAGAGTGATTAACAAACATGTTTTACATGAGTTTGACATTTGTTGAAGTCAAAATACAATGTGTGGGTGCACAAAAGGTAGAATAAAGTCAGAGGCGTGCAGAAGCAGCTTGCTATTTAAGAAACAAAGTAATGTCTAGAAAAACACAACAGTGTGTTCCAAGACGTACATTAAGAATGACTGGATTATAATATTTTGCAAACGAAAGAGCAGTGCAGTCTAGATTGTATTGTGAGGACAAGAAGGCCTTCCCACCTGGACCAGGATGTACTGATTATTTGCTAGTACACTTGCAGAGATAATCAAGACCAATTTTCAAAGATATTAACAGAAAGAAGAGTTGGAGAGATGATGGGTTCAAGACTTAACTGGAAAAGACCCAGGGTTACCAAAGCAAACAGACCTATTACAGATGTCAGTGGAAAGCATGTTTATCGACATATCCATAGAAAAGAGCTCAGCCTAACAAACTTTGAATGAGCAGGTAATAAGAGCAGAGTGACACTTTGGCATGGGGCATCTCCAGAACAAACTCAGAACCTTGCTGATGGCTTTTACAGGCAACTCTGTTTTGCAGTGAACAGTTTCCTGACAAACAGCAAACGATAAAAAACATTTATATGTACTACCACACTATATTTACACAGCACCTCACACCTGCCTCCTAGGGCTTGGAATCTAAGTGAGCAAGGGCATCACATGGCATAGGACAACAATTCAGGAAAGGGAAAATGCTGGAATTATGAAAAAGAACAATAAAAAGAAAGTAAATATTGATGAAGAACTTCTAGGCGCAACATCCTCACTAAAAGGTGGAAAAGACTGAGTGACTTATTATGCCAATATACATATATAGGAAGTAGCAGATACTAGGACTTATCTTCCCCTCTGTCCACCATGCATCCTACGCAACAGGCTTCCATACATCCAGTTCCTTGGAAGAAAGCACCACAAGGCTTTTGTACCCAACAAGCCCATTGAGTGAGGCATCACCAGAAAGACGGCACCCAGAAAAGATGATTAGTGGGCATGGGTTATTCAACCATTTCAAATGAAGCAACACCAACAATCAAAGAGATTATATATTTCAGCCTCTGAAGAATACTTCTTTTGTTCACTAGCAGTAATCACATTCCTCAAATGCATCTTCCCAGATTTTCTCAATGATGCACACGCTCCATCATGTCTCAGTCTGAAGTTCATGCATTTTACTTACAGCATAAGGTTAATCCTATACTTCCACAGGGCTAGAAATAATACACTTGAACATGAGTTATGACTCACGTTCAAGGCACAAAAGAAAAATCTTAAAAATTAACTTGAAACTCTGAAGTGCTGAATTATCAGTACCCACGTATTCTAACTACTGGTTTTCTTGTAAAGTTGCACAAAACAGCTGAAAGGTATCCCTTTAGGAATGAACCCAAATGGACAAAGACTCTACTTTTTTTCCCCCTGCATTTGTCAGATTTTTTCTTAAAGTGAGGGTAATACTTTTATGATAGGTTTATCTTTGGATTCCTGTCTGCTTAAATACCGAGACATACTCTCATCCTACAATACTCCTAATTCTAGGCATCTAAGCTTATTTAACCGAGATTAGCTAGCACCTCAAAATTATTTTTAACATCTCCAGTAAATAGTTACTGTAAAACAGTACTTTTTTTCTCTCAGACTAACTCCTGCTCAAGGTAAGATCATCATCCTGGCAGTACTGTGACCTGCCTCTGGACCAAACATAATTTCCCAGTCCATGCACTTCAGGCTATAAACATTTAAATTGTAATAGATGGGGAAATCTAAGAATTCAGTGGTCATGAGCCTGTAATGGCATTTACACTACTCAGCATTCAAATGCGGGACTAAATTCCAGAAAGCCTTCTGTTCAGCCAGATCAAAAAGAACCTTATGGAATACCATAAGTAATGGAGATGTCTCACAGGTTATGAGGCAGTTTTACCTTAATTCTCTCACTTTTTCAATGGAAAGAAATTGATAGTGAGCTGCTGTCTGGACTGTAAGCTTCTAGGACAAACACACAAGAACACTGGAATTTTTAATGGTTGAAATTATATCCCCCAATAATGAATTAATGAACCAAAATGTTGTTGAAAACAAAGTATCCAAAACCTCACGTCTTGGCAAGTGATCAGCTGAAAAATATTTTAGTGTTTCAAAATCTACAATCACTTTGATATCATTGACAGCACAACACTCAAACTGTAGTTGAAGGCAGAAGCAATATAATGCTGATGCAAGTGGTGGAGGAGCTGACAAGGAGAGGCGTTCTGCTGGACCTTGTACTGACAAACAAAGATGGACTAGTTGAGGATGTGAAGGTTGGAGGCAGCCTCGGATGAAGAGACCATGAAATGGTGAACTTCAGGATCCTGCGTAGAGGAAACAGGGCAAGAAGTAGGATCACAACCTTGGACTTCAGGAGAGCTAACTTTGGCCTCTTCAAGGAGCTACTTGGAGGAATCCCATGGGTCAGGGCTCTAGAAGGCAGGGGGGTCCAAGAGAACTGGTCGCTGTTTAAACATCACTTCCTCCATGCTCAGGAGCAGTGCATCCCCCTGAGAAAGAAATCTAGCAAAGGAGGCAGGAGACCTGCGTGGATGAGCAAGGAGCTTCCATCTGAGTTCCGCTAGAAGAGAAAGGTCTACGGAATGTGGAAAGAGGGACAGGCCACTTCGGAAGAGTACAGGAATGTGGTCAGAGCGTGCAGGGATGCAACAAGGAAGGCCAAGGTCCACCTGCAACTGAATCTGGCATGGGATGTCAAGGACAACAAGAAAAGCTTCTTCAAGTACATCAGCAGCAAAGAGAAGACTAGGGAAAATTTGGGGCCGCTGCTGAATGAGGTGGGTGTCCTGGTGACGGAGGATGCGGAGAAGGCAGAGCTACTGAATGCCTTCTTTGCTTCAGTCTTCAGTGCCAAGGCAGGCCCTCAGGAATGCCAGGCCCTGGAGTTAAGAGATAAAGCCTGGAGAAAGGATGGCGTTTCCTTCATCGAGGAGGACTGCGTGAGAGATCACCTAAGCAATCTGGATGTCCACAAATCCATGGGTCCCAATGGAATGCAACCACGAGTACGGAGGGAGCTGGCGGACGTCATTGCTGAGCCACTCTCCATCATCTTTGAGAGATCCTGGAGGACAGGAGAGGTGCCTGAGGACTGGAGAAAAACCAAGTCACTCCAATCTTCAAAAAGGGCAAGAAGGAGGACCCAGGGAACTACAAGCCGGTCAGCCTCACCTCCATCCCGGTAAAGATGATGGAGCAACTCATTCTGAAGGTCATCATCAATCAAGTGGAGGAAAAGTAGGTTATCAGGAGTAGTCAGCATGGATTCACGAAGGGGAAATCATGCTTGACGAATCTTTCTGTGATGGCATGACTGGCTGGGTAGATGAGAGGAGAGCCGTGGATGTTGTCTACCTCGACTTCAGCAAGGCTTTCGACACTGTCTCCCATAACATCCTCCTAGGGAAGCTCAGGAAGTGCGGACTAGAAGAATGGACAGTGAGGTGGATTGAGAACTGGCTGAATGGCAGAGCTCAGAGGGTTGTCATCAGCAGCGCTGAGTCTAGTTGAAGGCCGGTAACTAGTGGTGTCCCCCAAGGGTCAGTACTGGGCCCAGTCTCGTTCAACTTCTTCATCAATGACCGGGATGAAGAATTAGAGTGTACCCTCAGCAAGTTTGCTGATGACACCAAACTGGGAGGTGTGGTAGACACACCAGAAGGCTGTGCTGCCATTCAGCGAGACCTGGACAGGCTGGAAAGTTGGGCAGAGAGGAACCTGATGAAGTTCAACAAGGGCAAGTGCAGGGTCCTGCACCTGGGGAGGAACAACCCCATGCACCAGTACAGGCTTGGGGCAGACCTGCTGGAGAGCACCTCTGCAGAGAAGGACCTGGGTATGCTGGTGGACGACAGGTTAACCATGAGCCAGCAGTGTGTCCTAGTTGCCAAGAAGGCCAATGGGATCCTGGGGTGCATCAAGAAGAGTGCGGCCAGTAGGTCGAGGGAGGTTCTCCTTCCCCTCCACTTTGCCCTGGTGAGGCCTCATCTGGAGTACTGTGTCCAGTTCTGGGTTCCCCAGTTCAAGAAAGATGAGGAACTACTAGAGAGAGTCCAGCGGAGGGCTATGAGGATGATGAGGGGACTGGAACATCTCTCCTATGAGGAAAGGCTGAGGGAGCTGGGCTTGTTCAGCCTGAAGAAGAGAAGGCTTATAAATGTTTAGAAATATCTGAAGGGTGGGTGTCAGGAGGATGGGGCCAAACGCTTTTCAGTGGTGCCCAGCGACAGGACAAGGGGCAACGGGCACAAACTGAAGTATAGGAAGTTCCGTCTGAAGATGAGGAAGAACTTCTTCCCTCTGAGGGTGACGGAGCACTGGAACAGGCTGCCCAGGGAGGCTGTGGAGTCTCCTTCTCTGGAGATATTCAAGACCCGCCTGGATGCGGTCCTGTGCAGCCTGCTGTAGGTGACCCTGCTTCGGCAGGGGTGTTGGACTAGATGACCCACAGAGGTCCCTTCCAACCCCTAACATTCTGTGATTATGCAGATACTCTCAGCAGTTTCAGAGTTGAGAACTTGCTTTCACTGAGCAGTATTGCGTTATTTAGCAAAATTTTTTAAGTGAAAAACCATAATAGAATTATTTAGTCTTCCAACTTAGGGATACGATATTGTTAGTTACCTCTATCTTGTTAAGCTTTGGGAAAGGCTTTATTGTTATATTAAAAAAAGAGAGTTAAAATGTTGTTGTCCCCTGTCTCTACCTGTTGGCAGAGACCTCAGAAGACACCTGTGCAACAGAATCAGGAGTCCAGCAAGTATTTTTGGAGACCACTGAAGAAATCATGTCATTTTCAATCGAGTAGCAAATAGAAAAAACATGCCCAAAATTCCTTATTTGCTTCTCATTCACACACTGTATTTTCTACTCGAATTCCACTACTTGATGGAGAGTTCCTCGATGGATAGCTGTTTGAGGCAGTCCGCATCACAAAGCAGTTTAAAAACAAACGAACAATAATATAGCGCACTTAACACTGAAGAATAAAGGACCAGACAGATAGAGCAAATTTCAACTAAGTCTGGTGCATCTGTACTGCAATCCACAGTATTCAGATGACTGCATATTGTACTGTGCAATCCCCTTATGACCAGATTCTGAATCCATAACAGTATTGTTAGATTTAGAATAGTCTAATTTACAAAAGCCTTATACTTTCTAATATCCAAATTAAATCATTAACTATGCATAGAAGGAAAGAAAAAGCCACATCCTATAAATTATCCTTGATCATTCTATTCCATTCTTTTCTTCTGGTGTCTAGTACTACTTGTTAGGAGGAGATTCCTTCTTGTTCTATAAAAAGCAGTAAAAACAATACAGAAATACATTAAAGTAGCAATCACAAAGAAAGAAGTCATTATAATAGATGAAAAAAAAAATGCGTTCCTTGTAGTCCTGAACCTCAGAAGGAATTTTTGCTTATACATCCACAGCTATGGAAGGCTGAGGCCCTTGAAGTAGCATGTGGTAATAAGCAAGACACCTGGCTCCTCTGGAGCTGAGCAGCTACGTTACAGAATGAAAGGTTTACTCGAAAGCAATGGGTAACAGGCAAATCCCTTATCTTGCGTGAAAAAAAGGGCTTATCCCAAAGAAAAGAAAACAGACTGGGACTCAGGAGATCTCTGAGCTGTTCCCAGTCTGATCACAGATTTCATCTACGACCTTGCGCCAATAATTTAATCTCTCAGTGCCTTAAGTCCTCATCTCTAAAATCTCAATTCCCTTTCTTGTTTAATTTGTCAAAAAACATGCATGACAAATGCTTATATAGGTGCAGAGATTAGCACAGTGGTATGCCTGTATTTAAGAACTGCAATTGTAGAAAACCAAAACCTGTGTTTACATATACCGGCCACAAAACAACACTAGGGCCCAAGAGGATGACCTTTGTTCCTTTCCTCAAATGTAAATATTTTTCTCTGTTTTGCTATTAGACAAACTGACCCAAAACAAATGGTATAATAATAAAAAAATGATTTGGGTTGGAAAGGACCTCCAAAGATCATATAGCTCCAACCCCTCTACCTTAGGCAGGGGCATCTTTCACAGGGATCAGGTTGCTCAAAGCCCCATCCTAACTGGCCTTGAACATTTCCAGGGAGGGGGCAGCCACAACTTCTCTGGGCAGCCTCTTACAGTGCCTCACCACCCTCATTGTAAAAAAAATGTTGCTTATGTCCAGTCTGAATGTACACTCTTGCAGCCTGAAGCCATTACCCCTTGTCTTATCATTATATAGCCTACTAAAAAGTCCCTCTCCAGCTTTCCTGTAGGCCCCCTTCAGGTACTGGAAGGGTGATATAAGGTCTCCCCTCAGCCTTCTCTTCTCCACACTGAACAGCCCCAACTCTCTCAACCTGTCCTCATAGGAGGTGTTCAATTCCACTCATCACTTTTGTGGCCCTACTCTGGCCCCATTCTCACAGCTCCGTATCTTTCCTGTGCTGAGGGATCCAGAGCTGGACACAGGACTCCAGGTGGGGTCTCACCAGAGCAGAGTATAGGGGCAGAATCACCTCCCTTAACCTGCTGGCCACGCTTCTCTTGATGCAGCCCAGGATATGGTTGGCCTTCCGGGCAGCAAGCGCACACTGCTGGGTTTTGTCAAGCTTCTTGTCAACCAACACCCCCAAGTCCTTCTCCTCAGGGCTGCTCTCAATCCATTCATCCCCCAGTCTGTATTCATATTGCCCTGACCCAGGTGCAGGACCTTATACTTGGCATAATGCCTGATGCCTGTGTGAAAGTATATAATTGTTTGCTAAATTACAGAATCACAGAGTGTTCGCAGTTAGAAGGGAGCTCTGTGGGTCATCTAGTCCAACACCCCTGACAAAGCACAGTCACCTACAGCAGGCTGCACAGGACTTTGTCCAGGCGGGTTTCGAGTATCTCCAGAGAAGGAGACTCCACAACCTCCCTGGGCAGCCTGTTCCAGGGCTCCATCACCCTCAGAGGGAAGAAATTCTTCCTCATGTTCAGACAGAACTTTCTGTGCTTCAGTTTGTGCCCGTTGCCCCTTGTCCTGTCGCTGGGCACCACTGAAAACAGTTTGGCCCCATCCTCCTGACACCCACCCTTCAGATATTTCTAAGCATTTCTAAGATCCCCTCACAGCCTTGTCTTCTTCAGGCTGAACAAGCCCAGCTCCCCCAGCCTTTCCTCATAGGAGAAATGCTCCAGTCCCCTCATCATCTTCGTAGCCCTCCACTGGACTCTCTCCAGTAGTTCCTCGTCTTTCTTGAACTGGGGAGCCCAGAACTGGACACAGTACTCCAGATGGGGCTTCACCAGGGCAGAGTGGAAGGAGAGGAGAACCTCCCTCGACCTGCTGGCCACACTCTTCTTGATGCACCCCAGGATCCCATTGGCCTTCTTGGCAAATTGATACAGAATTTTTATTAACACACGCAAAAAAATTTAATAGTAAGGTGGAGATTTTGTAAAAAAACACCAAATATGGAAAATTCAGTATTTCTAAAGTTAGACTTTGGCATAAGGGGTGGGAATATTTAAAGTAGCTGTAATCAAAATTCATTCAAAATAAGAATGTCTCAAATGACGTGAATACCACAATAATGTCTGTAACATATTCACATTTACACTTGAGCTCAGGAAACTAACCAAATACCCTCAAAGTAAAAAACCCACAACATTCAAGTGTGGCTCAATTGATTTTTCCCTGAAAAACTGTATTGTGGACTAACAAAGTATAGCATCCCAATTCAAAAGTACAGATTAAATCTATCTTTTGTTATTCTGACTTTAAAAAGAATAAAAGCTTGTATTAAGTACTGCAATGTGGAAGATGGAAAACAGTTCAAACATTCAAATTCAAACAGATTAACTAGCTTTAGAAAAGCAGGAAAATCACTCTTACTCGTGTGACGAAGTCATTCTACAGCTCAATTTTTCTTTGAAAAAAAAAAAAAAACAGTACTGTTAAATTCTATCCCCGGTGTATGGGCAGCCTGAACAGAACCCTCCCAGAAAGTTGTCAGCTATGAGAAGAGGTACTTTGGACAGCAATTTGCATATATTAGCCCTTTAACTCTGGAGTCCTGATTCAGTTTTTAGCAGCCTCTTCATGCAGAAACCCTATATATATACTGCTAAAACATCCAACTGTAACCTTCTTCCCTACTGCGCTAGCGTGACATCTGACGTCTGACACAGCAGACACTCGATAACCAGCTTTCCACTGACTTTCCTCCTCATGAATTTCAGTGGCATCTTTTCGAAAAGGTTAGGTTATTTCATATTAGTTTTACCAGAAAGCTTCAGGTTTTCTTATCTGTGCCTTCTGTTCCGAGCTAAGCAGCATCTGAACTCATTATTTCTATTTGACATTTATTATCTTCTTAAATACTGTCATACTTAATTCCACTACTCCTAGACTCTGATAGAACTCATTGCTTTCTATAGTGCGAGAAGAATATCAAACAATTTTGAAGTACGCTTTTTTCCCATAAAATATCAGTGAGGTCATAGCCCCCAAAACCCATCTTCAGTAGCTCCTGACATTTTTAATAGTTTTCATTTCATTCAAGCAGAGGAAAGAAAACATGAAGTTGCTAGAAATAATGAAGAATACTAAACTCCAGTTGTATTTTTCTGCACTGTTTAAAAGAAGACTGACAATGTAGAACTATGTGAATGTTACCTAAGGATGAAGAACAAGTTTTTCAGCAGTAGGAAGTCTAACCATTGTAGGGTAAGAGAGAAACTGCAATTCTAATCTGGGGAAAGATGCTCAGAAAAATACTGTTTGAAGACTTTGCATTAGGTTTCAGTGAAACAGCTTGAATTTAGCATATAAACAAATCCATCAGGTTTGGATTGTAGCTACAAGAAGGTGCTCTACACAGAAGCCAGTCCTCACATGGAAGGAGACTAGAGGTTAAATAAAAAGACCATGACATGCTACAGCAAATAACCACCCAAAGAACAATATATCCTTTGGTGTCTCAAGAAAGTTCCATTTTTATGAGGCTGAGGACAGTAAAATTTAGATAAATAACACAAATCCCCAAAGATCTGGAACATCCCTGGAAAGAGTTGGAGAGCTGGGTTAAAAGTCGAGAAGCAAATGCAGGATGTTTGGGAGAAAAATTAACACAGTAAATTGAACAGAGATCACTAAGAAAGAGACAATAGCTAAGCTGAATGCCCCACAAGAAGAATGGAAAAGTACAAAGGTGCCTCAGGATAGCGAACTGTAATCAAATCCCACCTCATCCAGCCGTCTGAAGCAACCAGTGATGACCACTCCTGTCCAAAGTACACAAGCAAATGTAAATACGGAGTGATGAGAAAAGAAATTACGTAGTGGAACAATTTCCATTTTCTAAGTTGTATGGAATAAACATGACCAAGATGGCCATGCAATATCTTGAAAAGTACTGAAATAGCCCACCTACAACAGTTTAAGGGCCAACGGCCTCTGTATTTTGGGTATAATGAAAACAAAGTGTTACTATACGTAAACAGAATTTAATAGGAGACACAGATATCAAACTAGATGTTCTCATGGCAATTTGAGCTAAAAGTGACCATAAATGAGTCTGGAAAGATCTGACAGTTACAATTCTTCAGAATCTGAGGAAAAACACAGTGGAGTAAAATCCAGAAATAATGTGGTTTCCCCTAAAATGGGGAATACTACTGCCAGTGTTACTGAAAAGCAGAATGCTTATCACAAGCCTGCTATATTAAGGTGAAGCATTAAGGCCATGCACTTTTAAGGATTTCAGGTAAAGCCCTCGCTACAAAACAAAATTTTGGTCCAAGTTTCCAAGATCACATTTTCTAAAAAAAACATGCTACAAGGCATACATGAACATCACCATGATTACAGATTATGAAAAATCCACTGAAATTTCTCAAACTAATATTTGTATTGAGGAAACCACTAAGGCTTGTAGCCCATGTCAAAAATAAAGTCAAACGGAAGGAAAACACCCTTATTGCCATTATATGAAAAATTAACTCTCTGGAATGCCATGGGCAAAATTTTGGTTATATAGAATGGGGGAGGGGGAAGGGGATGAAGAAGTCAAACTGTAAAGCTGTAAGGCTTTGTTCTTGTTTTTTTTTCTAGATGACTGTTCTCCTTTTCCTGAAATAACCTAATGAGAAGATGCTACTATGCATAATATGATCCTGCATATGAAGTCTATTAGTTTATTAATCTGCTGTAACTGACATAGGTTGTTCTGTAGTAAGCCGCAATTCAGCAGTTTTGTTTAAGTAATGTATGGGGAGGTACGGCTTAAGATAGATCTCAAATAGTCAATATCCCCAAACTATAAAATTGAGAAAAAAAAATGTTAAACTTAAAATATGCCTCTTAATCACAGAATCACAGAATGTTCGGGCTTAGAAGGGACCTCTGTGGGTCATCTAGTCCAACACCCCTGACAAAGCACGGTCACCTACAGCAGGCTGCACAGGACCGCGTCCAGGCAGGTCTTGAATATCTCCAGAGAAGGAGACTCCACAACCTCCCTGGGCAGCCTGTTCCAGTGCTCTGTCACCCTCAGAGGGAAGAAGTTCTTCCTCATGTTCAGACGGAACTTCCTGTGCTTCAGTTTGTGCCCATTGCCCCTTGTCCTGTCACTGGGCACCACTGAAAACAGTTTGGCCCCATCCTCCTGACACCCACCCTTCAGATATTTCTAAGCATTTCTAAGATCCCCTCTCAGCCTTCTCTTCTTCAGGCTGAACAAGCACAGCTCCCTCAGCCTTTCCTCATAGGAAAGAGGCTCCAGTCCCCTCACCATCCTCATAGCCCTCCGCTGGACTCTCTCCAGTAGTTCCTCGTCTTTCTTGAACTGGGGAGCCCAGAACTGGACACAGTACTCCAGATGGGGCCTCACCAGGGCAGTGTAGAGGGGGAGGAGAACCTCCCTTGACCTGCTGGCCACACTCTTCCTAATGTACCCCAGGATCCCACTGGCCTTCTTGGCAGCCAGGGCACACTGCTGGCTCATGGTTAACCTGTCGTCCACCAGCATACCCAGGTCTTTCTCTGCAGAGGTGCTCTCCAGCAGGTCTGCCCCAAGCCTGTACTGGTGCATGGGGTTGTTCCTCCCCAGGTGCAGGACCCTGCACTTGCCCTTGTTGAACTTCATCAGGTTCCTCTCTGCCCAACTTTCCAGCCTGTCCAGGTCTCGCTGGATGGCAGCACAGCCTTCCGGTGTATCTACCACACCTCCCAGTTTGGTGTCATCAGCAAACTTGCTGAGGGTACACTCTAATTCTTCATCCTGGTCATTGATGAAGAAGTTGAACAAGACGGGGCCCAGTACTGACCCCTGGGGGACACCACTAATTACCGTCCTCCAACTAGACTCAGCGCCATCGATGACAACCCTCTGAGCTCTGCCATTCAGCCAGTTCTCAATCCACCTCACTGTCCATTCTTCTAGCCCACACTTCCTGAGCTTCCCTAGGAGGATGTTATGGGAAAATAAATGGTTTCAGAGTTCAATTCTGATCCACAGCCAATACTGCTAAAGAATGGTCCAAATCATGGAGACGTCAGCAGGTAACCATTCAACAAAAATCGTTAGCAGTAAGGCTCACACTGCCAGAAACTAATGCAGGAATCTATCCCCCAGGATTTTAATTTGTATAGGGCAAGAAAAGTGAACAAAAACCACAAGCTGACTTGGAATGCTAGATGCAGCCAATACCTCATGTAATTCAAACTGGTTAAGGCTGTCCTTAAGTCCCAGCCCTAATCTTCATCCAGGTCAATGCTGGGACAAGACTACATCACGCAGCATCACTTCTCTCTACACGAAATCCTTTGTTTCTTGAGAAACAAACAAAAGTATGTGAGAGTGAGGAGAGCAGCATTATACTCCAAGAGGTAGGCTGACCTACACAATCGGGGGAAATAAGGCTGCAGTGCTTACACCGGAGCACACCCACCTCACAACCGAGATGTGAGCAGCACCTGTGTACATGTGTCAATGCTAGGAACAGGAAGATAAACATTTTACCTGAAATTTCAGTTAGGTCACATATTTCATGTCTCTGACAGTTAAGAGTAGAGTCTGCTGAGCAATCCGTGGGGAAAAAATAATCCTATTGCATTGTATCTTTTCCTAATTTTCACTCCACTTCTTTGTTTTAAATCAGTGAATGAACCTGAATTACCCTTTACTGAGTAATACTGCAAGTACTAAAGTTAGCTAGAAAAGCCTTACAATAAACAAACTGTAACATAGCCTTTCCATGTGTTATGAAATATGCATATATATTTGACAAATTTATTACATAAGATGAGAAAATTAACGTTAATTAACATTAAATGACCCAATTAGAGTAACTCCAATTGTTTTCTTTTACCATGCAAGCCAGCAAGATGCAAAAACTGGTATTACAGCAGTACAATCTTACTTCAGAATTGCCAATCAAGTCCCCTTTTTTAATCCACTGCTTTAAGCAATCTTTTTACTATTTGCAGTTTGAAGCTGGTTTTATCATCTCCAGAGTTGTTGCTTCAGTTCAGGGATAGTACAGTAGTTAGTTTTAAAGACATGGGACAGTTTGCTGCTTGTGAATTGGTGCTCACATCACTGTGAAGGTTGCTGCTCTCTGATCATCTGCAGACTCAACAACTGAACATTTTCTCAATATAGTCTTGGCTTATCTAACCCTTCTTCTGTGAAACCCCGTAAGGCTGGATAAAATGTTCACCATCGTCTCATCCTTGGCCTGAGAAGTTACGAAGTAATTCTAGGTGTGGAAATACTCACGTACTTTCAATCACATTTCTGCCCGAAGATGAATTACATTTCATTTGGGGGATGCATCAGAATGCTTGGAAATTCCAGCACCTGAGTAAGTTTATCTCTATGAATGCAAGACATAGAACAGTCACTATTTCTGGAACAGTCAGCCTTGAAGTATGCGTCACCATGAGAATACCATCTTCTTTTCAAAGCAGCATTAGCAGCGTTAACACTGAATTATCCATGCGCCAGGGTATGGGCAAAGGGTTATGGCCCAAAACATGAATAATCAAATGACAGAAGTGAAGATTTTTCCATAAGATAGTGCACTACTCTACTGCTATTGCATTATATACATCATCTTTTGTTTTTGGCAGGAAAAAAATATATGTACACCCAATAACTATTTATCTGCTTGTATGGCTAAGTAGAGTACATAGCAAGTGAAGTACATCACTTGGAGAAACATTATGTGCTTTAAAGGTGGGAAAAAAGCATCCCATTTAATTTTCACTCTGACATCTTCCGTGTGCTCTGCTCTGTCTTTCCAAGTTCCTCCACCAACCAATCCTCCTCTCTCCTTGAGATATGCTACCCAATCACCTGCCTTTCTGCTCATCATAATGCCTTCTGCTCAACATTTTTGACATTCTACTTCAGTAAAGCTGCCAGCTTTATCGAAAAACTAAAACACCTCCTCCTCTTCATGGAGCTTCTAAGGATAAGAGTATAAAATCGAACTGAAGTGGCCAAGGGTGGGAAGTTCACTAATTATAGTGAAGGCAGGGGGAGTCGTCAGTCAGCAGGGGAAGGCAATGCAAAGGACCAAGCTGGAAGAGCAGCACTGAAATGGCAGAATCTGGACAATCCTTCCCATCTGTTATTCATATGACTGGTCTTCTCATTAAAGTCCAAGTTCACAGCGCATAACACTAGTATACTCCAAAGTCTGAAGGCTCTATTACATAAAGAAACTCTATATCTAAAACTTCAATCTGTTCAATGTTACAGTACTATCTTTTAAAATAAAAAGCATACATAAACTATTAACTGGCTAACCCTTGCACCCCAAAAGGACTGTACATGTTACTACAAGGAAGACCTCGGTTGCTGTTCAGTATAAAATTGGGATCATCTCTGCAAAAGAGATTCTAGTGTTTAATTACTGCATAATTTAATACATGTATACATAAGGCAGACACCTATAGTGTGTCCCTGAACACATGAAACACAACAGTATCACAATCATGTAATTGTTCACGGAAGCTTTTCAGAAAGAGTTGAACTTCATTTAAATTTTTCTAAAATAACCAACAGCATTTTCAAATGCTTATTAGCAGATACTTTTATCTCTCCATTTTAATTGAACAAAACTTAATTAAAATCTTCCAGAAGTCCTTATCAAAGGTTCAATACTTCTAGCTTTCGTCAGTTTCTTAGAGCTAAAGTGATTGAACATTTTACACCCGTTAAACCAGAACTTCATTCTTCACTTTATTGTTTTAATTTTCTTGCCTATATAATTTGCTGTACTGCTACCCCCTTCTCCACTTCCTTTACAATATTCTATTATTTTTCTCTCCCTTTTCCACCTTTCCTGCATTTTCTGTTCCTTTTTCCATCCTATTTTTTCATTATTTATAAAAAAACTTTAAAGGCTGTGAGAAGGGACAGAGGTGAACTGTCAAGAACTGGAAAGTTGCAGCCAAAAGTTGGTATTAGCTCCTAATTATTTTCCATCTCCAGCTCCGGACTTCTTAGTGTTTGGGTGGATGCAGAATCACATCAAGTTCTTGCTTTGTGTCTGAATGATTCCCGCTTAGTCTTCTCTTCTCCCTTGCACCTGACATATCATTTCAGATTATTCATACACTTTGGGGCAGCAAGAGCATTTTCATGCTGGAACAGATGGTTCATGTATTCTAACAAGCTGGTACTGTGTGAACACCTTTTTTGCCATGCACAACTAGTGTAAATCCAAATTACCTCACAGTTTACCCTTCTGGAAAAACAAGAGTAACAAAACAGGTAACACGAGCACCTGTTTTCCCATATTCCCAGCTGACTTACGGATTCCTTTGCTTTTCCACTGATCACTAAAACATTTCTTACAGGATTTTGCACAACCTAGTCTGTTGGTGCTTACAGTAAACCATTTGCAGCAAACGAAGACCAAACCAACCACCCCATTAACAGCAGCAACACAGCATCTGGAAGACATCTAACAAACAAAGCAGAATAAATTACAGGACATTCTGCAACAGTGTATTTACAGAAACAGAACAAGCTTCTTGCTAAACAGGAGCGTGTAAGATCAGGAAAGAGTCCCCGTAGTAAAAGAACTGAACATGGCAGATTACCAAGTGGCTTTTGAGCACGACAATAAATGGATATACAACTCATATCTACCTTGATCTATGAGTAGGAGGCGGAAGTTCTTTCAAATTTTACAGTGGGCTAAAGTAAAGCCCACTAGTTTGCATACAGATATTAGTGAAGCAATTGCAAATATGTATCTGTGCAAAACCAAAATCTATTTAATAGCTCTATACTCCTATGGATACACCGGGATAATAAGCATCAGTTACCAAAATTAACTCTCCATTTTCCTGTTGAACAGCTATCTGAAGACAGAGAGGGAGAAAGGTCTCTTGGAATTCTCCGTCACTTTATCATTGCTTAATTTACCCTTCAAAAGCCAACAGAAAAGCCAGTAAGCCACTTAAGAATTTGGTGCTGCTCGTTTCAGCAGAACTGGGGAAAAATCAGTTTAAGTAGCAAATTGGAAAGTCAGGGAGAGCGCTTCATAGCTGCAGCAAATCAGCATAGTCCTAAGTAGTGTGGAAAAACAGTCTCAATCTTTCCCCAGGTAGAGCTCACGCTCTGACCTGAGAGGACACCTGGTGCAACCCCTAGATGACACCAAGAAGTTCCTACTGCAATCTCAAAACAGACAACATGCAAGAAATAAATTTGCTTAAATATATTCAGAGAAATCTGCAATATGAGCCTACATTATCAGAAATACAGAGCATAAAAATTTACACCATGAGAGGTAAGATAGTAACTCGGAGCACTGGAACAGGCTGCCCAGGGAGGTTGCGGAGTCTCCTTCTCTGGAGATATTCAAGACCCGCCTGGACAAGGTCCTGTGCAGCCTGCTGTAGGTGACCCTGCTTCGGCAGGGGGGTTGGACTAGATGACCCACAGAGGTCCCTTCCAACCCCTACTATTCTGTGATTCTGTAACTCTTAAATTTTTCAACACCAAAAAGCCATTTTTGAAACATACACGCACAGTCCCTGATTTCATGTCAAGTTCTTTAAGCATTTGAAAGAGAGCTTTGAAATGTACATTTGAATCCTGGGGAGCATTAAACTAGGGGAATACGCCAAGAGGGGATTTGTTTTCCTTCTCCAGTGCTCACACCTCCTAGGAAAACTATTTTTTCCTCTAATGCACACTGCTGCTCTTTGGAAGTTGACTGATTATGAGCCAGTGACTTTGATACCGACTTTTGTTTTTGCTGAAGACATACCTGCCTTCATCGGGTAGCAAAACCAAACTGCTTCTATTATAAAAGAAGTAGAATTGTCTTCCTTCCAGATCCAAAGCAGAGCTAAAAGGAGGAATGCAGATTTTAATAAATCTTTTACAGACTAGTATGAAGTACTATGTTTTCCATTAGCTGTATCAGTTCCCAGAATTCGAAGTATTTTAGAAATCAAAAGCTTTTGGTGTAACCTTTACAACAAGAAATAGATGCTATAGTATCTGATGAACACTTCGGCAGGTGCAGAGAAATTCAAAAGGCAGCAGTGACCTGGCCTGTGTCTTTTAGGCTTTGGATCATGCTAACCCAAAAAGAACAAACAGGAATGCCCATTGACAGCAGAGTGTTTGAAGTTCTAAAGATCTTATTGGTTATACCACATGCAGCAATATATAACCAAAACTTTGTATCATCTTATTTAAATGTGGATGATCTTCAATATTACCATATTAGCATTATTATGAGTTTCACTTGATAAATTTTTCAGTATTCAAACTAAAAAATTCCATTTTAACAGCAAAATTTGCAAAATCAGGAAGAAGCATAAATTATTCCAGGAGGTTTTTTGGGGGGGGTGGAGGTTTTTAACCTGCTGAAAGTCTTAGATATTTTTTCTTCGTAGTTTTTATTGGTTGCAGTCCTTTTTAGGATAAGGAAATAGCTGTACTCATTTCCAGCAGGATTTTAATTAAAATATGAACAGGATTTACAGAGGATTTTAATAACTGGGATTATTTTTGCCCTCAAATTTAAAAAGAATAATTTCATGTTAAAAGTAATAAGAATAATACACTTTTCTTATAAAGCTCTTTTCACTTCAAGATCTCAAAGATTAGAATGAAATTCAGCACTAGTCTACATCTTACAAATGAAAGTTTTAAAAGGTATTCATTGAAGGAACAGAGTTCAAGGAAGAAATAAATCAAAACTCCATGTACTATGCACCTCAGACCTTTACCTGAGTGTCAAGGTTTTTCATTTCTCTGTTAAGACTGCATAGTTCTTGTTTGTTTATACAGTGAAAGACTACACTGTAGCGTCATTAAAGTTCCCTATTTTACACATTCCATTTTAAAAAATGTCTGCTTCCTCACTTACTGATACAGTGCACCAATATCCCTAACCCTGCGCTACAGCACCCACACAAGGACTGAAAAATGCAAGGTGAACAAAAGATGAATGCATACATTCACATCGCTTAGGCAGGATCAGCCTGCAAACTAGCGTACTTGTTTCTATCATGCATGTTTTATTAACACCTCAAGCTCTTGAGGAAAACGCTGGTTTTATTTATTTATTCTCAAAAGTTTTTTAAAAGAAAAACATATATTCTGAGGTCACCCCTGAGGACACTGAATTTTCCTTCAAATTCAGCAGTTTGTTGGAGAAGAGATTTAAATTGAAACAGTTAAAAACTGCTTGTTTTTGAGAAGGCATTCTTATGCTGCACTGAAATGCCGGATAACTGCAGTGACCCTGTAGGTCAAGAAAACACTGTTTCATCTAGGCAGTATGTTCAGCCTATGGTACAGCTGCGAGACGCAGAAAGGCGTGATGTGTTCCTGTTCTAATAAGGCTTGGAGAGGAACTACCAAACAGCTACATTTATGCATTCTAAAATGAGACCCAACACATCTCACACTCCGAGCTTGAAACCTGTGTCCTCAGATGTCACGGAGGAACCGTGTTAAGGTATTAATTGGTGGGCTATGTACACATTCAGCCTTCCTTAGGAGTCTGATGCACTGGTCACTACTGATCATATCAGATTTTATAGACTATTAAATAGCCCAGCACACTATAGCAAATCTGGTTGTCAGTATATATTGCCGGCATATTGCTTAAAGAAGAAAAGCATGCATCCAACACACAGGAACCTGAGGTACCTGTTGGGCCAGACTGGCCCCTTTCCCAGAAGACGCTAGGACATGAAGCTCTGTTTTGGCATGTGGAGCCCACTCGTGCCACCTCCTGGCTAGCAACAGCCACTCTGTTCTACACATCACGCTGGTGGTCTTCTGTCCCAGTTGACTGGGATTTTCTACTCAGCTGTCCAGCTATTCTGCCTTCTCTAGATACTGACTCCAAATATTATCAATTTTCCAAATTCTCGAGTATAAAAATATCTACTCTGATGCATAAAGGAAGAGAAAGAGAAGATTACAGCAGGTGTTCCCTGAAGGAATACACGGAGGAGATTAAGCATGAAAGAAACATACCAAAAGAATTCCCTGGACAAACAAAAACATTCTTCTCTTAACAAGAAAAGCATTCATGTTGGCAAAACACAGTGCACACTGTGTTGATGAGGCTATGGTCATCCAGATAAGCCGCAGCAAATGCCTCTGACCTTCCCTTAAACAGCTGGTACTAAATTCTGCTGTTCGCACTGAATGGTAGCTTAAGCAGCTCCACCGATTCAAACAGCACCATTTAAAGAGTGTAAAAAAACCCCCTAGTGCTTCACAAGGGTATCAAAATCTAACCTTCTGTTATTGCATTTATATTTTTCCCTCTTTGCAAGAGAATTTACTGTGTTTCAAAGTATATGTTTTCTAAGATCACAGATCAAATGGTCCTAAACTGCTTCAGATTTCTGAACGAAGAGATTTTCATTATTTTTTTTTTTTAATCACATCTATCTCTTTTTTTCTCCTCTTCAGGAAGCCCAGCTTTTATGACTAACAACTTAGGGTCAATATAAACGCTTACAAAGGTTGCTTTGTTATACTCATTCTAACATTTTATAGTATTTTGTTTTCCCTAAACCCAGTTATCACCTGGGATTCATCTGCATTATTTTCTGCTAGAGAAAAGCACTTCCTAAGATTATAAACACATACCATGTTGTCACACCACAATAAAAAAAAAACTATTGACCTTTTAAAAAAAAAATTAACAAAGCAAAACTATCACTCAGTTCTAAAACCAGCAGTATTTTTTACTGATTTTTTACTGATTACAAAGATATTAGCTGCATCAGTCAATATATTACATTTGTATAAGGACGGCCCAATAGCCCACCAATGACAACAGAAAGATTCCTATTAACTTTAGTGAGTTTTGAACCAAGTCTATAACACTTAGCACATTGCTGCTTTATAGAAATCTTAAGTACCTGGTATTCATCTAGACTTTGCACTGATACTACTCCTTTTTTCATTGAAAAAGATCCAAACGATAGATATATAAATCTAGTTTCTAAAGAAACCAAGATATCTAAAATACATGCTCTAAACATCAGTGTGTCCTGAGTCAACCTTCCAGTTATTTACACCACATTTCTTGGGACGGCAAGGTAAACAATGCTTAACACAAACTGTTTTGTAAACACAGATTGCTTCTCACCTGATGTAAACATCAGGAAAAAAAAGAAACAATAAGCCAAAAAGTGACTGCTCACAGATTAATACTAAAGTATGAATTTACATTAACATTTTACATTAATCATCTTTTAATCCAAAAGCTTGTTTAAACAGAGTAAGCTAATAAATTTGCAAATGTATTTTCACAAGTAGTTTTCAACAGAAAAGTTGATAAAAATTAAAAAGTTATCAGAGGCCTGACTTTAGCAGGTCACAGGCTTGACTAACAGCCTTTGACATTTTGCACCAAAGATGTTATTGTCATGTTGTATATTGCCAACACAAATAATTTTAATATGACCTTATTATTGCCCTAGGTTTTTAATAGAAACGCTCATGAACTAAATCTGCCTTCCTGTATGAAAACCAAATGAATTTCCAAGAGTCCAAAGAAATCCAAAATCCACATAAGCCAATATATTAGTTGAAATCCTAAACATAATACAAAATGTATTTGCATTACATCAACAGTTTTCAGACTAGTTAGAACAATTATTGCAGGCATGTATGAAAGACTGCACTAATGCCCACTGAGTGTAAAGGCTAAGTAATTATATACCTTTTGAATAATCACGCCCTGTCCTATGAGGAGCTTTATGACACTGAGCTCTTTGAGTCTAAGCAACATGACTGGAGGTTTAACAAACTCATGCTATGCCACATGGAATAATCTAGAGACTTAACTCAAGATTAAAATTAAAGGCCTGATTGTCATTGCCTTCAGAATGCCAGTTGAAAGTTTGAGGTCAATTGTACTGTCATTACATAATGAGAAATTAGTTACCTCATTACCCAAGTAATGCTAATATTTCCACAGGGAGAGACGCTCTTACTTTGACCATCTCTTTCCAATAGGTCTTTTTCCTTTATGTTTATATCACAAGAAACACAGCCGGCTTTAATAATAGACTATGCAAGATATTCCAAACCCACATGTACACATATAAAAATTGCTTGTCCCAAAAAGTACATAGACAATTAACTGACACTTTAGCTTATTAAAAATAAAACTCACACAAAACAAGCTTTAAACTACCAAACAGTTCTAGCCAGCTGTAGCTTTCTATGTCACCCACACCTTCACATTCTAAGTCACACACTTATTTTTATATTCATTATCATAGACTTCTTACACAAAGCAATAAATATTTATGTACATGCAAAAATAATGCACATAAGCAGCTCATTAGCTACCAGGGTAAGAAGCAGCACTAGAACAGAGAGGATCTCAGTTCTCACTGGAGCTTTAGAGTGTGCAGTGGCATAAGCGCAGGTTCAGTACAAAAGCTACTGCTCAAGAACAGACTATTCATTTTTCACATTTTTCATCTGACCAAACATTATCTGACCTCATACAGAGAGCAGGGTATCTCCTTACTAGAAGCAGTACAATCTTACCTAAGAAAATAACTACCTGTAACTAGTTTACAATAAAATAATTTAAAACTATCCACGAAACAGTGTGATTCTTCCAGCTCTTGTAACAGCCTGGTACACAAAAAAGTCGAGTTAATACATAAAAACCCTCTCCAACAGATGGAAATTTGCCTATTCTTCAGAGTTCTGCTACCTATTACAATTAAAAGAGGTCTTTCGCTTTTGCTGCTGACTAGATTATATCATCAAAATAAATACGGTCAATGAATTTTGCAAAAGTTCAAATTAACTAATAAAGACTGAGGTAAACATCACCAACCATTCACACTTCACAAGTTCTTCTAATAGATGACTTATAAATGGCTTTTCCCTT
The DNA here is from genome assembly GCF_030867145.1 of Opisthocomus hoazin. Taxonomy (NCBI): domain Eukaryota; kingdom Metazoa; phylum Chordata; class Aves; order Opisthocomiformes; family Opisthocomidae; genus Opisthocomus; species Opisthocomus hoazin. The sequence goes on along the minus strand of NC_134415.1, from coordinate 102,347,135 downwards.
TCTAATAATGCAATAACCATGAAGGAGCTACTTCTATACAAAACAGGTAATGACCCAGGGGGAAATAAAGCATCTTCTGACTAAGGCACTAGATTAGTCATTGAGAGGCTGGGTTCATTTTCAGAATGCACCACAGATTCCCTCTGTGATTTTTAGAGGGATTATTTGGTTTATGCCCTCACACTTCGTAGCTAAGAAGCTCTAGTACCTTTTTCCTCAGCTTTCTCTGTGTTGTTGTTTGGCAAGTATGCAAATTCTCTGCCACGGGAAATGTCCCTTTTCTGTGGGTTTCACCACACATTGCACCATGGAGGCTCTAACCCAGATAAGGACTAAAGTAACTAACTTCTATTCCTCCCCTCTGTGGTAAGGGTTACCCCTAGCTACTGATTCAAGTATGCATCTGACACAGGTCAACCTGTAGGACACAGACCTATGTACTAAAAACATAATGTTTTAAAAACAACAAATTACTGAAGTACACCTAAACACACAAACAAAAAAAAAGCCAACAAAACCCAAACACTAATGGGGAAAAACGTAGGGTCTTATCTTTACATGTAAATCCAGTGTCATAAATTGAAACTCTGTTTCTGGAACGCTTATCACTTGTGTGCCCGTCCGCAGTTTCACACAGCAGCACACCTCTTCTCAACCTCAGGTGCTAGCAACTGCCATGAAAAATCACAGCACTTTCAAGTCAGAGCGAACGCTTGAGGCTCTCGACTCTGAAGCAAAAACCTTCAAATCTATACTTACGCATTTTATACAAAATCTGCTGGCAATCAAAAAAAGCTTAGTATACCATAAAAATCACACCTGGCTGCTATTGTGAGGCATGTAGCTGATCATACATGAAGTTTTAAAGAACAGAAATACAGAGTCTGGAAGCATCGCTTCATCGCAGACATGTCCTACAAATACAGTATTACAGAGATCCTTGCATGACTGTCGCATCTTCTTCTAGCACCCCCCAAAAAAAAAAAAAATCTGCCAGTTCTATACATTTCCTTTCTATTTGTACCTAGCACCAACCAGTACATTTATTCTCGTTTCCTTAAGTATTTACACTCTTACCTTGATGAAAGTGTTTTAACAGTCATCACGTTAGACTCTAAACCAAATCTCTAGAAGGCTTGACAGATGGTGTTTTGAAGGATAATGCCAGGTATCTGGTGAGGATCTGACATTAGCATTCCCTACAGGCAATTCACCTTCATCTTTTAAAAAACCACTAAAATATACGTAGTCCTAGCTATACTAAGAAGGAATGAGGAAACAAATCATTTATTCAATCTCACAGTTTCCCAGAACGCAGTTTCTGCATGGACTTGATGCCTGTTTTATTCTGGTTTTTTTAACTTTACTTTGCACGCTCTCGATTTTGTCCTTCATGCATTTTCTTTCTTTCCCATGTATACTTGCACACTACAGTAGATACCTCCCCCCTCTGGGAAAAGACCGAACTGCAAGGTGCAAGAAATACATCCCTCGAAGAAACAAGGACTTTGTCTATCGTATGTGCATTAGAAAAACAACTGCAATAAGTAGTGTGGCTGCCTCTTCAGCAGCAAGGTAGCTATGACAAAAGCGTACTAAGCGTGTCAGCATTCATCGTGAATGGCCAAGCCACCAAGCAGGAGCACTCTCACAAAACCTGGACTCAGTACCTTCATTTACAATCAATAAAACATATATTAAGGAAAGGCAATATAAAGACTGCTGACAGAGAAAGACACTTACTGCTGGCACTGTACGTTTTAATCAGTTACGATTTTCCTTAAGATATAACAGAACTCTGGAAATTATTCACCACCTCTGAATATGAGCTTATTTGAGTTCGTGACTCTCTCCAGTGCCTAACCATATATTTCTTTGCCTCCTTCTCCTTTAAGAGCTTGATAGGTTTGTCTTGATTTATGCATCGTTCTTTACTACTTCTTTTTGACATGAGGGTCCAAATATAACAAGGATTTTAAAAATGACTATTATATACCTCAGACGAAACAGAAGTGTAAGGGGAACTGAGTGGATTGCACTTGTGCAAAAGTTGAAATGCTGTACCACAAGGCCCACACTCAGTAAGCGCATTGAGCAGTTATTAAAAGAGGGACTAAATTACAAACTTTTTAAAGAATCTCCAGTTGAACTAGCTCAAGAGAGCCAAGGAGAGCAGAGAAAACTACAACGCATAACAAAACACTATGAGCAGTATACTCCAGAACACCGCACAAATCCGAGAGAAAAACCACCCTGCCCTGGATGAAACAGCGCAGCGAAACTGGCGAGCGGTACCCAGCGCCTGGCACGGCGCAGCCAGCCAACACCGCGCCACGGTAAGGGCACAACCGCGCTACCGCACAGCCCTCGCCACCGGGGCACGGCCAGCAGCAGACAACGACTCCTGCGAGAAGCCAGCACCGGTCTTTGCGCGGAGACAGCCAGCAGCCCTTCCCGCAGCGGCCACCCCGCCGCAGAGCAGAGCAGAACGGCGCGTCCCCCGCCGACCGCTGCGGCCGGGCAACGGCTCACGGCGGGGAGCAACGGCGGCCGCGGCCGGGCTCCCCTCAGGGCCGGGACCCCGGGGCTCCGAAGCCCCACGAACGGCAGCCACCCGGCCCCCGCCACGCACCTCCTCACGCCCGCGCGCGGCCAAGCCCCCACGCCCGCCGGCCGATTCCAGCGCCGAGGCCGGGTGGGAGCGCGGCCGCCCCGCCCGCAGACCCGACCCTGGGGGCGACCCCCGCCCCGCGGAGCGCCCGGGGCCGATGGGCCGCGGCGGGGGGGGAGGGCGGGGGAGCGGAGCCTTACCGTCGGCCAGGAGGCGCATGGCGTGAACAAAGGAGGGATCCAGGCTGTCCTTCTCTGCCATCAGCTCGGGCAGGTACTTCTCCTGCTCCATCGCCTCGGGCACGCCGGGGCGGGCTGCGCGGGCGGCGCCTCGCTCCGCGCCTCACGGTCGCCTGCTCGGCGCCCCGCGGCTGCCAGGTGCCCCGCGCCGCCCCGCGCCACTCCCGCGGGGCGCTGCCCCCGGCGCCGCCTCCGCCTTCCCCTCGCGCGGGGGCTGGGGCGTGCGCGGGTCGGCGCGTGCCGCTATCCGCACGCCTGGCTCTGCCTTTCCCCGCCTCCCCCCCCTTCACCGCCAGCGAGCGACCCTCTCCCACCGGCGGCCTTAACTAGGGGGGCGGGGCGCGACTCGCCCCGCCCCCCGCCCCTCCCATTGGTGGTGTCGCCCCGCCAGGCGGGGCCCCACGCCGGAGACTCGCCGCACCATTGGCCGTCACCGACCGGGCGGCCCCGCTCTGCGTGCGCCTCCCTGTCCCTGTGCACGCGGGCGCGCGTTCCGCCTGCCTGCCCGTCTCCGCCGGTGCGCGACGGCCCGACGGCGGCTGTGCTGCGGCGGCGGCTGCGCGGCGTGCGGGGCCGCGGCCGTGCGGGGCTGTGGCCGTGCCGCCGCGGTCACGCCGCGCCTGCCTGCCCGTGCGCGACCCCTCCGCGCGCCCTGCCCGCCGGTCCCCGCGCCCCCCCGCCTCCGGGCGCTGTCCGCGGTGCTGAAGCGGCGGATGGGTCCGAGGCGCCGGCCCGGCCCGGCGGAGCTGCCGCCCCCGAGCCCCCGCCGCGCTCCCGGCGCTCCTTGTCCCGTCATCCCTCCCCAGGGCTGCACTCGGGCCTCCGGCCGTCGGAGGAACCCGGGGGGGGGGGGGTGGGGGAAGGGGCGACCCCCGCCACGCCGCGGCTCCCGGAGCCGCTCTCCGCAGCGCCCACGGCCCCGCGCTACGGAATTGCAGCCGTGACGCGATTCCCGTGTCCGCAGCCACCGTAAACGCAATTCATTGTAATTAACATTCAGCTTTACGCATAGATTTACTGCGGGTGGTGTTTACCCAGGGTTTCCCCCCAACAGACAATTTAGCAATTTGAGAGTGAACAGAAGATGCTGAACTGGTCTTAAGCCGTTAAAACTTCGCTTCTGGGACCTCACGAGCAAACAGGCTGCCGCTCAGCACCGTGTGCTGTGCTCAGTCCCTGCATGAGGGTCCTTCGTAGCACTTGGCACAAGGACTACCAGCTTAGTATTTACTCTAATGAAACAGAGAGTTGCTGCAGTAATACACTTGTAAATTGGCTGCTGCTCTTCGTCTCAAGATGTCCTGACGCTTGCACTTTTTATTTTTTTGGCAGAAAATAAAGGAATGAAGAGAGGCAAAAATCAAGACAAAAACTCTGTAAGGGCATCCGCAAGGTTTTGAAGACATCATACGGCTCTTGCATAAAAATTTGATCTGTGATGTTTTCAAAATCCTAAGATACGTGCAGGCAACCTTTATGCAATTTCCACTCAGCGTGCAGAGAATAGAGGGATGACACTCTTCACAAGAATACATAGAGAATGTCAGTGACCGATGTGCTATTATTCTGTAGTATTTCGGGGGGGGGAGGGGGAATAAAATACATGAGAACTAACTTCCCTGCTGAGAAAGAGCAGGAGTAGGACAACAGTGTGATTTCAGCAAAGCTGTGAAACACTGGAGAAGCAGAGAGGACCGAGAGCAGAACTGAAAGGTTTAACTGGCGATCAATCAGCTTTACTACAAACTGGGTGTGGGGAGAAAGTGAAGGCATAAGTCCTCCTTTTGAAAAGAAAACAAATAAAACAAAGAGAGACACAGTGGGAAGTGCTACATTCATCAAACTCATTTTTTCTGGTCGAAGAAGCAGAGAGCAGGTTTGTTTGCACTTCTTTTTACAGCAAAGTAGGCAGAGACAAGTTGCCTGTAAGTTCATTTTTCAAAAGTTATAAAGTTAAATTGACTTTCAGTGATACTTAGGCTGCAAAGCCATTGAGATGCTTTTCTGATTTTTACCTTATACCTCGTTAAAAAAAAAAAAGCATTAAAATCTGTCAGACAGGAAATATAGACGTCTAATGACATCAAACATGACTTCATTGCTAGTTGGAGATCAAGTTTTTTCATAGCTACTAAAAACCAAAGGCACAATTTACAACTTTTTAGTCCTAAGTGTCAAGCCAAATTAAAGTTTATCTGTACTATATTTTATTATTAAGTCTGATATTGAAGTGGATCACAGCATACCACACTGTATCTTATTTGAAGATAGAACAGGTAAAAATTATGTATTTTTCCCAGTGCCAACTAAATAGACATGTATTATCATGTAGCATTGAAGTAAAAAGTCAGCTGAAGCAAACAATTGCTGGAAAATCTCCAAACTTTCCAAATGCTTATTTAAAAATTGTGAAATCTTTTGAGAATGTACAGCAGAATGAATGGTCAGTGTGAGCACAATGACAATGAATTACTCTTCTGACACATCACATTAAAGTCAATACAATAATTTAAACCAGTGCAGCTAGCTATGTGTGTGTGAGTACACCTAGGACCTCATACACCAAAGATCAGATTTGTCAAGAGTTTTCAGTTTCAGAAATTCCATTTGCTTTCAAATTTCTTCTCTGTTTCACTTGCTTTAGCTGCGGGTAAGTGTTGCCTGGTTCCTGAACTGACTACACATCAGGATAAAAAAACCTAGGGAGTTTTTCCTACCATCCATGTTAACCATATCTTCCCCTTAAAGTGGAACTATAATTGATGATATAAGGAATAAAGAAGTAGCAATACATGTGCGAGAAAGAGGGAATGTCCCCACCTCCTTTACTTTCGTTTACTTAATTCCTTCTTGGGATATTCTTGACCTTGACATGCTGGAGAGGTGGGCCTGTGTGAACCGCGTGAAGTTCAACAAGGCCAAGTGCAGGGTCCTGCACGTGGGTCGGGGTAACCCCAAACACAAGTAAAGGCTGGGCGTAGAATGGCTTGAGAGCAGCCCTGAGGAGAAGGACTTGGGCGTACTGGTGGATGACAAGCTCAGCATGAGCCGGCAATGTGTGCTTGCAGCCCAGAAAGCCAACTGTGTCCTGGGCTGCATCAAGAGAAGCGTGGCCAGCAGGTCGAGGGAGGGGATTCTGCCCCTTCACTCCACTCTCATGAGACCCCACCTGGAGTACTGCTTCCAGCTCTGGAGCCCCCAACATAAGAAGGACATGGATGTGTTGGAGCAGGTCCAGAGGAGGGCATGAAGATAATCAGAGGGCTGGAGTACCTCTCCTACAAGGACAGGCTGAGGGAGTTGGGGCTGTTCAGCCTGGAGAAGAAAAGGCTGCGGGATGACCTTATAGCAGCCTTCCAGTAGCTGAAGAGGCCTACAGGAAGGATGGAGAGGGACTTTTCACAAGGGTGTGTAGTGACAGGACAAGGGGGAGTGGCTGTAAACTAAAAGAAAGAGGGCAGATTTAGGTTAGATATTAGGAAGAAATTCTTCACCATGAGGGTGGTGAGGCACTGGAACAGGTTGCCCAGAGAAGCTGTGGGTGCCCCCCCCCCGGAAGTGTTCAAGGCCAGGTTGGATGAAGCTCTAAGCAGCCTGGTCTAGTGCAGGATGTCCCTGCTCATGGCAGGGGCGTTGGAACCAGAAGATCTTTGGGGTTCCTTCCAACCCTTACCATTCTGTGATTCTATGATTCTATGCTGTCTGTATCCAGGCTCTATCTGACCTCTGCACCGTGGCCTGTGGATACTAGTCCTTGGACCATGCGGCTTCACTGTTTGATAATGAGGCACCTGAACACGCACAAGCTGCCAATGCAAAGCTTGTTTCCATCTGACAACACGGGCATGACGTATTGGTCTTTGGCCATTGCTGAGCCTGGCTGGAAGTGGCTGTGCCCTCCCCATGGAGGCCACCCCTGCACCCCCCCAGCACTGATGACACCTTGCCACATAATCCAGAAGGGAAATGTGCATCGGCAAGTACAGAATTCACTGTAGATCACCTTCAGACTACTCCAGGCACAGCAAAAGACTCAGCCCTGTGGTAAGTTATAGTCTAACCCACAGCTGAGCGATCTCCGTGGCAAGTACCTGATTTCAGCAGAGTTTTGATCTGTTCACTCATATCGCTGAATAAATGCTGATTTTCTTGAATAGAGACAAGTCATACAGATTAATCTTTAATCTATATAAATCATATAAATCAGCTTCACTTAAAAAATGTATCAGGACTTATTTCCTTCTAAGACGTAAACTAGTTTTGTATCCTTGGTGAGCCTAGGACTCCACAAGAGTTCAGCGCGAGTTCCGGGAGCGCAATGAATGCTGGCTTATGCTATAACTTGGTTTATGAGACCCGCATTAGAAGTTCTTAATTCATCAAAACACACATAAAATAAAATTATGTATGTTACAGCTCTATTTCATATTTAGCATTCTTGAGATGTCGTAAAGAAGAATTAACTGAAAAGGTGACCCAGGGTAAATGCCATGGAAGGAAGCATAGCCTCTAATAAACTACAAAACAGCAGCTGAAGGCAGAAAAAATGCTTAAATAGAAATGAACAACAAAGAATATAATGCAGTCTAGAAAATCTGTTCCCTTCTTTCTTCCTTGTGATGCTACCAAAACTGACAGAAGTTGTGAGTCTATGACATAAGTATAACTTGCTCCTTTCCACGTGTAGGTAAACACCAGATCTTACATTATACTTACTCATGTTTAAAGTTCTGTCTCTGCTGTTTCTTCTGACCTTTGTATTATGTCTTATCCATTGCAGGTAGCTCAAACACTTTCACAAATATCTTCTCCGTGGTCATAGCACAGTCTCCACTTCACCCGTTTCCTCTAACCTTACTACGATCAATGAGTAACAGGTATCTGAATTTCCCTTTCATCCTTACCTCCAAGATTTAGAACTTTTCCTTTTCATACAAAACCTCTGATTACATGGCTTTCTAATTTTCCTTTTCACGTGATGCAAAAATATTCCTTTTTGCACCCTTCTTTTACTTTCTCCCTTTCTGCTTATTAGTTCTGTCATCCTTTCTCAGTATGCAAATCTGCCTTGAATGCAAATTTCTCCCTTGAAGGATAACAACAACATAAAAAAAACCTGATAGACAAACTGAGGTACAAAGAATGTGATTTAGAATAAATGAGCTACATTTTCCAGACTTCTAGGACTGTTCCATAAGCTAATCCTTCAGTCCATAGCTAAGCACCGATTTTTCAGCACAGCAAGTTACGGAAGTTGGTAGACTCACCTAGCTTTAGGCATTTAAAAATCAGACATCTAAGTCTACTCTGGGTCCGGCAGACACCCTTTATAGTCAGTAGGTTGAAATAGGCTCTTCCAGCAGTTTATCCATCTGACCTGCAGGTACCCATCTTTGGCTGAGATGAGTCATCCTATGCAAAATCTGATTTCTCTCCACTGGATGAGAGGTCAATAACTAGATCAGACGTAAACATCTAGCTTGTACGTAACAACATTAGTGCAAATGAATTCCAGCAGATTTCAGTAGTGTATGACAATAAAAAGGCCAGAGGAGTTTGTCATTATATAGCAGACGATGGAACAGAAAAATAAGTCTTGCACAAAGTGTGTGTGGTTTGCATGACAAAATGTATTCTACCTCAGGCATATAGAGGTAGAAAGGCAGACCACGCTCAGAATAAAATGATAAAATTTGTTTGAGGAAAAAATGATGAAAAATGCATATGTATGTCATTTATTTAAGATGTAAGTAGATCTACAATTACCTGAAGAAAATATTATACCCAAGTGAGAGTAGAATTGTTTAGAGGATGCAAAGGATATAAAATAGCAAAAAGGAGACTAAATTGCATATGGGAAAAGGTAGGCTGAAAGTAACAAACTACTTTTATCATTTATTTAGAAAGTGAACTTTCATTATAAGTAGAAAGCAAAGAGAGGGAAGCTTGTGAGTATGGATACAAGAAAACTGATAATACAATATAATTATGCTTTTTTGTGTGTTTTTTGTTTGGTTTTTGAGCTTCTTTTTGTTTTGTGGTTTAGAGGGGTCTTTTTGCATTTGTAGCTTTTTGCCCAGTTTGTTTGGTCTTAGTTTAAGTTTTGTTCAGAGAATATTTATCTGTAATTGATTAATTAGCAGCTTGATTTTGTTAACTTTGTTTCCTGGAGAAGGATACAATGGAGACAACTGCCTGAGCTCAGTTACTTTATTGATCAGGTACACAAAGCCTGTAGCCAGGCAACAAGATAAAATTATACCTTATTAATCCATTGGTCTATTGCTACATTGCAACAACTGAAATATAGAGCAAATTCAGCATATGATTTAACATATGCCAATTTATGTATTTACAATACGTAGTTCTACAGAATTTAGCCAGTACCCACTTACTTCTCAGAAATGTAGAAGCACACAACGAGAGTCCCAGACAAATCAGCTGTGGACATAGAAATCAACAACAAACTGGAAGAAAAAAGAAAATTCTTCACTAAACTAGTTTCAAGATACTTCATAATATTAAAAGACCAGAAAAAATTCAACTAACTCTCCAAACCACAGTCAAACACTACGGAAATTTTGTTCAAAATGAAGACTGATATGGGGAAGAGTTTGACACTATGCAGCGTCTTTATCAATTTACATACTCCTAAGTATAAACTTATGAAATTGTTTATTATAAACCCATTTAAACTGTGTAATACTAGCAACACAACAGCTTAAGAAAAGTCCTACTTGCTAAATACAGGACTGGAAGTAACTTTCCTCCAGAACCTTGACAAGAGAGCAGCTTTGGAGCATTAAAGGAACCTAAATCTCTCCGCTTTCTATATGAAGAACTATTTTAGGCAGAGCATTTCAGTAAGCACCTAAAACTTAGGAACTACTTAGGTGTCTAATGTAGGATTTAATGAAGGCGTTACCACCAGTATGAAATAAAAACCCCACAGAAAATATCTTCTTTTGACAACGTATATTCTACTTCAGCACATGGCTGTGAAGTGGTACTCATCCCACTTGTAAAGATTTGTCTGTTTTTAAAGAAATTGTAGAATCAATACTTCACATATATTTCAGCCTTACTGGATCATAGCACAAACGAAGGTGTATACAAGACAGAAAATTATTTGAAAATCAAGTCAGCATTTTATTAACTGTAAAACATGGAAAATGTTATCAATTACAATTTATTTGATTGATTGATTGATTGATGCATATATGCATGCACTTTTTTAATATGTGATGGGAGGTATAGACAATTCCAGTTCAGAAGAATAAAAAATTGTACCAGCTTTGTGAGTCAGGTTTACTTAGAGAACAAGTGCTTTATGAAAATGCTTTTAAATTCACAGTTTCTCTTTTTAGATAAGAGCACTTTGACTCCTGAAATATCCTAAGTCCACACTGAGCACTCTTACCCATAAGATTTAGAAAAATCAGTATGAACTCACTTTTAAAAACCTTCAGATCACGAATAGTTTCAAAACTTTTAGCAAGTTTTCCACTTCTCCTTACTTCTTAAAATTAGCAAAGCCATTTAGTGCTCCCAGCAGTTTCTTTGTGGAGAATTCATCAGTATTAGCTGTACTTCTAGTAGGTCTCTTAGAGATGTGCATAATAAATGGGGGTCAGGAACTTCAAAGAGAGGAAATCTAAAAGGAAGGCAAACATTCGGCAAGTTTGTGGAAAAAAAATGTTTTCAGTGTCTGACCAGATCCAGTTATGAAGTAATAAGAATGAAAATGTTAAAAGCTCAGCAAATGTTTTTAAATCTGCTCATAATGATGGAATTTATTTGCCATTTGCACCGGAGCAGATGGATTTGCTTTATTTCAGGAGCTGTGCTGTATTAGTCTCAACTCTTGCAAAGCTCAGTTCACCCATGGAGCAAATGGACGATGAGTCATTCTGTTGCTGAGCAGAGCATTACGTGCAGTCTCATCTTGCAATTATTTAATTTTCCAAATAAGTAATTCCAGAGGTCTAGGAACTCCATTTTTTTTTTTTTTTTTTTTGAAGGGGATGAAATTTAAGGACAGATTACACCACTGTTACCTATGTTTAAGCACTGTCCCGGTTCCATTAGTATCATACTAATTTTATGTAATGACTGAACAATAATATTGTCTTCTGATCTTAATTTTATAGGATTTTGTTCTGTTATTTTGAACTGTGACATCTCAAGGGCAATTAAAACTTACAGATTTACAAAACATTTTTAATAATTACTATGCATTTCTATATATTTAGTGTACCATATGCAAATGGGAAATCAGCAGCAATAACAGTAAATATTTGTGAGAAATCTATACTGCAATGATACTTCCCAAACTATGTTAATGTCCCCTACCTAAGAGTACCTAAAAAGTAATTACATTCATTTTTTTAGAATATCAAAATACAAAGCATGATGGATTTGAAGAGATTTATTTCAGAATAATTTTTTAATGAATTATGCAAAACTACTTTTCTCTGCTCCTGTATTTGCAATTTACTTTTTCATGCTTCTATACCTTACTTTAAACATAACTTGCTCAAGACAAAACAAGAAAACCTTAATATTTTAAATACAGAATGGACATCTATTGAGGACCTCTGGAATAATTTCCCAGAACAGACTGTCCACACCATAAAAGACCTGTGCAAGCACAAAGTGACTATAGTATTTATAATGTTAATTGAATCCTTTAATATTTCCAAAAGTTTTCTGTTGAAGTCCACTAAAAAGAGAAAAATAAACAAATTGTCATGAATGCAATTTTTAAAATATCAAACTATTGGTCTTTTTTTCTTTTTTTTTCACTTCCTTACCTGAATGACCATTGGTTATAAAATGAGTATTGTCATTGACAATGGACTTTGACTCAGGCACAAGGACACTGCAGCAGATGTGCTCCAATCTGCTGGAACTGCTGTCCTGCTGTCCACCGGCACTGCTTTCCACAGACTCTAGGTGAAGGTCTAGTTTTGTGCTGATCTTTAGAACCACAGAAGGAGTATTTCTCTGCCATAGAAAATGAAACAGACTTTTTTCTTCTCTGCCAAGGGCAGACTTATTTAGACACTCCCTTTTGGGAGCTTAAATCTTTGTTAAAAGAAAATGTTGATGTATCAGACTATGTCAGATTGGTCATTTGTTTTAAGTTTTTTGTTTTCCAAGTAATTCAGAACAATTTCCACTCCATCCATCCTTTTCCCTTTTCCATTATATACCATTCAATTTATATATTGGGTGACTGGGCTTGTGCTGTATTTTATCTTGACTAGTGACTTTTAAAAATACTTCCATGTCTCTTCTAACTCTTTGTAAAATTACAAAGACCTACTTTTCTTTTTTTTTTTTGTTTTTTTTTAATTAATTAAATAACTGCACTTCTTATGTTCAATCTCTACACTGCTTTCTGTCTTCTGCTGAACATCTGCCTTCTGCTGAATGAAACTGCTTTATATCCTCTTGTATAAATCTATATACAGAGAAATTTATAAAAAGCACACGTATAGCTGAGGGAAAGAGACTGCTGAATGCTGAATTCATAATGGCAATATATCTTTGCATCTACTTTTCAGTACATTTCTTCTTATATCTTTTTCTACCATAAAAAGCAGTTTTTACATTTAATTACAAGAAAAAATAAATAGGAAGAGAGGCATAAACAATGGACAGGAAGGGGGTTTCTGAAGGAACTCAGTACTTAGGTACACAAGCATAAGCTTGAAGCTGTACTAAATAATGTACTGGCAGTTACTCTTCATGAGAGGGCAGGTGTCTTACTGAACTAGGCAGTTGTTCTCTGCAAGACACAGAGAACTTAATCTCTCTCAGTGGATACTACAGTTTTCCCGAGTCGCTAAACCACCTGACGGAAAAAATAATTAACCTACCTTCTTCTATATTGTTGTTATATGTTTCTGCTGAACATAGGTGTGGATATGTTACCACACAAAGCCTAGTATCTGATCACATATAGCTGGAAACAGCCACTCATTTACCAGAAAAAAACTGCACATATCCCCATAAAAGAGGAACATTGGAGGAAAATATGTAAATTTTGCCAGATGCACTTGTTTCTGGTCTATAAATTTTCTGATTTAAGCAGAGAGAGTTTTTCTGGCTTAAATACAGTGTATTTACTAGAAGGAATACATCATAAGGTTGAAAATGGGCAACTTCAAGAAAGACCACATGCCAACTACAGAACTTCGGCATCAACTCGCTTACCTTTGCTCCCTGTTTCCCCAAAGCACGTGGCTGTGAATATATGAATCAGATGGCTGTATCTGATTAGATAGAGAGAATATCCTTTGACAGTAATAGGATAAGTTATCTGCATTTCTTATGTTAGACTGTAAGCTATGTTCTGATTAGAAACCCCATTATAATTTTAGAAATAAGATTTTAATTACCTAAGGAAGGGGCTTCAAATTGCTTACATGTTGGGTTTTTTTGTCATGCTTGGACAATAGTGGATTTTTTCAAGTCCTCTTAACCTTATTAAGTTCCCTGTTCCTGTAAATTGATTTTGTCTGGTTGTATTCTGACCTTTCACAAGAAATTTCTTCTGTTTTGACATAAAGGGAAAGCATAAGTAGCAATTGTAACTACCAGTTACCCAACATTGACTTCATCTGTTCATCAGTGTTCTCCATAATTTTTCCACACTCCTATGGGGTCTGTTCAGTATTGCAGGAATTTGGGTTGACCAAACTAGACAGTGGGTGAAGTTGGTGGTTTACGTCAGTAACTTGATAGATGTTAGATTTCATATGTGCTGTTATCAGACTCATTTTTTTAAAGCCCTTTTAAGATAGATAAAGCCACATCACTGCATGTAAATGAAGGATGAGAATTAGAGGTCCAGGCTGGGGTGAGAGAAGAAGAGCTGGAACTCATATGAGTTGCTCCCTTCAGTTCCACATGAACCCTCCATGTGTACCGGTGTTCTTCTACTCTGTGCTTATACCTGTCAAAAGATGCCCAGGGACTGGAAATTCAGCTTTGGGAGGAAGAATCAGCAATTCCAGGGTGGGAGGAGTGGAAAATAGACTTTACCCAACGTCTCTATATACATACTAGGGAAAAGGAAAACAAATAACAGCCCAGGGAACAATAGGTGTGATCTTCTTTTTGTGGACCTTCCTTTGAATGCTTGACAGTTTTTTCCCCTACCATTCTATGTTTTGCTTTAGGCTTAAGAAGAAATTGTTTTAATTCAAGAAGCAGCTGGTCTGACTGTGCTATTCTTTTGACTTCCTCAGACACTATTAGTTTCCTGAATTACTATATGAAGTTGAAGTCCAGATAAAAAGGAATTCAATAACAGTATTTATGCCAAAATAATTTATTACAGTATCAGATTAAAAAAAAATAAATTAAAAATAAAAAGGAATTATCTGGAACCTCATGACTCAAAACAGACAAACACAGGTTTGTAGTTAAAAAGATGCCAAAAAAGAAGACCAGTGGTATAGGCCAGAAAATTACCCTCCTCAGAAACTAAAGCAGTCCCTTCTTCACAGGTATTCTATAGGCATTCAGGTCTAGGTTTTGTACAAAATAGTTTAAAAATACATGTATTGCTTTCCCGGTTAAGCTCTGCCTTGGGTTCTGTTATCTTAATTTCTTTCAGTGGCTTACCTAGGAACAATGTGTATGCTAACAAGACATAAGCACACACAGGTTCCCTTGTGTTTCTTGTGTGCTTAAAGCTGTCACTGATAGATATTTAGTGGCTTTGAAACCTAGCAAACATTGCCCTGGGTCTGTCCTTCTAAATATATTTTTCTTTATCCTACCACTGGGTGCCACAGGCCCAAATTATTCATATGCTATTTGTTTCATTTGTATTAAAATAATTTTGGAAGACCTTCCCATCTGCCAGTGGTTGCGGTAGCGGTGAGAGTTATCCCTGTTTCTTGGCAGACATGCTTTTATCTGAGAGGGTGAAACAAAGTACGTATGTGCTATCAGTGACCTCAACATGATTTGAGAGACCCTGTTTTCTGAATGCAAGCTGTAATTCCAAGAATGCTCTTGATGTAAGTATCTATGTAGAAAACACTTAAGGACAAGTGCTGCAAACCTACTACCACAGCAATTTGACAACTAACTGTACTGCCAGCGCCGCAGTACAGTTGAGAAGAATGACCCATTTCTGAACAAGCACAGGTTCTTTGAGCTGAAGATTTTCATCCCACATAGCTGGGGCTAGCCCTTCACGTAGCTCTGTGACAGTGCATTTCCTCATTGAAATTCTGGAGTCATGGTTGACCACACATTCAAGATGATGAGTCTAGCCTGCAGAGTGGAACTACTTCACTCAGAAGTGTTATTGTTAGATCCTGTCAGAGAGCTATAATTGACAAGGTCTAAGATCCTTGTCAAGGCAAAGTAAGCTTTTTCTGAAGAATATTATGTTGGTGGAGGTGAATTAAAGCCTAGGAGAAAACTGTACTTCAGCTGCTAAAACATGATTAAGGAGATTAGCTTACAGGTAAAAGCAATTTTTGATTTAATGTGTAGGTAGTAGAGACGTTTTTAAGTGCCTGAACTCTAAATGAAGACAGTAGCTAAACTATCTGCAGGGGCTGCTGCCAAAACATCAATTCTTTAATTTGGTAAGAGAGATGTCTCAGACATCTGTTAAGAACAAACCAGGCTTTAAGTCTGTGAGGACTAGGAAAGAAGCAAAGGCTGCACTGGATTTCTCATGAAAAAAAAGCCCTGCTGCTGGCTAAAAGAATGCATCTTTAAAACAATCAAAATTTACTAAAATATAGAACTTCCCTGGATTCTGGACCTTCAGGATGGTTTGTACCTATATTTCCATCTGGCCTATACACCTTAATTTCCTGGGTCTGGAAACCATCATTCATCATTTAGTAGGTGCATACCGTAATTTGGACCTGATACGGATGCAGGATGCAGCAGGGGCAGACGGCTGGACCCAGGAACTGTGAAGCACTCAGATGTGCCATAATCTAATTATGGTTTATGAGTGTAGATACTAAATCAAGAGTGAGAAAAGTTACGTATTTCTGGTTGTTTATTTTGTAAACTGTAGTCATATTTTCACTAAATGTGGCAGAAGGACCGGCTTGATTCTCAAAATCTAAATAAGTAATTTCAGAGACCTGCTTCACTATCACATGGAAAATGCCCTCACGGCATTGGAAAATTTATCTCACCCTGATGTAGTGATACTAATATCATAATAAAGTAGAAGTTCACCAGATTAGTTTGAGCAATATAACATGATCCAACACATTATAAAATGTATTCATTTGGTTAGACTTGTGAGAAGTAACAAAAAAAGACTCCTGAAATGAATAAACTCACTAAATCAATTTAAAATATATGACAAATTAAGAGGATTACTGCAGTATCTCACAAGTGTCTACAAAACTAAGTAAAAATTAATGATAAGCGAAAATGAGATCCCTATGTGGTTTATTTTCATCCAGCTGCATCCAGCTATGAAAGAGCTATCAAACAAAACACTAGTTAGTAGTCAGTTCAAGGCCATTTCAGAAAGTAATCCCTTGCCTTCCAGTATCGTTTTGATACTGTCATGATTTCAGGAGAAATGTTTGGAACTGCACAAACTCTTTTTCTGCTTAGGGGCAGGAGCTGGTCTTGAAGTACGCAGGCTTCCTATGCAATACATGAAGGATAAAGCAGCTGAGAATGACATCCACAAGGACTAACAGTCTGAGTAAGAGCTGACTGCAAGGCTATGTCTTATCCCTTGTCTCCCAATGGTCTTTGGCAACTAGTTCCCATGCTGCAGGGAAGCCTCTCCAATGTCTTAAAAATCCTTTCCTTGAGCAGCATCCCTTTCCTGTAGAGTGTCAGTGATGGTGTCAGCAAAGCTTAGTCACTGCTATGTTAGCTATCTGTCCTCCATGATGTGGAATATGGGGTCCACCTCATCTTCTCTATAAATACTGATTTTAAGGAAAGTCATCCAAACACTGGTCTAGACTTGCAAACACTTACCAAGTCTATCTTAGTCTCTCCATTGCCTTCCATGGTAAAGCTTCCTTAGCATCTCTTTGGTTGAAGCTTTTTCACTGTTTGGAGCAATTACATATCTACCAGACAAAAAGAGAGCACATGTGTGTAACTGTAGCCTCGTGATTAGGACACTTTCCAGAGGAGAAGACAATGCAGTTTCAACTCTCACGTGAGCAAATGCTTAACATGTAATACAGAGACTTTCATTAAAAGAGGGAATGCAACCCAGGTCTCTTCTTTCACGTGAATGCCCGAAACTGCTGGACTACAGCGTAATTCTACAGCGTAATTTTTCCTTTGGCCAAAGTACTGAAGACACTTTAGTGTTCTAGAATTTTGCATGACTATGCAAGGTGCAAGATGTATGTTCTTCAAATAACGAATAGAGTAAAAACATGTACTGATTTAACATATTCGCCACTCCACTACTGAAAAAAGGCCAGCACCATCACGTCTTCCAGTTGCCTTTTAAAATGTCTGATCTCTGTGTTCATTTTCAGATGCCAAGCACCAGGAAAACGTTTGTGAAATGAACACTTCTGTTTGGTTCAGTCCTAGAAGAGCACTTAAGAAAGAGACAGGGTTTAAAGTATAACCTACAGCTTTTAATACTGGTTTGTTCTCCAATCATCGTATTAGTTGACTTGGTCCCACCTATGAAGTCCTTACTCAAGGGTTGTATAAAAAAACTAGATATACTGATGAGACTTGAAGACTCTACTTTCAAAATACAGATTAGACAATATAGAAAATAGAAAATGGCTTTTGTAGAATTAGATTGTGTTTGAACATTCTGGGATTCATTTCAACAGGACCTATAAATCTCAAACCAGCTACCTGACTTTAAGCTAGTTGGTGCTACATTCCTTTATAGTTAAAAGAGAGAAATAAGAACCTCTATAAGGGGATTCATCTGATTTCCCTTAGATACCTATTTAGCTGCATTCACTGCAAAGTGAGCTTAGGTTATTAAAACAGATTTAGACAATGAATTTTCAAATATTACCTTAGGTTAGATGGATCCCAACATGAGTGCTTAAATCCAGTAAAACTTCTTCATATGTGATTCTTATTCACAGAAAAATCTTTGCAGGTCACTATAAGCTACAATTCAGGTAACTTTAGGAAGAACTGAGGTTGACTGTTGATGATTCAGCCTTAGGAGGTCTTACAAACATATTTGTCCCTGAATATATCTTAACCTGGGAACTTCAGCACACCTTCCTCTCCTTCCTCCACAAATCCCACAAATAGAATTCTCAAAGTATGAAACAAAACCCCAAGGCTAATAGATCTAGTAGCTCAAGGAAGAATTATTCTGTGGTTCTGCTCTTGGAATTCACAGCTCTCTTATCGTTCTCTTTTACTACTCCTTCAGAGGTGTAGATAGAGATCACTTAAGAGATTCCAGCGATATTGGTCCTATATCCACTTAAGTCTTTTACACCTGGATTTTTCCCAAGCAAAATAAAGTGTCCTTTACTTCAGTGACCTCAAAGTCCATATCAAGCCTTTTACTGTAAAAGTAGAGATTTTTTAATTTAGTTTTCTTTCTTTTCCTCAGCCTTTCATAATATGGTTCTAATCTTAGAACAAAAACTTCTGTCTGAAGCCAGACTAATCCTTAAAAATGTTGGTACACAAATAGAGAAAACAGCAACCCATACTGGTCGTGAATACTTGAGAACCCACAAAATTAGAGCTCTTACCCTACTTGACTATGTCATGCACCTCCTCACTAACTTTCTTTGTTCACTAGGTCTCCGCTTTCCTTCCCAGCAGGCAAATCACTGCTTGTCTGGAAAGCTCAGGCAGAAAGTTCATAGAATCAAAAAATGGTTTGGGTTGGAAGGGACCTTAAAGACCATCTAGGTCCAACCCCCCTGACATGGGCAGGGATACCACTAGACCAAGTTGCTTAAAGCTCCATCCAACCCGGCCTTGAACACTTCCAGGGAGGGCGCAGCCACAACTTCTCTGGGCAACCTGTTTCAGCACCTCACCACCCCCATAGTAAAAAATTTATTTCGTATATCTAGTCTAAATCCACCCTCTTTCAGTTAAAAGCCATTCCCCTTTGTTCTGTCACTACATGGCCTTGTAAAAAGTCCCTCTCCAGCTTTCCTGTAGGCCTCCTTCAGGTAATGGAAGGCTACAATAAGGTCTCCTTGGAGCCTTCTCTTCTGCAGACTGAACCCATACTTGCAGAGGGTGCACTTGATCCCACTGCCCATGTTGCCAACAAAGTTGTTAAACAGCGCTGGTAGCCAGTACTGACCCCTGAGGAATGCCACTCGTCACTTGTCTTCACTTGGACATCGAGTCTTTGACCATAACTCTTTGAGTGAGACCATTCAGCCAATGTCTTATCCACCACTGTGCCAAAGTTGTGCCTGTTTGTGTTGTGCTGCTGCTTGCACTTCCTTACGTTCTTCTTTCCTGGACCCCATCTTATTTCTGAGACCACTTCTTTTTGTGATTTTTAACACCAGCTCTCTTTTCTGGAATGCCAAGTCTCCAGTTTTCCCAATCTAAATAGTCTATGCGCAGAAGCACAAGGCATGATCACTCTCCCGACTGGTGGTTCTCTGTCATGTCTATTAACTGGAGGCTTTAGAATATGTCACTTTTCTCTAGTTCAGATACTATCAAAATTTACAGCTAGCCTGTACCAGTTGCAGCTAACAAGTAAGTGGCTTTTAATAGTTAAAGCAAATAACAAAATAAGTTTTATATAACTGTATTAAAAGTCTACATGACATAGTAGGTAATGTACCAAAAAGTGCTGTATAAAATATTAGTGTATTTCTGCGTCTTTAACACTATTTATTTTCAAATTTTTGGAGAAATAACAGAAAGAGTTCTCATTGCCCTTACATGTGATTATATGGTACATTGGATATATAATATCACAAATTCTTTGTACAAATAATAGTTCTATCCTAAAGGGAAGAGAAATAAATTAAAATTGTTTAGTCTTCCAGTTCTAAGATGGTCCAATATTGCAGAATTAATAGTAAAATCTCATTTTTATCATATGTATATGTAACTTTTGTTTTGGTTAACTAAGAAACACTTTCCTTATTGAAAAATTATTGGAGCCTTTTTGGAGGGTAGCTTGTATACCTACATTATTTGTAGGAGCTCTGACAGGGTAAAGTTCTGGCGCCAGGAAAATACCAATGGCCAATGCCAGGAAATTATCTTCAGATTTGACTAGGCAATAAACTAACTGCTTTTTTCCTGTTGGGGTTTCCATTATTGCTTTTTGACTGGCAGCATACCAAAGCCACAGACGATCTAAGCATGGAACCCTGTTCCTCCTGCATCCAGATTAACAGCCACTGCAGTGAGAAGTACTGGGAGCAAAATCTCAACCCTTTGCTATCCAGGGCAAAAGCAGTTATAAGAAAGAGAGATATAGGCGTGCTTATGGATATCTGGGAGGAATGTCTAGAATCTCCTGCTTGCAGACTCTTCACTCCTGCAGATTAGGAGGTCCATGATTAGAAGGGACATAGACAAATAGATGTAGTAGGCAGGAAAGCATGAATTACAGCTCATTACATACATTACTCATTTCAACTACATCAGCAGCAAAAGGAAGGCTAGGGACAACGTGGGGCCGCTGCTGAATGAGGCGGGTGTCCTGGTGACGGAGGATGCGGAGAAGGCAGAGCTACTGAATGCCTTCTTTGCTTCAGTCTTCAGTGCTAAGACTGGCCCTCAGGAATCCCAGGCCCCGGAGGTAAGAGAAGAAGCCTACAGAGAGGACGACTTTCTCTTGGTCGAGGAGGACTGTGTGAGGGATCGCTTAAGCGATCTGGATGTCCACAAATCCATGGGCCCAATGGAATGCACCCACGAGTGCTGAGGGAGCTGGCGGATGTCATTGCTGAGCCACTCTCCATCATCTTTGAGAGGTCCTGGAGGACAGGAGAGGTGCCCGAGGACTGGAGAAAGGCCAACGTCACTCCAATCTTCAAAAAGGGCAAGAAGGAGGACCCAGGGAACTACAAGCCGGTCAGCCTCACCTCCATCCCGGGAAAGGTGATGGAGCAGCTTATCCTGGAGGCCATCATGAAGCAAGTGGAGGAAAAGAAGGTTATCAGGAGTAGTCAGCATGGATTCACCAAGGGGAAATCATGCCTGACCAATCTGATAGCTTTCTACGATGACATGACTGGCTGGGTAGACGAAGGGAGAGCCGTGGATGTTGTCTACCTTGACTTCAGCAAGGCTTTCGACACAGTCTCCCATGATATCCTCCTAGGGAAGCTGAGGAAGTGTGGGCTGGATGAGTGGTCGGTGAAGTGGATAGAGAACTGGCTGAATGGCAGAGCTCAGAGGGTTGTCATCAGCGGCGCTGAGTCTAGTTGGAGGCTGGTGACAAGTGGTGTCCCTCAGGGGTCAGTACTGGGCCCAGTCTTGTTTAACTTCTTCATCAACGACCTGGATGAAGAGTTAGAATGTACCCTCAGCAAGTTTGCTGACGACACCAAATTGGGAGGTGTGGTAGATACACCAGCAGGCTGTGCTGCCATTCAGCGTGACCTGGATAGGCTGGAAAGCTGGGCAGAGAGGAACCTGATGAGGTTCAGCAAAGCCAAATGCAGGGTCCTGCACCTGGGGAGGAACAACCTCATGCACCAGTACAGGCTTGGGGTGGACCTGCTGGAGAGCAGCTCTGCGGAGAGGGACCTGGGTGTCCTGGTGGACGACAGGTTTACCATGAGCCAGCAGTGTGCCCTGGCTGCCAAGAAAGCCAATGGGATCCTGGGGTGCATCAAGAAGAGTGTGGCCAGCAGGACGAGGGTGGTTCTCCTTCCCCTCTACGCTGCCCTGGTGAGGCCTCATCTGGAGTACTGTGTCCAGTTCTGGGCTCCCCAGTTCAAGACAGATAAAGAGCTACTGGAGAGAGTCCAGCGGAGGGCTACGAGGATGATGAGGGGACTGGAACATCTCCCCTACGAGGAGAGGTTGAGGGAACTGGGCTTGTTCAGCCTGAAGAAGAGAAGGCTGCGAGGGGACCTAATAAATGCTTATAAATATCTGAAGGGTGGGTGTCAGGAGGATGGGGCCAAGCTCTTTTCAGTAGTGCCCAGTGACAGGACAAGGGGCAATGGGCACAAACTGAGGCACAGGAAGTTCCGTCTGAACATGAGGAGGAACTTCTTCCCTCTGAGGGTGACGGAGCACTGGAACAGGCTGCCCAGGGAGGTTGTGGAGTCTCCTTCTCTGGAGATATTCAAGACCCGCCTGGACGCGGTCCTGTGCAGCTTGCTGTGGGTGACCCTGCTTCGGCAGGAGGGTTGGACTAGATGACCCACAGAGGTTCCTTCCAAGCCCTACTATTCTGTGATTCTATGATTCTGTGATTACATAACATGAAGGAACACGAATCTTTCCCAGCTTGGTTTTCATAGGGCATTTCATTTGCCACTGAATTTTCCCAAACTGAATTTCAAATCGTACTTATGATTTTGTGCTATTTCTCTTTGTGCCACCTTTCACAAAAGAGATATTACTTTTCCAAAACTGTTTTCTAGTGACTAATTTATATCAGATGCCAATCTTTTCCCCCTACGTGTTAGCACAGCTAATCTTATATCTTCAGTAGTAGCAATCAAGGTCAGTGGCAAGTGTCAAATCTGAATTGATGTTGCATACGAAAGAGGGGGGCATTGTTACAGTTGCACATGACAAAATCTGTCATGGTTACTAATTCTGACCTGTATTAGTGGGTGCAGCTGAGATGTACGTAGTCATTTATTCGTTTGAAAGTATTTAAAACAGCTATGGATAAAGCACGTTTGTCACTGAAATGATATTGGAATGCTTCTTACATTTTTTTGTAGTGTCATTATCTTTCTCCATATGTTTCATTGAGCTAGCTATAATTACGCCAAACCCAGTAGTGATTAGCAGTAGCAGGCTTGGCCCAGAGGGGAACAGAACAGTGACCTCTCCTTGACTGCTATTGACCCAGTCCTATTGAGCTCAATGTTCGGGAGATTTCAAATATCCAAACAGTTTGCATTTATTACATTTGTTCCAAATAAGTTGTGACCTGAAAAAGTTTCCATATTTTAGCTTGTCCCCTGTATAATTTTTAATTGCAAGGTACAGAGGTCTTTTTCATGCTGCCCTTTTGCAAATTGAAGTCTACCTGTGGAGCAGTGGGACAAATTGGTAGAGCTGTAGAGGATTTTGTTGATTTTTATTCTAAAATGGATGTAGACAACATCTACGTTGTTTTCACTGCTTACCTTTCCTCTTTTTGTCAGGAGAAACTACAGAAAATGGCTACTGCAAACTGAAATATTGTTCATTTCTTTTTTCAAAAAAGTTGTAAGCATATAACAAGTGTTTTTTATGTAACAGTTTTCACAGACTGTTTTGAAGATCAGACAGAATATTTAAAGAGACAGTCTGATTCCCAAGGTAAAAAAGTTTAATATTTTTACTCATTTCCTTTACAGACTCCAATAATTGTGGGTGGTTACAGCATGAATTTCAGAAAATCAGCTACTTTTGGTTTAGGATATCTAATGACAGGGAACACACTGCTTATGTTAATAATGTGAATTACTAACTTTCATTTTAATTTTAACTTGCTGGTATAAACATGATGCTTTTTGTCTCAAAGTTATACTATTTATCCATGTAATATGTGAAAAAAAAAACAGAGGAAAACAGCTGTTGCAAATCCTCGTAATTCAAGCTGATCAGTTTATACCAACTGATAGGCAAATCTGGAACACTACAAACAGGGTTCATCAAAAGCTGTATTGAGAAGATGATATCACGCTGTGCTTCACTATGTTTGATTAAAGCCACTTCTTCTGAAAAAGAATTAAATTAAAAAAGGAAAATAGAAAAAACTGGTATGATTGATTAAACTAGAAGATAACAAGAGAGGACTTTTTCATTTTGATAGGAATAACAAAAAAAATGATGGACATGCATACTATATGTGTTACAATTGCCTCTTATATTTGATATGACTTATGTCTCTGGTCTCCTATTCTGAAATATTTGAACTGTATAGTAATTTAATACTCTCTTACATGCAAATGAATGCATAGGGCTTTGTTAGAATGAAAGGGCTAGCTAGGCTGTGGGCGTGACAGGAAGAACAGAGTGCCTAAAAATGATCATGTTAAAACTGCCCTTAGGGGAAATAGCTTGAACTCATTTTAAGCATCAGGAAAGACTGGGATGAAAAGAAGACCAAAACCCCTTCAGTGTCAAGACAGTGCATGCTCAGTCACATTATAATTTCAAATGTGAATAGTGGAATGCCAAGTAGTTGGAGTAGTTCAGTTTCTTGTCTCAAGTATGTGTGTACTGAGACGGGGAAAAATAAGGGAGGTTAACTGTTAAACAGTTAGATACATCTTCTTAGCATGTCTGGGAAACACTTGTGATGTTACATGAAAAGCCTATATGGTGACGCTGAGCCACTGAAAACTGTGCTTTTGAAAGATAAAGACATCTCTAACTGCATTGCATCCTGTAACTGTGAAATACATGTACTCAGTTCTAGGGAACAGTAAGGTTTTAAAAGCATATGTGCCAAATCAGGAAATGTATATTTGAGGACTTAAAAACACATAGTTTTGATTCTGCTAATAATACATGCAAAGTCTTTGCTGATGTTTATGTATATTTGACATGCAGAACTGCAACAGCAATTCCACTTGTGTATACATAAAAGAAGCCTCATGTAGGTCAGAATGTTAAATATTGCAAGACATTTACAAAGTGTGCTTTGGCTTGACTTACATTGTTAAGTGTGAAAATAGTACTGCGGCGTGTTACACATCAATGACTGGTTCCATGCATTTAATAGCGAACCTTTATCTTCTCGTTCTGTGTTATGATGAGTCATTGTTTCGCTGAAAACATCAGCCAAAAAATTCAAACACTGTCACCTAAAAGGAAAATTGCTGAGAATCCCTTACAAAGCAGTAAACCAACAGATTTCTTACTGGCTGTGATGATCAATGCATGCTGAAGATACTGAAAACCTCAGAGGACTGTAGTCTGTGAGGAAGAGACCAGATAGTTCTATTTTAATGTTATGCACTTTTCTCTTTAGAAGAATCTCATTATTAACCGCATCTTGAAATATAAGTTCTGACACAATACTGTCCTTGTTGTAGCTGTGGCTTATATTGAATATACTGGATTCTTACTAGTTTTCACTTAATTGTTGTTTAACAAATGTTCTTTTTCTTTAAAAGTCTATCAGTATTACAAGTCACTAATTATCTGCAGGAGCTGCATAGCTTACTCTGCATATAAATATAGTGTGTGTATGTAGATATGTATGTATATGTGTTCATACACACACACACACACACACACACACACCCAACTCCCTTGTTTGCTCAGGTTATTTCAGGAAAACTTCCCCTCTTCAGCAATGCCTAATCTGAAGTCTGCATAAGTTTTTATCTCTTTGGCATTATGGATGATTTTTCTGCATGTGGGAAGTGAACTGTTCCTTTCATGTACTTTCAAATCTTGTGTCTTCAAGACGGGGAAGAGGGTTTTGGAAGTGGATCTAATCTTCTAGAATGTTCTGAAATGCTGTAAAAAAGGTGGGATTAGTGGGTTTCTGCAGCAGATCTTATATGTACAGGTACAGCGGGAGCTGCCAGCTCCCCAGGCCCCGTGCTGGTAGCAGCAGGGTCTCCCCTCTGGGGTCCGTAAGGACAGGACCTGGCAGCCAGGACCTGTCCCACCACCCCAGCCAGAAGCAGGGCAGCCGGGGGGGAACTGGGGCAACCCCAGTCCCGGGCATCGGGCATCTCCCTGGGGTCAGGGAGAGGCCGGGACACAGGTCCCTGGGTAGGTCTGGCTCCATGGGGCCCATGGCCGGGCAGGGCAGGGCTGTGGGGAGCTGGAGAGCGGCCCTGCTGCGGCGTCGCTGGGGCAGGGGCTGACGGACAGGGGGTCCTGGGCCATGGGCAGGGAGGGGGGAGGCCTATGGGGGAGGGCAGGCCGTGACAGTCAGGGCTGATGGTGCCCTGATGGTGCAAAAGAAGCAGCAATTCACAGCTGTAGGATTTATTCCTGAAAATTCTTATTGCTTCCTTGCAGGGATTACACATGCCTCGCAGATAACTTCTGCTGAGATATAGGCCAACAGTTTCCAGAAATGAGATACATATTGATCTGAATGAGCAGTGAAAACGCTCTCATTTGTTTGACTTGGCAGAGACTGATCAGTATAAATGTCTTGAGTCACTGCTTACCTACCCTGAATATCACCTCTGGCTGCTTAAAAAGCCTGTTAGTGTCATAACTATTTTATGACAAGGTAAACATTTTGTTTGGAAATCTATAGGTTACGGGTACACTGCGCTGCCAGGCAGTTGTTTGCCCTGCTAGGCGGTGCGAACGGCTCGGGGCCGAGCAGCCAGACCTCTCCAGCGGTCTGCAGGGGTCGGAGGCAAGTCCTAACAGCTAGTTAGCATGAGATCACCATCTGGAGAGTACACGCTTAGTAGTTTGACCACAGGCTGTTCAACGTCAACTGCCCTCAGTGCCAAGGAATGGACTGAGCTGCTTCGATTTACTGGTAGGGGTGTAGTTATACAGTCTATGAAGCATATTTATCTCCCTCACTCTAAACTATGAACTCTTATTGCCCTCGTATAAATGCAACCCATCAAATATTTAGCATTTGTAGGTGTTAATTAAATAAAAATTGGACACCTTTAACTTTAAGTTATGTTCAGCAGCATTGTAGGTAATGCTTGCTTTGCCTATTGGAGGCAGAAGAGGTAGGCTTTGTCTTTGAAACTGCTGTGTAGTTGTTAAAATGCTGCTAAAAATGTTGAAGAACATGACTCTTCGCTGTAAGACAAGAAATGACAGGTATTGTTAATCAGCATGAATTAGTTTCCATTGTGTTTTTCATTTGAGAAAATATGTACCTGCGTGCACACACCAGGTCACTGAGTCTGAACTTTAAAGACTGAACAGTGACTCACCATGTGGGCTGCTTAATGTTAGAATTTATACATTGTTTTCTTAGTGTGGTTTGAATATGCACTTGCACTGAACGTGACAGGAGAAAACACAGATCTATTTAACTATCAAAAAGGTACTTTTAAATTCACAAAGTTAAAAAAAGTAGTCAGACACACAGCCTGACTCTTCTGTGTTCCAGGTTGCTTAAACATGTGCTTCAGAGACAAATAAATTAGTTATATTAACTTAAGGTACAGTGTAAAAAATCTCAGTTAATCAGTTGAGCTAAATTAGGAATGGCACATGTAATAGTGTTAGAAGTTTCCTCATGCATGTTTCTTTCGAATGAGGTACTGTGAACACTAATCACAAATGGGTACAAAATGGAATAATCACATTAAGGAATCAGTATACCATAACTTGCTTGATGTTTTCTTATTTAAATGCATGGTGAACAACAGACATGGTAAAATATACTGCAGCTGCCTGATAAATAATTTTACATCCCTCAGCAATTATTATGCGCAGGAATACAACAGAACTATCAGTGCTGAAATCTCTTCACGATTTGTATAAGAGTGAATACAAATCAATAGGTCTGTTGTATCCTTTGAGTAACCAGGATGGATGAGAAAATGGTGATAGTCTGTCTAGGCGACACAAGACAAAGGTCTTCAGTGAGTAACAGGATACATATCACAATGTTTTCCCTTGTGGGGTTAATCAAGTACATTACTGAGTTCAGTAATGTTATACATGTTTTTGATTAACTATTTCAACATGCTGTTAGTTTTTCTGTCTCTATTATTTCAAATAATATTCAAAACTTTGAAGGTATTTATTTTCTTATTATTATATTAAATTGTTGAGTCATTCACTTCTAAATACGTGCTTTTCTTCAGATAACCATTCCTTCACACTAATAACAAAATTGAGTTGTTTCATAGCATATATTCAAATTCAGAAAATATAAATGTCTCCAAGAATGTTAGGTTTTAAACAGTAGATATTTTTAGTCTTAGCCGTGCTACAATGAAGTCAACTAGTATTCAGCCTTTGAACGTGCTGACCTACGGAGATAATTCTGAAGTTTAGAGAGCATAGACACAAGTCAACCCCAGTGCTTTATTGCCTTTTTGAAGCCCCAATTAAGACAGTCAGCCAAGCACCTTAATTGTGTAAGAATAATCAATTGCACAGATAAAAGCTGAGGAAACAATTTTGTTTTCTTCAGAGCAGTTTTGGGAGTTGTATTGTACCCTGAGCTGAAGCTGATGTCATGCTTTCCCAGAAGAGGTAAGCAGGAGGTAAGCAAGAGGGTGGACAGCAGGATAGCTGCCAAAAATGCCTTTGCTGGACTCTGTAAAAGTTTTTTTGCCCAGTTTAGGCCTCAGGTGGACTGTGGTGTGCTGTACTTTGAGAAAAATATGGATTAATTGAAAAATCTAGAGAGGACTGTGATTTATAAAACATGATTTCTGGGAAAACAAAGTGGATGGATTTTTTCAAGTCTAGGAAACAAGACTGGGGGAGGGAATAACTTATCAACCTTGTTTGTGGAGAGCAGTACCAGAACTAATAGACTCAAAATTTTCATTACAAAGATTTTAATTTGAATTTGAAAAAAGGAACTATATTGGTTGCAGGTCTCCAGATTTTGCTAGCAGAGGGCTGCAGGGCGGCCCCCTGTGAGGAGAGGCCGGGGCTGCCCTGTGCCGGACACAGCTGGTTCGAGCCCGTTCTGACCGACCCCATTGTAGGGCACGACTGAGCCCCAGAGATGGTGGAACATCAGGTAAAAGGTATTTCAGAAAGGGCAAAGATGCTTGTGTCTGTTCTTCCCATGACAGTAATTGGTGAGTGATCTCCCTGTCTTATCTCAACCCACCGCCTTTCTCATCCTATTTTCTCCCTTCATCCTGCTGAGTGAGTGAGCAGCTGGGTGGGCATTTTGCTGTTATGCAAGGCTAACCCACCTCAAGAACAAGTAAACAAACTTTCACTAATGCAAGAGTGAGAATGGTGAAAGGTAGTGCCCAGGGAGGCTTAGGCAGTCTCATTTAAGATCTTGAAAAGAAGGTTAAACCAACAACTAGCAGAATAAGGCTCTCTCATAAGAGGACAAAATAAACAATGTCTCAAAATTCTGTATATTACTTTGTTATGATTTAGTAGGAAAGAAACACTCAAAAAATATTAAAAAAATTCTTTTTAGAATCTTTTTGACCAGGGAAAAGATGCATTTTACCTGTGTGGAGCATACTATAGATGACTTCAGAAAAAACAGCTAAGCTAAACGGCAGCAGTTCCATAAAATGTGACGAAGATGAAACTGAAATCAGTCACGCTGAAGTACAGAGTAAAGCATACAGAAACGCTATCATTTTGCATTCATCATCTTATTTCTTTAAATACCAAGAGGTTGCTTAACAAACAAACAAAAACCTTTAAACTTTAAATAATGTTTTTTCAGCATATGTCCTGCTACCCTGCAATTTTATTCTTCCTATACAGTTTAAGAAAATTAAACTAAAAAATGGAAGGACTACTGGAATAGTGGTAGAAAAAGAGAATCCGTCTGGAGAAAAATGACCAAAAAGCCTGGCTTGTTTAATTTAACATGACAGCTGAAAGAGCTTACTAAGCTGATCACTCTTAATAAATAACATATGTGGTTAAACATAAGGGTAAAAAATTAGTCATTAAAAGTAAAACACAGCATTAATCTAGGAAGCAGATAACAGTAACACAGAAAAGATTATTAATGATACATTCCATTTGTGCTGGAAATGAGAAGAAAAGTTTTAACCATTAGAAGAGCAACAATATCCAAATAACTCGTAGCCTGGAACAGATCCTGTGGCCTGTGTCCATAAGACTGAAGTTTATTTACTTTGCTTAGATATTTAGAATAGTTTACAATCAAAACAAAAGTAGATACAAGACATCCATCTCCGCAACGCTAGTCAGAAATATTGCAAATCACATTTTTAAAACAAGTATCCAAAATTGGAAATTTGATATGCACAGTACATAGAAGCAGAGAAGGATCTGTTTCATAGGTTCTGAAGAAAGACACCGTGTCTGTTTTGTTGTCTACTGAGACGTTATGATCCTGTATAAAAGAGAAACATTGTCCATTAAGAAGATGAAATGTACCTACTGCATTTTTTCCAATTATTACTTTGATTTAAATATTTATAAAGCTGGACATTCTATTGCATGAATCAGATATAAATCATCAGTCATAGCTTAGCTGGAGAATAGATCTTTAAAATAAGTTTTTTGTAAAGCAAGTGGAATTTTAAGCAAAATTTTTAATAATCATTATTTCGTGTTTTGTCAGTTGTTCATGGCTGAATAGAAAAAGAGGTAAATAAAATTAATGTAATAACTTTGGTTAAGATAAATCTCAGAAAGAATCTTTTTTTTTTTTTAATGGAAAACTAACTAATCTACCTTAGCCCACAAGTAGATTTCAGAAGAACTTGACTGTCTTTCATGTACACATAACTGCATGTTGGTTGATACCCAACAGATTTCAGAAGAACTCTATCAGTTCATCAGTTGGGGACAATATAATCTAGATTTGTTAAATTTGAATCACGCAAATTTATTTGCATAGTGCAATTGAGTGATAATCTTTCCAGATCAGTAGCTTTTCCAAGGTGGTTGCTGAAATTACGCTGTTCTTGTAAATGTCATTCCAACCACATAGTCAGGCTTTAAGAAGTCATATACAAATCTCTTCTCGGATTTAGAAGGGAAAAAAAAATCTTTACTTCAGAATAATTACGCTGCTATTTTTGCTGACTCAGAAGAGGCAGTTACGTATACCAGAAATGCTTGTGGCTGTATTTGTCAAGCACATTTCAGTGTTGTCCTTCGGAACGGCTCATTTTCACAAACTATGATCCTTGTGAAATGTGTATCACAGAGTAGTGCTAAAGAAATGGTAATAATGCAGAACTACCATCATATATGAATTTGTTATGTGGATGTCATAGACATGGTAAGGGTGCTACCTCTGAATTGCACTTTTTCAATGATAAGCTGGCCTATGCATGCTATTTCCACGTGCATATACCACCTATCCAAGAGTTCACATCTGCTTGAAGGACAGATTCTTGGTTCGGTTTAGAAGCCTAATTCACTTAGGCTATGCCTTTAAACAAGACAGTTTGAGATGACAGTCAATAAGGAGTTACAGACAAAGAGTATCAAGAACTGTTGTGCTGTAGTACTCTCTAACTGCTATGGCTAAAAAAGTTGTATTGGACAGCTGGGAAACATGGTGTAACTTTCTTCAAACTCCTTCACTCTACAGTTGTGCAGGAAAACTGGAAGACTGAACAGATAACGAAACTTTGCTTAGAACAACTGCACAGTAAGGCAAGCACAAAGACAGCTCGTTAAACAAATCTCCTCTAACTGTCCTGTTGGAATGAGACTCTGCCAAAAGTGTATATACCATCAATATACCGTGAGTTGTGTATTCATATAAAATTCTTGGTCATGGAATGGGAAAATAAGAGAAAATAACAATAGCAGGTGTAGAGAAGAACTACAAAATAAAGTTCTCTGTATAACAGAAGTCACTCTGTTTTAAACTAAGAAATGTCAATTTTGAGGTAAATTATCTTAGACTATCCTATAAGTAAGCAGATATTCATGTTACATTACATGGACTATGCACTACAGACTGCGGATACAAAATCAATCATAATTACTGCTGAAGATAGAGATATCTTGGTGGTTTTTCCTGTGCTCAGCAATCATACACTTTGACTGATGTATGAGAAAGTGCAGGCATAAGCTGTGAGTTCATGATATTAATGAAACAGCATGCTTCCTTAATGCTGAGGTAGATCCAACACCCACCAGTTTGTGTGCCTTTTTGGAATGTAACATTGCTATTTCTATCACAACCAAGAAAAAGGTTAAAAACTGTTGAATAGGGAGCACTGTTATTGCTGGGTGTGTTCTATGTGTTGTGGAAGCATTCACTGGCTCATTTAGAAAACTACAGGAAGACACGCATCGTCTGCATGTCTCTCCAAGTCAGCTGATACCAGTGTAAGAGTCGGTGAAAACTTCTAGGCCAAATGACATGAAACTGACTTTAGCAAGTTTCTGCCAGGCAAAGTCTTTCTGTTTCAACAAGGAATATGGAGCTAACCTCTACAATGTGAACTATGCTGTATCCACTAAATTACAGATTTGCATCTTCTGCCGTGGACATTCAGTAGATGACTGGATCAACAGCATCTAAAGCATATTATCCAAAGGTGCATCTGTAAGACAGGTCAGATGATTTACTTCTTGTTACATAGCTTTCCCATTGTGAGGAGATCTTACGACCCTACATAACATCATTTAATCAAGGGAAGATAATGAACTATTTGTTACACAGTGAATACATATTTTGATTCCTAATAGGTGTTAAGGATCTCTGCTTATCAACAAATATGCAAAGCTCAAATGCCGTAACACAAAAACATACGGGAGATATTATCATTAAGAACAATATTATTATTACTATGTTACCACTACATTTTAGCAAAGGTTATAATTTATAAACAAAATCTGCATAAATGCTTTTAAAAAAGCATCATTAGAATTTGTAACCTCATGTGGTAGCACTGGCTTAAATGTCTGTCTCTGGATTCGCTGATTACTGGGGTGGAAGAGAAGGTCTTAAGAGGGAAAATACTGAGCAGCATTGTCTCAGCAGAAAAAGGGAAGACCCACAATGCATATCTAACTGTACTCCACTTGAAAATTAAAGACTGATTGGTAAACTTTCAGATCAGAAGG
Source organism: Opisthocomus hoazin (assembly GCF_030867145.1). Taxonomy (NCBI): domain Eukaryota; kingdom Metazoa; phylum Chordata; class Aves; order Opisthocomiformes; family Opisthocomidae; genus Opisthocomus; species Opisthocomus hoazin. Next base: position 102,314,465 of record NC_134415.1, on the reverse strand, counting down.
GATCAGTATAACAAGTTTTTTTTTTGAAGTGAGGATGAAATGCTTGTGTTTGTGTGTTACATATTGCCACTCGAGATTTCTAAGGAAGGTAATAGCCTTTTATTAATTTCTTATTTACAAAATTCTAATTCCACATTATGATAACATAGTGTTTCAATTTGCAAGAGACAGTGTAACAAAATGGGGAGGGGGGAACAAATGACTTAGAAGATTGTTAGTGCTATATTTTACCATTTATTTCCCTTTTATTTTGAGTGGCCAAGACGTCTCTGTGATCCTAAGCAAGGGAATAAATAACTTGTATTATGATCTCATCCCGTGAAGAAAATCCTACAGATCCTTAGGTATGCACCAATACATTTCCTGAAAACATCAAGTCAACACAGAACATGGGTGGAAATTAGAGTTCAAGCATCATCACAAACCTGTAGTTGTTGAGCTAGAAACTGGTCACTGTTGAAATGACATCTAGTGACAAATTTGTGGAGTACTATTCGCCATTAATAAGACAGATTTATTGTAGGAAGAAGACACAGTGCAGTCACACATAAATAAAATGGCTTATAAGGAAAGAGAAATTTTATCTCCCGAATTTTAACTTTTTGAAAGGTTTCAAAGCATTCAAATACAGCCATCAAAAGCTTTATTATGTGGAAAAAATTAATTTCCTGATTTTGAAATTCAGTTATGATATTTGTAAGGGCTTAGAAGCTATTTATTAAAGGTCACTTTCTGTGCTGAGTAGGTTTTGTTGGATTCACAGGAAAAATACTGGAAACAAATAGCTCTCTGGAAATGTAAAATGAAATTTCTCTATAATCTCCAAGCACATATTTCTAAGACTCTAAGTGGCTGTGTCATTCTGTAAAATAAAGCATTTGACATATTATGTATCAAAATTCAGCAGCACTTGCAAACTTCATGGATACTTCCTAGTCTAGTAATACGAATACTTCTGTAGTGCGAGAGTGAGATTCAGTGATTTCTTGCAGAATTAAAGCAAATGCAAATGTTTAAATACATCCATTGCATGTTTTGAGAAACAGTGTCTTTAAAAGTGTGAGATGGTCATGCACACATACACATATCCCATTCAAAACTGAAAATTGTGGTTGGGAGGTTTAAAGGGCAGTGGTGTAAATAGAGATTTGCAACAAATTTCTGGTTTCACTGCACAAAAATCAACAACTGCAAAAAAGCAGCTTTTAGTTATCTCTTCAGAAGACCTACCTGTGTCGTTAAAAAGAATCTGTGATCTCCAAACTATAAGGGGCAATGGGCACAAACTGAAGCACAGGAAGTTCCATCTGAACATAAGGAAGAACTTCTTCCCTCTGAGGGTGATGGAGCACTGGAACAGGTTGCCCAGGGAGGTTGCAGAGTCTCCTTCTCTGGAGATATTCAAGACCCACATGGACGCGGTCCTGTGCAGCCTGCTGTAGGTGACCCTGCTTTGTCAGGGGTGTTGGACTAGATGACCCATAGAGGTCCCTTCCAATCCCTACCATTCTGTGATTCTGTGATTCTGTGATTCTGTGATTTCTCGGAAGCCCCAAAGAGCATTTTAAGGTGGACTCCTGTTAAGAGTCACTTAGATCTCATCAGCTCAAATGGAGTAGAAATCCTGCTGCTCCCACAATTTGACTTTTTCATGGCAAGATGTGTATGTTTATTTGGGAACTCTCAGCTGGGCGTGATTCACAGTCTTTTGCTTTGTATCTCTTATTTGAATCAATTTCTTAATAACTTTGGGGTTTTCTATTTAATTATTTTCTTAGCCTATTTTTCTTAGCATACTTCTATAATAATTAAATTAAAAAATTGTTAAAAATAAAATGTGATTTCTGGTTAGTATAACTGCTAACACATAATTTATTTTAAGGTCTTCAGGTGTGCTTGATATGACTTAGCTTTACTACCTTACAGTTTAACGATCCCAGTCCAATCTAACAATTCTCAAGGTTAATCTTTATCAATTAAATCCAAGAAAAGGGCTTCAAATGGCATTAAAATGAAAGTTTTTTTCATAAGTATAGAAAGACTGCTGCCTTAATTTCATATGCTTCTCAGGTTTTGAATATAAACCTTGAACTAAAAGACAACTGTGAGTTCTGCTTCTGCACAGCTCAGCACCTAAACTCATTTAAGATTCAGAAAACAGATCTGCTCTACTTAGGTTTTCTCAGAGGCTACTTAACACAATTTACAGGAGCGGATTCTGTAGTCTGTGGCAACATCCAAATTTTTTAAAATGTAATGATTTAGTGGCTAACACACGTCTAGAGGAGACTCAGCCTTATGAAAGCATTCAACCTATGTCTGCTGTTTCTTAGTGATGTAACTTGAAACTAGACTGTGAGCCGTTTTGTTGCTAAGGAAATTGTTCACTGCTGCTGAAGTTAGGCTGATGTGTAGCGAGGAATTCAAGATTTGCCGGAGAAGGAGAGAAAGTGAAAGGAGGAATGGGTGAAGTCTATTAACAAAAATCAGTGCCTGAGACATAAGACCCTAGGTCTCATTTTTTGCTAAGAAAGTTTCAAGTAATATACAGAAGTAGTACTGGAAAAAAAGACCCGAGATTTCCCAGGTGATATGTCCATTACACTATAAACTGATGTTCTCATTTCTGTTCTCACAGTAGCCACTGAAGAATAAATTTCATAGGATGACACTGTTTGGAAACATCGGGCTTTCCTGTGGTTCACATAAGACACCAACGCTCGTAGTCTATGTTCCTGTTTTCCGTATTCCACACAGGAAGTCAGAGGCAGACAGGAAAAGGCAGTAAGCACAGTAATTCTTCAGGTAGAAATGTCTAGCAGACAAGCATCCAGATTCAGGAATGGAATTTAAATTCTGAGCTGGGAAATGAAGTCACTTTCCCAGGGAATTTGAGAAACTATCAAGCAACTATCTGGAAATAAAAATGTCCTCAAACTTAATCTTAAAATTGAGATGTTACTTTCCCACCACAGAAGAGGATCTCCAGACTGAGAATTTAAGAGATTAGGCAAGAACGGTAGGGTGCTGACTGCCTTCCAGCCCAACAGTTTGCGTTTCTGATTCCATGGAGTTTTGTCAAAGTTGCATTTCATAGAATTAGCAGTCAACAAATAGTGTGGCTATTGGGACACACCATGGAAAATGGGAATTGTAGACTCACATTGAAACATTTCTAGAACTAAATTCAATTATTTTCTAAGTAAGTGTTTCAATGGCAAGATTATTATGCCTAACCTTAGGCATCACTGAATGAATTTTCACGGAAAAGTGATTTGTACTGTGTGTAAAATTCAAAGCCATTTTCTAACTATACTCAGAACATGTCTATCAAATTCCTTAGAGCCACCAACAGCCAGTTTATGAATCTCAGATGACCTTAGATGGCAGATAGGAAGAAAAACATATGTCTTTGCCATACAGGGAACAGAGTTTTAAATGTCTGAGGAAATTTCATGAGAAATATAGGCATTAGGGACACTTAAAGATTATTTTTGATTTTAACCCAGATGCAGAAGTAGTGGCTATGTCCTAAAGCAGGTTTAGATTTATGTCTGCTCTATGAGTGGCAGGTTCTACAGAAGACAAATTGTTTCTAATCTAAAGATCCCAATGTTGTAGAAGGTAAAAATGAATACATAATTATTAACTATTTTCTTGTCTGGAATCCATTTACATTCAGAAGTCTACAGTGTTTAGATCCTATTCTGTATATAAAAGAATGGCAGACATGATACAAGAATTTACTGATGGGAACAGTTATTTTGAATCAGCAACTTCTTGACTATGTTGTCAATTAAACTGTCAATTCATATTGTTAAATATACCATAATAAATTTTACTTTCTATAATACCTGCCAATATTTTTTCATGCTCACCAATGGAAGACACTAAAGTGGTTCTTAATATCCTCCAAAGTAAAACACTGAATGTTGGAAAAACTATTTTGTGTAGAGTTATCATTCTGGCCAGTGCTTATTTCCGAATTAGTTTATTCACTTACTCTTTTGCTTTATTTAATCCTGACTCCTTATATTTGTATTTTTATTTTTACTTTGCATAAAAGGAGTCCACTTCAGCTGTTTTACTTACATCCCTCAAATAAGCTTGAAATCGCTGCATGAATAGTGTTATACTGAATACATCACCTTGCTGGCATTTGTATGCTTGATACAGTAATCTTTCAAACGTATCTAATTTATGCTAAAGAAATGGAAGTGATGTTTTCTTGTAATCAGTAGTAAAACTTACAACCTGGAGGGACATTTTCATAATTTTACTACACGGAAAACTTGCATGATGCTCCAAAGTATTGGTCACTGACTTTTTACATTAAATTTACATTTACACAACATTACATTCTGAAGCATTCAACTGAATACCTTCTAGTTTTTTTCAAAAGATTATTTCCAAAAGTAATTGTTTGATACAAAAGAGTGAACACTGATGTGTTACCATGGTTTTGACTGTTACAAATCAATATGAATATACTCCTACAATTCAAGTAGAAATACAGATAGTAGTCATATTATACTCCCAGATGAGTCACAAAATCAGGATTAATCTGTTCCTTGCAAGGTTAACTTCACATAGTGAACTGCATGCTTTGGATTAGTTCATGAATCAAAGGCTTACTATCTTCTCCCAGGCTTTTTGCATAATATAGGAAACCTCATCACACGAAACTCTTGACATTAGTAGCGAACAGAATGGAAAAGGAAAGAAGAAAGGGTCTATTCTTTCAATAATAAATAATAAAAAAATCTTATTTTTGGTACTGAATGCATATAAGGAATTTTGGATGTTGAAGGCTTTGTTTAAAAATACATATTAAAATTGACTGAATTAATTTTTCACGCTACTACTCAGTAACAGAAGTCCAAACCTAAATATGATTTCTTTTAGATAAATATAGTAATAGATATATCAGATATCTGATGGTTTGCATCAAAGAATTGCCATACAGGAGAGACACCTGTGATGCTACATATTTTTCGTGGATCTGTGGCAAGACAGTGATGTTCTAATCCCTTTAAGATAAATAGCACATGCCAAGCTCATTTCCTACACTGACATTTTGAGACACAACTGCAAGCAATCTCCATTTTCAACTGAAGCCAGGGACAAAACTCCCACTGACAAGGTTTCATCCTTCACACTTAAGTGTCTGGGCTACTCTTAATCACAGAAGATGGAAACAGCAGAGAAGTGGATGTCTACTTTCAGCAACATTTTCTGAATAGTCTAATTTCCTATTTCCTCAAGTCTAGTAAATATTTGAGAAATATAAAGAGGAGTTCAGCATAAAATTGTATGTCCCATCCCCGCCTAACTGGAACTTTAACACGTTTCTGCTAGTCACTTGAATGATGGATTACTTCCCAACATCTTTCTGATTCACAGTGAAAGAATGACTGACAGTGATGCAGAATCTGGAAGAGATGTAACGGGCTGATGACATCAATTTGCCATATCTAGACTGCAAAAGCAGACTTATTCTCCCTCTAGAATAAGTCTATAATAAAAATTGCACAAACATGGAAATAAGTGTGGCAACAAATGGAAAACATGAAAGCTATATCAAGTTCATCAGATGTTTTTCTCATGATTATGGGAAAGAAAAAGAGTAGAAGTTTTGGCCTGGCCAACCTGAAGCCAATATGGAGAGAAAATGAAATATCCATAAATACAAACAAACAGACAAAATGTCTGCTTTAGCTATAAATAGCTAGAAGTGTAATTGTACTCTTTGCAGGGTACAGGATTCTTAGAATCATAGAAAGTTTTGGGTCGGAAGGCACCCCTAGAGGTCATCTAGTCCAACCTCCCCGCAGCGAGCAGGGACAACGCCAACTAGATCAGGTTGCTCAGAGCCTCGTCCAACCAGGTCTTGAATGTTTCCAGGGATGGGGCCTCCACTACCTCTCTGGGCAACCTGTTCCAGTGTTTCACCACCCTCATTGTAAAGAATTTCTTCCTTATATCCAGCCTAATATATCTTCTTATGGGCTGCTGCCAATATAACATTAGAGACAAAAAGATCAGAAAAGCATTGGTATGCTAGACAGCTGCTGCCTGAAAGAGGTTCTGCCCTTTGGACATCAGTGAATAAAGAACATCCATCTGCAAATAAACAACCTAGTAAACCAGGTAGCAGACTTGTGTCAGAATTGTTTAGGTACAACGGTAGAAAAGGGAGATAAATATCAAAACTTTTACACAGTAAAGAAAGACCTAAAAATTATTATTTTATGGATAACTTTAAGGAGATAGTTTGCCTCTTGTCTTATTTTTCTCAAATGCTCAGATCTTCTAATTATTCAGCCTATAAAATGCTACTTTACACCTGTGGTTTGCAGAGAACCAGTTATCTTTTCTCCAGAAATAGTCTTTGTAGATGATGTTGACAATCATTAACCAGAGAAGAAAGGAAGAAAAGAAGAACTGCTTCTTTAATTTGTCAGTCTGTCTTTAAAATAATGTCTCATTAAATATTGTCTTATTATATGATTTTTTTCCTCTGAATTCTCTATATTTTGTGGACATTTTCCTGGTATGCTGATATTTACAACTGAATGCAGTGTTCTCCAAATTATTTTCCCAGAAAAGCAAAGAGTTCCAATCTGTTTGGTCCAGGTTGGGGTGTTTCTGAATCCATACTATGTAAAAGGATGCATACATAAATTTTGTTTCTTCTAAAAATTTCAATACACTTTTTTGAAAGTGAGGGAAAAAATCAAAGTCCAGAGCTTTTTTTTTTTTTACATCTGTGGTCTCAGTAATTTCTTAGGCTGGTGCCAGTTATTTAAAAAATCAAAACTAATGGAGCTTTAGAGTTTTACATGAAAATTTATTACTTTAATATTAAACTGTTGGACTGTATCTGAAAGTTAAAATTTGACTGGTGTAAATGCTTGGTTCAAAACGACGCATAATTAACCTTAACTCTTAATAAGAGTGTGTTATGTTTTAACAACCAAACAGTAAAACCACAGCATGAACAAATCCCATTTTTATTGAAATCAACAGAGAGAAACTATAAATAATTGTTACATGCCCTGCTGGTAATACCAATTAGCTAGCATCATACAGAAACTGCTGTAAACAAGTACAGTGTATTGGTCCAGGGATTCAGAGGTTTGAGCTACAAACAAAATATACAAGTTTGAATATACCAATGAGATAAATTTTGTCATGTGTGTTTTTCATTGTTAGCAAAATTTGTAATGCTCAAAGGCCATTCCATTAGACTACTTCATATTTTTCTCTGTGCACAATATCAACAGTAGATATCATCAAGCATGCAGTTCAAGAACATTTATTATGATTTGGAAGGCAAAATACAGCAGTAAACTCTGATACACTCTGGCATGGTGCAGCCTAGGTAAGACCAGGAAATGTAAGTGAAATTTCATCTAGAACAGCAGATTAAGATCCATACATCACATAAACCCCAAAGAGCACCTCAAAACCAGATTGAACGGTGAAATGAAAGCAAGAGATGGTGAATATACTGAAATACATGTTCCACTTTTACACGTTCTCTACCTCTTGTTCTGCAAGAAAAATGAAAGGTGGTCTAAATGTTAGGCCATCAGCTCAGTACCTAGGAAACCTGGCTATTTTCCTCCTCTAATTTTCAGTTGGCAAGCAAATCGCTTGCTTTGCACCTACACCACACAAGACATTGCCCGGTGAGGATAACTGTTCTAACACGGATTGTGTTAGCACAGGTTGTAGATGCTTCACCTAAATTAATACACTGTGCTTCTCAGCAGGGTTTTGTAGCCTAGGTTGGAGCATCTTTTCAGCAGAGTTCATTTCTTCCCTGTTCCCCAGGCTACATTTGGTGTGGCCAACACTGCATTGTGCCCTGTAGATAAACTGCTCCGCTGTCTAGAATAATAGACAAGTCTTCACTAGTGCACAGGTTGTTGAATACTTGAAGTAGACAGCTCTTCATTCCTCCTGAGGGGGCTTTTCTGCCCTTTCTACTACTTTCCTAGTAGTTTCAGGGAAGCCTTCAATCTTGCAGTTGTAGGCTATGGAATAGAAATGAGTCAGCTATTCATAAAACATGGAAGCCTCTACTGGACCTTTATTTTTTTACCAGATGTCTGAGGAAAGCACTATAGCAAGACAAAATCTTGTGTTTAGCAAAACATCCAAAACAAACAAAAAAGCGCAACAGATTTAGCAGCTCCTGCAAAGGTGACTTATTTTTGAATGCTTAAGTAATTTTTTATATCTGTTGTCCATGTAGATATCATGCCTCTACATCAATCTAAAAGAACATCTTCAATGCTAGATGTCAAGACCAGTGGTGATCAAAGATACAGGGTACTCATAGTGACCACTGAAGGCAACACACAGAGTGAGCATTTCAGAAAATAAAACTGTTTAAGATATTGAAAGTCCTTGAACCTTGTTACCACTGGTGAAAAACTCTAAAGTATAATTTTGAATTTTTCATATATTATCACAATCTTTGTCTATGCAGGCTTCTTCTCAAATCTGCTTCCCTTTTCTTTGGCACGGAAATGATTGAGGGAGTTAAAATAGCTTTAAGCTGTCTTTATAGTCTACTACGTTCATAGTGCAATTTACAATCACCATCCACATTTCCATGCCTCTTCTCAAAAACATTACCATAGGCAAGTATTCTGACAGCTGAAGCTATGACAGCATTTAAAAACTGTACATTGTAATGTTAAATTGTAAAAATGGGGCACTGTCATGTCAGAATGGTACTACATTTATAGCTATCAGAAAGTCAATAACTAAATACACTCTTACAGAAAAATGTTGACTGGGTACCTAACATTGACTTTCACAGACAATACTACTAACTACTGAGTTCAGCAGGGTCGTAGAACCCTGTTGTTTTATTTTGTTCAAAACCATGAAAATACAAACGGGGTTGAGTTCAATGGGTCGGTCCTAACGTTGTCACAATCCAGCACTAACAACACTCTGGATTAAATTGCAAGAAGGTGCTATCTCTTCAAAACGTGTTTTTTTTTTTTTTTTTTTTTTTTTTGTTGTGTTTTATTTGTTTTGTTTTGTTTTGTTTTGTTTTGTTTTGTTTTGTTTTGTTTTGTTTTAATTGGCTTCATACCTTGCTATGCTTCCTGAAAAACATAGTACCTTCTGAGTTCAGCTCTTTGAACAACATTCAGTGATGCATTTTGTGGTCTTTTCAGCTGCAAGAATTAGAACAGCAAGGTACTGTTCAAGAACTTTGAGTCCAGACAATACAGAACAGCAGCGCTCACAAGGAAAAGAGAAAATTAAAGAGAAACCTCATGGAATTTCTAAGAACTTAAAAGGCGAGGGAGGGGGAATCACCTGGACAAAAACCATGGTGACAGCAACTTACCTGCATATTCTTAATCAGAATCACTGCCAGAGGGAATATGTGTGAGCAAACCATACATAACTATTGTGAATTTCTTAGGCAGAAGATGTATTTTTTAACTTCTGATAACTCAGTTTCAAAAAAGTTTTGCTTGTTTGCAAGTCAATGTTTTCTCACTTCCAGGATTTTGCTGGTAGTAGATGTTCTGTTACTCTGGTCGGGGCTACAAAGTCTTGTGATTCATTCCGTAAGCTTCTTTCTAAGAGTTGTCCTATGTGTATAAGCAAATGTGGTACACATCAGCAGCTCTCTTGATGCCCTTTTCCACTCAGATCACCTCTGAAGACCCATTTCTACTTGATGCTTTCTATGCAGCAAATAACCTGTTAAAATCTGCAGTGACTAGAGGTGGCAATCAACAGAACCCACACACAGGCTATGACCTACCACTGCTGCAGTCTTCAGGTGGCTTTCATTTTCTGGATGTTTTGTTTCTTTTACACAGTGACTCTCTAGGCCAGAACATATTGCTAAATTTATAATCCGAGGTCACCAGGAACAGACAAAAAGGAGAACAGCTATGCCATGACTGGAAATCAGTATCAATGTTCTGTTAAAAAATGTCCTGCCTGTATCCATGTAAGATACAGGTACTGGCTATGCCTCTGTTCTTCAACTTTTAAATAAAGTTGATAATAATCTTTCCCCTCTCCTCTATCTCCTCTACATGCACTGCTAGGGATAAGAACTGCTTCTTCTGTATTTCTCAAAATCACTTGTCAGAATGGGGTTGATAATTTGGTTGGGACCTCTGCAATGCATTATATTATAAATAGACAATAAAAATTTCTACAACAGTACTCTTCCTTGGTTTGGCAGTAAATTATTCAACAGTTTTAATATTCAGTTTTAGACTAAAACATCTTCTTGTTCCACACTGCTTTCTTTTGCTCTGCTATTTTCATTTTTAATTAGATTTTTAAACATGGAAAGATTTGTATATATATTTAATTTTATGTATTTGAGAAACATCAGAAGGACTACTGTACATTTGAGTGATCAAGTACAGGTCCAGATTCTTGTCACAGGCTGAAGGGAAACAGTATTGCGGTAAGGGTGCAAAAGGCGTAGGTGTTGACATTTCAGGACAAATTTCTCTGCTGCTTGTTATTGCCTGTAATGAAGGTGTTTAAATATCATTTAAAATTAGAACTAAGCTAAAGTCTGAGATATGAGAAAGAACAGGCATTTTTAGGCATTTAAAATTTTGTAAATCAATATTTGTTTTGACAAAAATTCAGGAAGACAGCACCATGAAATTCAGTTAATCAATTATTCCCAAGCCAGTAATGGCCTTTCAAGCATCTAAATATTTTCCAGTTAACAGACACTGGAGAACAATTTCTCTGGGGCTGGCAGCTAATTCAGACTTCTTTTTATCTCCTCACTGGTATTTTCTCTGAGCATGTTTGGACACCCTTCGCTGCGTTTGCACATTACTGAAGTGTGTGACAACGGAATTACGAGGCTGAGAGCCACAATCATCCCTGCTCCGCTGTGGGCTCAGGGACAGCACACAGATCTTCTCATCCCCTGTGGGGTGTGCTTCTCACCACCGTTTCAAGGCTTTGAGGTGCCTTGCTGGCAGTGGTGGCTGCTCTCCCTTCTGGCTCTTTGTTCCCCAGGCATCCCTCTAGCTGGACCCACCGAGCAGGCAGCAGGAACAGCAAGCTGCCTTCCTCACTCTGCTGGAAGCACTGCTTGTGGGAGAAGAGTTACATCTCTCAACAAGCCGATGAAAAGAAATTGTCCGGTGACATTACACCCTCAGATGTCCAGAATGGAAAAAAAAAAAAAGACAGAGGATTTCTTTATGAAGTCAGCTCCTCTGTGAGGGTGACTCAGTGGTTACCTTCAAATAAATCATGCAGTGCAGTCACTTCTACAAGAAGTAGTTGAAACCTCTTGCTTCTGTTTGCTTAGTTTGACAGACTTCATCAAAAATATACTACTCTAGAACAAAGGGCTGATGACCTTATTTCCAAATAGGAAAGGGAATAATCAAAGAAAAATATTTCAGCTATTTATTTTTGCTTTTTTTTCCCATTTAGATCCCCAAACCACAAAGCATTTATGTATAAGGTTAATATTAAATGTTACACTTGTTATTAAATGCTATGCTGATCTAAGTCCTGGCTCTCCTCTTTCGAGAAGTCTTGCCCAAACTGGAGTTTATATGTAAGCACTTTCTTAGCTTTTTGTAGCAGTTATCATTATTGCAGAAAGTAATTATGAGTATATCATATTTACTCAAGCTCTATTGCACTGATTTTTTAAACAAAAATGTTGTTCATTCTAATTTAGTCACTCGGAGCCTGATTTTTTTCCTCCATTATACTGATGCACTAGCATGAAATGATAGAATAATTAAGTCTGTCTACGCGTAAAACATGGGAGTGCCTTTCCAAGCCTCAGCACAGCTGCATATTATTTGCCAGCCCAGCCAGCAACCATACATTTCGATTGGGTGTCTGTGAACATGAAGCCCAAAAGCACATTGGAGAAAGAAAGCGTAACACAGAATCACCCTGTCTCAGATCTGGCGTACGGCGGGGTTGTAGGCTCTAGATACACTTTCTCTGGTGGGTCTTATCTGTGCAGTGTCGGGGCCAGACACATACCAGTAACCAAGATCACCAGTCTCAGGCCAGCACAGGTTTGTATATCATAGCATCCTGCCTAAGTAATGCCTTCACTGCAGTTTAGACACATGCTGAAAGACAGAATGACCACAAGAAGGACCAAGACTAATTTGCATTCAATCAAGAAACTCTCGTTCAGTCTCATCACCGTGAATCCTAAATATGAAATTTGTGGCTGAGGCAACAAACATTTCATTGGCTAGGTTACAATTGTGTGTTCAAAACCATATTTTATTTATATTTAACATTATGACTGTGATATAAATTTCCCCATTGCTTTTTACCAAGCTCCAGAGGAAAAGAGAACTCTAAAATTTTATGAGATATTAACAAGAGGGATTTTAATGAAGTTTTAAGACTACAAGCTGCTAAAATTAGGACTATATTGGGAAGATTATTTCAACTGCATTTCTGTGTTAATTACTATCCCCTCAAAACAAAGTTTGTGGCTTACCTGTCTTTTAATTAGGATTTTGTTTTTACTGTGTTTGTCTACAGTTTTAAAAAAATCTATTTTAGTCTGGTCCTGAACATTTTACTGGAATTCAGTGGGCCATGCATGAAGTAAGTATTTACAGGATTAAACATCTTTTCTGTAAAAAGTTGGATCTGTTTTTAAAGGCATGGGACTAAAACTAAATTCTCATTAATAAAATGTTACACAATGTAGAACATAATGATGAACCATTTCATAGTTTTGGTTGCAAGAATTGGTTAGAGTAATTGTAAAACAATTTGCACTTTCAGACAGAAATACTACCTTTGTTTATAAAATGACGTGATTTTACCTCTTTTTTTTGGACTGGACTTGTGATACAAATATACTTTAATCTGTTTTTATCCTTTTTGAACAAAATACTATAAAAAAGATTACCTTTTGTCATCACTTATATTAACATGTGCAAATGTTCAAAGGTTACTGAATTCTTCTAGCTGGCCTCCCATTTAGTATTTCCCTTACTATCTGTCTTAGCTTTTGCTCAGGATGTCCTGATTTGTGATTTGATGTCTTATTTATATATTTTTAATCTTACAGAATTCATATTTCCTACTATGTGAGGGGATCTGTTCAACAAGAATAGGATATACCTCATTTCATTTCTGCTTCTCAGAAAGATAACATATTCTCATCCAGTAAATACTACTGGGAACTGAAGCCTTTCTGATACTATGCAGTCGTCAACAGACCCAACAGGTCTTCTCTGAGATTACTGTATAACAAATAGAGATTTAACTGACTGTGCTATAGGGCCCTTGTTTTCTCCAGAATGTCTAAAAAACCCATTAAAATTGATGTTATTGTAGTAATGAAGTGTCTTACCTCTGGTGAAATTTCTAGACCACACAGCTCTGAAATACAGTAATACAGAAAATTTTAGACATAATCCTCTCAGAGGCCTTACTTTTGCTGAAGTAGTTAGTTGGGCATTCTGGAATGGCTGCTCAGCAAGTGTGTGCACTCGTACAACCCAAAGTAAATGAATTTGGGAGATGACAACATCTTTTCCACAGTGAGTGTAACCAATTGTAACTTGACAATTGATTGTGTGTTTTCAGTTTCAGAAAATGACTTTTTTTTACCAGAGAACATAACCAGCTTTTTCTTCAAAGATCCTCTTCCTACCATTGTTTTTTTTTTTTTGTTTTACTAGTCACAGATCAGCATTGCGTCCAAGAATCACAGAATCACAGAATGGTAGGGGTTGGAAGGGACCTCTGTGGGTCATCTAGTCCAACCCCCTGCTGAAGCAGGGTCACCTACAGGAGGCTGCACAGGACCGAGTCCAGGTGGGCTTTGAATATCTCCAGAGGAGGATGCACAACCCCTCTGGACAGCCTGTTCCAGTGCTCTGTCATCCTCAAAGGGAAGAAGTTGTTCCTCATGTTCAGACGGAACTTCCTGTGCCTCAGTTTGTGCCCATTGCCCCTTGTCCTGTCGCTGGGCACCACTGAAAAGAATCTGCCCCCATCCTCCTGACACCCACCCTTCAGATATTTATAAGCATTTATAAGGTCCCCTTCTCAGCCTTCTCTCTTTCAGGCTGCACAAGCCCAGCTCCCTCAGCCTCTCCTCGTAGGAGAGATGCTGCAGTCCCCTCATCATCCTCGTAGCCCTCCACTGGACTCTCTCCAGTAGCTTCTCATCTTTCTTGAACTGTTTGTGATAATCCTTCACACATTATGCCAAACAGAGAAGCTTAAGGGACTTTTAAAGGAGATCAGCAAAGTTTTATTGTAGGCATTATCAGGGAGTTCATATGAAACACTAGGGAAGGAGGAAAGAAGGTATTTTGAAAGAAAATTATTTGAAAACTGAGATGGGTGAGAGACTCAGGGACAGGACTGACATCTTCATGGTGAGTGTGGAATGATGGATGGGGTAGGAGACATCATGGAAGACCCTGAAAATGAAGAAGCCTGTTATGTTTTACAGTATAAAGCAGAAAGAATGAGTGATGTAATACACTGTAAGAGGCGATATGCTCAAAAGGAGGAGAAACAGTGTATCACTGTTCTAAATAGATACAAAAAATACTTGTTGGGCTTTTGCCAAATCAGAGAGGTTTGTGATTTCTGAAGATTTTGATTAGTGGTTAAACCTTGCAGATTTGTTCAGCACAACATGCAGCAGGAATTCTAAAGAGATTTTTATTTTTAGTAGTGATCCCTGTATTACAGACCTGGAAAATCTACTGAGAACAACAAAGAAGATAACAGAGACAAGTAGGGGGAAAGAGGAAAATCTGTTTTATCTATGCGCATCTCTGAGTAAACACCCTGCTGAAGAAACGGGTCAATTAAAATCTTGGCATGCAGGGAGATGTTTAGAATATAAAGAAGTTTCAGAATTATCCATATATAGATGCCAACTGAATATGAGTGCTAACAATACAACTTTGGCCCTAAAGGCTTGTTTGTGCTTAGTTACAGATCACCAGGAATTTCTCAACACACTTTTCCTGATCCTTGGTTCTTGTTCCTTCTCCCTCTCCGCAAAATAATTTCTTAAGTGCAACGATGCAGTTTGCTTAGAGCCTACCACTGCACCTTGAGATTCAGCTATGTGTATAATGTCAGACAATTTAAGGCACTTGAGGGAATTGGAGAGGAGTTTACAGAGTGCCTGGACTTTCAACTAGCCATAGATTAAAAGGAAAAAAAAAAATTATTCTGAAAAAAACATCCCTTCTGGTATTTTTTTAAATGCAAAGGTTGCTGTGCTTATGTTATTCAAAGGGATATACATAGACTCTTAAATACTTATAGACAAGAGCTTGTAATTTTTTGTCATGGAATTCAAAATCTTATAAAATTTTAATCAATGATCTGATCAGTGCACTGCTTTCAAGCATATAACAACCTATGAGAAGACCTTTGCAGGCCTAGTCCTAGCTTTTCATGTCACTACCTCTTCACATTCTGGACTCTGCATTACCTGTAAAAAAGGTAGAGTAGAGATCAAAGTTAATCCCACTTCTAGCAACAGACACAGCACAGTAAGGTAAACACACCACTTTCCTCTGGGCAGAAGCTTAGCACAAACACTGGAAGAGTTTGATTGATTTATCTGAACACTGGTTGTCTTGAAAGAGATCAAACTGGCACTTAGAGCTGTAGGTAGGCAAAGCCATATATTGTTGTTTTAGGACGTCTTACAACAGAAAAATATTTTTCATGAATTACTGAGGATCAAACTTACACAACTCCCAGAAGAAAACTTCTGTGAAAGTAAGTCATTGAGTACCTCTTGGCACCAATACGGACTTCTCAAAGGTTGAAAACTCCACTGTAGTTGAATCACAGAATCACAGAATCAAAGAATGGTAGGGGTTGGAAGGGACCTCTGTGGGTCATCTAGTCCAACACCCCTGACAAAGCAGGGTCACCTACAGTAGGCTGCACAGGACCGCGTCCAGGGGGTTCTTGAATATCTCCATAGAAGGAGACTCCACAACCTCCCTGGGCAGCCTGTTCCAGTGCTCTGTCACCCTCAAAAGGAAGAAGTTCTTCCTCATGTTCAGACGGAACTTCCTGTGCCTCAGTTTGTGCCCATTGCCCCTTGTCCTGTCACTGGGCACCACTGAAAAGAGCTTGGCCCCATCCTCCTGACACCCACCCTTCAGATATTTATAAGCATTTATTAGGTTCCCTCTCAGCCTTCTCTTCTTCAGGCTGAACAAGCCCAGCTCCCTCAGCCTCTCCTTGTAGGGGAGATGCTCCTGTCCCCTCACCATCCTTGTAGCCCTCCGCTGGACTCTCTCCAGTAGCTCTTCATCTGTCTTGAACTGGGGAGCCCAGAACTGGACACAGTACTCCAGATGAGGCCTCACCAGGGCAAAGTGGAGGGGAAGGAGAACCTCCCTCGACTTTCTGGCCACACTCTTCTTGATGCATCCCAGGATCCCATTGGCTTTCTTGGCAGCCAGGGCACACTGCTGGCTCATGGTTAACCTGTCGTCCACCAGGACACCCAGGTCCCTCTCCACAGAGCTGCTCTCCAGCAGGTGCCCCCGAAGCCTGTACTGATGCCTGGGGTTGTTCCTCCCCAGGTGCAGGACCCTGCACTTGCCCTTGTTGAACTTCATCAGGTTCCTCTCTGCCCAACTTTCCAGCCTATTCAGGTCACGCTGAATGGCAGCACAGCCTTCTGGTGTGTCTACCACTCCTCCCAGTTTGGTGTCATCAGCAAACTTGCTGAGGGTACATTCTAACTCTTCATCCAGGTCGTTGATGAAGAAGTTAAACAAGACGGGGCCCAGTACTGACCCCTGAGGGACACCACTTGTTACCAGCCTCCAACTAGACTCAGCGCCTCTGACGACAGCCCTCTGAGTTCTGCCATTCAGCCAGTTCTCAATCCACCTCACTGTCCATTCTTCTAGACTGCACTTCCTGAGCTTCCCTAGGAGGATGTTATGGGAGAATGTGTCGAAAGCCTTGCTGAAGTTGAGGTAGACAACATCCACGGCTCTCACTTCGTCTACCCAGCCAGTCATGTCATCATAGAAAGCTATTAGATTGGTCAGGCATGATTTCCCCTTGGTGAATCCATGTTGACTACTCCTGATAACCTTCTTTTCCTCCACTTGCTTCATGATGGCCTCCAGGATAAGCTGCTCCATCACCTTTCCTGGGATGGAGGTGATGCTAACCGGCCTGTAGTTCCCTGGGTCCTCCTTCTTGCCCTTTTTGAAGATTGGAGTGACATTGGCTTTTCTCCAGTCCTCGGGCACCTCTCCTGTCCTCCAGGACCTCTCAAAGATGATGGAGAGTGGCTCAGCAATGACATCCGCCAGCTCCCTCAGCACTCATGGGTACATTCCATTGGGACCCATGGATTTGTGGATGTCCAGATCGCTTAAGCGATCCCTCATGCAGTCCTCCTCGACCAAGGGAAAGTCGTCCTCTCTGTAGGCTTCTTCTCTTACCTCCGGGGCCTGGCATTCCTGAGGGCCAGTCTTAGCACTGAAGACTGAAGCAAAGAAGGCATTCAGTAGCTCTGCCTTCTCTGCATCCTCCATCACCAGGACACCCGCCTCATTCAGCAGCAGCCCCACATTGTCCCTAGCCTTCCTTTTGCTGCTGATGTAGTTGAAGAAGCCCTTCTTGTTGTTTTTGACATCTCTTGCCAGCTTCAATTCCAGGTGGGCCTTGGCTTTCCTCATCGCATCCCTGCATGCTCTCACCACATTCCTGTACTCTTCCCAAGTGGCCTGCCCCTGTTTCCACATTCCATGGACCTTTCTCTTCCGCCTGATCTCCGCTAGAAGCTCCTTTTTTAACCATGCAGGTCTCCTGCCTCCTTTGCTCGATTTCTTTCTCAGGGGGATGTACCACTCCTGAGCATGGAGGAAGTGTCGTTTAAAGAGCGACCAGCACTCATGGACCCCCCTGCCTTCGAGAACCTTGGCCCACGGGATTCCTCCCAGTAGCTCCTTGAAGAGGGCAAAGTCAGCCCTCCTAACATCCAAGGTTTTGATCCTGGTTATCGCCCTGCTTCCTCCACGCAGGATCCTGAACTCGACCATTTCATGGTCGCTGCAGCCGAGTCTACCTCCGACCTTCACATCCTCCACCAGTCCCTCCTTGTTTGTTAGTACAAGGTCCAGCAGAGCGCCTTTCCTTGTTGGTTCCTCCACCACTTGCATCAGAAAGTTATCATCGATGGTCTGCAGGAACCTCCTGGATTGCACCTGCCTAGCTGTATGGTCTTCCCAGCTGATGTCAGGGTGGTTGAAGTCCCCCATGAGAACCAGGGCCTGGGACCGTGAGGCTGCTTGCAGCTGCCTGTAGAAGGCCTCATCAACCTCCTCCTCCTGGTCAGGTGGCCTGTAGTACACACCCACCGTAATGTCACCCTTATGAGCCTGTCCCTTAATTCTAACCCACAAGCTTTCAACTTGTTCCTCATTTGCCCCCAGGCCAAGCTCAATGCATTCCAGTTGCTCCCTCACATATAGAGCAACTCCCCCACCTCTCCTTGTTGGCCTGTCTTTCCTAAGGAGTCTGTAGCCATCCATGACAGCATGCCAGTCATGCGAGTTGTCCCACCACGTTTCTGTGATGGCGACCAGGTAATAGCCGTCCTGCTGTATAATGGCTTCCAGCTCCTCCTGTTTATTGCCCATGCTACGTGCATTGGTGTAAACACACTTGAGCTGGGCTGTCAATCTCACCCCTGACACTGGCACGCCAAGCCTGGGCTCATCCCTAGTGAACTGGGCAATATCCCCTTCCCCCTTCGAACCTAGTTTAAAGCCCTCTCAATGAGCCCCGCCAGCTCATGGCCAAGAATTCTTTTTCCCCTTTGAGATAGCTGAGTTCCACCTGTCGCCAGCAGGCCCGGTGCTGTGTACACCTCCCTGTGATCAAAGAAGCCAAAATTTGACCGATGGCACCAGTCCCTGAGCCACCTGTTAACCAGGTGAGTATTCCTGTCCCTTTCAGTGCTGTTCCCTGCCACTGATGGTATGGAGGACAACACCACCTGTGCCCCTGATCCCTCAACCAGTCGCCGCAATGCCCTGAAGTCCCTTTTGATGGCCTTGGGACTTCTTTCTGCTGTCTCATCCCCGCCAACCTGAATGACTAACTTGCTTCCTAAAAACCATGAAGTACTCCAAATTTTGTGATAGCCTGACAGTGCCTGCTGCTAAGAAGTTTTCCGAGCCAACCTAAACCAGAAACGTTTGACACCACATATTCCGCTGTGCCACACTGCACAGAACATGAGCCAGTGTAGCATCAAGGGTGCTGGGCCCTTTCGAGCTCTGCCCCTTCAAAGTACTCCACAGACCAGGGCTGTTTTGCCCAGACAAGACATCTTTGACTTTGCAGGTGTTCATGTGGCCATGAAGAACTCCGTGTCTCTATGCCAATATTAGGGTTATAGATTCCCCTTTTGCCTCCTTAGGACGCAGAACATTTCTGTTTCACTTTTCCCTCCCTCACCACAGTCAGCAATGATTATATTCTGCATTAAAATATGATACCACTTAAAATCCACCATTGGATCAGTCAATGAGCTGCCATGCACTTGAATGAAAAGAGAGTTTGGCATACTGGTTACCTACTTTCTGAGCCAATCTGTTCTTACAGGTTTCCATGGATTAATTCCACACTGGTGATTAGGTAAATCCTTATTAATCTGTGTGTTTGAGATAGCCTGAGATCTGTGGCTGTTTAAAAATTTTCATACTTGGTCTTTGAGTTTACTGTGCAAGATCAGTATAAAAGTGGGAAAAAAGACTGTAAGGTTGATAAAAGACTTAGCAATATGATTAGAAATTCCTGGCACATAATGACATTTAAAAGATATATTAAACATAAAATACTTTAAAATCACATCCTTCATTAATGTTACAGCAGAGTTTGACTCTGCCAATTTAAGACGGAGGGTGTGTAATGGAAAGGAATTTAATAAAAGCCAAAGGAGGAAGGCAAAAGAAACCCTGCCCTTCTCTGCTTATAATTCAAATGCTTTTTCTCCTTCCTTCCATTCTCCTTTTCCCCTGAGTGATCAGAAAGAGCACGTGTGTGTGTCAAATCATTCTGGTTTCGGTTTTCTTTGCCTGTTCTTTTCCTCTGTCCATTTTGCTGGTCGTCATAGTTACAGTGACCTCAGTCCTCCTCATCTTTCAGGGTCTTACAAGGATTTTTTTTAAGCTTTAGCTTGTAGCAGTGCTTTGCAATGCTAGCTTGTCCATTTCTTTAGCTGTTATTGCATTTCTTAATCTATTTGTCCCAGCAGTGTCCCCAGTTCCTGTGCTGTGTCCTGACAGACTCCTCAGAGCAGGCTGGAAGTGCTCAGTTTTCATCTTCACTGCAGTACCAGTTTCTTTTGTGACAAGACTTCCCAACTTTAATCTTTCCTTTCCCAGCCTTTGAGTAATATTTTGGCCTTGTCTTCGTGTAGCTTTAAAGTGATATTTTTGTAGCTCTTTTAGACTGAGTTAAACCAGACAGCCTCAGAACTGTAGTATCTCAAACTGTTCAGTTCCATCCTCTGACTTGTGGCTATGAAGGAGTCTGACCAAGAGGTTTTTGTTTTACTGGACAGGGCCAGGGTCAACCTTGAAACCACAGAAACATGAGATGGCACTCAGCTTCTCCTCAACACTTAATAGGCTGTAGCAGAGGATCTTGTATTTTCTCTCCCAGTTAGGCTACTACTCTTACAACTGCTGCTGTAAAAGGGACTAATCACTGTCAGGGAGGAACAAGTACCGTGCTAAGTGAGGGTTGAGTGACTCTCAGTGGATTCAGAGTTTATCCCAGGGAATGTGAGTATATCCCTTTTGGCACAGAAAACTGACTACTTGTTGGACTGGTTCTGCTTGACAGATTTGACCAATGCTTTGAGTAAGGACCGAGATCTCTGTGATAAGTTTCATATTAGCACTCAAACAAGTTTCAGAAACAAGATTAGTCTGTATCTTCTGTTCATATTAATTCAGAAATGAACACTAGGCCTGAGGATAACTAATTATTTATACAAGCACACACATTATAATTTTATTAATAATGCTATAGGCAGCTTGAACAAGAAAATGGATATTTAACAGTGTTTGATTGGTATCCCTTTAAAAGACAACATAGGATGTAACTATCCATCCTCTAAACCATTATCCAATTCTAGACTACCTAATAAGCAGTCATACCCTTCTTTTTTATACATACAAAAAAAATTCAGATCAGAGCTTACTCATACACATAGATGTCCTAAAAGATTTTGAGTAGATAGTTATCACAAAAATCCACTTTTTTAAAACCATTCTTATTACATGTATATAAAAAATACATCTGAAACTGAAATACTGATGGTAAATGTACACAACTGCATCTTCAATGGATACCTGCAGCACTCTAGTGGCCATTCTTCATAAATGCAACATTAAAAGCTGGAAATTATTTTGGACAGTAGAGATTCAAAGGAAATAACCGCTAACAACAAAAATTAAATCGCTACAGAGTTAGACATGAAAGTTCTGAAAGTGAGCAATAACATACTGTGTGCACACTGATTAAATTTATTCAAGCAAACCTGTTTTAATTTAACAGCATTCTTGCTCTGCATTAAAAATGTAATGAAAGTAGTTTGGAGTGGAATGCATTATAGTTTGTGGTCATTTTATCTTTTGATGTACTAGCTCACCAGTTCAAGACAACTTAATTACTGGGAGCTTTACACAACTCACTTCTCCTTCATCCCACTGACTGTACAGGGGAAATAAATGGCAATATAAATGCCTCTTTCCAGTCCTTATGAGGTCCTTTCAAGGAAGAAAGGGTTTTTTGCCCCCTGAAAAGCTCTTTCTATCACTGTGGGATGTCTGTTTTCAGTGTCTGAAGTAATAGATTTTACATCTTTTCTTATGGAAGAATAATCAAAAAATTAATAGATCTCTTGATGAGAAAAAGGATTTTTTCTTGTTTTACTTGAATATTCAAGATGTTTTACTTCATTATTCACCTCATTTGTTTAATTAGCACCCAGAAACTGCAAAACAGGGAAGCACAGAAGTGTTTCTATATAAGGAGCTGTGACTGTAAAACTGATAATAAATAGTAAGTTATCTCCAATGTGCATATTCATGTATTTCCTTTCACATGAGTGTCAAAGTATAAAGTACAAGAATTAATATTTGTATGTTTTTACAACTTTCATCATATTTATGTGTTTTATTATCATCTAGGATAAAGAAAATTGTGTACACGTACTTTATTCATATGATTATTTTTCTAAGGAAGGTTGTAAACAAAAAAGTGTCAGCAATTTTGTGTTAGGAAAGACATTCAAATACCAGCATTCTGGACAAGAAGAGAATAACCTTAATCAATTAGAATCAGAAAGCAAGACAAAAATGTTAAGAAATGATGAAATCAAGGATAATGGAGTTGGGTCTCTGCTCTCTAACCAGAAGCAGGTCTTGAGCACAATGATGAAGAATGAAGTGTATACTACTGGTATATTCTCTTACAGCAAGTGGAGAGATAATGGATGCTAGAACATTCACATTTCCCAAAACACCCTGTTTGAAAAACTGCAACAATGCTACCTGATGAAACAAAGAACTGTTATGATGCGTATGTCTGCCTCCAGAACCAGAAGGCAAAATTTACTATAGAAAGCCTCAGGGAAATGTGGCCACCACCAACCTTTGATATTTCAGAAGGAAAGCAACAAGTCAGGGTTCCGAGATTTTCCAGCACTTTCAGAATTCAAGATGCTAATTGGAGGGATCTGTCCTTCCCCCTATGTACGAGCTTTGCTCAGGCTTTCCAGCTTTACTCAGTAGCTGCTTTCATTCGGCTGTGACTCTTTTCAGGCAGTTTGAGAGACTGCAGAGAGGACAGCACCTTAATAACAGAAAGAAATAAAACTAGGATCCATCCACCTGCACTGAAATATTATGAACCCAGCAAACCTGTCCTTCTCATGGAAGCATCCACAGTACTTACATATAGTCAAGGATGAGACACAATGCCTTTAAGTTCCCAAAGAAAGATTCCGTTTGCCCAAGTGACATACTTGAACTCCTAACTAAAATGCAAATCTCACTCTGAAGACATTCAAAGCTTCCTCCTCCTCTTCACTGGTTATTTGTGGAATTGGAGTTGTGTTTCCACATACCCTTAATTTCAGCAGCATACTAGTTTATTTGATCTGTTATTCCCATCTCAGTGCCACCAATGAAGCTGCAGCAACACAGCTGGCTCAGGGAAAATACTTGGCTTGGACTGATGAGTTCAATATCATTAACAGTTGCAAGGACAGAAGATGAGAATACCTTAAGACAAACATTATCAAACTGTGGCTTTTAGCAGTATGGTTGAATAGGAGACAAGATTTTGAATAGCTGGAAGTTAGACAGTCAGGACAGTGCCTCAGATAGACATTAGAAATCATAAGAAATGCCTTCATATCAATAACATTTTTCATCTTTTCATGGTTGGCAACCATGTATTAGGTACAAGAGAAAACAGTATCAAAGCTGTGAGTTTCTGCACAAGTTTTATCAGAACAAAGGAACAGTTTCTCACCATGACACCCTGAGCATTATCCAAAACAAGTAGGAAAACAACTGTATCATGCTTCCAAGGATGGGCCAGGAGCTCAGCCTTTAATGGGAAGTGTGCTGAATGCACTTGTGATCAAATGGGCTGATCAACAGCCATCTGTCCATTATCTTCAGCTGGGAAAATCTA
The DNA here is from genome assembly GCF_030867145.1 of Opisthocomus hoazin. Taxonomy (NCBI): domain Eukaryota; kingdom Metazoa; phylum Chordata; class Aves; order Opisthocomiformes; family Opisthocomidae; genus Opisthocomus; species Opisthocomus hoazin. The sequence goes on along the minus strand of NC_134415.1, from coordinate 102,290,696 downwards.
ACACCAGAGCAATGCATTCCTTCTCTTTGGCTGAAGCCTAAAACAAGTATATCTGGGAAACTCGTGGAGTTAAAATATCGTCAGAGTTAGATACTGTTTGTTCGTATATATAACTAGACAATACCAGCTAATCTCTTTCACCAGTGCTGCTGCTTTTTGGCCAAAACTTATCTGCACAATTTTACTTGTGTGTAATGATGGGTAAGAATAATGGAGACTGCTTTTTCACTGGAGAGATTTGACAATGGATCTGATTGGGACAAAGTGCTTAATACTTCACCTGACAAATGCATGTTATTTTCACTACTTCTTCTGTGAACTGTGAACACCACAGGGTCTACCACCACTTGTAGCCACAGAGCACTTTAGCATCACAGTCTGAGGTCAAGATACATGTGGAACTATTGCAGCTGGCCAAGAAGGTATGAACAGAGAGTGCAAGAGCAAAAGTAAGGCAGTAGGCATGAGAAGGAGTCCAGTTTAAACATGGTGCTTCTAATCAATAAGACAAACAGAAAATTTATTTCTGTCCCTCATAACAGCATACAAGGTGCTATCACACATCATTAAAAAAATTGTGGGGGGTTAAGCAGAAAGAAAACCAAAGAAATTGGCAATGGTCAGGGTTTAACAAAATTTCTAGAATTTTAAAATTGATATGTACATTGGCAAATATCAGCATAGAAGTTTTGGCTCTGATGGACTTACATCTGTTTACATCATCTGAAGATATACTACTTTCACAGGTACATCTATATTCATTGCATACTTTTATGTCAATTTCGATGTCTAATGAACAATCATTTTATTTGAAAAATAAACTTTTAATAAAGTTCTACAACAAAGTGCATCTCCATTAATCAATAGACAACTGATGAGAATAATGTATAATATACATCTCTGACCAACAGAGAGAGTTACTGCATGTCAAAGTGCTACTGCTTATTTGTAAGCAAGATGCTACAGTGCTAGTGCACAGAAAAATGGAGGGAATTCATCTTTGTGGCTTCAGAGACCCTCACCAATTTTAATTCCTAAATCCAGCTATAGGTGCAGCACTAGTGTTCATATTTGTGTGCATGTTTCAAAGCACACTTGCTTCCCTCTTCCTTCCCTTTCTCTCTCTCTTTTCTACAAACTATGGACAATATTAAATACACTGTAATCAGGGCATGAAAAATACTCACACGATAAGAAAAAGGCATCTTCCCCTCGGCAAATGTCATCACCTCTGCAAAGGTCAGGCTTTCACTTCAAAACACACTTTTCGGCCCTTCCAGTTGTTAGTGTAATTGTCTAAATGTGAATTAAGTGGGAAGAAAACTGTCTTCCTAAGGGCTCAGACAATCAGCTCCCCAGTCTCCGTGGCTGCTTGAATGTGTCAGCTTTTGCTGCTGTTACTGTGGATGCTCCTGCCAGCCCTGAAACAGAGCTGGATCGGGCCGTTTTCCCTCTGCGACTGCCTGTGAGGCACTGAGCATTGTGCACGCAGGCAGAGTGAGCCGTCCCTCCTGGGAGCAGCACACGAAGACGGCTGCCTGCCAGGCCAGCACACGCTAGCAAAGAGCTCATGCCGCTACTCTGGCAGCAGCCAGGATGAGAGAGAAGAACAGAGAAGGATTTATTCAGGATTTTTTAGCAGGTAGAGGAAAGGCTGATGGTCCTCACTTAACAGGAAAGCATTTTAGGATCATAGGAACTTGCAGAAGTCAGATTTCTTACAACCTTTACAACATGGATGTTTCACCTGTATTTGTTTTCTCACTGTCTTTTCTTTCCACAGCAAGAGAAGAGCGCAGAATAGACTGCTGGTGCATAGGCCCTTCTAGCACGTTTTGCTACAAATCTTTCTACTTCCAAAAAAACCCTATGAGATCAATAACAAAGAAAAAGGTTTCCACCATTTAAAATGACATATCAGATATGAAAAAGGAACAAATGAAACTCTGAAAAATATAAATTACTTGTGTGATGGCCTGTCATTTTGTTGAAGCAAAAGACAGGACCTACCAAGGAAAAAAGCAGTGCAGAGATAAACGGGATATATTTTATTTACATGTTCTTGCTATTTGTCTTTGAAGAGTCCCCACAATATAAACTTTTGGTGTAGTGGCAGGAAGTGCAATACCAGCTATATCCATACCAATATTTCGTCCCTCTGTAGCAGGGCGGCGTACTCCTGAAATGTATTTTTTCTCTTGGATTAGATCTTATCTTATACATTTTGGCTTTGTTCACTCAGGGCTAGTAATCTTTTGGGCTGTAATTTCTACAAAAAATTAAAGAAGCTGTATTATCCACCTTGTAGTGGAATTCAGCCCCACCCAATAACCCAATGCAAATCTCATACCACAGTATTTTCCTATGCAGGTAATCACACTCAAAGTACAGTCTTGATATCAGAAATATTTTTTTCCCTGTATTACAAAGGTTTCTTTTATGAACTAATCCATGGGGTGAATTTAAGTTTCCATTCCTATCCACTACTCTGCCATGTGACACGAGCCACGTAGCCTGCTGAATGTATTATCTGACCTAAAGCATAGCTCATTTCTCAGGGCACTTCTGCAATTTCCATACCTGTTTCCACAGGGCTGCAGAAGGTGCCGATGAGTGCAGCAGGTAACAAGCTAAGTGACTGCTTCCCCTCATCCCACCCCCGCCACGCCTGGCGAATGCTCCACCACCCTCGGTTCGTGGAATCACCAAAGACACAAGAGCAGTGCCCCGTCTTTGCGGGGGGAGCTTGGAGACAGCTTCACCCAGGGAGTCTTTGGTCTTAATACTTATTCTCAGAATAACACCTCAGGCTATTGTATTACCGTGTCAGAAGAAAACAATATGGTCATATGACATTATTTTATTTGAGGCCTTAATCTATAAATAGATCTGAATTTAAGAGAGGAATATCCTGCTAAGGTTCAAGTCCCTACCCAGCAGAATTATTAGACCACAATAAATCCACAACACTTATTTCACAGCAGGGCTTAGACTTAAAGTTCTTTTTGTTACCACAAAACCTAAAGACTGCAGCTTGCTGACCAAGCTTAATGTTTTAAGAAAACTGGTGTATATGAAATAAAATTCCACTTTTGGTCCAGTGCTTAAGCTTTTGTTGTTGGATTTTTTTGGTTTCTTTTTTTTAATGGTATAATTTAAGTGAGCGAAATACATACCATTTTATCTACTACAGTAACCAGTTCAGATATAAAGCTGAGTGCAATGAATCCCTTTCCTTGCAGTCTATTTTTAATGTGGAAATGGAGACTGATATTTGCTGCAGAGCTGACTGAGATGTTCTATAGACAGAGAGCTTCAGAAATTTAGCTACAGTCTTGGCAAGGTCAATGGTTAGTGCTGATGCTGGTCAATGGTCCTCAAAGTTCCTGCTTCACAGACGATGGAAATGGTAACTAGCTCTTGTCAAAGATGGGTGAAGGAAAAGACTGGAATATGACCTACTGCATCTGTCATCCTAACATCTTTGTCATTTTTAGTTGGATACCTACATGAAAGTATTTATTGTTTCATCAAAGACTTCAGCAATCATGTTAAAGGAGGCATTCAAACACAAATTAAGTTTTTGAGAACTTGCTTAAATGTTCTGTTAGTTGCTGAAGTTAGCATAAACCTTCCTGGTTTGGTCGCAGCCAAAGGGTAGTGGTCAGCAGCTCAATGTCCGGATGGAGACCAGTGACGAGTGGAGTCCCTCAGGGGTCCGTACTGGGACCAGTGCTGTTCAATGTATTTATCAGTGACGTGGACAGCGACATCGAGTGTACCCTCAGCAAGTTTGCAGATGACACCAAGCTGAGTGTTACGGTCGAGACACCAGAAGGGCGGGATGCCATCCAGAGGGACCTGGACAAGCTGGAGAGGTGGGCCTGTGTGAACCTCATGAGATTCAACAAGGCCAAGTGCAAGGTACTACACCTGGGTCGGGGTAATCTCCGCTGTCAATACAGGCTGGGGGATGAAAGGATCGAGAGCAGCCCTGGGTACTGATAGACGAAAGGCTGGACATGAGCCGGCAATGTGCGCTGGCAGCCGAGAGGGCCAACTGTGTCCTGGGCTGCATCAGGAGAAGCATGGCCAGCAGGCTGAGAGAGGTGATTCTGCCCCTCTACTCTGCTCTGGTGAGACCTCACCTGGAGTACTGCGTTCAGCTCTGGAGCCCTCAGCACAAGAAGGACATGGAACTGTTGGAGCGGGTCCAAAGGAGGGCTACAAAAATGATCCGAGGGCTGGAGCACCTCTCCTATGCGGACAGGCTGAGAGAGTTGGGCTTGTTCAGCCTGGAGAAGAGAAAGCTGCGGGGAGACCTGATTGCAGCATTTTGGTACTTAAAGGGAGCCTATAGGAAAGATGGAGACAATCTTTTTAGTAGAGACAACAGTGACAGGATATGGGGGGCAGTGGTTTTAAACTAAAACAGGGTAGGTTTAGGCTAGATATAAGGAAGAAATTCTTTACAATGAGGGTTGTGAAACACTGGAACGGGTTGCCCAGAGAGTTAGTGGAGGCCCCATCCCTGGAAACATTCAAGACCAGGCTGGACAGGGCTCTGAGCAACCTGATCTAGTTAGGGGTGTCCCTGCTCGCTGCAGGGGGGTTGGACTAGATGACCTCTAGATGTCCCTTCCGACTCAAAACTTTCTATGATTCTATGATTCTATGATTCTATGAATCTATATTAAGTATTGGTCTTGGTCATAAAAGTAAAATAGATATATAATGGTGCATTTTTTGAGAAAGAAGAGAAAATAGTACAAGACAATTGTTTTTGTAAAATTTTGTTAATAATAAAGTAAAATGAATTGGAATGGAGTATCAAGAGGATTTTTTTTCAGGGTACTTGCAATCTTATAGTTGGGATTAATCTAATTAAACATAAAGCTTGAGAACATAGACATCCTATACATTCCTAAGCTCCCTCTACTGGAAGGAAATAAACACTTTAACACTACATTAATATCGTAGTGAAATACTTGCAGGCTGTATTACAGGACAAAAATATTTGATTGAACATTATTTGATAATTAATAGGTGTTTTATTTATTTAATTGTATTATTTATCGGCAGGTAATTTATTCTCTTTTTACTTTGAACGACAAGCAGACACACCTGGACTGCAGATATGACTCCTGATTGTTGGAAATGATTTGTATATATACAATCTGGGCTTGGGGTGGTGATACACCTAATCAAATATCAACATTTACAGTGAGAACATGTACATCCGAGCCAGTCACCTTCTGCATGCTCAAAATAAACTGGACAAATGAGTACTTTTGGGATGTAATCCATCTCATAGTAAAGCAGTCATTGAAAGCAGATCAAGATCACTGGCAATCTAAAAGTGCTGACTTCTCTCCACCACTATAATAAGAGTCAAGGGTGAATGGCTCACCCACACACATATATAAAGCTTGACAAATAAATCTATCCAGTGCGAGAGCAGTATTCTGATGTGAGTAATGTAGGTGTAATGTTAACCAACAGAGTATGTTGTATTAAATAAGCCATAGAGTGCACAGCAACTTAAATAGTTCAGAAATAACAGTATAAATTAGATGACTTGGAAATTTAATATTAGAAAATGTTGACGTGTATTTATGAAAGATTTTCAAAATCTAAGAATTTTTAAGTAATATAAAGAGCTGTGACAGAAATGGCTGTTAGGATTTGTTTTTGACACAATATTAGTACTGAACAGTATTAATCAAGTGTTATTACTGTGCCAGCATACAGTATTTTCTACAATAACCTTCAGACACTATATTCAGCTATTTAGAAGGATGAATTAAGCTTAAAAATGCATTTGATTAACCTGTCTTTAGCTACGTCAGGTACCTTGAGAATTCATAGTCCCAAAGATGTTACATAACCAACAGGTTGTATAAAAGACTCCATTTTAGCCATATAATTTGGAAATTAGCAAGAAAGTGGCGTTTTAATCCTCCGTGTATAAGAATGTGTACGACACGATGATCTAAAAATGCATTTTCCTAATCACAGCTTTCTTCATGCCAGTCAGGTCCAACGTATTCTACACCATAGTCTGTTCTCACAGTTCTCAGTTCTCTAGTTTCGAGAGTGGACATGTAGAAAGACAAAACTGTGGTCTTTGCTGAACAAGCTTGCAAGTCTTATCTCCTTGTCACAAATATAAAACTCATCATCTTGATTTTTTTTTTTTTTTGCTGAATATCATTAACTCATTTTGAATATATGATATGTTGGATTTGTTATATGTGAATAAAATATTAAAATATCTTCAAAGAACTTTCTTCTCAGTGGGCGGAGTGAGGAGGGGTTTCTCAGATGAAAACTGTTTATGATGGATGCAGCATGCCTTACGGAAAGAGTGGAGTAAGTGCTCTTTATCTCTGTGTTACAGAGGAGGTAAACTGTTGAATTCTGAAAAAAATCATCTTACTTTTCAGAGCCAATACTTTCAAGCCTGAATGTATCATATTGCAATGATGTCTCCTGAAAGCATGTAGGCTTTCAACTCTAAGATATATTACTGAGGTATGTATTCTAGATACTTGAAGATAAAAGAAGTATTATTTACAAAGGCTGTGGTAACATATATGGAATTTATGATTGTAACATAAGGATGGAAGCCAAGATTTTTTTTAAATTACAACTGTAGTGCAGCCAGTTTTTAAGGGTTTGCAGCACTGTGCATACCCTCACTTGGCACTGGTAATTCCCCAGCTAGTCTCTGGACAGATAAGTCAGTGGACTGATTTAAGGTGCTGAGCATTTCCCCATTCAAAATCCCATGAATTATAACACTTTATAAGTGATCTGTGTGTGGGTGTCTGTGCAACAAGACCAGAATGCTGGGAACTCAGCACAAATGAAGAAATTTGCACTATTGCAAAGTGCAAGTAGACTTGATACTCACAAGGTCATAGGGTAATTCAGACTGGGAGGGACCTCAGGAGGTCTCCAGTGCAACTCCTTCTCAGAGCAGGGACAACTATAGGGTCAGGCCAGGTTGCTTTATCCAGCTGGTTCTTGGATGCCTCCAGGGAGGGAGGCTGCACAGCCTGCTCTCTGAGCTAACTGCTCCACTTTTGGACAGCTCTTGAGGTTTTTCCTTATATCTGTGATAATGCACACCTCCAATCAGTAGAGGCAGCATCATTCCGTCAAACTTCAAGATATATGTTGTCAGAATGCCTGCTTTATGACAGTGATCTCCAGCTGTTTTATCTGGTCAGATATTTTGGATCTCAAATGTACATGGGGATATGTGGAAGATAATAATATGGCAGGCTGTGAACACAGAATATCGCATTGAATCCCACAAGATAAATACAGGCCTAGATAGGCTTAGCAAAATTTAGAAGCCACACTGTCACAGAGGCATCTATTTCAGGTTTCAACTGCAATTAACAAGTTCTATTTCATTACTAAAGTCTTCTCAGCAGCAGATCAGACTGGAGCAATGATTTTTTTAACAGTTTCGGAAAGCAAAAAAATACAATTTGACATCTATGAACCTCAGGAACTAAGTGGTCAAAATTCTCCTTGGGAAGGTAGCGTTTCAACATCTTTGTAAAGGTAATTTTTCTTTTTTATTTTAAGAATAGACAGATCTGCCTGTGAGAAATAAAGATACCATCCCTTTCCTTTTCTTGAGTACCTGAAGAGATAAACATATCCGGTCTTGCAATGGATGGAGCCAGGAAAACTTTTTACTATTGGATACTTGTATCAGGTTTCCCCATTTGTCTGAAAATAAATATGTTTCCATTTGTCTCCTTTCTTTTTTTCTGATTTTAGAAGAAAGAACACCGAGAAATTATCTTCTGAGATAGAAACAAAGCAACAAAGAGAAGTGAAATTATTCCTATTGGACTCTAGATGTTCCAGCTCTTAAAACTTCAAAAGCACAATTGCACATTACACAAAATGTCAGAGATTACAGAATACCCAGATTTAATAATAAATGAAATGCTTCCTCATAGCCATGTTTTTTCGAGACTAGGTGAAACTTTTTGGGAATTAAAGGGCTGTTAATGTGAGCTTTCAGAAGATAACTTTTCTATTTTATTGAAATAAAGTGATATTAAAATCTCTCACCACTCTGATCAAAACTACAAAAGAAAAAGAAAAGAAAAAAAGAAAACCAAAACTCAGCACCTTTCTGTTTTTACTAAAAAGCTGAAAAGGAATCTTCTATTACTAAACAGTTAAAAGCAATATTAGTAGGTGTAATATTTTCTAGTTCAAGATGTTTCTCTGCTAGATTTTTTCAAATCTCTGTTGATTACAGTAATCTGATCCAAAGGAATAGTGTATATCCTATACAGAATGGAACAAGTCTAGAGAAGAGACTGAGAGAAAAATCCTCCAACGACATTCAATAGTCCTGTAATCAGATAATCAATGTAGAACATACTGCGCTGACTGTACTAGGGGATTTGAAACTCCATCACTGATTTCCAGGGGTTTATTTTAAAACTTGAGTTATTTCTCTCTTTCATATTCACCAACAGTTCATCCTTATCCAGGAACCTCTTCACAGAAAGATATTTTCCTACTAATAACAGGATGCCAAAAAAAGGGTTTTCCAGTTGAGGTCATTTTGTTGAAAATACATCCACCCGATGTACTCATAATATTGCCAGGACTTCACTTAACTTCCCACAAAAAGGCAAATTACCCCTCCACCAACCACCAAATTTTTTTTCATACTTTGAAACTACATTTTTAGAGCAAGGAGATTTTAATTTAATGGTCAGCGAAATCTCCCTTGATTTTGTTTTACGGTTATTTGCACCCATATAACCAACTGTATTACATGATTTTCCTGTTTTAATCTTGCTGCATATTTCTCTAATGCTTTTCTCACTTTGTATTGGGAATATCAAAAGATTGTTCTATTACACAAGAAATACAGTATACTGCTGTACTGGGTTTATGTGGGAAGATTTTGGTAGCAGGGGGTCTGCAGGGGTAGTTTCTGTGAGAAGCTGCCAGAAGCTTCCTCTGTGTCTGATGGAGCCAATGCCATCCTGCTCCAAGACGGACCTGCTGCTGGCCAACGCCAAGCCAATCTATGAGGGTGGTAGCACCTTTGGGATAACATATTTAAGATGGGGGAAAAAAAACCCTACGTAACAGCAATTGCAGATGGAAAGAAGAGTGAGAATATGTGAGAGAAACAACTCTGCAGACACCAAGGTCAGTGAAGAAGGAGGGGGAGGAGATGCTCCAGGCCCCACAGCAGAGATTACACTGCAGACCATGGAGAAGACTGTGCTGGGGCAGGCTGTGCCCTTGCAGCCCATAGAGGTCCACGGTGGAGCAGATCTCCACCTGCAGACCATGGAAGGCACCCCATGCCAGAGAAGGTGGGTGCCTGAAGGAAGCTGTGACACAGTGAAGAGCCTGCAATGGAGCAGGCTCCTGCCAGGACCTGCGGACCTGTGGAGAGAGGAGCCCGCTCTGGAGCAGGTTTGGTGGCAGGGCTTTTGATCCCGTGGGGGATCCATGCTGGAGAAGCCTGTTCCTGAAGGACTGCAGCCTGTGGAAAGGACCCATGCTGGAATGGTTCATGAACTACAGCAGCCCATGGGAATGACTGATACTGGAAAAGTTCATGGAGGACTCTCTCCTGCGGGAGGGACCCCACGCTGTAGCTGGGGAAAATTGTAAAAAGGAAGGAGCGGCAGAGATGACGTGTGATGAACTGACCGTAACCCCCATTCCCCATCCCCCTGCACCGCTTGGTGGAAGGAGGTAGAGAAACCAGGAGTGAAGTTGAGCCGGGGAATAAGGGAGGGGAGGGAGCAAGGTGTTTTAAGATTTATTTTTATTTCTTATTACCTTACTCTGATTTGACTGGTAATGAATTAAATTAGTTTTCCTGAGTTGGGTCTGTTTTGTCTGTGACAGTAATTGGTGAGTGATCTCTCCTTGTCCTTATCTCAACCCATGAGCCTTTCATTGTATTTTCTCTCCCTTGTGCAGCTGAGGGGGGGGAGTGATAGATCAGCTTTGGTGGGCACCTGGCATCCAGCCAGGGTCATCCCACTGCTACTACCTTTTCCTTCCAAAATCTCAAAAAATATCTATTCCCAAAATAAACCATGTTTTATTTACTATGCATTGTTCATTGTCACAAAGTGTATCATTCAGAAAATTAATAGTTTCAGTGTATATTATATGAAAGCCAATATGAAAAATAAATTGCGGTGAATTGCATTAATGCGTATGAAGATCCTCACTGCACTGCTACATAAACAGCAAAGCAATCTGAATCAGAGATATAAACAACATAATAAATACATTTCAAAGGGAATTCAATTTTATTGAATTTAAAAGATCAAATAAATATCCTTATTTTTCTTCCAGAGCCTAAAAACTTCAGATTTTGGTTTTTGGGACTGCTAAAAATACAAATATCCATCCAGTGAGATTTTCAAAAACACCTGGCTACTAAATTAATTCCTGATTAGTTTCTATGAGTTTTGTAAATCCTACTACAGTACTGCCTGCATCTTCAAGTGTCTGAATACCATTAGAAACCTTGAGTGAACTACTACTTGCATTTATCACAGAATAGAAAAGATAAAAGCATTAAGTCTAAGTTTCTAATTAAAGTGTCACAATGAGATATAACCAAGATAGCATAAACTCTAGTAGCAAAGAGTGCTCCTCTAACCAAACACTCTTGTGTCAAGTGTGGGGGTTTTTTTTATACGACAGACAGATGCTGGTTCTTCCTATGAATAAACATGGTCAAGCTAAAGTACCTGCAGCCATCTTATTGCTGGTAATACACAGTTTTCTTAGTGACTTGTGGGATGCTGAGGTTTTCTGAGATTCTGACAGAGTATGTGATTACTTGTTTCTCTGTAAACAAAAATTTGAGGGCAGTACAAAAGACTCCTTTGGTGTAATTTACAGTACAAAACATATGTCACCTACTACGAGCTAATGGATTTGTAGAAATATGACATACAGAGTGGGGGGGCAATATATGATAGAAATGTTTCATGTCATCGCTGTTGGTTGTTTGCTCCTGCTATATCAATCTTCTGAACAGCCAACAGCTAGCTTTATGGTATAGCAGAGAGATGATACTATGACTAAATGATATAAATATGAATTAAGAGGAAGATTTATAAAGATTTATAAAACAAACTTATTTCAAGTTGGGTTTATAATAATTATATATTGTATTATCCCCTTGAACTAATTAAGATTTTATGTAAATTTGCAAAATATTTTAATGTAGATACTTTCTTTTCAAAGTATGATTTTTTAATACATTTTTAAAATTTTTGTATCTGAAAGATACTATCTTTTTTTGATAGAAAAATTTTCGGGTATATTAACCACAACTCTCTTCAAAGTTAGTATTATGAGAAATGATAAATTCTGTCAAGAAGTTTAGACAAACTCATTCTACAGTGTTTTGCAAGTACTGTCACACATCTTGACAAATCTAAGTATCCATGGCTTTGCTAGACTTCACGTCTATCTCATTTTTTCAACAATGTATGTCCAGATGACTTAGCTTGAATTTTGTTTATCTTTCTGTACTGGCAACATATTAACTCGGGATGAAGTCCAATCATACAGCCTTTCCTTGCACAAAAATTCCGATATCCACAGAATTAACAACAGAATTTGGATTGTAATCTGTAGCTTGATGATACTTATTAGATTAGCAGTTATTCGCTTAATTTGAAGCTCACTGAACAATTATTATGTTAACAGTCAAATTTATCTAAAGAGGATACTGGAGAGATCACCATATGGTTTAAGTAAACGTATGTTATCTCTGTTAACAATCTGTTTCTCTCCCCTTGAGGATGCCTAGAGGTCTGATGGGTTCTTTACCACCAAAACCTTTAGAAGTGGTATCTCTGAAAAATATGAGGCAGCTCTGCCGAAGCTATGAGCCTGACACTGGAATCATTCAACGTGATCCATGACCTAGATGGTGTTAGATTAGCTGCATGCAATTCAACTCTTTGGCTGTACTATCCACAAATATCCAAGAATATAAAAACCATGTAATTGACTACAGCTGGTAAACAGTTTATGGGATTTCACTGTATTTGTCAATTCCATTCTAGGTAGCTGGTCTGAAGATACCATCTACACAAATGTCTGATCCATTTTAATCATAAGACTGAAAAGATCGCTTGCCAGCAAGTTCCATCTGTCGAATTTATATTTATTGGACCATGAAATTTGTGTAACATCTTGAGCTTTTTGCAGAGACTATCCTCTCCACCTTTAAACAAGTCAGATTACTACTGACAAGCCAAGCCATTTCTATTAAAAAAATAGACAAGTTTTAGGCAGCTTACATAAATTAAAAGAATGCCTACTTATGAAGAAAATATCACTACTAATACAACTACTATATATAATATGTGAAACGCATTATCTTTATGTATATTTGCAAATGGCTAATCAAGTCCGGAGTGTGTACACTTGTGTGAATGGCTGGATCAGAATCTAATATCAGAATCACAGAATCACAGAATCACAGAATGGTAGGGGTTGGAAGGAACCTCTGCAGGTCATCTAGTCCAACCCTCCCACCGAAGCACGGTCACCTACAGCAGGCTGTAGAGGAACTTGTCCAGGCGGGTCTTGAATATCTCCAGAGAAGGAGACTCCACAACCTCCCTGGGCAGCCTGCTCCAGTGCTCTGTCACCCTCAGAGGGAAGAAGTTCTTCCTCATGTTCAGACGGAACTTCCTGTGCCTCAGTTTGTGCCCATTGCCCCTTGTCCTGTCACTGGGCACCACTGAAAAGAGCTTGGCCCCATCCTCCTGACACCCACCCTTCAGATATTTGTAAGTATATATTAGGTCCCCTCGCAGCCTTCTCTTCTTCAGGCTGAACAAGCCCAGCTCCCTCAGCCTCTCCTTGTAGGGGAGACAGTCCCTCCGCTGGACTCTCTCCAGTAGCTCTTCATCTGTCTTGAACTGGGGAGCCCAGAACTGGACACAGTACTCCAGATGAGGCCTCACCAGGGCAGCATAGGGGGGAAGGAGAACCTCCCTCGTCTTTCTGGCCACACTCTTCTTGATGCATCCCAGGATCCCATTGGCTTTCTTGGCAGCCAGGGCACACTGCTGGCTCATGGTCAACCTGTCGTCCACCAGGACACCCAGGTCCGTCTCCACAGAGCTGCTCTCCAGCAGGTCCACCCCAAGCCTGTACTGGTGCATGAGGTTGTTCCTCCCCAGGTGCAGGATCCTGCATTTGCCCTTGTTGAACTTCATCAGGTTCCTCTCTGCCCAACTTTCCAGCCTGTCCAGGTCACGCTGAATGGCAGCACAGCCTTCCGGTGTGTCTACCACACCTCCCAGTTTGGTGTCATCAGCAAACTTGCTGAGGGTACATTCTAACTCTTCATCCAGGTCGTTGATGAAGAAGTTAAACAAGACGGGGCCCAGTACTGACCCCTGAGGGACACCACTTGTTACCAGCCTCCAACTAGACTCAGCGCCTCTGACGACAGCCCTCTGAGTTCTGCCATTCAGCCAGTTCTCAATCCACTTCACCGAGCTCTCACCTAGCCCATACTTCCTGAGCTTCCCTAGGAGGATACCATGGGACACTGTGTCGAAAGCCTTGCTGAAGTTGAGGTAGACAACATCCACGGCTCTCCCTTCGTCTACCCAGCCAGTCATGTCATCGTACAAAGCTATTAGATTGGTCAGGCATGATTTCCCCTTGGTGAATCCATGCTGACTACTCCTGATAACCTTCTTTTCCTCCACTTGCTTCATGATGGCCTCCAGGATAAGCTGCTCCATCACCTTTCCTGGAATGGAGGTGAGGCTAACCGGCCTGTAGTTCCCTGGGTCCTCCTTCTTGCCCTTTTTGAAGATTGGAGTGACATTGGCCTTTCTCCAGTCCTCGGGCACCTCTCCTGTCCTCCAGGACCTCTCAAAGATGATGGAGAGTGGCTCAGCAATGACATCCGCCAGCTCCCCCAGCACTCGTGGGTGCATTTCATTGGGACCCATGGATTTGTGGATGTCCAGATCGCTTAAGCGATCCCTCACACAGTCCTCCTCCACCAAGGGAAAGTCGTCCTCTCTGTAGGCTTCTTCTCTTACCTCCGGGGCCTGGCATTCCTGAGGGCCAGTCTTAGCACTGAAGACTGAAGCAAAGAAGGCATTCAGTAGCTCTGCCTTCTCTGCATCCTCCATCACCAGGACACCCGCCTCATTCAGCAGCAGCCCCACATTGTCCCTAGCCTTCCTTTTGCTGCTGATGTAGTTGAAGAAGCCCTTCTTGTTGTTTTTGACATCCCTTGCCAGCTTCAATTCCAGGTGGGCTTCGGCCTTCCTCGTTACGTCCCTGCACGCTCTGACCACTTTCATGTACTCTTCCCAAGTGGCCTGCCCCTCTTTCCACATTCCGTGGACCTTTCTCTTCCGCCTGATCTCTGCTAGAAGCTCCTTGATCATCCACGCAGGTCTCCTGCCTCCTTTGCTCGATTTCTTTCTCAGGGGGATGCACTGCTCCTGTGCATGGAGGAAGTGTCGTTTAAAGAGCGACCAGCTCTCATGGACCCCCCTGCCTTCGAGAGCCCTGGCCCACGGGATTCCTCCCAGTAGCTTCTTTGAAGAGGCCAAAAAATTATCTAACAGATAATACAGAAAAAACCCCATAATTTTATCTGCTGTATTGCAGCATAAGCTGTAATGATTTTGCAAAAGTCTTGAAAAAATTCGGAATTTTATTCTTTGTATACATATACCTTTTCTTTCTGACATCCTAGAGATATAATTTGCAAATTTTATTACATTTTAGTCAGATTTTCAAAGATTAAAAGACAAAACAATAGCTCTATATTCCTTCATATAATGATTTTTCCTAAAATTACAAGGCAGATGAAATAAAATAATATACTTCATTCTTAGTAACCCACTACAAAAAATAAAAAAGGGAAAATGAGACACCATGAGCTGATCCCATGCTAAAGGTATTCTAAAAATTTAAATGACTTCAAAAATTTTGAATTCAGAACCTTATTTGAATGTACTCTGGAGCTTTTTCTCATCCATCTTACATTAACTGAGAGAAAGAGAGTACAGCAGGATCCTTCTGAATATGTAAATTACCCTGTATTAATAAGCTTCAGCAGCTATATATTCCAGATTTAAGTGTTAGAACTCAGCTAAGGCAATAAGATCAAATCAGATCTTAGCAATTTACATTTTTAGTAATTTACATTTTAGTTTTTTCTAAAGCAATCTAGAATTTACTTTAGCTTCCAAGAGAGGACATAAAATAGTATATAAAAACGTACGTACTATACTTGGTTTCGACTTTGCTTTCAAATATGAGTCTTTCTTAAAAATAATTAAAGACACACAGAAAGTGCAATAACCACAATGGAAAAACAAACACACAAACAAACAAAGAAACAAGAAAAAGATCCTGTTTGAGTGAGAAGGAAGTTTGGAAAGAGTTGTAATATTGCTGAGTGGAAATCCATTGCGTTCAAAAAGGCGAAAACCAGCAACAGGGAACTGACGGAGAAGGAAACATGCAGTGGCTAAAGACACAAAAGTCTGTGGACAAGTTCTCATTAAAAATGAATGTAGGATAATTGCTGCATATATACAGCATTCCATCTCCTTGTGTCAGATTTCCTAGCATAGAGAGGAAGAAGGGAAAATATTTATATTCCTTTTGCGTAGGGCATATTACTGAAAAGAGCAGGTTTACATGATTTAGATGTTTTAAAATTTTTCAAAAAGGACACCTACCATTCTGTGATTCTGTGATTCTATGAAAGAGATGTCCAGGTGATGTGCAGAAAAACAGTATCCTCAAATTGTCTTCTTTCAAATACAACTCTGACATTTCCTACAGAAGAAAGAATGGCATAGGTGTCCCCAGAACTATTTAGTTTCTATCATAATTTAAGGATTATAAGTCATATTCTACCCTCAGGTAAGTGCATGGAAGTCTCAATGAAGACTGTGGATTATAAGCATGGAGTTGTAAGAAGACAGACATGGAAACACTTGCTCATCATGATCAATGATATTGGTTTTTATGCTGGAATGTGTTTCTTCTCCTGTCCTTATATAATTTTATGGCATAAAAGTCCAGGTTCATACACAACATTGATGGAAGTTCCTCAGCCTAGACATTTAACTCCTGTTCCTAATTGCTAGAAAAATTGCAAACTCTAAAGCTTTTCTGTCTCATAGTTATTTTAACAGAAAAGTGTCATGGTAGATATATGTGTGCATGGGTGCATGCACAGGACACAGCAGAGGTTTGTAAGTACAGTGTCATACCAACCAAGAACAGAGTAGGTTATTTATGGTCAAGATAATATTAAGAAGAGGAGAATACTCTAGTTGTTATACATGACAAAATAGAAAATAAATAGCCATAACCTTGCAAAGGCCTTGTTAGTGTTGCCTATTTTGCCCTTGTTTCTCCTGAGCTTGTGTTCACACATACCCTTCCAAGCAAGAGGACAGTCAGCAAAATCCACACTGAGGGCTACTGCACAGGTGTGTAAGACTTCTGTAACTCATTTATGCAAATAATTTTTTTCAGAAAAAAGTCTATTTTGTTCATCTTCACCATAGAAAGGAGAGTTGAAGCACACGATTATAGTGATGTCAGTCAAACCATAAAGGAAATCTTTAAACAGCCAGGATTGCTGGATCTTCTAGCATCCTCCTACCTCCTACGATTTTGTCCTCCAGCCAAGTAGTCACACACATTTGTGTGTGCATGAAGAACAGACTTAAGCCTATAACCTTTATCTCTGCTATAAATCCTGTGAAAGCCCCTCTGAGGGCTGCTGCCCAGGTGCGCTGTGCTGGCTGCGGCAGTACCTACGGCTCCCAGGTGCTGCGGTGCTAGGCTTGGTGCTGACAAGTACCCCGTCCATGCTTAGTAACACTCGGTGTCATTACCTTTACAAAGGTAAAAAGATAAAATCCTATGCTAAATAATCCCAGTCCTGCCAAAGTTTCCCCATAAGCTATGCTTCCTAAACCTCTGATCATTTCCATTGCTCTTTTCTTGATTTTCCATGCTAAACCCACATCTCTCTTTAAACGTCATGCCCGAAACCAGACAGAGATTTTTGACTGTGGTCAAAGCAGAGGTTTGTGACACCTGCAAATTAAAAGACTCTTAACTAGGATATAATTAATATTAGCTTGTCTCGAATTGAAATATATTTGTACTAAAATAGAGTAAACAAGAGCAGTTTCTAAATGTTTTGTGACATTTTGCTGGCATAGATATACACAACGTACGGGTGTTTTACTGAGGAGTGTCAGCAATTTGACCACTAAGCTATTCAACAGAGATCCATGCAGCTGCACATGGCAGGCATTCAAAAATGTGTAGACAGTGACCCAAGCAAAAGATTTTGCAAGGTAACAAAGAATAATAAAAGGAGCAGGTTCTGCAAACAAGCCTGGAGACGAAGAACTGCCCAGAACCACAGCTGTCACTGCTGAAAATGCAGCGTCAGCACCCTGGTGCTGTATACTCACAGCTAATGCAGGGTACAAGTGTGAAGAACTAACAGTTTTATATAGGTAGAGAGAAGTACAGATAATGTAAAAAAACTAACTGTTAGTAGGAAATATACTGTTAATCAATGCCAGTTTGGTAAAGTTTTGTTCTAAAACTAGTTTGATTTTGTCAGACTTCTGAATAAAGCAGTGAAAGCATTCTCAAATTCCCTGATACATACACACATTTTTATATATGTTAATTTGCAGCATAGCAGAGACCTTATCAACAATACAAAGAGTTTGTTTCACACATCCTATGGGTTATGCATAAATACCAATGAGGATTGACTCCTTTTCAGCACAACAATATGCAACTCTCACCTTTTTCTTAAGAATAGCTTAAGAAACTGTAGGGTCCCATCATGAAAGGGCATAATTAAGTATTCCTGTTTATATGTGGTATCCTGAATTTACTTCCCCTGAATTTCATTCAGTTCTTTTGAGATGATTTCAAATAATTACTTACAAGAAGCCATTAACAAGATAATTCTACAACATTATTCTACAAGAATCATACCAATCCCTCTAAAATATTTGGGTCTATGGGTTTTTGTAAATGTTTTTATATAAATATTGTAGAAGAAATCCTCAACACAGGGCAAACTACTTAATTTAGACTAATTTGCACAGGGAAGTGTACAAGACAAGAGAAAAAGTCTGATACAAAGAAGAACATTGGTATGTTGCAAGTTTAGACTAACCTTAGACAAAAGTTAATATTTTTATCAATTTACCATTCTAGGACCAGCAAACACTGACTTCACATATTTTATAGAATACAACTTCCAGTGAAGCTGTAGATATATGTGATTCTCAAGAACTATAAAATTGCATCCTAATATGTGGAGCCCTGGCTGGACGAGAGGGGACCTAGTTTGGTGCTGTTGAGCAACCCAGGCTTTGTGCCGGAGATGGACCTGGGGGCAGTGGAAGCAGAGCGCTGCTGAGAGGGCAGAGCGGCAGGCGCGGGGCGCTGGCGCAGGGGGACTGCCGCACTGCCGCTCCCTGCCTCCTTGCCGCTTCTTGCCCTATCGTCGCTTCCGCGTCGAGGTGACGCTCTGCTCCAACCGCAGCAGTTGTGCCCATATATGGTTAAGCGTAACTAGCCAATCAGAGGCTGTAGTTGCTTTGGTATATAAGCCTTATTGTGCTGATTAAGAGGGGAGGATGATTTATGCTCATATTGAGTCGACATCGTTACTGCCGATCCGTCCCCCACTCCTACACTAATACATGTACAAAGAAGCAGTTACTCTAACGTCCGTGGCTGTTCTGCTCCATGGGTGAGGCACTGTTTATACACTCCATCCTACTCTTGCAGATGCTGCCCACTTGTACCAGCCACCTCAAGGTCCTCCATTACAGCACAACCTTCTCCGATTAATGTATATTCCTACTGTTAAAATAGTCAAATATTATGCTCCATTTTCTCCTCATTGTTGTTCATGTTCGAAATGTTCTAGAGTGTTATTATGGTACAAAATACAGTAGTGGCAACATTAATGCAGGAACAAAGAGCAACACTAAATATATTCTTATGCTGCCACTTGCTAGAAAGTGCCAGGGGCTTAAGAGATCAGACCAAAGCAGACATTTCCTTTTTATTACTTCAGGCATTTGCATTCTGCCATCCTACTTTGTAATGTTTTGTATGTTAACTAGTATTTTCTGCCATATCTTAGGAAATACACATACAGGCATCTTCCAGTCTGAGGGCATGATGTGAATGGAGTCAAAGTTTGTAACAGGAAAAGTAAAAAATCAAAGTTCACTTTATCGACATTTATACATTTGCAATAAAGGTATCCTAAGAGTGTTTTAAAAACACCTTAACAAAGCAGGTGATTGCTTTTGCTGTTATTAACTGCAGTGCAGAATCAAAGCCCATGGATGCTTTCTAGCTGGCTTCAACGGGATTTAGTTTGGAACCCTTCTTAGTGTCCGATCAGCCTTAGCCTTGGAAGCCGGTCTCCTTATAGCAAGTATGACCAGGAAAATCAGTGTGATCATGACTACTGTACCAGATACCTCAACCCCTGACAACATACACTCTGTCTTCTTTTTGCCCCCTTCCTAAAATATGTGAGATAAAAAACATTAACCCTTGAGAAAGTCTCACTGTTAGCTTCAGATCGTGCCCAGATTTAATGGGACATGTTTCAAAATTTCTTCTGGAACAAGTGTGGAAGCAATTTCAATGGAAACTTTAAAGCTGCTTAGTGTTTAAAAGGGGTTAAGAAAACCCCTGCTCTTTTCCCTCTTTAAAATCATGGAATGCATCATTTCTGTGACAAACATAGAGACTATATTTATTGTAGAACTGATTCCGTCTTTGGAGGTTTTATATATTCCCTACTCAATAAATTATTAACATTTCATGCCATTCATTTAGTGAAAAAGGATGGTGAGAAAAGGCTTTTAATCAGAAGGAGCCAGCAGGATAGCAGCCTGTTTATGTGAAAATTCCAGGATAGGAGAAAGGAAGGAGATGCTCCCTTTTTAAGGTGAAAAATCCTAGCAGCCATAAATAAGATACAAAAAATTCCTCACAGCTCTGCTCCTTCCTGAATGTTCTTTATGCTGATATTTTATGCCAAAGTTTCAGAAAGTCACAAACAGTAGTAATAGGATTGAAAATGGTTATCTATAATACCAAGTACAGTAAGAAATAAAAAAAACCCCAACAATAACAATACAACTCTCTAGTGAAGACCTTTGAAAGGTAGAACCTTTTTCTTCACATCCTCACACTTCTTTATTTGTCTTCTAGGAAAAGAATACAAAATCTTCATCCCTTGTGTGGAAGTTATTTCACCTTGCCTATGAGAAACAACGAGGAATTGACCTAAAGACACCTCTCTGGTTTACAGGTCAGGATATTCACTTGAGAGGTCAGAGAAGCTAGTTCCAGCATCTGCTCGCAGGGCTATTTGGTTTTGGTTTTGGTTTGCTACTTTGCTGAAAATATAGAAGCAAAAATAACCCAGAAGAAAGATACAATGCTGGAAAGTATTTTCAAATATAAATCCCTAAATTATTTGTTTTTTTACAAAACATATTCCACATGTAAATTAGTGTAATATTATGCAGGCTATGTCGTAGCATTTTTCTAAATTATTAAGCCACAACTAGGGCGTATCAGTATGCAAGTACAGTGTGAAATACAGGTTTAGTTTGGAGGTTTTAAATTTTGCATCAGTTTGGCTAAACTCTGTGTTTATGTTTGGCTGTTTATTACAGTGGGGTGATATTTAGAAGACAGAGTAATTCATAGCACTGTGTTTAAGATTTGGCAGAACTATTCCAAACTTCTGCTGGAGGGATGAGCCTAGTACTGGTGCAAAGGACTTTGCTTTTCAAAGGAACAAGCCTCTCCCACACTCTGCTAGAAACCTAACACTTAAAAATTAAAAAATTTCTATGTAAAGAGCTAGGAACCCTCACACTTATCTAGGGCAGATGGTGTATGCAGAGCATCGTTTGTCATGGTCACACTCTCATAGTTAGTACATGAGCAATGTTCTACAAATACGTTTTGCCTTTCAACATCATTTCTGTGAAAGCAGAAAAAAAATCAGTCTCACTGCCTTCTGCTGGTTTCTTAACAGGAAAGTATCATGGGTTTAGTGCTTATGTGCCAATCAGAAAAATATTTTTCACTTAGCAATTGAAGCGTAAAGTAATTCTTTTTTCATGCAGACACAGTCAGCCATAGAAGGAGAAGGTGAGTGTGTTGCAATCACCTACCAGCCCCAGTGTCATTATTGTCATTAAATACTCTTAGTGTTTTCAAAAAAAACTGCCTCAATGAGACCAGAGCTCCAAATTGTAATATGCTATCAGAGATAGCTGTGGCTTTCACATCCATCAGTTAACACAGCTGTTCTAATAAAATATACTGTCTCAGAAGTGTGTGGCTTACTTTTCAGTCCCATAATGTCAACAGAACTAATGGAAACTACCAGAATACACCTGAAAGCTCAGTATCAATTTAGTCTGAAGTATGGCAAGAATTCCAGAGTTGTTTGTTGCCTGAAAAGTAATAAAGCTTGCACAATTTTAGATGGGTGGAAAAAATGATAAATGACTTTCAAGGTACATTTACCCTTCTTCATCTGCACTTATATTGTTTGTGTAGTGCAAAAGAGAGAAAAGATTTAGGGAGTCTTATAGTCTATGAAAAAAATTTGGACCCTTCCAATACTTTACTTCTGTGTTTCTAATGCAAGGACTTTGTGTGAATTCTGTACTCATTTCCATATCAAAATGACTGAAAAGAAACCCCCACCTTTTAAAGAAGACACTAGTTCAAAAATTTCACTGGAAATCTGCCAATTTTAATTGAAAAGATTCTTTCTAAAATTCTTAGGGGACACAAACAATATTCATTGTGACAAGAAATGCAATGATCTCATGCATACCAATGAAACTGTATCTGAGAAATGCAGCAATATGAAAAGTAGCATTGTTAAACATGCACTTTAAAGTGTTCTTAAAGGAATGAAAACCAAAATAAAAATATTACATAACAATACCACAAGTCAGATTTGTTGCAGAATCTTTCATTTTGTTGAAAATTAAAAATGTGATTTATTTCCTTTGGCAACAAATAGCTAAGACACCAAAACCTAAGATGATATGGCTTTCTTTTATAGCCTCTTAGTTGTGTAAAAATTCTCTGAATCAATAATAATAATTATCAGAAGTATATAATTCACTATAATTCCACTGAGATACTCTTCACTGAGTAACAGAGATCACTAATTACTCTAAGTCTTTAAAATGCCCCCATTTCTCTCCTACTTTCAGCTTTCATTTTTTTAAATAACCACTACATTTTAAATGCCAAAACTTAAATTATTCTGATGCTAAAAAGAGCTCATTTATCCAGCCAGTCACACACAGCAAACTGATATCCTAGTGTGTTTTTCAAAATAACAGTTTTATTTTTAAGGAAAAAAAAAATCAAATGATAAAGCTTAAACATAATTTATTACTTCTGTGAGAAAGCACGTGAACTATGACAGGCTGACTTGATGCTTTAGCGTCTTTAAAATATGTCAGTGTTTCATATACTGTGTTGCTCTGTATTGCCCTTTGTGTTTTTTTTTTCTGTAAACTTCACAAGCAACTGTGGTACTGTCCTTGACCCTCCCAAAATACCTTACTTTGTTGTGCTGCTGAAGTGAGGCAGGGAAGTACAACAAAGAGGATGGGGAGGGAAGACGAACAGCAACAACATTTTGTCCCATTCTTGAATGTGTGTACACTGGAGGGGCAAAGCACAATGTTTTTCAGGCAGTAGTGTGAAAAAGATCTTACCAAAGACGATCTTAATTCACAACTGTCATTCAACTGCAAAGGATACTTCCCAAATGAGTGCATTAGAAAAAGCATGTGATATATGTTAGAAAAATGAAAAAATCTTTTACCAATACAACTAGTTTTTACATCCCATGTGAACCAGTATCTTAAACCTGGTGGTAACATTCTTCACAACATTAGTTCATAAATTATATAAAAGATTTTATATGAGCTGGTGAAAACTATTCAACAATGAATAGTCTATAAAGGCTGTTCAATAATTGTCAGCATTTTCTGTTGATGGTAACTCACTGTGAACATTAAAGGCAACAGGATGAAAGAGATAGTCATGTATTTTCTAGTCTATTTTCCACCATCATTGGTTTCTATGCAAGTTCATTCCACGCCCTTGGCTGAGCCATTAGAAAGATCTTCTCTCCTGCCCTGAAGAGGTTTATCCCTATTACATAGAATTGCAGCATGCCAGAATATCAAAGCTGATAATCATTTCTTCATCCTAGTGGCTACTTTCGGCTAGGTACTGAGCTTCTATGAAATACAAGCTGTCAAGGATCAACATGCTTTTCCTTCATTTTCGACCAAGAATATTTCCTCGGTTGAATAATCAGGCAGTCGATTGCAATATTATCACTCATTTCAGTGCTACACATTGCTAATGCATTCACCTAGGGCAGCTATTTGTTCAGAAACCAGAAATGAGGGGTTAGAGAAGTCCTCGTTATAAGAAAAAACCCCTCAATTCTGACACCAATGATATAACACTTTTCAATTTTTAAAGCCATTAGAAATAAAAGATACTTCTGATGCCTCTAGTGTTCTACAGCTTCTTAAAGTTCATTTAATGACTTCATTTTATTTTGGCTGTTGGCATTTATCAAAAACTGAACATCCATGGAATGACAGGCCATGTATTACAGCAGAAACAACGAATCTGAATTGTTCCATTGCAGCAAAAAGTACTAAGCAGAGCAACTGCCGATGCTGAGACCCAAGTCGAACCAAAGTACAGAAAGCTATCAAAGAATACAACGTATGTCTAATGTGTGCAATATAGAGCAGTACTAGGAAATCCCATTTTGCAGTTTGTGACCAGTTTCTTTAAAACCTTAGTAGGAAAATATTGAGACCTACCACTACCTATTCTCGCAGATGATTAATGTTTATAAGATGCATTTCTCTTAAAAACAGGAAAAATCCTCCCAAGTTAGTTTGAACTGCTAGCAGTTTTCTGATTTATCTTTTTTTTTCAGTCCTGTTGTTGCTATGGTGATGTGCCACTAACTGCAAGCAGGTACTTTCAGCACCAGTTATATTCCTACATCTTACCTGTCAAAGTGGTGCCAGGCCAGCATGTTTGGTGTGATACGCTGCTATTTTACTACCATGAGCCACAACTCTCGGGTAATGCAATGCAGGCAATACTGTCACTGTTTTTGTGATATGCCTTCTCTCTCCCACTCACCAACGACAACAATTATAGCGAAAATATCTGCTCCAGAAAGAAGGTAACAGCTTACTCAGATCCTTGTGGTTTCATTGTTACTGTTGAATATTTATGTCAGTTAGGTGGATTTTTTAAAAATTTTTTATACTTCTTCATGACACAAAGAAGTTACTAGTAAATTAGTAAGCATTTGGGGCACTTAGCTGTATTTTAAAGCAAAAATCTGCAGTAGCATCCTAGAGAAAAGGATCTGATTTACAGAAGTGTTTCTGTAATTAACAGTTACATCCTAAAGCTCTGCTCAGACACACTTTTAATGAAGTCAAAAGGGAGTTGACAGGAATGAGAATATCTTGGCTTGTCAGTGTTGAAAAATTTTGTATAGGCAGCCACCTTAGTAATCAGTCAGGGGGAATATTTAAAGATTTAACACTGCAGTGTTGAGTAATATAAACCAAAGAATGAGAAGGCAATTTCAGGAAGCTGTACTAAACCCTTTCAATCTAATACCCTTTTCATCTTGTCCACCTGTGTCTGGTTGCCTGCACCAAGAAAGCATTCAGAAGAAACAGTGAATATTTAACATGCCCAAAGAGAGTTTGCTTTCAGAAAATTTTGCTTGGTAATAGTCTTTAAATGCTGTGGAACTTCGTGATTTAAATAGAAAAATGTACTAACTTATTAAGCATTCATTCATATAAACATAGATACAGGATACAGACAAAAGCAGAACATCAGCATGATCTTTTCTTATATACAGAAATGAAGGAGAGAAGTGAGTTCTCCATGCCTTTATTTTGTTCCTTTTAAAGTGTTAAGGATGAACTGCCTCCTGTGAAATTCAGAAGTAGTCTTTTCAGCAGCTGCTCCATCTCTGGTCTCATTGAAGTCATTCACCAACATCCTTTCTGGGCATATACTTGCAGTGAAAAACAAAAGAAAAAATAGAATCAAAAAGGGCTTCCTTACAAGCAGAAGGAAAGCAAAATGAAATTCTGTAATCCTATTTCTTTGCAAAGAGCATCTAGTGCTGTGTTTATCCGATGTGTGATTTAGGTTTCTTGGACTATCTCTTAGGGCTCCAAGAAAGAAGACTGAGAAAGAAAAGTGCAGTTATGAGAGTTATGCACAGAGAATAAATTGTTCATCCCTTAATCAAAGAAGCTAGAAACTTGCTGGCTGAGTAAGTGCAAAGAGACAGGAACATGCAGTCACAAACCCCCAGGCAGGTTGCAAAGTCAGAGTCATTCTGGTGGCAGGGAAAAACAAAGACTTTGCATAATGAGAACAGAAAGACTGGAAACGAAAAACTGAAAAAAAATCGTAGAAAAACAGGTCAGTAGAAACCAGAAATATTCAAAACATCCCCTGTAGCACCCTTCCACCCTACAGTCGCTCAGGAGAAGGGACCTGTAATATTTACCAGAGTATCAGTCACAGCAACCGATTTAAGATAAGAAAGCAAAGTTCACAGGCGTGCACAAAATTAAGTTATATAAAATGTACAAGGTGATACACTTGAAAATCTGTGTTTGTGAAATAAGGAAGATTTTTTGTGCTTAACTAGCAGCTGTAGTTGAATGAAACTGCAGAATATGAGTTAGTTTTATCATGGGAAGAGTTAATGAGATTTTTTCTGACCAACCATGAACTAGTCAGAACATTTAAAACTGAGCTGCTCGTTTTCTCTGCTGCCTAAAACAAGCCAACATGAAGACTAACAAAATTAGAAAATCCATGATAGTTAAGCTGCAGAGTGTATCTACTTAGAGCATTCTGATTAACCAGGTAAGAAACCTTTCTTGTCAAAAGCCATTGTTCTTCAACTGCATTAAGGAGCGTTGCCCTTTTAATGAAGGATTATTATTTTAATGAAAGATTAATGAGGGACAACCATTGTCCTTCGAAGAAAGAAACAGCAATAGAAATTGGTATTTCACATTTAATCAATTGTAAGAGTGGAACTATCTACGGCATTCTCTTAAGGTCATTTCAGTACTGCTCAGAGACCAAGTTTGCAAGCTTCACTTGTAACAGATAACACAAAGCATTCAAAAGGCAGTTGATCTTCAACTCTAGCATCACTGTCCTTAAAGAGCAGCAGATCGAGATATGGATCTGTAAAATCAAAATAATTTTGCAAGACCACATTTTTCTTCCTTGCTCTAATAACATCTAGGTGCCTGTATGATTATCTATAGCTAACATAAGAACTTCAGCTTTTCTCGGTTCCATGTTTCAGTAGGCTCTACCTTGGAATACTGTCTCAGACACAATTTCTAACGTCAAGAATATGATTAAAATTGGTTTTCATAAATCTGTGGTTTATGATACATTTGCTAGATCTTCTGAACAACTGTAAGTACAATTTAAAAATGATTTGTCATTCCTGTTGGATTATGATTACACCAGTAACTGCATGTCAGAGAATTTCAGTTTACTGGCTGACGTGGTTGTTTGATCTGCATTAGCTGAAAGAAGAGTGAAGTGCAAAAAGCCTATGGTTTTGACCGTCCTGGTTTCAGCTGGGATAGAGTTAATTTTCACAAGAGGCTGGGAAGGGACACGGCCAGGACAGCTGACCCAGACCAGCCAAACGGGATATTCGATAGCATATGACGCCATGCTCAATATATAACTGGGGGAGCTGGCCAGGGAGAGGGATCACTGCTTGGGAGTGGGCTGGGCATCAGGTTCTGGGTGGTGAGTAATTGCATTGTGCATCACATGCTTTGTATATCCTTTTATTAGTATGAATTTTATCTTTTTCTCCTCTCCATCCCACTAGGGGGGAGGAATGAGTGGAGAGCCACATGGTACTTGGTTTCTAGCTGGGGCTAAATCACAACATTGACTTAACTCCTTGTTTACAGATGGACTTGGTCTTTAACTAACCTTCACAAAACTGTCATATAGTAGCCAAAGAGATTTACAGCCTTAGAAATACAGTTGCTCAACTATGCATTGTGAAAGCTGACATGTGACTTAGGATTTCTTTTTTCCAATATTCCTTTTTAGATGTTTTATGTAGGATTATATAAACCTCCTTTGTGCTGTTTCATACAAATAAGTAGTTTTTCTGGGCTAACATAGAATCCTGCTGGCACGTATTTTGTAAGTTACTGTAAGTCATGTCCTGTTACTCCCAAATTAGGCATCACATGATTACTTTCAAAGTTCAGCACCAAAAGTAGGTGAACACAGACTATAAAATTGTATGGCAAGAGTCCTCATTGGTATTGGTTGAATGAATCATATTTTAAAGCCAATAGTTTGTTGCTTATGGGCTACATTGCTTTGCTGATAGGATTAGCAATCAAACTGATAAATAAAACTCTCTTGAAATAAGAATGCATAAGCTTACAGTAGTGTTTTATTGGTTCATTTCTTCACTATATTCACTTCTGAAATTTCTTCGTAAGAACCTTCTCTAGTTAAAGTGAGCTTTTGTTTGGTTTTTTTCAGTATAATAGACTGCTTTTTGATATAAGATATGCTTGTTTCAAGAGCAAGAGAACAGATTTTATGTACGCACCTGTTCCAGAGAACAAGCTAGAGATAAACCTGTTATTCTCATGGAGACTGGGTATTCATCCAACCTTATGCAGAGGAAGTATAAGAAACATCAAATGGTAGGCACCATGCTAATATCTTTGTAATCTCTTTCTGGATGTGTGAAGTGATCTTGGCTAAAGTGTGTTGAAAATGGATTGGACTTTCATTGGCTTAGAGGCCTTCCTTGTATAGTTGCAACAGTTCACAGAGGATTTAGCACTTTTAACTCCAAGAAATATAGTCCTCCAGTATTTTGAAAGCCACAGCTTTCCCTGCCCCCATCACGGTCTCTTGTTATTTAACACGTTGTGCTAACTCTCAGTGCAAGAGCCAAAGTGAATAAAGAGAGAGGACTGGGTAAGGGAAAATGGCCAGGAGATTTTCTTGTGCATGGAGAGACAACAGAACAAAAAGTAGCATTCATCCTTTGGGGAGTGTGGCTCAAACTCTGCAGTCAGAATTACTCAGCCGCTTTGATGAGAAGTTCATTCTTACTTTTGATTTTTTCAGCATAATAGACTTCTTTTTGATTTAAAAATTGTTTCAAAAGCAAGAGAACAGATTTTATGTACGCACCTGTTCCAGAGGGCAAGCTAGAGATAAACCTGTTATTCTCACCGAGATTGGGTATTCATTCAACCTTACAGAACACCAATGCAGAGGAAGTATAAGAAACATCAAACGGTAGGCACCGTGTTACCTGTTAGAAAGAATGGGCTAGGTAGTACCTAGCAAGGCAAGATTTTTGTAAGCCGTATATAGGAAAGGAATTAAAAACATACACAAATTTATTCAAAGGGATAGATCTCAGGTAGTGAGTAATAAAAAGCAATTGTATTTTCTTTGGGTTTTTTTGAAGAAGGTGTCTTAATGAAAGCAGAAGGTGTACACCTTCACCATTCTATGTCCGTTTGCTACAAGGCAAAAATGAAAAGCTGGACACCTGTAGAGACTTTGACCTAAATATATGGCCCACAAAGCAGAACTATTAGCCCACATAACTCTTGCCTTTCAAGTTGCTGCAAAAGCTGCAACAGTGTGGGGAATTCCTGTTACATAAGGATTTTTTGGCAAACAGTAGAGGACATCCCCAAGTTCTTCCAGTCAGAGTCACCTATCAGCTCGATTAATTCATGCACTTAGCAGAGCGTGAATGGTGAAATATTTTGCCCTGGATCAGACATAAGGAAAATACATGGCTTATGCAATGATATCACTTCCACATGTTTGGTATTGTAATATACACTCAGTTTGGGGTTTGTCACCCTGTATAATGTAACAGCTATCCCTTAAGCAGTCTTGTTGCCGTCACAACAGTAAGATATATGCAGCGACAGTGACCCAGTGGCCCATATACTGGCACTCAAATACTAATGTAACTTTCAGAATGGAAGATAAATGGATCATACCTACCGTGTAAGGTCAGAAGACTGCTCAGAAAACATAAATTAGGTTCCAAGGCTCCTTATGAAGACACCGGACCAAATTAGATGCTTCCAAGGGGAAATCAGGAAAGTCTTCATGATGAGAGTGAACTAGTGTGAGTGAGAAGAAAGTGCTAAGCATAGGATGTGTTTAATTGTGACTCTGCTGAGAGCTTGTGTTTCGTGAGTCAGGCTGCATTACTTGCAGTACGGATGCAGGCAGCTGGGCCTTTTTACAAGGATAATTATCCAACTGAGCAGAGATGAATCTTTGCAAAGCCCAGAAACCGTATCAAGTAGCCATTTTGCCTAGAGAATTATCCCCTAAATGGATGACCTGGATTAAATTCCCGTTGTAGTCTGCTCAGAATTCACACAGTGTGACAGACAGTGCTTTAACATTTGACCCTTTTGATGGAGTACAAGGAAAGAGGGAGGGAGCCTTATTAATCCAGCCAGCACCAGAACCAAAGGACAACAGCCAAGAAGAGCTACTTGCTGCCCAGTGAGAAAGGTATTCAGGGTCAAAGTGGCAGCCCAGCATTCTAGTCCTTGCTACTAAGAGTGTGTGTGCATGTATGTTCACCAGTCCCTAGATAAACAGCAGGTTAGTGACAATGCCCAGCTGTAAACTGTTTTTAGAGTGTGGCACATTACCCTGTAGGAAATACAGAATTCACTAGAGAGTGGTACATGTATGTAGAATAACAGAATCGCAGAGCGGTTGAGGTTGGAAGGGATCCCTGCAGGCCAACTGACCCAACCTCCCTACTGAAGCAGTTTCACTCTAAACAGAGTGTTTAGGACTATGTCCAGACAGCTTTTGAATATCTCCAAGGTTGGAGACTCCACAGACTCTTTGGACAACCTGTGCAGTGCTCGGTCCCCCTCACAGCAAAAAAGTGTTTCCCTATGTTCAGATGGAGCCTCCTGCGTGTATTAAAAATTTATTCACCATGTACAAAATACATCAGGTTTAGTTATATGTGAGGTTGGCTAAATCATATATGATTGACAGTTCTGATGATTTGGTGAGAGTTTTTATCCCAAAATGTCAATGTTAGAAAGGTTCAGAAAAGTCTAGGTTCTTTCCAGTCTTCCTGCACAATAAGGTTAAGTGTTTCTAATATCCTTAAATGAAAAATGACTAAAATGTGGGTAATTAAAAGTCTTCTTCAAGTACAGAAAGTAAAGCCGAAGAAGTTTGAATAACTATGAGTAGAACAGAGATTAGAATGAGAGCTTGTATTCAACTCTGCTTGCAATAGTTGCTAATACATTTCTTGATGATTAATACTACTCATCAGATAAGTCACACAGAGAATAACAAGGAGATTTTCCTATCAACAAGAAATTTACACTGGAAAACAACCATGAGTGCATTCTGTATTCAGTTTTGACTGGTATCAGGTGACTTAAAGCATTTCAAACGCCTTTTCCTGCAAAAATTTGGATGGCTGGGGAATGTTCAGGATGAAATCCAGATCTTTGTTTTATCATCTAACATATATTATACATTTATTTATATGTCTCATCATGGAAGAGGGCAGGAGAGGGAAAAGTGGTAAAAGAATTAGGAGAAAGTGATTATCATAAAGAAATTAATCTGGGTTTCCTCACTGACTCGTAATTTCTGAATGTATCTTCATTTAGTGAATTAATTTTTCAAATCAAATTGAATGATAAACTCAGTCTAATATAAAACTGCAGAGCACAGTAGCTTTTAAATTTTCTGCATGTCAGATCTTTTTCCCAAAATAGGTCTACTTTGTTTTCCTCTGTTTATGAGAATGTGAACAAGGATGGAGAAACAATAAACAACTGTAGCAACCGTTAGATGAAGTGCCATGATCCACTGTCCTGGTTTCACCCGGGATAGAGTTAATTTTCCTCCCAGTAGCTGCTGTGTTTTGGATTTACTAGGAAAAGAATGTTGATAACTGATGGCTGGCTATAGTTGTTGCTAAGAAATCAAGGACTTTTTTCACTTTCCCATGTTCAGCTAATGAACGGGAGTGCAGGAGATGGGAGGGAGCACAGCCAGGCAGCCAGCTCAAGCTGGTCAGAGGAAATATTCCATACCGTAGGTGTCACGCTGCATTTATGAATGAGGGTTGGCTTGGGGGCAGGAAACTCTTTTACAGGAGTTCAACTGTTTCTCTTTTTTTTTTGTGAGTTTGGTCTTTTCCACGAGTTTGAACTTTATTTGAGACTTTCTGAAATCCACAAAATCTGAAAGTTCTGCGATTGCTGCTCAGGGACTGGCTGTGAGTCAGTCATCGGGCAGTGAGAAAAAATTGTATTGTGTGTTGCTTGTTTTACATATTCTGTTAATGTTATAATTAGTTGTAGAATTAGTATTTCCTTTATTGTCTCATTAAACTGCCTTTATCTCAACCGATGAGTTTTACCTTTCATCCATTCTCCTTCTCATCCCACTGGAGGGAGAATGGGAGGGGAGAGTGAGCAGCTGTCTGGTGCTTAGCTGCCGGCTGCTGGGTTAAACCATGACATCCACCTTGCAAATAATCTCCAATATCAAATTTTTTGAAAGAATTAGACTGTAGTCTAGACTAGACACTGGCTTCAGTGACTTTGAAGCTAGAATTTAAAAAGAAAGATAAGTGATCGCTATGATTCTTTACAAATATCTGTCAAGTTAATTTATTCTCTTTTACAACGGGGTACGTAATAACCCAGCCTCTAATTCAAAGCCCATATGACCCTTTGGTCAGTTAGAGACATTAAATGCTTTGCATGAATAAATAACTGCTGCAGTATGTATTTGTAAAAGTACACACTGGATATGAACTTCCCACAGTTTAAAGTACTGCAAAAGATGAGTAGTCCATATGGATACTGACTTACACGCATCACATGCAACAACCAAGTGCACTTCAATATCACTATAAATCATGTCAAAGCACTTTCAAGCACTATCTTTTCACCCCTAGCATAACATTTCACTTCACAGTACAGCTCAGGAATTGTTTTTTGTTTAAAATCTAACAAGTCCCTGTGATAACCTAGTTCTGTCAAGTTACCCAAGTTTCTGAATTGACCTTTCAACAAAGACAGAAAATGAGAAGCAAAAGCTAAGGTCAGTGTTCTCATGTTCTGAACACTGTTCAAAAGCGCTTGTAAGACTCATCCAAACACATCTTGGACACGGCACAACTGAGCAATCAACAGATGAAGAATACAACAGGGACATAATTTAAATACTCTATTTGCAGTTTCTTGGGAAGGACTGCTTCAACGAGATATGAATAGTTGCTGTTCTGCAGCTTGTCTTAGCTGCAGCTATAGCATGCAGCAATAACATATCAGAAAAGGCGAAGGATTTCTTTATCCTATGCTACTACCTGTATGCATGGGTGATTTTTAAATCAATTCTTTCTGACTCTTAATTTTCTTCTAACCCACCCCTACAAACTAGCAAAGGTTACTTATTATGAAAGCCTATTCACTTAAAGTTTAGAGCATTTCTCAGCAGGTGTTTCTTTGTTCTATGGCAGAAGAAAATCGTTTTGTTGAAAACAATGATTTTATTATGCAGACAAGTGATGGTGTTTTTTAAAGTTGTAAAAAGAACCAAAATTCCACAAAATGTCTTGGTTGAGGTCCAAAAATTTTAAGGCCCGTAGAGCAGTTTACTGGATTGAAATGGTGTGCTGGTTTTGGCTAAAATAGGTAGAATTAATTTTCTTCATAGCAGCTAATAGGGAGCTATATTTTGCATTTGTGCTGAAAACAGTGTTGATACTACACTACCCAATCAGTGAGTAGGCTGGGGGTGCACAAGAAGCTGGGAGGGGACACAGCCAGGACAGCTGACCCCAACTGACCAAAGGGATATCCCATACCATGTGACATTGTGCTCAGCAATAAAATCTGGGGGAAGAAGGAGGAAGGGGGGGATATTCAGAGTTATGGCATTTGTCTTCCCAAGTAACTGTTACGTGTGGTGGAGCCCTGCTTTCCTGGAGATGTCTGAACACCTGCCTGCCAACGGGAAGCAGTGAATGAATTCCCTGTTTTCCGTTGCTTGTGTGTGTGTCTTTTTCTTTACCTTTTAAACTGTCTTTATCTCTACCCATGAGTTTTCTCACTTTTACCCTTCCAATTCTCTCCCCCATCCCACCAGAGGGGAGCAAGTGAGGGGCAGTGTGACGATCAGTTGCCAGCCAGGGTTAAACCACGACAAACGGATATCAACAAAAATGCTCATACAATAATTTTTTATGTGTGTAACTTTACGTAGGTAATATTTTTCAATGTTGACCTAAAACTGAAATGAGTAAATATATCATAATTGCAATGATTTAATCTAATGCCTAGTTTCCACTATTGTTTATGTCATGTTTTATGACCTGCAAATTTTAAAATTTTGGTGTTTTCCCATGAAAGAAGACCTAAAAAGTAAGCACCTAAAGTACAACAAATAGGCAATCATGTCTTGGTTTGCCATCAGGAACAAAATGGTCTAACTTCCTTCCTTTCACATTATACAGATAAGCTTCACAATCACCAACAAAGACTTCATGACTAGTAGGTGGTGCAACTGAGAAAAATGGCCCATGACAAAACTGAGATTTGATGGTGAAAGCTCAGTGTGGTGAATGGCAACC
Organism: Opisthocomus hoazin; assembly: GCF_030867145.1. Lineage (NCBI taxonomy): Eukaryota > Metazoa > Chordata > Aves > Opisthocomiformes > Opisthocomidae > Opisthocomus > Opisthocomus hoazin. Next base: position 102,256,750 of record NC_134415.1, on the reverse strand, counting down.
CAAGAAAGGGGGCAGGCTGTTTGTGCTCTGCCCCTGAAGAAATTCAGAAAATCCTTTAAGTGTTGCCTTTTGGTAGACAGTCAGGAAGAGACATTCCCAGCAGGAAGCCATTATTTTTACGTGGTATTCATGGGTACATCCAGAAGCCTATTGAGGATGTTGACCATCACAAGCCTTTTAAGGGAAAGTCCATTCGTTTTATTCATGTGTGTCTGTTTCACGAAAGCAGCCATGTAAATGGGGACATAAAGTAGCCAGCCAAATGACCAAACACATGTCTGGCCAGTGAGGTGAGCTGTCACACTTCAAAGTCCACAAAAGCCAGAAGCTAGGTTAGTACAAACCTGGTTTTTTTCTCTGAAAGCAGACGTGGAGACAAGCTCTGTGGTCCTTTCTTCCTTTGTCTCTTCTCTCTCACCATCCCTAAACCCCAAAAGATCAGAATCTTGGAAAAGATCAAGCCATTTAGTAACAGGCACATGAGATTTCTAAAAAATACACTATATATGACTACTGTTTTACAGCATTGTATTGCTACTTCACTTTTCCTTGGCATTGTAAAGCTGGGAATTAATTATACCTCCCAAATATCATCAAATCATAGTCAATAGCCACAGAACATATAATCATAGAATCATTAAGTTTGGAAAAGACCTCTAAGATCATCAAGTCCAGCAGTAATGAAGCAGATGAAAATGAGATACATCACTCTGCAGCATATGGATACATCAGCTCAAATATTATTCCCAGATGCATCTCTAAACTCACATCTTACCATCTGTGGCCACAGGTATAAGGAATTCATTTCCTTCAGTCGGAGAGATCCTCTGCTATAAAGGAACAAAAGAAATTAAAAAAGAAATGTCAGAACATAAATGATCAAGAGATGCAGGAATATTTGTGCATGTTCAATGTGTCTCTTTTGAATGCTTTTTCAATGTCTGGTTGCATGCAAGAGCACAGGATAATCCTTGTTTAAGAATTTTGCCTGCCTGTCACTAAACTGCTGTTATTAGAAAAGGAGACCTGATTATGGGACCCATGTGTATTAAGTTATTATTTCTGTTAATTGAATATTCCCAGACAGTACTGGGCAACTGGATCTAGGCAGCCCTGGTTGAGCAGCGGGGTTGCACAAGACAACCTTTAGAGACATCTTCTAACCTCAACCATTCTGTGAAATTCCAACGTCTTTGCCATGCTGAGCTACCTGCAGCTTGTCGACTACACAGGTATTTCCTCACACAAGTGTAGGGTTATTTTGTCAAGTGCCTTCTAAGAGCGGATGTTCTTTTGTATGTTCTCTTTACAGCTATTCACTCTCAACGAACAAATTTATTTTCTTCTGTCCTGCTCACCAAGAAAATCCTCCCTTTTTGACTCTGCTTGAGCCATTTCCCAGTTGCTTGTCAATAGGACAAATAGCCCTGCGTTTCTCTTTCTCCCCTTCATGCCAGTCCTCAAGGTCTTTGAAATCCTTTTCTCTTACCGAAGTAATATGCCAAATATTGTCAGGAATACAACAATTTCAATTTGAACTCTCTTTTCAGTTCCCTAGCATGGTAAGCAATTCTCACTTGTTACAGGAAAGAGAGGCTGTCCATTTTCAGTGTTGGCAGCTTTCATTAGAAAAAAAATTTCCAGAGAACAGTCAGTTGTCTCTTTGCAACTCTGGTTACACTTCTATTTTCTAAGTCTTTTGACTCAATTTTATGTCTTTTTGTGCCTAACTGCACTCCTGATACTAAGGAAGATACTATTATAAACAGGAGATGAGAAGGATGTTAAATCAGTCAAAATGTCAGATTTCTGCTGTCCTTAAAAGTCCTGGTCATGGGCCCTAATGGATGTACCTTTGGTGTAGACACTACTACCCATAGGATAAAGTACACAGTTTTAGGTGTGTTAGAGCAAATCAAAGCTTTGTTTCATGACCAAAGGCACATACAGTTGCAGAAGTGCGGTCAATAGACACAACTTGCAAGCTGTCTGCAAAGCCAAGAGTAAGTGAAATATTTGACAAAGAAGAATATGTGTTGGCAAAATTGCTTGATCTGCATTTTAAAAGGAAAATTGAATTCATACTTCCATAAACTCAAGACATCAATCAGTGAAGGGATGTACTGTGTACTGGAGCCACTTTTTCCTCCAAGAATTCCTTTGGCTGAGAATCAGAGCAGAATCTTAAAAAGACCCAGTTTGGAAATGGCCTGAAGGAAAAATAAGCCTTTGTTTTTCTTTTTCTTATTGAAATTTGCTGATCCTCCATTAAATTAAAAAAAAAAAAATGCTTAAACTGTTTAGTTGTCTTCCTCAAATAACCGTGTTCAACAACTACAAAAGTGGTGCTGATGTCAAATTTCATTTAAAAAAAACCAGGCACAACTAGAAAGAGGAAGAAAAAAAAAGAAAATGGAAATCTACAAACGCATTACATCAAGAGCAGAAGCGTCATTGAATTAACTGCAGGACTAAAAGTAATGATTTCTGTTTCTGCTTACTGTACTTACTTATACTTACTGTATAATGCTAGGCAGATTATTTAACTTTTGTATCTCAGTTTTCCCACCTGTGAGGTATGTCTAGTGGAATTTTGTGAGGATTAATGTATTTGTTCACTACTTTGAGATCTTTGGATACAACAGGCTATTGCACTGTAGTAGCTTCTTATGGGACATCACACAAAATTAATATGCAACACTGAAAGGCATATCCTTCGGGCTGTTTGTTTTATTTTTCAGTGTCCAAACAAGTCAGTAGACACTTGTGGTAAGAGTGCCACCTTCTACAACTTGGATTTTTTCCTTGATCTCAAAGGATAAGGAGCATTTTAGGAAAAAAAATTAAGTAGAACTTTAATTGAGGAAAATATATCTTACTACTGAAGTCAGTGCATCTTTGGGTGGGTTTACGCATAAGGATGTAAAGCATTCTGTAGGACGAGGGTCAAAAATTTGCTGCTCAGAAAATTCAACCTCTTCCATTGCTCAGCCCTAACAGTGGGTGAATTATTATCAGTCTGCACCTAACTGTGCTCAGAACATCAGGCACATGAACTGTAGCCACTACCCAGTGGTAACATGACCAAGAGTTTAAGCCAGGAAACAGTCATCTGAAAGCTCTTGGCTAACTGTCAGTTCCGCCTGTTGACAAGTATTGGTTTTGTCTTGCAAACACAGATGTTATTTGCAGAAGTAGAGACTGTCAGTGTTGCACGGAGGCTTAAACAACAAGCAGCAGCAAGGTCTTTCAAATCAATTGGAGTGAGCAGCAGGAGTCGTTATCAGCTTTGAACTGTCACAAAGTCAGGACTCTGTTTGCAAGCTTAAAGGGAGAACAAGATTTCAAAAACGATTGCCTTTGCAACTTTCTAGTTAGGGATCACATTGCTGTAGATTTGTCATCAAGAGAGTAATATTTCCCAGCCTAAAACTGGGTGTTTGTGGCAGGATTGATGGAGGTGTGTGTGTCAGCTTGACTAGACTGGGTAGCTCAGGGACTGTCTGAAGCTTACACTCCATCAGGACCAGGAAACTTGAGTTTCTTAACATGTACTGAATGAGGGACTTAATGCATCTTTAGAGTCAACAAAATGTTGGCGGCTACTTTACCTTAAAATACTTCAAGGAGATGGTGCTGATTTGCACTTTTATTCGGCCGTCCAGTGAGAAAAGACCTGAAACCTTGCCCCTGTTATATGGAATTCATGTGTACAAGAGGCATGAACTGCATACCAGACTTCCCAGATAGTCCTACAACTGCAAGATTTTTGTGGGGTTCCTTCCACCTCTAATACAATTTGCATAAGAGACCAAAGTCAAAGAACGACAGCCTTGCGGGTGAGGACTGTCACCTGACTTCAGAGAAAATCACAAGTTTTAGTCCTTGATATATGGTCTATTCCACTACCATACACCCTGTATCCTACAACTCTGCAGAAATATAAAACCAGTTGAACTCAACGCAGGTATTATTTTAGCCTTCCAGCCACCCACACATTTTGAAAGAAAGGCCTTGAAGAGAAGATTAAGACCTTTAAATCCTGAGTGGAGAGAATTACCTGCTCAGAGCACTTTGTAAAGCTCTGAAACCCTAGAAAAAGAAAGCAAGGATTTAAAACATTTTTCCTCCATGTATTCAGCTGGCAAGGCTAGCAAGTTAAGGCTATGTTTAGCTGGAGTGCTGGAGTTTTACTGACCTCTAAGTCAGTAAAAATTCTCTCTTGGGGAAACAACGTTCACGATATTCTGTATTTAAGAAGGAGCATATGCATTCGGACTTATGGCTGGCAAGGAGAGCTATATGGATGTGCCTTAAAAAGGATATTCCAGACAATGGCTGTGCCTAAGCACTGAGCCATGTTAAGGCACATAGGCTGTGCCTGTGACCAAAAGCCACGTTACAACTTTTATAGCAGTAAGAGAGTAAGATATTCCACAACCAGTCTTCATCTAAATTATTTTTGTAGTTTGGCTACTGAACCTACCTTGAATTCTCTCTAGGTAGAGCACTTCTGCACCTTTTATTTAGTGCAATTAACCAGATACGTTTGCTAAAGAAAGCCTAAGGTTTGCCTCAGTATCCCTATAAAAATCCTGTCTAACAGGACAGATCAATGAAAATAGCCTAGTTTTTTTGTGTGAACTGATTTACTTTCCACCTTATTTCAAGTAATTTCTAAATATTGCAGACTGTTGATGTTCAAAATAAAAATTAAGAAATACTCAACATCTCCTGAATGGTCAAATAAATCACTGAAAATCATCAGCCACATAAACTTGCTCATTACAGAGAAGTGTCTAGGTGGTTAGCATGGAGATAAATCTACATTTAGGCAATTTCTTAAGAATTAAGTATCTTAAATGCATCCTTAGATAATACTTTATAATTTTCTGCCTATGGAATTGAAAACTCAATCACTAATGAAGAAAAAAGTGAAGGAGTTAATATACACTTCTATTTTTACATGTTAATTTAATTTTTAATTTAAATAATTAGACAAAAATGTTAACAGCAGTGATAGATGCATGTTTTTAAGTAAGAAGAGAAGTTGTTGACAATGCTCCTAATACTGAGGTACCTCTATTTTGATGGAGGAAAACACTGAGAAGTGCAGAGCCAACAAGGCCTGATGATTTCCCTATCAGGGCAGTATCATTGTCCCCAAGATATGCACCCATTAATCTTGGTCCAGTCTAGATTACTCTCCTAAATGATGGGCTTTCTATGCTTCATTTGGAAAACTTGCATGGCTAAATATACCACAGTATTGGGAAGATTATCCGATATCAGACTAACTGGTAATGCAAGAGAAGACCTAATATACCTCGTTTTAAAGCTCCTTTTACAATATTACTATCCATTGACTCTTTACACTGTCCTAAATTGTTTCTTCTCCTGTAGATATCAATAACACTGAAATAACATTGGGACCTTTGTATATTCTTTCACCACCCTCAGCCAAATACTTCTAAATAAAAGGGGTTTTATGCCCTAACCTAGCAAACGCTTGTGTGTGGTTTTAGTTTTTTGTTCTGAGACATCAGCAGTTTCAATATGCAGAAGTTTTAAAGCAAGTATTTAGTGAAGTAGTTAAAAAGTATAAAAAATTTACAATTTCTTACAAAGTTAAGGACTTATTTTTAGGTAGGACACTAAAAAATGTTTTAATGTTTTCTGTGCCCTAACCTTTCTTATTGCTTTTCTGCCAACTACTCTCAGATTATAAACGTTCAAAGGGTGAACTTCAGTTTGAGCTGGAGAAAGATGCCCAGCTTTCATTCCATCATAACTGAATCAAAAGGTATTTTACCTCCATGCTGACATACAGCTTTAATTTGCCTAGGGAAAACTTAGAGGTGTAACTACAGATTTTGAAAAAAATCCTTGAACTTATTGCTCCTTTTGATATAAAGGCTGAAATATCTCTTGCTTCCTTTTATCCCTTTTTTTTTTCTCTTTTTGGCTATATTACATTACTGTAGCGCTACCTTTTTTGTGTTTTATAGTCTGAGTTATTCATTCCACAGATAATAATTTTCAGGGTTTTTTTGTTGTAATAATTGACATATTTCTAAAGTTAATCTCATTTTAGTTATAGGATGCAACTTCCTTAATGCTTTTTTCCTAACACAAGCTTCAAGAATTTTTTGCTCTCTTGTCTACAGTCATATTGAAATTCATACTACCAACACATTTTCTTATAGAGTTGCTGATCATTTATTTTATTTGGTGTTTTACTCATCACTTAGTGGGTTGAATGACAATAGCCCTGAAGCTTGAGTAAACAGTATCTTGCCCAATACATTAAATATGACATTGCTTAAAATGTAACAGATTATAGTATAATCTTTAATTTAACTTTGTCCTTACATATATAGCCTCAGATTACTGTTACCTTCATCATTTTTGTTCTAAGAAGAGTCTATTTGCCATTCACTAACAATGTTATTCCAAGCTTCTCCTCTCTTTCCTTCCAAAATTACTCTTATGCTTCCAGAGTTTTATTTTGATTTTAAAAGTCTCTCTGAATTTATCTATTTCTGACAAATACTCTGCTGAACTAACTCTGTTTGACTTGGTAGAACTGCTTTTTTTCTGACCTCTCTAGACTTGCCTCATTTAAGTTACTTCTCTAATACATATAAAATAGGAATTGGAAAATGAGTTGATATGAAAAAATAGCTTAGCAATTTTTTCACATGGAAAATAATGAAAAATCATTATTTTACAAGAACAAGGATGAATTTTACGTCTTTTGAAAGTACTAGTGAAAAAGAAAAAATAGAGGAACAAGTGGGATGCAATGGGCAACTCAAATACTTCTGACAATTGCCACAAATCCCTAAGCAGTCTATGAATGCCTAACCTTTACAAACAGAAAATTCTCATAAGGACAGTAATGCTATTTCAGATCTTTTTTTTTCTGTTATAATAAGCTAATTATCATTAAATTAATCTAATCTGTAACTTGAATGCATCTGATCCACTACAACTGCAGAATGTAGTAGAACTGTGGTTTGGAACATTAGCATGCCAGGGAGTTAAACACTCTGTCCTCTCACCCACGCACCACCTTGTAGCAAGAGAAATTTATTTTGCCCCTTTTGTGTCCTTTACAAAATCATGACTTCAGAGTAAGTTATGATCTTGAGAAAACACAGTCAGTTATGGATTGCTGCTTAACTTGTTAAAACAAGTCAAGGCAAATGAAGCTTAACCATAGTGAAATATTGGTCTGCTTGATCACAATACAAGCCTATATATAGCCACAGATGAAAACTGCAAAAGGATAATTGAATGCTAGAGCTTTGTGCTATTCTACAAAGATCAGAGATGTGGTCTCCAACAGACTTAAATATCTTTAGCAGGACAGGACCTTGTTTAATGTCTTGTCACGATACTCAGTACATTTCAACTATCGTTGGAAGAATCTATCATCTACATGACTCAAGGGAAGGGCTCTGAACACAGACTTCTGTGTCTGAAACTTACATGCATGTCCCATTTGGCCATCACATAACACAGACCTGCTTCAAGTTTGCTCTAGAAGTAGTTCAGATGTGTTGCTACTATTTTATGCTTCAGCTCTGTTGGATTCACAAATTCATAGATATTTCTTTACTCATAATTATATCTGGAGTATACTTAAGAAAATATTCATAGAATACAGATTCCACAGGACTTGGTCATAACCTATTTTCACAGAATAAATCATTATTTATTATTAGTTTTTAACAACAAACTCATCTGTGTTGAGTTTTGGATGAAGGAATTCGCCCCAAGAATATACCAGTGATTATTTGTTGCTAATTCCTCCAGATTTAAGGAATGGAAAACATTTCTTGACTTTTGAAAGCATGGAGGACTAGATGAACAAAGACTTCTTGAAACTGAAGTCTCTCAGACTTGAAGAATTCCTTCAGTCCAAGTTAGGTTCTCAAGCCCTTCACACAGCTGTGAATCTGTCTCTGAATGACAGGCAGATCTTTTATATATTCCATATTTTTTCTTCCATAAGAGCATTTCACATCTTAATGAAATCAGCGTGCCAATTAGCAAGCTTCTATCAGAAGTATTTGCATTTTTTTAATTAAACCCCCCAAAAAAACAAATAGGAAAAGAAACTCTGCTAAGATTGTGTTTTGACAGCACTGTGTATCCTGGTCTGCTAGATGAAGACAACGCATTCTATAATGTCTTCAAGATTGAAACAGACACAGAGGTTTCAGAGAATTAAGTTCTTTCAAAAATATTAAAGGAAGATGTAAGAACAGTTTATTCTTTCACTGCCTTGTAGCTTACCTCCTCCTCGCATCTCTTCTCTTCCAGTGGCATCTTAGAGGGGGAGATAAACATGTGAAAGATCTACTGAACATACTAAAGATCTCTGTGAGAAAATAGCTAAAGTGAGAAGGTATTTGGATGGAAATAAGAGCAGCCCCATTTTGGAGTTAAAGCCCATGACAGGTGTGGAACCATATCAGAGTTTAGTCACACCAGCTACAGAAATATTCTTCCACACTACAATGAGTCTTAGGACATTTCATACCTGCCTGTGTAGCTCATATGCAAAGAAAAGCAATAATGAATATTGATTCAGTGAAACCGCTGGGACTAGTGCCTATACTCTAGTAAATATATGATGTTGAACCCTACTAGAAAAAAAGTCATGCTCTTTGCATGCTCTGTGGTACAGGATTATAGCTTCCAAAAATCAAGGCATCCTTTGAAAGCAACGTAGCATTCCTCCATGCTTGTATTTTTGTTGCTCAAGGTACTTTCATCGTACAAAAGGGTACAAAGGGGAGGGAGAAGACATTTTCTCTTTTACCAACCATGAGGAATCAGAGAAACAGAGAGAGATCTGGGTTGCAGCTGTTCTGCAAAAAGTGCAGAGTCATAGCCCTTATATCTGCTGGAGGATGCTGTCCTCTGCAGTCACACAAACACAAAGCATAATCTTTTATCCTAATACAGCTGTAGACACCAGAGGTTTAGATTTCCCACAGTTCTCTATGCCAAATCAAGAAAACTTATAACAGGGAGTGACTATGGTAACAGACTGGTGTTTACTTTTTCACCACTGATTCTGACCGTAAGGAAGTTTAATCAGATAGTGCAGCAATCTAATTGAAAGGCAACCAGTAACAGCAAAGAGCAGCACTAAAACATGTTGAGTTAAAGTTGTAGTGGATTGTGTTCATCCACCAAGCACCAACATTATAGACTATGATGATGACATTTTAGGCACTGAACATTTAATGAGTACTTTCCATTGAATTCAGGAGTGTAAGGGTCTTAGACAAGAGCTGTACCTTCACACAATACAGTTGTCTCTTTCCAAAGGCATAACATGTCTTGAATAAAGGGATGTTAGCTGACAGAAAATAGTCGGAAGGGGCGTTTGGAACTTATCTAATCAAATCCCTGCTCAGAGTAGGCCAAATTAAATCAGGTTGCCCAGGGTCTTGTCAAGTAAAACTGAGTGTTTCCAAAGATAGAGACTTCCCAACCCTTCTAGACAAACTGTTCCAGGGTTTATCTAGCCTTGTAGTAAAAAAATTTCCAAGCTGTCAAATCAAAGTTATCGGCCTCCAGAAGCTATCCCTCACCAGCAGCACCAGCCCATCAGAAGTTCCCACATGAAAATACAGTTTCCAGAAGATGTCCCTTGTCTGAGCCTGGAAACTACTGTGACAACTGCTAATTAGTTTTCTGAAATCTCAACCTGCAAATGACTCAATGATGAGAAATAGAAAATTAATGTTGCTGGAAAATTGTGTCATATACTCATAGTATTTTTTAATAACCTGTGATAAAGCTAGATCAAAAATCTTGCAACTCAATGAAAAGCAAACCACAACAAATGCTTTTGAAAATTTGTACATTTTTTCCTCCCCCATTTTATCATAGCCATGATTCTGAGGCAAAGTCAGGGATTCAGATGATTTTAGAAAGTTATAAACATTTAAATATTTACAGCAAACTATCTTTAAGTGTTTCTAAGTGCCTCCCAGCAGATGAATGCAGTCACTGCACAAAGAACCATTTTTATCGTGTTGTTCAGTTAATGCCTTATCTATGACATCTGGGCAAAATCTGTTCTGTCTGACACTGGTTGGATCAAATGTCTCTTGAAATCATTAGGTGATATGTGTGTAGAAGTATGATTGTATTTAAAGGTAAAGTCTTGGAGGCAAGCAAGGCTATTCCAACAGAGTTTAAAGCATTTTCAAAACCACGAATATTTGTACATAGTCAGTGACAGGCCAAAAAGGGTGACTTTGTGCTGTAACATGGCTTGATGCATAACAGCTCTGAAACCAAAGCCATTTATCCATTTTGGCATGACATTGCGGTGAACTAAAAGTGTCTGCTGAGAAACTAGGCTTTCTTAGCTGAATCACCATTCTCTATTAATACATGTAAACAGTGTCTGCAGCAGTGCTTGCTCCCATCCAGTCAGCTCAAATTATGAGAAGTGAGAGCTAGATTTTGTCTGAAACTAGTGATGCAAACAGACTATGAGAAACTTTTCCTGAAAGTTTCTTATATCACACTGAAATTTGTGGGACTGTGGTTGTGAAACTGATGGCCGGCAGGCACCCCCATGGACCACTCTATGTATCACTATCGGCAGGCACCCCCATGGACCACTAAGTATCACTATCACAAAATTAGGGAAGAAGTGAGCACTTTGCAGAGTTTGTTCATTCCGTTGGTAGTGTTTTATTATTTCAAAATAAATGAGAATTATACTTGGCACACTACTGAACTGTTAATGGCATTTGAAGGGCAAAGAAAACCACCACAGTTCTAAATCACTCTATATAGAAAGTTGCTTGTTAAGATTCTCTAAAATATGGGGAGAGAAGATCAAGAACATTGTTTGCAACACCTCTCCTGTTTGAATGCACAGAATTGCTTGCAGTGTACCCAAGACACGCATTAGAACACCATGCCATTACAGCTCATTAGTGAATGGAACAAGGAAGTCAGTATTGTAATTTGCCCAGCATTTAGTGAATTATTGTCATATGGTTACAGTAATGCTTCCCACAGTTATGACCCCATTGTAACCCTTACTGGGAGAATACTGACACTGGAATTTTTAAAAGCTTTTGCCAGCGTATGATCTAGTTGCTGTAGGATAAGGAAGTTATATATTCGAGTGCAACAAATACTGAATTCCAGTTTGTGTGCAGTATTGTCTAATTTGCACTTCCTGCATGGATGAAAGCACTTGACCTTCAGTCTCTGACCTACCAGTCTACTTACAAGTGCGCACAGAGAACAGCAATGCAAGCCCTGGAGCTTCTTATTGCTGTAGTACGTGATTAGGTAAAATCAAGTAATGTCTGACAGTATTTTTTATCATTCTTTTGACAGATTGGGGAAACATTTTAACACTAGGTGTAAAATGTTATCTTAGCTAAGGACCCTTCGGAATAATGCAATTCCTCCTGAGTCAATTTTCTGCCTTTGAATAACTCTTGATAAAACCTTAATAAATTTTCAAGGCCTCACTGTACAAAAATTATATTAACAGTAGAACTGTATAGAACACTGGTGTAACTTGATGGCATCAATACAGTAGCAGGAATCAACGACAATAGAGAACTGACTTGCAAATCACAAAAAATTTACTGTCAATGTTCAGAAAGTACTTGGAGGCTAATCTGTAATTTGAAGAAAATAAATTTCATTAATAAGTTTAAAGTGCTATAAAGATCTTAGCATATATTTACAGCCTTTGATTAAGACATAGTTCTTTCTGAAGTCAACTTACTGGTAACTTATGCATAGTACATGTCAAAATAAAAATATAGGTTTAGAAAGAGTGAACACTTTGTAACAATCAGTAAAACAGACTCTCCATGTGGCTGAAAATCTAGAGAAAAATAACAAACCAAAGTATCTTCACTTTTATTTTCTATGGATGTGTCTTCTCTGATTAAGGATGAAGAAATAGATAAATCTCGACTCTCAGAAGATGTTTTTTTCTAAACATCTACTTCTGGCCAAAGTAAAATTACATTTAATTCCTTTTTTTTGTATTTAATAATTATTCTTGAGACCTCTTTACATTACCTTTTTCACTCAGGGATGTGTACAGCATGAACAACAAGGGTGGACTGTGCAGGACTTTGTTGTGCTTCTCTATTCAAGTTGGCTGGGCTCCTCTTGATCTCCGAATCTAGGCAAGCCTAAATTTACGAGAAGAGTGAGAAACTTCCTCCTCCTTTTCCTCTGACTCCATGTTTAATGGAAAAGTGAAGATTCTACCTGTACTCTTGTGAATGCAGTGCTAATGATGAAATTATCGTTTTGCAGCAGATTCCGCAGAAAAGAACATTTGCATTGTGTGCAACTGCACTTAAATTTCATATGGGCACAGAAGTGTACAAAATGACTGCATATAAAGTAAAGTAAGAAGTGGTGTTATGTAATTCTTCTTTATAGTGGAAATGCTTGCTGGAAAAAAAGAAAAAAGGTTTAAGATTTAGAAAGATGCATCTACATTGCCATTGAGCTGAGACCCATTTCACCTTTATGGTGACAATTGCAAGCAGAACAACGGACATTTTCTGAAGGGCCTGCTCCTTCCACAAACACAAACATGAGGAGTTCCATACTCTTTGGTCAGAGTATCAGCAACTGCATCCTAGTGAAGGGTATATACATATATATATCTGCATTACTCTGCCAAATTGCAGAAGTATATTGAAACTGAACAAAAAATAATTTAACAAACTTCATAACTTTTTGAGATACCTCCAATACAGACAGAACAAATCAACCCCTGCTGAAAGCAGGTCTGCATCTTAGTTTTGTCGTGGTTAAAAATGAACCTATTCTGTTTGTAAAGAAATCTTTGCACGTCCGAACTGAAACTCTAAGACTAAACTAGTTCTCATATTAATACAAGATGACAGCTGTCAGTGATGTTTATGAACAAGAAGCACGCTTTGGGAAATATTTTGCTCTTACTTGAAGAATTTCCTCTTAACCTACAGACTTCTCAAGCCTGTAAAGGGTGAGAGAATGTCATAAATTATGTTTGGTAGCAAAGGCATAAAGGAGGCAAATAATCATGTAACGTGTTTATTATTTTTTAATATATATATTTAGAAATAAACACCTGCAGTTTCTGCTAACTCAGTTGTGTGGCCCCAATATTCAACAACATTTTCTTTGTGTTAATGATGTGTGCATCTTACTGTCATTAAAAAGTACTCATTTTTCTGACCTGCACAGGGCAGCTTGCAACTATATGGCAATCTGCTGCAAAGTGATCTATTTGCCTGCAGAGAACAAGAGGTAATATAATACAAAGTGGTGCTGTGCAATATTCTCTAAGGACAGACACAATCACTACAATAGTGATAAATAGCAGAACATTGTACTAACTGAATGTATTTTACCCATTTGTGCTGAATCACAGTACAGAGAACAACATAATCACATTTTCTTTCCTTTTTCACTGCTCTAGGAAGATAACTTTGTGCAAAAAAACTCCCAAAGGAAAATAACTGCATTGTATTAACAAATAACACACTGATACATTGACAGTAAACCATCACTCTGCTAGGTATGAAAGCATTAGGGTTCAATAAAGCAGAAAATGGGTTTTATGTCTGAACCATAGATATCTGAGTTCCATCAGCTTTGACCACTGCCAAGTGCTTCTGAAATTAGATCCTCAGTACACTGTCCTTCTGACCTACTTGGGCAAACAAACAAACCTAAGTTAATGACCATATAAGTTTTTCTAGACTGTTAGATATATTAATAGAAAACACCACCAACAAGACAGGAAAGGAAATGGACTGGTTAGTGCCACAAGTTGTGCTCTCTAGTAAGTAAAGGGTTAATTATGCTGGTATTTACTCCCATGTTTGGATGAATATGCATGTGCTCCTGTGGTCAGACAGATGCAGAGCTGCTGTGCTGTCACTCTTTGGAAATGCTTGGGACACTAGACTGGCTCGTTGTTGCTACTGCTCCTCTGCCCTTCATCTGTTTCATCAGCCTGGAAGTGAAGGTGTGCATCACTCCGGTCTGAGAGGGCTTTTGGAAAAGAATACTGCCTGGCAAGCATATTGTGCTACTTTCTCATTCTCCTTTATATTTTCCTTTTCATAATCCAATACACATTCTAAAACACTACAAAAATCAAAAGCTATGCAGCTTAGTGCTCTTTAATACTGGGATGTATGAAAGAGCTGATCTAACATGAAGAATTAATGCATTTGTCTTTTGTTTACGGGTACTGGACTAGAGCTCATGGCCATCAGCAACCAGAACTGTCAGCATGCTGCTATGCATGATCAGTCTGTGGGACAGAGATGAACTGCCATTTGTGCTCTTGACTGCATTAGCCGATTTCTGATTCAGCCTGGTGCTCCTAAGGAAGCCTGAATGCACTGGTTGTTTTTGTTTGACATTGCCCTGTATATAAAATCAGTAGGAGTTGTATTCTCATATGCATTCATCACTGTTTTTATTGCCTGTAGATGTTAGAGACAGAGAGTGAATCTTAAATGCATGTCTGAAATAATGTTTGTTAAAGTTGTCTAACCAGTTATGCTCTGAAGTCATAGCACTTGATATTTGATCTTATCAAAGAACCCTACATTCATACAATTAACTATATGGCTGAAGTAATGCTTGCAAGGAAAGTTTATTCCTGTGTAAGATTTAAAGGAGCTTTTTGCTAGCATTGGTGTGAAGATTCTATGCTGCTCTAGTGTCATGTTAACTAGGGAGCACATTTCTATATAAACCCACATGCATAGGCACAAGCTAATGGAAGCACAGGCTAAAGAAATGTAAATCCTTTGACTTTCTCCCAATTCACACACTTCTCTGAATGAGGAAAAAGAAGTAAATATTGCTGAAAATTTTTATTCTGTGTACTACAATGTTGACTATGAATGATACTGCTGACAAAAATACACATACCTTGTTTTAGGGTCAATAACATACACAGAGAATAAATCTTAATAACCAGTGCTCCTACACTGTTTATATGACCTTTCTACAGACCCTGCCTGACAACTCACCTGAGAATCCAGGGAGACCCTGATGAGCCTTCTGGAGCATGGTCCTCCTGTAGCACTGAGGTGGAAACCAGAGGGACATGGCAAAGCCCAGGAAGCATGCCACTTGAGTGACCTTGCACCCAGCACTCCCCATTCCCTGCTTCAGCGCATCATCCACAAGACCAGAAGTCCTGGCCTCCACCTACCACCCTCCACCCATAACGTGACACCCACACATCACACATGGAGTATGAGCCTTGCCAGTCACCATGGACAGAGAGGGTATTTCTTTCACCTACAGTAGAAAGTCACAATTCTGACAGTGGCATGCCCCAGGGGCGTGTGAAGATGGAAGTATACAGGAGGGAACTCACAAGAAAAGATAAACTTTCCTTCCTTTGAAAATTCTTATGGAGAGTAAATGCATTTTTATTCAAAAATTAGTTCAAATGAGGATAAAATTATACATCTTTGGGCTGCAATTGCCCCAAGTGAGGCGATCTCTTCCCCACCCGCTCATTGCTGCTTCCTAGTCAGAGTTGTCTCCTCCAAGCTGTCAGTCATTTTGGTCATAATGGGCTGTGTGGGAAAGACCTGCTGTTTAAAATGCTTGAATTACCCTAGGATGTTTTGAGCCAAACAGAGCACTACTAGACCACCTTGAATTCCTTAGCGAAAGCCTCCTTCCTAGTTTCTGTAGCTAATGCCTCTTTCTCAAACACCTTTAATGGTAGGGATGTGTATCAGGAGGTGTGGAATCTCTTCCCTTTTTTTTGAAAAAAACTCCAACATTAAGAATGTGACTTTGTGCTGCTACCAATAGTTTCTATTGCTAGTGGGATCACCTACTCAGAGCACTGATCTGAGAGCATTCAAATACACATCCTAACACTCTTTGATTCCTTTATGTGTATAGTGTTTCACGATGGGCAAATTACCTTTGAGCAAAATTGTACAGGAACCAAATTATTCAGAGCAGGTGTTTGCTAGTGCTTGAAAGGGGACATTTAAGGCTTGATTTCTGCAATTTGCATTTTGTTTCACATTGCTTAGTGAGAAAGCAAAATAAAGTATGAGGAGGAAAGTTGGAACAAAATAAAATAAAAATCAGGTTCCAAGTACGTAATTTTTTATTACAAATTCCTGTCATTTTCGGAAATTTCTGTCTGATATAATAATATTTGTTAAAACATGAATGGAATTTATGGTGAATAATCAAAGTATAAACCCACTTTAAATACAGATCCCTTAATAATTAGAGTATTTAATTAACTGGAAATATTTCACGATTTATCTCTTTCTTACACTTTCTTTGTAATAGTACTTACCCATGATATGTATTTCTTTCCTGTGTAATAGTTTCGATGTCAAAGTTTGTGTCAAATGTTTAGATTTTGGAGACCTACAGAACAAACCTCTTTGTTCACCTGCTTTTCTATCAAAGATTCAGAAAAACAGTGCTAACGCTGATTTCTAGGTTTTGAAAAATCAAGCTGTGACAGACTTATCAAAGGAAGCAGCTTTCATCAAACATGACAATAGAGGTTGATTCCTCTTTTGTTTCAGATGTTATATGCATCATGATGCAGTAACAGCTGTGTTGAAAGGTGTGGATATCTCCTTCCTTATTAGATTTCTTCCTTATTAAAATTTCAGTTGTCATAAAATTTTGTGCTAAATGAAGAATGAGAATTCCTTCCTCTGTTTACTCTCTAAAAATTGTGGTTGCTTGGAATCAATTTTGTATAATAATAATCTGGAGAGGAAAAATAGGCCTCCATTACAAGCATATTAGCACAGAGGTAATGTGTTTATTACAAATGTTGTCATCCAAATCAATGATTGAAGAACTGTCACCGAAAATCTGTGAATAAAACCTTGTAACATCAATGTAGTGTTAAAAGGCAGGCATTCTTTATTACAGCGCTGGATGCACAGGGGATAATTCCACCAAACGTGCATACCTCATACCTTTTCCATGCAGTTTATATAGATTAAAAATATACATATTTATTTTATTCATGCATATTCAGTATTATTCTCTTTGGCGATTGGTGTAAACTTTTCTCGCTTCTTACGTAAATGGTTGGCGCAGACTCAGTTACCCTCTTCCATTGTTCCTTTTTGAGTAGGTGGTATTATTTGAGTAGGGGGTCTGTGAGTCGGTGGTCGCGATCTCCCCCTGCTGGAATTACCTTTTACCTATTAGGCTCGCAAGCTTGGCAATCCTGGTCAGCTTCTTCAGTCCGCTTCACAAAACCACACTCCATCATTTCTCTTGACAGAAACACAATTATCTACTATGGTTAGCATTAATGGTTACGTAGAGACTAGACCCTCTGTTCCCAGACCTAAAGTCCAGGTGGGTGGGGCTGTACAAGGGACATAGCAACATTGTTCATGTTTATAGTTAACTGATTCTATCACCCTGGTTACAGAACTACATAGATTGCTTTCCACATCTCTGTGGATTTCAACACCCTTTAATACTACTAAAATCAGGGATACTCATTAGGTTAAATACTGCAAGTCCACAGAGGTTTGCATATGGTTACTGTGCAGGGACTTCAACTCTTTCAACGGTGGTCTTCCAATGAGACAACAGGAGTTGACGGGACTATCACTTTGATTCCCATTTCTAATCTGATTAAAAGTACTGATCCTAATCTA
This sequence comes from Opisthocomus hoazin, assembly GCF_030867145.1. Classification (NCBI taxonomy): domain Eukaryota; kingdom Metazoa; phylum Chordata; class Aves; order Opisthocomiformes; family Opisthocomidae; genus Opisthocomus; species Opisthocomus hoazin. Next base: position 102,239,033 of record NC_134415.1, on the reverse strand, counting down.
CAGCACACTGCATACTACATGTTAAAATGTGGACAATTTAAAGTGATAGGCTAGATTCAGTTGCTTTAGGCTATAAACTTGGGTGAATCACCAGTAGGATGATTCAGAGCAATTAAGGTAGAAGCCTCGATTGCCTATGGAAAGCAGGCGTCAGTGGGAAGGAATCAGGGAATGCCCGCATAGGATGCTATCTCATTCATTGGGTGGGTGGGGACTGCAGGCACCTTTGAAGGACAATTTGCAGTTTGGTACATGTGCACAGCCACCTGGAACCATCTAAAAGAAAATACCAGACTCAAGACTACATCTACCTGTGTGACTCAAGTCTTAAAATCAGTTGCCTGTTCACAGCCAGAGCATTTTTTTATGGTAGGGCACCTAGAAAAAGAAATAGCACAATTCTTCTTGCACAATTATTTAAAGGCACTTAAAAAGTGGTAAGTAGGGTTTCTACATCTTCCTGCGTGTCCATAGTGGATTGGAATTATTATGTCCCACTTCTCAACCAACCAACCATAGCTAGACCTGAGCAAAGAAAAAGGGCACTCTGCTCCATGTAGGGAGATTGGTTAAGGATTACCCTTTGCCCTTTACTCATCTAATCCCAGGATCATTCTCCCGGAAGATGAGCAGTCAAGTACTTTAGGCAGCTGAAGGATAAAGCAAGTGGAGCTGGAATCCCAGGCTCCTGGTTACTGCGCAAGTGCACTGGCCACAGGGTAAATTATCATGCAAAATACTTTCTTCCAATACTTTTTTCCTACTCAAGACTTTTCTTCCCCTCCCTATTTTGCAGAACAACCTCTGTGCTCTGTATTGAAATGACTTTTGTTTCTCTGTATCATTTATGAATTATGTTAATGATCTAGAAGGTTAATGCTCATCCCCACCCAGGTCTGATTTGCCACAGAGCTTATACAGCAGTTGCAAGTGTAATTGGCAGCACAGCATGCTTGCTAAAATTGGCAGTAGACCAAGATTTTAGGCTCCTACAAAAAAAATTGTACCAAAACAAAGGCAGCAATAAGTTTCCAGTGCCTTTGGGGAAAAGGCAGTATTTCACGGCTTACCATCTGCATCATTCTCGAAGGATGTGGTTACACATTCTGTTTTCCTGAATGAAAGAGCTGGCTTAATAAATTTCTGTCTCATTATAGTGAGAGATCCAGATCTGATTTTTACCCTCTCTCGTACTAAAGGACACTTTTCACCAACTCACAATAAGTAAACTGCAGAATATTGATGGGAATCAGAACCAAGTTAGACTTCTCCACCAAATACATGCATTGTGAAACTCTATTTTCCGGTTGCTAATGCAAATCAGATTTGGTATGGCCATGTGATACAATGCAGAGGTCAAGTTTGATTCACCTGCCTAAATCCATGGAAGAACAAACCAGCAACAGGACAGGGTTAGCAGCTAAGGGACTGCCTTTGTATCTACAGAGAAGACACATTATTTCCGAGTAGTTCTTGCATTTCCAGTTCAGAGGGCCCAGCCTGAAAAGTAGCGAATGTCTCAGATTCTGGTTTGACAAAACAGTCAATCCAGTTTTAGGGATGCAAGTAACAAACTGAGATACTGTATCTGTATATGCACAAAGGATCAGCCTGGTATAAAAGAATTTTTTAAAAAAATTTTGTCAGGTTAACACTTTATTGTCAGACCAGACATCTGTGACACATTTATGCTGTGAATGATCTGCTAAGTGAGTGGTACTACCACTGTAGGCAGTTCAGGTGGGAATCAGCTCACTTGTTTTTCATAGCCTTCCCTCCCTCTTCTTTTTAATCAGTGCAGAGACAAGGCCTTTCAAAGAAGCTACCCACATAAACAAATTTTAAATCTAATTTACAGTGAGATTCACACACAATGACAGTTACTCCAATGAGACCCCAGGGCAGCAACCTTAGGTTTAGACATTTACATTATAGGTGTCCCATTACAGCTTACTTGCACTGAAAGTTTTGTGATATGAATGTCAATATTCTCATTTACAATTCCCCTTTAACAATCTCAAGATGATTTAGTTAAAGAATGCCAGTTTTGATCTAGAGCTCTAAATTGGTAGTTTGTCTGGCCAAATAAGACACTAATTTAAAAAATACAGCTTTTTGTATTGGGGAGGAAGAATAAAAAATATCCCCCTGGTTTTCAAATTTGAAAAGTGATATTTTAAAAACTGTTCTGACTTTTCACAGTCTTTTTGGTCTGGGCCTAGGACCAGTTTGACAAATGCTTTTCACTGCTCTGAAACTGCATTTTCAGAAAAAATAAGTTATCCTACTTATCAGAAACAAACTAGAACCCTGTAAATAGGCTGTCCTCCCTCAGTCAGTTCTTGATGAAAAGTGTTTCTCCAGTTACATCACAACATATGTGATCAGTTATATCACAGCATACGCAACAATATGTTTACAGAACAGCATGTTTCCATTGGCTTCATAGGTTCTTACATAACCCCAGTAATTTCAGTGTATATGTCCAGATACCGTTACTAAACAGGCAGCTATTTCATTGAAAGATTTGGTATGATATGATTTCCAAATGTTAATGGATGCTTAATGGTCATTATTCTTTTTCTGCTGGGTTATTTTGGTTTGCAACTTTGGTAACTTTTTGTTGATTTATTTTCCATGTACCAGATGTTCCTACTGCTAGCCCCCAGGCACATTCAGAATAAAAACATCTTACAGTTTAATTGTGTATTACTTTCATTAAAGCAATCTAGTGATAACTATATCAGGTCTGGTATTTCTGACAGCTTTGATGTAACTTTGAAATATATCTGCTGTTACAAAGGAAATCATTAAGATCAAGGCACTGAAGTAATCAATTTGCATTACATACTGGGAGAACTAAATAGACAACCCCAGTCACTAGCATTACTATGCCAAACCACATCCAAATTAGCAACACACAAAGTGCCTTCCCACCAGATTTTCATCCAAATACATACATTGTGAAATCAAAGAAACTCACTGTACAAATTATCCCTAACTGTAACCTCAGAGAAGCTTTTAAAAGCAGTGTCTGAAATTCCAGTATTCTAAAAAAGTCTCTGATTTTAGCCAGGTTTTGGGATAGCTCAGCAGATACAGCTACTGCTACATCAAGACAAACTGTCATTTCTACTGGGTGCCCATCTGCAGTCCAAGGCATGCACTGCCTCCAGCCTCTAACACTGATGAAGGAAATCACTCCATTTGGCAGACTCCACTCTAAGCTTACAATAGATGGTATACTATAACTACTGTTTTGGTTCTGGACTAAAAGTGCAATTGCGCGCTTTCAGTCTGAATATGAATTAATGAGCAAAAGTTGGGGATGAACGGTCACTAAGAAAATTTTCTGAAAGTCCTTTGGAAAAGAGACAGAACTTTAGTTTGAGAGTTTCTTTCTAAAAATATAAAAGCACATCAAAACAACAGCCTGTATTTATTTACCTGCAGGAATATAAAATTCAGTGTATCTTTACTCACAGTGAAAATCTCCACAAAGAATGTGACATTTATATGAGAGAAACTGTCAGAGAGGGAGGAAGGTAAAGGATACAACCAGGGAGGCAGCAGCACCTGTGTCTCCTTTCAAAGGGGAGTCCCTTTATGGGATTACTTGAGTGTAAAGCTGAGCGTGGGAGTAATAGCAGAAGGTCACCGAAGTTAATGGAGTTACCAGACAAGTAGCTTGTATTGTAGCAGTGCTGAGAAAATGTGTCTATAATTTCTCCACCTCTTCTAGGGCTTTTGCTTCAGATGATCTGGTTTGAAAAGCAGCAGCTCGCTCAGACAATGTCAGCAGCACGGGAAATCCTTTTTGAAGGCTCCTGCTCCCAGTTTGAAAGCGTTGCAATCACACGGTCTAAAATGCCAATCCAATATAATCTCTGCTCACTCTACACTGTTCAAAAAGGATGATGACAGGTAAATTTTATACCAGCAGACTTTACACCATACTAAGGGTTGCCACTTCATGCCAGATCAGTTATTATTTATCCTCACAGCAAGAAAAAAGCATAAAGCTGGAATAAATACCATGACACGTGTTCTGGTTCACTCAGCAGTTAAAAGATGAAGGGGCTCAGACAGATTCTGCTGCAATCTGGCAATGCACAGGTCTGGTACTAGTTTGCTGTGGACTTGTGGTCTTGGAGTCGGCAGGACTGGTGTTCCTGGCCCCATAGTGAAAGCTGGAGAAAGTAAGTCAGTGGAAGGAAAGCATTCATGTGTTGAAGCTTTAGGGCTTACTAACACTTGAAATTAATATGTATCTAAGGAGCACACAGACTTACAGTGCAATAGGGGTTGCTGAATAACACCACGAGTTCCATAATAGGGGCACTTTGTGGTGGACTGAAAAGAGCTGTCCCTTCCGAATGCAAATACTCACTCATTGGGTTACTCGGAAACAGATCTGGGGAATGCAGAGAAGCTCTGTGCTGTGTCAACGCTGTGTTCGGACTTTGAGAAGTATTTACAAGTATTGGCATTGTCCTCTCTCTACCCTCCTCTGTGATCATCTGTGTCTTCATAAAATAATTTGCCAATATTTTTTTTTTTCCAAATTACAAAACAGGTTTTAAAAGCAACTACAAAGGCATTTGGGAAATCAGATTCTGAGACAGTCAGAGTCCAGCGATAGAGCTGACTTATAACGAATGAAATCTGTTTCTGTGTATTCAGAAAAACTCTTCAAGGGGACCTGGAGGGGACCTCATCTCAAAACTATGATGGAGTAGGTTATACTGATGCTCTTTGAATAAGCCTCATTGTTCTTATTCTCCCACTTTTTCTGTTCTTTGTCACTTTGCTTAAGGGTATATAAGTAGACAGAAAAAAATGGTTTAGCCCTCTCATATTTTAGTGGAAAACTTCAAGATTATCTCCATTTTCTGCTGAAATAAATCCTATATCTAGCAAAGATCATGAACCTATACTGACAATATAGTTTTGTGACACCATAAAATTTTGTGAAAGCTTAGTTGTATCTGGGAATCTCACTAGCTTATTGGTGCCTCCAGCATGTTGATGAGAATTTACTAGTTTGCGTGCTTTAGTATCTTTTCACAGCCTAATTATTAATTATTCATGATGCCAGGGAATCAAAATGATTTTGAAGATTTACCCTGGTTTTCTCTTTTATTCTTGAAATCCCCTGTCAGTAATGATTATGTAATGGATTTGTGAAATTTTTGAAGTTCAATGTCAGTGTCAAATGCCAGTTTTGTAACTTTTAAAATGATTTCCTGTGACTTTTCCCACCATCTAACTATTAGCTGATGATTTATTTCAATGGCTGAATAAACCCATTTTGCTAAAATATGTTGCTTTACTAACAGCATTTTCTGTTATTTGGTACTTTATAAAACAAATCACCATTTTTGAACTCTCAGATACATTTTTAAGTTATCAGCTGTTCTAAAATTCTGTGTGTTCTATTGTAGAATACATATAGTATTCAGCATTTTAAATTACAAGCAGCTCAAGTAACACACTAAATTACTTTTGTGTTTGCTGAAAATAATAGTTCAAAATTTGTGTACATGAAGAAATATATTACCATTTCATTTTAGCAGCATGATAGATTAGAAATTTTTCCTATCTTGAAATGCTAAATAGCAGTGTGTTTACTGGATAATTTTTTCCCATTTCTTTTTGTGCTGTAGATGATTTTGTGCATCATTTTTTTAAATCTTGACAGATTGTTGTAATATTTTAGAATGCAATTCTGTTTCTACAGCATCTAAATTAAAAAAAAAAAAAAATCCCAGCCCTCATATCCACTGTGATTGGGGTGCCATTGATTTTTTGCAGATTATACACTGCAATGAAATTTGAAGAATTTGAATTATTCAGTTATTGATACGATGACGTACTAATGCTTAGATGCAGTAGTCAGGAAAAATTAAGGATTGGCCACATAATAATTTTAACTCCCTACTCTTGCTCCTTCAGGCTGCTATTCACAGCTCCAACGTCTGTTTCTTCTAGTTTGATATGAAACATAGGGTCAAGTCTCATTTTATAATTATCTCTTACTTCAGAATATTAAAATTTCACCAAATATAAAATTTCCCAACAAAACCTCAGACTATATATATTGTGTTTACCAGAACACCAGCTGTAACATCTAACATTTGGTGATTTATGCTCTTTGTTTTCAGAAATGAAAATTGATTTTGGCAGTCCAAGAGGAAATGGCCAAAGTCATATGCCCAGCTCGTGCTTTTCAGCTGATCTTCCCCACACCTAAACAAAAAGCCAGAATACCAGAATAAACATTTTCATGTCCTTTTCAAATTCTCTCAGACTGATATGCAAGATGTGTTTGATAACAAGAACATTGCAAAACAGATTATCTGTGCAATACATGTGACTTGCCTTCTCAAGATATTTTTAAAGGACTTTCCCACACTGCCTTCTAATTGCCTGCTGGCAACAAGTGGAGCTCAGCTATCACAAAGGGGGAAAAGAATTCTTGGCCACGAGCTGGCGGGGCTCATTGAGAGGGCTTTAAACTAGGTTCGAAGGGGGAAGGGGATATTGCCCAGCTCACTAGGGATGAGCCCAGGCTTGGAGTGCCAAGGCCAGGGGTGAGATTGACAGCCCAGCTCAAGTGTGTTTACACCAATGCACGTAGTATGGGCAATAAACAGGAGGAGCTGGAAGCCATTATACAGCACGACGGCTACGACTTGGTCGCCATCACAGAAACGTGGTGGGACAACTCGCATGACTGGCATGCTGTCATAGATGGCTACAGACTCTTTAGGAAAGACAGACCAACAAGGAGAGGTGGGGGAGTTGCTCTATATGTGAGGGAGCAACTGGAATGCATTGAGCTTGGCCCGGGGGCAAGTGAAGAAGGAGTTGAAAGCTTGTGGGTTAGAATTAAGGGACAGGCTCACACGGGTGACATTACGGTGGGTGTATACTACAGGCCACCTGACCAGGAGGAGGAGGTTGATGAGGCCTTCTACAGGCAGCTGCAAGCAGCCTCACGGTCCCAGGCCCTGGTTCTCATGGGGGACTTCAACCACCCTGACATCAGCTGGGAAGACCATACAGCTAGGCAGGAGCAATCCAGGAGGTTCCTACAGACCATCGATGATAACTTTCTGATGCAAGTGGTGGAGGAACCAACAAGGAAAGTCGCGCTGCTGGACCTCGTGTTAACAAACAAGGAGGGACTGGTGGAGGACGTGAAGGTTGGAGGTAGACTTGGCTGCAGTGACCATGAAATGGTCGAGTTCAGGATCCTGCGTGGAGGAAGCAGGGCGATAAGCAGGATCAAAACCCTGGACGTCAGGAGGGCTGACTTTGCCCTCTTCAAGGAGCTACTGGGAGGAATCCCGTGGGCCAGGGATCTACAGGCCGGTTAGCATCACCTCCATCCCGGGAAAGGTGATGGAGCAGCTTATCCTGGACGCCATCATGAAGCAAGTGGAAGAAAAGAAGGTTATCAGGAGTAGTCAGCATGGATTCACCAAGGGGAAATCATGCCTGACCAATCTGATAGCTTTCTACGATGACATGACTGGCTGGGTAGACGAAGGGAGAGCCGTGGATGTTGTCTACCTTGACTTCAGCAAGGCTTTCGACACAGTCTCCCATGATATCCTCCTAGGGAAGCGGAGGAAGTGTGGGCTGGATGAGTGGTCAGTGAAGTGGATAGAGAACTGGCTGAATGGCAGAACTCAGAGGGTTGTCATCAGCGGCGCTGAGTCTAGTTGGAGGCTGGTGACAAGTGGTGTCCCTCAGGGGTCAGTACTGGGCCCAGTCTTGTTCAACTTCTTCATCAACGACCTGGATGAAGAGTTAGAATGTACCCTCAGCAAGTTTGCTGATGACACCAAATTGGGAGGTGTGGTAGATACACCAGAAGGCTGTGCTGCCATTCAGCGTGACCTGGATAGGCTGGAAAGCTGGGCAGAGAGGAACCTGATGAGGTTCAACAAGGGCAAGTGCAGGGTCCTGCACCTGGGGAGGAACAACCTCATGCACCAGTACAGGCTTGGGGTGGACCTGCTGGAGAGCAGCTCTGCGGAGAGGGACCTGGGTGTCCTGGTGGACGACAGGTTAACCATGAGCCAGCAGTGTGCCCTGGCTTCCAAGAAAGCCAATGGGATCCTGGGGTACATCAAGAAGAGTGTGGCCAGCAGGACAAGGGAGGTTCTCCTTCCCCTCTACACTGCCCTGGTGAGGCCTCATCTGGAGTACTGTGTCCAGTTCTGGGCTCCCCAGTTCAAGAAGGATGAAGAGCTACTGGAGAGAGTCCAGCGGAGGGCTACAAGGATGGTGAGGGGACTGGAGCATCTCCACTATGAGGAGAGGTTGAGGGAACTGGGCTTGTTCAGCCTGAAGAAGAGAAGGCTGCGAGGGGACCTTATAAATGCCTACAAATATCTGAAGGGTGGGTGTCAGGAGGATGGGGCCAAGCTCTTTTCAGTGGTGCCCAGTGACAGGACAAGGGGCAATGGGCACAAACTGAGGCACAGGAAGTTCCGTCTGAACATGAGGAAGAACTTCTTCCCTCTGAGGGTGACGGAGCACTGGAACAGGCTGCCCAGGGAGGTAGTGGAGTCTCCTTCTCTGGAGATATTCAAGACCCGCCTGGACAAGATCCTGTGCAGCCTACTGTAGGTGAGCCTGCTTCGGCAGGGGGGTTGGACTAGATGACCCACAGAGGTCCCTTCCGACCCCTACTATTCTGTGATTCTGTGATTCTGTGATTCTGTGAATTGCAATGTTCTGCTCATTTCCAGGAAATAGAAATAACAAAATCATAGGATGGCCTATTTGGTTCCAAACAGCTTACTATTTGCTTCCCACAGACACATACTGCTTAAAGAAATATAGATATCATGATGCACATGTGTGATACACAAAATCACATGATCAGCTTCTGAACCTGTTGGGCAGCTACACCACAAAAACAAGCTGGAGATTTACAAGGGCATGTAGTGATAGGACAAGGGGTAACAGCTTTAAACTGAAAGAGGGTAGTTTTAGATTAGATAAGAGAAAGAAACATTTTACTGTGAGGGTGGTGAGGCACTGTAAGAGGTTGCCCAGAGAAGCTGTGGATGCCCATTCCCTGGAAGTGTTCCAGGCCAGGTTGGATGGGGCTTTGAGCAACCTGGTTTAGTGGAAGGTGTCCCTGCCCAAGGCGGAGGGGTTGGAGCTAGATGGTCGATAAGGTCCCTTCCAATCCAAACCATTCTATGACTCTACGAAAATCAAACACTAATTTTCTGACCATATCAGCAAGCTTATCCAAACCATCCAGTACATCAGAGGAAGTGGGAACACCTGACCAGAGCAGAAGAAAACAGTCACACTTTTGACATCAGGCTGCAAACAGATTGTCTCACAGAATTTTTATGTGCAAACCAACCAAGGAAAGTCTGCAAGGACACAGACCTCCTGCCGTTGATTGTATCATGTCTGTTTGATAAAAATGGCAAAAATTGAATTCCTGAGCTGTATGGAAACTAAGGAAGTGAGTGTATTCCTCTCAATAAAGGGAGATCTGTATTGCAAACCTTTTATATCATCAGCCAGTTTCTATTCAGTGAAGGGCAGGAAATAATTTCTAACAGCAGAGAAAGTTTTTTAAATAATTACTTATGTGCTTGCTGGATCAGAGATGCATGACAAATTCTCAGATAATCCCCCCACAACCATTTTATCACAGCATTTGGACAAAGAAAATTGTTTGACATTAGCTTGATGGCACTTTGGTGAAGAGCCTATTGTTAAATTGATTGTTAAATTGTTGACCCGTTCTGAGTAGTCCGAGGTAAGAACTTGCATGCTAATCATATTGAAATATAAAGAAAATATATATTTTTTTTAGAAACATGAAAAAACGTATGCTAATATGGAAAATCATGAAAGTATGATTTGTCTTTGAATAATCATTCAGTGGATGTAGCTCTATGGGTTCTCAGGATTTTTATGGTTGAAGAATCCATAGTACATGAGCAAATAATCCTCAGCAATATAGTAACGGTAGGACAAATTTTGCTTTCAGGGACACCTCTACAACTTTACACAAGCCAATCAAGATGCAACCAACAGCTTAGATCATAAAGTTACACTCTACTGTAAAAGGTAGCATGTAGCTACATTGACACAACAGGAAGCCAAAGAACAAAAAAATGCTCTTTCCCCCGAGAATTTATGGCTGTATCATTTCTTTTCATGGGACAGTTTACTCCTAGCCAGCTTTTGGGTGGTTGGAGTAAGGAGGAATGATTCATGTCCCCTTTCCGATCTAACCTGGGCAATGGCTTGTAATGGTAAGTTAAGATTATTTCCTGCTCTACTGGCTAGTGCTTGAGTTGCGGCTCAGCGATGCTGAGTAGTGAAGAGACTGGGCTTACTTCTCCTTTACAGCCTCCAAAGCCAAGAAAAATACTGTAGTGATAGACCATTTTGCAAATACTTGGGTTCACATGAAAAAGGAAATGTTTGCTATCCAAGCCTAAGCAGCCTAAGAAGAAGGACAACGATTTCAAAAAATGGTTAACTATGAAGCTAATTAGACAGAAGAAAATGATGTATGGAGTAAGAATGTAGCAGCTTTACAAAGTCATGTTTCATTGTGTAGAATTTTAGGTCATGTAGCATGAGGAAAAAATGGTCCAGAAAAAAAATTAAGTGCTGAAGTAACTTAGGAATCCCAATCTATTTTTTAAAAAACAGTCTTCCTTTTGCAAAAGATGATTCATCTTCTCTCCTTGTCCTTAATTTTGTAACGGTGAGTAGACTGAGAGACAATTTTGCAAGGGACAATAGACTGAGTTTGTGCAATACCACTGTTCTCAAACACTGAAAGAGGTTAAAACATATTCCTTTGACTATTACGTTGTGGACATTTTTGCATTTCTTTTTCAACAGTGCCTGTTTTTGTGCCATGATTGACTACAGCTTTTCTAGTTGGTTGATAAATTTAATAGGTAGTTTTAAAATAAAGATTTACAACCATCTTACGTTTCAGAGGCAGAGGAAGTTTTGCCACTCACATAGTTTAACACATAGCCTCATATTATCCTCTAATTACCCCTTTCCCTGTGCTTGCTCTGAAGAGCATTATTTAGCGTGCTGCTAAAGTGGATCCCAGCTAATCCACAGATCGTTGAATTGCTGTTTGATGAACAGAGGAGACATTATTTCTTTAAAAGAAAGCTCAAATTATCACTCTGATCTGAAAACATTTCAGCACATTTATATTTTAGATTTGATAATACCATTTGCATAGGATATGGATTATGTAGGAGTCCTGTAGGTTACCAGACAACCATTAACAGAGAATTCTGTCAGTCTCCTGCACCCGATGACACCATCCCCAAATGAAACCTTAAGAGTTTGTGAGAAACAAACATCAAGTCTTGGATTACCAGGCCCATCTTGGGTTACAACTACTCCAAGTAGTTGTTTGCACAACTGCCTTACTCGCGCTTAGTATGGAAATACAATGCTAGTTCTGTGCTGACGGAAGACTGAAATCTTGATTATAGACAATTGAAAATAGACTGTTGCATTTATACAGATGCTTTTTGGAGCCAGAAGAGCAGTTGGACCTGCTCTTTCAGCAAATTAGGTAGAGGTGATAGAAAATTAGCCAGTGTGCCTAACTTAGAAGATATGAATTGCAACGAGTGGCCATAGCATTCATAGAATTGGCTGTCCGGGGACAGCCTTGCAAGTTACAAGCACCAGCAGAGCGTGAGGAATAAACTCAGCTGAAGTTGCATCTTACATTTGAATTAGGTATCTTTAGCTTTAACTCTAAGGATTTTTCTTGGCTTCTGCAACCAAAGTGTGGCTCAAAGAGGAATTCAATAACACAGAGTGCCCACACTGATACTATTCAGTGATGAGCTATTTTTGATGTTTTCTTTGGCCATAGCAGATAGAAAAACTTTCGATAATGCTTCTGCTCCCAAACACTACATTTCAAAGTACTAGCTGAGACAAAAGATTCAAAATATTATTCCTTCAGATCTTGCTGCATGTCTCATTGCTTAGTCTTGGAAACTGGGGTGGAGGGTGTTCAGATTTGTTTTTACCTGAATTGAAGAGGAACTTCTTCCTTTTTACTTCTTTCTTCAAAAAAAATTTGATTTATTTTTTTTCAAACCTATCAGGAAATGAGATTTCCCTGCTAGCAACAAATAAGGCTTTTGCTACTCTGAACTTTTCTCCTCCTTGTTCTCAGGTGCTGATTTCTGATACAAAAGTCACAGTCAGAGCATTCCCCTCTTTGCAAAGTTTCTCTGTGCTTACTACAGCTTTCCTTCATTCCTGCAGTCGTTCAAGCCTGAATACCTTTCCTTCTGGTCACTGTATTTTCAGTACTGTTTAGGCTGTTTATGAAAATATACATGAGAATTTTTTCATTGTAAATTCTTTATCTGGGATGTTTTTTAAGTCACTCTTTTATGGTTGTTTTTTTTTGTAATGAGTCATTCCTGACATATCAGTGATGCAAATGATAGAATTTTACTCTAGACCACTATTTCTGGGTTATGTTCATAATCCCTCTTTACTTTGGGGGCTCAAATTATCTCACCTATGAAAGAAGCAGAAATACACAAAATGCTACACAGTAACCACAAATTAATTCTTGCTTTTGACCACTTAGTTGCTTCTCTTGCTGCAAGCTTTAGACAGCTATCTACTGTCACATGGATTTAAAGGTCCTCCATAACTACTACAAAAAGGAAGAACAAAGCTCCAGTTTTACACCTCTTTCAAATAAATGATAGCCAACACTTTTTCAAGTGCGAAAAAGACTTAAGAAGTTAAATGTAGTGTGAAAAAGGTTAGAAGATTAAGCAATTAAATATTATCTTCTTAAGGAAGTTTTTATAAACAATATCAGAGTTTTCAAATGCCAAATCAACAGCAGGAAAACTATCCAAAACGCATATCTGACCCCATGTAGCAGATTTCCTCTTTCTATATTCTTGCCTTGAGCAGGAAGCACAAACAATAACAGTAAAGGCTAAAACCCATACATTTTTTATCCACACAAGGATCAATGATACAGTAGTGTTCTATGGTGTGTAGAAGAGACTAAATTTTGTAGGTCCATGAGTAGATTTTTTGCATGTGTACTGTGTATTGTAGTCCTTAGTGATTCTGTAAAATCTCTAAACTATTTACAGGTATTTTAAGGACATCTAGAACAGAATAATGTTTTAAACATGCATCTAAACTGATAACATAAAAATATAAAATAACGTTAGATTTGATTCACAAAAAGTAGATTTATTTTATATTTTCATTAATACGGGCTTCAGTCCTCTTTTTCTTTCTTCTTTGGTTTCTCTTCTGATGGAGAAAATGAGTATTCATCTAGGGAAGTGCAGAGTGTAAGATTGCAGCATACAGAAACAGCTGCAACTTTACTACTCCCAAATTTTACTTCTTATGTAATATGAATTGTCATGAATTAAGGGATTAAACAAATAAGTACAGAGCACAGTCCTGAACTAATCACACCATTTTGCTTCTGTCTTAGAGACATAGCATGCACTAGTTTCATTTTTGTACAAGCAAACTTTATTTCTTTCTGTCTTCCTTAATAGATAGAAATTCAAGTGGAAGCCTGACCAATCTTCTGGTAGTTCTATTTTTCCATTTCAAATATAGGTTACCAGGTTTTAAATCTCAAAAAAAACCCCTGCACTACTAAACATCAACCACTTCTTTGTAGAAAGTGTACATTTATGCATATTGTACAGTTTAAAAGCTTGTATAGGTTTTCTGTAGATGTGAAATATATTCAATCTTACGTCTAACTTTCTACTATTGCACTTTCAGACAAAGTATTGTTCTAATAAGTTGTGTAAGTTAATTAATAAATTTCTATTATTAAAATGCTGTGCTATAAGCAGTAGTACTAATGAAACTCAGCTTCATACAGACTCTGCCTTATTCCTGAGTTTCACTCCTGCATCCAAAATAGTGTGCCCAATATTTTCACCCACCTGTCGTCTCACCTGGGCCTACCCTAAATTCTCTCCAGTTCCTTCTCACACCTCCTAGCTGCCTCTGCCTGAACCAGCAGGTGGGCGTCACAAAGAGCATCGCATGGCTGGTTCAAAGCTACATGTGGGGTGACTGGCAAGTCAGGACCAGTGTGCAGACTTGTTAACAAGCCACTACCCTGAGCAGCCCAGGCAAAATGATCCGGACTTGTTCCTCCTTTTCTGTCAGTGAGAGAGCAATTACAGGAACCATATTTAATTTTCACAAAACTTGGAGGACCTCTGTGTATTTGGGACCATCATCTTCCTGTTTCATGTGATTGAAACTAATCAATAAGTTCAAATGTTCCGAGATAGGAGTAGGGTTGAGGTTCCAGCCTGGCATCTCCTGTCTTGTTTTCTCAACCATGATCATTTTTGCATTTCCCTTCCCTGAGGACAGTATCACACACAACACAGATACGCTTTCCAACAAAGACCACTGGGACTGTTGGTAAGCAAAGTGAGAGTGTCTTCCCCTCATTAACTGGAGTTGCTGTGCCTGGCTGGTGATAGGTCTCCTTTGACCTTTACATCCTATCATCATCAACAGCTAGGTGGATGTCATTGGTGCAAATAATCTTCTGAAAAAATATTCCTTCTCATACTTTATGCTTACTAGTGGAAGACACAGGATTCCCCCTGAATTTTAGTTAGTCATTGCATGAATATTAGAGGGTATAGCTACGGTAGGACCACAGTACAATGGGCAATATATGCTTCATAATTTTTAAAATTGCATACCATGTGTAAAAATTGGAAAGTGGAGAGCAATGAAACATGAAAATGTAAATCACAGCACTTGATCTCATGAGATTCAGGATACTCTCCATGAGGTATTCCCAGCTTTCCCCATCTAGCAGTGCAGAAAAAATAGAACATTGCACAAGTAGAACAAATCAGTAGAAAGTGCAGATGAGCTAGAAATTTAGCCTCTGATCATTGCCTTAGGTCACAAAAAAGGCCGTATCATGTCAAGAGAAGATCAGGTGTAGCATCTTTGGCTTTGTGTGACCAATTTTAATGTCTTTATGTATCTAGTAAATAAGGTATAAATAACACTATACATCTAACAATATATTCCATTACAGATTTAAAGAATGTAGTAACATGAAGTTCAGATAGGCAGTGCTCACCAAGCATCAAGATGACAGGTATTTATATTTCAATGGAGATCTTAATTGAAAGCAATATATTTTATTTTGTGATAGGTTAATATTTGCATTTTTAAAAGATAAATTTGGCTAGAAAATCTTAATTTTATTTGGACTGTGAACCAGACTGCACAGAGATATCTCTTCAGTTCTATCAACATGTGCTGCCTGGCTTTTTAAAACTTCATGAATTCCTTTCTGTTGTCTGGGGAAAAGATGGACACATTAACAATTTCAGTGTAAACTGAATCTTAATAGTCTGTATTTAGACTGTTTAATTTATGCAGGCAAGATGAAGAAGTATATATTAATCAAAAATAACAAAAATGTGTTCTTTCTTACTCTTAAAGTCTGGGACAAAACTTCCATTTCTTTTAACAGACAAGGAATCAAGCCACAATATTTCCCATCTTTCCCTCAATTACACATACCACAATTTACTTTGCACTCAATTCTAGTGCTTATCAAGTGTTATAGTTCTTACCTTTCAAACGTATATATCAAATTCCAGGATAAATTCTCAGATGAACTACTTAATTAACATTTTTTCTAGTACTTCCTTATTTTTACTTGGAACCTACTTTTCCCCTCAGTTTTACAATTTTTTTTCTTGATGTATTGTAAAAGCGTACAAAATGATTTTGTCTCATCTGATGTGTGGCCATTCTTAATCTGTATGGGATATTGCTGTCTAGGTTTTGTCATAAACAGGATTCTGCAATCAAATTTCAGCCCTGTGTTCTGTTAAAGAACTCAATTGCAACATTTGGATGTTTGAAATAGGTCTCAAGAGAAGAAATGCAGGACAGTGTCTCTAAATGATAAAAAGCTGAAATATCTAACATTTTAATTTACTGGTAAGTCTCCCAACATTTGATTTTCTGAAAACTGAAGTGAAATATTAAAAGCTCAAAGAGAAATGCTGTGTAGAGGGACTTGTTAGTGGAGAGTGAGCCCTGGAATGCTACTTTTATGATTAAGATAACACTCAGTAGGGAATCTGTTTTGAATTCCTTAGGCTGAAGGAATAAATACCATGGGAAGAATAAAATAAAATCTTTCTAAACAGATGTACAGCAAGTGTAGGAGTTAAAGACCAGCATAATAAGCACAAGATCCAAGTGAAGATAATGAAGGAAAAGATTTGAAGAAGTATGGTACATAAAGAGAATAAGAAATTAGTATTACATTAAAACATCCAAGCCAAGCCACAGATGAAGTGTGGACTTGCAGCAAAAATGGAAAGCCTTTCTGAAAAAGCACAAGGAAAGAACTTAAATATAAGATTTAAAAACATTGAGAATAAAATCATAAGCAAGGGATAGAAATGATCAATGTAACAAAAGTTCGTGTCAAGAAAGGGTCATTATAGATGACATTAAAACTGAGAAAAAGAGAATTTAGAAAGCAAAGTCTTATATATGAGAAACAGAGGAAAATGTCCACAGACAATTTACAATGTAAATAGTTTTAGATGGAATATAATTTCTAACAGCAGGACAAAAAAATGCCACTGTGGCTATATTTGGAAGTTTATCATCTGTAGATATCTTTCATTTCTATATGATGACCTTGTTCCTAGATATTTAGGAACTCACAATTACTTGTGTATTATAAATGTCTGTTTCCATTGAGTGTTCTGCACCAAACTGTTATCTTTGTATTATCAGTAGTTTTTCTATAATATTCTTGTTGGCTTTATGTATGGAGTGACAATGCAATGGAATCTACCAAAGCAGAAGCTTCATTGGCTTAGTTAGTCATATGAAAACAGATATCCATTGTATAGCATTTTTCTTTCTTCCTTTAACAATCTTACGTGAAAGACTGTTAAAACTACTCTTGCCTTGATTTGTATCTTCTCTGATTTTTACCATGTACCTACCTCTAGGATAATTCACATCAAATCCTCATACTAAAATTACTTTTGCTCCCATAGAAGGAACTTAGAACTTTTTTCTTCCACTCCTGGGGAAAAGACTGGAGGAAATATTTCATTGGCGTTTCCATGAGACTGTTCTCGTCTACCTTACACTGGAAATGAGTAGGAATTACTTTAAATGCTGAAGTGACTTTAGAGTATCCCTGAGTACATGGGAAGGTATTTTATGAAATAATTTAAATTATTCCACACTACCTCCTCAAAAGCACCAGCATAGAACTCCAGGTGTGTTAACTGAATTTTCAGTGTTGTTTTGTGTAATTTCAAAATATTGCCCTGTGCTTCACACATCTTGAGTTATATATTTGTCTTCAGGGACAGAGCAAGATTTCTTATAGACAATAGATACATGTGTATGCCTTAAAACATTAGAGAAAGGAAGCTTTTAAAATGTGTGATTATACTGGCCTTCTTCCTCATCCCATGAAAAATATCATTAAAGGCAGTGGCGTGAGCTTTCCCTTTCACATGAGTTGAGACTAATTTTAAAAGCTGCTAAGACATATTGCCAAGCAGGCAGATTAAAGATGTCTGTCTTCCTCTTCTCACAGTTTTCTTGATTTTTTTCCTCTACTTTCTAAGAACTGAACAATGCTCCTGGTTAAGAGCAATAAAATCAGTTTTTATGTTCAAAGATATTTTAGTTTACCAAGTACACTTGCAAAGGAAACAGGAGCTTTTATCTCTTCTGTTCTCCAAGGCTTTTCACACTTTTCTCCTCAGAAAGAGCCTATCTCTGCTTTCTTCTTGAGTTTGCCTTCATTACTAGCTGTGATAAGTGTTCTTATTTGCCTCAAAAGCTTTCTCTAGGAGTGTTATAACTCACAAATCTATTCCAACCATTCCCACCTTGTGCAGATGTATGTTTTCCTTTCTGCCTTCTCTTTAACCAGTTATTAAAAAACCACTGTTCCTAAACTATTTTCCTTTTTGCAGGACCTCTACTACCCCTGTTACGATTCCAGTGCTTCTTTCTGGGTGTCTGATCTCCACCAAATGCTGGACTATGCTGCAGGAAGACGATCATTCCTCCCCCTGTCATGAGGGCTACGTAAATCCAGCCCCGCTTTAAGAGGAACCTGATCTATCTACTGACTCTCAAGACTCTGGAAAGGATTCTCTCTTGTCCACTCTCAGTCACATTCAAGCATAAAACAGACTATTGATAGAGTTAATATGATTTTTCTCCCATTTTGAAAATTAGTATAGCTCATCTGGTGGCAAACTTACGAAGCTCAGCAAAGCTCTTCTGAGGCCAGTTTAAAGTTTATTGAAGGCAATGAAATATTGGTGGCAAAACAAATGATAACAAGCACAAAGATATTTCCTAGAATGGACAGGAGTGCCACAGGTGAAAGACAATAACAGAAAAACCTGAAAAAGTGGAGGGATTCAAGACAAAATCAGAGCCTGAAGCCATAACAAAGTTGAGTGAGAAACACTTGGAAGTTGGTGGAGAAAGAACAGATGCATAAGATTAGTAGCAAAATAGCAATTTATATAAAGAATAAGTTAGAAGTTTCGACAGATAAAGAAAAAACGTGCTCTACATTGTAGAATAAGGACTGAGATAAAGCCTTGTTTTCCCTTAGAAACTCTCTCTAGGAAAACAGAATCTAAAACCAAGCATGTAGAATAAAGAATACAGGATTTAATTTACCAGGGTTACATATTTAAACATAATTTAAGTGTATACTTAAATGGAATTTAAATCAATGTTCATGTGGAAAATTAAGGAGTCCTTCATTTGTTTTAAACTGAATTTATGGACAGTAGCTGAGAAATGTAATAGCAACGCCTCACTTTCAGATTAATACACATGTTTTGTGAAACGGAAACAAATATTTCTGTGTCTGCACTAATTATCCAGATGAAAAGGAAGTGAATATATCTCTCATTTGAAATAATGACAGTATTGAAGTCATACAGTTCCCTAATCTTTTCAAAGTTGGTGCAATATCACTACTATCTCCTTCAACAGTGTCCACTGAAACAGCTGGAGAAGATCCTGCTTGAAGGATACTGTTTAGTACTTGGGCCCATTTTCACATTTTAAACACCAGCTCTACCCTAAATTAGGAGATTTATATTCATTGTGAGCTTTAGCAAGTGTGCTGACTGATGAATTAAAAAGATACTACTTCTTTCGTCCATTTACATCATAAAGTTACCATGGATTCAGAGAATAAAGCTGTGGGCTTCTAACCTTAGGCACCTCTTATAGAGACCTCCAAGCCACACTAAGTCATCAGCTGTATTCTGCTGAACCCCAGTGAGTGATCATCTGTCATCTGTTTTTAGCAATGACATAAAACATTTTTTTCTATGGGGCTCTTCTCAGATGGATCCTGCTTCTCAAGAGACCAAAACTCATGTGCACCTTGTAACACTCCGGTGTTCAACTGATATTAAAAATCATTTCCATGACCATAAGCATGCATGTGAATGATTTTCTGGACAATGCTATGATGCTCACTGCCAAGATCAGTCCCCAAATAAAGAAAGAACAGAAAAACATTGGAATGTGTGCTTAAAAATATTTGTAAAAATTCCTCTAAATGTAACAAGTGAAAATCTTCCTATGCTAAAAACCAGTATCAAAAGTCTCCCGTCTGTAAAGAACCCATCATGACAGTCTTTGAAATTCAATTTGTCTATGTCTATCTGTATATTATATTCTCTATCAAATATATTTTATATAGTTGATAAATCAATATTGATTGATTACATTTCAAAACATAAATATATATACTGCAACTAGAAAGAAAGGGGAAATAAATATTAAAAATATTGAAAAAGAATGTCCATGGATACAACGGTGCAAAGTAAAAGTTCACAAAGAAACTTTGGGCTGCCTATGATCTTCCGAAAGAAGTGCACAGTAAATGCATTTCATGTATCCCATTTTTTACTTGACCGTGTTTCAGTGAAATCTGTAAGGAGTCAGAGGTCTGTGCCTCCTCTGCGATGTAGGCCTGAGGGTACAGTGAAGTTGAGTGGTTCTTGTTCGCGCTATGGAAATCTGCTTTTTCTTTCACTTTGATAAAGCTGGCCGGATCAGCTGACTATTGTGTGAAGCCACTGATCACCAACTGCCCATCCTTTCATAGTCCTTTAATATTCATATTTCTCAAGAAAGAAGAAAAATGAGCAATCTCTGGGCAGCATGCAATGCAAGAGCTGCCATTTGCTGAAGGCTTATAATGGCCATTCTTAGTACTTAGTGTGCATACAAAAGGATGCTGGCAGAAGGCGCTCATACTGGGGTCTTAAATAGTTAACTGAACTTACGATATTTTTTTCTTCATATTTCCATTTTTTCCAGTGCAGTTTTACTTGAATTAAAACCTTCCTGCAGAGGAATTTACAGAGTGGTGTAAATGGATGGTATCCTGAAAAGGAAGTGAACTACTTCTCATAATTCAAAAGAACACAAAATGCCTTTCTTGACTTGCATCTGTCTCCAAGTGAAGCCAGTAGGAATGCTATCTCTTAAAGGGGAATAAACTATGCAAAAATGACAGACTTTGAGAAATACAAATATATTTATTCATTTAATGCATTTAGTTCTTTGATTTCAAAATATCAAAGACAAGATGATTTTACTTTTTACAAGGAAAGATACAACAGGAAAAGGTCTTTATATCCACTCTGCATGCACTTATATTGTACCTTATGTCTGTGGAATTGTCAATAATCCTTTTGTGTAACAAAAGCAAAACACATCGCTCTGACTCTGTTAGTGCTGTGTTTTCAAAGTCCTGTTCTGGAAATAATCTTAAACACAGTTCCAGTAAGCTTTGCTTTACTCCAGCCAATTCAGTCACACTGTGCACAGAGCATGAGATAGTCAGCTGAGGAATGATAACGATGCTTTCTCTCCACAGGAGCCTAGAATACGCAGCCCAGTGCCAATAAGGTAACAGCTCCCAGAAAGACACCTTCCAACAGAGGACAGCTGCACCTAGATTCCTTCCCATTTAAAGCACTCATAGCTGATACGTGGTGTGAGATGGCTGTATTTTCAATCACAGCTTTCACTGTCACACAAAGATTCCATTTCTGTGTTTCTGGGTTTTGCGTATTTTGCTCTGCATTTAATAAGTTGTTAAATAAGCTTTTCTTTTCCAATAGAATTTTGCTTCTGGTTTTAAATGACTGAAAACAACGTAGCTGTAAAGGACCCAGAACAACACATTGGACTTGATATTCCACAGACAGATGGCATGCTAGCCTGACCTTGTTTATCACTGGACCACATCCTGTGACAAGGTTTTTTGTAATGACTGCAGCAGTCCCAGGCTTTCCGTGTATCACATTCCTCCCTTCTTCTTCAGATACATAACTGTAAGGTCAGAGTGACATTTCTAATTGTTGACTTAGTATCATAGCACCTAATTCTGCTGGAGACCTTTGAAATTTTAAAATACTTATTTCAATCAGTGCATCAAGAGATTTTTTTGTAAAAAACATTCTGTTGAACAATATTACAATTAATGATATTGACTTTGATCACAGCAGAACTTCTGTAAAAATAAGATATGATTTTTTTTACCCCTTTCAGGTTAACAAAGAATCTGTTTAAACCACCCGGTTATTTGGTTTCTCTTCAAAATGTATTTGGTGTTTATTGTCCCAGAAGTTTCAAGCCAACTATATCTGTAGCAGGTATAAACACATAATTTTTATACATTACAAATACAAAAATTATCTTTTATATCACATACTTGCAAACTTTTTTCCCCCTAAAAAATAAGTAGAGATGTTATTGACTACATGTAACATTTTTTCTGTGCAAAGATTTTCAACTTGAATAAAGTATGTATTTTAAATTAAAGTTATATACTTCTTAATGTTTTCATCATTCTTGTCTCTTGTACTTTTATTAGCTTTTTTGAGTTTCAGCCTCCTCCAAAATTCTACCAAATAAGTAGGAGTTCCAACATTTCATTTCATAAAGTGATAAGAAATCTAGGGGAGAAGAACATTTATCCATCTTTCTATGAAATCTTCCTCTAGAGTTTGGCTAGTCCAGATGCTGCCCTTTAAGAAGAGGGAAAGTTGAAGCTCAAAAGCTGGCAGATCTTTGCACATAGTAAGGTCAGCAGAAATTTCAGCAGACTATACTCTTTATTTTGGCAGTGCTTTGTTTGCAGATATGGCTTCAGCTGAAGTTTACACATCTGCACTTTAAAAACACAATGTCATTTTTCATCCAATTACTAGTCCATGTAAGTGCCAAATTTTAAGCTTTGTGTGAATCCACAGTGCTTTATTTTGGCTTCAGAGTACAGTTCTAAATCCCTAGCAACTGTGATACATGAAGACTCACTATCAATTTTCAGGCTAGAAATAATAAGTAGAATATATTTGTTTGATATTTGATAATAAAGGATGAGTCACAAAAGGTAACTCAAAAGATGACCCTAACACAGACTATTTTGGACAAATTTTGTCAGAAATGTTTCATATCTAATATTTTTACCATACATATATAATGACAAATTATATACGTAAAGCAGAGACCTCTGAAATAACACAGTGGGATGTTCAAAGGCGTTTTCTAGACTGTATCGGATGTCTGGGCTCTGTCCTGTAGATTCTCATCCTCAGCAGGCACTCAGATGTCCTGCAGCCTAGCAAACCCTACAGTCCCAAGTCCCTTCTTCAATTCTGCGGCCCTGGTCACACAGTAATTATCCTTACCTGTACTACGAGACTGTCTTGGCCTCCAGCTGAAGCTTCCTACACCCTACCCTCACAGTCCCCTGAGGGGGTATTAGCTCCTCAAGGATGTCAGAGAATTACCTGGGGGGAGCACAGGGTAGCTGGTGCTAAAGCCACAGCAGAGATTCTTCTTACAGTTTAACACTCTACATAATCAAGTCTCAGTGCTCATGCACATGTGCACAGTTTTATTACAAACTTCGGTGTTCTCTCAGAGCCTTATTGCATCAGGGTCTATGTAATTATTTTTCTGGGAGTTCTTTACTCCTGCAGTCATGGACTCTTATTTCTTCTAAGAAGTGCCTTCAGCACGCTTCCAGATCAAGGCGCCTGATGGTCTGAGCAACCAGATTTGTATAGTACTGTCCTTTGCGCAGTTCGGGAACTGGTTTCATCTGACTCTTATGAATGCTTCTTCAATATATGCAATATACATAGAGAAATATAAATTCATAATCCTTAATCTTTATTATGCTAGTGGGTTCATAGTTGCTGCTGGAGTCACCCCAGTATCGGCCCCTTGTCTATATTCTACTACATTGCTATATATTTTGGTGATTTAATTTAACGCAGAATTCAACTAAAACAGTTGTTTCGTATTTCAGGGAAATTCAACAGTACCGAAAGCATAATGATACAAACCAACCCAATCTGGGCGAGCTCTCTAGCAAGTTAAAAGGAATAATGCATATGCTGGATAAAAGAAAAATTCTCTCCTCATAAGAAGGCACAGCAGAGAGCTGCACAAGCAGAACTCCTCCCTTTCATCTGCAGAACTGAAGTATGACATGTTATTATCTGTTTATGCACTGCTACTTCTATTTTGGTTGCTTAGTTCTTCTTATCCTAGCATCCTGCTTTCATTTGTACTCTACTTTGCTAATCCTTAGCTGCTCAGGCTGAAATTTCCTGTGCTGGATATCTGTCTCAAAAAGGAAAGTTTTAGGAAAAGAGATTTAACAGTTTCTAGACTGATATTTGCAAAATCTGTTGTTTTCCAATGTTAACAAATTGCTCAGCAGTAGTTATACTTCAGAACCTGCAATTCCTCCACATTTTTCAATAGAAACTTGGATTTTGCCCTAATATCCTGATATTGAGTGCTTTCAGTCAAAATCACACTTACATGGCAAAATTATTTTCCTCTGTAAAGAACTACATTCCTCACATAATTCACTGAGACTTGATTGAGAAAAGCTGTGAAATTATCCAAAGATTACATCTCTAAAGAACGTACTTTGCACCAAAAGGCACCTATCCACATCTAGACTGTACCTGTATTATCCTACAGACTAGCTGTGCAGAATTTTACTGGACACTTTGCTTGTAGGCGTTATCTTGTGTTTTACATGTTTTTAATACATTGTTTAATTATGTAATCCATAGAATGTTTTTTAAGGGGTAGTGTGGTCTGGACAGTATCTCAGGACCATTATGTATGTATGGCACCTAGGGAACTGCTACGATTGTGCAGTGAAGGAAGCTGCTGTGTGGGCAAACATTGCCTCAGTAACGGACTGTGATTACAAATGAAACGAGGTTTTGCAAGAGCTGAAAGCAAGCTGCAAGACTTCTACCCCGTGTCTGCTTCAGATTTCCTGCATGATGCACAAACAGTCCCTCAAACTGAATGTTTCATAGCTGACTATTAACTGTTCCTTATCTCTGGTTGCCCTCCAAATACGTTAGGCTGTGATTTGCAGAACAGATGACCATTTGTACCAGCATATAATGTCAGGGAGAATGCTTATCTTAATGTCTCATGTTGCTCAACCCTAAGCAGTAAAAATCCCTAATAATTTTACCCCCAGTCCTGTCTTGTCCCTAACATCATTTCAAGAGAAAGGGTGATACAGAGAATACTTAGCCGAGCAGATTGAAAATTTCCCCAGGGAATTTTAAGTACAAAATATGAACTTGAAGTGGCCAAAATTGTTTACGAAAAAATGCCAATTCCATCCAAACTTCAAACAGGAACCAGGGTGGCCCTCCTTGTATACAATTGTGGAGAATTTCTTCTGAAATTTAAAAAAAAATAACAGGGGGAAGTCGAATATTAGCTAATATAAACAATATCTGAGCAGAATTATATCTTCTTGTGTTGTAGAAGAAAATGCTGTACCTACATTTCATTGTAATCCAGTCTTCATATACTGGATATCTGCAAATAAAATAAAATACTACTGAAGTCACATTTTTCTCTCTTGATCTGCTTTTTTAGGTGGTGTGTGATGAAAAGTGATGCATTTCTTTAATGGATCCAATTTTTAAACTGTTGCATCTTCTATGGCAACAACATCCCCTTTTCTTGTCCCTATAGACTGTGCACTGGTCAACAGCCCCAAGAAACACGTTCCTTTCTTGAGGCAGCTGAAGAAAGGAGGGTTTCAGGAACCACTCACACAGACTACGTTTTCAGTAGGTGTCCAGGCAGGGCTGAATCAGGAGCATATTCAGGTCCCAGAGCAACTTAGTGATGCTGGTTTTGGTAGATGTGTCCATCTCCCATTCCCATATAAGCGGGTAAACAATTTCTGCTGGCCTTGCTGCAGGTGGTGTGATGCAACTCCAGCACAGGTTTTGCAAACAAAAAGCATAAACTTGTGCATCACCTGAGTTCCGCTGTTTTTCCTACCTGAAATGACTTCTAATAACAAATGACTGTCCTTAACCAACTCTTTGATTCAGAATAAGGTGTACTGGAAATGAGTCTTTTGCTAAAAGAAACTTGTCACTGAAAACTGTTCAGCACTTGTCAGGTAATACATCATTAGACTATCTCCAATTTAAATACTATCATGCTGTAGAGGAATCTTCCTACATGTCCCCCCAGTGCATTACTACTTTCAGTTCTCCTTTTTTCTTACAAAGCAATACTAAAT
Organism: Opisthocomus hoazin; assembly: GCF_030867145.1. NCBI lineage: Eukaryota > Metazoa > Chordata > Aves > Opisthocomiformes > Opisthocomidae > Opisthocomus > Opisthocomus hoazin. The sequence continues at coordinate 102,213,286 of NC_134415.1, read as the reverse complement.
TAAAGATTTTGTTTATTTAAGTTATGGTAAGCCACACAGTAATTTGGGTTAGAACTATGTAAAAGATAACTTTTAAAGGAAAGTAATATGAAAAGTGTTGATATTGCTCATCAGTCAGTAACATGAAAGATATGCACAATATCTTTCACATTTCTATATCTCACTAAAAAACCCCCTGCAGTTTTAGGAAGGATTGGGTAGAAGATATTCAGGTTTGGTTTGTATTTGCACTTTTTATATTTGCATCTACATATATATACATTATATCCATGTAGTTTAGAATACTCTTTCTTAAAATTGTGAATTTTAACTTTCATGTGAATGTGTATAACACTATGCTTGGCCTGCACTTAGAAAATTTTAAGGGGAATATTTATACCTCCATTCTTTTGCGTTGTGCAGAATGAATTCTACAATAGTCAGTGATGCAAGGAAGGTGACAGTTCACTAACTATACACCTGACAGTATTTATGACTAAGCTAGTTCTGTTAAACAGTTCAATCTGTCATAAACAACACATCATCAGTCTGAAGAGATTATATGAAGTGCTTTATTAAACTGAACAGCAAAAAGATGTGGATTATTCATTACACTGAACAGCAAAAATGTGGGTTATATAAACATTACAGCTAGCTCATATACATTTGGATGAAGCCATATTTTTAAAAAGACAGCTTTATTTTTTGCTTTGCTTTGTAATGAGGCAGTATATAGATTTACCAATTACCAGAGCATGTGTTCCAACTGTATTTTATATTAAATGAACACCCAATTGAGAATCCTACAATAAACTATTTTATGCTCCTTTCTAAATGCAATTATTGGAACATAGGATGTTTTTGTCAGGATAACCTACCTGTGGATCTGCAAACTGAAGTTACTTTACAAATATAGCTTTAATATGTTGTCTTACCATCTGTTTATCTGTATATTATTCTAGCTGACATGGATTTAGAGAAGAGAAATTTGTAGCTGTATGAACATACCTCCTACCTGTACCACAAAAATATTGATTTTAAGATTATTATTTGAGTGTATTACTAATCTACATAACTAAAGACCAGAGTAGCATTTTGCTGATCTAAAAAATCTTTTGCCAGTCATGACACTTCACAGAGGAACTCTGAGTATTCAACTAGGCTCTCAAACTGGGAGATTTCACTAGCTGCTTTGCTCATACAACAGCTCAGATCTTCTGTTTGGATAGTCATCTTCAAAGTTCCCTTCAGAACAAATGTGCTGCCACTCATGCACACCTGAGACCTCAGGATACTTGTTGAGATAAAGGACTGCATTAATCTTGCCTAAGTTTTCATGCCTACTGGCACTCATCTGCAGCTAATCTAATCACTCTTAGCTGTGTTTGAAATGAAGGATAGGAACACACACTTACGAAGCATAATTTACCTCACTGTAAAGTGAAGATGAAATAGGCCATATTTGCTCAGATTAATTTTGTTTACCCAAAATAGTGCTATGATGTAGAAGGCAGGCAGCAGAAGGTGTAAAGACAGGGTTAAGGAGGACAGCTTATAAAAGCCTGTTGGGGGTTAGTCTTGCCCAAATGCCAAAAGCCCACTCAGCTGCTCACTCACCACCACCCCCTCCCCAGCAGGACAACGTGCAGAGAAAATAGGAAGAACAGGAATGGGAAAGCTTGTGGGTCAAGATAAAGGCAGGGAGATTGCTTACCTACTACTGTCGTAAGCAAAAGAGGCTCAATTTATGGAAAGTTAAATATTGCCAATTAAAATAGATTTGGATAGTGAGAAAAAACGAGCCAAACATTAAAACACCATCTTTCCTCCTCCCATTCTCAGGCTCTGCTTCACTCCTTCACTCCAGACACCCCTGGAGAGTGGTTGGGGAACGGTGGTTGTGGTCAGCCCATAACAGCTCCTCTCTGCCACTCCTCCCCTCTCATACTTCTCTCCTTCTCTGGCATGACCTTTCCACAGGCTGCAGTCCCTTCAGGAGATGTCCATTTGCTCCAGCATGGGGTCCTCCATGGGCTGCAGGGTGGATATCTGCTCCATCATGGACTTCTCCACGGGCTGCAGGGGAATCTCTGTTTCACCACCTGGAGCACCACCTCCTCTGCCTTATTCTCTCATCTTGGTGCTCTCACTGATGCTTTTCACAACATTTTGCTCGCTCTTTCTGCCTGTCTAGTGTTTTTTACCCTTTCTTGAATAAGTTTTCACCAAGGTTCCTCCACCATGGCTGCGGGGCAGAACCATGCCCTGCGCAGGGTCAGTTGGAACCGGCTGGAAAAGGATGTGTCCAGCCCGGGGCAACCCTGGCCTCTCCTCCCCTCACAGGGGCTGCCCTGCAGCCCCCACTGCCAACACCTTGAGGACTACACCCAATACAAAGCCCAGTACGCAACTTGCATAATTTAAGTGTGAAGAACACAAGCAATAATAATTCGAACACCTAAATTTACTGGGTTTTAGCAGAGTCCCAGCAGTATATTCCACATCCTAATGTCTCTTGTACTAGACTGATATGGTATTTTTTTATACTAAAATAAAATGACAGTCATGATTTTACTACACCACTTTTCCAGTACTTACTGGATGGAGCTCCAGAGCTGAATAAAATTATGGCCTCTCCTAAGAACTGTAGACTCTGTTACACGTGGATAAATAATTTTTGTTATATTTTGTTCACTGTCATTTTATTCAGTCTGTCTCTGGAGAAGGCTGTCTTTCTCCACTGACTGTCCTGGGAGAGATCACTTATGTGCCATTAATAGGAGTCCCCTTACCTGCCCTTCCAACTAAGGCTGAACCTGCTTGAAAGTAATTTCCTTTTGTATATATTCTTAATACATTTTCACTGCCTAATAAGGATCAAAGGCAGGCTTACTTTGGACTGTGAATGTAACTTAAATGGCACTGAAGAGGAAAAAGTAGACCCCCAAACTCAGATATGAATTCTTTCTCTCTTCAGAGTACTTTGGTTCCGAGTTGAGATTGTGTCCAGTCTGTCAGCTCATGGCACGAAGAGGGTCACCTTTACCTCATTGGGGCTCAGACAAAGCAACGAATTTACTGAAACAAGTTAAATCTTCTCTGCTGTACACCAATTTACATAATATCTTCTCAAATTTGTAGCAGTAGAACACTAGTCATACTGCAGATCTAGCTACTTACTTACTTTGGGCCATTATAGTAGTTTTCAGTCTTTTAAGGCTCTTCAATTTAACACAAGGTCTTGAGAATATATTGGTATCAGGAATGCGTGGGACAGATAATCTACAGGTTCCTTTTTTTTAATTACAGACACCTGCAATTGAAAAGCTTGAAACCAGTGACCCAGGTGATTCCTTTTCTGCCTATGGAAAAGATAAGCAGGCAGTAGAGCAGGACAGGAGTCAGTTTATTTGGTACCCTACCTTGACAGGCATGTTTTTCTGAACCAGATACAAAATTATTAGTTTTCTGTTCCTTTATGGCTCATTTTAATACTTAATTGTAGGTGATTGTTTGTTGACAATGCTGTTGCTACCTTGTAGTTGTTCAAATTCTAACATGCTGATGGTCCAAAGAGATTAGTTACTTTTACAGTGTAGTATCACTCTGTGCTGTTTAAGTAACATAAATAATGAATGTGATGCTGGACTTATTAAGATTTGGTATTAAAAAAAGTTACTTTTAGATGCTTATGTTTTAATTGAACACTTACAGAGGCTTCAGTGGTTGTGCAGGTATCTACCGTTAGAACAGTATCTTAAGGAGACCACTGGCTTTCACGTCGGGATCTTCAGGTATAGCATTGCTGCTCTCTGTTGTGTTCGCTTCCTGTTTACTCTGCTCTGCAAGAGTTTAATGGACTACACTGCATAGCATTCTATCTTTCATTTTGAAGAGGTATGCCTTTGCAGGCTATTAGTATATTTTACAGCATAGTGAAACAAGTCTTCCACGGTATTAACTCAGTTCCTCCTCATAGCTTGTACGTTCAATTCTGTCTGATGTGTTATCTCTGAGACAAACAGGAAATAAACGGGGGGGGGAATAACAATAGTGAAGAAGCTTAAGGAAGCTTTTAAATAATATTCACATGATTTGGCAGCTTGTATAGCCATAGCAGCACCATGAGTTTCAATAACATACTTTCTTGCAATGCTCTCATCACTAGTCTCTTTCCAGTGCATAAAACCATACTGTGGATTTCAGAACCTGGAAGTCAGGTGTTGAGGAAATTCCAAAAGCTCAGTTTTAAAATTGTTGGATTTCCCAGTACAGCCAGCACTCTTTTCAGGAATTATAGGAATGGTTTAAATGATGAAAATGTAAAAATAAGTTGTGATATCTCTGTCTTTATTTCTGAGCTCTTAAGTATTTCTGACCCTTTATGCCAGAAATATACTTTCAATGTGCAGGAAATAATTTGATTTAATAATTTGATTGTAATACCTTGGACTTTAAGAAAATAGCAGTGTTCCAAGAGGTGTGATAAAACTGGGCTAAGTGTGAACACTGGTTTCCAACAAATATACACTTACATTTGTGTCTTCTAGTAACTAGGTATTAATAAGAATCATGGAGGAAGAATATAAGTTGAGCACCAAAGAAGTTGTAATTTATCATTTGCTTGATTGTACTATATGCACAATTGGAAAACAATAATAGTAATTATCCAAAATGAGTGTAATATAAGAAACTATTGCCTTTATATCGCAAGTCTTGGTGACAGAGTTTCCATTTAAGACTTTCTCCAGTGGTGGACATGCGATGTGGATCACAGGCATAACATCACCTGTGTTCGTCACCTTTTTACTTCCCTAGCATTGTCCTAGATAGGACTGTTTGTACCAACAGTCATGGGATTTTTTTTTTCTGCAGTGGCTGTGCTCATCACCATTACTATTACCATTTATATCTTTATATGTGGCAACTTTCACATGTGGATCTTCCTGGCCTTCTGTAGGACAGTCAGTCTCCTTTCTGGCCTTCATCCCACAGCCTTCCAACCACATTTGCTGAGGAACGCTTCAGAGGCCCACAGCCTTTCTTCAGCCTATGCAGTGGTTATGTCTTCTACAGGCTGAGCCCAAACTAGCTGCTGTTATCAGCTGAGATAAAGGATTTGACAGATGGAAAACTTATGGTGCCTTTAAAGAGATCTGAAGTTGATGTTGTGTTACTTGTTACATACATGGGAAAGATAGATATAACAATTACTGCTTCTGCAGATAAGGTTCTTCATATCTTCTAAAGACTTGTAGGGATTTCACAGGTTTAATTCCGAAACAATGAAGTAGTTGGATATCTTCTTAGGAGGATTCAATGTCTTTTGTCACAAAAATATGAGGTTTTTAGGCAGCTGAAGTGACACGTGTCCAAGTTTTGTTAAATAAGCCGTCTGGAGCACAGGTTGTGGAAGTTATGGGTTCTATCATCCTCTTGGATCCAAAGGATCTTTGCTGTATTTGCATTATATCTGGACAACTGCAAATATCTACCAGCACACACATCAGAATGAACTTTTACCATCTGAAGAATGATTTAGTGGTTTCAATTATATGTATGTGTAGAGTTACTACAAATGCTTGCTGCTCTTGCCTCTCAGTCACACACATTCTTCTTCCCTGCTGTTATTTTCTGTATGTAAATATTATGTTCCATGTCAGAGGTCATTGGTGGAAACTGACTTGCACTGCAGTGGGTCTTGCGTTGACCTTTCCCAGTCAAATCTGCTCTTTTGGACCCAGTTATTAGGTTCTCAACAGCTCTGTATGTGCATAACCTTATGCTTTTCTTCACCTTACTTCTCTGCTGTGCACGCTAGTGCTCATGCAATTCCTGTTCCTCTCATGAATCTGTAAAAGGGGCAGTGGCAACTGAAAGGCATCATCTGTTCACTTACCTTCACTGTGGTGCTACGCAGCAGTTGTCCGAACACTGACTTGGCATTCAGAGGTTCAGGAACTAGGTAAGGCAGAAAGCAAAATGATCTTTCCTGTGCAAAGTGCACGATCCCAAGATCAGTAAAGATCGAAGGGAAATAGGAAGAAAAAGCTTTCTGTTGGCTTCAACAGGGGCCACAATTTTACATTCTTTGCTTCCAGTCAGCTCTTCAATACAATTGTCATACAATTTTTGAAAATAACATGTATAATGCACTTACAATGGTCATTGGAATGGTTAAGGAATGTTTTCATATTAAGCTGTTATTTTGATGCTTTTATAAACAGAAAATTATTGCTTGCTTGGATGACCTTTCTTCAGGCATGTTTTCAATGCCAAGTTTACTTCTTTTCTGTGACTGAAAGAGAAGTTCGATAAAATTAAATGTTTCTGGTTTTGAGCTATCTGAGTGGGAGGAAAATGACAGTTTCATGCTTTGGAAAAAAAGTAGAGATGCTTATTTGCACCAAGTACTGCAAAATGAGTTAACTTTATCTTCAAATTTGTCACTCACGGAAGAGTAATTACATTTTAAATAAAAGTTGTTTAAAGAAACTTTTTGCTTGAAAACCACATAAAGGGCAAGATGGAACAAGTTCCTTGGTTTCCAAAAGAAACCAAATACACCTATAGTGACATTTAAATGCCTGTGTATGTATATGCCTGCAAATCAGTTCTTTATACTGTATAATTGTTTGTTGTCAATCATCCTGTTGTATAACTTTGCAGTTAGTCAATGTATATAGGAGGCAGAGCTAACAGGGGAAAAAAATTGTAGTTGAGGTTATTTTATTTTTCTTTTTATAATAAATTGTCCTTTGTTGTATATAAAGATACTATGCTTAACACATTCAAGTTAAAACTGGCTGACCCATTCCCAGAGCATAATCTAGCTCCTGTCCTAAATGAGATGAGAATCTAGTGACAAATATGATCAAATATTTATGCAGTATATCATCTTATAAAGACTATTACAGCAAATTAAGATTCTAAATTATAACAGCTATCTCTCTTCTAGCATTTCCTAACTTCTGAGTTTTTTGCTTCGTAGTCCTATCATTCTTTTACCATTCTATTACAATCTCTTGTGTTTTATCTGACTGCATTGGAATTGCAAATTTGATATAAATTTTCTTCAGACTGCTTTTTGCATAGCAGCGTTTTAGTTCATAGTAGCCCATGAGGTATACAAAACTTGAAAAAGTTGTCTGGAACCATGTGGTAAGTCACTTAACAAAAAAGTTGTCTTACAGTACTATTGTGAGTGTCTGACAAGAATAACAGTAAGAACAGAAATAGTTTTGAAAATGTAGTTTTAACATTTCAGCTTTGTACTGCTTATAGGTGTCACTAGGCATCTCATCTTTCCCTGTTTCAAGTTCCTAATTCCACTTGCTATGACCAATCTACATCACACTTTTTTTCAAGCTTCTTATTTTTGCTGGAATAATATCTTCATCCTGTCTGAATTTTTCAAAGTTCCTGCTTCTCTTTAAAATTCTTTTCAAACTATGTGTTTTTCCATTTCTGCCACAGTGATACATATTCCAATCTGAAACTAACTTTTAAGCCATAGAAACATAGCACTGAAATTCCACCCCATTACAGCCAATGGAAGATTTGCCATTGCCTTCAGTGACTACACCACATTCATCTGTAACGCACGTAAATGAAAAATACGCAACTTCATGAGACTTTCTGAAATCTTCTTCCATCTTGCCTAAAGTCATCTATCTCCATGTCAAGTCACGTCTAGTTTACCAAGCTGAGACTAGAATAGTTTTAGTGCTAAGTATATAATGGATTTCATATTCCTGAGAAGCGGTGTTGCTTAATCCTGCCAGTAATTTATCTATATGTTATACATGAGATTTTAGAGATATGAAATGACTGTTTTGTATATGCCACGTGTTCCTTAAAAATATAAAACTGAGCATTTAAATGCAAAACTTCACTGAGGGGGAAAAATGAGTTCTGACTGGTCTTGATCACTCAAATTTTTCTACTGAAATGACTTTTATCAAAGTGAATTGCTCTTCTCTGAGGGAAGCATAATTTTCTACACTATGCTTTGATTTGAAAATAGTGAAAAAAACCAAAGGACTAAAAAGAAGCATTTTAGTCTACCAAAGGACCATATTCAGCAAAGTAGCTAATCACAAGCTAACACTAAAAATCAAGTGGGCAAACATGCATTAAGTTTGGTATGTTCAGAAATACCTTGGTGAACCAGGGCTGCAGTCAAGATGCCCATGTTGATTTATACACCAAAGTTATGGCCAAAGAAAACATTCCATGATGGGAGTTATTAGTGGACCCCTCTTCCAGCAGAAAGTTAGAAACAAACTTACAGCTGTAGTAGGAACCATGAAGTATGCAGTTAGGCTCCAGTTTTGAACCATGTCAAAATAAAGTAATTCTCGCTGGAGAAAATTTTCAGTAATTCTGTCTGGTACCCATGTGTCAAAGGTACTACTACACTGTCCAGAAAAAGATGATCACTTCTATGTAAATGACAGTAGCCACTTTGTAATTACTTATTTTCCTATTTCTTTGGTTTTTTTTGCAATAAATACATATCAAATATTTTTATGTCTGTTTTTAAGCTTCTTATTTTCTACACAATTATTATCTGTTCTCTTAATAGATCAGCAGCACTCATAATATAAATAATAATCTGCAGCACTCATTCTGCCTGTCCAAGTTTTATTGTATCAAGATGTTTTGATAGCTGCAATTCAATCAGGGCTCACTATAACAAACTGTTTAAAGGGAACAAACCTAATACTAGGTTTACATGCTTCTTGAACTTGGCGGATTTTTCTGTAATTAAGAGACATCATATTGTGCAGGTATTGTTGATATGATTCTCACCCTCTTTTCCTTGGCAAACTCATGATTTTTCTTTAGAAAGAGTTTTTTAGTTAAGTGAAACTCTTATTAAAGCCAACAAATCAATAGTATTAAAGAAATACTGAATAGGTTCTTCAAATTCTTAAAGCACAGGTCTGCTGCTCAGAGACGTTCAACAGTTTTTCCTCCAGCTGAGCCAAAAGGCAGTCAAGAAATACAGGTTCTCTAGTTTCTATGACACCTTCTGATACTGCCAACCTGAATACTGTTGAAATACTTGAACACATAGGAGTACCATTAAAGCAGTTCTGTTTTACTGAACTGGCATTAGCAATGTCTTTCTGAGGTGAAGCAAAGCACAATCAACTTCAGTCACACTCAAGAAAAATACACCAGCAAATGCACTACTTAACCACCTGCAAGGAAGTGTCATTGCATTAAACAGTAGCTTTTCATTTAGTACCTTTGGGCTTTAACTCAACTTTTAGAAGGGGCATCAAAATCATAGAAATTCAGGACTATGACCAGTTTCTGTGTCCCTTTATTAGAAGTGTTTATGTGACTACTTGAGCCAATTTGTTTAAATGGGATATTTGGGAACCACTAGGACTTTCTGCATTTCGTCAGACAAATACTCTTTAACTACTACAAATTAAATTGCGGATCCTATTTCACTCACTCTTTTGCCCAAGGGAAATGATTGAGTATTTTAAGGCGCCCAGCATTTTGGAGCCTTTCACCCTGAGACAAAAGGAAACTGAGAATCAAAACCATAAGTTCTATGATTGAATTAGACAAAGCTCTACTTAGAACACGAGTTTAAAGCAGGTTAAGGTAAGGAGAGAGTATTCATACTGCATAATGTTTAAGCACCTAATTTTAGCAGCATGGATTCCGTGTGTAGCCAGAACACAGCAGGATGTAAACTAGTGCCTGTGTTAGTGGCCCAGGCTCTTAACTGTAGCTGTGTAATATAGGTGATACACCCTCAAAGCATTAAACAGTCTTAACTGCAAATGGGACAGCCACTTCCACAAGTAATATTTTGAAAGTATTAGAAAAGGAAGTGTTAAAAGTATCAGAATAATATCCCTGATGGATAGCCTGCGAAAATTTGTACACAAGTTAGGGGGTCTGGGGCTTTTAAAATCTAGATTGTTACTGCTCTTAGATTTTTCTTTTCTGTGTCAATTTTTAAAACTACTAAAATAATATGAATCTTCCCATTTGACTTTTAAACTATCATTCCCCCCTGTCCTTCTGAAAGACAACCTTGCTAGCTGTATGAGGTTAGCCAGAGGTGACAAGCAGATCTCCAAAAAAAAAAAAAAAAAATACAGGTACTCATATTTTTCCTGTAAGCTCTGTATAATCACATGAAAACAGAAAAAGTAGTGGAAAAAAAAGTTTAATCTTAGAACCTGATACCTAGAGTATCAAAAAACTCTTGACATTTTGAATTCAGATTCTAGAATAATGCGTTCTTCTACAGCCACATAAAAAGCACACCTGAAGACTAAGAGGTTAAGCTTCTGACATTCTCACACACTCTTTCACTGTGCTATATTAACTGCAGATTAAATAAAACTTCGCTGTTTTTTTCAGCATTTCAGATATTATGGGTATTCTGGTAAGATAAGGACAAAAATGTGCATTCCAGTATATGACAGATGCTATTACAGAATGGTAGGGGTTGGAACGGACCTCTGGGAATCATCTAGTCCAGCCCCCCTGCCAAGCAGGGTCATCTAGAGGAGGCTGTACAGGACCTTGTCCCAACAGGTTTTGAGTCTCTCCAGAGAAGGAGAATCCACAACCTCCCTGGGCAGCCTGTTCCAGTGCTCCGTCAGCCTCAAAGGGAAGAAGTTCTTCCTCATGTTCAGACGGAACTTCCTAGGCTTCAGTTTGTGCCCATTGGCCCTTGTCCTGTCCCTGGGCACCACTGAAAAGAGTCTGGCTGGGGCCTCTTGACACCCACCCTTGAGATATTTGTAGGATTCCCTCTCAAGCCTTCTCTTCTTCAGGCTAAACAAGCCCAGCTTCCTCAGCCTTTCCTCAGGGGAGAGATGCTCCAGTCCCCTCATCATCCTCGTAGCCCTCCGCTGGACACTCTCCGGTAGCTTCTCATCTTTCTTGAAGTGGGGAGTCCAGAACTGGACACAGTACTCCAGATCGGTCCTCATGAACCTCCCTTGACCTGCTGGCCACACACTTCTTAATGCACCCCAGGATCCCATTGGCCTTCTTGGCAATCAGGGCACACTGCTGGCTCATGGTCAACCTGTCATCCACCAGGACACCCAGGTCCCTCTCCATAGGGCTGCTCTGCAGCAGGTCTGCCCCAAGCCTGTTGTGGGGTTGTTTCTCCACAGGTGCAGGACACTGCACTTACCCTTGTTGAACTTCATTTGGTTCCTCTCTGCCCATCTCTCCAGCCTGTCCACGTCTCGCTGAACGGCAGCACAGCCTTCCAGTGTATCCACCACTCCTCCCGGTTTTGTGTCATGAACAAACTTGCTGAGGGTACGCTCTGTCCCTTAGCTATACCAAATAACATTTTTGATGGAGATGTTTCGGACTGACAAATGCTTTTAGGGTAAGACTTCCAACATTAAAAACAGGTGGATGTTCAATGAACATTATCTTCTATGAGTTCAATTCTCATAATGTTGAACATAGTGGAACTTCTAATGGCATTTTAAACAGGAATTGTTAAACACTCCTAACCATCTTAGTTTTGAGTTTTCTGTAGTAGTATCTCTGAAGTTATCTGCATTTTACCTTGACCATTTATCTTAAACATTCCTGCATCTAACCATGAAGATCTCTATTTACATATTACCTATGGAGCTGGATCAGTGCTGTATGTTATGCCTCTTCTTTGTGTTGCTTAGTAATTGCAGTTTTAAATATATTTACTTTTGTGTGGGTGGTAGTGAAATGTATAGTTAAGGGTTTGTTTTTAGCAGATATTCCCTTGCTTTGTAACAAGAATATTCAATGCAGTGTTTGAAGGTATTTAAAACAAGGAGGTTCAACAAGGCCAAGTGCAGCCTCTGCACATGGGTTGGGGCAACGTCTGGTATTAATACAGGCTGGGGGCTGAAAGGATTGAGAGCAGCCCTGAGGAGAAGGACTTGGGGGTACTGGTGAATGAAAAGCTGGACATGAGCTGGAAATGTGCACTTGAAGCCCAGAAGGCCAACCATATCCTGTGCTGCATCAAAAGCAGCATGGCAGCAGGTTGAGGGAGGTGATTCTGCCCCTCTTCTCTGCTCTGGTGAGATCCCACCCAGAGTCCTGCGTCCAGCTCTGGAGTCCTCAGCACGAGAAAGACATGGACCTGTTGGAGCAGGTACAGATGAGGATCACGAAGATGATCAGAGGGCTGGAGTACCTCTCCTATGAGGAAAGGCTGAGAGGGGCTGTTCAACGTGGAGCAGAGAAGGCTGTGGGGAGACCTTCTAGCAGCCTTTCAGTACCTGGATGGGGCCTATAGGAAAGATGGGGAAAATCCTTTCAGCAGGGTTTGTGGTAACAGGACGAGTAGTAATGGCTTTAAACTGAGGGAGGGTAGATTTAGACTAGATATAAAGCAAAAAATTTTTACCGTGAGGGTGGTGAAACACTGGAACTGGTTGCCCAGAGAGGTAGTGGAGGTCCCATCCCTGGAAACATTCAAGGCCAGGTTGGATGGGGCTTGGAGCAACCTGGTTTAGTTGAAGATATCCCTGCTCACTGCAGAGAAGTTGGTCTAGATGACCTCTAAGAGTCCCTTCCAACCGAAAGCATTCTACGATTCCATGACTCTATAATAAAAACCTGAGTCTTTCCAGTGTACTCTGTCTCTTGCAATTCAACTTTAAGTTTTTTCAAGCTACTAAGGATTATAGTTCAAACAATCTACAAATAACAATTCAAAAAATTCCTACTGATTGCTAAGTTCGTAATATTGCTGCATCTGTTTTAATAGGTATGGATAACAGGATCATCCATTTGTAAATAGATATGAGCAGGATCTGGTGCCTGCTAGTGGAAAGTTACTTAATTGTCCCTTGTCACCGTTTAGAGCAGGGCGGCAATAAGCAGAGTGGCAGATGCTCTCTGTTAATCCCCACCCTCCCACCAGGGAAAGCGAAAAAAGAGGAAAAGGGAGAGAGACTTAAAAATTGAATATTAAAACAGCTTTACTAATAACACTAACACTACTACTAATAATAATGACAAACAAGGCAAAATATATAAAACTGATACTGAGTTTCCCAGAGATGGGTGTCGGGGTGCTGGAGTCCCACCAGCAGCTGCCAAGCAGCACCTGGAAGTCCTAGACTGGCCTCAGCAGCAGGCAGGAACTGGACTCAGGGAGGCACAGATCAGAATCTGGATCAGGATCACAGGTAGAACAATGAGCAGGGTCCTCTTCAGAAGGTGGCCATAAACAAAGAAGGCAAGACCCTCGTGATTCCGCAGCTTTAAACTGACTATGACATGCATGGCATGGAATACCTCGTGGGTCGATATTGGTTCACCAGTTCTCTCTGCCCCTCCCTGCAAGTATGGCCTTTTACAGCTCCTCGTTTGTGGGACCTAAGAGGTCTATCGGCGACCTTTGCTGCTATAGTAATGATCATAAACAGGGGCCTTTTTCTGCATTCCATTCCTGTCGTTAGCTCAGTGTAACTATAAACATTAGGTGTTATCAACTTTGGAGCTGATACTTTCTGTAAAATATGCAGCCAACTTCAGAAAAATGCAGTTACTTTGAAGAACTTAGCTGTAAGGAAGATTCACTAAAAGAAAATCTGTTCCGTTTTAACTGAAACCAGGACATCCCTATAAGCAGGAATAGGTCTTCGAAGAACCGGATTCTGGTCATTTCTGCAGACTTTGTAAGGTAATGGAAGTGTCATGTATGTGTCTGTCATTGCAGACTCATTTAAGCTGTTACAGTCAAAACTGTCCATTTGAGGTAAGAAAGACCTGTATGTCAGAACATACAACAAAATGAAAACTGAGCCACAGCTGAGTTCTAGTCACATCAACATGATGCCTGGCCAAACAGAGCAATAGACCCAGGAGGATGTATTTTGGATCTTGGTGCAGCTGTGCGAGTTGCTGTTTGATGAGTTATTGTGGGGAAAAAGTTGTAGAGCCCTTCTAGGATGTGGCAATAGAAGAACATTATCTCATTATTGTATACATCAGCTTCATTCTTTGTCTGTCTTGAAATGTAAATAGGCTGAGGCTGTTCAGAGTGACAACTCATACTCGCGTTAACAGGTTTGTTACTGGGGAAAATGGAAAGCAGAAGAGAGAGGAATCAAGAACGCATGAGCTGAAGAAATGCACACTGCTCTGTGAAAAAGAGGAACCACATGAAAGTTTCAGACTAATCCAGGTCTGCAGTGGAAAATATTTTTTTGAATACACTTGAGCTTATCTTAGTTATCTACCAGCAGAATAAGGGTAATCTAGCGAGGCAAAGGAGTAAGTTCTTTGTGATAAAATTAGAAGCCAGTTATAAAAGCACCATGAAAGCAAGAAAAAGCAAATTGAGAGCTCATTGAGATTGCCATCAGGTATAATCTAGTCCCAGTTGTTTCTGAGGCACCTTTCAGTCACGCGAGTCAAGGACCAAACCAGTACTACTTCTTCCAAGTACTGTCATTCAGAGAGAGAACCCTAGCCTGGGTGTCTTTTCCTCCAGTTCTGCTGGGGATAATTGTATTTCAATGAACACAAATAGTTTTCCGAAACAGATATCCCAGGAATTTTCCCTTTTCCTTTCTCCTCTAAATTATTTGGGAAGAATCCTATTTTCTTGAGACTTTGGTTACTTGAGAAATGCAAATAAAATATTGTTTAAACTTTTTAGGGGTGTTTGTCTTTTGACATCTAAAGATTCTTTGACATGTTAATTTTTTATTCTAGGTTTATCTTCCTACTCACAAGCTCTATTGAATTACAATATCTATTTCTTTCGAGACAGTGTGATTTGCATTGATTATTCTAAAAATTAAATATCATTAAAAATAGTCTGCATAACTTTGTGACAGTCTCAGAATATCTGATCTCCTGCTGTCTTTCTAATGAAGATTGCAGAGGACCACTGATGACTGATGTGGTTTTTGGAGTGGTTTCTTTTAAACGACTTTTCCAAGCTGACTTCCCCAACCACCTCTTGTCAGATTCAAAGGTTCAAGCTGTCACTGCCAGGTAGCTATTTAATCGTGCGGTGACTGACAGGCAGAGTAATTACTGAAAGAAACAAGAGATCCATTGGGGAACATGCAGGAAATTTGCTCTGTGGATTTACCTCACAAACCCATTGGAGATGCTGTTACATGATACATTCTTCTGCATCATTTAACAAGAAAAGACTAAAATTTAGGCTAAAATGAGCCAGAAACTGCAGCAGGATGCAGTAGCATAGAACCATAATAGATATGTCTTTGCAGCTTTCCCTGTTTACATGTGACTGAAAACTGACACATTTCTGAGAGATGCTGCAAATGGTCTGGATTTCATGTAGCCACAGGGTGTGATTTTTTTGTTTTTGTTTTTTTCTTGTCTTTGAAAGTTTATAAATGCCTCTAAAAGCATCCTTGTATAATAGCTCTAGACCTGTAATGTGAAAATGCCATCTTTTTCACAGCATTTGGCTTAAGTACTGTTATTCAGTTTTTACAGGGTGTTCCTAATAGCTGAATTTGGCTGAACTACAAATAAAGGTGATGTACATGTTCCCTTCTATCCTCTTTGCCCAAAGACTCTGTAAGCAGACAACAGTTTAACTTTACATAAGACAGTTGTCCTTTGACAGGCAATTGTGTGTGAGAAACTGTCCTTGTAGCTTTCACCTGTCTCATATTTTTCAGTATGATAGATTAACAAAAACTTTATTTTCACAGCTTGAACCACTGTTGATCCAAATAGGCAATAAAAAGATCCCACACAGAAACAGCTTACCTGTTTAAATACAGATGATTTCAGATGTAACATCACAGCAGAATTTTGCCTTTTTTTCCCAAACATTCAGTAGATTGAATTCCAGGAAAATACAAAATACCAACAAGATAGTAAAGAAATGATGGCATATGCATTCTAATATAAAAGTAAGTAGTATTAATACTGACTCTGCTTTTCATTTGCTGCCTGCTCCTAGCCCGCAGACAGGCTTGCCTTCCTTCTTCCCCTTCTTCCTCTTCCCTACAAATCCTTTTCTTCACATTTCCTACAGCAGTTTTACATCTTCTCCTTTGTGTTCACTCCTCCACACACTGGAGGACAGAGCTTTTAGAAATATTTCTTTGTGAAGATTCAACAAATCTGAAAAACATCAGATAAATTGAGGAGATTAACACAGGACCCCATGAATAGCCACTGAAAAAAAGTCAGGAAAAAAATCCTTTTTGAGGGCAGCTCTTCGTTTGTGATTTGACATTTTTTCTCCAGAAGTAACATCACATATTTCAGTCTTCCTCTTTATATTTCTCCTTTTCTTCCTGAAGTTATTCTCCCTTTTTTTTCCCCATTTGTCCTTGGTGTTTCACAATAATGTTCCTTTTTTCTCAAAGCTACCAAGCATATTTTTTATGTGAAAGCTATTAACTTTTACTTTTTTAAAAGGGTATTTCTGGATTGAAAGCACTGAAATGAGAATTCAGTGATCTCAAAATCCATGTGGCATATTATTGAATATCTTAATTCTACTGCAAACCTTTGAAACCAGAAGACTGCTCTTGATTTACTCAGGGGATAATTTCTCGAGCTTGTTATTGCTTGTTTCTCTTGATTTTTCACATTTCATGCAGTATTTCTAATCAGTAGAAACTTTGTCATATTTTCTTCCTCTATTACCAGACATCTTTCTTTCTGTCTCCCTCTGTGTCCCTTACCTCTTGTTCTCCACCTGCAACAGCTTCCCTCCATTCTCCACTGGTCCATTTTCTCCCTTAATATTGTCCATCTTTTTTGCTTTTTTGTGTGGTTGGGTTTTTTTTGTTGTTTGGGTTTTTTTCTGCTTAATAAAGCCTCTCATCTCTCACTTCAAAGTTGGTTTGGCATTTTAGAGAGACCCGTTCTCTGAGAAGTTTTATTTTTTTGAAAATGTTGATTCAGCTGAGGTGCTATATGGTAGCCCTGACAAGCTCTTTGGAGAAAGATGGGCTTAAGAGTAGAGCTGCTGGAGACTGAAAGATCTGATGCTCAGCAGGGTATTTTACTGGGTGTCTGTTAAAATAACATTATTTTTTAGGGAGCAGCTCCTTTCAGCCCTTATTTAACATGATACTCTAATTTAGTTTATTTGGAAGTTTTGTAGAAAATGAGTATTAAATGAGGTGCAATATGAATTTGATAGTAAAATCTCCAGTGCAATATGGTTCAGGGCCTTAAAAGTGCAACAACACATGGGTGTGTAGTGAAATATTTAAAATATGCAATGACTTTTAAAAAGTATATGCTCTGAATATTAACTACATGATGTTTTAGAAGCATTTGTCTAGAATTAACATTTCCTGCTCTAATGGATGCATTGACAACGCAGGGACTGATACCTTTAAAATAACAAAATCCCACCAAATCAAATTAAATAGTGGATTGATAGGCAACTAAAATCAGGATTGGAATTTGCTCCTTTATGCTGACTTTGCCTGTTCCTTACAATCACCGAACTATTTATTTTATTGCTTTGTCAAATTACTCCTTTTAACATTTGGATAAATTTATGGGTAGGAAAATAATTGTTAGTAAAGTGGGGCTAAGGTTAATAGTGGAGATAAGAAAAAAGGCCATCTTGCATGTGCTCTCTTGATGGAAAGCAATACTGAATCAGTGGTGTCTGTAAGCCTGACTGCGCTTATCTGAAATTGCCAGGCAGGTAATTTATTTTCTTCTAGTTCACCCCTTTCCTGTATTTCGCTTTCACTTCCTGGTCGATTTTGTATACTTCCTGTATCATAGAATCATAGGTCGGAATAGACCTCTAAAACCATGAAGTCCAACCATCTGCCCAACACCACCATGCCTACAAAATCATATCCCCAAATGCCACATCTACACATATTTTTAAACACCTGCAGGGATGGTGACTCAACCACCTCCTTGGACAGCCTGTTCTAATGTCTGACCACTCTTTGAGTAAAGAAAATTTTCCTAACTGAACTTGAGGTCATTTCCTCTAGTTCTATCACTAGTTACTCGGGAAAAGAGACCAACACCCACCTTGCTACAATCTCATTTCAGGTAATAAGCCTTTCTTTAATATTACCTTTTGTAATGCTGTTCTGGTCAACAGAAGAAAAGTGTAGTTGATTTCCTTATGATTTAAAGGCTACCTGCCCACTTGTGTATAAAACTCATTTTACAAGAATCTCACTTATCACTGTTTGTTTTGTTTTTAAAACTTCATGATCTCTGACATTATCAAACACTTACCCCACATTAGTGAGTTAATCTAAATCAAGGACCAAATTTTCTAACCAATAAGAACACAGAATTTGTATAGTTCTTTTTGTTCTCTGTGAGTGCACCACACCCCAAATTATTACTTTGTTTGTTTTATTCTCTTTCTTTCAGGCAGCTAACACTAGCTGGGAAAAAAAAATATAGTAGATTTCTCTATTTTTAATTATTCAAACAATCTGACGCTTTCAATATTCCAGCCAAATTCTTAGTCTCTGCATGAGGTGAATTTTATTTGCTAACATACTGTAAGTAGAGTAAATCTTTGGTGCTTCTTAATTATCTTAGAAGGGGAATCATTTGAAAAGGCTATAGCCTGCATAGTAGAATACCAAAAATTGTAATGTATAATTTGCCACAGAAAAAGTAATTTAGGAGAACTTTGCACAAAATTTTTCCAGACATAATTGGTTTGAATTGGCCGAGTCATTAATACAAAGTGTGCTGGGTTTTTTTTCTTTTCTGTCTTTTTTTCTGTGCTCTACTGACTTTTTCTTGTTTTTGTTGAAACAAATGCGTTTGCCATTCAGTTGAGGTGGACTGATACTTAAGTAGATGAGTGGTTTGTATATAAGTGCAGAGTTAAATAATTGTGCACAAATTCCTTGTATAATATTAAAGTTCACAGTGTGTATTTTTCCCCATTTTTGTTCCCATGAGAACCTGATCATGTTCTGTCTATTCCCTTACATCACCCCCCAAATCTATCATATTTTCTACTTATTATAATGTGGTAAGTGCAGGAGTTTTATGTATATGAGTAGAAGGATTTATAGGGATTTCAGTAAAAGGAAGGGTTCAAGAGTTGGCTGGGACAAAAGTATGTTGAGTTATTCACAAAATACATTATTTGGATTTACTGGATGAAGAGGAGAAGGGTTTAACTGATACATTGTCAAGTCAGATGCTGTCCAGCATCTGAACAGCCGGAGATGAGCAAAATAAGAAATACAGTTCTGATGTTTCTAGGAGATCATGAATGACTGAAAGTATTCTCCCTAAAACATAAAAAAGTCTCAAGAAAGGAATGAAAACAGCTCTTCTGAGGTCTAGACTGAACAAGTAGTTGGATTGCATCATCTGCTCAGTATTGGACTCAGCTGTGTTAGTAAAGTTACAGCGTAACTAAGCTATGTTGTAATCACCTCTGCCTTTCATTGTGTCTTGCCAGGTAAATGTGGTTTCTGCAGCCTGAACGACTGCCTTTTAGGTATTGTTTTAGCTATGAAACTTCTATTACAGTCAGGAGCTCAGATTCCTGTAAAGTTTTTGGCTATTTTACCCTCTCACTTTGTACCTTAGTTTCTTGACTGCTTGCTAAATCCTGAGCAGAATTTTTACGAGCTAAGGTTTTCAGGTTAATTATGCTTTTGTACTACCATATCAGTTATAAAATAACTGGTTCCTAAAGCTTTTGAATTTGTTACTTTGAATCTGGCTTTTAGAGAAAGTGGGCATTTACAATAAAAATATTCTTTTATTCAGATTTTTGAACTTCAGGACTGGGAGCTGTGACAGCAAGTTTTAGCATAGTAAAAGCCATCATCAACTGTGTGTTTTACAAGTAACTACAGCTGACTGACTAGGAAGGTAGTGAGGATCTATTTAAACTGGCAAAACACATGTGGAAATAACCTCTGAAAATCAAATGAGGAGAAGGTAGTAATGAGAATTTGGAGGTGCTAAGCTGTTAACAGTGACCGAAGCGTTTACGTGTCTATCTTCCCTTGAAGCATGTGCCCATATTTATTAAAGAAATTCTGTCTGAAATCCTACGAACATCTGTCCTTTCTCCTTTTGTAGCTAACATTTGTTCCTAAAACAAGTTAAGTTCCTGAAAGTTTATTGCAGCTGGAGTTTAAGGGATCTGGGATAAACTTTAGTTCTCAGATGTCTCAAAGATTTCAGAATTAAGTGGATGGTTCTTGCAATAACTGCAAAAGGCCAGTAGAAGACATTTGTAATGTCTGAATATCTTAAGGTCCTGTCGTGGATACAACATGCTTTACTTGGTTTATGTTCTGTTCATCTTAATCTAATTCTCGTATTAGTTTATTAACATGGGAGTCATGCTAATGCAGCTTTATTGTTGCCAGTGTCAGCTGAGTATTTCTACAAGGCACAGCATTGCTAATAGCTGCCGCGGTTCTCCCTCTGTGCTGCACCAGACCTCACAGTGTGTATGCTTGTCTTCAGGTATCTCAGGTAATCTAAGTACACATCAAAACTTTAATTGACAACTGCCCTTTTCCTATGTACTAAAATGCACGTATTCTAAAATGTACCCTACCATGGGGAGTATTGTTGCCTTAAATTAGATCACAAAGGGTCACCCATGGATCAAGAAGCTGCTGAAAATCATGAAGCTCTGTGCATCTGCACCTACAGCTAGTCATCAAGATGGAGTACACTGCCTAGGGAACACTGGGTAATTATAGGCAGTTTAATATTTTCTGAAGTTCAGACTGATGCCTAAAAAACCACTTTATTCACTAACTGTGAATAGTGCTCTGGCACTAAAGGTGTTGAAGTCTGGGATTTCTAGCATGGAGAAAGTTTGGCTTTGTGTCTGACTCCTGTTTCCTTTCATCTTTTTGCAGATGCTCATGAAAACACCCCTGCTGGTTTTAAGGTAAACACAGGGAATAGCATTTATTAAAGGACATATTATGTGCAAGTAATTTTTTTCTGAGAATACATATTCACCACAATGCATGCATTTAGAAGTCTGAGATTTTACTGCCAGTGTTCTGCTTATTTCTTCCACAGTTGGTATATGAAGGTGTTCTCACTGAGTCATTACCAAACTTCATTTATTTCTTGGCATACTCTCAGACAATCTCCTCTTCCTCTCTCCTACCCACACCAGCCACCTTTGATGGCAGCCAGCCAGGTGGTTCAATAACTGACTTAATAACTTATAAATTCAGCTTGCGTTACTGTTTCTGCAGAGCACACTCTATCACTACCAACAGAATTTTCTCAGCTAGAGTAATAAACGGGGTTACTTCAGAGTTTAAAAAATGTGAAGTGTGTTCTTAATTCAACCAATTTAATCAAACACACCACTGAGTTCTTCCAGTATATTATTTTCATTTAGCTCACATGAGACCTCCATTATACGTTTGATCAGTTTTAATTCCTCAGAAACTTTAATCCCTGGCACAGACTAAGCCTCCACATTCACAATGAGAAAACAGAATAATTCCTGTGTCTCTTTATACAGAGAAGGGTGGACCTTTAACACATGAACGCTTTGTGCCTTCATTTACTGTGGGATCCATAGCATTTTTTTAAATTTTCCTGTACTTGCAATGAAGAGCCAAATTTAGATATTGCCATTAGTTATCTAATGCAAATGTCTATAGAAACTTGCAGCTGTAATTACCTAAATTTGTGACAATTTTTCTGCTTATTGAATGCTTCAGTTGCATCTATTATTCAAATACTCAAGCACATTTCTGGCAGTACACAGGATTCTACAGTGTGCTTAACTGACAGGTTCAGGATTTGCTTTCAAAATATTTGACAGCATTTACTACTGAAGATCTAAATTTTTACTGGAATTTGTTTGTGAATGAGTAACAGCTTATTCTGCTTAAAACTGGGTATAAATTGTGAAACTAAACCAGCAGAAAACAAACAATTTTGAGTTAATGCATGCTGGGTTTTTTTAAAGAGTGATACTTCTGTGTAGCTGGTCAGAGAATCACATGGGCCACACATACTTTTGATTTATTCAAATCCTAGCAATAACTGAGGTCAGATATTAAAAACACAAATCCGCTGAGGAAATTCATTTGTATTTCAGGATAGATCCAAGGTAGTTAGATTGTTCCTACAGAATGACAAACAATTCATTCTGGAATGTGTGAACCCTCTGAAAATTGAGAAACATATATGCCTCCAGAACTATTGACACTGTTTAGCTGATTGGTTACTTTAGATTATTTTAAAATTTAATACATATCTTTAAATGTTCTTGGAGGTTTGATTTTGGCTTCCTGTCTGTTGTTTGTGTTGTGAAAAACATGATTTCAAATCTATATATTGGCTTTCTTATCGCTGTCGCTCGTCACATAGTCACTTCGCATCTCTTTTCTTTTTTCATTTTCTTTTTTAGATAAAGGTCTGAAAGTCAAAGAATTTCATCCCAGCCTGACTGGCTCAGACTGCTATATCCTGCCTAGATCTACCTTGTTGCCACTTCTGTATACATGATAGTTTATGACAAGCTGTATGTGTAACATATGACATATATACCAAGTGAGGAAACATGGGAAAACTTAGAGGAAACTCATCTCTTTACAAATCTGATACCATTTGTTCCCCATAAATTACTTTGAAATACAAAACCCTAGTGGTAGCATTTTATATGAAAACGTAACTAAGATATGCGTTTAATAAATAGACAAACTAAGAAGTACGGGCTAGATAAGTGAACCATGAGGTGGACAGACAACTGGCTGAACTGGCAGGCCTAAAGAGTTTTGATCAGCAACATGAAGTCCAGCTGGAGGTCAATCTCCAGTGGAGTATTCCGGGGGTTGCTACTGAGAGCAGTATTGTTTAACACCTTCCTTCATGACCTGGGTGATGGCAGAAAGTGCTCACTCACCAGGTTTGTAGATGACGCGAAAGTAGGAGGAATGGTTGATACACTAGATGGGTGTGCCACCATTCGGGGGGATCTTGAAAGGCTGGAAAAACAGGAAAGCAAAATAAAGATATTATTAGCATATATATAGACTAGCCAATTCCTCAATCAGTATTTCAATTAATTCATGTCCAGACATCATTGCCTCCTTCATCAGATATCCAGAACCCAAGGCCCCAAGCATCTGAGATAAACCACATGTCTTTGAAATTTTGCATTGTAGGATATCAGTTTCTGATATCTTTATCAGAGCAATATGAACAACAGCTTGCTCAGCCACTGCACATAAATCATTGCTGTGACTAGGGCAAAACAATCCAAATTTAAAAATTTTTGTTCAGTACACTTGCATTTGAATGTTTGGTGTTTTATAATGTGTGCTGCTTTGTCCCCCTTATTTCTACTCACCTGCCAGTTTACCTACGCCACAGTTTTAGCTAAAAATGTATTTTTAAGGAGAATATTTTTTCTATAGGTCTGATTTTAGAACTAAGGCAATTCTGTACGTTTTCAAACTTCGACAAAATGTCCAGGGAAAAACCCTCACTTCCATGAAAATAAAGGTAAGGAAACAATTACTGTGAGTCATTTGTGCATATTTGTGAGTATTGCGCTTGTCGGGCTTTTTCTTTTGGTATCTCTACTGTGTACGTAAAGATACGACTGCAACTCATTTTAATGAACCCAGCTTCTGTTATGCGCAACTTAGTGGATAAATCAGGTTTGTATTAGCTGTTTCATATTAGATACTGAAAAAAAATGGTCCTGGCAACATATTATTCAATACCGCCAACATAATATTCAATCTGCCTGCAAAACTGCCCAAGATCCTGAATTCAATATTTAACGTGCACTGAATTCAATTCCACTTTGACAACCTGGCGAGCACGACTCAAGCTTATTTGTAAGCATGTCTCTGTAAATTATAGTCAATTCAGACTGCAGCCAATAGCCTATGGATTCCAGAAATATGGTGAGGAAAGTGGGCTGACTCAATGTGGTCTTCAGGTGGGAGCATGAAAGCAATCATACCTATTGTCAGAATTCCACTGTTATTCCTTTGTCACACACACTGCAGTATGAAGAGTAACTGACTGTAGTATACAAAACAAGAACTGCAGGGCTCATTGAGCTCTCAGGAATCACCCAGTCCACCTTCTTCAATGAGAGAGGATTAATTTGCCTGAAATATCCCTAGGAAATGACAATTTAATTTGTTTTCAAATTTTCCAGTGAAGATGTTGGCACCTTTTTACAGTGACGCCATATAAGAGAGCGCCAAAATCCTTCAAAGGATGTTGTTTCTCTCTATATAATGTCTAATTCCTCTTCCCTTCATGTCAAAGGATGAATTTAGACTCGTTTTTCATGATCCATAAAAGCCTACATTGTCTTTTTTTCTGTAACTTCTTTAACATTTAGTTTTCTATAAACATTTGCTCCTTGGTTTAAGAATACTTCCAAGAACTTGAAGTATATTGATTTATCAAGAATTCCTCAAGGTGTCTTTTCTACCTTTATAGATATATTTTTTCTTTTTCAGCCCAAGTATACTTCCTCTGCTCTTAGAGAAATTTTCGTGATTAACTTTGCTAGTTCGAAGAGTGCTTTTGTTTGTTTATCAGACACATTCATCAGGCTCTCTGAACATGTTTGTTTCTATGTTTTCTTAATATTCTTTAAACTCTTCTTTCTGGACTTTGCCCTAAATTTCTACTCAATTTTTGAATTAACTTAGTTAAACTTGTCACAGTTCACTTTTCCTAGAAAGAGTAAACCAAAAAAGAAATTATTCTTTATATCTTTCATTATTTTTTGTTATGCGTCTTTCCTTGCCTTTTGCTGCTTTCTTAGTTCCAACACATTCTGAAAGGTTTTCTTACTATTTTTTATGTATCTTACTACTTGAAACACATTGTTTTCAGTCTTGATTTTAACTCTGCCTACTTACACTGTTCCTTTATATGACTGTTATGTTATGTGTGAATTATGCAACCAGCTTTTCCTTATACTTGTTTTATAGAAATGATTTCTGCACTGTTACTTCTGAAATATTTATTATTCAAACATTGCTGCGGAGAGAGTAGAACTTCCTAGCTATCACTGGTCTTTCAATGTGATGGTAACTCTCAGTTTTGCTTTAAATTTGTTTGTAATGGGTGGATGAACTCCTAAATTATATTTCTAATTAGAGTACAACAGCTCAGAGACAGATGACTTCTACGTCCTAAATAATCTTTTCTTTAATCCAATTATTTGAACCAAAAAGACAAATGTTAATCACAAACTACAGTTTAAGGTGAACTCTAGGAAAGGAATAACACTAGAAAGCTGGAGTATGACCTCTGTTCTTTATATAGGACAACACGTGTGGAGGCAGTTTTAATCCTTCATTTGGTGAATCTGATGCATTTTTATAAAGATCAAGAATAGTTATAAAAGTTGCTAAAATATTCTGAGCTGTCTACTAGTAAAAGAATAGTAACAAGAGCATTTACTTTCTTAGGGGAAAAAAAAATAAAGTTATTAAAAACAGGAAAAAAGCCTCTGAATAAAGCTAGAAGGTCACATTTAATAACAGACTTAATGGAACATAAAACACTGAGAGAAAAGGCTCAGCAGTTATGAGAGCAAAACGAATATATTGGTGTAAATTTTACTCAATTATTAGGTTTGGTGTGATGAATTCTAAGTTAAGATAAAAGGTCAAGAATAAAATTAGAGATTTGAAATTGGTAATTAGGACCACATTCTACTCTTGGTCTTAAATGCACAATTCATATGTACACCCAAAGAAATAAAAATATCTCTCTTCGTATTTGAATGGAAGATATCTGATATTGCAGAATAGAAAAATGGCAAAGTGTGAAAGAAAAGAGGAAGAAATTACAATTGCCCTCCCCTTCCCTCCTCTCTCCTTCTCTCCCCTTCCCTTCCCTCCCTTCCCTTCCCCCTTTTGCAGTCTCCATCTTTCTTGTGATACAACTCCATCATAAAAGATCTGAAGACAAATTACACCTTTTCCTGCAGTTATATAACACCATTTTCTTCCATGATTGGCCTCAGCACGTCCTAAGCTACGGTCTTGTTTCTGGTGTACAACAGAGTGGCCTTCTAAATTACAATTTAGGTACAATTCTGCTCATGATACAGGTACTAGAAGAAATAGGATTTAACTAAATCTTTTCTAAATGTGAGGTAACAGCAATAAAGGAGCAGGGGGAAAAAAGTCTTTTTTTTTTTCTTTTTCTTGGCAAGGTACACAGACATAACTTTGAATACAAACCAGAAGCTGAACTGATGGGTAAGAAAGAATAACGGCACCTGCCATATCATGGATCTCCATATATATAGATTTCATTGGAAGTATCTGCATGCGGTATTTTTAGAAACATACTATTTTTTCTTTCAATCATAGATGTAATATTTTTATTTATATTCCTCATTCTTTCTTCAAAAGACATAGAGCATCTAACTTATTATGAGGTGGGGCATTGTAGCTGATTTTTAAATAGTAATAGGTAAATATTCTGTTGAACTATCTTGTTAAAAACAGGTTGTTCCAAGTCTAAGCTTATAATTACAAAAACAGGATTTCAGTGGATATTCTGAGAAGTTATTTCCATTGCTTAGCTCTTATTTGTCTTGGCAAAAAACTTCTCTTAACACAAATCATAGTCTGCTGGAAACAGGAAAAATACTTCCTTACAAGAGCAACAAAGGAAAGTTTGATGCTTGAAGTATGATAAGAAATACCCATATTTTCATTCCATTGCACCTCAGTGTCAGAATCAAAACATTTTCTCTTTTGATTTTGATAATGAGCACATATATACCGATAAGTGCAGTGAGTCACACTTTTACTTTGCCCACATAGTGAGAGGTCTGGATGTGTGAATCTAGTGTGCTGTGTTTTCCTGACCCTGAGCCAAGAGGGCATTTGCAGAAATGGCTGTAGCCATCCAGCTGAAAAGTAAGAAGAGGATGAGGGCAACAGCAGGGAAACAATCCATTTGCCCATCTGGAACTGAGGAGACTTAGTGCCCTGGTAATGCAGCTAAACAGTTTCTAGACTGAATCTGGCCAGTTTCCAGAAAGCTACAAGTAGATTTATGAAAGCAGAATTCAGTTAGAGACTACTGTAGCAAAACTTAGCAGTGGGATCCAGTTGGAGGTTGAGATACATAAATTTGTGCTAAAAGTGGTGTCACGATTTGGTTGAATACATGCGTGTGCCCAGGGCCATTCAATATTACACAGGGTGTTCAGGATATCCAAAAAAGTCAAGTGTCCTGTTCTGGAGTAGAAGAAGGTGCACTAATGTAGGACTAATGGAAGGTCTTGAATAATACCGAATGTATCCATACCGGGGATTTAGGCAAGAGGATCCCACCCCTAGTCCTCAGAGCAGAGGGAGCCACAGCCAGCTCCCCTCTCTCTTTGTCTTCCTCTCTCTTGCTCATTCCCTTTCTCCCTCTCAATTACTTCCCCTCCATATTTCAGAGGACCCAAATGGTTTCAGATATGGCAGTATGCAGTCATTGTTGAACCTCACTTGTGCTCACTAAATGAGTCAGAGGTGAGAAAACTGAAACAGATTATGTTAGTCTGTGACAAAAACTATGAAGGAGTCATGCAATACGCTGATGATCCGAGATGTATAAGCAGTATCTATTTTTTACAGGATAAATACCTGAATGTGGTAGGTTGACCTTTGCTGGCTGCCACTTACCCACCCAGCTGCTTTATCACTCCCCCTTCTCGACAGGATAGGGGGAGAAAATAAGATGGAAAAAATCCTAAATTAAGATAAACACAGGGAGATCACTTACCAGTTACTGTCATCATCAAAATAGACTTGAGTTGGGAAAAGTTAATTTAATTTATTGCCACTAATAAAAATAGAGTAGCATGGTGAGAAACAAACAAAAAAACCCCACTTATACTATCTTCCTCCCACCCCACCCTTCTTCCTAGGTTCAGTTTCATTCCTCCATTCCTGACTTTTCTTCGTGATTCATCACTGCATGATTTTTAGTCCTTTCACAATTAAGTACTTTAGTTTGCAATTTGAAAGTTTCTCACCAAAAGCAATTAAGATACTCTAGGAGCTTGAGTGTCTGATAGCGATTGCACAGAGACACATAAATAGTTCTTGAATAGTGGAATTTCAGCGTGCTAGGGAGGCAATAAAGAATTTTGATTTCTTCCACGTAATAAGCAATATAACAAATATATGGCAGTCCTTGCAGAGTGGAATATAGTTCCGTGTCTTCATAATCTGCACTGATCCAGGATTCTTCAGTGGGTGTTAGGAATTCACCGAAAGTCTTGGCCACTGCAGTTGTCCTTTGGGTGCCTGATTTAGCATGCAGATTCATAAAAATTTGTACTCAGGATCCCTAATGAACAAACAACTGCAGAAGGTCAAGTACATGTACCACTCCAGTAAGCACAGTGTTTGGTTTACGTTGTATAAAAATATCCTCATACAGTGCTTTCTGGCAGAAAGTATTATTCCTTCTCTCCACCTCTTTTAAAATGTTTTTCTTCAAGCTACCTTCCTTCTGGGGGATTTTTGCATTCTGTTTCTGGAACACCTGAGATAATCGTCATTTCCAGGAGAAGACAAACAGATTGATGTATCTCCAATTAAACATTATCATCTTAAAAACATATAAAGACTTTTCTTCAAGGCTTTCTTGTGCCTATCTGATGATGTCTCACAGCCAGAAGTGTTCATCTGCTCCTCCTGATTATTCTACACCTGAGGTCATAATCCTGTTTTTTGATGTGGTAATAATTTTCACAGCAACTAATTCTGATGCCAGAGACAGACTATGACTTGGGTTAGAGAAAAAGTATCAGAAAAACCTCTCTAATAAAAATGTAAAAAGGAAAGGTTTCTACCGTAACCTAAAATGGGACCTACTCTTGCCTACTACTTTTCAGCATCAGTGAGCTTTCCAGGTTATACACCAATCAAAAGCTAGTGTTCCTTTTTTTGTCAAATAGGTATTTGTAGAAAGTTAAAATCTCACTAGAATTAATGTATTTCTAATAACACTGATTAAAACTTTCAGTAAATGCAGTTGAAAATAAAAGCCTAGTTGCATATACCAACAGTAACAAGAATAATTCACCTACACTGGTGGATACAGAAGATTTTAATCTCTTACACTTACACTCTACATACATTTTCAAGTATGTGAAACACCTTGATATGTGTGCCTATGGGACACTCTCACAGGATGCCATAAATTTATAGTGCATTTTCTGTATAATCACTCTAACTTTCAGGTGGCTTGCAGGTGTAACACTTCAGAAAGTAGAACTCTTACCTAGTAAGTGGTTCTGCAGTACCACAGATATAGAAGTTTTCACAGCATATACAACAACAGAGATATACTAATTTAAAACACTAGAAAATATAACAATGGTTGTGTTTGTCCTGGATATTTGAATTTACAGGAATGAAAGAGCTGATTAGATTGCTGCAGCTACTATTTTAAGCAATCACATTTCTTTTGTAATCTGAGACAACAGCTCTGCTGAATCAATGACCAATTCAAGCACAGCTGCTTAACAAACTGAAGCAATAAATGATATGGTGGTTTTATATTCACTGCCCAAGAAGTGATTCAGAAGGTAATTCTTTGCTTATCAAGACTAAAAGCAGGACGCCACATTATACAAAATATTGATTGACTCTCTGAAATAAATTTGGGATTGGCTGACTCAATCTGGGTATCGGAATGATACACAAGTTATTGTCTTTCTGGTGAAGATGGCTTCCTGAACATCAAAACATAAAAAAACTTCTCCCATCTGATAATTAGTGTGGGATGGGACAGTGATACAAGGAAGAACTATTGGGGCAGTATTTTTGTTACTTGTGTAGTCCTCAGAGCATTTTTGTGTCATTTGCAGTAATCAGAACTTACTAAGAGGCACTTATCCTAAGGGACATGTCACAGGGCATCCCTTCAATTCTCCTCCCCACATTTAGGAATTCCAGGGAACAGGCTGCCCGGAGTGGTTGTGTAGTCTCGTTCTCTGAAGATATTAAAAACACACCAGGATGAGGTTCTGTGCAGCCTGCTCTAGGTGAACTTGCTTTGACAGAGGGGTTGGACTGGATGATCCCTAGAGGTCCCTTCCAACCCCTACCATTCTCTGATTCTGTGATAGTGATGTAAGATTTGGCTGAGGTCTGCTGGCATAGTCCACAGGAAAAGGATGGACCTACACCTACTGAGGACTCTATCTATTTTATATAACTTTGTATGCAGCCTTTTATATTGGTTGTACAACAGGCAAACTCAATAAAATGTGATCTTTAATCTTTTTCTCATCCTATGAAGAACATAAATGTTCAGTGGCATTAGTAGGGAGCCTTATTATTAGCGCACACATACAACAGAGTAAGAGGTTGAAAAAGTGCTTTTATGACTTAAGGGTGGAAAGTGCTCTAGATTGTTCTTGCAGGACTTCATGACCTCAGATAGTATCTCCTACAAGCTGATGACTAGTATACCTCAGTGACAAAGTATTACTATATTTCAGTGTGGACAGAGTAAATGTAAGTATTATGCAAGTCTAGTCATTGTCATATCTCTTAACTCACTTTTTTGTTTGCTTTAAAGAATTAAATGACATCTGATCTTACCCCATGCAATGCTACAGGCTGGGGAGGAGTGACTGGAAAGCTGCCCGGTGGAAAAGGACCCTGGGGTATTGGTTGACAGCCGGCTGAACATGAGCCAGCAGTGTGCCCAGGTGGCCAAGAAGGCCAGTGGCATCCTGGCTTGTATCAGGAATAGTGTGGGCAGCAGGAGTAGGGAGGTGATCATTCTCCTGTGCTTGGCACTGGTGAGACCACACCTGAAGTACAGTGTTCATTTTTGGGCCCCTCACTACAAGAAGGACATTGAGGTGCTTGAGTGTGTCCAGAGAAGGACAACAAGGCTGAGGAAGGGTCTAGAGAACAAGTCTGATGAGGAGTGGCTGAAGGATCTGGGATTGTTTAGAGTGGAGAAAGAGGAGGTTGAGGAAGGAGCATATTGCTCTGTATAACTACCTGAGAGGAAGTTGTAGTGAGGCGGGTGTTGGTGTCTCCTCACAAGTAACCAACGGTAGGATGAGAGGAAGTTTCTTTTTCTTACTGATTCTACACTTCTGCCCAGATTATATTCAGGCACCCAGTAAACTGTTGGAAAATTAAGACAGTGTCCTGAGGCAGCATAAATCCTGACTTGAACATTAAAACTGAAGGACTGTTGGTATAATGCATCTGAAATGCATTTGAAATTAGAAATTTTGAATCTAATATGAAACTAGATTTCTGATGCCTCTACAAACATAATTCTGACTCCAAACTCACATATAGAACAATTTGTGTCTATACTACTTTTGAATTCATTGACAGCATAAGTTGAAAAAAGTTCAGTGGAATGGGCAGAGCTAGCAGGCATAAAGAAAGGGCAGAAGAAGTAAAATTCAAGGTACTATAAATTCTTATTTATCACTTTTGGATAAAGAGGTAGGCACAGCAAGAAAGAAGAAGTGTAAAATGAAATTTTCTTTAGAGTAAGGAAAATATAATAACCTTACAACTCAGAAAAGTCAGAAACAACGTTGATAAACAATTAAAATAGACAAAAAACATATAAGAGACCTGGGAAACATATTGTTCATGGGAACAGATTATGTTTTCTTTTCCACAACACAGAATCAATAGCCGAATGGTGTAATGAGGTGGTTTTTTTTTTTTACTAAGACTTCATTACATTTTCAAGACATGCTACTACAGAACATTTATTAGCACATTATGAGGCTTTATAAATAATTGAAACTAAGCTGCAGTTGTCAGTTGAATAAGCGCTTGCAATTCATTATTACTACTTTCTTTTTTGCCCACTCAAAAGTCCACAAAACTGAAGTTTTCATTAAATGTGCAACTTGCTATGCCAATCTTGACATGTTCCTACACTCCTTCTCTGAGCTGGAACTCTAGGCTTTGTCAGCTTGGGGCAGTGACTTGTGACTTACAAGAAGGGTTGCCTCCTGGGTACACTGTTTCCCTGGAGTCTCTCCTCTGTACTCACCTCCGCAGTGATTGAGTAGCTCAGAAAGAGGTTAGCTGGTGCAGCTTAACATTTCACAGAATCAGAGAATGGTAGGGGTTGGAAGGGACCTCTGGGGATCATCCGGTCCAACCCCTCTGTCAAAGCAATTTCACCTAGAGCAGGCTGCACAGAACCTCATCCTGGTGTGTTTTTAATATCTTCAGAGAAGGAGACTACACAACCTCCCTGGGCAACCTGTTCCAGTGCTCCGTCACCCTCAGAGGGAAGTTGTTCTTCCTCATGTTCAGATGGAACTTCCTAGGCTACAGTTTGTGACTGTTGCCCCTCTTCCTGTCGCTGGGCACCACTGAAAAGAGTCTGGCTCCATCCTCCTGACACCCACCCTTACGGTGTTTATAGGCATTTATAAGGTCCCCTCTCAGCCTGCACTTCTTCAGGCTAAACAAGCCCAGCTCCTTCAGCCTTTCCTCGTAGGAGAGATGCTCCAGTCCTCTTATCATCTTTGTAGCCCTCCGCTGGACTCTTTCCAGTAGTTCCTCATCTATCTTGAACTGGGGGGCCCGGAACTGGACACAGTACTCCAGATGGGGCCTCACTAGGGCAGAGTAGAGGGGGAGAAGAACCTCCCTCGTCCTGCTGGCCACACTCTTCTTAATGCACCCCAGAATCCCATTGGCCTTCTTGGCAGCCAGGGCACACTGGTGGCTCATGGTCAACTTGTCGTCCATCAGCACCCCCAGGTGTCTCTCTGTAGGGGTGCTCTCAAGCAGGTTAGCCCTGAGCATGTGCAGGTGCATGGGGTTGTTCCTTCCCAGGTTCAGGAACACTTGGCCTTGTTGAACTTCATCAGGTTCCTCTCCTCCCAGCTCTCCAGCCTGTTCAGGTCTCACTGAATGACAGCAGAGCCTTCTGGTGTATCCGTCACGCCTCCCAGTTATATGTTATTATTAGCAAACTTGCTGAGGGTACACAATCTCTTGCTTAGGAGGATGTTATGGGAGACAGTGTTGAAAGCCTTGCTGAAGTCAAGGTAGACAACATCTACTGCTCTCCCTTCATCTACCCAAACAGTCATGCCATCGTAGAAAGCTATCACATTGGTCAAGCATGATTTCCCCCTGGTGAATCCATGCTGATTACTCCTGATAACCTTCTTTTCCTCCACTTGCTTCATGATGACATCCAGAAAGAGGTGTTCCATTGTCTTTCCCGGGATGGAGGTGAAGCTGACTAGCCTGTAGTTCCCTGGGTCCTCCTTCTTGCCCTTGAAGACTTGCCCTTTTGAAGACTGGAGTGACATCATTGGTTTTCCTCCAGTCCTCGGGCACTTCTTCTCTTCTCCAGGATCTTTCAAATAAGATGGAGAGTGGCTCAGCAATTACATCTGCCAGCTCCCTCAGCACTTATGGGTGCATTCCACTGGGGGCCCTGGGTTTGTGGGTGTCCAGATTGCTTAAATGATCTCTCACACAATCCTCCTTTACCAAAGGAAGGTCATCCTTTCTCCAGGCTTCCGCGCTTGCCTCCAGGGACTGAGATTCCTGATGGCTGGCCTTAGCAGTGAAGACTGAAGCAAAGCAGGCAATAAGTAAATCTGCCTTCTCTGTATCCTCTGTCACCAGGAAACACACCTCGTTCAGCAGTGGCCCCACGCTATCCCTAGTCTTCCATTTGCTGCTGATGTAGTTGAGGAAGCTTTTCTCGTTGTCCTTGACATCCTTTGCCAGATTCAATTCCAGGTGGACCTTATCCTTTCTCGTTGCTTCCCTGCATGCTCTGGCGACATTTCTATATTCCTCCCAAGTGGTCTGTCCCTCTTTCCACATTCCATGGACCTTTCTCTTCCACCTGAGCTCTGCTAGAAGCTCCTTGCTCATCCATACAGATATCCTGCCTCCTTTGCTAGATTTCTTGCTTAGGGGGATGCACCGATCCTGAGCATGAAGGAAGTGATGTTTAAATAGCAACCAGCTCTCTTGGACCCCCATAGCTTGTAGAGCCCTGACCCATGGCATTCCTCCAAGTAGGTCCTTGAAGAGGCCAAAGTTAGCTCTCCTGAAGTCCAAGGTTGTGATCCTACTTACTGCCCTGCTTCCTCCACGCAGGATCCTGAACTCCACCATCTCATGGTCACTGCAGCCAAGTCTGCCCCCAGCCTTCACATCCTCAACTAGTCCATCTTTGTTTGTCAGTACAAGGTCCAACAGCACAGCTCTGCTTGTTGGCTCTTCCACCACCTGCATCAGGAAGTTATCGTCAATGTTCTGGCGGAACCTCCGGACTGTGTGTGCCTAGCTGTGTGGTCTTCCCAGCAGATACCAGGGTGGTTGAAGTCCCCCATGAGAACCAAGGCCTGTGATCATGGGGCTGCTTTCAGCTGCTTGTAGAAGACCTCCTCAGCTTTCTCTTCCTGGTCAGGTGGCCTGTAGTACACACCCACAACGTTGTCACCCGTATGAGGCTGTCCCTTAATTCTCACCCATAAGCTCTCGACTGGTTCTTCAGCCGTCCCTAATACATTCCAGTTTTTCCCTCACGTGAAGAGCAACTCCGTCACCTTGCCTTGCTGGTCTGTCTTTCCTAAAGAGTGTGTAACCATCTATGACAACATTCCAGACATGCAAGCTGTCCCACCATGTCTCTGTAATTGCAATGAGATCGTGGCCCTGTGACAGCACAGAATCACAGAATCACAGAATCACAGAATAGTAGGGGTTGGAAGGGACCTCTGTGGGTCATCTAGTCCAACCCCCCCGCCGAAGCAGGGTCACCTACAGCAGGCTGCACAGGACCTTGTCCAGGCGGGTCTTGAATATCTCCAGAGAAGGAGACTCCACAACCTCCCTGGGCAGCCTGTTCCAGTGCTCCGTCACCCTCAGAGAGAAGAAGTTCCTCCTCATGTTCAGACGGAACTTCCTGTGCCTCAGTTTGTGCCCATTACCCCTTGTCCTGTCACTGGGCACCACTGAAAAGAGCTTGGCCCCATCCTCCTGACACCCACCCTTCAGATATTTGTAGGCATTTATAAGGTCCCCTCGCAGCCTTCTCTTCTTCAGGCTGAACAAGCCCAGTTCCCTCAACCTCTCCTCGTAGTGGAGATGCTCCTGTCCCCTCACCATCCTTGTAGCCCTCCGCTGGACTCTCTCCAGTAGCTCTTCATCCTTCTTGAACTGGGGAGCCCAGAACTGGACACAGTACTCCAGATGAGGCCTCACCAGGGTAGTGTAGAGGGGAAGGAGAACCTCCCTTGTCCTGCTGGCCACACTCTTCTTGATGCACCCCAGGATCCCATTGGCCTTCTTGGCAGCCAGGGCACACTGCTGGCTCATAGTTAACCTGTCGTCCACCAGGACACCCAGGTCCCTCTCCGCAGAGCTGCTCTCCAGCAGGTCCACCCCAAGCCTGTACTGGTGCACACAGATCTCTAATTCTTCCTGTTTATTCCCCATGCTGCGTGCACTGGTCTACAGACATTTCAGAGAGGAACTCAAGCATGCAGGTTTCCCTGCAGGGGTGCAAGAGGGTCCGCCATAGCCATACCCACCGTTAAGGTCGTTGACCTTCTGGTTCTCAGCTTGGGATGCAGCTAAGCAACATTTGTCACTGCTGTGGTTGGTGTTATTCCCCAGCCAGATGAGATGGCTCAAGCATTGTGACTTTACCCCTCACTCCCTGAGTCCTTCAGTTTAAAGCCCTCCACAGCAGCTTGGATAGCCTGCTGATAAAGATCCCCTTGCCTCTCCTAGAAAGGTGGATCCTATCCGTCCCTAACAGATTATAGTCATTGAAGAATGTCCCATTGTCGTAAAAGCCAAAACCCTCACGATGGCACCAACCACGAAGCAGGAGTTGATACTCTCAATGTGTCTGTTCCTAGCTGATCCCCTTCTTCCAGCTGGTAAAATGGAGGAAAAGATAACTTGGGCACCAATGCTGTTTGCTTGCATGCCCAGGGCTTTGAAGTCTTCCTTAATTCTGCCCAGGTTCCAACTTACAGTGTCGTTTTTGCTGACATGAAAGAGTAACAGTGGATAGTAGACAGTGTTTTTCACAAGCTGTGGCACCCTCTCGGTGACATCTCGGACCTTAGCTCCTGGAAGGCAGCGTACCTCACATGCCTCCCTGCCAGGTGGTCAGAAGGGTGCCTCAGTGCCCCTTTACAGGGAGCCACCAACCATGAGCATTCATCATTTCTTTTTACGGTATCCGCTGTGTGCTGCTGGTATAGTTTCCTCTGGTAGACATTGCTCTTGGGTGTTTATAGCTGTTAAAGCTTGATGTCTGTTTTCAGTTGTGATGCTGGAGAGTGGAGGCTGGAGGGGAGTTCTGCTCTTGTGGGTCACCAGGGTCCAAGGTGCCTCATTGTCAGTGGTGCCCACTACAGCAGCTTGATTCTGCAGCCACTTATCTATCTCCAGCTTAGCTCCTCTGATCCTGCGTAGCCTTTTAATTGTTTCTTGCAGCTCAGCCACCTGATGTACCAGATCCTCAACCTGCCTGCGTCTCTTGCAGGCATTTATCAGTACTCCAGAAGAAGGATCTGGGCACTTGCTTCAAGATGCAGCCTGTGCTGAAGTCTCCTTTTTTACCAGTTCCGTCTGGGTGGAGGCATCAGACATCACAGGGTTGCCCACGGGGGGAGCTCTGGTTCTAGCCCTAAGGTGAGTGCCCACCATTATGGCAGAGGCCTAGAGCTCTCCCCTCAGCTCTTGTCTACAGGTGCGTTGTAGGGTCCTCCCTGCATACGCTGCCTGCGCAAACTGCTGCACCACGCCCCGTTAGCCTGCTCTGTTCACCACACTCCTGGTGCTTGTGCTCCTTAAGGGACATTTAAATTTCCCATGGTTATTATCTTTTGTATCTGCCTGGTGTGCATCTTCCTTATTACTCTGCAATCTATTAATTGAAAGAATCGAAGAGGTAGTCCCTACAGAAGGTTTTTCTGCCTCTTTTGTGTGAAAACTGCGGGTTAGTCTGAAATCTTGAGGTGTAGATGAGATGTAGATTAGAGCGTTGGTATAGCACGGAAACATGTTAACAAGAACTTTTTGTATAGTTAGAGCTTTTTTATCTAAAAGGTATCTTTTGTGCCCTGCTAAGGAGTATGTAAGTCATATCTTCCCAACAATAATTGAAGAAGTTTTTTTTGAGCTTGAGAAATTTTAATATAACTATAGATTCTTTGTGCTTCAAAATAGTGTGTAATCAGTCAATATCATATCCCTAAATTATTTAGTACATGCACAAAGACAGATCAGACATTTGATAATACCAGACGCTCAGCAGTGGGTAAAATTGATTGAATGAACTTAGAGCGTGAATAAAAGAGTTTATGATTTATTGACACTTAGTAGATTAATCTGAGGCCACATTGAGCAGTGAAGCAGAATAGCAAACCTGATTTGCAGGAATTTTAAGAACACTCCTACAGCAAGGAAAAAGAATTAAATCACACTTTTTAACATAAAGTATTTTTGGGAAATTTTAGGGATCTTGAAAAGTATCACCTATGAACAATGGGGGGAGAAACCTATGTGCCAGATCTTCTAACAGTTCTATTATTTCAAATCACAAAGAAAAGGTTGAAAAAAAAACCCCAAAATAAAAAATTAATCAAAGACAGAACAGTTCTGGTTTAGAATGCTATGCTAAGAATTTACTTAAATAATTACTAGTTCATCCACTTCTTATCAACCACAGGACTACCTCAGATTTACCGGTCCAGTCTTCTTTGGTATGGGATTGCTTGTTTTGTGTTTTGTTAGATAATTTGAGGTTGATATGTAATACTGAATTTCTGGATATTTGATATCAGGTTTTGAATTTTACCACTTGTGGATTCTTTTTTCCTCACCATAAGTCACAGGTCTATTTCATTCTCAGTGGACAATAATGAGAAGTTGGATTATTTTTCCGCTATGTGCACAACAGATGCTTAGATGACACTAACGAGTTCTTTTGTCATTTTCCAATGAATTTTAGATTTCAGCTTGTTTACTCAACTTGTACTGATCTAATAGAAAATATACAAGAAAAATACCTTGTAACAAGTAATAAGGACATCAGGATCCTATGGGCAGTCATGCAATAACAGTTGTTTAAAATGTTTGTGATAAATATACTTTTTGTCTTCTCATAGTGTTGTTGTACGGGGAAGTGTTGAAGCACTTTTACTGTGCTGATAGTTAAAAGCAATCCTCGCTGTGTATGTGTATATATGATATATAAGAACATGATATACAGAATAATATTTGGGAATTACACACTTAAAATACAGAGTGGGAGTTTTCTACCTGGAGTGATTTATTCAGCGTGCATGAAGCAACAGAATACCACTCCCAAAAGTCCAGACAATGAAAGCGTAACTCCTTTTATTTCCTTACTTCATTTTATACAGACTATTAAGAAGGCTTGCAGGAGCCTTCTCTCTGGATAGAAATATTGTACAAAATTCTAGCTTATATTTCCTTCTGTGAGATCATCCTGACAAATGACAGTTTTCTTCAAGAAATTGGTGCTCTTCTTGTGCATTAACAAGTGATAAAAAGCTATGTAATTTTTCAGTTTCTCTTACTGGAAATGTTGAATGAGTTTTGATTAGGAAAAAAAGAGGATATCACTAGCTACTGCAAGATGATACAACAAAGTGATCTAACATATCGCTTTATATGTGGATGCTGTCTGTGAAAGAAAAATGCAATATATCTGTAACGGCAAAAGTTGACAGGATTTGAAGGTAATGTTTGAACACAAGAAAATTCAGAAGTTCAGAGAAGTCTTTCTTTTGCTCAGAAAGATTAGGAAGGATTCAGGCAAGAGAAAAAAGACAGAAATCTTGAAAGCCGACACTTTAAAAAGTCAGAGAATCAATTAAACACAAAGAAGATGTTCCAAGTGAGCAAATGTTACAAATGAATTATTTGTTACTTACTGTGGAAAGACAAGAGAAGAAGAAAAAAGACAAAGAAAAACTTATACAATATAGAAAACATGAGTAATCAAAGTTGTAAAGTGAAGACAGAATCAGAGTATATTAGTGATAATGGATATATTCAGGTCCAGGGTAAGGTGTCCTGCCTATACTTGGAATGCATTTCACCACTATTCTCAAATTCTGATTCTGACCTCTGGAAAAATGCCCTTCATTTGGTTTCTAAATGAAATTTGTACATTTGTAAATTAACTATCCATTATTACTGGATAAATATATTTTAGTTTTAGAGAATGGATTATGAGAGAGGTCTTCATTTTTTTCTTTTTTTCTTCTCATTTCTTTAATATAAAATAACATCATCAAGGATGCTGTGCTGGTGAAATTATTAATATTTAAGATATGAGACGTCTGGATAAGAAGCTAATCCTGACTAAAAGAACATTCCTTTTGCCTAAAGGCTAACAGCCAGTGATAGTTTCCAACTCCCCACTTATGAGCTAAGATAATACTGGATGTGCCACTCTGTGAGGCATATCTCCATATTGTCACTTCGTTTACTCTTTGGTTCCTTAGAATTGTGGCTGTTAGCAAGCTACTTAAGCCGTCCATCCCAGGGATGGATACCTGCCTTTGTTAATGTTGAACTGATTATTTTTGTTCAGCTCTTAATTTTTTCTGATACAGCAATATAGTATGGGTCTCTGCAATGACTTGGAAGAGAACAGGGGAGAAGAGGGGGAGATGCAGTCAGCATGTTCTCTCGCTGTGATCATAGTTAATAAACCTTCTGTCTGACCTGTCCGAAATTCAGTGACAAGTGGTATCCCTCAGGGCTCCATACTGGGACCAGTACCGTTTAATGTCTTCATCAGTTACATAGACAGCATGATCAAGTGCACAGAGATAGTGGAATTGAGTGCACCCTCAGCAGGTTTGCCGACAACGCCAAGCTGGGTGGTGCACTTGACATGTCTTGAGGGACAGGATGCCATCCAGAGTGACCTGGATAAGATCAAGAAGTGGGCTTATGTGAACTTCATGAACTTCCACAGGGCCAAGTGCAAGGTCCTGCACCTGGGTTGGGGAAACTCCTGGTATCAATACAGGCAGGGAGATGAAGGAATTGAGAGCAGGCTAGCCGAGAAGAACTTGGGGGCATTGGTGGATGAAAAATTGGACATGAGCTGGCAATATGCACTCACAGCCCAAAAGACCAACTGTATCCTAGGCTGCATCAAGAGAAGCATGGCCAGCAGGTCAAGGGACGTGATTCTGCCCCTCTGGTGAGACCCCACCTGGAGTCCTGCGTCCAGCTGTGGAGCTGTCAGCACAGGAAAGACATGGACCTGTTGGAGCGGGTCCAGAATAGGGCCACAAAAATGATCCGAGGGCTGGAGCACCTCTCCTGTGAGGAAAGGCTGAGAGAGTTGGGGTTGTTCAGGCTGGAGAAGAGAAGGCTGCTGGGAGACCTTATTGCAGCCTTTCAGTACTTAAAGGGGGCCTACAGGAAAGATGGAGAGGGACTTTTTAGCAGGGCCTATTGTGGTAGGACAAGGGGTAACGGCTTTAAACTGAAAGAGAGTAGGTTTAGATCAGATACAAGAAAGAAATTAATCACTGTGAGGATGATGAGGCACTGGACCAGGTTGCCCAGAGAAGTTGTGGCTGCCCCCTCCCTGGAAGAGTTCAAGACTAGTTTGGATGGGCCTTTGAGCAACCAGGTCTAGCGGAAGATGTCCCTGCCCATGACAAGGGGGTTAGACTAGATGACCTTTAAAGGTCTATTCCATCCCAAACCATTCAACGATTCTGTGAAATTGTACTTGCATTATTACACATGTGGAGTCCTGAGATTCTCTGAGAACAGAAATAATCTCATTTGTATTAAAAGTTTGTATCCAAAATATACTGTTCAAAAATCTTAAAGAGGAAATGGGGCAATGGTCCTACCTTTTATATGAGGCTGTTTTAGTTAGTTAGTCTAGACATAATATGTATTATACCATAAATGAAGAAGAGTAGGAATCTCAAAAGCTGTTAAAATGAAAATAAAGAATTTGATGTTAAAACTAAACTAATAGTGTGGACTTCTCTTTCATATGGGACTAAAATGGCAACATGACAGCATTGGATTGTCAGTATGAGAAAGAGAGAATTCCACTGAATTATGATTTTTTAGCCAAACTTGAACAAATTACCTCACGATCAGCAACTTAAAGTCTACTTTGGCCCTAGTCAGATGGCTTTTGCCACAAATAAGGCAACATCAGCACTCCAAGCAACACAAACCAGGGTGATTAGAAGAGAATTCAGACTGCAGGATCATGGAATAGGACAATACCAGATTTTTTTTATTTAATTGATAAAAAAGAATCTCAGTAATCATGAAGCATGATGAAATGAAGTAATAATGAAAAGAATTCAGAAGTATATTCTGTAAAACAATAATTCCTGTAGAGTAAAATTTCAGTGTCCTGTCAATGTCTTTTTTTTCAAACCTCTGATCCTTTTGAGGTAGAATTAATTAAACTTCTGAGCCCAGGGTGAGATCAGGGAAAAAGAATTATAAATTCATCTTTACCATAATAACCTAATATAAGCTAGAGAAGTTTATAATCCAGTTGAGAAAACCAATATACCCATGATGTAATGATTAAAAAAAAAATGCACTATTCATGGCTATTGTGGATGCGTAGCCAAACCATAGTCTAGATGATCTTTAAAGCTCCGAATACATTTTTGAACAGAAATTAATGGAAAGTCTTAAATGGAACAGGTTTATATTAGAAAATACTGGCTTGAAGAAATGGAAAAATTACTCAGGTTAATACTGAACCAAGCAAATTAGACATGTACCAATACAGTAGCGTATATTCAATGTAAACACCACCATTTCATAAATCACAGAATCACAGAATGGTAGGGGTTGGAAGGGACCTCTGTGGGTCATCTAGTCCAACCCTCCTGCCAAAGCAGGGTCACCTATAGTAGGTTGCAGAGGACCTTGTCCAGGCGGGTCTTGAATATCTCCAGAGAAGGAGACTCCACAGCCTCCCTGGGCAGCCTGTTCCAGTGCTCCGTCAGCCTCAAAGGGAAGAAATTCTTCCTCATGTTCAGACGGAACTTCCTGTGCCTCAGTTTGTGTCCATTGCCCCTTGTCCTGTCACTGGGCATCACTGAAAAGAGTCTGGCCCCATCCTCCTGACACCCACCCTTAAGGTGTTTATAGGCATTTATAAGGTCCCCTCACAGCCTTCTCTTCTTCAGGCTAAACAAACCCAGCTCCCTCAGCCTCTCCTCATAGGAGAGATGTTCCAGTCCCCTCACCATCCTTGTAGCCCTTCGCTGAACTCTCTTCAGTAGCTCTTCATCATTCTTGAAGTGGGGAGTCCAGAACTGGACACAGTACTCCAGATGAGGCCTCACCAGGGCAGTGTAGAGGGGAAGGAGAACCTCCCTCGACCTACTGGCCACACTCCTCTTGATGCATCCCAGAATGCCATTGGCCTTCTTGGCAGCCAGGGCACACTGCTGGCTCATGGTTAACCTGTCGTCCACTAGGACACCCAGGTCCCTCTCCGCACCATACCCTCTCCCTCATCCATAAAGGACCAGAGCGGGGGAGTAGTTCTTAGTGGGTGCCCTGAAATCTACTCTCGTATGATTCTTCCCAAGTTCAAGTTTAGTGGTTAGCGTTTTTTAAGGGTATATCTGAAGACATATTCATTTGTTCTCTTTCCTTCCTTGTTTGCTCTATTAGGCAGAGAATATCTCATCAATAAACTATGTAATTTTTTTGCATTAATTGTTAGAAACATTTGTTGATTTTAATTGCAGTAAGGTTCTTAAGTATCACGAACGTAGCTACAAACTACACACAGATAAACAACTAATACAAACTTCTTTATTTTTCTCTCATTGTTACACTGAAGTCCATTACTAACATCATAATTACGTCATATACATCATGTTGGGGAAAGATTTTTTTCTCTTCTTAATGTTTTACCTATAGGCATTAATAAATTTATAGATATCAACCCCCAGTGTTATATTACAATTTTAATCTAGAAGCAAGCAGATGACCAGAATTTCACTGTAAGATTTTCTTGCAGATTTATGGAGTCATAAACCTGATGGAGCTTTATGGAGGCTTTCAAAAGAGAGAAGCAGGAACAACAATGGAAATATTGGAAAGTAAAGTGTTGCTGGGTACTCTAGAATTTTTTTTCAGTTTTGAGGGAAGAATCAGGATGCCTACGCATCTTTCAGGATACGGGATATTGTGAGAAATATTAGGCAAACTTTGCCAGTATTTCTTGCTTGTATTAGCAATATTATTATGTTCTTATGTCATACTTTATTCTTGTCGTTTCGTGCCTCCCTTTGCTGTTGACAAAGACTAAAATTTGTGTCATGGTTTTCTGATACGCTGAAAAGGCTCACTAGTGTTTAAGTTAACTGTAGGTGGTGGAAGGTTTGAAAACAATAGTCTGCAACACATTTTATCTTGTAAGAATATCCTCAGGAATGTGAATAAAGCATTGCTTATTATAATTTAGAGGTTTGGAGTATTCTTGGTAGATTTTGTATTCTTATTTTCGCTGATAAGTTAGAATTATTTCTGGACTCTTTCGCCTATTTAAAAATTATACTGATCATGTATGTAGCTTTGTGTTTAAGTAATGCTGAAGGGAGGTTATATCTCATTTTCAAGCATTCCACCAAAGTCAGCAGCATAGAGAAGGATTAGAAATACAACATAAAACTGGAACTTGGCAACAATAATTTTTGTTTTATTTTGAGACCGGTCGTACTTACATTGATAGCAAAAATATTAGAATTCTTTTTCTACATTGCTAGCTTTATTCCATCATCATCTGTATTATTACCTGATTACCTAAAATGTGTAGAAAAGGCATCAGTCATCAACACTGAAAAAAAATGCATTTCCAGATGCACTTCATGATTTTAGAAACAAGATAAAAGCTTTATGACTCAAAGAAAACAATCAAATGCTTTTTTTTTTGTAGCCACAAGCATCTTATTTACTTAAAGGATTGTGACTATAAAAGCAAATATCTCTTACAGGAAGCTAGGACAAAAGCTGTCAGAGAACTGGGTAGTAAATAGCCCTGAAATTGTTTTCTCTTCTTCATTTCAAAAGCTTGAGGCAAAGAATGTTTGACCTTTTACAAATGGAATGGTTTCCTGCAGATCACGGTGCTCTACTGAGTGCTGCTGGTTATGTGCAACTTGATGCAATCATTATGAATGGTAAAACTCTTGCTGCTGGCACAGACTCCTGCATAAGGAGGATTTCTAAACCACTCACATTTGCTTGTTTCAGTCCCAGAAAACATGGAATATGTCTTTCTGCTGCTTCCATGCAGTTGTATTTCCAGAGTTTTTTGACAGGGGGAGCAAATAAAATGGTGTGATTGTTCTACACGACCCAGGAAGTGTAAAGGGGTCAAGGAGAGAAATGTCAAACAGAACAAAAAAGCTGCTCTCAAACTTGTCATAGCTGCAGACTACTAGTTGTCATCTTGACACTAATGACATAGGAAAGATATTTCTATTAAACCCTATATTACAACTTTTTAATATTTTAATGAATGTCTATAAGCTGTAGGCTAAATTTTACTCCTATTGAGAACAATGGGAATTTTCACTATAATAAGACTTGACTTTACAGTCAATTTGTCTCCTATATTTCATTAATACATTTTCTTTGGATACTGCTTGCTTTCCACATAGTCAGCGTGGGGGTAGCTAATACACTGAAGCCACACTTTTTTCATTTTTTCATGCTGCCTTAAGATTCACTTTTGCTATGACCACTAGAAAAGTCAAACAACCAGGCTGTG
The DNA here is from genome assembly GCF_030867145.1 of Opisthocomus hoazin. Taxonomy (NCBI): domain Eukaryota; kingdom Metazoa; phylum Chordata; class Aves; order Opisthocomiformes; family Opisthocomidae; genus Opisthocomus; species Opisthocomus hoazin. Next base: position 102,168,502 of record NC_134415.1, on the reverse strand, counting down.
CAATAGCTTAGAGTATTTGAGAGTACATACATGTACAGTCTAGTTCTATTAGGAATTACAGACTTATTCAGTATCTAATCAATGCTGTCAGGCAACTTCTCTTCCTTTTTTTTTTTGCCTGTTTTAACCACAATTTTGTTACAGCTTCTCTAGAGTTACTGGGGAAACTCCCAGGACTCAGATACCCCGTGTTACATAATCCTAACCCTTAAACTGCAGCACAGGTGCTATCATAATAAGCTCCAGAGCGGTAAGGATAACACCAAAGTAAAAGGCATGTCATAAAAACAGGAGTTTTTAAACATACTGTAAAAGATGGTTAGTTGAGTCCATAGAAATATGCTGTTAGAAAGTTAGAAGACCTAAATACTGGTGAATTTAAATTTCGTGTCCTAGTTGTTGAGTTATAACCAATTATTATAAGAAGTGTTTGTGAGACCACTATGAGAGCTTCTCCAGTCTCTTGCTGATGGTGATTTAGGATTCACAAACTATTCACTGTACGTAAGTTCTCTAAAAGGCCCCATGTCATAGTTTTGCTTAGAGCACTAAATTCACTACTAAGCACAGAAATCATCACTCCCTTCACGGAAAAATGCAATGAAGAGAATTTCTACTTATGCAACCCACTACTTAGCTAGTAACATAGTAGTCAGAGCACTTGAACAAAAATGAAAGAAATAATTGGCTGTGTACAGTGCCAAAAGTGCAATAAAAAAAGGACACTGTCTGTTGGTTTATTTGCTGTTTTGAAGCAGGTTATGAATGCAAGTTTAACAATGTGTTTCCTTCTGGGGCAAACCAAGCAGTTCCTTCTAAGAAGAAATTTCAGTATGGCTGAGAGAATGATTTGCATTGGGGTCCATTTTCTATTTGTTAACAGCTTAGTCCTAGACAGCAAAATGCCCATAAATCCAAAAGCTGTTCTGCAAATTGGCTCACTGATGTCCACTGAAAGCCATGAAATACATATGTGAGTGTCTCATGGTCAAAAGATAACCCTGACAGTCATCACCTTGTTACCATGCACGTAGATATGTAGAGACCATCAATCTCATGCACATAGAACAAAAGAAGCAACATCAGTTTCAAGATGACGTTACTCTCTCTAGGAGTATAGCCTATCCCATGCCTTCACATTCTCATAAACAATAGGGGCATGTCTGCCCTCCCCATCAACACAGCCAGGAGATCTACATGCAGGTCAGTGTATGGCAATCCCAGTCTCATTTAGTGCCTCCATGCCAATGGGGAATCTAAATGTGATGACTGGTCACACAAAGTCTGTGACACCTGCTGAGGACCACTCAAGGATCTATAAAAAAGCTTTGTCTTTCACAGTCAAGAAATTTTACTGTAACTAAGCCCATGGTACACACTAGCCCTCAAATGGCTGTTTTGTAAAAGTAACATTTCGGAAAACTCAAGAAAGTAACGAATGCCTGCTTGGCAATTTTGGATGCTCAAGTCAACATGTCCTGTATGCTGAAGATTTGAATCTTCTCCAGGGTGGTTAGATTCATCTGTCTCATCTCAAAGGATGGTGATAACACAGTAATGGCCCTCAGGTACTGTCACATTTTCCCAGTCACATGCATGAGAAGAGCAAAAGAAGCGCTAGAAAAGGCAGTACAAATAATAGGCTGCACTCATTTTGTAATGAAACTGAAACAGATTTTTCCAGCATGTATCAAGTATGTTAACCTCAGGGCTAACAGGACCACATGCTATACATTACGCAAACTGACACTAATCTTTCTTCTCTAGGTAGCTTATGTTCCAGTGTCCTTTACTATTTACAGAGCGACTCTGAAAGGATATTTATTGACAGGTTCACATAGCAGATAACGAAGACTAACCCTCACTAAAACACTCCATAAATGACTCAAGAAAACTGAAAGCCAGATGATCAGGAGAAGCTGGTCTCCCTTGCATCTTTCTGACCTCTGTACTTTTTTTGCTTAGTTTTTTATGCCTCTCTTGCCAGTATTTTACCTCTTGCATCGTGTTTTATCACCATTTCAACAATTACACTTCGTGTCCTGCTTTTCTTTTCTTACAATGTCTTTAGCTCATGTACCTTCATACCAACTTTCCTGGCAAAATTAAGCCAGACTCCTGCACTCAGATTGTACTGAATTAAACCTTAAATCAGGAGCAGCGGAAACTCAGGGCTGAAACTCAAGCTCAACAGGTGAACATGGTGTATGCTAGAAAGGCTCCAGACTATGTAGGTACAAGCTCACTGGATAACTCTTCCCTGTCATGCAGTGTGGATGGGGCCAACGTGATCTGGTATATGCTTATCTTTGGCAGCTTATACTTACTCCAGTCTGCACCATCAGGCCTGGGAATCAAGGCAATATAGATGAACTTATTTACTCAAGGTGTGCCTTACTCTAAGAGTGCTCAATGCCATTCATCTTTCCCTCACATACTTCGCTAGATACTGTAAAAGCATCGTGTACTTAACACACTCCATTTGTTGTTTAGAGCACTGAAGTAGCTTCAGTATTGTGAAGAATCTTTCATGAAGTCTGGCACTTTTAAGTGCTGCTGTGCTTGGTGTAAGAGTAAGCATTTATCTGCATGTTTAAAACTTCTCTTGTGTATCTTATTGGTGAACATAGATTTTCTATGCAACAATGTGTCACAAAAATTGTATCTTCAGTTTAACTTTATTCTCATTCTTGCAGTTTAGGACCGCATTAGAGAGGTTCAGAAGTCCAAATCATAAGCTATTACTAAATGCCACTGATTGCACAAGTAATTATAATTCTGATAAAGTGGAAGAACATAGTCATACCCCTTAACAAGTTGGAAAAATACATTATTTGAAATTGCAATGGTTGAAAAAGCAAAGTACTATGAATAATATTATACATATGAATATTTCATTTTACCGACTAGATAAGTGAAAAAATTGGAGAGTAAGATGAAGTCTTACCTTTCCTAGTTCATGGGATCAGAATCTCAAGGCTCGAATTTCTTTCTTTTCTTGGTTGCTTCCCTCCAGGATTAAGGTATTTGCATCCCAAGTGATCTTTTATCCCTTGCAGACTATAACCTGGCATATCGTGCAAGAGTTTTTTTAAAGTAAATGAGTAAAGTTAAAAGATATATGTTTAATCTAAGCTATTCCATTGATTTTTTGAAAAATAATATATGTGTCTTTCACAGAATCCAACCCATGTGTTGCAAGGAAGATTATTTTTGGGTTTTTCAAGTGATAAATATCTTGAGAATAGAACAAGCTTTTAAACAAAAATAGCAAAACAGAAAACTGTTTATATATACAATTTCTACAATATATTGTGTATAGAAAAATACTTACCAATCAGGTGTCTAGCAAAAAATATTTCACTGAAAAGTAAATGTACTCCAAAATATCAAGTACTCCAGTTTTGTCTTAGTTCAACACACAATATAATTACCTGGACAAATGTTGTAATTATAATTAGAGTCATTCATTGTTGGTTTAATTAGCAGTAACAATGTTCATCACTTTCTGTTCTGACTACCTCCATAAGTTATGTCTGATGCATGAGCTATGATAGTGAACATTAACATGGAGCTATCTGATAAATGGTCTTCTCAGCTTTACTCTCAAATGGGGTAGTTAGAATAGGCACTTTGGAAAATATTTTTCCTACACATAACTGGCAAAAGCAATCTTCATGTAAATCTTAAAACCAAGATTGTTGCAACTACCAACTGGAATTAACAACTGCCCAAAGAAAAGATGAAAGGTCTGGTTGTTGCATTTTTGAAGTGTTGCAAGTACAAGATCATAGCTAAAATGCATGGGTAGAGTGCTAAACAGTTTCTACACTTATGTAATTTAGTTTACTATAAAAGTAGTTTTGCAGAAAACCATAATTAGAATTACAACAGCACTAGTACATGTCTGTAGTCTAAAGGCTTTCAGCATTTTCATTAAATACTCCAATTTTCATGGTTTTCAAACTGGGCTACAGTATGCTCTCTGGTAATAATCTACAACATAGAATACAGGGGAAAAATTCCTTGGAATTGCAATAAAAACTTCAAGAAAACACACAAGATTTCTTAGTTATGGAAGACAAAAGTCATGCAAGAGATTGCATGGGATCCTGTGACACCATGAAGAGTAATTGTAAAACCAATCACAGTCAAGTATGTCAGATTAAGACCAAATCGGTTTTCAGTTTGGGTTTGGTTTGTTGGGGGGGGGTTCGCCATTTCTTCTAGGGAATGTGTTAGTTTAAAAATTTAAGTTAACTATGTGGTTAGTTAAACTATTTGTTTAAATTAATAACTACTTGAAGCCAGTCTATGTAATGCGCTATTTGATCTAAGCTCTAGATCTACTTTCAATATTGTTAAAATATTTATTTCAAGTATTTTATTATTTTGGTTTTTTTATTAGAATACATGCTGATTCAAATATGCTTTTTCTATTTGCAAGAAACTTGTCTAAGATTGTGTTAGTACTGCTGTAGTCTAAATTCTAATTGGTAAATGCTTGCCAAGAAATTAATGTGAATAATGGTATGAATTATCTTCTTTACCAAGATTTAAAGAAAAGACTGCAGTAGCTAGCATCCTCTGTAGCTGCATTTTGTCTGGGCACCTCAAACCTGAAAAATGAAACAGGAAATAATGAAAGTAATTTACATAGAATGTGTAGAGAAACCTTAGCCTACCAGTGGCTTGGCTGAGAAGTTTCTCTGCTTTAACTTTTAAAAGAAATCATCAGTTCTGATCAATTAACCCATCAAACTTCGTCCTTTCTTTCTACTAACAATCTGCAGAGAGCCTGCCTTGACAAATAAAAAATAGCATTAAAATTCATTCAAGATTTGAAAAAAATTTTCTTATATTATTTTATATTCACCTTTATAGAAAATTTCAGAGACATTAAAAATGTCACTACTGAAGACAGGTCATCAACCCTCAAAAAGCAGTTTTGAAAGACTAACTGTGCACACCTGCTGCCATCAAAGGCTAACAATATTTTTATGTATATTTTCTGGCATGTAATTAAAATTCAAACATCACTATAGGTATATAATTCAGTTTAGTTCTTTCAACTTTATAATTATAAAAAATCCTTCTCAGAGGAATCTTAATGTAGTTTTTTTCCAGAAAACGAGGAATACATTTTGTTTACATCAAGAGTAAATAAATAATTTTTCAAATTACAATGTGCAAACTTCCTCCTCTATGTAACATTTGAAAGCGCCAGCTAAACTTCCCAAAACAGGATCAGGAAGATTAGGCAGAAATGACTGGAATAGCCTCTAAATGTTTTCCTCTAAGCAACTCTATAGTCTCTCATTTTTTATTTCAGATCTTTTTCTTTGATATGTACTTTGATTCTCATTCCCAAATGCCCTCCAAAAAAAATATTGTTGTTTGCAGTGACATATTGGCCTAGGATTTTAGTTTGCAAATTTTATGTAAACAGTGGGAAAGTCTTTTTAGCTGCATTAGAGCTTCTTCTAAGATAAGCATTTAGATATTGTATTTGGTATTACTCAAGAGGGTGCAGGCAATCTGCATAGATTTGTTACTGCCTCTCAAAACTGTATGAAGAGACAAATTCAAATGCAAAGTCAGCAAAGATAGTCAACTCCCTTGGTGAATTTCTGACTTAAATTTATTTATAATTTGGCTTTCCCCCCTCCTTTTCAAATACTTTGAATAAAATATGAATGAAAAATAAAGATTTAGTTATTCAATTTGATTCTGCACTGTTAGATTTCAAGATTTTTCTGTGGCTTTTAGAACCTGTAGTAGGAATGGTGACTTCTTGAGCTCAAGTCACCTGAGATTTGTGAGTGTTTTCAGTATGGTCAGGCAGCATTAAGTGGCAAAAAGTATGGCTGTGCTAGCAGTAGACTGTTCAGACCTGTTCCACAATGGAGTGGGTTGTGGATGGCTGCTGCCTTTGTTTTTTTTTCTTTCTCCTGAGCTTTCTATCCACTTTTCCTCTTAGATATGGAACATTGCCCTGTGGAATCTGACTGCACAAAGATATTCTTGTGCTGGCGTGGTAACTCCTGCTGTACTACCATGAAGCCTGATATTTGTCACATGAAGGCTCTTTTACTGCAGGTCTTTTGTCCATCTGTTATTAAATTGCTGAAAAACCCCTCATCCAACATGTCCCTCCCCCACCTAGCATTTAATGAATTTAAAGTACTTGTTTAAAGTGCTGGGCTATGTGGTTGGCTGGGGTTTTTTTTTCATTCCTCCAGTCAGACAATAGACTTATCTCTGATGATTTTGTTCAGTTCAGTTGAACTACTGTTTCTATGAAGCCTAAATTAGAGAGGCAAACAGGTAAGGAGGAAAGATAAAATTGTGAGAAGTGTTTACAAAGATGACATGTAAGACTACATGCATAGGTTACCCTTTAATTAAAAGAAAAGGGAGATCTTTAGGTAACAATTTTATATCTTGGTCTTGCTACCGCTACCTTCTTTGCCTTCCTGAAACACTAGGCCTTCCATTTCCCACCACCTCTGCAAAAATTGATGATTCCTCTTCACAACACAGCCCCCTTCTTCTTCCTTCTGACTTGCTCCACTGCGTCCAAGGACATTTCTGTTCTCTTGTTGGCTATGGATTTGGAGCATGTGATAAGAACATGAGGTTGTAATCCTAAATTCAGGAAATGGAGTTGTGCAGGGGGGAAGATGGGATGCTGGAAGTAATTCTACTTGGCCAATTAGAGCTTGTGATTAAATTATGGAGAATATAGATATATCCATACGGTTGCATTTTTAGAAGTTACCATTTCTGTATCTAAGTAAACAGGAAGTGAGACTAGGGAAAATATCTGCCCTTATATAGATGTGTGGATTGCCACAGAAATCAAAATTAGTTTTGCCAATATCTCTGCTGATGTTGTATGACTACATTAATTTTTAGAACTTTTTCACTAGGATATTTTCATCTATGTACTGGCTTTGCAGGTGTTTTATGAAAAGATCCAGCTGCTTATAAGAAGGCTTTCCTTTCAGCTCTACAAAATGGATACCCAGAGTTCGTAAGTTCTTTTTTGGACACATAGACCATGTCCTGAAGGAAAAAAATATTGATCTTGTTATTGCCTAAATCATGCAGATGCTTGGATTTACCATTCTGTTCCATTTGTGGTAACAGCAGGTTGGATCCGAGTTGTAAGGTTTGGTGTGGGAATACAGAGATACGTCTGAGTTCTGATTTCTACATTTGACAGCTTTCCCTATTAATAAACATTGACAGAATATGACAGTTTTCACCAACCTTTGAGAACAGTGTGAATATAGGATTACTTTTTTGTTGTTGTTGTTGAACTATGCTTAGCTGAAAGTTCACAATTTTTTTGTTTTGTTTCTAAAATAAGGATACCTGAAACAATAATTTGGTCTAAGCCCTTACTGGCATTAATAATTAGAGCCTTTTCTGCTATGTAGCCAAGTGAGAAATGCTTGTCTGATTGAGTTTTTGTATACTCTTTCAGCTCATTCAGAGATCCAAATGCTTAAGGACTTAATAAAATTTTGTGCCAAGGGGGCTTGAAGTCTGTAAACTATTGAATGGATCACATACATCCCTACCAGGAAGATCCAGTAGCACTTATTCACTATCCAAGTGTATATTTATCACCTAGGATTTGAATGTTAAGAAACAAAGAGCCACTGAAGTCACACAGTACTTCAGGTGTGTTCCTAAGAGAAAGATGGGAATTACGTTTTGTGTTAGCAAATGCTTACAGACATTAAGCGTGACCTGGACAGGCTGGAAAGTTGGGCAGAGAGGAACCTGATGAGGTTCAGCAAAGGCAAATGCAGGGTCCTGCACCTTGGGAGGAACAACCCCATGCATCAGTACAGGCTTGGGGGGGACCTGCTGGAGAGCAGCTGTGCGGAGAGGGACCTGGGTGTCCTAGTGGACGACAAGTTCACCATGAGCCAGCAGTGTGCCCTGGCTGCCAAGAAAGCCAGTGGGATCCTGGGGTGCATTAGGAAGAGTGTGGCCAGTAGATCGAGGGAGGTTCTCCTTCCCCTCTACACTGCCCTAGTGAGGCCTCATCTGGAGTACTGTGTCCAGTTCTGGACTCCCCAGTTCAAGAAAGATGAAGAGCTACTGGAGAGAGTCCAGCGGAGGGCTACGAGGATGATGAGGGGACTGGAGCGTCTCTCCTATGAGGAGAGGCTGAGGGAGCTGGGTTTGTTTAGCCTGAAGAAGAGAAGGCTGTGAGGGGACCTTATAAATGCCTATAAACACCTTAAGGGTGGGTGTCAGGAGGATGGGGCCAAGCTCTTTTCAGTGATGCCCAGTGACAGGACAAGGGGCAATGGGCACAAATTGAAGCACAGGAAGTTCCGTCTGAACATGAGGAAGAACTTCTTCCCTCTGAGGGTGACGGAGCACTGGAACAGGCTGCCCAGGGAGGCTGTGGAGTCTCCTTCTCTGGAGATATTCAAGACCCTCCTGGACAAGGTCCTCTGCAGCCTACTGTAGGTGAGCCTGCTTCGGCAGGAGGGTTGGACTAGATGACCCACAGAGGTCCCTTCCAACCCCTACCATTCTGTGATTCTGTGATTCTGTGATTAAATGTTTTATGCATTTCTTGGGCTTTCTAACACAGAAATGCCTCTGATATATATTTTCCCTTCAAGAGGGAAGTCTGCATTTAAATTTGACCAGCTGCTAAACTGTCTACTTCTTTAAAGCCTGATGTACTTTTGAGTTTGGCCCCTGACATGTGCAGAAAGGTGGTCGTAGTACCACAGAATTTTGAGTTGTTTTCCAAAGTGGGTGTGCAGGAAGTTTAATACATGTCTTTTGATTCTGTTGTCAGAGGACTTGAAAAGTATATTAAAAAAAATCTAATTTTAGTTTCATGCACTATGCAGAGAAAAGATATGCAACATTATTTGAGTTTTCAGCAGTTTTTCCTAGGATATTCAGTTTCCTCATAGCCCCCAGTTACTGCTTTTTCAGAACTCTTTTAGTCTTTCCCGTCACTGACTCTAAAAATATCTGGTACCACTTAAATAGGAACCAGCTAAGTTATAAGTACTATTGAGTGAGTCACATGTATACACTAAACTTAGGCTTGAAAAAAGTGTTAGAAACAGCTTTAAAGGAACATGATCAAGGTTAAGCAGCTCACATTTTGACAGCCCAAATCTGAAAAGAAATGTTCTGTTTTACTGAGAAGTGTTTTAAAAACATAAAATACCATTTGGAGAGGGAGAAGGGTCAACTTTGCAAAGTCCCTGTAATGCTTCTCAGGTAGTTTGCATTAATGACCCATGTCTAACAAACTTCCCAATAATTTGAATAGGAACCTTCGTTAACTTTCTGTTTCATCTTATAGTTTTCAGTTAAGCACCATTTCATTTGGTAGGATTATATTCTGGTACATGTAAAACAGCTCTGCCAATGCTTCATAAAAGCAGTATCTTCATCTCAGTTTTTGTAATGGAAGGAGGACTTCTTTGCTAATTACATGCAGCACAAAATGGACTAATTGAATTGAGTTCTGGATATTGATCAGACACCCCAAAGAAAACACTGAGAAACATCAGTGTTTTTCTAGCATAGCTGGCATAATTCAAAGAAAAATCAAAGCCCTTTCTTTCGCATATAGAACATGCCATTCTCATGATTGGTTTGAATATTAATTACCAAGAGGGTCTGCATTTGATTCATATTCCATGTACATTTATATTTATAATATGTGACAAAGGCCAAAATTTTGTAGTGCCTTCTATTTTTACAGATTTTCAATTCCATATGTATTAATATGTAGATCTTTTACGAAGTTTTTATTGAAGAGAATCTGTTTATACTTTGCTTCTAAGTAATAAAAAATATAGCTAAGTAATTTAAAAGCAAGTTTTTTTGTTATTAAAATTATAGCTCAAAGCTCTCTGTAAAGTACTGTGAAATTTCCTAAATAAATTCAAGAGACATACAAATGCTTATTGTTGAAATGTGTGGCTAAAAACCGAGGCCTTCAAAAAAAAAATGAGGTATTAAATACTAAAATGATACAGCTGTTCTTGAGCATTTGCGAAGGGATTTGTCTGAGCAAACGTAGATGTGTGAAAGTTATTTGTCTAAACTTAAACAATCAAGCCAGATCACTGTCGTCTGCAGGAATTAGTGACCTCCAGGACCATATAAGGAAAATATGCACCTTTAGAGAGCAAAACATTTACTGCAAGGATTAGCATATAAGACAGGCTGAATAAACTGGAACTGGAACAACCTTTATCTTCATTAACTGTACGGATATGTACAGTGACTAGTTTCGATTTAGATAACTATCATTTAGATGTTTAAAACTAGATAAATTTCATCCTTATGTTCTGACACTGTACTTTAAAGATTTTTTTCCATGCATGATGTAGTTTATTATGTAAGAGTGACGCAGAAGGGAAGCGATCCAGTCCTCTTCATTCAGAATGCTCTAGTCTTCTGTGATCTGCACCTATTTGGAGGTGCTCTAATAAAGTAAATAAATTTGGAACCTGTTACCTGAGATTTTGGGCATCTGGTTCTTATGACATGACTGAATTGTTTAAATTTCCTGTGCAATCTCAGTGACTGAAGTAATCCCAGAGCCATGATATTTACACACCAACATTTGGCATCTTTCTATTCTTACACAGGTTCAGTCCTTCAGACTAGTAGGGCTTTCGTTCTGTCAGGTAAAGGACAAATGCAAATGGACCGTCTACAGAAACTGTGTTTCTACCTTTTGTAAAATCTATTTGCTCCTTGTGCCAAATACCTGAGAATGAATTGTGTGGTGGGCAAAGTGACCTCTCTGTGCTTTGTGTATATGCACTCATTAGAAGGAAAATGCCATGAAAAAATTTGCAAGAAAGATAAATAGAGAGAAACTCTGAATCTACCCTTCTTATCCCTTTCTCTCACTTCTGTTTTTACCCTGACTGGCAGAAAGACAAAAAATAACCTTCAAAGACATAGGATGTTTCTGCAGATTTTCTTCCATGTGAGCAGGTAAAACATATCTGGACTGAAGAAAGACACTAATCGGGGAAAAAAAAAAAAAAAGATGTGAAAAGGAAAAGGTGAAAAAAAAAAAGAAAAAAAATAAAGTTCAATGCCTTTCATTTCTTAGATCAAGCCGTAAGTGTTACTTAAGGGACTTAAAATTTTTTCTTTAAAAAGTCTTGACCAATTCTGGATCACAAAAGGTGTCATCATAGAACTTCATTTCCCACAGATGTGCTTCATTGCTCTTCTCCCTGCTATACCTGAGAAGAGCAGTCACTTCTCTAGTCCCAGCCCAATTAGATGGAATGCATAGAGGACAGTATGTGAATTCTACTGGGTTCTTCTCCCGGAGTGAATAGAAAGCATATTTATCTCTCATGTTTGAAGAATAATTGTTAAGGGAAAACATCACAAATGACATCAGCTCTGTCTAGAAGGACCTAGGTGTCATGGTGGATGACAAGTTGACCATGAGTAATGACAGACGAAAGGCTGGACTTGAGCCGGCAATGTGCGCTGGCAGCCCAGAGGGCCAACAATGTCCTGGGCTGCATCAAGAGAAGCGTGGCCAGCAGGTCGAGAGAGGTGATTCTGCCCCTCTACTCTGCTCTGGTGAGACCTCATCTGGTGTATTGTGTCCAGCTCTGGAGCCCTCAGCACAAGAAGGACATGGAATTGTTGGAGCGGGTCCAAAGGAGGGCTACAAAAATGATCCGAGGGCTGGAGCACCTCTCCTATGAGGACAGCCTGAGACAGTTGGGCTTGTTCAGCCTGGAGAAGAGAAGGCTGCGGGGAGACCTGATTGCAGCATTTCAGTACTTAAAGGGAGCCTATAGGAAAGATGGGGACAATCTTTTTAGTAGAGACAGCAGTGACAGGACGAGGGGTAATGGTTTTAAACTAAAACAGGGTAGGTTTTAAGCTGGATATAAGGAAGAAATTCTTTACGGTGAGGGTGGTGAAACACTGGAACGGGTTGCCCAGAGAGGTAGTGGAGGTCCCATCCCTGGAAACATTCAAGACCAGGTTGGTCAGGGCTCTAAGCCACCTGATCTAGTTAGTGGTGTCCCTGCTCGCTGCGGGGGGGTTGGACTAGATGACCTCTAGGGGTCCCTTCCAACCCAAAACTTTCTATGATTCTATGAGCCACCAGTGTGCCCTTGTTGCCAAGAAGGCCAGTGGTATTTTGGGGTGCATTAAGAAGAGTGTGGCCAGCAGGTCGAGGGAGGTTCTCCTCTCCCTCTACTCTGCCCTGGTGAGGCTGCATCTGGAGTACTGTGTCCAGTTCTGGGCTCCCCAGTTCAAGCAAGATGAGGAACTACTGGAGAGAGTCTAGAGAAGGGCTAAGAAATAAATTGTTGAAGTTTGGGAACTATTGTAAATTCCCTTGCCTTCCTCTCCTCTCCTCTCCTCTCCTCTCCTCTCCTCTCCTCTCCTCTCCTCTCCTCTCCTCTCCTCTCCTCTCCTCTCCTCTCCTCTCCTCTCCTCTCCTCTCCTCTCCTCTCCTCTCCTCTCCTCTCCTCTCCTCTCCTCTCCTCTCCTCTCCTCTCCTCTCCTCTCCTCTCCTCTCCTCTCCTCTCCTCTCCTCTCCTCTCCTCTCCTCTCTTTTGATTTTATTTTCAGAATGGGAAGAAATTGCTTAGAAATGCAATAGACTAAGGATATGTGCCAAGATAGTTTCTTATTCATTAATTTCTGGATGATTTTTGCATGTAAAAACAAGTTGTGTCATAGAATCACAGAATCACTGAATGGCTGAGGTTGGATAGGACCTCAGATTAAAGCTAGGAGATCATCTGGTCCTACCACCTTACTCAAGCAGGGCCACCTAGAACAAGTTGCCAAGGACGGTGTCCAGATGACTTTTGAGTATCTCCAAGGACAGATGGTCCACAACCTCTCTGGACAACCTATTCCACTACTTATCTACCCTCACAGTGAAGAAGTGTTTCCTAATGTTAAGATGGGACCTCCTGTGTTTCAGTGTGTACCCACTACTTCTTGTCCTGTCACTGGGCACCATTGAAAAGGATCTGGCTATATCTTCTGTACACCTTCAGATATTTATGTACATTGAAGAGATCCCCCAAGCCTTCTTTTTCCTACACCGAACGGTCCCCTGTTTCTCAGCTGTTCCACATATGAGAGGTGCTCCAGTCCCTTAACCGTCCTTGTGGCCCTTCAGTGAAGTCTTTCCAATATGTCCATATCATTCTTGAACTGGGAAGCCCAGAACTGAACACAGTACTCTAAATGTGGCCTCACCAGGGCTGAATAGAGGGGAAGGATCCCCTCCCTCAGTGTACTGGTAGCACTCCTCCTAAAGCAGCTGAGGATAGCTTTAACCTTTTTTGCTGGAAGGGCACATTGCTGACTCATGGTTAACTTAGTGTCCACCAAGATCCCCAAATCCTTGTCTGCCAAGCTGCTTTCCAGATGATCAGCTGACAGTATATACTGGTTCATGGGGTTGTTCCTCCCAACAAGCAGGACTTTGCGCTTCTCCTTGTTGAACTTCATAAGATTCTTGTTTAACCATTTCTCCAGGCTGTCGAGGTCTCTCTGGATGGCAGCATGACCCTCTGGCAAATCAGCCACTCCTCCCACTTAGGTGCCATCTGCAAACTTTGTGTGGATACACTCTGCCTCAACAGCCAGATCATTAATGAAGATGTTAAAGAGGACTGAACCCGGTATAGACCTCTGGGTTACACACTGGTAGTTAGTGGCCTCCAACTAGACTTTGTGCCATTGTTCACCATCCTCTGAGCCTGGCCGGTCACACAGTTTTCAATCCACCTCACTGTCTGCTCATCCAACACATGAGCTTCTTCATAAAGATCTTATGGGAGACAGTTTTGAAAACATTATCAAAGAAGACAATAAAATGTCCTTTCTTTTACTTTGTGTTTCTCCCCGTGTTAATATGTACCAAACAAAACTGCTTTTATGGCCTGAGCTAGATAGAGAAGCAAGGTCAAGAAAAACAGGATCTGTTGGAAGACATTGATTTGACAGTAAATTAGATCCTTTTCTTAATGATATTTCTACAAAGTTTACAAGATATGGGAGGACCCCATGTTTTTCTGGTAGCAGAAATTGTGTCCTAGACCTCATATTTCATGTGTGAGTCCTAAATACACTTAGGTGTGAGATAAATGCTGTTTGTCTTCAGAAATAGTTTGTTCAAGGTATGAACAGAAGTGGAACTGTAGCTGTACAAGCAATATGACTGATGATAAGTGTCTTGAACTGTGATCCCAAATCCTACTGCAGTTAATTATCTGCACTTGAAGGTCTAAGTCTCACCAGATGGAAATTAGGCGTTGTAGCACTAAGCCAGTAGATGCTGAGGGCTACCCCAGAGTCACTTCAAGGCCTAGAGAGATAAAATGTTGTATGCAAGACAAACTAGCATAAATCTACTATGACAAGCAAAAAATGAAAATAATTTTTTCTAATGTATAGCTCTCCATATGTAAAATATTGCATATAAATTGCCAGATAATCCTTTATTTCCACCACTTAAAGTCCTTTCTTTTCTGAAAATTGATATGTGTAACATTTACCGAGATCTGTTCAATTCCTTTTGTTAAACAGACAATAAAGCACAATCCTGTGGCTGTATTTGTCGACATATTCCTAAAACTTGTTAATTAACCTGGAAAATTTAAGGGTAACCCATGAGAATTTTGCTTTATTAAATTCTGTTAAGTTCTAACTTTCCTATCAGTTCTACAATCACATGACAGATGATTACAGCTTTAAGTTAACCACTTCATAAATACGTATTCTGGAAATACCTTCATCAATATCGAAGACTGAAGTAATCTATAAAAAAAGGCTCACTTTTTAAAAATTGTTGCCTTTTTTTTTTTCTAACCACTGTTAATTAAGCTGTTATTTGCCCAGAAACGGTAGAATGTATAGATATCATTAGAGCCAGCTACTGGATTAAAAATAGCAATTCATAATTTTAACTCTTGAATTTATACAGAACCTCTATGTACACATTTCCATCTGGAGACAATGAGAATTAAGGATGTTTCTCCTGACAAAGTGACAGAGATAATTAGAATCATAGAATCATAGAATCGTAGAATAGTTGGGGTTGGAAGGGACATTTAAAGGTCGTCTAGTCCAAACCCCCTGCAATGAGCAGGGACATCTACCACTAGATCAGGTTGCTCAGAGCCTCGTCCAACCTGACCTTGAATGTTTATCAGAATGGGACATCCACCACCTCTCTGGGCAATCTGTTCCAGTGCCTCACCACCCTCACAGTGACGAATTTCTTTATGTCTGATCTAAATATACCCTTTTTTACTTTAAAGCTATTACTCCTTGTCCTATCACAACATGCCCTGCTAAAAAGTCCCTCTCCATCTTTCCTGTAGTCCCCCTTCAGCTACTGAAAGGCTGCTACAAGGTCTTCCTGGATCCTTCTCTTCTCCAGGCTGCACAACCCTAACTCTCTCAGCCTTTCCTCATAGGAGAGGTGTTCCAGCCTTCAGATCATCTTTGTGGCCCTCCTCTGGACCCATTCCAACAGGTCCTAGTCTTTCCTGTGAAAGACATTGTTTATTGTTATATTATGTATCTGCGTTTCCTGTTGCTGTTTTAAGTGCACAAGTACAGTAACATAAGAAATACCGACTGTCTTACTGACACAATAAAAACCGCCAAGCTATTTTGTCTCAGAGTTCTTTAAGATGATTATGCTTTCAACAGTACTGGTAATGTACCCAAAGACAATTTTTTTTTTTCCTTATTAGTAGCACCTTTGGGGAACATTAATCTCTGAATAATTGAGAAACACTGGCTAAGCTGTTAGTTTTAAATGACACATTAGTATCTGTCATTTAAATTGATAGTTAGAGCTGTAATTGAGAGTAACGGTCAGAAAGTAACTATTCTGTCACTGAATTTTTACTGCTTTATTAAATTACTGATCTGATGCAACTATGCACCTGGCTGTGGTGTATAATCCTAAGATATTAGAATAGTTTTAGTTCACAAAGGCAGAAATTGTGATTTTAATCCCTCCTATCATAAAGCTTCATATTCTGGTTTGTTTTGTTTCTGCTGCCCAGTTCTGGATGGAGAAGTCGATGCATATTCTTTCTTTCAGTCTGTCTATCTGTCATAATCTTTGTACAATTTGCTGTATGACCTTCAATGTGGGACTCTATCTATTGGTTAGACCTTGCAAAGAATAATCATTTCTCTACACAGAAGGCAAATAGAAAATATTCTGTATGGAAGACCTTCGATATTGTGGCACAAAGCTCAGTGCTTTCAAAGTTTTTTCAATTTTGTTTTCTTTTGGTCTATTGTTTTACAGAGACAAGTATATAACTTTGAATTATTTGAATTAATTATTATAGTTTCATAAATGTTATGCAAAATTGCGGAAAATGTGCTCACTCCTTAAATTCTGCATTGTTTTCGTATGGCATTAAAAATTACCATCCTTGACCAGCTCATCATATCTGCTCTTTTCACTAGCTATTTATGGACACAGTGTAATTCTTAAAACTGTTCTTTGTGCTGTTATATTTGTAGAGACATTTACAGTGAATATTCTGTTGAAATCTGGTATTTGACCAGTGAGTGCTGACATTTGAATGCTTTCACTAAAATACTCAGGTTGGCTTCAGACCTGCATTTTATAAATGGAAGCAGCTGTAGAAGTTACTAGGTTATTGAAAAGATTGAAAACACGGGTGCTGTCAATTGCTGTTAGAAGTGATGGTCTGAACTGTCTGCAACTAATTGCTGCTAGGCAGGAATAAAATATCAGTAGAATTTAGCGTAATACTCGGGCTTAATTTTAACATTCATGTGTGCTTCATAGCCCTCATTTCAAATTCGGTTTTGTCTGGGTGATGATTCTCTTTTTAGGACATTTAGACATACACTGCCAGATTTTCAGGTCTCCACACTAAATTTGTATTTATTGTGACAATTAACAAAAATATGTCGAATATGGAGTCTCAGATTAAACACAACAATGTAATGTAATAAGACTTACCCGTTCTGCTCATCCTGTGACATTATTTGCACAGTGGGCTTTCCCTCCACCCTTGAATAGTACTGGATTATTATCTTTCCCCCCTTCGAGTGCTTTGGGTTTATACAAGAATAAAATGTGCACAAGTCAGGGAAGATTTTGATCAATAATCTCTGAAATAAGTGGTATAAGACACTGGATAGTTTAAATCTCTATCTGACAAAGCGTCTCTAAATTATTCTTTGTATTTATATTAATGTACTAGACGGAACTATTAAACAAGATCTTTCCCATTCAGTGCATTAATTGCTAGGGCAGGGTCCCATGCTCTTGGCCTCCAGATTTAATGTATCATGATTTCTTCACATTAATTTCAGTAACTGTGGAATTTGCAATCATAAATAAGCCTTTATTATGTTAAACCTTTTAAACAGTGCAGTAATCAAATGTGTATCTGAGGCAGAAACATCCTGTAATTTTCTAACATACAGGAGCTGAATATTAAAACACAGTTTTCCTCTATCATATCAAGTTAATTATTTCAGCAGGGAATGTATGCTAGATAGTTTCAAGAAGAGTCGTTTTGGGTTTTATGACCATAAGCTTTCTTCTGGCCAAGTAAGTACCAAAACAAATAGTGAGGCTAAATGTGAGTATCCAAGATGGACTGGAATCTATTTTACATGAACTGTCTCTTGGTCCTTCCAGAGGTTTTTGTGAAAATCAAGTTGATCTCAAAGAAGATTTGATCCTTACTGTCTGCTGAGGAGGTCTTAGTTCAGAGAATGACTGAAGGTGCTCAGGAGGCTGGAGTATTGTGCCCATATTTTTTTCTTGGTCCTCACTGGCAGCAGTGTTCATGTATACTCTGCTTCCAGTCTTCTCTGTGATCTTTCCCATTTGTGTTACTGGGCCACTGGTTCAGGCCCCTGCTCTGTGATCTTTCTCATTTGTGCTGCTGAGCCACTAGTTCAGGCCCCTGCTCAACACAGAGACTTTCTCTTCCCTGGTCCAGCAGTGACTGTTCAAACAGAAGGCTGAACTAGATGTCCTCCAGAAGTCCCTTACAACCAAAGTTTCTGTGATTATATGGCTGTTTTTTTTCTGGAGATTGCCAAGACAGTGATAATTTTAGTTGATTTTTAGTGAAAAGGAATGAAAGGAATGAAAATTTCTTCTGTCAAGATATACCTGAGTCTGTTGAGATGATATTTGTTTTTAATTTAGAGACCAGACTCTTCAAGACATTTTAGTCACATTTTGCACATATTAGAGGAGATAAGTATTACTTGGATCCCTTTGCTACTTCAAGAATGGAAATAAGAAATGTCACTGGATCACAAGCTGCAGTGATTTCCCTTTTGAGTACAGTTTGAGGCATGTTGTCTGCCTTTATCAATACTTTTCCTTTCAATAGGAATGCAAAATATGAGTATTTTGTGTTTTGGAAATGCTATGGTCAAAGTTCTCTAAGAATATCTGTGTAGTGTTTTTAGATTAGTTCCCTTGCCCATCAGGATACCAAGATACCATGATTGCTGCATCGTTGTACACTGTGTGTTGCTGTGAAGAGATGCAATTCAAAGTCCACATCCTTTGCTGCTTTTGCGGAAAAAGATCTAAATGGTAGGACCGGTGAAGTGAGTGTGCTCCTAGCAAGTTTTAATTTCTTAATGAATATTCTGGGTTAGCGTCATGATATTCCTGTCCTTTGTCTCTCTGCTGAACACAGATGTTGGTTTCTGTTCATTCTTTCTGTTCAGTTTGATGTTCTCAGTACGCTAATCACTCTTCAGTGTTCTGGGCAATATCTAGAATATAATAAAAACTCATCTACACATTACAATAGAAGATATCATATCTGAAGTTCTTTTAATATGAAATGTACCTTGACTGTTCTCTATCAATCTGAAGTGATATACATTAAGGTCATATGGTACTGTGACAGTGACTGTCAGGGAAGAATTTGAAATAAATTAATCATATATAAACATATGACAGTTTCCATTTTACTTCTGGCAACCTGGCTTACTAGCCGTTCTAGAATTAACCAAGGTAATGCAAAGAGAATATACTACACTGAAAGAAGTGTTGTCTTAGCTGTCATTAATGTGTGGAATTATTTTCTGTGACATCATTTATGCATAGACTGCTGAAGCTCTGTAGTAATGCTAGTAACTTGGATACAAATGTTGCTGCTTTTCTTTATTTTGAATGATTCTTCTGACTTTCCAAAGTAATTTTGGCAAAGGAATACAAATACTATGTTAACGCAGCACAGGGCTTGTAACTGCAAGACATCACAGAAGCTTGCATTTATTACCAGCTGTACACTCACCATTTTCTCCTGATTTTTCATTTTCAGAATAGACAGACACAGAGAAAACCTATCTTGCACACTTTAATGGAACATGACAGTAGCAGTTAAGCCTCCATAGGAATAATTATCTGCACCCAGCATCACACTCAAGTTTTCCCTTTGAATTACAATTAACTGATAGCCATTCTGTTCATTTGCCGTGATATAGGTCTACCTCAGCCAAGCCATCTATGCAGTTGAAATTATTTGGCGGTACTCCACTTTATATTTCAGTTCAGCTTAGTACTGCATAGAATTGTGATTTAAAGAAAAACAAACCACAAACCTGAATCATACTGTACCAACAGGATATTGGGAGGTCTGATTGAGAAAGGAATGTGTTAACAGGGATTTACCATCATATGAGATTGTCTGTATTTAAGTTCTATTTGGATTGATAAAAGACACATTTTTACACAGTATTTTCAACAGTCCTCTGAAATAAAGAAAAAATATTAAACAATTTCTGCTAAACATAAGAAAGTGGCAGTAAAAAACGGAGGAAGGATAACTAATGTTGGAAAAAGAGCTGATACACAGAGTGATATGGATCATCTGGTAGCTGATTAAGGTGTATTTTAACATTGCCATATGTGCGGTAACACATCTAGGAACAACAGTTCATAGAGTAGATAGGCTGTGACCAAATAACTCAGCATATGTTCGCAGCATACAACTTTGTCAAAAATAAAGGAGAGTTAGAATAATTTCAAAGAAAAATAGAATACTGGGGTTCAAGAATAGAGAGTAATTTTATGGCTAAATGTAAGTACAGCTAATATTGGAGCAGTACATACACTGTCAAAAGTGTCCGTTCTTAAAAGGATACTAAAAAACTGAAGACGTAATCAAAGAAGAGAAACAGTCATACTTTAGACATGTTGAAAAGGTCTTAAAGAGTGATACTTTAAAAACTCAGTTTATCTGGGTTTGAGAACTGGAGAAGGAGATGACTATATCACATGCTGCATGTACCTTTACAAGCAGAAAAGGCCATGTTCTGAAATCTTAGCAGTCTGTGAGGAAAAGGCATAACAAATACCAAATTCTAGCAGCTATAGCTGAAAAAAAAGAAGAAATTTGAAATTAAGAAACATGCTTTCAATAGTGAGGGTGCGAAGTTACTCATACAAAACACCAGGTTAGTTGTTGAATTCTCCATTTCTTGTCTTCAAAACAAAGAGTTGCCTTTCTAGAAAGTAATATTTTGATCAATTTGATCTCACAAGAGTGAAGCATAATGACCTATATATCTTTCTGACTCTAGACATTATCAATATGAATCTCTGGGAACTATGTAAGTAAACATGATGATACACAAGATTTTATGAGTGTTTAATATCATGGAGAGACTTACATTTCTCCACAAAAAAAAAGGCATAGAATCATGATGGAAAGAGAATATCTGTTAGTTCCTTGTTGATGACATGGCCAAAAATCTCAGAGCATAAAATACATAAGAGTATGAAGTATAATAACATTATCTTGTTACAGTGTCAGACTAATGTTTCGCTTATGCAAAGAGGTGGCTGTTGAACTATGTGGGCTTCCCCAGATTAAATGGAAGCCAGGCAGAAGGGCTGTGCTATATGTGCAAAGATTTGGCTGATCCATTAATTTATCATTTGTCATTGGTAAATGTTAGTAAAGTCTGATCCATTGAAGGTCATCAGCAATAAGAGGTCCTCAGATTATCATACTATTCCCTGTCCAAATTCACAAGTGACTGCAGCACTGTTGGAAACTTCCCACTGAACACGTTGCTCTCTGGGTCCTATCCTGCAAACGGCATACACAATTAGAAAGGGGGTTAGATGAATAAGGAGTTGATACATCTCACATAGACAGATTTAGGTACCATATTCTGCTACTGCGTCTGTCTCAGGACCATGACAGATTTTAGTCGGGCATAGTTAGGCCAAAGAAAGTGTGCTGTGTCTGATTATAAGTGTAAGAATATTCTAGAGCAAGAAAAAAAGAAGCTATCCTGAAAAGCCTTCTGTTCAGGTTCCATCTAATGCATGACAGAGAAGAGCACTTCTGTTTGACCTGAAACTACTGACACCTGTAGTACTACTGATTTACCACAACTGTCCTAGACAACTATTCTAATAATGTGCTTTTTACTTAAACTTGATTTTCAAAGCCAGGAAATCAACACTTCCACTTTACCCCCATAATACAATAAAGTAGTCCATAGTGTGCACAGCACACATCAAGACATTTGAAGATGTTGCACCATCAGCTTATTTGAAAAACAGCTAGCAGTGGCATTGATGGATGTGTCTTCTGTTCCTGCTATGGTGACTCAGTTTTGCAGAAAAGCATCCAAGTGTTTTGGCATCTGTGAGAGAAAGATGGCAGATTCTTCTAGCCTTTTTTACTCAATATTTCTGTATATTAGTCACTGAAACATAAACAGTGAGAAACAATCCCTGGAGCAGAGACAGAAATGCAGAATTCCCCTCTCCAGACTTCCTGTTCCAATAACAGGGATAGAGACGATACTCTTCTCACTTGACCTTTCTCAGTCCTTTGACTCATGAATCGGCTGTTCCCTGCTCCTCACCAGCATAACCTGAAGAGGAAAGATGAAGATTAAGCAGTCTAGTATTTATGGCTTGTTCTTGAGACATGCGAAGTGCTGGACTGCCCGTAAGATGAAGAAAGGACCAAATGCAGGTCTCCTTGGGTAGGTACTCTTCTACAGGTTATTTAATAAAAGATACGTGACCCTACACAACAGCTACATTTTAAAAGAAAATATATTCAACACTATCTTGTTACCTCTCAACATCCATGAGTCTTCAGGCCTGGGATAAAGCAGCAAAACTAAAAAAAAATGGGAAAAAAATCCTGTATCTTACACTAAATGCAAGAAGAAGTTGAAGGAAAACCTTTCCAAATTCTCCTTGTTAGTTCTTTCCATTGACACGCTTGCTTTAAAAACATTGCATCATTCAGTGCGAATGAAATCATAGTACAGCATCACTAAGAAATGATCTATCAAGGGATAAAATCTAAGCAAAGTGTGACAAGTTAACTATGGTCCATAGCAAAAGGCAGTTTATCTAGCTGACAGATAATGTCTACCATGGCTTTTGCTGGTCCTAGTCTTTTCTGTGCTTCTTTAAAAAATTTATAAAGAGCATGGTGCTCTGTAGGATATTCCTTACTGTGCTCTGTTACTACTGAAGCTTTGACAGTGGTACATCTTTTTGCTGGGTTATGCAGGTACTCTGGAAGCCCATAATTCAGAATATATCTAGATGTTTCTTCCTCTTCCCAGCACATGTTGCTGTTAAGTGACTGAATTATGAATATATTTTAATTAACAATACATCTCCTTTCTTTGTAGTCATACCATAGAGGCTCCATGGTGCCTCCCTGTAGCTACATTATTACTGTTGGATTTTTTTTGTCATGTCCTCATTAGCTTCTTATAGTTGAGGAATCCTTTTCCGTGCCTGTGCTTACGATGTGCCAATTCCAAAGCACATGTTACTGGGAAATTTTTTCAATAAAGCAGAGTATTTAACATGACAAAGCCACAAATAATGTAAGTTTAACCCCTGATTGTCTTCACAGATCATGTTTTGTGTGCTTTAGTCTATGTTCTCCATTCTATAATCTGAAGTGAAAAGAGTGTGCTAGAACTATACATCACATTAGAGAACACTTAATGCAGGAATGATTATCATCAAAGAACTACCCGCAAAGCTCAACTGCAACATTAACTAGTCTTGTTGCCTGAAATTTGATGCCTTGAAGAATTCGCTGCACTATTCTGAAGCAGGATATTAACATACGTTAAAGAAAAGTGTAGCCATGAATTGTTCATGGCTACAGAAAATAGCTTAAGCATGAAATGTGCATTTTGGAGAAAATGAGGACATATGCAGACATGCCGCAGAACCACACAAAGGCCTCAAACTATCACTGAACTTTGGTTCAAAGTGAATCCTCTTTGATGATTGGACTTGAGTCTTCAGACTATAGTGCAATTCATCACATTTCTGTCCCATGAGAAACATGAAAATATGCAAGCAAAATCATAAGACATGTCAAGCAATATCAGCATTTCCAAGAAATTCCATTTATTGCATTACCAGATTTTTTATTCATGAACTTTGCTCTAATCATTTTACTATCAAAGTTTATTATTTTTACTGATGATAACAGTGTTATTAATCTAATTACACATGATGAATAATTAGCTGCTGATTTCCTGTATTAGCAAAATAAAGCTAATTTGTAGAACTGATATAATGCTATATTTAAAAATGCGTAACAAGCAGACTTTTCTTCTCATACATATGCACATATATGAATAGTATTCGTTCTCAGGCTTGCTTTTACTCTTTCAGCATGTCTTTGCACAAGACATACTTTCATCTCTTTGGACTCAAAAATCTAATGATTTGAGGAGGCATAAGAAGTGGGCCTTATAGATTATTCTTTTCTTATCCCTATATATTGTCATGTAGATTGAATTCAGAACAGTCAATTGTCAAAAAATGCTGTGTGAATGCTTAAAAGTTCTATATCAGTAAACCATTACTGAGATAACAAGTAGGTGGAGAAAAGGTAGACATGCAGGTCTACAGACATCTTGTAGCCAAATGAGGGGGGAGTTGCAGTCAGAGAAGTAGAAGCATGCTAAGATATAATTAGCATTACTTACCTTGAACCCACAAACAGCATGACAGGAAACAGAGTATAAGCATTCATAGCACAGTAATGCTGCTAAGAGTAAACCAGACCTAAATATATAAATGACACATAACCAAAATGGGGTAAGTGAGGACTTCTGTCTCCATTGTACAGTAGAGCATAGTGAACATCAAAACATGTTCAAGTATTAAAATCTACAAGACAAAAAAGGGATGTACAGCAAGCAGGAAAGAGGTCTGGTATAATCAGAGTACTCTTGCAGAATGTGGGATGAAAACCAAAACAAGTTCTTATCTGAAAAATATAATCAGCATTGTTGGAGACTCTTTAGGTTCTCACACTTTATTTTGGTACTGGGAAGGAACTGAAAAACATTGACAACAAAACAGCTAAAATGGAGAAGAAAGAACTCGCCCACTTCAGTATTGGTCTTCTTCACTGAAGAGCACTCCAGCCTGGCCACATCAACCTTGAGGACTTAGGTCTTCAGGACTGTGACCTTCACTGCCAGCTACAGCATCATCTCTGATTACTGCTCTGCGTGCAGCTCTGAATGCACAGCATCAGTACTGCATACAGATGGTGAGTTTAGGGCAAGATTGTTAAGGATTAATTATTTGAACATATAGTGATAATGACAGATAATGAGTCAGAACTAAGCCTTGGCAGCAAGTGTGGAGTTGATGAACATCAGTCTCATAAAGTGCTGTTCTGAATTTTGAACCTGGCCTGATTTATTGATCTTTTAATGCTTCCGTCACAAAGATCTTTAATTTCTCTGGGTTTTTGATATGTATAGCCATATACTTAGTTACCAGAAGGGGTTTTTTTCAGAAGATCTGGGGGGAGATTACTGTTACTGAAGTGTCTTGTTGCTCCTCTGTAGCCAGTTAAATAAAGGATCTAAACCGAATAAACTAGATGGGTGACTAAAGCCAAGTAAGTGCACTCTAGAAGTGAGTAGCTTCTCCTCACCTAAACCACACACCATGAAAGGTAGGTTTTCTTCAAATTAAACTTTTTGATTGTTCTAAAGGACAACATAAAAAATGTGATGGGAGCTGGAAGAAAGCAGAGGAAATTACACAAATCCAGGTAGGGGAAGTGTCAGAAAAGCTGAGAAGCTGTGGGGTATCTGCAAAATGATCACAGAGGAAAAAAGCAGTGAACACTCATGGTAGAGCAGTGGAAATGGGTAAAATCAGGAACCAGTCTAAACTCTGAAAAAAAACACTGCCTTTCTGCTACTAGCATGTGAAGAAAAAAGAGACGGAGAAAACTCTTTCTTGCAGATCAAGATAAAGACAGGGAAATCACTGACCAACTACAATCATGGGCAAAACAGGCTCAACTTTGGATAAATTAATTTAATTTATTGCCAATTAAAATAGATTTGGATAATGAGAATTAAAAAGAAAGACGAAAATTAAAACAACAGCTCAGCACCTTCTCCTCCTTTCTGTTTCCCAGGCTCAGCTTCACTCCTTCACTCCCAACTCCTGAGCGGTGCCAGGGGCTGAGGGGGAAGGTATAGTCACTACCCAGCGGTTCCTCTCTGCTTCTCCTTCTCTCACACATTTTTCCCCTGCTCCAGCATGGGCCCTTCATGAGCCACAGTTCCCTCAGGAGGCATCGACCTGCTCCAACATGGGGTCCTCCATGGGCTGCAGGGGGACAATCTTCTTCTCCATGGTCTTCTCCACAGGCTGCAGGGGAATCTCTGCTCTGGCCCCTAGAGCATCTCGTCCCCCTCCTTCTTCACTGACTTTGCTCACTCTTCCTGTTCCTTCCTCATCTCTCTGTCCAGTGTTTTTGCCTTTTCTTAAACAAGTTTCCCCAAGGTGCCACCATCTCAGCCGTGGGGTTCAGCCGTGCCCTGTGCTGAATTGGTTGGAGCCAGCTGGAACCGGCTGTGTCTGGCCTGGGGCAGCCCAGGCCTCTCCTCTCCTCATAGGGCTGCCCTGCAGCACCCCGCTGCCAGTGCCTGGGCACACAGACCTTGTACAACCCCACATCTTTTTCATCTCTGCTCTGCTGCAGAGACCTGGTCAGAAGTTTGCTGTTCAACTGAACAACCGTGATTTGTTCAAATGGTGTTCTAATCAGATGCTATAAAATCCACCCAGACAGGCTAACCTGCTTCCTTACATCTTGCTTTTCCTTTTTTGTAAAGTGTAATCAATGCTTGAAGTGATTCCACAAATTTGTATTGTACTGCATAGAATTCTTCACGATATTTTATATGAAAAGTGCTAACTGCATTTCTTTTTCTGATACATCATTTTGACACAAATGCACTTACAGAAAACACTATCATGTTAGCTTGCAGCCTTGAAAAGCAACCACCACCAAACAGAGAATAGCCCTTAGTCCTCTGGAAGCTGTACCAACAAAAGGTATTATCAATAAATACTAGAATGCATGGGTAAGGGTTGTGCAGCCTGCTTTAGATCTGAGGTGCTGGGAGGTTGTTTTGCTCAGAAAACTCATGTATTGTGTCATGGCTACAGCTTACACCATGGATGTGAATTGGAGGTTATGGACCATATCACCGTGCATAATAGGCAGCCAGCGGTTGCCTACTTCTTCCTCATCAGGCTCACTGGTTACCTAAAAGGGGCTGTCATGCTACCTACCAAATTCTAAATCCTTGGTGTTAAGATTGACATTTAGGTGCTTATTGTAATGGATATGTCATCATTCTTCAGTACAGATTTACAAAATGCATCTGGGTTCTTATGGGATTATTACTAGGGACACAAGCCACTCCTAAGGTGGATCTTCAGTAACACAGTATTTCTGAAATGCAGCTTTATATTTCTGAGTTTTGGAAGTTAAATAAGATGCATTTGCTAGAGCCGGAGTGAACATTTTAGTTTTACTTATCATTCTCTACAAAGAACAATTTTTATACCCACAAAGTACATTGTTACTTTAAATACATACTATGTATACAATGTACTTTGCAATGGTTGTCAAAATAATTTTAGTATCTAGACAAACATACTACTCACAGAGGAGGTCTGTCATGGAAAGAGATTTTCATTGCATGGTTTATACACAAGTCAAGCTAATGTGGTGGAACATGTTCTTTATTCATAATTCCCAGAAAATCGACCTTTAATTAGAAAATTCTGCAGCACCTGTGACCTGGGCAAGCCTCACCACCTTTTATAATGTTGCTGTGTAAACCAAAAGACTGGTGATTTGGCATGAAACGCTAGTCATATCTCCAGGAACTCTCTGATTTATTTATACTTATATGAAAGCTAAAAATTAGCTCACTGGAAGCTTCAAGTGCCCTTGACAAAATAAATCCTAAGGGCAGCAATGTGAAATAGCCCACAATAAATTGCCCTCTTTTTTGAACTACTTCATATAATTAGTATAATTACAGGTCTGTTGCTTCCATTGCAAATATTGTGAAAGATATGTCTTTCAACAGCAGTGCTAGCTGGAAGTGCAATACAGTTACAATATAATATTTGTAACTCCACTGTTCTGCAGTGCCATTTCAATAATTCTGTGCATGTCAAATCCGTCTCCCTGTTTTCTCTCTATAAGGCTACTGTTCTCAATGTTATTGGAGCAGGGAATGGATGGATTCAGATCTGGAATCACGAATGGTATTTCAATTAATCACTGTCCTGATTTATCTGTAAGATACCACGATTTTTCTGGATTTCATGTGGAGCATATATTTGCCCTTAAGATTCTTTTCCTCCTCTGAGAGATGTGGAGCGCCTGTGATAAACATGCATTGCAACAGTCTGTGGTGGTGCTTTGCCCTTGAAAGTGGCAAAACAGTGTGTAAGTGTATTGATGCAAAAGGCAGATGCAGTAAAACAGTGGCTGGAGGGACCATGGAGCTGTGTGATCACTACCCACCGTGTTGCTGGGAGCACGTATACCTCCTCATCCGGTGGCAAAAAGAGAATTAGAATTCTCTTAGCTACTTGTCACTCTGGCTGACATTACTTCAATGACTTATAATTTGCTCTGAATATTAAGAAAATAAAAACTTTACTAGCCATTTTTATTGCTCTTGATTGTTTCAGCCATTCAGGTATATATTGCAATCACACAGTTGAGAATTTGAAAAAGAATGCTTTTTTTGTTGCCCTAATGTTCATGACTTTTAGATAATCTGACAAAATACTGTCTTTTGTATGCTGATGTTTTGTTATTCAGTCACACAGTCTACTTATACCTTGGTTTCTGAAAGCAAACAAATCGATCTGTCTCTCAAAAAAGAGTAGCGAGAAGCCTGTAAATTATATCTTGTGAAAGAATCTTAAAAATAAGACACAAGTGAAATAACCTAATAAAACATGAATTGATATGAAAAAAATAATATTTTCCCCTGGTACCAGAGCTATCAGAAAAAAAAAATGACAACTTCAATGAATTGTGTTCAGACACAAATGGAGAATGTCAGTGATGGAAAAGTAAACATATTTTGGTTTATATTTTTCACCATGGGGTTGTCATATTGACTCAGGCTAAGCAGAAAGATACTATAAATATATACAAAAGACTACATTTAAAAGAAATTCTAGGATCCTGTCATCACAGTGCAGTATGCTGAAATTTGATTCTTCTTGTCTGTCTCTTCCATTATAATTTATTTAGACAGCAAAGCTAGAAACTTCCAGGTCCTGCTAGAGCCTTACCTGGATCAAAAAAATAGAATCCTAGAGTCCTAGAATCCTAGAATGCTTTCAGTTGGAAGGGACCCTTAGAGGTCATCTAGACTTACTCCCCTGCAGTGAGCAGGGATATCTTCAACTAGACCAGGTCGCTCTGAGCCCCATCCAACCTGGACGTCAATGTTTCCAGGGATGGGGCCTCCACTACCTCTCTGGGCAATCTTTTCCAGTGTTTCACCACCCTCATGGTGAAAAATGTCTTCCTTATATCTAGTCTAAATCTATCCTCCCTCAGTTTAAAGGCATTACTACTTGTCCTACAGCAACAAGCCCCTCTGAAAAGATTTTCCCCATCTTTCTTATAGGCCCCATCCAGGTACGGCAAGGCTGCTAGAAGGTCTCTCTGCAGACTTTGCCAGGCTGAACAGCCCCAACTCTCAGCCTTTCCTCAGAGGAGAGGTGCTTCAGCCCTCTGATCATCTTTGTGGCCCTCCTCTGGACCTACTCCAAAAGCTCCATGTCTTTCCTGTGCTAGAGGTCTCCAGAGCTGGATGCAGGACTCCAGGTGGGGTCTCAGTGGAGCAGAGTAGAGGGGCAGAATCACCTCCCTTGCCCTACTGGCCATGCTCCTCTTGATGCAGCCTAGGATACGGTTGGCCTTCTGGTCTGCGAGCACACATTGCCAGCTCAATTACTACTGTGAGAGACTGTGTCGAAGGCTTTACAGAAGTCCAGGTAGATCACATCCATAGCTCTTCCTTTGTTCACTGATCTACTTAACACCATCATAGAAAGCCACTAGATTGGTCAGGCAGGACTTGCCCTTGGTGAAGTCATATTGACTGTCTCAAATCATCTCCCTGTCCTGTGTGTGCCTGAGCATAGCTTCTAGGAGGATCTGTCCCACAATCTTCCCAGGCACAGAGGTGAGGCTGACAGGTTGGTAGCTTGCAAGGTCCTCCTTCCTACGCTTTTTAAAAATGAGCGCAGTGTTTCCCTTCCTCCAGTCACCAGGGACATTTCTGGACTGCCATGGCCTTCTAAATATCATGGAGAGTGGCTTGGCAGTGACATCAGCCAGTTCCCTCAGGAGTCTGGGATGCATCTCATCAGGTCCTATAGACTTACGTACATTCAGATTCCTCAGGTGGTCCCGAACCTGATCTTCCCTTACAGTGGGAAGGGCTTTTCCACTCTGGTCCCCAGCTTGCAGTCCATCAAATGGGGAGGTGCAAGGAGAGAGGTTGCCAGTGAAGACTGAAGCAAAAAAGTTGTTGAGCGGCGCTGAGTCTAGTTGGAGTCTGGTAACTAGTGGGCAAAAGAATCCCCTCCCGGCCTCCCTCACCTGCCCAGTTGCCCTTAAGCAACAGATATGGGGCTCTGGAATGTGAGGGACCGGCCACAGAGGAAGTGGGTGAAGGTGAAGCTCCATCCAGGGCATTGCCCAGGATGAGTCAGTCAGCCCCACGTATTACAACTGCCTCGCCTAAGAAAAAAAGGAGGGTAACTGTCATAGGCGATTCCCTTCTGAGGGGAACAGAGGGCCCGATATGCCAACCGGACCCATCCCACAGGGAAGTCTGCTGCCTCCCTGGGGCCCGGGTTAGGGATGTTGCTAAGAAACTCCCTGGTCTGGTGCGGCCTTCTGATTACTACCCCCTCTTGGTAATGCAGGTTGGCAGGGACGGGATAGCGGAGAGAAGTCCCAAGGCCATCAAAAGGGACTTCAGGGCACTGGAGTGACTGGTTGAGGGATCAGGGGCGCAGGTGGTGTTTTCCTCCATCCCATCAGTGGCAGGGAACAGCACTGAGAGAGGCAGGAAAACTCACCTGGTTAACAGGTGGCTCAGGGACTGGTGCCATCGGTCAAATTGTGGCTTCTTTGATCATGGGGAGGTGTACACAGCACCGGGCCTGCTGACGACAGGTGCATCACAGCTATCTCAAAGGTGAAAAAGGATTCTTGGCCATGAGCTGGCAGGACTCATTGAGAGGGCTTTAAAGAAGGTTCGAGGGGGGAAGGGGACATCGCCCAGCTCACTAGGGATGAGCCTAGGCTTGGCATGACAGGGTCAGGGGTGAGACTGACAGCCCAGCTCAAGTGTGTCTATACCAACGCACGTAGCATGGGCAATAAACAGGAGGAGCTGGAAGACATTATACAGCACGACGGCTACGACTGGGTTGCCATCACAGAAACGTGGTGGGACAACTCGCATGTCTGGCATGTTGTCATGGATGGCTACAGACTCCTTAGGAAAGACAGGCCAACAAGGAGAGGTGGGGGAGTTGCTCTATATGTGAGGGAGCAACTGGAATGCATTGAGCTTGGCCTGGGGGCAAATGAGGAACGAGTTGAGAGGTTGTGGATTAGAATTAAGGGACAGGCTCATAAGGGTGACATTACGGTGGGTGTGTACTAAAGGCCACCTGACCAGGAGGAGGAAATTGATGAGGCCTTCTACAGGCAGCTACAAGCAGACTCACAGTCACAGGCCCTGGTTCTCATGGGGGACTTCAACCACCCTGACATCAGCTGGGAAGACCATACAGCTAGGCAGGTGCAATCCAGGAGGTTCCTACAGAGCATCGATGATAACTTTCTGATACAAGTGGTGGAGGAACCAAGAAGGAAAGGCACTCTGCTGGACCTTGTACTAACAAACAAGGAGGGACTGGTGGAGGATGTGAAGGTCGGAGGTAGACTCGGCTGCAGTGACCATGAAATGGTCGACTTCAGGATCCTGCGTGGAGGAAGCAGGGCGATAGCAGGATCAAAACCTTGGACGTCAGGAGGGCGGACTTTGCCCTCTTCAAGGAGCTACTGGGAGGAATCCCGTGGGCCAGGGCTCTCGAAGGCAGGGGGGTACAAGAGCGCTGGTCACTCTTCAAACTTCACTTCCTCCATGCTCAGGAGCAGTGCATCCCCCTGAGAAAGAAATCGAGCAAAGGAGGCAGGAGACCTGCATGGTTAAACAAGGAGCTTCTAGTGGAGATCAGGCAGAAGAGAAAGGTCCATGGAATGTGGAAAGAGGGGCAGGCCACTTGGGAAGAGTACAGGAATGTAGTCAGAGTGCAGGGATGGGACGAAGAAGGCCAAAGCTCGCCTGGAATTGAAGCTGGCAAGGGATGTCACAAACAACAAGAAGGGCTTCTTCAACTACATCAGCAGCAACAGGAAGTCTAGGGAGAATGTGGGGCCGCTGCTGAATGAGGTGGGTGTCCTGGTGACGGAGGATGCAGAGAAGGCAGAGCTACTGAATGCCTTCTTTGCTTCAGTCTTCAGTGCTAAGACTGACCCTCAGGAATCCCAGGCCCCGGAGGTAAGAGAGGAAGCCTACAGAGAGGATGACTTTCCTTTGATCGAGAAGGACTGCATGAGGGATCGCTTAAGCGATCTGGATGCTCACAAATACATGGGCCCCGATGGAATGCACCCACGAGTGCTGAGGTAGCTGGCGGATGTCATTGCTGAGCCACTCTCCATCATCTTTGAGAGGTCCTGGAGGACAGGAGAGGTGCTCAAGGACTGGAGAAAGGCCAATGTCACTCTAATCTTCAAAAAGGGCAAGAAGGAGGACCCAGGGAACTACAGGCCAGTCAGCCTCACCTCCATCCCGGGAAAGGTGATGGAGCAGCTTATGCTGGAGGTCATCATCAAGCAAGTGGAGGAAAAGAAGGTTATCAGGAGTAGTCAGCATGGATTCACCAAGGGGAAATCATGCCTGACCAATCTGATAGCTTTCTACGATGACATGACTGGCTGGGTAGACGAAGGGAGAGCCGTGGATGTTGTCTACCTCGACTTCAGCAAGGCTTTCGACACAGTCTCCCATAACATCCTCCTAGGGAAGCTCAGGAAGTATGGACTAGGTGAGAGCTCGGTGAAGTGGATTGAGAACTGGCTGAATGGCAGAACTCAGAGGGTTGTCATCAGCGGCGCTGAGTTTAGTTGGAGGCTGGTGACAAGTGGTGTCCCTCAGGGGTCAGTACTGGGCCCAGTCTTGTTTAACTTCTTCATCAACGACCTGGATGAAGAGTTAGAATGTACCCTCAGCAAGTTTGCTGATGACACCAAACTGGGAGGTGTGGTAGATACACCAGAAGGCTGTGCTGCCATTCAGCGTGACCTGGATAGGCTGGAAAGCTGGGCAGAGAGGAACCTGATGAGGTTCAACAAGGGCAAGTGCAGGGTCCTGCACCTGGGGAGGAACAACCTCATGCACCAGTACAGGCTTGGGGTGGACCTGCTGGAGAGCAGCTCTGCGGAGAGGGACCTGGGCGTCCTGGTGGACGACAGGTTAACCATGAGCCAGCAGTGTGCCCTGGCTGCCAAGAAAGCCAGTGGGATCCTGGGATGCATTAGGAAGAGTGTGGCCAGCAGGTCGAGGGAGGTTCTCCTTCCCCTCTACACTGCCCTGGTGAGGCCTCATCTAGAGTACTGTGTCCAGTTCTGGGCTCCCCAGTTCAAGAAAGATGAAGAGCTACTGGAGAGAGTCCAGCGCAGGGCTACGAGGATGATGAGGGGACTGGAACATCTCCCCTACGAGGAGAGGTTGAGGGAGCTGGGCTTGTTCAGCCTGAAGAAGAAAAGGCTGCGAGGGGACCTTGTCAGGAGGATGAGGCCAAGCTCTTTTCAGTAGTGCCCAGCGACTGGACAAGGGGCAATGGGCACAAACCGAAGCCTAGGAAGTTCCGTCTGAACATGAGGAAGAATTTCTTCCCTCTGAGGGTGATGGAGCACTGGAACAGGCTGCCCAGGGAGGTTGTGGAGTCTCCTTCTCTGGAGATACTCAAGACCCGTCTGGAAAAGTTCCTCTACAGCCTACTGTATGTGACCGTGCTTCGGCAGTGGTGTTGGACTAGATGACCCACAGAGGTCCCTTCCAACCCCTACCATTCTGTGATTCTGTGATTCTGTGAGTACCTCAGCCTTCTTCTCGTGTATTGATACAAGGTTGCCATTCTTGTTCATCATGGGGGCTATGCTTTCTTTGACCTTCCTTTTCTGGTTGACGTAACTGTAGAAGCTCTGCTCTTTGTTCTTAGTATTCCTTGCCAAGTTCAGCTCCAGCTGCTCCTTGGCCCTCCTGACCCCATCCCTACACAATGGGGCAGCATCTCTGTACTCTTCACAAGACACCTGTCCCTGCTTCCACTTCCTGTGCAGTTCCTTCTTGCCCTGTAGTTTGACCAGCTGGTCTCGACTCAGCCATGCCAGTCTCTTCCTTTCCTTGCCTGACTTCTTACATCTGGTGACTGAGAGCTCCTGTGATCTGTGGAAAGTGTCCTTAAAGATCTGCCAGCTCTGTTCTGCCCCTCTATCCCTGAGGACCATTTCCCAGGGGGTCCTACTGACTAACTCCTTGAAGAGATGGAATTTGGCTTTCCTAAAATTTAGAGTCCTGACTATACTCCTCGCCTTTCCTGTGTTCCTCAGGACTGTGAACTCCTCCAATGCATGATCACTGCAGCCCAGGCTGCCTCCGGTCTTGATGTCACCGATGAGCTCACTTGCATTGGTGAGCGTCAGGTCCAGTATTGCATCGCCTCAGGTAGGGGTGTCAATTACCTGGCTTAAGAAGTTGTCCTCAATGCATTCTAGGAATCTTCTGGATTGCCTACAACTTGCCGTGCTACTTTTCCAGCAGATGTTGGGGGCGTTGAAGTCCGCCAGCAGGACGAGAGTCTTCAAGCACGAAACCTCATGGATCTGGAGAAAGAAGGCTTCATCAGTAGGCTCCCCGTGGTCCGAAGGCCTGTAGTAGACACCCATGACCAGGTTCGCTTTGTTGCCTCTGCCTCTGATGTTTACCCATAAGTGATTTAAAATTTAGGACCTAGGAACATTTTCAAGTGCAGTCCATGTCCACCTCAGAATGAAACTCAAGCACACGCTGAATTCTGACTGCCCCGCAGCACACACCTGTAGCATAACCAATGTGTCTAAAGTCTGAAGACTTCTGTGGAAAGGTGACTGCTTAGTATTTTTGTGATGCTTCATGTAAATCAAGGAAGGAACATCTATTTAAATCTGCTATAAGAAAATGTCATTTCAGCACTACTGTGTTGAGGAGATGAGCTTATCCATGCACTCAGCTAAAAATAGATGTGCACTACATGAACACGTATTGAGAGAATGTTTACTGAAACAATACAAAAGCCCAGCCCTGCTCTTACAGGTGTGGTTTTGGGGGAGAACTTAGAAATTTACTTAGCATTACTGTTGGGAAAGTAAAGACAACATATAGTGGAGAAAGAGATTCAGTTCTTTTGCTGCCAGGTTTTTCTGGCAGATTTTCCTTTCAGAGTAAACAGTAAAAGGCACCTTCCAGGGGAACAGGTTCAAATTTAAAAGTTTTTATGCAATCATGTATTTTTAAAATGTCTTATGATTACCCAAGCGTAAATGAATCTAAATTATGAACTGGTGTTTTATGTAATTATTGACCAAGTACTGAGCATTGTGTTTGTTGTAAATCTGTTTCAAGATGAGACTTTGTTTGTAAAATTAATTTTATCTTTCATTTCTGGGAGTGCATGAAATAATAGAACAACTTTCCTAGTACACTTTGTTCTGTAGTGTATTTCCAGACTTAGAAAAGTTGACAAGACATTACTGTCACCCATTTTTAGATAGTCGCCATTTATTTGTCTTAGGGACAGAGAAAGAAGGAAGATTGAGGACAATTATGCCTCATTTCTTGACTAAAAACTGAAGAAAGTGTAGGAGATTTCTTGAAAAATGTCGTTCACTATACTGATAGTCTACAGGTTATCACAGCTTTTTCATTTTCTTTCCCCAGGGTCGCATTAGTCATTTTATTTTTCACATTTACTGCGGTAGCATAGTATTTCTAGCTGGACTTCTTTCTTCTGAGCTGCACTGTCTCTCCTGCACTTTCCTAGATCAGAGGCAGATGAACCAGACAACTTGAAAAGATGGATACCACTCCAATGCATATTTCTTACAACACAGTAGAATAATACTGCATATCGAGCTTACTCCCAGTATAATTTGGACAAAGATACACACTTGAGTAACATTAGAATAGCATGTCTGCCATGGCTACTTTCACGAGACTGAGGGAAAGACTGTCTTTTGTTTCACCTATCAGTGATGTGTTTCAAAATCTGTCCCACATCTCTCTTTTACCTATGACTTCCTTTTCACTTTGCTGATTTCTACCTCACTAATTCTAACTTGCAATTTTCTGTTCACACCTTCCTCACTCCAATTGCCCTTGTATGTGTACTACTTCTTCTAATTTTTCCTGTCTTGTTTTTCTTTCACTTTGGCTTCTGTCCTACTGCTGGTGTCCCATACAGTTATCTGGTTCCTTTTCTTCCTACAGTTCAGTCTTTAAATCTTTTAAAATTACTCTGGTATCTCACACTGATATGAATTATTTACATAATATGTCATCAATGGGTGTAATTAATTAGCAGTGAAATTCTCATGACATTACTGAAGTTTTTCCAACATGCAGCAACAAGAAGGCTGGTTTAGTATTTTAAATATCATAAATACTTCCACCCTGGAGGATAACAAAGCGTAGAGGCACCATTCAAAAACACAGCAGAGAAAATGTAGGTTGTATAATGAAGTGATTTGCTTCAATAAGCAAGATAAAGGCGCATATGCCTCTTGAATTCATTCTCACTAGTACTAACAGGAGCTAAGAAGAAAAAACAGTGACTTCTTATGCTTCTTTCCTTTGATCCCCCCAGACTATTATTTCAACAAATTATTTTTAGGGGGAGGCAATGTGGAATTAAATATGAATTATGGGTAAATCTGAAATGTCGGAATTAGGTTGAAAAGGATATTTATTTAAATTTTAGAAAAGCACAAGACAAGAGATTCAAGTTTTCTAATGTATCATAAGTTCAAGGGGCTACTGAATCTTGAATTAAGACATTCAAGATCCTTAAGCACAGAAGTACAGAGAGCTACTGCTTAGCTTACAGCTTAATGTAACTCTGTTGGTCTTGTTACTAGTGCCCCACTGAAGAAGATAAACAGAGAAAAAACTTTTCTGTGTGCATCACTTAGGGTGAACAGAATATATTTATCTTTTTGTTTCGGTAGAAAACCATATATACCTGTGTCAGTATGGAAATAATAACTTACTGGATATATGGACTGCAGACTCATACTGTTACTATTGAAAGGAAAGTTTAGGAAAAGCTCTTGATAACACTGTTGTGGGATGTTCAGTGCCATCAGCAGTAGGGACAACTTTGTCAGGTCTTCTCCAAACCTGCTTTATTTGTCTCACTACAGAACTATCTTACATAAAAACTGTTGTTTCTTGGGACCTGGGTATTTCAAAACTTTTGGTGTACACCACAGAGCCATCCCCAGCGCTTTCACGCCCTTTACACTGATTATAAAAAAAAAAGTTAGGCTTTATAGGGAGCATTTTTTGTTTCTCAGAGGAAGGGGAAATGGAGTGATGTTCCAGCCCATTTGACTAGCAGAAAGGCATGTATAGTTTTTCACCTATTTAAAGGGTTGCAAGAACTAATTAATAAGTAAAATTAATGACCAGACCTGAAAAATTAGCAGATAACAGGCGCCCACATTAATTCCTTTATGTTTCATACACCCTTGGCTTCTTCCAATTCCTTCCCTTTGCACTGGTAGTATAACCACCGGTGTGCTGTCCCTCACTATCAGAGTTTGATTTCTGGTGTCTGACTTTCAGAGTCAGGAGGCAGTGAACGTTGATTCCAAAACCAGTGAATCTTGCTGGCTGTGTAAGTGCCGGATTTCCCTGTCTCGGGCTTTAGAAACACAGTTGTCCAAAGTAGAGGTTTTCAAGCTGTAGTTTCTGGATCCTAAGGTTATACCTTACCAGTAAATTAAACAGCACCAGGGCTTAGGACTAACCATCAGTATATGCTTGTTCATGCTGTTAAATTGTTAGTAGAGTCTTAGGCACGATTTGAGGTCCCCCCATCAGGGACCTTTCCCAACAGGCAGTCAGGAGGTAGCCACCCTATAAGAGACGAGGGAGAGAATATTTCACTTATGGATGCCAGGAGGCTTCAGGCCAACAGTCCTTGGATCATTCTATGTATCAGTGTAAATTTAGTCCAAGGGCTCAAGAATTGTTACACTAAGTGTGTATAGAAAGGGTAACTAACAAAAAGAATTTTACTGGCAGAAAAGTAGGATTTTCTGTAGATTTTTAGGGGATGTACAAATAGAAAAAGACAGCAAATACTAATGCATAGGGAGTTAGAAAATTTATTAACATTTCCGTTTCTGGTTTTGGTATGTTTTCTCACAGTATGCAAGACTTATCCTTCATAACATCAATCTTGTCTAGTTCAGACCAATTGTGCACACATACAGTGTCTCAGACAAGAGAGGCTTGTGGACAAATACTGCATTAAAAAACATATGCACACATACATATGTATAAAATAAAAATAAAATATAGAAGATGGTGTATTAATATGGCAATCTCTATTATTTATAGTTAATAACCAGTTTCTGTGTTGATGAAACAGAGATGATACTGTTTTTTTCTCTGCCTTCTTTTTTGACTCTCAGGTTTTGTTCCTCTATGTCAAATAATGAGGAAAGACTAAGGAATTGCAATAAAGATGATGGAGAACAAAGTAAAACACTAGTATTTTTTTAATAGAATGTCTGGACTTCATTCATATCACGAATATTTTTAGTGGAAGACCATAGAAAAAATAATTATAACAGGTAAAAAAAAAGTAAATATAAGGTTAACGAGAAGCTGTATTATGATAGTGTAGCAGACTTGGTGATTGATACAGGAAAGGTGACAGAAGATAAAAATAATTCTTTGGCTAAAAGATCCAGACCTTGGAGTCATTAATTAAAGAGTAGTTTTGCAAAAGGTAAAACACCGTTCTGATAACTATAAAGAAGTCTCCTTAGTTGATCACTTGCAGGGTAGGGAGTTGCAGAGTTCCACAACTCTACAGAAAATAAGGTGGTTAGACATAACATTTGAAAGAGGAGGAGAATGAATACCAGTATTCACTGAAAGGATTTTAGTCATGCTTGGTAAAATTAAAAGCTTCACTGAGAACACGGGAAGAGATCTGTGAAGTAAGATCTGAAGTAAGGAACAGGCTGCTGAACAAAAATCACTCAAGTTTTTCATCAGTCATTAACATTTACAAAGTAAAATGCTTCTGATATTGCTTGTATATGTAGCAATACCCAGGGTATGGTTAATTTTATCCTAACATGGATGAAGTCAGTGTAACGGGAAGATCTGATGGAGTTTTTTCAGTGGCAAAGGAAGTCCTGGGAAGAGGCTAGCTCTGTCTTCACAAAAACCTGGTGTACACCAGGAGTTCAGTATTTCTCACTTTTTGCTCTCACAGTGTTCCCATAACAGCTGTTCTCTGCAGGCTGGAAGCATATTTCAACTGAGCGCTCACACTGACAAGGATCCTCTTTGGCAGAAAGAGTGGAGGGCAAAATCTGGTATGTAGCTGGGACTGGAGGACAAAGGTAAGACCCCTGAATATGTGATTTTCCGTATAGCAGCATGAGCGCCTTTTAGCTTGATCTGGTATAAACTCTGAAGAGTCCTGCAGTACATTCAATCAAAGCCCGTGTCCTTTTTCCCTGGTGGTTCAATCTGCCTGCCTCAGTCTCACTGTATCTGAGGGTCTCTCCACAGCCTCCAGCAGCCAGGCATGTATTTGTTATTTTCATTTTGAGTGTTCTGGAAGAGGCCATCGGGCAACTGCATTGGGCTCACTCATAATGAGACACTGCTGTAGATGAGGTTATTAGAAAAAGAATAGAAATGCTTACTGATCTTACCAGAGCAATTGTGATAAAAGAAAGACATTCCCAGAAGTCTAAAGTTGCAATTTCTAATCTTAAACTTGTCATCATCTGGTGGCCATGACATAATTTTGTTCTGCTTGAAACATTCAAAGGAGAAACAGGATTCTGTGCACTCGATTGTGTGTTGATCCCGTACTTGCAGAGTATTGTCACTCTGGCTGTCGTCAGTCTCATTAACGTCACCAAAGTCCCATCAGAGCAAGTCAGAAAAGCTAGTGGAAGAGCATCTCTGTCAGCTTTACTCTTGTCATGATGGCTACTGCCTGCTGAAATTCCACAAACCTACAATGAAGACATATTCTTCTAAGGGCTAAGGACTGGCATGCAGTTGTTATGAATCAGAGAATGATCCTATAGTACAATCCATACTTGTAATGACTGTACATTACTCACACAGTTATGGCATGAAGCCATTAGTATTTATTCATGGAACAGGAGTAGTTACAGTAAGAAGAGGGAAGAGGCTCCTTTTATGTCTTTCTAACTACTGACTACAGAATTCTTCTAAGAATAAAAGCTTTTCATCATATTTATGTATCTCTCCCAACCTTTTTTTTTTTGCTCCCCCTGACAAGGTTACGGCTAGCCCACAGGTACTGAGCAAAGGCAATGAGGGAAGGAGCTGAGCACTGAGGAGGAATAGGGGAAAGGAATGAGCAGACTAGTAATGTGTCTAGGGAAGAGATGAGGCTGGAGCAGCAAATCAGAGGTTTTGGGAACTTCAGTCTTAAGCTAGTAAGTAATATCTTCCCTCTATTCCTTCCCACCCTGCATGTGAGAAGCTTCTCTCCAGCGTTCTCTCTAATTTCCGAATAAAAATGCATTATGGGGACCACTCT
Source organism: Opisthocomus hoazin (assembly GCF_030867145.1). Classification (NCBI taxonomy): domain Eukaryota; kingdom Metazoa; phylum Chordata; class Aves; order Opisthocomiformes; family Opisthocomidae; genus Opisthocomus; species Opisthocomus hoazin. Next base: position 102,128,103 of record NC_134415.1, on the reverse strand, counting down.
GTAGTTCGTATTTATAGATTCATCAACATGGAAACATGACAACACCAGAAAGAGTTTTGTTACAAGCTCTGTGCTGAAGGGCTAGTGGGAAAACAAAGTGAATGTAGTGATCCCACTTATTAGGTCGTATTGATCAGTTGGACTTTATATCTGTCTTTGCTTAAAAAAATTCAGAAGTTCCTTAGTAACTTAGGAAGCTAAATATAATTTTCTAAAGGAATTAAAAATCAAGTTTACAAAGTGTTTAGAACGTTAATGAGGCAGCAATATTTACTAGCTGTTCTTTAGGAATTATAAAAGGAAAATACGGTTTCTATTGTTTAATCATATAATCAAGACATAGTAACTATAAAATATTAATCAATTGAGGTGATTTTAGATATATTTATATATTAACAGTATATTAGAAATGTTTTATATATACATATAAGTATTTAAGTGTCTATCTATACATACATAGAACAGCTCAGGTTTGAAGTGACCTCAGAAGATCATCTCACGTGTGTGTATATAAAACTTCACCTTTTTTTCTCTAAAATATATATACACTCTGTTCCCCAAAGCCTACGTTTCTTTGAAAGTCATTGGCCTTAGTTTTCTAAGTTAATTAGGAGCTCTGAAATTCTAATCTTTGCAGGGTTTCTATGACAGGTGAGAGCCACGGCTTCACAAGTTGAACAACATTGTGATGGCTTTAGCTTCACACTTCAATTCTATACACATTTTCTTAAACAGATGGAAAAAGTGAGAGAGTTTCTTTGAGAAAAAAACACTTAAAGGGCAAGTTGTAGAAGGGACTGAACATTCCTGCAGGTTGCATCCTTGAAAAGATATCTTCTCTTCTGTGTAGGACAAAGCGTATAACATCTTGCAGATCTAAAAGTGGAAAGGTTGGATACTAAAATGATAAAAGGAAAGAGGATCTTGTATTGTCTTTAAAGGAGCATGTTCAGTAAATAACTTAAGTCTTAGGGCAGTAGTTGTCTTACTAAGGAGGTATTTCCTGTCTGAAGTACTTTTAGAGAAAGGCCATACCATGTTTTAAGAAATTTGACATACAGATTTGCAAAGCTCCGTAAATTACCATTTAAATTCCAAATGTGACATTCATCAATGATTAAACTGTACATTTCCCTTTAAATCACATGGCGTTGCACTGTCCCCAGGACCACTAGGATACCTGAGCACACTCATGCTGCTAGAGGAGGAAGCAGCTTTGTAATCGATGTCAGACGTATCCCCAGGAACACATTGTTAACTAAAGCGCTAAACTATTACTTTGAGCTCAACTTTTGTAGACAGTGAATTTATCAACGGCAATTCTGAATCTGTGATAATTGTCGCTTGAATAAATTACCTATTGTTTCAACTTTGCGAAACTGTTTCAGTGAAAGTCCTTGGAAGGGCTCTGGCAGGCTAGTTGAATATCAGACTCCCCTTAACACCCCCTTTAACGTGACAGTAAAAAAGATTGGCGTAGTCGGCAGGATTGCCATGGATAAACTGCTACAAACATATAAGTGTGCACCTTCACAAGCAGGTATTGAATGGGCCCAGAAATTCTGGAAAGATGAGGATAAAGTGGTAGAACGTATAAAACAGTGTTTAAGTGAGCAAAAGATCCAAGGCACTAAAGGCAAAAAATGTATTTGTGCTGTATTAGGGGCTTGTCTATTTTGCGCGCAGAAAGAAATTAAAGAGTCCCTACCACCTGAAAAAATTGCAGATGTAGAATATGCTGCACTAAAATCAGAAAATGAAGTGTTAAAAACTTCACTGACTTTTGAAAAGGAAAGTGGAAAGAAATTTGAGACACAAATCGACACCCTAAAAGGTGAAATCGGTTACCTTAAATCGCAATTGTTTTGGGCCAATAGGCGAGAAAAACATTTAGAAGAAAAATTAAATCTCTCATTAAACCCAATACCGTCCTCTGTCTCAGCTAAACAAGTCCGCAAATTAACACAATATGCGGATCCCGAGACGTGGGATGGAGACATCTGGGACAGTGATGATAATGATGAACTGGAGGAAAATTCTGATTATGATTTGGCCCCAGAACCTATACCTATTTGACCACTGATTAAAACAGAAACCACCGATGAGGGTGGAGAACAGGCTCGTACTACTGAATGAACCATTCCATGGTCTCCTGCTGAATTGGCAAAATTGCAGGAAGAATATTCCAGGCGTCCGGAGGAATCCGAGGCGGAATATGTATGTCGAGTCTCCCTTACCGGGGGAGATCAAATCCTCTTAAATGAGGAAGAAGCAGGAGGCTACTGGGGTCCTGGAGTATTTCTAACTACCACTCCAGGTAATCATAATTATTCATTAACTATGCGAGCTGCTTATTGGGCTGGTGGCATAGACCCACATGACAGAGGAGAACCTTCTGTTATAAAAACCTCAGGGTTCTCTGATTTGGTGACATCTGTGCAAAAGGCTGCCTGCATACAAGCAATGCATGAGCGGGATGTGTTAATAAGATCCCCAATGTTAGCCCCTATAGATCCAGCAAGATTAACTCCACTGTTCCGAGGCCTCCCAGACAGTTTAAAAACATATATGGCCAATAAACAAGATCGACTTCAAGTCGCTCGCCCCAGACAAGGCCGACGCCCACGTCGAGGGCAAGATCAGGATCAGGAGCAAGATCAAAATCAAGTAATCACTTGGAGTGAATTTGTACAAGATATAGTAAACTACGGGCGCAGGATGGGATGGATCAGATCCTCACAGTTATCTGATCCGCCACCTCGGCGACTTCGCCAGATTCACAGCCCTAAGGCTAAGCCCGAATGCAAATTAAAATTTGATACGGAGCGTAACGAGCTCTGGCGTAAAGCTCGAGCTATTGGGGTGCCACGGCATCTACTGATTGTTATATCCACGACTGACCTAAAAATTCTGGTACAGTCGTTAAGCTATAAGCTTAATTCAGCAAAGACAGGTCAGCCAGCAGAAAACAAAGCAACTTTTAACACTGCACCCTCCGCCCCACAGCAGGAGCTAATTGATCTGACAGACCCTCAGGCAAAAAAACGCATATCCGCGGGGAGGGCTGTGAGCCTTCTTCCTCGGCAGGTACTAGCTATACAGTGGCTCTCCGATACACCTCCCGAACCTGTCATTGCCATCCCGGTGGGACCAAAGAAAGTTTTGTAAATTTTCTCATTGATACTGGTGCTCAAATTTCGGTAATCACCGAGGAGACTGCAACATGCTTAAATGTAAAACCTGGTCACCGTAAAGTAAAATTTACAGGCATTGATGGAGTCATAAGGAAATGCCCTACAGCAAAAATTACCCTGTGGCTCCTGGGCGAACAAAGATTAACCCGCACTGAAGTACTGGTCGGTGCTGCTAACACTAATATTTTGGGATTTGATTTGTTGTATGGCAGAGTGCGGAAACTCCCTGATGGTTCAGTTTGGAGTTTTGCTGGGCAAAAAATTAAACAGAATGAGCCTAAAAATATTAATTTATTAGAAATGTCCATATCTTTACCACCATCAAAAATTACAAACACAAAACAGTACACCTTACCAGCAGCTGCGCAATCGGGTATTGACGGTGTGGTAAAAGACTTAGAAAACCGAGGCATCATCACTCGTACACACTCACGCTATAATTCCCCTGTCTGGCCAGTAAAAAACCAAACGGGCAGTGGAGACTCACGGTTGATTACAGGCGATTAAATGCCAACACCGCACCTTTAACTGCAACTGTACCGAGCATTGCAGAATTGGTAACTCAGATACAGGGAGCATCTCACACATGGATGGCAACTTTAGATGTAAAAGATATGTTTTTTATGGTTCCACTCCAGGAACATGATAAAGCCCAATTTGCGTTTACCTGGAAAGGGATACAATACACCTTTAACAGGCTGCCTCAGGGATATAAACATTCCCCCACCATTGCTCACAATGCTTTAGCTAAGACACTGACTGGAATTCCTATTCCATCAGACATTACTATATATCAATATATAGATGATCTTTTGATTGGAGGGGAACAATTTGACACTCTTAAACAGGCTATGGATGATGTGACATTGCAATTAACAACCTTGGGTCTGGAAATTCCCCCATCCAAGTGTCAGGGACCAGCACAGGAAGTTAAATTCCTAGGGGTCTGGTGGATCAAAAGAGCCTTATCTATCCCTCCCGACACACTGGAGAAAATAGAAAAGGGACAGGATCCCTCTAATGTTAAGGAATTGCAACAAGTTTTAGGAACTTTAGTATACTGGCGTAAACATGTCCCTGGATTTTCTATCATTGCTCGACCCCTTTACAATTTACTGCGAAAAAAGAAATCATGGGAGTGGACAAATCAACATTCTAATGCCCTGGAGACACTGGTAAAAGAATTGAGACTATTTCAGCAGCTAGGTCCTGTACATCCCTCTGATCCAATTCATGTGGAATGGGGATTTAGTGAACACGGTTCTCACTGTAATGTTTGGCAAAAAGGACCTGAAGGGCCTGAGCGTCCACTTGAGTTCAGTTCAAAGTTCTTTAATGATACTGAATCGCGATACTCAGATCTGGAAAAGGGACTATTGTCTTTGGTACGAGCTGTAAAGCGAGTGGAACAAAGAAGAAAAAAACAGAGTGTAATCATTCGGGGACCTTTCCGCCTCCTAGACACAATATTTAAAGGGACGGTGCCGCCTGCTGGCATTGCCCAAAAGCCCACGGTCCGTAAGTGGTATGCCTATCTGGAAAGCATCCATGGCATTATGCCTATTACAGAGGGCAGCACTAAAGTGTCTAAACTGCAAAAAGATATAGACAGTACCTCGCTGTTCCAAACTCCTCCAAGCAAACCATCTCCAGTTCGGGAGGCGCTTCCTCTAACAGAAACCAGCAACCTCGAAGGGGTATGGTTCACTGATGCGTCATCCTACAGGCGAAATAATGAGTGGAATTATAATGCAGTGGCACTGGAAGTGGCCACGGGAGAACGGGTCAGCGAAACAGGTAAAGGAAGTGCACAAGTGGGGGAGCTTAGGGCAGTCTTACTAGCTGCGCAACACAGTGCTGACTATATTTACACTGACTCATATGCTGTTTTTAAAGGAGCTACCAAATGGGTGAGCCACTGGGCAGCCAACGACTGGCAGGTAAATAGAGTCCCAGTCTGGCAAACTGACAGCTGGAAACAATTGCTAAAAATAGGAGAACAAAGGATACTGCACATTGGTTGGGTGAAAGGGCATGATTGATCAGCCTCTATTGCTGCCCAGTTCAACCAACAAGTTGATAGCCTCACACGGCTACACAAAATTGATATTGTAAGTGATGAATTAGAATGGGAACGTTTACTTGAATGGTTACATGTAAAACGAGGGCACACTGGCCGAGCTGATTTGTATCGGGAAGGCATAGCCCGGGGATGGCCTGTGTCAACAAAACCGTGTGAACAAGTGGTCACTGCCTGTTCACAGTGTCGCCTGCGACTTAACAAAGATCATCCAAGTAAGGCACCTCCCATGCACATCCGAAATAAAAAAACACTGTGGCACACCTGGCAAATTGATTACATAGGTCCATTGAGACCCTCAGGGGGTAAAAAACATATATTAGTAGGGGTGGAAGTTGTTTCAGGAATTACCATGGCAACAGCTGTCCCGGCTGCAACTGAAGATAACACAGTTTACAGCCTGAAGGAATGGTTCAGCACACTCTCCCTTCCTGAGGAGATTCAAAGTGACAACGGATCACACTTTACAGCTACAGTGGTACAAGACTGGGCAAAAGAAAAAGCAATTCGGTGGGTATTCCATACTCCATACTACCCCAAAGCAAATGGTATTGTTGAGAGAACAAACGGGTTAGTTAAGCGATTTGCTAAAATCCACGAATCTGGGTGGCATCTGCGATTATCCAATGCCATCTATCAATTAAATAATAGATGGGCTGGAGACGGCTGTCCCAAAATGAAAGCATTCTCTGCTCCTGCCACAACTCTGGTACCAAAGGCAGATGTAAAACCAGAACACCCTACTGGCTTTTACGCAGGCCAGCCAGTGCTGGTTAAAATGCCTCAGACTGGGACAGTGGCACTAGTATTAACAAAACCAAAAAATCTTTATGCTTGGGAAGCGAAAGATAGCTCTGGAAAACTGCATCCAATCAGTACTAGATGGATAGTACCTACCTTTTAACCTATTATATGCCGGTTTCAATGACAACCGAGCATTTTCCTTTCTTTTCTGTTTACAGGTATTTTCCAAATGCTGGGAAACTACACCTGAAAACACGGACTGTCACGTGTCAAAACAGACTGCCATCAAGGACTGCTAATTTATACTTCTGGTCCTAATCTGTGGAATCATTTGTGAACCAAAGTTTCCAGAAGGTCAAAACAATCTGACAAAAAGGACAATAGTGATTTAATTTTGATAGGAATACTGATTTCTAATTTTAGTTGTATATTAAGCGATCTTTTTTTTTTTACTTTTACTTTATTGTTTAGGTTACTGTTTTTATAATGCAAAATAGCTTTATTTTGTCGTGGTTTTGATAGTTACAATTTACTACAGAATTGTCAATATGAATCTTCTATCATGCATTGGCAGTGGTAGACAAATATGTGTAAGTTTAACATGTGTTTACATATTGGGTGTAATAATTGTGCATCTGTTCCATAGAGATTATAATCAAAAAACAAAGAAGTCTTTGGGTATGATAGAGGAAAACACAGCCTTTAAGTTATTACAAGGATTTCTTAGAATGATGAATTGGACTCAGGGAACCACTTGTCTTATGTTGCCAATGACCCCTGCAGAGGGACTCCCTTTTATGGTTATTCCCCTTGACTTCAAAGGAGCACTGCTGGATTTATGGGAAATGAAAGACAATACCATCTGCATACCATGGGGAAGTGGAATTGCCTACAAACATTATACTTATCCTTCAAATCTTAACTATACCAACATATGGTCTAATTCTAACTGCACTCGAGAGCTTGACAAAAATTTCCTGAATTTAAACAACAAGATAAAATTGTCTATCGACTGCACGGAGGTACCCTGGCTTGACCAGCCTCCTCGACCATTCTGGGGTGTACCTATTACCTTTAAATATAGTATCCCAGTACAAGCTGAATGGTGTATTGAATTTCCCTCAAACTATGGATCTAAGTGTAGTCCACAATCTAATGACGTACCTTGTATGTGGACTATTGCTGATCATAGAACTCGTTTTACACAATGGGGAGAAAAATCTCCAATTACCACGCCGCTAGGGCCAGTCCGATTATGGAATTGTACTAACAAGATAACTTGTTCTAATATTGATGACTGCCCATGGGTATGGATGGTTGCAGACCTTTACCATGCTTTAAGAAGTGTATGTTTATGTCATAATTATAGTGCTCCAATCCCTAAGACAAGGTCAGAGTGTATGATAAAAGTGGATCCCAAACAGCTTAACACATGGGCATATCATATAGTTTCTAGCAACAATGCTGAGCCACAGGCCAAAAGATGCCGAGTTCCTTTCCAGCATTATCTAAATGGACATAATAGCCTTGATGTACTTGAAAATAGTACGTGTAGCACTTCAACGCTACCTGCACCACCTGAAACTGTATGGGTGTGTTCTAATGGACAAATATCAGACTACATTCAACCCTACTGGGATGGATTAGAATGTACTCTAGGTATTCCAAGCTTGTGTCCTACTATAGCTTTTAATTTCATTCAATCCTTAACAAAATCACGAGGACATAGAGCTAAAAGACAGTCACAAATGTGGAACTCTATGCAAGAAAATGGTAATCTTTTTGCTTGGCTGAGCTATTATACACCAGCAATGAGAATAAACTTGGGAATGAAAGCTTTTTGGGGTTATTGGACAGTAATAACCAATAATCGATTATATATAGAAAATTTGACATGGCAAGTAGAATCCCGAGCAAACTGGACAAAAACAGCAATTAATGCAGTTGACTTGCAGCTGCAAGCTACATCCAAAATGACGCTACAAAATAGGTTAGCCTTAGATATGATTTTGTTAAAAGAAAGTGGTGTTTGTGGATGGCTAAATGCCTCCTATCCTGATGAAACTTGTTGTGTTTCTATCCCAAATGTATCCGTCACTTTACATCAAGCCATGGATGAAATGCGTAAGATTGCGGAACAGTCTCGAGAACTCCATGAAAATATGAAGCAGAAGCCCTGGGAATGGACGGGGTGGATCTCGAAAGTTTTTAATGGACTTGGACTAAACATTTGTGGATGGATACAAAGTCTGATTCAATATGTACTGATGTTTATTGTACTCCTTATTGTTATTTGTGTGGGTTTATCATGTGTACAATCTTCACTAGCTAAAACTTTTAGTATGCATATTAGAATGCTTAAAGTTCATAACCCTGATTATGTTCCTTTAATTCCTTCTCCTATTAGGAAGGAAGATGAGCCCCTCAACCCGTCTGAACCTAAATTCATCTAATATTCCTTTTTGACGAGATGTGACTAAAGTCACGGGGTGGATAATGTAATCGATGGCCTTGCTGGACTTGTCGAATGCAAGACAAAAGACAAAGGGACTGAGGTTGTCAAGAGCCAAAGAGCTAACAAAGGAAGTAAATAACTGGTGCTTATCTTATCAGACAAAAGTAAGGGGGGATAGTCCATCACTGTAAACTCAGTGATCTGTGGGGCGCCGCGGAGGCTGCGCAGCCAGAGATTGCTTCAGAGATTGCTTTGGACAAAGCACAGATGGCCCCTGAATACACATACCAAGCTGCCCGCTCCGAAGGCGTGTCACACTGCTGAGTCCCGCTTCTGACGACACAACATTCCATGCCAAGAGCCAATCGATACACAATAATTGACTTAGTCCCACCTCGCAAAAAGATTTCCAAACATATAAAAATTGGCACTTGAAAACTCTCTTTGGGAGGAGGAGCCAAGCGAGAACTTCACCTGACGGACGGGTCAACGGGCCTGAACCTCTCTTACCCCCCCAAGAAGGGACGCCTTTTTGGTAAGAGTCGCGCCTCTGACTTTGTCAGACTTATCCCCGGGAACACATTGTTAACTAAAGCACTAAACTATTACTTTGAGCTCAACTTTTGTAGACAGTGAATTTATCAATGGCAATTCCGAATCTGTGATAACTGTCGCTTGAATAAATTACCTATTGTTTCAACTTTGCGAAACTGTTTCAGTGAAAGTCCTTGGAAGGGCTCTGGTAGGCTAGTTGAATATCAGACTCCCCTTAACCCCCCATTTAAAGCGACAAGCTTGCTGCCACTCAGTCTAGCACAAATAGCATATGTAAGCTCTCAACCACAGACTTATTCCCAACACATAGAACAAACCTGCACTGGGGGAATGAAGTATCCTGCATAACATTGTAAGCTTACTCGTAATACAGATCCAGTTTGCCTTTAAACGACGCACATTCATAGGGCCCACCCAATCACTGTTTTGAAAGATGCATTCTTTGACTCAGTCTCATAAAATATGAGACTTTCATTTGAGATAAGTAAAGCTCTTATTCTAAGCATCTAAGCATCTCAAATTACTAAAAAATAAGACTTTCAGACCTTGGACCTTGTCCTGGTAATATTTATGCAAGTAAATTGTGTGAATCATTCCACACATTTCACAAAGTTGTGTAAGGTTCAGTACATACATAAGTCTACTTAACATCAAGAGATGAGTTTATTAACTTGGGTATTTAAATTGATGTAAATAGTCTGTGAGATATTCTGAGATTTACAGCTCTTGTAATTAACTCTTGCTAATAAGAATATCTTGCCCTAGGAATGCAACTTGGCTACTTACACACTCACCTCATTTTTCGAAGCTCAGTTTTTCCATTCCATATGAATCAGGAAAGTAAGCATCTCAAAGAAAATGACATAGATTTCTGTGACGCAGAAAAAAATTAGAGCTAGTGACATTTTAGACTCCCAGGTTCTCCTCTCTGACTTTCAGTTGCCAGTCCAGAAGCGTAGAGGTTTCTTTTGAGCTTTGTTTCTTCTCTATCAGAACTATGCAGATATTTCATGTATGCTAAGGTATCAAAAATCATACAAAATTCCTGTATTTAGGCTCCTGAGTATTACTGTTTAAATATTTAGTTTAGAAAATCATAGAAATATAAAACATGAAAATTCAAATTCCTACATAAATTTTTGACCACAAAAGGTTTGTTGGGTTTTTTTGTATAACATAATCATCACCAGAAACTCTCACAGAGAAAAGAAGGAGAACTTGGTAGATTCAGTTTTAATGTAATATGTAGCAGTGGAAGGTGGGGTCCTAAAAATCTTAGCTTCCTTTTGTTTTTTTTCCACTAAGGACGGAAATTCTTCAAGCCACAGTGTGATGGTCTGAACTTGTCTGTCTTGGAGCAACTGTAGATCATTCAACATGTGACACAAAGGGCATACTGTTTCCTAGTTTTATTACGTATTTGCGTTTTATTGAAGCTCAGACTGTCTGTTTTGATGATGAAAATCTTCGCTACATTTACTTACAGTTGTCATTTTAAGGCCTCTCTGTGGGTTAAGAGTATGAAAAAAATCGTTAATCCTGAATACATTTTCCTTATTATGGTCCATTTTGGGCTGATGAAAAAAATAATCAGGCAAAATGTTAAAGTAATAATAATTTTAACTGTTTTAATTATCTCACCACTCACAGACTAAGAGCTTGTGTTTAAATGATATATGATCTAGGCTTCTGTCTGGTTTGGAATTAAGTTCTAAAGTGTCTTATAACCGATTTCAAAGATTGCTCACAAAATCTGTTACCTGCAGATCAATACATTCAGAACCGTATCAGCCAAATACTAGATCATGAGCTTCAGTAGGCAATGGGTGCAATCTTTTTGCTTTCCTGCTCGGTGGAATAATTGGCCAGAGGAAATAAATATTCTGTGGCAAATAGCAAGAATGGGTCTGTGGGTCTTGAGAAGCGATCATCCCTCTATTCCAGTCTCTAATATATTCTGCCTTATTTTGCTCCTATTGTGTTTGCCTAATGATCTAGTCAATAATGTCACAGTCTTTTAATTTTTTCTGTTAGAAAATAGAACAAAAAGATGTGTCCATAATATTCAGTACAAATGCTTAACTTTGTGTTAGCTGCAACTAAAAGACTATATTTTCCCAGCTCCTGTAATTAGCAACCATGTTCCTTAAGAAAGGATGTAGAGTAACAGCAGATGAAAAAGGTTATCATCCTAAAGGAAAACTGAAAAAAATAATTCAACTGATAAACCGCACCAGAACTAGTTCAAACAGTTGAATTGTCTACATCAACACAAAAATGATGGAAAAGATAAATCGAGTACCTAATGGAAAGCAGCTGGAAGGGACCAAAGGTTTTACTATGGATTAGAAGTGTGAAGGGGAAAACATCAATGAATGTTTTAGTAGGCATGACTGGCCTTTTTTTCTGTCTTTTTAGTTCGTGGTTATTTCATGCTGCCAGAATGAATTGAGAAGGAAAGCGTAAACTTTTTGTTAAGATGTCTTTTAAAACACCATAATGTCTGGCTGAATTCAGATATCACGTGCAGAGCTGTGATACTACGTGGCTATAATCACCTTTGCAGTGAACTACAAAGTTAATATAAATAGGCTACACTAGTGTAATAAGCTAATAGTTTTCCTCTTTCTTGTGTGCTAAAATCTGATCTGGTGAATAGAGATGTATCCAAAATCAATACTTCTCTTATGCACTGAAACACATGCATTGCTTCACACATAACAAAATATTCCTCAATATCTTCAATATGAAGTCTTAAGCTGTTAACAAAGCAGAATTAAAATTGAGATACATTGTTGTTTCTATCTACCATGGAATTGTAATGTCACTTTCAATAGACAAAATGCTGATGAGAATACCTGTAAGATATACTTGATTATCAACCTTGCTGAAACTTCATGTAGTTTTTAATCAGTCAACCTTCCAGGGAAAATTGGATGAGATCTGCTTTATTTATCGTGACATTCTGTGTTTTCTAAAAGTAAAACCAAACAAACAAAATCACCACCTTCCCTCTCCAAAAAAATCCCCACCCCAAAACCAAGAAGAATTGTTGGCAAGTCTTATCTCAAGACGGCTGAACAGTGATTTCTTTAACACAATGTTCTGTGTTTGCTTTTTTTTGTCCTTTTAATTCAGTCCCCAGTGAAAGGCACATGACAGCTTGAGAATCCTTGGGTTGTTGCTAACGATTTGAAAGACCTTCTGTCACACTCTGGTAATAAGAGTGGTTAAATGCCCCACTCCATTAACGAGCATGACTCAGATTCACTGATCCCCTCGGCTGGATTAAGGTGAAAAGACAGTAGAGAGCCTATATCACTTTACAAGTTTTATTCATTATTATAATAAATAAACTTAATGTGGCACGATTATGACAGGCAAACTACCAAGGCACAATTATGCACAATATTGACAAGCAAACTACTGAGGTACTATAATAATAAGAAAATTACAGTGGTATAGATATGACAAGCAAACTATGGTAGTACAATTACAACAAACAAACTACAGTAGTATGATTACGATAAACAAGCTACTGTGGTATGATTATGATAAGCCTTGCTTTTATCATTTCAAAGAAGAAGGAAAAGGACATAAGGGGGGGCAGAAAAAAAAAGTTAGAGAGGAAAAGTGGAAGAAGAAGAAATAAAAATATATCACCAATTTTGGGTCCAGCGTTGATCTGGCCAGTGGAGCAGGGGTCCAGGTCCTGGGGGATGCTGCCTTTACAGTGATTTTCCTCAGTTTTTATAGGTAGTTAGACCCCTCCCCTTAGCTGAGTTTGTCGCTTTTCATATTAATTAATTAGTTGGTGATAACCACCTTTTCTGTTATAGTCTAAATTAGCCTCACTTTCCATGTAAATTAGCACTCATGCTCCTTACAGGTGGTGGGGGGAGAAGTCTTTTCGCTTGTAATCTCCCCCTACCACAATTACCTCTGTTTGACCACTTCCCAGTGCAGGACTATTGGCTTGTTAGCTGTAAAAAGGGAGTTGGGTACAGAGGCAATTAAAAGTGGTCTGCTTAGCTTTACCAGAGTAGCATCGGGCTGTGAGTGTCTCTCCCTCGGACCAGATGTCACTTGGTTGACTTAGCACCAGACCACTAGGTGCCAGGATGAGCAGGCCCTTTGCTCAGGCCCAGTGCTTACTGGCAAAAGTACAACTCCCCTGTGTACAGCACTCACAGGCTTTGTCCTTCAGTTAGCACCTTAGATGAGTGTTTCATAGAATCATAGAATCATAGAAACATAGGCTGGGAAAGACCTCTAAGATCATCAGGTCCCACCATCCACCCAACACCACCATGCCTACGAAACCATATCCTGAAGTGCCATATCTATATGTTTTTTAAACACCTCCATGGATGGTGACTACACCACCTCCCTGGGTAGCCTATTCCAATGCCTGAGCACTATTTCAGTAAAGAAATTGTTCCCAATATCTAATCTGAACCTCCTCTGATGCAACTCGAGGCCGTTGCCACTTGTCCTATTGCTAGTTAGCTGGGAGAAGAGACCCACACCCATCTGACTACAACCTCCTTTCAGGTAGCTGCAGAGAGCAATAAGGTCCCCCCTCAGCCTCCTCTTCTCCACACTAAACAACCTCAGATCCCTCAGCCGCTCCTCATAAGACTTGTTCTCCAGACCCCTCGCCAGCCTCGTTGCCCTTCTCTGGACAGGCTCCAGCAACTCATTGTCTTTCTTGTAGTGAGGGGCCCAAAAATGAACACAGTACTCCAGGTGCGGCCTCTCCAGTGCCAAGCACAGGGGCACGATCACCTCCCTACTCCTGATACAAGCCAGGATGCCACTGGCCTTCTTGACCACCTGAGCACACTGATGGCTCACTCCGTTCACCACCACTCTCTGTGCTCGGCCATTCAGCCAGTTCTATATCCAGCAAAGCATGCACCCATCCAAACCAGAGGCAGCTAGTTTCTCCAGGAGGATGCTGTGGGGAATAGTGTCAGAGACTTTGCTAAAGTCCAGGTAGACAACATCCACTGCCTTTCCCTCATCCACTAGGCGGGTCACCTGGTCATAGATAGCACCTGGTTTGAGACATTTAACCTCATATTGTCTGGACCCTTATACTTCCTCTCCTGTTTCTTGACTGGGAACATCAGGCACATAGAGAGTTTTTCCATCAGAGGCTCTTTTGTCTGTGATGTCTTCATCAAGGTCCCCTTCTCCCCATTGTTGTTCAGAACCAGGGATTAATTTTCTAGTTCCTGAATAAGAAAATTGAATTCCTGTTTATCTTTGAAGAAGTGTTAACAGATTTTTCCACTACATTTTTTCATATTTCAATATCCTTAGCTCATAGATTACATTGGAATCAATAAGCTATTATTACTATAATAGTTTGCATGTATTAATTTATCCATTTTTATTCACTAAATAACAGTAATGTTTCTTGTTGCATAATGCACAACTAATGCTTCAAAGGCCTTACAAAACTGTGGGTGTCATTTGCAAATTTAAATCCCTCTAGGTAGGGAAGATTCCCAAAGAGCAAGTGACAAAAATGGGTAACTTGCAGCTTCGTCCCAGTGCAAACTATACAAAACTTAAGCCTAAAGATTTATTTATATATCACCATTTATAGTGCTTATGTACGACATTTCATTTGAAGCTTTCAGGAGTACTTTCAAATCCTTACTACTTCATGAAGTGCAAGTGACCACCACAACACATAGCTGTCAGTTTGCATGAGATATCACCTCCAGTCTAACTTCTCACTAAAAAGACAGGCAGCTGTGCTCTGACAAGTAAGATTACGTGTTTTGCCATTGAAAGCCAGATTTTCATGTCTTCGGTAAGCAGTAAGCTTCAAAATGTCTGTAGCAGTCCATCTGACCAGACAAAACTTGCAAATTTGTTCTTAGAGTTAGTTTGCCCTACTAATTAAAATAGGACTCATGCCTTCATGTTTTAACAGTCGATTTGCAAAATCATTATGAAAGTATTTTTAAGACACCCAGGTATATCTGATCCAGAATGTTAGACAACTGAAAAGTCATTGTGACTTTGATATCTTCTTTTTTCTTCCCATAACATATTCTCTAAAAAAATCTGCATATGTTTAAGAAAAGTGCAAGCATCTTTAACCTAAAAACTGAGCGCATAGAATCACTAAAGTTTAATCTGAATAAGAAGCAAGATTGCATAAGGATAGTGAAATATTAGTAGAAGTAAAATAGTCAAACTTCTTCATACATTTTAACATATTTGTTTCCCAACGGATCTGGAGGCATATATGCGTGGATAATCAGGGATTTTAACTATTCGTGTATAAAAGGTGATTTTTCAAGTAATGGTAGGTTCATTCATAAAAAATATGAATTACCAAAGATACTAAAAAAAATACAGTTTATTTTTCTCTCTTATCATTTTGACTTCCTGTTTTGTCTCCTGTATCTTAGGGCTAAAATGACATCAGATTGAAAATTAAGCACTGGCAAAAGTTCATTTAGTTTTGGATGACATCCATAACAGTGAAGTATTAATTCATGTGTAGTTACATAGTATCTGGATGTCAATAGAGTCACATTACAGCTACGTAGCTTGGATCTAAGCACCTTAAATCTTTCAGTCACAACTCTTTAGATGTTCTTAACTCAGAAATATCTTCTCCCCATTTCTTCTGACAGTGTTGACACCGGTTATTCTTTCCACAGTTATACCATCCATAAACTAACAAATTTTTGCAAAAATCACAAAACCCACTCTTCATTCAAGAGTTTACAATGACAACTAGAGATAGATGGAGACAACAACCACTAACTTTTAGCATTATATATGAAAATTACATGTGAATTTTGGAAAGAAACAATTTGCAGTTTTCTTTGCTCAAGAGTAGACTGGGACCAGACCCCAGACCTGAGGACATGATGGCATGTAGTTACCCACTGGCCTCAAGTGTATAGTGAGCTACCGGGCAGCTATGAACAGTGCAGTGTAGTTCCGCAGCCACCTCAGATTGGCTGCCAGACCTGTGAGCACACGGAAAAAACTTCCAGTCACTCCTTCACTACGAACTTGACTGTACAAATGGAGTTTGTTTTTCTTCACACATGTTTTTTAAGTAAAGTGTGCAGGCTTAATTGAGAGATCATAGAATCTTAGAATCATAGAATACCAGCTTTGAAAGGATCCCAGGGATTATCTGGTCCAACCTTTCTTGGCAAAAGCACTGTCTAGACAAGATGGCCCAGCACCCAGTCCAGCCAGATCTTCAAAGTGTCCAATGCTGGGGAATCCACCACGTCCCTGGGGAGATTATTTCAATGGCTGACCTTTCTCATTGTGAAAAGTTTTCCTCTCGTGTCCAGTTGGAATTTCCCCAGGAGTAACTTGTACCCATTACCCCTCATCTTTTCCATGTTACTCCTTGTAAAAGAGCAGTCTCCATCTTTTTTGTAGCCAGCCTTTAAATACCGGAACATGGTGATAAGGTGTCCCCTAAGACTTCTTTTCTCAAGGCTGGGCAAACCCAGTCCTCTCAGCCTTTTCTCATATGATGCACTTTACAGCCCTTTGATCATCTTTGTGGCGCTTCTCTGGACCCTCTCCAGCCTGTCCACATCTTGGAGGTGAATTCTGTCATGGCTGTCTAACATCAGCTATTTTCTCTCTGATGTTGATTTATATTCTACATTTGTCACTGAGGCAAAAAAGTCAGTGAGATATCAGAGAAAAATGTGTTTTTCCTTGTGTAATCTTAAAGGGATGGAGAAGGTGGAGAAGAATATTTGACATGTTTGTAACCTCAGAATTATTTAATTTGGAGATGTATTCAGCTTACCAGTTTAGATCATGTGTTAGAAATGTCCTGGGTTCCTCAGTTATGTTTTATTTCCATACAGTGGCCACAAGTAATGTCCAAAAATAAAGTTTTCTATTGATTCCAGCTGGTTAGGAAAATTTGATTCATCCTGGCAGATCATGACTTGGTCGCTACTACCCATGCTTTTTTCTGACCTGGCCATTGCAATTGATTGATCCATCTAAGTACGAAGCTTGGAAATTCTGACTAGTAGTGAATCCAAAGGGTTCTACGAAAGGCATTTGATGGCCTAGTTCCAGGTTTTATAACTACTAAAAATTTACAAAATGAAGACTTCCAATAATGTTAAAATCACTTTGTACAGCAGACAGCTTTTTCAGAAGTCTCCAACTGTAGTAAACACTCATCTAGAAACTAAGGCCTGTCACAGAATAATTCTTATTTTATTCTACTTCACTTTCCTTTAACACAGTCCTCTTTAACTCAGAGTAGTTGTAATGCATGTCCATGTATAAGTGTGCATATAGACGTATAGATGGACATAGATACATGTAATATAAAAGATCCCGCAATACAATATACCAAGCTCCCCTCATTCACGGTTTTGGAAAAAGGAGAATACCTCACAGAGGTTAATCTTATTATTTAATCTACCAGAGAGAGATTCTTAAGTATTATGGTGGTACTGATGAAAGTGAATTAGAGAACAAAAGAATGAAATAGGAAGGATGTCAGAGCCTGGTCTTTGCCTGTGATCCAATAATTTGTCCCAGCAAGTTGCACAGGCATGATTCATCTGTGCTTCTCTGTATCTTCTCTAAGTGGAAAGAAAGGTAAAGGAAAATATTTCCGCCCTCATCACTGGCAGTGCAGGCAGAGTAACCATCTTGGATAAAGTTAAAGCCACGGCTCCAGAATCTCTATGCTTTCCACTAACCATCTACTGTAGGAAGTAAACAGGAGAAACACAGTTCTTATTTATAGCTGTACAGATGGTACCAAGGACCAGGAAAAGAACACAAAGTTACTGCTAAGGATCTTGTCCTCCCTACTTTAACCAGTGGTGAAAACTAGTTTTAAAGCCTGTGTACTCTTTATGTCATTGATTAGAATGTTTATTATGTTATTATATTACATCTTTTAAACATTAATAAACATCTACATATCAGTTGTTGCCAGATGAAATATAAGACTTTCACGTATACTCTCTTTATTTATCAAATATCATTCTATTAAAAATTTTGAGGGGTAGCTGTGGTATCTGCAGGTAATTTTTGTCTCTCTGAATAGAAAATTAACATGTAAATGAACATAGGTCTTCATAAGCTAATATTCTGACATGACAGTGTTTCACTGTCAAAGAACTACAATTTTTATGGTATTAAACATCAGTAATTTTACTTCAATGCTGATGTAATGTGAGCTAAGAACATTTGACAGATTTCAGGCAAAAAGGAGCGGTTAGTGTCTGTTTATGAAAGTGATTTTCCCTGAAATATAAATTGATTCTTTGGTGTTCATAGTGTTTAATCAGCAGACAGAATAATTGATAGTTTTATTGCTCAAGTAAATTATCATGTATGTACCTCTTTATATATTGCTAAGATATTCTTAGCTCTTCTGTCTCTGCACTTAATAATCCAGAGCTACAATTAGATAATGATAAAACCAGCTCTCTCATAAATTGCTTTCCTGGGTGCAGTCACACATAAGAAATTTACTCAAATGTGTCTGCAGTAATCTGTAACTACAAGACCATGCTTAAATCAGTGTTGCTGTAGACGACTGAATCCATCCAAAGGAGAAAAGAAAATCAGCTATATCTGCAGAATAATGTTCTTATTCCTGACTCCCTGCTAACATCTTCCTCTGTTTGATCCTGTCCTTACAAACCTGTAATCATCAGGTTCCAGGCAGCATGCCCTTTAATGTGAAAATTGAAATAGTCTGAGAAGATTACTTTGAAACTCAGGTACTGCAGGATTGTGCCCTGCAGTATGATACAATACAATTCAGAGACAGGCAGCTGTAGTGATGATTAAATTGTGGACATATGGAATGGGATGAAAACAGTCCAGCAGGCTTTGTGGGAATGCTGCCAGGAAAATCTTGCAGGAGAGTGTTTCATTATCACCTTCACTTCATGAAGGTAAAAGCTTAGCGGGGAGCAAGTGAATGGTTCTGGTGCTGATCTCAGAAGGCAAGAAGAGCTCCTGGAAGAAGGCTGTAAAAATAGCAGGTTTAAAGTCCTAAGTGACACCCTGCTAATCTAGAAGATTTCATTCCCTGTCTGGATTTCATTATTGATGACACCTTGGTAAGTAATGTGTTTGTTGAAGGACCTGTCTCTGAATGTTGGAAACTCTGTTGCACCCTGTGTTAATGTGGGTTGATTAGCTAGTGGCCTTCCACAGAAAGCCAGTGGCCCTGGATAATTTTAAATTACTTGAAGGTGGCACTTTTCTGTGGAAGTTCACATTCTAAAAAAATATGCTCAGCATGCTTTTAAAACTCTGTTTCAATGCAAAATTTAGGTGTTCATATCTGAAAAGTTCTAGTGGGTCACAGTCCAAAAACATCCTTTCTTTTAAATGAAAGACTTCAGATGAATATATATTCAATATCTAAGAAAAATTATGCTCTGGTAATTGGTTATTTACTTTGTTGCACTAAGATTTCAAGCATAACCAATTCTCTGTTATTGTATTTGACTGAACAGAGTAAACAGACTAGATGTGTGATGATTGTAAGCGCTTATATTCTCCTGGCCTTGGCTATGACTAAATGGCTAATGGTGCTTGAATTGGTATTCATATGATCCAAACATGCAGATATTTGAAGACACAAATATAGAAAAGAAGAATTATATTTCTTGCTGTGCTTCAGAGAAGACAATTTTGCATTTCAAGACACTCAACAGTGAAGTAATGCCAAAGGTAAATATTGTTTAAGATGAATCCTCTCCTATTAAGTGAACAATGCGCATGACACTGAGAACACGGATTGAAATGGGCTGCAAACTTTCTTCTTGCTGTATGTTTAATGTGTAGTGTCATTCAACCTGTTTATATTATTATAGAAATGTAGATTGACTTCACTGTTTCTCATGACATGAAAAAAAAGACCTGGAAACCTGTCTGAAAGAAAATATTGAGAGCAGCCACAATACTGAGACTTCTATCTTATCATACTTGTACTTGCAGGCAAAGTAGAGCATCTGCAACTGAAAAAATAATATAGAACTTTATTGACCTCCATTGTAGGCACAGAAAAGGAGTGATTAGTAAGATGAATGGAGCAAGACATTGAAGGAGTGCTTTCTTTAGAAGTACAAAATAATTATATTTCTGTAGGCTAAAAGTTTATGGGGAATATTTTCCTCCTTCAGCTGTAACATGGGTTTCAGAGTAGTTTAAACAAAATGCTGATTAACTAAAATCATGACAAGCCATTTAACTGGGCAGAAATTTTTACAAGTTTTAATATGATACACTGAATATGAGAGAAAATGGAATCTTAAACAAAGTCATCTTTCTGTCATGTTAGACAGTTGTTATTCTAATGCATGTGGTGTCTCTAAAAATCATGAAGAAGTGGATCAGTTTGTTAGCAATTCTGTACCTGTTCCTTCATGGAAAGAAGGCAAGTAGTATTGCTTCCCCATTAAAGAACTCCATCCTGAAACATCTCCTTGCTGATTTTTTTTTTTCCCTAAAACTTGAAGTCATAATTGAGATTGTCAAGTGAATTCACATTTTCTTAAATTTTGTGGGCATCTGTTGTGGTTGGGCTATTATTCTTCAACCTTAACAAATACTTCCTCTTCTCAAATAGAAAAGGATGAATGAAGTTTGACATTTCTCCACCTAGATGGCCAAATGCAAGGCAATCTAAATGTTGCTAGATTAGCCAGGGCATTGACATCTAAATCCTACCATCCTCTGTGGATCCAAATCCTTCCATATCCTGAGCAGGGGCTGTGTTCTAATTTCAGGTTCCAGCTGGAAGTTCACAAGCTCAGTTTCACAGCAAGTTGCACACAGGTGGAAGATATTTGGAATACTTGTCATTTCTGTTACTTTTAACACAAATACAGGTTGTCCAATGCCCTAACACCTGATCAGATGTCTAATATCTTTTCCAAATACTTCAAATCACACTTGACACATTCACCTCAATTTTTCTTAAAGTTTAGATTTTCCATCAGCCAAGTGCTCGGTAGCAGTCAAGAAACAAAATAAAGAGAAAATGTTAAAAGTTATTAAAATAAGAATAGAGAACAAATACAAGGATATACTATTTTATACCTGTTGTTTGAATACACATCTGTTCCCCATTTTCAAAAAGGTACAGTCGAATTGGAGAAGCTGGAAAGACAACCTGTGAGAATGATTAAAGTCTCTAAACACTTCTGTTAGATTTTTTCTTAGTTTATGAAAGTCTGCTGTTTTGTAATTCAGCAGATTTTGTCTGTCCTTCAATGTACTTTGAATAAAATTAGCTTGTGTATGAATAACTTCCTCCAAGGTTATTTTATATAACTAACTCTTCCTTAATGTCCTCACAAGGTATCAAAATAGCATCATAATTTTTAGGTCACTTGTCACATGAAAGGGCAATTTAAGCAGGTGCTTAAATTTAAGCTCTTTGGTGCACTGGAACCTTGTTGAACTTCTTACAGTTAAATAATTAAGTCACATGAACTTCCTGTCTTTCAACTGAAACATAGGCCACAGAAACTGGAACAGTTGAGATCTTTTAGATGTCCCAGTACTTTGTATAAAATAATAAACAAATATGATGCAATTTATATAGCATCTGTCTTATTGACATTAAATCTTTATGTTTTATTTCATCCTGTCTAAATAAAATTGGGTTTTATCTGAGTCAGAATGTTGTATGCAACCTTTTGCTCTTCTAATCTCTTTCCACATCATTCTTTTTATAAGATAGTCTTTCACATAAATATCTCCTTGTATAGTCTAAATAGTGGCTACCAGTTAAAGTTACTTTAAAAGTCAACAAAATGCAGTTACTGTGCATGATACGTATATGCCACATCTATATGGAAAAACAGAAGGTAAAGAGTTTGTAAAAATTGTTTTTAGGGGACCTCACCAGGTACCCATATAATATGAAATTCTAAAACAGGAAAGCTGATTATAATTTATTTTTTTTTTCTATTTACTTCAAAGGTAGCCTGTGTTAGAGAGAAAAATTGTAGATGTCTACAAAGTAAAAGATAAAATTTATCAAAATTAATTCCATCCAGGGCCCTCCTATTTTAAGTTGTTATGAAAATTTAACTACCTTAGCTGGTGTAAGAAAAGAATGTCTATGCAGTTCGGTTCACTACATAACTAAACAAATCAATAAAATATACTATATTAATGATTAAATGCATTCTTAAAAAAAGCTTATGCAGCTTAATGTGTACTCATCTGCCAGTGGTATTTACATGTGAAAGCTTTCTGTTGTTTATTTTTTCTATCTGCTTTGAGCATAATTTAGCGCACTTCAAGTTCTAGCATTTTGCCTTCTTCTCTGGGAAGACTCTCATAGTGCCACCGTATGTTGACCTCCCTCCCCCCTGAGATCCCCCTGCCCTCACTGTGACAGCCCACCCTCTGCCCCAGCAGGGCTGTGCTGGCTGGGAGGAGGGCGCAGAAGGCAGGACTTTCTTCTATTCATTATTCCTTCCCTCAGTGCTCATGCTCAGTTCACCTTTGGTATGTTCTCACTCTATTGTTTTCTCTGTTTCTCTCCAATCCATGTTTTTACAGAGTTACTGCTGTTTTGCAGACTTTGATACCCCCTGATACCAGTGTAATTTCTCCAGCATAGCACTGGTGCAGCAACAATGAACTGAGCCGTTAACGTTCATCTCTTTTTGTCCCTTTCTTTTTAGTTTGTGTATTGCAGTCAAACTTTTCCTTGCTCTTATGTCCTCACTCTCTGTTGCTTTGTCAAATTCTTTGTCTATGTCTCTGATTCTCAATTTCTCCTTCTTTTTCCACTTTCCTGTTTGTGTACATAACGATGCTCTTTTTCTTGTGCTCAAACAGATCTTTCAAGGATGGTTTGTATTCACAAGAGTCTGAAAGACACTCAGCTTTAGTTTTCTTTCAGATGAAAGCTTGTACACATTTATGCTTATTTATGTGGTTTTTTTTCAATCTGCTTGTTCTCATTAATGAATATATTTATAAACTGTGCAGTGTAGCATTGGACAGTATTGATATATTTTGTTTACAAGTAAAACAAGTCTTTCAAGACATGACTATCTAAATATCAAGGAGAACAATAACAGAATTTATAAAATTAAAAACCATTTCCAGTTATTAAATCTCCCAAAGTGATAAAATTGATTATATAAACATCCCATAGGAAAAGCAAGTGGAGACTAAAATAGGTTTGTGATTAGCTTTCCTTGGCTAAATTCCATGTCTCAAAGTCCAAAAAGAGATCATTAACTAGTGGGGTCCTTCAAGGGTCCATACTGGTACTAGTAGTCTTTAATGTCTTCATCAGTGACATACATAGTGGGATTGAGTGTACCCTCAGCAAGTTTGCAGGTGACACCAAGCTGACTGGTACAGTTGACATGTCTGAGGGACAGGATGCCATCCAGAGTGACCTGAACAGGCTGGAGAAGTGGGCTTATGTGAACTTTACAAAGTTCCACAAGGCCAAGTGTGAGGTCCTGCACCTGGGTTGGGGCAACCCCTGGTATCAGTACA
Organism: Opisthocomus hoazin; assembly: GCF_030867145.1. Lineage (NCBI taxonomy): Eukaryota > Metazoa > Chordata > Aves > Opisthocomiformes > Opisthocomidae > Opisthocomus > Opisthocomus hoazin. The sequence continues at coordinate 102,104,537 of NC_134415.1, read as the reverse complement.
GGCTGGGGATGAAGGATTGAGAGCATTCCCTGCCAAGATGGACTTGGGGGCACTGGTGGATGAAAAATTGCACTTGAGCCACCAACGTGCACTCGCAAGCCCAGAAGGCCAACCGTATCCTGGGCTGCATCAAAACAAGTGTTGCCAGCAGGTCAAGGGAGGTAATTCTGCTCCTCTACTCCACACTGGTGAGACCCCACCTGGAGTACTGCATCCAGCTCTGGAGTGCTCAGTGCAAGAGAAACATAGACATATTGGAGTGGCCACTGGCACACCTCATCTGTGAAGAAAGGCTGAAAGAGTAGGGTTTGTTCAGACTGGAGAAGTGACAGCGCAGGAAAGACTTCATTGCAGCCTTTCCATATATAAAGAGGGCTTTTAAGAAAGATGGAGAGAGCCTTTTTACCAAGGCCTGTAGTGACAGGACAAGGGGCAATGGTGAAACTGAAAGAGGGTAGGTTTAGATGGGACAGAAGGAAGACATTTTTTGCAACAAGTGGTGAAACACGGGAAGAGATGGCCTAGAGAAGTTGTGGCTGCCCCCTTGGTAGTGTTCAACACCAGTCTGGATGGGGCTTTGAGCAATCTGGTCTAGTGGAAAATGTCCCTGCCCATGGCAAGGGGGTTGGACTAGATGGTCCTTTAAAGTCCCTTCCAACCCACATCATTCTATGATTATGTGATTCTTTTAAGGGATTGATCATAAGTCATTTGAAACATACTCTAAATCCATTCAGACAGTTGCAATTCAAACACACTGCTTAGATCTTCCATTGCTTTCTGTATTTATTCAGAGAATAAAATTGAGCAGTATATGGCATAGTTATGAAAACTGCAGGTGCAGTTTTCTTACAAGTCATCCAACACTAGTACTTCGTGCCACTTTAACAACCAAGACTTCCACTAAGACCAATGCATGTAGCATGGGCAATAAACAGGAGGAGCTGGAAGCCCTTGTACAGCAGGACGGCTACGACTTGGTCGCCATCACAGAAACGTGGTGGGACAACTCGCATGACTGGCATGCTGTCATGGATGGCTACAGACTCCTTAGGAAAGACAGGCCAACAAGGAGAGGTGGGGGAGTTGCTCTATATGTGAGGGAGCAACTGGAATGCATTGAGCTTGGCCTGAGGGCAGATGAAGAAGGAGTTGAGATCTTATGGGTTAGAATTAAGGGACAGGCTCACACGGGTGACATTACGGTGGGTGTGTACTACAGGCCAACTGACCAGGAGGAGGAAGTTGATGAGGCCTTCTACAAGCAGCTGCAAGCAGCCTCACAGTCACAGGCCCTGGTTCTCATGGGGGATTTCAACCACCCTGACATCAGCTGGGAAGACCATACAGCTAGGCAGGCGCAATCCAGGAGGTTCCTACAGAGCATCGATGATAATTTTCTGATGCAAGTGGTGGAGGAACCAAGAAGGAAAGGCGCGCTGCTGGACCTTGTACTAACAAACAAGGAGGGACTGGTGGAGGATGTGAAGGTTGGGGGGAGACTTGGCAGCAGCGACCATGAAATGGAGGAGTTCGGGATCCTGAGTGGAGGAAGCAGGACGATAAGTAGGATCAAAGTCTTGGATGTCAGGAGGGCTGACTTTGCCCTCTTCAAGGAGCTACTTGGAGGAATACTGTGGGCCAAGGCTCTCGAAGGCAGGGGAGTGAAAGAGTGCTGGTCGCTGTTTAAACATCACTTCCTCCATGCTCAGGAGTGGTGCATCCCAATTGAGAAAGAAATCTAGAAAAGTAGGCAAGACACCAGCATGGGTGAACAAGCAGCTTCTAGCAGAGCTCAGGTGGAAGAGAAAGGTCCATGGAATGTGGAAAGAGGGGCAGGCCACTTGGGAAGAGTACAGGAATGTGGTGAGAGCATGCAGGGATGCGACGAGGAAAGCCAAGGCCCACCTGGAATTGAAGCTGGCAAGGGACGTCACAAACAACAAGAAGGGCTTCTTCAATTACATCAGCAGCAAAAGGAAGACTAGGGACAATGTGGGGCCGCTGCTGAATGAGGCGGGTGTCCTGGTGACGGAGGATGCGGAGAAGGCAGAGCTACTGAATGCCTTCTTTGCATCAGTCTTCAGTGCTAAGACTGGCCCTCAGGAATCCCAGGCCCCGGAGGCAAAAAAGAAAGCCTACAGAGAGGATGACTTTCGCCTGCTTGAGGAGGACTGCGTGAGGGATCACTGAAGGATTCTGGATGCCCACAAATCCATGGGCCCCAATGGAATGCATCCGGGAGTACAGAGGGAGCTGGCGGATGTGATTGCTGAGCCACTCTCCATCATCTTTGAGAGGTCCTGGAGGACAGGAGAGGTGCCCGAGGACAGGAGAAAGGCCAATGTCACTCCAATCTTCAAAAAGGGCAAGAAGGAGGACCCAGGGAACTACAGGCCAGTCAGCCTCACCTCCATCCCGGGAAAGGTGATGGAGCAGCTTATCCTGGAGGCCATCATCAAGCAAGTGGAAGAAAAGAAGGTTCACAGGAGTAGTCAGCATGGATTCACCAAGGGGAAATCATGCCTGACCAATCTGATAGCTATCTACGATGGTGTGACTGGCTGGGTAGATGAGGGGAGAGCAGTGGATGTTGTCTATCTCGATTTCAGCAAGGCTTTCGACACGATCTCCCATAACATCCTCCTAGGGAAGCTCAGGAAGTGTGGGCTGGATGTGTGGTCAGTGAGGTGGATAGAGAACTGGCTGAATGGCAGAATTCAGAGGGTTGTCATCAGCGGCACTGAGTCTAGTTGGAGGCCTGTAACTAGTGGTGTTCCCCAGGGGTCAGTACTCGGCTCAGTCTTATTCAGCTTCTTCATCAATGACCTGGATGAAGAGTTAGAGAGTACCCTCAGCAAGTTTGCTTACGATATGAAACTGGGAGGAGCGGTGGATACACCGGAAGGCTGTGCTGCCATTCAGCGAGACCAGGACAGGATGGAGAGATGGGCAGAGAGGAACCTGATGAAGTTCAACAAGGGCAAGTGCAGCTTCCTGCACCTTAAGGAGAAACAACCCCATGAACCAGTACAGGCTTTGGGCAGACCTGCTACAGAGCAGCTCTTTGGAGAGGGACCTGGGTGTCCTGGTGGACCACAAGTTGACCATGAGCCAGCAGTGTGCCCTGATTGCCAAGAACGCCAATGGGATCCTGGGGTGCATAAAGAAGAGTGTGGCCAGCAGGACGAGGGAGGTTCTCCTCCCCCTCTACTCTGCCCTACTGAGGCACCATCTGGAGTACTGTGTCCATTTCTGGGCTCCGCACTTCAAGAAAGATGAGGAGCTCTGGAGAGAGTCCAGCGGAGGGCTACGAGGATGATGAGGGGACTGAAGCATCTCTCCTACAAGGAAAGGCTGAAGGAGCTGGGCTTGTTTAGCCTGAAGAAGAGCAGTCTGAGAGGGGACCTTATAAATGCCTATAAACACCTTAAGGGTGGGTGTCAGGAGGATGGGGCCAGACTCTTTTCAGTGGTGCCCAGCGACAGGAAGAGGGGCAACAGGCAGAAACTGTAGCCTAGGAAGTTCCTTCTGAACATGAGGAAGAACTTCTGCCCTCTGAGGGTGACGGAGCACTGGAACAGGCTGCCCAGGGAGGTTGTGGAGTCTCCCTCTCTGGAGATATTCAAAGCCCGCCTGGACAAGGTCCTGTGCAACCTGCTGTAGGTGACCCTGCTTCGGCAGGAGGGTTGGACTAGATGACCCACAGAGGTCACTTCCAACCCCTAACATTATGTGATTCTGTGATTCTGTGAAGCTGAGGACTTCATTTTCAGTGAAGAACACGTCTGCTCAGGAAGGATTTAACAATTTTTCATGTAGCTATACAGATTTCTGCAGATGATTGGCTTATTTTTTGAATCTTGTTACTGAAGTCTGCCTACTAGCATGCAAATACACTTCAGCTGGTGAGTTATTTACGAAAGATTCACTTTGATAATTCAGTCAATTTTTTCTGGAAGATGGTGATAGACATCTACTCTCCAGGGAAATTGAGAGCTGTAATTAGTTTTGGCCAAATGTGTTATCCTCTCTATAAACAGGGTGTCTTAAGAAAGATTATGGGATATTATCTTATGTTTTTCATTATTGAGGCAGAATTCCTCCTCATTGTGGAAAGGTTAAATGCTTGGGTCTGTTGTTATGAAAGCAGTGTAAGCTGGTGACTGCACCATTGTCCTGGCAGATGCAAGTTCAAGTCCTTGCACAACTACTATCTTGCTTCTTAACCTTTAACAACTCACATGACCAATGTTTCCCTTCTGTCTCTTTCTTCTATATTTCAAGTTTCTGTGGGCTGAACTTTGATCTTATTTCTCTATATAACCTGACAAAAATTCTCATTTTATGTTATCATGTCACAGAAATGAATAACTATGATCATTATTCACATTGGTAGTTTGTTTTAATGTTCAGTCTTGTTCTGTATGACCTCTGAAATCCAAATCTTGGTTTTCACAATTTTGCTTTTATTAAGTAGTTGACAAAAGAACTTTTGTATTTTAGCATGGTTCATGGTGAAGAGGTACGTTTACATTTTTCAATTCCATTTCACATTTGTTTAGTTGAATTTTCATTTTCAGTTCTTCGCAATTTACAGTGTTATTTTAATCCATTGTTTTAGACTGGAGAGGGGTGTGGTAAAATGTATGTAGTGCTCTTTGTTTAACTTTCATCATTTTGCATTGGCTTTTACCAACAGATATCCCTCTAAACCTGTACTTCTTGACTCCTAACACTTTTTTCACATTGGACCTCAAATCTTTTCTTGTGTAATGGTCAAATTTTACTCTTTTTCATCCTTCAGCCCAAATATCATCACATATGCTGTGCCCATTTCATTAAAAATAAAGGAATAAATAAAAAAGCAGCTAACAGAAAAGCCCAAACGAATTAATATACTCTACAAGTATAGTAAGACTTACCATAAGTTCTTATTCTTTAAAGTGATGAAAATTTTTGGAAATGAATAGACAATTCAAGACCTTTATTATGTGGAAGAAGTGGGGAAAATGACTGAAAAGTTGGAAAAAAGGCTTATTGCATGAGTAAAAATTTATAAATATATATAAAATTATTCTGTGTTATTGTGGATACAAGTTATCCTACAGGTTTCGCGGTTCAGCCAGAGTATTCTTTTTACACTGTTAGCATAGTATTTAAAACTACAGTTTTGTATGTACTTGCATATATCTTTTCTCCATTTAAAATGGAGTGGTTTGGAATCACAGAACCATAAAATCATTAAGGTGGGAAAAGACCTCTAAGATCATGAAGTCCAACCGTCAACACACCACCATGCCTACTAAACTACATCCTGCAGTGCCATGTTTACACATTTTTTAAACAGGTCCAGGTATGGTGACTCCACCAGTTCCCTAGGAAGCCTGTTCCAATGTCTGACCACTCTTTCAGTAAAGAAATTTTTCCTGATATCCAATCTAAACCTCTGCTGACGCAACTCAAGGCCATTTCCTCTCGTCCTATCGCTAGTTGCTTGGGAGAAGAGACCAACACCTGCCTCACTACACCTTCCTTTCAGGTAGTTATAGAGCGCAATAAGGTCTCCCCTCAGCCTCCTCATCTCCAAACTAAACAATGCCAGTTTCCTCAGTCTCCATAAAATAGGATTATTTAAAAAGATTTTTTCATTATAATGACATTTGACCTCACAAAATCATAAAACCATAGAATAAATCAGGTTGGACGGGACCTTAGGAGGACTTCCATCCAAACTCTTCCTCACAGCAGGGTCAACAAAGAACTTAGACCAGGTTGTTCTGTGCTTTATGAAGTCAGATCTTGGAAATCTCCAAGACTGGAGACTGGACAATGACTCTGCGAAACTTGCTCCAGTGTTTAATCATGGTCATAATGTCAAATTTTTTCCTTGTCAGAATCTCCCTTTTCTGTTTGCGGTCATAGCTTCTCAACTTCCTGGCATGTACAGCTGTGAAAAGCCTGTCTCCATCTCCTTGCCACCTGCACCATAGGCACTGGGAGGCTGCTTAGATGCCCTCGCAGCTGCCTCTTCTCCAGGCTGAACACACCCAGCTCTCTTAGCCTCTCCTCACAGGGTAAGTGTTCCAGCCCCTGACAATACTGGATGGAGCAAGTCTGCTGGACTTGTGCACATTCATCAGTATCTCATTTGGGGATCTCAGACTGGACTATATATCCCAGATGTGTTGTAACAAGGACTCAGTGCAGGTGACTAGGTGCTTTCCTCAATCAACTGGCCATGATTTTGAAGACAGAGCGCAGGATGTTATTAGATTTCAGTGCTGCCCAGGCACACTGCTGGCTCATGTATGGCCTGCTGTCCGCCAAGACCCCTAGTTCTTACTTAGTGGAGTTCCTGGTAATTTATTTATAGATCAAGTTTTTCATATCTTCAATTTTTTAGGTTTGTTTTTTGAAGCAGAACCAAAATCAGAGCTCCTTTTGGAAAGGGGTTTTATTTGAGGAGTAGAAAGCATCTTGAATGCCATTGCAGAATTATGTTTATCTGCTTAAGTTAAATTTTCTGTCAACAATCTTCTCCTTCTGTAGAAACACCAATTTTGAATTTTCCTGTTCTTTATGTAAAAAGTTGAGTATGGAAGAAAAAAGTGCAGCAGTAACTGTTAGTCACAGGGAATGCCTCAAGTTCCTATGACAACTGAGAACAGTCTGGAGGCTGCAGAAGGATCCCATCCTAAATATGTGCTACTTAAAATGATCAAAGAGGATATTTTCCTTTTATTCTTGAATTTTTATTCAGCATTAGTTACTTGCTTAGTATCAGTTTGAATGCTAATAACACACAGTACCATGACAAAGGCTGTGGTTGCAGCTTGAGAAGGTTTTGTGAATAATGTAAATCTTATATTCCACAAAAGTAATTAATAAAACTACCATAGGGAGAAAAGTTCCGCATGTTTATTCATTTATTTTAGCTTCCTTCGCTTTTAACAGCCATAAATTATAAATAGTTAACTGTACAGATCATAGGCTAGGCTGATAAATTTCATGGGTTTGTCATGGGGAAAATATTAAATTTCATGCCTTGTCATAGATTAATGGGAAAACCATATTAATACTATGCAGGCAATTTATATAACTTAAACTGAATTTCAGAGGCATGCTTAGAAGAAAAACAGAATAAAGTAACAATTTTTATAGGAAAAGAATGGCAATATGATGTTGAGACATCTTGGAACTTCTCTGTGGTAAAAGAGAAACTCTTATTATACTGGGTTTGTCCCTGTTGTACATATATACTGAAAAGAAAGGGAATTAAATCTTCACATGCTTTCTGTGTGATTTACCTCCCCTAAATACCTAAATGTTTGACATCCAAGCTAATCATCCTAGGTTCCTTGTGTAGTTAGCAAAGAGAAATATGTTTTTCCTGAAGATGATTCTTCTCCCTTGACTCAGACTCAAATTTTAAGACGAGATGAAGTGCTTTCTGGATTTTTCTGGAAGAATCTACACCAATAAGGTCAATCGCACATTTTATGTGGGCTGGTGGGATGAGTGATGATCTATTCTGTAGATATATTTTTTACATAAGACCTTTACGAAGTGTTGAATAAGGCAGTGGTAAAGTACAAGAACAAACCCCAGGGAATCAGTCTTTTCTAGTTCTGGGAACAGAGAATTAGTATTTGTCTGTATCTAGATACCTTCAAAATTGTAAATGACTCAGAAGATAAGCTATGCTATAAACATCATACAGGAACATTATATTTTCTGTTACGAAAACTCATGGAAAAGACCTTTATGTGGCAAAAACTTAATTCTGTATGACTGGAAAATATAGCTTAGTATTTTCTAAATTATTAAGATGAGTATGTTTCACACGTAATTTTTCTGTAAAGACTTCTTATTTTCCTTATTGGGATTCATCAGTTTATCACAATAACTTCTGCTTTCTCAGTCACTTTGAAGTCAGACAAGGGCCAGCATGTATTTTATCTCTATTTCTTTCTATTGTATCTTTGTGATATTTAATATTTTCATCTCTTGCTTTCAGCATTACTGTTCTCAGGGTACTATCATGCTCAGCCTCATCAGCTGAAGCAATAATCATATCATCAGCAATTATATCTTCCCTGGAAGTATCATCGAGTGCCCTATAACTCTCTTTCTACAATATTTCACTGACACGCTTAATCTCATATATTAATCTAGAAAAGTGATGATGTCCTCCTGGAGAGTTAGAGGTACCTAAAAAGGGACATACCTATCTAATTCTGCCTGCCAGACCCCATCCTTCTAATCTGAAATTGTAACAAGTAGCTCCGTTGCTAATTGAAGTCGCAAATCTGATGTCACTGCTGAGCAGTGGTAATAGGTATGGTGCTATTCAATCTTCTGGTATTCAACATACTGAATCTTTTTTTGTTCTTTGCTTTTTTTCTGCTCCAGTTCAAGTGCTGATGCATTCTCCTGTGATGTCAACTTTCTCTGTTCTTTACTGGCTAAAATTTTGATATTTTCAATCACTTGAATCATAATTTATTCCATAACTAGTTGCCTAAATTTTTTGTTAATCTCAGTGAAACTACTCATGAAGATTAACAACTGGATTTTAGGTACTCCAAGTGTAGCAGAAATTATTTTACTGTAACCACATATACCTAATACAACATTTATTTCTATGCAAATATACTCAGATTCTCCAATTCCTCTAAATATATTATCGTAAACTACGACAATATCTTCTATGGATGTTAAATTTACCATTACATGTCTCTCATATCTATACTCAATGTATTATAGATAGTCATCCAGTTATGAAAAATTATAACTTGCCTTTGCTTTTTTGATTGTCACTTCCAGCTTTATCCCTGCTTTGGATGAAGTGGTCTACATCCTCTGTGATAAGTGGATGAAATGCCACTATGTACTTTACCTTACAAGCAATTGGCTTTTATGGTTTCAGAATATGTTTTTTTTTGAGTACAGTGGACTGCTGTACTATTCCGAATGCTGGTTTCCAGCCTAAATTTTTTAGAATGAGGACAATAAGGATCTGAGTTTAGACTTCTGTTTCTTTTATTTTCTCCTTCAGCCTTTGTGGTTGTCCCAGCACGAGAGATACACCTACTCCGGACACAAAATAAACAGTATTTCTGCAACAGTATGGAGACTCCATGAAGCTCAATATTGTGACTATTTGCATTCCTTTATTTATTAAGAATTTAAGATTTGCTCTCCTGCATCTCCTTACTTTTAATCCCATTATGAAAATTTTACCTGAGAACAGCAAGGGATTCTCCCTTTGGGCCTTAATTGTAAGGAAACAATACTTACATTCTTAAACTTAAAATTTAATGGCTATTGATAGTAACAGACTGCAGGCGACTTTAACATACGTTGTAAAACAGAATTTATTTTCTTCCTAGGCTGTTTTATAAGTCATTATAACATTTGCCTGACAAGTGCTACATTCACCTGTTTCCAAACAAGCCTCTCTCTCTGATGACACTCTTTGGAGAGTAAGCAGGAAACGTGGTCAATCTTGAAACTTTACAACCCCAGAAGAGATAGACATTGTGTTTCTGAAAGAAATGGAGTATCATTAGTAGATGACCTTCCACAAAAAACTTATGGGAAGCCATATTACAGCACCACTGTCACACATTTACTAACGAAAATAATGATTATGACTTTAAGAAGATGACAAATGCATAAAATTAGAGACTAACAATTTGATTCATGAAATAAAGAGATTTTACATATCTGACAAGAGAGAATAAAGCTGAAGAAAGAAGACTGACAAAACATTACATAAACAAAAATGGAAATAGATTAACCCTGCAAGAGCAGAACTCTTAGGGAATAGATTTTATTGCTCAAAGCACCTTGCACTGCGTAGTGGGCTGTTTTTGTTGTAGCAGGCTTTTGCCAAGTTCAGAATGATGGAGAACAAGATAAAAGTCTATTGCTGTGATGAAGGAGAGATGTAAGCTGAAACAAAGATAGTATATTTGGACAGTGGTCTCTAATTATCTACAGTTTTCTTCACCTCACTTCTGCTAAGGAGAACAACTCTAGATAATCCTTTTATCTCTGGCATGGAGCTCTCCTCGTGTTTATCCTCAAGGAACACAGACATTTTGGAAACTATTGATGTCAACAGTCAGCTCTGGTTAGTAATACTGCCCTGGCTGTCATGTGTAGAGACTTCTTTGAAACGCATGGGAAACCCTGGATCTGCTGAGGCACTGATAACTTCAGAACCCTTTCACCTTTAGCTTTGCTGCTTCTTCCTTTCTGTGGAAAGATCTGTGTTTTGTCAGTCATTCAAAAGGTCTCTGAAAACTTTTTGCGAAAACAGTTGCCAGAGAGCAACTTTCTCTGCTTAAACAACGAGAGCCAGAAACTGGACCTTGCATGAAAAGATGTTAAGGATAGTTATAATTTTGTTGTGGGATGGCTGACACTGTAGGGATTGGCAGTTATGAGGCTCTGGGCTGTAGGGGAAAATGCTGGGAAGGTTCACAATAAAAGTGTGAGTGTAGATCATTCTAATGAGTTTCTACAAAAGTGAAACAGTTTATGGTTTTGTTAGTAAATCATAACTCTACAATAATATCTTAGGGTTTTGGGTTTTTTTTTAGAGAATGAACTTGCTCTCACGTAGTTTGTAATGCATAGATAGCTATGAGGCAAGGGGAGTAACAAGTATTGTCTGAGGTGGCAAAAGCTGTGTCAGTGTGCCCTATGTGTCCAGCTGAGCAGAAGCTTCATATTTGCTTTCACTGTAAAAAAACCTGAGCAATCCAATATCACTTTTACTTTTGTGTCTGCTACTACATGTTCTTATACATATGATGCTGACGATGTACACTTTGCCACACAGGCAGCATTACAGAATTATTCCACAGGTGTGACATTTACATCCCCACATACGGGACAAATGGACACGTTTCCATACAGAATTCACAGAATTTCCAGATGTAGTATTTAGATTTCAGCACCTGTGTAGGGTTCAAGCACACACTGCTAGACGACTCTGCTGGCAGACACCTATGACCAGCCTCAGATGTCAAAGATTAAATAAGAGCCCAGTACTCTATATTCAGCATCCCTGGAATTTCTAGAGCATATACACAATGGAAATAGCCAAGCTCTTGGAAGTGACAGTGGCAAAAAAAGTTGACCAAAGAAAAAATCTAAACCACGAAGGAAAGCTCTAAATAGAACAACAACTTGTGAAATAGGCTGTACCTTCATCTAAAAGAAAGTCAGGTAATTAGAAGACAAGAGGACTCTTTGAATGTTTGTTAAATGTGACTGTGATACGCAGATACTTGTGTGAAATGGTACAAAAAAGAAGACGGACACTGGAATCCCATCTTCAACAGAGAGACTGCAGCTGCAAAAGCTCAGTCAGTGTAAAAGGTCAGCACATTGAAATGAAGAGGACAAACATAACTATGACCTGTACTCTGAGAAATGACACCTGCTGCTCACTCAGAACAGACATTCATTCACTGCTTCAGAGGTAATAGCAACGATCACATGGCAGAGCTAGTTGCAGCTTTGAAGTACCATGTAAGCCAGCAAATACAAGAAGTGTATTTTTCTCAAGCTGAATCATGAAGCATAGGATGAACGAGGCAAAGTTACTGTATTGACAGATGACTTGTTGATGGATAATGTAGAACTGAAGACAGAAATGGAAACAGCTGATCAAAAGCATCAAGATTCTAATTTGTTTTGAAGCAAGCAGCTTTGCAGATGAAATCAGGCAGCAGAGACTACTGTGTGAAAGAATTGTGGCTTCCTTAACCCACAAAGGTGAGTGATAAACAGGTAGACTTACTCAAGTCTCATGCTTTCTTCACAGTCTCAGTATCTCTCAAAGACGTTAATCCCAATGAGCCCATTATCAGTCTAATTTGATACTCAGTGTCACACAAATGCTGGTAATAGATCTAGGCACATTGCTGGTTTTTTAAACAAATGCTAAATATCAGGAAGAGGTGAAAGATTTGAAGTATATATGAACTACTCATAAAAGAAAACATATCCAAAGTCAGACTTTGTCCTGGGTTTGGCCAGGACAGGGTTAATTTTCACCAGAATCCAGGAAGGGGCACAGCCGGGCGGGCTGGCCCCACCTGGCCAAACAGAGCCGGGTATTCCATACCATGTGACGTCATGCTGGGTGCCGGCGGGGGGGGAGCTGGGGGGCGGGAACTCACTCGCGGCTCGGGAGGGCACAGCGGCGGTTAGGTCCGAGAGAGTGGTTCTGTTCTGCTAGTTTGTTTTGTGTATTCCCCTTTTTCTGTATCGTCGTTGTTCCTGTTCCCTTTGTTTGCTGTTCCATTAAACTGCCCTTATCCCAACCCACCAGTTTTGTGCCTGTTTCTTTCCATTCTCCTCCGCACCCCGGCGGGGGGAGGGGCAGCCATGTGGTGCTTTTGTTGCCAGCTGCAGCCGAACCAGAACAGACTTCCTTCTCTGAACTGAAGTTCAGGAGTAAGAATCACGTGAGCGCGCAGGAATGCTGATAAACATGATTTTACTACCTGGATTGTATCAGGTGAAATGAACCTTGTCAGATGAACTTAACACTACCTAAATAAAGCTTTATTTTCATATATATATATATCTGTCTTAATAAAACTACAAACTCTGCTGACTGAGATTTGACAAATAAAGATATTAATTCACTTTTGGCTCAACAAGGTTGTAGATAAGGGTGGGTTAACAGTAGTGAACTAGAATAAGAGAATTCAAAAACTACATTCAGCTGAAACAAAAAGGTAGCCAGTTTCTCAGTAAGTATTTCCAGGATCTTACAAAAGAACTTCTGGGTAGGAATTTTTTTAAGCTGCATGTTAAAGTTCGGTTGACTGTTAGTAATGCAGATGTCCTAGAGGCAGAGGTCTCTTCCAGCATCCATGAATAACCAGAGAAGCTCTCTGGAATACCAAAAAGGTAATGGAGATTACACTGGAGCCCCAAGGGTGTTCAGTGAGGCTGTAACATGTACAATGTGGATGGGGCAGGAGCTCAGTTGAAATAGAAATGGCATAATTCAGTGGCCTAAAACACTGTGTTGTGCTGCCAAAAACATTCACCTGTATGTGTATACTTCCTGCAAACAATATTGATGAATTGAAAGAAAAAGAAGTGTGAAAAAATGAGAAGTTTACATACACGCACGGGCTCTTCAGACTCCTTTCCCTGGACCACTGGACATAAATGTTGTCGTTCATGTGGCAAAGACTAAGCAGATAATAATCACTTCTGCCAGATCACAAAATCAGAGAATCACAGAATGGTTTAGTTTGGAAGGGACCTTTAAAGGTCATTTAGTCCAACCCCTCCTTGCCATGGGCAGGGATAAATGAAATGGGTTCACATGACAGGGTTTGAAAGGGTTGACTTACCCTTAATGGGTAAAGGAAAGCAGCACCAGCATTTGAGCAGAAAAAAACCAAACCAAAACAAAACAAAATGGTGGGGACTTTGCTTTGTTTATGTAGGAGACTGATCCAAGCTGGAGTGCATGCAGCCCTGATACAGGTAAGAGATTAAAATTCTATTTGTATGAATTATTAAAAAGCTTAAGTGTTTATCTCTGCTGAAAGAATACTAGACACCGTACACAGCATTTGTAAAAGAACAGGGATGGGGTTCTTTTAATTTCACTTCAAATATGTACAGCGCTTGTATTTTATAATCAACGGAGAGGAACAAGCACTTCAGAGATCCTAAGTTGGATAGGTCAGAAGACATATTTTAGGTCAGAAGAATTACACCTTAACAGTGCCATTAACAGCACAAACATAGAACATACAGTAGGTGAATACCTACATTATCATTTGTACTATAATATCTTACATAAAATAATACATATGAACATCACATGTTTTATAATTTTATATATTATTATACAGTATGTAGACCTATATAACTGTATTAGCATATTTTTTCTCCAAATTTTCACTGGGGTCACTTTTTAATCCATTCAGCCTTCAGTAATTGATATTGATTTGCAGTTCATATATGCCTGTGCACTTTAGTGGCTTTCTAATGCATGTGTGTTCACTGATTTGGCAGGAAAGAATTCAACTGTATTTGTAAGTTCTGGGATAGCCTTGAGAGCTGATGAACCAGCCATTCTCTGCATATCCAGCTTCCCTTTGGCATTAGTTGCCCAGCCAAAATTTTTTGGATTCAACAGGAAGTATTCATGCTGCATAGATTGTCTCCAAATTCCCAGCTAACAGTTTGCTTGCAGGGCAAGATGGAACAGATGGGCTTTGCATGGCAGGAGCTTGCTAAAAACAATATCACCTCTTTTTTGCCAGAACAGCTGACAACAGCATTAATTGATATCAGGTGTTGCACTTTTAGGAGGAGACAGAGAACACGTAAATTCTTATGATTTCTAAAAGAGATCCATGAAATCTCGCATGCTTGCATAAATTCATAAAAGGTCTGTTAGAAATGGTGATCTTCTTATGTAAGGCTTTTTTATAATACAGTTGCAAGCTTTCCCCTGCCAGGAAAAATATTAACTCTCTTGCATTCCAAAAAGGCATGCAGATCTGTCAGTGCTCTGAATACATCATCAGTCCCATGGAACTGACATAATTTAGATACAGCATCCAGTACCTCTGCCTGGATATTTTACTGACAGCAATATATTATCCATTTTTTCAGCGTAAGAAAACCAATAGGCTATTTTAGTTTTCTTATTAAAATTGCTTAGGTAACTGAAGTTCTTTTTCAAATTATTGCTCCTACAAAAAAAAAAAAAAGATTAATTAGGAAGCATCAAAAAGTATATGGCAGATATCAGCATAAGCACTACCTGTATCAGCTCCTTTTACAAGATAGTATCACAGGTTAAGAAAGGAGATCTTTCCCAAGTACTTCATATATGATTTTATAGAGCCTATATGCAGAGTTCTGAAGTTGTGCTTTCATTAACTCTCATTTATTTATGATGCTAAACTTTATCTCCAATTTTGGGCAAACTGCAGCTTGAAATTTTTACCAGTAGCAGATAGAACAGTATTTGGTGTAGGTATGGATGAGAATAAGGTTTGAAATGTTGCCATTTTCCACTCAACTTTATAATTGCCAGTGCTGAGGTCCTGGAATTACTTGATTTCATGGGAAAGGAGCAAGAAAAAGAAGTTTGAAGAGCAAAAAGAGGCAAGTTCACAGTTTTTAAAATTAATTTACATTAAATATTTTTTACAACAGCTAGTCAGTTTATTACACAAACATATGACGTAGATTTTGAAGCAGCTCAGTGTCTGAGATTTGCAGTCTGTGCTGCTTTTGGCTGGGATAGAGTTAATTTTCTTCATAGCAGCTAGTACAGTGCTATGCTTTAGATTTGTGCTGAAAACAAAGTTGACAATGTTTTCAGTATTGCTGAGCAGTGCTTACAGAGAGCCAAGGCCTTTTCTGCTTCTCACACAGCCCTGCCAGTGAGCAGGCTGAGGGTGCACAGGAAGTTGGGAGGGGACAGAGCCGGGACAGCTGACCCCAAATAACCACAGAGATTTACCATACCATATGATGCCATGCTCCATAATAAAACTGGAGGAAGAAGAAGGAAGGGGGAGATGTTTGGAGTAATGGTGTTTGTCTTCCCGAGTAACTGTTACATGTGATGGAACCCTCCTTTTCTGGAGATGGCTGAACACCTGCCTGCTGAAAAAAAACCTCACACATTTTCTCATTTTTACCTTCCTATTCTCTCCCCCATCCCACCAGGGGAGACTGAACGAGGGGCTGTGTTGTGCTTCGTTGCTGGAGGGGGAAAAACCGAGATACAGTCCACTGCAGAAGTATGGTCATAGTTTATCTGGGAGGTTTCATAGACTATGAACAATACAGATGATGCAGAATGAAACTATGAAGTACACTGTCAAAAATTGCAGTCTGTTGTTTGGTACTATATTAATAAAATATATTATTAAGGAGTTAGTTACAAATGGTCCTTGCATAGCATCAGCATTAGTATAACACAGATAAATGAGATAGCTTATGAATTATCTCCAAGAAATTTTACGAAGCTTCACCAAAGAAACCATCAGATTCCAGCACTGATCTCTTGGCATACATTGTGGTAATATGGAAGTGGCAGTGAAAATATGAAAGTCTTCTATATCTGTAGGTACAGAAGTCAAGGACTGCTTGACTGTTAGCAATCCTTCATAAAACTTAGATCGCACACACTTAGTTTGAATGTTTTTTTCTCAGTTATTCTGATGAAAGTAAAACTTGATTTAGTGCACTAAAAGCTCAAGCCTCTAAATCGGTTGAAGAAATTATTTTCTAGATGGAACACAGGTGGTTTAATTGCATAGTGGACTCTAGTGACTGTACCACAGAGGATAAGTTGTGATGCTTAAAAGGCCTTCAGAGTTCATAGGAGGATGTAAAGGTTTTAATGGGACTGTGCAAGAAGTTGATAGGAAGAGATTCACCAGAGGTAGGAAAATAGTTTATTTGTTTTCTGGAATTCAAAAATGTTTTGGTCTATTAATCATAGACAACGTGAAAGTAGCTGCATATTTTCCTACATTATTTTAATAAATATTTGGAGTACACAATAGGGATTTAAATTTCTCTGAAAAAGTAATTCTTACATTAATAATAGCTGATATAATATATGTGTCTATTATTTATTTATGAACCATGGGACAATTGATGTTCTTAGCCTGTCAGCCATTTAGATGTCTCTTTCATAGATAATATCTGCTGGCTTTCATACTTTATTTTCAGGTTGTTAACTTTATAGTTTCCTCAGAATACTACACAGTGCTACTAACTATGATTTTCTTTAAATTAACCTTGAACTTAAGAATATTTTGATTTTATTCATTAATAATAGCTTGTGTACACACATCAAGTTCTCTCTATCTGTTAAGCTAAGAAATGAATTCTACTAGATGTAAAACCCTAAGAAATGTTGGGAATAGAATATAAGAACCTGATAGGGAAAAGCGGAAGATGCAAAGGTCGACTTCCATGAGAAAAGCAATATAAACAGCCTTTCTTTGTAGGGCAGTGCCAGAGTAGGAGATTCGGAAGAAATGTGAAGGGGGGAGGGGGTAAAGCAGAGAAAGTCAGAGAGAGAGTATGCTTGTTAAAGCCTTGTGTTTGGTTTGCGTGGCAAGGTTTTAGTAGCAGAAGGGGAGGGCTGCAGGAGTGGCTTCTGTGAGATGCCAGAAGCTTTTGCTGTGTCCAATAGAGCCAATGCCAGCTGGCTCCAAGATGGACCCACTGCTGACCAAGGCCAAGCCCATCAGCGATGGTGATAGCACCTTTCTGACAACATATTTAAGAAGGGGAAAAAACTGCTACACAACAGCAGCTGGGAGAGAGGAGTGAGAATATGTGAAACAACTCTGTAGACACCAAGGTCAGGGAAGAAGCAGCGGGAAGAGGTGCTCCAGGCTGAGGAGGTGGAGTGATAGATCAGCTTGATGGGCACCTGGTGTCCAGTCAAGGTCAACCTACCACAAGCCTGAAGAAGACCCATCACTGGACTGGTGCTAGGATACAATACTATCCCAAGGCAAAGCAGAACAAAGAAAGGACCAAAAGTTCAAGTTACTGGGAAAACAATCATGACTGCTGCAGAAATACTTTTAAACAAAATGTTTTTTTCATACTGGCCTGACTACACTGAAAGGAAGAGAGTCTAGATAACTCCTGTAGGATATAGGGTGAAACCAGCAGGCATTTCTTTATGGGCTAGACATTCACAAGTTTATCTTATCTACAGAGAAGATAGTAAAATCATAATAAATAAAGAAGTATAAAAAGAAAACAACCTGTAAGCATAGTAACTCACAACAGAAAAATGGCTTTCTTTATCACAGTTTAACTCAACACTGGCAAGAAATAGATTTCCACACTACTTTTTCAGTTGCTGCTTTTTCTATAGCTTAGGTAAATGTTAGGAGAACTGAGATGTGGGTTCTTGTTACCCACATAACATTGAATTCACTGCACTACTACACTTTCTTCTCCTAGTTTTGCTTGCTTTATTCTGTTTTGAATCATAATTTCACTTAGATTTCCAGTTTTAATCTTTAAATAGACAGCTGTGATTTCCTCTGACCACACTGGGAATTGGATTAATCCATAATTTTCCATTCCTACTCATTTCGATGCTTCAGGAAACAGAGATGTGGTCTTCAGGACAATATTTTATAACCTTACATGAATTTTTCATAAATGCTTGTCCAAAATCAGTTAAGATAATAAATATAGGAGAAAACAACATGACTCAAAAACATGAGTGGGAAAAATAGGTATCTTCTTAAAAAGCATTTTATTTTGTGTATTTAATACACTTAATATTTTGATTCATGTACAACACATAAAGTACATCTACACTAGTAAATTTCTCCATCTTCTACTCAAAAAACCCTTTGGCTCATTGTTTTAGGTCCACCAGAGAGAGACATTTTTCAGATTATCCCAAAGAGCTATCTCTTTTTAAAACTGTAAATATAGTTTCTTTCTAATGGGGTCCTGTATTTTCTGTTCTTCATATGAGATTTATTTTTTAGAGCTATGGATTACTTTTTAAGCAATAGCTGAGGAAAATAAATCACACTAAAGTTTGTATATGCAAAAATTAAAGCGAAATGCTAGCATTGTAAGTCTATACTCAGTATGAAAAGTCTGGACACTGCATAACTCCTGTTAGTTGCTCTCAGCTCAGTCCAGCAAGCAGTATATGATCACAGTAGCAGAACTTGAAAGTGAAAAACAGTATCCAATTAACAGAGATAACTGTACTGTGGAACAAAAACATGAGAAGTACAAATAAAGCAGAATTAAACTGCTGGGTATTTGGAGGTTTATGAAAGTAAAATGAGGAAACCTCACATCAGAAGTGAATATTTGGAAAAATTAAAAACCTGTTTACCTCAGAGAAGGAAGAAGAGGAAACAAAAATAATCTATGTCATACAGAAATTATAGGGGTGGTTGGTGGTGTGTAAAAACTGATTAAAGAAAGTCTAATTAAGTCCACCTGCTGTTGGTGTGAAAGGGAGCAGCTCCATTTAATTTTTCTCAACTATGGAAACTGCAAAAAATGATGATCCTTAAAGCTGAAGTAAAGATTTTACAAAAAATCGGGACAAATAAGGGCATTTACATATAAAAGGGATTTCAGTTTTTCAATCTGCTAAGTCAAAAAACAGATAGGAATGAATAAGCCATTTTTATAACAACTTAGGAGAAAAATGTTGTAAGTATCTGCTTTATTTGGGGAAATACTATCCTTTTCACTGTTCATAAATACGGCTAGCTTTCACACACAACCACAGTCTCACCAGACTTACTCTGCCTGCAATCTTCTTACGGTTAGTCTTATTTAAAACATGCATCCTTCACTCAGTTTGAAAGAGCTAGAAGGCGTAAGCTAGCGTTAAAACAACAAAGCTAATATAAGTTAGCTGACGTAAATTAGTTTTTGCTAACCTAATTTAGCAGAAACATTACAATGTAATAGGTCAAATCACAGCTGCATAACACCATGGAGACCTTAAGCTTAAAGTAACTGACTGTATTAGCTCATTGCAAGATAAAAGTTGCTGTGACACCTGGTTGTTGCCAAATAAGAGTCGAGTGCATGGAATGGCCAAGATAGCAATGGGAAGGAGGGCCAAACCTTGTGAGGCTGAGCTGTGATTATCACTATAAAAATGAAAGTACTGAGGATGGGCCACTTTGGAATTAGTGGTAACACGTTTACTGAGACCCCTGATCTGTCACCTGATTTTGTGTCATCTCTATAAAAATTTGAACAAAGAGGAGAACAGTGGAGGAATACAAGTTCATGTCTTTCTAGAGGAGTTAGACCTGATTTCTTTGTTTGTTTATGTAAGGATTCTACAGACAGGTGGAATTTTTTTTAAGGTTTCCCAGAATCACTGAAACAAGAAAGGCTGAGTCTGGAATGGGCCTCTGTAGATCATCTTGTCCAAATCCTCTGCTCAAGCAGGGCCATCTAGAGCCACTTGCCCAGGACTGTGTCCAGACAGCTTTTGAATATCTCCAAGCATAGAGACTCCACAACCTCTCTGGGCAAGCTTCGCCAGTACTCAGCTACCTGCACAGTGAAAAAGTCTTTCCTGATTTTCAAACAGAACCTCTTGTGCTTCAGCCTGGGGCCATTGCCTTTGGTCCTGTCACTGGGCACCACTGATAAGAGCCTGGTTCTATCTTCTTTACATCCTCCCTTCAGGTATTTACATACATTAACGAAATTCCCCCCAAGCCTTCTCTCTTCTAGGCTGAACTGCCCCAGATCTCTTAGCCCTTAATCATCCTTGTGGCCCTTTGGTGAACTCTTTTCAGTATATTCATACCTCTTTTGTACTGGAGAGCCTCAAACTGAACACAATACTCCAGATGTAGCCCCACCAGTGACGAGTAGAAGGAGTCATAGAATCATAGAAAGTTTTGTATTGGAAGGAACCTTAAAGACCATGTAGTTGCAATCCACTTGCCATGGACATGGACACCTTCCACTTTACGAGGTTGCTCAAAGCCGCATTCAACCTGGCCTTGAAAGCATCACCTCCCTCCATCTGCTGGCAATACTTTGTCTAATGCAGCTGAGGATACCATTGCCTTCTTTACAGCAAGGGTGCATTGCTGGTTTATGTTCAACATTTTGTCCTTAAGGACCCCCATGTTTGTTTCTGCCAAGCTGCTTCACTGCTGGGTGGCCCTAAGCAAATATTGATGCATAGGGTTGGTCCTCCTGAGGTGCAGGACTTTACACCTCCCTGGCTGAACATCATAGGGTTCTTGTTTGCCCATTTCTCCAGCTTGCCAAGGTCTCTCTGGGTGGTAGCTTGACCCTCTGGCATATCAGTCACTCCGCCCACTTTGGTGTCATCTGCAAACTTGCTGAGGGTACACTGCTGAGGTTTCCTGGAGAAGATGACAAAGAAAACATGCTGTACTGAGCTACAGCCAAGTGAGTGGAGCAAGCATGTTTCGTAGAACAGAACTCAACAGGATGGGATTAATCTTCACCTATTAATGTACCCTGGAGACAAGGTGCCTGCGATATCCCACATGGCACTTTATTATATAGGGAAAAAGAGGTGATCCTTCCTGACAGTCTGTCAGGGCTCTAATCCAACTAGCAAGAACAGTATTACTACGGTAGATTTTTGGCAATTTCTAGATTGCAGCATGTTTGGAAATATGGCTGTCTATCATGTCCGTGTTTTGAGTTCCTAAGAGCACATCAGGTTCATAATCTAGACCCTTCATTAACTTTAGAACAACTAGTGAATCATGCCATTGCTATGGCAAGTTTCTTCATCTGTTGGTGACAACAGCTATGTTGTTCTGTGTCAAGGCTAATCTCCAAGTCCTGAGGACAGAGTATTCTTGGTAAGAGAGATTGGCTTTTGGGAGGATCTTACAGGAATAAAAGGATTCTAGACTGCAGCCATCTGTAGTGGAAGCTGTGAAATCTTCCATTTTCAAAAAAGCTTTCCACCATTACAAGTTCCAATAGCCCTGTTGAATGAAAATGAGGAAAGCAAATAGATATTTCTATCTATCTGCTATAGAAATATAACAGAGTTTCCTCTTTATATATGTATCATATATATAACATATACAGCAAAAGAGACTTTCCTTCCCCCTCAAAATCAGCTTTCCTTTCCTGGAACTGAAGAAGAAATAGAAATTTCATGAAGTATCTTTGCTCTTTGTTTTATTCACAAAGTATCAAATCAGTTGTGATAAACTGCTAAGATTTAATAAAATAAATAAGTAGGCATCCTGAGGCACAGCTCCTGTTGTACCATCTAATGCTGGAGAAGTGGTGTACTTTGTATCAGCAATCTCTGCAGCAGAGCATTTGTCTCTCATCAATATTCTTTCTTTTTGTGTTTTGTTTCTCGTACTGCAAACCTTTCACTAAAAGTAATAGGAAACGGGCTACACTGAGATAGCATTTATATGCCTTTAAAACTTCACTTGCTGTATTCTTTAAAAACAGAAGAGCCTTTTAGCCTCATTTCCCAAAAAGACATGGCTTCTGCAATTACACTGTCCATTTGTCTGTCTCTTTTCACATCTGTCCATCCACCTTCCTCTTGATAAATTGAATCTCCTAGCCAGGTTCAAACAAATTTGACTGAAGGTTCATAAATTCACATGAGTTTTGTGATGATCGGTAGGGGGATGGATGTGTGTGTGCAAGGGAGGACAGAAAGAGGGAGAGGGACAGGAAGAGGGACAAGGAGAGACACAGGGACGGGGATATGCAGACTGAACTGGGACTCCTACTTAGTGGAAAGCTAAGATGAGAGTTGACGGAGGTGGGAAGTGGATAAGACTAGAAAAAGAGAATGGCTGGGGGATGTTGTGGGATTATATAGGGACATAAGGGAGTATGTAAACACACAGTTAAAGGAAACAAGAATTTGTCTGCATGACATACCACCCATATCAGTCTAGTGTACATAGATTTCTTAAATAGGGTAGCATCATGATTTGAGGCTTCCAGTTAATTATAGCTCTTTCACAGGAGGCAAAATACAGAGTATTCTGTGTAAGAATACAGTGTAATTATTACATTATGTGTCTAAGTATGTGATGAAGGCTGAAAATAAAAAAAAAATTTAAAAATGCTGTCATTTAGAAGATGAAAGGTGTAAAATTCCTATGTATCATGATGGGAAATTCCAATCTAAAATGTACATTTGTAATAACTAATAATTATAAGATTGATATATTGTATGTCTTTTCCTTTTGATTAAGTTCCAGACAGAATATTTTTGTATATTTGGACTTGCACACATTTTGTGCTCTTTGTGGGAATGATATACACTAGCAGCTACAGCTGAAAAGTCAGATTGAAACACAGGCTAGTGTTTCTGCAAGGAGTTATTTCACATGTCATTTAAACATTTATAATACCAAAGTGATGGCTTAATTCCTTGGAGTGCGTATAACCCAAATGACATAGTTAAAGTGTCGACATCAAAGTGAATACCAAATAAACGTCAAGTGAAAATCAGATCATTTAAAATGCAAACACTTTTTATAACTATGAAAGCTGAAGATAAAAGCAGTGGAAGTGCACAAACCTGCACATCCTTAGCATAAAATTTCAGGAATCCATATGTTAGCAGGATAAAGTATCACCACACATCCCTTCCTCAGTGATTTATATCAGAAGTAGCTCAAATACAATGCTTCTATAACTAACTGCTTCTAAACCTCTGCTGCAAATCCATACCTGTCTTTTCAAAAATGCCACTTTTACACATACTTTTTAATGTTCGGGGACTTGTTTATTCAAACCAGATTCCAGAACATGCTCGCTCTTCTGATGTTTTGAATAAAAATAGGGCAAGGCTATGCACAGGTATTCTTATAGTTCCAGATATCGGTTTTTTTCTAGTTGGGACAGGGATGCAGTTCATGTCAAGAAAACTGCACTAAGAACAGTGAAGCATTGCCTTGCATAAAGAGGCAAAAATGTTGACACACCACCATATGCAACTCTCTCTCTGTTTCCTCAGCTGAGGCTAACTCTTTGATGAAGCAAAGGTCAGAGTTTTGTTTTCTGGGGACTCTCAGGTGCATTGTATCAAATTAAGCCTCAAGACTATTCCATCTAAAATCCAGAATTAAGACTTCAGTAGTGCTCAGTCAATTTTGTAAAGAGAAGCATATGTGTAAGGAATTCAGGAAACAGAGTTTCCTGAATGGGAATTTGAGCAACTGTTAAAAATTGTATTGTTTGACACAAAAGCTGCTGGGCATTTATCGGCATTCTCTATACTTTTTGCTTTTTATACCGGGGTCCAGTGAAACAGTTTCACCAATTTTCAGCAGATACAAGAATACGCATTTTTTTCTTCCCTCACTGATATCTGTCTTCAGGCTATGAGCGCTCTGCTGTGTTTCCTCTGATTTTTCAAGCTGAGAAGAAAAGCTTCAATGCTGACCTTCTCCAAACATTTAATAATGACTTCAAAATACCAGGCACAGATTTAACAACTGATCAATCTAGTTAGCTTCTCATGAAGCAAAAATTACGAGTCTGTAACCAGGGTGGTCCAGGTGTTGGGATCCACAGCTGAGACAAGTACTTGTAGGACACCACAAGCAAAGCAATCTTCCCCAAATATGCCCAAGTAAAGTTGGTAAGAATGTGATGAAAGAGTCTCAGTCAAAAGCAGTCAGATGACAGCTGTTGTGCCCTTGCCGCTAACAGTCTGAATCATTTTCAGCTTTCTGTTTCACTCCATAAGCCAGTCGCAATGGGACATAACCATTATCACAGCAGAAATCTGTTCTGCTAGAGTGAATTGCAGTGATGCTTACCTTTATGCAAAGTGATCTATTTCTTGAAATGTAAGCCTCATGGGGGAAAAGCAGCTTGTGTTGCTACATGCATTAGTCGTTCAATTAAGAGACCTGTCTTCAGCTTCTGTGTATACAGCCTTCCTAATTTACACCCACTTTTGTCTCATTCATTTTTCACATGATTGGTACACAATGGATGTCTTGGGGACCCTCTGACTTGCTTTGCCTTGCAGTCTGTACATTGGAGGTTTGACAGACCATGTCTATGCTGCAAAAATAAGTTACATTCAAGGCCAGTCCCACAAAGAGCAGTATCCAGATTATTTAGAGAGCAAACCAATCAGGTTGGGCCTTTGGCACAGCTGACTATTGAGAATTACCATACCATCAAGCATACTCCTCTCCAAAGCTGAAGAGGGACTTTTTACAAGGACTTGTAGGGACAGGACAAGGAGTAATGACTTTAAACTGAAAGAGGGTAGATTTAGATTAGATATAAGAAAGAAATTCTTTACAATGAGGGTGGTGAGGCACTGGAACAGGTTGCCCAGAGAAGCTGTGGCTACCCCCTCCCTGGAAGTGTTCAAGGCCAGATTGTATGGGAATTTGAGCAACCAGGTCTAGTGGAAAATATCCCTGCCCATGGCAGGCGGGTTGGAACCAGATGATCTTTAAGGTCCCTTCCAACCCTTACCATTCTATGATTCTATGATTCTATGATTATCACTATATATTCAAATAATTAATCCTTAATAATCTTGCCCTAAACTCACCACCAGTATGCTGTACTGATGCTGTGCTTTCAGAGCTGCATGCAGAGCAGTAATCAGAGCTGATGCTGTACTTGGCAGTGAAGGTCACAGCCCCGAAGACTTTAGCTGTCAAGGATGAGGTGGTCAGGCTGGAGTGCTCTTCAGTGAAGAAGAACAATGCTAAAGTTGATGACTTCTTTCTTCCCCGTTTTAGCTCTTTCTTTGTCAATGTTTTTTATTGTGTCTATGTGTCTACACATAGTTCCTATATCTTCCCCACGCGCTTCCTTTCTGGGGAACATATATGTGGTGTCACTTTGAAGTAGAAGAGTTCTGCAGTTAAGAAACCTACAGCGCCAGTCCTTATCTTCTTGGGCAAAAGCACAGCAGGGAGAATGCTGACTGACATGCAGTTTTGCTGCATAATTACGCTCTTTCCCAACACTTTAAATCAGCCCTATGTCAATGTTTGCAACATCCATAAGGATTGTGTGTACTGGCTCCTGATTCATGAGGAACTGTTTACTTAAGGTGGATGTAAGGACAGTCCCTCAGAAAGGCCACTGATTAAAAAGACACATGAGGAAATGCTTATAGCGCTTCCAAAACTTTTCCATTTTTTTTGTTTATTTATATATCAATTTTAATTAAACTCACTCAAAGTGGGTCAGGACATGGAGGAATATTAGTGGGTGTTATCTGAGACTGTTAGATATCTGTTGGAGATGTTGAAATATAGATTAAGTAGGGTAATTGTAGGTACCTGGCAAACATTATGTGCCACGACATTTCTTTATGCTGGCTCAAGAGGGAAGAAGCCACGTATGAATATCACCTGCAGATCTATTTCCAGAGAACTTCAAGTCAGGAAGTTACTGGGTCACAGCTTTTCTCTCAAGTTTACGTCTAAGGGGTGCCAAAGTCATGACAGCTGTAAGTCATTTTCCCAGTGTCATATCGAGTGTGAGTATAATCTGTTCAAATATAGATTGGAGACTACCATATCCTTATATGCAAAACCGAGGCAGAAATATTTAAAATAGTGATAAATTAGCGTATTCATTTCTTTAGATTCCTTAAATATTCATACATCCAAAGCTCTGGGTGCACATACAAAATATTAATAGAAAATCCAGGAACACAATGAAGTCATATGATATATGTCTCAGAGCTACTTTGTCAGAGGAAGCCACTGCATTCTAAAAGCTTTATTGCTCTCCAGAGTTGTTTGACTTTTTTATTCTTTTTCTTTGACAAATATGTCAGTAGAGAACTTTAGGAAAAGGACTTTGATTTTTCAAATACTCTGTGTAGCTTTTCATGTGGGAGAAAAGAGAGAAAGGAGAGGGGAGATGGAAAAAGGAAGGGGGAAGGGAAAAGGGGAAGGGGGGATGGAGCAAACAGAGAAAGAGAAACAGAAGATAGAAACGGAAAAAAGGGAAAAAAAAAAGAAAAAGAGGAAGAAAAAGAAAAAGAGGAAAAGAAAAAAGTAAAAGAGAAAAAAGAAATAGAGGAAGAAAAAGAGGAAGAAAAAGAAAAAAAGAGGAGGAAAAAGAAAAAGAAATAAAAAGAGGAAGAAAAATAAAAATAAAAAAAAAATAAAAATAAAAATAAAATTAAAAATAAAAATAAAAATAAAAATAAAAACAAAAATAGGAAAAGGAAAAGGAAAAAGAAAAGGAAAGGAAAAAGAAAAAGAAAAAGAAAAGGAAAAAAGAAAAAGAAAACACAAGTGCACATGCATGTTCAATATACTTAACAGGACAAAAGTGTATGTTCTAAAACACCTTGTTATTAGGATAGAGCTTTATCATTCATCAGACTAACAAAAAAACGCATATTTATTTGAAAAGCCTTCTATCAGGAAATTTGAAAAATAGTTTATCATCTCCAGTCTTCTCAAAAAAATTTCTCATCTGACCTGATGAGACAAATCGGGACCTCAGTGGTGATTTAATGGAACAATCAGCAAAGTGTCAAATCTGATTGATGTGTCACTTCAGAAAGCTGACAGGTGATTTGATCCCCACCAGCATAGATAAATTTTCCCCAAAAGACCCTGTTGCTAACACAAGCTGTGGAAAGATTTTTCCAGTCAACTGTTTTTTATTTTGCCTTTGAATTGAGGTGATTTTTTTTTGTCCAACCCCTTTGCTTTGACTTGATTTGAATAATATTGTCCTGACCCAAAGAGGTTATTTACGACAGAACATAGCTCCTACCTTTCAAAGTATCAAACATTTTATCAGGTGGTGAAAGTTATTTCTCTGCTAAAAATGAATTAAGAGAGTAATAAATGTAATTTCCACAAGACACCAGTTCTAATAGCTATAAATGTATTTTTAAAACAATGAAATTCACACCAAGAGTCAAGAAGCATAGTTACCTTCTTTCTGGATTTTAAGTGAGTTACTGTAGATTGACTGCAGAGAAATGCAGAAGGCAAACAACAGGCATAAACCTATTAGGGGCTCATTTTATTTCAAAACCATTACAAATCTTTTCATGTTACGTGACTATTTGGTTTTATAAAGTATGCATATTTGAAAGCTTTATTTAAAAATGTCATAAAAATTATGGTTTTAACTTGTGTCAATGGAAAACTGCATGAGTTGCCTTGCTGCTTCCAAATCTGTTAACTTAAATGTCTCTGTCCTCTCTGCCTTGCAGCCCATTCGCAGCCTTACACGGGGAAATTAAGTTTTTAAATAAGACCTTACTGTAATTTGACATACCAGGCTGAAGATATCGTGGTCCTGTGTGTATTAGTAGATGTCATCCTTGCTAAGGCCAGGGACATTGAAGACATTGTAAATAATTTACTGTATCAATTAATATTCAACATTATATAATTAAGAAGTTAGCATATACTGTTTATGTAAAGCTGGGTGCATCATGAAAAAAATATAAACAAGCAAAGTGTGAATAAACTTTGTCAGCAGAACAAACACTGTCAGCAGAACAAACGAGCTGTCCAGGCTTCTCCCTGTCAGGGCAACTCAATGAAGCTCTGCAGCTTTCTGTGGCAGAGGTGAGCACAAGCAGAGGGAGATTTCAGGAATGCAGATGTAAAGTGGTGGTAGCAGCAACATCGTCTCTCCTGCTGTTGCCCCCAAACCCCATGCTGCGGGGCAGGAGAGAGACAGCATGTTGCCAGCACTGCCTGTTGCCAGCGCTGCTGTCCTCTGCTCCTGCTGCCCAGCAACACAATTTAGTCTCCTGCCAGGACATCTTGGGAACTGTCTGAAAAAAAGCATATCAGCATCTGGAGGGTTCAAAGATGGAGACATCTTTTGCTCCTTGGTCTTTCTGGGTGCTCTGTGTGCACCCAGCTTTTGGTGGTGCAGGTTTTTCAGCTCCAACCAACGGTCGGGAGCATCAGCTGCAAGCATACAGGAACTGCAGTGTAATCAATGATGAATATGAGTGGGTAGGCAAGATGGTAGCTAGATTTGCAGCACAAAGGAAAAAGAGAATCAACTTAATGTATAATTTTTATTTATATAAATTGCTTCTCCACTTAAGATCTGCAAGCAATTTCCATTAAAAAGGCATAAGCTTGTAGGGAGAATTGGGAAGATAAAGCAGAACATAATTTCTTCCCTAAAAGCTAACGTCTATAAGATGATATTTATTTTTCTTTATGAAGTATAGAAAAGTCTGTTTAACCTCTGAGCAGTTGAATAAGGTAATTATTTGCAATGCATTAGGAGTAATATGAAATTTCATATAAAGTGTGCGTGATCTGAATCAAGAGCATGTAAGGTCATTTCCTTTTAATGATGTCAGTTCATAATTAAAATCAACAGGAGGAGTTTATTTTTGGAGGATGGGAGCTGATCTTTAAATGTGCCTGTTACAGATCTTGTGTTCAATCCCAGTCTGACTGCTTTATTAAAATGTATTTGGTGTGCTTCTCTAACAAAAATCAATTTTAACACCTTTCTGCAAATAATTTCCTTCCTGTTAAAATCATTTTCATTTGTAATTATAAAATCATCAGTGTAACAAGATACAACCGGAGTTTGAAGAGTGTAGGGTTTTTTTTAATTACATTTAATGAATAATTGAAAATTACATTAATCTAATGAAAAGAAATTTGAATTTACAATTGTTTCATTTTAATTTTTATTAAATTCATTTACAAGATGTTCATTGCAAGAATACCTATACATGTTCTACAGCTTAAATTTGTGCTTAAACATCCCAAATAGGGACAGGAATAAAACAATCTGATCACTTTTTCCTTTAATCTCGTAAATTATATGCATATGAATGTAGTCAGTTACATGCCTACAGTGAAATTTGGTTTCTATTAAAATTGAAGACACAATTCCTAGTCTTGTAGAGCGGTCAAGACTTCATCCATGGAAACGCACAGCATAATCATCTAGGAAGATCTCTGAGAAGAAGCATTGCTTTCACCTGCTTCAGTCTATGCAACTCCGACCTGAAATATAATGATGACCCTCAGCCCTCATTAACATCCGTAGAGTCTGGAAGCATTCAGCATTCTCTCAGCAGCCTAGAAGTACCATGCATAGCCCCAAACCAGAAGACTGTTAAAGGTTAAATGGCTCTTGTTGGCTCTGTGGACACGGGATCAGATTTCTTCTAATAACCCTGAAGGTCAAAAGAAGACTTAGCCTTTGAAACTATTGGAAGTCATTCTTTGATGATGAGTAGACAATGGTTTAAGAAATTCATCTGACAGAGCTTTATCCATCCAGAATTGAGTAGCTAGTCCAAATTTTCAATTTTTTGAAGTTTGGCTGCTGCAACTACCTTACAAAAATGTCTCAGTTTGAGATGATTTGGGTTCTTGATGTTTCCTTTTTGACATACTGACTGAAAGAAACATTTAAATGAGTGGTTAGATTACATGACTAATTTTAGATAGCTGGCCTGGGTTTGGCCAGGACAGGGTCAATTTTCACCAGAATCCAGGAAGGGGCACAGCCGGGGGGGCTGACCCAACCCCAGCCTGGCCAAACAGAGCCGAGTATTCCATACCATGTACCATCAAGCTGGGTTCCGGGGGGGGGGGACGGGGGACACAAATCACCGCAATGTGCTGGGGTCTGGCCCAAGCCTACCGAGCCGTGTTCAACCTGATTCAGTGCTCTAAAGGGGAAGGGGGGGAAACGAAGCGGCAGGCACTGCGGTTAGTGCTGCCCCCCCAGCCGGCCCTGCAGCCCTTCCAGACCAGCAGGCAGTCACAGCTCCTCCCGACCGGCACCACGGCTGCCGCTGCCACTGGCATTGTCCCGGCTCCCCTGGCGGGTACGGCAGCTGCTGCAGCCCCAGCTCCAGCAGCAGGCATCGCGGCTGAGCCCAATGACCAACCAGTGCCGGTAGCAGTCACCCCTGTAAAACTAAAGAAAGACGCAAAGAGAGCACATCGCTCCGGGAGGGATGACGATGAGCCAGGGTCATCGCGGGAGATAGAGACGGAGATCATCACCCGGTCCCTGTCCCTGAGCGAGCTGCGAGACACGCGGAAAGATTTCAGCCGCCACCCTGGCGAGCACATTGCCACCTGGCTGCTGTGGTGCTGGGATAATGGGGCCAGCAGCTTGGAATTAGAGGGCAAGGAAGCCAAGCAGCTGGGATCCCTGGCCAGGGATGGGGGCATTGACAAGGCCATTGGGAAAAAGGAACAAGTCCTCAGCCTCTGGAGAAGACTTCTGTCAGGCGTGAGGGAGCGGTAACCCTTCAGTGACGATTTTGTATGCTATCCTGGCAAGTGGACCAATATGGAAAGGGGTATTCAGTACTTGAGGGAATTAGCTGTGCGGGAGCTGGTTTACTATGAACCAGACGATGAGCAGTTACACACAGACCCAGATGAAGTCCAGTGCACAGCATCTATGTGGAGGAAGTTTGTGCGGACCGCACCATCCTCATATGCCACCTCACTGGTAGTAGTAAACTGGAAAGGTAAAGAGGCACCAACACTGGATGAGGTGGCTGTCAGACTCCGGCAATATGAGGAAAGTCTCTCTTCCTCCCTCGTCTCAGCTGTGAATAAACTGTCCCGGGAGTTCCAGTGTAGGCGTGGGTTACGGATCCGTTGTAACGATGTGACCCCAATATGAGTATGATCGTACACCTTTATTAGTCAGCAAAAACCAGGTTTATATAGCAAAACTATTACACCATCTGAATGGTTAAACCCCCAATCCACATATAGGCAAAGCTACTGCAACTCGTTGTGATTGGTGCAGAGCTGCATCTCGAAGTGAAAACAGTACTGTGGCAGGAAACAACAACGTGGCAGGAAGGAAGTGACAGTGTGGCAGGAAAAGGTGATGTTCCCCCTGCTCCAGTGTCCTGAGCTCGTCGCTCTGCCTTCCCAGCATGGTTCTGCGTCAGCCGCTCCCAAGGCTCACTTCCGGATAGGAACCTGGGTTGCTCAACGCACCAAACTATGTCCCCTCTCGTCCAGCCAGGACTCCACAATTCCCCCTTTTTGTTTTTTGAGCAAGCCAGGTTTGCTTCATCATCTTGGAGAGAGCCTTTTTAAGACAGCTAAAGCAAATACATATTATAATTTCAACAGCAAGTAACACGATACATATGCGCAAAATTTCTATAATTAAACCGTTAAGCCAAGCGGGCAGATTACCAAAGAGCGAGGTGAGAAATCCATCAAAAAATCCCTGGTTTTGTTGTATTTGATTGGCATGCTGTTCAAGCCATTATAATTGCTTGTGGATGGACTTACTACGATCGGACAAATTCATACAGCACATGCCTTCGAAATCCTCACAACCATGTCCCTGGGCCAGCAGTAAAAAATCAATTGCGGCTTTATTTTGCAATACTGCATGTCGTAGACTACCCTGATCTTCTAGGAGGGATTGCAAGACTTTTGTGGTAACACTGGCTTGCTTCTCTGCCCAGCGTTCCGTGTTCACCAATCTACTTCTGTAGCAGTGTTCCGTGTTCGCTACTTTCAAGGTCTATCTCCGTTACCAAGCCTGGGTTGCTCAGCAGCACCAAACTATGTCCCCTCTCGTCCAGCCAGGACTCCACAATTCCCCTTTTTTTTTTTGAGTAAGCCAGGTATAGTTGATGAGGATGTTGATGATGATGAGAGCTGACATAATTTTGGTCTTCAGCTTGCTACCACTGTTTCAGAGGCTCACACAAACTACAATACTAACAGTATAAGAACACAAATGATAATTGAAGACATAGAGATGTGAAGTGCATACCACAACTTGCTGGATATAAAGAAAGATTAAATTAACTTGAGAATGATACATACTGATGGTAAATCTGTTACCTAGCATATGGGTGTAGATTGATTTACTTGTATTCAATTTTCTTGCTGTGTAGATGGTGGGACTAAAGTACCGCTTGACCACAACATATCATTATTGTCAATGGGAGGGAATGCATCTCACCACGTCAGGCATCGAAATAGCAGTGTATCAATAATATGAGCTCAGTAAATTTGCACTTGGGTTATAGGTATACTTATCACCTATACAAACATCCATAACATTTAGTATTGGCTATCGATATTAATTACCTAGGTTAAGATCAATGTATCTAGAACTATGACTCATTAACTATATAGGCTAAAATTAATGCACATAAAAGGATAAAGCTGCAAACATCACCACATCTATTCCCTGCTGCATCAAATGCTTCTGAAGTTTTGATAAATCAGAGTCCAAATACAACAGTGTAAAGTCAAAAACCAGAAATAGTCAATACCTGCAGAACTTACCAAACCAAAAGACACAAAACAGTTACTTAGTCCAGACAAGTCCGTTAGATCACAGAAACCAAATAAATCCATCAGATCACAGAAATACAAGCACTGTAACATAAAATCACACGTTCATGGTCGCGACCACACACACACACACAGGCACACAAAGTTTTTAGCATAAATCCAAATATTGCAAAGACAGGACTTACAATAATATTCAACATTTAACAGACAAATTCCCAAGCTTCAGTTTCAGGAAGAGTACTCTCTTTTCAATTCAGGATTAGAAAGGACGCTTTCCCTTCTCATCAGGGATATAGCTCAATGCTGTGAAGCTTTTACTATGACTAACAAATAGGCAACAAGAAACAATACTGGAAGAATGCCTTTGCCTTATTAATGGTTCACGCTCAGAACTTTTTGGTCCAGAGATCAGAGGTTCTCCCCGAGAATCCCTCGGTGCCGGCTGGAGGTCCTGCAATCCCTCGGACCACTGAAGTTCAAGAGCAGCGTCCTACCTGGGTACCCAAAATCTATTACTAGAAAGCAGCAAAGTAATTAACTTTCTAAAACTTAATGTTGGAGTTCTAGAAAGCAGGCATTCTTTACTGCAGTACTGAATGCACAGGGAATAGTTCTACTCAAATGTGTGTACCGAAAAGACACTCTTACTAGATATTTATGCCATGTTAACATACATAATCATTACATTTCTGCAGAGTACTTCTCATTCTCCATTTCCCCCCCGCTTTTTTTTTTTTTTTATATATATATATGTATAAATGTCTTTTGTACATGTATATTGGCACCTCTGGGCAGTCGTCGGAAGCCCTCAGGTGAAGGTTTATACTTTTCCTCACGGTGTCTGCTAGTTGACCTTTACTCTTGTGCAGACGCAGTTCTAAAATCACGTATACCGTGTTCTCCAAGATTGCTTCGTTATACAAAAGCTGTTGCGGGAGATAATTGCCAAATATGCAAGGAATGTATTAATTGGTGTGGGTGGTGCACCCACTGCAGTCATCAGAGTACTTGCGTTTGCTGCAGTTTTTTCAGTGTTCCCTGTGTAATAGGATCATCCAGAGTGGATCTCTTCTGCTTCCATGTCAGAGGTTGCTCCCTGAGAGTGAGCGTGGTCACCTCTGGCATCGGATTCTGCGTTACGTTCTTTCAGCTCATGATAGAGCTTCACATATTTTGCTGGTAACCATCGAGGGCCTGTTGAAAGAAGAACACAAGCATACCCTCTTCCCCACATTATTAGTTCTATAGGACTTGTCCATTGCGATTCCCCAAATTCTTTATACCATACTTTTGGTCGAACCACAAATGGAGGGACCATCCCGAATTGACGGTCAGCTGCTGTTGTAAATAATTGATCATCAGAACGATTTTAAAAATTAAGTACATTAACTGTTCCTGTGGCGTAACACTGCCCATAGGATTCCCCCTTTTTTGTTTATTTAGCATAGCTTTGAGGGTCCCGTGGACACTTTCGACAATGGCTTGTGCAGTAGAAGAATGTTGTATACCTGTAACGTTGTATACTCCAATCCTGTAGGAAAACAGAAATTGTCCGTGAAACGTTCCTTTTCTCCCGTATGTTCCGTGGCTACCAGAAATCCTGAGAAAGTATCCACATTAACATGTACACAATGCAGTTGACCAAATGTTGATATATGTGTAACAGCACTTTGCCACAACTCATCAGCTCGTAAACCACGAGGGTTCCCTCCTGCACACGATGGTATGGGTGTAATACATTGACAGTCAGGGCATGTATGAACATTTTTTGTGGCTTGCCCCTGGGGCAAAGCAAATTGTTTATGCAAGGAAGAGGCATTTTGATGAAAGAAGTCATGAGATAATCGGGCTTGCTTGAAACTGTGTGGCAGTACTGCTACCATTGTCAATTGATCTGCTACAACTTTTTCTTCAGTTATTGGTTTTAGTAGAGTAGTATGTAACTATATATGCATTATAAAATATACACGTACACGATTTTCTAATTTCAATAGCAATTGCATCTGCAATGCATTGAACAATATTCACAACATATGCAGAATCTGTGACAACATTGAGTGGTTCAGTCGAAAACAATTCAAAGACGTGCAAGGCCGCTGATAGCTTAAAAATTTGTGTGGATCCTTCAACGACTAAAATAGATGATTGCTAATCTGATGAATTTGTTTGTTTCCGAAACACTGTTCATGCTCCTTTAATAGGAACAGAAACACGTCGGTTTTTTGGCTGCAATGAAATTTGAGAGAGGGAATGTAACAGCTTATGTTGTGGAAGGGTGTAACATATGTTATTTAAATAATCAGCTAGAGCGGCTTGCAGTGATAAGGATTCGCTGTTTAAAGCCACAAAGTCATCTTTAGCCAGCAGCAGGCAAATAGTATCAACTTGCTGACAGTGATTCCAACCTTGTGCTACTAAGGACACTATGATGTGTACCTTTGAAGTCAATGTTTTCATGGGCGTATGAGACAAAAAGATTCATTCCAGAGTCTTCAACGTCTGCATGTTGACACACCACTGATTGAAAAGAGGGTAAGGCTGTAAAACAAAACCTTCATAAATTATATACAAATTTGTTGGTAAATTGACATTAATTCTGAAGGTAAAGGCAATTGCAATTCTATCTGAAATCTGTTGCAAAACAGTTTTTGCTTTTGTCATTGATCTTCAGGAAAATAATAAATCTGAGTCCTTTTTGACAAAGTAAATAGAGAGGACAACTCTTCAGTCATAATGTCAATATTTTCACCTTTCAACAGAGTGAATAACATCATCTAGATAGACCATCTGAACCTTGGAAAGATAATAAAGTCCAGCTGTTTGTTCACAAGGAATTCTACTGCAGTAATTGAATTGTATACATTTTTTGTAACCAAGTCCTTGAATGTCAGAAAGATGGTTCTCGCCGCGCCGCTTCTGGGCTGGCCGGAACGGGCCGGCACGCTGGGATCGAGGGAAGGTGGGGGGGGAAAAAGGGGGGGGGGGGGGGGGGGAACCGTGCCGCCGGTTGCCCGGGGGGAGCCATGTGCCCCACCAGGTGTAAGGTTTGCTGTCCCGTTCGATGCGGTGACTGCTGGCACGGCGGCTGTACAGCGTCTGAGGGACTGTGCAGTTTTATGTTGGAATTCACCTCGTTTTGATCTCAGGTCGGGTACGCCAATTGCTGTAGAGAGACCCTGTTGTGCACTTTCGGGATGCCGGATTTTTACACCCCACTTCCCATTTCTCTGGATTCAAAGGATCGTCAGGTTTTGGCAGATTTACTTCCCGCACTTCTCATGTTCGGTAGGAATTTCGTCGTATGTAGGGTTAAATTTCAACAGACTGCTGCTCTGTCCTTGCTTTTGAGATAAGGACAGAGGTATAGCAGCTGCTTCTAAGATAGTCTCTGTAAGTTTTAGAGCATTTAAAGCTGTATGCACTGATTTCCAAGTAATGATTTCCTCAGGGATTTTAAACTGCAAGACTTTGTTCTTTCAAACTTCACTGTAAAAAATTCTTTAATGGAGCCTTCGCTCCTTTTCTCAGTGACTGTCCCATTCTCCAGCGAGCCGGGGGGGGGGAAAAAACCAGACCTGATTCCTGCTCAGGGTCTGTTAGACCCAGCCCCTGCTCACGGCTTTCTTCAGGTGGTAACTTAGTGGCCACTCCTCCGGCCAAACACCTGTACTTACAATTGTCATCCATTAACCTGATCCACAGGACAGGCTAAGGCTTGTGTACCTCTGATAATGGTGGCAACGTTCCACTGTCCATCTAGGATGGCATCTCTTATAACACCGCTCCAGCGGGTAAGTGTGATCCGTGCCAGAGGCCCAGCTAAACATCTCGGAGAGGAAGCCTCATTTTCCCTGTGGGGGAGTTGGTAACGATTGACATATGCTGGAACTGCCAGCTCTTGTCTTGAAGATGCTGCAAAACTGACTGCAACAGATCGCACGGTTTTTGGGGTGGTTTTTTTTGGGGTATTTTTTTGTTTGTTTTTTTTTGCAATTCATTCTGGCCGGCATCAGAGGGCATCAGGAGTGGAGACGCCTCGCTGGAATGTGGCAGGGGTGGATAGAGAGCAGGGGCCGATGTTGCAGGCCGCGCCCCAGGAGGGGCCGATGTCGTAAGCCGCACCCCTTCTCCCTCCCCCTCTGGGGGTGGTACTAGCTGCTCCTCCCCTCTTCCGAAAGACAGTCGCAGTTCCGCGCCCGACTCCTCCCCGTTCCCCGGGGGCGGTCGTACTACCACGTCCGGCTCGCATTTCGAGTTGATGTCTCTGGCAGCAACTTCCGGTGGGCCACCCCCCTCTGTGCCGAGACCGGAACCGCACTCTGCACTCGCTCGAATCTCAGCAATTGTGTTACAAGTGATCCCAGTCATCCCTCTAACAGCAGGTAGCCTGAAAACCTGTGATAATGCCCCAGGCTTAGGCGCGTGATCTTTCCCGCGCTCCGGAGCTAGCATCTGAGCTGCAGCACACGCCACCTCTCGTTCAGCTTTCATGGCTTTTAAGGTGTGTAATACTGTTCGCCAGAGCTCGCGGATGGCTTTTATCTCCTTTTCCTCCTTGTCCTCCCCCGTTATTGTCCTTTCCCACATCGTCTCTCCTAACTCTTGCCATTCCGAGACGGAAAACAGTAGCGGGGTATCCGCAAAGTGACCCCATCGTTGCCCCAGTTTAATCAACTTCATGCGTTGGTTTGCCGTTGCATCTATTCCTCTCTTAGAGAGAATACCGACTAGCAACGTTGCCGCAGCATCCACCTCCATGCCTGCGACCACGGCCTCCATGTTAAAATTTAGCTGCGCCAGGCAGCCCCAGTGTGGCTCGAAAATCCCTGGGAGTCAGCCGTCCGTACCTGCCCTGCACGTTCGCACCCAGGCAGGACCCTCCCAGCTGTTACTCCCACGCCCCCCCTCTCTAGCTGCTCACCGCAGACCGAGGGACTCCTGCAGGGAAACCGTCCATCCTCTGCTACCAAACGTAGGCGTGGGTTACGAATCCGTTGTAACGATGTGACCCCAATATGAGTATGATTGTACACCTTTATTAGTCAGCAAAACCAGGTTTATATAGCAAAACTATTACAGCATCTGAATGGTTAAACCCCCAATCCATATATAGGCAAAGCTACTGCAACTCCTTGTGATTGGTGCAAAGCTGCATCTCGAAGTGAAAACAGTACTGTGGCAGGAAACAACAACGTGGCAGGAAGGAAGTGACAGTGTGGCAGGAAACGGTGACGTTCCCCCTGCTCCAGTGTCCTGAGCTCGTCGCTCTGCCTTCCCAGCAGGGTTCCGTGTCAGCCGCTCCCAAGACTCACCTCCGGATCAGAACCTGGGTTGCTCAATGCACCAAACTATGTCTCCTCTCGTCCAGCCAGGACTCCACATTCCAGCAGTTCAAAGAGGATATGTCTTACTCCCCACCTGTACAGGCCGGTGTCTCAGCTATTAGGGGCAAGCGTTTCTCTTCTCAGGAGAGAGAATAAAGAGGCTACACACCACGGGGCACCCTGTGGTTTTACCTGCGTGACCATGGAGAGGACATGAGGAAGTGGGATGGAAAACCCACCTCAAGTCTAGAGGCACGAGTGCGTGAGTTGCGAGGTAAAACAATCACCAAAGGGGATTCTGTTAGGAAAAATGCCACTCCAGTTGCCAGCAGCCAGCTCTCCAGACCAGGTAGACAGTTTGATCTTAATTCCGATCCTCTGGAAGGGACCTCCAAGTCATTCTTACAGCAGGTGAGCAGCAAATTCTCTGACGAGGATTAGAGGGGCCCTGCCTCCAGCCAGGTGGAGGAAAGGGACAACCGTGTTTATTGGACGGTGTGGATTCGGTGGCCTGGCACGTCAGATCCACAAGAGTATAAAGCTCTAGTGGACACTGGTGCACAGTGTACTTTAATGCCATCAGATTTCCAAGGGTCACAGGTCACTTGCATTTCTGGAGTGACAGGGGGGTCCCAAGAGCTGAGTGTATTGGAGGCTGAAGTGAGCCTCACTGGGCAGGACTGGCAGAAGCACCCCATTGTAACTGGCCCCGAGGCTCCATGCATCCTTGGGATAGACTGTCTTAGGAGAGGGTATTTCAAGGACCCAAACGGATATCGGTGGGCTTTTGGCATAGCTACTTTGGAGACGAAAGAAATTAAACAGCTGTCCATTTTGCCTGGTCTCTTGGAGGATCCTTCCGTTGTGGGGTTGCTGAGGGTTGAAGAACAACAGGTACCCATCGCAACCACAACAGTGCACCGGCGACAGTATCGTACCAACTAAGACTCCCTTCTCCCCGTTCATCAGCTGATCCGCCAGCTGGAGAGTCGAGTGATCAGCAAGACTCGCTCACCCTTTAATAGTCCCGTATGACCAGTG
Source organism: Opisthocomus hoazin (assembly GCF_030867145.1). NCBI lineage: Eukaryota > Metazoa > Chordata > Aves > Opisthocomiformes > Opisthocomidae > Opisthocomus > Opisthocomus hoazin. Next base: position 102,065,323 of record NC_134415.1, on the reverse strand, counting down.
AGAAAATCTACTGGAGAGTGGAGACTGACAACAGACTACCGTGGCCTGAATGAAGTCACACCACCGCTGAGTGTTGCTGTGCCAGACATGCTACAACTTCAATATCAGCTGGAGTCAAAGACAGCCAAGTGGTACGCTGCAATTGACATTGCTAATGCATTCTTCTCCATCCCTTTGGCAGCAGAGTGCAGGCCACAGTTTGCTTTCACCTGGAGGGACATCCAGTACACCTGGAACTGACTGCCCCAGGGGTGGAAACACAGTCCCACCATTTGCCATGGACTAATCCAGACTGCACTGGAAAAGGGTGAAGCTCCAGAACATCTGCAGTACATCGATGACATCATTGTATGGGGTGACACAGCGGAGGAAGTTTTTGAGAAAGGGGAGAAAATGGTTCAGATCCTTCTGAAAGCTGGTTTTGCCATTAAGTGAAGTCAAGGGACCTGCGCAAGAGATCCAGTTTTGGGGGATAAAATGGCAGGATGGGCGCCGTCAAATCCCAATGGATGTCATCAACAAAATAGCAGCTATGTCCCCACCAACCAGCAAAAAGGAAGCACAGGCCTTCTTAGGTGTTTGGGTTTTTGGAGGATGCACATCCCAAACTACAGCCAGATTGTAAGTCCTCTGTACCACGTGACCTGGAAGAAGAATGATTTTGAATGGGGCCCTGAGCAACGACAGGCATTTGAACAAATTAAACGGGAGATGGTTCATGCTGTAGCCCTTGGTCCAGTCCGGTCAGGGCAAGATGTTAAAAATGTGCTGTACACCGCAGCCGGGGAGAATGGCCCAACCTGGAGTCTCTGGCAGAAAGCACCAGGGGAGACTCGAGGTCGACCCCTGGGGTTTTGGAGCTGGCGATACAAAGGATCCGAGGCCCGCTATACTCCCACTGAAAAAGAGATTCTGGCAGCATATGAAGGCGTTCGAGCTGCTTCAGAAGTGGTCGGCACGGAAGCACAGCTCCTCCTAGCACCACGATTGCCGGTCCTGGGCTGGATGTTCAAAGAGAGGTTCCCCTCTACACATCATGCCACCGATGCTACATGGAGTAAGTGGGTCGCGCTGATCACCCAGCGTGCCCGAATGGGAAACCCCAGGCACCGAGGAATTCTGGATGTAATCATGGACTGGCCAGAATGCAAAGATTTTGGAGCATCGCCAGAGGAGGAGGTGACACGTGCTGAAGAGGCCCCACTGTACAACCAGCTGCCAGAAGATAAGAAACAGTATGCTCTGTTCACGGATGGGTCCTGTCGCATTGTGGGGAAGCAGCGGAGGTGGAAGGCTGCTGTATGGAGCCCTACACGACAAGTCGCGGAAACTGCCGAGGGAGAAGGTGAGTCCAGCCAGTTTGCAGAGGTGAAAGCCATCCAGCTGGCTTTAGACATTGCCAGTCGAGAGAAGTGGCCAGTGCTCTGTCTTTACACCGACTCTTGGATGGCGGCCAATGCTTTGTGGGGGTGACTGCAGCAATGGAAGAAGAACAACTGGCAGTGCAGAGGCAAACCTATCTGGGCTGCCCCATTGTGGCAAGATATTGCTGCCCGGCTGGAGCAGTTGGTTGTAAAAGTCCGTCACGTGGATGCCCACGTCCCTAAGAGTCGGGCCACTGAAGAACATCAAAACAACCACCAGGTGGGTCAGGCTGCTAAGACTGAAGTGGCTCAGGTGGATCTGGACTGGCAACATAAGGGTGAACTCTTTATATCTCAGTGGGCCCATGACACCTCGGGCCACCAAGGAAGAGACACGACATACCGATGGGCTCGTGACCGAGGGGTGGACTTGACCATGGACATCATCGCACAGGTTATCCATGAATGTGAAACATGCGCTGCAATCAAGCAAGCCAAGCGGGTAAAGCCTCAGTGGTATGGAGGACGATGGCTAAAATATAAATAAGGGGAGGCTTGGCAGATTGACTACATCACACTGCCACAAACCCGCCAAGGCAAGTGCTATGTGCTCACAATGGTGGAGGCCACCACCGGATGGCTGGAAACCTACCCTGTGCCCCATGCCACTGCCCGGAATACCATCCTCGGCCTGGAAAAACAAGTCCTGTGGCGACATGGCACTCCCAAAAGAATTGAGTCAGACAACGGGACTCACTTTCACAAGTCCTGTGGCGACATGGCACTCCCAAAAGAATTGAGTCAGACAACGGGACTCACTTTCATAACAGCCTCATAGACACCTGGGCCAAAGAACATGGTATTGAGTGGGTGTATCACATCCCCTACCATGCACCAGCCTCTGGAAAGTTCGAGCGGTACAATGGGCTGCTAAAAACCACTCTGAGAGCAATGGGGGGGGGACTTTCAAAAACTGGGATACTCATTTAGCAAAGGCCACCTGGTTGGTTAACACCAGGGGATCCACCAACCGGGCTGGTCCTGCCCAGTCAAAACCTCAGCGCCCTGTAGAAGGGGATAAAGTCCCTGTAGTGCACATGCGGAACATGTTAGGGAAGACGGTTTGGGTTAGTCCTGCCTCGGGCAAAGGCAAGCCCGTTCGTGGGATTGCTTTTGCTCAAGGACCAGGGTGTAACTGGTGGGTAATGCGGAAGGATGGGGAAGTCCGATGTGTACCTCATGGTGATTTGATTTTGGGTGAGAATAGTCCATAAATAAGTAAATTGTATAAAGTTAATTGTTAAATAACCCTGTCACTGTCTGTTATCACTGTTATAATTGTTATGTGTTGTACCAGTAGTATCATAGTAAAAATCATCCAGATTAAAGAAGGATGGACTTTTTGATGAAAAACCTATCAGAGCACAGCGATGATGGAACTGGACCTGGTTTTCCACAACTGGCACCCAGCAGCTTCATTGAGATCGATGTCTCCAACCTGCAGACTGTGGGCACGGGCCGCACCAGATACATCAGCCGTGAGCTCCGGATGCAGCAAGTGACCGCCCATCACCACACATCACCTCTCCTGCCACGGAAGACCATTACGACAGATGGAGCCCGAAGTCATGGATTAAATGAACTCAACGGACACTTTAGAGTGATGATCCATAGACTAAGGGAATGATATCTGGAGACAGGAGAAGTGGTGGTGATCGACTGGACAATGGGGGACCTGGGCATGACATAGATGGTATGGAATAAGGGGTGGATAATGTCCTGAGTTCGGCCAGGACAGGGTTAATTTTCACCAGAATCCAGGAAGGGGCACAGCCGGGCGGGCTGACTCAACCCCAACCTGGCCAGAGACGGGTATTCCATACCATGTGCCTTCATGCTGGGTGGGGGGAGGAGGCACGGCGGGAACTCACTCGTGGCTCGGGAGGGCACAGCGGCGGTTCGGTCCAAGAGAGTGGTTCTGTTCTGCTGGTTTGTTTTGTATATTCCCCTTTTTCTGTATCGTTGTTGTTCCTGTTCCCTTTGTTTGCTGTTCTGTTAAACTGCCCTTATCCCGACCCACCAGTTTCTGCCTGTTTCTTTCCATTCTCCTCCTCACCCTGGCGGGGGGAGGGACGGCCGCGTGGCGCTTTTGTTACTGGCTGCAGCCAAAACCAGAACATTAGCTTTGATTATAAGAGACAAGTTCACAAAGAAGGCAACTGAAATCCCAAACAATTATCAATTCAGGTACTATCAGGTTTCCTGTGTCTAGCCATCACAAAGTCCTGTGGGCTGCAAAAGACTCTACTCTGCAGGCATTGGGGTATGCCTTTTGACTGGAGCTACCGGCGGGCAGAGTCTTACGGTATTTGGAAATGCTGCATCAAGCAACGAACTGCTATACAGGATGTTTAACTGAGTTCAACCTCTTCCAAATGAACAAAAAATTCCTTTAAACTATTATTCCACTAAGAGTTAAATCAGGAATGATTTTGATTACAAAACTGAGATAGAAATCATAAATGCTTGCCTCCAAATTGGCTATTATGACCATGTAAATAGTCATTCTGGGTATAAAAACCCTCCCAGTGCCATTCTGAGACAGATTATGGAATTATTCTGCTGCAGATTAAGGAAATAAACAGCCTGATTTCTGGATATTTTTAGGCTTATAAACAGCAGATGATGAATATTCATCCCTGATCCATGAAAAGCCATCTTTAAACTTGAGGAAGCCAAAACTATATCCCTAATTTATTTTGATTTTAGGGAAAATAGGGTTTAATTTTTATATGAGCTCTGTTGGTAATGAAAAGTGTTTATTTCCATCAAAAAATTGACAACCTTATTATGTGTGGCTTGAAACTGTCATTAAACACACTTTTTATTTTGTGACTATACAGCAAATTAATGTCCTTGTCTTGGAAAATCTGTCTATTTTAGAGAAAAAAATCATAGAAGATTAAGAAAAAAAGACCTATTCACCACTTTGATGAGGAATTTACTGAGGAATTTGCAGCAAGACTGTATAGCATAAAGTCTTCATGGTAGAACAGTCTGCAAACTCTTTGTTCACGACTGCTAAAATTACAATCCTGATTAATGATGTTGTATCATAAGGAATTATTTTAGTTCAGAAATCTATGCATAGGAATGACCTATGCTATCATATACAATTAGCCCAGAAAACTGGAAAAAAAGACAGAAACTGCTGTTAGCATAGTATTTAAACACAAGACTGGGAGACAGATAGCCTTTTATTTCTTAAATAAATTTATTCACTGTTTTGATACTGATGAGATTTCTGCATTTGCCTAAAGCCAGAAAGATTCTTGTTCATAATTTTCATAAGACGTTCTCTTTGGACACATACAGTTTAAGTGTTGTTTGTTACATGTAAAATGTTTATGAGGTTTACTTAAGGTGTCTAAGGGGCTCCAATACCCTCATCAGATAAGAAAATAGTGACAAGGTGGTTGCTCATTTTTGTGTCCATATATTAGGGTCACTCAGAAAAAATATCTCAGTTTGCTAGTTAGACATAATCAGCAATCACAGTTAGGTAGGAAAATAATCACAACAAACCTTAAATTTATACTAGGTAAGCAGTGTAATTTTTCTAGTTTCAGTCAAGAAATAGGTTCAGAGATCAGTTTGTCACATCATTCCATGGGACAGAAGGACACATTTCCTCCTTCAAGGTTATCATAAGCCATATGCTTTGTGCTACAGGTTTGCCAAAAAGTCACTTAATACCATATGTCCTAAGCCATTTGTTTTTCAAATAGTACCTCAGCTGTTGTGGACACTGATGAAAACAGTCAGAAAAAGCTAATGTCTGTGCTTTACTACTGTCAGAGACTCCATTTTTCTCTGTAAAGCTAGTATCATGAGAGACACGTACTTTTTAAATCTTTATATTGAAGACAATTTTAAGTGAAGTGCATAGTTCCACTTCCTATAGCACTCACAGCAGAGGGGATAGGTTTGTCTGCACAGGCAGGGGCATACTAACCCTAACAGGTCTCTTCATCCTTCTATGAAAAAAATCTTAGAACTTAAGAAGGTTGAGAAACCTGTCCAAACAGTGTTTCAGCTCTGGAGCCCCCAGCACAAGAAGCACGTGGACCTGTTGGAGCGTGTCCAGAGGAGGGCCACAAAGATGATCAGAGAGCTGGAGCACCTCTCCTCAGAGGAAAGGCTCAGTGAGTCGGAGCTTTTCAGCCTGGAGAAGAGAAGGCTGCGGGGGAGACCTTGTAGCAGCATTTCAGTACCTGGATGGGGCCTGTAGGAAAGATGGGGAAAATCTTTTCAGCAGGGCACAGGACAAGAAGCAATGGCTTTAAACTAAGGGAGGGTAGATTTAGAATAGATATAAGGAAGAAATATTTTGCCATGAGGGGTGAAACACTGGAACAGATTACCGAGAGAGGTAGTGGAGGCTCATCTCTGGAAACATTCAAGGCCAAGTTGGACGGGTCTCTGAGCAACCTGGTCTAGATGAAGATGTCCCTGATCACTGCAGGGGAGTTGGGCTAGATGATCTCTAAGGGTCCCTTCCAACCCAAAGCATTTTATGATTCTGTGATTATATTAAGAGCAGTGTTTAATCACAAAATATTTACCAGTGTAGTGAATAGCTGGGAGGAGCAGAAGGGGGGGAAATCATCCCTCATCTGTAATCCTTCCTTTCTTTCCCTCAGCTATTAGACAGCTGCCTTGTCAAGCAGTTTCTTGAAAATTCATAAATGCCAATCTTTCTGAAAAAAGTTTTGTCATGTGCCACTGCATAAGATTCACGATCCTCTAAGCAAGACCTTAACTTAGGGCAGAAGTACTGCAGCAGGCCACACACCTTGTGAAATTGCTCCTATTGAGCTAACCACTTTCTTTCTCAAGAACCTAAATTAGGGATTTCTGGAAACAGGAAGAATGTTTGGGGAAATTTATTACTAAATATTTTTTAAAATCCTAGAACTTTATGTTAAAAGTTATAATACTTGAGTATGTTTTATTACAAGCTCTTTCTTAATTTTTATGTTGCTACTTTTATATTTTCTTACATTTCATAATTTTACCTTCTATCTAACATTTAGCCTAAATATTTTTTAAAATGACATTTAAAGAAATGCTTGTTTTAAAACCTTGGAAAATACATATAACAAAACATAGATACAAATGCTGCAGTTGCTGGTGATCTAATAACGAGAGCACAACAGAAATCTCCACTTATATCTACATTATACTAATTCCTTCTTTGGTTTCGGCAGATCAGCTGTAGTCTCTGAATATGAAAAAAAGTTGAGACAACATTATTTACCTCCTTTGCAGAATGCTGTATGGATTAATTAGTTAACGTTTGTTTAGCTCTTTGAAGATGGAGAGCTCTATTTAGGTACTAAGTACTACTTTCAGGAAGAAAAGTATGTTAAATGCTTACTAAATGGCAGTGCAGTGGCAACACAGCTGTTCGGCTTGGCGTTACAAAATCTTTCTTTTCGTCCCATTAGAGGTCTCACAGCATCCACAGTGCTGTGTCTCAAGAGTGTGAAAGCGGCAAGCATGTGTGGCCATCTCTTGGGGCATCACGGTTCTGGAAAGGCTGAGATTACTTGGCAAAAATATGGCAAGCCAAATACTGATCATATACACTGGTAGGAAAGCAATCAGAGTGTCAGAAGAGATCTATACTGTGACTAAAGTTGTGATATCATTTTAGCTCATTCTCATGTACTTTTGTCCTATGCTTACAGTGCACCCAGCAGTCTGGGCAGGGGTGAAAGTGCAAGATCAGAAAAGGTGCTCTCCTTTCAGTCTAGTACTGCATACAGGCAGCTACTGTAAAAATTTTACTGTTTTCAGGCTGTATCATCTATTTTCAGCTTGAGCAGAGCACCAAGCATTTACTGATTTACACCCCAGAGAAAGTACTGTGATGAGAGTTGGACATTCTGCTAATATTTGCTTCGATAATGAATGAGTGAGCAGCACATGATGTTTCAGGCCCACCACTGCATTTTTCAGTGTCACACAGTGGCTTTATTTATAAATTACAGACAAAATTCAGTTCTATATCAAAGCATCTGAATTTAGATGCCCTTATGTGTGGAAAGCCCCACTAGTATAGTCAGCGGAAGTTTGGTCAATATGGCCAGCAGAGCCTGCGGAAGAATTTGCTTAACTAGGTCTTCGATGTTTGTTTAATTGGTCTTTTGAATTCCCTAACTGCATTGACTAGATTTTCACTGATTATAACAGGAGCTGAAACAGCTAGTGTGCTTGTAGACATTTGCAAATACACGTGTAAATCCCAAACAACCTCTTTTTTAAGGGCACAAGTCACTTCTGCAGATTGAGGTGTTTTGAGGTGTCCAAGAGACGGTCTTGGAGATCCCACTAGACTTCAGATGCTGCTGCAGAAGTGTTAGATGCCAGCATCAAGACAACTTCAAAATAAGCTTAAAAGTTCCAAAAACTCAAACAATGAAACTGTAAGCGGCAAGGAGTTTTGAGATAACATTTTGTAAAGTTCCCATAGTTGATTTCATTATAAATAGAACCAGCAAAAGACTAAAAGATAACTACAAAGAGATTGCATCCAGTATAACTTTGAATCCTCTCTGAACAAGTCCTAATATGGGAATATATAATGTTTTGTGGGTATTTAAATGGGGACAATAGTTCTTGTAATGTTATTTCTCTTTGTTTTCTAATGGGAGTGGCCTTCAAGGCACAATTATAAGCAGTTAACAAATACAGTTGCTTACCTCCTAGGAAGTCTGTTGCTGACAATGTGGAATGAAATACACTACCCTGACTTTGTTTTATGTAATAATCATAGAAGGCAACAAAGCTGAGATGTTTAGGTCTTGAAACTGCTGAAGAGACATGAAAAACAAAAAGAAAAATTCAAAAAATTCAAAAATCTGTATTTTCAATGGTACATGCCTAGATGTATGAAATCATCACAAATTTCGTATGAAATCAGAGCTGTCAAATTTCAGGAAATGCATCTCTGCTTTATAACATGTCTTATTCTATATGCATAAATTAAAAGACCTGTACAAGGAAAAGTCAACAGAAAATTCATCAACTTTTAAAACAGAGAGGTCTGCAGTCTGCATTAAAATCGCTTCGTGAATCTTGCTGGAAATCCCTGTTAAGTTACTACAGTTGTTCAAGGATCAAAATCATTTTTTAACTAGAAATAACAGAGTATGTTCATCCCTGTACTGCATCGTACAGACTGCTTCAGGTATCCATGTAGCAGCAAATTCGTCAGTGTCACAATAACATTCCAAACACAAGCAGATGATTGTTTATGCTTTTAAATTGCTGGCATGTTTTTGACCAGTATGACTGTCTCAGGCTACTGACTGACAGACTCAAAGTTGGTGGTCAGTTCAATCATTTGTAGACTGTCAGCTTTCTAAGTTTTTGGGGTTTTGTTTTTGTTTGTTGGTTATTTTTTTCTGTAATTGTGTAAAATGAAAAATATACAAGAAATAGAAATCAGTGGTCTGACATTTAATTTTCAATGAAATTTTAATTCCCTTTATTTTTGAACTTTTTTGCTACTCACAGCAAGGAAGTCTTAAAAGAATATTCAGTTAAGCATCTAACTAAACATATAGTTAAAAATACAAGACTTCAAGACAAGCACAGTTACAGTTTTAAAAGACAAACAAAGGGTCAAGAAGAAAAAAAAAGATTCTGAGGCTACAGTCAGAACTGGCAAGTTAAAGCATTTTGGAGAAAAAAAAATATATAAAATAAACCTTCTGGCTGAAAAACGTTAATTTAAATATATATATGTATGCCCCAAAGACACAATCTTATACGAATTTGGAAATAGATCAGACAAGAAATTGTTTATATTTTTTAAAGCTAAAGAAGAAACCCTAAACAGCTTCAGAAATTAGATATGGAACCTTGCTGCTTTATAGCATTAGTAAAGCTACAATGAAGGAATGAAGCTCACATAGAAATGTTTTCCACTGAGCAGAAGCTCTTGTCATTGAAATCATCTTACATAGCATAAACTTTACACAAAAATGTTCAGAATCAGTCCCTAGATCTAAGCCTGAAGGCAGAAAGATATTTTTTTTTTTTTTCCTGCTGAAGAAGAAAGGAGTGTATGGGTTGTGGAACGGTGGCATTTGGATGTTGCATACAGCCAAGTAGTGTATTTAAGAACAAGATTGTCCTGGGTTCAGCCAGGACAGGGTTAATTTTCACCAGAATCCAGGAAGGGACACAGACGGGCGGGCTGACCCCACCTGGCCAAACAGAGCCGGGTATTCCATACCATGTGCCTTCATGCTGGGTTCCGATGGGGGGGAGCTGGGCGGGGGGAACTCACTCGTGGCAGCGGCGGTGGGCGGGGAGAGCGGCTCTCTGCGTTCTGCTGTTTTGGTTTGTGTATTCTCCTTATCTGTATCGTTGTTGTTACAGTTCCCTTTTGTTTACTGTTCTGTTAAACTGCCCTTATCCCGACCCACCAGTTTCTGCCTGTTTCTTTCCATTCTCCTCCGCATCCCAGCAGGGGGAGGGGTGGCCGCGTGGCGCTTTTGTTGCCGGCCGCTGCCAAACTATAACAAAGGTACACAAACTATCTATAATAGCAGGGTGAAATTCTTGAAAAGTAGTGATTCAGACATACATTAAGAAATGTTGTAGACAACTGATTAGCCTACAGTGGAAATATCCAGCACAATCAGAAAGGTGATCTTGAACACATACTCAGATTCCTTAGCTCACCAAAAACTGTAAGGAGATTCATTTTAGTGCCACTTCTTTGGAGCTGATAACAGAGTTTAAAGTTTAGAGTGTCAAACACTGATAATTCATGTGCTGGAAAACAAGGCTTATCATTTGTTGTTAAAGAGTTTCATCTATTCAGTTTAGAAAGGAAAGGTTGTGAGGACAGAGATCTTTGACAGAAGGAAAGACATCTGATGTGGAAAGAATGAAGAGAGAAGTAAACAGATGTTTTAGTTAAAGAACAGCATCATGACATCCCATCAATAAGTCAAGTTTCATTCCATTTGACCTATCAGATCTGGCTGTTCTTAAGTTGCATCCAGAAGCTTGTGACCAGAAGGAAAAAAGATAGCTTCAGGATTGCTTCATCCAAAGCCCTAGTTTATAAAAATTTAAGAAACAAAAGCAACTTGCTTTGCAGAGTTGAATTTCTCCTTGCATTTTTTACTGGTTCAGGCAGGTCTTGCTTATCCTTAAGCTCCAACAGTCTGAGAACATGAAATTCCAGATTTCTCTCATTCTTGCAGACTTCAGTGGTTTTGGGATGTTTTTGTAAGAGTTAGCATGTTATGTTTGAATTTATCATTGAGGTCTTTCCGATGTCATTGCACTGACAGCAGGAATTGAGCAGAAGTCAAACCATAACTGAATTTTATTGCTGACTGCTTCAAAAAATACTTAATGAGATACTGCTTTCTGGACCAAACTTGATTCTTGCAGGTTACAAGGCTTTGGTAATCACCAACACAATGATGACATAATAAACAAATAAACATGGGCAGAGCATAGTGAATAAAATCGCTTCCCTACCCACCTCCACCCATGTGCTGCAGCTACCACTGGTGACAACAATGTGTACAAGAAATGGAACTGCACCACTTTGGGGTTTTTGCCAGATCTTTTAAAACTGAAACAACTTTGACATTTCTAAAGGAAATTTCAGACCAGTTGCTCCAGAATGTGTTAATGTTAGTTCTGCTCTTGACAGTCCTATTTGAGCATGGTCAAAGAAGCATGAAAATCCCATTGAAGTATAATACTGGGGCACTATTCCATTTGCAGTATGATATAAAAGCAACATTCTGAGTTCTTTTTCTTAAAATTGAACAGTGGTTTCACAAGAATAAAGAGTTACTATTTTATCTTCTGTTCAAACTTCAGCCTCGTACTTTCTGAGTTTTCTAGTAGTTTACATAAATATAGTTACTTTTCTTCCTTTAACAATCACTTCACAACTCTTAAAATCACAGGCAATCAGTCATTTGTACAGCAAGACTGATTTTCTGAGATAAAATTTGGGTGTTTCCTTTCTAACAATGTGTTCTATTAAATGCTTTCTGTGGGGGGAAAAAAAGGACACTGGAGCTAACCTCTGTGTCCAGCACACTCTAACTCTCATTGCCAGTCTGTGCAAGGATGATTTTCAAAGTGAAAGACTGAAGACCCTGGCTAAACTTTCCTATACCCATCTGTAAATATGACGCTCTTCTCTGTCTCACACAAGAGTGGGTAGCTGTAGAAGCAAGACATAGAAAGGGAATTATTTTCCTGGTAAAGTCTCAGAAGTACTCATTCCTTCTTTTGCTTTCTCTGCACCATCAGTTTTGGGTTTAGGCATGTTGCACAAACTTAACACTTGTTGTGCTGAAACTAAGCTTGCTGCTACTACATCAGTCAAGCATTAAAATTCCCATGGAGCTACTGCAAAGTGAGTAATGTGAGTTTGGTTTCCCAATTCTGCTGCAATACATTTCATCATTAACAGTCTATGAATATGTATGAGGAAGTTCACTGTTTGGAGAACTACTCTATGCTTTCAACAGAGCTGACTATGTTTGGTTACATTTTTATAGTTTTCTTTGTAAACAAAGAGATGGAAGTTCTTTCATACTTTTTAAAACGAAAGGTAGGACTTAACAGCAAGCTTTTCTTTGCAATGAGTCCTAAGCACCTTAATTAGCTAAATTTTGCTTTGACTGTGGTAATGCTGTGGTGATTATTCTTTGATCCAATGACACACTGAGTTTGAAGTATGAAACAGTGCATATGGGAACAAATTTTCCTAGTCTGAGCAATTAAAATACAATTAATTTCACAGAACCTTACCTCTGAATAGCCTTACATATGACAACCTACATTTCATTATGAAATCTAACCGTGCTTCACCGAAGTATTTTTATACATCCTTATTTCTCTACACCTTTGCAGCATTTTCAGATTTATTTCCCTTCTATGTATAGATTGTATGTTGCATACTGTTTTCAGTAAGTTGTCAATATTTTAGAATTAGTGGACATAATTCATGCAGATTTGGGGGACACTGAACCAGGAGAAGTCTAGTCCAGGGTTATTATACTCAAGAGCTGTCAATAACATAATAACATGCAAACCACTGCATGTAATTGTTCTTCATATTTTCATAATCTGAAGTCACTGCAAAGGCTTGCAATATATTTGTATTAAACCACAATAGCAGAAGGACTGTCTGCATCTGTTTGAATAGCTGCAGTAGTATAATCCTTCATAACACTACAAAGCTTTGTTGACTTTCTTTGGTGAGTGTAAGTGCATGTGTCTCAGATATACAAAGCTATTTGGCGTTGTAGCCTGTATTTAGGTCCTTGGTTCCCATCAATTGCTAGAGGAAGAAGCCACCTAAGCACATCAGGGGACCTGTACCTGCAGTCCTTGAGGGATCATTTCAAAAGGGCTGCCCATAGTTTCTAGTAGTCCAAAGGTTCACTAAAGTACTTTTAGAATGCTTCTGATAAAACAAGGGGATGAAGAAAGATGTATTCCTTTGACATGAAGTTCCTTTTTGCTGTCTGCAGTTGGATTAGGTCAACGTAGTTGGATTTATTCTTCCAAAAGTCTTGCCCAAGACTCCAGCAATGTGGCCACTCTACATAACAAAAGGTTTCATCTTGCTTTCCTTAACTATAGACTACAGGTAGGGATGCACAGCTTTTTGTATATCAAGTCCTTCAACATTTCTGGTATCATCTTCAAAAATTTGCATCTCTTGGTCCTTGCTCTCATAAGAGCTGAAAATACATTTGCTTTGAATGTACTCTGAAAGTCTGTGGACAGAATGTACCTGAGACAGTGCAGAATATAACTATTTTTTCTTCAGTACAGGTAACACCTTTGCCACAAAAATGACCAGTATCTGCAGTCTTTCACCAATCCTGAAAATTTGAGCCTTCCCACTTAGGTTGTAAACTGTATTTCCTCCGCATCTCACTGTCCTAATTTAAAAGAAGCAAACTCTATTATTAATATCACACCTAAACAAGACTATTTTGATCCTTTTAGCTGATAACCAGTTGTATTGAAAACACAGCGACCTTTTTTTTCAATGTAACTGTTGCATTACCACAGCAAAAAAAAAAAAAGTCAGATGTCATAGATCATATTCAGCACCAGTAAGATATCATTCTACTTCTTCTTGTCTTAATTAGGGTTGATTCTGCAAGTGGAATCCCTCATTGTGGTACACGAAGTTTTTGTCAACAAGCGGTATTTGTATGAAGACAGATTTCACATTGGCAAATCTTACCAGTGGTAGCAGAAAAATATAAACATCAGTAATATCAGCTTTTTTTACTTAGAAAAAAACTATCCTTCACCATTGTGTTTAAGCAATACCATCTTTTACAGCAGAGCAAACTTACTGTGACTCACTTTCCATCAAATAATTGTGGGGTTTTTTTGTCCTATACCTACATTTTTGTTGTTGTTGTTGATGTTTACCTGACATTTATAAAATTTGTTCTTGTTTTGGTATTTGTTGGTCAACATGTGACTATTCCATTTTGCTTTTGCTCTGCAGCAAGTTGTCTGTCTCAAGGTACCATGGGGATCTATTGCTTATCTGTCCATTCCTTTTAAACCAAACAGAAAACATGTCTTCTTATCCTGAAACTCCAAGGTAAGAAAGGTTCTCCAAGATTCTCAGAGTTTGCAGCCCTGTTACTCACTGCAGATTATTGGATTTGACCTAGATTCTAGTCTTCAGCATGATGATTGATGCCCCATTGTCTGGGTCACATCATACTTTCAAGACCTGTGCATCCAAAATTTATTTGACCTTAAGCACATTTTCTGTGCCAAGTCCTGCAGCCTGGGAGCATCTTGGTTTCTGCTGACAAGTATGTTTACTAAGAAACCGCAGATTTCTGTTACCGTGTAAAAGTGGTGCCACCTACAGCATATGGTCGAGATAGCTGTCCTTCCTCTGGCCACTCCCCTGCCATCCTAGAAATCCTGTGATAATCTTGCAAAGTTTATTTTAAATGAATTTCCCCTCACACAGGCCATCTAAAAATCTGGACATCCCAGCTAAGATGGGTGTTTTTGCTTCCCCTATAGCCATTATGGAGAACTGGTGGGATGAAAAATCTCCTGAAAGAGATTAATGAGGAATGTTGATCATCCTCAGGAAGTGTCTGTGTCACCCCATTAAATGTAGAGGGAGTGCAAGTAATTGCTTAGCCTAGCTACCTCTTTTAGATCACTGAAATTACATGAGATGGCTTCCATCCTTACTTAGATATCCCATTTTGCTCACTAATTTCTGTCGCCTTTGTTGTGATTAATTTGTATAACAGAACCTAAAAAATTTGTGGGAGCAAAGTCTCCCACAAATACAAACCGAATTAATTCAGTAATGAATTAATGATGAGTGCATCCATGTACCATTAAGCTGGATCAGATATTACATAATTCCTTGTAAGAAAAAAAAATACTTGTAGTCATCAAAGATAGCTGAAAGATAAAGTACTTGCACAAATTATGAAGCATCAACTACCTATAATGGCTTTCAGCATTAATAACGCTAAATAAATGAATATTGAAATGCTCTAATATTCTAGCCATATGTTTTAGAGTTACCAGCAGCAATTTTTTGCCATGCAGAGTATATTCTGGTATGATCAACATGGTGACAAAGACTTCTACATTCCATTCTGAAGACTAAAGAATTTGGTTCAAGAAAAAAGAAAGGAAGAAAACTCCTTGATTTTGTATAAATATACCTTCCAATTTAGAGAATAGTCTCAGAAGAATTCTGCTTTTGTTTCCAGCGAATAAATATTGTAATTACTAACACTGTTTCTGCACACCTTTAAGCACACTAAAGATTTTAAGGAACACTATGTATCTGTGAAAACAGTCTGTTTCTAATGCACGCTGTAAATGCTGTAGGCAGGCTCTTGCAGATGCACTAGTAAAGTCTGTGAGTATGTTTTTGAGGTCTCTTGATCACTAAGCCCAATAACTTGGATTCCATTCATACAGCTATTTATTTTGTGGACCTGGTAACAGTATAATAGGTGTCTTAAGTAAGGCTTTCGAGTTTTTTCAGATGATATATTAAAAAACACCTTTCCAATTTTGATACTGCTGAGAAAAACAATGTTTTTCCAGACAACGCTTTCTAAAGGTAAAAGACATAAATTATCTATAGACAGTTTTACTGGGGCTCCATGCAAATGCAATTAATTTTTAAACCAAAAAAAATTTCAAAAAATTCAGTAAAAATATCACAATTTATATTGTTCGTAATCACACTACAAAGTAACTTATATTTATAATCTATGTCCATAATTTGAATATTCATGAAACTTGTTCATATGCATGTGGCTGATGCATCACTGCAGAAAAGTGAATTTTGCACGTAGTGAAGGGAAAACTAACAGTTTTATTTCAGGCTGGCTTATTTATAAGCATGAACTAGGTAATCTGCAATCTTCATAAAATTAGAATAAGCCAGACTGGCAATACCTGATAAATATCTTTTTTAACATATCCTAAAGTAAAACAAAAGAAGACTACTGAAATTTTCACTATGATAGTCTTATTCTAAGAAAATGAACTGCTGTTCTCTTCAAGCACTCACACTGGCGTGTTTGAGTACAATCCTTACTGGAGAGTGGAGTTGAGAAGAGTGTTCACTGGAAGAGATAGATACCTAATAAACGCAGTCTAACAGTGCATGCACAGATGGAGGTAAATCATCTGCTCTTTGTAAACAGGTTCAAGATGATGTAATGACAACAAACTTCATGGTGTCTCTATGGCTCTGAAACAAAGGAAACTTTGTTTGCGGAACTACAAAGTACTTACCCTGAGAAAATCATGGAGTGTCCTCTTGGCACCCATTTCTGTGCAGATGAAGGACAATGAGGTAATTGTGAAGAGTCAGCATGGATTTACCAAGGGTAAATCATGCCTGATCAACTTGATTCCTCTCTTTGATAAAAGGGCTGGATTTGAGAGTGAGGAAAGAGCAATAGATGTCATTTACTACACCTCCAGCAAAGCTTTTGACACTGTCTTCCACAAATTTCTTGTACCCAAGTTGCAACATTACAGTCTAGATGGGTGTGGTTAATGCATCGTGTTCTATCTGGAAGCCAGTAGCAAGTGCAGGGAATCTGCCCTGGGAGTTGTCTTGTTTCACATCTTCATCAGTGACCTGGAGGAGGCAAGGGAGGGCACTTTCATTGATTTAAATCTTTCAGACCCACCTAGACAGGTTGGAGCAATTGGTCTAGGTGATCCTCATGACATTCAATGAGGACAAATGCAAAATCCTGCACCTGGGAAAGAAGAGCACCTTGTAACAATCCATGCTGGGGCTGTCTAGCTGGGGAGCAGCTCTGTGGTAAAGCCCCTGTAGGTCCTGGTAGGCAGTGAGCTGAGCATAAGCCAGCAGCTTGCATTGGCAGCAGAGACAGCCAAAAGCTTTTGGGGCTGTACTAACCAGAGCATGGCCAGTCGACTGGAAGGAGGAGTTGTTCCCACTTTTGGGTCCTCC
Source organism: Opisthocomus hoazin (assembly GCF_030867145.1). Lineage (NCBI taxonomy): Eukaryota > Metazoa > Chordata > Aves > Opisthocomiformes > Opisthocomidae > Opisthocomus > Opisthocomus hoazin. The sequence continues at coordinate 102,048,376 of NC_134415.1, read as the reverse complement.
AGCATGGAAAAGATGCTGATAAACTGGAGCAGTGTCTGGAACACTTGCCCTGTCTGGAAAGGCTGATGGAACTGGATTTGTTCAGCCTGGAGAAGGCATGGCTTCAGGGGGATCTAACAGCAGCCTGTCAGTACTACAAGATTATAAAGACAGATCTAGACTGTTCTCAGTGGTGCATGGTGGGAAGATGAGAGAAAGCCGACATAATTTTAAACCAGAGAGATTTAGGCTGGTGACAAATAAAACCCCTTTCCCCATGAGGAACGCAAAACAATAGAGCAGGCTGCCCAGAGGGGTCATGGAGGCTCCACTCTTAGATGTTTTCAGCACCCAACTGCAAGAAGTCCTGAGCAAACTAGCCTGACCCCATAGCTGGCCCTGCTTTGAGGAGGATGTTGGACTGGAGAGCTCCTGTGGTCCCTTCACACATGAATTATCAATGATGTCATGAACAGGTCATACTGAGTCTTTAACAAAAGCATGTCTACCAGGGCATCCTATCTTCTTCCATTTGGAAAAAGGTGAAATAAACATGACACTGACTCGTGCACTGCTGAAACAATGTTTCTATAATGCCTTTCTCTGTTGTTATAATAGCAATCCATTTTAACCATGAAAAAAGCAGATGTTTGTTTGTTGAAGAATACTTTTCACAGGAAACACAACAAATCTGAATGTTCAGAGCTCCCTGTTTACTCTTCATACAGGTTTCCAAAGCCTAACAGATGAGAACATTTGTTACAGAAATATGAGAAGAATGCAAAAACCAGTGTCTAAAGAAAGAAAATCATGCTGTGCATACCTTAAGAAGCTGCCGGTAGATGAACGATGAGTTTGGAAAAATAGTTCAGGTCATACTGAATGCTGTGATGAAGCTGAAGCAATAGCACAGAAAATGGAGGAACTTTAAATTAAAGAGTCCTGGAGATTTGTTTCAGTTGGGGCTACAGTGTTATGTGTGATTTCTAAAACTAATGTGCAGTGCTAGTCACCTTAAATATGTGTTTAGGTGCAATTTGAAATCAGAAGATCCCAGTGAGATTGGGAGAAAGGAATATAGTTCATAGTCATTTTAATCGAGGCTGGAATTTTATTATGGTTACAGCAATTGGCAAGTATTTATGGGTTCATTTTTTAATTTGGCACCCACTCAGACTTCATTGCTTATGCTACAGTAGTAGTATGATGGATTACACTGTTTTTTCCATTATTATTAAATTTAATTATTTTTGCTTATGTACCCAGATGTGAACAACTTCAAGAGTTCTAATCTAATAATACAGACTGTTTGGAAAATATATGCTGTCAATTAGAGGCATTTTATAATAGAAAAGATAAAAAGAGTCATTAATGAAAAGTAGTTTGCCTCCCTATGTACTGGATTCAGTTAATCAAAGGTGCTTTGAAATTGAAATCATTAATTAACTTTGCCTGGTTTTGTAGTGATCAAGCACTTTCAGAGTTGCTGGAAATCTGTGAAATTCAGTTCTTCTGTAAAGGAAAACAAAATGGATGTGAATTTTTTTCCAAATACATTTCATTGTTTTCTCCCAATAACTTATTATACATACATTGCTGCCAATGTTTCAGTAGAAGAAACAGGCAGAATTAAGCTGGGAAATTGCATTGTGGCACTCCATCGCTTATATTGTAAATGATCATGCAATAGATAATTAAATACATCAGTCCACTGTACATCTTGTTTTATTGTTTTTTCCCTGTAATATTTTAACAGGTACACTTATGCTAAAAACAAATCTAAAATTAAGACTCTGTAAAAACTTTATTGAGACACAGAAAAGCTATATGATCAAATCCCTGACAAGATGATTCTGCAAATGAACCTTTCTGACAAAGCTGTGCTCTCCCCCCTGCTCCCAAGTTCTCTAGTGTGAATTTTACACAGGAAGAGAGTGATGCAGGTCAGCAGAAAGTGCTATATTGGCTTCACTCCTTGTACAGTAGTTTCCAGGCCAGCATTTCTAGTGGCTGAAAACATCGTTGTACCTGCTGCATGGATTTGACTTCATTTTGACAAAATTATCTTTCTTTATTTTTATGGAAGGGTTTTCTCCTGAAAATGTTTTTATTTTCACTAGAGGAACAGGAGCATACATTTTAAATTTCATGGGTTTGTATGTTTAAAGGTTTATATAAAACATGTTTTCTCTTTATCATTTCAGTCTGAGAGGGAAAACTTCCTTCTTTTTGCTGCAAAGTGTTTAGCAAACAAAATTCATCGATACTCCCTATTTACTAAAGGATAAGCATCTGAATTACACTGCCTAGTTCAGCTTTTAGTTTAAAAAAACCCTAAACACAGAACAGTTATAAATATTACCAGTTAGAGTAAAGCAAAGTTTAGCTATGTGTAACACTATTCATGGCAAATTGACTATGGCAAAGAGAAACAGTCAGAAAATTGATCCCAGGGATACGACCACACATCCATCACCCGGTAAGGAGTTTTTGCGAGGTCTACACCGCACAACTTAGACTACAAAGATCTTCATGTAGGACTTATTGTATAGAAGACGCCAAGTGTCCTTGCCTTCCCTTGACAGTAATAGGAGTTGAAAGGGCTGAGCAGTATGACAGGGAAAATGTGCACCTTTTATTTTTCAGAGAGTCAATCACGTTCTGCAAGGTCACAGGCTGACAATAAAAGATTCTTAAAAGCTTTTGGCAGAAGAGATTAATAAAATGCTTTTCAAACTTTGTGTTCATTTTGTCTGTCCTAGCTGTAACAAAATAGTAATTGCAATAATTTGCTGTATTTGTAGCATGTTGGTAACAATATAACACAAAGGAACAATGACAGACATGTTCTAAAAATGGCCATACATTTACTCTAAGTATGTCTATGCTCTCTATGGGGAATGCCAACACTGTCTGTGTGTGTGAACAAACGTAAGACTGTACATAACCTTGGAGTATTTGGGAATGAATGCTTAAGCTTGATAGATTTAAAATGAAATGACATGTCAGTCATTTTAATAAATTTTGTGGAATTTAATATAATATTGGATTTCCGCTATGGAATCCCGTAATATGGCTTAAAAACTGCTACAGCAAATCTATAATTGACAATTAAGTACTTATATCAATTTCTGTATACCTTTCTACATTCCTTACTATTTGGCTGCCTCACGACTAAACTCTAAAATTTCTTTGTAAGATTACATAGTGTGGTTGTAATTATAAAAGCATGTGATTATATGACTGACCATATTCTCATGCACGTATGTTTACCACAGATTTACTGTGATCTTAATTGAAAAGAGCATGTTACTGAAAGCCATAGTAATTTTAGCTCTGATATTATGAACCACGTCTTCTTTCATTTTTCAGAGTAGGCCTATCATTAGTGTGACATATCAGCTTTCATTATGTTGATATGTCAGATTGTACAACATAGGTGATAGTGATATATCAAACTTGGTAGGACTGAATAAGGCAAAACTCACTAATATAGTGCGAAATTTTCAGTTTTTTTCTTCCACCACAAATCTGTCCTGTTGAGCCAAAACCCTGTACAAACAGATGCAATTATTACTTGCCAGCACGTGCAGGCACTTACCAGTCTCCACCTTTTCTGTGGACTGTGAGATCCTTCCTTGGTGGATGTGTTCTATGCTGTGCACAAGGAGAACTAGAAACTCTGAATCATGAATTGCCAATTCTCACATTTTGTGCTTAAGTGTGTACTTCTATTCTGTACCAAGAGATAGTCCTGGGCAAACATCCTCCAGCATGTTTTTCTGAAACTCTATTAAAATGAACATCTTCTACTTGTTTTTTTCCGAAGATGTCTTAAAGCTCCTGGGTTTTGTGTCTTGGTTTTGGTTTGTTTGGTTTTTTGTTTTTTTTTATTGGGTGCAGTCCATTCCTCCCCAGAAGATTAACAAGCTACAGCAGCAGGTAGAGCTTGGAATCCAAAGGAACAAAAGAAAAAGTCTTCTAATACACTTTCTTTTCTGAGGCATACTTCCCAGCAGGTTGTCTTCTCCCTGACACTACTATGTCTCCAGATACCCAAAAGGCCCTTCATACCTCATTAGGCCAAGCTGCTGAAAGCATTTTAACAATTCAGATTACTGGCTACATGTAAGGAGGAGGCTATAGACAAGACACACTAAATATCAAAGCAAAATAACCAAGAAGTTGGACATCGTCACAGTTAGCAGAGATGTTTTGGTTTACATTTTAGTTTTCATCCATAACTGCAAAATGTGGCAAAGAGAAAGTGCTAAAGATAAAAAATATTTTGAATATGTAGGACAAAATAATGACGAGCAGAACTTAAGGGAACTTTTTCAAGCTGCCAGGACACCAGGAAATTCTTCAGCACTAGAGGGAAACCATGAATGCATAGGTATTACAAGAGAACGAAAAACTTGATTCAATCAAATGTAATTTGACAGAAAGATGACAAAAAGAAACCAGGATAGAAGTAGTAGCAAAGATTTTATGGTAGCATAACCTGAATTATCTGCAGTTAATAACCAAGATGCAAGTGAGGGATTTCTGAGAGATTCCTGGACTTTATATCCACCCTTAGCAATTTTTTATTACTCAACTAATGGTATAGGTGAAAGTACAAAATGGCTGGCTGTAAAATCTGAACTCAAATTTGTGCCCTACATATAGTCAGGGAAGAGAGAGATACCACCAAATACCAAATCACACCTTACATAGACTGAAGAGTCTTCTGGAGCTGCCTTTCCTCTCCGCTTTGTCCTTAGTTATTTGCCTAAAATTCAGAGGCGATATACCAGAAGGTCTATATTCAAACCTGCAGTTTTGGGAAAGGCTGAAGTGTCAAGCCATTATGTTAGGCACTGTACTGATAGAGGGGATTGTAAGAAATGTGAAACTATAACAAAAAGCCTTAATATTTTCTAGTTTTTAGTAGTCTTTAGTACTGTAACTTGTATTTCTGCAAGCATAGTGATCTAACGATGTAACTGTTACACTAATCCCCGTTTTCTCATTAAGGAATGTAGTAGAAGGACATGGGCACAAGCTATCACTTAGTTGTTAGACAAAATAATTAAGTGAAACAAAAGTGGTCTTGGTTCTCAGCAAATAATTGGGATAATTGCGGGATAAAAAGAGACTCCTAAATAATTCTACTCCAGACAGCTCGGCCTTGGGAGGGCAAATGCGCTAAGCTACAGAGATAAGGAGGCACCAAGAGAGCAACAAGACCGGAGCAAAACGCCCTGAAGGACATGATATACGTGACCGTGGAACCGGTTTACGCAGAAACAAATGTCAATCAGTGAACAGTGTGATGAAGAGGATGGGCCTTCATCTCGGGACCCCCGAAGACCACCCAAAGATGCTAACTGACACGTGTGACAGATATTTACATATGCTAATTAGTTCTTAGAAATATAATGAATATTTACACGTGTGATTGTATTTAACTTGAAGCAACAGGGTGTCTGGCGCGCACGTTTGGAGGAGAAATCCCTCGTGTGCCCGGCGCCGCAATAAAGAATACCTGCTTAACAGTATACATTGTACCGTTAGGTTTTTTTCCTACCGGATCTTCGAATCAGTACAGTCACTAGAGTTTCTTCTTGCAAATATAAAAAAATTACATTTAAAAGTATTTTGACAAAATAAAAATACAATACTAAATAAAATATTTTTAAAAAATAAAAGTCACTTCAACAGTATGTGAAGTCTGGAAAAATCTTCCTTGTGAAGAGTTACAGCCTTTCTATCTATTGAAGGTATTCAAGAGAATGTGAAAAGTTAATTTTAGCGTGGCTAATGAGTACCTAAAACTTGAAAAGATTTTTTGCTTCTCAGCCTAAAAGCAGAGGCATCTTAAGAACCAGAAGCTGGAGTCCATATTTAGATATATTTAGACTAGATAGAAGGCCCTTATTGTTTAAAAGAAAAAGTTACTAAATATAAAAAGCTTTGTAGTGTTCTATCATATTCCTACTCATCACTTGAAAACTGTAAATCCATATTGGTTATTGTTCTTTAAAATGTGCCATAATACAAGTTCCACCAGTACCACAAGAATCACTGAAGTCTGCAGCCTGGGTTATGCAGTATCTTACATTAGATGATTTACACTGTCCTTACAAATCCACAGCCTTAAAAATCTACAGCCCGTATACTGTATGAAAAGATTCAGACTTCTAGAGAAAGCAGTTAGTTAGAACTACCTGTTAAAAAACATAGAAATTTCCCGAAATGCCTGCTAAACAAAATAGTACTCTGCACCTCCTGCAAGATCATTTCACAGAATCACAGAATCACAGAATGGTAGGGGTTGGAAGGGACCTCTGTGGGTCATCTAGTCCAACCCTCCTGCCGAAGCAGGGTCACCTACAGCAGGCTGCACAGGACCTTGTCCAGGCGGGTCTTGAATATATCCAGAGAAGGAGACTCCACAACCTCCCTGGGCAGCCTGTTCCAGGGCTCCGTCACCCTCAGAGGGAAGAAGTACTTCCTCATGTTCAGAAGGAACTTCCTGTGCCTCAGTTTGTGCCCATTGCCCCTTGTCCTGTCACTGGACACTACTGAAAAGAGCTTGTCCCTATCCTCCTGACACCCACCCTTCAGATATTTATAAGCATTTATTAGGTCCCCTCGCAGCCTTCTCTTCTTCAGGCTAAACAAGCCCAGCTCCCTCAGCCTCTCCTCATAGCAGAGATGTTCCAGTCCCCTCATCATCCTTGTAGTCCTCCACTGGACTCTCTCCAGTAGCTCTTCATCTTTCTTGAAGTGGGGAGCCCAGAACTGGACACAGTACTCTAGATGAGGCCTCACCAGGGCAGTGTAGAGGGGAAGGAGAACCTCCCTCGACCTACTGGCCACACTCCTCCTAATGCACCCCAGGATCCCATTAGCTTTCTTGGCAGCCAGGGCACACTGCTGGCTCATGGTCAACCTGTCATCCACCAGGACACCCAGGTCCCTCTCCACAGACCTGCTCTCCAGCAGGTCCCCCCCAAGCCTGTACTGATGCATGGGGTTGTTCCTCCCCAGGTGCAGGACCCTGCATCTACCTTTGTTGAACCTCATCCGGTTCCTCTCTGCCCAACTTTCCAGCCTATCCAGGTCACGCTGAATGGCAGCACAGCCTTCCGATGTGTCTACCACTCCTCCCAGTTTGGTGTCATCAGCAAACTTGCTGAGGGTACATTCCAACTCTTCATGCAGGTCGTTGATGAAGAAGTTAAACAAGGCTGGGCCCAGTACTGACCCCTGAGGGACACCAATAGTTACCAGCCTCCAACTAGACTCAGCGCCGCTGATGACAACCCTCTGAGTTCTGCCATTCAGCCAGTTCTCAATCCACTTCACTGACCACTCATCCAGCCCACACTTCCTCAGCTTCCCTAGGAGGATGTTATGGGAGACAGTGTCGAAAGCCTTGCTGAAGTTGAGGTAGACAACATCCACGGCTCTCCCTTTGTCTACCCAGCCAGTCATGTCATCGTAGAAAGCTATCAGATTGGTCAGGCATGATTTCCCCTTGGTGAATCCATGCTGACTACTCCTGATAACCTTCTTTTCTTCCACTTGCTTGATGATGGCCTCCAGGATAAGCTGCTCCATCACCTTTCCTGGAATGGAGGTGAGGCTGACCGGCCTGTAGTTCCCTGGGTCCTCCTTCTTGCCCTTTTTGAAGATTGGAGTGACATTGGCCTTTCTCCAGTCCTCGGGCACCTCTCCTGTCCTCCAGGACCTCTCAAAGATGATGGAGAGTGGCTCAGCAATGACATCCACCAGCTCTCTCAGCACTCGTGGATGCATTCCATCGGGGCCCATGGATTTGTGGACGTCCAGATCGCTTAAGCGATCCCTCACACAGTCCTCCTCAACCAAGGGAAAGTCATCCTCTTTGTAGGCTTCTTCTTTTACCTCCGGGGCCTGGGATTCCTGAGGGCCAGTCTCAGCACTGAAGACTGAAGCAAAGAAGGCATTCAGTAGCTCTGCCTTCTCTGCATCCTCCGTCACCAGGACACCCGCCTCATTCAGCAGCGGCCCCACATTGTCCCTAGCCTTCCTTTTGCTGCTGATGTAGTTGAAGAAGCCCTTCTTGTTGTTTTTGACATCCCTTGCCAGCTTCAATTCCAGGTGGGCCTTGGCTTTCCTCATCGCATCCCTGCATGCTCTCACCACATTCCTGTACTCTTCCCAAGTGGCCTGCCCCTCTTTCCACATTCCATGGACCTTTCTCTTCCACCTGATCTCCGCTAGAAGCTCCTTGTTTAACCATGCAGGTCTCCTGCCTCCTTTGCTCGATTTCTTTCTCAGGGGGATGCATTGCTCCTGAGCATGGAGGAAGTGTCGTTTAAAGAGCGACCAGCACTCATGGACCCCCCTGCCTTCGAGAGCCCTGGCCCACGGAACACCTCCCAGTAGCTCCTTGAAGAGGGCAAAGTCAGCCCTCCTGACGTCCAAGGTTTTCATCCTGCTTATCGTCCTGCTTCCTCCATGCAGGATCCTGAACTCGACCATTTCATGGTTACTGCAGCCGAATCTACCTCCGACCTTCACATCCTCCACCAGTCCCTCCTTGTTTGTTAGTACAAGGTCCAGCAGCGTGCCTTTCCTTGTTGGTTCCTCCACCACTTGCATCAGAAAGTTATCATCGATGCTCTGTAGGAACCTCCTGGATTGGTCCTGCCTAGCTGTATGGTCTTCCCAGCTGATGTCAGGGTGGTTGAAGTCCCCCATGAGAACCAGGGCCTGTGACTGGTCAGTTGACCTGTAGTACACACCCACTGTAATGTCACCCTTATGAGCTTTCCCTTAATTCTAATCCACAAGCTTTCAAGTTGTTCCTCATTTGCCCCCAGGCCAAGCTCAATGCATTCTAGTTGCTCCCTCACATATAGAGCAACTCCCCCACCTCTCCTTGTTGGCCTGTCTTTCCTAAGGAGTCTGTAGTCATCCATGACAGCATGCCAGTCATGCGAGTTGTCCCACCATGTTTCTGTGATAATGGCTTCCAGCTCCTCCATGCTACATTCATTAGTGTGAACACGCTTGAACTGGGCTGTCAGTCTCACCCCTGACACTGGCACGCCAAGCCTATGCTCATCCCTAGTGAGCTGGGCAATATCCCCTTCCCCTTTCGAACCTAGTTTAAAGCCCTCTCAATGAGTCCAAACAGCTCATGGCCAAGAATTTTTTTTCCCCTTTGAGACAGCTGAGTTCCACCTGTCGCCAGCAGGCTCGGTGCTGTGTACACCTCCCCATGATAAAAGAAGCCAAAATTTGACTGATGGCACCAGTCTCTGAGCCACCTGTTAAACAGGTGAGTTTTCCTGCCCCTTTCAGTGCTGTTCCCTGCCACTGATGGGATGGAGGAAAACACCACCTGCACCCCTGATCCCTCAACCAGTCGCCCTAGTGCCCTTGAAGTCCCTTTTGATGGCCTTGGGACTTCTTTCTGCTATCTCGTTCCCGCCAATCTGCATTACCAAGAGGTGGTAGTAATCAGAAGGCTGCACCAGACCAGGGAGTTTCTTAGCAACTTCCCTAACCCGGGCCCCAGGGAGGCAGCAGACTTCCCAGTGGGATGGGTCCGGTCGGCAGATCGGGCTCTCTGTTGCCCTCAGAAGGGAATCACCTATGACAATGACCCTCCTTTTTTTCTTAGTTGAGGTAGTTGTAATACGTTTCCTCCTGGTGCTCTCTCTGCCAGAAACTCCTTTGACTATGCATGTGTTTTGACAGGTGGCATTTCTTTTTCTACCTTCTTACTTATGCATTGGGTTGGCAATCTCTTTTACTGACCTGTTTTTTGTCCCAGTTCAGATTCTCTCTCTCTCTGCCTCCAAACCTGCTTGTTGTCATCTTGTGCCAGACCACTGGAAAGGTGTCTGGACCCAGAACTTCCCTCCTGCTTCTTGGGAGCTTACACAACGGGTCTTTACACAACTTTTGCAAGTAATGACAATATTCTACTAAGCTCTGCCCGAAAGATTGTGACTCACTTTTCTGGCATTATAGATACACCTGACATTGTAAATACATCTGGGTAAATTGCTGAAGATTAAACGCTTCGGTGGGAATTTAAAGTTTAAGAATATCTTTGAAGTGAAGTACAGGTCCAGCCCAGGGAAAAAACATTAGCATTCCTTTTGAAAGACATGGAATATCTTGGCTAGCCTTTAGTAAGTGGCTCTAAATTAACCAAAGCAAAGGGTTTGATTAATAATGCTGTAAGCATCCTGTACATGCATGTTAGCATCTGCTGTGATGGTGAGAAGACATTTCAGGTGGTGAGTTGTAGAAAATTGTCATAGTTACAGCTCCAAAAATTTGCAAATATGTTTTCAAAACATTTTCAAACTTTGTTCTTAAAAATAACAAAACGAACTTACTTCCAAAAAAATTCAGAATATTGAATTGTCCTCCAGGCACTACACGTTATTTATAGAATGACATCTCTATTAACCTCTGCAGGACATTTGTCCAAAGAGGACAAAAAATCTCACTTTTTTTGGCTGTTGCATCCAAGAAGAGAGTCTTTCCATTGAATGAAAAAATTACAGAATTCACCTTGTAATTTTTGGTTCAAATTCTAAAAGGAGGAAAAATATGTATCCACCACTCTGTAGGCATTTTTCAAACTAATAACTAGCCTGCAATTTCTATAATGTAAAATCATTTCATCAGATTTTAATGGAATTAAATAATATATTTGGATTAGTGCTGTCCTGAAATTTTAAGGCTACCCATTTTTGAAATTGCTGTGGATATGACATTTATCAGGACTGTCCTGATATCAGACGAATATAGCATCTTCTCTACTGACAAATAATATAATTATAAATTCTTGGAGAAGAGTTTTTATTGGTAAAGAATAGTTCAGACACGGTATGACAGCAAAGCAGATGAGAAACAGAATATTTTCTTTATCAAATATAAAAAAAATAGATATTAAAAGAGATTTATGATATGGAGTGAAGAAAATGTGACTCCTGATTATTGTCCTTTTTCTTGTTCTTAATACATTGATGATTTTCACCCTTCTGTAACCTGTCAAGTTCCCTAAGAAAAACAAAATATAAATTGGTGCTTTAGTGGTTTAACAAAGATTTTGCTTTGTAAACAGAGAAATTAAGTGAGCATGAAAAAAGAATCTGGAAAATAGTTGTCAGCACAAATGCTTAAAATCCTTTCATTGATGCAATTTCACTTGGATATCAGCGTGTAGAATTATTTCATGCTCACATACACTACAGTTGTTGGCACACCTAGTGAGTGTGCTTAACATACTTTACCCTGATGCTCAGTAAGTTACGTCATTGAACAGAACTGAATTGAGTGAATATTTTTTAAGGGATCTAAGGGAGATCTTCCTTTTAGCCTTATGGCTACTGCCAAGATCCTCAGTCCCTCCGCTCATCTATGTTTTTAAGGAAAATGTAATTTAAAGCAGTAAGAGTAAGATCAAAGATGACATTTTCCAAAGTAACCCAGTTATTTTGGAAGGCAGTTCCGATTTCAAATGTGACTGCCACACTTAGAGTAAGATTTTCAGAAGCTATACTCAAAAACAAAAGTTATGCTGCCTCGGTACTGCTCGTTTCTCAGTTGTGGCATCAGAGTTGAGATTGTCCTTGCTTTACTTCAGAGGACACCTCACCTCCTGGAGGTCAGCGTGCCTGCTGAGGGATGTGGAGATTAAGACTAGAAGCACACTGAAGCAAACTTAAGTTGCCACCTTGCTTATGCCGTTGAGTTTCTCCCATGTCAGAAGCAGGTTTTAAGGAAGACTGACACATGCCTGAGTCTTTCAACAGAGTAGACTCAAGATGCTGCCATGGGATAAAGAGTCAGGTGAACTAACAGCCACTTCCACCCTCTTTTATTCAGAATTTGAATACTGTAAGGCCAGGAGCATACTCCAGAGTTTAACAGGGGTTATTTCATAATATATGAGCACAACCATTAAGAACCAAGTTAATATTTTTCACTGTGTACAGTACATTGCCTTAAAAAGGACTTTTAGACGGAACAAAATGAAGTGTATAGGCTGCAAACATTCTTAAAAAACAAAAAATAATGAAACCAAAGGTAAGAATATTGAAGAACCAGATGACTTATATAGATTTTTAATGAAATATTTAATCATTTATAATTAAATATTTAAATTCAACCAGTTTCTTTTAACACAGAAAAAAAGACATATTTTAAAATACAGATTTTAAACTCAAATTTATAAAAGAAAAATAGCCATAGGCAAACTAAAAATGGAATCTGGACTGCAATTCTCCAAGCACTTTATTACAGGTTATAATAGTTTTGATTTTGATCATGCTTCCAGTCCAAACCACAAAGCCACCATTTTTGCCTTTTCAGTTGTGGGTTTGGTATGGAATCAAAGGAAGTTTATTGCCTTTCTAGGTGTATAATAGGTGTCATCACAGGTAGGCAGTACGTGCAAGAGGCTAACTTTGTAAACTGGATAATCTTGCAATACTTTTTCCTACAAGTGTCATAGACTAACAAAAAAACATATTGATCAATATGTCAGTGTAACATAGTGTATTGCGAACAGAAGTTTGTGAAAGCTAGACTTCATTAAACACAGCACTGATAAGCAAAAAATACCGTAAATAAAACATCAAACACAACAAGGGAACTATGAAGAGGTATTTTAAATACATAGGAAGCAAATCATCTGTAAAGTCTCATACTTCAGGCAAATAAAGGGAACAAGAGTGAGGTTTGACAGGTGTTTATATTAATATTACTGAGTGCTCAAATGAAGTCTTTGCCTTCAGAACGGAAGCTTATTATCAACACTTGAAGTTTGAATATAATTTGCTAGAGGGAAGAATTATTGTAATAGCACAAAGACAAGTAGCTCAACTCAGCTCATTGAGTTCAACACAGAAATGGTTTTCAATTCTGTGAAGTCCAATTACAGTTACATATTTTTACAAATAATACGCTTGAATCTGGAACCTATGAAGTGAACAGGGAACAAAAAACCTGTATGTCTTGGTACTTTCCTTGTCTGATACTCTGTGAGGCAACACCTTGGTGTATATACTACACTACACAAAAATGAATGAAGCAACAAGTTAGCCTTCCCCCACATTGTGCTGCTTCCGAGACCATTCCCTAAAAAGAACAACTAAGCAAAGTAGATCACATTACATTAGGTTAAATGTAATGTGGAGAGTAGTTCCTGTAATTTGGAGACATCAACTATAATTCCGCCTGCAACGTAATCTGTAATACATAAAAAATTAACACAGAAAAATTGGGAGGGTTCCTTTTCATTGCAAAGAACTTTTAGAAATGTTCTAGCATCACCTTTTAGCAGTAAAAAGTAGTATTGCAGAGCTAATCCAAAATGAGTTATAAAAACAAATACAGTACAAGCCTTTCTAGAGTTCTACTGAAATAGGTAAGGTCAGGTGTTTCAAGAGAGTTAAGCTCTCACTTGGCCCACAAAAGTTGACTATTTTTTTAATTCTTTGTATCTTGCTATCGTTTGTTCTTACCGGGAACTGATCAAAGCAGAACTCCTTTGACAATCCAACCTAAAACCCTCTTTCATTAGTATCCAAGAAGGAAAATAAAGATTTTCACAGGTTATACAATATACACTGTAAATAACTGCTAACAGTAGCAGAAAAAATTTACAATTTTTCAAAACCTTTTAGTTCTACAATTTAGACAATTTTTCTGAGCACTCACACTGTTTCACACCTTCCACTAAAAGGAAACCTACAAGAAGAGGCACTGCATGCCCACTGCTTCAGTAGTCACATATCTAAACTCTGTAAATACTGAGCCTGAAAATTTATGCCACATGGAGACTAATCATGTATAAATGTTCAAGTACTAGAAATGGGATTTGCAAAAACATATAGACAAGGTTTTTCACAGTCATGAATGTCCGAGTACATTTTGGCATGTCTATACCTCTTTATTTTTGCTTTTGTAAATCTGGAACTCATCTTGCTGGCAAGTTTACAATCCAGAGTCTGACTTAGATGCCACTATTTTGTAAAGTTCTTATTTTTTTTCATTGCATGTGAAAAAGAGAAAATTTAACTTGAAGCAGTGATTGAAAAACAAAGATTGACAAGCTAACATGATTGGATTTTGTTATTAGAAGGAAAAGTTTGCCTTTCTCCCTTTGAAAAACGTGGTTTGGATTAATGGAGTTGCCTTTGCTTCAAGAGCTGCGTGGTTAACACAGTGGAACTGATCCATACCATTTGAGACCCAGCAGAATCTTCACAGCAGATCGATGCTGCCAAAAGAAGATGACAAAATTTCCTGGTATATATGGGGTGTGATCAGAGTCACTCAAGATGGGAAGGAGACTCAGAGGAGACCCTTCAAAACCATTCTTAGTTTAACCAGACCTTAGTGGGTCTGCTACAGTCGAACAGCAATCATATGTTTTGCTGTAATGGTTATTGTGAACTGTAGAATAGAAGTGTTTATTTAACAATAGGGAAGTTGTGTCAAACACTCAGCAAGCTCCTGTGGAAGGAACGCAGCATACAACTCTGTCTTGGCAGTGACTCAAAGATTCACTCAGAAGTTTACTTTCTCTCCCACCCAGAGTAGCTTATTATCTCATACTGAGAAAGCAACGTTTGCATTTTCAACAAAAAGCCTATTTGATCTCCCATCGTCCCTTAGACGTCTGCAGCTTGACAACTTTATTCTTCTCTCTGAAGTTTTTCTGGACTGTTCAGTCAGAAAACACCTCTACTCTTTCTCCTGTTGTATTGGCTTTGCATGTCAACGTTCTGGTAGCAGGGTGGCTACAGGGGTGGCTTCTGTGAGAAGATGCCAGAAGCTTCCCCTGTGCCAAATGGAGCCAGTCCCAGCCAATCCCAGTCCAAGATGGACTCGCCGCTGGCCAAGGCTGAGTCCATCAGCGAAGGTGGTAGTGCCTGTGTGATAACATGTTTAAGATTAAGACAGGGAAAAAGTTGATGCACAACAGCAACAGCAGCTGGAGAGAGGAGTGAGAATATGTGAGAGAAACAACTCTGCAGACACCAAGGTGAGTGAAGAAGGAGGGGGAGGAGGTGCTCCAGGAGCTGGAGCAGAAATTCCCCTGCAGCCAGTGGTGAAGATCATGATGAGGCAGGCTGTGGCCCTGCAGCCCATGAAGGTCCATGGTGGAGCAGATATCCACCTGCAGCCCGTAGAGAACCCCACACCAGAGCAGGTTCCTGGCAGGACCTGTGGCCTCATGGAGAGAGGAGCCCAAGCCAGAGCAGGTTTGCTGGCAGGGCTTGTGACCCTGTGGGGGACCCACGCTGGAGCAGCCTGTTCCTGAAGGACTGCACCCCATGGGAAGGACCCATGCTGGGGCAGTTCGTGAAGAGCTGCAGCCTGTGGCAATAGCTCATGTTGGAGAAGTTTGTGGAGAGCTGTCTCCTGTTGGAGGGAACTCCACGTTGGAGCCGGGGAAGAGTGTGAGGAATCTCCCCCTGAGGAGGAAGAGGCAGCAGGGAAAATGTGTGCTGAACTGACTGCAACCCCCATCCCCGTCCCCCTGTGTCGTTCGGAGAGAGGTGGTAGAGAATTTGGGAGTGAAGTTAAGCCCAGGAATAACGGCGGCATGGAGGGAAGATGTTTTAAGATTTGTTTTTATTTTCTCATTATCCTACTATGGTTTTGATTGGTAATAAATTGATTTAATTTCCTCAAGTAGAGTCTGTTTTGGTAAATTAAGTCTGTTTCAGTATCGTCTGGTCTGATGGTAACTGGTGAGCGATCTCCCTGTCCTTATCTCAACCCATGAGCCTTTCATTGTGTTTTGTCTCCCCGTCCACCTGAGGAGCAGAGTGATACAACAGCTTTGGTGGGCACCTGGAGTCCAGCTAGGATCAACCGACCACACCTGTCTGGTCCAGAGAAATCATTACATCCTCTGTCCTCCCAGACCTAACGAAACTGTCAAGTAATTCCTTTGACTGCTTTCCCATTTTCTTTCCTATTTAGATCTTTTTGTCTGCCTAACAGTTCTCAGATATCTCTAGGAAACTGCAGCAGCTCTCTGTGATAGAGGTTCTAACAAGTCCCTGCTAGTTAGCTACCTGCTCCACAGTTGTCCAAAGCCCAGCCATCTTGTTTTGCCCATTTTTCCTATGCTTTACAGTTCTAGATGCCAGCAGGTAACTTCAATCCAATTTAGGCACACTGCTCCACTGTAGGCACACTGAATCCAATTCATTAATAAATGCCATCTGTTTATTGTGTATGGCTATAGTAATGACGAGGAACAGAGCTGTGGGGAGCGACCAGGTCTCTCCAGGCATTACTAAGTGCTCCATGGAATAGGATTTAAGCTGGTAAAAGAGTGCTAAACCCTTAATCTGTATGTATTGCTTTAACAAAGTCTAAAAGCTGCTAAGATAAGCCATCTTCAACAAGAGCACTGAAAATATCAAGACCATGTGTGATGTTTTCCTGTGGTCTGCCTCTCCCATTCATTTCCTTCCACTATGTTAGGAATATAGACAGTTTTTTTAAAAAATCTCATTGTACTCTTCAGACAAAACAATTAAGCTTTAGGACATATTTACTTACTTTGTCAGCTTTGTTGACACTATGTATTTTACATTATATTGTAATAATATAAAACAGTCTAAACTTCATCTTCCAGTTTCACGCTGAGAGATAATTCAGAGTGCAAGTCCTTCCTACTCTGTTCCAATCTGGCAATGAATTCCAAGAAACCAGACCTCTGCTCCCACTCAGGTATGTTTCAAGATAAAGGCCTGTGTATTTGTCTTCCGAATCCTTCAAACTTCTATCAGTACTGATTTACATTTTTTTCATTATTGCCTTCTCAAACGATGAAGGATATTATCATTCAATGCTGGCAACAGCACTTTGCAGAGCACTGTCCTGAGCTATCAGACAAAATTATAAGTGAGAAAGATAATAGCCTCTCTTAGCTACTACTGTGAGAAGATGTGAGGAGCATCGTTTGTTACGTGGCCTTATGATCCTCAACTCAAAAGAAGTTATTTTCTTATTTTCTTAGCATCCTTTTGGGTAGAAAACAAGAGTGAATACCGCTTGTGCAGCAAAGTGCTACAGCTGAATTGCTTCTAAAATTATTCCGATTCCAAGACTAGTTCTGCTTGATAAGCCCAGAGAGGTATCTACTAAAATAAATGTCAGTAGTGTTTTCCTTTCAATTGCTTTGTTAAGAGGCAAGTTTAGGAATGTGAGTTCTGCAATTTCCAGATAATTACAATCTTCAGGATTTTTTTGTATAACCCTGCTGAGGATTGTTTTTTAACAAGGTCTATTGTGATTTTAAAAAGTAGAGTTAATTCAATGTGACAGCAACAGAAGCTTTTCAGCCTTGTAAAACTAATCGTCCTTTCTTAAAAGACTAAAAAGTGATGATATTAATTCACTGTGCCTGAAGCAACCTCTTTAAAGCTCTCATTTGAGTAAATCTCAAAATATTTTGGAAGACAGCTTGAACTGTTTGCTGTAGAGAAATACAAGACCTATAAAGACAAAGACTATAACATTTGCTTAGTTCCATTAGAATTTACGTGAAAAAACCCCAACATGATTTATCAGAAGAACCTGAATAAAGCCATCTGAAAAAGCCACCACCACCATCTGGCACAAGAGATAAAGGCAGCAGCCTCCCTCTGAGAATAAAGCAAGGATTTTCTCAGGAAAATCAACCTAAAGTGTATTTCACCTTCTAATCAAGGTGCATATTTTGCTGATGCTTCTCCCTGGTTTGAGATAGCTTTCAGTCACGCCACCAATTTTGAAGTCAATGCCCGCTAAAGATTGCTCCTACAAGGAGCAGGCTGCCAACTAAAAAGGCAACGTGGCCCCTGCCAGACCTCAGCCAAAGGTAGGTTCACTTCCATCTGTATTTGCCCGCAGAAGAGATTAGCTGAAGTCTGGAGCTGCTGCATGGCGCAGAAATCCTGTGGTTACTTACTCTAGCGATAGCTAGAAGTTCCTGCTCCTCACCCACCTTTCCTCTGGGATTTCACCAGCTGAGGGTGAACGAGTCAGGCTGAGCATGAAAGAGACAGAGACCAAGGTACTGGGCATGAGTGGAAGTAACAGTTCAGGCTGCCAAAGCCTGCTTAGGCCAGCTGTCTGGGACTCCAGATCTATGGGGAAACAGGTGGGATCAAAACTTAGTAATTAAGTCAGAATCTTTAGGCTGAATCTGGTGAAGAGGCAATGGTGTTAACTGAGGAAAATCTGACAGAGGGAATGCCCTTCCATTGGTAAAAGTAACAAGGCAGAAAATTTCTTAAAACTAATTGAATTCTCTTTCCCGTCTGCCAGGAAACTAATTTGCACAAGAGATGCAGAAATACTAAGATCCATGCAGAAGAAAAGAGTAATTTTAAGTCAAAAGATAGATTGTGAAACAAATTAGAAGCATAAATCAAAAAGGACAATGCTTTCTATTAACATATATGTATGCTATATTTTGCATTATTTTCTTTATGATTTCTAACTCCAGAAGGCATATTTCAGGGGAAACCACATGAAAAATACAGTCTGAGAGTAGAAATATACTGGCAGCTCTAGAGAAGAATCTGCCTCCTGCTACACAGCCTGTAATCTTATATATACTCGTAACACTTTTTTGTTCGCTGACGTGATAAACAGAAATGGTGACCTCAGAAAACCTTGACTTTTCCTGTTTTATCCTTTTTATATCAATTAAAGGAAGAATTCCCCTACTATGCATGCAAAAGCACTTTCAATGGGTTGAAATTTTCCAAAACTGGTGGCTGAAACTATGTCTTATATACCATTTAGTGGCTCAGAACAAATAAGAAAACTTTCTCAAGATTTCAGCTTAATAGGGACATAGAAATTAATGATGTTACCTATTTCTTCTAATATTTATCTTCATTCTTTGTGTTTGGTACACAACATTTCCATGTTCATATGTACATGGATATCTGGATTTTGCTAATAACATAACTCCGTGATCTCATCAGAAAAATAAACAATCACTCACATCACTGTTCCCTTAGCAAGGACAAATCTGTCCTTCTGTAAGAAACTGACACTTCGTATGCCTTCAAAGACTGTTACTCACATATAGCTTTTCAGATTCAAACTTGAAAGTTCACCTTTTCATTTCAAATTTTCCTTCCTGTAAATTAATGGGACTATTTGTCTGCTGCATTGAAATATGGTACCAGGAACACAAAGCCATAAATAGTATACTGTAGTAGTTTTGTATTATCTCAAATACAAGTTGACTGTGTAACCCAGAGTATTTTAGTTAATAGATTTGTGAATTGTAGACTGCATGTGTTCTGCACATGGTAAAAATCTGCTAGCTCCTTTACTAACGTTGATATGTACAGGATGACACCTACTAGGAGAGGAGGGTGCCAAGGGACTTGGGATCTTTTCTTATGTTCTGCAGAATAGCATAAATCATTCACAGGATTGAGAAAGAACATCAAAATACCTCACATGACAAATTCAAAAGACTTGTGAGTGCACCTATAGAATAATGCAGAGATTTATGCTCAGGATTTACTGATGTAATCCATACAACTCAAGCAACTATCTTTTTTGCAATAATATAGTCACATTTTGTCAGGAAGTGTGGACATAGCTGCACTGCAGTATTAACGTGTAGAGGAGCGGTTATTGTAGCCTATTAATATTTTCTGCAAGCTCAATATGCTTTACAAGTATGCCATTGTTTTAAAGAAGCATAGAATGAGCCATATATACTACTCTGCTGAGAAATTAAGGGTTGGTAGCAGCAATTCAATGTAGGCGAAATTGAATAAACCCTCCACTCCCTCAAGGGATGAGATCAAAATAGCTCATGCTGGAGTATAATATTTTTGGAGCAGATAACACACAATTTTACATTAGGAGAAAAGTTCAAGAAGGAAGAAGGGGGAAGGCAGATTAGAGGGAATCTGAGTCAGAAGACTGAGGATGGCTGAGTTTGGGGAAGCTGTGAGAATCACGTGAATTTCCAAGATACAGCAGACTGGGAAAATGGGAACACAGATGGTGAGAATCAAGGGTCATGCCTTTGTGTTGGGTTGTTCCCTTCAGCAGCAACCATCACCATATTCAATTTTGTTCTTCTTGAACTAGCTTCTTCCAGCCTGCCTCAGCCTCAAAGCATCAACCCAGATGTCTTCCGTTGCATTTTGCATTGTATAATTAAGCCCATTGATGTTGTGCCCCAAATATTCTCTTTGGGAATCTGGGAACCTGTTCCCCATTTACAGATCCTCTTGCACCTATCCTCTTGCACCCCTGGGCTCTCTTTGTGTTAGAGGTGGGTTAACTTTGGCTGATGGTCAGATGCCCACCCAACTGCTCTCACTCCCCCTCGTCAGCAGGACAGGGGGAGAAAACAAGGTGAAAAAGCTTGTGGTCAAGACAAAGACAGGGAGATCACTTACCAGTTACTGTCATGGGCAAATTAGATTCAACTTGTGGAAAATTGGTTTAATTTATTGCCAATTAAAAACAGAATGTGATGGTGAGAAACCGAGAAAGAAACAACTTTACCCTACTCTTCCCTTATTCCCAGACTCCCCTTCTTCATTCCTGACCTTTTTACCTTCTCTCTGACCCACAAGTGGGGGAGGATGAGTGGGGAATGGGAGGTTGTGATCAGTCTATAACAGCTCCTGTTAGTCTTTCAGTGTGTTGAATGTCACAGGTGTCAGTAAGACTCCTGCATGTGAAATCATCACAGGAGAGAGGACTAGGATACTGGCTGAAAGCTGAAAAGGGAAAACAAAGCAAAGCAAAAAAGTATTATTCATTGGGTAAATTTTATGGGTATTTTTATTCTTACAAATTTTTTCAGTGATTGAAAAATGAATACTCTAAAAGATCCATTTCCAGAAAATTAATGAAATTATGCTGTTCTACTTCTTATTTTCGTGAAGGTTCTTGAGAGTGTTGCTTTTGTCCTTCTAAAATGAAAATTAATATATGTCAGTTTTCCTATATTTTGTTATAGTTTACATTTTAAATATTTTATATTTAATATATAATTTTCAATTCAGTTTTACATATATTTGTAGCAAATTAAATGTTCTCCTAACAGTGAGAAACACTACAGAGGAAGCTGTGTTTTTGCACTACAGAAGGAGTTATAATTGCCAGAAACTTGGCAATTGTATGATTAACCACCAGCAGACAGCAAGAGTGGATGTCTGGTTAATTTGTGATCTTGAATCCAGGAGACATAGCTCAAGAAATTGTTTCACTTTCCAAGTAAGAAGCTCTTGCAGAATGCTGTTTTATAGTTTAAATGCTATTATTTTGCACGTTGATTGATGAAACTGATATACAGTCATTTATGTATTGATAGATTAGACTTGGAGAAGAGCCACAAAAAGTAATCTTCCTGTAGCTGGAATCTGAGAAAAACCTAAAGCCTCCAAACACTAGAAATCTACTTACGGCAATTCTAGACTGAATAATTTCTGTTAGTCTGATTTCTGCTTATTCCAGAAGATTCACAAAAAAATAATTTCGTTATTTATTTACTTGTCTTAGAGTCTTTTTTTATCTAAGAATATGGCCAAATGCTCTATTGAACTATTTTTTTATGAGTTCTATTTCAAAAGAAACTCGGTATCTTCTTTCCAATAGCAAACAATAATTTGGTTTGATATTATGTTTACCATTGCAATAGCCATAGCTAATTTAGTTATAGCTAATGGAGTTCACTAATCCTATATAATTCTTTTGCTTCCTAAATATACTGTACTAAATAGTGTGCACTTTAGAATGCTTAGTTGACAATCTTCAGTAAAATTGAGCATTTGCACTTCAGCCTACTTTATATAAACCGTAGTTCATGGTTCAAGCTTAATGTCTTGAGTATTTAGTCTCAAGAATAAATAATTAAAACCAAATGGAAAACAATGGCATTATTTGTATGTTCTGTAAAATAAGCCATACACTTATTGGTCTCTATTTTTGTTAGTCTGGAGTATCCTCTTACATCACCTCCTTCATTCTTTCATAAATTCCTCTCCAACAAGGACATAGATAATGTACTTCCAGATAAACTTAACCAGATAAACCATTCACTGAGAAAGACAGCAAGATAGCTGTTGTCTTCAAAAATAATCAAGACAGGGAGGGATTTAAACATTTCATGTAATGTACAAAGTGCAGCATTTAAAACCATCCCCACACAAAAAACTTGTATCAATACCTCGTTGTTATAGAACCTTTAATGAGAGAAAGAGCAAAGCACAGACTATATTTGTTGGAAGGATTCATCTCACATAAAATTTCCCTTTGGTCTGTGCAATCCATATATCTTCACAGTCTCCACAGCAGTGCCTTTTTCACTGAAGAATTGTCTGTCATACTCCATAATGAGGTGTACTTTCACAAGTATATTGTATAGATTTTTGTAACAGCACTTCATTGGTTTTGTAATCCTTTTTCCTTAGGAGCAGTCACCCTTTTGCAAAATGTTCAATACTTTGGAAAACAGAGAGGTTACATGGCATTCAAGTTTCTTTTGTGGTCCTTCAGACTGCAGAGTCTGAAAAGTTTCTACAGCTTACTGCTTATGGTTCACCTCTCCATAGTTGTTTTCCTATTGTACACCAACAGGTACAATAAAAAAACACCTCTGCTGTGGGTGTCATACCTAAAAGTAAGTGAGAGACCTGATGTCACTTTTTTTTTTTTTTTTCCAGATTGGATATCCTTAGTTTAAGCTTTTGTATTAGAAGAGGTAAACTACTCAAATGATCTTGGTCAATGGTAAACAACAGTTTAGCTTACAGTTGAAGGAGTTTGGGGGAGTTTTGCTATACCAACTCTACAGGCAGAGGAAAAGATTGATTTACAGAAACAATAAGCCCTGAAGTCAGACTAATTCCTGCTTCTGATGCTTATGTCCACAAAAGGAATCTTTAAAGCCATTTTTTCAGCTACTGCCTAATTTGGCAGATTCCTGGCTGGTATAGGCACCATTGTTTTGACATTGCTAAAGTTCTGCTTCCATCCATATTAGCAATTGCTTCTGTCTTAACATCATGGCACAGAGCCATGTATATTTTACATTAAGTGCTCTTTGTCCATGCTCACCATTGAACATCATCCACTAGGTCTTTTCAAGCACTATCCTGGTCCAGGCTACCCACGAATTGCTGTAAGAGAACAGACACTGGGGCTGGCAGCTTCATATTGAGCTACAGCAAATTCCAGCAGTTTAAGCATTAACTTCCACATAAATTTCCACTTCAGTTTACTCAAATTTACATGCAAACTGACTCCTGCAGTATTTTGGCAAGCTAAACATACTAATGCAATCAGGAAAGTAAATCCTAGCAAAATATACTGAATACATGTTATGCAGTTGCTTGTCATACAGATGAAAGTTATACATGAATTTAAGTGCGTGTATTTGCATCTCTTAAGGTACTGTTTTCTGTTAATCTCAGGGCCTTCTTCCTTTGTAGAACTGCAGTAGTGATTAAGAGATAGGCAGAAAGAAGCCATGCCTTCATCTTATAACTTTGGAAGATGAGAAAAGTTATAAAAGATACTAAAAATTATTACAATTCTACCTTTCCAGAAGACATAATGGATATTTTCCTAGTTCTGACTCTCTCATCCTGGCCAATGTGATGCTCTGAAGAGAAGTGCTGTTTGTTCACTGACTCTGCTATTGCTGCCAGTTAAACCATAACTTTCTGGGTTCCCTCTACTTCCGTGCTCTTCATAGAAGACACATAAGGT
The DNA here is from genome assembly GCF_030867145.1 of Opisthocomus hoazin. Taxonomy (NCBI): domain Eukaryota; kingdom Metazoa; phylum Chordata; class Aves; order Opisthocomiformes; family Opisthocomidae; genus Opisthocomus; species Opisthocomus hoazin. The sequence continues at coordinate 102,024,619 of NC_134415.1, read as the reverse complement.
ACTGTGAACCTATCACATGTTCCAAACTCAGTGATTTCACACATGCACTTACTTCCAGGGTCTTAACCACAAATTGAGGCAGTCTTGCAGAACACACTGAGACCAAAAACAATTGAGAACATAAGTCCTGATACCATCGTATTATTCATATTTTACAAAAATATGGGTCAATGGACTTGCTGGACTTGTAGATGCCAGAGAAGGACTTGCTCGGACTCATGTGTCAAGCACAGAAAAGTTAATGAAAGGGAGCAGTTGTAATGGGTGATGACCCACCACTATCAACAAAGTGACACCTGGGATGTGACGAAGAGCGCACAGCCACATGTTGCTTCAGTTAAAAAGTGAAAGGTCTTCTGTAAACACGTACTCAGCTCCCCGTCCCGAGGGCATGCTGAATCGCAGAGTCCAGCTTCTGACAACACAACATGCTATGCCAAGAGCCAATCAGCACATAGTAATCGACTTCGTCCCACTTCGCCAAGATCTGCCAAAGATTTATCAAAAGTGTAAAAATCGGCACTCGAAAACCCTCTTTTGGAGGAGGAGTCAAATGAGAACCTTACCTGACAGACAGGTCAATAAGCCTGAACCTCTCTTCCCCCCCAAGAAGCAAAGCCTTTTAGGTAAGCTGCGCCTCTGACTTTGTCAGACGTATCCCCGGGAACACATTGCTAACTAAAGCATTAAACCATTGCCTTGAGCTCAACTTTTGTAGACAGTGCACTTTTCAATGGCAATCCCGAATCTGTGATACCTGTTGCTTGAATAAATTACCTATTGTTTCAGCTTTGTGAAACTGTTTCAGTGAAAGTCCCTGGGAGAGCTCTAACATGCAAATGTTGACTCTGATAGATGGCTACATACTTCACCCCTTAGACATAAACCATTGACAAAGTCTGGGACTGGAAGTGGATTCAGTCACACCTAGGCTCCTCCCTGAGAAGGAGTTTAGAGAGCAAGGGGGTCCACTCTGAACCTCATCACGCAGAGGGAGGGCTTTCCTGCTTTACTGCTTATCAGACTCCTTGAAAGCCTTTAACTATTTAAAGCAACAAGAACATACGAAGACCATGTGGGAGCAAGTGAAAACATAACAGAAAATGAACATCAGCTGAAGAAAATCTGACATATTGGGCAAATTTTATTTCTACATTTACATTGCTATATTACGTCCATGCGAACTCAATGTACCCCAAGGCTGGGCCTAGCTTAACAACTGTGTAAGCTGGCATGAAAGTTGTGTGATGATGATTCTGTCTCCTTTAAGCTGGATGAGGAACATCAGCACTTTTTTTCTGAAAAGACCTTGAGAGCTTTCCAGAACTGCTGTTGAGACAACTTTGGAAAGGGAACCTACAATCTTCAGCTGAGATAAGAAGCTGAAATAAGAAATTTTTTACTACCCTTGTGCTCACTGTTCCTCCTCAGCTCTAGCAATGGGTACCATCATAGCTTGGAATCCAGATATCTTCTTTCTCAGAATGAAATTAAAATCGTGGTGATCACGTTCCTACAGAATACAAGACAGTATTGCACCTTTTTTAAAATTTAAAAGCTTTGTTTTTGAGCCTTTCTGGGATCTGTCAGATATGGTGTGCAATTTCATTATACATAGTCCAAGGTTATGTGTTTCAAGCCCTGGGATATTCCAATCGCCATAACGGAAGTGAAAGCTCCTTCATTCCTTCCTATGGAAGTTGTTTCACTTTGCCTAACAAAGTAATGAATCTCTGTGCTAGAAAAACAACACAGAGATTATGTTTTAAATTGAAAAATTCATACAGGAAGAAACATCAAATAAATGTAGTCCAAATATCACAATAATCTTTACAGCAGGAACTGGAACCCATGTCTCCTCCACTCAACCAGCTTAATGTCAAACTACAGCAATAACACACTCATTTGATATGGTTTAGTGACTTCCTCAAAATGTGAAACAGTTCTAGTTGTGCTTTCCTTACCAACCTGAGCCAAATTGTCCCCAGCTGAGATGTGAGTATTAACTTCTTTTATGTACGAAGGCATGACTTTGTCCCACAGGACCAGATGAGCTATGTCCGATTCATCTGTCCAGGAGAATCACTCCTGAAGTTTCAAGCTTCGAGTGAAATAATTGATACTTCTGATCCTTATGGTGGTAAAAAAAAAAAAATCTGTGTGATGTGAATTAGGCATGGAACAAGTCAGCTTTTTCACTACAGTCTAGCAAAGACCTTGAAAGAAATGGTTCCTTGATTCATCTTAATGGGAAGAAAATTTGAAATACTAATTAAAATCTGAACACTGTCATTGCTAGCTATTCAAATATCGATTAAAGAACATAAAAAGAAAAGGAAAGATCACATTACGATAACATGATTTTATCATGAGTGCATTTTGGCATTATATGTGCTATGGCCTTGGGTTATGAGTGATTTGAGACAGCACAATCATATTTTTCAAGCTTCCTAAGGCATAGATTTTACCTCCAGAACTGTATCCTTTCTGCTCCTAGCTGTCTGAATTTAAGTGCAAAGGAAGGAAAAAGATCTTTGAATGTAGCACTGTTATAGAGTGCTTTAATCTACAAGCATTTTTAAAAATAATTTTTCCTGGCTGTAACAACCCATGCACTATTTAGATTGTGAGCAGTTTATATTTCACATACAGTTGATGTACAGTACTTACAAGATAACTTGTTTGTTATGTTAAATGTATAAAAATCATAATTTTCCTATACATAAAAATCTTTTGAAAGATTTATCTATGCTATAGTATTTTGATAATGACTTTATCTGTACATAATATGCATGCACATATGCTTCAGCTGTTGTGTTTTCACTATAGATCTTCTGTTTCTGTTGCTGTAAAGTGTGGTTTTTATAGAAATGTATAATTGCAAGGGACATCATTCTGTCATCTACCTAGCTATCTATACTCATGATCAAGTATATTCAGCTTAACCCTGACACATCTGCCATGTCTTCCTACTATCCAACTAGTTTAAGCAAATTGAAACTGGATTCCATTTTTCCAAATATGAGGCTAAGTCTGTCTTAGCCGCACACATATAAGAAACAGAGTCAATTTCTTTAACAACCTGGAGTTCTCAAATTGACAACATTTTTTAGTTCTTACACTGAGAAATTAAATTTTAAAAAAAAAGCCAATATATTAGAAAAAATATTTTCCTGTGTTGTTATTTTATAAATTTAGCTAAGGTTTCAAACCGAGACATAATACTTACATTAATCGTAACTTCTTATTCACTTGTTACAGCACTGTGAACAGAAGGTAGTTGAGTTCCACAGTTAGCCCTACAGACCTTGGCTACAGGTGCATTCTTTTCTGACCCATTATAATTGACTAAGAAAAAGTTTAACTTCCAAGTACAGTCTTGGTTTCTTCCTTGAGGTTTCATTGTGTTCTTCCACTAAGGAAAGTAGCAGATATATAAACAAGAAAATATTTCAGCCTGTTGAAATTTAATTGCTGGAATAAAGTGAGAGTTAGGAAGAGTTTTCCCCATCTCATTTCATAAACTGAGAGTTGCAACTACTTTTTCACCTGAGTAAATTTTACTTGAATGGCCAAAAATACTGAACCTCATAATTTCTTCTTAATTTCAAAGATGACTTTGTATAGTAAAAGCATATATCAAGAAATCCACAACTTTTACCATAAAATCTTTAATTTAGGGCCAGTACGTCTTCAATGGAAAATGTTTCTGTTCAAAATTTTTCACAATGATCACCTACTTCAAAAGGATTCTTTTTTTTTTCTTCTGAAAGTCTGAACTTACTTGGAAATAAAAATTTAAGGTATATGGAATTGAAGAAGTTCTATTTAGTTATGGAAAAATCTAATATTGATATTAAACGTTTTAAAATTAGTTTATTCTAGTCAGTCTTTCAATCTTAACTTATTCTTTAGTCTTCAATATGCTGTGAATTGTGATTGTCTAGCTATATTATCTATACTTGGGCTTAAAAGGGACACAGACTTCATGAAAACAGGTCTGAAAATAACATGCTCACTTAGCATAAACCGTGTTCACGTAAACTACAGCTCACTTTCTGTCATACGTGGTTCGATTTTTGATCAATATTTATTTATTTAAAGATTTATATGCAACAGAAATAAGGTGTTTTTTTGCCAACAGCCTTCCTTGCTACTCTAAAACATTCAGTCACAGGTGACAGCCATATCCTGCCTATTAAATTGTTTCACAGTGCAAAGTTTCACTGGACTCTTAGACTACAGAGCACCCAGATCCTGGTAGTCAGTTATGATGAATTGAAACATATGTTAATTTTCTCAGGGAGCAATGATCTATGGCAAAGTTTTGTGGACAGCTTAGGTCATTGTAACTGGTAGAATTGACATACACCTACCCACCACAGTCAAGTTTCCCTCTATTTATCAAATAATCCTCCCCAGCAAGTAATTTATGTGTTGTCAGGTTTCATAACATTTCATATCTTCATCATTATTTCTGTATCCTGTGACAACAGATATATAGGAAAGCACACATTGATGGTATGCAGGCAATATAACTGCAAAAAATTGCATACGGGCAGCTGAAGCAACAATGAATCAATACCTCCTCTATCAGCTATACCTTTGTTATATATCATTGCTACAAATTGCGCTGCTTGCTTTTTGGTCTATTATTGTCAATAAACCAGATTGCATGGCAATCTTACCTTTCGTGACTCCCTATTGTCATGAGGAAACATCATGACATCAAAACAAAGCATGTGCACAACTGCAATACACAATTATCTGGGGCCAGAGTAGGACACAAACCTATTCTGGATGTCTCCACTGTTCGTGGTGACCAGAATACCTGGCAGAACATTACTTAGGAGAATGGACACAGAAGAAGCAACAGGAATAATTTATTATTTCAGGAAAGTTGGTGAACACAATTTTAGTATGAAGACTATCTTTCAGCATTAAATAATAAAAAATTAATTCTTCATTAAACCTCAGACCCAAATACTGATATTTAATTAGCCACTGTAAGTCAGAAACATTGACAACACCAAGTTTAGAAGAGAAATTTAATGTTAGGCAGACCATCCTTCTGTCTGTTCAAAATTCAGCCTCTCTGCCTATCGTCTTCTCTCTGCAATAACTCAGGAAACAGCCTTTTGAAGAAGCTAAGTTACAATAAATTTTCTAAATGGCAAAGCAATGTAATACAAGCTGAATTATCACTAATACAACTTGTGGCAATGTTTAATCACTTTGAAAGTGTTTTCAGCACAAATGTTTTGAACACTCTTGATGCAATGGCCTGGAAACATAAAGGACTGTTCTATGAGACAGTTATCAGGAAATTGCTTGATGGAAAATACTGCTTATATTAATCTTTAATAGCTTATATACTATCAACAACTAGGAAAAATCTTCACAAACTTCAGCGTAAATTGAAGTTATACAAAGTGCCTGGATGGCAAGAAAACAGATGAGCTGTGATAACAATTAAATCAAAATGGCATAAAGTCTAATGGTGCTCTTAAAATACAGTATGGTTCTCCTAATGGCAATTCCACCCCTGGTGTGAATTTTGGATAGATTACCGTTCTGACTGGAAGGAACTGGATTCTTGAAACTAAATGTCAGCTTTTAAATTTTTATTCAGTAAACAATCCACCATCAGCTACAAGGCTACTGAACACCTGTCTTCACAGCCCATCAGTTCACTCTAGCTATCGTACTGTGTCAGAAATTCAGGTGACGAAGTACTTTTATTTCAATTGAGACTCTCAGAGGCTTGGAGGCTTCTTAATCCTTAGAAAGATCCTTCTGCTTATGTGAGATAAAGTAGTGATCCCCCAAGAAGATGTATGGTCATTTCATACTCTTCCCTCACTGAAGAATTCTCCTATTAAAAATTCTTGGCACTGTTACTACAAGATTCATATTTAGCTGCCTTACTTAGCCGTGTAACAAAGATTTTTGCCTGGCAGTGAATTTTGTTTCAGAGAATGAAATTAACAACAACCTTAATCTTTTTTAGGTAACACATAGAACAGAAATAGAGAGAGGTGTCTTATGTCTGTTTCATCCTTGTTGACCTGACGGTAATGTTAGACACTGTCGGCAGGATCGTTACTTTAGGATTGGCTGCTTAGACAATGTCACTCTCAGTTTTATACAATTTCCTGATGGAATGAAGGCAGGAATGGAGCAATTTTGAATGCTTTAAAATCACTTCCTCCAGTAACACAAGCTTGTGTCATCTCACCAACACTGCTTAGTGTACATTTTGTCATCCTGGTCTCAGCTGATTCCTACACGCTTCAGCTATCCAGATTAGATTCAGGGCTTGATGGAGTGCTGTTAAGCACCATTGTTGTTAGCAACCAGACTCTCTGATCTGTGTGCTGACAACTATATCCTGATTGCTTATTCACAGGAATCTATGAATATAACAGTGAATTGAATTTCTTCTGCATGTTCACCTTTTGGAATGATTAATGACCTTAAAACCATCACTTTTCCTGGTAAGCCATCAGCCATTAGTTATAACTAGCAGAAGGTGTGTGCTTCCAGCTGTAGAGAAAATATCCCCTTAGAATACCTCAGTGGTGGAAACAGATAAAATTTTCAGCAAACCACAGATGCCCAGGGCAACCTTCAGAAAATAACAAAGATATCTTTTTGACAAGAAGGGCATAATTTTTCAGAGAAATTAAAGTCTGAAAGATGTCTCTCAGGGAGCAGCAAGAGCGGGCTGCTGCCCAGGGAAGGCGAGCTGGGAGACAAGGTGACAGCGAGGTAGCAGGGCACTGTCCTCACCAGCAAGGCTACAGTCCTGTGGTGCCTGAGTAAGAGCAGGGCAGGTCTGGCGATGGTCACCAGGGTCAGTCACAGCCCAGAGATCCCCAGGAAAATCTGTGCTGATGAGATAGGTCTGAGGTCAGGGGATCAGGGTCCATACAGCTGAATTTACCACATGTAGTGCATTTTGTGAATCTTTTATGCTTTCTTTCTGTTTGCCTTGCTACACCTAAAACTGATTTTTTCCAGACCTAGTTTTGCTTTTGTTTAAATGACCACTGGTGAGTCTCTGGTGCCAGCCTTTTTCCACTTCTGAAGGCCACCACTATCACACCACGCCTCTTTTCCTCTACACTATATCATCACGCTAGAGCCATAAATGTGGCACTCTAGAAGGAATTATTACTTGTAACTACAATCTATATAAAACTATGGCTATGATATATGAAGATAAGCAAAAGTCCAACAAATTAAGCGTAGCCACCTGATCGTTAACAAAACTGCTATTGCAGCTAAACCAAGTAAATACAAAGCTCCAGGCAGGTCAAAATAAGTTCAGACCAAGCAAGTCTGACAAGCCCCAGTCCTGAGGCCTTGAAAACACAATAGAAAGTCTGTGTTGTGTTATTATCAATGGCAAAACTGCATTTATGGACCACAGGTCTACAACATAGCATTTTGCTTGGGAAAAAAAAGTTATTTCTGCATTAGAAACTGTTGCACATTCTTTCCAAGTATCAATCGATATCTCGATTTTGGAAGAAACTTTACTATTCTGAAGAGTTAAATAAAACATATACTTTGGCAAGACTATGGTCATCTAAGTGCATATAAATAGAGACTTGGGAGTATTACTAAGAAATATATCTGTTGTAGTAACATTCAGGTTAAGGATCATGGCAGCCTAGAAGTAACTTACTCCTAAAATTCATTAATACATTCAGGAGGTTACACTTACAGGGCTACAAACTGAAGAGGATGTTTCTTATTCAGAAAGACGTTTTTTTAGTGAGCCACATCTAATGTTAAAATTGGCATGCTGTCTTTGCTATTTGTAAAGTGGCTGAAGGAGAACTGTGGAGAATGTAATGCACCTGGCTGTGTATGGTTCTGAGGAGAATTTAGTAACAGCTTCTAAAAGTACTCATGGGTTTGAGCTGGGAATAAAACATCAACCATTTTTGCAAATGCTAGTAAACAAAGACACAAATATTCAAATGAGCACTTATTGTATAATCCTCAGGCAAGGCTATGTGTTACCCTTTGACCTTCCATAAACTTTAAGAGAGAGATGGGACAGCAACAGTAATATTCTTCATCAAATTTACAGCTTAATGTTTGTTGAGCCACAGCGAGCTCCAGTTCAGCTGAGTTACAGAGAACAAGTTGAAAGTGGAGGTTTTTAGAAGAGATGAACTATTGATGGAAGCATTTCAAAGTGCTTGGAGGCTAAATTCAGTTCTGTAAAGAGAAAAATGCAGGAGTCTAGATATACACCTAAAACAACTAAGTTTCCTCACTTTGAAAGAAACAGACCAGAGATCTTAGTTTTTCTTTGAATATTTTAGCATTTTCTTTCCAAATCAGAAATTAAGTTAGAGACATTCAAATGGAAATTCACAAGTATATTAAAATAAGCCAACATGTTACAAAACTTAGGAGTTTCACCTGTGTCTTGAGCTAAAACGTGATTAGATCCATGATCTTACCCTAAATCAGAAAAGTTATCTGATCGCTATGTTAATCTTCAGTTAAAGATTTTATTTTGCCTTCTTTGAAGTAGTTGGAGTTGGAAATCCTGATTATTTACACCTTCCTTTAATAAGATGTTATTTTGCTTTCAGTTAAACCGTGGGTTACTTTTCCTAGAAATATCCACAGGTCATATGACATTTGAATGTCTTGATGATAGATAACTGTTTTTCCTTGGTGTACCCCTGCATTAGATACACAAATAACAGATTTCATTTTCCTGAAAGCTGTCTGGTCAGGGCATTGTGAGTTAAAAATTACTTACTAAGAACATTTTCATAGCCTTAACAAACCAAACCCACTGCAGATTGCTGGTAATAAAGAGTATTCATTGAAAACACAAATGGTGAATTTCAAAAGAAACCAAAAAAATACTAATATATTAAGATGAAAGTGGTTTAAGATAGTGTGGGACTCTACATTAAACACAGCTGAAAGACGCATACAATTATCAGACAAGTAATGTGTGTATATAGCTCTGTTCTGACCACGTCTGGAATGACTCAACCTCTTCTGAACGTAACATTACCGAAAATACTATGTTGGAAAGACCTCTAGTAAATAACCATAATAAGGATAAGTATGGCAAATTAGTTAAGAATACAAATAACAGCCTTAAAAACACAAATATATTTTAAGATACATGTTTATTGCATACATCATTGTAATTGTTGACCATCACGGTTAACAGTCCTACTCACATGGTTCAGTATTTAGCCTTATCATATGTGTTTCTTTGGACTGGTCATAAACTAAACAGCCATGAATTTTTTTAAGTGAAAGGTAAAGAAAAAAGTCTAGAAACACTCAGGGAAGTCATTCTTATAAGGTAATGATTGCTTTCATGAGACATAAAATGATGTGACTAACATCAATCGGATGATATTTATAAAAGAAAAATTGAGGTTATACCTTAGATGAAAAAATTTTGACTCTGAGATCTACTAGATTGTGGAACCACCTATTAACTGTGGTCCTATTTCAAGGAAGAAGAGAGAATTCTCTTCTCTTTTGCTGCTTCCTGTGACTGATAAAATCAGATTGAAAAAGCCTTTAGAGAAAACGCACTTGAGTTTTCAGTTCATCTTCCTTTCTTATAATCTCTTTCTGTACCCTTTTTCTGCTGTTAGGAATAGCTTATTGCAGGAAAAAAATAGTCTTACTGTTGTAAAAATGCTTCCTAGGAAGAGAGGTAAAGGCAGATAAATGCAGCTTGAAAGACACTCGGCAAATGTATTTCTGTTTCTAATATTAGCCTGATGTTAAAAGGATAATGGATTATGTCCAAAGTGTCACTGAACCTCTCTCCTCTTCTTGATAATGTAACTCGAACAAGTTGGTAGATAATGCAGACTTAGAACCTTCCAAAATAACTTCTTACACGAATGCCTCTAAACACCTTTTACCTATACCTAAAAATGCGTACAGGAAAACTAGCTGTTTCAAAGACAGCCATCTATGCCTATCTAATATTGCAGATATTCAGCCAGACATATTTGGGAATTATATTAAAAATTACTACATGTTAACTAAAAAAAATTCTTTTAGATGAAGATGTAATTGAAAATCATTTTCTTACACACAAAAAAATCACAAAACATTGAAAATGTTTTTAATTTATGAGTTGTAAGATTGACTGGGAATGTAAACATGGAATATTCATATACTAAACTAACCAATGGTTGAGGATTTTTTTTCATTTGATCCTTCTCTAAGACTACTTGCATTTCATTATTTCTTGCAAGTATTAGTGATAACGTGGGTTTCAAATTGATGCTGAAATGAAACTATTTTTTACTAAAATACTACATATTTTATCGTGTATTATATTTAGCAAAGCTAAGTATAAAGCAAATAAAATCCTATGCTATGAAAGCCAGTAACAATTTAACTATTAGTTTCAGTATTTTTAGTATGTTTTCTATTAGACATTCATATGCAATAGAAAGCTAAGAACTACTGTTACATTTGTAATCATGTCATGATAAGTCCATACCCTAACTTATATGGAGTATCCTTGAGCAATTAATAGCACATTGTATGTAGGGCCAAAGCTTTTCATGTTAGGTTAAATCAATATTATAGCTTTGAAACACAACTTGGATTTATCTGGAGAGAAAAAATCAATATCTATAATTGCAAAAAGGTTAAGAGTATCTATTAAAATAAAGGCAAAAATTGTTTACATTTAATAATTTACAAAGTAGTTAACTGGCCTTGATAAAAATATTTCTATTGTCCACACATTCCTATGATGAGAGTACATTGATTCTAAAATACTTCAGAAATTCTTTAGTTTTAACAGTGCATCTCACAACTCTTCTCAGTGATACCAGTGGTAATGGTTTAAACTAGCAGCCTCAGAAGTTTTAGAAGCAGACCCACTGGAACTTGTATTCTGAAGGACTTCACAGCTTTAAAAAGTAAGATATTTCTTCAGACTGTACTTCTGTGTAGTCCTGAAAAGAGAATTTCCAATTCAGTTTTCCAGAGTGTTGTGTTCTCTCTACTGATGTTCAAAGTCATCTCTGGGTTAGATTAAAAGAAGGTATGGAGGTGGGATTCCCCTACCTCTTTGCCCTTCAGAGTCATCACGACTGTATTATTTCCCTGTATCAAGCATATCTGAGTACCCTCTTGTTTGAAATTTAGGCTGAGAAAAATTCGTATCAGTCCCAACCAATTCAAGTCATTTTTCAGTGGAAGTTCAGGGTTCATTGAAGCCTCCATGGGCTGAACTCCACACTCCCTCACACACTTCCTCTGAAAAACTGATACCTCCTTTGAGTCTCCACAGGCCCATTTTATATCAGTAGCAACCCAGCACATTGTATCCAGGATCAAGACACCGTTGCTGGCACTCTATGAACACAGAAGAGAAAACCAGTTTCATACATTGAATGTATATACTCTAAGGCACAACTGATAGGCACAATGATGGAACTATTACCAGTAAGACAGCGGATAGTAGTGCTTTTATCAAATCAACAGGCAAACCCTCATTTTCCCAGTGCACAGCTAATTTTCCAATGTTTCACCAATGCAGAAGGAAAGAAAGAAAACAAAACTTACTTACTCGTTGTTTTCTGATCCAATAGAGATGTCAGTTTTGCCTAGATCTTCAGGTACCTACTTTAGGATGGAATCAAAGCTGAGTACTTGATTTACTTTGAGGACTTAAGCATACTCCTGTTGCTTCAAATTTTTGTCTTTTCTGTGCCTTGAGGCTCCCTCATATTATTGTTATCTTGCTTTATGTATTTCTTATTGTCTAAACTCACTGCAGCCCATATTTTCACAATGCCCTTTACAATAGCCTACAGTCTACATATGCAGATATGTACTACATTGCAGTTACCTGGGAGATGGAGACCCGCTAGAGTTCGCCTGCAGTTTAAGTCTGGAGAGTAAGCTGCATCTCTCTCTTGTAATTTATGAACAAGGAAATTACCTGCAGAAGTTACTCTCTTGTTTCTTATGGAGAGTGGAAATGGAAGGAAGCACATTTTTCTTAGGTTTACAAGCCACTATCCTTTAAACCACTAAGTAAACAAGTTTATTATTACTATATTGTACAATCTTGCCATCAAGAGTTTATTAAGTACACTGAGATACAAAGACTCAGCCTACTCAAAATTAAACGAACAAAAATCTTTCTGCATGAACCTATAAAACTGAATTTTTATCTCAAATTCAGCCACAATATTAGCTATGAGACTATTTGTTATCAAGTACACGTGTACTATTGATCTTCTTGTCTTTAAAAGGTATGATTACTTGATACTTATACTATATTTTCAGGAATTGAAACAGCAAACGGAGCTTTTTCCTTCTTTTAGAAGACTCTCATGTGAATTTGATCTGGCACACAGAGAGCTGTTGTTCTGTAATTTACAGTAGATAAATTCCCTGGAATGTCATAGAGAAATTGTAATTTAAGATCTCCCCTAGCTATACAACTTTGCTTCTTGTTATTGACATACTTGCAGCCTATTCAATGTTCTTTCTTGTAGCAGTGTTAATTTTAAAACCAGATGGAATCTGCATTTTAAAATTCTATTTGGGTAGCTGATTAGGTGCAGAAATTTTGCTTATGGTTCCTGCAAGAATCTCTGTGAGATGTCCTTACTTTAATACCTTCCCCTACTTTGATAGCTTAACACCATATGGCAATCTGTGTAAACAGGCTTTTATTAAGCTGGACTCAGAGGTTGCATCTCTTGGGGGTTAAAGAAGATGTATAATGTAGTTTTCTCAATTCAGTGATGTTAGAAAGGACATGATTATCTTCTAGCTGGGAAACGTGATGGCTTCCACCTATTTCTCAGCAGGCACTTATTTTTCCTATTTTTTCACTGTTGTCAGACCTGAAACACACCGATGTGTTTTAGTAAAGTCAACGAGTATATATATGTTTGTTATTTTTATAGTCAGTGCAAGTTCATTGTTTTCATTATATTGATGATGAATCTGTGACTTATCCTAATCATTAAAAGGCATCTTTAAATTTAACTTGCTCAAATAGATCAATTGCAGTATTTAACATGATGTTCATTAAGATATTCATTAAACACTGCTCAGCTCGACTTTCTAATTCACATTTCCAACATATACCTACAACATAACTGTTCTAAACTATATCCAGTGGATTATTCCAGCCTTCAGCATAATAGTCTTCTCTATGATTCACAGATAAAAGGCTTCATTCCCCAGAGCGGAGACTGGAACTCTACGTTGGGCACATAAGGTCAAAACCTGCCTGCAGAGTAGGAGGAAGAGACTAACAAACAAGACACTCAAGTATCACTGAAGCATAATTCACTGTCCTATTTAAGAGCCCAGGAAACACCGGGTAGCTCCGAAAACTAAACTCACTGATACTCTGAATTGACTTCATATAAGGAGCTCTGTATAGCTAGCCAATAAAGAAATAGACTCATAAATCTTATTACTCAAGGACTTGGAACTACACAGGGTGGGTGTCAGGAGGATGGGGTCACACTCTTTTCAGTGGTGCCAAGCGACAGGACAAGGGGCAATGGGCACAAAATGAAGCACAGGAAGTTCCATCTGAACATGAGGAAGAACTTCTTCACTCTGAGGGTGACAGAGCACTGGAACAGGCTGCCCAGAGAGGTTGTGGAGTCTCCTTCTCTGGAGATATTCAAAACTAGCCTGGACGAGGTCCTGTTCAGCCTGCTGTAGGTGGCCCTTCTTCGGCAGGGGGGTTGGACTAGATGGCCCACAGAAGTCCTTTCCAACCCCTAACATTCTGTGATTCTGTGATATGGGATCCATGGCCTGGAATATCCTCCAGAAGATAGCTGCTATTTGATGGATATCAAACAATTATTGACCAGTTAACACACAGATGGCACATTTCACAACTTGGCAAATCACACATTCTCTGACCCAGTGTACCTGACACAAAGAAAGTTTGTTTTCAAAGTCTTAATAATTAGGAACCTTAAGATAATGGAAGCAAATGGAGAAATATTATAGGTACCTTTCCTGCCATGTCTTCTGACTTTTTCTGGGATAATAATGTACAATGGATGATTTATTAAAAAACCTGTGTTCTTCTCTCACCAGAAATTACTTCTAAAAAAAATGGTCTTTTATAGGGGACAAGTCATTTGTGGAAAGACCTGAAGATTTGGGAAAATCCATTCTGCTGGAGGTTAAAGGGAAGGGCCCTTCACAAGCGGGACACTTTAGTTTCTTGATAGTCATGGGGATGTGTCAATAGAAAAAGTCATAGTAACAAAGGATTAAATATTGAGACTGATTTCTAGAAGTCTGGTGCCAATCACTCTGCCTTCCTCCCTCACCTGGTATATTTTATATTTTTAAGCTTATAAGATTTAATTTGTTCTTAATAGGCCAATTCTCTCTGTTTTCATAACAGCACCAGAGACTTAAAGATCATTTAAAAGTTATGAAAAAATATTGGAATTAGTAAGTAGCAATAACATTTGTGAAATTTAACAATTCATCAAAGCTAATCATCAATATCCAGCATGCATGCAATTTTCATTACTACCACCTGTGTCAACAAGAGGCACTTTGCCCTTTCTTTTGAAGTAAGACAAGATTTGTCATGAGGAATATCTGTTATTAGACCATCTGACATCTCTGGTGAAAAAGCAGAAAAATTTGCAGAAAAAGAAGCCCTTCTTCAGACTTAAAAATCATCAAACATCTTTCCAAACTAAATACAGATGGAAAACATTGAATACAAACAGCATGGAAGAAAAGTTGGTTGGTACCTATGGAGTTAGAGAATACTAGTAAGAGGATAGGTGATAAGGTGGTCAACTATGAGAAAGAGATAACAGCCTGGTAATTTATTGCTTGTAGATCAAGAAGGGGCTAATCCTGAAGACAGAGAAAATTACAGTATGTCATTAAGCCACACCTGTGTTCAGCCCATTGTTTTTAGCATCCAATGCTATGCAACTAAACTTCAGTAAATCCAACACTGTTTCCTCTCTCTGGGTCAGTTCACTCCTTTGCCTGAGTAAGTTCAGACTTTCTTTTCCATAGAGATGAAATTCCTTAGGCTTTCATGTCCCTCCCTGCCTTATTTAGGTAGGACACAATCATTTTTATTCTGTTCTACTAGTTAAAGCTATGTTGCTGCACAGAAAAGAAGACAGAATTCACCTGCACAGACCGATGCCCATGGTGGGGTTATCCTGAGCTTGTGGGATTTTTTCATGCTCTATCAATACTGTACGTACCACACAATTCTAATTAATATAAAATATAAATGCAATCCTGGAATCTGTGGATAGTTTACAATGGTGATTTCTGTCTTTCAAGAGGTGATTACCAGTTGGTGTCCTGTATCAGCAAGGATATTCTCAGGGACTTTCAAATTTGCAGTGGATAAAGCTGCTTTGATATCAGGCTGGATAAAGCTGCTTTGATATCAGCCTGGGAAGGGTGAAGGTATCATACCTCCCCTTTCCGGTCAAGAATCTAAGAAAGAAAATGTTATGCTTACATGCTGAGATCAGTAGGGACAGATTTTGACTGAATAAACATAGTCATATGCATATTTAGCCCATCCCCTTGAATCCACACTAAGCGCAAGTCCAAACTTTCTCCTTCAACACATTCCTCAATATGCTCACCACCGATGCCCCAGGTCATAGTTTGAATTTGAGTTGAGTTCACCTACATCCACATTAACACGAAATACGTTACAGAAGAAATGGAGCAGTAAAGCAAAACAGTTAGTGCTGAAGACCAGATTTCCATACTCTGAGTATTTTATAGGGCATTTTTCTGAAAACATTTTGGCCCCATAAAATGAATGTCTGTTTGCTGGAGTTCATTAGACATGCTCTTGAGGTGACCCTTGTGCCTTAGTTTCATTTCAAAGAAATTGAATTTACATGCTCTGAGACTGATGTAAAGCAAATCATGGTACGTAGGAATGACTGGAGATTTATTTCTTAAGTGCAGTTCTGACCTTATCTGGAACACTAACAGAAGTAAAACCATCATGTAAATCCTCCACTCTAGCTAGCTGGACATAGAACAGTGAATAGGTGGTAGAGCAAAGAATGTTGAAGTTATGGTAATACTGAAGATGACAGAGTGCAATTGCCAGCAATTTTAATGATTATGGAGTCATTAGTTTCCCAGCTGATGAGAAACTATGATGATCATGACATGCTTATCCTTCTTACTTCCAAGTAGTGATCCAGTCATGAAATTTCATTTTTCATATAGCAGACATGGTTGCATTCATCCATTCCTCTTAATTTCAAAATTAAATTAATTTATTTCATTAATTACAAAATTAATTTCAGAAGTAATGTATCTTTTCTGGAGATGAACAGTATGAAAACTAGAAAGTTGATTGGTTCATTGGTTGGTTGGTTAGTTGATTGATCGTGATATTTTTGAGTGGACTTTAAAGTTCTGATTGCTAGATCTAACAAAATTCTCTTGAGATGCTTATCAGACTGCCACAACTGAGTTAAGTAGAGACCCAAATGCTGGACCTCACTAGGTGAAAGACTATGCTGCCAGAAGAAGGTCTCTAAAGAAGGGAAGGGGTAGATGTGGGTCCTAAACCACTGCAGGAGGTGATTGAAGTATGTGTGTAAGGAAAAGATATGGACAATATGGAGAGACAGACAAGGACAGTAGCAGAAAAACAGTAGAGGGATAGATAGCTAAGGACTGCAAGCAAATTGCTTGCTACGCTTCCCAGGTGGCACTGAAAGAGTAGTGGGCATCCAGCTGTCATGGTATAACCCAGAAGCTGGCAATTAGGACCTGACAGCCACTGGCTCAGCACTCCCTTTACCTCTGCCAGTGGGACAGGGAGGAGAAATGGACAAAAGGTAAAACTCATGGGCTGAGATAAAGACAGTTTAATAAGACAATAAAGGAAATACTAATCCTACTAATAATAATTATAATAATAAATATGCAAAACAAACTATATACAATACATTTTTCTCACCACCCGATGACTGATTCACAGTCAGTCTTCGAGCAGCTATCATGGAACCCAGAACTGCTGGATTTTGTGAATTTTGCAAAACTCCAGAAAAAGATTAAACTCCCGGAAAAGTTCTAACTCACAGACAAAGAGCTTATTTGAACTCATGGAAAAGAAAGCAAAAAACAGATTCCTGCCCCCCTGGCCAACCCCCATTTATAAGCTGATCGTGACGTCCATGGTACGATATATATCCTCTGGCCAGCTTGGGCTAGCTGTCTGGCTATGCTCCCTCTCAGCTGCTGCACACTTGCTCATTAATTAAATATCAGAAACTAGAAAAAGTCCTTGATTTCATAGCAACAACTAAAGACAGCAGTGTTATCAATGTCCTTCTCTTACCAAATCCAAAGCACAGCAGCCTCTGGGAGGAAAAATAACTTTACCCCAGCCAAAATCAGGACACCAGCTCAACAGGTAATCAACTTGTCCCTACTGGTTAAGAAAAGGCTACAGTCAGAAAGTACAGTTGATCTGCACACAGTTACCTTCTAGTTTTTCACCCAGCTGGAATGGTATGATTAAAGGATGACCACCTCTGTGTTTATTTCTACTCAGTAGCAAGTATGGAGACTTTGGCTATCAGAACATGCTTTGATCTCTCTAGCAGTGACCCTCATAATAGGAAGATCAATTCTTTCAGCCTGCAAGCAAATATTCAAAGTAATTGGACAACCTGAACTGTCTCTGCCAAAAGACCATGGCCACTTGATCACAACTGTTATTACTGTCTGGTGCCAACAAGTCTATATCTACCTTTGCTGCAGTCATGCAAGTGACATACCATTGAGTTCTAGTCTAAGTGTGTTATTCCCTGATGGGGCCAGACTCACTCATTCTATCTGTAATCTGAAATTTTGGAACCTGAGTTCACTACAGAAGAGCTTTCAATGTAGAGTATAAATATTCTTTTAAATATAGTACCCAATCTATATGTCTCTGATTAGCTTAAATATTTTGTTATTCTTATCCAATTCATATCCTCACTTTTTTATAATGCAAACACAGAATTAATTTTTTTTAGCATCCCTTCTTCCCAGTATGTTTTCCATGTATTTCAGTGCTTATACTGCCTTATTGTGATTCACAAAGTTACTGCTTCTCTGGAAATAAAAGGCAACATCAGAATGGAAACCAGCTAACAACTGCTACATGGTGACAGAACTGAAAAGAAGTCATTCTTCTTGTCAGGCAAATCAATAGAGAATAATTATATTTTGAAAGTTGAAATAACTTAAAAAAACCCCACAATATAAAATCAAACAGCCCAAGCCAAAAAAAAACCTGTTATACAAACATGTCTGGAGAATTTTTTAGAAAAAGTGCAAGTTGCTCCTTTTAGTGATTCAAGGGGAAGATTTCATTAACAAAATGCACATTAAATTATGGATATTTCAAATGGTGTGATGCACAAGATGCAAAACTATTAAAATTCATTAGTAGGGTACAGCTGTTTCATATACTTTTAAACTGTAGTCTAAATTGATTGTGCCTCTTTGTCTATAAACCAGCTGTCCGTCCTTTATTAAGGCATCTGTCAGTTCTTCATAGAAAAAGATGTAAAAATGAGTGCAGAACAGTTTTTAACTCAGAACCTCGCAAAGCCATTACTTTAAAGGAATATAAAAGAAGAAAAGAAAATGTAAAACAGACAACTATAAACAACAAAGCCATATGCGATGTGCATTAAATTTAATCTGTCATATGGCAAAGAATTTTATGATCTTTCATCTGAGTCATTAATCTCAGGATAGATAATATTTTAATAAAAATATTTTCTTCCACCTTTGTTTGATAACAATGAGGATAATAATACAAAAATATTAACACCTTCCCTCTCCACTAGGAATTTGAAATTTAGTTATAATTGGTTATGTTAATCTTGGTACTAGCCCTGAAAACAAAGTCTTGCACCTCTCAAACTTCATTAAAAAGGGTTAGTGGGATTTTGTTAACCATTGGTTCCTACAGATTCACAAGACTGCAGTTAAGAATATGAATCCTGTTTCAGTTTCCTCAGTAATCAAAACAAATTGCAAATGTGCAAGTATAGTTCAATGATTTTACGCTTCTTGTTTACAGAACTGTAAGTAGGAGAAAGCTTTAATTTTGGTGTAAGAACATAACGGTAACCACATGAAAATCACTTTCTACCTTCCTTTACCGAGGAGGATAAATGACGGTTGTATAACCCAGTTTAGGTTTGAAAAGTAAGTAGAAGATGTCAAACACTTGTTCACCAAAAGCTAACATTTTGTGCTAATTATTTTCCTGTTGAGTCATGGATGCCTGCTCAATAATTTAAAACTTCAGTAAGAAATATTTTTTTAGAAACTCAGGTACATTCCTGTCTGGAACAACACCTAGACACTGGGCGAGGGACTATCCTTGCAGTCAGGGACCACACAGCCCTATCATGTTACACGTCTCTGAAAAATTCACCCTCACTTCGTTCAGTAACCCAAAGACTCTTTGTCTCTTGAGAAATCCTGAAGATGAAGGTAGGTGAGGGCATTACCACATGAGCAATTGCTGGAAGACTTGTACTCCTCTGTTGTGGAAGCCCTATGCAGGGGTCGTGTCTGACCATGGGTTCCCTCACCAGGTCTGATCCTGACCCACACACATGAACAGGCTGACATCCCAGCTTAGCCTTGGTGCCACTCCAGTACAAAACAAAATGCTAAAACACACACATACACTGCTTCTCTAGGATAGGTAAAATGAAAATCTGTGATGCAACTGTTGGATTGTAGTCGCAACAATTCCAGTGGCACTCCAAAGTTCTTTTCTTCCCTGAGTGCACCTCAAATCCTGTGCATTTAGTCTCTCAGACAAAAAGGTATGATTTCTGTTGCTCAGGCCATTTCAGAACTGCACTAAACAAGTCCAAACTAATGCATTGTATGTTAGGGCATGAGTTCAGTAGAAACGTACTACACTTTGAGACTAATACCGAAAGAATGAGGAACTATAACAAGCATGAAGTGTCTTTTTCATACTTCCATTCTGCAATTATACTGATCTAAAAGCCTTTTAATTAAAAAAAAGAGGAAAAACAAACATTCTAAAGATGAAATGCCAATAAAAAAAGTTTTTTATATTTTACAAATAGTACTTATTGAGGAAATTTCAGCAAAGGCTGATAACTACTGTCTGTGGATTGCTGGAAGGCAAACAGAAGTGCTATGTCTTTCTGTCTCTAGCATCTAGGCAAAAAAAAAGAAAGACTATTTCAATTTTGTTTATGTTGACAGTTTCATTAGGGTTTTTTTGTACTGAATGTATGCATTTTGATTGAAGTCTATATTGAGCATGAATTTTAATTTTCCCATAGTGACCGATCTGATTAGTAAAAAGTCCTTGAGAAAGGACTCATTTTGTTCTTTTATTTCACATCTTTGGTTGGTTTTGCTGTGTTCCGATATCTTCATTATAAGCAAACAAAATGAAAAACTTCAAGCAAATCAAAACTACCACACATATCTTTCCTCTTGTTATTTTTAGAATTGAAATTTTATTGATTTCCCTTAAAAACATGATGCAATTCCACTGCCAGCTTATCCTCTGCAAAAAAAAATGTACATGAAACTAGATTCATACTCACAGTCCATTGAATATGTATTTTTATTACTACTTGTTCAAGTGCAATAAAACAAAAAAGAATATAACTTTCTTAAAATGGATGCGCAAAGACAAATAAAACAGGAAGCGTAAAACCAACCAGGTTTAATTTTTATATTCTTCACCTTTATTCCTCACCTTTGTGCCTGGCGAGATGATGGAGCAGATCCTCCTCGAAACCATACTAAGGCACACGGATAACAAGGATTTGATTTGGGACAACCAACATGGCTTCACCAAGGGCAAATCGTGCCTGACCAACTTGATAGCCTTCTATGATGGGGTTACAGCGTTGGTGGACAAAGGATGGGCAACTGACATCTTCTACCTGGACAGATACAAGGCATTCGACACTGTCCCACATGATGTCCTTGTCTTCAAATTGGAAGGACATGGATTTGACAGATGAACCACCTGTTGGATAAGGAACTGGCTCAATGGACACATTCAAAGAGTTGCAGTCAATGGCTCAATGTCCAGGTGGAGACCAGTGACAAGTGGTGTGCCTCAGGGGCCGGTACTGGGGCCAGTGCTGTTGAATATCTTTGTTGACAACAAGGACAGTGGGACTGAGTGCACCCTCAGCAAGTTTGCCAACAACACCAAGCTGTGTGGTGTGGATGATACACTGGAGAGAAGGGATGCCATTCAGAGGGACCTTGACAAGCTGGAGAGTTGGGCCTGTGAGAACCGCATGAAGTTCAACAAGGCCAAGTGCAAGGTCCTGCATGTGGGTTGGGACAATTCCAAACACAAGTACAGGCTCGAGAGTGGCTCGAGAGCAGCCCTGAGGAGAAGGACTTGGGGGTACTGGTGGATGAGAAACTCAACATGAGCCAGCAATGTGCGCTTGCAGCCCAGAAAGCCAACCTTATCCTGGGCTCCATCAAGAGAAGCGTGGCCAACAGGTCAAGGAAGGTGATTCTGCCTCTTTACTCTGCTCTCGTGAGACCCCACCTGAAGTACTGCATCCAACTCTGGAGCCCCCAACATAAGAAGGACATGGATGTGCTGGAGCAGGTCCAGAGGAGGGCAAAGAAGATGATCAGAGGGCTAGAGCACCTCTCCTACGAGGACAGGCTAAGAGAGCTGGGGCTGTTCAGCCTGGAGAAGAGAAGGCTGCGGGCTGACCTTCTAGCAGCCTTCCAGTAGCTGAAGGGGGCCTACAGGAAGGATGGAGAGGGACTTCTCACAAGGGTGTGTAGTGATAGGACAAGGGGGAATGGCTCTAAACTAAAAGAGGGCAGATTTACACATGATATTAGGAAGAAATTCTTCACCATGAGGGTGGTGAAACACTGGAACAGGTTGCTCAGAGAAGTGTGGCTTCCCCCTCCCTGGAAGTGTTCAAGGCCAGGTTGGATGGAGCTCTGAGCAACCTGGTCTAGAGAAGATGTCCCTGCTCATGGCAGGAGGTTGGAACCAGATGACCTTTTAAGGTCCCTTCCAACCCTTACCATTCAATGATTCTATGACTGAATTTAGTTCATATTGTCAGATATGCAATATTGCCATGAACTGTTGGAGTTAGACTGGAATGTTTATCAATGTCCAAGCTTAAAATTATACCTGTTAAGAAGAGAAGCAGGGAGAAGACAAGCTGGCTAAATTCTTTATCATGCAGCGTTATCTTACAAGATTCATTACCTAGGGACTCCAGGGATTTCTTTTAGCAGGCAGAGGGAGCTAATTTAAAATATTAATGAGTAAATGGCATTTATTTTATTTCAAGGTTGAAAGAAAGTATTCAATGCTTTTATTAACTATAGATTTTACCTTAAATCTGCTTTGAGGTTTTCTGAGTCTCAGTGTTTCCTAATGGGATTTGAAAATTCAGTGGGACTTGAAAACTCAATGGGACTTGAATTTTGTCAGTCCTACTCTGTCTGCAGTTGGAAAGTACAATTCAACATCAGTGAGATGACAGCTTCACTGGGAAAGAGGTAGCAGTCTCATTTCTTCTACTAAAACACTGTTCCAGGACCAACAATGCCAAAATACATTTCAAAATTAGTTTTCATTTAGTATCTGAGATAGCAATCAAACAACGTTTATTCTCTGCTTAATTAAATAGAATGCCTGCTCAAGTCAGTGGTTAACTTAAGCTTAGAGGAAGCCAGGACCTGAGACTTCAATCTATGAATCTGACGTTCCTCTTCCTTACACTTGGGTGAATCAAGAATTACTCCTGCCAATGGAAGCAACTTAGTGTGAGCAAGCAGTGGATCAGTTCCCAGACTCCCAAATTGCACAAATAAGTAAACAATTTTTTTCTAAGATACACTTGACCTTGAAATTTGGAAAGAATTTAGTTCTTTTTAAGAATATTTGAGGACAAAAGTATTTGAGGACAAAAGCCGTCATACATAATGTGTGATAGACCCAAGCACTGCAGATATTCTCCCTTTCCAAACCTGAGCCCAAACTAGAAGGCTGAGCAGACCTTTTCCATACACATTCTCCGTTCTTTTTCCGTTCTCTGGGTCCTTACTAGGGAAAGGCTACAGAAATGCAGTATCCGTGTTTGTATTTATTATGTATTGTTTATATTGTGGCAGTCACAGCTTACTTGATTTTTTGTTGATCTCCCTTCCCTCTGAGACATGACATGCAGTAGTGGGTGCCTGCCTTTCCATTACGTGCTTTGTGCTTGGGGATGGTGGAGTGCAGTGCTTGAGGGTGGTGGGCCACTTACAGGCATGCATGCTGTCTGCCCTTAGCATGGGACAGAGGTAAGACTATAAAGCTCTAGCGGGGATAGACCCCACTGTCCCCAGTGCAGGAGCTGCCCCTGCATAGTGCCAGACCTTCAGGTCCTCTCACAGACTTATGGCCTTATCATGCTTGGATCATTGGACATAGGATAATTCAGGTGGAGAGTGACCTCACGAGGCCGCTTGTCCAACCTCCTGCTCAAAGCAGTGTCACGAGTTGCACATAAGCCCAAAGGAGGACTGTGTGCTGCAGTCTGCTCATGGGCAAAGAAAAAGTGGTGTCCAAGGACAGGAGACCATCAACAGTGAAATGTCCCAAAGACCAGAAACCATAACTGCGTTGATAAGACATGGCGCTTTTAACACAGTGTATTGGAAAACAGTCTGAGGGGAGGAAAAAAAGTCATTTTCTGCTGTGTAGTATGTCAGGAGTTGAAGTAGGCATACAGATAACTCTGTTTCTTTGTTTCTGAACACTGGGCACAGAGCTTAACAATTCTTTGGGAGAAACGATGGCTAATCCTATATGAGTCTCCTGAGATCCTAGGGAAAGGAGCAGAGATAAAGTCCAGTGGAGAACGTATTATCTGTAGTGCCAAGGACGAGTGTAACTTTAATATTATTATGATAGAGTGTTTTATCAATAACAATATTGTCTTTTTCAGACTCCTTCTCAGACACCAAAATACAGGGGAAAAATAGCAAGCCAATTATCTAACTGTTTAATAACAGAAATTTGTCCTGTTTTACAGCTATATCCTTCTGCAAGGGCTGTTTTGCCTAATGAAATACATTTTAGGCTAAAACATAAAAATATTAGTTTACACTGTGTCTTTTTTTCCTGTCTCAGCAGATTATTTCTCATTACTTTCTGGAGCAATTAAGGTTTACATATCTAATAAGTGAAAACCTTATTAGGAAGCAAATTAAATGTGCATTTCAGTAACTGGTCCGTAGTTTTAGAACTGAACAGATGATGCACGTATTTATTATGTTTTATACCTAGTTTATCTCTTATAATAGAGGCATCAGGCATTGTAGTCTGAAGAAACTGGACACCCATCCCTGTTTGATGCTGACTACTCTGTGTCTCTTTTGACTGAATTAAACAGCTGCTGTGTTTTTGCACTTGAACTCACAATAATTCGCTGCTAATAGTAAAAGACCAATTCTCAGTTACATTTCCTGCTGCACTAACAAATAAATCTGGTGTGTTACTGAAACAGAATTTTATTACTTTTAATTAAAATAAATAACACAATATACATAGCCAACTAAATAATTTTAAACAAGTTCAAAATATTTAAAAATTAAAAAATAACCATATGGATAACTGAGAAAGACCCAAACCTCTAAATTCCTCATAAGAAGAAATCAAAAATATTTCTGATTTAGCCAGATTAATTTTCACTTCATTTGACCCTGTAAGTTTTTTCTTAGATACATTCCTATAAGTAGCTTTTCTGATATGGGAAACAACATGTGTGTTTGCCTGAGCTAATCAGAGAACTGTGGGAAAAAAAAATCGATTAATGCCATTCCAAAGGCTTGAAACTCCACAAAATCATGCAAATCATCACTTTCTACAGGGATAGTTATTCTAAAGTACACAGTGAAGGCAAATACAAAGCAAATTATCTGTTGCCTAAAAAATACATTCTAAGCTATTTTTAATTTGTGCCTTTTAAGTGAAATATAAAGGAAAAACATCAATTCGTGTAATGTTCCATAAAAAATTATTTCAGTATGACTATTTATTCAGTTTGAAGTGACTGAGAAATTTCAACCTGGAATTGAATTCTGATTTGAATGTTTTTGACTTACTTTTGCTGCAGAAATTTCCAGCTACAAAGAGGTCACTCAAAAGAGGCAACTATCTTGAAAAGAAGTAATGTTTGTTCAATGCAAATTCATCATGATAAAAATTCAGCCACAATTCTTCTAGTGCACTTTGGGTGTTGGTTACCAAAATCAGCTATCTCAAACTGAAGTGCTAGAATGGAAATAGCATAGGATTGTCAGGAAATTATCTGATACAGTGTTTTTCCATAGAATATGTCAATCCATCAACACCAAAGTGTTTTCTGAGAAAGGGAAAGTGCCAGCAGTGCTCTGAGGAGCTTTCTCTGCCAGGAGGGATTTTGGCTGGTTCACTGTCCAGCTGCTGCCTAAGGTGCTACTGGGAAGCCCTGCCCTGGTGGCGATCAGGTCCTAAGTCTCCTGCCTGATCTGCCAGCCAGGATGCTGGGATCCCAAGGAGCCCCAGCTTGGATTCTGGCTATATTTGGAAGGTGGACCATTATGGAGCTGGGACTCAAAAACCAGGAAAGTAAAGAAGCTGTTTCCTTAGGTGACAGGGACACAAGGAACTGGGAAAGCAATTCTGTACATTCTGAATCATCCAGTTTCATGAGAATCTTGGCAGGTGTTCTGCCATACTCTGTAAGACATTGATCATGGAGAAAGCCCCAAATCTCGAAAGTATCCCTCACCACTCTAATTTTGATAACATTTCCATTTTTTTGACAATTTGTATGCTCTGAATTTTTAAAAATTTCTGTAGCACATCAAATAAGTTCATTGCTAAAAATACAATGACACCACTTCTGATATTTTTTGAGAAATCAGAGATGTGTGTCATTTTTTCAACCTTTCAAATTACTTATGCACTTTCTTCTCTTGCCATCTCATTACGAAGAGCCAGCTTCTTGCTCTCAAAATATGTTAAACAGAATGGTAAAATTTGCCTTCTTTCATATTCTCATTTTCTTAAAGTGTTGTGTCTTGTGTTTATTAATATACTTATTTTACAATTCTGAGAAATCACTCTATCCTTCCTGGGCGCTCTACATTTTTCACAACAGTCTCCTAATTCTAGTGTCAGTCAATGAACTAACTATGGTGTTTTCATATTAGGAGAATTTGCCTTTGGTGACTGAAGGGTGATCTTCAGCCTATGCATCATTTGTTTTCTTTTTGCAGAACTGTTTGCAATTTTTTTCCCTGAGCAGCGCTGTGCTTGTGTTCCAAGGTTTTTTATCGCAAATATTTCACTGCTCTGTGATCAAGAGATTAGTGCATAAAACATAAACATCTTATTTTCAGGCGGTTATTGGTAATGCATTATATAAAATGGAGATTAGACTACAGCCTCTGAGTATCTGTGCTTTATAGTAGAAGGCAGCAGTCTAAAAGATGCAACTAACCTTCGGGACAGCTGTATGTGGATAAAACTACCTGACCTTATGACTCTCTGAAGCTTCAAACTTTTGAAGTCAAAAATCAGACTGGCTCCAGAGAAAGAAAGGAAGCTAGCAGGAAATTGAAGGAAGCAAATTTAAGATTTAGAGATGAATTAAAGATATGCCTTTGGACAGAAAATCAAATATTTACATCTCTTTCATAGTCTTTAAAGCAGACTTTGTTAGATATTTCTCACAAGATTAACAGAGTTAATGGTTTTCTGTTATTGCTCTTTTATAGCCAAAACAAAAAATACCAAGGTACATGTTTTACAAATCCAGGAGAGCAGGGTAAGTGAAATGATATTCTCAAGCTTATTTTCACCATTTTAGAGAGTGGGGAAACTGCATGTAGCACGAACAAATGAGGTTCTGAAATGTCTTATATTTATTTTCTTTTATGCAAATATTCTGCTTTTTTACCTTTTATATGAAACAGGCTATGAAACACATCTGTGTGTCTAATAGACAAAGCTTTTTGGTAGGTACCTTTCAGCTGTTGGTGGCTGTGCTTTGCAAGAATATAGAAATCCTGTCAAAGGAACAGCCAGGGCAGAGGAGCATAACTCTTTTGAAATCTTGATCTTCTATTCGTAGCAACTAAACTTGTGGTCTACTTGATTTCTGAGGTGAGTACAGTCTCATGTTTTGGGAGAATATGCCTTTTCTCTGAAACTATGTCCTTTTTTCATGTCAGAATGAGAACTCATCGCTTCATTCTCTTCTGCATCTTCAAGCTCTGACCAGCTAGGAGTGCTGGACAGGATATATACAATCAAACACACATCCCTGCAATATGAACACAGCCCCTGCGGTATGAACACAGCCTCTATGTGGTCTGTTGCCTTGCTCCAGTTCTGAAACGCCATTACCTTACAATAGTTACCATAGTTATAAATGATTATATAAAGTGCAGATTTGTCTTCTGGAAGGTAAGATACGCTTTTAGAATACTTCTGTCTAGCTTCCTCATCCATTACTTTGCCTTTTCTCCTGTATCTCACTAGATCATAGGGTTTTTGTCACCTAGCATATATACTGGCAACTCCATTTAGTATAACAGATTTAAAAAAAAAAAACAAAAAAAAAGAGTAAGAAGATTATGATGCCAAAACATGGACTCACTTCCAGATAGGTCCTTTCAATTACTATCACAACGAAGGATTATAAGGCTTTTGTCTTATCTGACCCAGGCAAACATGCCAAAAATACACCCAACTCTCCCACCATGGAGATGGTTTAATTGAGTCCTCTCGCCTGTCTTGATGCTTAAATACTGGGTTAAAATGCTGAAGGGCTGAAAGAACCTGTATAAGCCACGGCAGTGGTTGGGGATAATGTTCTGGCAAGGTGAAGGAGGCCCCCTGCATAAGTAAAAGGCACAGATGAAAAGATAGGACCAGGATCAAGTTACACCACATAACCCGGCAGATTCAAGCAAGGTCCAAGGCATGCTTACAAACCTGCTGTAAGTTTGACAGATGTCTTGTTTTTTTCACTGCAGAACATGATGAAACACCCCTAGAATAAAGCAGTGCAAAGACATTTGCTAGACAGGTTTCTGTTGCTCTTCTCTGAGATGTAGCACGGAATATGCACAACAGCAGCTAAATTCTGTGTCCGTTTAAGTGACTGTAATTGATTGAAGAATTTACACTGGATTTACAGCCCAGAAGACCTTACAGGCAAGTGTCTGTCATCTTACAAATCTACCTGTGGTGGGAAGACTGTAAGTCCCCAAATAGCATGTCTACGGTATATTTATGTTACGTTCCAAAGTAATTATTCTGCAGCGATGAGAACTTACAGATTCCCCAAGACTGCAGCTTCGCTTCAATGGAGGAGGAGAGGGCCTTCATTCCAGTTACTTCTCCTAGATCGGTCTATAACCATCCATATCAAGACTACTTCAAAAAGCCAGTGCATTCTTAAGCAGAAATAAAAGGTCAAAAACAAACACTCATCTTAAATATAAATTCTACTAGACACCATTAACTGATTCACCAGCTTTCTATAATCAAAACTAAGAGATCCTACTCCCAACTCTTCTTTCTCTCTTACAGGAGGAATGGGAGAGAGAAGCTGTGAGGAGGAGGAAGTGAAGGATGAGAGCTTCATCCTTCCGGAGAGCAATCTGGACAGGTCAGCTGCCCAGGCAACTGCAGCCCTAGAGATCACGTTGATGAAGGTCTTGTCTTAGGGAAAGCTCTGAGAAAATTGTCTTTAAACATGTCCTTCTATAATCCAAGCTATTTTATCTTCCTATTTGTTTAAGGCTATAAATGCATATATATACACACACTTATATATGCATACACATACACACATATATACAACAAAATAAATCATTTCATTTACACTTGCTTCCCATGAAAACTTCAGTGGTGTCACCATGACCTTAGAGATACTTTATCAAAATCTTTGATATCAAAACAACTCAGCCTCATAAATGGTTGATCAAAATATGCTGATTGTCACTGACCAACGAAGACTTCCTTACTTATTCTGAACACGTTCTAGCCCAGCAAATAACTTCATCACCTAGCTCCTTTGCCCTATTTTTTTCTTCAAGAACAAATGTATTGCTTTCTACCAAAGACAATTAATTTATAGTTTTATCTCTGTTAAGCCAAAGACTCTGCCAGCTAGACTTCCAGATGATCAGTTCCTTTTTTCTTACCCTACTGCTGATTACTAAGAAATTCACAGGTTCAGCAAGACACTTCCTATGAACATTGGTATGTTGCAAATGAGAATTGTAAAGAGATATTGTAGAACTGTGCCTGCTGCCCGAGGAAGGGAAAGTATCCTTGTCTTTATTCCCCCCAATGTACTTCAAGTTAGTATCAAATTTCACCAACACATAGGAAAGAAATTACAACACTTTTTTGAGCTAAGAGACACAAAATTAAGTAATTAGAAGAATTCAGTGAAATTGTTTGACAAATAATCAGAGAGGCTTAAGAAAGGATTAGGAAACTAAACAGAAATTCAAAGAGAGATGCCCTGTTTTCTCATTTTAAATTTCTGAATACTTCAAAACAGAGAGGTACTCCAAATTTCTTTCTGGTTTTGGTGCCCTTATTAATGACTATTGTCATAGTCATTGTCTCAAATATATGAACTGTTCAAATAACAAGGGTCATGTGAATACAGACAACTGGAAAATTATATTTCACTGTCTTTATAGGACAGATAAGGGTGTAGGGTTTTTTAGAAATTCTGTAATTTGGAAATAACATTATTAAAGGCATTGATCATTGCAAAAAAGGTGGTAAGTGTATTCTCATTTCAGCTATGTGTTTTGTAAACACTCAGCTTCACCATAGACAAATTTTTCAACTATTATAAATTAGTACAGATCCATTTAAACCATTTTATGCCCCCTAAGGATCTGCACCCAAAAATATATCTGAGAGCTAGTGTAATTCTGATACATGGCAAATACTTAGGGAAAATATTTTGTCGTGACAATTTATTGAATTTCTACTATATCTTGAGAAAGACAGCCTATAACTTAGAGTCTTCAAAAGAAACAGCTACTCTCATTTAAACTAACAAACGAAACATAATTATTCGACAAAAATAAAGTTCTATTTGCAAGTATCAAAGAATGGTCAAAATTAAAGGACTACCTAGTAATTGCTTTTTTGAATTAAAAGAGTGTGTTCTTTATATTTGCAAGAGAAGCAGAGAATTGCAAACATTGATTTTAGAATAGAAGCTATTACCTTCATTGTCTGGAGAGTGCCCATCAGAGAATAATGAATTTCACTCGCAGTGATCTCCTGGTACTCATGCCAAAATACAAATCAGAAAATAGACTTCTTTTCTAGAGCTACATTGTCTCCAGTTTTGAGGCTTCCTATATGTTTGCTGCATAAAAGAAAAAAAAAAAAAAGAGCAATGGCAAATAACTTAAAAACACCCAGAATTAAATGTATACATTGCGGAATGTCTACAGACTTTAAAAACTGGTCTGTAAAACTGTTGAAGTGTTCTGTGGAAGGTAATCAATCATTGGGTTGATTATTTTTCGCTTTACAATCATTATCTTCACATAAAAAACTGGAAAGTTAATGAACTTTTTAAATCAGACTTTTGTCCCCAGGTTCTCTTCATTTCTGTGTATTTCAATAGAGCTACATGGGGATGGGCCTGTGTACACTCGATTATCTGTGTAGAGCTGCGCAATGTTGTCTAAAGTCAAAGTCATCACATTTTTGTTAGTCAGAGAATTGAGGCCTGAGATCTGCATAATGGAGTAAATCTGAAAAAAAACAGCGTCTCTGTGTCTGAGCTGCTCTGGTCTAGAACAGTATAGTCATGTCCATGGAGGGCTGTGACCAGTTAGAAGTTGTCCCAGACCAGGAAATGTTGGAAGGACACATAAAACATACATTACCTGATCATTCACACTCAGAAACTCATAGAACTGTAGAATAATTTAGGTTGGAAAGGACCTCTGGCGCTAAATCCATTGCTCAAAGCCAACTTCAAAGTTATATCAAGCTGCTCAGTGCTTTGTCTAGTCAAGTTCTGAATATATTCAAGGGTAAATTTTTCACAGCCTCTCTAGTCAACCTAGTTCAGTGCTTGACCAATTTCACTGTGAAAACCACTTTTCTGAAATTTAGTCAGAATTTCCCTTGCTGCAGCTTGTGACTATTGCCTCTTATCCTTTCTCTGTCCCTTACCAGGAAGAGTCTGTCCCTTCTAAAGCTGTTTTGTACTTGAAGACAACAATTAGATTCTCTCTCAGCCTTATCTTTCTCAGGTTACACAAACCCAACTCTTGATCTCTTCTCGCATTATGCACACCAGCCCTATGGTCACCACAGTTGACTCTATCCATTTTATCTAAGCCTTTCTTGCACCAGGGAGCCCCAAACTCAGCAGAGTTGTCCAGGTGTGTTTTTGTAAGAATTCAACTGAGATGAATAATTGCTTTTCTCCACCTGTTGGCTACACTTCTATTAATGCAGCTCAGAATACGGTTAACCTTCATAGCCACAGGAACACACTGCTGACTCACATTCAGCTTGCTGTGTACCAGGGCCCTCAAGTCCTGTCATATACAGCTGCTTTCCAGGCACTTGACTCCCCAGCCCATAAAAATGGGTTATTCTATCACAAATGCAGGATTTCGCATTCGTCTTCATAGAACTTCTGGAGGTTCCCATCATCCCCTCTCTTCAGCCTTATTCCAGTTGCCTGGAAACCATACTATGCAGCATATCAGCTGCTTGTTCTAATTTTCTGTCATTTGCAAGCTTACCAAGGGCACGTTCCATGCCATTATCCGTGTTGTAGCACAAATAACAACACCAGAACACGCAGCTATTCAGGCTGCTTCTGGTGATAATCTGGCTATACTTTGTAGCTAGGCCGAAGTCCTGCTGGACTTGAGCTTGTGTCTTCCCGGAACTATCACACATCTTATTTCACTCATCAAAGGGTTTATCGATGAACCAAAGGATCCAGTCAGAGACAGTGGGGAAGTTGTCTGCATCATTCCAGAATAAAAAAGTTAAATTTTCACATGTTTAATTTGATATTTACTAGAGTCATTTATTTCTCACGTGGAAAGATTTTTGTGTGCATTTACAGTAAAAACTATATTACGTCAATATAGTCAACTGAACATATTCTGACATCAGTGTTATTAAAAGTTATTAATATTAAAGGATGCTACCATAACATGCAGCAAATATTGCAAGACAAAAAATCATCACCTATAAAAATATGAGCAATTAAACCTTCCACCCACTACACTTGCTCAAATAACTCCCTGTGGAAACAGGTACCCTTAAAACCTCACCCAGTCAGTGGATTTCCAGAGTTCTTCATACAGCCAAGGTTGGAAAGGAAATCAAAGATCATCTGGTCCAATATTTCATGGGAAAAGGAGCCTAGATGCGATTATCTAGCACCCTGTCCGAGTTCATCTTGAATTCACCGTCTCAGCTCTGCTAACCCTTGAAAATGAAAATAGACCAAAACATAACTAGCCTTTCAAGCTCAGTAGCAAGTGTCAGGTTCCGTGCAAGTTCACAAACAGGAATGTGATTCATCCATGGTCAGTCTGTGGCCTGGAGTTACTGAAGGATTTAGCTGTTATGCAGCACAGAAATGATAAGACTTCTTGTATTTCCAAGGTTAAATATGTTCTTACATTTCTGGCATTGAAATTCCATAGACACCAAAGTAAGAGATCGTATCCATTTTAAAGAAATCCTTGAGGATTCCTAGACAAAAGGACTTCATCGGGCAGTTTTACCAAAGTGTTCATGTGGTCTCTTAGTAACCTTTTAACGCTGCCTCTCTTGAGTTCTCTATTGGAGGTGTTCTCAGGTACATGTGAAATGCAGAAAAGTGTAGGAAATTAATTTAGATACGTGGTTAGCAGGTAGTTTTAAGTCATTATAATTTTAAAGAAAAAATATCAATGGAAAAATCATCAGCTTTCTGCTTTTGAAAGGAGTTTCATAATCATCCTGTTTCCATTTCACATCCACAGATGATAAGTATAATATTTTAATTTTAACATAGGCAGATAACTTGCAGAAATGTGATTTCATTGAACTCTGTTGTGACTGAAGGTTTTCTTTGAAGATCCACCACCTTACTGAGAATATTGAACTCAAGTGAATAAATAAAACATGAACATCAATAAGGATGAGGAAATTCAAAGTTAAATAGAATAAAAATTATGAGACAATCACGGGGTATTCAAATGTGTAACACAGACTTTATAATGAAAGAAAGAAAGGAATATAATTATTTTCTAACCACAGAAGGTATAGATCATTCCAGAAAGTAGAAGAAAAATTAGCTGCCTGTTTAAAAAAACTTTTGTGGCCATGACCACAGATGGGATAAAAGGGTGTTGTGCTATAACTCTGTCATCCTGATTTGCATGACAGGAGGATCTGCTGCAAAGCTTTACAATGTTCACAATGTATATCCTATAGAATTATATTTGACTGTACATCAGTACAAGAGGGCAACAGAGAGACAATGTTGTTTGTTAGACCACACAATGCAGTTGGAAAAAATGAACTTGCTTTCAGGTCCATGAAATCATCTTCAGGCTTTCTTAGAAAGTCAAGTCCTACCATACTTGCATATGGAAATGCAAGACATTCAGTCATTTTAGCTACGCCTCTGGATTATGGATAAGGTGACATTTTGGTTAGGACTACTGATCCCTGCCCATGTGCAGCACAGGGCTTGCTTTCCTGCTTGTCTGAATTGTTTTGTGATATGCAACGTGTGAGTTTCTGTTGTGCTCTACAGGATAAATTTGCACAAATGACAAATTTTCGCAGCTGGATCTACACTTGTTGATGTTGCTGCCTTACAAGCACTCTAGAAATCACTTCTGTTTCATTTTCCCGTGTGCAAATTGTTATTTACAGTGTACCGACAACAACCATAATATGCCAACATAATGAGAAATAATTAAGAGCC
This sequence comes from Opisthocomus hoazin, assembly GCF_030867145.1. Lineage (NCBI taxonomy): Eukaryota > Metazoa > Chordata > Aves > Opisthocomiformes > Opisthocomidae > Opisthocomus > Opisthocomus hoazin. The sequence continues at coordinate 101,990,516 of NC_134415.1, read as the reverse complement.
CTCCACACAACCATGAATTATGGCCCTGATCTCTTTTGACGACCAACAAAAGCTGTTTTCTGTGCTTCACAGAAGATGATTTTTTATATGGAGAAACTAGATTACTAACCACATTTGGCTAACTATTTTTTTTTGTAATCCAATTTATTATGAAATACTGAGCAATGACCATCATTGATATTTTATCTTTGTAATTATGACTGAGGAGATTTTTTTCTATAAAAAGCACATCAAATATCTGGTCTGTGCAATAAATGCAAAAACGTTAACGCTGTCTATCCGATTCTTGCAATGAACAATACTTGATGGGTCTGCCTTTTTGATGTAAAATATTTGAGATCTTACTTTGGCACTAATTTTGGTAAAACTGCCACTGAAAGTTGCAAAAAGATTTGGTAGATACAAAAGCTGCAATCAAAACAAAAAAAATCATCACCTGCAAGGCAGACCTCACACTGCACTTACATTATAAGAACCTCTAGCAGAAGAGAGTGGGTTCAGGACAATAACACAGCCACTAGGTAGGACTTATAAGCATATCAGATGTTCCGAGAAAAAAAAAACTTGAATTTGAGTGGACTGCTAATTGTCTATATAAAATATTTTAACACCTTAGCATAATAGAGCCACAAATAATAGCTGAAATGACAAATTTCATCTGCCTACAAGTAGCATACTCATCTGTGAGCTGTGAAGACCTTTTTGCATCATTTCACACAGTACCTGCTTTAACGTACATGAGGTTTCTGAAAATTGCCTTAAGACAGTTGAGCAAACTAGGGGCATATTTTTGAGAGAAAAGTGTTGCCAAAACAGCTCTTCATGATGACATGCCAGGGATATGTCAGAAACTAGAAGCACATCTGAATTGCATAGCTCAGCTCTTGGCTAAGGATCAGTTCAAGGGCAAACCTTTGCAGGCTGACTTAAGTGCTGGCAGCTCTTAATGCACTCTGAACTTAAACCAACGACCAGACAAGCCTGCAACACAATAAGAAAGAAGAAAGAGGATTTTCACGTCCCTAACTTCAGTACAAAAGTAAATATTCCAAGATGAGATTCTTCACTCCTCTAAAGCTTAACAGAGAACAGCATGAGACTCCAGAGGGAATTCAGAAATCTTACGCAACACAGTCGCTATAACCCACACATAGAACTTCCTGTGGAAGGACCCACCTCGAATTCAATAATACCGGGAGTCTAAGCATCCAAATTATGTCTGGAGTCAGATAGCATGAATGGTCCCTAAAACTCCTTTCATTTACACTTCTGTTGAGAGTAGGAAAGCATAAGCTATTCTCAAATATTGCCGGGAGCGGGGGGGCAGGTTCATAAAGCAAGCCTGATTTTTTTCCAGCTTCCTCACTGCTTAGTATTTTTCCCCTTAATTCCCAAGTTTTATTTATCCATATTCATCCCTGGTGAAAAACTAAAATAGTACTTTGAATCTTCTTTTTACCTTTGTAGTAAAAACTGGGTCTGTAGATTTTTACACAAGGGTAAAACCCCTGGGCAAGCAGAAGTGAACCTGATGATGTTAACTTCAGGTAGTTCTAAAATAGACTTTACAAAAGGTATTGCAGAGGCTTTTTACTTTCCCAATTTTATTGTAAACAAGTCCTAACAACTCTCTTGAGAGAAAAAGCTGTCTAATACTGATCATTTTAGTCAATTCATCCAGTAACAACAAATGAACATTATCTTGACATTCTGTGCATTGTTCTAGTTATTATCAGTTGTTGCTATTGTAACCTGCTTTAAGGCATCATGCTGAACACAGATTCAATTTCTAAAGCACCTGAAGGTACAGTCAGTATTAAGGAAGTATGCCAAAGTTGTCATCAAGTAGACTACAAGAAAAGATGATGCAAAGCTGAACGACAAGTCAAAAATTAAGCATCTTCCAAAATATTTGACAAAAAAGCAATGCAGCTGTAAGGACTTACCCAGAGTAAGGTCTACTGTAGCAATCACAGTGAATGTAGAGGAGAGGAGAGAACTTTCTGATTGTCTTCAGAAACTGGATTTTTTTATACAGTACGTTGATTCCCTCCTGGAAAATATTTTCTTTTGCATTTCATGAAGGCTGTCACTGAAGGCTGTGGCAAATCCATGAGCCATTTAAAGTATGCTTTTCATTGAAAAGGTTTATTTAAATATATACATCACCTGCCCCGGGGTTATCAGTGTCTGTCTCTTTAATATTTGCTATTTAAGAAAAAATTGTGATAGTGAATTAAACTTTTACTGAAAATATTAAGCTCTTACTGATGTAGTTATCAAATTTTCATGAGTTATGAAAACCCTAAAGCAACAACACTGAAGCAACTAAACTCATTTTGATGCTAATGCAGATCTCCAGTAGTACTTTTTTATCTTCTTAGGGTTGCAAAGAGCTCGTATTCAGCTAGCATGAAGGAGGAAGCTGTTGGACTGGAAGTAACAGGGAATGAAAACTGAAAACCAAATGAGAAAAGAGCATAATGGAGTGAAGGGAGGAAGCTGGGAGAGTAGAGATGGGACAGGTTGCCTAAGAAGACTGTAGCAAGAGGGAAAAGGAAATGCTGCAACTTGGAGCTGTGCAAAACCTGTAGAAAAATGTGATTTTTCTCCCAAATTTCTGCATTCCACAGAACGGGGGATCATCTATTCTATGTGTTACAACGGTAGATCTAATGATAAGTTATGCTGAATGTATTTTCCACACAGACCGTGTAGGTATCAGTGCAATGGATGTAATGTAAATGTAATGGTTAATATACAGATTTTAGAAATCTGTAAAATGACACACACAAATACTTCCCTCCAACTTTATTAACTCCTTTCTCAAATCCCCTGCAGTCAGGACTTACTTGAAAAATATTGTTGTTTTCTCTTTAATTCAGTTCTCTTATGCACAGAGTTTATGATATACATTTTCATTTATTATTGTCTCACTAGACTTATTGTGCATTCCGCACAACTGTCAAAACCGCTGTGCAAGTGTAAGTTTGTGCCTTCACTAGTTGATCATTCACATCATTAAATGACAAGCCCAGGCCGTCACCCTCGTGGCTTACAGCCTGAAACCATCTGAGAACCACAGAGGAATTCTGGGTCCCACGGGTGGAGTGGTGGAGTCACAGCAAAACTCTTGCTGGGTGGTTATTGCTGAAAGCTGAGAGGCAGTAACAAAGCAGCTTCACAGGCTGCTGTACAGCTATAAATGAGACCCTGAGCAGGTCTTTTCAACACAAAATCAAAGGTTATTGATATAATTTCTGGTAGTTTATATATATATATATACACACACATATATATATATATTTTTGTGTACAAGTACCTCTCCCAATCACTTCAGTAGCTCTAGATAGGTGATTTAAACATACATCTTTGCCCAGGCACTGGACCATAGCATGAGCGCTCACAGAGTATTTTGGAAGGGTGCTTCTTCCCTGCCCAAATGACGTGGTACCCAGCCACAGACTGCTGGGATACATGTGCAAGTCATGCAGCACGTTGAAGCCCTGCTATGCCAAAGCTCAGAGACCAGGCATGGGACAAATGGCCGGTGGGCCTATGTCACCTATTTTCCATTTCATTGCAGCATTTATATAGTATGCATTGAATAATGCAATGCCTAAGAACATCCATTGACCCATAAGGATAAATCAAACGATCAAATTGTTGCTTATTCTGCAAACACTGAACATTTTCTGCATTAAAAGAAGTAATAGTTGGAGAAAAAATGCATGATATAATTTTGAATTATATATGTCAGAAAGTATATGTACAACGGCTTAAAGTAAGCTGGCACCAACAACTGTAATTCTGCCACTTTCTGACTGTTGAATTTTAGAATTTTCAGCCTTTAAAAGTGCTCAGTTATCTTTTCTTGAATATTTTGTCTGTTATGTATATATGCAAACAACAGAATCACTATTTGGACTAGTTTCAAATTGTACCAAATAAGCTTTTCGACTTTCAGTTGTATTAAAATTTAGTACCATTATAGCAATATTTTTTCTGATTAAGATTTCTTTTAACAAGCTTGCAACATGGACCTTATTTCAGCATAAAAGAATATCTATATATTGCAGATAATGTGTGTTTTTTCTCAGAAATCATATATGCAACGTCTTGTTCTAATACGTATACGCAGAAAATACATGCATTTTCTGTGACAGAAGATGACGGTTTCATGTTTCATATAGATTTGATGCATATTCCAAGTGCAGTTAGAAGACATCTGTTGGAAAATACATTAATCTTACAAACTGTGAAGACGTAGAGCCAATATTTCAGGATTCCTTTTTGTGTCAACAGGATTCCTCCAGTATTCAACAAACCTATTCTGCCTTCTGCTGATCCTTGCATTTTGCTCTGACTTGCTAAATGAAAGCCTTTCCCTCAGTGACCAAAATGACCACTTTGTATACTGCATGAGTGATGTTTTTAATTTCTCTCTCTGTTACTTTGGACATGTATTAGAAAACAAATGGTTATAACTGTACACTTATGGAAGAATAAGTAAGCCTGCCACTTGCACTGAGAACATCCACAGTGAGTAGCATTTAGTAACTTCAGTAGATCTTTTTGACCTTGGAAGCAACTACTGTACTATGTAACCTAACACAAGAGAAACTGTCTTAAAACAAAACATATTTCCAGCTCAACAAGAGAGAAAAGTCAATCTATTTAAAAGCTTCTTTCTCCTCTTTTTTTGCTTATGCTATCAAAAATGCAGGTACAATAAAGAAAGGAGTAAGATTCACGGTTTTGTTTTCCTATCTTGACTCGAACAAAGACTGACATGCAGTCTTTGTCAAAGGCTGTTTTTAAGCATATCCGATTACAACCATAAAATGTTCTTGTTATTATATTTATTGGTTTTATTAGGGTTATAAAGTTTCTTAGGTTAGATGGAACATAAATATGTCTCAGTAACTCCAGCTTACACATTTCATTGGGAACAATCAAGCAGATTCCAATTACAAGCCAGAAAGCTGGTGTGAGAGCCAACATACTTCTTCAGTTGTACTTGTAGCACCATTATGAAATAAAGCATTTTGGTTACGTTTTTTAATTCTTCCTGACTGTCTTGAAGTACTTGGAAAGAATGTGGTCTGAAAAATAAAGCTTTATTTTAATATAGTTGACTAAATTCTACTTCAAATCATACCTCAGAGACTTACATCTTGCGGCTAGCTGTGATGAAGACAGATTTGGACCATTATACTGAGAACTGTTCATTTTGGTATCTCTCTTGCAGTCCTGAGAGGTAAGTAAAAAACACTAGGGACCTGATTTTCAAAGCTACGTAGGATCTGTGACCTACTGAAATTTGTGGAATATTTGTTAACTGGTGTCTGAAGGAATTAAAAAATAACTCATATTTTTATTATTTGTATTACTAATCTGTTCAATTATAATATGCTATTAACAATGAGATAGACAGTTCCATTTTCTTAGTGTAGAATTTTCAGTTCACTTTCTTCTTCCTTTTTTTTTAAAGAAAAGTTGTCAATCACCCACCATGTTCCAGTGCATCCAGGTACATATGTAATTTAGTGGAGCTCTCAACACGCATTACTGGGAAACTGCACCAAGTTTTTCTTCATCTTCTAGTCATGTACTAGAGGTGGAGAGACTAATGTTGTCACAATAGACACAGAGGAAACCAGCGGAACTGTTTTATAAATTTTATTACCAGACGGCAGAGCAGTGGCGACTGTGTAATAGCTATGCCTTTAAAATGCTTTAACACATCTTTCATTGTGTGGTAGGATATTCACTGTACCCAGGCTGGATATCACCGTGAAATGAATCTTTTGAGCACATGAAATTTCACTGTAATATGCAACAAAAAACAACAAAGATTTTCATAGATGATGTGAAAATCAAGGCTTACTTTATAGTCATTCTATTTTCCTATTTTGTGCTTTGTAGTTCTATCTTCTGCTTTCTAATTTCACATTCCTTTGTTTGTCTAACTAATGTACAAGACCAACCAGATCAAACACACCAAAAACTGTGTAAGAATCGATTTTCCTGGCACTTATGTCTTCTTATCCTTTTTCTGTTTTTCTTTATATAAGCTCAATATGTTTTTAATAAGAGAAGTCATATTCAGTACATGTATATCTAATATGAAACTTTTCTGAGAAAGGGTTTTTTTAAGTTGGTTGACTGCACTGACTTCTGTTTCCCAAAACAAGTAGTGTAATGTAACTACATTGCATTAAAAAAAAAGCCCACGAAACTAATCCAACTTCAGCTGTACAGTATACTCAAAAACTTACATTGGATCTTTCAGATCTTGTTACAAATTTAAACTGTGGTTGCAAGCATTAAAAACAACTATGGTAAAGTTTCACACAGTTAAGCATTTTGAACTGAAAATATTCAATTATTCGACACTTTCAAGCAGCAATACAGAAAAACAAGGAAAGTTAATTGTGAATTTTAATTATTGTGCCCCAAAACCACAAATATTAGAGCAATGTCTTCTCGAGAGGCTGACTGCTACTCAGATCTGAGCCAATTGACATAATAGAGAAACTTAGGATAATTGGCTTTTTCCATGAACATGCAGCCCCATGAAAGAGTACCAGTACACAGCTCCTCCTGCTACTCACTGCACCCACAGTATGAAAACCTTAGCTTAATAACTGTCTGTTCTTACAGGTTCTACCTCTTCTTCCTCTGATTCCTCCACCAGCCCTTCCTCCTTGTGCTGTGTTCTCACTAGTCTTGCTTTGGATCTCCATACTAAGAAGCAGTAGTCTAATGCAGAAGTCACTCTAAATTTTGGACAAAATGATTTCAGATCCCTTCTGCACTCATGATTTTATATCTTAAAGAATATTTCACTGAGTTAATTCTGAAGCCTCTGTCCACAGAAATAAACAGGTGCCTCAGCCTCTCAGCTAACCTTCTGTAAAAGTCATCTCACTCAAAAGAGATGTTTTAGTTCTGTAAATAGAATTATACAGTCTGAGTTTCTCTCCCTCCAGCCAATAATTCCAGAGGCCTCTGATATATGTTAGGATTTTAAAACTTATGTTGAGTCTGAGGGGAAAATTGGTTGCTTACAGTCTTTTGAGGCTCTGGGACTACAGCCTGGTAGTGCAATATAAACACTTCCGTGCATTTTAATGTGTTGTGCAGTGACTACCCTCTCTTCTCGGTATTGCTTGCCTATATAGTGCATCTACCTGTTTCCAATGCTAAATGACCAGGGTATAAAATGGATTCTGGCCCAATACGCATTGCCAGTTTGTCCATAAAGTGAGGATTTATTTGAGCACAAGTAAGCACACATAAGTATTATCTTTCTCATAACAAATAAATGTAGAAGAGAAGCTTTGAACACTTTAACTACTTTCAAACACTGAAGTAGGTATAATGTATGCATTATTGATTGAAACACGTCTCATTTCCTCAGAAAAAAAATGTGGTGGCAAATTTACCCACTACAAAACAAAATTTACATTATAAACAAAAGAAAAAAAGACATATTTTAAGTAATACCTATAAATAAATATGTTTAAACCAGTTTTATACTGCACCATTTACAATGGAAATTTAAAAATAGTGTATTAAAAAAAATCCTGTGACTTAAAAATAAATTAATAACTTTGTGTTCAGGAGTATTGATTTGTTGTAAGAATATGATCCAGAATCAATGTTTCCTTCTTTACATTTACTTCCAGCATACAATTCTTAAGATAGATACTTTCCTTCATATGAATCCTTAGGATATTAACTATTACTAATGAAGGTAAATGCAAGTATTTTTCACACCACATCCAACAGATACAGTAAGGGCAAAAAAGCAAGCCAGAGAAACCATTATCTGCATCTTCAGACTACTTATGTGATTTTAGTTTATATCACAGGTATCTGGAATGCAGGTACATAAAGTGTATCCATGATCAAATCTGCATAGGTTGACTTTTTGCACTTAGGCACACCTTCATTCACGTCAATGAACTACTCCTGAATTCTAGAGTAAAGTCCTACTTAGGTAGAAAAGATGCTTGAAACACAGACCACAGTCAGAATAGCAGTACATAATCTTCACAGTCATGTTTGCAGTCTGCTGAAGTCACTGTCTTCAATGATAAAAGGAAAAACCTCTAAAAATCAAAATGAGAAACAGATCTAACAGCCAGAAGTGTCAGTAACTCCACATGACACAATGAGGGTGGGATGATTTTACAACATACAAACACCAAATAATTAAAAATCTGTAAACTTACTTTCTTCTTAAAAAACTGAAAATTGTATTCTTTTCCCTACGGGTGTCTCCTAGGTCTATTTAATCTGCTTTAGAAACTTTTTCCCACATCTCTTGCATTAACATTTCTGTATTTGCAATTCCTCATTAATTAATTCCATATCAATGCTCAGTGATATCAGAGCTGTTCTATGGTTTAACCATATGGTTCTATGGTTCTTCAGATAAATCTAACTACTCAACAAGTTAAAAAAATTGTAAGGATTCACAAGCATTTCAGTGAGAAACATTTAATTCAGAAGCATGTAATCTACTCAGATTGGAGCACAACATTTGACACTGTCCTGCACAGCATCCTTGTCTCTCAATTGGAGACACATGGATTTGAGAGCTGGATTACTTGGTGGATAAGTAATTGGCTGGATGGTTGCACTCAAAGAGTTGCGGTCAACAGCTCATTGTCCAGGAGGAGACCAATGATAAATGGCATTCCACAGGAGTCAGTACTTGAACCAGTGCTGTTTAGCATCTTTGTCAGGAATGTGGATGGTGGAATTGAGTGCACCCTCAGCAAGTTTGCTGACTACACCAAGCTGTGTTGCAATTGACACGTTAGCGGGAGAGGATGCCACCCAGAGGGACCTTGACAGGCTTGCTTGAGAGGTGCACCTGTGTGAATCTCAGGAACCTCAAAAAGGCCAAGTGCAAGGTCCTGCACATGGGTCGGGGCAATCCCAAGCACAAATACAGGCTGGGCGGAGAATGGGTTCAGAGCAGCCCTGAGGAGAAGGACTTGGAGCTGCTGGCTGATGAGAATCATAGAATCACAGAATGGTAGGGGTTGGAAGGGACCTCTGGAAATCATCTAGTACAACCCCCCTGCCAAAGCAAGGTCACCTACAGCAGGCTGCACAGGACTGCATCCAGGTGGGTTTTGAATATCTCCAGAGGAGACAATGCAGCCACTCTGGGCAGCCCGTTCGAGTGGTCTGTCACCCTCAAAGTAGAAAATTTCTTCCTCATGTTCAGCTGGAACTTCCTATGCTTCAGTTTGTGCCCATTGCCCCTTGTCCTGTCGCTGGGCACCACTGAAAAGACTCTGGCCTCATCCTCCTGACACCCACCCTTAAGATTTTTGTAAGAATTTATAATATCCTCTCTCAGCCTTCTCTTCTTCAGGCTGAACAAGCCCAGCTCCTTCAGCCTTTCCTTGTAGGAGAGCTGCTCCTGTCCCCTCATCATCCTCATAGCCCTCCGCTGGACTATTTTCAGTAACTTCTCATCTTTCTTGAACTGGGGAGCCCAGAACTGGATGCAGTACTCCAGAGGGGGCCTCACTAGGACAGAGTAAAGGGGAAGGAGAACCTCCTTCGACCTGCTGGCCACACTCTTCCTAATGCACCCCAGAATGACACTGGCCCCTACAAGGGCACACTGCTGGCTCGTGGTCAATTTGTTGTCCACCAGGACACCCAGGTCGCTTTCCACAGAGCTGCCCTACAGTAGGTCCACCCCGAGCCTGTACTGGTGCATGGGGTTATTCCTCCCCAGGTGCAGGACCCTGCACTTGCTCTTCTTGAACTTCATCAGGTTCCACTGCATCCAACTCTCCAGCCTGTCCAGGTCTCGCTGAATGGCAGCACAGCCTTCCGGTGTATCAGCCACTCCTCCCAGTTTTGTATCATCAGCAAACTTGCTGAGGGTATACTCAGTCCCTTCCTCCAGGCCATTGACAAAGAAACTAAATAAGACTGGGCCGAGCACTCACTGCTGGGGAGCAACACTAGTTACAGGCCTCCAACTAGACTCTGTGCCGCTGATGACAACCTTCTGACCTCTGCCATTCAGCCAGTTCTCAATCCACATCACTGCCCGCCCATCTAGCCCACAATTCTTGAGCTTCCCTGTGAGAATGTTATGGGAGACGGTGTCGAAAGCCTTGCTGAAGTCAAGGTAGACAACATCCATGACTCTCCCGTCATCTACCCAGCCAGTCATGCTATCGTAGAAAGCTATCAGATTGGTCAAGCATGATTTCCCCTTGGTGAATCCATGTTGACTTCTCCTAATAACCCTTTTTTTCCTCCACTTGCTTAATAAAGACAACCAGGATGAGCTGTCCCATCATCTTTCCCAGGATGGAGGTGAGGCTGACAAGCCTGTAGTCCCCTGTGTCCTCCTTCTTGCCCTTTTTGAAGACTGGAGTGACAATGGTTTTCCTCCAGTCCTCAGGCACTTCTCTTCTTCTCCAGACCTTTCAAAGATGATGGAGAGTGGCTGAGCAATGACATCTGCCAGCTCCCTCAGCACTCGTGGGTGCATTCCATCAGGGCCCATGAAGTTGTGGGTGTCCAGTTTGCTTAAATGGTCTCTAACCTGATCTTCCTCGAGCAAGAGAAGCTCTGCCTTTCACCAGGATACTCTCTTACCTCCAGGGACTGGGATGCCCTTGCAATGAAGACTGAAGCAAAGCAGGCATGCAGTAACTCTGCCTTCTCTGTACCCTCTGTCACCACGGCACCCACCTCATTCAGCAGTCACCCCACATTTTCCCTAGCCTTCCATTTGCTGCTGGTGTACTTGAAGAAGCCCTTCTTCTTATCTTTGACATCTCTTGCCGGATTTAATTCCAGGTGCATCTTATCCTTCCTCATTGCTTCTCTGTGTGCTCAGCATGAGCTCAACATGACCCAACAATGCTTGCTCGCAGCCCAGAAGGACAACCATATCCTGGGCTGCATCAAGAGAAGCATGGCTAGCAGGATGAGGGAGGTGATTCTGTCACTCTACTCCAGTCTGGTGAGACCCCACCTGTAGTACTGTGTCCACCTCTGGAGTCCTCAGCACAGGAAAGACATGGAGCTCTTGCAGTGGGTCCAGAGGAGGGACATCAAAATGATGAGAGGGATAGAACACCTCTCCTGTGAGGAAAGGCTGAGAGAGTTGGGTCTGTTCCACCATGAGAAGAGAAGGCTTCGGGAACAGCTTATAGTAGCCTTTCAGTACCTGAACGGGACCTGCAAGAAAGCTGGAGAGGGACATTTTACAAGGGCATGTAGCGATAGGACAAGGGGTAATGGCTTTAAACTGAAAGAGGGTAGATTTAGATGAGACATGAGAAAGAAATTATTTACTGTGATGGTGGTGAGGCACTGTAAGGGGTTGCCCAGGGAAGTTGTGGTGGCCCCTCCCTTGCAGTGTTCAAGGCCAGGTTGAAGGGGTTTTTATCAACGTGGTCTCATGGAAGATGTCCCTGCCCATTGCAGGGGGGTTGGAATTGGATGATCTTTAAGGTCCCTTCTAACCCAAACCATTCTATGATTCTATGATTTTTCTCTACTTCTTTAGTAATAATTCTGTAGGATGCACCTTCGTAAAAGATGCTTTCTGAAATACAGTTCACTTGTATTCTAACACACTAAAACTGACACCTGTTAAAAACAGAATAAAACATGCTGTGTAGTTCATAATCAACCACGACACTGTGATCCCCTCATAGAGAATAAAACTTTGTTGTGATTCTGATCTGTGCTTTATTTATTGCTGTTATTGCGGCCAGTAAAATCTTATTAATCATTCACTGGTAAATTCTGTATCAGACAAATGAAGAACATAATTGTAAAATATACTTTAGTCATTAACAGTACTGTTGCACAAAAAACTTTTCCCATTATAATTAAAAAAATAATTAAAAATATGTTTTAGGTCATATCAGAGAAAGGACTTTGCACCTAAGTAGAATTTCACTGATTTTATGACTTCATCTAATCAATAGAAAAATACAGACTGTTAGATTCTGTTACAGGCCATGATCATCTAGTCTATCCTCCAATAAAATACAGACTACAGAATCCCTTGAATTAATTCCTGTTTGATCTCAAGCATGTCATTGAATAAAATATCCAGTATAGATTTATAAATATTCTCCAGAGATGAAGAATCCATTAGCTAAATGATTACTATAGGCAATTACTTTCCCTCTTTGCTAGCTCTCTGTTAATAGATTTCTGTTCCCAGGAAGTTATTTATCGACTACGCTGGGGTCACCGTCATAGAATTGTCTTTTATTAGACATATTATATGGTATGTATATTCCAGTAAGAGACATGTTTTTTCGTCTCTACATCATTCTCAAGGTTCTTCCCTGAACACCCTCCAATTATCAATATCCTTTCTGCACTATAGAAGTTGTACGCTGTCTCTGTGTTTCAGCAATAATCGTTCCACTCTCAGTATGAAATACACTCCACTTTTCCTCAGTATTCCTCTTCCTTTATATCCAAAAGGTTTTTTGCCTCAAGCTTCTTAAGTGGTTCAAACCTGTTCTTCCAGTCCACAGACAAAAATCAGTAAACTATGCAAAGCCTAGACCCCATTCCTCTGGGACACTCTAAGTACAACTTCTCAATGTAGATCTTGCTACATGTCTTGCAGAAGTGTAAGCCCGATTCAGCAACCCCATTAATTTTCCCAGCCACCTTGAAAATAATTGAAAGATTGTTCTTTCAGTATAACAATTCTGTTTCTTTGTACTCCTGTTAATCAGTGTTTATTTCATTATCCTCCTTTGACTGCTAATTAATCAAACCCCATCTCAGCTCGGACTCAATGTCAAGTCAATACAGTTTACAATTAGCACAGTAATTTTTTGCTTCCTTTCTGAAATGATGCAAGGAGTGAGTAGAAAATGAGTGAGTCTCCAACCTTTCTAATGTATGTTTTACTTTTACGTTAATAGCAAAGGATTCCCATGAACAGAAGTCCATGGGACCTGATGAGATGCATCCCAGAGTCCTGAGGGAACTGGCTGATGTAGTTGCTAAGCCACTCTCCATGATATTTGAAAAGTCATGGCAGTCAGGGGAAGTTCCCAGTGACTGGAAAAAGGGAAACATTGTGCCCCTTCTCAAAAACAGTAGAAAGGAAGACCCTGGGAACTACCGACCTATCAGCCTCACCTCTGTGCCTGGGAGGATTATGGAACAGATCCTCCTAGAAGATATGCTAACGCACATGGAGGCCAGGGAGGTGATTCGAGATAGCCAGCATGGCTTCACCAAGGGCAAGTCCTGCCTCACCAACCTAGTGGCTTTCTATGATGGTGTAACAAGAGTGGACAAGGGAAAACCAATGGACGTCATCTATCTGGATTTTTGTAAAGCCTTTGACATGGTCCCCCACAACATCCTTCTCTCTAAATTGGAGAGCCATGGATTTGATGGGTGGACCGTTCGGTGGATAAGAAATTGGTTGGATGGTCGCAGCCAAAGGGTAGTGGTCAACGGCTCAATGTCCGGATGGAGACCAGTGACGAGTGGAGTCCGTCAGGGGTCTATACTGGGACCGGTGCTGTTCAATATATTTATCAGTGACGTGGACAGCGACATCGAGTGTACCCTCAGCAAGTTTGCAGATGACACCAAGCTGAGTGGTACGGTCGAGACACCAGAAGGACAGGATGCCATCCGGAGGGACCTGGACAAGCTGGAGAGGTGGGCCTGTGTGAACCTCATGAGGTTCAACAAGGCCAAGTGCAAGGCCCTACACCTGGGTCGGGATAATCCCCGGTATCAGTACAGGCTGGGGGATGAAAGGATTGAGAGCAGCTCTGCTGTGAGGGACTTGGGGGTACTGATAGACGAAAGGCTGGACATGAGCCGGCAATGTGCGCTGGCAGCCCAGAGGGCCAACTGTGTCCTGGGTTGCATCAGGAGAAGCATGGCCAGCAGGCTGAGAGAGGTGATTCTGCCCCTCTACTCTGCTCTGGTGAGACCTCACCTGGAGTACTGCGTTCAGCTCTGGAGCCCCCAGCACACGAAGGACATGGAACTGTAGGAGCGGGTCCAAAGGAGGGCTACAAAAATGATCCGAGGGCTGGAGCACCTCTCCTATGAGGACAGGCTGAGAGAGTTGGGCTTGTTCAGCCTGGAGAAGAGAAGGCTGCGGGGAGACCTGATTGCAGCATTTCAGTACTTAAAGGGAGCCTATAGGAAAGATGGGGACAATCTTTTTAGTAGAGACAGCAGTGACAGGACGAGGGGTAATGGTTTTAAACTAAAACAGGGTAGGTTTAGGCTGGATATAAGGAAGAAATTCTTTACAATGAGGGTTGTGAAACAGTGGAACGGGTTGCCCAGAGAGGTAGTGGAGGCCCCATCCCTGGAAACATTCAAGATCAGGTTGGACAGGGCTCTGAGCAACCTGATCTAGTTAGTGGTGTCCCTGCTTGCTGCGGGGGGGTTGGACTAGATGACCTCTAGGGGTCCCTTGCGACCGAAAATTTTCTATGATTCTATGATTGTATGATTTAAAGCATCAGTCAAATAAGACAGTCATCTGTGATACTAAGAGGATTAAAATCTTTCCGATGTCAGTCATTTTAAAAACTTTTTTCATTATCAGGATGGCTTGCACACATTTAATTTTAAACATGTTAAGATTGTATACACTTTCAAGCCTAGCGAGCCCACTGCACAAAGATTCAGAACTTGGCCTTCCTATGAATTCTTATTTCAGAACCTGGAAGTGCTTGCCTTAATTCCCAGCAATCATCTGTTCCAAGGAAGCACTGAAAAATTTAGGCTTGCATCAAAATTCCAGCTTCTGTCACTGTCATAAACTTTTCCATCCCACTCAATGTTTCACAGCAAAGCTTAAAGGATGTTTTGGCCAGAAAGACAGCAAGAGAGCTAAACACAGCAGCTTGTGTACTTTCTTCAGAAGGCCAGTCTTCTATCTTCTTCTCAAATTATCTGCCTAATAGCATTACATATAAATTAGACAGAATATAATATTAGACAGAAATGATTACTGAGGCAAGAAGGCTCTGTCTGCTTTCTGTGTGCATGCCTTGACCAGTGGTGAACCACTGCAGTCAGGAATACACGTGATTCTTTTACCCCAAGGGGTCTGTTTCCAACATATACCTCGAGTCAGGAGGCTGTAGCATTATTTCTCCCCAAAGATAAAACTAGTTCTTTACTCACTGGGTGACTGCTTTACTCACTGAACTGTTGTGTAGAAGGGAGTGAGTGGGACCTCTTGACTGGCCATAAAAATGATTCCCTTGGACTGAATTATAGAATCATAGAATGCTAAGGGTTGGAAGGGACCTTAAAAGATCATTTGGTTCCAATCCCCTGCCATGAGCAGGGACATCTTCCACTAGACCAGGTTGCTCAGAGCTCCATCCAACCTGCTCTTGAACACTTCCAGGGAGGGGGCAGCCACAGCTTCTCTGAGCAACCTGTTCCAGTGTTTCACCACCCTCATGGTGAAGAATTTCTTCCTAATATCATGTGTAAATCTGCCCTCTTTTAGTTTACAGCCATTCCCCCTTGTCCTATCACTACACACTCTTGTGAAAAGTCCCTCTCCATCCTTCCTGTAGGCCCCCTTCAGCTACTGGAAGGCTGCTAGAAGGTCACCCCACAGCCTTCTCTTCTCCAGGCCGAACAGCCCCAACTCTCTCAGCCTGTCCTCATAGGAGAGGTACTCCAGCCCTCTGATCATCTTCATGGCCCTCCTCTGGACCCACTCCAACACAGCCATGTCCTTCTTATGTTGGGGGCTCCAGAGCTGGATGCAGTACTTCAGGTGGGGTCTCACCAGGGCGGAGTAAAGGGGCAGAACCACCTCCATCAACCTGCTGGCCATGCTCCTCTTGCTGCAGCCCAGGATACGGTTGGCTTTCTGGGCTGCGAGTGCACATTGCTGGCTCGTGTTGAGTTTCTCATCCACCAGTACCCCCAAGTCCTTCTCCTCAGGGCTGCTCTTGAGCCACTCTCTGCCCAGCCTGTACTTCTGTTTGGGATTACCCTGACCCACGTGCAGGACCTTGCATTTGGCCTTGTTGAACTTCATGCGGTTCACGCAGGCCCACCTCTCCAGCTTGTCAAGGTCCCTCTGAATGGCATCCCTTCCCTCCAGCAAGTCAACCACACTATTACCTAACCAAATGAAAACCTTATTAGATGTCTCCTTAGACCACAATAAATTTGAGATTCCCATGTCAGTATTGGTTGAAGTGCCCTACAAAAAGTGGTACTTGTTAAAAAGCTGCTAATTTGTTTATTTATGTTTCTTGTCTGAGAACAGTTTTGTGACTTCCCTTGGAAGAAACTGTAACAAAAAGAATTAAATATTAGCAGTAAAAGAGAAATTTTAATTGATCATTCTAACCTACCCTGCTAGCAATATCGTTTTTATATGGTGAGACATTTCTGGACATTACAAAAACAGAACTTTTTCTAAATCTAATCATACCTACAAAGCTAGTAGTTAAATTGAAGTCTTTGGTGCATTTTTCATTAGTGTGAATTTTAAAAATTATCTTATACTTTCAAATATTTTTTTCAAGGACTACTAAAAAGCATTCCAGGCTTTGTTATATCTGCTTTTCAGGTGATCCTAGAAAAATCTTAAGGATTTTTATAGCTATTCTATTTCCTGTATAATTCCTATGGACTCACTCACATCTATTTGGCAGTTGTGGAAGAAATTGTTTCTGCTAGGAACAATTTCTAGCTTTACATAATAATGACATGTATCCATCAAATTATTTTTTATATCGTGTTATGCATATTGTAGGTCAAAGATGAGCTAAAGCCAATTGTTGTCAATGGTTGCTGTCCGCATTCTTTCATAAGAGCCTGATGCAGGATAGTTGCAAGTTTGTTTTGGATTAAACGGTTGAGGTTTTTGATGTCTCACTCCGCTTCCAAAATCAGGAAGTACAGAACCATATAATCATTAAGGTTGGAAAAGACCTCTAAGAACATCGAGTCCAACCGTGCACCCAACACCACCATGCCTACAAAACCATGTCCAGAAGTGCTACGTCTACATGTTTTTTTAACATCTCCAGGGACAGTGACTCCACCACTTCCCTGGGCAGCCTGTGCCAATGCCTGACCACTCTTTCAGTAAAGAAATTGTTCCTAATATCCAATCTAAGCCTCCCCTGATACAACTTGAGGCCATTTCCTCTCATCCTATTGCTAATTACTCGGGAGAAGAGACCAACACCCACCTTGCTACAATCTCATTTCAGGTAGCTGTAGAGAGCAATAAGGTCTCCCCTCAGCCTCCTCTTCTCCAGACTAAACAATCCCAGTGCCTTCAGTCGCTCTTCAAAAGACTTGTTCTCCAGACCCCTCGCCAGCCTCGTTGCCCTTCTCTGGACATGCTCCAGCAACTCAACGTCCTTCTTTCAGAGAGGGGCCCAAAACTAAACACAGTATTCAAGGTGAGGCTTTACTACACCAAGTACAGGGGGATGATAACTTCCCTACTCCTGCTGGCCACACTATTCCTGATACAAGCCAGGATGACATTGGCCTGCTTGGCCACCTGGGCACACTGTCAGCTCATGTTCAGCCACCTGTCAGCCACCATTCCCAGGTCCTTTTCTGTCAGGCAGCTTCACAGCCACTCTTCCCCAAACCTGTAGCATTGCATGGGGTTGTTGTGACCGAAGTGCTGGACCTGGCACTTGGCCTTCTTGAACCTCATATGATTGGCCTTAGCCCATCGATTCAGCATGTCCAGAACCCTCTGCAGAGCCTTCCTACCCTCAAACAGATCAACACTCCCAGAGATTCCACTGCAGCTCATGAAGAGGACCCACACTGGAACATTTCATTAAGGACTACAATCCATGGAAGGACCTACATCAGAGCAGGGGAAATGTGGTAGGAGGAAGGAGCAGCAAAGATGGTCTGTTGTGAACTGACCGCAAGCCCTGTTCCCCATCCGCCTGTGCTGCTTGCGGGTTTATGTAGAGGAGTCAGGAGTAAAGGAGCAAGTTCATCCTGGGAAAGGGGGTGGGGGGAATAGAAAGGTATTGTTTTAACTTATGTCTTTGTTTCTCACTATCCAAATCTATTTTAACTGCCAGTAAATTAATCTAATTTTCCCTGAGTGAAGCCTGGTAAATAATCTCTGTCTTTCTCAGTTCACAAGTTTTTTCATCTTATTTTCTGCCCCTGTCCTTTTGAGGAGGGGGGGTGAGAGAGCAGCTGCGTGGGCATCTGGCCTTGTTATTAGATGAAGTCAAAGGATATATATTGGTTGTAAAGATAAAGGAAATTATTAATACTTACCTGTGTACTCAATGAGGTAAGATTCAGTGGTCAAAAATAACTGTGCAAAGGAATAGTTTAAGATTGTGATTTGGGGCAAATATAGAAGGAATGCAGTATTAAAATTGCACAAAGAGTCATCATACTTGCCTGTAACATTTTTTTAAACAGAAATTTTTTCAAGTATTTTTTTAAGATATCTCAGAATTATCTTGCTGTGTCTCTTGTATTATGTATACGTGTGTACATACATGTGTGTATATACATCTCTTTGTTAAGACATCTGTTTATAAAGCTGTTATTCTTAGATATTTATGTGTATTTACATCGTTAATTTCCTACTATGCCAGAACAAATGTGTTAGAGGATTTTTGCAGTAAATTCTCCACTTCTGTAATGGAACAAATACTCCTTGGACAGCTTAATTATTAAAAGAGAACTCTGGCGGTTTACATCATTTCAGATCTTTAGAATGTAAAATCATGTCCTGAAGACAGCTAATGAGACAGCCAAATGTAATTTAACATGTCTTTGATTCTCAAAGATAGCTGCAACACTTTAGTGATGTGTCTGTATATTGAAGCAGAATTTATCTGTGTATCTGTTTGCAACCGATTAGCTAAGTATTTCTCTGAGCTATCAAAAAAGACTTGTAGTAAGAATATCTCAGAAATTTAGGCCAAACACTTCAGAGGTTATTCTCTCCAATCTCATTCTCTGTCAAAGGGAGCCTTTCTCTTGTAATTAATTTTAACCCTTTGACCAATCAGTTCTGAAGTGACTGTCACTCCAGGTTGTTCTCTCAGATTCACTGGCTATCTTGTAGATAGTAATCATCAGCTCTTTCACCATAGTGTAATTTAGCTCTGAGTTCCTGTATTCTTCTTCAGGTTTTGAGTCTGTTTTTATGAAAGTGACTAGAATAAAATGCCTTCTTACGAGCAAGGGACTGATTTACCTCATTTCAACCAATACATCAGCATTACAACAGGATAGGCAGTGTTTTCCTTTAGTTGGGAATCAGTAAAAGGAACAAAAGAATCAAGGCTGCTGTCAGTGAAAGTCACCTTTTCTCAAAATCAAGATCTAATTACCAGTATGTTTTTACAGCAGATTCAGTCAGCTTTTTGCAGCAGCATCCTGTGTAATGTCAGTGTTTAAGTGAATGAACTTTAAGGGTATACATAGAGTCATCTGGTTGTGAGGCACAAAACCATTTTTGAATCTATAGAAATAACCTTTCCAGGTATGTCAAAACAAACCTTTCAGTCAATCTTGGGGTTCACACACAAGAGTCTCAATTCTTTAGTAATCAGTGCAACAGCGTGTGCATTATAGCTTCCACAGGAGGCTTCTGAGGTATGCACTCTGGATGCCTCTAAAAGTAAATCTTGATGTGAGACAGTAGCTAGTGCATCCTTTGTAGAAAAAAAAGGAGGGAAATGAGAAACAAGGGTAGTATATAGGAGAAGAACAGTGAAGAATGGCAAAGTACTGGGCCAAGATGTATGCTATTGTGCTGGTTTATAAGAAGAATAGATAAGGACAGATGAACAATTGTAAATTGAGATTTTTTTTCAGTCCCATTCCTAGAATAACCAGATGGAATGGAATAGTTTCCTTCTTAAGGACATGCCAAGGTTTCCTCCATTAGAGTAGTAAGGTGATATAGTTTTAACTCATGTTAGTCCAGTAGATGTTTTCTCATAACACATAATTATTGCAGAAAATATATGAAAATAGTTAATGAAATATGATATGGCTGTACCTGTAATTACAACTTAACAGAAAATAAGTGGAGTACTAAATCCAGTTATTGTACTTTTAAACTTCAGTCTTTCTGAGATTGCACATTTTTATTTCCTGGATCTCAGTCTTTGAAGATTAGCCATCCCTGTCATAAGAAGCATCTTCTCACACAACAGGAGAACAACAGTAGAACCTAATTGGACAAATGGTCAATTATAAGCCTACTTTATTTGTTTTTGTTAAATGAAGGCTTGAGGATGGTAGCTTTATCTCCTCTTGTCTGAATAACAGTAATATGTCGAATAAATTCTTACAGGTTTTCTTCCTAAATCTATGGAACAATGCAACAGATTTTTATAAACAAATATATATATATAAGTAAAAGGAGCTGTAAGAACTGGCTACTACCATTGTGAAGCAAGAAGGAACTTGAAGCTGAGATGCAGTTCACAAACAATAGCTTCTTCCAAACAATCATTCAGTGTTTGTCATATATGATTCATTCTCCTAATACGAAGTTTAATTTTCCCAATGAGACTTGACAGTTTTCCTGAACTAGTTGCACAGATGATATATCTGCCATGAGTATAGATTGATGTGTCTCACGTGGCATTACAGATGCCATTTTCTGTGGATCTGAGAAGGGAAGATAGAAACAAGATCACAACTTTATGAAAAGCTCGTAGATTTTTTGCAGAAAATGAAAGAAATTTGAAGCTGACCTTTGAGGGTAAAAGAGACACTTCAGAACATCTAGCCAGTGAACAAACAAACTTACACTTATGCAATAATACATACGCTTTGTAGATTGTGAGGTTGCTTGGTGTTTAAATTGATTGTCTGACAGCAAAATGTCAAGACGTTGTTCATAAGCACACAGTTCATTCTGTCCAAGAATTTTATTAAGAATATTTAAGAATGCTAGGAATCAGCCTCCTAAAGAGTAGACACTTATTGTGCTTGCATATCAGAGAACTGTTGGGCTGATGCACATAGAAATATCTGATCTCCATTAAGCCACAGGATGTCAGTTGTCAAAAAAAAATAACAAGAAAGACCAGAATCATGTTATTGTAATAGTGAAGAACAGAAAAAAAAAAAATATTTTTTTTACTGTGTTGAATATACTTACTTGATAACAATAATAGGGGTTTTTTTCCAAAAAAAAATTAAAATTAAGCACAGTTTACAGTGTAAGAAGTGCAGAGAAAAAAAGAAATTACAGCTATATGATCAATAATATTTTTGCAGGTATTACTCTGTGCTTAATTTTGTTTGCACTCAGAATTTATGTTTTGTAATGCTAGGCACATAGCTAAGCCCATGCTAAAACATTTATCTTAAAGATCCTCTTTGAATGAGACCTTGCAAAATTTTTTTCCTTACAAAGAGGGAAAATTATTGTGAATCTACGATACGAGAGTCAATATAGAGATTAATGGCTGTAGACATGAGACTTTTATATGCAAAATTTAAATTAGAAACTCCAGTTCTATGCAATTTCATTCCTTCAGCTGAGCCAGTTCCTTTGTATTGCTGAAATATTGAATGTATTCAGGATGTCTTAATTTCAGGTGATGAGTGGATTACAAATATATAAAAATGTACTTGTTCTAAAAAAGCAATGCTTGGCTTTCCATGCAAAGCAAGTTATTGTGGACATTATCACTCATCAAAAATGGAAGGATAAACTAAGAACAAGACAAGATTATATAATGGTCAGCTTGTCTGTTCATGGCCTGTAAGCTGAACAGGGAGCTTACCCCAGTGGATACATTAGCTGTGAAGTCTTTACCTAGATAGAGTGTCTTATGCAAAAACTTACATTGGCATTCTGCCATATTTCTTTTCTTTCAGAGCAATGTTTCAGCATGCAAGCCACATTTCAAATCAGATGCTATCAAACAGGAGAAGGTTCAGACTAGAACAATAAAAGTTATTAAAAGCTCAGAAACTAGGACCTATGAAGAAAGGTTAATAGAAGAGCACTGTTCAGTCTGGTAAAAAGATGGATGAAGGGAGACAGAACTGTCTACAAACGCATAAGGTAATGTCATGAAGTGAACTGGGATCAATTATCTCCCTAGTCAATATAGAAAGAAAAAGTAGTAATAAACTGAATCTGTAACAGGGACAATCAGGTTAAAAGAAACTATCGATCATGTATGGCAATTGAAAAGAATTTTCAGAAAAAAGTGTGATTTCTCCATCCCCACAGATTTTGGGTCTAGGAAAGATGTTCTTTTGGGTTTCTTTAGACATATCTAAACTAATCCTATGATGTTTTCAGGGAGTGACGGAGCACTTTTGCAATCCAAACCAATTCTGTAATTACTGAATTGTAAACTACATTATTACTGAAACAATTCTTGTGTGCTAATATCCTCTCTGAATTATGATATCTGGTAACTTCATGACTGATTGCTTGAAAGTATTCAATAATTTTACTGATATATGTACAAAATGCAAACCTTTTCTGGGAGGGGTGTACCTTATTTGAATTTTATAGCTTCAAAAATACTTATATGTAACTGTGATTTGCCAGGTTTTTATAGCTGCTATCAACTAAAATGTATAAATTTAGCTAGCCTTTCAAACATATTTGACCTCTTTACCTTAGTAGTCATATATTTCTAAAGTGTGCTCAGAATACATTACCTTACCCATCTGAGATATATATACTTTAGATAAAGCCTTTAATTTCCTGTGAGAAAACAGTGCAAAATCAGTAACTACTTGAAGTTCCTGTGCTTACCTGGAAAGAACCTTCACTTAATAAACAGAAAAGACAGCCCAGCATTTTTGCTTATGATAAAATGGTAAGTCTGTATCATATACCTGAGACAGTCACATCTTCAAATGAAACTAATGTAAATTCACTGCTAGTACAGCAAAGTTTCTAACAAAATGGACTGAACATTGGCAAACCATTGTGGTAGTTATACATGCATACAGGATTTTGCTGTTCTCCTTTCATCTAGCTACATAACATTTTAAGTTATTTCTCAGAAAGGTCTAAGAATTTAAATTTATGTCTTTATGTATGGTCTTGTTTTCTGGATGTCACTAAGAGTATTCTGATTTGCTCTGTTTTCTTAAAACACAAGCTGAGTAGCACTTCAGAATCCAAAAATATGTAATAAAAATTCAATTATATCAAACTTTCTGAGTTAATTTCACAAAAACATAGAGCAGTTTATACTTTTATTTTCAATATTTTTTCTGTTCATGTCTTTTCTATTAATGCCAAACATGATTCATTTTAAACAGGACTGTCTATAGTTATTCTTTTGAATATTTTCTATTAAATAATAAAGATCAAGCCTTCTGAATATTATCTTCTTCATTTCCTATCCTAGAATTTGGAAAAGATTAAAGTTCACTCAAATTCTTGATCATTATTTCTTTGCCGGCTATCCTATCAGAGCCTAAAGTCGGATTCCTTAGAGCTCTTGGAATCAGAGATGCATGAGAAATTTAATGGTACACACAACAGAGATGTCTGTTTGAACTTATGACGTGAAATACAATCATAAAATCTGAAAGGTTCAGCCACAGAGTCACAATTTCACTTGCAAACTGATTTTAATGTACTTTTTTTTTTATTTTTTTGTGGAGCAATTTGAATTATAAAAGTTACCTCATCACCATTACTTACTGGTTTTGCATGTATACATTCTGTATTGTCGAGCCCATGTTCCAGATACGTATGTCAGTTTGTAACATTTCTTCTTGTCACCTCATTGTGTAATAAATTCCAGGGTTGTAGATTAACCAGTATGATAAAGCCACGAATGTTTTTGTGCTTCAATGATCTGTATATGACCATTTTTGTGGCTTAGTAAAATGAAGGACAAATGTGAGTAAAGGTAAACTGACTGTAAAAAGAAAAGAACATATACAAACATAGATTAAAAGAGGGTCTTTAGAAGCTCTTGGAAAAATTATGTGTACTAATGACACTTGAAAGAAATGCTTTAATGCATGAAATTAAGAGAATTAACAATGAACAGAATGCACTACTTACAAGAATACATATTTCCTGACATGGCACTAACTTGTTTTTGATTAAATGGAAGAAGTGTTTTAAGTCAGGACTTGCCTTAATGTGAACTTGCAAAACCAAATGATAAAATACTAAACTAATAACTCTAAAACATCTGTAGGTGTCAGAAATAAACAAAAAAAGACACTAAAAGAATACATGAAAGCAACATCTTACTGTGTATAACATCACTGATACAGTAAAAGCTTGACTTTTTTAAAACTATTTGTCATCTGGTATTGTACTTCTAAGAACGCTTTTTTGAAAAATTCATACTAAAAGAATTTTTGAATATTTATTGAGTTCACTGTATACAGCTCTGTAAAGATTCAGCTAATGCAACACTCACTTTCTGTGTACTTTTACCTGTCATTGCAATAAGCATAGACTTTTTACTGTAAGGTAATAATGTACCCCACACAGTCATTTGAACTTCTGAAGCCTGTCGTATTTGTGTATATAAGTAATAGCCGTATTAACAAGAGGATTGAGTTGAGACCTTATCACTTATAATACTACCTACAAGACCAAAACAATGTTAAATAATAACATTTCTGTTCAGAAGTGTTATTAATTCAGGTTTTGTGTAACTTGCTGAAACCTCTGATTTTGAGGTTAATCAGTCCCTGTAACAAAAGCCAGCTGGACATATATGATTCCCAGAGCTCTCTTGGAAAATATATCTGCAACATTTTACAGTATTTGTGAGATAGGCTGTAAATTAATGGTATATTGAAGACTTTTCATAGTCACTTTAGCAGCTGTTTAATGGAAGCTTGAAGATAAACCCATTCACTGGTGACCCTGTGCACATAGACTCCACACCTCCACCTGCCCACATACCTATGTACCCATTAAGGTTGTTGCTAGATGGTAGCAGGATGCCAAAAACAAAGGCATAAACGTAATTATGGAGACCATTCCACTTAATCATGTAGATGGAAGAGTGATTGCTACTTTGCATGTGCAAGACAATGAACAAACTATAGAAACTCAAACATGCACATGGCATAACGGAACATACATGTAGTGAATAACCAAATGAGGCATGTCTTTCACTGGCAGTGAATTTTCCTACAAACTTAATACAGTCCCTTCTTCACTGGCTATTTATTTGTGAATCCAAATAAATCTTTCCTCATTTAACTTAATCCCACTAACCTGCAATTGTTTGCATTTTTCCTAACAAGATTATGTGTTTGTCCAGGGACACCCATTCAAATGCTGAGAAGAACAAGATCAGTGTACCGTATTTGCAGAATATTTTGTCAATATCCGTCCTAAAAGATGTGGAAAAGTGACGTCTCAGAACATGAATTTTGATCTAATCTTTATTAGCTGGAAAAGTATTTTGATCTTTTGTCCCTGTGAACAAAGAAAGAAAAACAAAGAGAAAAGTGGTAATGACCTGCAGTTCAAATCTAAACTTTTAGCTACCCGATTTCTGAAACAGAAGGAATTGCTGGATAGCCGGATACAGAACATAATGCCTGTATTTTCAGTTCCACTTCTTTTACATTTTCTGTAAACCAAAAATACACCTTAGTTAGGAGTAGTGAGCCATACCAACAAATCTTTCCTCAGGCAGTAATATTCATCGGTGCCCATGGCCCATGTTAAATATATATCCTATAGACTTCTCTACCTGCAGGACAGTGTGGTGTATTTACTTACTACTTTTGTATGTCAGTTCTCTGAACAAGGTTAACATTGCAATTCTCACGGAGCTACAGAAAATTTAGTCAGAAAAAACAATAGGGTCAAGCTTAATGATAAAGCTGAAAGACTGATTTCTTTGTTCAAGAAAATAAAGGTTAGTACAGGGAGAAAAGAGGAATGCTGAAGTCCTCTGTCTAGAAACAAACTGACAAAGAAATGGAGCTGGGAAAATACTTTGTGTGCATAGTCTTCTGTTAATAATGAACCGCATCCATATTAGGAAGTAACACGGTGTTGACGTGTCCAGGCTCAACCTCCATATACTGCCATTCATAATGTGCACACTAGTCAACGTAAAAGACCTCAGCTGGCATTGTAGCTGTATATCATTTTGGGGCTTAGGAAGAAATGAAATATGTTTTTTGGCTTTCATATGGAAATTCAACCAGTCTTCATCCCAAGGGATATCTAGCTTTTTACCCGTGTTCCCTTTTCTTGCCTCTCACAGAGCACAGAGCTATTCACTTTGCTTTATGAAAGAAGTTATGTTTCTCATGCACAGAATGCAAACGATTTCCTTGGTATGGCACTATGCTAGATGGAGGGATAAAAATATCAAGAACCCTATGAATTTCTCTTCAAACCTGCCATTTCCACTTTGTTTCATGCAACAGAAACTTTCACTGAAAACTCAAAGATTTATCAGTTCCAGTGACAAAATTATAACATTAGATTAACACTGAATGTAGTTAACATCAGTCAGATGTGGTACAGCTACGTAGAGATTGCCTCCTAATGTGCTCAGAACCTCCTCAGCAGTGTTGTCAAATAATTTTGATTATTCCTGAACTACCAAAAGTAGTCAACATCTACCAAGAGGTACTCATCATCTTAGGGGGTGACGTGGGGAAAGCGCTTTCATCTCAGGAAAGTAAAAGGATGCTCTAACAGGCCAGACCTCAGATCTCTTCTTCAATGTTAAAAAATAAGCACGAAGGAAAATGAAAACTTGAAAGGAGTAATAATCATTAAAGCCTCTGAATGTTGCTGTTGAAATTATGTCTGTTAGGATGCCATATGGCCTGGCAGTTAGACTTTACAGTGTATTCCTCAAGAATGTTTCATAATGTATGCTTGCCAGTATCAACATAAGATGAGAGACAGAAAGGTGCTCGAGAAAGAAGGAAGTATTAAATGTAGCAGCCTAAATAACCAAAGGTCTGCTATTGACCAGTCCATGCATCTAGAACTATAAAGCAGAGTATTCACACTACGAGGCTTTGGACACCTAACTTAACTAGTCTGTCTCCCTTGGCTTCATTTATAACTGAAGTAGAGTGAAACCCTCCTTCAGAAAGCAACTTAGGGTAATAAATTTCAATTTAGATGGCCCAGGCCTGGTTAAAAAGACACTATGGGTAAATGACGCAAAGCAAATATGGGTTTAAATTCTCACTTTCAGCTGAGGTACATTTAAAGCAATATATGAATAAGAGATGCTTGAGGTTTAGCAGTATGAATACTGCCCAGAGTAAGCGTCTGGAAACATCCCATTAGAGCAAATGTATAATTCAGGTTCTTCCTTCTTAATCTGTCTTGATTGGTCCCTCAAGTATCTGAGCAGTATCTTTTCTTATAGAAAGGGACATATTCACATTTCACACTAAGGTTAGAGGAACCAGTGAGAGGAAAGCCATGTACCTTTAGTACTGACCTGGAGCTGGGCTCTCTGTGGTCACCTTCCCTCTTCAGCGCACAGCACTGAGCAGCAGGCTACAGACTGCTCACTTCACCATCTGCGAGGTGAAAATGCTAATGCCTCCTCTCCTTGGGGTCTGTGACATCCTCTCACGGAGAGTTAGGCATGACTTTCACTGAAAAGGGAAAGGGGAACAGTTTACACACGATTGTGTCCAACGACCTGGGAACACAGAGCTCTTTGCCTGACATTGGTGGAGGACTGAGATAATTTCCCATGCTTCCCCTTCCATTAAGTTGGCCTGGAGTTGAATGGCACCTAAAAGAGCTGTTTCTAGATCCTTTCCTAGCTGCTTATAGATCCTTTCAGCAAATTGTGTTCAGTGCAATGCATTAAGAGGAGGGTGGAAGACTGGAAACACATTTTTGTATGCTTAGGAGAAGGAAACAGCACAAACCTTTTGCTCATATACTCCGTTGTGGGAAACCATCTATGTTGGAAACACATACCCTAGGTCCCTCTACGCAGCAAAAATCTGTCACTGGGAAGTTTCTTCCCAGAATGACAGAACTGTAGTGCGGAGAGGAGCAGTGGACTTCCCTAAGGGCAAAGGAGGCTAATCCTGACTAGTCACAAGATGTGAATGCACCTGCTCAAGTGTACACAAATCACTCTGGGTTCTGCAAAAAAAAAAAATTTTCTACTAGTCTTCTCAATGGAAAAAAGGAGCATTGAATGTTTTACCCTGTTGGAATGATTTCTATTACAAAGTGAAAACTTGGTTTATTTCAGTTTGTGAAGCACAACCCATTGCTAGGATATGTCTCATGTACCATATTAATGGGGAAAATTAATGTCTCATTAGGGTGAAGTAACTCAAAAGGAAAATAGTAATTATACCAATTTTGTGAACTTCCTTTGGTAGTAATAATAGTAAATGGCAGGTAGAAGAAAAGAAAAAATAAAAAACCCCACAGATAGTACAACATGACAGAGTGAGATCTACAAAGGGAAGAAGAATAGCATAACTACAGTGAAGTAATTAATATGACAGGCAAGTAGTGAACATAAAGTTGTTACTTTAAATCTTACTTTAAATCTAAATAGTAGTAGTTGTCACAAATGCCTAAGGACTGTAAACTTGCCAGCAGGTCAGGTATAGCGTGTGCCACTAATGTCAAAGAAGTGTGTATATACATGTCAGAGTATGTATACTTTCCAACAATGTAAGTTGCTAAATTTATCAGATTAGAAAACATGAAAATCGCTAAAGAGAAAAGAACACTGAGTTTAAAAGGGAAATTAAAAATACAACATGCTACACACTTGAAAGGAAAACAAAAATCATAAGCAGGCGTGTCTCTAATATGATTGCAGATTTTTTGTGTTAATCAACATACAGACTGGAACATTTGAGTCTTGAGACCAATTATTAACTGTAGTTGAATCGCTGTAATGGGTTGACCTTGGCTGGATGCCAGATGCCCACCAAGTGGCTCTATCACTCTCCCTCCTCAATAGGACAGGGGAAAGGAAATATAATGAAAGGCTCATGGGTTGAGATAAGGACAGGGATATCACCCACCAATTACCATCATGGGCAAAACAGGCTCGAGTCAGAGAAAGTAATTTAATTTATTGCCAATCAAATCAGAGCAGGGTAATGAGAAAATAAAAACAAATACTAAAAACACCCTCCCCCCACCCTTCTCTTCTTCCCTGGCTTAACTTCTCTGCTGATTTTCTCTTCCTCCTCCCCCCATGCAGTGCAGGGGAATGAGGAATGGAGGTTGCAGTCAGTTCATCACATGTTGCCTCTGCCGCTTTTTCCTCCTCAGGAGGAGGACTCCTCACACTCTTCCCTTGCTCCAGTGTGAGGTCCCTACCACAGGAGAGAGTCCTACATGAACTTCTCCAGTATGGGTCCTTCCCATGGGCTACAATTCTTCACAACCTGCTCCAGCATCGGTCTTTTCCACAGAGTGCAGTCCTTCAGGAACAGGCTGCTCCAGTATGGGTTCTCCACAGTCACAGGTCCTGCCAGGAACCTGCTCCAGAATCAGTTTTGCATCACATCACAGCCTCCTTTGGGCATCCACCTGCTCTGGCATGGGGTCCTCCATGGGCTGCAGGTAGAGGTGTGCTCCACCCTGGACCTCCATGGACTGCAGAGAGACACTAATGCAAGCTCTTGCTAAACACAGAGCTGAAGTCCCCAAAGAATAGGTGCATAAGCTTCAGATGCAAAGTAAACATAAAAGCAAAAAGCAGAACTCTGCAGTCACTGTGATACACACGTTAATATCTGCTGTGTGTTAGAGTTCTTCAACCATTTTGGAAATCACAATTTGATTTATCTCATTATTTGGAGTCCTAATTGTAAAGAAATAACTATTTCTTTGGGTCTGAATATAGCCACAGTAATGCCACACTGTGTATGTGTCAGACTATTTTGCTTAAACAGGCAGTGATATACCATATCTTTCTTTCTTTCTTACTAACCTTTTATATGAGAAAAAAAAGCTTCAATCTGAGTCCCATTCTTGGTTATTGTAGGAAGACGTCCTGGTTTCAGCTGGGTAGAGTTAATTTTCCTCCCAGTAGCTGCTGTGTTTTGGATTTAGTACAAGAAGAATGTTGATAACACTGATGTTTTCAGTTGTTGCTATGAAATTAAGGACTTTCTTCAGTTTCTCATAATCAGCTAAGGAGCAGGTTTATGGGAGCTGGGGGGGGTGAGCACAGCCAGGCAGCCAGCCCAAGCTGGTCAATGGAAATACTCCATACCATAGACATCATGCTCAGTGTATAAATGGGTGTTGGCTGGGGGGATAGGATTGCTCTTTTTTCATTGATTTCAGTCTTTTGCCAGGAGTTCTGTGGAATTCACAAGTTCAGCATTCCATGATCACTGCTTGGGGTCTGGCTATGAATTGGTGAGATAAAAAATTATATTGTGTATAGATTGTTATACATATTCATTAGTAGTGGTAGTGACAGTAGTAATATTTCCTTTATTGTCTTAAAATGTCTTTATCTCAACTCACGAGTTTTACCTTTTGTCCATTTCTCCTCCCCATCCCACTGTGGGAAGAGGAGAGTGGTGAGTGAGTGGCTGTCTGATCCTAATGGCCAGTTGCTGGGTTAAACCATGACAGTAGAATAAACAAGGTCGTTGCAGAGGTAGAATTTCTCAGGAAAGCAGTTAAAGTAGAGATAAATCTGTTTTATTTGGATATTTCACTGACACTTAGAGATAGTTGATCTGATGTTAATAACTTTGTCCTTCAGAAACAAAAAACCCCAGCAAACACAATGCTTAGCACAAATAAGTTGGGAATTAAACTCTGAAGAAGTATCAATCTTGTTATAAGAATCCTTCCTTGTCTTGCAACCAGAAATCTGGTCAACAGAGCTGTGAAAAAGAAGCTACCTATCTCATACAAAACAAATTACATTTGGCTTTATTTAATACAGCTCTAAAGCAAAACATTGCAGACAAATGGAATGGTCTAGGATCTAACTGTCAGTGTAACTAGGTACACTAACACGTTATTGAACTAGATGTACAAACAGAATAAAGTCCTTGCTCCAAAGAACTTAAATCTACACTTTAAAAAAATAGGAAACAAGCTGATGGAGCACAAAAGTACAGATTCAATGGAGCAAAGAAGAGACTGCATAGTGATTTAACATGTGCTAAACAGAACCCATTGAATAGGAATAAGGGGTATCTTCCTGATACTGATCCATGAATCACATGCATAGTTATTGCCCAAAATAAACACACACAGCAGAGGATGTCACAGACTGACAGCCGGTGACCAATGATCGGGAAGGATAAGAGGACAGAAGGAACAGGTTACTTAGGTTACCACACCTGACAGACACCTGAGGTATGCAAGCATTTTCCATAGCTAAGCTATGTGTCTCCGTTGTCATGCCAACAAAGTATCTAAGCAGAACTGACAGAGATGAAGCAAAAAGAAAGGTATTCTGTGGTTTAGAGGAAAAGAATGAACTTATCTAATGAGCAATCTCTTTTACTGGGTACAGTAATTGTAAATACTTGCTCTCACTACCGTCTCATCAGCATTTGGAGGTACAAGAAGGGAGGCTAAGAGGAAACAAGCAAGAGCACTGGAGTTTATATGGGCTGCAGTACAAAGTCTGTCATTTTATGAAAGTTTTGCTGGAGGCAGGAGAACCCAGGGCTCTGCAATTCTCCTATTAGCACAGCTTGGTGAGGGGTGCACTACCCCTCCTGCTAGGAAGATGCTGCACTGGTGCACAAATCCCTCTTTATCCTCATTCCACCTTCACCATGACTACATAACTGGCTTTCGGGTTTTCAAATGTTTTTCAAAACGGCTGACCTAGCTGGAAGAATGGCAGATAGTGGTATTTCACACTGCAGTGATTTTAGAACTGGAGAACAGCCAAAATAAAACAAAAGACATAAAACACATTTTAGAGGAAACAGACAAACAAAAGGTAAAA
The DNA here is from genome assembly GCF_030867145.1 of Opisthocomus hoazin. Lineage (NCBI taxonomy): Eukaryota > Metazoa > Chordata > Aves > Opisthocomiformes > Opisthocomidae > Opisthocomus > Opisthocomus hoazin. Next base: position 101,958,561 of record NC_134415.1, on the reverse strand, counting down.
AGAGTAAAAACAAAAGAGTAAAAATAAAAAAAAAAAAAAAACAGCTGCTATTTACTGATTCTGTGACAAGAGATTTGTATATATTTATTCTACCTGTAGTTGCTGAGTTGCAGGCAGCAGAGATATGAAAATGCACCTTGAAGGTAGTAGTGAAACAGCAATTGACAGATGAGATACGACAATTTCAGCTTCACAAAATTCTTATTCTGGCTCCCTTTAGAAGAGCAAAGAAATCATTCAGGACCCTGAATCAATTCTTTCTTAAATTCCAAGGCAGGCGATCAGTGAGACCCCTCCACCAGGCTGGAAACACAGCTAAGAGTGTTCTGACCATGATGAAGGACAGCCACAATGTTCTAGGGTGGCCTCCCAACTCACCTGGAAATGCTTCAAAACGAGGTGAGAACTTCTGCCGTCTCTCATTCAGCTGATCAAGTTATTGCTGAATACAGTATTGATCTATTTAAATTAAATGTGAGTAATAATTGTTCCTTTTGCAAAGGATATCTGGAAAATAAAGAGAAATGGGCTGTATAGACATGTTGAAGGTTTAGAAGAGCTGGACTACAGAGCAGGAAAAAGATTAGTGGAAATAAGTTGAAGTAAGTTAGCAGCTGATCTAATCATTCATCGGACAGACTTCCACACGAATCTCAAGGGGAAAAATAACCCATCAGAAAGGTTCATGTTGTGCCACAGATATGATCTGGGCCAGGATAAGCAGGTGTTTGTACCACAGAACTATGAATAAAGCAAAATTATTTTTTCTTTGCTCTGTCCCACCTTTTTTTTCAGTCTAGAATTAGATTAAATATATCCTTCCGGTTTGTTTTCCTTCATATGTAAGCATGATCACAACCATGAGTCCCAAACAACCCTTATATTTTTCATCTTTTCCTTTATACAGGATTAAAAAATTGAACTATCTCTATGGAGTGTATCAGGATTTTCAGTTGAGGAGCTGAGCCTTGAAAGCATGGGAGTCATTAGAATCCCAGTTGGATGCCAGGGGAAACAGTTTGCAGGCTTCCTACCAAGAACGTGGTCATCAGGGGAGCTATGCAGTACTGCCTTGTTTAAATCAATGATGCTTAGGGAAGCAAGAAAGTGAGATTTTTAATCCCACACATAACAGCTTAAATTTTGTTCTGAGACTCATCTGAGACTCATTTTTTTTTAAATCTTGCCTTTTTCTAGCCATTTCTTCATTACGCACTTCTGTACATCTTGTTTTGCTGTGATTTTATTCTCAATTGTTAACACACCAAGTCAAATGTCTTTTAAGACTGTTTTCTTTTTGGGAGCTGCCCTAGAAATAGGGCTTCTCTGATGTCCAATCACGTATGCACAGTGTTCGCTTCTATCATAAAATACACAAGAGTTATAATTTTAGCTTTGATGCATGACTGTAAAAGTGCTAAGATTTAAAAGCCTTGAGGTCATGTTGATTTCATTATAGTAAGCTGGCAGCACTTCTTCCATGAGATAAAAGAAATTTAATTACTGGCATCTCCAGGAGACAGTTGTGTCAACTTCGAAAGCTACGATTTCTTTTATAACCAAGATACTTCTATGTATATGTATACCTATACCTATATATACTTCTAGGTACAGTGCATTTTCCCTGAATGGATGTGGTACTTCAGTGAGTTTTTCAGTAAGAAATCATTGTAACAAGAATATCTTTATTTTTTTTATCACAGAAATAAAAAATAACCTGATGCTTGAAAGGTTTATGAAGCCTGATGACAGAATTTCAGAGGTCTTCTTATTTATTTGAGATTTTTCAGCCAAATACCCAATGCATTTTTTCTTTTCTGACTTTTTGGTTGATGCAGGAGAAAATCACCATCTATGTGAGATGATGTTTACTGTTTATAAAATAAATAGCATTTTCCATCTGAGTGAGTTTACAATATTACAAATGTGTTATAAGACTGTGGGGTGACAGCTGATTACTCCAAATTAAATAACTTTTTCAGCAGATTTTTCTTGATTACGTCTAAGAATAAAATTGTAGTGTAGTCTACTTCTCTCAAGGAAAGAGAGAAGTACATATATACTCTGTATATACAAGGTCTGGCTGATCTTCTCATATATACTTTTAACTACTGAGTCCTCTTTCTCAGGAATAAACCCACCCATTGGAAGCCCAGCCAAAGAAAATCTACAAGTGCTAGTACTGAGACCAGAACTATAAAACAATTTTATTTCATACCAAAGGGTAGGGACAAAGTAGAACTCTCACTTGGGGATGTGTGTATACATTTGCTTTCTGTATCATCTCTGGGGGATCTCAAAGCATTCTTTGGCCTCAGTTCACCACAGGCTGTAGATGTTTTGCATAGCAATGGATATAAGCAGATCCTTATTTTTAAACATGCGGTTTTTCTGAAATGGACCTTTCGTGAGCATAATGTACACATTGATCAGATTGAAGTTATCTTTAATTCCTAGATGAAATTTCTATCTTTGTCTTTAACAATATAAGGGGAATTTAACTAAAATCAGTTGCTCAGTAATGGGAATGGCATGCATACTGACAGTCTTCACAGTCTGTTAGTAGCTGTACGTCTGATCTGACAAGCCAATTTGGGAAAAATGCCAATGGACTTTAATGGGAGTTTTGCTTGTATAAGAATGCAAAATGAGTCTCTTTATGATTATGTGACATTCTGAATATCCACTAGTTAAAGCACGCTCTTGCAGTAGCAGCTAATGGAGGGCTGAAATAATCCTTGGTGCAACTTAACTGGGTGACTGGACTTCTGCTCCACATACATTTTAAAGAATAAAAAAGCAAGATAAAAATAATTCGTGAGCTGTATTACATCCTGCAAGACATCTAAGTCCTGTTACCGATTGAAGTAGTATTTCAAGCCTGATTATTTGGTGGAGTAGATATGAACCTGATGGAAACATGACGCAACAGCACATTGTGGTGAGGCACTGCAAGAGGTTACCCAGAGAAGTTGTGGCTGCACCCTCCATGGAAGTGTTCAAGGCCAGGCTGGACGGGGCTTTGACCAATGTGGTCTAGTGGAAGGTGTCCCTGCCCACGGCAGGGGTTTGGAACTAGATGATCTATAACTTCCCTTCCAACCTAAACCATTCTATGACTCTGTGATTCTATGATTCTGTGATATTTCTGTTAAGTTCCAAGTACATTACTCTTCTGTTCTTTTTCTCCTGTTACATCTTTATCTGTAATTGTTTTTCCTTTTGGGGGGATTTGTTGGGGGGGGAGGAGTTTCTCTCTTATTTATGCATCGGGTCCTTTACTTCACACTCATTTTCTTTCACATTGTTTTATCTTCCATCACACTGCTCCTTCCTTCTCCTCATTTACATAATTCATAAAAAAAAGGTACATGTGAAAGCATTTTTAAGTATGGCTTTAAATCTTTTTATCTGATTTCAGCTGGTGTAGATCCAGTCACTTTTGCACTTTTAGTTGATTCACTTGCTTCCTGAAATATACCATAACAAAGAGGTCTATTCTTCTTCTCCTTCTGTGTTTGGGTTTTTTTCCCAAGTCTATTATTTAGTTTTCTAAATAATTAGGAAAAATAATTATTACATATATGGATTATTATGAACAAAACTTTCTTATATTTATACCTAGAAAGGATTTTTCAGAAACATAATTTTGTACCCACAGATTCCTATTAAGTTGGTTTCATTTTGCTGGGTTTATCTACTGTATCACTGTATTGAAGAGAAATAAAGCGAAACTACTTTTTTTCCCTGCAAATGACTTCTGACAGTTCCTTTCGGGGAGGAGTAGAAAAGAAAAAAATAGTGGAAGGTGAGAGCTGCTTTGTTCAAACTACTCCCCAAGATACAATAGAAACAAGTTAGCTTGCATCATAAAGCTCAGGGTAAGCCTCTGAAACTCAAAATGATTGATAAATTTTGTATGTATTTGTCTTAAGAAAGGAAGGAGAATACATTTGTGAATTACTGCAACAAGGCTTATTTTATCGATGTTCTTTGTTCCAAAGGCTCCAGAAATTGCATTGTGCATATTGACCATCTGCTGAAATCTGAGACCAAGTTAAAGAGTGAGAATAGACTGATGAATTGTTTTATGCCTCAACTATATGGTGACACAAGTTTCATTCATCAGCTTCATAACAGACAGAAATAACAAATAAAGTGCCTTGTCAGCCTGTGACCTATGAGGTAATCCTCAAAGAGGCTGTGACTGCACAAATCTGACAATCAGAGCAGAATTTAGCACAAGGACTAGCCACAAGTAAGTAACTTACAAACAAGCTCACAAACTTTCCACAGAATAGACTTAATCTAGTCTACTTATTATGTATTTCTTAGCTGGGAAACAGAATGACAGCTACGAATGATTACAAATTTGGTATCTACTTTCATTTCAAAACAAAAAAGAAGTCTTTTTGTTTGGTGCAACTCAATGCTTGCATTTTTGTTGTTGTAACAGCTGGAGGCCCCAAGTAGGTGACATTGTGCTTGGTATTTTATATGTTATTGATGCCCCAGAGAGTTAAAAATTTATGTATTTTTTATTTGAAAGAAAAATAATGTTGTTGTAAAGTGATAAATTCCTACCAAGCAGTACTTTTTTATGTGCTATCCCAACATCCAAGCAACAAAATCCATAATCAGATACTCATATAAAGGTGATCCTGGATCTTGGTATCTCAGCAGAGAAGAGATGATGTAACAATAAAATGACAAAGGCAGGCTGGGGGTTGTGCAAACCATCACTAAGAGGAATGTTCAGAAGATCGGGATCTGTAAAAGCAGTTGTTAATGTGCTCAAGATTGCTACAGAACTATGAATTCTGCTGGACCTTGGAACTGTAAGTGAATTATTCACATACTGCATTTCTGAGAAGCATGTAGGAAGTCAGTGTCACACGTCTTGATTTAGCATACAATTTCTTACCCAGTAGCATAAGGCTAACTCAGAATACGCTAAATAAAGACTACTAGTTAACTGTAAACTGATCTACCCGCATTCTCATTTTTATACTTTGTCCTGAATAAGCAAACTTCAGTCCTTAACAGATGAAAATCAAGTCAGGTCTATCACAGTATTTTGGATGATCTTATATCCCAACAATGCTATAGTAGAGAAGTCAAAATGAAAGGAAAATGTAGTAAAGAGAGAATACTGACACAGATATTTCAAGATCTTAAAGACAGGTGAAGAAAAGCTGCTAACAAGGGAATACTCCAAGATACAGCTGATAATGATTATTCTACCAAGAAGGATCTGAGGCTTAATAGTAAAGCTTACCAAGGGTAAAGAGGCTGAAGATTCATCAGGAATCAGTGGAAATCCTTGGAAGGAAGCAGCATGCTCCAAGAACTCCATCTCTTCACCCTAGAGACGGAATCATCTGGGTTAAAGCAATATGTCAAAATGTATCAAGGAAGGATTAAGGAGAAACACACACAGATAGGAATGTTTATATCCCATGAACTTTCATGTGAATAGAAATGTTCTCTTCTGAAGATGGTGATTTTTGTGACTGTAATCAGATTCTGACAATATCCAGAATGAAAGAGATACAGGTACCAAATTATGCATATCTTGTTAAATTGTCTGAGAAACAGAGAATCTGCAGCCCAAATGGCACATCTTGAACTGTTTCATTGAACCTTTGAGGAAGCATCCACTTGGCCCTGAGCTGCTGCATTTGACCTGCATCTGAGAGTGACACAAAGAGGTCAGAAGAACCTTACAGCTCATGCTTACCCTATAATTCTCCTTTCCAGACCAGGAGAGGTATTTTGATTTTTTTAGCTGTAATTCTTGGATGCTTTCTGGGAGCCTTGAAATACTTGCCTTTGTTCTGCATACGAGAAAAGAAGATCTATAGTTCTGGTTATGTTTTGGTTTTGCAGTATAAGAGCAGAAAGTAAATGTGGTGTGAAATAGAAATACTGGGCAAAAAATGTGAAATGTAATAACAAACTTTATTCAGAGATGGTCAGAAGAGATGAAAAAGTGATGCCTTAGAGTAACTGCTAAGAAATCTTGTCTGTCATTTATAAAACTGATACAGCTCTCTGAAAATCCCTTGAGTTTAGGGATAAATTCTTGTACTGAATCAGTTTTCATATTGCTAGTTATAAAACTAGAAACCATATTATCAACCGTGAAACTATATAATTAGTTTCTTTATGGATCCACAGTTTTTGCTAGATAAAACAAAAACTGTCACCAAATGCAGATGCCATTATGAATATGACAGGTCATTTATGGAAAAAAGGTTGTGTAGAATAACGTCTGATAATTTGTTGGAAACATTAGCATATAGATGGCAATGGGATGTGTGAAATATTATCAGAAGAATTCTAATCTAAATAGCTGCAATGTCCAAAATGGATTTAGTATTTTGTTACTATAATGCTCATAGCAATTCAGACTTAAACAATTTATAGACCTAGCATTCAGCTGTGAATAGAACCATGTATTCTTTCTCACTGTTTAAATATTGAGAGCTTTTGAGTTGAGAGCTTAGATTACCGTTATTATACAAAGACATGTGATCAAGTGTTTGAAAGTGACTAATAATCCCGAAGACAAATGATAATTTTGCTCTAAACCATTTGTATAGCAGAGACAACTTTTTTTTCTAATCATACTATTTGGCTAAAATTAGTAGGGCTGCTCTTACAGTTCCTGCATCCAGATGATTAGCTAAATATTTCCTGAAAAGGAAAAGAGTTTTTCTGCAACTCTGCTACGTTAGGTATTATGTAAGAAAGTAAAGAAAAAAACCTACTTATTTAGAGACCCAGTGTCTGTGAGTGGGGCAGAAAAACCCAACAAATGATACTATTTGATCTGTAAATGGAGTGGTTTAAGGCAGGCTACATTGACCTGTGGACTAAGGCAATTCATTGGAGTGGGGGCCAGAAATTTCCTGAGCCTGAAACCCAAGATTAGTCCCATGCAAGCAAGTAATGAGGTGGTAGCAAAGTTATAACTCTCTTTCTGGCTGCTCAGGGAACACTGCCACTGAGGGCTCTTTGTGTCCTCCACTGCTTGCATCTCAACTCTGAGCTCAGTGATAGGAATCATTCATCAGATCACAAAATCTGAGAACAGTCTGGATTGGAAGGGACCTTTAAAGATCATCTAGTCCAACCCCGCCTTGCAGTGAGCAGGGATCTCTTCAACTAGACCAGGCTGCTCGGAGCCCCATCCAACCTGACCTTGAACACTTCCAGAGATGGGGCATCTACAAACTCTCTGGGCAACCTGTGCCAGTGTTTCACTACCGTCATTGTAAAAAATTTGTTCCTTATATCCAGTCTAATCTACCCTCTTTTAGTTCAAAACCTTTACCCCTTGTCCTGCCGCAACAGTCTCTACTAAAAAGTCTGTCCCCTCCTTTCTTATAAACCTCCCTTTATGTATGGAAAGGCTGCAAAGGTCAGAGATAACACAGAGATTTTTCACAAAGACAATTCACGATCTCTTCAAGAACTTCCACGACAGCATTTGTAGCAAAAATAATACTTGAACAGATACACATGTATATGTTACTTTGGTGTCTTTGCTCCAAAACTCAACACAGCAAAGTAAAGCCCTTTGCCCAAATGCAATTGTTTGTTGCCAAATAACAAACCTGAAAAATCCCACAGTGCATAGAAGCTATAAAAATTCTGAACACCTTTTCTGCGTGCTAAATAGGTTGCTCCATCTCCTCCAGGACTATGCCTTCTAATTGGAATTTATCTCCATCAGTTTGTTTGGGTTCTGTGGGCCTGATGTTCAATACTAATACACTTGCACTCCTTGTTTTCTGAGCAAACACACATCCTTTCCAATGTTTGCAAAGATATAGGGAACATATTTTTCTGAGCTAAGCACATCCTAAAAGAGCTGCAGACTAAATGTGAAGAAATCAGATATCTTCCTGCTTATTTAAAAAGGAACCTCTCTCTAATCATGACTTTCAGTAATGGGAAATAGAGATTATTTCCTCAATAAATGAAACAATTTTACATTTATATGTGGGTCAAAAAATATATGTAATTTATACGATGGACAGGACCAGGTTCTGAGCTGATTGGGGGAAAACTTGAGGGTTTTAATTATGAATATAATTTACTGTGACAAAATGTAATAGCAGCTTCTGATTTTTTTTCTAGATTAAAAATCTTTAAAACATTCCAAACTTTTTCATATTGGTTCCCTTATTCAGACCAGAAAAATGACTTTTATAGAAGAAAATTATGGAGGATATGTGCTGTTTAGATTTTTTTAAAATTGTTTTTAAGAAGCTGGTTAATTACTGAACTAGACCTCATATAAGACAAAAGACCATAATCAAACCTCTAGGCTTGCATCTCAATTAAAGTTTGTGATTGTGTTCTTGGAAAAAACATCTACCTACACCCCAGCTAGAAAGGCTTTCAGATCATTAATGAAGCAAAATGATTTAAGGACACTTCCATAATTACTTAGGACACAAAGACTACTTATTCTGAAAATATTGGTCCACATTGCCTGTCCTAAATGCGTGGATCTGACTGTTTGATTCTAAGGTTATCAATACCTCAAAAAGCTGCACCATATGATCTTGGAAAAGCAAGGATCTTCTCAAGAAGTGATGTTGTCTCCCCTGCAGCAGCAGTACTGTTTTAAACTATGTTTTCTTCCCTAACAAGTAACCAAAAAGAACACAAGATGAAAAAGCCATATCAATCTGCTATTAATTTGAATTACATTGCTTGCTTTCCAAATTCCAGACGTCTAATGATGAATCTGCACTACATGGAGAATAAGGAGAAAAAAGAACTTGCACCAGTAGCTACATATGAGGAATTGTGAAGTTGAGTTCAGAAAGGGAACCACTCCAATGGCTGCTCTTTCCTAAGATGAACTAAGACACTGTTCTATGTCTGTCCTCAAAGCAAGCAGTTAAATGTAAAATTATCTTCTTCACTCCCCTCTGACTAGGTCAACTAATTGCACTGGTTCATTGTTAAAAGCAGTGTCAAGTGACTTCTCTTTCAAATTTTCTAATGCAAGAGTGACACAGAGTAATTTGACTTGATTACCAGCATGCTGTATTAATTGGTGGTTTGGTCATTTGAACACATTGATTTATTGACTCACTTTTAATTGTGACTTCAGTTGTCACAGTTACGATCATCGCCCTGTGCCACTTTTAATTAGCTCTCTGAAACTATAGTACATCAGATTGATAATGTGTTTGTTTAGTTTTATTAGAAGCATGAGCAAACTAATACAAAAAACATAAAAAATCCACAGGTTTATATTTCTTCCACCAAATTGCCACATGGGTCATGCACTCAAGGGCAAAGACAATATGAACATACTTGCAAACTACTTGGCTCACCCTTGAAATTAATATTAAGTCACTCATATTTGACTTCGTCAACAGAAATGAGAGTGGAATATGCTCCTTTAGTCTAAAGATTAGATCATGTAGATGAAACATTAGGTATCCAGATATTTCAGAGATTACTTTGGACTAAATTAAAGGAGCCTGGGTTTGGATCAAAATCAATTTTTTAAATAAAAATTTCCATTTTAATCAGAATATTTTTTTCTGATCAAATGGAAACTAAAATGGAGACATCGTTGGGTAAAATACTCTAAAATCTTGCTAGAACTTCGAGTTTCTAAACTGTTTTTATTAACATAATATTTGAAAATCAGCATTTTGAGAACTTGGCTTTCTCTCAAAAGATAATTTACTGTACTCACAGATCTAATGAATCTCAAAAAGTAATCCAGAATTTCAAGCCCACCTAAAGCACCAATTCCATCCATTAATATTGCTTTTCTACTTCAGCCTCTTAATCATCAACAGATATGTTACATCCTCACTGCCTCCTCACAGAGCATGGCTACGATCCCTAGGAAAAAGTCCAAGTTCAGTTCAATTATTAGCAGCAACAAAAGAATCTTTCTAACTAGCAAATGCCTGTTTCCACTCAAATTTCCCAACTGTGAGTAAGCTCTGGGCTTTAGGTGCCAAAGCTGAGTCTGAGAACCACCTACTCTGTTTCCTTCCCCTGTAGCTTTTCAGAGACATAGGGGTCACACAAGGAGCAGGAAACCCAGGCCACACGGTGCCTGATGGGTTTGCCTCCATGTCTCGTATAAAAGCATTCCAAGCACAAGGGTGGCAGATAATCTTCCATGAGAAAAGAAAAACAATTTCTTTTTTCTTTTTTTTGGTACATATTTGCATAGCTGTTTAAAACTACAGAGATTGAAAAGTCAAAATTGAAGGCCCTATTTCAAAATATCCCTTGTCTTGGAAGCTTGAGCACTCTCATGGAAATGGGAGATGAGAGTTTTGAAATTTAATCAGTGTGAGACATCCTGAATACATGTCTGCTGCTGATAAAATGAGACTTCTGTTGGGAAGGAATGAGTCCTTGATTACCACTATGTATCTCACTGGCATTCTGACTTCAATACACTCATAGCACAAATATTAGCACAGGCAGCGCAAGTAATAGATCACACAAAACTGGGAGAACAATACTTACCTTGTGATTCCCATGAAGCCTAAATCTGAAGTAGGTGCCAGGTGACTTAACCGTGAAAACCTGGGTGCTTTTGCACAGCTGAACAAATATGTACCAGTGTTGCGGCGGGATCTAGGACTCAACCAATATGATCCATAACAGTCAACTTTATTAGTAAAAAATCTAGATTATATAGACAGAACTTAATTGTTATTAGTCACTATACATAAACACTCAGTGCAACACTCAGCTATGATTGGTTACTATACACAAAAACATCTATCAACAAAACACCCCGGTTACATAATCAATACTCAAACTATGATTGGTCAGTATTCATAGAACGACTGTTTACCTGCAGCTGGCCTGAGAACGATTGTCTTTCCCACAGCCAGCCTGAGAAAGGTCTGTTTTCCCGCAACCAGCCTGAGAAAGGTTTGTTTTCCCACAGCCGGCCTGAGAAAGGCCTTGAGGCCTGTGCTGCTTGAAGCCTGTACTACTACAAACCGATCTAGTCCATATTCAGAGTGTCTGGGTTGCTCACAATATGTCCCTGTTTCTCCAGAAACCCTACAAATCCCCCTTTTTGTTTTTGAGCAACCCAGATACTGTTAAACGTCTTCTTAACCACCTTTATGGCACAACTTATCAAACATCCAAAAATGCATAGCATGATCAGAATCATAATCAACATCGCTATTCCCTGTTTGACCAGATGCAACACCCACTGATGTCCAGGTGACTGAGCCAGTCTCTCAGTCTTGACTCTACCTCTATAACGTTCAAATTTTTGCGTAGCTCACTCAATTGTTGATGTATCAATTTTGAGTGGTCACACAAACTCATACAACACATTCCTTCAAAAGCTTCACACTCATGTCCTTGTGCTAAAAGCAAAAATCAATTGCCACACTATTTTGTAAAGTCGCGTGTCTAATCAAATCAACATCTAAAAACAAACTACTTGAGGCCTAAGAATTAACATTAGTCTTCTTGGTTAACCCATATCCCAATTCTTTTGGGGTAGCTAGAGCCTGAAAGGCTGCAATCTTGGGGGCTAAAAATGATGCAGTGATTATTTCACCGTTATTCCAAAATTCGATATTGTGTTTGCAATCTGAGGTAAAAGCATGAATCGTTGCGGTTTTTTTGGTTTTCTGGTTTTGGTTTTTTTTTTTCCCTCGGTATGCTGTATTTTGGTGGCCAGTTATCATGATCTGATTTGGTGTTAAAAGCAATAATCTCCCTAGACTACAGGGACCTTCCTTTATATGGGATGGGATGGACGGCTAAGTAAGGTCCCTACAAATGACAAATACTTTATGGGGTAAAGCAAGTGGTTGATTAATCGATTTAGATATGCTCAATGTATTAACGCTCCATGCATGTGTTTGATTACTCCCTGTATAGCTAAAAAACCAAACAAAAATCCTTTGGTATGGTGTCAAGTAACTCTATCTCTTGAGGCTCTAACTGGGCCAATGGCGGTTGAACAGTCCATAGGTCCCACATATCAGTGACTGTGCCGTTGTTCGGGGGGGTCACACTGGTCAGTGCCGATGGTATGGGCCATACATCTAAAGGGACACCGACAAGGCATGTGGGAAAGGGGGTTCACTGGAGATGCTATGGACAGGCAAATTGAATCTGGTCTTGTCAGGTCTGCTAGCGTGACCCACACACTCATTTTGGTTGCAGTGGCACCCGTACTGCTTGCATACACCCAATCAAGCTTAAGAGGATCGTTATCATTTCCATCTTATATACCGGTCTGTGTTATAGCAAAAATATTGGATTGAATAGATCTCACTTACGGTATTGATTCTTTTGCAGCGAATGCACAAGGGTGTTAAGGTACGATTCAGATAAATGTGTTAATTACTATTAAAATAAGTCAAATGCCTTTTACAAAATATACCACGTGCAACAATATATCCACAACAGCGCTTACAGACTAAACATATAGACACCTGAGGCCTAGTGAGGCCTGATACACCACTCTTTACAGTCTCAAACAAATCACTTCCCATCAAACAGTGTGTTATCACTCAAAATGTCTTCTGACGGTTCAGCAGGCGCTTTAGAGTCTTTTGTGGTTGTCTGTTGCTTGTCTAGCGCCGGCTTAATGCACTTCGCTGGGAATCATTTAGGTCCTACCTCTGTGGAAACACAAGCATACTCATGCCCCCACATTAATAGTTCCCATGGCACTGTCCAAGCTCCTGATTGCAAATCCCGTGCCAGCACCTTTGCCTTAGGTCGTATATCAGCATTCTGTAATGACAGAAAATGAGTTAGGATAGGAGGCAATTCTTGAGACGCCAGAAGCGTTAGGTGGTTCCAGCTGAACACGGTTTCGTGCAGACGATCATGTACTCGGACATTAGTTCCTGGGAACTTTCTATCCTGATCAGGCAGCTATTTGCACAAGGGTCTCTGTTTTACTTTTGTCCAATCCGTAGCCAACTTACAAGCCAGGTCAGCTGATGAGGCTGGTGATGATGATGAGAGCTGACATAATATTTGTCTTCAGCTTGCTACCACTTTTTCAGAGGCCCACACAAGCTACAATACTAAAAACAGACATAAGAACACAAATGCCAGTTGAAGACATAGAGATGTGAAGTGCTTACCATAACCTGCGGGGTATCAAAAAAAATCAAATTAACCTGAGAATGGTACATACTGATGGTAAATCTGTTACCTAGCATATGGGTGTAGATTGATTTACTTGCATCCAGTGTTCTTCCTGTGTAGATGGTGGGACCGAAGCACCACCTGACCATAACATATCATTACTGTCAATTGGAGGGGATGCATCTCACCACATCAGGCATCAAAATAACAGTGTATCATCAATAATATGAACTCAGTAAATTTGGACTTGGGTTATAGGTATACTTATCACATATACAAACATCCCTAACATTTAGTATTGGCTAACCATACTAATCACTTAGTGACTCATTAACCTTGTATAGCTAAACTTAATGTATATAAAAGAACAAAGCTGCAAACATCAGCACATCTAACCCCTGTTGCATCAAATGCTTGCAGTCCGGCTAAATCAGAGTCCAAACACAAGAGTCTAAAGCCAAAACGGAAAACCAGAAAATAATCAATACCTGCAGAACTTATTCCAAACCGGAAGACACAAAACCTGTTACTTAGTCCAGACAAATCCATTAGATCACAGAAACCACATAAATCCATCAGATCACAGACATACAAAGACTGTAACATAAAATCACATGTTCATGGTCGTGACCACACACACACACAGGCAGACCAAGTTTTCAGCATAAATCCAAATATTGCAAAGACAGGACTTACAATTCAACGTTTAACAGGCAAATTCCCAAACTTTAGTTTCAGGAAGAGTACTTTCTTTTCAACTCTGTTTTAGGAAGGGCGTTTTCCCTTCTACTCAGGGACATAGCCTAATGTTGAAGCTTTCACTACGACTAAGAAGCAGGCAACAAAAAAAAAAAAAATACTGGAAGAATGCCTTTGAGTTATTAATGGCTCCTGCTCATAACCTTTTGGTCCAGGGATCAGAGGTTCTCCCTGAGAATCCCTCGGTGCCGGCTGGAGGTCCTGTGATCCCTTGGACCATTGATGTTCAAGAGCAGGGTCCTACCTGGGTACCCAAAATTTATTACTAGAAAGCAGCAAAATAATTAACTTTCTAAAACTTAATGTTGGAGTTCTAGAAAGCAGGCATTCTTTACTGCAGTACTGAACGCACAGGGAATAGCTCTACTCAAATGTGTGTACCGAAAAGACACTCCTATTAGATATTTATGCCATGCTAACATACATAATCATTACATTTCTGAGAAGTGGTTAATATTTTCGTGGCCATATGATACTAAAAGATCCATTCCAGAGTCTTCAACTCCTGCGCATCAGCACATCACCGACCTAAAAGAGGATAAGGCTGGAAAACAAAAAACCTTATAAATTATATACAAATTTGTTGGTAAATTGACATTAATTCTGGAGGTAAAGGCAATTGCAATTCTATCTGAAACCTTTTGTAAAACAGTTTTTGCTTTTGGCATTGATCTTTGGGAAAATAATAAATCTGAGTCCTTTTTAACAGAGTAAATAGAAGGGACAATTGTTCAGTCGTAATGTCAATATTTTCACCTTTCAACAGAGTGAACAACATCATCTAGATAGACCATCTGCAGTAATTGAATTATGCACACTTTTTCCGAACCAAGGTGTTGAATGTCAAGAAGATGGTTCTCACCGCGTCGCTTGTGGATTAGGCCGGACCAGGCTGGCGCGCTGGGATCGGGGCAGGGGGAGGGGTGGGGGGGTGTGGGCAGGGACACAGGCTGCGCCGCCAGTTGCCGGGGGGGGCCGTGTGGCCTACCAGGTGTAAGGTTTGCTGAACCATCCGATGCGGTGGCTGCTGGCGCGGTGGCTGTACAGCTTCTGAGGGACTGTGCAGTTTTATGTTGGAATTCACCTTGTTTTGATGTCAGGTCGGGTACGCCAATTGCTGTAGAGGGACCCTGTCATACACTTTCGGGATGCTGGGTTTTGCACCCCACTTCCCATTTCTCTGGATTTAAAGGATCGTCAGGTTCTGGTGGACGTACCTCCCGCATTTCTCATGTTGGGTTAGGAATTTCGTCGTATGTAGGGTTAAATTTCAAAAGACTGCGGCTCTGTCCTTGCTTTGAGATAAGGCGGAGGAGTAGCAGCCGCTTGTAAGATAGTTTCTGCGGGCTTAAAAGCATTTAAAGCTGTATACACCAATTTCAAAGTAACAATTTCCTCAGGAATTTTAAACTGCAAGACTTTGTTCTTTCAAAATTCACTGTAATTTTTTTTTTTTTTTTTTTTTTGTTTTTTGATGGAGCTTTCGCTCCTTTCTAGGTGACTGTCCCATCCTCCAGCGAGCTGGGGGGGGGATGACGGAAGACAGACCCAATTCCTGTTTAGGGCCTGTTGGACCCAGCCCCTGCTCACAGCTTTCTTCAGATAGTACATTTGTAACAAAAGGACTTTTCTGAATGACATTGGCCACTTTTTTCTCTGCTCACACATCTTTTAACGCTTCATAAACCAAACGCCAAGTTGATAATACTCAACTCGCATTCACATCACCCCTTGAAGTATGTTTAAAAGGTAACTCTCCTGACACCTTCCAAGTTAAAATACCAATAACATGCAGTGATTCTGCGGGCACTCTATTACTTTTGAGTCAGGCTAACAACAGCTCGAAAAACAGGAGCTAATTATCGCTCCTCTTTGTTGCTGACCTGCATGCACAGAGTTCACGATTCTCTGCCACACATCCAAGTCGAACAACTGATCTGTTTCTCAATTTTCTGCGTTCACTGGTGTTGTGGTTATCCCGCTTACAGTTCACACACCACTTTCTTCCCCCTTGGCTAACTGGTCCTTTGACTCCACATTCCTTCCAAAAGTGACCTTCTTTTCCACAATTAAAACAACTCCTGGCCTGATTTTCCCTTTTCTGTTTTGTGACCAATGGTCGCACCGTCACCCCAACTGTAACTGCCATCACAGTAACTACCCCTCTCCACCGTACCCCCGACCCTCCCCTGGTTCCCAACCCCCCATCCCACAGCACAGCGCAAGGTGGGGCTGGAAGAGAAAACGGGTTATATGGGTTAGGGACTGGTGGCTCTGGCAACGAAAGGTCTGTAGCCTGCCTGGGAGACTGGTCTAGGTGCATTTGCAGGTTTGTTTGTTGTTGTTTTTTTTTTTAGCTTAGATATTAGTTAGCTGAGTTAGTCCTCTTGGACCTCCCAGACAGCCGCTTTCTCGTCTGCGCAAGGAGTCACTGGAGATCTGGAAGACGGCAGCGTAGGCGGAGGAAGTGGAGGACACCGCGGTACAGGATTCGGGGACGTGGGATGATCGGAAGGGGCAGCGGCGGCGTGCGGCCAATCTGCGGGAGGCGGAGCCTCAGCGCACCCCTCTCCATGGCGCGGTGGCGGTGGCAGCAATTCTGGCGGTGGGGGTGGAAACTCCTGTGCCAGCGGGTTGCACCGCGTGTGCTCCTTCTCCTGGACCGCAAGTTCCCCTGCCTCCACGGGCTGCTGACTCGGACCCCCTCCTGCTTTCACAGGCGGCAGAGGGATACTAGGACCCTGAAACAGCAAATTGGTCACTGAGCAGGTCCCTCCCTCGGGTGTTAACGCAGCGAAAGCAGAAGCAACGGCTTCCCTCTCAGTTATCATAGCTTTCAGAGTGTCATGTATTAGCCTCCACAACGTGGAGAATTTGCTCGCTTCCTTGGTTCCCGTATTAATTTCTTCCCACAGTTTCGTTCCTATATCCGCCCAAGTCTGAACTTCAAAGGCAGCATTAACTGAGGGGATTAAGTCCTTTCTCCATGCCGCAGCAACAGAGACTTCAAGGTAGCCGAGTCACACTGTAACCCTCTCACGGAGAGGATGTGTTGGAGGAGCTTAACCACTGCTGACTCTTCCTATGTCAGTGTGGACCCCATCTCCTCCCCGGCCGCCTGCTTGATCAGGGCAGGATTTCCAGGATTTCTTTTCCCGACTTTGCGCTAGCGACTCCTGAGTGCCGGGGCAGCACTCACCTTCGGCCGGGTTCCGCTCCCTCAGGGTTCGGTCTTCCTGGAAAAATCACCCTTAGATGCTAGTGCCGATCTGAGGGCACCACGTTGGGCGCCATTTGTTGCAGCGGGATCTAGGACTCAACCAATATGATCCATAACAGTCAACTTTATTAGTAAAGAATCTAGATTATATAGACAGAACTTAATTGTTATTAGTCACTATACATAAACACTCAGTGCAACACTCAGCTATGATTGGTTACTATACATAAAAACATCTACCAAAAAAACACCCCGGTTACATAATCAATACTCAAACTATGATTGGTCAGTATTCATAGAACGACTGTTTACCTGCAGCTGGCCTGAGAATGATTGTCTTTCCCACAGCTAACCTGAGAAAGGTCTGTTTTCCCGCAACCGGCCTGAGAAAGGCCTTGAGGCCTGTGCTGCTTGAAGCCTGTACTACTACAGACCGATCAAGTCCATATTCAGAGTATCTGGGTTGCTCACAATATGTCCCTGTTTCTCCAGAAACCCTAAATACCAGCACCTAATGAACTTTACTGATTGAAACTTCAGGATACAGAAAGTGTGCTGGATAGGTGACGGGTTTGTGACATTTGTGGGGGCAGGGCATCTAAAACAGCAGGTAGCTGCCCACATAGCCCAAGGAGCAGCCCTGCAGCACAATGGCAAAAGAACAGAGGGCCAATATCAGTGATTTTCTGTGAGGCAGAACACAGACAAAGACACTGACTTCTTGTTTGCAACCTCACAGAGGTCTGATTGTCTTGGGAACTGGGCAGCTTGTCCTTGCCTTGTGCTGTCCCCATGGTAGCTGACAAGTGCGGGGGCCGGGAATGTACTGAGGGCCCCTGACATGCTACCAGGATCAAGTTTGCGGTGGCGAGCTCTCACTGCACTCCCAACCCCACAAGGAGTTGGGAGAAAACATCTGAGGATGTGTTTCTCTCTGTTGTTCACATCAGTGAAATATTTTTCAGCTGCATATTATGAAGGGTCAGTGTCAAGTTGTAACAGACACCTCAAGATTTAGCACTTGTCAGAGTACAACAGCACTGTTATTTATTCAAAGAACCCTGAAATTCTGCCTAGTTGTTAAAAAAGAAACACTGCATCATTACAGCACCATTATGTTGTAGTTTTGGTTTGCAGCTTTTGGCTGCATTTTGGACTGATGATGAAAGGAAAACATTGTTTCTGAAGACATTAGCAAGGCTATTGAGCTATTTCTCCTTTTTTTCCAATTATTTATATTATTGCATTATGCAATGTAAAAGCACCAATTAACTCACAGAAAACTTTCCAGATCCTCATGATTATTAATCTCTGCTTTTCCAAGAGCTAACTGAACTACTGTTGTGTAAATCCAGAGCATTATTCATGAGGCTGTGGCTGAAACAGCACTTCTTTCGGTCTTCAACAAGATCAAGCATATCCTTGATGAACAAGAGCAAATGGGAAATAAATCCAACAGAGGGTTTTGGTATTGAATTTGAAAAGACTACAGTCTATCAGTGTTGGCAAGACAATTACATAAAAAAGAGAAAAATAATGTTTGAATTATGCAAGCTGAAAAAAAAGAAATGTGTCCCACTTACATGAAAACATTAGGAATATTGTGATGATCAGCTTTGCTATATAAACCTTACAGACATCATTATGTACACCTTTCCTACTTCATAGCATATCTGCTATATCAAAGAACCCAAACTTTAAGTCTCAAGGAACCCTGACTTTGTATCCTTAAATAAAATCTCACTGATTTTATTATTTTCCCTTGGACTTGATAGTATATTTAGAACAATAAAGAACAAATCTGAGAATGCAAATGAAAAGAAAAATAATTTCTCTCATTTTAAGAGACAAATTTAGATATATTTTTGCTTTACATTATTCCTATTAAACCAGTCTCTGCAGGGACATGGATCAATTTACTATTTAATCTGAAAACCTGATTTTTTCTCAAATTCCTTTCCATAGTAAGAATGAATTTGCCTCCATTATGACCATTTCTGCAGCATGTGCACCATACCTTAACACCAGACTAACTCACTGCCGTTAGCACCCACCAGGGTACAGCCAGCAGGTGTTTGCATGAAGTAGCAGACAGGCTACTAGGGTCAGTGGCATTCAGTGCTGCTTTTCCACTCGATCTATATGGTGGTAAACCCCTGTTCCTGCTTCCATATGACAGGTAGGGAGGGGACATGTACCCCTGCAGGGCTGCAGGAAAGGTTTCTGTCCCTCTCACTCTGGCAGAGGCGTTCTGCTTCTAGAAACCTCCAACTACGTATAGTCTCTGCACTGGCTGTATGGGATTTTTCTGTACTTCCATGAGGACTTTACCGCTAAGCACCTGAACCTTAGGCAGAAATTAGCACCCAAGTAAAGAAAACTTGATCATATCCTCTAGTTCATTAAGTGCCTTTAATTACCACACTCACATTCATCAGCCGCTGCTGGCTATTCTACACTCCACTTAAAAGTAATTTTTATTCACCTGAAATAACACCCCAGTCACTTCTTTCTGTTAATCATGTTTTTTTGTGCTGCAGCAATGCTACAGAGGCATCAGGGCCGCTTTCTTTTAGGCACCGTGTATTTTTTTCAACGTGTACTTACTTCAAAGAGCTTGCCACCCAAGTTTAAAATCAGAAATAGGTAAAGCAAAGATTGGAGAGTGCTGAGGTAACAATGAAATTATCATAACATAAGGAAGGAAAAGGCCTTATGTAAAACCAGCCATAAATCTAACCAGCTAATTTAAAGACTGCAGTTGTATAAAATCTGCATGTGAGGGGGGACCATACTGGCAAGACTCTGCTTGCTGGTTTGTCTAGGAGGGTGTTCTAAAACCATATTCCCATCCCTTTGCAGAGGAGTAAGGTTATGCCGGCTTTCATAATTTTGAAGGAGATGTAAGAGACTGATGAAACTAACACACCTGGAAAGCACTTCAGTCAGTATCGCTGAATCTGCACCTTTCTTAGGAAACGAAATTTTGGCCCAAATATTTCATTCAGTTCTGTTGGTGAAGAGTTATTCTGGCCGTGGGCATGAAGACATAGCACAAGCTTGTATGTGATTCAGATTTGTCAGCTAGAGCACATTAATCATTCATATCTTCTTTGGCAAACAACTAAGGAAGGCTTATTCTCAGATATCTGCAGTGCTAATTTTACCAGAGATTTTATATAAAGCAAACAACTAAATAGGTGTGAAGTAAAACTAGGAGACAACATAGGTCCAGAGCTGTCATCTGCTAGATTCACTCTTTAGTGTGCACAGCTTCCTAAGCAGTGTTGGTTTTCAAATGATCTTTGCTTCTGTGCTTAGGTAGAGTTTGTTACTAAGACACTCTACCAAAAAGAGAACAAAAAAGAAAACTGTTGGGGGGAGGGGGAGTGTCCAGCTAGTTTGTGTAATATTGCTACTCCACTTGTACCCAGTTTAGTGACAAGCTTGTAGAGGGACCTTATCACACTCTGTGCCTGCAACTAATTAAGGGAAAAAGGGCTTTGTTCAGCTAATCATCTGAGTGTTATCAGAATGATCCTTCTGGGTCCCATTTAGAAGTCTAAATACCTTTGGCACTTAAAGTGTAGTGCATGTAAATAATTAAAATTATAAATATTGCTAAACAAATGATATTGCTAGTGATCTGGTAGCTTGCCAATAATCTCTTGCTCAATGAATTCACTGAGCTGAGAACAACAAAGATGCTGTAATCGGACAGCATATGGCAAAGTTATGTTTAAAGTTTACTAGTAGTGTTCTTTTCCTGACTCACATTTAAATGATGTGCTGTGGAAATAGAGGGTATATAACTCAGCTTGTGGTAGTAGACAGATGTTACAGGCAACAAGAAATTAAAGGAGTATACTTCAACAATTTGACTTTACGTTTTTCTTTGTATTTTTATACCCTAAAGGTAATACAACAGATGTCAAATACAGGACTAAGTAGTTTACTGATAGAAGTCTTTTACATTCTTTAATACAACCCACCTCTTGTTTAAAATAATTCAATGAGCTTCATGAATTAAACATTTTGCAGCTGGAGGGTCTCACTTGATTTTTGTTTAATTGTACTGTAGCAGTAATAATATGTTTATATTCATTAATACATGATGGGAGATGTACAAATACATTCATTTATTTATGCATCAGAAATAGCCAGAACTGAGTTAAAACCAGACAGGCAAGCAAGTAAAAGCACTTTGCACAAATGTTTACAAGCTTGCCGTTTACTCTGGAGTGATGGTTTAGAAGTCCAGAATTTTTTTCAGTGCACATTTTGGAAACATCTGTGGATTTTGGTATTCAAAGACGTGAAAATTCACTTCCACTTAAATGGCTTTACTTTTCAGGTGCTTGAGAAGCACCTTAAATCACTCATTTCTTTCTCCGTTTGAATGGAATTTCTTCAAAAAAGTCATCTGCCTGTGAAATGTAAAGAAGCACACTAACAGTCTCAGAGAATAAAGAAAACCTGGCAACACTCACATATCACATTCATTTTGTGCTACTGTGATTAGAAATAGTGCTTGCAGAAATAAGATTTACAGCACAGCATCAAATTCTGGTCACCTACAAATGGCTATACTGCATGAGAAAAATGGCATGTCATTATCCTATCCCCAGCAGCAGCCATGAAAACTAGCCTAGGGAAAAGCAAAAACAGAGCAAGCATTTATGATATCTCCCGTGAGTACGCTCAGCCTTTGCCTGTTTTATGCTAAGAGGACTTTCTGAGACTGATGTGGATTGTTATTTAGTTCTCCTCATCTGATCTCTCTCCCGAGAACTTTCCAAGTAACCTTTGAACCCATGTAAAATTTTTGCTTCCACAAGGTACTTTGGAAAGGATTTCTGTGGGAGTAATACCCACTGCAATGCCCTTGTTGTCCTGCTGAAGGAGGTAATGAACAGTTTCTAACCATGATCTCCACTTCTCCCATCATCCTGCTGATCTCTGTCACATTCCCCCTACATCAGCTCTGTCTGGGCTGCAGCAGACTCATCAAGTCAATCTTGCCTCATACAGAGACTGTTTCCTACTTCCAGTCATGCCCATCACCTTTCCTGAATGTTTTTTATTTCTAACATGTCCTTTATTAGAATGAGGGGATCAAAACTGCACATCACTAGCAGAGTGTGGGATCACTAAAAAATGTATTGCAGACACATAACTTTATTTTCTGGTTTGTATTCTGTTCTTTTCCCCTCAATTCTTGACTCTGGATTTTATTAGGTGGCTACTAAGCATTGAGCTGCCGCTCAGGGTACTACAGAACAGAACCTCAGCTCTCCCTCCTAAGTGGTAAAAGCCGTCTCAAATGTATTTTGACAAAATGCTTTATTTTACATAAGACTGAATTCCATCTCTTATTTGATTGCCTAATCACAATATTTCATAAAGTCTTTTGCAATTCTTCACAACCTGCCCTTCTCTTGTTACCCTGAATAATTCCAAATCACAACTAAACTTTCTCCTGTCACTTTACACTCTGTTTTATAAATCATTACCACACAACATCTTTCTTAGATCTGTTCGACCTTCCTCTACCCAAGGTGATATTACACATTAGGATGGAGTAAGTTCCCAAATCAGTGCTTTTCCAAGTCATTTCCCTTCATCACCATTTGCTATCTGTTCTCATAGTTGTTCTTATTTGTTTCTGGATGAAGTCAGCATATGAGAAGAAAATATATTTAGCAGGCTGCTTGAGAGGAGCCTTCGTTCTGGGCTCTGGTGATGAATGACTTTCCATTTACAAGTTCTTGCAAATATATTTTGTACATTATATCCACACTTAGAAGTCTGAGAATGTTGGAAACAAAATAATGAATAAAAATGAAAGTTTACCTTTAAAATTGCAGTACGATGATTCAGCTTCTGTTATTGTAGTGACAGTAATTAGTTACTTTGCATCTTTTAAGCTTTGGACTAGTTTTGGTGCCATTGGTTGAGACAAATCAATAGCTCTTGAAAATCTCTAAAAGAGCATATGCTGGAAGAGTTGATATTCACCACTGTCAACTGTCTATCCTAAATTATTCTGGTCAACACTCATCTGTACTTCTTTTTTTCATGGGATTCTTCGAACAACTGATTAGATCAGTTCTTCTGTCTCGTTGCACATCAGTATGACCAGTCAATGTTATTCTTTCTCTTTGTTTCTTCTGTGCTACATTTGTAAGAAAATTATTCCCTCATCTGTTGATTTTGACAAATTTTTTTGGGGAGAGGTGTAAGGACCTATTTCAGTAAATATTTTTTTTAAATACAGACTACCATTGTTCTTTACATCTCTGTGTATTACAGTATTAGATTTAAAAGTTTTATAAAACTGTAATTAAAATAGAAACGCTGGAAAAGCTCTAAGGTAAAGAGGTCTATAAATGTAGACTTTCCACGTAACTTTGCAAGACTTCTGACATGGGTTCTGCTACAGTTATTACTGTAGTTGTTGCAATGTTATGATACATTTTTAGCTACTTATTATCCTTCTTCCTGTAAAGATATAACACACAAATTGTCAGGAATAGGATAAGAAAAGAGCCCAACATTAAAAAAAAAAAAAAAAAATCTTGGGAAACAGTACACCCTCGTCATTTTGTTGCAGAAGGAGGACACCGATTTTGCCTGTCATAAAATGATAACTCCAGAGGTCACATCAGATAAAGAGATGTGACGGAATATACTAGAATTCACTGTGACTTATCCATCTCATTCCTTCTGAAGCTGAACAAATCCATAGGCAAAGTGTTCAAAGAAGAGTTACAGAGGTCCAGTTCTGAAGTACATATATGCTGAAGCAAAGGTCTAGACCTCTGTCCTAACTCCTAAAACCCACGATGAGTTACTGAACTCCAGTACTTTCCAAGTCAATCATATGCAGAACTGGAGCCTCACTGATCTGCTTTTCAGAAGATTTACCATTAAGCAGTTCCCACTGAAACCAACAGGGCCTGCTGATAACTCGGCACTTCTGACAGCACCACTTTCTGTAAGTCCAGCTCCGAGGCAGCAGTTAAGCTGAAGATCTGATCATAGTTTTCCAACGTGCAAACAGAGGATGTGGGAATCTGTGATTGCATTTAAAATATCTTTACAGATGTTTCAGAATTGTTCATCCATACTGCATACACTTTTAATTTAGTGTGTTAGCTCGTAAAACAAGACTCCTCTCTTCATTTCTGCCAAACACTATCTTCAGTCTCCTAATCTAAACTGAACTGTGTGATGTAGCAAAGTACATTTTCTCAATGATAACTTGGACTTAGATAATTTCTCATATCCCAAGGTCTAATGTGAAGGATACAGTATGAAGTAAAGCTACTTTTACAGATGGGAAAGTAAAATTAAGATAAAAATGCCATTACTTCACTTCAGAGGAAAATGTAGTTTCAAGGTTTGAAACTAATTTGAATACTATTTGAGAAACTGGATGGCTGTGTGTAGAACTCTGCAAGACATGGCAAATATGACTGTTACTCTCTCAGCTTTGAAAGATGCAATGGTAAAACATGTTAGCCTTAAAGTGGAAGACATCTGGGTTTTTTTTAACATTATTTTTATTTCATTCTCCACCTGACCATGATAAGCGTAAATGTTTTTTCCTTGGAAAAAGACCTACATTAAATCAAGCTTCATATGAGAAGGAAGCTTTAATAAAGAGATTCAAGACATAAATTATCAATAAATGAAGCAGTCGATGGATAGAAAGCTGCAAGAGCCGTGGTTCAGCTACTGACTTATCTGTTTGCATGATAAATCCTTATTAGGCTGTCATCACTACAGTCTCTGAAAAAAATCAGAACTGTAATATACTTATCCTCTGTACATCTCAGTGAAAAATGGAACTAGTTTCTCCATATTAAGCAAGTAAGGAACTGAGTTATGGAGAGGTTAAAATGACCTTCCTAAGGTCACAAAGGGCATTTGAACAGGGACTTTCTCATTGCCCTTCTGTTTTTTCCTATTTAGGCTACAATTTCTTGGGATTAGTGACTGTTTTTTTCTAAATCATATGTATAACCTAACACTATATGACCTAGTGAAAGTCTGCACTAAGTGCAAGCCTGATCATTGTTAACATGGTGAAATCCTAAATAATGTAATTTCTTACAAAAAGAGAGATAAAGAAGAACTGTAGAGGAAAATTAGAGTCTTAATTTAATTTTAAATGTTTCACCTTTTAATTACTGAAGAGAAAAATTAATTTAGAAAAATCCATGCTTCATTTGCTTTGGCATATGTAAGTTTAAATGTTTGGTTTTGTACATTGTCACACTTTTTCTACTACTTTTACTGGAAAAGTGTAGAATGAAAATTAGAAAGAATATGAAAATTACGTTAACATATTTTACTCTGTTTGAAACTTTTTAACAGAAAAAGAAAGAAAAAATGAAAGTGATATCTATTTTTCTCCTTAGCTTTTACAAGTTTCCCAGGCTTTCTAATAGGAAGAATAAAGAAAAGGGAAATTTCAAAATAATAAAAATAAAATTATCCCATTATTTTTAGAAACATGCATTTTCAGAATTCCTTCATCAGATATGAAAAAAGAAACATTGTGAGAATGAATTTTTCTCAGTAACTTTTTATTTCAGTTACACTCAGTGTTTCTCCTTGCATTTCTTGAAGTAAATCTCAGAAGCATTTGATAATACTGATGATAATAAAAGCTGTTTCCTGTTAATTGTCTGGCTCTGGGGTATAGTTTCATGATACGAATTATTCAGAGAAAACACTAGCTTAAAGTATTTCATTCTCCCTTTGTCTCCTGCTACTTCTTCCCTCCTCTCAGTCAGTCTCACCCACTGTCTTTACTATAACAGAAAATTGTCTGTAAGGTCATAGAATAATAGAATAATAGAATCATAGAATCATAGAATGATAGAATCATAGAATAGTTGGGGTTGGAGGGGACATCTGAAAGTCATCTAGTCTAACACCCCTGCAGTGAGCAGGGATATCTTCAACTAGACCAGGTTGCTCCGAGCCCTATCCAACCTGGCCTTGAATGTTTCCAGGGATGGGGCCTCCACTACCTCTCCGGGCAACCTGTGTCAGTGTTTCACCACCCTCATCGTAAAAAATTTCTTCCTTCTATCTAGTCTAAATCTACCCTCTTTTAGTTTAAAACCTTTACCCTTTGTCCTATCACAACTTGCCCTGATAAACAGTTTGTCGCTATCTTTCTTATAAGCCCCCTTCAAGTACTAAAGCTGCGATTAGGCCTCCTCAGAACCTTCCCTTCTCCACACTGAACAACCAGAACTCTCTCAGCCTTTCTTCACAGGAGAGGTGCTCCAACCCTCTGATCATCTTTGTGGCCCTCCTCTGGACCCGCCCCAACTGCTCCATGCGTTTCCTGTGCTGAGGGCTCCAAAGCTGGATGCGGGACTCCAGGGGTAGGAGTAGACACAGGAGCAGAGTAGAGGCGCAGAATCACCTACCTCGTCATGCTGGCCATGCTGCTTTTGATGCAGCCCAGGATACGGTTGGCCTTCTGGACTGCAAGTGCACATTTTCAGCTCATGTCCAGCTTTTCATCTGCCAGCACCCCAACGTCCTTCTTTTCAGGGCTGCTCTCAATCCCTTCATCCCCCAGCCTATACTGATACCAGGAGTTGATGCAACCCGGGTGCAGGACCTTGAACTTGACCTTTTTGACATGCTGCACACCAGATCCTGGAACGGAGGCATACCAAGAGGGTAGCATAATACAACCGTGAGATAAACTCATTCTAAACACTGATTAAAGAGAAAAATATCATGCATTCTGATAAATATTCATAATTCTCAGTAAGTCAAATATGGCTCTGAGAAGAACAGAGCATACCTTTCAGGGTTTTTTTATAAGTATTTTGATTCCCTAACAACATTGTCATAAAGAGACTCCTTATGTCACTCTGCACAAAGAATGAATTTTACTCTTTATAGTTACATCTTCTTAAATATACTGAATACTAGCCCATTTTTTAGTCATGATAGAAGTGAAATTCTAACATTCTCCTTCCACCTAGCTTAGGAAGCAAACTGAATACTTGTCTTCCAAGATATATTTGTACACACAAAAAAATTCATTTATCTGTAAATGCAAACAAATTATTCTGCTAACCTGATAGATGGAAAGAAGAGCCAGAAAAAAACAAAACAAGAAGTGGTACCAGATTGCAAACACCTTTGAACTCCAGAATGTTTCATTTAACACAATGTAAAAGCACACACCATGTGCAAAATTCATATTTCCCATAGATTGATTGACAGGAAGAGTGGGTAGTTGGTTCCAGACCATGTGTAAATGGGTGGCAGAATTCATTCTCTACAATATAATTAACAGTACTCACACTGACATTTTACAGCATTATCATACCTGCACATGGCATTATAAGTTGAAGATTAAAAAACATTTAAAGCATTTAAATGACTGAATTCCGACAAATGACCTCTGGTGACATTACTTAAATTCTGTTTTGCAAAGAAGAAAAATGTATCTCCATTTGTTCACAGCTTGTCAACTTTTCAAATGACTTCAGGAACAAATCCTCTTTTTTTTTTTTTTCCCCCCAGAAAACTGGCAACTTTCCCATTTGCCTGCATAGAGGACGACTGAACAACTTCAGGCACCGAAGAGCAAAAGGAGATGTTGATAATGAACACCGTTAACAAAAAGGTTTTTCTTCATAGGCTGATTGCACTGCTGTCCTCTAGCTAATCTGAAACTTCAACATATCACCAAATTTTGTCATCAGAACCCTAACCACATCCCTAGTTTTACCTTTGGTTGTTTTTGGTTTAATAACACTACTGACATTTCGAGGTGTTTATCCTGAACTATGTAACAACGCTATGGCAGGGTGAAACTTCTGGACTTCTCTGATATCCTACTGGGAAAGAACAAATGGCAAATGCCATTTATTGTAGCATTTTGTATGCAAATAGCATGAACAAAAGGATTTAAAAGACCAGTTTTGCCATCAGATCTTCCATTTAAATGTGAAAATCTACGTTTATTCTATTTGTTCTAAAATTATGCTTACACTTCTTTTCATGTTCATGGGGATTTTTTTCTTTCCTCCTACTTGCTGTAACTACTTTAATTTCCTTACTTTCTCTCCTGTGTTTTCCACAAACAACAAAAATCTTTACAAATAAATACCACTCCAGTTTCTCCTGGCATCCTTCTGCTCCTTTCACTTGTGGTAAAACAAACCTAAAGGAGCCCTTTTTGCAATTCATACATCTGCATTTTCTTTGAACAAATACTTTAAGTAATTTTTTAAGGTCTAATTCTAGTTTGTAAAAATTTACCTTTTAAACTTCCATTAGAATTTCTGTACTTTAAATCTTCAGTGATAATCAACACTTAGCTAAACCTGAGTATTCATGTCTGTAAGGATCAACCAGGTCAACACACACAACATCAGCTAGCATTTCTAACACCTGCACAGGTCATTACACATCCTATTTAACTCCTAATAATAATGATTTATATGCATGCTCTTCTTTTTCATTATCCTTGTCCATCACCATAAACTGGTCTGTTTTGCTAGAGAACTGTCCGCTTCAGTAAAATTTTCTTATATAAAACTAAACAGAATTTGATTTATCATACTATTTGAAAAGACAGCTTGGGCATGAAGAAAGATGTAACTTCTCCAATGAAAAATAAGGGCAATCAAGGGCACGCTGATGGGCTGTCTTCCTGCTGCTCTTTTCCTAGGGGTAAAAGTGGTGTTTAACTAAGGCAACGTCAGCAAAGTGGAAAGTCTGAAAACTCCTCATAACTTTAGAAGGGTTTGTTTGAGCTTGCTTCTCATTTTTCTTTAAAATTTAAGTAAGTCCAAAATGAGAGCCTTCTAATTTGAAAAGATAATTTAAATGAGAGCCCTCATTTTTCATTTAACTGAGAGCCCTGCTCTGGTGGCTGTATATCAGGAAAATAGGGGACCCTTTGTACTGAAAACAACTAGATGAAAATACAGAGTTATGATTACTAATGTTTATATTCTTCGTGTGTGTTGAACGCTGCATAGCATCATGACATTAATAGCAGTGAACATGAGGAAGAACTTCTTCCCTCTGAGGGTGATGGAGCACTGGAACAGGCTGCCCAGGGAGGTTGTGGAGTCTCCTTCTCTGGAGATATTCAAGACCCGCCTGGACAAGATCCTGTGCAGCCTGCTGTAGGTGACCCTGCTTCGGCAGGGGGGTTGGACTAGATGACCCACAGAGATCCCTTCCAATCCCTACTATTCTGTGATTCTGTGATTCTGTCTAGTAGCTTTGTCTATGTTAAGCTAAATTTATTGTTAAACACAGTGATTTTTTAACACCATAGCACTTTGAAGTGTGTTTTATTACCAGGACACACATCCTCTTTTGAAATCTGTGTGGGATCTCTCTCTACCTGCTGTGCTTAATTTCAAAATCCAATGCTATCTTTAGAGAAAGAGAGCTATTTCCTCTTTAGTCCATATGCTCTTTTTCACACCAATTTAATCAAAAACCTTCCACCATTCCTTCTTTAAATTGATCCTCTGTAGCCCTGCCTGACCTTCAGATCCTACAAAGTGTTATTTTTTAATAGTTTAAAGCCTTGCACTATGACAGATCTAAATAGCCAGGGACACATTTGGTTCTATGTGGAGTCCTGGCTGGACGAGAGGGGACATATTTTGGTGCGTTGAGCAACCCAGGTTCCGATCTGGAAGTGAGCCTTGGGAGCGGCTGACACGGAACCCTGCTGGGAAGGCAGAGCGACGAGCTCGGGACACTGGAGCAGGGGGAATGTCACCGTTTCCTGCCACACTGTCACTTCCTTCCTGCCACGTTGTTGTTTCCTGCCACAGCACTGTTTTCACATCGAGATGCAGCTCTGCACCAATCACAACGAGTTGCAGTAGTTTTGCCTATATATGGATTGGGGGTTTAACCATCCAGATGCTGTAATAGTTTTGCTGTATAAACCTTGTTTTTGCTGACTAATAAAGGTGAACGATCATACTCATATTGGGGTCACATCGTTACAACGGATCTGTAACCCACGCCAACAGTTCTATTGTAATTCCACTTAAACCGTTTCATTTACAAATGGAATGAGTTTTTACACAAGCAGCACATTTTTCTAGCAGCTAGTACATCCCTGCTCACTCCAACATTGTGCAGGCTGAAATCTGCTTTTAGTCTTCTGACTGGAAATAAAAGAGAAGCAAAAGGAAAAGAGTAACTCCAAGTCTCACCAGAGGGTTGCTGAATAGGCAAAAGCACCTTATTTGAGAGTTGCTAAGGTGGCAGACATGGCAGCATTGCTGGATCTTCATGGACCTCACAGCTGTATACAGCTTGCACTAAATTATATCCTGGAATCCATTCTGTTCTTTGGTTTATAGCACTATTTTCATATTTTAGTGCAATCACCTATTTACAATACCTGCTTCTACAGGAAATAACTTTTGCATTTTTTTACTAATACATTCCTTCTTTAGACTTCTAGTTTTAAAAGCTGTTACTGGTACTGATGTTCATAAGTTTCTGTTAACAGGGAGAAAATTAAGTTTGTTTGGCCTCTCTCCACCTGCCTTTGATAAACAGTATAAGTAAGCCCATTTTTGGATTTCATGTCCAAATCTGGAGATTTCCAAACTTAAATACAGGGTTTGGGATTTACCTGTTGTTAGAAGAATGGTGTTTTTATGATAACACAAGTATTACCAAGCAATTTTTTTTGCAAAACATTTTTTTATAATAAATTGCTATCAGAAATTTAATATCCTGTTACGGAAAACAAGAGTAGAAGAAAGGCTGAACAGAATAAAGTGTTCTTGAACATCCCAGTACAGGTGGAGCAGCTTCTACAGCTCTGCTCCTTGGGACACAAGCTGGTTTTGTAATGCTAGAAAGGAGTGAATTTATTAGTGTCTGCGAAATACTTCCTGTGAGCACTACATTCCTGGGAGAAAAGAGAAGATGCAGCCTGCAAGGCACTCTAACAAAACCTTCTATTGTCTGTCTAAATAGGAAGAACCTTATTTCTATGACTCCAGCGTGTTTCTGGGTGAAGAAATATGATTAACTTGGCTCTGAATTATTGTTATTCTGCAAAAGAATGAGGTCTGAAAATACATCGTATGTAAGAAATGATTCTGTGCCGTGCTGCCATTCAATGAGACCTGGACAGGCTGGAGAGTTGAGCAGAGAGGAAACTGATGAAGTTCAACAAGGCCAAGTGCAGGGTCCTGCACCTGGGGAGGAACAACCCGATGTACCAGTACAGACTCAGGGCAGACATGCTGGAGAGCACCTCTGTGGAGAGGGACCTGGGTGTGCTGGTGGATGACAAGTTGACCTTGAGCCAGCAGTGTGGCCTTGTAGGGGCCAATAGGATCCTGGGGTGCATTAAGAAGAGTGTGGCCAGCAGGTCGAGGGAGGTTCTCCTCCCCCTCTACTCTGCCCTGGTGAGGTCCCATCCGGAGTACTCTGTCCAGTTCTGGGCTCCCCAGTTCAAGAAAGATGAGGAGATACTGGAGAGAGTCCAGCGGAGGGCTACAAGGATGGTGAGGGGACTGGAACATCTCCCCTACGAGGAGAGGCTGAGGGAGCTCGGCTTGTTTAGCCTGAAGAAGAGAAGGCTGAGAGGGAACCTAATATATACTTACAAATATCTGAAGCGTGGGTGTCAGGAGGATGGGGGCAGACTCTTTTCAGTAGTGCCCAGGGACAGGACAAGGGGCAATGGGCACAAACTGAGGCACAGGAAGTTCCGTCTGAACATGAGGAAGAACTTCTTCCCTCTGAGGGTGACGGAGCACTGGAACAGGCTGCCCAGGGAGGTTGTGGAGTCTCCTTCTCTGGAGATATTCAAGACCCTCCTGGACAAGGTCCTGTGCAGCCTGCTGTAGGTGACCATGCTTTGGCAGGAGGGTTGGACTAAATGACCCACAGAGGTCCCTTCCAACCCCTACCATTCTGTGATTCTGTGATTCTGTGACCCTGCTTTGGCAGGGGGGTTGTACCAGATGATCCGCAGAGGTCCTTTCCAATCCCGTTCTGTGATTCTGTGTGTGATTCTGTGAATCAGCTATGAAGACACCATTAAATTACTGGAGTTTCCTCAGACGGCTTTGCAGTGAGTTTTATGAGATACAGTCAGACAAATGACATTAACTTCACTGGTCTGCTGGACTAGAAACATCAGTATTGACGTAACTCCACAATTCTGATTAGGGAGGATTTCAGTGGAAGATTTCCTGGAATTACAATACTGGAGCCATGTCCACTGTTTCTGCAAAGTCAAAATGGCACCACAGATTACTAAATATGTCTCTTCTCATATCAATGGATCCAGACAATATTTGGTCTTACGTTTGCTTTGAGAATGTCACAGTAACACAGATGGTGCAGTTCTGTGGTTGGCTTTGATAACATGCACCTGCTTTTATGCCCTCAGAACATAATGGCCCTGGGCCATTTGATTTCTTGTAGCATCTTTATTCAACTGCTGGAAAGGTGCTTCTTGTTGTTTGCATTGCACTACTTCTATGGCAGCAAAGTATGTCTTTACAGGAACATAGAGCCACTTTTTTTATTTACTGGTGCTGATGGGATCATATGATTTTTACCATCGGTGGGAAAATGGTGCCACAGTGCGATGTGAGAAATAAAATCGCATGTTGCACACAAACACTTTTCCTCAGTGAACTCAAATTCCGCAGTGAAAAAATGTTCTGGCTAGTAATGACAATCTACCTTCTTAAAGTTAAAATAGAGTATGTGTTATAGAAAGGATTTAAGGAAAAAAAATTATTAAATGTGCTTCATTTTGTGGCTTAATAAAATGGTCTGTTTTCCAAGTGAAGCCCTGTGATTTATTTCCCTAGGCTACAGGGACTTTTCAACTGACTTCCACCATCAGCTAAGAAAAGGCAACTTGTTATTTTCACGGTGGCACTCCAACCTTTCCCAGACCTCTGACATGAGTGGTCCAGAGGCTACGGGACACAGTAGGACTCAACAGGCATTTGGAAAACACTGAGAAGTAGGTAAGGCCATAACTTAAATAAAAAAGGAAGGAGAAGTCTGTTTAACTTTGAGCAGGCTTGGCAATTCTGATCACTAGCAGAAACTTTATCAGCCCTGGGTAATCTTGAAATGAGCCCTTGATCCAAGGAATACCCTCACATTTGGTGCAAGTAGTGGAAGTAAATGTCTTAAAGGGATCATGCTCAAATTTCCTCCCCTTTAGATCACTAATAGCTAATAAAAATCTTTTCCTTGCTACTGTGTTTTTTACCCACATCAGTCAATTTTCTGTGCCAATCATAAGACTTTTATAATCACATCTCAGCCCTCTACAAAATTCTGGGAAATATTCATTATAGTCTATTAAAATGTAAAATGTAAATTAGAGTTAAAATACTAATCAGAAGAATCAAGTATGTGATTTTTTTAACACCCTTTGCACAAAACACATGTAGGTTCAGAAATTAGTTGAATTTAGTTGAATTTTTTTCTTTTAAGACTGAATTAAAAATGAAGATCCCTCTTTCAACATGATTCTTTTGTCAACCAATCTATTAAAAACTTAAGAGGGAGGCTCTCAATGAAATCATGTAGCCTCTTGTCTTTCCAGCATTTCCTCCAGCTCTTCAAATGAAAATATTCTTTCATAAGTATTTACATTCCTTGAAAATTTATCCCTGGAAACATTCAAGACCAGGTTGGACAGGGCTCTGAGCAACCTGATCTAGTTAGTGGTGTCAAGAAGAGTGTGGCCAGCAGGACGAGGGAGGATCTCCTTCCCCTCTACACTGCCCTGGTGAGGCCTCATCTAGAGTACTGTGTCCAGTTCTGGGCTCCCCAGTTCAAGAAAGATGAAGAGCTACTGGAGAGAATCCAGCAGAGGGCTACAAGGATGATGAGAGGGCTGGAACATCTCCCCTACGAGGAGAGGCTGAGGGAGCTGGGCTTGTTCAGCCTGAAGAAGAGAAGGCTGCGAGGGGACCTAATAAATGCTTATAAATATCTGAAGCGTGGGTGTCAGGAGGATGGGGCCAAGCTCTTTTCAGTAGTGCCCAGGGACAGGACAAGGGGCAATGGGCACAAACTGAGGCACAGGAAGTTCCGTCTGAACATGAGGAAGAACTTCTTCCCTCTGAGGATGACGGAGCACTGGAACAGGCTGCCCAGGGAGGTTGTGGAGTCTCCTTCTCTGGAGATATTCAAGACCCTCCTGGACAAGGTCCTGTGCAGCCTGCTGTAGGTGACCATGCTTTGGCAGGAGGGTTGGACTAAATGACCCACAGAGGTCCCTTCCAACCCCTACCATTCTGTGATTCTGTGATTCTGTGACCCTGCTTTGGCAGGGGGGTTGTACCAGATGATCCGCAGAGGTCCTTTCCAATCCCGTTCTGTGATTCTGTGTGTGATTCTGTGAATCAGCTATGAAGACACCATTAAATTACTGGAGTTTCCTCAGACGGCTTTGCAGTGAGTTTTATGAGATACAGTCAGACAAATGACATTAACTTCACTGGTCTGCTGGACTAGAAACATCAGTATTGACGTAACTCCACAATTCTGATTAGGGAGGATTTCAGTGGAAGATTTCCTGGAATTACAATACTGGAGCCATGTCCACTGTTTCTGCAAAGTCAAAATGGCACCACAGATTACTAAATATGTCTCTTCTCATATCAATGGATCCAGACAATATTTGGTCTTACGTTTGCTTTGAGAATGTCACAGTAACACAGATGGTGCAGTTCTGTGGTTGGCTTTGATAACATGCACCTGCTTTTATGCCCTCAGAACATAATGGCCCTGGGCCATTTGATTTCTTGTAGCATCTTTATTCAACTGCTGGAAAGGTGCTTCTTGTTGTTTGCATTGCACTACTTCTATGGCAGCAAAGTATGTCTTTACAGGAACATAGAGCCACTTTTTTTATTTACTGGTGCTGATGGGATCATATGATTTTTACCATCGGTGGGAAAATGGTGCCACAGTGCGATGTGAGAAATAAAATCGCATGTTGCACACAAACACTTTTCCTCAGTGAACTCAAATTCCGCAGTGAAAAAATGTTCTGGCTAGTAATGACAATCTACCTTCTTAAAGTTAAAATAGAGTATGTGTTATAGAAAGGATTTAAGGAAAAAAAATTATTAAATGTGCTTCATTTTGTGGCTTAATAAAATGGTCTGTTTTCCAAGTGAAGCCCTGTGATTTATTTCCCTAGGCTACAGGGACTTTTCAACTGACTTCCACCATCAGCTAAGAAAAGGCAACTTGTTATTTTCACGGTGGCACTCCAACCTTTCCCAGACCTCTGACATGAGTGGTCCAGAGGCTACGGGACACAGTAGGACTCAACAGGCATTTGGAAAACACTGAGAAGTGGGTAAGGCCATAACTTAAATAAAAAAGGAAGGAGAAGTCTGTTTAACTTTGAGCAGGCTTGGCAATTCTGATCACTAGCAGAAACTTTATCAGCCCTGGGTAATCTTGAAATGAGCCCTTGATCCAAGGAATACCCTCACATTTGGTGCAAGTAGTGGAAGTAAATGTCTTAAAGGGATCATGCTCAAATTTCCTCCCCTTTAGATCACTAATAGCTAATAAAAATCTTTTCCTTGCTACTGTGTTTTTTACCCACATCAGTCAATTTTCTGTGCCAATCATAAGACTTTTATAATCACATCTCAGCCCTCTACAAAATTCTGGGAAATATTCATTATAGTCTATTAAAATGTAAAATGTAAATTAGAGTTAAAATACTAATCAGAAGAATCAAGTATGTGATTTTTTTAACACCCTTTGCACAAAACACATGTAGGTTCAGAAATTAGTTGAATTTAGTTGAATTTTTTTCTTTTAAGACTGAATTAAAAATGAAGATCCCTCTTTCAACATGATTCTTTTGTCAACCAATCTATTAAAAACTTAAGAGGGAGGCTCTCAATGAAATCATGTAGCCTCTTGTCTTTCCAGCATTTCCTCCAGCTCTTCAAATGAAAATATTCTTTCATAAGTATTTACATTCCTTGAAAATTTATCCCTGGAAACATTCAAGACCAGGTTGGACAGGGCTCTGAGCAACCTGATCTAGTTAGTGGTGTCAAGAAGAGTGTGGCCAGCAGGACGAGGGAGGATCTCCTTCCCCTCTACACTGCCCTGG
This sequence comes from Opisthocomus hoazin, assembly GCF_030867145.1. Classification (NCBI taxonomy): domain Eukaryota; kingdom Metazoa; phylum Chordata; class Aves; order Opisthocomiformes; family Opisthocomidae; genus Opisthocomus; species Opisthocomus hoazin. The sequence continues at coordinate 101,922,262 of NC_134415.1, read as the reverse complement.
TGAGGCCTCATCTAGAGTACTGTGTCCAGTTCTGGGCTCCCCAGTTCAAGAAAGATGAAGAGCTACTGGAGAGAATCCAGCAGAGGGCTACAAGGATGATGAGAGGGCTGGAACATCTCCCCTACGAGGAGAGGCTGAGGGAGCTGGGCTTGTTCAGCCTGAAGAAGAGAAGGCTGCGAGGGGACCTAATAAATGCTTATAAATATCTGAAGCGTGGGTGTCAGGAGGATGGGGCCAAGCTCTTTTCAGTAGTGCCCAGGGACAGGACAAGGGGCAATGGGCACAAACTGAGGCACAGGAAGTTCCATCTGAACATGAGGAAGAACTTCTTCCCTCTGAGGATGACGGAGCCCTGGAACAGGCTGCCCAGGGAGGTTGTGGAGTCTCCTTCTCTGGAGATATTCAAGACCCTCCTGAACAAGGTCCTGTGCAGCCTGCTGTAGGTGACCATGCTTTGGCAGGAGGGTTGGACTAGATGACCCACAGAGGTCCCTTCCAATCCCTACTATTCTGTGATTCTGTGATTCTGTGATTGTGTCCCTGCTCGCTGCGGGGGGGTTGGACTAGATCACCTCTAGGGGTCTGTTCCGACCCAAAACTTTCTATGATTCTATGATTCTAAAATTGTACAGAACAGACCACATCGAGTCACCTGATTTCCATTTCTCAGATCAACTACACAGAGCACATGTTCTGAACCATACTCTGGTGTTTGATAGATGTGCCTCATTTCCCTCTAACATGTACAACTTTGGTAGTTGTAGTAGTGGATGATAGGGAAACATAATTTGTTTAAAATGCAGAGAAAAGGAAGTGTCTTAGGTCCAGCTGGTAGCAAAATTGGATATGCAGAACATGAAAATCTGTGTTCTTGCTTTTTCTTTTACACTTGCCTCCACAAACACACGAACAGAGCAGCAGCTAATCTCCCTGCTCTTGCTCAGACTAGATAAGTGTTCATTCAAGATCACCTGTATGCTTTCTTGTAGTTTACCTTGTATCTTAATATCTTTACTTTTCACAGGAGAATCATGTCTATTAATTAATTCTCAGAATAAGTATCCACAAAACACACTGCACACACAAGTCCAAATCCAAAGAAAATGAAATACATATCAAGTTACAGAATCAAATGTAAAAGCACAAGGGAAGAATATTCAGGCCTCAGCTCTCAAATGCAAAATTTTGTAAAAAACCTATTTAAAAATATGTTCTCTGTGTGTATGTGTGATATACATGTGTGACACCTTCATATTGTGTCATATAACTTCTCCACTCTTTATGAATGACGAGCCAACTAGTGTGGTCATAGTCCAGTGAAGTAAACACCAGCAGACAGTATTTTTCCCCACAATGTGAACTGCAGATATATTTGCTTTTCAAAATACAAAAGATTTAATTTTTTAAAATAGCCAGGAAACTCGGAGAATGACAGAGCTACTAAATAATTAAAACCAAAGCAAGTCTTGTCCTTAGTGGATAATTGGGATAGTTGTAGGATAAGAGACTCCCAAATAATTGCACTCCAGACAGCTCTTCCTTGGGAGGGCAGATGCACCAAACTACCAAGATAAAGAGGCACCAAGAGGGCAACAAGACCAGAGAAAAACAACTTTGAAGGACATGGTACACACGATCTTAGAACTGAGTTTGTGCAGAAACAAAGGTCAACCAGCGGACACTATGATGAAGAGTATGAGCCTTCATCTGAAGACCCCTGACAACCACCAGAAGACCCCAACAGACATGCGTGAAAGACATTAACCTATGCTAGTTAGTTCTCGGAAAAGCCATGGATATGCTAAGCATTTCTCAGAAATATAATGAATATGTATATTGTGATTGTATTTAACTTGGAATGAAAAGGATGTTTGGCACGCATGTTTGGAGGAGAGATCCCCCGTGTGCCTGGCACCGTAATAAAGGATGCCTGCTTAACAGTATACATTGTACTGTTAGGTTATTACTGGGTCTTCAAATCAGTTGGAACCTCAGATGGGACCTACTCTGTTCGGCTGCGGGACCTGGTAAGAACAGGAGCCCCTTGGGCGCATTCGGGAGCTTTTTCACAAAGGAGCTCCTCGTCATATCTGGATCACTGCGGGAACAGGCAAGGACCATCCGTGAGTAATGATATTCTTTTACTACTACTGGGATCGATCAAAGGTTAGGGACTCCCATAAGTCGTAATCTGATTATGCGGGGAGAGTATACCAAGCTGATGCTGCTCTCTCTTGCTCCTGTCGCTTGCTTGCTTGCTCACTTGCTTACTTGGCTTCAGAATAAGGGAAACTAGGTTGGAGGAAAGAAAAAGTCTGACTGATTTTTTTGCAACAAGAGAAGGTATAAATGGCCACGTATGTCAGAAATAAATGTATTCAATCTATTCTTAGACATACATATGTCCAATACTCTCCTCCCCCTCAACAGGACAGGGGGAGGAAGTAAGACGAAAAAGCTTGTGTGGGAGGTAAAGACAGAGAGATCACTAACCAGCCCCCCTGCTACTGACACCTTGACACCTACACCAAATGCAGTATGTGAGTGTGTAACTGTGTGTGATGGGACAGCCAAATCCGTCTGAGCTAGCCTTTGCCCCAAACTGATAATGCTAAGGAGGAACTCCAGGACAACCATCAACCAGATTAAACAGGAACCATGAAATTAGAAAGAGACTATTGAAAGTTCCTGAAAAGCAGTGTAAAACAAATCGAAATTTGTAGGTGTGGGGAGAGGCCTTGGAGCTGGACAAGAATTAGTGACCTTCATTGGGCACTGCCAGGCATCACCCCTTGGCATCTCCATCCCTGCCTGGGCCAGGCCAAGCAGCTCCCCGTGGGGTGCAGGAGTGCCCTGTACCCAGCCAGTGACCCACAGCACGGGGGTGGTGTGGGGGCACCTCCTCTCACTATGTGCATAGGACCACTTGGGGCACCTGCCCATGCCCCCAAGCAGGGGACAACCTGGGGGACCTGCACCCACACAGCAGGGAGGAAAATGCACCTGCACTGCCGGGTGCAATGATGCATGTAAGTGTGGGGGGCGCATTATTTACAGAAGGGTTTTTGGAAATCTGGAAGGCTATATTAACATTTTTCAAGCATCTGGGACTGTGGCTCATCTGTTGAGTCACCAGTATTGATCCTGAGTATATAGTTCACTGATTGCCAGTTAACTATGTCATTAATAAATCAATACACCACTTTTTTCCTGATTTGATTTAAACCACAGGAGTTGAGCAGTTTTTCCCTGTGACAAATATGATGTACTGCTACACAGATTCAGAGGCCTGAGTCCCACAAAGGAGGATGCAAGACCACACATCCATAAATAAATAAAGGCTCTTAGCTCAAGCAGTTCAGCAGTGGCAAGGTTAAAAATAGTGGAATATGGAGGGTATACAGCTCTAGAAACCACAACCTCTTATTATAACACCATTGCTAGTGAGAGCAATTTGAAAAAAATTTACAGCATCTTTTGCAAACAGCAAGACTCGATATTCTTAGTTGTTAATTTTTTCATTTTATTGAAATACCATGTTTTCTACCTGTCATTCACTGTTGATTTATTAGGAAGCTAAAAGGTTCATGACTATTTTGGCTTTCGTAAGAACAGAATGGTTTTCAGTTACTGGTTTTGAATGTCAGTGCTTTGTTGCAGAGTATGATTTCAAACTGGCAAGTTTGGTTATCCAATGCAAGAAGGGTATGCAATGGTAACCACCATGTAGAATAGATGGGTTAAATTGAAGAGAGGGTGTTACATCAAAATCTTCAGCTTACTCTAGGAACAAACCACTCCTATAACAGGGCACAGAGTCAGCCCAACAGAGATATTACTTAGAAGGAAAACCTGAACCATGCTTCTCACTCAGAAATCAAATGTGTATGAAAAATTGTCTTAATATTTATCAGGCAGAAGCAACAAAAAGCCAAGAAAGATAACTGAATTTTAGAAAATAAGCTACTTAAAGTATAAAAAATTATACAGAATATTTCTGCCTTGAATCGTTCCTAGTAGAACAAATTTCATGTGAACAGGCAAAATTTCCCACTGCTTCCAAAACACAGAACCAAAGACATTCCTATTGATATCCCAGATCCTAAACAGAGACTGTGGGGCAATTTGGTAGTTAATAGATAATTAGACCTCATCTCTTAAAACATCTTTCTGTTCTACAGTAGGCTTTAAGAGAAATGCTTGAAGGAAGAACAAAACATTTTCTGTGATTAATTTTCATACCAAAAAAATGAAACCAGAAATTAGACTGTCTCTCAGGTAATATTTAAATCTAGAAAAAACATAAACAAATATGAATTAATTTTGCTTCTTCTGTATATATTTGTTGATAATTGCAACCCAGGGTATTCAACATGAATACAAGAACATAAGAAATTTTAATTTGGAAATAATTTAATTTCATAAAGTTGATCTTAAATAAACGCAAAAGAAACGTTCAAAGTTGAGAATTTTTTAAGCATTAACGTCCAACTTTCTACCAAATAATTATTAAAAATATTTGCTTTTATTTTTGACACAATCTGTTCTTGACAGTCAGTCATAGGGAAAAAATGTATCTGTAATTATGATTTATTTTCTTGCCATTTCAGTTCTGCTGCTCTTCATCACTAGATAAAAGACATATTTATTGTCTGATGTGCTGAAAATCTCAGTTATAAATGACATCCTTCCTTTCAATCTAAAATATTATAATTAATTTATTAGTGATAGAGCAAGACCAAAAAGTTTGATGTTCTATTTACATTCAGATGAGAAAAGAGTCGGGTGTTTAATTGTACTTTGACTTCAAAATCCAAACAACTGGAAAATGTACAAGGGGATGAAAAGTCTCCTTTAAAGGGGCTTCTGCATGCAATTTTAATACTTCTGCCTAACCTCTGAGCTAAAGAACTATTTCTGTCAGATTTTGAAATCTGAATTCTATAATGCTATATTCTACAGAGTGAGAATTGTAGAATTGTTAACATATTCATATATATGAGATATATTCGTCGTTTCACCCCTCCATCTGAGACTTCTATTCAGATTAAAGTGGAAAAAAAGTGAAAAGAGGAAACGGCATTTCAAGGCCAAATTTATTGTTATTGTTTAAATGCATCACAACTGTTGAATCTGAACATAGCTCGCATTGAAAGAAATCTGAATAAATGCCATTTTTATTAGCACTATAAGCAGTATCCTCTGTGGCATATCAGCAGGCACCCTGGAAAATTCAATACAAAAATGCTACAAACTGATTCAGCACTTTTGTAGCAAAAGAAAGGTGAAAATAAAGTATCAGAATAATAATTAAGTACTACGTCTAAAAAATTTTTCCCTGTAAGGTTGACTGACTGTTCTGCAGAAAGCTTAAGCTAGTCTCAGCCTACTGAATCTCAACTTGCTCTTGGCTACCAGTTCCCAATCTTTTTCTTGTGTCAGCACAAGCCATTATGCAGTCAGGCACAGGGCTATGTCCTACCGGTCCTACTGAAGAATATTTTTTTTCTGCATTAGTTTTTAGCAGAATGAACTGTCTGAGTTGGCTGATGTTGCGAATCCTGATTTTTGCAGCTGACTGCAAAGCCACACAAGTGATACTGGCAGGAACACATCATGGAGAGCAGGCTGAGAAAAGCACACTGTGAAATCCCTTCTGGAGATAGGCTAGAACCAAGTCTGCTTTTTAAATCAGCTCTTTTCTGAACTACGTAGACCATCACATCATCCATATCACATAGCTCCTGTGACAGTGTGATAAATAATAAGTGCAAGTCTGATAAATATATTATGCTCTGTCATGCTCTGCATACGAGAACAGAAGTGTGTACAATATAAAAATAGGTCTTGGAAGGCAGAGGATTTCTTTGCATTGTAAAAAGAGTTGATTTTGAAAACAGATGTTAAAGAGTATTCCAACACAGCTTAGATTAGGATTGACCTTGTTAAGAAAGCAACTTTGCAACAAGTTGAAATTTTGTATTTTTGTTTTTCTAGAGTCACTAATACATGCATCTGCTTCTTAAGGAGCATAAGATGGAAACAGATCTTAATTCTCTGACTCAGTTCCTTGCCATTGAAGACAACTATGCTACACAATCATTTTCAGGGTTTACGAAGCTCAAATTTTCAAGAAATTTGCTAGGTTTGTTGTCCCCAATGCTCCTATGAGGAGAGTTTTAACCCAGATTTCAGTGTTAACTGGTAATATATAATGTTGAATAGACAAGCTGAATACCTCCACATAGTTATCGAGTACTGTTTTGAAATGCCAGACCAACAAGGAATCCTCCACTTTCCTCCTGCAAATCACAGAAATGTCTCTTGCATGCTGTAAATCTTCTTCTTCCCTACAGGTTCTGTGGCTAAAAATGGCTCTTCTGTGTTTCTGTCTCTTCAGCATGATACTTTTCTCTCAGAATTTCTTCGAGTTCCTCCAGAATCTCTCAACTTCAGTGATTTTTCAATGCACAGCAACTATACTCCCTTTCTTTGGTCTTCTGGGTATTTAACTCTTCCTAAACTCTGGTGTTTTACAAGAAACTATCTTCATCCCAAATGCGTTCTCATCATCGGTGTGGTTTATTTAGATACTGATGAAAATAATTAATCTGTCACAGGAAGACATAACAGCCCTATTCCCTTCTCATCTCTTCCCAGCGCACCTACCAAAAACATTAGAGGTAGTTTAGGGTAAAGAGAGGTAAGATATAAAGATAGAATCATGTCATAAAATCAAACTGGAATTCATGGAATATGTAATTTTCATAATGCATACTGACTTTACTTTCCCATCAAATAATTATATGACATTAGGATATCACCAGGATGTTCAACAAAGGTTTTGCAAATGAAAGTATTAGAAGCACTTTTCAAAGAAATGTTTTCTTCTCTTAACTTTCCCAGATCCAGATGTGCACAACAATATCAGAAAAATAAAGAATTGTACAAGTGCCTTTTCTCAAAGCCAGCAGGAGGTACAGCTTAATCAAAATTTATTATCATTTTGATTATTCTTTCACTGGTTGTACTTCCATACAATAGAAATAGTACTACATAATTTTAAATAATTTAATCTTTTCTGTAATTTAATCATTGAATCAATTATGTAAATCAAATGTATCAATTTCTTCTCTGAAAATTTTAAACTGCTTGTAAGACCCACACAGAAATGGTTACAAAAAAAAGAAAAGGAAAGGAAAGAAATTCATATATGCTAGACTTCACCATATTCATGTGAAATATTTGATGTTATCCGTATTCTACTGCAAAAAATCCCACTCCTTCCTGAAATTAGCAATGTAGTAAGTAAAAGAAACATAAATCAGGAAAGAAATAATTAAAAAAAATAGAAGTATTAGCATAGTTTTAGTATAAAAGAAATTAATTATAAAGAAAATGTTACTGTCTTATGTAATAGTGACATTACATATTGCTACATTGGTGTGTAATGCTCCTTGCTACTCTTTAAAGTGTGTATTTGGAAACTGTTGTCCTACAATTACTCAGGAACAGGAGGTATAAAATATACACCTTGAATGGGAAATAGTCATGGAGAGAAGAAAAAGCTGACATTAATCTTCCTGAATCCTACATCTCCTTTCTGTTTGTATCCAAGCCAGCCACTAAAGTGAATTCTTCTAAGGCTTTTGATTCATTATTCATAGTGATGTCTATTGTTGGCTCACCCACATACAGTACAGCTCATGTCTCACTTTGCAGCTTCTTGGAACAAAAAACACAGGGAAGGTGGCAAGAAAAAATACTTTTATGGACTTTCAAAAGGATAAGTTAGATTTCGTTTCCTCTTATGCATGGGCCGTGGAAGGGCCAGGTGAAGTCCACAGTCCTGGGCTGGTCTGTATTCACATATTCAGGAGCAGAAAGTTGCACCTTTGGAAGACATCATTTTCAAAACGCTTTCTCTTAGTCTTCATAAATTTGGACAATTAATTTACTGTCCATTTTATGACAATGATTTTCAAACACTGGAAAGCATAAATCCTAGCACAGATTGCCCTCAGATCACCCTCTGCATCATCTACCTACCTCATCTTTGCTTCACCCAGGCGCGACAAAATACCAAGCTCTGAAAGTTCACTTGTTTGAATTAACAAATTGCAATGAATCCTGACAGAACAAATAAAACAGGTCGTCTGTATGAAGTGTGCATTTCAGTCACCTTAAAAAAAAAAACCTTCAAAATCTGTAACGCATCTTTCATACTTGTGAAAGAAACATTATACTCACCCTTCACAGGTGAAATATTGCATATTTATAGTGACGCATTGAGCCACATTCAAGCATTCTGGAGGGACAAAGGTAACAAAACTATTTTTTTCCCAAGTACTTAAGAAAACAGAGCTGAAAATTCCTGAACACAAACTGATAATTTTAATAAGGAATTCAATACCTATGCTGTAGTGATATTATGAACACCATGACTGTTATTAGGGAAGTGCTAACAGCAACTTGCATGTTGCATGGTTATTAGGATACCTTCATCTGTTTTAGTTTCAAGGAAAAAAATGTTAAATTCCACATTGGATTTTGGCAGTTTGTTTCATGTTCTAGTCATTTAACATACATAAAAATCTTTAAATCTGTGTTTATCAGTGTGTAAAGTATTAAAATCACTGAAATAAGATATGGTGGAAATTAAAAATACCATTTTCTGGCACTTCTATACACATTAACATTTTCACTTTCTGCAAAAACCTAGACATATTTGTCTTTCATGAACTACCACAAAAAAATACACATAAGCAAACCAAAACACTCTTTGCTGAAGATCAATCAGTTGTATGATACAACAAATCATTGTAAATATTAAGGATCGGCAAGGCATGCAGCTGTGGCAATGGTAAGTTCTGTGGTTGAGCACTAGACCGAGGTGTGCAGGGGTGTTCCCGGGGCCAGGAAACCTGAGGAAGAGCAGAGAGCCCCAGCAGGAGCCAGCAGATCTTGTAAGAGAGGCTGATGCAGCTTGGGTGTTACGAGCAGGAACAGCAGGAGCTTTAAACTGCCCTAGGGAGCACAAGCAACGAGAAGCATTGTGAACAGGCCGTGTGAACGTGGATGGAGAGGGCGCAGCAGTTTGCCCAGCAGTTCGTGCACAAGGATGCATGAGAAGGGCCATGAAGTTCACACAGAAGGACACACAAGAAGCGCCACGCACCCAGGTTGTAGGCCCACTGCCCGGGGAAGTGCTCCAAGTCTCTGCCAGAATGGTGGGCTCTCGCCTCAGAGTTAAAACCAGTGCTTCTACAGCAAAAGTCCCTGAGATGTCTGGTGGTTCCACCCAGACGGAAGTGGTAAAGAAGGATACTTTAGAACAAATGGTAGGTTTCAATGAGTGCCCAGACCCTTCTCCTGAAGAAAAGGTAAGTACCTGCAAAAGATGTGCACACATTGGTGATCTGTTGCGTCAGGTGGCCGAGTTGCAAGGCTGTGCAGTAACAGAGAGGCCAAGATGGAGATGGGGAAGTGGCTTCAGAACCATGCTCCTGTGGTGGACATCACAGAGAATGAGGCACCCTGGACCATGGTGGCCCACAAAAGCAGGACTCTGCTTCAGAAAGAAGGCTGTGCTGTCATTCAGCGAAACCTGGACAGGATGGAGAGTCGGGAGGAGAGGAACCTGATGAAGTTCAACAAGGCCAAGTGCAGGGTCCTGCATCTGGGGAGGAATAACCCCATGCATCAGTACAGGCTCAGGGCAGACCTGTTGGAGAGCAGCTCTGTGGAGACGAACCTGGGTGTGCTGGTGGATGACAGGTTGACCATGAGCCAGCAGTGTGCCCTGGGTGCCAAGAAAGCCAATGGGATCCTAGGATGCATAAAGAAGAGTGTGGCCAGCAGGTCGAGGGATGTTCTCCTTTCCCTCTACACGGCCCTAGTGAGGCCCCATCTGGAGTACTGTGTCCAGTTCTGGGCTCCCCAGTTCAAGAAAGATGAGGAGTTACTGGAGAGAGTCCAGCCTCCATTGCGAGGATATTAAGGGGACAGGAGCTTCTCTCCTACAAGGAAAGGCTGAGGGAGCTGGGCTTGTTTAGCCTGAAGAAGAGAAGGCTGAGAGAGGACCTAATAAATGCTTATAAATATCTGAAGGGTGGGTGTCAGGAGGATGGGGCCAAACTCTTCTCAGTAGTGCCCAGGGACAGGACAAGGGGCAATGGGCACAAACTGAAGCACAGGAAGTTCCATCTGAACATGAGGAAGAATTTCTTCCCTCTGAGGGTGATGGAGCCCTGGAACAGGCTGCCCAGGGAGGCTGTGGATTCTCCTTCTCTGGAGATATTCAAGACCCGCCTGGACGCGGTCCTGTGCAGCCTGCTGTAGGAGACGCTGCTTTGTCAGGGGGATTGGACTAGATGATTTCCAGAGGTCTCTTCCAACCCCTACCATTCTGTGATTCTGTGATTCATTTCCCACCCTCCAGTGTTACAACCAAAACCAGATATAAAGCTTTATTAGCTATAGACACTGATGAGCAAGGTCTACAAGGAGAAACTGTACCAGCAGCACACAGTGGATACTGCCAGAAGAAAGAAAGCGTGCTCATTATGCATAACCTTTAAGGGGCACAGAGATACCCATCTGCCGGCCTGACAGGGAGTCACAAGAGATATGCTGACGTCTGGGAGCTAAGGTCCAAGGTGTTGCCAAGAGGGTTCCACAATTTCTCACGAGCACAGACTACTATGCATTGCTACTCTGTCATGTGGGTATGAATGACACCGCAAGCCAGAACCTGGGCAGAATCAAGGAAGACTACAAAACTCTGGAGCGCAAGTAAAAATTGTTAGTGACCAAGTTCTCTTTTCTTCCATTTTACCAGTTAAGGAGTGCAGACAGAAATAGATGTACAATGCAAATAAACTTCTGGCTTTGTCACTGGTGCTGTCATGAAGGTTTTGGCTTTTGTGGTAACAGGACATTCTTTGGTGACTACAGCCTGTTAGGGAGGGACCTGTCTAGAAGAGAGAAGGGAATCTTTGGCAGCAGGCTGGCCAACTTAGTGAGGTGGGCTTTAAGCTGAAGGACTTGGGGAGGACATAGTCCAAAGCAGCAATGCTCATGCCATTGCAAACAACTGGGGAATAAACCAGGCCAAGCAGTGCAGCGACAAAGGCTCCTTAGCTGCCTCCCAAGATGAGAAACAGAAGACTAACCACTTCATATGTATGTATACCAATGCATGCAGGCTGAGGAACAAACAGGAGGAACTGGAGCTCCACGCCCAGTCAGAGAGTTGTCACAGGAATAACTGAAACATGGTGGGAAAACTCACATGACTGGAGGATCATGACAGAGGGCTGTAGGCTGTTTTGTAAAGACAGGTAGGGAGGAAGAGGAGGATGATTTGTGCTTTATATTAAGGAGCACCTTGAATGTATAGAAATCAACTGCGGTGATTGTGGAAGCTCTGTCAAATGCCTCTGGGTCCAGATTGGAGGGGTCATCCCCAAGGAAGAAGTCACAGTAGGCATCTGATACCAACCTCCAAACCAAGAAGACAAGGCCATTGAAGCAATATTTGGGTCACTTAAGCAAGCTTCAGGTCAACAGAACCTGGTTCTTATGGGTGACTTCAGCTACAGAATCACAGAATCACAGAATCACAGAATAGTAGGGGTTGGAAGGGACCTCTGTGGGTCATCTAGTCCAACCCTCCTGCTGAAGCAGGGTCACCTACAGCAAGCTGCACAGGACCTTGTCCAGGAGGGTCTTGAATATCTCCAGAGAAGGAGACTCCACAACCTCCCTGGGCAGCCTGTTCCAGTGCTCCGTCACCCTCAGAGGGAAGAAGTTCTTCCTCATGTTCAGACGGAACTTCCTGGGCCTCAGTTTGTGCCCATTGCCCCTTGTCCTGTCACTGGGCATCGCTGAAAAGAGCTTGGCCCCATCCTCCTGACACCCACCCTTCAGATATTTATAAGCATTTATTAGGTCCCCTCGCAGCCTTCTCTTCTTCAGGCTGAACAAGCCCAGTTCCTTCAACCTCTCCTCATAGGGGAGATGTTCCAGTCCCCTCATCATCCTCGTAGCCCTGCGCTGGACTCTCTCCAGTAGCTCTTCATCTTTCTTGAACTGGGGAGCCCAGAACTGGACACAGTACTCTAGATGAGGCCTCGCTAGGGCAATGTAGAGGGGAAGGAGAACCTCCCTCGTCCTGCTGGCCACACTCTTCTTGATGCATCCCAGGATCCCATTGGCTTTCTTGGCACCCAGGGCACACTGCTGGCTCATGGTTAACCTGTCGTCCACCAGCACACCCAGGTCCCTCTCCGCAGAGCTGCTCTCCAGCAGGTCCACTCCAAGCCTATACTGGTGCATGAGGTTGTTCCTCCCCAGGTGCAGGACCCTGCATTTGGCTTTGTTGAACCTCATCAGGTTCCTCTCTGCCCAGCTTTCCAGCCTATCCAGGTCACGCTGAATGGCAGCACAGCCTTCTGGTGTATCTACCACACCTCCCAGTTTGGTGTCATCAGCAAACTTGCTGAGGGTACATTCTAACTCTTCATACTGGTCATTGATGAAGAAGTTAAACAAGACTGGGCCCAGTACTGACCCAGACATTTGCTGGAAGAACGATACAGCAGCTCACATATCAATGCGGTGGTGCAACCCCACACACACAGCTGGTGATCCCGAAACCAGCCAGCATTGTATTCTTGCTTACCCTACAAGAATAGCTAGCTGGCATGACTTGTCACACCTGGCATCCCAAAACTGGCCTGCCATCTGCAAGCATGGCTAGCTGGTGCGACTAGCCATTTTTCATATCTTTGAATGAGGGCAGTGATTTGGGACACTTGGCACTTTCCTTGTCTTTGTGCAAGAGCAGTGAGTTGGATTGATCAGGTGCCCCCTGGCCGCACCTGAAACCACTGACGCCTGGAGTTGTACCTGCCTGATAAATGTCATAACTGTACATTCTGGGTGGTACTGGAATTCTATAGTTATTGTCTAAATATCAGGATTACATCATGGGGATCGTGACCAGGATGGAAAAATACTGATGCCTGAAGTCAATCATCTTGAGACCCTATAAACAGAGATACCAAGGAAGGTCCTTTGAGCTCTTCTGGTCTGCAGTAGGCTGCACCCAATAACTCCCTATGAGTGGGACACTTCTCAGAGTATCTCGAACTCTGCCGGCATCACCTGGGTTGATCTCCTTGAGACTCAACCTTTACCTGTCAAGATATCATTTGATTTGAAGTGAGTATTTCACTGAACTTCAGGGGAATTTTTGTGTGAGCGTGTGTGTGAAACAATTGAACATACTATTCTATTACTGTGATTGTAATAGCAAATTCTTTTCAATCACTTAGTAAGTGTTCAGTTAACCAGTGATTAATAACTGCTAAATTCCTGTGATTCTCTCTCTCATTAAACCGTGAATACATCATGAAATGCTGTTAAGCATATCCTTAGACATAAACCATTGTGGTGTAAGGCTTGTTCTAGATCCAGCCACACCCAGGCTTCTCTCTCAGAAGGAGTTTCAAAAGCAAGGATGTCCAGTCCAAACCTGGTGACTCAACGGGGGAGTCTCCCTGTCCCCTTACACTTTCTTTCACTCTGTATAAATAATTTTCCATGCAAGACCCCTTTTGATTTCATATTCCATTCATTTAGTAAGTAACATCTTGAACATTGCCAAGGACATTTGTAAGTTCACATTTTCTAAATTTTCAGTAAAATCTTTTCTTGCAAAACCTTTGAGTGATCTTTTAAGCAGCCTAACCGCTCATTTGCAACAATCATCCATCAAATTCCTGGAATGCCTATAGGACTGCTTCCTCATACAAATGTTACATATGCCAACCAGGAATGAGTCACTGCTGGACTTCCTACTCACAAACCAGGAAAACCTCTTTGTAATATCTCGGTTGGTGATAGCCTTGGTTGCAGTGATCACAATATTGAGGAGTTTGGGATCCTGCTGAGCACACTGAAGGTTAGCACTAAGACAAAGATTTTGGATTGTAGAAGAGCAAACTTCAGCTCTGTCAGAGCTCAGCTGGGGCGGATTCCGTGGGAAGCTTCCATGTAGGAGAAAGGAGCTTGTGAGTGCTGGGAATTTTTCAAGAAGGCCCTGCTGGAATCCCAGAAACAGTTCATCCCCTTTAAAGGTAAGGGAAGTAGGCAGAGCAAGAGACCTGCTTGGCTTAACTGCGAGCTTCTGACTCTGCTCAAAACTAAAAGAGAAGCATATCAGAGATGTAAAAGCGAACAAATATCCTTTGAGAACTACAAGGGCATTGTAGGGTGTGCAGAGATGCAGTTAGAAAAGCAAAAGCTCAGCTCGAACTGAAATTGGCCAGAGATGTAGAAAACTACAAGCAAGGGTTCTTTAGGTACATAAACAACAAGCAGGAACAGAAGGAAAATATTGGCCCACTGTTAAACTGGAGAGCTAAATTGGTCACCAACAATGCTGAAAAGGCAGAAGTTCTCAACACTTGCTTCACCTCTGTCTTAACGAGCACTGTTGGGCCCTAGGCCTGGGAAACAAAACATCCAAGTCGATGCAAACACAGACCCACCATTAGTGAAGAGTTAGTATGTGAACTATTACAAGAGCTTGACACCTACAAATTGATCCACCTGAGCGTTTTAAGAGATCTGGCTGACATCATTCCGAAGCCACCCTCCATAATCTTTGAGAAGTCGTGAAGGTCGAGGGACATCTCAGAAGACTGGAAGAAGACTAATGTCACTCCTGTCTACAAGAATGGCTTAAATGAAAATCCAGGACTTCAGTCCCTGGGAAAGTTATGGAATGAATCTTCCTGGGGGCTATCACAAGTCAAATGAAACACGTGATTGGGAAAAGCCAGCACAGATTCACCAAGGGCAACTCATGCTTGAAAAACCTGTTCACCTTCTATGACCAAGTAACTTGCTCGGTATATGTAGAGTGAGCAGTGGACATTATCTACCTGGATTTCTCCAATGCTTTCCTTGGTGTGGTTTCCCACGTCCTCGTCCTAGAGAAACTGGTGTGCTATGGTCTAGACAAGTGGTCTGTGAGATGGGTGGGGAGCTGTCTGACAGGCCGCACCCAGAGGGTTGTAGTAAACAGTTCCTTTTTAAACTGGCAACCTATCAAAAGTGAGGACTCCCAGGGACTGATATTAGGCCCAACACTGTTTATATTCATAAGTGATCTGGATGATGGGATCAAGTGTACCCTGGTGAAGTTTGCTGATGATACCAGACCCAGTGGGGAAGCAGACACTTTGCAAGGGAGAGCTGCTCTGCAGCAAGACCTGGATAGGCTAGAAGGGTGGTCTAACAAGAACCTTACGAAGCTCAGTAACGACAGGTATAAAGTCTTGCACCTGGAAAAAGATAACCCAGGAGTCTAGCAGTCTGGGATCTACCTAACTGGGGTGCAGCTCTGTGGAAAGGGACCTGGGGGTCCTGGTGACCAACAAGATCAATATGAGCGAACAGTGTGCTGCTGAGCCAAAGATAGCCAACAGGATGCTGGGTTGCATCAACAAGGGCATCACCAGCAGAGATAAAGAAGTCATTATCCCACTCTAGTAAGCACTTTACAGGCCACACCTGGAATACTGTGCTCAGGTTTGCTCCCCACTACACAAAAAACATATGGACAGTCTGTCCTACTTCAGGACATGGTTTAGCAAGTATGGTGGTGATGGGTTGACGGTTGGACTTGATGATCTTAGAGGTCTTTTTCAACCTTAGTGGTTCTATGATTCTATGAGAGGGTCCAGAGAAGGGCCACAAAGGTGATCAAATGGCTGGGAAGTGTGCCATTTGAGGAAAGGCTGAGAGAATTGGGTTTGTTCAATCTTGAGAAAAGAAGGCTTAGGCAAGACCTTATTACTGTATTCCAGCATTTTAAGGGTGGCTACAAAGAAGATGGAGACTCCCTGTTTACAAGGAGTTACACAGAAAAGAGGAGGGGTAATGGCTACAAATTACTCCTGGGGTGATTCCAATTGGAAACAACAGAAAAATTTTTCATAATGAAAACAATCAGCCATCAGAATGGTCTCCCCAGGGAAGCAGTGGATTCCTCAACATTGGACACTTCAAAGATTCGGATGGACGGGGTGCTGGGCCATCTTGTCTAGACTGTGCTTTTGCCAAGAAAGGTTGGACAAGATGATCCTTGAAGTCCCTTCCAACTAGGTATTCTAAGATTCTATTATAATTTATTGGTCATAGCTTAATGAAGAAAAGTGTCCTGGAGTGCCTTTTCCAGCTGAAATCTTGAATATTTGAGCTCTTATTATCTTGTTAATGTCTTGGCCGACATTTTTCCAGCAATGCACAGAAGAATGAAATTTAACAGGACATGTGTAATTTAAAAAGAAACACACGTTTTATCTGGATTGTCATTATTGATCCAAATATCAGGCCTACAGCCTGAATACATTTGGCGTTTATAAAGAAACTTCTGATATCCTACATGTGTACTGGATAATTCAGTAACGAACAAGCACTAAATAGATTTTGCTGGAACTGAAATAGTACTGGCAGAGATCTTATGTATTGCTTTCAGCAATTGAATGTAATGGAATTATTCTTATCCCATCCACATAATAAAATACACAGCTAGATTAGAAGAGCAAGATTAATCTGTCTAAATAAAGATGCTTATAATACGAATGTCTGAATTCGGGCTAGACATTGTGGGAACTCTTTATAGTGGATGGAGAGGATATAAGTACTCTACGGTACAATTCATCTCATCCTGAACCTGAAGTCTATAACAGGTCAGATGCATCAAAATCAAGAATGTCTAGGAACCAAGACAGCTAGGTTAGAGGTAGACAGCCACTCTGTGTACATCTAAGGTAAGATGAGATGAATGATGTCCACTTCATGCAAAAAGGACCAAGACTGACATAGTCCAGACACATGCCTCAACTTCACTGAAGCTGATGCCCAGCAGAATTAGTTCGAAGGAGATAAGAAATTACTCAAAACAGCACCAGCTGAATTCTGGGAGCTATTGGTTCCCACACAGGTTTTCTTTTTAAGAGAATTCAAAATTAGTATAGATCTAAAGGGAAGTAGAACTGAAGAAGAGACAAAGAGATGAAAAAGTATTCCTCAGCTTGAGAAAAGAGTTTTGCAAAATAAAATATGCTATATATCCAATTAATACTCTTTTCACTGCTGCTTTCTTCCACAGATACACAAGAATGTGCTCTGAGTTACCCAGTTTAATAAACTAGGGCTCTATACTGATCCCCAAATCAGAAAATTGGAAAAACATGGAAAAAGAACCAAAGTCATATTTGAACTTCTATGAAAGAAAATAAATGAAAGCCAAATTTCCAGTTTGTCTATGTAATGGTAAGCCTGACAGGACATCGGCACCACTTTTCTTGTTCAAACTAATGATCAAAGTCTTTTATGTCTGGCTAGATGTGGAGAAATAGGCCCGGCAGAAAGAGTCTTTGTGTTCAGTAGGCTCACTGAAGCTTGTCAGGATCGGTAGCTTTAGGTTCTGGGCTAGGTCTGTGAAAAAGCTGGATGGAAATGATACAAATAAATATTGAGCTCATTCACTGAATATAACATCTCCATCTCAGCCACTGAGCAGGGAGATGAGTGTCTCTAATCTTGACAGTAGCAATTCAGTCTTCAGTTACGACATTCATGAAATATCATCAAGAACCAAAACACAATAAGTACACAATGGCTCCTTAGAAGGGTAAGTTACATCAGTAAAGCAACACAGGAAACCATTGCTCATCTCATATGAGAAAGGTATGCATTAGCAGGATAGAGAAGACTTGATGTATATTTCCTTAGGTAGAAATCCTGAATCACTGTTCTACCCACCCAGTCTAAAGGGTAGTGACTGAAATGCTGAACTATGGCAAGCACTATGCTTTTTGGTTCAGGCGATTTCTGTTATATGTCAGAAATTAATGTGTGTGTGCATGTGCATTTGTACAGATGGTTCTTTTGAGCAAAGGATTTTGCTAAGAAAGCTGTAAAGGAATTTTGCACTGGCAAACTGTCTGGAAGAATGGGGAAAAAGCAGTTGTGTATACTAACATGAACTGCAATTTGTTCCATTCCTGCCTTGGGATTCCTAGGTTTATTTTAGTAAATAAAGTCAGTGATAAGGTGGTACATACAGTCTCTGGGTTGAAAGCGTAATGTGGTATCACCAGGAGCAGAACCTTATCTGAGATTCAACTTTTTTTGACAAACTCATTACTGTGATTCTTGTAAATTTTTAAATATGAGAGATGCTGACCTGAGAATACAATCTTCAGTGGCCGTTTCTTCTTATCTTTGCTCTGTCTCCCAGCTTATCACATGCAAAGAGTTAACACTGTACTTGAATACATTTTGAAAACATCTGTCTTTTCATGGAATAACAAAATTAAGCTCTCGACTTTTATCAGTAAGAGATATAGCAGCCACATACAACTTCTCTTCTATAATCATCAGAAATAGTATACAATGTGCAGAACCTACCATGGGAAACATAAAATGTTAATTTCCCCTCTACACTGCAGAGATTGGAAAGAGATAGAAATCCAACCTAATTTAGAATCTGCTTTTGTCTTCCTCAACATTTTACACTCTATGTGCTGTAACTCGCACTTTAGAACCTGTCAAGCTTGTTTACAGAAGCATCATCCCTAGAGCAAGCAAGATCACCAGAGCTAACCAGTTCCAAAGTCAGGCAAGAGAAAAATCTCGATTGTGGGGCAATGGCGTTCTGCAGAGTGAACTTGGATTCCTCAATCACTCTGTATTATTTCCAAGGGGAAAGTTTCTCATCTATTCCTTTTTTCCCCCTCTTCTTGCCCACTGAAAAAGAGTTTAGCCCTCTTGGCTTCTCATGCCTACCCTTTCCATCGTTCCCCACTCAGGCATCTGAATGTAGTTATTCTATAAAACACAAGAAATAAATCTAAAGGATGGTGGAAAAAAAAAGAAACAAATGTAGGAAAACGGGAATATTCCATTTTCCCAAGCATTCCACTGATCGTTTTCCCTCAAATGTCTACGTTTTTTTCTGTCTGTCCCAAGCTGCTCTCGTGGCTTTGTTGCAGGCTTTGTAAGTAAGAGACAAAGAGCAGGCCAGCTGGCTGCAGGCAGAGCCTCACCTCCATCTGCCTACTGCAGGCTCAGCCCTCCCTCAGAGAGATGGATTGTTTAATTGCAAGTATATTGAGCCAGCCTTTTCCTTTGCAAGTGTAGTAACTTTAGGGAAAACACTGTCGAATAAGAAAGACAATTTGAGAATAGAGCTGTTTGAAGCATTCTATTTAGTTCAATAAAATGTAATGGCAAATGGTATTTCTTCAAAAATCTTCACAAGACAGTATAAAAAAAAATCAATAAAAATCTATTTCCCTAGCTCAGTTGCATCATTAGAAAGCTATACTTTTTGGATTCATATCTATGGGACTTTATTAGCTTGATCTCAGTTCAACCTTATCGTATTTTTCCTTAAGGAAAGCAAGAAAATTGACAAGGGGAAAAAAAACCTGACACTGTTACAAGGTCCAGAATTCACATTTCAAAAAGTACAAAATCTCAGAACATAATTTTCATTTTCACATTTCTGTAAAATGTTAGGTCACTGTCAAGGGAATAAAGACTAATAAGGAGAGACATTAAACTTCAAAGGTCTGTTTTTCAGTAGTTAAATTACCTATTTTACTAGTCATTTTGTCGGGCAAGGCAAAAACGTATGTCTGATGTAAGATCTGAGGCTGAAATACACCTACTAATATGAAGAAAGCTAACACATAACAATAAGTGCATAATAAGAGGATTCAAGGCCATATCCCACAAATACAAAAATTAAAAATGATAAAATAAAAAAATACCACTTTTTATTTCACTGTCCCCAACACGAGATTCAACATATAATGTAGTATAATATAATATGAGCTTTCAAACACAGAAGCCTACTCAGTTCTGAGAACATGTTTGTTTACATTTCCAGACTAGTACAGAGGAGCACTGGACCTCCCAGCAGAAGAAACAAGCACGCCACACCGAGAACTTCGCACCGACGCATAAAGTCCCCTAGCTCTGTCTAGTGGATAGAAAGGAACATACTGCTGTCCGTGGAACAGCTGCTTAGTGCTTTTGCTTGCATATTCAAATGTTACATAAAGAACCTCTCTTTTCACTTTGAATGTAGTTATACCATCTATAAACATATTCCAGCAATAGCACAATTAGCTGTATGTTTTTAGAGAAATACTTCTGTTTTCCTCTTCTTGCCATGAGTAAAAGATAAGGCTGAACAAATAACAGTGAGGTAGATATGTAGAGAGACAGAATTTTATTAAGCAGATGATATTACTGGACAAATTCAGGACATTTTTTTATTCACACAAGGTCTTCTCTGAAGCTAAACCAGACTTGTTTATGATTTTGACCACACTAAATCTTCACCCCAAAAGTATTATTTTCCTCTCTTTTCTTGCATTAGCAGTATATGGACATGAATCTTTTGTTTACAAAGATGTTGCTTGTCTCCCATCCCATATACACAGTCTTGCATAAATATCATGACTATGCCAACAATACAAATATAGCAAATAATCCTTTTTTTTTTTTACTTTTCTTAAGGCAATTTAATATGGCATCCTTTTTCATCATTTTTATATATTATACCTAGACAGATAAAATAAAAGACAATAGGAGAGGAAAACCTATAGGCTTGTCTATTAGCTGCTAAGAATGTTCGCTCTTGAAACTTGGCTGCAAATCCACCCCAGGTCTCCATCTACAGCAAAACCTTGTGTGAGCAGGAGATTCTGCATATGGATTCCCAAGCCTGGAGCTCAGCAAGGTCAGGCAACCCAGTGCAGCCCTCGCTGTGGGCTCAAGGGAAGGCAAAAGGCCTGGCATGGTGTGAGGGGGAAAGACGTTGGTGAAGGTAAGTGATCCTTTAATGCCCCGAGGGAAAAATCACCTTTCTCATTACATTTGAGAAAGTGGTTGAAACTAGTTGTCATTTCCTCTCACAAAAGCATGAGAAGTTCAATAAGCTTTCATGTGAGATCCCTCTATATCCATCTAAGCAAGTATGCTCACTCATTTCTTAACAAGATATTTGTCAGCCTAAAGGATGTGGGAGCTAGGGTATTATTGGAGTTGTTGTACCATTTCTTTGTTATTGTCATGCATTGCACAAGTTTATGCATATTTGGGGCCTCCCAAATGAACTAATAAGATGTTTGCCACATGAGCTATTTTTGAAGGCCTGCGAGAAATTTATACTTGTGCTGAATGTAGCTGCCAACTTGTTTACTGGAGTGAGAAAAAAGTCTTTCTCTTCTGAGGACTCTTGTTTAACTCTGCACAATGTTTGGCTTTTTGTTTTGATCTGTAAATCCCTCTATAGTTGAAAGTTCGTGCACTGCCACAGCATCGATCTGCTGAAACATTTTAACTAACTTTCACTAATTTTCCCACAGAAAGGCTTTCAGGCTAGAAAATGTTTGTTTGAAAAGCCATCAAATCCTTTATGCATTGCCATTTCAGCAAAATTCTTGGAAGTGCAACTGCATTGAGAACCACTCAAATCTAAATAAACCAGGACAATCTCAGGTAAGGAAAGGAGAAGTGAAAGGAAATGAAACATCATAGGCTTAGCTGACATTCGGAAAAGATTTATTGTACAGCTGTAACAAGAGATGTTTCTAAGTTAGTTACATCTTTTGGCAGTGTAACATAGCCAGCTTCACTCCAAGAAACTGAAATGCACTATCAAAAACATTTTTGCCCTGACATAGTTGTGTTTACATTAAGATTTTCAACTACAAATACTGTACTGCTAAGTATTGTGATTTTTTTAACGTGATACAGCAAGTTTTTTAGATGAACTGACACAGCTTACAGAAAATAGGCATGTTTTATCTTCTAAAATGCATCATTATTTTTGGTGTAAAATTATATCTAACAAAGATAATACATCTCCTCTCAGACTTCGTATCCTCACATCTACACCACTAATATCTGCAACTAGTGCCGCCATATCATAAAATTATTCTAGCCTTAAATCAGTATTTTTTAATTTTTAAATTTTTTTTCCTAGCGTTTTTCAACATGTAGACACTTTGAAATGTTTTCCAGTAGAGATAATGGTTCCTGTAGAGCAAATTTTACTTTAATGTCCTTAATTACCTTTAGCCGACCTTTGTTTAGACCAAAGATCATAAGAGTCCCATGGAAGCACAGATTTGCATTAAATTAGTCTATTTTGAAGCAGTAGACATACGCATCATAGTTTTCATAACATGTAACTTTACCTGCAATCTGAGGAATTGCTGAAGTTTGGAGAGCAAGTTAGTGGCAGAGAGGCAGACTGGTTTCATATTTGTCTGTACACCACTGAAATCTTATCATTAATTATTGGTTTTGCCTGAAGCTGAAGAGAATGTTAGAGGCAGACTGGTGAAAGCACAGTGCTATCTTGGGAGGCGATGCTCAGAAAAAAATTTACTACAGTAAAGATGCTATTATGCTGGGGTTGGGAACATCTCTGTTCTGTTTGGTGCAAGACATCTGTCCATAGGAATTATACCAATTCTAACACATGGTAATATTCTTAATAGATAATACTAATATTGATCTGTCCTACGAATATTGTACACACATTCAGATCTGGCTGATTTAACTTGCTTCCTAGTCCAAAAAATATATACATATTCACACAGTTGAGATTATATAAAGCAGCTAGTTAATATATAAAAAGCTATAATGAAAATAGGAATATTATCACTGTTTTGCAGTTCAATGATTTTACAGTCAAAACTCTACAACACAGGGAAGGGTTGTAAAACTGGAAATGTTAGAAACCTACTTTGATGAAAAATTTCAAAATTCCTGAGACTTTTTTGTCCCTTGGTCAGGTTTTACAGATAATGTGAAAACTCTAAATATACGTAGATAAGAGTAATTTATTCTGCATAGTCTGCTACTCAATTGAATTGTAACAAGCATAGTTGCGACTACACCCTGAGGACCCTTTGAAAATGAGGAATGAACCCGTCAGGGTGTTTGTTCTTGATTAGGAAAAAAAAAGAGTGTAAAAGCCTCTACAAATCCTGAATCCTTTTGTTGACAACAGCATGAAGTAGTTGTGCATAATGCATAGGTACTGATTAGACATTTATTTGATTTACTGAAAGACTACTACTTAACAGTTTGCAATGCATCAGCCTCCTGCATGGAGGCTTCGACTACAATGTGTCCATGTAGGCAAATTTTATCTCCACCATTGTGAAAACCCACACTGGGAAACTCCCAGAGAAGTTAAATTCTTCTGTTCTTCATCCGAGACATTTTTGACATTTATTTCTCAGGCCTTTATATGACTATTCATTATACTGGTCAAGGGATACCATTTCACCCCCACCTTTTTAAATTATATAAATAGCTACATAGATTGTAAGCCATATATTACTGTTTCCAAGCGCTATCTCTATTGCACCTTGCCTATTAGGAGTTAGTCATTACTGGAGACTGTGGGCTTCATTCCCAAATTGTTTATGCTTGCAGCTTCTGTTCTCAATCGCCTCCAGACACGCAACTGCAAATGCAGTAAAAAACAACAGCATTTCTTATAACACTCCCTTATATCTCCTACTATCACTCTGCTTCCAGTTGTAATTCCTGATTTGCAGGCCGGTGCCGTAGGCAGCCCAGCAATACAAATAATGAGCCATGTAGAGCAGTATAAAGTGCGTAGGCAAACAGGTGAAATAAGTTACACGCTCAGGAGTACTGCAGTCAGTGAGGCAATATGTAGCCTTTAGACAGTGGCCATATATCTAAGGTATAGCAGAAGATATAAGCCCTTTCTTTCTCACCTAGTCAGACCACAGCTCGGGAAGATGCAATTCGCTGTGGGAACCCAGGCCATCCCAAGAGGGCAGTAATGACGAATCAGAGAGAACAGCCTGCCAAAGGGAGATCAGACAAGGGGTCCCTGTCTCTAAAATGTACTGAAAGAGGGGAGCCAGCGCATGGTAGGGAGTTAACCCCTTGCGTTGAAACAAGTTCAGCAGTGGGGAAAAAAGGAAAGAGACTCTCTTTTTAAGGCTCAGTATACACATGGAAGGAGATATATTGCATTGGCACAGTTCTGAGTTGCAGTTTATACAGAAAAACTAGCGTATCTGATTCCACCCTCTCTCTAAGACAGATGGTTATGCTAGTGAAGGAACAGCTTCCAACGTGCCCCAGGCATAGACGTGGTCTTCAGGGCTATGTCTAAACTGGTAACTGCAAGAGATCTTCCAGCCACCTGGTGCCTAGGTGACATCCTGTGTTATCCGTTACTGGGGTGTACATTACTGTACACTTGCTACCCCTCATACTGCTTCATCCCGGTCTCTGTGGGATGGAAACCTGAACGTCCCCTGCCAGAAAGGGACCAGAGCATGTTTTAACCCTTCCCATTCCGGATGATCAGGAACAAGGACTTTGTCCTGTTAATCCTTGTAAACACAAACATTTATATAACAGTTACGACTCATATTCGCTTACCTTATAACAAGGAGAATGTAATCTACTCTGTCACTAAGCACAGAAATCACTCCTCATCACACTTCTGACAACATCACTGTGTCAGTAACACTTTGTAAGACTACAGTTTGTATTTGTTCAATGCTGTTTCTGGAGACCCAGACCTACCCCTCAACAGTGCCAAAGCATAAAAGACAGGAGTCTGTACCATAAAGGGCGAGTGTGCCAGAGCCTGTCCTTCCTGAGAGCCACCCCTTGCAGCAAGGTCATCTGAAGGTCTGATTGTGTATCTTCAGTTTGCTGTGTAGAAGGAAGCAACTAAGTAGACCATCCATGAAGATGAAATTAAGGGCTGAACTGTCGGGTTAAATTCTGCTACCACCATGGTGTAAGTACAGAGCAGCTCTACTCTAGTAGATGGATTTAAACCAATATAAAATAAGTAAAATAAGGGACAAGTCTCAAAATACTAAGGAGGCTTCCCACTGTTGGATAGTATGTGAAATGAAGGCATTCAAGTGAGAATTTGAAACAAAAAGTTCTGAAAAAACACTACCCTTATCAGACCAGAGAGGATTTTCACAGTAAGGTCTGATATGCAAAAAGGTGAGATCATAGCCTACTCTGTCAGGAATCATGTTTAAAGCATCAGATGAGCTAGAATAAATATTCTTAATTCATTGTTATTCACTCATCAAAACATTGCATGGATTTTGAAAAAGCAGAATGGTCTTTTTCTTTTCTACTTCTACCTTTACAAATGGACAATGTTATAAGAAAATGGCCTAGAGTTTAAACAAGTTAAACGATATGAAGGAACTGAATGCTGTGATTATTTAGGGTAGTTGCACTAAAATAAATAAGATTCCATACATCTCACTAGAGCTGAGATTTGCTTTCTGTAAGAATCTTACTTTATTTTCTGAAGTTGCCATGTTTATATTCTTAATCATAGTGTCTGTTCAAACTGGTTTTATAATTGGTGTGTACACTATACCAGGTGCAGGAAACTTATATTTAAAAAAAACCTCCTTTGTGTGAGACAGAGCTATAAGATATCTCTGCCTGCATCCTGTAGAGAGAAATGGCTACTCAGTAACTCAGCCCAAAGCCTGAACAAAGATAAAAAATTTAGTCAGATGTTATGCACTCAGTTGGCAGAACAGTTCTTAAAAGAAAACACGGCAAGTAAGTTCGATGAAAAGAGGATATTTTAAAACCTCTTAATTTTACATAACTTATAATGGTATAATTAATGATAAACATGATAATTAATAGCTCAGATTTTGATTGGTATAAGAGAATGCATAAATATTAAAAAGTTATACACTTACATGAGTAAAAAAATACATGCTTAAGACACAGTGATCCACAGACAGAAGACTAAGAAAAGACTATTTTTAGTTTTCATTTTTCCAAGACCAGGATCCAGTGAAACAGAAGGTAATCAATGAGAATACAAACAATTATAAAATTCTTCGTTTAGTATGTGGGAATTATATGAGGCTTAGTACTATGCTGCTTAATCCGCTTGTTCATGTTCCCATCTCCACTTGTTACATAACTGTAGGAAAAAATATTTTTACGGTTCTGTTCCAAATAGGCTTACTTAAATAATTTGGCCTTACTAAAAAAATAGCTATATAGATATGAGTAGCAGTTTAAGTTTTGCCAGTCAGCAGGAGACACTGCAAAATTAAACCTCAAACTAATTTCTTCTACTACCCAAGAATCTTTAAAATAAAAGCCCTTTCTGTTTTCAAGACTCTTGGAGGTACTCTTGTAGCCACCAGATAAACAAAGCTGGATACAAATGTGAGTGCCATCAAACATGTGACTCTTCTTCCTTAATCCCTGAAATCAGGCCAGTAAAAATAGCAAAATAACAAACTGTATCATGTTTCCATTAGATCTCACACCTAAGAAATAAATGTCATGGGAATTGTAGGGAAACATTTTGTCACTGCAGAAATTGTGTGCAGTACCCTGAAATTTGCTGAACAAGCATCCTCATATGGCTGCAGGTTGCACAGAACTGCTGGGATAGCCATTGACTGAATGAGACAAAATTAAGATGGTGACATTTGACTGTCAATTTGGATGTGTTCTGTCTGGAGTTTCCTGGTCAAATTTAAATTTGGTCATCTAGATATTTCTTGTCCTTAATATAAGATATGATGTGACAAGAGCAAGCCATATGGACTTTCCTTCTATTTATTTTTGTTCCGAGTTTATGGGCATTTATCATGCGTGTGGCTCTGTAAGAAGAATCTGTCTAACCTCACTTTTGAAACAAATTATGTGTATGATGTATGGAGAAACTATATTGTGCTGGATCCAGCAGCCCGAGAGAAGTGAAGCTACCACAGCTCCATGCCACAGGTCCAACAGTAGCAAGGCTAAACACATACACCCAGTAGGCACTTGCACACAAAGCACACATATACATCTCATATGGACTCCTGGGAGAGCCCTGAGAGGGGCCCTGACAGAGTGTCCTTTCCTTTGAATCCCTAATTTTGGTTCCCACCTGCTTAGAAGCTCTGTGCTCCTCTGGGATTGCGGAAATTGACTCATGGTGAGCTGATGGCTGCTGGGATGGTCCTGGGAGCCCGAGAGCGGGGTATTATTTGAACTCCCCTCCGTGTGCCATTGCTTCTCTGCATTCCTCTGTGGGTGTAGAGACAAGCTTCTGTCACATAACATACAGGTGCTGGCACTCACACAGGCTAATTTTGTGTCTAGTAGTTGCTCAGCCTCAGGAAGCATCACACTGAGGACATATGGAATGACAGAAAGTCTTAGAAGGGTTTGCTTCTGGGACTATCTTTGTTCCAAGAAGTTTTTAGATACAGGTTAAATAAACGTCTTCCATGAGTCTCTTTGCTGCAGTCCTGGGACAAACAAGCCAACGTTTCCATACCTCTTTCAGTGTAAATACCTCTGTATTTTCCCAAGATTTGTGGCTTCAAACAGCAGGTAAAATGTAAGGCAGATATTGTGTGATAACTCAATAGGTTTCACCAAAACAAAACAGATATTGCTTTACATGCTGCCATTTTTGAAGGTGCACAACACAGTACATAAATGGACAGCATATCTCGTACAAGCAATATGACCTGCATTGTTTGTTCTGATGGGATCAGTGGAAAGAGCTGATCCCCTGCTATCAGGAGCAGCAGATGGTGAAACATCCATTTCTATTCGTTAAAACATCGAGGTAGGCAGTGCAGACTTTTCAACCATACACTTCCCTCTGGGCGAGTAACCCAGATCCACAAAAACAATCCACTGACAGTTTGTGGTATCTCAAGAGTTAATGAAAATGACGCCAGATGACATTGGCATTTGCCTGGCCTTTCCACACAGCTGCTTCTGAAACCAGCACTGAGCATTTGGTTTGAATGCTACAACAAGAAAAACAACACAGAGATGTTACTGGCATCCAAAAGGCTTGGCAAACTGAAGGCTCCAAGAAATGGCCTGTGTGGTTTCTAGAATTTAAAAATACACTAATCCCTTTTCCTTCTACATACAAAAGAAATAAACTAAACAATGTATAGATCAGTTGATACTGTAAGTGACTTTGGCTGGGCCCTAATTCAAATGACAGGCTACACTGTCATTCCTGGAGTCAAGCACAGAGGCAAGGGGATGAAAGCAGCGTTCCAGCTGCAAGGCAACACCTGTGGGATAGAGCAGGAAGCTTTGGGCTTCTCAGATCTGGCAGGATTCAGCTGAAGCAGCAGCTGAGCAGACAGATAACTGCTATCAGCTGGATGCCATTGTAGTGCCTGCCTTTATTGGCTCTTTGTTGAGTTAAGAAAGATCACACACTGCTCCCACAGCATTTAGTGTCTCTTTCAGGGCTTAGAGTCAGACAGTTTTTTAAATGATAGATTAATTTGTCATTTACACTTAAGGGATCTCCAGAGAAACCAATGATTAGACCGAGTAACCATTGGTCTTTATGTGGCTTCTATAACAAATAGTTGATGTTTTGGTGCAATGACATCGTTTGACGCTGTTGGTTATGTGTTTTTCAAGGTCAAAAACGTGCTCTGGAGTGGGGAAGCTCCATCAACATACTGAACTTCCCAAAGCTCTGTGAGCCATCTCCAATATAACCTCCACTTGGAAACTGCCTCTAGATGCATCCTTCCCACTCATTTCTTTGTTGGTTGGTTGCATGCCAGGTACTCAGTTGGATGAAGTATGACCCCTCTTGCCTGAAGTAGCCATGTGATCTCTCTGTTTTCTTTTGCTTTCCATAATCAACGTCAGCTTTTCTTCCTCATTCTGCCAGTTTTACTGATGCATGTTCATCTGCAAGAATTTTCCCTTTCCCCTTCCAATACCCAGCACACCAGACTTACAGTGCAAACTCTTACGCAAGCATAGATCCTAAAGAGTGCTCCCCTAAGTTTTCAATGAAATTAATAGGAAAAGACAATGTTAGTGACTATGATCTGAACCTATTCGTCAAAACAAAACTAACATAAGTTTTAAACTGATGTTTTCACAGAATTTCTCACAAATACTGTTTTGTATTGTCTAATGAACACTTGGCTGAATGGCAAAGTATCCCCAAAAGAGAACTGAAAGTTTCTTTTGACTTTTTAACTAATGAATGCATATGCTGCTAAGGATACCTACAGAGCACCAGGATTAGTGCATCCTCACTGTCAAGTGAGGTCAGCAGGTCAGCAGTGATGGAGCAATGTGCAGAATACCTACGCTAAAGAGACCATCTCCCTGTCCTTGGATGTTCAAAACTCTTTTGGTAATATGTCCCTGTGTATTGCAAAGCTATCGTGTTTCCAAGCAGCATTGTGAGCATCCCAAAGGAAGCACAAATTTGAATCAGCGAAAGGTGGCCGCATTCCATGTGCATCTTCAAAGTCAAAGTGATTTGCCATTTTCCATAATTTTAACTGTCAATGACAGATGCCCCCATATCACTACAGCAATAATAATAATAGCCCAAATAAAGCAAGGTGCTTGATGGGCCTTGCTGTAACTTAGTGATTTCTTACATATTACATGGGAGCTTAAAGGTGAACCCTATTGTGAATCTCCATGATTTAGCATATAACACAGAGAAGCTTAGCATGTAAGTCTATTGTAAATTTATATTGATTTGCTGTACAATATACAGAACATTATGGTGTAGCTTCATTGTGAGACTCTTCTTACTTCCAGTATCATGCAGCTGTAACCGTAACTTGAGTGTGGAACACTCTGATTTACTACTGGGTACGGAAGATTTCACTGTGCAGCTCTGTTGTGACCCTCTAAGGATGAGTCCTGCTGGAGAATAGGCTGGACTTTAACAACCCACTGATGCTGTCATGTGGCAAAGAATATCTGCAGCCAATGAAATATCTAAATATAGAAATCAGGCTCCAGAGCATGCAATCTGGATTAAAACACATTTGCTGCTAAACCGTCCAATAATAAGGTGTCATACAGAAAAGATCTTTTTCTCCAAGACATATAATGCCCAGGCATAGATAGGACAATATGTGTACCTCATATCTCCCACTTTCAAAACCTTCAGGCTTTTCCAACTTTTCCACAAAAGTCCTAGTATTGCTAAAGCTACACATCATTACTCCCCTTTCAAAAAGTCCAAGATTTTTAGCTAATGCACTGTCTTTCACCTAGGGTTGTCTTGGGCCAGAGGCATACATATTCAAACAGCTGTTTGTGGTGGGTTGACTGTGGCCAGCACTCACCCAGTCACTCACTCCCCCTTCCATCACAGGATGGGGGAGAGAACTGGAAGAGCAAACATGAGAAAAACATGTGAGTCAAGATAAAGACAGTTTAACAAGTGTAAGGAGGGAAAAAAAAGAAAGTGATGTACAGTCAGTCACCCACCACTTTCCACAAGCAGATCAAATGCGTAGCCAATCTCCAAGAAATAGCTACTTTGGAAAGACTACCTCCCGGATTTATTGCTGAGCATAACATTGTATTGTAGGTGATATCTCTTTGGTCATTTGGGGTCAGCTGTCCCAGCTCTGTCCCCTCTCAACTTCTTGTCCACCCCAGCCTACTCGCTGGCAAGGCAGAGCAAGAAACAGAGAAAAGCTTAGTGCTGTGTAAGCACTGCTCAGCAGTAGCTATAACACTGGTGTGTTACCAACACTGTTTTAGTCACAAATCCAAAACACAGCACTGTATGCACTGCTATGAAGAAAGTTAACTCCATCCCAGACAGATCCAGTACACTGTTGAACAATGTCCCAGAAACCAGTTTTCTATGAAAGGTGATTTCAGTAAGGTTTTTTCAGTAAGGTTGCCTTAACTTTAAAGCCACTGCAACACAACTTGAACAATACAGCATAGAAAAGAATATGATATTTTAGTTGCCCTTTGGAGATGTCTGTCTCTTGCCACTGAACAGCCAGGGGTCCTATGGGAGCTAAGACCCTAACTGAAGTGTACCAGTTACCTTCCTAAAATTTGGTGGGGTGAGTCTATGCCCAATAGCTTTGAATTCAACTTAACATTCTACAGACAGACCATGCAGAAAACAATGTCATGTAAGTGATGACAGGTTCCATCTCAGGTATACTGTAACCTTATAAGTCAAACAAACAAAAAAAGAATGAAAAACTAAGGACATAACATTTACCAGGAAGGAATATCATAGTCAGTGTGAGATGGTAGAAAGCACTATTTGTGGATGTTGTTATGTTGAGAGCTTGGTGACAGCAAAGAAATCAAAAAGCTCTCTTAACCTACAGATTAATTGAACAATTGTTGTTGCATACCTTCAATCAAAGAAAATTACTCTGTAGATGCAAACTCATCCAAGCGGTTTCTGACATTCAACCAATCATTCTTCATCCAGGAGCTGGTCTCCTGACCACTGTCTTTCTGGGTTTTTCTCAGGTGACGAATTAGAGCTTACACAAAGCACTCTCACCTGCTCAGCCCTCTTCACATCTTTCTTCCCCTGCTCAAGTCTAACATCTATGTTTAGTGGAATTGCTTGTAAATAGTTCCTCTCCTCTTTGCTTTCTTTGCTGCCACACTCTGGGACCACATTTTTCTGTTTTACACGGAGTATTAAAATGCTTTAAAACTGCAGAGCTTCAGAGCAGCTACATTCATGCTCTGCAACAACCTTGGAAGATCAATTTTTATTTCAAGCTTTTGAAGAGTTTTGAACACAGTTGAGCTCTTTAGTTAAAAAAAAAATCATGAAGTTGTTGCAAATAATAGGTTGGAGGAAAGGGATTGTTCAGACTTGAATAGTGCAACTTTGTGAAGAGATTTAATATGTGAAAAATGTGAGTTGTGGAAGCAGACTTGCAGAGCAAAGCCATATACAGGTATGTAGTTAGAACTGCTTAAAAATATATGTCCCACATCGCGACTGATATCTAGGATGTGTAGCTAAATCCCAGTAATTTAAATTCTGGGTAGAGTTAGGTTTCAGCTGCGAAAAAGAAGCGTGGTTGGAGTAGGTGTGTCTAGGGTGCATTTATTTGCTATGTGTTTCTGATTTTCCTCCAGCAGGTAGGAAAAAATGATTTGGAAAGGAAGGCAATCAGGGTAGGTAAAATGTCAGTCCCTATAAGCAAGTAGATTTCCCAAAGTATTTTAATAAGATGGAAGTATGAAAGAACTTCCAGTGACGGCCTACATTAAATTACAAATACTGAGTACTGCCATTAAATGATTTGCACTTTTGTTGCAATGTTGTTAAAGAATACATAAAGATGATACACATATATACACACATAAATATAGACATATGTCTTTTACTAGATTGAGGTTTATACAGTGTTATCAAGAATTCAAATAATACTTTGAGTCTAATAGTGCATCCTTTACTGAAAATGCTGTGTAAATTTCACAGTCAACTAAGCTTAACTAAACAAATGACTGAGTTATGAATTAGCTTCCAGCTGCCATACTACCTTTTCTAAGAATATGGTAAGTACGTGTATAAATATATACGTATATTTTAATGTGGCATTTTTCAGCACAGTGTGAGAGCTTGAGCTCCCAGAGGAAAGTTCCGCAGTACTCTGCTGCCCTCTGGCTGGAGCCTGGAAAAAGAAAGACTGAATATTCACTTGTATGCACAGTGTCAGCAGCTTGACATGCTGGAGAAATGTTAGTTCATAAACCAAATTCCCTTTTCTTATCTCGCAGTCTGAAACCTTGTTAGCAGCATGCATTTCGAGATTCAAAATAAGCTACTGTATGGAGGGGTCTGTAGCTTTTGTATTTTTTTCTGATACTATATTACAAAATAGATGTGTAACAAGGGGTGTGAGGCACCTTTGTTGTTCATTGTATAGCATAACATTTACCTGAGCAATGATAGCTTAGAGTTTCAATACATTTTCACTGTGTTCCTAGTGATTCATTACATGGTGTGTCTAACTGTAGCTGTCAGCCAGTTTTTCTGACTGCTTTGCTAGTACATATCTCGTGATCTACCTTCTTCCCTGCAAACACACATTATTAACAAAATTCACCCGTTAAAAAACAATGTTGTTTAGCTATTATTTTTGTCTTCTAAAGAGAAAATATTTTTCTTTTCTATAAACTCAGCTATGAGTACAGTCTATCAGTCTGTTCCATAATCACACACAACATGAGACCACAGCAAACAAGGAAAATGAGCCAGCTTATTATACCTATAAAAATTATGCACCTAAGGTTGTACTGTCTTGGTACATCACAAATTCCACTTCAGTTACCAAAACCCTACCACTTTCCAAATAGATCTACCTGGTACCAGTTTCATTCTCCTTAACACTACAAAGTTTTACAGAATGTCTAGTCTTTTGTGATACAAGTCAGTTATTCTGTTCTAACCACAATGGACGGGAAGAAAAGATAATGTTCTGCTACTCAGCTGCATCTTTTACATGCCTGAAAAAGATTATTAACACCTATACCATATCTCCTCTTTCTAAGCTGAACACAGTCATTCAGTTCTTCCTAGTAAACAGGTCCCAGACTTATGATCATTTGCTTTGGTCCCTTCTGGATTTTCTCCTATTAATCTGCAAGTGTTTAAAGTGTGTCACCTTGTTATCAAATCCTGAGAATAATTTAATTGACCAAAAGGATCAGTTTCTGGTTCTTGCAAGCTATACCCTTGTTTATATTTCCTGATCTGCCTCTTCTTTGAAATCGCTGAGCTAGTGAAATGAACACAACTCAGACTCCTCGCTGAACAAAACACCTACTTAGGCAGCTCACATCCTTGTCCCAAGGTAGTATTTTGTGCTTACCCTTGTTCAAGTGCGTATTTTTTTTTTCCCAGAACATTTTTCCAATTTGTTAACACCAGTTTTTCTTCCATCTTGTCCTCTGACATAAGTAGTGGAAATAAAAGAACAGGTTTGGTGTTTTTGAAGACTGTAAGCCGGTTCTCTATTTCATTAGCCAGATGACTAGAGAAAACGATGAACACTGGACTCCAAGACAGATCCCTGTTGAATCCTATTCTATACATTCTTCCATTTTAACAGGTAAAATTTTCATAACTATTTTAGATTTTTCCTTAAAATTTACTTAATTTGCTGTTACACTGAAATTATACACTGAATTCTCATCAAGTTTGCTACTTCTTTCAGGTGAACTCTTGTTTTTATTGATACATGACTTTTGAAAAATATCACCTAAATTTACGATCTCTCTCTCTGGGATAGAGTTTCTGTGGAAAAAATCCCACTCCCACTTCACGTGATAGGCAAGACTCTAAGTTTGCTTTCAGTTGAAAAGTTTTGTTGATCTATAGTAATGACGCAAATGCTAAATAGGTTATACAACTTATGCAGTATGGAATAGTCTTCCATAAAAGTCTACATACCCTAGGTGTTAATTATAGAGAGGTTTTCTATATTTTCTGGTAAAAAAAAAATCATTTCACTATTTTGAGAGAATGTTTATTTAATGATTATTAATTGTATCGATCAAAAAGCTTAGTTAGCCTAGAAACTGTTTATTTACCCACATATATTGAATTGCAGACTACCATACTGCCTTTACCATGCTGGCATTGCAAAAGCCACCTTCCAGTACGTTAAAAGGCTTAGGAGTTTATCGCAATGCTCCTCATATTTCTTCTGTATATTGTGGAACCAAGGTCTGTCTTGGACAAGAATATAGAAAAAAAAGTCATGACATAGCACAAAGCCAGAAGTAGTGCCACTTTGTCAACAAAGATATAAATATATAGTCTGCTTAAACCTGAAAAGATTAAAAGCTACTTTATTAATGCCAGAAATTGCTTCTATAATTGGACTGTAGTATCCTGGAAAATCAGCAGGACCTTACGCACAACTACAGATTTCAAATGGTTTTTTATTTGTATTTTTTCTAATTTATAACATTGCATAAGTTTAAATTCTCTAGCTAGTGATGCTCAAGACATTGATGTTGGACCTGTAGAACACTGTAGAGTGTTTTCAGACAACACTTCAAGATGAAACGTTAGTGATACAGCAGCCAATAGTAATTCACTTCAACTGAGTATTATGAAGTAAGTAGTTATCTTTTTCTTCTTGCCTTGTCAAAGAATATGCATGAAAATTTGGTTGGGGATGCACATAACTGAAAAGTCATAACTGCTTCATTTGAAATAAAATTTCTATATTTTCCCAAAGATTTGGAGTTAATATATTTTTATTATATAGAACATATTTAGGAAACAGTATTGAACATAATACTGACCAAAATGTAGGACACAATAGCTTCAAGTTGGATTTGTGAACCTTCAATTTTAAAAAAAGCATTCATTTGCCAGAAACACAAAATGCTTATATTTAATCATATAGTCACTGTCTTTTCAGAGCTTATATCATTGTGGACTACTTAGAAAATGCATGTAGATTCATCTTGTTGATTTAGCTTATCCTGCTGTAAGATAACTTGTAGAACATCAGTTCTACTTGGGTTTTTTTTGTTTCTAAATAAGGGCTTTTTATAACTGAATTTAATGAGATATTTGGACATATACGGCGCGAGGTTTAGTTCTGATGTTTTTATTTCTTCATTGTTGTCTTAAGAAAATAATATGGAGTATATATAATGAATTTCATGTTCATTAAATTCAGTTACAGAAGTTCATTATATATTATGTATTAAAAAGTGACTGTATATAGTGACAGATAGCTATAAATCCAAGACAGACCACAAAGTGTCTTCTAAACACCCACTAAAAATTGTTTGAAAATTGCCATAGTAAGGAACATGATATCCTACTAATATATACATAAAATGAAAAGAAAAATACATGTGTTTGTCTGATTCTTTCATTCATTTTGCCATCCTTATAGTCAGGTCCAGAAGAAATGCAATGTAGAAAGTGAACCTACACATCTTCTCATATTTTGACTTTGAAATGTGGTTAGTGTTACACCAGGGTAGCTTTTCAAGTCCCAAAAGGACTGACAGAGCAATGTAACTCAATTTTAAAAGGCATTTGATTGAAAAGGCTGACTTCACATATATTTTATTTAATATGCTTTATTTTTAAATAAATAATTTGTGAGAAGCAGATACAGACCTGAAACTGGATTTTGGAAACTCTGGTGTGGGAATGTGTTTCTACTTCAAGATCAACTTCTAGATAAACTTTAAAATTAAGATCATTATGCCTACAGAAGTGTAATACATGTTCCATAGCCATTTCTGGTATAGCTTTGCTTAGCCAGTGTATTCACTACCATACAAAAATCCTATCACATTAACAAACATCATACATACAGTGTTGTGCTTTAGTACATCCTTGCCAGATGAAGAACCAGGGAGTAGCTCTTAACCTGTGTGACTGTTGGGACTAAATAATGAGTACAGCAAGTAACCTGTCTGAGTAAGGAAAGAATTTCTATGGGTGTCTTCTGCTAAGAGCTTGTGAGGATGAAAGCGGGAAATAACCCGAAAGAGAAGACAGAACACAGGTCAGGAGACAGACAGATTCCCAGAGGCCCTGAAGAAGTGTTAGGGCAGCAAAAGAGAAGCATCTTTTAGAATGGAAAGTTCTGCTTAAATGCAAGGCTAGACCTGGACAATGCAAATCAGCCTGAAGTGAAGAAAAATAGTCCCATGATCTGAGGCACACAAAAATATGTCTCAGGTGAATAAGAGAGAGAAGCAAATCCACCCACAAATCACAGAACTGAGACAAGGGAATGTATTCATCATGTTTCCTTAGATTATTTATTTCCTCTTGCTACCTGAGTATAAAGGGAGTTCTTCTTTGGAATCCACAAAAAGGTTTACAATACCCGGTATGCCGTACATTTCAAGTACAATACTCTGCAGGGGAAGAGTGGCAGATGCGTCAGTAGGCAACTAGCACATTTCTGTTCACACTTTCTAGTTCTGCAAGTTGAAAGAGGCACTGACTGAATCTTGTTTTCACTCCATTGATGACCAAACACTTCCGCTCACAAATTCTTACACATAGATCATAATATTGTGACAAGATAAAGAACATCAGAATTCACCATTAATGTGGAGGTCGGGGATGAAACCAAGGTTATCTTTAGTAATAAAGGATGACAGCAGTAACGATAACAAAAACTAAGAGCAAATCTAAACCCCATCTCCTGCCTTTCCAAAACTTTCTTTACACCAGCCATCATTTCTAATTTTAGGGTGGATCTTCTCTTTCTCTATTTTAACAACTATTTGCCAGTCTCTGAATTCACATCTTCACTCATTCTTTCTGGTTTAAACCTATTCTTTTTGTTCCTTTCCTCGCAGTCATCTTCCTCATCCTTGATAACGTCAGGTATCCCCATAAAGTCCAGTTTAAGCTCTTAATTCTCTGGCTTCTTTGCCCTTTTTTTCTTCATTTGCCATTCATCTCTGAATTAACCCATTAACTGCCAAAACAGACATAATATCAGCTCCTTTATTATTGCACTGTGAGCTGACATTCCTGGCTTTCTATGAGTCATTCCCATTTCAAGGTACCATTGGATTTCTTTCAGCATCTTTACCCATAATTCTTGCAATATATTTTAATATAAATGCGTATTCTATCCATACAATTCTTGCAAACTTCATTCAGCAGCAGAATTCCTGATGTATATATTATTTTATAATCCCTCCTGTCTTTTTATTTATGCCCATTAAGATACTGATTCTTGCCTTTCAGGTTCTACAGCCTCAGTCCTTTGCCCGTCTCTCTACAATGTTCATCATTCTAGCCTAGGTTTTAAATCAAATTCAGATTCTTGTGGTTTAGTAACCTTTCAGCTGATGAATAGGCTGGGAGAAATCCCATAACCATGCTGAATAAGAAATTTCCCTCCTTTCTTTAGTCTCCCGCCCCCATCCCGACTTCATTATTCCTACTTTTCTGCACATTATACAGTCTTTTTACAGTTGTAAGGTTGCTCTTCTCCATTTCATCTTCTTTTTTCTTCTTTTCACCAACAGGTCTGTTCACTTATATTGAAAAAATACTGGGTTTTAAAAGCCTGTTAATGTTATTTCATTAACATCTGCTTTGCACTGTCCTGAATGTGAACAGACAATAAAATGCAATCACCATGTACTACGCAAAGGAGGACAAAAAAATCCAAAGCATTAAAAATTTTTTAAAACATATTTACTAATTTCAATATTCTTAGCCATTCACTGTATGCATTTACACAGCACCACTACACAAGAATGCTCCTTCTAAATAAAATACCCAAGGCATTTATTCCTTTCGCTATCCATTTCTTCAGTTTCTAACTCATAATGTTTCATGGCAACAAAGTACCGGACAAAAGTTTCACCTAATGCTTCCTTAATGCACAAATCTTTCTCAAGTGCAACAAGAGCATCTTCTAATTTCAGAGGGACTGACGAATGTTTCAGATCAGCAGTGTGATTTTCTTCTTGGAGCATGTCATCGTACTTAAGTCCTCTCTTTACTCCATCTAGACCCGCAGCAATAGTAGCAGCAAGTACCAGGTAGGGGTTTGCTGCAGCAGAACTTAATTTATTCTCTATGTGTGTGCCTTTTCCACCATGACATTTGACATTAAAGGCACAGCTGTTATCATTATATGCCCATTTTGCATTTACAGTCTCTTTTGATTCTTTACTGTATTTAGAATAAGGCTTACGACAGCTGGTGGTAGGAGCCATCAAGCAGCTGATAGCTGCTGTGTGTGCCAAGAGACCTGATAACCAATTTTTTCCAATATCTGAGAGCTCCTCAACTCCATAACCAGCTGAAAACAAATTCTTCTGGCCATTCAAATCCCACAGGCTATGTGACAGAGCCCCTGAATTGTAGAATC
Source organism: Opisthocomus hoazin (assembly GCF_030867145.1). Lineage (NCBI taxonomy): Eukaryota > Metazoa > Chordata > Aves > Opisthocomiformes > Opisthocomidae > Opisthocomus > Opisthocomus hoazin. The sequence continues at coordinate 101,883,458 of NC_134415.1, read as the reverse complement.
CCGTTTCTGAGAAAAAGCTAGCCACATAGTTATACTTCTTAGCCACTTCTTTAATGCCTGTTCTAAACGTGAAGGCACTGTCAGCAGCATCTATGCCAAACGCTGGATGAAAAGTGATCTCCATTTGCCCAGGCCCGCTGGAAGAAGAAAAGCTTTCAATGTTGGCACCAGCATAATACATTCCTTCAATGAGCTCCTGAATGAAAGTCTGGTCATGGTTATTTAGTATTGTGGCTGCAGGAAAGGATATTGTCTTCGAATTTACAACCTCAGTAATGCCATAAATACAGAATTCATAAGTGAAGGCAGAGTGCAGAGAAAACCCATTGTCCTCAAGCTGGCTCAGTTGTTTCTTGGCAATGTGCCTCGGTGAGGTCATTAGCGGGTTGCCCAGCACGGTGAAGGAATCACATATCACTCTTGCAGTCTGCTCAGTCCAGGGCAGTATTCGAAACGTTGATAAATCAGGGTTCAGGATTATGTCACAGTTAAAATTAGTTGCATTTATGTAATCTAATTCATTGTCTTTAGGATTCAGCGTCAGCTCAAGATAACTTCTGGGCATGGCAATACCATGAATTGCTTTCTCCTAAACACAGAGCAGAATGACAGATTACCCAATGAGAAAAGAACTCCACAGCATTTTTATGGATGTAATATACATGAAACTCAGATTCTCAGTAAGAACAATAGTACTTTTCCTAAAAGAACAATAAAATGCAGTGATCACTAAAGTGGGGGACAACAGCCAGTTACTGTGTCATTACGAAGCAGAACATCCTTTTACAAGACTGGTATGAAAACCTTGGCACCAAGTATCCCAACGATCATTTTTTAAATTTGCATAAAGAACTGAAAAAAATGTTTGACACATATCTTGCATGGTCTTTATACAATTATGGAGATCCCCAGTTAGTTGCAAACTTTGCAAGTCAAGATTTTATCTGTAGCTATTCTTCCATACTCTTCCACATCCTCTGAGCATTTCCTTTACATAGATCCAAATGACCACACAAGACTCATGGCGATACTAATCCAGGCTGTAACTTCTCTTTAAGTGCCATAACACATACCTGACTTTTTCAGATGCAAAGTTTAACTGATAATTCTCACTTTCTGGACTTAAAAAGTTTGGGGGTAAAATGCAGGGAAGCACTTCAAAGTGAGAAATTATACTAATGTTTCAGTGCTCCCCTTCTAGGTAGCAAACAGGATAAGCTCATAATTGTACTTTCTTCTCCTTTTGAACAGAAAGCCTCAGCTTACACAAATGAAATGTAGATTCATTTCAGACAAGCACCTTTAAAACTTGCCCTACATTCAAACCTTTAGCTGATGAAAACTGCAATTACGCGAACCTCTATCAGGTGAAATTTGGCTCATGTTTACATCTTACCTTTGTTCTTCTAAGGGAAAGGATTACCATCAAAGTGAGCAGAGGAGACAGAACAAGCCTAGAAAGGGGCAAGCTCAGAGCTGAAAAAAAATTTCACCTATCCAGAAAGAAAATTGTTGAAATATTCAAACAGTTTATGGTGGCTTCTCTTAAAGTAAATAAATAAAGAACTAAAGTCTGCCTTCTCTTAAGTAGGTGGCATTGCAGTGATAGCAATTCTCCCTGTGTGACACCCATAACCAAAACTGCACAGTGTGGTGACTACTGGTTCAAGGTGTCCAAGCTGTCCATTTGACACTGAAAAGGTGTTGAAGGTGATTACCCTATAGTACTACGTTTCCCTCCTCCAACCCCCTACCCAAAAAATGAAAAAAAAAAGAAAAAACAAAATTACTCTCAGTTCCTCTGTATGTATTCATATGTGTGTGTGTGTGTGCGCACAGACTTTTTTAGAGTCCAAAAATTTTGGCTGTCGTGCAAAGCTCCAATTTGTTCAGACGGTACAGTAAACACGAAAGCTGTCTTTGAACAAGCTGATCTAGACATTTGCAATTTGACATGGCAACTGAAAGAGAAGCTGCCATTAACCTACCAGCCCTCACAAGAAATAGAATGACTGAGGGAAAGTTTATTTTAATAAAATCCAAATGACATCAGAGAGAGCAAATTGTATCTAGACTATACAGTTGCAGGTTAGCAATATCTAAAAGGCAAATAACAAAAACATTGATTAGGCTTCAGAAGGAACTTGAAACAAAAGTGCCCTACATCTTTTCATGTTCATAGCTCTTTTTGTGATCACTCAGTAAAGCTTAAAATATTCATAGGGATGTGTGAGTGAAAGTTTAATGTAGTTATGCACACAAAGTATCACAGAAGCAATATACTGAAAAGGCTGATCAGTCAAGGATACACATGGAGAGAATTGCTTCCTAATTTTGTTCTCATTTCCTGAATCATTAATATGGCAAATATTGCTATTAATTCATCATGCAACCCAATGGCATTTTCCTATGCAATTGATGAATTTCTCATAGCTAAAGTGATTTTTGTTCAGTCATTTTCTTTCTTCCAATGCTTACTCCTTTCTCTTTGCAATTTAGTGATGCTCAGTAGAACAAAATCTTTATAATGCATTGAACCTGAAAAGATAATTCTGAGGGAAGAGATTATTAGAAGTTCAAAGAACTGACATTACTAGCCTTATTTAATTAGATTACTGCTTGGGGGAACAGAGGAATAGGTGATTGCAGTGATGAAAAAAGTCCAGATCCTTTGAGAACATTAACAAGAGGAGGGAACAGATAATTCGTTCCAAATTCGAGCTTCTGCCTGCACTATGAAAAAAAAAAATTGTATATAAATTAAGGACAGGACCATGAAAACACATGAAGGTACAGCTAGAAATCAAAAAACTTACGTAAAAAAAGCGAGAAGGAACATTCTTTGATCTTGACACACCATGGAGGTCTATTGATTCAAATCTGACAAACTGTACGTTGTCTCTGGCCATCTGCTGCTTAATAAATTCAATATGAGAGAACAGGTGAAGGAGAAATGGACTTCCAAGGCTGTTTACATCAGGCTCTCTGCTGGATGCTATAAGTGAAAAGGAATGTTCACATCAAACAAAACAATGAATGCTGGAATACAGGCTGTTCTACTAAAAAGTAAGTGCGATAGTGGCAAACTCTGACATGGAGTGTAAAAACAAAAATAAAAAAATATGGATTATGAGACCTTTTTTTTAAATAAATACATTCTTTTCCCCAAGGACCTCTACGAAATCCTTGATTTTCTGGAATGGTCTATAGCTTCAACTTTTGTTCAGGTTGATAAGAGAACACGGGGGAATCATGCGGTAAACCAGGAATTTCTGAGGGATACCTCAGCTGGTTTGTTGGGTGTTTTTAGGAGCACAAGTAGTAGCTGGATACCTATTTCCCACTGAAAGCTGATGGAATTCCGATGCTATATTTCTTCAATGCCTTTGAAAAATGCATGGATACAGAAATATTATAAAAAGGGCGCTTGTCTTCTACTAAACCTTGTTCAAGACCTCCTGAGGAGGACCGCAGTCTTCTCCACCACAGGCAACAGATTTTTAAGAGAAGTTTATGCATTTATATATTTGCTGTTATGGACTTCTCTGCTTAACTGTATTATAGCTGCTATAGGAATGCATAAACTTCTTGATGTGAAAGCAGTAACATCTGAGTATAACTTCTGTAATGGAGCAGAGAGCTGGGCACGGTAACTTCCGTTCACAAACCTCCCAATCACTCAGCCTGCTTTACTTTGGAGTATCTACGTATTGTTGCTATCCAAGTTAGATGACATATTTCATTTAGTACAATAAACTAGCTAGACCAAGGGTAAAATTTGTTATTAAGATGTGAAAAAATGTGAAAAAAATATTTCTTTCTGAATTTCTGGAAGGAAAATCCTTCATTCTTCCTAAGGATGAGATCAGACGAATTTTTGCAGATCTTTCAGATCCACAGTGGAAGAAGATCAACAGCAACCATTTGCCGTCACTCTTCAAGTGGAAGTTAAAAGCTTCATGCTGAGGCACTGCGAAGGTTGGTGGGAGCACTTCCAACCTCTCCAGTACCAAACTACCCAAACTAAAGTAGATCTCCTTTAGTAGTAGCCAGCAGGCACAAACACATCTCTTTTTGACCTCTCCTTTGGGGCAAGTAGGACTGCCAGCTGCAAGGCTGTAAGTAGGGTCTCCAGCTAGTCCAGCACAAGGCTGTCTGATTACTCCCTGAGAAGGCAGCAAACTCATCCACAGTCGTAGACTTCTCAGAGCCTTTGAATATTACTGGAGCATCCTCCAGCTTCAGATGGCCTGGAGGCGACAAGATTACTTTAGGTCAGTAAAGTAAGCAGAGCTTAAGTAGTAACAGTGCTCCCTGAGGAGCGACAGGTGAAAGCACAGGACAAAATTTAAAGAAATGTGAGAGTCTAGGAGAAAACAGAGTAAAAATTGAAAGGGTGGGAGCTAGAAAAAAAAGAATTTTGTCACATCCACTTCTCGTGACATCTTTCCCTTTGGACTAATTCAGCTGTAAGCTGCTTATAGAAATAGCTTTTTTCAGCCTCCTGTAAACCCTAGGGCACTATGTCCTTTCAAAGTACATTAAATAAGGATGTCCGGTTTAAATATTTAGTGTGACACTCACTTTGTTACAGATACTGCCAAAACACAATAGTGAGCAGGGAGGATATGTAGATTTGCCTTGTCTAGAGTATGTTGTTCAAGTAATAATCATTTCAATACCACTTCAGTCCTCCAGTAAAGCTGTTTTACAACATAAAATTTTACTGAAATTCAGCAGATTTGATGTCTCTATGAACCTGGCCATCAATTAGAAGCTTTTTAACAGCTAATAAACTGTGGCTATTGATTAGATTAACAGAATTTTAAAAGCCTCTGAATATCTTCCTACAGATTACGGCAAGTAGTATTTTCTTCAACTCCAGGGACAGAAGCCTGAGGTTTTTGCGTTTGTAAAAGCAGTGCTTGATTCCTTATTCTACGCATGTTTAATTTCCTGCGCAAAGATGGTAGACATTTCCTGTTTACCATTTGTCACATGGATATTTTTATGTCTTCGTATTATTTAAAGTAAAATTTGACTGGCAACCCTTGACCTCAGAATATTTTCAACATTTGATGTAAATTTTGCAAGTATTTCTTATAATGTCCTGAAATGTTGCCTGTTAAATATGCATCTACTAGGCAAATGTTTTTCAGGTAAAAACATATAATTCATGAAGAAAGACAACTTTAGCTCTGACCCAGGTAATACTTTAAATCAATATTCCTAAGAGATGTAAATGATATAAAATCAATATCTAAGAAAAACACAAATGTGGTATGCATTCATATTAATGATGTATGAATTTGTTTAAAAAATAAAGCTAGAAATATACTTAATTTAAACATCTACCAATGGTATGTAATTTTCCAAATTTTATGTGTATCTGTTGTCTTCAAGCTAAAGTTATTTGAATAAATCCATACATGCATAATTACATTATATGAAATGAAAAAAAAATCAACAGAAAATTCCTATAATGTTTTTAAAGAACATTAAACAAGCAAAAATCATTAGCTGAAGAAGCAAGAACTTATCTTCTCCAGTTGGACTTGTTACGATTAACGATAGGTTTTTCTAAATGGTGAGACTAAAATGTATATATTGGTCTATTATTAGTCTAAAATTAGGCCATATACCAGTCTAGGCAGCCCACTAGCCAAAAGACAGCTACTTGATTATTTACAACAGCCTTTACCCAAAATATGTTAGAATCAATAGAAATACTCCCACAGCTTTCACATCCTTTTCAGAGGCAGTTATTTTATATCATTTGCAGATTATCTTTCCCATTGAAATAATAATTTTCTGTAAATTGTACAATAGATAAAAAATATTATCATGACTTAATGTCTCTGCTTTTGGAAATATGAAAGGGGATTTGTTTCTTAAATAATATTTAGTGAATAATTACTGACTGTACTTTTCTCCAGTACAGGTCCCAAAATATATTTTCTTGGTAGCCGCTAAATAAATCACTGGCAAACTAAGTCCATGAAGCCAATGATGACTAAAGTTTGGAAAGGTGTAGTACGGAACCGAGTACTCTGTCTTTTCCCAGCTCATACAGGTAGCTAATAAGTAAGTATTAGGCGGTTCTAGCTGATTTAGACACACAGTCTGAAAGTCTTACATTTCTATGAGGGAGGGTTGTGTTCATGAGCATAACTGTTTCCCTAGCTCTCAGGGTCTCTAGAAATAATGGCATCTTTATCTTCATTTCAGAAAATCTGCTTATGGAAACTTGTATGTAAATTTCACAAGATGCAAAGATTATTATTCAGACTTCCATTTTAAAAATCAGACATGAATCCAGACTGGCCATCTTTCTTAAACAGAATGGTATATACAGAGCCTTAGATATCTAAATCAAATCAGTTGCACACAGAAAAGCACTGAATCTTTGTTTTTCTATGGTTCTATCTGTATTTCCCATTTAAGTAACCACTAAGAAGCGATTAGCACTACTCAGGTTTCTTTTGTAATTAGAACAAAATATCTACAAATTTGAAAAAAAATATCTTCATATACTTAAAAAAGATAAATAGCACAAAGCCACAAATTTTACCAAAAAACCTACAAATTTTACAAATTATATCATTATTATTATTATTGTTATTGTTATTGTTATTGTTATTATTATTTCTAGTGGAAGAGTGGTGCCATTCTTAGATTATTGATACTGAAATCATTCAGATTGCTAAGAGCAGTTTGTGTCAGGCTAGGGCAAACAGTTAACATCAGCTTTATCTTCTCAGCAACAGAAAAGTGCCACAAAAGAGGAAAGTGCGCATCTCCCAGATCAATCTGTCATTATCTGCTTGTTCAAAGAAAACCCTTCCCATGGTCCCTTATTAAATCATACCGCATCTAAAGCAAACATATAAGCTCTATAAGAGGTGACTCTGTCAAACTGATGAAACAAAAAGAACATGCTACATGTTGCCAGGGGACTTGACAATGACAGGAACAGGCTGACCTAACAAATGTAGTAATATTGGAAACTCTTCCCTGAGAAACACAACCACCAATGTAATGCCAGGCAGTAGCAGCAGACATCAGCAAGCAGACTCCAGATACAAATCATGCGCTGGAGAAGGAGACATGTTTCCATCAGTCCTCCTCCAGTTTCTTGCTCCCACTCTGCCTCCAGCTGTGCCAGATGTGCTCCCTCGTGAAACAGCCTTGCTGCAGCCACACAGCTGCTGCGCACCCTCATCCTGCCCTGTGAGACAGGGTCTGGGCACGGCCGAATCCCACGCAGCGTCAGAGCACACGTCCCTGTGCTCTGTGGTGCGTTGTGGCACCTGTGACTGTCTCAGAGGGGTAGGGAAATTAAAGCTCTTGCAGTCATAGGAATTGCTGTGCCAGTCAAGGTAGCATTTCATCATGCTAGAGCTCTTTCGCACCGGCTATTAAGAGGAAAGGCAAGGCATTCTTTGCAAAATAATCTGTCTAAAGAGACCGAGTTTTGCAGTTCCTCGCTAAAAAGGTGGTCTTGTGGTTAGGAGCAGAAGGATTAGTATCCAAATTTGTCTTAATTTCTCCTTGATCCTCAGAAATCTAAAACTGGGTACTCTGAAGATCTAAGTGAATATTGACTCCCCTCATAAAAACAGATAACTTGTGCTGGTGATATCCACAGGCAATGAGTCCTAGAGGGTCATTGCACATCTATACTATTCTAAATCCTATGGAAATTCCTGTCAGTACTGATTTAAACACATCTACTCATCTTTACAGGACTCTGGTTTGTGTATTTAAGAACAGCCAGTCTACTTGGTTTGTACAGCACTGTTCTCATGTTTGTCTTCAAAAATTAAGAGCCTCTGTTTCTCAAACCTCATATCACAGCTTTTCCTATGCTAGACATCATTCGTACTGCTAGCATTTAAAGCCTGTCTTCTATTCCCGTCTGGTTTTTAACATGGTAAATAAAAGCGAGTACTAGGTTACATTTGAATAGGACTATTGATGTGACTAGTGATCAGAAGCATTTTCTGTTGCAAACATTACATAATTTACATTTCTTTTTCACCCAAAAAAATGTTTCGCTAAAAATAATTACTGATAATTCAGTAAAGTATTTGATTTCTGCAGCCAAGTACATAAAAAGTTGTTTCCTACCTCTCATTTGTTTTTCCCTTACAAGACCTCTGACAGGGGAATAAATATGTAAGCATATCAGAAACTTATCAAAGCACGGGAGACAGTAAAAATATTTCCCTGATCTGTTTGATATTGATACTTTCAATGTTTTTTCTATCTGTTTCTTTCTTTAATGATATTCCACTTTTTTTTTAATCTTATCTGTGAAGCAGACTCTTTTACTGATATCGCCGTGGAGAAGCTCAACTCTTTATCTTGAGTTTTATAGCTAATTTAGAGACCAATGCACAGTTTCAATCATCCATGACTTGTTCTTTCCGAACTGTATGACAACAATGTGCCACAGCTTCTCAGAGGATCTACATCAGCAAGAATCAAATACAAAATAAGATTTGATTTCTCAGTAGATGAAAGGCAAAATAAACTACTCATTTTTTCTGCCTTTGGGTGTTTTATAAAAATGTATTCTGCATTGAATGAGAAAATTATCAGAATTTTATAGAAAAATTAGAAAATATTCCACCTAGGCAAGAGGATTTGAAAACAAATATGCAGGCATCTCAAAAAAATTAAGGTGAGTAATACCCACTGAAACTACCTAACTACCAATCCTAAATATGACAGATCTACAGTGGCATGTCTGTCTTCAAAATCAAACAAAAAATTTGGATTTAAGGAAGGAATCACTGAGAAAAGTTGTATGAACTGAGGGATGCACTATTGCAAACTAGATAGCCCTTTCTGGTCTAAAAATATTTCAACTAATTAAAAAAAAATCAAATGAGAATGAGTGAGAGTCCCACATTAAATGGGAAGCAAAGTTACTTAGGGAAGGGAAGATTTTGCACAGTATTGAAGATAAGGACTAAACTCTGCTGTAATACGTTGTAGAAGGAGAGGTGGCTGGCAGAGAGGTCAAGCAGAGGATGCATTCCACTAACATTACATGTAAACTAATTGTTTTGGCCATCTTTACCTATTACTGGAAAGTCAGCATCTCCAATGGGTGGGAAGGATTACAGTCTGAATACATCTCTTTCTTTCTCATAGTCACAGGAGGACTAGCTTACCAGAGGCACAGAGACAGATGAGTTGGATCTCACCTGAAAGGGGACATAATACATCAGAAAGATAGGATGGAAGTGCTGTCTGAGCATTTTGGTTTTGTAAAGAGTGAGGGGGGGAAATGGAAAATCATATGGAGTGACAGAGCAGGAAGAGATTCCAGCTGTTGGTGTGGAAGATAAAGGACTTCAGAGTTTTGGTTTGCTTTAAAAAAAATAGCTATACTTACAGCCTATGAGGTGAAAAAAATAGCAAGTTCTATATAGCTTAGTTCAGAGGGAAAAGGAAAGAAACAGGCAGAAAGTATGGTGGTTTAATCAACAGAAAATAAGGGTAATCGAGAAGGTTTAGAAAGCAGTTGAGCTTCAGCCCTGCTATGCTCAAGTTGAGTTCGAAGTGTTGAAAAATGAATATTAGAAAAATTATATTGAACTGCAGATAGGGCATGAAGAAGGAACATGAAGGAACAGTACAGCTTTGGTTTTTCCCTTTAGGAGAGCTATGAGAACAGCACAAATTATGTAAAATACAAAGTAGAGAAGAGTAGCAAGTGAAAAACTTAATCCTTAGTAATCCCCAAAGCAAGACGTGGTTATTCTGCAGGAATGACAGCAGATGCAGCGAACTTGAAGCACCAGGAGCTGGAACTTATGCACCTCTCCTCTGTCCACTTCTATCTCTGGATTGTCCACTTCCAGCTCCCGAAGAATCTCCATTTCTATTCGCTCACCACTGACTAGACTTACTACACAGAATCAGCAGGGACAGACATGCCTCTTCCAGGTGAGCACAGAGGACCATGAAACTACAGGGGGAGTTCATATTTTGCTAAAAGTGTGGGTAAACTTTTTCATTTCAATGGAGAAAAAGCTTAGACTATTTGTTTTCTTGAAGTCTTCTTTTACATACTTCTGCCTCTAAACACCAGGTATTGTCCTTTGTAACTGCCTTATTACCAAAAATCAGAACTTCATACAAGTTAAGAAAGATAAGATGAGGTTATTCATCATAATGGAAAAGGGAATTGTTTGTAGGACTGGTGAACTCCACTCTTCAGTATGAAAGAAAGCCTGTTAGTAGTTCCTTGACATGCTTTTCTTTAAAATGACAGCTTAGCAAAAGAATTTAGTGTTTGGGGTCAGCACCCACGTAACATTTCATGTGATTCTTGGAGTGTTCAATCCTCCTTTTTCTGTGCACTTGAAATTTCAGCAGTCACTAGGTAGCTACTGCTGCCTGCAGCTATAGCTAAGTCATACTTTCTTTCTTCAGAATTTCCCTTCTCCCTCCTACAGTTCCTGATGCTGTCCTGGTCATATTTACATCACCTCACTTGACATATGCTGAAGAAGATGAGCCGTGTTGAGAGGACCTGCTCCTGCAGCTGCTCAGGTTTCTGGGGGTCCAGCTCTGCAATCTACACTGAAGAAGATGTTAACAAACTTTTTTGTCCCCAGCTACAGATCAAGATGGGACAAAGGTATTTTGAAGCCGGAGGTGACAGCCTGATTCCAGTGTGTTGCCCACCTACAGCTACTTGGAGGTCCTGTTGTCTCACAAGGTCCAGAAGAGAGATTTCTCCTAAGCCTACATAGTGGCACCAGGCTCTACAGGTCCCTCTGACCATACACAGTGCGGGTGGCTGCTGAAGCCACCTGAAGTCCCTGACTCTGGCAGCCCCCTGTGACAAAGCGAAACCCAGCAGTGTGGTGTATCATGATCCTTGGGAATTTCACATTACCTGAATAAATTTGTTTTCTTTGGCCTCCTCTCTGGCTACCGTAGTATAGATACTCTAATTTGGTAACATGCAGAGCAGCATGTGATAACATAGAAGTTCAGAGAGGTCAATATACATTTACATTATATGCTGTATATACTATACATATAGTACACGCATGCATTCATGTGTGTGTGTATGTACACACCATAAAGTGTTGTATAATGCCATATACATGAAATTTAATCTCAATTTTTACTGTTTGGAAGCCTCTTTCTTGTCTCCCAAGAATGTAGGTGCTGAACAGCTTAAGAAGCACACGATTATTAATGACGACTTACCAATTTGCAGAAGTGCACACCGTTATCATATATAGACACTTATGCAAGTAAAATTCACAAATTCATGTTAGTGCAGTCATTATATTTGCCTAATCAGCTACATGTGTTAATTTCTGTCTTTCCATGGTGATGAATTAGATTAAAAGAGCTTGAGCTTTAGCTTCAGCTCCAGTTTCACTGACACTATCCAAGTAATATTTTTCATATTGACCAAAATATCTTACATGTCTGTCTCTTTTCTATTGTATTTTTCCCATGTTCAAGCACTTCTTTTACAAAAGAGAGGTGGCAAGCAATGGACAAAATTCACATGCAGCAATATTTCCATGACTTCCAACCAGAATTTTGCAAAAAATATGTGGATATATTATTTTAGAGAGATGTTAACCACGTAACTAACATGATTGTATTTCAGTCCTCTGCATTACACTGAATCACTAAGCTCAGCTACATGTCTTAGTTTTCCTGTTGCTGACCTCTAGAGACTGTCCCTTAACTGCGTACTTTTAGAACAATAGGTATATTCCTGCTTTGGCTTTGGAATCCAAAAGTGCATAGTGCTCAGCATAGCAACTAAGTAAATATACTGGGCACTGTTTATGCAATAATCACGTATGTGTGCATAGTCATACAACTTCAGTGCTCTTCTACTTTGTATTCCATATTAAAGAAGAAAAGAGAGGAAGAGAACAATTCACTTCTTCATGTGTATTTTATAAATTGTATGTTTGGAAAAATTCTGCATGAAGATTTCTGTTTTGAGCAAGTTCAAATATTTCAAAACTTGCAAAATACAAGAGGTTGTATTTCAGATCTACTCAGTGTCAAGATATGTTTAGACCCAAGACTGTTGTCCAACAACTTTACCAACTAAAATATTTAAAATAATATTTTATTCATAAAAATAAAATATCTGGAATTTTATCTTATCAATCTTAATAAATTATCACTGACAGCAATGAAATACTGTTTATGCAAAGGCTCATTAAGGACTGCAGAATGTGATCTAAATCTTTCTTCTCTTCAGTGAAGTTACTGAAATTGTTCAATAAAAACTAAATTTCAAACCCATAAATTTCTAATTAAGTAGAAACTCTTTCTGTGCTTTCCATTTACTAGTGGATACATACACTGAACACTACTGTTTGTTTGTTCAAAGTCAAATGGAATCCAAAGATCATGAGATTCCAAAACTTTTGGGTTTGGATTTGTTTCTGACAACACAAAACTGTTTTCCTCCACACCCTTCATAGTTAGTTCTCATCTATAGTTCTACTACAGTCATTGTTATTGCCAGTGATACCGAGCAGGATTAACCCCAGGTAGCTTTAGATATTTCAGAGTAAGGCAAATAATTAATCATCATGGGACTTTTTCCCCATTGAGCGGAGATGCCTACCACCAGAGGTCAATTTCTCATCAACCTCCAAAACCGCTTTGAAGACAAAATGCCTGTCTTTCTGTACTAAGTTATCAGCTTGGATTAGCCACTTCAGTTTAAGCGGTTAAAATTGGGTTGAAATCTCCCTGTGGAATCTACAATTAATCTCACCAGTTCCCTGTACCTTGTAAATGATGTTATAACAAAGAATAGTTATTCCCGTATTTTAAAATGTATTTGCTGCTTTTGCAGACAAGAAGAAAACAGTAGTAATCTAAATGTGACAATGCACTTCGCTAGCCTTTCAGCAATATGAAAAACAATATCATCTGGAAAGGGAACAGCATCAAGTGTAGGCTGAGAAATAATCCTCTAACCTCTCTATTCTAATAGACATGAACAGAGAATGCTTTGAGCATGAAATATCTTTCCAAAGTGTTATATTTCCCATGAAGAAAGAGCCTTGAGTTAGCTCTGATAATGTTCATGGATATCTTGCTCAGACTTGTTCAAACTGGGTAACACAGTATATCTACTGAGAAATCCTGCTGTAGCTGACATTTGACACATTCAAATCGTCCCTTTTCAGAGTATGTACAGCAATATTTGTACCCATCTGACTTTAAAAAAAAAGCAGGGTAACTTAATATTGTCGTACAAATTTAATTGCTAACCATTATGTTTTATTAGGTAGTTAACGACAGGCAAGGTATTTTATCAATGAAGAGATAAGATTCTTATTCCTTGCATCAGTGAGAGAAGTCAGAGGGTAAGATATCTATCCTGAAAAGCTGATAATATGATCTGAGCCTCCTGCTCCTGGAAATTTATTAATCTTGTATCTATTCAACTGGCAAATTGTTGCTTGTGTGTTTCCTGGAGTAGACACAAAACAATGCACTGCTCAAGCCCATTACATTATCACAGCTAATGGTAGTTTTCAGTTTGCTGATCCAGCTAGCCCAGAAGTATAGCCTTTACAGTTTCAAAGAAACCACAGCCTATTAGTAGCAATTAATTAGTTCTATAAACATTTCCAAAATGGACTTATTGAACAGCATGAAGATAAGTGCAAGTTCTCTGCCTCATTTTCTTTTCTTCCCCTACAGTTTATATGAGATGTTTTTGCATTCCAGTCCTCTCACAGGAAGGATAACTGAAAACATCATCCCTACATGGGAGCAATTTCCGCTGCTGGAAATGTTAATAAAAAGGAAATTTTAAGAAGCCCAGACACCACCAGAGCTTTGCAGTGTCTAGCAGACCTTTGGGAATTGTTGCCTGAGCTCAGTTTAAATGAGGAAATATTTCAGTTTTAGTCAAAAAGACACAGCCACTTGTGTGTGGCAGTTATTGGCAGGCAACTAGGCTTCATAATTGTCTTACCTAAAAAAAAAAAAAAGAAAAAAAGAAAAAAAAGCAGCATAGATGTAGACCATAACTTCTGATCCATCTCAATCACACAGAAACCACAGGTGCCAATTCTCTCATGCACATGCTCTGACTAACGTTTGCAGCTTAACAAAACCCTACAAAACAATGGGAGCATTTTCTTTAACAGGACAGCAGGTGATGTTCAAATATCCTTACCGGCGTGGTCTGTGGAGGAGTCAAACTGAATCTCAGGAGCCATGCTTTCTGCACGTGTAGAAGCTGCCGGTAGTCTCAGAACAAGTTGATCCACATCACTTCCCACCGCTTGCTGCTGGTCAGACCCAGCAGAGCTCAGAGTCAGGAGAGGTTTGCTCTGCTGTACCACTCTCTGCTTATGGAAGCTGTGGTATTTTTGATTCTCCTCTCCAAAACGTGGACTAACAGTCTCAAAGGGTCGGCCCTGCTTGTCAGCTGTTTTCTCCCGGGGCTTTGAATTTTTCTGAGGAAAAGTGCCACCCAATGTGGCACTATAATTGGGCACGTGAGCAGGCAGAGGACCTTCGCTCATCAGGTTTCTTATCTCTTGCAAGCTTTGTTTAGGAACGTTAAGTGCCACTGTGAAGGACTTTGAAGTACTGCTTCCTTGTGTGGTTACAGGACTGTCCAGGGAGCCCATCTTTGTCCCGTGAAACTTGCTTTCTTTTTCTTCCATCCCACCCCATTCTTCTTGCTCACTCTCTACCTTCTCATTGCCCTCTCCCCTGTGTGCTGTCACTGCACACCCAGCTTTTCCCGCACTCCTCACTTGTTGCACACCCATGGGTTGCTCCATTTTAGCTGGTGTATCTACTTCCTCATGTATTTTTCCTATCATTTTTTTCCCTGTTTCAGCATTTTTCTGGATTTCTTGTGTTTCTCCAGACATGTCTTCTTTCACTTCGCTGCCAGTAGGGGAACTGTCACAAGTCCCTCTGTCCTTTTGCACTGGAGGAAAGCTAGTCGGGTTTTGAAGAGGCTGGTCTGATGGTGGTTCTGAGCAACCAGTGGTTGCTTGAAGGGGACAAGGATCTGTGATGTTTGAGGTGTGGGACAGCTCCATCTTCTCGTTGTCTAAAGGAGGAACATGCTTTGTAGGACTTTTGACTGCCTTTTTCTTTCTGAAACCACATATATTGTTGCCATCAACTTCATCTCTGTCACTTTCAGATGTGTTCTGTAACCAGCAATAAAATATACAACCAAATAACATGCATGAATGAAACAGAACATGTAAACGGGGTTCTACTAACAGCTGTTTTTACCTTGTAGTACTTCCATAACTTCTTGCTGATGGAGGTCTCTGAAGACATTTACTGACCCTCAAATTCTTATATTTTTATTAAAATGATTCTTACATAATTCTTTTTCTTATGTTTTAGGACAAAATTGGTGAAAATGCCTTCATAATATAGTTTTTAGGCAGATTTAGTAGATTAAAATACGAGACATTGTACACTGTGTGACAGCATTTGTCAAACATACCCTTTAAATGTGAAAAAAATGTATTTTAATAATTACATTTAAGTATATTCTTGCTCATACTAAAAGTATATGTATTTATAAAGGAAATTTATTGCCCTGAAACATAGACCACTGGCAATCCTTATAAATAAGGGGAGTGAAACCTGAAAATAAACAGCTGTTAAATGATATTCAGGATGTAATTTGTCTAAATAACTGAACTTCCAGGGCAGCGGTCAAAAGAATAAACCCATATTTAGATATGTAAACAGGAAAGAACAAGAAGATGAAGTTTACTTTTATATATGGCATTGACATGATTTATACTGTAGTGCTGGGAGCAGATTTTTAAATGGATATAAACATGAGGAGAAGGTGCGAAAAGGAGTTACAAAAATTAATCTGCTTGCATTACCCCAAAGAAGATCAAGAAGTGTCTGGATCATCATCTCTCCTAAGTATCCTGATCCTACCACAAGTGTGATCAATCCAATGGTGACGGGGAAAAGGACAGGAAATCAAAATCAGACACATTCAAATTAAAAAATAACAGAGATTTTAACATTGTGGATGATTATTTATTTCACAAATTATCGAGACAGGGATTGAATTCTCCATCTCATGATGCCTTAAAAAAGACTGCATAATATGGTTTAACCAAAATATAAATAACTCCATAGCCAATCACAATTTGTTATGTTGCTTATGAATACCTACTCAAGCATGTATTTAAGGCTCTGTAGCTTAACAAACAGCCCTTGGTTTCTTCAGGTTGGGGTGGAATTCACACCTGTAAAAACACTGGGAAATCAAGAGATATCCTCTGAATGAGACCATTCTTTACCTTTTCCACAAAGGAATAATCTGCACTCTCTCCAGTTTCCGAATTTCCAGAAGAAGTAGGGATCTGCACAAAAGCAAAGTGAATGCCAGTCTGGATAAGGCAAAATAGATTCCTGTTGGCAGACAGAAGCATGCAGAAGAACAGGCAGCAGCATCTGATGTGCCTGAGGAAGGAAGCAGCTACATGGCCTCCATTAAGGTCATGAATACCTCCCTTTTCCTGTATTATTCTTCCCTATTTTCCCTATATTCTCATTATGCTCTTTTCCATCTTTATTTAGTCAAAAAAGGCTTACGACTTCTCTCCTTACACAGAGCTCACAGAAATATGTCCTTCCTCTCTCCTCCTTGCTCTAAATCTCTGCGATGCACTGTATTTACAGGTAATTTGGGAGCTCACCGGTGTGTTGCTGTTAGCATGGAAGGCAGCTGGCTGCCAGCTCTATAGGGAGGACAAGACACTCTGTGCCTGTTAACTCCTAGGTACATATCTTGACAGTGATGTACTGTGATGCTCACTTGCAATCAAACACAGTTACTGGCCTATTCACAACACAAATCCTTGCTTACCTCAGCTTTAGCACTCAGTTTTTAATGGGTCCATTTCTTCATCAAAAGGCTTTGGTTTATTCCTGTAATACACCCTATTATGCCTCATGAAATAATTCTGGATGTATTGATGACAGCTCTACACATTCACCCATAAAGAATAGGCCTAATTCTTATAGCTCTGCATCATTATAGAATAAAAATGTAATGAAGGAACATTCCTGAAAAACGAAGCAGGTAAAAACAACTTATAACAAAGAATTATAACCGAGAATTTTTAATATCTCCATCAGTAATACAAGAAAATGAATGAAGCTGGGGAAGAAACAGTAGGGGTAGAGGAACCAGTGATTTCCAGATGGCAAAACCCAAGTAATTTTGAAATAAAAGAAGTATCAAGTTAAATTTCTAGATGTATAAAAATATTTTCTGAGAGAAAGAAGAGTTCTAGCTATGAAAGCTGTAGTAGTAAAAAGATTGTATTTTTTCATGAATTTATGAAAAATATTTACTTAAGTATCTTTTGTGCCATCACTAAAATATCCTGATTTCCACTTTCTGAAGTTTCCACAATTCTTTCGTTTCCTTTGAATAACTTGAAACCAGTAACATAATCATAAAACCATCTGCTTTTCTGCTTTAAAATACATTCCCACACTCTGTGCTCAAACATAACAACTGCAAATTTTAATGTTAGACTAAATTCTTACCTGTTGTCCCTGTTGTAGATCTCTGAAAAATATTCATCATAATGACTGAGGGAAAGCTGAGCACATCTTTTTGTTTAACGTCTATATACTGAATTCAAACAAAGAGTAGTTCATGTATCAAAAGCAAAACATCAGAAAACTGCCTGTTCCCATAATTAGTCATTCTAAATGGTTTCATGAACACAAGGTACTATCACCACATTATAATCCTTACCAAAACACATTCCTTCTGAGTAGAGATGAGCAGGATAAGGACCGACCACTTGTCAATTTGTTAATGGAAACATATGTTTGCAATAGAACTTTAATAACCAACGTGGCTATAGTACTCTGCAAAGGGTTTGTTTTTCATAAAGAAATTCAGACTAAGGTACTGCATTTTGATCATAGACCTGAAAGAGATACTGTACCCATTGCTCTTCAACAAAAATAGTGATTATTTTTACCTTCAAATAAAAAAAAACCTCTCTTACAGAGAGTAACCTATGCATTACTTACAATCCTCATCACAAAGTACACTGTGATTTTGTGCATGAGAATGACTCTTCTAAATAAACTCAGACATTTATGGACTTTCGTTTAGAAATCATTCACAGTATTTTCTGCAGTGAATTAAACAGTACTAGATTTGTTGCAAGATACAAACACAGCATCTGTTCATATTAAAGACAGTCATATACAGGAGCTATGACACAGCCTTACTGTCTGTCAGTTCATGTGGTGTCTACCATCAGAAAAGGCCTGGTACTCGGGCACAGAGGATAGAGCACCCAGGAAATAGGACTTAAGAATGATCTCTTTAACTTTTTATATCTAGCAAGTTTTGTCTACAGAAGACACGGATGATTAAGTAAAATAGCAGCTTGAAAGAGTTACAGTGCAAGTGAGCTGGGGACAGATCATGGCTTAATTTCATGGAACCGTGTGTCCTGCTGTGCCAAAAGGAAAGCAAAACAGTCATGGCATTAATATGATGGAAGTTCTGATTACTTTCTATTTCATTGCTGAATGTTCCTATACTTTTGCTGCTGTGTGGGAGATACTAGAGATACTACTTTAGTAGTATCAAGTATACAAGTATACAAGTATACAAGAGATACTACTTGAAAGTTCCTTTAGTCAACACTTGTTTCGGCATAATTTAATTTTTGTTTTCTTGGTTTCGAATACTTACTGGCACCCTAAGTCGAAGGTCCTGAAAGTTTTAAAATTTGCTTCTGTTTCTTAGCAAGTGAACACTCAGGTGGTGAGTCAAATATTCTTGCCAGAAAGACTAGGTAGAAAACATAGTGTGGGCCACATTATGCTACAAATCTGAGATTTATATTTTCTTTCTGAAAGATGTATCTGATGTTAACCATCGTTGATAAGCATTGGTTCTGCTCTAAGTTCTGATTTCCATCAGGACTTCTTGTTCCAATGCTGCAACTCATGCTGGTACACCAATCCCCGTTGCACGGGGTGTTTGCACCTGGTAAGGTTTCAGTAGAGGTAGACCAGCGCAAGCCCTACAACAGGCTGGAAGAGTAGGAGTGGATCAGGCTTCATTTCCTGTAATGGATAATTTCCACTCATACAAACGACAGCTTTGTTTGTCTTCGCTAGATACCGACTATATCACTTTGGGTACACAGAAATCTGGATGTCTGTGACTATCAACAGAGCGTAAGGGCTACACTTGTGTGTTACTGCAGCGTATTAGGGCACCATGCATGTAGGAAGTGGAGAGAACAGAGGACAATATCAGCAAGCAAACGTTTCAGCACAGTGCAGATGAAATTGCTTGCTCTACTTAACCCAACTCCATGCCACTTCTGGCATGCCATCAGGCTTCCACAGCTGATAGACATTTTGTATCTTGTGGTAACACAGAAAACATACACCTAAAGCAATTTTTCTTAATCAGTTTGCTTTCACTTTTAGGCTTTGTACAAGCTCTGAAGTGGAACATTAACTGTATCATGAAATACAGCACTGCCAAAATGCAGCTCATTTGTAAATCTGGCAATCAGCAAGCTCAGAACATTTGGAAATGTAAAGTTTTGCCTTTGGGAGGAATAATAAGTGCTGAGATTTCTGGTGTGTGAAACACTGGTGAAAATCCAAGGCAAATCTTGAACTTATGCCTTAAAAGGATTTTATATGTGACTGAAAATGTATCTGTAATGCACATGAGACAAATTCAGATCTGCAGAGGGGATCTTCTACTTTTCTCCTACTTTTTGTTTGCTTCATGACCTCAGGCAAAACTGCAAATGCTTTCAGGGTTTATAAAACTCTCTCAAAAACATATTGACAAAAAGAGACAGGGAAATGAGAAAAAGAAACTCAGAGTATAGCACTAGAAAGGAAAAAAAAGTGAGAAAAAGAGTTAGTTTAAAAGATGCTCTGAGTAACTGTAGATGAACAGCTGCACAAGGATTTCTGTCACAAAACAAGGCGAAAGAGGCAAGGTGCAACTCTAGCTGGAGATTTTGTATATCTAATCAACAAGATAACCCAATGTTCCTGCTACTGGCTACCCAAAAATAGCGATGCAGCCACTTCGCAAAATGCACTGGGGTCTCAATAGTATTCTCATTTTCTCTTTTGTTTCAGATCGTTAACCAGTTTCAGTGATTATTTTAACTGATTATTAAGAGGTCAAATTGTGATGATCTTCCTGAGTTCTTGCTAAAGATTTTTCAAGAACAAAAGAGTAATTTTGCAAAGAACATCAAAATGTCAAAATCTGGTATATCTGAAATTTAGAAAAACATGAGAACCTAAAAAAATCCTCCTACACAGAAAAGTAAAAAAAATGTATGGTTTGGTTGGCTGAATTTTTTATTTATGAAAAGTTAAACCACTTCACTTAGGTTTGACTTTGGTTTTTGTCTTGTTTAAAACAATACTGACAAACTGAAATGAAATGTTTCCAAACTAAAAAATCCAAAAATATTGTTCAGATTGTGTTTACATGCGATATTATTCACATCATTACTTTCAAAAGTACCACACTTTCTCAAGGTATTTCAACTTCTATGGAATGGTAAATGTTGAGAAACTGTCTCTGACCCACTTTGGCTGTTACCAGGTTACCCCTTACAGCTCTGCTATGTTGGTATGGTCAAGTTTAATTAATCTTTTCATGTGGTAATGAATTTCAGAAACTAGAATTCAGGTCTTTACAAGAGATGCTGCTTAAGACCTTAGACAACAGTGCCCATAAAGCAAGTATGCCTGTGCCTAAGTGCTTTCTCTGCCCCTTCCCCTGACAGATGGAAAGTATAGCCCAGCTGCTCCCCCGGTAACCAGTCAGCGAAGGAGCAGAGGATGCAGAAACAAATTATCTACTGCTGGGAATTAATGCAGCTTCAGTGGAGTCACCGGAGCCACACAGATTTGTACCAGAAGGGAATCTGGCCATGGAGTCGTATGGAAGACGACACAGACGTTTCCAGGGAGTAGCTCCAGGCACAGAGAGGGGATTGGGCTCTCTCACACAGTGCTAAAACAATGTGTGCTATGATAAACAGACACCAGTGGCTTGTAAGCCAGAGACATGAAGATCACAGCACATTGTCAAGATATTGCTGTGACTAATTTCTCCCTCCGTGACCTTGTTTGATGAAGTGGTTCTTTGAGAGCAATTCACTGCTACAAAAACCTCCCAGTGAAGGACCTGCAAGTGGCATAAATTTTAGGTACATGTGATTATTTTGCAGTTAGAGAAGCTGAAGTGCAAACTTGCCATAGGTCACAGGAAGACGTGGTAATGTTAGAAACAGAAGCAAAGTCTCCTTCTTTCTTTGAAACTTTTAAATATACTCAAGAATATTAATGACCTTCATGTGAAAATGAATGGAATGGTGTAGCTCACAATATTGTGCCACTTATTTTCACATCTGACATCTGTCTTTATCTGCTATTCCCATCCAAACCCTTCACACTATATATGCAATTATTAGATGAGCTTCTCAAGATCATTGATTCTCTTGCAGCCACACAGCAGCAGAGTTGTCCTTGTAGTAAGGTTATTTGGAAATACTTTCCCTTGGACTATGCCACCTGCACTACGTAAAAAAAATCCCTGAAGTAAGATGGAATATCAAAATGAAGAAGCTGATCCTGCCTTCACAGTGATTTGGGACCACCAAAGTACACTGGTAGTATGTTCTCCAATTCGCAGCAGTGTAAATGAGATCTAAAATCAGGATCCATTTAATAGTTGACTAATCCTCAGGAAGGCATTTGCGAGGGAATGGATTTAATTATCTACAAGAGTTTTATGTCTAATTTCTATGACTCATTTCATATATAAAGATGGTCGAGGAGGCAGTCAGTGACTCAGAGTAGGTGCATCTCTGGCATATAAAGCATCTATTTGTGCATCTTGATGAAAATGTCTAGTAGCTTCAGGAAGCTTTCCTGCACTGTCACTTCTAAGCCACATTGCATCTTTCTCAATATTTTTAATGAAACATTTTAATTTCTTGTTTTGACAATGAGATCTTCTGGGCACTAATCAAAATAACAGGCACTTGTTTTGTTTTTTTTTTTTTTGCTTTATTGAAAGTATATATAATCAATTCAAGATCAGAGTTTGTTTTCAAATGCACTCATACAGAAACTGAGTGGCTCCATTTAGGTCAGTAGCCTGACTCCAAAGTGTCACTTTCTAATCCAGGTCAGACTCTGGTCCACAAATTATAGTGCTTTCATCTACATTAATGAAGTGAAAGCCAATCTGTTTTCCCACAAGTATTAATGGGATCAGATTTTAGGCTCTATTTCTATTACCTCTGATAAAGTTATAAATGAAAGAAATAGGAAGTTAAAATGTTAGAGTTGTTTCTAACGCAAATGGTTCTTTTTCAACCTAAACAAGAAGCCCTTCTTTGACCTGCATTTGCTTCAGAACTAGACCATGCTGAACATACATGCATGAAGAGCCCTGCACATAATCCACAATGAAATATTCAATCACTTGAAATCTTGAAGTGGGTGCAAGAAGTATTTTACATCAGCCTATCTGCTTGGAAATCAATCACAGTCAATCTCTTACCTGCTGAGTAAGATCTTCCTTTCTGTTCATGTCCACTTCATTCTAGTTCAGGTCACCATTAGAAATGGCCTAGTAAAAGTCTAGTAGAATGACATCCTGTATTTATAGGTATAGATACAATAAAGGTTAGTTAAAAAAGAATTGCTGTAAAGTTCTTTTCCCAGAAGGCCACACAGATGGTGAACCATAAAGATCAACCTCCAATGTGTCATGGTCAAGAGCACCACTTTCCGGAACAGCGCTGAAGTAGTAAATCGACAAATGCACATAGCCGCCTGCCTGTCTGGAAACAAAGGCAGCTGAGTATAAAACTGTTTTGCTCAACTTTTCTCCTGACAAAAGGCTTTTGTCCTGTAACAAGCCATATCTGTTCTGGAATAGAAACTGTTGTTAGGCTCCTTAGAGGTAAAATCTATATTGGGCATTATAACAACAGTATGTTTTTGAGGCACACGGACAGGGATTTGAAAGGCAAAGCACACTGCAAGCACAACATGCAGTACTAGCCTGCTATTCTAGGTCCTTGCATGTTGCTAATTAACATTGGTGGATCTGGTTGTATTAGAATTGGAGGAAGGGACTATTTAGCTTTAGATCTCTAAAAATATTTCAAAGATTACGTGGTTAAGCTTGTCTTTCTTATGCTTTTTTCTTTATCAGATTTAACATGAATTCAAAGGACCGTATTTAACTGACATTTAATTCATTCAAGTTCCTTTAGCTGACAGAACATTACAGGAGAAGTGTATTGTGTGTGCTTACAGCAGCCCCCCCCTCAACAACCGATCACTCAACAAACCCAAGTAAGCATCATGTCAAATTCACATTTAACCCTAAAAAATGCAGGTTTGGCTATTTTTTATACTTTTAAAAAACAAAAAAATAAAAAAATTGAATTTGTTAAAATTACCCCACCAAAATAATCACTATGGATTAGGAGCTATAGTTTACAACACTCATAGGTGTCTCCAGTGAAATTCACAAATACAGGTGCCCAAGGCCCAAACTGTGGTTCTGAAAATCCTTCCTCATCTTGCAGACAATGAAAGGCCACAGCTCGTAACCTCGTGGCTACATCTGCACAGTTTCTGTAACTGCCCTGGTTCTGAACTGCTCCACTTGTTACAGAGCAGAGCAGGCAACAACTGGCTAACTCTGGAAGTTTATTAGTATTCAAGAAATAGGCTTACTTATAAGACTTGACATTCTGTCAAGCAGACATTAGAAAATCAACACCTAGCACACTCCATAGGACTGGGCTCCTGCAAGTCAGGTAGAATGAGAGTCAGCATTTTGCTTGCAGAATATCTTTTCCCAAGAAGTTGCCCTCTGGCTGTCATCACACAACAGTTAGTATAATTGCACACTTGCCCTTTTTAGGCAACTTACAGGTGTCACAGACCTATAGCTTACCATAGCAGAGTTGCTTATTAGTCTATGTTGAGATGAGCTGTGCCAAGAGGAGAGCACTCCTGAGCAGGACTACTCAGACCAAATAGTCTGAGAAGCAGAGGCCAGACAGAAACAGTTCTGGATCTCTCTACTTTTTTTCATTTTGAATGCAAGTCTGAACAACTTCAGCTCTCAGTTTGAAAAATAAAAAAAAAGATCAGGTTAAAAAATCTCATTCTTCAGAGCAAGAAAAATATTCTTCAAAACAAGGGTATTCAAACACTGGCAAAGAGAGGTTATGGGATCACCATCCTTGGAGATACTCAGAACTTGAGCGTACAAGACCTTGAGTAGAGTGTTGTAACTTGATACAACTTCAAAGTTATTCCTGATTTAAGTGGCAGATTGAACCTGATGACTACAGATGGTATCCAGCCTAAATTACTCTTTGATTGTAGATCTGACTCATTTATATATCTTTTTAATGAACTCCATTACAGTTTTGCAAGTACAAAACTTCTCTACCACACTTTGTATTCTGTTCTGCTAAACAGAACATAAAGACAAGAAAGAACAACCTGTGTCTTAAAGAGTGTAGTTTTTGAGGCACCAGCTTGGCAAGCACCATTAGTAATGAATAATCTTTTCATTAGTACTGGAAGGATCAGCTATTTCCGTCTCAAGTGCCTTTTAGATCCTCCTAAAAACAGTGCTGTTTTGTTTTGTTTTGTTTCCTGGACAGAGTGAAACAGGAGAGGGAGAGGGTTCTCTGCCAACACATGCCTGAGAGAGGGTGCTGGTTGCAGTAGAACTGTGCTGATCAGAGAAGCTGAGAATCTGATCCAGAAACTGGCAGAAACCTCTTTCACATCTACCACAATACACAGTCTGCTGTAAAGAGCACAGTTCGTTCAGTAGTACTCATCATCTTCCCAACTTTGTCAAATAAGACAAATCAGGCCAAATCTACTGTATCTGCACAATGAATATCCAGGTTTCTGTAAAGAAACTAGCTTTTCTATGTGGATTCAGAAAGACATTTTCTGTCAGTAAGCTTTTGCAAAAACCTGCTTTCACATGGATGTGGGAGTATCGCTGTCCTGGGTTTGGCCAGGACACGGTTAATTTTTCAACAGAAGTCAGGAGGGAATACCGCCGGGCAGGCTGACCCAACCTGACCAAACAGAGCAGGGCATTCCAGACCATGTTCCATCATTCTGGGTTCTGGCTGGGAGGAGCTGAGCGGTGGAGAAGGCAGTCACGGCTCGGGAGCGCGCAGCGGCTGTGGGCGGTGAGATCTGCTCCGTTCCTTCTGCTGTTTTGTGTTGTGTATTTCCTTATCTGTATCGTTGTTGTTACTGTTCCCTTTGTTTGCTGTTCTGTTAATCTGCCCTTATCCCAACCCACCAGTTTTTGCCTGTTTCTTTCTATTCTCCTCCACACCCCAATTATACTTATCTGTGACCAGAGTGAGTGGCCACTGTTGAATGGGGCAACAGCTTCCAGCATCAAGATGCAAAGTTAGTAGGCCCAGAAAATTGAGGTGGGCAGAAGATTTTGGTGTTTGCCACCAAAGAATGCGTCAAAGAGTATGGAGTAATGGCTACTGCTTGATCAGGGAAGCATCTGCGAGAATCATCCACACCACCCCCATTCCATTGACCTTGGTCCCTGGCAGGTGGATGGGCTGGAGCAGACCTGCCTCTCAGGGTCTTCCTCTTTCAGCTGCTTGTCCCATCTTCCCTCCCCTCCTCCTTTCCCCCTTTATTACAGAAACAACTTTTCCAGTCTTTAATCCCTTCAGGTAGGTGTAGCAAAATTTAGTTCCTCTTCCTTGCTAAGAAGCCTTGATATGGTTTTGATCTTAACATCAACATTACTCTGTGATAAAAATGTTTTTTTCCAGCTTATACTGGCTACAAAATCATATTTAACATCGTTATTATTAAACCCAGTTCCTCAAGGGTATGTATCATGTAGTGTAATATTTTGATGGCTACATGTTCTTTCTAGTATCACTGGAAAGGGAGTGTCAGAAAAACAGCCCATAATGGTGTTTTCTGGAGAAGAAACAGAGATTTACATTAAATAATCCATTTCTTTCAGAATGTAGAACTGATATAATGAATTTGCATAATTGTTTAATTTAAATATGCTGGCCTTCAGCCACAGTTTATCAAATACTTATCTAAAAACCTAGACACTTCTGAAATATAATGCAGACCAAACATCACAAAAGTGATCACTTCATAGTTTGACTACCAATACTTTGTATGCACTGTCTCTTATGAATAAGTGGTAACGAGAAAGTGCAAACTGCTCATTATCCCATTAGCAGCTCTTCAGCAGCTAAAAAACAAGATACAGCTTCTCTCATGACAGCTACTGTGGCAAATAGCTGCCAGTTCAGGGGAGCTCTCTGCCAGTGAGCTGCCACCAACCTCCATACATACAACTTCACTGTTGGCATGGCTTAGCACTATTTCTGATACCAGCCACCTATGTCAGGGATATTTTCATGTATTTTCAAAAAAAAACCCAAAACAGTTAAAATTATCACTGCTTGTACTCTCCTCCCATCCAAAATTATTTTCCAGAAGGGGAAATATCTATATATTCTGAATTAACAAAATTTTAAGTAGCAAAGAACCAGGCCTCAGGGATTCCATCAGGAAGGTTTTTTTTCTCCCCACTAGTGTAGGTTACCTTCAGCTGTTAATTTCAGTGGGTCCCCTGAAATGCCTAAATTGTTCAAAAGAAACTTTAGAGGGTACAGATTTTGTAGCTGGTATAGGTCTTGGATAGTGCCTAATGTTTTTTGGTTTGGAAGAAGAGTGAATTACACCCTGTAATCTGCTCAGAGACATGGAAAATTTCTCAGAATAACTTAATCAGGTTTATTTTATCACCTAAATTTTATGGGATACAGCCACTCCCATATCTAATCCTGTCAGGCATGCCAAAAGACACCTATCCACCCTGACTGGCTTCAGAATTAGTCCTCTCCTTAAAGACAGCTGAAGTAGGTAACTAAATGTTAACAGAGAAAACAGTTTAAATCTAAATCTGTTTTCTCCACTTTCAGAAGCCTTAGAAATAAAAGGCCTTTTAAAGCCTTATAGTATTCTTATAACACATGGAGATTTCCAGACTGGTGCCAGCTGGCTAGTGCCCCCTGATATCTACACTACACGGTACTGTACGGATATACAAGCTAAGATGGATTTTGCACAGACCTATCTCAGGAGCTTTTGAGAACAAAGATCCCTGAGCTCCCTAGTTCCAAGGCTGGCAATTACACGGCCTGCAAAAGGAGATATTCACGAAGTCTCTCCCTCACCACCATAAACCTATAAAATACTCTACTAATACCCAAAGCCTGGCATTACAAACCTGATGGAGAAATTCGAACATCAAAATCCCTTCAGGAAGATCTAACCTAATGTGTTCCTTCACCAACAGGGTATATTTCTGGTTTTACCTCTAACTCTGTGCCTTGACATCATTATTAAACAACATTGTAGTTTGTCTTGCACAAAGTGTCTTACTTCGCCATTTCTTCACAGCAGATGTAAAACACTATTCAGCACCAAGATTTGCAAAAGACTTCAGCTAGTTAAATTCTATATTGCCATCTAGTAAAATATAAAAATAGGAAAATTATTATAGCTTGGATTTACACTGATCCTTACTCAATTACTGTGGCTATCTTTATGCTAGATCCTCTTTTAAGATTTCTTGATATCATTTTCTCTTCCCGCATTCTCATAAGTATGCCTTCACTATGCGTGACTGTATTTATCCAGTATCCCCCACTTGTTGTCCAGTGATTTATACTCCAAATAGGTAGGCAGGCGTTCCACAATGAAGCACTGCTCTCTCCTCTACTTGCAGGTGCCAAAAGGTAGGCACAATTGGTACTCACAGCCAAGGAGGGGACTGCAAAATTGGCCTAAGGTGTATCAGAAGTGAATGAAGTTTACTTTTGTATAAATAGAATGTATAAGAAATCTTATCAATAGGTAATAAGCAATTATTCATATTCAGCTCTGGAGTACTGCGTTCAGCTCTGGAGCCCTCAGCACACGAAGGACATGGAACTGTTGGAGCAGGTCCAAAGGAGGGCTACAAAAATGATCCGAGGGCTGGAGCACCTCTCCTATGAGGACACCGTGAGAGAGTTGGGCTTGTTCAGCCTGGAGAAGAGAAGGCTGCGGGGAGACCTGATTGCAGCATTTCAGTACTTAAAGGGAGCCTATAGGAAAGATGGGGAGAATCTTTTTAGTAGAGACAGCAATGACAGGACGAGGGGTAATGGTTTTAAACTAAAACAGGGTAGGTTTAGGCTGGATATAAGGAAGAAATTCTTTACAATGAGGGTGGTGAAACACTGGAACGGGTTTCCCAGAGAGGTAGTGGAGTCCCCATCCCTGGAAACATTCAAGACCAGGTTGGACAGGGCTCTGAGCAACCTGATCTAGTTAGCAGTGTCCCTGCTCACTGCGGGGGGGTTGCACTAGATGACCTCTAGGGGTCCCTTCCAACCCAAAACTTTCTATGATTCTATGATTTTATAACAACTACAGTTGTCAAAAAGTTTACCTGAAACCATAGCACTATTTGTGTTTCAAATGCTGCCTTAATATACACTCTCCATAATTTCAGCATTAAAATGAAATGCCAGATCTTATTACACCTTTCCCAATTCTTGATCTTTTATATATCAAATTAAAACAAAATAAAGGGACCTTTTGATTTATTTTACTTCTGACAACATATCTGATTTATTTTCTGTATTGAGATGTTAGGATTACCTTTCAGATTGTAAAGAACTACTGACTAGGAGATCATGAAGAGTCTGTCATTCTCTAAGTGTTGCTCTTACACAAACAGCCAAGCCCTTATGAGTCTATATCATACCTAATAAGAGGCATCAAATATTTTTTCATCCTTTCCATTGCTTCGTCTGTCTTACTAAGTGACTGGAAATTATTCTGTTTCCTTTATGTATTGCTTTATTTTTTGCTTTCATTCTTTGCCAGAAATATGATTTCTCTTCCAATCTGGAAGCCAGTCAAATAGAGTCTTACACCAAAAGTCTTTCCTCATAGGTCAGCTTTTACTCGCAAAGCATATGCTACTTTACTTGCTCCTGCATACAGCTGTCACTGTAATAGAATTTAAAAAACAAGTTACAGAGTAATGTTAAGGGTTTTAGACAGGCAACGAAGAATATTAAATCAGAACCAAAATAAGACCATAGCTAGAATAAGAATTCCTGTGCCTTTAGCTCTGCCCAATACACCTTCCTCCTCCTCCTTCGCCACCACAGTGGCAATATACACTGGCAGCCACACACTGCCACAAGGCAGTTGCTGCGGTGGGTGAACAGCCGCAGAGCTGCGCAGCAACTAGGAAACTGTGTCCATGGTTTCCCGTGCCTCTTCCAGCACGGCACCATACGGGATGGTGGCCTCGCAGCGTGACCCTGCGTGCAACTCGTCACACCTACCCTGTGCTGAGGCACAGCCTGTGGCGAGGTCTGGAGAGGCAGACCAACAAGGAAGGCGCGAGGCACCCCTCCCAGTGAAACTCATGGCTGCACCTGGCCCTGCAGACCATAAATAGCAATTAATATGGATTAAATCAAATCTAGGTAATGCTTGAATTTCTAATCCTGGAAAATACGTCATGTGAGCATTAGTACCATTACTCCAGTTTTACAGCTGTCCCTGTAATGCTGTCTGGCTATGACACACCCTCTGAGGTGAACTTGACGAAGCTGCACAACAGAAACTGCTCAACAGCAGCATCAGTAACGTCTTCTGCAGCAGCTGAGATTTTCCACATTCATTTACCACACAAATTCATGGCAGATGTAACAGATCTTACTTGACTCATCAATACAGCAGTGTCACAGGTTGAAGTGCTGTAACTACAAATCTTTGCATCCTGAGTAAATTCTTGACAGTTCATTACAGAACCATGATAATTCAGGAGACCCTGAACCCATGCTGGAAGAAGGTTAGATGGTTACCATCAGCTGTCAGCATCGACAATGACCAGTGCATCATTATTTGATTCTTGCTATCTCTTGTTACTTGCCACCATCCTCCACAGCTTTTTTTCCATATCCAGTCAGTCTTCAAGACCCTTTTCACATTTTGCCTACCAGTCCCATTTTAGCAGATGGATGGGAAAAATTCATTGTCCTCTTACGCCTCTATGGCCTCCGAACTATTAGAGCACTTGCCTTTGTTCATGTCTTCCATGCCCTCCAGGTAAACAGAGAAGATGCCTATCGCCTCAATCTTTTCATTTTTTCCAAGGTTACCCCTGTCTGCTGGAGAAAGAGGAGGAAAACGACATTTAACAGCCTTGGCCTTTCACTGAGACTGAGGAAGGGCATTTAGATGTGCCTCAACGCAGCTTCAAAATTCTCCCAGGTTTAATCTCACAGCAGACTGCAAGCTGCCATTGAAATGCATTAACACTACAAGGACCGGTGCTCCATGGCAATACAGTAGTAAAAGGAGAAACATCCTTCAAAGTAGAACAGGAATAGACTGACCCAACCTCTTTGCAGTGTGCAAATATTTCAGCCTGCCTGGCAGATGACTTGTCAAGTATTTCTGCTGAAGAACTGACAGCGGTTTCATAGTACACAATTACGCAAATCACTGAAAGCAAAGATCTATATTATATGAAAACTAAGAAAATTAGTATGTAAACTGAGACTATTAGCAGTACTCATGCCACTCATTCTTCAGTCCTGAATTTTCTAATTACCTGTCTGAAAGTACATATGTATATATGAGATCAATAAGAAGAAATTAATTGTGACTGCTACTTCAATTTGTATTTACAAATTGGTAAAATCAAAGAAATCAAACTGAAAAGTACGTATTTGTCCACATTATGCACTTGCTTGTAAAAAATCTTTATATCTGCTAACTTTAGGGTCTTTCTCAGGTAGCATATGGAATTCTAATGCAAGTCTAGAGGAAACTATTTTTATGATTATCTTTGGAACAATTTTTAGCATTTTATAGATGAGGGATTCTGTACTGGGTGATTATGCTGAGTTTAAACTTTTGTAGTTCTGCTGGTTAAAACTTGACCTCAGCTTTATTACCCTAATTACCTAGATGTTTTGATGTGTTTGTGCTATTGCACCATAACTCCAGAGTTCTTTATTTTTATCTCCTCAGTAAATCTGTCAATTATGAAAATAAATTCTCCTTTACACTATCTGCATGCACAGAACACTTTGGATTACTTGTATTCATATGTACTTCTTCCCTTTTCCCTAGCACATTATTTGTGTTGTTCAGACAGAAAGGAGAATATACTGTTCAGCTGTTCAATAAAGCATACTTATCTAGGGTACAGTAGATACAGTTTCAAATCAACTCATGCCTGAATGGCTTTAAATTGTACCCTCTATACCGATTCCCTTAACAATCATGTTTAAATGTTTAATGGTTCAAAGCTGCATCAGGGGAGGTTCAGACTGGACATCAGGAAGCATTTCTTTATTGAGAGGGTGGTCAAACACTGGAACAGGCTTCCTAGACAGGTGGTCGATGCCCTTAATAATATGCTTTCACTTTTGGTCAGCCCTGAAGTGATCAGGCAGTTGAACTAGATGGTCATTATAGGTCCCTTCCAGCTGTAATTATTCTATTCTATTCTATTCTATTCTATTCTATTCTATTCTATTCTATTCTATTCTATTCTATTCTATTCTATTCTATTCTATTCTATTCTATTCCAAATCAAGCCAACAGCTGCTCTTGCTAAATGAATAGATGACAAAGCTGCTTAATTTTCCTTGTTAAAATTGTTCCACTTGATGTTCACTAACTACAAAATTGTTGGGTGACATAAAGACAAGAAATATAATCTTAACTCTATATATCACTAGTGAGGGACTCATCTCGACAGAGAGAACACCAAGTTTAATCTCTGCCTTGGTAAAAATTATTTATTTTATGTTGAAGTTATTTTCTATCTAGCTTTTCTGCCAGGTAGGCTTTGAATTCTGTTAGCCTAGAATAGACGGTGTGAGATCCCTTCCCTTTGGACAATATTCTTTCAACACAAGGGGATTACACTATGATCCCAGTCACATCAGCGGAAACCCAGTGAAATCTACAGGATTTCATCAAAATGATTGGGATGTCATTAGTAACTACACCCCAAACCAAACAGTTCAGTATTTTAAATGATTATATGAACAAGATGCATCAAGGGCCTTTCTCTTGGTGAAAAGTAAGGGAAAATCAAAAAAATCACTCTAGTTCAGTTGCACTTGGACATCAACAGTCTTCAAATGCTTTCCTAATGAGGAGCAAGAAATCTAAACCAATCATAAGAACACAGGAGCAAACTGATCACAGCTATAAAAATGCAAGCCTAGTTATATGAGTTTAAGCACAACTAACCTCAAAAATCTATTATTTTCCTAGGGATCACTGAAATCAGAATACAGTTTTGATTCACTTATAGAGAATCAATGGTATCAAGCAATTGTAATATTTTCCTGAATTCCCATAGGGAATAGTGTAAACACTTCTTGAGAACAGAACTCAAGAATATTATGACAAGTGTCACAATAGCTTTTGCATTTTCTTGGAGCTCCAGTACCCCTGGGAAAGACAATTTAAGAATCTCTGCTTTCACTTCACAAATATATTTCTGTCTATCCCATGTTTTCAAGGTAGCCTTGAAAACAAGCCAGTGCCAGAGGAAACAGTTTCTTTGAGAGTTTGGTGTTATAGGGGGAGGGTTTTTTTGTGTTGGTTTTTCTTTTTTTCTTGTCAAACCATGTGCTAAACTAGCCTTAATCATGACTTTTATGGCACTCAGATTCAGTTGTGCGCAGCTTGCCACTGATATTAATGGGTCTGCCTCACTGGTTTCAGTGGCTCATTTGACACCTTTTACTCCACTCCAACCCAATCTACACTGATCTGGCCTAGATAGTGCAGACCTGACTACTTACTGCACCATTGCTGTAGTTCCTTTGCTACCCACACACCTGAGCTTCCTTTCCAGAGAAGAAAGGTCAAATGAAGGGTGACATACACCCACTTCTGGTCCTGACATGGAGTCAGGACACAGCCAGGAGAATCCCCATCAGTGAGGACTATAAGCACTTTGCAGAGCATTCTTGTCCCACAGTTAGATAAACCCAAACCGAAGCATTTTTAGCCTCTTAAAGGTAAGATACGGAGGATGGAGTATTAATCGATCTAAAAAGATGATATGCAGAAGAGGGGAAAAATAAAACTATACTGAATTGGCAATCTATTGGGCATTATATTCTTCAACTGCAAGTGAATTTTTCTGTCCAAAACCTATCAATGTGACAGAGATTGAGAAGATCACATGCTCTGTGTTGTATGTGGAAAGAAATCCTTCTGTAAGATTTTATCAACCATCTCTGCTGTACCAGGGTCAGCTGAACTATGGAATGATGCAAATATTTTAAGCAAAATATAAACCCCAGACAACTGGCTGGTTCAGCAATAAAAATGCTAATTCTTTCTGTGTGAAGAAAAAGCCATTTACAACGTGTATTAGTGGGGTCAATGAATGATAAAATAAACAGGTCATAGCTGACTCAAAAATCCTTTCATCTAAGAACTTGTATGTGCAGAGGACACTGCACCCCTTTTATCCACTGGCTCTGTAATGACTGAATTTTTGATTCTTGCAAGTCCTGTCCCCAGTCATCTGAATATTGTGCTTTTTCATCCTTCTTCATGTTTCTGTAAACAAGCTCCCAAAAGACCCAAAGAATATCAAAGTACTGTTAAACATTTAATGTAATTCTACTCATATAAAAGGGATTTTTACCACATGAAGCAATGGTTGTTCCTAAGCCAATTAAAAGTGCTCGTGCTATTAGATACAGGGATAAACAGTAACCTTTGTGCTTTCAAGGTTGAGCGCAGGGAATTAACTGCATGTTTTTGATAGCTTTAATGAAAGTTGTGTGACTATAACATTATTCAGCTCTCCACAATCACCACATATGAGCCTGGGGAGAGAAAGAGCAAGAGGATCGGTGAAAAGAAGACATGACTTTCTACTTCATTAAAATGTACATCCACGGTCACAATGTTTATCCTTTATTTATTCATAACTATGCTTGGGATGTTTTTAATCAGGAATCCTTACCGTAACTTTAGAAATAAGTTCCAAAAAAACACCCTAAGTGATACAGACACTCAGCCTCACCCAAACCACTATGATTGAATGAGCTTGCTTGATTATATGGAAAAAGGTATATAGCCCATTTACATAAATTAAAAGACAAGGGCACTATGTCTTGTAAAATCTTGCATCAAACAGCTCAGCCTATATCAGATCCACAGTTTCCATACTGATTATCCAAAAATGGCCTAAGAAATACAGCATCTGAAAGTAGGTCTCCATAAAGTCTTTCTTCAAGGTAGGTACCTAATATCTCCTCACATTTATACAAGTTTAAAATCCCTTTTCCTCTTCTGGAAAAGATTCCTTAAAACTCATTTCTGACCATGTTCAGCCAGATCTGAGACTCAATACCTGAAGTTGAACAAGGAGCTTCTAGTGGAGATCAGGTGGAAGAGAAAGGTCCATGGAATGTGGAAAGAGGGACAGGCCACTTGGAAAGAATACAGGAATGTTGTCAGAGCATTCAGAGATGCAAAGAGGAAGGCCAAGGCCCACCTGGAATTGAAGCTGGCAAGAGATGTCAAAAACAACAAGAAGGGCTTCTTCAACTACATCAGCAGCAAATGGAAGACTAGGGACAATGTGGGGCCACTGCTGAATGAGGTGGGTGTCCTAGTGACGGAGGATGCAGAGAAGGCAGAGCTACTGAATGCCTTCTTTGCTTCAGCCTTCAGTGCCAAGGCAGGCCCTCAGGAATCCCAGGCCCCGGAGGTAAGAGAGGAAGCCCACAGAGAGGATGACTTTCCCTTGGTCGAGGAGGACTGCGTGAGGAATCGCTTGAGCAATCTGGAAGCCCACAAATCCATGGGCCCTGATGGAATGCACCCACGAGTGCTGAGGTAGCTGGTGGATGTCATTGCTGAGCCACTCTCCATCATCTTTGAGAGGTCCTGGAGGACAGGAGAGGTGCCCGAGGACTGGAGAAAGGGCAGTGTCACTCCAATCTTCAAAAAGGGCAAGAAGGAGGACCGAGGGAACTACAGGCCAGTCAGCCTCACCTCCATCCCAGGAAAGGTGACGGAGCAGCTCATCCTGGAGGTCATCAACAAGCAAGTGGAGAAAAAGAAGGTTATCAGGAGTAGTCAGCATGGATTCACCAAGGGGAAATCATACTTGGTCAATCTGATAGCTTTCTACAATGGCATGACTGGCTGGGTAGATGAGGGGAGAGCCGTGGATGTTGTCTCCCTCGACTTCAGCAAGGCTTTCGACACAGTCTCCCATAATCTCCTAGGGAAGCTCAGGAAGTGTGGGCTGGATGAGTGGTCAGTGAGGTGGATTGAGAACTGGCTGAATGGCAGAACTCGGAGGGTTGTCATCAGCGGCGCTGAGTATAGTTGGAGGTCTGTAACCACTGGTGTCCCCAAGGGATCAGTACTGGGCCCAGTCTTGTTTAACTTCTTCATCAATGACCTGGATGAAGAGTTAGAGAGTATCCTCAGCAGGTTTGCTGATGACACAAAACTGGGAGGAGTGGTGGATACACTAGCAGGCTGTGCTGCCATTCAGCGAGACCTGGACAGGCTGGAAAGTTGGGCAGAGAGGAACCTGATGAGGTTCAACAAAGGCAAATGCAGGGTCCTGCACCTGGGCAGGAACCATGCACCAGTACAGGCTTGGGGCGGACCTGCTGGAGAGCAGCTCTGTGGAGAGGGACCTGGGTGTCCTGGTGGACGACAGGTTAACCATGAGCCAGCAGTGTGCCCTGGGTGCCAAGAAGGCTAATGGGATCCTGGGATGCATTAGGAGGAGTGTGGCCAGCAAGTCGAGGGAGGTTCTCCTTCCCCTCTACACTGCCCTAGTGAGGCCCCATCTGGAGTACTGTGTCCAGTTCTGGGCTCTCCAGTTCAAGAAAGATGAGGAACTACTGGAGAGAGTCCAGCGGAGGGCTACGAGGATGATGAGGGGACTGGAACATCTCTCCTATGAGGAAAGTGTGAGGGAGCTGGGCTTGTTCAGCCTGAAGAAGAGAAGGCTGAGAGGGGACGTCATAAATGCTTACAAATATCTCAAGGGTGGGTGTCAGGAGGATGGGGCCAAACTCTTTTCAGTGGTGCCCAGCGACAAGAAGAGGGGCAACAGGCACAAACTGAAGCATAGGAAGTTCCGTCTGAACATGAGGAAGAACTTCTTCCCTCTGAGGGTGATGGAGCACTGGAACAGGCTGCCCAGGGAGGTTGTGGAGTCTCCTTCTCTGGAGATATTCAAGACCCTCCTGTCGCGTTAAAGGGCGGGGTAAGGGGAGTCTGATATTCAACTAGCCTGCCAGAGCCCTTCCAAGGACTTTCACTGAAACGGTTTCGCAAAGTTGAAACAATAGTTAATTTATTCAAGCAAGGGTTATCACAGATTCGGAATTGCCGTTGATAAATTCACTGTCTACAAAAGTTGAGCTCAAAGTCATAGTTTAGCGCTTTAGTTAACAATGTGTTCCTGGGGGTACGTCTGACAAAGTCAGAGGCACGACTCTTACCAAAAAGGTGGCCCTTCTTGGGGGGGGAAGAGAGGTTCAGGCCCATCAACCCGTCCGTCAGGTGAAGTTCTCGCTTGGCTCCTTCTCCCAAAGAGAGTTTTCAAGTGCCAATTTTTATATGTTTGGAAATCTTTTTGCGAGGTGGGACTAAGTCAATTATTGTGTATCGATTGGCTCTTGGCATGGAATGTTGTGTCGTCAGAAGTGGGACTCAGCAGTGTGACACGCCTTCGGAGCGGGCATCTTGGTATGTGTATTTGGGGGCCATCTGTGCTTACTCCAAAGCAATCTCTGAAGCAATCTCTGGCTGCGCAGCCTCCGCGGCGCCCCACAGATCACTGAGTTTACAGTGATGGACTATCCCCCCTTACTTTTGTCTGATAAGATAAGCACCAGTTATTTACTTCCTTTGTTAGCTCTTCGGCTCTTGATGCCTCAGTCCCTTTGTCTTTTGTCTTGCATTCGACAAGTCCAGCAAGGCCATCGATTACACCTCCTTGACAAGGTCCTGTGCAGCCTGCTGTAGGTGACCATGCTTTGGCAGGAGGGTTGGACTAGATGACCCACAGAGGTCCCTTCCAACCCTGAACATTCTGTGATTCTGTGAAGTTACAGCAGTGCAGAAGGGGTAAATTGCTGCAAAGCACAACACACACTCTCAAAATCTGAGTTGACTCCATGGGTGCAAATGATGGTGGCACTAAGTGCACCAGTGACTGGGCATGATCATGGTTAAGTCTGCAGCCATGCAAGGGCAACGAGCATAGTTAAGGAGAACACAAGAAAGTTGCTACTCTGTTAGGCTTTCTCTGAGTCTTTTTCCCTTGTTTCTTCTTGGCAGGCAGAGTATCTACTAAATTCTGCTGTCTCCTCCTCCAGCAGTGTTTGACAGTGTTCTCAGGTGATAGATGAATCCGACTGAAGCCAGGAAATCTGCATGCAGCTAAACCTAAGAGATTTTTAGTCAAACATTTTCCGTATTTTATATGTTTTAAAGACTTTAAATAGTTCAGAACATATTGATGAAAAAAGACCAGAACAGAAGTGAATCTTGGAGGAATGAGACCTTTTCAGTCATTGCATGGAAATCTCTAGCAGAATAGCCTTCCAGATAATTAGGCAGCAGGGATTAAACGATACCGAACTATTACTAACCTTTCAATCCCAACCGGTAATTTAGCAACGTCAAACAAACGGAAAATAATTGTCATGTTCTCTGCTTACATTAGGTGGCACCATCCTCACAGATTTATGGTTTACTTCAAAAAGCTGTAAAACATTCATTCTGAAATCGAGTATGAAATACCTTGATACAGTAAGTACTTGATTTGCAACCAATAGGAACATCTTACACTATTCAGACAAGGAAGAGTACTTCTTTTCAGCATAAAAGAAATCTCCATTACTGAAGAAAAGCTGCAAGGAATAGCTAGCAGGGAAGTAGAAATGCCAAGGGATTTACTAGTAAACCTTGGTCTGTAATAGGCTTATTATGAAACCTGCAATGCACTCTCCGTCTCTAAGCAGCTTCTGTTCCCAGAAAAATACTAGCTAAAACCCACTTATGATTCAACTTATTTAGCTGGGTTATGATAATTTGCCAGGAACCTTACATTCTTCAGTTATTAATGGAAGAATTTCTCAAAAAAGTTGACTGAGGTTGCCAATTCTGTTTTGTAACATTCATCACTACTTCACAGTGTGGTTCTCCCTGTGTTAAAATGAAGTCAGAACTTTTTAAACACTTTTAGAAAAGGAATGAAGGAGGGGTTAAGTGGTGACAAGCAATCAACATCGAGTTCAGTTACGATCAGCCTCTGCTTATATCACATACATGTCAGGCAAGGCATGAACTTAGGCAAGGATATCCAGCATCTCTAGGTGGTACCCCGAAAACAATGGTAATACGTATGAAGGTTCCCTGTCTCTGAATTAAAAAAAAAAAATAAAATAAAAAACCTTTGTATATTCTTAAACATATTTCCACAAAACATTTTCACTCTGATGTACTTCAATACTTTGGTAACAGTGTTCCAGTTGGCTGTAGTCCATGGAAAACTATTTCCATGTCGTTAGTCTACCATCACAGTTGAAACACTCATTAGAAATAAATTCTTACAAGACTCCTGACACTAGTGTTCCTGGTCTTGAGGAGAACTCTCAGAAGAGCTGTACTTGAAAGCTCGGGATTTAATTTTGCAAACTTGGAAAAACAAAACAATCAGTTGTGAACAGACGGATAGGAACTATCTAAATATTTCAGGAATTCAGAAGAGATGTGACTTTCTATTTCTTTGCTCCATCTCTAGTTTAAGACCCTATGAGCTCATACAA
This sequence comes from Opisthocomus hoazin, assembly GCF_030867145.1. NCBI lineage: Eukaryota > Metazoa > Chordata > Aves > Opisthocomiformes > Opisthocomidae > Opisthocomus > Opisthocomus hoazin. The sequence goes on along the minus strand of NC_134415.1, from coordinate 101,844,390 downwards.
TCAGTTTAAATAACCTCTCTTTCATGGGCTAAGGACTTAGGCTGAAATGTGTAAAGACAAATAGATGCTATTTGCAATTTTCATCCACACATCTTGTTCTTATTGCTAATGATTCTCTGATACCAATTTTTGCCTCAGTGTAAGCTCTTACTATTTACCAATGCTCACAGAGACAGGTGACCCATACAGCCTGTGACTTTAAAGAGAGTCAGATAACAAACTTTTTTTTAAAATCTCCTGAGGACCCAATACGCAATTTTAGATACCAGGTAAAATCAGCCTCTGAGTCCTATGTACCACTCACTACTGGTGCTGTTGAGAAGGCTTTTCATAAGCTTTAAGATTTGACCCATTAATTATCCTTCCACTCTGTATATGTCCAGATAAAAAAATATGATAATTTGAAGTTATGATTCAGGGTAGGTGATTTAGGTAAAAAGCATGTTAAGGTATGGAAGGCCCTAAATACCTAGCCTTAACTGTGTCTTGGGATGACATCATGCAATGGCCATGCAACTATTATTAAATGTATCATAAGTATCTCAGTCCCAGGTAAGACTGGATTGATTACATGATACAGTCACCCTGTTTGCTTGCTCATATTGCTACTTCAGAGCTGAATTAAGGATGACTGATCCATTTATTAAAAAAAAAATAAAGGCTGTCCCAAATAACAGCACTGAAGTTAGAAAATATTGTCATATAACAGAGTATACTTTTTCTGTTGCTCTCAAGGACACTGCATTGGTATCAGTGTTAAAGAGTTTTCAAAGAACTGCAGCAAAATCTTGCTGAAAATAGGTTTAGACAGCAAGGGTTGCCACGTCACACTAATGTGCCTTTCTAAGTTCCTTCCTACTGTCTGTAAAGGTCTTTATGGAGCAGATGTAATTGGATTTTCAGCACCTAACAAGTCAATTGGAGAATGGAAACACGTAGCTGCCTAATATATGGCATTTATAAAAGTTAAAAGTAATCTGGGTATGTTTTCAAACCACAGTAGTCCTGGAAAGCAGATTTATTCCCACAGTCTTGTGTATATCTTACACACTTACCGAGGTAATAATACTGTGCATACCTAGAAGGAGGAGGAAAGAATCAGGGACTTTTTCTGTTACTGGGATTGCATCTGGAACTGTAGAAAAGAGGCTTGGCTACAGAAAACAACTATATGAGTTAAAAATAGTTAATATGTACAGCAGTACCTACCACAGTAGAGAATATTTATTATCATCTTGCTGCAATTTCGCACGTTTACTTGAGTCAGGCAATATCACTGGATTCCACAAACATAATTTGTCTTTTGTCATACCTGAGGCAAACATCCTCGAGGCTGAACTACTGAATTAAATACTCATTACCAATAATAGCAAAGGAACTGGACACAGTGAGGTTAAGTGTGCTGCCTTTGACGCTTTACTATACACATACTTAGCATTTCTACCCTATCCATTGAAAAACCACTGCGTCAAGGCTATACAAGTAGATTTATATGTTGTCGTTACTATTCTTTTAATCCATGAGGGTGACACAAACCCTGACAGGCCTCCAGACAATGGTATGGAAACATCCATGTTCACAACAGATGAACACACTGAACATATATAATGAAATCGGTTTGGGAGGCCCTCTAACAGTGTACTTGTGGCCCACCACCCTTCTTTGCCCATAGTGAACTGGGTTTTGTGCATGTCCACATGTCAGGTGGCATTCCACCGAGCAATGCCTGGGCACAGGGCTTAGCACAGGCCAGGCACCATGCCAAACCCATTTTGGAAGACTCAAGCGATTAGACATAAGGGCATGAGTCAGGCAGTTCCAGGTAACCTCAGGATGCAAGAGCTGTTCTTGGCCATATTTATGTAGTGGTTTACATTTAGGCTGACAGTCCAATGTTGGAAAAGGAGTCAGAGATTCTATAGCACATACAAGGCTATGAAATATGTGGCTCCCATAAACTGTGCCATGAGCCTTTGAAAGAATTTAGTTGCCAGATCATTTCCTGCAACTCTGAAAATGACAGTGAGGGACTCACCCCTCTGTGCCGTTTTCCAGAGGTCATCACTTAGCACATCCTGAACCTCTGTAAACCTTTTTAATAAGTTGAACAACATTGGCATAGATTGGTAAATAAAGGCATTGTGTAGATGTAATTTCTGACCGATATTCCTCACTGCCTCATCAGTCCAGTTCACAACTACTGTGCTTCTGCCTTCTCCAAGCTGATCAGCTACAGTATCACAGGCAAGCTCTTTCCCATATTCAGTCCAGAGCTTCAAACTCACACTCAAAAATAATTCCCTCTACTTTCAATAATGAATGAATACTATTTGTAGACACCTGCTTGCATCTTCAGCAAGTACCTGGCTGTCCTTCCAAATAGGATCCAGAGAGGGTAGAAGGAAAGACTCCCCATCTGCTTAGGTGAACAAGAAGAGGTGCCAAATCCCCACTTTGCTGCTGTTTCAGTGTGTCCTGGGTTTGGCCAGAACAGGGTTAATTTTCATCGGAATCCAGTAAGGGGCACAGCCGGGGGGTGGGGGCTGACCCCACCTGGCCAAACAGAGCCCGGTATTCCATACCATGTGACGTCACGCGGGGTTCCGGTGGGGGGGGCGGCGCGGCGCGGCGGGAAGGCTCTCGCGGCTTGGGCGGGCGCAGCGCCGGTCCGGTTTCGGGAGAGCGGCTGTTGTACGGTTCGTGGTTGTGTTTTCTCCTTATTTGTATCGTTGTTGTTCCTGTTTTCCCTCTGTTTGCTGTTCTGTTAAACTGCCCTTATCCCGACCCACCAGTTTCTGCCTCTTTCTTTCCATTCTCCTCCGCACGCCGGCGGGGGGAGGGGCGGCCGCGTGGCGCTTTTGTTGCCGGCGGCAGCCGAAACCAAAACACAGTGTAATTGAATTCTACTGATTACATGAACAAGAAGAGGTGCCAGATCCCCACTTCTTTGCTACTGTTTCAGTGTAACTGAATTCTACTGATTCAGTGTAATTCAGAAGACAGGTTTTTTCCAGTGTTCCATATAGCAGGCTCATCTAGTCAAGCATAAGGATGCCAGGTGTAGGAGCCCAAGGTAAAAGTCATTGCAAAAACATCAAAGAAGAACCTGACCTTGTAATAATGAGACAGTTACTTTGCTGTTGCCAGGTTACATCTGCCTAGAAAAAGGATTAACACAAAGAGTGGAACAGGTGCTTAAGCACCTCATTACTGTGATAAGTGTTTGCAGTGTGACCATTCTCCTTCTCTGAGATGTGGGGGAGAGAGAATAAACTTCTGCTCAAGAAGGACAACTGCTCGCAGAGGAGCACCGGAGCCTAATAGTCCTTGCCACACACTGCCCAGGATCTGCAGGTTCAAGGAGATACTTGTTGGGAGAGCTATGGAGAGTAAACCTTCCCTCTTAATGGTTTTAGGAGATAAAGAATAGGGCAAAATTAGTGCCAATGACACTTTATACCGGGGTAGCAATTGCTTTTATAAATTAGGTAAGTTTTTATAAGCTGTTTCTTAGAAGCTAGGTAAAAACATTGTCACTAGTCATCAAAATCATTGGTACTGTCTATGTGGGCTGAATTTATAAGTATGAATTTTAAGTAGAAAACTCGTCATCTCTCTCTTTATTCTCCATGCTAACCAAATCTTCCACTTTGAGTCTCTCCCAAGACATACCAATATACAAATGATACTGATTAGCAAAATATGCTTTTCACATGAATAGTTCGACATTGTAGATGGAACAATGCAAACACATCAGGTAAAGCCCCAGAATAAACACAATCCAAGTACAATTAAACTTCATGCAGTGTATATCAATCTTTTTTCACGAAAAAAATAGATAGTTTTGTTATATATATCCTACACAAACTATGGATCATTAAAAACTTCACTGTGCAAGACGAGTGTCCGCTGCCTTGCCTCCTCCAGTGTAAACACACAAAAAAAGGAAGGAAGGCCTACCAAAACAAAACACTGTTCAAAATATACAAATCCCTCCTTGTCAAGAAGGTAAGAAAAAAAAAACCAACTTGCAAAGGATGCAAGCATGTTGATTGAATTGCTTGGCCTTGTGATCCTTATTGCAGTGTTGGCGTAGTAGAAAAAAATCTTCCTTAAGCTACACAGAAGACAGAAACACTATAAAGATACAGCATGACCATTTTAAAGGTTTCAAAGTTAGGAAATCAGAAGTTAAATAACATTAGAATGAAAGTTTTCTATGTAGACTTAATTCAACGTCCTGGTGTGTATGTAGTATATAACATTCTTTGTGCTTACAGATAAACCTCCTGACTTTTCTGTTAAGGTTCCCACAGGTATTTGTTTGTAATGAGAGGAAGGACAATCTCCAGCATGTTGAATTCCAACCTCCAGAGACAAATATTGCCCAATAACTTTTCTGCTATTTCTTCTTTAACAGTTCCCCTGGCTTACCTCTTGTAACCTCTCTCTTTCCATCATCTGTCTCTCCTTCCATAATTCAAGGTACTACACTCCTTTGCTTGTTCTCCTAGTCCCAGCCTATATTCCCAGCATGTTTGTTCTAGCCTACTCAGTCATCCCTGTTCTTTTCTCCCAGGCCCATTTCTGACCCTAAAACATAGAGTCCCACCCTTTCCACAGTCAGTCTGCAGGAAATGTTTTGGCTCCATTATGCAACTGTGTCTTATTCTTCTCTTTCTTCCCCACTGACCCCATCTCACTAAACTCCTTTTCTGAAATTCTTTCTTTTCTCAGCCAAGTACTATTCCCTGTTGCTTCCCCTTCTTTCTACAGAAAGCCACTCTAGGGTCAGATGTGACCCAGGCCATGAAAAGTTTTTCTGAGCTCCCCCAAGGTCATTGATTCAAGCATATTTACTCTATGGGGAAAGTACACATAACACTTCTGGTCAGATAAGCATAAAGTGACAGCTTAATGTGACAATGAAGTTTGCAATGATCCTTAGTTTCTGCAGGAGGTACCTAAAAAGCCTAAAGTAACAGCTTTTTCATAACTTTCCTGAACCTGTATGAATTACAATTGCCATAATTATTAAGACTTCAAAAAAATTTGGGAGGATTTTCACAGGCGTAATGGAAGGCTCAGTTTTGACTTGAGAGCTATCCCTCTGCCAAACTTCAAATCCTTGCTTCAAAGCAGGGTAGTGCTGGAGAATTTTACAGAAAAGACCTCAAAGTATTAACATGAGCAAAGTGGCACTTTGTTCCTAGGCTCATTCACTGAAGGAGCTGAAATATTTGGCTGAAATATTACGCAATTCAACCAGGGGCACAGGCAGGGTATGAAAAGTTTTAGCTTAAACTCAGTACTTCAGCAAGGTATAATTGCATATTGGCAATGGAGGCTGTCCTCACTGGTGCCTTCAGTGGTGCAGAGTAACTGGTGCTGCTAGCACCTCGTGTAAGAGGCTCACAGAGTTCTGACCCTGCTTCTTCTCTTTCCATTATTATAGCAGGGAAAAAGATCTTTTAACAGAAATATCAGAATAGTTTATAAGGTCATTAATGATCCATTCTATATAATATTCATTTATTCTCCACCTAGCATTCTGTTTTAATTAGGAGCTCAAGAAACAACCAGGAAATAAACATTATCTGAAGGCATGGCTAGTGTTATTTTCTAGGAAATCTCCAAAGCAGATTGCAGTCCTCTTAACTCATGAGAGGCAAGGTGAGAGGAGCGAGAGATGCATATCAGTCCTCCCTGTATGCCAACTGAAGTTAACAAGATGTACATACTACTATGACTCAGCAACAACAAGCCTGCAATTTCCTGAAGGCTTCGGGCATTTGACATCAGAATGACTCAGTATCCATACAGAGAGTCAAGGAGTCCTTCGCAGAGCTGCATCAGAGCATCTTTAAAAGAATACAGGAGAAATAATGGTAGTTTTCCAGGTCTCCTTTGTTTTTAATAACTTTTTTAGTTATTGCCATAACTTTCCTGTGATAGTTTTAACAACGACGTACTGCTGCAAAGGGCTGGTTGTGGCTCCACAACTCTTACAAAACAGTATTGCATCTGCTTCTCTGAAAAGTTCTTATCACACCATCTTTTCCACCAAATCTTTGACATTTGGCAATACTAAAATAGATAAACGCATAAATATTGTAAGGTAGGAGTCATTTACTGAATTCTGGTGAAAAGGCGCTGAGCCACATCTTACATGCTTAGGTATTTTCCATGCCTAAGAACAAGAAACAGATCACGCTTCACTCAGTGAACTGCCTGCCTTCAGCACCCAACCAACCCCACGCTTCCTAGCACAACCACACAGCGAGCTCAAGGACTTCCAACTCTGAGTGAGGAGTAGCAATGGAAAACAGATGGTAAAGCAAGCAAGATCCCTTCACCCATGCTTTGAAAGCAGGCCACAGCTACCCATCCTCAATCAAGAAGCCCCACACAAAGCACAAATTCCCTCCACAGAAAAATCACCACGTTTCTCTTTCTCCTTCATGAGGACATCTAAGAACTAGCACATGGACTTGTATTCCCATAAAGAATAACAGACTCCTATTGTCCAACAGTCAGATATGTCAAGTTTTGACATCAGTGATGTGAAAAACAACAGAAGGTTCAAATTTGATGATGGAGGTTCTTACACTGTCACGTAACAGAAGTTTCAGTCATCTTTTCAAACGAACTGCTAAAGAATTAAATTCAAAACTAATATGTAAAAAGAATTTTACTTGGGTTGCAAGTTCTTTTGCTGTCATTTACTTTTTTAGGTGCCGCTGCTCCTAAGCAAGCTCTACTTGTGCTGCTAGCAACATAGATACTGGCCAGCTTCAGTCCAGATGCTGGAGAGTCACTTTAGCAGTTGCTGTAGCAGCCACTTTAGTTGTTTTACTTTGTTTGACTTAAAAAGCATAGAGGAGTGTGTGAATATGTCACGTTGGCACCACACTGCCTTAACACAACCATACAGCTGTGGGACCACAGCTGGTGTGTGACCATCCAGCTGGGAATGCAGGCTGAGGAACTGAGGTCTGACCCTGGAAGTGAGGAAAGATCAGATAAATGATTTCGTGGCTTCCTTTATTATGTTCCCTCATGCAATTATATTTCAATACAGTCTTTAATTATGTAATCACATTCTATTCTTCCCCTTTTTTGCCTCTTATATTTAATGCAGAAAAGGGATTCCCATGGTAGCTAAATTAAAGTTTTGGAGGCAACTGTAGGTGTAGTGATCCCTAGCTTCTATGCAGCTTGACCCTTCATCCTAAATTACATTTTTTAAAAAGTCAGGTGAATTTTGGGTGTCCTTTACCAGAGCTTTGCAAGCGCCTAGCAGAGGCAGTCTTTACTTTTCATGCATCATAAGCTTGAACTCCAACATACATTGTCTTGTGAAAAGTTTCAGTGTTTGGTTGATTTGTTTTCTTCTGGAAACACTACTAAACACTAAAATGTGATAATTTTTCATGTGAGATGTTGCAATTTCACTGAAAATCATGAAAGAAAATGGGATATGAGCAATTGAGCTACAGTTCCCACAAAGCATGAAACTAGCATTCTACATAAAAAACTGTAGTTTTAAACCTAAAAGTTTGAGGCTTAAAATTGATGAGATCAGGCTCAGACCTTCAGCATCCAATTTTTCATCAAAAAGCCAATATTTTCTTTGAGGGAATAAAGTCAATCCTCCTACTAATTCTGATTCCAAGTGGTAGCCAGCACTGTTTGAAAATGTTACTAGGCAATGGCAGGACAGCAGAGAACAAATGAAACAAAATTCTTTCCTCAATGTACTTTAACTTCCATTTGGATTTGAAGAGAAGAAACTCTTTCTAGTTTTGTTTACTTAGCCTGTTTCAGCTCTTTTGTTTATAGTTATAATGAAGTTGTGGGAGCAGGATGAACACCCACCCCCCCCCTATCTCCCAAAGAACACTATATTTCTGTCCCTGCCAGTCAATTGCTCCAAGGATTGAAAACACAACATTGTTTTCTTTTTGGCAATTTAAGAAGCTGTTCGTATTTAATGCCTGTTTAAAAGCATCTTTTCTAACACACCACTGACCACACCTGAAGGCTTTTTGCATTGTTCTGAAGGGGTTTACTAGTTCTGTTTCAATCTATGGATAGCTACTGTGGTCTCAATCTCAGGCTTGCTCTTGACTGAACTAGGTGACTCATCTGTCATGGCTACTTCTATTCTGGTCTGTCCCAGTCTTCTGCCTGTTTTTCTGCGTTTGCCTGAAGTTTGTACTTGGCTGCCTTCAGGCAGATGTTCTTCATTTCGGCTCCTCTTTGGAGTCTCATAACTAGGACTAAAGTGAGAACATAAACCAAATACTCCAGGAACGTGATGAAAAACAAAGCTTTCTTAGAGGTCGTTAACCCATGAACCTATTCAGTCAGTCAAGGAGATTCGATGCTACTGTTGAACATGGGAAATATTTGAGACTTACAAAGTTTTATTATGATACAAACTTTTGGCTGATGGGTTTTTGTATTAAATTCTTTTATGAATATTTAGGAAAACAGAATTTTCACTGTACAGCCCTGAGACTTTGTTATGGCTTCAACAAGACATCCTGTGCCTGGAGCTAATAAATAGCTGCAATATCAAAATTTAAAAGGCAATACTGTGGATTCCTATGGAAGTTCCCCTTTCCAAAAGCCATTCATGCTACTGAAATGCCTTTACCCCACTAAAATCAGGAGATTTATCAGAAGTGGCTTGATGCTAATTGCCTATACTGTCTCATTGCTGTATTAGTTTATAGGACTGGGTACCCACAGCACACAAGAGCCACCTCTAACTAGTTTGTTCAAGAAATGACAATTAATAATTGGTTTTGTTTATCTGAATCAAATCCACTACTATGCACTGAATACGGCTCTTCCAGAGAACCTCTGTGGCTTTGCAGATACATTTCTTAAGAAAAGCATTCTCTTTTCATGGTGTAGTTACAAGGCATATTTTTTTTAATTATGGCTCTCATTTTTATTATTATGAAAATAAATATTTGCATGAAAACAGGATTTTTATTCTTTGAGAGTTATTTGCAACCCCACTGCTTTTTTGCATTCATTTAATGATTTTCTTCTTCGAAGAGCAATAAAATATCTGCTACTTACTACTAATCAGTTACTATCTACCATAATACTACTGCATAAATGAATTCTTTTTCCATGAACATCACAAAGGTGTATGTGACATTGCAGTAGACTGCCATGAAAAGTACTGTTTTGGCATACATGTTTATGATCATTTTACATGTGAGATAAATGAGTGCCAGGAGTAGAACTTTCACACAAATGATTCTATTACAAATGAGGAAAACAACAACACAGCACAAAAATTTACTGATCTTGCTGCTTTCAGACTACTGTTGCTTCCTGCAATCCTGCTTTGGAGTCTTAATGTCAGATGTAAGTGAATCTAGGACGCAGGAATACGGATACTGCTTGTAGCAAATACTAAAGAAAAAAAAAACAATAAATTTTTTTTAGTAGCATACTTGTTCTCATTTTGTTGCATCAGTTGGTGTACCCATCGCAAAGCTGCCACAAAGAAAGACACATTATTAGAAACTAATTTTCTGTGAGAATGAAACATATTGTTAGTTTTTAGTGACCAAACTTACATCATCAAAATGTCTCTGTCTGATGAAGCTTCAGACACTTAACATTAATTTACAGCGGCATACTACTGTAATCAAAGCTACTGTCCTTCTAATCTTCACTTTCTCATCTTGAAGTACTTGAACACAGATTTTAATTTTCAAGTCCAGTCTTTTCTTTTTATGAATAAAGACTACGTGCTGCCAAGGATGGAAGGGCGAAGTATAGGCCATACCATATGTCCTCATTATGAAGTTTCCTGTCACTCAACACAGGCATAATTTAATCACCTGGAAAAACCCCAAACTTTTAAATAGTTCTTTGTGCTGGAAATCCACATGAAAAATTATCATATGTTGTAAGGTAATGTTTTCTTTGCATTTCTCAGTACATCCTCTTACATATAAAGCAAATATTTCACCATCCCTGCTCTTTCTTTTTTCTTTACTAAGGCAGGAATTCCATTTGAAGAAGGATTTCCACATGATTTAAAGGATCTTTTGGTCTTCTCAAATAATCTCTCAAAACTATCCCTCAAAAACTTGCCAAACTCTATGCCCACAGTCTAGTTCCAGAGTTATCAAGAAGGATCTTCTAGTTAGTTCTGCTTTCTCCAAAATGCTTCTATGGGCTTGAAAAACTAAAATCCTTTCTGTGTAAACCTACTACTACTTCATATACTGGCCCTCTGAAATTCACCTGCCTAACAATTCTGCCTTTCAGTTTTGAAGAACAGAAGACAAAACAACTAATGTGTTCTACAGAAAAAGGACTACTTTCATGGAAAAAAAAAAAATATATATATATATACATTTAGTTCACCATGAAGGTAAAAGATTCAGAACACTGAAATGTCTGTTTCTGAACTTCGTATTGTCATGTTAATTCAACTTCTCAGCCTGTCTCTGGCCATTGTACCTTCTCTAGAAAGTCTTCTGCTGTTGCTGGCTTGCAAATGTAGTTTGCCTACTAAGTTTGCAATTCATGGCCAAGTCACCAAGTGGTGCTTTCTGTTTGTTTAGGCTGTGGGACACTTTCCAGCAAGCAGGTCCGAAAGCATGTGCTGGCCCTATCTAAATCCTTACCCAGCTGAAACCTGGAAACGCCTCAGCTCTCTCCAGCCTCCACCCAAAGGCAACCTGGGTACCTGCGCCAGAACACAGTCACTGTGCATACCAGCAGTGCCCCAGCCTGGGCTGTGGGTCCTCCAAGGGAACATTGCTGCCCCCTCGATCAGACATAGCTGAAGCCTATTCATGCTCATGAAGGAGGGATTTTGTTAAAACAGCTTCTCATGGTAAACACGGTTTCTGCAAAAAATTATTTTTTAATGAAAACCACTGAAACAAGGTAATTCACTTTATCATAAACATAAAAGCTTTCTTTGCTATATACTGAACTCTAACTATGGCTTCAGGAGATTTGTGATCCGGAAGATGTTACCCGCTTTGTCTCCTATGAAGCTTCCTAGCCAGACTATATTTGCCATAATTTACTGGAGACATCCCTTCCTAGAGTGAAGAATGGCATTTCTTTATGAGATCATACATTTCATCTTTCGACTTTTTCATTCTATTCCCCTTTCGCCCCTTATTAGACCATATTCCTGAGGTGGAAGACTGGGGCATCCAGGGCTGAAATTTGTTCAGACTTTACAAAGTCTTCAAGCGTTGTTGGGACTTTGAGAGCCACGAGTTGCAGCTCACTGTACTTTCCCTATGGTAAATTTGCAGCATCAGCTGAGCACCCTGTGAGCTTTAGAGCACTGCCTTGCCCCAAAGACTGATAGAAAATAGAAAGCACACAATGTGTTTTCTTGTGCCTTCCAGCTCCAGCACATGGTACAGCTCAGCCACCCATTTGGAAGTCCTGGATCCACATACAGATAACAGCCATGCAGTTCCCCTTTAATGAATCCAGGACCCAAGAGCCATGGAAAGCCAGAGCAATGTTTTAGCTTGAGGTTGAGGTCCAGAGATGAGGAATACCACTGATGGGCAGAGCCCACTTGCCAAAGATTTTTTACCTCTTAGGACGATTAACAGAGAGAATGGTACTAAATTCAACTCCTTTCACTGTTTAGTCAAACTAATCATTAATTCATTAATATCCACTTATCTTCTTGATGGGTGACTTGCATCCATGGCAGAAGTGCCACATATTTCAGTCTGATTCATTACTGTTTAAGTTCTGAACTGTTCTGTCTCACATTGTTTTCAGGTATGTTGTTAGTCTTTGCTTGCTCACATTAATAGCTTTGCCGTGGCTTCATGTCTCCCTCCCCAGTACCCTCCCAGCATCTGTGGGCACAAGCCAACGTTTGCGGTCTGAGGCAGGCTGGAAGATTTACTGCCACATCCAGGAAAGAGGAATCCTCACACCTCTGGAAAAGCCAGTCACAGCTTTGTCACTCTTTGCTGCTGAGCTCACACTACAGCTGATCTGAAAAAGCCTTGGAAGATTCTTTGGAACTGGAGCTGCTGGCAAGGCAAAGAAGTGGCAGTCACTCCCCGCCCCCTCCAAGAATTCACATCCTGCAAGGGGTATTTTCCTCTCATTTAAGCCTGAAAACATTCCTGAGAGGAACAGTTTGTCCTCAAGTTGGCATAATGTTGCACTAAACATTTGCCACTCACTGTTCTGCAAGCTGTTAAACTTCCTGTGAAAGCAGTAAGATACCATAGAAGCACTCTTTTGTAAACAGAGTCCTACATCACTTTATGAAAGTACTGTGGCAATACTTATCTGGGAACAAAACAAGGGGAAGTTGCATCAGTATGTGGGCTGCAAATGGGGCAAGGGGAACTATTATCCTAAATTAACACAGAAAAACAAATTATATTCAACCAGGAAGCCTTTTATAAGGAACAGCACGTAGAAAGAAAAAAACACAACTCTAATGCTAAACATAGGATATACAGACAGAAAGAGAAGAAGGGTGTAATTTGAGAGTAGTCCTGACATGAAATTACAATGGAAAATAAGGAGAAAAAGAAAAACAATGAAAAGTTTCATTAGGCTCTGGAGAAGGCACAGAAACAAAGGAGAAATGCATTTCTTACAAAGATTCTGGACAAGATCCCAAAGGAGCAGGAAGTCCCTTCTTTTCTCACTGTTCAGGGACACCAGCACCACACTGGGCAACACGGGCCCCTTGTTCGGCTAAGCTCATTGCTATTTCCTTAATTACTCAACTATAGAGCTTATTTGCAGTCTTGAATCATAACTCTATTTGCTATGCACTTTACAATCCCCCTACTGCTAATAATCTAATTACAACACCATAATTAATGGGTAAATGCAGATGAACACCTCTCAGTGGATCCAGGTGGTCCTTTCCAGTCTAGCGTCCCCATAGAAATGGGAAAGCACCCTGAAACATTGTTGTTCGCCATAATAGACATCAGTTGAAGAACATTTGTACCCTAACTGCCAACACCTGAACCCTAACTGCTGACGTACTTTTTGCAAGTTTCTGATTTTCTGAATGGATCTCAGGAAATGTAGCAGAACGAGAGTCCTGTACTTGTCTGTATCTCTACAAAAAGCGATCAGGCTGAACCTGCTCAAGAGTTGGCAAGTAAGCAACTTGCTGGAATAAACCAGTTAAAACACTGTACTACTTTACAGAAGATTAAACACACCCGGAACTTCTCTCTGACACTGAAACCGGCCAGACCGGAATGTCCTATGTCTACACTGCTGACCACTCTTTCTCATCAAAGCACCGTAGCTGCTTCCAGACTGCCTAGAGGGAACAGCCTCTATTCTGTACTAACTCCCACGTAGTGCCCAAGAACTGCTGGGAGGAGTCCGTGCTGATCCTGACCGAACCAGGGACCAGGTTAATGATCTAGCACTACAGATGACTGAGTTTATTACTCCAGAAGATTTAGCACAAGAGACACCATCTGTGGCATTAACTTCAAGGAAGTCGTGAGCACGAATTAGAATTAACCGAAGGAGAACAATGGTGCATTCAAGAACTTACTGCAAAAGCACATTAACTGGACTGCACGTCTGTATGTACCAGAGGCAGAAAACAGATCAATACTCCAGAAAGGAAGCTCCTAAAGGAGCTATTGTTCAGCAGAACACTGCTTGGAAGGGCAAACTCAGGACTCTCAGCATAGAAACTATTTTCTATTGTCTGTTCCTACTGCAAGGCAATGGGTTTGTTGAGTGCTGCAGAGGTGAAGGCTGAGGAGGAAGACAAGGGCATCCCTATTTGCACACAGACAAGATTGCACCAAAAGTGTCTGACTTACATAAGTAATTTGTCCTCCTGTTTGTGCAAACAATGCAGCTAGGCCACAAATCCCATCCAGAGTGCTCAGGTGAAAAGCGGTTGCAAGTCACTGTTCTGAGAAAATGCTCTGAAATGCAGAGCCCAAGGCTGTGACATCAAACTCTGCACACCAAGACTGGATGCTGGTGAGTCATGGCACGCATGAAACAACAGCATTTGAAAAGCCCTTCATAACCAAGTCCAGTAAAATTTATTGTTCTTTGCATTTAACTCCGATTAAGTTGACATAATTGAGAGAATCTGACTCATAGCCTTTTAACAAGTGTATTTGTAAATCTTATCTATAAATAAGCACATTGTCTGTTTCTGAAATGACATAAATAAGCATTAATTGTTTTTAATTGTTGGTGTATTTCACCCAGTAAAGGAGCCAGACCCTAGTTTCTTAGTACTTGTTCTGTGTCTGGGCTGAGAAACTAAGTAATACCCTTAAATTCTGCTCCAAATGAACTTTTGTGCAAACTTGTGTCTCACAGCACAACTGAGGAATTACATCAACACACTCAGCCAGATTCTGCCTTAAGCCACAGCTGGGTTTATGTTTCTATAAAAGAGACCAGAGTTTGGCCCCCTCCCTCTTTCTTTTTTTTTTTTCCCCACAGATAAACACACCAACTCCAATTCTAATCTCCCAGACTGCAGGATAAACCTGAAACAACTTGTCCTATGTCAAGGGAGCTGGTCTCGGGTGGGAGCTGAGTGGGGCTGTGCTGCGCAGCAGTAGCAAGAGCGGGAACACGCTCGGCATCGTGAGGCAGGTGTCGCTAGGCAACAGAAGTCACCATGGTTACCTGCATCCCAAGCGACCCGGGGATGTCTCCGATTAGTCACTCATCTGGAAAAACAATTTTAAAAAAAAAAAAAATCAATGTATCACAATACAACACTGTCTCTGCATAAATATTGCTGGAATGAGGAGGTGTGATTAAATACATCTTACTTTGCTGGGACCTGTTCGCTCTGCCTCAGACTCAGAGAGATCTAAGTCGTTCGTTTTCAAACATTTGGGGCTGCAGTGTTAGTGATACAACCAGGCCTTTGGCCAGGGGTCAAACGTTTTTAAACTCTTTGGTTAGGGAAATACCATGGAGAAGCTTTAACTGCTACAGGAAAAATAGTAGAGTTCCTTTACATACAAATTGCGCAGTCAGATTAACTGTTCCTTCCCCAGAAAGATGGCATTGGTGTGCAGTTGTTATGCATTATCGCCTGTTGATTAATATCCACATTGCCAGTAATCGTGTGACCACACTAATGGTCTCAATACTTGTCATCTTATATGTGCTGGAGATTTCCGAGAAGCAAAGGTGGCTCAGAGTGCAGCTTCCCAGAGGCTTGAATCAAGCAGGGACAAAGAGCAGCCAGGGTCACCAGCACCTTCACTCCAGCACTTGCAGGAATGTGGCTGTGTGGAATACACCCGCATGATTTTAACAAAGCCAGAAAACTCCACCAAATCCTCAGCAGTCAGGTGGCCACTACACCCCTGTGCAAAATTCCCTCCCCGTTCCAAGCCTGGGAATCCTTTCAGCCCTGCACTTACGTGACTCGTTGCACACATTGCTTGAGATACTGGTATCACTAGTCTCTTTCCTACCTCTTCTTTCACCTAATGTTAAATAGGTGAGTCAATAAAATCAATCTGTAGTTAGCGTAGGCATTCACAGGAGCATGGATTTGTCCTTGCACAAGGGGCGTACTCAAAATTATTAGCTCAGTCACTCCTTATAGGGGCTTGTAAACAAATTACGGATTCCTGGGTGTTTGGGGGAAGCTAACTAGAACTAGAGTTTACAGCAACAACTCTCCTTACTTCATCAGAAGAAATTGTAAAAGCATATCAAGGAGTTCAGCTGTTAATTTAAAAGTAATCTTTCTCATCATCTGTGATATGTTGGCTACTTTAAATATGAATGTAAAGCAATAAGCAAATGAAGCAATGATAATACACATGCTATATGTAAGCTATCTTGCCTTGGTTAAACTAGTTTACTTTGTTTACCATTGGAATGAGGCAGCCCCTGTAACTTAAATCTACTTATTCAACTTCTTCATTAAAATCATGCTTTTCAGCTGGGATCACTGAGCCAAATAATACACAGTGTGAGCAAAAAGCTTATGAAAAACTGTGTAAACTATTTTGATCAGTCTTAATCAAAAGATGAATTGGGCTTGAAACAATGAGCCTTTTTTTCTATGAAGCCTTTTAGGAAATCCCACTGCAAGTATTTTTAAGCTTAAATGGTAGCTACTGAGGCTACCATTTGCATGATAGAAACATTAAAATTGATTTACTGTGCATTGCTGAAAAACAGAGGAGAAAGGAGAAAAAAATGTGTCTGACTTAGTCGTACATTTGCAATACTGACAGAGTCATAAACTACATTTTGATCAATCTTGTGGTCGGGCTTCAGTGATGTCAGTTTCCTTGGACATAAGCATTTGGAAAGAGCTCCAGGATTTCATAGATTTTGCTTCATGGAGCCTAAACGTATACGCACACCTACACAGTTTCCTTGCAGACACTCTCACACATAGTTGCACAGTTAGCAGAGAGTATGATACAGCAGGAAAAAGCTTTTTCCCTATCAGAGATGTGAAGCCCTAGCAATGAGAGCTTTCTTTGTAAACGATGTATCAAAGAAAAAGTCTTAGACTAGATAATTAGAATTAATGTATCTTGTACTAAGTGACAACTATCTAGAAACAACCCAAAGAAAGACTGGAACAAGACATACTATAACAGATCCTTATTATTAAAACCCATTTGATTTAGAAGATGGGCTGCAAATCTCATAACAAATTTATTTTCACATGACTGCCCAGACTTTCTGCTTTAGACTGGCTCAGAAATGCCTTGGCCTTTCTCAAAGCGTCACTCCATTTCTGGTCCCAAACCCAGCCAAAAGTAGAGGTACATCAGACCGCAAAAAAGTCAAGGAATAAATTATTTACTAAGTAAAATGAATCTCTTCCTGAACATCGCAGCTAACAAAGTTTGGTTTCCTATAAATTTGTGCCTTGTACTTGATTGTCTTCTTTGAGATGTGAGCACTTGAAGCACCGCTTTTCACAAACTGTGCTGTCCGAATGAAGTTCTTCATTCCAGGCTCCAGGCTTCTTTTCCATGTACTTTGTAATAGAGTATAAGTCTCTACTGCAGGCTTTATTTAACAAGCTTCCTCTCCTCTGACTGTTCATTTATTTGCATAAAACTTTGAGCTTAATTATTTTTGAGATCTCTACCATTTTGCAAAAATCAGACAGGACTTCCCAGTTATTAAGGAGGATTCAGAAAATCATCATATTGCAGAGTGACCTCAGCACATACAAGCATATAAAACCTATTTGTTTGCCAAAAATAAAACAAAACAAAACTAAACTAAGTTAAACTAAAAAAATAGTTTAAAAATGTGGATTCCAATGTTGGTTTGACTGTATTAAGCTGAAGGTTGCTCCATTAGCCTGGGTCCACACTGTAAAAGATTCTTATCTGGATTTAAAATGTGAGTGTTCTTGGATCTTGGATCTTATGGCCTGGAGCTGCCTATAGGACTCTACAAAATTTTGATTTAAATATGGCTTTGACTTCTTTGTGCTATTATCATCTGGGAAGTTTTTGAAGATAGATTCTTGGTCCAGATCGCTCAGTGATTGTTATTAATCTCTTCATCTCTGAACAATCTCTTAAAGCACGGAAAGCGTCTTTCTCCCATTTTCTCTTCATTATTAATCTGTTCACTGAAGTGTCGAAGTTGATTCTGAATGCTAAGGAGGAGCACCTCTTAGCTTGCTAATGAGGACAAACACAAGTATTTTATGCAAAATCCTAACAACTATGATTAGCTTTAGAAGAATTTTCTGAGGTGATAAAATCAGTCCTTTATACAAAGAGATGCTGAACTTTCCCAGAGGAGAAAAGTTTGTGTATGTGGTTCTTGTACAACACTGCAATATTTATTTTTGAATGCAGTGTTAGAACATACAGTTCATACAATGTGATCTAGTATGAGTGCTTTTACATTTCATACTGTATTAAATGGATCATATCTCACCATTACTGAGCTTGTGGCTGAACAGAAAATAGATTTCTCCCCAAGAGAATGTCTGCAATTGTCTGTTAGTTTTGCTTTTTCTTAATAATTCATTTCACCACTCAATGTCCTTCAATTTAAGAGGCCCATATCTGTAATAAACTGCATTTTTAACATCTGTTTTCACAACATTTTCCCCACGGGCTTCAATGAAGTCCAACAATATTGCACATAGTTTGTGAAATATGACAGTTCATGGACAAATTCAAGTGGACTAGAGTCACAGTGGCTGAAATCTATCCCAGCTACCTATGGTCTGGATTTTGGGGCTGAATGTGCCTGAACCAGCAGTGACTTCTCATGCTGCTGAGGTTACCTCACCTGCAACCACTGTTACAGCTGCTGGGCTAGAACGGGACCCTCAGGCTCTTATCTATACCCAATTTGTCCACATCTGGTGTCTTACAGTGTGCACCAGCCTGAGGGGGCAAACAAGAGGGCAGGTATGTCTACAGCCTTTTTGAGGGAGTGTTTTACATTCTGGTTCCTGATTTGAGCTCTGCTTGTGCCATACCCATTTATGAGAAATGGGGCAAAAAGCACAAACAGCATTGGGAGTAGACATTTCCCCATTGCCCGTGAGTTTACCTCTTCCTGGCTCCATGAGTTTTTTGCAGTCTGTTCTGCACAGTGGTCCAGATTCATCCACCCTGTAGATTATCCAGCAGCCAGGTGCTCCCCAGACTCTGAGACAAGAAAGGCATGGTTTCAGGATCTCCCAGAACAAGGGTGATGGCCTTGCATTTCCTGGGCAAGTGCCCTAATTCCCAGGCTGCTGAGCAAAGCTAGGTATTCCTTCAAAAGGAACTCAGGACTGGGAAACCCCAAGGGGATGCACTTGCTTGCTGTGAGGCCCTCCATGCCAGAGTTTCAGCCACTGAACAAAGCATAAAGTTGGTGACCAGTCTGTGTCCAGTGTCCATCCTGCTGAAAACACTCCTCTAAATCTTTAGAAAATTCTACCTTTTCTTCAGAGGTCAAAACCAACTCTGGATTGCAGAACACAATGCAGAATTGCCAGAGAGTGGCTCCTCAGTGACAGGCCTGCTATAGTGGCAAAATAATAACCACCCATCTAAGATATTAAGAAACAGTAAGAAGTGGTAACAAATCAACAGAGTGTTTTTTTCTGTGCATTGGAAAATTTTCTATAACATAAATGAATCTAGTAGACTGCATCAATAAACATATATTATATATATATAAAGTATATATAATATAACATAAATTAATCTACTAGACTGCAGAAAAAAAAACTTACAAAAAAATTGTCTGCTTTGTTAGTCTCATTTGACATTGATTCGAGTTTTGTAGCTTGTTTTCTGTGCCTCAGTTTGTATAGGTTGCTGACCTTGGCAGGAATGTGTATGGCATCTTGCAAGATTGCCATCTGACTTACTTAGCTCTGATGTGATCTTCCTGAAATACCAAACAAAACCAACAACTGAGTCAAAGATTGACCCTTATGCTTGATATTTTTGCTAATTCATTGCATTTAGGTAACTTTCTGAAATTCTGTTTCTCTGTGTAATACTCTTGGAGCTTCTAAAGTCACCAAAAATAATACAACTGTATCATCATAAATAATGTCTACCCATGGCAACACATGTCGTCTTTGACATCTGTAGGATCGCACACTTAATTGTTGTATGGTATCTCCCACGAACAGGAAGTGTTAGCACATCTTAACTGAAGGAAGAATTTTTAAGAGATGATAAATTAGATTAAACTTGCATTGGTATTTCAATGAAAAGTATGGAAGATTTAATATCTGTCCTGATAATTTTATTCTTTATAAATGAGTAGCACACAACAGAGACAAGCAAACAGTCCGCTTTTGTATATAGAAGTGTGTATCTGATACGTATTTATACATATCAAATATTCATATACATATAAGGAAAAGAGAAGTAAAAAAATGCCTGTTCTCCCAATCTAGCCA
The DNA here is from genome assembly GCF_030867145.1 of Opisthocomus hoazin. Lineage (NCBI taxonomy): Eukaryota > Metazoa > Chordata > Aves > Opisthocomiformes > Opisthocomidae > Opisthocomus > Opisthocomus hoazin. The sequence goes on along the minus strand of NC_134415.1, from coordinate 101,824,463 downwards.
TCTTAAATTAGAAGACAGGCTCACAGATTTCACCTCAGAGATGAAGTTGAGAAATCTGGAGAAGGAGCAATTGGCAGTTGAAATTTATTTTAATAAAATTGCAAGATAATTATTGTTTCATATTCCGCTTTGATATAGCTTATTTTCTGCTTGACACACCTGTTAAGCTTTAAGCATTTCATAACTGTTCTCAGTGAGAATCTGAAAGCACAGATTACTCATCACCAACTAATTTGCTAATGCCCATAATCAAGTACATTTGTATTCCACTATATTTGCACCACATCTGAAACAAACATAATGTGGCTTAGGTGACAAAGCACACAAAAGCAAAAAGGCAGCTTTACAAAGTTTACAAATTAGGCAATGGTAAACTTACGTTTAGGTGGTTGAAAACATTGGCAGTCCCATGTTCGTTGTTCCCATCTGTCTGTTGGAGATTGCTGATCCTACAACCCTGCTGTGGGAGGAATCCTGTGAGCAATCCCCAATTGACTTCAGGCAGAGGTGTCTGGGCTCATACGTGGTCCTGTATCACCATTGACATTGACTATCTCGTCACTCTTGCCTGGAAGTAGATTGGAAAACAAATGCACAAACCTTTTGGCAGCCAAGTCATGAACAACTAGGTGGTACATTTGGGGCCATTAATGACTTCAGCTGAGACAGGTAGATTCAGAAGGGATGTTTGCCCATAGCCTGATTGATGCCTTTTATTTAATTAACATTCCTCATCCAAAAAGCCGGAGTTTTCTGCAGGCAAAAAATATTTCAGTCCAAGGGTTATACCAGTATCAGTGGTATCAAAAACATTTTGTACAAGTCTGACAGTAGAAAGTTTTATCTGATGTTACATTTCTTGTATCTGTCTTGAAAAACTTCTGAAAGACTATTGTATGTCTTAGTACTAGATATATTCCAACACCGGACATCATTTCTTACCTTGCCATGTACTAAACCATTATGATTTTTTCCCTTATAGTTGTTTCATTTAAGCTCTATTTTGCAGGCACTGTACAAGTATAAAATAAGAAAGACAGTTTCTACCCCAGCAAAAGTTAGTTTCTGCCCACAGTAAGTTTAGCTCAAGGCACTACAATAAATGTAAGAAGTAGTAGAACAAAATGGAAAAGGAAAGACAAAGGAAGTTAGAGTGTATGTTAACAAAAGGAGGAAAAATTAATCTCCATCATTTTGGTTTAGTTCTTCAGTAGGAAATCACACCTAATTATCAGAAATCCCCTCTGGCTGTTTATCTGCAAGAATATCTCTGGAATACTGTTTCAGCTCAGTGTAAAATTCAACCCACTTAATTATTGTTTTATTTCTTTATTATCAAATATTTTCCAGTAATAAGAATTCCTGGCACTGAATTTAAAACAAAAATGTTTTTCTTCATTGCCCTGGGGTCTGACCTAGCATTACCCAATGTCCTCTCTGTTTACTGGCTAAGGTAGTGCCTTGTAATAATGGGAAATATATTCAGATCTGCTATTTCTGAAGATCAGCATCTAAGGAATGTGAAATGTACAGCAGATATTCTGCTCTTCTGAGACAACCTGGGAACACGGATATCTGAGATATTCTCAAATTCTACAGGTCCTTGAATTTTGGGAATAAAAAATGCATTAGTCACAAAGCTGCAACAGCAATTATTTAATAAAATAAACACTACAAAGTCTAGCTTAAGTATCTAGTCACCACATAGCCTTCTGTTAGATACTCTGATTTTGTAAATAGCCTATAGAAAGAGGTAGGAATATAGATAATGGAATCATCCCCCCTCCACTAACGTACTTCTTAAAAGGAAGTTTTCAAAAGTCAGCCAAAAGGAATCGCTTAAAAAAAAGGGGCGACAGGTCTCTTTTTTTGAGATTTGGTGCCTTTCTTAAACCTGCAGTTAAGTTCACCTATCCCCAGAGATCCAAAACTCAGACTTCTCTGTGGCGGATTTATTTTTACAGCCACATTTTGAAGAATTTGGCAGTAAGGACTATATTTATAACACAAACAAAGGCTGAGGGCACAGAGCTGCCCTTTAAACTTTGTGCTTGATCACAAGTTTGATGTCACATCTACTTTAGCAAGATGGGTGTGCAACCTCAGCAGAACCTGAGGAAAAAAGTCCAAATAACTTTGGATTGTACCTCAAACACCAGACATGGGACTAACTGGACAAAAAATAGTACTTGCCATCATTTTTGCTGGAACTGTCATTGTACACAGAAGAACACAAAAGTAATTTGGCCACACAGCACAAATGCAAGAGAGGACATGATGAAGCAGGCAAAAAAACTCTTTTGGGTGACCAAGAGAGTAAATAGAGCACTAAGCACTGATCCTTATCCACAGGTGTTTTAGGTATGTTACTTATGATGCTCTAATATCAACATTTGTCACACAAACTTTTCAAAATCCAGGTCCCTGTTCTCCCAGTGCCCACCCTAATTACTGCTCTACATTGTCAAGATTTCTCTTGTGCTCTGTCTTCACAGCCCAGTGAAATGGTCTGCTTTCCTTCTCCAAACACTTTATTTCCACAAACGGCATGAGGGTATGTTGCTCATACCACTGTCAACACTTTGCTGAAAGCAGGCTGCAGAAGAATAGATAGCAATTATCCTTTTCTGAGATTTGAACATCTTTTAGACGTAGGCTAAAGAGCATCAGCCCTATAACAACTTACAAGATAATATTAATAATAACAAATGCCCTGAATTCTGGAATAAAGTAATTCTGATTTTTTTTGTTGGGACCTCTACTTACTTTACAGTCTTGTGTTCCTGTATGTGTTGGCCCTATTCCCACACCTCATCCACATCCTAAGTGGGTCTGATCTATCTATTGCAGCTGTACCTGACTGAAGGGCAGGGAGCTTACTGCACTGCTCCTCACAGCAGGAGGAAAATCCCACTCAAAAGCAATACTTTTGGACCCTTAATACCTTAGGCGCTATTATGGTTGCTTTTTGCAGGAGGATCAAGTATATATTAAATCTCGGGACTGGACATCAGTCCCACAAATAAATATAAGCAGGTCAAAAGAGTAGCTACAGAGTCCAGGCCAGTCACGGATGTTGGATGGCGTTAAGGAAAGTAGGAATCCCTAAAGCCTGTTTGTATCCTCCAAAAATACCAGTTACCAGAACAAGGGCAAAAGTTACTGAGCTTTAGATCCAGATTACTGCAGACAGTGAACTGCTGAGCTGCTTGGACAGGTAATTGGGTTCGAAAACATTCCTCTGTATAAACTTTAGTAATTCTGTATGCTTTTCTGAGGGAAAAATATACCAGGATACTTACACCAAAATTGTTCCCTGGTATGAATCAAGCATTTTTTTTTCTGTTTTGCTTCTGAATGCAGTATACATACCTATTTTCTGCCTCTCTGAAGGCTGTGCAAGGCAACCTGGTAGCCTTTGCTAAATGAGAGGCAAGACTCTGGTGCACAGCTCGGAACTTAAGCCTTTCTTAAAGGAACATGCGTAGTCTCAAGAGAAGAACACATCATGGCTGAGTTCTTTTGTACCAGCCAGTCCTTTCAGAAACAGCACTGAATTTTTATTAAAGAAATTAAACTGTTATTATACCTTCGTCTAGATTTTCACAAAGAAATAACCCTTCTTTATAGTCCTTGTACATACAGTAATATAAGGGGTAGATGCAAGTTACAATAATTGCTTCTACTAGGAGGCTCAGCTGGTTTTCTAAATGTGGGATTTTACATACAAGCTCAGGAATCTGCATCTGAGATATCACAAAGCTTTCAGCAAATTATGTTGTTTCCTAAGGTTTCTTTGTCCTTACTCCCTTTTTTTCCTCTTCTTTCTTTACTCTAATTTCAGGAAGAGCCATATGTACATGCAGTGTTTAATAACACAGAACCTTTAGTTTTTCATGAGTCTGTATTGCTCTTCACACTTATGCAAAGGACTACACCCTTTCACTACACTCTTCATGAGTAAATCTTGTCTTCCAACCAGGGAGCTGAAACAATACCTCATGACTGTTACCTCTACACACTGTCGTGTATACTAAGATGAAAAAGAAGATTCTGTGCATCTTGGCCAGGATTATTTAGGGAATAAGGAATGGGTGGAATTGGAAATTGTCCCAAATACTGGTTAAATAGCAAACCAGTAGAAAATCCAAACGGTAATTTTCTGGTTGCCAAACATGGTGACTAGCAAAATACTGGATGAAGAATCAAAGAAAAAACTTTAGCTTACAAATTATTTGTTGCCATTGTTTGTGAACTATCTGAACATCTAATATGTTTGGATACATTTGGATTACTTTGGTGACAGAAACAGACTACATTTGTCACAGAGCTTATTAAACAAGGATGCTACTCTGTCAGTAAGTCCTTATCTGTGGAAAAAGCTTAATGAATGCGCCTCATGAATTTTAATTTTATTATTCTAATCTCAAAATTCAGTGTTGACTTGAAGTCAAAAATTCTGCTTTATTCCTTAATGAATTTCTATCTTGCATAACAAGACTTTGAATCCTATGTGTATAACAAATATGCCCAAGTTTAGGTGCATAACTGAAGTCCAAGAGACAAAACACAATCATTAATGAGGCTCCAGAGGTTCAGTAGAGTTAATGAAGAATAAATACCTAGAGTAGTTTATGTTTCTTTTATCTTGGATGGTAGATCAAGATGCAGTGCAGCTTTATTACATATTTCTGTTCAGAAGTATTTTCTTCTGTAAACCATATGGAATTTGAGCCTCTTGAAACCCTCATTTTTCATTTACGCGTATTTTAGTAGACTACACCTTTAAGAACACGCCAGTTACAGATATTTCAAACTGCTTTGTTCTTCTAAGATGTCATCTCTTATGAAGCAATCTCCCATTCCCACTCCTCATCTAAACCTTCCCTGAGTTTGGTATTTTTCACCCTATCATTTCTACACATACTCAGGTTTGGCAAGATTGCATCTGCCTCTTTGATCAAATTTAGATATTCCTTGACTTGTCACTTTTCACACAGTGAAGCTGAGATACAATTGGTTCCTGTTTCCTGCAGTTAACACAATATACATCCACATTTTATGACATCTCTGCTCCTTTGTTACCCCATGTTCCCAAATGGATCACTGTTATCAATGTACGCTTGTATGTCTAGCCTTTAAGGTTAAGGAGCAAAAACGAGGCCAAAAGAGGTTACAGGAGATAAAATGTCTCTGTTGGGGAAACACAATACCTTGTGGAGCCAAGACTGGAAAATATAGAAACTATAATCCTGGTGTCCAAGAAAACAGGAAGAGATCCATCAAAATCTCATTGCAGCCTAGCCTCCCATAACTTGGCTGAGCCCTTTCATAGGGTACCTTTCCTTGATGCTATTCAATTTTAGGAAACTACTTCTGTCTTCACACTCAAGACTTATTAGTGAAGATTTGCAGTGAAATGCATACTGACTTTTATCTCTGGTTACAGTGACATCCAGGTCCTTTAAGTACTTACCGTGGATCTCTAGACACTAGCTATAGAATCATAGAATCATAGAAAGTTTTGGGTCGGAAGGGACGCCTAGATGTCATCTAGTCCAACCCCCCCACAGCGAGCAGGGACACCGCTAATTACATCAGGTTGCTCAGAGCCCTGTCCAACCTGGTCTTGAATGTTTCCAGGGATGGGGACTCCACTACTTCTCTGGGCAACCCGTTCCAGTGTTTCACCACCCTCATTGTAAAGAATTTCTTCCTTATATCCAGCCTAAACCTACCCTGTTTTAGTTTAAAACCATTACCCCTCGTCCTGTCACTGCTGTCTCTACTAAAAAGATTGTCCCCATCTTTCCTATAGGGTCCCTTCAAGTACTGAAAGGCTGCAATAAGATCTCCCCGCAGCCTTCTCTTCTCCAGGCTGAACAAGCCCAACTCTCTCAGCCTGTCCTCATAGGAGAGGTGCTCCAGCCCTCGGATCATTTTTGTAGCCCTCCTTTGGACCTGCTCCAACAGTTCCATGTCCTTCGTGTGCTGAGGGCTCCAGAGCTGAACGCAGTACTCCAGGTGAGATCTCACCAGAGCAGAGTAGAGGGGCAGAATCACCTCTCTCAGCCTGCTGGCCACTCTTCTCCTGATGCAGCCCAGGACACAGTTGGCCCTCTGGGCTGCCAGCGCACATTGCCGGCTCATGTACAGCCTTTCGTCTATCAGTACCCCCAAGTCCCTCACAGCAGAGCTGCTCTCAATCCTTTCATCCCCCAGCCTGTATTGGTACCGGGGATTACCCCGACCCAGGTGTAGGACCTTGCACTTGGCCTTGTTGAATCTCATGAGGTTCACACAGGCCCACCTCTCCAGCTTGTCCAGGTCCCTCTGGATGGCATCCCGTCCTTCTGGTGTCTCGACCGTACCACTCAGCTTGGTGTCATCTGCAAACTTGCTGAGGGTACACTCGATGTCGCTGTCCATGTCATTGATAAATACATTGAACAGCACCGGTCCCAGTATAGACCCCTGAGGGACTCCAATCGTCACTGGTCTCCATCCGGACATTGAGCCGTTGACCACTACCCTTTGGCTGCAACCATCCAACCAATTTCTTATCCACCGAACGGTCCACCCATCAAATCCATGGCTCTCCAATTTAGAGAGAAGGATGTTGTGGGGGACCGTGTCAAAGGCTTTACAAAAATCCAGATAGATGACATCCATAGGTTTTCCCTTGTCCACTCTTGTTGTTACACCATCATAGAAAGCCACTAGGTTGGTGAGGCAGGACTTGCCCTTGGTGAAGCCATGCTGGCTGTCTCGAATCACCTCCCTGGCCTCCATGTGCCTTAGCACATCTTCTAGGAGGATCTGTTCCATGATCTTCCCAGGCACAGAGGTGAGGCTGACAGGTTGGTAGTTCCCAGGGTCTTCCTTTCTACCCTTTTTGAAAAGGGGCACAATGTTTCCCTTTTTCCAGTCACTGGGAACTTCCCCTGACTGCCATGACTTTTCAAATATCATGGAGAGTGGCTTGGCAACTACGTCAGCCAGTTCCCTCAGGACTCTCGGATGCATCTCATCAGGTCCCATGGACTTCTGTATGTTTAGGTCCCTCAGGAGTTCCCAAACCTGATCTTCACTTACAGCTGGAGGGATTATACCCTCCTGGTCTCCTTCATGCCATCCATCAACTCAGGGGGGGTGAGGAGAGAGGTTGCCAGTGAAGACTGAGGCAAAAAAGTTGTTGAGTACCTCAACTTTCTCCTCATCTGCTGTTACCAGTTTGCCGGTCTCACTCATGAGTGGGGGTACGCTTTCTTTGACCATCTTTTTCCGGCTGACATACCTGTAGAAGTCCTTCTTGTTATTTTTCGCATCCCTTGCCAAGTTCAGCTCCAGCTGTGCCATGGCCTTCCTGACCCCATCCCTACACAACCAGGCAGCTTCCCTATACTCTTCCCAGGAAGCCAGTCCCTGCTTCCACTGCCTGTGCAGTTCCCTCTTCTTCCTTAGTTTGACCAGCATCTCTTGCCTCAGCCATGCCGGTCTCTTCCCTTCTCTGCCCGACTTCTTACACCTGGGGATCGAGAGCTCTTGCGCTCTGTGGAATACATCCTTAAAGACCTGCCAGCTCTGTTCTGTTCCCCTGTCCCTGAGGACCGTTTCCCAGGGAGTTCTTCTGACTATCTCCTTGAAGAGCTGGAAGTTTGCCCTCCTAAAATTTAGGGTCCTGACTATGCTATTCATTATTCCCATTTCCCTCAGTAGCATTAGTTCCACCAGCGTGTGGTCACTGCAGCCCAGGCTACCTCCGATCTTGACATCCCCAACGAGCTCACTCGCATTGGTGACCACCAGGTCTAGTATCGCATCCCCTCGGGTAGGGGTGCTTATTACCTAGCTTAAGAAGTTTTCCTCAGTGCATTCTAGGAACCTGCTGGATTGCCTACAGCTTGCCGTGTTGCTTTTCCAGCAGATGTCGGGGTGGTCAAAGTCCCCCAGTAGGACGAGAGCCTGCAAGCGCGAAGCCTCCTGGAGTTGGAGGAAGAACGCTTCGTCTATCAGCTCATCTTGATCTGGCGGCCTGTAGTAGACACCAACCACTAGGTTTCCTTTGTTGCCTCTCTCTCCGATTCTTACCCAGAAGCTTTCGACCTGCTCGTGGCTGTTCTTCAGGGACAGCTCTTCACTCTGTAGTGTTTTCTTGATGTAAAGGGCAACGCCCCCACCCCTCCTTCCTCGCCTGTCCCTTCTGAACAGCCTGTAGCCATCAAGAGCCACATTCCAGTCATGGGATTCATCCCACCAAGTTTCCGTGATGGCAATCAGGTCATAGCTTTCCAGCAGCACGACTGCTTCCAACTCCTCCTGTTTGTTTCCCATGCTGCGTGCGTTTCTATAGAGGCATTTCATCTGAGCTGTCAGCCTTGTTACCTTCATAGCAGAGCACTCCTTTTTTCCCTTGAGGTGCTTCATGGGTATTTTCTTGTTGGCACCTGATACCTCAGGCACCTCCAGCTCCCCTCGGCAAGACTTCCACATTGCTGCAGTGTCCCTCACCTGCTGCTGGGCAACGGGTTGAGGGCTCCTACTAGCCCCCCATCCCTCTAACCATTGTGTATCCTCCCCTAGCCTGTCGCTGGCAAGCTTGATAGGTTCCCCTTCCCCCTTCACCTCTAGTTTAAAGCCCTGTCAATGAGTTCCGCAAGGTTTTGGGCAAAGATCTTCTTCCCCCTTTGAGAAAGCTGGTCCCCATTTGATGCCAGCAAGCTTGGTGCTGTGTATGTCGTCCCATGGTCAAAGAACCCAAAGTTGTGGCGGTGACACCAGTCACGGAGCCATGTGTTGATAGACTGAGTCTGCCTATGTCGCTCAACGTCTCTGCCCACCACTGGAAGGAGCGATGAAAAGATAACCTGTGCTCCAGATTCCTTTACTAATCGTCCTAGGGCTTTGAATTCTTTTTTAATTGCCTTCGGGCTACTTACTGCAACTTCGTCCGCACCCACATAGAAGAGCAGTAGAGGATAATAGTCTGAGGGTCGGACCAGTCTAGGAAGTTTCCTAGCAATGTCCTTGACCCGTGCTCCCAGGAGGCAACAGACTTCCCTGAGAGGAGGGTCTGCCCGGCATATCGGACCCTCTGTTCCCCTCAGCTGGGAGTCTCCTACAACTATGACTCGTCTCTTCCTCCTTGTGGAGCTGGTAGTAATACGAGAGGGAGGCCCTTCTGATCTTTGTGCCTCCTCCGATGTGGATGGGTCAACCCCCGCACCATCCACTGCCTTGTCCTCCACCGCTAGAGCCTCATACCTATTATGCAGCGGCACCTGTGGGAATGTGGTGAGCAAGGAAAGGGTTCGCCTCCTGCCCCTATTGCAGACCCACTTCCACTCACTGTTTTCCTTTGCGTCTCTTCCTTCAGCCTGATGCGGGGAGGTTACTAGTGCCCTTTGGTCCCGGGCTTTTTTTACAGGTTGTTCCTGGGTAGACTCCTGGGTTGTCAGGGCACGGTTCCACCAGTCGATCTCCTGCTCGGTCTCCCTGATGCTCCATAGTCTATCTACCACTTCTCTTAGCTCTGCCACCAGGCAGAGTAGATAGTCCACCTGGTCGCACCTTATGCAGATATTCCCTTTGCAGTTGTCTGTCTCCAGCACTAGCTGGTGGCACTAGCTGCAGCCAGAGACCTGGACAGCTGCGTGCTTTCTAGTGACCTCAGTCTGGGGTGAGGCTTCCTTTCTGACCAGCAGAGAAGGAGCAGCCTTCTGACAGTGGGGTGCCATGGCTCAGCTTCCTTCCTGCAGATGAGTTTCTTGAGCTTGCCTCGGGGGCTGGGGGAGGGCCTCCGCTTTCCCTGCATGCCCTGCCTGCGTGAACTGCCGCGCCTCACCCTTCTGGCGCGCCACACCCTGTTTGCCCGCCCTGTTCGCCACGCTTTTGGTCACTCGCGCTCCCTAGGGTCTGCTCTTGTACTCAGGAGGGTCACGCCTCTGTCACCGCTGACTCCGCCCCCGCTGAGTCAGAGCTGCTCACTGGTTAGGAGCTAACTCCTGCCTGCTCTGAGAAGGAGGGGGCCAGGGTGCCTTCTCCCTCTCTCCGCTTTTGACTTCACGATTCTGCCGGTTTAGGAAAGGGTTCCCCGCCGCGGTTGTCGACTCTGGAGCCCTTCGCCTTGGTGGCTATCTGAATCTTGATTTTAAAAAATATAGTTTTTAGCTTTCCTTCTCCTATTTCAGTCAACAACATGGAGTTCGGAGTACTACTTAGCCAGCCCACTGTTCTCCACTGGAATCACAGAAAAGTGGTCAACTGAAATCATTGTCTGGAGGGACTCAAAAACCAGCTTCCTGCTACTTCCCTGAGCTTTTTTTCATGCTAGATTAGACACTGACAGGTGTCAAGCCTGCAGCTTTCAGCAGCATAAGCATGGCTGTATCCTAACCCCTGATCGAGAACTATAAATTATTTCTATTATCATGAGCAATAACTACCTTAAGGAATTCGTAATGAAGCTTCTCAATTAATTTAGATTTTCAAGGAGCTTTTGAAAAGATACTTTGACAAAGGCTATTTTAAAAGAGTTCAATGTCAAGGGAAGAAGGAAAGTCTTCTCCTAGTAACTGGTCAATCAATAAAGATTAGGAATAAGTAGTAGATTTTTCATAAAGAAGGAAGGTACCAGCAGAGTCCCTCAGGTACCTGTGTTTAGACATATGATATTAAACACATTCTTAACTGATTTGGTTAAGGGGTAAATAGTGAGGCAAAAAATCACCAAATGGTACAAAATGAATTACAGGACTCAGCACTGGAACTGATAAGGACAAGTTGTAGAATGGTTTTACGATACAGAATATTTGCACGATAGCGGGGCAAATAAAATTCATCCTTCATAAATTCCAATTCATGCCTACCGATGTGAAGGGAAACAAACCATAAGCTGACAAACATAATATTAGATTTCAAATGACCATGAGGAAGGTGATCCTGGGTGTAGATCTTATGGAAAGTTCTCTGGCAACTTCTTTTCAATGTTCAGAAGCGATCAAAACAGAAAATAGTACAGCGAGAACTATTACAAAAACAGTAAAGGATCAAATGGAAATAAGGTACTGTGATTCTACCCCAAAGGAACACAGTAAAATTGGAAACTGAGTACAACTGGGGATTTGGAATGCTTCCACATGGGGAGGGATTAAATAAACTAAGATCATTCAGTATGGAAAATAAATAAATATGAAGAAATTGGAGAGAAGTATGTAGAAACTGTGAAAGGCATAAAGAAAGAGAATAGGGAATAACTATTCACTGTTTTCATAACACAAAGACAAGGTGGAACAAAATGAAATTACCAGGCAACTGGTTTAGAACAAATAACAGGAACTATTCTTCATGTGACACATAATTAAATTATAGCACTCATTGCCATAGGATGTTGTGGATGCCAAAACTATAAATGGCATCAAAAAGCAATTAGACAAAATTAATGGAAGGATTCATGGAAGACTTCCATCCTGAAAGTCCCCGAGTCTCAGATTGCTGAAAGTTATAAGCATATAACCACGGGAAAAATCATTCTATGCTTGCCTTGTTTTATTGTCTTTCCCAAAGTATCTACTAGTAGCCGTTGTCAGAGACAGATCAGTGAGCTAGACAGATGTTTTTCCTGATTTAACATAGTTGTTCTTATACTTTGACACAAGAATTCAACTGCTCTCTTGTTGGAAGTATGAACTTCACCCCTTTTCTAAAGTGAGCATATTTTAAAACAAAGGTCATGGCTGGACTTTTTATCAGTGGTTGGATAACAGTTGCAAGATAGTGATGAAATTACTGGCTTGATGCTGTCCCAGATCTCGAAATTAGTAGAAGCTCTTGTCATTTGATGGCTGTTTTATATGATAGAATTGATGGAGTCAGTTTGATTCCCAGAGATGAGATGATTGCATCCTAAAGCCATATTCACAATCAAAACTGCAAATGAAAAGGACCTTGGTTCAATATACTGCAGCTCTCTTCATTAGCAAGGCACATTGATTGGGATACATCACAACGCTTGCACTGACAACCATTCATTGTGTGCAAGGCCTTAGGAGGTGCTTCTGTAAACCCTCAGTAATGTAATTGGAGAGTAAACTTCTGAAAATTATTGACACTACCCAGGCTTATTCCCTACACCTACAGTTTTTCAGCACTGAGGCACTTGTCTAATTTTAAGTGGTCTAGGGAATGATAATTTCAGACCATTTCTCCTTTCAGAATCCATGGAACAGCTGCTATTTCTACAACAGCATGTGACAAGACAGGTGATAGCGTAGGGAGTTGTCAATAGAGCCCATGTTAGTGGACTTCATTACTTTCAGAGATGAGGCTGAACTGTAGTTATGCCTATTAATTTAATATGTGTTTTCCTAATGGGTAAGGAGGCATTGTGCTATTGAATAGCCAAGGAAAAGTGGTAGGGTAGGTAGGAAAAGGAAAAAGCAGACACAGAGATCCTTTCACTTTTTTATTTCTAATGCTTTAGTTTATACGATGCTCCCTGAACACGGTGGAGGATTTTGAAACAATTGAAAACTAATAATTAGTCCAGAAAAGACAATACTACCGAAGTTTCATGCTGCTAATAAGCAATATCCTTTATTTTTTTTAAGCTGTGTAGATTTTTTTTCATTTTTCTACATGTTTTGCATAGGAGTGTATTTCCTCCTTGACTACTACGACGAATTTAAATACTGTAATCATTATTCTGTGGAATATACTTTTTTTTCATCAGTGCTATTAAATAAGCCAGGCAGATTACTGGACATGTGGACTCTGAGGCATATCGTGCTCTGTAGAAACAATCAATCATTAGCAATCCAGATAGGACAGATGATACACCAGATACAGGCAAGCAACGGATTTTAGAGCCCTGCTACAGAAAGACGTCGACCAAGTTCAAATGGCTACAACACTGACAAAGCCATAACTATGAAGTTCCTTGAGAACGGAACAAACAAGCCTGTTTTCTAACAGTTTAATAGGGTTTAGTTGCTAAATGTATTAAGAATGGACAATCTCTCGATAGCTGCAAAATTCTAGACGGTGTGAGATGTGACTACAAGCTTTCTTGCAGTTTACTTCAGTCAAATTACCACACAACGTCATTGGAATTCAGGCACCGGATAGTTGTAAATCTGCCAACAATGTCAAATCTTTATTTACTGCTGAAATGAGCCTATGAAATCTGAGGTCAAGATGAATAGGCAGCAGTGGGAAGATGGTAGAAACTGCTTGCGCAGACATGGCACTGGGGTTATGTTTCACAGTGGTCAGCATCTGAAAGACACCAGCAAGCAACTAATTGTCTGTAAATTACTGTATTTACCAGTTCAGCAGGGCTAATTCTAACCTAATGATATCTAAATTCAATATGCCTACTACACAATCAGACAGATGATAAATTGATTCTTTTTAAATTATAACTTTCTCACTACAAAAGCAAACAAATAAATGAGAGAAAATAATGGTTTAATTTGCTCTTTCAAAGCTAAATTAATCATTTGTACTGTTTACACGTTGATGGACTACTGAGCTGTAGATTCACTCAAATGCCACCTAACAATACTGCACCCAAACTGAAAAGGACTGATTTAGCTAGAATCTTGTGATCAGCTTTCACTCCGGGTGTCTATAACATGTCTCTCTCATGACACAGTTGCTAACTCTGCACTAAGTGGCAAAACCAGCATGCCCCTAAACATTGTTATTATATTTGCTTAATTTGCTTCTTTTTCTGTTTTTGGTTTTACTTGTGACTTAGAGCTGAAGTACATCTGCAAAAGGGGTCAATTCTGTTCCGCATATTTTTGGGAGGCTGATACAGCTATGAAATAGGAAATAATTTGTTTATATCCTATTTCTCATTCTCTGCCTAAGGGTAGAAACACATCACTTTTTATCACATTCCTGCCTTGAACCTTCCCCATTGCTCTGAAATAAGCTGATTTGTTAGTCTAGTTTTTTAATGTTGCTGTGTTTTCTCTACCTTCAGAGGCACACAAATAAACCGTTTGATCCTGTGAATACCATGGAAGTGTTTCTGCTTGTTCTTTTGCTGTGCTTTATTGTCTTTGTCATGTGATACTTGCTAATTCAAACTCTTTCCAACCATGTTTCTTTCCCAACCCCAAGCAAAAGCGTAACACAACCACCTTTCCTCCCATTTTTTTCCTGTTGGTTTATTAGCACTGAGGTGTTCCCAATCACAATCTGTTGGTAACAGATCTTGTTAGAACTTATGAGACATAAAATACCTGATTGCCATGGCAGGTCTACACTATACATTTTGTTAAACTGCTAATAAATACATTTTGATAAATCTAACCATACCTTCTGAGTAGCTGGTAAATGCAGTAAGATATAGCTTCATGTTCATGTCTTTCAGATGCTGATACCTCATCCAGAACAGCTTCCTTCTAAACAAGTTCTTTGCTTAGGCACAACTGGATCAGCCAAACCACAACTGTTCCCTGACAGTATCATAAACTGAATAGCATAAACTCTGAGATATGGGGCTGGTCCAGTGGAAGTATACACTTCCAGTAATTACTTTTATCTGTGTCCCCTGTGAGATATTAAAGCCATATTCAGAATAGTCATCCAGTGCTCTCAACCTTGATGCCCTGAGCACAGAGGAGAATTAAATGGATGTTTGAAGCTGTTACTGACTTTAGCTGTTTGCCTCACTCCTACTCTGAAGGACCACCATGGACACCTGAGGGACATCAAGAAAGGAAGGGCATTTTAAGGATCTGCAGGAAACCCTACCAGATCTTCCAAATTATGAGAAGACGGCTCTGTGCTTCCTGGAGGTGAAGACCTTGTTTCTGGATCTGTTAATGACTTTTCTGAACAGTGCACAAGCATATCCTAACGTGTAAGGCCATTTGCTACAGTGGAAACCAAGGAAAAATATCTTCAGTGTCCACAGGGGACTCTACAGCTAGCCCAGGTGTGCAGTACTGTTGGTCGTCTTCTATGAGTATGTATGTGTATCTGAATGTGTATGCTTTGGCTTGTAACTGTTTTCCATTTTATGGTCACACATCTGGGTTCTGGGTGTTCTGCGAACAGGGACATCTTACGGGTTGGATTTACACCCATTCTGCTTCTGGAGACATAGTTACAGCATTATAGCTATGAAGCTTAGCCCAGAATCCTACCCCAGGCTCCATTTTATCTCTGGAGCTGTGGCCTGTCTGTACAAAGCCCACATATACCCCACATATCAATATCCCGGTCACATTACAGCCACTGAATGACTGATTTCACAGACTGAACACAGTCTCTCCTTCACGGTCAGGCACTAAGCTCTTTACTACAACTCTTCACTCTCTTCCACGTGACTTATCACCTCTGGAGGTTTCTCTCCCCAAGCAGAATCAGATATTGTCCAGGGAAGGAACAATAACCCCCTCCTTGCAGAAGGATATCCAGCAGACACAAACATACTGCAAATCATCTCATGGTATGCACACTTTGCAAAACTTTGCTGTTCCAGTGACCCACAGATGATAATATTTCTTGCTTGGGTGCTTGTCTTTCCTCGCAGTACCACATTCTGAAACATTACTAGATGTATGTATCCACTCTTCTCTTGGCTTGAGCAAACGGGCATTTTCATACCCTTGCCTGAAACAGACAAATTGCCCCCCCCTTGCTGCACTAGGGTTGACCATGGTCTTAGGTATTCCAGAATGTGAAGGAGAAATACACTCCTGAGCTCACAGCAGAGCATGGCAGGAAATGAAACCAATTCTCCGAGACTTAACACAGGCTCAAGTAAAGAATTGCTAACAGCTACTCGTCTTCCTTATCTTGTGATACACAGGAATGTCACTGTCCTCATCTGAAACTCCTGCATCTGTTCACAATCCTTATAGCACAAGTATCTGCTAAGGTTCATTTTTCTCTTTAGGAGCTCAGAAATTGAGCGGAATGAGGACAGGACCAACAGAGGTGGTGATGACGTCAGCAGGTCCCAGTCAGCCAGTCAGTCTCGACTGCACAATTTCCGCACTGTAAGTGTCCCCCTGAGCTCAGCAGTGACTCAGTGGCTGGGCACACATCAACGCTCACATGCTTGAAACAGAAATATCATCACCTGCAAAAACCCTTCCAGCGCAGTGTTTATGCTCTCACTCCAGCCCGGATGGGAAGTCAAATAGAAGCACTGGCTACATCTGGCAGAGTCAGCTTCCAGCACAGCTGCCTCCTGGGGCAGCAGCTGAGGTCTGAAGCAAAAAGCAGGTAGAAAAGCACCGGACGTGGCAGATTTGTGGAAAGTAAAGGAACAGTTAGACACAAGACAAGCCAAAAGATCACATAATACACACAAGAAAAACTGACACCAAAGAATAATATATGATTTTTCCAGTGCAGGCAGTGACTATTCATGATCTGACCTTGCAAGTACATGTTGAATTGGCCCTAATCTGCTCTACCAGATAATCTGGCTCTGCACAGCTATAGCATAACCGCTTTTACCATTAGACTTCATAACTACATCTAAAATCAAGAAAATGCTATGTTCTCAAACCTGCAACTTTTATAAAATCATGTTAAAATTCCACCAGGTACAAAATGAAGACTGTCTTGTTTTAACAGAACACCCTAGATTAGTTTTTGTTGAGACATATTTATTGAAAAGTATAACATGAGAAGGAGCTTTTGCTTTTATATCTCTTTTAAAACACCAGCTTGGGAGTTTTTTCAAAGATTAAGAAACTGTGTGTACATACATATACACATGCACGTACACACACTACTCTATACATATTGTAATGTCCTGATGTTATGGGAATTCCAGCATCCTGTAATTGTGACATTTACTTACCCATGATACTAACAAACGATAGTAAGCAGGCCTGGAAAGGTTCTCAGAAGGTCATTTAGTCTCTCTCCTGCAGTGCAGGATCAGGTTTGTCACACTTGACAAAGTCTGTCTGTTCTGTCCTTAAAAGCTTTCAGTGATGGATATGCCTTGGTCCCCATAAAAAAAAAAAAAAAAAAAAAAATTTCAGTACTAAGGTTGGAATTAAAACACTATATTTAAAAATCTTCAAGAAAGATTACAGTCTTTTTTTCCCCTTTTGTTTATGCTTTGTTACAACAAAGTTCAGCACATTGTTTTAGTATGATTTGAGGATTTAACACACTGAACAACATTCCTTATCAAAACAAATAGCATTGAATAAAAAAGATGGGTATTGTTGATTACAATGACATAGAATTCCACTAGCCTAAATCCCACTAGAAAGAAAAAGTCAGAAAGACTCTCATTTACCTAATGAGAAATGCATTTACTACAGTTTTTCAGATCTTTCAGATATCTATATACTAGATTCTCTCTACTAACTGTAAATGCTAACCCAAAGTCCCTTCCAGCTCAGTGAGGCTAAGCTGGTGGTAAGAGACAGGCAAGTCAATAAAATTAACTTCTTCTGCAACCAAAATTGGTTGGCTATATATGTGAAGTGAAAGAAACTTTGATGTTCTTTATTTTCATGATTGCTCCAACAGTAAATAGTTATAACAGAAATGCTAAGATTGGTATGGGCTGAATTACATGTAGAAAAGTTTGTGTGCAAAAGCACCACATGAAGGCCTTGGAGGTACTGATAGATGAAAAGCTGGACATGAGCCGGCAATGTGCACTCACAGCCCAGAAGGCCAACCGTATCCTAGGCTACATCAAAAGCAGCGTGTCCAGCAGGTCAAGGGAGTTGATTCTGCCCCTCTGCTCTGCTCTGGTGAGACCCCACCTGGAGTCCTGCGTCCAGCTCTGGAGCCCCCAGCACAGGAAAGACATGGGACCTGTTGGAGTGGGTCCAGAGGAGAGCCACAAAAATGATCAGAGGGCTGGAGCACCTCTCCTGTGAGGACAGGCTGAGAGAGTTGGGCTTGTTCAGCCTGGAGAAGAGAAGGCTGTGGGGAGATCTTATTGCAGCCTTTCAGTACTTACTTAAAGGGGGCTTATAAGAAAGATGGTGGCAAACCTTTCAGCAGGGCCTGTTGCGAAAGGACAAGGGATAATGGTTTTCAACTATAAGAGAGTAGATTTAGACTGGATATAGAGAAGAATTTCTTCACAATGAGGGTGGTGAGGCACTGGACCAGGTTGCCCAGAGAGGTGGTAGATGCCCCATCCCTGGAAGCATTCAAAGTCAGGTTGGACAGGGTTCTGAGCAACCTGATCTAGTGGTAGATGTCCCTGCTTATTGCAGGGGGGTTGGACTAGAGGATCTTCAAAGGTCCCTTCCAACTCAAACTATTATAGGATTCTATGATTCTATAAGAAACAATAGAGCAACAGCTAAAAGAAGGGCCTGTCTTAATTGCAAAGGACAAAACTGACAGCATTCAAGATGGCAAAGACTGAGGAATGTGGTTTTGTCAAGATCAGAAGGCATGTGGCCTGACAACAGGAGGATGGCAATAAAGATACACCATACTGTATGTATCATTCCTGTTCCTCTTATTCTAACAGGAAAGCAGATTGTAACCCTAAAGACACCTCAAATGAGGAAACAAATAAAACAGACAACACATTGTCTAAGATTCATGGAAAGTGAAATTTAATTCTGAAACAGAAGAATCACCATAAAAAAAGTTCGATTTCCAAATGGTATTGCAGAGCAGTCCAAAACCCCATTTGTTATCACCGGTAAAGAGGAAGCCAAGAGACATAGTGAGGAATCAACAACCAATACTCTTTTTCATCCACATAAGACACAGGTGATCCTTGCCAGACCACTTGGACATTGGTACCAGCCAGTGAAACCTTGAGCTGATTGAAACTGGTTTTTTTTAAATAATTCTGTGTAAGTTTTCACATCAATTTTTTTTACATAAATTTCCCACAAAGCTGAGGAGAAGAGGGATGTTCATATTGAATTGGTTGTAAATGGTCCCAAAAGAGAGACCAGTTAAAATAAAATGTATGATCACTTACGCAAACAACCTTTTTATGAAATTTGTTCCTTCTGTGAGTACCTCGACCATGAGGCAATAGAGTCATAGTGCTGACTAAATTATTGCTTGGTAAGAGAATCATCATTACTAGCTCTTCTATTGGCTATGTTTTAGAAAGTGGAGCTAAATCTCTGACTAAATTTGAAGGATCTCAAATCTTTATGTGGATTTAGGCATACCTGGAGCAAGGTTTTCAGACTGGATCCCTCTGAAGTCTTAACAGCTATTTTGGGTAGGTTTGGGATTCTGCTATGGCAAAGGTGGAAGCCAAGCACTGAGCTAGTTAAGCTGGGACAGCGCAGAAACAAAAACTCTGAGCACCAAAGCAAGAGGCAGGATGACTTGCTGAAATGAAGCACTTACAGCTGCCACATGAAGGTTTTTGATGTATGACTGCACTGAGTATGAGATTAAGGTACCTAAATTTAACAAGTATCTAAGCTGTGGAACTGTTTTACTTACTACTAAGGTCATAGCCCTAATGTCTGCTTTAAGGTGAGCTGAACTGCCTTTTGGATTCCAACTGAGCTGATTAGATTTTCATTCACTATAATAAGGCCGTAGGCATGTCTGTATGTATCTAAATATAAAAACCTAAATTTAAGGGTCTTAAAGTCTAGACAAGTTATCACTGTCATGCATATGTCTTGCTCTAGATGCCATTGGTCTTTGTATATGCCTCTAAATCACATTTCTGCAACAGTTCTTTTATGAATGTCTCTATTTTTTAGACATTGACAACATTTTTACTGACCAATTTGTAGTTTTTCTCACTGTCCAATTAACAGCACTAAATATTGTTGTTTCATGCTTAAATTGTGTATTTCTTGGATTAAAGTTTCATTTCATGTAGTAGAACTGTTTCACACAGATAAAAATTGGCATATTGACAACTGCTCTAGTTGTTTGGTGGTATCTACACTTACCGTAACATGGTACCGTACTCTGGGTTAATGTTTCCTGAAAGTTTAGCAATAGACTGACTATGTGACATGAAATTCAGTATATCTGGAGCAACTACTTACTGTTTAGCTCACATAAATTTTCCATTATTCACAGATAACATGCCATGGAAAAATATTCAGATATTTCTACGGTAACAGATCAGATTGAATTTTTCTTTTTATAGTGAGAGTAAACTCCTGTTCTTGGAAGTCCTGGCAACAATGATATCCGAAATCTCTTCTTTAGTCACACAGCAACATTCATATCTAATTATAAAGTAAATTTCCCCCGCATTTGGCTGCTGATATTTTCAGCGCTGAATAAAATACTCCCAGTTTCAACAGAATAAGATTAAATCTGCCTTTTATTCATGCTATTCTTGGTTGTAAAAACTCACTAGGACTGTACAGTTGCTAGAGTACAAGTAGAAATCATGACTTTGGGGTTTTATTAGCAGCTCTTTGCTGACTGTTCAGACCTGTGCAGTCCCTTAACTTTCATTGCTGTTTTACTTTGTGTATGATGTTCATGGTATAGTCCAGAATCTCATATAGTTCAGCATGAAAACACCTTCTCATGAAGGCACCCCTTCTCCATCCCCTTAACTGAAGCTGGAAACTGTGGAGTCTTACAGAGGGCTTAGCATCCTTCCACCCACACACCTTTGACAGAACTGAACACAAACAGGGCTCTGAGCAACCTGATCTAGTTGAAGATGTCCCTACTTGTTGCAGGGGAGTTCGAGTAGATGACCTTTACAGGTCCCTTCCAACCCCAACTATTCTATGATTCTGTCCGTTCTTTGCTGACAATAGCACTGTAATCTTGGATACTCCTGCACGGTTTTAGTAGTTTTATATTCATTTTGGTTTACATCCAGAAGGTATATGTCTAAGTGCAAGAGAAATGAGCTCTAGTGGTGATATGGATAGCCTTCCACTAGCCCACATATATCCTGGCCATGGTGTAGTGCACAGACAAATTTTAAAGTCTCATCACTAATTTTTCATGACTGTCAGGACAAATACGATGTAAAACACATTATGGAAAATGTAAGATGAGTGGCAGAACAGCAAAATCCTTTCTTGCTTGCAGTAACAGATTGGGGATATCCTGCTGACATTTAATTCTACCAAAAATACCACAAGTCACTATGTAAATTATCCTTAGGATAGATTGTCATTAGCCTAAAGGTCGAAGTGATTTTTTTTTGTTTTGATACATCAGTATCTGTTAATGTTTAATACCTGCCCACTGTGATTTTTGAAATATGTAATTTTTTAAAATTTGTTGATTTTATCCTCTGCTTATATAAATCAATTTTAGTGGCTTGTTCCATTTTGCCCAATAATAGAGATGAAATTCTTACTTTTTAATGTTGTTGCAAAATATAAAATCTACTGAAGCAGAAATCTGAGCCTGACCCTCCTGTATCCCAGTTTAAAACTACTGATGTCTTTTCTCTTTGTACCAGTGAATAATTATGTTATCTTAAAAAAATGAAACTGTTTCAGTGTGGTTTTTCCTCTCCCCTATATTCTCTTGATTTAGGTGTCCTCACAGAAGAGGGGAAGACTGTTCCAGATCCTGATATATTAAAACGAAAATTTGAATATACAGGGTGTTTTTTTTCTCAGAAGTGCCCCAGCTATTGCTTTTTTGGAGGGAATGTGTATCTCCACTACCACCTAGACTGTAAAAGTCTTTATTGTTCATCAGAAATGGTATGAGAACATCCTCTAAATTGGTCCCTGAAGAGAGAATAGCTGGGAAGAGGCCTGGTGTGGCAATCCTGTCAGGAGATAGTTTTCAGTGTAGGTCCCCAAGCAATGCAGTGACATGCAGTGTAAGGTGGCAGAAGCACCCCACCGGCAGAAATTCACGCAGTACACAAATTGCAGGATTATGTGTCTGCAAAGTTGAGGAAGTTGGCACTGCCTGAGTGAAAGACTTTTGCATTATGTATCTTTCGGTATTAGACCTCTGCTTCAGATAATGGAGAGAACTGCTGTCTTCCCACCTTGCACAGATTGTGGGGAAATAAATGCCTTAAAAATTGCAGGACTCTGAGATCAACAGATAAATGTGTTTCATGTAGCTTTCTAGGACAACACACTGTGTTCAGGACCTATGAGAAAATGCTTAGTCTAAACAGATGGACTTTGCAAAATAGCAGGGTGGAAAATTTACAGATGGCACAGAAATATTCTGAGGAACGAAGCCAACATTTTCAAGTATAAATCCTCAGAAGCCATGCACACAGTGAAAGAAGCATCTTGTCTGAAAGAAGCTGCTCAGAAGTGTTGGCTCCAGAAATACGGACTGCCCCTGGTTATTTATTTCAGGTTTAATTCTAGTTTCAGGACTTAAGTGAGCATTCAAGCTTGAAAATGTTCGTCTGTTGCTCGCTGTAATGCTTCAAAGCAGGAGTGAAGTAGGTCAAGCAAGTCATGCCATGAAATGTTCACACATAGTGGCTGCTCATAGAGCCAGACTCCCAGGTATCACAATCACTTTTCTTTATCTAAGGAGGCAACAGAGCATCAAACACTTGTTACACATGGGCAGCAACTGATCACTGTGGTGTTGTTAACCATGGCTGGATGCCAGGTGCCCACCAAAACTGCCCATCGCTCCCTTTCCTCAGCTGGACAGGGGAGAGAAAATATTACAAAAGGCTCATGGGTCGAGATAAGGACAGGAAGAGATCACTCACCAAATACCAACACTGAAAAACAGACTCGACTTGTTTAATTTATTATCAGTCAAAATTATCAATCAAAATCATCAGGGTAGGACCATGACAAAATAAAAACTAAATCTTAAAAGACCTTCTTCCACCCCTTTCTTCTTCCCAGGCTTGACTTCACTCTCGAATTCTCTACCTCCTCCCCCTGAGCAGCGCAAGGGGACGGGGAAAGGGGGTTGCAGTCAGTTCATCACAAGTTGTCTCTGCCGTCCTTCTGCAATGTGGGTCCTTCCATGGGCTGCAGCTCTTCACAAACTGCTCCAGTGTGGGTCCTTTCCATGGGGTGCAGTCCTTCAGGAACAGGCTGCTCCAGCAGGGGCTCCTCTCCATGCAGTCACAAGCCCTGCCAGCAAAACTGCTCCAGCATAGGCTCCTCTTTCCATGGGTCCACAGGCCCTGCCAGGAGCCTGCTCCAGTTCAGGCTCTCCACTAGGTCACAGCCTCCTTCAGGCAACCACCTGCTCTGGTGTGGGATCCACCACGGGCTGCAGGTGGAGATCAGCTCCACTGTGGACCTTCATGGGCTGCAGGGGGACAGCCTGCCTCACTGTGGTCTTGATCACGGGCTGCAGGGGAAGCTCTGCTCCAGCGCATGGAGCACCTTCCCCCCGCCTTCTGCACTGACCTTGGTGTCTGCAGAGTTGTTTCTCTCACATATTCTCACTCCTCTCTCCAGCTGCAAAATGCCGTTAATGCAGATTCTTTCCCCTTCTTAAATCTGTTATCCCAGAGTCGCTACCACCGTTGCTGATGGGCTTGGTCTTGGTCAGCAGTGGGTCCATCCTGGAGCCAGCTGGCATTTGCTCTGTCAGACACAGGGGAAGCTTCTGGCAGCTTCTCACAGAAGCCACCCCGCTACTAGAACCTTGTCACGCAAACCCATTACAATTACATGGGACAAAAATTTGTCCCAGGAAAGTAGCAAACATGAGGGTCTGTGTGAAAACAATCAAAAGATGTTGTAGCAACATTGTCTTTCTCTTCCTTTTGCCTGTTCTTTCCCTCTCTTCAGTTTATCTGTTCCATTTTGCTCATTCCATATTTTTATCTCATTTAACCTTCTTCAGAAACTGTATTCCCAAGCAAGCCTCCTGCTTCCCTAATCCTCTCTCAGTAACTCCTACTGTGGTGTAAATCAGGCTTTGGAATCAGTGTACTGAAATCCTCCTGTGACGGACAAGTCAATGGATCAATTGTATTCAGATTTCTGAAGGCAGTATTTCCTAGCTCTGACTGACAGAATGAGTTCAGGATGTGTGTTTTCAACCTCCTCTCATTTTTTCTTCTTGTAACCCAGCCCAGATTACTTTTTTTTAATTGACACCTTATAGGACTAAAATTTCTGATTTCTCTTCCTTTCCTGTTCCTGTCCTCTTTCCCCAGTGATGTCGTCCCAACCTTATCTCTTAGCTCTGGTGTTTTTTTCTTCTATAAGAAAGAAATAAATTAACTTACACTATTTCTTCACTGTTTTTATTTATTTTTAAGAAATAAAGCGCTCTGATGGCACAAGGAAAGACTTTTTTAGTTGAATACAGTCACACATTTTTAGAGATACATGACAAAGAATAATACAGCATTTCACTATCTTATTTATGTAGTTCACAAAACAATGTTATGCACTTCAGATTATGTATTAAAACATGTGGTTATATGTACACTATACATATACATACACATATATATGTGTGGAAGGATGGGTAGGTGTATGCATGTGGGTGGATATATACTATAATTTTACAAACAAGAACTATAAAACAGAAAGTCTGCCACAGAAATACATAAAGACCCCAAATGACTGAACTTTTACTTTCCAAAAGGCAACTATTTTGACTAATTCCTGCATTTACTAAAATAAAATGGAGTGGTTATTAATTTCTACCCATAAATGAATGTCTTTAAGGTTTTTTCTTCCATGCAGATCATGTGTCAGTACATTCTTTCTTTTTGAAAAGAAAATAAAATTATGAATATCAAGAAGACGTTGATATTTTACTAAATTTGGACCAGTTTTGCCAACCAAGTTGCTGAGGGTAAATTCTATGTATTTTCAGTAGATGTTTTCCTGGAGAGCTGTGGATTCAGTCCCAGTGTTTCCAGTGTCTCACCATGACAGACGGAGCCACATATAAAGCTATCTAATTAAACTCATGATGTTTCTTAAACCATAGCATATTTGAAGTGCACTTAATTTGTCATGCAAAATCATCCATTATGAACATATGATCCTTGAAGTGAAATCCTGAAGTGTGTTTGGAGACAGCCAATCATATCGTTGTGTGGAAATAACTAAATTTTCTAAATGATATCTCTTCTATTTTAAAGCCCTTGTCAGCATGTTTAGAATAACTACATGTCAGAAAGTTATTTAAATGAGGATGATGAATCAACAATGTGTAATTCAGAAAGGAATCGGAATATCATTGAGTTTTGAAACTTAAAGAAGAAAGTGTTTCTTCCTCACCAAGCTTTACCTCATTCATTATTGCTACACAACAGCAGTACTCCTTTGTCTGGGCAGTAAGATAGAATTTTTTTTTATGGAACAGTTAGTTGAAACAGCATTTTTGCCTTTTAATGACTTATGACAATGAAATCATTGCATATATAAAACTACTCATAGAGTAGTTAGAAAAAAAATACCTCAATATTTTTCTGACTCCTCTGTGGTTCTTGGGCAAGCAAGTTGGAGGATGACTTCAGAAAATGCCCTTGCAGCACAGACAGAACTTGTATTTGGCCTTCTGATTATTACCCCTCTTGGTAATGCAGGTTGGCAGGGACGAGATCGCAGAGAGAAGTCCCAAGGCCATCAAAAGGGACTTAAGGGCACTGGGGCGACTGGTTGAAGGATCAGGGGTGCAGGTGGTGTTTTCCTCCATCCCATCCGTGGCAGCGAACGGCACTGAAAGGGGCAGGAAAACTCACCTGGTTAACAAATGGCTCAGGGACTGGCGCCGTTGGTCAAATTTTGGCTTCTTTGATCAAGGGGAGGTGTACACAGCACCGGGCCTGCTGGCAACAGGTGGATCGCAGCTGTCTCAAAGGGGAAAAAGGATTCTTGGCCACGAGCTGGCGGGGCTCATTGAGAGGGCTTTAAACTAGGTTCGAAGGGGGAAGGGGACATTGCCCAGGTCACTAGGGATGAGACCAGGCTTGGCATGCCAGGGTCAGGGGTGAGATTGACAGCCCAGCTCAAGTGTGTCTATACCAATGCACCTAGCATGGGCAATAAGCAGGAGGAGCTGGAAGCCATTATACAGCACGAAGGCTAAGACTTGGTCGCCATCACAGAAATGTGGTGGGACAACTCGCATGACCGGCATGCTGTTATGAATGGCTACAGACTCTTTAGGAAAGACAGGCCAACAAGGAGAGGTGGCGGAGTTGCTCTATATGTGAGGGAGCAACTGGAATGCATTGAGCTTGGCCTGGGGGCAAATGAGGAACGAGTTGAGAGCTTGTGGGTTAGAATTAAGGGACAGGCTCACACGGGTGACATTACGGTGGGTGTGTACTACAGGCCACCTGACCAGGAGGAGGAAGTTGAGGAGGCCTTCTACAGGCAGCTGCAAGCAGCCTCACGGTCCCAGGCCCTGGTTCTCATGGGGGACTTCAACCACCCTGACATCAGCTGGGAAGACCACACAGCTAGGCAGGCGCAATCCAGGAGGTTCCTGCAGAGCATCGATGATAACTTTCTGATGCAAGTGGTGGAGGAACCAACAAGGAAAGGCGCTCTGCTGGACCTTGTACTAACAAACAAGGAGGGACTGGTGGAGGATGTGAAGGTTGGAGGGAGACTCGGCTGCAGTGACCATGAAATGGTGGAGTCCAGGATCCTGTGTGGAGGAAGCAGGGCGATAAGCAGGATGAAAACCTTGGACGTCAGGAGGGCTAACTTTGGCCTCTTCAAGGAGCTACCGGGAGGAATCCCGTGGGCCAGGGCTCTCGAAAGCAGGGGGGTCCAAGAGTGCTGGTCGCTGTTTAAACGTCACTTCCTCCATGCTCAGGAGCGATGCATCCTCCTGAGCAAGCAATCTAACAAAGGAGGCAGGAGACCAGCATGGTTGAACAAGGAGCTTCTAGGGGAGATCAGGTGGAAGAGAAAGGTCCATGGAATGTGGAAAGAGGGACAGGCCACTTGGGAAGAATACAGGAATGTGGTCAGAGCGTGCAGAGATGCAATGAGGAAGGCCAAAGCCCACCTGGAATTGAATCTGGCAAGGGATGTCAAAAACAACAAGAAGGGCTTCTTCAACTACGTCAGCAGCAAACGGAAGACTAGGTACAATGTGGGGCCGCTGCTGAATGAGGTGGATGTCCTAGTGACGGAGGATGCAGAGAAGGCAGAGTTACTGAATGCCTTCTTTCCTTCAGCCTTCAGTGCCAAGGCAGGCCCTCAGGAATCCCAGGCCCCGGAGGTAAGAGAGGAAGCCCACAGAGAGGATGACTTTCCCTTGGTGGAGGAGGACCGCGTGAGGAATCGCTTGAGCAATCTGGAAGCCCACAAATCCATGGGCCCTGATGGAATGCACCCACGAGTGCTGAGGGAGCTGGCGGATGTCATTGCTGAGCCACTCTCCATCATCTTTCAGAGGTCCTGGAGGACAGGAGAGGTGCCCGAGGACTGGAGAAAGGGCAGTGTCACTCCAATCTTCAAAAAGGCAAGAAGGAGGACCCAGGGAACTACAGGCCGGTCAGCCTCACTTCCATCCCAG
Source organism: Opisthocomus hoazin (assembly GCF_030867145.1). NCBI lineage: Eukaryota > Metazoa > Chordata > Aves > Opisthocomiformes > Opisthocomidae > Opisthocomus > Opisthocomus hoazin. Next base: position 101,797,076 of record NC_134415.1, on the reverse strand, counting down.
AAAGGTGATGGAGCAGCTCATCCTGGAGGTCATCAACAAGCAAGTGGAGGAAAAGAAGGTTATCAGGAGTAGTCAGCATGGATTCACCAAGGGGAAATCATGCCTGACCAATCTGATAGCTTTCTACGATGACATGACTGGCTGGGTAGACAAAGGGAGAGCCGTGGATGTTGTCTACCTCGACTTCAGCAAGGCTTCGACACAGTCTCCCATAACATCCTCCTAGGGAAGCTCAGGAAGTATGGGCTGGATAGTGGTCGGTGAGGTGGATTGAGAACTGGCTGAATGGCAGAACTCAGAGGGATGTCGTCAGCGGCGCTGAGTGTAGTTGGAGGCTGGTAACTATTGGTGTCCCTCAGGGGTCAGTACTGGGCCCCGTCTTGTTTAACTTTTTCATCAACGACCTGGATGAAGCGTTAGAATGTACCCTCGGCAAGTTTGCTGATGGCACCAAACTGGGAGGTGTGGTGGATAAACCAGAAGGCTGTGCTGCCATTCAGTGTGACGTGGACAGGCTGGAAAGTTGGGCAGAGAGGAACTGGATGAGGTTCAACAAGGGCAAGTGCAGGGTCCTGCACCTGGGGCGGAACAACCCCATGCATCAGTACAGGCTTAGGGTGGACCTGCTGGAGAGCCGCTCTGCGGACAGGGACCTGGGTGTCCTGGTGGACGACAAATTGACCGTGAGCCAGCAGTGTGCTCTGGCTGCCAAGAAGGCTAATGGGATCCTGGGATGCATTAGGAGGAGTGTGGCCAGTAGGTCGAGGGAGGTTCTCCTTCCCCTCTACACTGCCCTAGTGAGGCCTCATCTGGAGCACTGTGTCCAGTTCTGGGCTCCCCAGTTCAAGAAAGATGAGGAACTACTGGAGAGAGTCCAGCGGAGGGCTACAAGGATGGTGAGGGGACAGGAACATCTCTCCTATGAGGAAAGGCTGAGGGAGCTGGGCTTGTTCAGCCTGAAGAAGAGAAGGCTGCGAGGGGACGTCATAAATGCTTATAAATATCTCAAGGGTGGGTGTCAGGAGGATGGGGCCAAACTCTTTTCAGTGGTGCCCAGCGACAGGACAAGGGGCAATGGGCACAAACTGTAGCATAGGAAGCTCCGTGTGAACATGAGGAAGAACTCTTCCCTCTGAGGGTGACGGAGCACTGGAACAGGCTGCCCAGGGAGGTTGTGGAGTCTCCTTCTCTGGAGATATTCAAGACCCTCCTTGCAAGGTCCTGTGCAGCCTGCTGTAGGTGACCCTGCTTCAATAGGGGGCTGGACTAGATGACCCACAGAGGTCCCTTCCAACCATTACCATTCTGTGATTCTGTGAATTACTGTTATATATGTTGAAGGAGATAATAACGTTAGTTTCAAGGAAGCATGTTGTCTTTTGGTTAATACTTCTCCCCTACTATCAGATCTTATATCCTTGTGTTACAGAAGACTTAATGTGAAGTGATCATGTATCCTGAGTTGACTTCAGGTGTCCCAGAATTCAGGCACATCCTGATAGATAGGAAAAAAAGCAAAATATTCTTTAATTTCCTTTCTGAAGCTGGTGAACTGGATTAAGCAAATAACTGGGTTAAAACAGTAATCTTTTTTCCCTTGATTTATTTTTAACTTGAATCAGCTTCTCAATCTGATTCATCTGTGGCCACACAAATAAAAGAACCAACAGAACAATGGGGGTACCACACAAACAGAAGTGAACAGGTGGGGTGAAGAGAAATGGGTTTTTTGAATTAAAGTGGCATGGGAAGTAATGGTTGTGAAACTATCTTTAAATGAGTGATGTGTCATCCAGGAGGTGCTTATCTTTTCCTGTTGAGTAGGGCATGAGACTTTGACTTGAGTGGTCAGCCTGGTCAGCTCTGGTGGTCAGCTTTGAAAGATTTTCTGGTATAATTGTAGCAATAAACTGGCAGAATAGCTCTGTCCATGCTGAGGTTTCTTTCAGTACACGTATATCTCAAACAAATGCTGTCTGCCTAATAAGTAGGCAAAACTATTAGTGCTCTTTTATTTCCTACTTCAGTGAGGTTGTCTTTACTTACCTATATTTTGGGAGTTTTAAATGTTATTTCTATAGAACAGTATTGTCAGTGTTCACCTTCCTAACTTGATCCAGTAGTAAGTGAAAACAGTGCATATTTCTGTTTACTTCAGTCAGTGTTGTGTTGGGTTCTTGGTGGACGGTCCTTAAAAGAGGAGAAACATTTTGAAGTGCATTAGTTCATATATTCTAATTCTACCAGCTGTCATGGCATTTAACTTAATATCTTCTTTCTAGCAATGGGAGTAGCCACTTCTATCTTTGCAAAGAGAGTGATAAAAGAAATGAAAGAAATTACATTTTAAATGAAGTACTTATTTGCAAACATATATATAAATAATTTTCAAAAAGAGGCAAGCCAGCAGAGAATCCAGTCTATCAGGGAATCCAATACACTTGACTGGCAGATGTCAAATATTTCTCATGGGTAAGAAGCATAATTGGCCCATATTATGAAACTTAATTCATGCAAAATAACTGAATCACTTGGAACCAGCTGGTCAGTGGCTATTTTATGCAAATTTTAATCAGCAACCCTTTATATGAAATATTCTGTTTTTAAAAATCTAACCAACATGAGAGTGTCAAGTCAAGATTATGCAGCAACAGAAGACCTCCTAGAAGGTATGATTAATTTGGAGTTCCTCCAGATGCAGAAGAATGAAAGTTGCCTTACCTTTCTCAGCATGGCTGTGTGAACTCTGGTCTTCCTCTTCGTGATGCATTTAGTAAAATAGAAAGACGGTAGAGGTGGGGAGGATAAAAGAGTGAGACCTAACTGCTTCCCACCAGACACTCTGGCAACATTAGATTATGTACTTCTCAGTGAGATCAGGCTTAGCCATAGTGATCATGTCCTTCATTTCCCTGGTTTATCCGAACAATGTAGGCCATAGAGAAAATATATTCTACTTGAATAATTTTTAAAACATTAATTTTTTTAATCCTATTGTTAGTCTTATATATCGAGGTTTCTTATTCAGTGCAGTTTTAAGGGCACAAAATGAGAAACCATGTCTTTTGAAGCTTACCCTTCATTGGAGTAAATATGCATTTTGAATACAAGAGTTCTAAATTAACCTGTGAAGAATGATGATCACAAAATACCTCTGTTTTCCATTGCATATATTTCCTATCCATTTTAACCAATTTACTTTACAAGTGGCAAAATAGGACTCACGTTACTAATAATCTCATTACACAGTTGTAAGACAAAAGTGTTAGCATTCGTGCTAGTTTTCTACATAATTACAAGAGCTACTTTCACTGAAATGGAAAGACGTTGAAATATTGAGGTTTGCCATGGCTGGAATATTTCTTGGGTGTGTATGTTTTCATGAAGTTTCAGCAAAATTTAATATTATGATGGATCTCTGGTTACTTCTAATGAACACACAACCTGAGTTCTTGAAATTTAAAGAGTTGTTTCAACAGAATTTCATTTGGGAAAAAAATCCACTTGTTTTTGTTTTCACTCTGCATCAAAATGAAATAATCTCAAAAGCTTGTGGAAAATATATTATCCATATAATCTCAATATACTAGGTCCCCTCGCAGCCTTCTCTTCTTCAGGCTGAACAAGCCCAGCTCCCTCAGCCTTTCCTCATAGGAGAGATGTTCCTGTCCCCTCACCATCCTTGTAGCCCTCCGCTGGACTCTCTCCAGTAGTTCCTCATCTTTCTTGAACTGGGGAGCCCAGAACTGGACACAGTACTCCAGATGAGGCCTCACTAGGGCAGTGTAGAGGGGAAGGAGAACCTCCCTCGACCTACTGGCCACACTCCTCCTAATGCATCCCAGGATCCCATTAGCCTTCTTGGCAGCCAGAGCACACTGCTGGCTCACGGTCAATTTGTCGTCCACCAGGACACCCAGGTCCCTGTCCGCAGAGCGGCTCTCCAGCAGGTCCACCCTAAGCCTGTACTGATGCATGGGGTTGTTCCGCCCCAGGTGCAGGACCCTGCACTTGCCCTTGTTGAACCTCATCCAGTTCCTCTCTGCCCAACTTTCCAGCCTGTCCACGTCACACTGAATGGCAGCACAGCCTTCTGGTTTATCCACCACACCTCCCAGTTTGGTGCCATCAGCAAACTTGCCGAGGGTACATTCTAACGCTTCATCCAGGTCGTTGATGAAAAAGTTAAACAAGACGGGGCCCAGTACTGACCCCTGAGGGACACCAATAGTTACCAGCCTCCAACTACACTCAGCGCCGCTGACGACATCCCTCTGAGTTCTGCCATTCAGCCAGTTCTCAATCCACCTCACCGACCACTATCCAGCCCATACTTCCTGAGCTTCCCTAGGAGGATGTTATGGGAGACTGTGTCGAAGCCTTGCTGAAGTCGAGGTAGACAACATCCACGGCTCTCCCTTTGTCTACCCAGCCAGTCATGTCATCGTAGAAAGCTATCAGATTGGTCAGGCATGATTTCCCCTTGGTGAATCCATGCTGACTACTCCTGATAACCTTCTTTTCCTCCACTTGCTTGTTGATGACCTCCAGGATGAGCTGCTCCATCACCTTTCTGGGATGGAAGTGAGGCTGACCGGCCTGTAGTTCCCTGGGTCCTCCTTCTTGCCTTTTTGAAGATTGGAGTGACACTGCCCTTTCTCCAGTCCTCGGGCACCTCTCCTGTCCTCCAGGACCTCTGAAAGATGATGGAGAGTGGCTCAGCAATGACATCCGCCAGCTCCCTCAGCACTCGTGGGTGCATTCCATCAGGGCCCATGGATTTGTGGGCTTCCAGATTGCTCAAGCGATTCCTCACGCAGTCCTCCTCCACCAAGGGAAAGTCATCCTCTCTGTGGGCTTCCTCTCTTACCTCCGGGGCCTGGGATTCCTGAGGGCCTGCCTTGGCACTGAAGGCTGAAGCAAAGAAGGCATTCAGTAGCTCTGCCTTCTCTGCATCCTCCGTCACTAGGACATCCACCTCATTCAGCAGCGGCCCCACATTGTACCTAGTCTTCCGTTTGCTGCTGACGTAGTTGAAGAAGCCCTTCTTGTTGTTTTTGACATCCCTTGCCAGATTCAATTCCAGGTGGGCTTTGGCCTTCCTCATTGCATCTCTGCACGCTCTGACCACATTCCTGTATTCTTCCCAAGTGGCCTGTCCCTCTTTCCACATTCCATGGACCTTTCTCTTCCACCTGATCTCCCCTAGAAGCTCCTTGTTCAACCATGCTGGTCTCCTGCCTCCTTTGTTAGATTGCTTGCTCAGGAGGATGCATCGCTCCTGAGCATGGAGGAAGTGACGTTTAAACAGCGACCAGCACTCTTGGACCCCCCTGCTTTCGAGAGCCCTGGCCCACGGGATTCCTCCCGGTAGCTCCTTGAAGAGGCCAAAGTTAGCCCTCCTGACGTCCAAGGTTTTCATCCTGCTTATCGCCCTGCTTCCTCCACACAGGATCCTGGACTCCACCATTTCATGGTCACTGCAGCCGAGTCTCCCTCCAACCTTCACATCCTCCACCAGTCCCTCCTTGTTTGTTAGTACAAGGTCCAGCAGAGCGCCTTTCCTTGTTGGTTCCTCCACCACTTGCATCAGAAAGTTATCATCGATGCTCTGCAGGAACCTCCTGGATTGCGCCTGCCTAGCTGTGTGGTCTTCCCAGCTGATGTCAGGGTGGTTGAAGTCCCCCATGAGAACCAGGGCCTGGGACCGTGAGGCTGCTTGCAGCTGCCTGTAGAAGGCCTCCTCAACTTCCTCCTCCTGGTCAGGTGGCCTGTAGTACACACCCACCGTAATGTCACCCGTGTGAGCCTGTCCCTTAATTCTAACCCACAAGCTCTCAACTCGTTCCTCATTTGCCCCCAGGCCAAGCTCAATGCATTCCAGTTGCTCCCTCACATATAGAGCAACTCCGCCACCTCTCCTTGTTGGCCTGTCTTTCCTAAAGAGTCTGTAGCCATTCATAACAGCATGCCGGTCATGCGAGTTGTCCCACCACATTTCTGTGATGGCGACCAAGTCTTAGCCTTCGTGCTGTATAATGGCTTCCAGCTCCTCCTGCTTATTGCCCATGCTAGGTGCATTGGTATAGACACACTTGAGCTGGGCTGTCAATCTCACCCCTGACCCTGGCATGCCAAGCCTGGTCTCATCCCTAGTGACCTGGGCAATGTCCCCTTCCCCCTTCGAACCTAGTTTAAAGCCCTCTCAATGAGCCCCGCCAGCTCGTGGCCAAGAATCCTTTTTCCCCTTTGAGACAGCTGCGATCCACCTGTTGCCAGCAGGCCCGGTGCTGTGTACACCTCCCCTTGATCAAAGAAGCCAAAATTTGACCAACGGCGCCAGTCCCTGAGCCATTTGTTAACCAGGTGAGTTTTCCTGCCCCTTTCAGTGCCGTTCGCTGCCACGGATGGGATGGAGGAAAACACCACCTGCACCCCCGATCCTTCAACCAGTCGCCCCAGTGCCCTTAAGTCCCTTTTGATGGCCTTGGGACTTCTCTCTGCGATCTCGTCCCTGCCAACCTGCATTACCAAGAGGGGTAATAATCAGAAGGCCACACCAGACCAGGGAGTTTCTTAGCAACATCCCTAACCTGGCCTCAGGGAGGCAGCAGACTTCCCTGTGGGATGGGTCCAGTCGGCATATCAGGCCCTCTGTTCCCCTCACAAGGGAATCACCTATGACAATGACCCTCCTTTTTTTCTTAGCCGAGGCAGCCGTAAGACGTGCGGGTGACTGACTCGTCCTAGGCAACCCTCCAAATGGACCTTCACCCACATCCTCTTTGGCTAGTGTTATTTATATGTGAATAACTTGTACAAGTGTGAGGAAATATTTCAGCTATTTAAACACATTATGGTCATACTGTAAAACTCACATTTGGCACAAAACCCCAATTTTTTCAGCAACTTCAATAAACGATTGTAAGTAGTAGCTAAGCATTTTCTGTAGTACTGTCAGGGTTTAACCCAGCACTTGGCAACTAAGCACCAGGCAGCCACTTGCTCACACCTCCCCTTCCCCTGCAGCAGGATGGGGAGGAGAAATGGACAAAAGGTGAAACTCGGTGGTTGAGATAAAGACAGTTTAATATGACAACAAAGTAGATATCAGTACTGCTACTAATACTACTACTAATAATTATATTAAAAGTTACATTAATGAATAGGTAAAACAAGCTATACACAATACAATTGTCTCACCACCCGACGACTGATTCAAAGTCAGAACCTAAGCAGCAATTGTGGAACCCCAATCACACAGATTTTGTGAATTGCAATAAATTCCTGCAAAAAGACCCAACTCTCCGAAAAGTTTGAACTCCTGGACAAGAGAGGATTCAAACTCCCAGACAAGAGAAGAGCAGATTCCTGCCCCAACACCTCCCCCCCCCGCCTCCCACCAACCCCCATTTATAAACTGAGCATGACGCCTATGATATGGAATATTTCCACTGGCCAGCTTGGGCTGGCTGCCTGGCTGTGCTCCCTCCCAGCTCCTGCACACCTGCTCATTAGCTGAGTATGAGGAACTGGAAAAAAGTTCTCAACTTCATAGCAACGACTGAAAAAATCAGTGTTATCAACATTCTTCTCATACTAAGTCTAAAACACAGCAGCTGCTGAGAAGAAAATTAACTGTCCCAGCTGAAATCAGGACAAGCACATAATTCCTGATTACTTGAGATCGGTACCTTCAGAAGAAGGTTAATCTGTTTTCTATAAAAATTATTTTTAAAATTGTAAAGTTTTACATATTTATTTTTACAGCCATGCAGTAATATGTATCACTTCTCAATATTCTATCAATATTATTTCATGAAGTGACTATGTTATTTCAAAAAATTAACCATCATCTTAAGAATATGGGTGAGGTAGAAGGGGAGCTAAGGCCTCTTATCCTTGTAAGTTCCTTCAGAAAAAGAAGCCAGATCCACACAACTCTCCTTGCAGTTCATAGAAGCCTTGACAGAAGCTATAAATGCCTATAATGCCAACCATTTCACAATATGCCTAATATTTTTACCAGTTCCTGAAATTAGTAATTTCACAGGAATGTAATATATTTTCTGTGCACCTTTCCTATTATTAAAGATGACTTTAAAATAAATTAATGTTTGTATGAGACTTGAAGTGGACTAATAAGGTTATTAGCAAAGAAAAGAGACTTGATGTCTCTGTGAGAAACTAGTCACAATTCGAAGAAAGGATACAGGGAAGGTCAGAGAGCTGCTGCTATGATGAAAAGCCACGGCAATGCATGTGCGTGAAAGATTTTACTTTGCTCCAGACACATACAAAGTCCAAGATGCCATCTGATACTTTTAACTTCCAGATTACTAAGAAAATAAAGACAACATAAACAGAATAGGAGTCATCCTAGTCTTGCTAAGACACAGTTGTGCTTGCTACAGCAGAAGTAAGGCAAAAGTCAGTCATGACTACAATTCTTCATCAAAATAAATTTTCTGGACAACGAAATTTGCCTAGGGAGACAAGACATTCATAGATAGTTAACCTTTTACTTAAGTGTGCAAAAGGAAAGAAAGTGAGAAAATATGCTTTATCTATTACAATTTGTACATTTATTTCATATTTTTTACTTTTTTTCAATCTCAGTTGAAAATAGAATAGAAACTGTCCTAACAGATTTAATTCCATGTAACTTCATTAAAATTAGTTCACTCCTCTTATTTGTCCCAGTTTTAAAGTCATGTATTTTCTTCTATGGCACCGAAATAATTCCTGATTTACACAATAAAAGTGCAAGAGATCTCTGGTCCTTTGGCATGAGATTGTTCTTTTATGAACATCAGTGGATTTCATTCTAAAAGGTATACAGAAATTCTGTACTTCTTCCTGTGATTTACCTGAGGGATTGATCTGGTTTTGGAAAATAAAAAAGAGTTGATGTAAATTAAATTGCTTATCTGGGATTTGTGATTGTCAGGATGCAGATAACTGAAGGCAAGTTGGAAAGCAAATTATGCTTTCTCCTAGAAAAACTGCTAGAGTGTGTCTGGAAAAGCCACTGGACCTAGAAATACTCGCTAAATACTTACTGAGGCAAAAAAGCCATACTTCATTACCTCATTTTTAGCAGTTCAGTATTCACCACAATTGTTAGGCACTATGTGTTTCTTAACCAAAGAAATTATTTAGTATAATTTTTATTTGACATTATTTTGATTATTTGATATCACTTTGCACTGATGTTATTTCTTTTACAAAGATGAATTGTTTGGACTTGTACTGGTGTAATTTAGAGCAGAAGCAGGCCCTTAGAATTACTAGAAGGGCAGGTGGTTGAGACAACCATAGCTGATACTGTCCACTAGAAGTTGGATCAGTTATTCTAATATTGCCCAACAATAGTTGTTTAAGTTGACATTTTCCATACCAGAAATCCCGCTGAGCCTGGAAACTTTTAGAAAACATTAACAGTAATACTTTGGTTATTTGTGAGAAGATAATAAGGAGAACCAGGTTGTTTTCTACATGTTAAAAGAATTTATTTCTTGGCAATATTTTAGCCCTATCTCACTCTCCCCATCTTCCCCTCCTCCATGCTTTGTGCCACGGTTTTGAACTCAAGTAACATACGGCTATTTCAAGGAGGGACCTGTCGCTGTCCTTGTGAAACACCATCTCACATGGCCACATTATAAAGCTTTGAAGTGCCACTCACAATACCCATAGAGACCTGTCAGAGAGAAGTCAAAATCCTTAGAAATTCTGTACTCACTGAACACAGAAAAGATTTACAAGGCTTGTAGTGATGAGTAGGCTGCTCCTGCACAATCTCCATAAAGTGAACAACTAAGCTCAGACATGGAGTTTTGGAAATTTTTCCCTTTCCTGGCTCTCCCCAGCTGCTCTGCCTCAGAGAGGTTCTGGTACAGGTGAAAACTGCAGCCACATAGTCTGATTTGTTAAGTGTTAAGCACTCAGACTGTAACACTTGTCAGAGGGTCCTCTGCTCTAGGCATACAAATTGCTAAAAATACTACCTTATTTGAAAAATGGAGCCTTAGCCTTCTTAGTTTGACACATTAAACTGATGGATCCCTTTGACCTTAACCTCTCCATACTTCAGCCTCCTACAAATCAAATACAGATAAAACTCAAAAATTTCACAATGGCATTGGGAAAATAAATTAACAAATTTTTGTGATGATTTCAGATGCAAGCGATACATTTCATAGAAAAATCTGTGAGAAAAATAATGATTCAGAGAAGAATTTAAACTGTGTGTACTGCCAGCTGTAATGAATTAGGCAATAATTTAAATATATGCTTCTATATTGCAATACATAGGCACTTGGATGCCAAACTAAGATTGCAGAGGCATTTTTCATTTTGGCACTTACAAACTTTTTAGTGCTTGGTTTCTCAAACTTACTCACATTTTTATGTTTGTGCATATGTTGATAGTCTTTAAAAAAGCACATTTTGCTGCAGCAGCACTTTAAGTCTGTAGTTAACGGCAAATTCTACAGCCTCTGAATAGAAAAGGACTTACTTATGACTGCCACGATTGTTTCTCCTTATAATTGTTATTAATTACTACTGACTGCAGTTTGCTTTGACAGTCTGTTTTCTCACTGCACTCCCTGCCTTGCATGTTTGTAACTCCAGTGAGAGCTGAAGAGTCACTTCAGAGACAGACTCTCTCATTGCTCTGCAACATGCTCACTGCTATGTGGTTGTGCAACCTTAGTACAGAGCTCCTTTTATAAACATTTTAATCTTTCAGTTGCCAACCATAATGAAAAATAGATTTCTGATACAGTAATGGAGAAAGGATTCACTCCCAGATTTTTGGCTACAGGCTACAAAATCAGATAAATGAACGGCAGAACAGATAACAGTTTACAACTTCTTGTCCTGTTTCACCTCTAAGGGATGTGTTTACTGACCAGTTTGTTTTAGCATCACTCAATTACATTTTTAAGTGTTGCCAGCTAAAATCAGCCATATAAATAAGTCCTTGATGTTAAATCCAGAGATGTGAAGGGAGGTAGCAGGAATATGTTTTCTACTCTGCTTTGCCACTGGCTTACTTTCATAGGTGTGGCTCTCAACTAATAAAGTGATAGCTTTACTTGGTAAGAAAGTGCCATATTTACATAAATGTTGTCTAAGGAAAGTCACAGCTTGACTTTGTAACTAGAATTTCAATAAAGTGGGAATTGTAGTATCCAATAGCTTAGAGTTAATAGAAAAGACAACATGCCTGTACCTTCACTACACGACCATGGTTAAAGCCAACACGGAAAAACATGAAGACAGATGCTGTGGCAAATTTTGCACATCATCAGAAACAAGACTTGAGCTGTTGTTTTATTTGTATGCTGTTCAAGCAGGCAGATTTCTAGAAAAAGCCTTTTAAAAAAGAGCATAGCCAAAAAGACTGAGTCTGGACATTGTGGTAGCCAAGTGGGCCACCAAGAAAACAGCAACCCAACTAATGTAAAACAGAACTAATGCTGAAGATGCAACCTAGACCAAAAAAACCTCAGGGATCCAGCTGAAGCAATCATTTAAATCCTAAGAAAAAAACAGGTTATACAAAACATTTTCTCTAAGAGAGGTCATTATAAATCCGGATCAACAAAGATTAAAATAGCAGCAGGAGAAATTCACCATAGCAAATCAATTTTACAAAGTAAAAGTCCTTTATGTCAGTAATAAATTAGAGACAAACTATAAGCATGCAGGAGAAAATAATACAGAAGGATAACAACAATCTTTGGTGTAATATATCAAAGTTCAGTCTGGAATACCATCCTTATTCCAGTAAGTGTAAAGATCACAAATGTAAAGAGAATATAAAATTCCGATGAATCCTGAGATCAGGATAATTGGATGTGCCAAGTGTAATATGTATGTCAGAAGCATCCCAAAACCCCAGTCAGAAACAGAATCCCATGTACAAATAACACGAAACCTTGATCACCGTTCTAAGGAATACAATCTGAGCAAGATACAGACTGAACTTGTTTTATTCACTGGAGCTTTTACAAGAAAAAAATGTCAGGGTTTTTTTCATTAAATTTGTTGCACTACTGCAAGTTTATCCATAATGAAGGTTCTACAAATTACGGGTGTTAAGATGGCATTCAAATACATGTGTAGGCGTTAATTAGACATAGCAAGCTGCTAGGGACCAAATACAACATCACTGTTCCATACACATCACATAAAAGAACAGGTTTTCAACATTACAGCCTAAACTTAATAAAAGTTAAAATTTAGTTAACTATGCCCTGCATTGTGGATTGTATCGATAACGGCAATACGTTTTAAGCTTGCCTACATAATACAGAGACCAATTTGCATTACAGTCAGAAGAGAGTTTTTGTCTGATATTTCAAGCACCACAACACAAATGTTCTGTCTTGTCTCCTTCCAAATGCTTCACCAGAATTCCCAAATGCCATGAATTACAAGAGCTTTTAAAACATATTGAAAGACAGCAGGATCATGCAGTCAGCATTGTTCTCTATAAATTCACTGTAAATCCTAGATGCACCGTTGCAGGCCTGATTTGATCCCATTTCTAATTTGCCTCGACTTTTCCAGTGATCTAACCTGTTTCATTTTGTCACGATATTACCAAAAAATTGTTCCTCCTGTACATTTTTCTATTCAATATCTGAATCAGATAATTCTTGTGATTCCTTCAAGTAACAATGTTTGCGAATCCAAACAACTGCCATCAGTTTTGTAAAACATCAAAAAAGCTAAGTAGACAGGATGGACATAAAGAATTCTGAAAGGTCAAGCTCTAAACCCATTTTAGAGAACCTTTGTGTCATCTCTGCAGTTTTTAAGATGTTGAGAAAGAAGTTTGAATAAGCTTTGCCACATGCTTTCTTAAATTCTCCTGATTTACATAACGAAAATATCAAACTGATTATAAATTGATGATGAGTTTCACTGAGATTACTCGAACTGATTGGAACCAAAGGAACAAGTGCCAGCCATGTCTGTATACGTGCATTAGAATTTATTTATTTATTCTGTCTATATATATCAAAGCAGGTGGATAAGACTAAGACTTTTGAAGTACTGACACCATTTCCCTCTCACAAAGAGTGACCTGGACTTGAAAAATGGAGAAGAAAGAGTCCTCATGCCTCCATTAACACTTTACTAAGAATATTGTATATTTCATTATGGAGTTTTGTTATGGAAAAGATCATCTGAGTTTATATACATATCCATTTATCTACATAAGTTGTTCCCTATAAAAATTATCCTCAAATCCTGCCACTTTCAAATCACGTGATAAAAATTAATAAAGTGTCAAGAGATATGGAAAAAGTCCATAACAAACAAGAAATTACTATAAGGTTAGACCTGTCAGAGATTTGACTTCTTAAAATCAGTGATTCAATCATAAAAGCAAGGATATTCAAAGACAACTGAAAAAAATGATGGGACAGACTCCTTTAGAGCCCTTTGAAAATCTGAGGTACAATCAACAAGCACAGCAGCATTTATTTTTCTATCACACTTTAATGATTTAGCCAATCAGATTAGAAGACAACAACAACAGAAAAAAGCAAGAGTTTTAGTAACAATACACACATGTTATGACTTTGATTACTGCAAAGGTACTTAAAAATAGTACAGAACAGCAAGGTACATAAGTGAGAGTGATTGCAAAGTCCACTGGACCAACTCAGCTTATGGGGCAATGCATACTTCTAGGATGTGCTTCTAAATCACAAGTTTCAGAAACAGATCCCATAAGAGATTCCTGCCTCATTCTTCTCTTTTTCTATAATCACTGCCTATTTACACCTTACTGACTCAAATTCTAAGGTCCTGTCTCAGTAAGCTCTAACCACACGAAAATTTTCAATGGATTATTTGCACAAAGTCTCCTTTGATTCTTCAAAATTAATTCAGGGACTTAGCACACATAGTCTGCTCCTTCAGTTACCCAAGAATTTATTAAAATTATGCTGGTTTTAAAATAGGTCAGTATTTGCTTTTCCCTCAGCATAAAAATGATTCTTCCTCAGCCTTATCCAGAGGCATGGAGACCTCACATAGGGGTGAGGAAGAGCAAAACAACACATGTACAAACACTGGTACATGAAAGCAAACTTCAAGCTAAATTTGGCAACAAGTTCATAAGCTGTCAGTACTTCACTTCAGTGCCCCTAAAGGCCAGTAGGAAGACTTGCATCTGATTATGGACACTCCGTCCAAAGTGCAGGGGTATTTGGATTCTAAGCTTTTTCTAGCCACTAACCAAGGTTGAGGAGGTCCTTGCTACAGATCTACCTACATTAGCATTTAAGCATGTAAACAGCATAAATACATGAAAAAATTGCTCAGCTGTATTTGTAGTTTCAGGATGTTTAATAATATACTAGATTTCCCTTTACCAAAGAAGAAAGATGAAGGTTAGTTTCAACAAGGCATTTTTACACATATAAATAGTTGTTTCTTTTAGTACAAACACAGGTGATTAAAAAAATCTCATTAAGAAAGTTAGATAATGAATGTAGCCTTGTCACTAGACTAACAAAAGGTGATTGGTAATTATCAACTAGGAGTTGTCTGTACTTGTTTGACATTGTAAAAGTGCTGTATAAGTCCCACAATTCCTAAATGTCCTTTTGCAGAAATTGAGAAGCTATCACTTTCTTAACTATATTTTCCTAGTCATATCCATGGAAGTGTTAAAAACAGTAACCACTCTGGTGCTAACTCACTCTCCGTTGCCTCCGAAGACATTTGTGTTGAATGAATATGAATGGTAGGTTTAAAACATATTTTACCCATGAACTGAGCAGTAATGCATAGCTTTTAATTCTAGTTCCAGAAGGCCATAAATCAAAACTGCAAACTCCTTTTCCATAATTTTAAGAAAGGAAGTAAACATGTCCTACTGTTGTTTTGCTGGTACATTCAAATGAGAGGAAATTGTGTTGCCAAAATTGAAGAAAAGTTTTGACTGATTTAAAAAACTTCTTCTTTTGAAAATCTAAAAATATGTATCTTTTAATATATATTTCCATAACATCTATTTAGCAAAAGCAGGTGGTGCACTGGCTTGCAGGTTTCTGCTCTAATAATAGAAGCTAATAGTTTGGTAGGAGCTAAAACTGACACGGAGTCAATTTGCTTCTAGCTAGTATTTCTACAGCATTCTGTCCCAGTGCATCCAAAGTGAGTGAAAAGGCTTTTATCTTCCCACCCCACCCCACCCCCCCCCGCCTCCTTCTTAGAAGCCAGAATTTGCCAGGCAATGATTCCAGGCCAAATTGCTCCAAACCAAACATCATAGGTCTTAGTAGCAAACTAGCTAAAGAAGAAATGTCTTCTGGGAAGTTCTGGAATGATACCTCCTCTGCAAAGAGCAGGTAAGAATGGAAATTTGAGGATCCCCACTCCCTTGCGCAGTGTCTTCTTTTTACCTAGAACAAAAGAAAATAGAAACAGAAGAACAGTATCCGAGATGCTCATTTGCAAGTACATGCAGACCTGCTAGAACTGTACTTCATTTTCTACCACTGCAATGTCTTTGGAAGATGTGCTTTTTCCCTTAGTGCATCTACCCGTACCACCCATAGCCCTACGCTCTCCTCAGAATAACTCAGTATTGTAACAACCAGCTTTTGGAGTTCTCTGGTAAACTGCTCATATTTTCTGGTGAACAGCCTGTCCTAATGACTAATTTCATGTAGCTAAAATGAAAGGCCAAAAAGCTCTACTCAGCCTTGCTTCACTCCAAAAAAAAAAAAAAAAAAAAAGGCTTTTTAACATAACTTTGTTTATTTTTATATGTAAGAGACAAATCACATTAAGCTGGGCCTGTGTCTGGGAGATTTTTGTCCCCAAAATACCAGCAGTATTACAATCATAAAAATAGGGCTTCGTAGACGCCATCCCAATTTAGCCAAAGTATTGCTTTCCTGACACTGTCATTATATGAACACAAAGCTCTTCCTATTCTCAGCTCCCACTTGGAGTTTATAAATAGCCGTAGTGCTCTGTGCAAAAACAGGTTGCAAACAAGATGGAAAGAACCAGTAGTGGGAAATAACCTGCCTTTTTGCTGGGGTCTAATTGTTGTTTGCATTGCTGCAATGACCAGAGTCAAAGCACTTGAGTGCCTTATGTGCTATAGAAATTAACTACATCCTCTTTCTCTTCTTTGGGATTTTGTGGAAGTGATTCATAAAACAACATTAGAATGGAGTCCAGTAATGGTACATTGATCAAAAGAACGGTTGAAAAAATAATTTTCCTTACTTTTTTTCTACACTAACACTCCTTCACATTTTTTCAGGCAACATTTCTGCCTGGCACTGACACAGGAAAACTTGTTGGGATGAGGGCAAAGGAGCACATAACATCACTATGGCAGTTAGGAGATACCCCAACACACTCGATGGCAGCAGTAGCAAAAAGAGGACCTACCAGCTACAGCCATTGGCCCATAGTCCATGTCATCTAGCCTGCCTGAGGAAAGGTGCTATCAAATTAGACTTTGTCTGGCCAAGATCTGTGGGAAAAAGAACAGTTTGTATAGGAAGCAATGATATTTAAAATACCAATTAAAAATGTTGGACTTCTGCCAAACAGCATATACGGGAGCTTTGGGAGCTTTTAAAGAGATAAGTTTCCCCCTGCAAGGGAATTGCCCTACACATGTACTCTTTTTCCTCTTTGACTTTTTTTTAGAGAGATGTTATTAACCTTGCAAAAAGGCAGCAAAACCTGGTAAGCCTATAGTTAGACAGGGCTTCCCTCAGAAAGCTCAACTTAGCATCTATCAGGTCTGCTCCTAAGACTGGACAGTGCCTGTCTTTCCAATAGTTTTCTCCTGTGCCCTCCCTGCCCCTGGTATTTTCAGCTGGAAACCCTTAGTCTAAAATCACATTGTATCCTCTATTCAAAGAGATGAAAAGTGACCCGATAAACATATTTAAACACTTGGTCCCAGGAGCAGGTTTCAAAACCAAGGATTTGGCATCCATATGACATATATAGCACATAGCAGTATGCAAATGACTTAGAATGAAAACACACAAATTTGATATCCTGCTGTCCAGACAATAAAAAATCCCAACGATAGTGACATGTCTGAAATCCATCCTCTCCAGAAATGTTGCATGTAATGCCAGACAACAGTAAGACATTCCTGTCCACTCGTGATCCACAGCCATGAATTCTTGCTTGTGAGTACACTGGATCCGGATTTCTTCCTGCAAAGGAATGGTTTCTGCATAACTGCCTTGAAGTTTACACACTGCTAAGGGAAGGACTTCTTTGCGTTTACAATTTCTCTTCAACCTCAAACCCATGATTCCTATTTTCTAAAGAATTTTCTAATTGACACACTAGATGTAGGTGGTAAATAAGGTCCAGAAAGAACTATAACAAATTCTAAAAGGAGACAGAGAGGGAATTAGGAACTTAGGAACTAGTCAGCCAACTGTAGCTCACAGAAAAACACTGCATTAAACAACCAAGCAACGTGAAGGTCTCTAAGGCACAGCCTAAGAGATTTGTAGGGAATCCCCTGTATTAAACCAATTTAATCTCCTTCTAAACCAGGAAATAGGCCTTGTGGATAGAGAGAAGCAGAAAACATCCTGTGTATTAACTTGCAAAAAGTTTTTTCATACGTGCATTAGACTTTATTTCAAGCAAACAAAGAAAAATATCTTGACGAAACTGAAGTAAGATGGGTGCAAAAGCACTTCGGACACTATTTTAACTTTTTTTAAAAAGAAAATTTCAAACTAGTAATTCATTGTCTAAAGGGAGGGATGATTGAGTGTAAAACAACAAAAATTTTCCTTACATCTGGTACTACTCAATAATGTGTAATCAGTAAATTAGATTATCAAATAAAAGAGTAATTTTCCTCCTTCTGAATGAGAAAACCCAAACTGAAAAGATTTGCTTTTAGGGGGCCATGTCATCTGTATCTAAGACTGCAAGGAAATTATTGCTACTGGGTTTCCTCTTTGTTTTTCCTACTTGGCTTACTTTCGTAAATAACCCTATCATTAGCAATGTAAAGTTGGCACAAAATGCACAGAAGAACACAGGGCTGAAGCAGACACCCCAGACCTTGAAACAGTAAATGCAAATGAAAACAGATCTGGCAATAAAAATGTAGTAAGTTTAAAATTAAATATAAATCGGGGAAAAAATATTTAAAATACTTAACTATATTTGGAAATTTATGTTAAAAGATCAGTTTTAGCCCACATAAGTTAGGGGAATATTCATTGAAAACCAAGGCACCCACTACACGGCAAGCCTCTGCTTTTAAGCACTTGACTAATTACTGCCAACAGGAAGGAGAGCATTAGCGAAGTCTTCCTTATGCTGTTTAGTCCAGCAGAAGAACTTTGACAAAGAGCCATTAAAAACATGAACTTAAATATTAATATTTAATTAAAACTTGTAAAAATTATATTTCAATTTTAGAAAGGCCTTTACACAAAAGTCAGAAGTTACCATATATTTTGTCCAGAAAAACTTTACTTACATAAAGTAAACTTTATTTTGGATTATTGGACCTTCCTCTCAAATTACGGGGAGATATAATCTATTACAGGCATCAAAGAGCAGCAGAAGACAAGGAATCAATTTGGCTGAATGCCCCTCTCAGAAGGTAGTAACCAGAATCCAAGTTCTTCTTTTTGTGTCACACTAACTAAAGTTATGTCCATAGTTCTGGTCAAGCATATTTATAGCACAGAGCTTCATTAACCCTACAGTCTAGGGATCTGTCCCTTCTAAATTGACATTAATCTCATTGCCAGACTTTTAGTGTTTGGTCTTATACTATGCTGAATTATTTAAAATATGTTTGCAATAGTCTATTCCTCCATGGTTTTTTAAACCCAGCAATAAGAAAAAAATAACTAGTTGTTTATGCACTATCCTGAAATGTCTGAGATTTCTGTGTAAATCACCATCCAAAAACAGACCTAACTTAAAGTCCTGTTTCTTTAATCACTGGTCTATCCTGGACCACCAATAATATTGTTCCGCTACAGATATAAAGCATAAATAATTAGTGAGTCAGCAACCAAAAGAGTAACAAGGTAGACACTCAACCAACAGGTATGGCACATGTGTTCCAGCAAAGGTTTTTACATCTTGTTAAGACAGTGGAAGTGTAACAGAAGAGATCATGAGGCCATAGTCACTCACTATATACTAGAGACACGGCACAGTCTGAGGACTAAGGGAGTCTTCTGAGTGATGCAGGCTCAAATCCCAGAAGACAGAATCATAGAATCACAGAATTCATGGAAGAGAGGATTAAATATAAGGTCTTGTAGTCTTTAACAAGTGCCCTGACCCTGCAGTATTAGGCCAATATTACAACATAGTTTTATTTGGAAACCACATTAGGTCCTTCATTTATTTTGTTTTTCTTAAAAGTGCATAGATCATTTCAAGTCAAATGCACCTCTTTATGTTGTAAAAATGCAATTACGACAGTTTCTGTTGCTTATGGTTTGTAAATGTTTTCAAGGTAAGGGTAACAAAGAACTAAAACAGATGTCTAAGACCCTGTAGTATCTCAAATATTGGAGCACCGCCAGGAAAGATGAGAAAAGTATCTGTCCGGAGTGACAAGTGACATGCACTGATCCATTACTCTCTGGGACAGGGAAATGGACTGGGTGACCTCCTGAGATTCTTAGCTAGCCCCATTTTCCTCTGATCTTCTGTCCTTCAGAAGGGATCAGACTGGTTTTAATCTTAGCAAAAGGAGAAATATTTCCCACAGGCTTAAAGATTACAAGTTCATCTGAAATATAAGAAGTTCAGATTCAACCGTACAATTTGAAATATGAACATGTGTTCTTAGAGCTTGCAAGTACTCTACCTGTCATTTTAACTCGATACTCTAAACACAGCATCACTGTTTAACTTCAGGAGGATGAGTTAAGAGAACATATTGAAACCACGCAGAAGAAAGGTAGAAAATCACCTCCTGTGGAATAGTAGATGCATTGTGTCAACTAACTGAATGTATTTATCAATAGTCACATTTGATTGTGTTGCAATTCTATCAGTTTTCACGAGTGAAGTGGATTAAAGTCTATTTGGTACATAGCAAAACTCAAAGTAAAACTTCAGGCAGAGCACGGGAACAGACACTGATGACCCAGAAGCTATGCTTTCCTCCGACTCAGAACTAAGCCAGACACCTAGCGTGGTTCTAGATAATGATGTGGTAATTTTTTCAGATGAGTGATACGCTAAAGCCATTGGTAAGGATAGTCCATGTCATTCTCGATAGGCAAGACCTGGAGTATCACTATTGGCATGACACTCAACCCATGCAAAAGCTACAGTTTCAACAGAACACAGAGGTGATTTATTTTCTTACTATCACAAACTGTTGGGGAAACTTATAATTCAAAGAAGCAGCTTCACTTCAATATGGCTACTGTTTGCATATCACTATATTAAATGCTATGGGACGGTAAGCATTAGATGCATTCAGGGTATCACAACGCAATTTTAGAATTTTTCCTTCACTTTTAGATTTATTTTTGCTTGAGAAGTTATCCACCATTACAGTTAAAAGGGAAAAATATTTTCAATATTTATGGTCACTAACTTCAAATATTACCCACAGTTTGACTCGCTGAATGTGTACACTTTAGCATGAATAAATACTAACACAAAGCTACTACAAATAGGACTATAATTAGACAGATGTGAAAATACCAGAATTTAATATCAGAAGCTATGTGCTCTCAAATAGTCTTACATCTCTTTCCAAACCTATAATTTCACCAATTTAAAAAATTAGGCATTTGAATACTAAGGAGGCACATGGAACAGAGGAAGACCAGCTCTTCAGGAAGGATAGGCCACAAAGACAAGGAGGAGAAATTGCTCTTTATGCAAGAGAGCAGTTGGAGTGCATGGAGCTCTGCCTAGGGATGGATAAGGAGCTAAATGAGACTTCAGGGACTGGAGCATCTCTCATATGAGGACAGGCTGAGAGAACTGGGGCTGTTAGCCTGGAGAAGAGAAGGCTCAGGGGGATCTCACCCATGTATGTAAATACCTGAACGGAGAGCGTAAAGAAAATGGAGCCAGGCTCTCTTCAGTCGTGCCTAGTGACAGGACCAGAGGTAACAGGCACAAACTGAAACACAGGAGGTGCCATTTGAACAGCAGGAAATACTTTTTTACTGTGAGGGCGACGGAGCACTGGCACAGGTTGCCCAGAGAGAGTGTTGAGTCTCCATCTTTGGAGGTATTTGAAAGCCGTTCGGACATTGACCTGGACAACCAGTTCTAGGTAGCCCTGTTTGAGCAAGATGACCTCCAGAGGTCTGTTCTAATCTCAACTACTCTGTGAGTCTGTGATGAACTATGAGGGAGTTTATATAACTATACACCTTCAGTTGCCCATGGGGGACAGGATTCATGTCACTTCATGTGACCAGTTTGAAATATAGGTGCTTACTCTAATTATTCATTCTTTCTCTACAGTCAAGAGAAATACTCCTGAAAAGCAATCTATCCCAACTTAGATACTTATTTCAGATCAAGATTAATTACCTTCTAGCAGGGCTGCTCTCTCTCTGAATTATAGAGGAAGCCCAGATCGCTAACTCACAATTTGATACCTAACTCATGTTGACAAAAGTTAAGTGGGATATATCCTACCACAGTAGGTTTCTAAATGAGGTGCAGCCCAAAGTTAGGTGTCTGGTTTTCCACTTGAATGGAAATTGTTCTGTTTTAGCTTGAATTAAACGTCTGAATTTGTGTGAATACCTGTTCATAAATTTGCTATGTTAGAAGTCAGTCCCCTGATTAGGGTCTTCTGTACTTAACCATTTTGTTTCCTGTTTTAGATTATATCTCATATAATGAAACACCAGATTAATGAAATTTCCTGTAATTCACTCTCTTAAAGCACTGACAGTGACTTCAAATACAACATTTTATGCCATTTTTGCCATATAATAATGTTAGAAGACAGAACATAAGGAAAATATACAAATACGTAGGCAGGAATGGACACCTCAGGTCAGAGGAACTTGATAGAGATGGTATCGGAGAAATAGAGCATAAAGGAGAGGAAAAAACACTGATCCATAAGACTAAATATAAAACTGTATTCCTGACCATTCAGTAGGGGCAAATGAAGTAATAAACTTTCACCTCTGCTTCTGCGGTTGAAAACTGCAATCCTTGAAGAATGTTCTAAAGAAGACTGAGGTAGCCTGGTGCACAAGATACAGAACCGAGATCGCAGGAATAGAGGAAAAAATAAATACATAGTCTTGTGGCAAATAAGATTAAGAAAACAATATTGTTACTATTCATTGGTCCCTATAATGCCAGCAGAGAAAAAGCAGATGGAAGGGTTGTCAAACACAGGTAAGTTAAAATCCTTACAAATAAAGAGCTTTCACCACAAACAGAGAAAACAGCACACAAAAGTAGTTAAGATGCTACATAATTGTGATGAAGAATGCATGCTGCTGCAGTTGCTAGAGAATTAACAGATTTGAGTGAGGCATCGTGTGAATGAGAAAAGTATAGGCAGGAACCTTTTTTTCGTAATGTTCATGACTATGATGGATAAGGAGATAAATGGAGCATTAATTTGTTTCAAGTAGTATTATCCTGATGGTGCTGCACAGGCTGAAATGTGTTTACAAACTGACTGGAGTAGCCATTTACTTTGCTGATAATTTTCTTCACCTGCAGGCTGTACTGATATCTCTTTCTTAACTAATCAACATTTTCAGTAAGTTTTCTTAGAAGTCAATATATGTTTTTAAAATGTTTTATTTTTTGGAAATACTAGTTGAATGGTTATGTTCCAGAACTTTTACTCCCATGTCTCCCTATTTTCCTCATTTTGATTGCAGCCTCACTAACGAGAGTCAGCCTCATCCCCCAAGAGTTGGTTATTTAAGTTTTATTCCTCTCCTCTATGTTTTTTGTCTGCTGTATCTCCCAGTGAGCTGTGCTGACTCCTACTGATTCCGTTCTTAGTCTCCTAGTTCTTCTCATGTTTTGAACAGGAATCCATAACATCTAATTAAGGGTGTGAATTCCCTTATGCTGGAACCATCTACAGCTAGGCATCCCCAAGTCACTCTTGCCTTGGTAAACGTGACTTACGCTCTGAGATAATTTAGATGCTTTTGAAAAGTAATCTTTTAAACTAAAGGCCAGCTTCCAAAGGCAAAACTTAATATTTTCTCAGCTCTTAATCGGAGATGAAGTCATATTTATGTTTCCAGAATTAGTTTCATATGTGACAATATGCCTGAATAAAGCAGAGTAAAACCTGAATGAAAGCTTCAGGCTAATTTCCAAAAGAAGGCTAAAATAGGGTATCTGTTGTTCTTTACTAAAGAAGGATAGCGAAAGTACATAAAAATGGAAAATAGTGTAGCAAAAAAACTCCAAAATATAAGCAGAGGAAAAGAATTTATGACCAGTAGTACTCACAATGGTACCTCCAAAAAAAGTCGTGATTCCTGCATTACCTTTCACTGTATTGTAGTCAAATCAGAGAGAGATTGGTAGCTTTTATCTTGTACAAACAGTGCTTGGTTCTGAAGGCTTCTGCTGAAGTCCAGACTTAGGAATCACTAACAGGTTGAGAGGCTTCAGAAAATGTATAGTTCAGAGAGCTGCCTTGTGAGCCTAACAATACAGAGAGCAGAGTTTTTCAGGCTTTTTTTTGCTTCCACTGAGCAGCATAACATGCTCATTTTCAGACGTTATCTCCAAAGTTTGTAGCATTAATTCTTAGGAACAGTGTCTGCAGAGTTCTCATATAGCATTGCCAAGGCTTTTGAAAATGTCTCCAGACTGTTTCTTGCTTGCCAACAAATGATTTAATAAAATTAAATCTTAAACTGTATTTTGATGCTTAGATATTAGATGTTTTGGAATTTTATGATGATTTCTACAATGGAGTTTATTTAAAAACTGGAATTTCTAATAAAATCACAAGCTACAAGAAAGATGTCAGTATATTTTAGAATTTGGTTTCTTTTAACAGTATACTTTGTGTAGTGAAAATGTAAGTCTGCTTCTAAGCTTCTTCTTCTTCATACTTATTCTAAAGGACTGCAGGAAAACTTTTATTATTAGTTTTACATTTATCTTGTCTGTATCCTAAGAATTTTCTTCTTAACTAGGAGGACTTTGCACGGAGTTCCTTTTGATGTACTGAAATCCTTCAAAAGTCTCTGGGGGAGACTTTTCAGGAAATATTGGCTCTATTGGCATCTTGAAGAGGTACTTCACCATTTTCTGTCATTGCGAATACTGTTAGATTTTTCTGAATTATTTGTGACCTATTTAGTAAGACTTGGCACTTCACTCCATACTTCTCCTGTTCCCCCCCTTCCAAAGGCCAGTTCCAAGGACATGATTTTCACTACATACGATTATCCACAGTGGGTACATTTACAAGACAGAGTATTTTCACATCCACTAAGGCAACCTTTAAACAAACTACCTCTGATTATCTACAATTCCATAAAACAAATATATCCTGAATGCTCACTGGTGCACTTGCTTACTCCAATGGTTATGATGATGTATTCCAATTTATCTAGCACCCTTCTGAGGGGTGTGTCTCTAGTAACAAAGCAAATGGATTATTTTTCCTTTATGGCTCTAAGAATAGAAGAAATTTTAGCTTGCCACCACACACATGTGGGGTACTTCTGGCCGGTACAGTTCTTACTATTTTCCATTTGCATTTCAGACACATTAAATGTGCTTACCCCTGTTCTATGTTTTTATGTCTTGATGGAGACATCCATGGGATGCTTGGTGCCTTTTGGACAATACTAGAATGAGAGATGACATTAAAAAACAAAGAAAAGACTACTATAATATTATCATAACAGAGCAGCCATGGAAACTGCTCAATTATTACTATATTCCCAAGTATACACTAGCGTTTCAGGTTGGAATTGTATAATTCTACAATGTGAACAATTAAACAGAGAGAAGGAATACTTGCAGTGACTCCAGAATTTTGCATCTAAAGAGATGTAGAAACAAACGCATCTCACATCTTCTTGGAGATGCTAACTCTCGTTATTAAAAAAGTTACCCATGTGTTGTGGTTTAGCCTGACTGGATGCTAGGTGCCCACCAAAGCTGCTCTATCACTTCCCGTCCTCAACTGGACTGGGGAGAAGAAATACAACAAAAAGCTCCTGGGTCAAGGCAAACACAGGGAGAGATCACTCACCAATTACCATCACAGGCAAAACAGACTCAACATGGGGAAATCAGTTTAATTTATTACCTATCAGAGTAGGGTAATGAGAAATAAAAACCAAATCTTAAAACACCTTCCCTCCACCTCTCCCTTTTTCCCAGGCTTGACTTCATGCCTGAATTCTCTACCTCCTCCTCATGAGTGGCACAGGGAGACGGGGAATGGGGTTTGTGGACAGTTCATCACATTGTCCCTGCAGCTCCCTCCTCCTCACTCTCTTCCCCTGCTCCAGCGTGGGGTCCCACCCACGGGAGACAGTTCTCCATGAACTTCTCTAACGTGAGTCCTTCCCATGGGCTGCAGCTCTTCACAAACTGCTCCAGTGTGGGTCCTTTCCATGGGGTGCAGTCCTTCAGGAACAGGCTCCTCCAGCGTGGGTCCCCTACAGGGTCACAAGCCCTGAGAGTAAACCTGCTCCAGCATGGGCTCCTCTCTCTCCACTGGGCCACATGTCCTGCCAGGAGCCTGCTCCAGTGTGGGCTCTCCACGGGGTCACAGCTTCCTTTGGGCATCCACCTGCTCTGGTGTGGGGTCTTCCATGGGCTGCATGTAGAGATTTGCTCCACCGTGGACATCCACGGACTGCAGGGTGACAGCCTGCCTCACTGTGGTCTTCACCACAGGCTGCAGGGGAAGCTCTGCTCTGGTGCCTGGAGCACCTCCTCTCCCTCCTCCTTCCCTGACCTTGGTGTCTGCAGAGTTGTTTCTCTCACATATTCTCACTCCTCTCTCCCAGTGGCTGTTGTGCAGCATTTTTTTCTTCTTCTTAAATATGTTATCCCAGAGGCGCTACCACCATCGCTGATGGGCTCGGCCTTGGCCATCAGCAGGTCCATCTTGGAGCTGGCTGGCACTGGCTCTATCAGACACAGCAGAAGCTTCTGCCAGCTTCTCACAGAAGCCACTTTTGTAGCCTCCCTGCTACCAAAACCTTGCCAGGCAAACCCAACACATCATGTGGCATTGGAAATATGTTGAAGTTACAGCTAGTTTCAGAACACAGGATTATTGCTGAGATACCTATGCCTACAGCTTGCATTGCTGAGAATACATATGAACATGTCACCTGCAATGATATTACACTCCCTGGTTTTGGGCTTGATGGCAAGTCCAGAGCTAATAGCTTGAAAAATCTGAACAGGTGCACAGCCCTCTGGGTACAAAGGTGATACAGGTCCCTACTGTTAGTTTGTTATGTAGTATTTTGGCCAACAGTCTTACATGAATGATGGCCACAGTAATATTCTGACTGTCGAAGCCCTGGGAAAAGACAATTTAATTACACACATATCAAAGGCTGGTGCAGATTGAAAGTAAAATAGCGTAAGGCCTACAACACCATTTGAATGTCAGTGTTGCGAAAGTGCATGTTTATTTACAGCCTGACACGCTCTACCCACTGCAAGACCAAATAAAAGTCCTTTTTTATAACAAAGACTTAGCATATTTTTGATTTGTTGAACCAGTTTACTCAAGCAAAAGGCAAAGGAAATTAGGGATCCAAAATAACCTCAGCACCAGATCATGGAGGCTGACAGTTCTCAGATGCTTTCCTGTTTAAAATGGAACAGAAAAGCCCCTGGGTTTTTTTTTTTAGGAAGTACAGGAAATTACTAATCTTTTCCTTGTACTGGCTTACAGCTTCCATCTTGATTTTTAAATATACGTGATTTTCTCCATTTAAAATAATGCTAATTAATCTGTGTTTGTGAGCTTTGGATCATAAAATTACACATATTTTGGTTTCCAAGTGATTTGTTTTTCCTGTTAAATTCAAAATTTCGGAAGTATGAATACAGGTACATCTTTTCTAACACACTGATGATTATGGTACTATACAAAAGAGAAATGTTCACTAAGCAAAGAAACGACAAAAGGACATGTATGCCTAACAAGAAAATGTCATAATTTGTATTTTCTATTACATGTTCTAAGTTTCCTTCTTCTATCATATTTTTAATTGTCACTTAACGGCATAGACTTGTATTTCAGTATGGATTAGAACTGCAACAGAGCTTCTGTTACCAGCTTGGGTTTCTATCTTTCAATTTTTAATCAAAATCTCAGAATTAAAATCAAAGGCAACAATTTTTAACAATAATGAAATTCCAACAGTAAATGACAAGACCAGCTTTGAGCCTAGTGACAGTACAACATATCAGTGGACAGATGAATATAGTGAGTTATACAAGTGTGCCTGTAAAGTTTTCCTGTCCAGATAATTTGTTGCTACTTTGCTGCACACACACAAAAAAAAAAACCAAAAAAACCCAAAAAAACTCCCCAAAAAACAAAAAAAAAAAAATTAAAAAAATTCAATGAACATTCTTCCCTAACAGCTGAGGGGGAAAAAATCAGGAGCAGTGTGGAGAGGATGTTGAACAGGCAATGACTGACTGCTAGCTGCAGTAATCTGAACAGACTGAGCAAAGAAATTGATGTTTGGTTCTAACTGCAGCGCTAACAGCACAAGACAATAAAACCTGCGGTTAACATTTTAGAGCAAAAACATACATGAATTTTCATACTCATCCAAAAACACTTTTCAAAAGGGAATAGTTACGAATCCTGGTAACTGCCATATGCTCTTTTAATTGCCATTAAAATGTCAAAGATCTTATCATTATTAATGTACCAGCTTAGCAGCCCTCACAGGTGGCATTGTTGAAAAATGGTAACAACCCCCCCCCCCCAGAATTAGATGGTGGTTTTGTAACAGCAGCTGTATAGGATCTTAATGCCACAATTTCCTACATACACAGTCACAGCAAATACGGGAAGCACTATTAACGCTGAAGGCTCTGTTTGTCATCCCGATGCCTAGGCTCTCATTCGCTCCCTAACATGTCTTGAGAAAACATTCCCAGGCTGTCAGCTCAAACGGCTTGCTGAGATAAAGGCCACGATATATCCAGAATGTCAGACCACTGGACTGTTGCAAAAAGAGTGTTTGGAAAAAATCTAACTTCAATGAAATTTAAAAGGCCCGGCTTTCCTAATGTATAGGCTTCATCTACTTCAACAGGAATAAATAAGTAGACATGTTGTAGAAGTGCATAACAACAGAAAACTCACTTGTGAGCAATATTGTGCAAAATTTTTTTAAACTATTCATCTTTAAGATTACTGCTGTAATACTTAAATCACCAGCTACTTGGATTATATGTTGCCTAAGTGCCAATTATGAACGTCAGACCTGCTGAGTGACAATTACAGCATGCGCCTATAAAAGACCATGACTTCTTCAGTCATGAAAAATCCTTCTTTCGCAGATCTCCACAGTTTTAACACATAGTGGGCATAAAGTCCATTACAGAGACAATTCTTTTATTGAACAGATAGAAGCAACATGAGAATTCACAGAATTTTCCCAGTAAACAACTGGAAATGGGCTTTACATCGTTTGGTTGTATTTGTGGAGTATCATAGAATCATAGAATCATAGAATGGTTTGGGTTGGAAGGGACCTTAAAGATCATCTGATTCCAACCCCCCTGCCATCAGCAGGGACATCTTCCACTAGACCAGGTTGCTCGGAGCTCCATCCAACCTGGCCTTGAACAATTCCAGGGAGGGGGCATCCACAGCTTTCCTGGCAACCTGTTCCAGTGTGTCACCATCCTCACGGTGAAGAATTTCTTCCTAATATCTAATCTAAACCTGCCCTGTTTTAGTTTACAGCCATTCCCCCTTGTCCTATCACTACATACGCTTGTGAAAAGCCCCTCTCCATCTTTCCTGTAGGCCCCCTTCAGGTACTGGAAGGCTGCTATAAGGTCATCCCGGAGCCTTCTCTTCTCCAGTCTGAACAGCCCCAACTCCCTCAGCCTGTCCTCATAGGAGAGGTACTCCAGCTCTCTGATCAGTAGTAGGTCTTCACTCACTCTAACCAGTCCATTGCCAACGCATATTACCAGAGTCCTAGAAAGAAACTGGAACAACCTTCTCTTCCAAAATCAGCAGCAGTTTTAGGAGCAGAAAATGGAAAACAACTCTCATTATTACTCAGGCATACACACTAGATCTAGCCCAAGACCATGATGCTATACCAGAAACCTTCAGCATACCACACCTTGTATATGAAGCGCCACTTCATTCCACTCAAAACCACAGATACATCAAAAGTATCTCCAGCACTTCAGCACACAAATTTCCATAGCAGAAGGGTTCCCTGCTCTACCACAGAGCACAGGTCTGTTCATCCACCTTCTACTAGAACAGTGTTCCTCAGGCGCTATACACCAGCAGTAAAGGGCTCGAATGTACACTGAGACCACACGGGCTCATGTCATGGAAACAGAACTGGCTTCCTGACCACCCTACTGAGTGAAACTTGGAAACAGGAGAGAAACGAACTAACGTGTAACAATCATGAGACTTTTTAAAGGACTGAACAAAAGGACGCAGTTCGAAAACAGATTTCGACTGAAGACACCAATGAAACAATAAAGAGGAAAATACACTAGAGGGGGGAATAAACGAGACCAAGCCACAGAAATGAAGCTGACATAGTAAAAATTGATAAGAGAAAGAAACTAAGTAATTTAGAAGAATTTCATATACACAAAGAAATGATCATCAGTAGAAAAATATAAAGAAGTGCTCAGTTAAATTGTAAATATTAATGAACTTCAGAAATATTAAAAGCAGAATTTCCAGGCAGGACCAATTTTAAGAAATTACACACCTCCATTGCAATATAAATACCACAAGGAGTTTGAACTAACTAAAAAAAAAACACACCCAAATTAAGGATCTTTCATTAAAAGCCTTCTTTTCCCTTTAAATTCTTACCTCAAGACGTGAAAACCTGTATTTTGTAGTTTATGATCTCCTTTGCATCACAGTGTATGAAGTTTCACCCGCTGATTCCTATGCTGAACCCAGTAACTCATATTTGTCAGAGCATGTCAATTTGTCAAACTTTTATCATCCATTCCATCTTACTCTTCAAATTAAGAAACCTTTGGAAGACTGTATTTTCTCCTTGTGAGATACCACTGAATCTACTTTTTGAGCTAAATAGGGAGAGTCCTTCACATGTCTCACTACTTTTTCCAGGCTTTGAATATCTTTTTGCAGCTTTCCATTCTTACCAATACGTCATTCTCTGCTACGACGTGGCTGTGTACCTACCGCATCTCAAACGCAATTTTTACAGAAACAATTGACTTAGTCCTGCAGTCTCTTCCACTCCATTACCATGTTCGGCAGAAAACCAGATCACAGAATGTGAGAGACAACACGGCACTGAACCTTATCCAAACAGCGAGGAGAAAACAGGCTAAGAGTAGGAACAGTGTAAATGCAGGAGTTGGCAATAGGGCACGTGAAAAATGCCACACGCAAGCTCCAGACACATTGGGGTTTTTTTTTAAATCAGAAAATAAGGTGAGAGGTCTGTGGTCAACAGAACTGCACATGGTATTTCCATAGTTAGTATCAATGCTATTTAAAAATAAAAATCTCTCTACTCTTTCTCACAGTTTCATGTTATGTATCTAGGAATCACGTAAGCATAATTTTTACTGTCACCACAGCACTGCCCTGGGAGTTCATATTGACTTACTTGTCCATTATAGTCCCTAGACTCTTTTTTAGAGTAACCGAAGCACTTGTAAAAACTTGTAAATCTTGCTTGTTTTCCTGGTTCTAGCTACATGACTTTGCATGTGTCTGTACTGAAAGACATTTTTGAGTGAACACAAGTTACTAAACAATCTAGATTACTTGCAGAACTACATCGACATCACTGTTACTTACATCAGTCTTTGGTCACGCTTCATTTTTTCAGTAATCTTTGATTACATTCCTTTCATAAAACTGTTCAGAAACATGAACTTTTAGTGTTACAGCTATGTAGTTAATTTTATGCCAATCTTGTAATCTTATCAAAGCATTAAGTCAGCCTTCTTTACAACAGCTATTTTCCCTAGAACTACATTGATTTGCATTAATTATATTCTTGTCCTTTAATTCTTTATTGTTTTAATCAGCTTGGTCATGTATGAGCTTTCTGTTAGATGACAGTTCAACCAGGTCACAGTCAACTCACTTCTCCTTTTTAAACATTGGCATAACATGGGTATAAATACAACCTTCAGAAATTTCCCCACAAAAAGCTATAGTTAATATCAGCAAATCAAAGATCTAACCAGTAAACCCGTAAGTGTTTAAGTTCATTCCATACAGATAGACAAGTAATGGACATGACATCAATATGTACATAAAATCCCTGATTCCATTCAAATTAAAAACAGAAGTAGTCCACACAAACACAGTAAAACTACATCCAACTGATACTTAAACAAATTCAGATCCTGAAATTTTTTTCCAGTATAAAATTGTTTGGGTTTTTTTGTGCTCATGTTATGATACAGAAGACCCACATAAATGTCAGGGACAACTGACTACTGTCTAGAGGGACTAAGAAGTCACGTGTCTGCAAATAACAAGCACATTAAGAATCAGTATCTTTATTTAGTCTTTGAGTAATATTTGTATTAGTTGATACATAAAGATACTAATTTCAAACATAAGAGGAATATTTTAAATTTTTAACTTTCATGAATCCCACAGAAGCAGCATTCTCAAACCACTTCAAAGTGATGCATGGACACTGTGTGACTGCATGTTGAAGACTACTTCCTTTTCTGGTTCCTCTGGTTAAAAAATAATACAATGGATTTTTTGTAAGTACAGGAAGGTTGACAAAGATGATCAGAAGTTATGCTTCCTAACTATATTAGGTTCCCCTTCTTGACAAAAATGGCTAACAAAGCACATAAAGTATATACACTTCTACAAAAAGAAAGTGAATAGGGAATTTTTTTCACTATTGTACTTCAGGAGGCAACATCAAATTATCAGAGATTACAAAACAGCAGGTTTTATAAAACAAAAGAAAGTATTCATAAGGTATAACAGCATTCTGATTTTTGAAATGGTATTTTTTACATTGACTGGTTTAACGCAAAACTTCCTATTAAAATCTTCAGAAAATATTGCTAATAGTCAGCTAGGTAAGTCCTGGACATTCAGCTTACGCACAAATATAATTTTTTGCTTCCATTGCTTCAAAAATATATTAAAATGTTGTCCTATTATAGCCTCTTATCATAAAAGTTGCACTAATCTTCCTAATGCCACAATGGTGATGATCACATCTTTGCTTTTCGCACTGATAATATCAGTCTCTTCTGAATTTGCCCCACAGATTTGTCTTTACAAGCATTTCTTTTTTTACATTTAAAGTTCTTCATGAGTCTTGCTTCTTTCTATTGTTTTCTGCCTCCTCAGCCCACTTTGCTTCATCAGTTCACTAGTTGGCATCTTGTAACTATCCATTGGTCTCTCTCCAATAAATCTCTTTGACTCTGTCCCACGTTCTATGAAATAGCAGACTACTTTATTCTAGTCTACTTCTCTCTAAACCTCCACGTACCTCGTCATCTCAGAGCGCAAGACACGGCTATTACATCTAAGCTGCCATCTAGTATGACATAATTAATCACAACTAGGGGGTCCAGATGGGGACTATTGTAATAGAAATTAATATTAATTAGTGAAAATGACATGAAATGTCATACACGAAATATATTCTTTCTTAAAAAAAAACCACACACACACAAAAAAAACAAACAACAAACCCCCCACATATTTAGATTAGAAGCTTTCTGAGCTAAACCCTTTCTTCTTAGTGAACACAATTTCAAAGAAACTGCCAGTGACTCTTCTTTCCAATGTAACGTACTGTGTTACAGTACTGAAAGGATGTTGCAGCAGAAAGTAACTTGATCCTAAAATCCTGATCGGTTTAATGTGCAATGAAACAGTAAACAAAAGCTTGCGTTGTTAAAGGAAAAAAAAAACCAGCACAGCATGGATTAAAGCAGGTAAAGACCTGTTTAATCTGTCTCGGAACTCAATCCAGAGCAAATTCCTCAAGCTTTATTGATGAGAGAGACAAGCTGCGTTGACTTTTTCTCTTTTTTCCCCCAAACCTTCCTAACATTGTAACCATCAACAAATAAACAATACTGCAAGCAGCCATTAACCTTGGGATACTCTGCTTATTTTATAAGACACTGAGCACATTTTCACGAAGTCTTACACGGAGAAGTGGAAACAGCTGCAAGCTCTCCAGACGCGTGCCCTGACTCGGCCAGTAAATACAAAACACAGATGTAAATACATACAGAAAAGCTGAGTATATTATCCTAGCAGAGACACGTCTCCTGGTCAGAAATCAGCTTACGCCCACCTGAAGTCAGGTGGCGTGAAAGGTGATACAGTCATGTTCAGAACAACACATCTCTCACGCATCGGTTACCACAAAAACCTCCTCTGCACAAACTGTGTTTTTTGCAGGTTATACAAAAACAGAAAATTTGGGCAAAACCACAAACCAGCCATGCCTCTGTACAGGCAAACGCAAAATGCTGAGATTCAGAACTGAGCTGTTTATTTTTCAGACCAAAAACAACTTCTGCAGGCTCTTGTAATCTCTACAGTAACAGTAACATAGCACTCAGCAGAAAGGCTTAACCAGTTAAACGTAACTAGAACAGCATCGGCCTGACTGGAGCTAAAAATAGCCTGTCACTTCACAAAGCTAGCGCCGACCCACATTGAGGTGCTCCCCAGGCTGAGGGTGCCCAGCCGGGGACTGACCCCCAAGCCTCCGCCAGCCACGCGCCGCAGCGATGCCGCAGGTGCTCCCCGCCGCCGGACTGCACCCGCGGGACGCCAGCCGTGTCTCGGGACACGGCCCATCCCAGGAGCGAGCGCGACGCTGACGGAGCCCACGCCGTCACCCACACCGCTTCTGGCCTACCGGGCCGACCTGAAAAACCAGAAATCGTGACTTTTTATCTCAAAAGCACGTAACAGTCTGCGGGCAGAATGCGCTGAGGGCTTCCCACCAGCGTCAAGCTCGCACAAATAAGTTTTGGAGCCCGAGAGCGGAGCGCGCCGCTGGGCCACAGCGGGCAGCGTCGGCGGGGAACGGCTCTCCCGCCTCGTCCCGCACAACCTCCCCCTCCCGCAGCCCCCTCGCCGCCTTCCCCTCAGCCACCCCCACCCACCACGCCGGGGACAGGTCGGCCACAGCCGGCGGCCCGCGGCGAGGCGCCAGCCGGCCACCCCGCAGCAAAGGGCCTCGAACTCGTGGCACTGGGGGAGCCGCAGGCCGCGCCCAGCGCTTCCCGGCGAAGCCGCGGGCAAGGCGCGGCGGGGGCTGGGCTCCAGCGCAGGGCGGCCCCGGCCCCTGGAGGCGAACCCCGCGCCGCCCGGCCGGCCCCGCCCTCCCCGCTCGCTAACCGGTTCCCGCCGGCTGCCTCCGCCTCTCGGCTCCCCCCCCGCCACCGCCCAGCCTGCCGGCGCAGGCCACACTCCCCCGAACGCCATTCTCTCGCCCCGGACGCGTTGGCGGCGCCTCTAATTGGGCGGGCGGGACGCTCGTCGCCGACGTGCGTGAGCGAGGGGCGGGCCCCGGGGGCGCTTCTGCGGGAGGCGGCGCCGAGTGTCCCTGCCGGTGCAGCCGCGTCCGCTCCGCGCCTGTCCGCAGAGCCGCCCGCCGCCTCCGCCGCAGCTGTATGGTCCATCCCCGCTCCGCCGCCGAACCCCCTCCGGCAGCTCCGCGGCCTCCAGCGCCTCCGCGTCCTCCCGGTTCCGCTCCTCCTGCCCCCGGCGGTGGCGCCCGCACCCCGGCTGTATGATCAGGCTACAGTCTTCAATGAGTAACCATATTCCTGTGAGTGCCCCCCGCCCTGCCCGCCTGCGCCCGGCTCCCGCGCCTCCCCCCCACCCTCCCCCGTCTCCTCCATGTTGTCTCTTTGTTCTGTCGCCCTGGCCACTCCGGCTCCGGGCGACTTCTCGCAGCGCCGGGCTGCGGCTGCTCTCGGGCGGGCCGTGGGAGAACCGAGCCAGGCCGGCTGCGGCGCGGCTCGGCCTTCCCTCTCCCCCCCCCCCCCCCCCCCGCACCCCCGGCGCCCCTCCGGTTCCCGCTCTCGCCTGCTGGTTCCCCTGTCCCCTGCTTCGCCGGGAGAGGGAAGAGCGGGCGACCTCTCCGCGGCTCCCGAACGGCCCGGCCCGGGCACAAAGCCGCTTTGTGAGCCTGGCTGCCGCCGGCCCCGCCCGCCGGTCCGGGCTCCCCCCGCTCCGGTGTCTGTCTGGCGGCGTCTGCCGGGCCGGACGGCCGCCGGGAAGGGCAGGGCCCCTGCAGCCGGGGCCGCCCGCGCCCCGGGGCCGCGTCAGGCCGGCGGCGGCCGGGAGCCCCCTGCCGGGGGGAGGCCGGGGCCGGGCGGCGGCTCCGAGGGACACACACACACAAGATGGCTCCGCGTCGGGAGCCTGATCGAAGCGTGATGCGAACCCGTGACCGCCGCAGACAGGGGCGACGGTCCGGCCCGCGGGGCGGTGATCGCGGCCGGGGCAGCGTCCCCTCGCCGGGGAGAGACGGGCGAGCCCGGCGTCCCGCGACTGAGGCGGCGCTGGGGGCGGCCAGAGCCGGAGCACGGGGCTTCCCGGACAAGCCGGGGCTTGCCCGCCGGGCGGGCGGTGCGGCGGGGAGCGGGGGCGGCCGGGCCGCGGCTTCGTTTCCTGCGGGGAGTCGGGACGGGCTGCGGGCGAGGGCGGGAATCCCGCCCGAGAGGAGCTTTGTGCGGCGGGCGGGCGGTGAGGGGGTAGGGCCGGGGCGGCTGAGGCTGGGCTCCGCCGTGGCGGCTGGGCGGGGGGAGGCCCGCAGGGGGTCACCGGGGTCCGCGCGGGAGCGGGCTTTGCGGTGACGAGGCTCGCGGGAGGTCACGAGCGCGGTCAGGTACCTGGGTTTTGAGGGAACCTGCTGCTGAGACCTTGCTGTCTGGATTTGCGAGAAAGGCATTTCCTTCTGGAGGCGGATCACAGTTCAGCATCAGAAGTTTTCCTTTTCCTGATATCCTTGCCTTTTTGGTTTTTTTTTTTTATTTTTTTGTGGTTTTGTTTGTTTTTTTTTAACTCCCCTACTAATCTCAGCATCTGTGCTGCCCAACATCTGTGACCACAGTGCACAGTGTGTGTTTAAGC
Organism: Opisthocomus hoazin; assembly: GCF_030867145.1. Taxonomy (NCBI): domain Eukaryota; kingdom Metazoa; phylum Chordata; class Aves; order Opisthocomiformes; family Opisthocomidae; genus Opisthocomus; species Opisthocomus hoazin. The sequence goes on along the minus strand of NC_134415.1, from coordinate 101,760,715 downwards.
ACGAACAACGCAAGGCTTGCTGGTGGTAGTAGCCCCCCACCCCCCTAAAAAAAAAAGTAGGGAAGCAAGAAAGACAAAGCATTATCAAAATCAAGTAGCTACTGTACGGTAATAGTAGAAGCAGGATGAGTGGCGGGTTTGCGTGGGTCTTGGTTGCCGTCTGGTAGCCAGCTACGCACATTGCAGATATTATGAGCTGACAGGTGCACAGGCTTTGTGAGACGAGGGTCCTGTGATTCTGGTGTTTCTTATTGCTGCTGGAGACAACTTTCCAATATGTCTACCTGCATCTGCAGAGTCTCCAAAGCAGTGACTCAGAAGTATGAACCCTGTCTCCTTATAATCTCATAAAACTGTCAAATCAAAGAACGTGAGGATGACACTTAAATGTCAGCTCGTATCATTCCGTTGATGGAACAGCAAAGGGTTTTGAAATTGTTTTACAGGAACAGAATCGTTTCGGGGGTAAATGTGGAAAAGGCAGTACAGAAATTACACAGCCACGGGAGGAAATATGAGAGTGAGAAAGAAAAACGAGTGATGGATGTAGCAGGAGCCAAGGGAGAGGAATGCCATTGCCTTACCGAAACTGAATGTGTCAGTAAGGCAGTAAATAAATAGAACTTAGCCTTACCTAATAAGTTCTATCTTGTGAAACCTTCCTATTATGACAGAATACACGCCACGTAACAATGCTGGATCTGTCCCAGTGTGTAGGCTGACTGTAAGTAATCGTTTCTTTTCTTAAAGATTAACCAGAATGCCCAGATCAGGGAATTACTGGATTCTAAACTAGTAGCAGATTGTCACCTTCTATTTAAAAAATTAAAACTCTGTCAGATCAATACAAGTGGTACTTGTGTGTTAAAAGTAAGTTCAGAACTCCTTACAGCTTTCTTCACAAACACAGCTTCTTGTTTGGCACTCATAATTTTATTAGACTGAACAAAATACAGCAATAACTGTCTTTGCGTGCATATGCTAAATTTCTCATTGCTTAAAACATCATGGAATAATTTTTGAGTAGGATGACAGGATTTATGTAGTTTGGAGTGACAGTGTTGAGTCTTTGAGATTCCTTGCTTACAGAAACTCAGAAAGAGGATGTATTAGACAAGAGGAAGGAATGGTTCTTGTGATGTCTTATTTTCCCCGATATGTTAAGGCTTTTTTTGCATATTTTTTTTTTCTTTTTATGGTCCAAGCAGAGCTAGGAAGACAGTCACATGGCCTCAGTTTCATCATCTCTGGAAGTTGCATTGACTTGTTACACAGGAAGTTCTGAGAGAACTTTTACACCCCACCCCCACCCCCCCCCACCCCCCCCGCATACTTGAACCACAAGAAACATCCTTCACAGAGCGTGTCGTAACAAATTTATGATAAACCTTTGGAATCTCCCATCTGTGATGCATGAGTGTATTTTCTTAGGCCACGGGTCGCTTTCTTTTGTGCAAAATGGGTAGTGTTATCACTGTGGATATCATAGTGCAGACATTCATGTGCCTGGTAGGAGGGAGGTGAATCTTGTCAACAACACCTAGCGAAGGTACCTTGCATAATGGCTCTGCAGTTTGTACCCCTTACCCTCCCATTCCTACTTGTTTGCCTTAGCAGTTGCTACTTAGGCCTTGAGTAGTAAGACAAAGTCAGGGGTATTTGTCCCTCTGTCCTTCAGTAACTTGTCATGTAGCGAGTTAGAACAATGGACTAATCTGCAGGTGCTCTAAAATTGTAGTGGAACGTAGTTTATTTTAGTTTTCTAGTTTTGATCCCATGGTTTCAGTAGAGTGAGTGCGTGGCAGGCCTTGACGTCAGAGAATGCGATCCCACACAGTTGATTCTGGGCATAAATGTTTCTGGTCAATGAGCAATTGTGAACAGCATTATACATCTTCTGAAAGTAGAGTGAAGTGTCGTGCAACTGTGTAAACAAGTGCATTTGTTTGCATGCTTCTCAAGATGCTGCCGAGTTGTGGACAAGAATGTCAACAGTATGGGATAACCTTATGCCTCTCTGCTTTCCACATACCAGTAACAGTGTAGTAGATTACTTTCATAAGCAGTTTTTGCCAGACATGAGTGATTGTTTCAAACCTAGAATTAACGTACATGTGAATCTGCTTGTCAGCGGAGACGGATACGTAAGCTTCCTGTCCCAAATGGAGGGCATGAATTAAAACTTTCTTTTCAAGATGTCTTCCTCTTGCTTGAGTTAACTATTCTCTAACTAGCATAAATGATCATAGATGGTGCAGTCATAATTAACATGACTTTATCCTATCTTGGACAGGATACCTTCTCTTAATAGGTGGTCCTGGCATATTAACCTTAGGTTTGTTTTGCTGATGGATCTAACAGTCTAAATGTTGTTTGGCTTTCCGTTACTGGTAGAAACTGCTGCTCCAGTTTCCAAAACCCTTCAGTGTTAATTTTCTTCAAGGAAAACGCACATGTAAATTGAAAAGAATATGCTGGAGTACCTAACTTGATGGTACAAACAATGAGTTGATGTCATTCTGTTAAAAGAAACTTCTGCATACAATACTATGCATTTAAGTTTCACTTGTGCAGCCTTACGCTTTCATACGCTATCTTAACTTTTTTGATAGCTTACCTACCAAGTAGTTAACTCTCTGAGACAATACAATTATTTTAAAGCTGTATTTCCAAGCCTCTCAAAAGTTGTTCACATCATTTGAGTTCCCCCTAAGCCCACGGTGATCTTAATTACTACAACAGTATTTTTATAGCTGATTTATTGTCTTCTAGGTCTTTTTGCTGAAGATGGGTGAAGTCTTGTACTCTGGCTTCGTGCCAGAACACAAACAGCATGCCAGTCTACTACTTGTCTTTTAATTTTCATTTGGCTCCCAGAACAGAACTGAACTAGGCTGGCAAAGCTGTCTTTGGGATAGTACAGTGTGTTGCTGCCTTAAGGAGTTGGTCTGTATGTGTGGAGCTTTGTGGCTAGCAATGGTGGGAAGTGATGGCATTCACATCAAAGGAAAACATGAGCTTTGCTCCTTTGTAATGTGGTCCCAGCAGCTGCCAAGGCACACAGTGAGACTCAAATACATGCTTGGTTAGGTCCTTAGTTGTGTGAATTGGTAAGGTGCTGGTGTGTCTAACTGCTAACTGTTAAGTCAATATTAATGAAATGAATTCATTTGTAGGGGTTAATTACACATAGAGCTCAAATTTAACATTGCGTAATGTACTTCAACTTTGTATAAGAATTTGAACTGTGCACCCAGTTTTTAGATGCGATTAACAATTTACATTGGGAAAGTAGGATTTATTACTTAACTAAAGTTTTGCTGCTTGCCTTCCTTCTTACCCCCATGATGAGTTTAGTCTGGTATTGTGCTGAATACTCGTCATTGTATACTAAGGGCAGCCTGCCTACCATACTGGATAAATCCCGATTACTTCTTACATCCTGCCTGCCCCAGTGTGGGGTCACGTTAATGGTTTCCAGTTGCTCTGCATTCTTTTCTCCATCTTGCAGATTGAAAGGTCTTTTCTTTACCCTAGTGACCCTGTTCTGTCTCCTCGAGCTCACTTGCATGCTTTTCCATTTCAGTTTCTGACAGCCTCTGCTCCCTTATCCTCTACCAGGGAAAAGGACCGTCTGTGATTCCTCTTAGCAGTCTTAAGAAGAGAGAAACATGTCTGCCAGTGCATGCATCTGCTTGATGCTGTCCTGTCCCTTTTTGCTGTTCTGCTTCTTAAACTAATTGAAAGTGACTTCAAATAAGCTGTTTTCGGTTCTTTTTTGAGTTGCTGTTTCAGGTGTTCCCTATGTCCTAGAAGTCTTTTTAATGCACCTTCTGCCACCTTCTGCTAGGGCATGGCTGGTGTGTCACATGGTGATTCTTGGAGTTCTTCTGAGTCCGAGTTCTCCTGTCACTCTGTTTACCTTTGACTTCAGAGGATCCTTCGTACTCCTTTTTCGTGCCTATTATATTTAGAGTTCTCACTGTCCCTCAAGTTACTGCAGATAAAAACTGAAATAGTTTTATTGCAAGTAACTGGCAAACTTAATCACAGAAATGGTGGTGGTAGAGTGGTGGCAAAGTGCATGTGAAATCTCTTAATGATTTTTATCTTCTCTGTTACCATTACCCTGTTACTGAACTTCTCTTCTGGAGTTATGAATGGAGCAAAGCCATGTCTACAACATAAAATATTGTTGCAGTTTTTAAATTGTAGTTCACTTGAACTCCTATACTGCTAAGATACCTGAATGACCTTTAAAGGTGCCTTCCAACCAAAAGTAGTCTGTGATTCTATATACCTCTTAGAAAACTGAACAGTTATTAGGCTATTGATCTGTTTTGACTTCTGCTTAATACTAATCATTGTTAAATAGACTCACTGTAGTCTTATTGTGTATGGTTTAGTGCCTGCAGTGGAGTCTTGGTCTCACTATAAATCCTAGATGGCAGTTAGTGGCCATGACTTATTTGGATGTAGCTTTTTCTTCCTGCTCTTTGGTTAAGTATATTAACACTTAGGCTATTATCAGGATTTGCTGCACAGTTGTCTTTAGGACCTGATCTTTTGAATTTGCTGTCTCATGGTTGGGAAGCTTTTCAGCTGTTTTCATGGTCCTTTGAATGGGATGATTTGAATGTAGATCAATGAAATACTGTTTCTTCTCCTTGTTTTCTCATGTATACTTACCCAGATTATGTACATGGATGGATGCATAGAGCTGGTTTGTAGTTTAAAAACTCTGAACGTTGCTACAATGAAGTTACACCTTCTGTTTGCTAGAAACTAGATTTATGAAGGCAAAGAACTGATATTACTGTGTCCCAGTTGGGAAAATAAAAATCACAAATTTAAGAAAGTTAAGTCTATGATAGCAATTCTGTAACACTGCATGCCCAGCTAATCTATTTCCAAAGTGTCTTGGGCAATATTTTGTTTGGACATAGAAATGCATGGATTCCTTCCAATGTTTATAGTTGAGTGGCCAACATAAGTCATTTTTTTCTGCTGAGTAGTTGTAGGATCAATGATGTTTCTCTCTACTACCTAAGCATATTTAGTGGACATTTGATTCAGCTTGTTACCTATCTTTTGGCAAGCAAAACTTCTCTCTTCTTCCCTCCTGTTCCCTAGGCAGGTGTCAGCAGCAGCACTGATACTGTGGCTAGGCACAAAACTAACTCCTTTGCTGTAAGGTTCCACAGTGCATAAAAGCATGTATTCTTGGTTCATTTGCACAGCAGCATCTGCAAATGAGTACACAACTCCGAGCAGTTCATCAGCTACCTACTACCTGGTTGTGTGTCTTGCCGTAAGTTTAGAAGTAAACTTAACCGTAGCAAAATAGCACACCACTGGGCAGGAATAACCTGTTCAGTAAATTTGCCTGTGTATGTTTTTAGCTAGTCTGTTACCTATTTTGGTATATTAATAAAGTCATAGTGTAAAAAGGCAGTTAAAAGAAGATGAAGGTTGCCATGTGTCTTCAGCCTTTAGTATGTGAAATGTTCCTTAGTTAGAAACCTGTGTGCCTGTAAAGTCTCAAAATATGTTTAAAAGCTTGCGTTGTTTTGTTAGGCCACAAAGACATTGCATTTGCTTTCAAGGCCTCCTATTTGAGACAGGTGGATTTAGATGTGGGGTTTTTTTTCTGCTGGCTGTTCTGTATGTGAATTAATGATGCGTACATGCAAAGTAAGTATTTAGCCTTTAAAACAAATGATTCTGTATCTATGTAGAGACTGGTAGTTTTGTTTAGAAACTGTCTGATGCTTAGCTTGAATATTCAAGGAATCTCATCCTTGTTTTCATGGGACTACTTAAGGTCAGTGTAACTTTAGTAGGTGTTGTAATGTCTCTCAATTCAGAATGGAAAATACAGTTGTATGGCTGTCTTGGAAGAGCTATGCTTTATATAAATACTGAGGTTCTTAAAACTTGATCTTTTATTTCTATATTTAGCACGTTTGAATTGGTATTTTAACACATTTCAGTTTTTGGTGTTGAAACAACCCTGTATGGAAACTTTGTACTAAGTAAATGTATTTATTTTCAAGGAATTGTTGCTAAGAAAACTAACAGGATTCTTACGCAAACTTAATTCTTGGATTAAGAAATAAACCTTATGAAACTACGTAGTTGATCTGTTTTTATTTTTTCACTTTATAATGCTTGATGTCTTCAAAATAACCTTGCTTCAGCTGTGCTCATTATGATGTTTTTTCCCCTTCTCTTTACAGCAGTTCTGTGGTGTTCTTGGTCACACATTTATGGAGTTTCTGAAGGGCAGTGGAGACTACTGCCAGGCACAGCACGACCTCTATGCAGACAAGTGAACTGTAGAAATTCATTACTACTCCACCAAGAAGCCCCCCTAAGAGTGGTTGACCAGGATAAGAAGTATTGAATTGAAATTGGCAGAGCATTTAACAACAGAATTCAGACCTGGATGGGGTAAACCTCAGTGCACTGCCTTTCTTTTGCCTCAGTATTACTGGATTGAAGAATTGCTGCTTCTTGTTAGGAGGTTCATTTCATTTCCCATTGCTCCCAACTTCACACTTCCAAGCACTGAGAATTTCACGTGGAGTATAGTGAAGTAGACTTCAGTTTCTCTACATCACTTCTGTATTAGAATTTTTTTTGAATCCTTTCATAATCTTGTTGCATGTTTGACTAAATCAGTATGGCCCGAATGAACCGCCCAGCTCCTGTGGAAATCACCTACAAGAACATGAGATTCCTAATCACACACAATCCAACCAATGCAACCTTAAACAAATTTATAGAGGTAAGGCTAGGACAATTCTTACTGATGTTTTTTTTTTTGTTGTTTTTTTTTTATGCCTGAACAGCATGCTGTATTAAGTTTCCTGTAAGAGTTAACAGCTGTGGAAGCCATATGAAGAAGTACTGAGACTGTTTTATGTATTGACTTTTCAAATACTGATGCCATGCTTCAGAGACCTACAGACAAATCTGTGCGGATACACTTTGGCCTTCACAAGAACATACTTACGAAAGTGAAGCAAAGAAATAATTGCACTGTTTAGTACATTGTACATTAAGTACATTGTTTATGTCTGAAAACAGGAATTATCTGGCAAAGTTACGTGTAGAACAATACAAAAATCTGCTAGTGGTAGGAACTTGCATTTAGATTCATTTGAAGTGGTATAAAATCTCCTTGCACCTATTGCATAGTGATTAAAAAGAGAATAATTGACTACACATTGTGGATCAGAACCTTATGAACAAATTAAAAGGATTGCATTAAGCTTTCACTGTCTGTCTCCCTTCAGTATTAGCAGATTGTGGTTCTAGTGAGGCTTAAGAGAATCCTCTGAGTATCATAGTGTCGACTTGAGTGAAATTTGTGGTGGTAGCCTTGCACTGCATCCAGAGCTGCTGAAGCTACTTTAAGTGTTTTGGTATCTGCTGAAATTGTTTACTGACTAAAGCCAGGTGGCTTGGCATATATTGCTAGTATCTGAATTTATCATCTAAACCTTGCATCTAGCATGTTGGAGCTATAAAGTGCACAGTAAAAAGTGTGTGCATGTATCCTAACGATAGGTTCCTCCCAAGTTACCTCCTAATAAGGTCTGAGTTTGTAATACAGTCCCTCATTAGCAAGATTTTAGGTGTATTATACCTCTGTGTTGCATTCAGTGTGGGATAATTTACAAGAAACATGGTGAGATAACATTTGCTTGCCTTTGTACTCTCGCAACTAAGGTATGCTTAGGCTGTGCTTCAGTCATTACTGTGACAGTTACAGCGTGAATGATGGGTTGTTGCAGGGAGAAGGAAGAGTGCCTTTTTTTTAATGAAGGGTAATAGCAAAATGGAAAGTTAGATTTTGTTATTTTCTAGTTTCAATAACTCAGGAACTGCAATAATTTATTGTCCTGCACTCATAATTCTTAACAGTAAGAGGTCTTACAAAGCTGTTGTTCTAAGCAGAGAGAAAAAGGGAAGATGTAAACCTTGCTCAGAATGTTTTTAGTGAAGTATGTAGCTTTGCAAACCAGGAAACTTCCTGTTCCTTTAAAAGGAATGATCTTTTGGAAATGGACTACTTATGCCACCAATATTTATCTGGATCTGTTTTTTAAAAAGGAAAAAACCCTGATCCAACATAACAAAACTTAATTTTCAGATATGTTTGCAGAAGAGCTTAAAGGTATCTGGTATTGGTACACAGGTTTTCAGTTTTTTAGGCTTTCTGTGTTCTTCACAGGATGGCAAGCACTTGCATGAGTTTACTTACTGAAAATTTTGGAATGAGTTAATAAGCTAACCTATTGAGAAAATTAAATGGTAAGTGACATTATTTACTCTTAAAGCGTATTTTTTTTTTCCATTCCATAGGAACTTAAGAAATATGGTGTTACCACAGTGGTAAGAGTGTGTGAAGCTACTTATGACACTGCTCCGGTGGAAAAAGAAGGCATTCAGGTTTTGGTAAGTAGTGTAGAAGCAGAGTTTAAAATCAGTCCAGCCCCTCACACCTGTCCCACCCTCCCCCCAAAAAATTTCCTTTTGACACTATGTTGTTAACTTTACAAGTGTATTCCAGTAGCTGATAGAGGCAAAAGCTGCACAGTCATCCTCTCTTGTCAGGAAAAAAACGTGATTTAGAGCAAAATAATTTGCTCAATGCAAATAGATTGAAAGGAGTATATTCCTAATGTTGCTGTAGTTGTACTATTAAAAAACCGTAAGCTTGAGTGGTTCCGTTAGCTGTGAGCTCTTTCGACTGTTGCGTCCCCTCCTTTTTTGTGTATGCACACAGCATACAAGCATAAAGAGTTCTAACTTTATGTATTTATGTATGTTGTGCTATATTTTAGGATTGGCCCTTTGATGACGGTGCTCCACCATCCAACCAGATTGTTGATGATTGGCTAAACCTCCTTAAAGTTAAATTTCGTGAAGAACCTGGTTGTTGTATTGCTGTACACTGTGTTGCTGGTCTTGGAAGGTGAGTAAAGTTTTAAAGATTTGTTGAATTGCCGTCCCTGGTCAAACTTGCTAAGATCTAGTACAAAAGTTTGTGAGGCAAATGTAAAATAGTCACATATCCAGTATTGGAATGACCTTACACCTAAAAGTAGTTCAGATAGCAAGAAACTGTTGTATGTGTATAGATTAGACTTAAAGGCCTTTTAGTCAACAGATGATGCTATTATCACAGCTCTCACGCAAAAACTACTGAATGAACAAGTCTATTCTACCAAACATATTGATGAGCGTCCCATTGATTTTTTTTTTTTTTGTCTTGCTATGTCTTCTTTTTTGTAATGTATTTGGTTTTTAGTGACTCACTCGGAAGTTTTCTCTTCATCACCATTTCAGCTGTATTGCCAGTCCACATGTACCAAGGGTATTGTAACCATTAGCCAGAAGCAAATGGGGTGTTCTGGCACATCAAGACTAACTTTCATTCACCACCTGTTTGGGGGATGAAAAGTGTTCTCCAAAATCCCAAAGCTCTGTTTCTGTCTCACTTCTAACACTGAGCCTCAAAATTTTTATGGGTAATGCTAAATATTCTCCTTATAGCCCCATTCTGTCTATCTGCTGCCCCTATCATAAATACAGTTCCAACAGTTGTGAGAACATAATAGTTTTGATGCTATTGTTCTAGACTACCTGGGAACTAGATCTGTTCCAAAAGCAGTTGCCATATTTTAGTTACAGGCTTCAGCATGTCCAATATAAAATGGAAGTTTCTGATCTTGTTGTCTGTAAGCCTGGCTTATCCACGGTTTGCATTATGGCTTCACACATAACAAAGTTGACTGTGGTGGTGAATGCTACCAAAAATGAGTCCTCTTCAGCTGGTTACAGTGATATTTGTTGTTTTTTTCCTCAAAATTGGGCAATTGACTAGTTGAAAAGAAGATCCTAGCTTTTTATCATGTAAGGTTTTTTAAATCCCTGAACATGTAAAACCACTTACGCTTGCTACTAGATGCACTAGTCTGTTGCTAGTGTGTGGCATGGGGTTTTGTCTTGATTTTTTTTTTTTTAGCCATAACTTGCTAATGTATTTGAGTTTGATTTGTGTCAAACTTTCCTAACTTAAAACTGTATTCTATCAGATGAAGAATATTGTGGCAAGCAAGGAAATTCTCAGGGGTGTGCAGCAGCCTGTGGATTGCACTTGTTCATAAAACTTGTGACACTAGTTCTAAGACTTGTCAGGTCTTACTGAGCCTGACCCCTCTTCTGATTTCTGTTTTGGGATCTTGACTACTTTGAGGATGCTTGCTTGTGGAAGTAGAAACCTGTACGCAACTATTCCCCAGAATCAACTGGCTTTTAAACAAATCAGTAAAGATTAATTTTATTCCCACTGTCCTCTCCTGTACCTAAAGTCAGATGAACAAAGCCAAGTTTGATCAGAGTTAATTTAAACCCTGTTTTTAATGAGGATGTGTAGCTTGAAAACAGATGGTATAATGGCTCAGTTTTTTGCTTCCCGGGGGAGGAAACATCAGATACACAGAAGGGCAGAAAAGAGAACTGGGGCAAGTGAACTTTTTTCTAAGTGTGCATTGGCAAATGTTAAACTGAGCTGTTGTCTTGTGTTTTTATATATGTTTTACCAGAGCTCCAGTCTTAGTTGCTCTTGCACTGATAGAATGTGGAATGAAGTATGAAGATGCAGTGCAGTTCATAAGACAGTAAGTATGAAGCTAACTCTAGCTGTTTCCAAGATTTAACACATTGATATATACCCTTAGGGACTAAAGGAAATTACAAATGCTGTTCTTGTCTTTTACTCCTTTTTTTGTATGATATTTAGTACATCTGAACTTTTTAACACACATACTGCATATAGTCAGTATTGTAAGACTTGGCCTGTTCCAGTGGAAACCAGAATCACCAAGTAATTATTTTAGCAAAAGAACACCTAACTTTCAGTTAGATCTGCAGGGTTGTGTTTATTATTTGTACATATGAGAGGCAAAATACCTTTGTTTAGGTTCTGTCTACTAGCTAGAGCTAACACTCACTTGCATTTGTGGATCCTTCCTTCTGTATTAGATCAAAGTGTGCTAAACAGTTCCTCCTAGTCTTTACTGGTAGTCTGCCGAAGAAAAGTATTTCCTTGGATTTTTCTTTACAAATGTATGTGAGTTGGATGATAATAACTTCAGTCTGAATGTCTTCATTTTGCAGGTTTCAACTGTATTTAAAAGAAGCTGCAGCTCATGTAAACAACACCAAAATACTTCTTGCATAATTGCCAAGCCTTTAAAGAATTAAATTCAGCTTGTACATCTTAACAGGCTGGTATATATATGAAGTGAGGAATAGGTAGCCTGGCACATATTCCAAAGGCTCAGCAAAAATGTACCCTTCTTTCACACACTTCTGGTTTGGGAAAACCAAGAAAGCTCAATTTCTGTTCAGCTTCTTATTACAGGGAGTTGCAATGTTTATGTGCTTTCTTAATACTGTAGCATTCTTCATAATTATTATAAGAGTCTGAATAACTTCAGCTTTAAGACCACCATCTCACATCTGCTCTGTAGCTTCCTTTTGAAGTTTCTTCTTAATGTAAGACCTTTGGCTTGTGTGTATCAGAGGCTAAAACACAGTCTAAAATGCTATGTTCTTCTTTGAGCATGTGGTCCAATAAGGTGCTTGTGAAAGGAAGCTACCACCCACTTTCCTGGCACTTAACTTTTAATTATCCTTATTTTGGTTACAGTCTTGACTTAATGGTGATCTTCTAAAGTGACCTCAAAATATTTTTCTCTGGTGATATTATTTGACTGGGCAGTAGATTAATGTTCTGTTTAAAACATTTTTTTTTTTCCTCCATCTAGGAAGCGGCGTGGAGCTTTTAACAGCAAGCAACTTCTGTACTTGGAGAAATACCGCCCCAAGATGCGTCTGCGCTTTAAAGACTCCAATGGTCACCGAAATAATTGTTGTATTCAGTAAAGCTCAACAGCCTATAGTACTTCTTTGGGAATAAAGGATGGAAACTAGAATTAAGCAGACTGCATGCCAAAGACATCAGTCTGATATTCTTTTTAGTAGTAAAGGAAGCTTCCTTAGGAGTACTTAATAGGCTAAAGGCTTAGTAGAAATGCAACTTCTGTGTTTAGATAAATATCCATCTGTTTGGAGACCCAGTAAATGTTTTTGCTGTACCCTGTTTCTGAGCTGTCTCCTTGTTCATTAATTACCAGTTCAAATATCCTTTAATCATGCCATTGAGTCTTACTCACCTAGTTTCAACTACTAAAAATTGGGGTACTAAAATAAATCAGTCTGTAGAGAGATTAGGTGCCAAAATACCCAGCATATCAGTTACATGTTTTTCTTATAAATAAGCATAGTTCTGATGATGTGAGAACTACCAGCTTATCTGGACCTTATATCTTTTTTTCTACAGTCATTTCAATATTGAAGAAAATGGCCTCTAAGGTAGTCTTGCCTGCTCACTGTATGTTGTGTCTCCCACAATCGCACTAGAATCAGGATTTGCACAGTCTGTCTTTTTAATACTATGAATTAAAGGAACTTTGTACCCCGGTGTCTGTACTTTTCTGTTATCTGAACCTCTCCATTTTACAAACCATTACTCTCTGGTTACTCATGTAGAAGAAATCTTTTAAATTGTACAGAAGCACACAAGTCTTTAATGTCTCCAGACAAAAAGCCTTACAGTAAAATTAATGTTGGCACTTCATGTGCAACTTAACAGAGGGCATGAAAAGGTTGGGAGGGGCTATTTAATATTTCTAGTAAAATGTTGCCTTTGTCTTGTGCAGGAAGTATAGAATATGCCCTTTACTTCAGTAAATATTTTTTTAAAACGTAGAAATGCTTTGTTATTGTAGCTAAAAATTCTTAATCAGAAAATTTCTGAAAAATCTTGTAGTTTCTTTTACTGTACCTATTGAAAGTTGTTTACCAACTATTGCTTTGTTGAAAGTGTGATTTTTTTTTTTTCTTTTTTCTCCTTGAGTTTCTGCTATGACTTGGGCAGACCTCTGTAATATTTTGTATGCCTTTCAAGCTGCGTAACTTAATATTTGGATACTTGATAATTCGTTTTATTATGTAATTGATAAAATGGTGATGTGTATTAATGTTAGTTCAACCATATATTTATACTGTCTTGGGAATGTGTGGTTATAGTTCTGTGGGAGAAATAATTTTGCCAGTGTTCACCAGCTTGTAAAATCTAGTGCGAGAGCTTAAACATCTAAATAAATACTGAAATGCACTTACAAAGTTTGCTGAAATGCTCATGACTTTCACTTATTTTTGTGTACTTTGTCAGCAATCTTGAGGTGCCTAAATTCAGAATCTATCCAGGCATCTCTCTTTTTTGTTTTTGTTTGTTTTTTTTTTAAATCTGGGCCTGAATGTCCCCTTTGCTGTAATGTTTGCTGTTTGTTTTACTCATAAATAAATGTGGACAAAAAATAATAGCAGAAAGTACGGTATTTCTTTATGTAGCTTACTTGTGACTTCCCCAGTACTAAAATAGGTTACTAGCTTAGTGTTATTGTTACTGCCTTTGCAGTAAATGCAGAAGACTGTGTGTATCTGTAAAGCCTAGAGAACACTTGTATCAGTAGCATTAGAATTTAGTTACAAAATGGCATGGTACAATGCTTCATTGTCAAGACTGAAGCCATGTCCAAACAGAAGATATGCCAAAAACTATGTGAGCTAAGACCCATGCAAATTTTGAGTTTCCAGAGAGTATTGACCAAACTTCTTGAGAAGTTTAAAGATGCTGTTCGTAGCCAGCTGAGGTGTTATTCTTACCAGTGAGCATAAGCTCAGGCCCATCTCTGCTTAAAAGGAAGCTATGGTTAAACATACCTTGCCTTTCTAAACAGTACCACATAAGTTTCAATGGGGGTCCTGAAAGATTGCTTTTGGAAAGGTATGGTCTCATTATAAAAGCACTTCGAAATTCTCCGATTTAAAAATGCCTGAAACTGAATATAATTTAGCTTGGTCTGTAAAGTAGTAAAATAAACTAGGTTTAAAGGGTGTTGTGATTTAAAAAAAAATACAGCTTCATTTGCCTGAGGAAATAAGGTCTTTTCTTTTGGAATGACATCTGAAGTCACAGTGTTTCTATTGTCAAGATAGACTAGATTCGGCAGTTCAGTGAGCTGATACAGAACCATTTACGTTGGAAAGGACAGTAAAGATCATGGAGTCCAACCGTCAACCTAGTACTGCCAAGTCCACTACTAAACCCTGTCCGTAAGCACCATATCTACATGTCTTTTAAATACTTCCAGGGATGGTGACTCTACCAGTTCCCTAAACAGCGTGTTCCAATATTTGGCAACCCTTTTGGTGAAGAAATTTTTCGTAATATTTGATCTAAACCTTCTCTGGAGCCACTTGAGGCCATTTACTCTTGTCCTATTGCTTGATACTTGGGAGAAGAGACTGATGGCCACCTCACTACAACCTCCTTTCGGTAGTTGTTTGTTAACATAGTACCCAAACAGAGCTAAAAATATTAATGTGGTCACTTACGGAACTACGTAAGAATCTGTAAAACAACTATGAGTAGTGTGATTTCTGTACAGATATCAGATTTTGCTGTGTATCCACAGGATTTACATGGATAGAGAGAGAGGGCTGTATTTAGGTTATTCTAGTATGTTAGTGATGGGAGCCTGGTCCTTTCAACTCTTTAAACTTGAGTCTGGCTTTAACTTCAGTTAATTTTGATACAGTGAGATTTCTAAACAGGAAAAACTTGTATAATGAGTGTGTTTAAAGCAAAGATCAAGTCAATTTCTGAACTGTTGCCATGTTTAGACGTGAATCCCTAAGGAACAGAAAATGTCTGTTTGTCTTTTGTCTACCAACTCTGTTGGGTTTTAGGGACTAAATTGCTGACCATACTCAAAAAGTGAAGATAAGATAGCAGATGGAAGTACATAAAGCAAGTTAAATATAGTTCTGTGTCATTTATATGAGTTTACAAATGAAAGAAAAGCTTAAATGGAATTACTGTTCGCTTAAGGGTAAAGCCTCACATGGAAGACAGGCTCTACTTTTAGATGCTTAGACTGACTATGACTGCTTTGTCCTTTCTTCGAGAACCACGTTGTGGCAGTACTTAATGGCATGATAGCACATTCTTGTTTACTATTTTTGTGCTGTAGACCTAATGGCTTGGGTGAGTATGGTTTGTAAATGGTGGTAGGATTACTTGGCAGGTAGCAGAGTATTTATGGGAAATGGGAGAGGGAAAGCATGCTCTTGCACTTATTGCAGCAGAAAACTGACGGGTTCTCTATATGTTGTTCTGTCACGTAGTCCCTAAATTATGCTGAGGAAAGACAGGCAAACAAAATACTCTGTAACTCCATATCCAAAATCAAGTATAAAGTTAAATGTGATTCTCTTGCATCTGATTCTCAGAAGTGCTGGGCAATCCGTTTCAACTGAAGTCTTTTAAAAAACCATACTTAAATCCATATGAAATTATGTAGTACTACTATATATTTCTGTCTGAAGCATTTCAAACTGAGTACTCAAAACTAGTTAATACTTCCGATTGTTCATCTCCCTGGTCTTCAGTTCTCCGTGCATAAAAAATCGTTCATTCCAATCCTCGCATAAGGAGGGCAGTTGTGGAGATAAGCAGTAATTTCAGAAGTAATCAGACCCGTCTGTATGTTTGCAGAAGTAACAGTAGGAAAATGTGTAATTCTGTATTGAGTACAAATTCTAGGTTAGACTTCAGATCTTCTTCGGCCATAAGAAAAGTAGTAAAACGCTGCTCATTCATGTGACCGTTGTTCATCCTTGCAAGTGAGATGGGGGAAAAATCTTGTGTAATTTTTCATAGGTGACCTTGTATATTTTTTAAGCTTCTGAGTGCTTGACTGTGCAACATTAGTAACACTGGGTTTTCAATGTTTTTTTAAATATGTGCAATTTATTTATGTAATCCCTGCTGAGGTTATCACCACTGTAATAAAAAAAATAGTTATAATTTGCAAATTGAATTCAAATCTTAAAAACAGGCTGAGATTTGGTGGGGTGTTTTAATAGCCGGGAGGGATTCATCTAAACAAATACAGACTTTTACATGTGAGTATAGGCTTCCCTTACACTCAGTGGAAGGGATTTTGAGCTTCTCCAGCAACTAATGACCTGCTAAAAGAGCTACCGAAAACAAATTAGATGATGAGCTCTCTAAAGGTGAGAGCGTAGTTTGTAAAGGGAGCATGGGACAGCAAATCCAGTTTGCAATGTTGGTATCTACAGAAGGATTAAATAAATCTCACCTGTCTAAGTGCAGTGGTTCAAGGTATCAGGTAAAGTATTGGGTATTTCTCTCAACATACCTTGCTCTTAGTGTGTAATAAATATCGACAGTTATAACCTATTTGACTTTTATTGATATGGATTTATGCTATATGTAACAGCAAGCCTCATCAGGCATTATTTGCCTCTTGATGATTGCCTACATAAATGCTGTTAATTTTGATACATACTGTTTTAATGCATTCTGTCCTCAATGCATTGATAATTAATTATCTCAATAACAACACAAGTTACTTATCAGTGGAAAACATCTTTGTGAGGTAATAGTGGTTAAATAGTGGTCTGACAAGAAACGATAAGGACAGTGCCAGAAGATCAAGTTGCCTGCTTCAATTTCTGATTGAAATGAGAACTCTTTCAAAGTGTAGCTGAAGAAAACCAGATACCACCGTGTATAGCTACGTGGGAATGCTCAACATAGAAATACTCAAATAGTGGAAGACATTCAGTCTCAACACTACATGTAACCTGTGTCAGTGTAACAAAACCTAAATAAGTATATGGAAAGGGTATTTTCTAGCGAGCTGGAGTCTTAATTTTATTTTATTGATGGAGTAACAGCAGCAGCAGATCCTATCCTTCATATAGATCTGCACATGACAGTACTTTACCAGCAAGTTTCACAGATTCTTGTTCTGAAGAAGACAGAACTTGAAATACGTTTCAGCTTTGAAGGAGAGTAATTGAAGACAATAAACTCTTCTTCCCAATCCACAGGACCGTAGTTACAATACTGATCTGACTAGGATGGTGCCACTTCAGCACTGTCACACACTTCATTTGCTGGTACTAATAGGAGGTTCCACACTACTTAGTTTGCCTTCTTCAGTTCCCCGATAAATCTGTGCGTCACAAGGCAGGGCATGCAAACCTGAACTTACCTTTAACATTTCAATTCAACTTTACAACAACTTTCAATTCATCCCAATAAAAGCACATTAAGGCAACTGGGGCATAGCAGATCTGCAAAACTGTGAAGGGGTTCCCTTATACTGCAAGCACAATCATCCCTTTAAGCTTGACATACAAGGTTTTCTACAGTAACACACCCCCCACTATCCCAGGGATGGGCTACCCTACTGTCCTCTCCACCATTTGGTATGGCAGGATTCTCACTTCTCCCTTCTTTCTAACAGGCAGTTCTTTGTAGGATGCTATGGAGGATAGGTACCTGGCAGGAGCTACACAGTCTTGATGGTCTTGGGCACTGCCTCGGGCCTTCCCACATGGATTCTCTCTGCACCATGTCTTTATCCGGTTAGGATTAATTTGGCTAATGGGCAGGCTTTTTTTCTAGGCAGACACTTGGTGGCTGTTTCCCATTTTAATCTGCCAGATTTTGATCAGCCAGACAATTTTATAGTACCCAATCACTTTGTGTTGTTAAAGGAGGTGTGGTGGTTTGACTGCAATCGAGTTAATTTTCTTCATGCAGTTAGAAACTTCTTTCTAATAGCTAGCATGGTCATTGTTTGGGCTTAGTTCGAGAAGGAATGTAAGAACTTACTGATATCTTAGCCGTTACCAGGGAAACCAAGGTCTTCCTAGGCTTCCTATCTGCCAGGTGTGGGGCAGCTAGGAAGGGGGCCATAGATGGACAGACCTTGACTGACGTCCAAGATAGATCAGTGAGAGTATTCCATACCATCAGCATCATGCTTTGTATATAATTGGAGTCATTTTTTCCGGCTCAGCTGAACAGTCCTTTACAGGAGAACAGTTCTGGGCAAAACTGTTCTGGTTCCATTCTGTTTGGTTTAGTTTTGTTAGTTTGGCCTTCTGCTGTTTTGCAGGTGGCCTTTGGGCCTTCCTGCCTTTCTTGTCTTTTCCCTCTCTCCATGGGATCAGCTGTTCTGAACCAGAGTGCTCTCTTCCCAGGACTGGCTGCTTGACGCAGGTAGAGTTTGTGAGGAATTGCATTTTATTTTATATATTAGTACTGTTAGTAGTTTATTAGTATTATTTTGTTATTCCTACAAAACTGTTTTTATCTCAACCCATGAGTTTTCCCCTTTGTCCATTTCTCCTCCCCATCCCACTGAGGGGGAAGGGGAGGGGAGGGGTGAGTGAGCGGCTGTCTAGTGCTTAGTTTCAAGCTGCCGGGTTAAACCACGACAGCAGGCTATCCTTTTGATGGAGAGCATGCAAGCTTCCCCTTATTTGTGTTTAATCACAAACCTGACTTGACCTTTTTCACTTCTCCCATTCTCAGGCATCATTCATGCCTGATCTCAGTTAGCTCTTTGCTGCGTAAGGCTTGTTTCATACCTTGAGAGTCTGGGCCTCTCAAGTTCTTGACCTCCTTATTTTGTTCCTATTTTCCCTATCCACAAGTTCTCGGTCATTTGTATTTCACTTGTCTACTAGTCCTCAAAACTCCCTTCTGGACTTCCTTTATTGGTACCTAGTTTTCTTCACTGGAAAAAATTAAGAAGTACTATTGAATGGCACTTCATGTTTACATTTCTGTCTCAATTGTCTTCCAGCACCACTGAGTATTTATGCTACTTTAAACTTGGGTCTCAGTAAGTTCTGTTAAATAGCAAGCCCTTCCCCCCTTGGAAATGTCAAAGGAGAAAATTAGGAGGTTCTCAGCCAAGTCCAGAAAGGGAATTAGAGAGAATTCGCATCTATTCTTGGGTTGAAGAAGTAGGATGCTTTTGAGGAAATCACCTAAATGTCCCATTTAGAGACACAAAGCAATTTCGATTGGACAAAACATTAGGAAATGTTCTGAAATGTACAAAATGTCATCTAGTCCAACCCCATGCGCAAAGCAGGGCTAACTTCACAATTAGATCAGGTTATTCAGGAGCCTATCTAGTCAAAGTTTTGTATGATGGAGATAACTCAGCCCCTCAAGACATCCGTTCTAGGGTCTGACTGCTGTCCCAGTGAATGCTCTTCCCTTGGTAGGTAGTCAGAATTTTCCTGAATGAAATTTGCCTGTTTCTCCCATTTTTTCACTGTGACCTCCAAGAGACTCTATCTCTTCCTCTCTATATCCTCCTGCTAGGTAGCTGAGATAGCAGTAAAATTCCCTCCTCAGCCTCATCTTAAGGGTGAAGAAGCACAGATCTCTCAGTATGCCATATGCTCTAAGCCTCTAATCATCTTGGTGACCCTCCACTGGGGTTCACTCCAGTGCGTCAATATTTTTCTTGTAGTGGAGAGCTTAAATCTGGGCATAGTACTCCAGATATGGTCTATAATCACTTCCTTTGTCCTGCTGCCTGCTCTTTTTCTGATGCAATCTTTCTATTCAATTTGTCCACCAGGTCCTTTCTGCAAAGCTGCTTTCTTGCCAGTCGACGCCCAGTCTGCACTGGTGCATAGGCTATTACATCCCAGATGCAGGACTTAACAACATAAATGACATCTGTTGCTCTCCTTTCATCCACTGAAGTAATCACCTCATCATATGCTATCAGATTGGTCAGACAATAGCTTGACTTTGGTAAATCCAAGTTGGCTTGTACATAATCCATTATTTTTCATGTGCTTAGAAATGACTTCCAGGAGGATTTGCTCCATAACCTTCATTGGAAAGGAAGTGAGGCTGATGGGTCTGCATTTCCCTGGATCCTCTTTTCTGCCCTTCTTGAAAGTGTGCATGAAGTTGTGCTTCATCCAGTCATCAGAAACCTCCCCAATCACCATGACCTTTCAAAGATGAGAGCAGTCTCACAATGACTTCAGCCAGCTTCAATGGTACACTTACATGCATCCCACCTGGTCCAGCCGGCTTAAGTGCACCTAAACTCCATCTTTCTCTGCTGTGCCCCAGTGTTGAGTAAGAAGACATAGGCTACAAAGTTTATGGAAATAAGGATGTAGAATGAGAACACTTCACATGGAAGAAATTCCAAAGAGGTTTATATTTTCTAGTTGGAGAGACTGGAAAATGTCAACCTCCAAATTCAGAAAGAACTGACTGTTCACCTTTCAAGTTCAGAGGCAAGAGGTGCCGATCTCTTTTCCCTAGTATCCAGTGATAGGATGCATAGGAATGCTTCAAAGCTGTGCCAGGGGAGATTCAGACTGGACATCAGAAAGCATTTCTTTACTGAGAGGATGGTCAAACACTGTAACAGGCTTCCTAGAGAGGTGATTGATGCCCCAGGCCTGTCAGTGTTTAAGAGGCATTTGGACAATGCTCTTAACAATATGCTTTAACTTTTGGTCACAGAATCACAGAATGGTAGGGGTTGGAAGGAACCTCTCAGAATCATCTAGTCCAACCCCCTGCTAAAGCAGGTTCACCTAGAGCAGGCTGCACAGGACCTTGTCCAGGTGGGTTTTGAGTATCTCCAGAGAAGGAGACTCCACAACCCCTCTGGGCAGCCTGTTCCAGTGCTCTGTCAGCCCTGAGTTGAACATTGTAGGTCCCCTCCAACTGAAATACCCTATTTTTCCCTTCCCTTCCCTTCCCTTCCCTTCCCTTCCCTTCCCTTCCCTTCCCTTCCCTTCCCTTCCCTTCCCTTCCCTTCCCTTCCCTTCCCTTCCCTTCCCTTCCCTTCCCTTCCCTTCCCTTCCCTTCCCTTCCCTTCCCTTCCCTTCCCTTCCCTTCCCTTCCCTTCCCTTCCCTTCCCTTCCCTTCCCTTCCCTTCCCTTCCCTTCCCTTCCCTTCCCTTCCCTTCCCTTCCCTTCCCTTCCCTTCCCTTCCCTTCCCTTCCCCTTCTTCTTATTTGTGTATAAAAGCCAGAGGCCGGCACCCAGGGGCACAGTTTTTTGGTCTGTTGTAGCTAAGGCTGGGATTGCACCATGCAACTGCAGTTGTCTCCCTGCAGACCCAGACTCTCTCCCTGATGAGCGCTGGGAGCAGAGGCCTGTCTGTGTCTCTGTCGGTAGGACGCTGAAGCTAACGCAGATTTACTGCAGAGCTGAGCGGAGCGCAGCCAGCATCCCTGTGAGCACCCCCACATCGTATAGTGTTTGTGATGCATCGCTATGTAGGTTCCCACTCATTCAGACTGCAAACATAGTACTGTATAGCTGGAAATTAGTGAGCTCCGTATCTATACATAAGAATGAGGGGAAAAGGAGTAGCGCAGCTTTGGGCCTATGATAATAATTACAAATTCTGAGGGGAAAAACATAGGTGGAATAAAATGCAGGATGGATTTTCCAGAGGTCATTATGCCACATGAGAAATTATTAGTTAAACTGGAGAAGGAGATTTAGTAGAAAAATTTTAACGTAGAATAAGCGGGAGACAATAAGAGATAATAATTGAAGGCTGGAGAGAGGTTGAGTGGAATTTCTCAACAACTGATTTGGGAACTGCACTTTTTTATATAGGCATATATAATAATAAATATATAATACATAACATATGATACTATATATATGAAAATGCATATAGCTATTATTAGTTAATAGTAGTACATAAAGCCTGGAATATGGTCAAGAACTGTGCTGACTGAGGAAGATCAGAATGACATGCATAGTCCTTGTTACATTTGTCCAAGACAGAGGAATGCAAACTACAGCATGTGTGCTTAAGAAGATTTCCTCTCCAACAGCCTGGAGGACTTTTAGCAATATCAAAATCAAACTTTGAATCTTTTAACGTCTTTCATTTGATTTTGCTTTCCAGAGTGATGTATATCCTTCATTCATACACAAATTTATTTTATTGCATTTTTCCTCAGTCTTTACTTACATTTGTCTTTATTTAGAATCATGTGATTAAGAAACAATGCACTTATTTCTGTACAGTTTTCACCTTAACTTCTCTTGGTTCTGTGCTCCGATATGCAACAGAGCAGCCCCACAATTCAGCAATCCCAGCAAAAAGGCCAGTCTCTGTCTCTAGCACCAAGCCCGTGCCCCTGCTACTTGATGCAATATCACACTTGTTGGCAGGAAAAACCCTTAAGACAACTGATTATTGAACATATATTGAACAGATATTTATAGAGTGTAGAGATGAATGGAGAACATGCATGCAAATGAAATGCAATGCTCAACCTTATTGGAGAAGCAGAGAGGAAATCTCAAAAGTCAGAAACCAGACTTACAGAAAACTTGTACAGATTTTTAATGCAAGATACATCATGTACACACTACGACATATATGAATAAAGCTATCGGAATATATATAGAAAATGACTTCCATGAATAAAATTTTCCTAAAATAATAACCAATGCTTTCTCAGATCTCACCTGATAAATACACAGAGAAAAAAGCCCTGATAAATTATCAAATGAGCATTTATTCAGAATTAAATTATTTTTTACTATCATTTACTACCATGTGATTGTCTCCACAGAACATAAAAATTAAGGCAAACAGTACTGCTTTGAGACATAAGTCTCAAAGGCCTGTTTTGTGCTCGCTATCGTAGTTTGTTGTCTTCTAGTGGTCCAAAGCTTCACTCAAGGATTTTTTTTCCTGGCTTACCTACATGTCTGCAATAATTGTAACTCCATCTTGTTTCCTGGGATAAAATGCCTTTTTTCAGTTTTGAATTTGTGTATTCCATTGGATAATTCTTAATAAATAGCTTATAGCTTCTGTATGTTTCGTATCTCTGCTAAAATCTACCCTTAGTCATAGGATCAATGACTAAACATCCTTTGTCCTCAGAACCTTGCCTTTGTTCACCAAGTTGTATTGTTAATTTTAGAAGCCACAGTCCCTTTCACCTGTGGAATTGAATAGTTTTCTGCTGCCTTCTAGAGTATTACATGCAACTGCTGCTTCATTCAATGACTGGCAGCTGCTAACGAGTCTTTATGTGGGGAAAGAGAATGATCTTATCTTAAATTTGGTGGAAAGTGGGTTTAGTGGAACATGCTACAGTTCCTGCACTAACTAAAGCAAGGAAAGGTGCACAATGAAATGAAAAAATAGTGTCAAAATCGGATATTATTAATAAAAAGATGTGCATTTTCAATATGGGACTAGAAAATTTTAGATATTGGCTGTTATTTTTCTGCATTTGAAAAAGTAAAAGAATTCTTATTACAAAAAGAAATAGGAAAGATCTGAAGAACTGAAGGTTTTAAATTTTGCTAAGGATACTAGTTCACAATAATTTACATCAAATAGGCTTCAAATGAGGTAACTATGGCGCTTCCTGAAGCACTGATATTGGCAAATCTTGGATATTGTGAACAGGCAGTCTGCTGCTCACCCTGGGAAAAATCATGGCAAATGTCCTATTAAAGGCAGTTACCTAATCAAGAGGTGGAAAAGTAATATTTTTTTTCAGAAAACAGACAGTAGAAAAAAATAAGCTTGTTCAGTGTTGTAAATTTGACAGATACATGCAACTGCTGCTGTAGTGTACATACTTTAATTTCTTTCAGAGGTCTAATTCTGCTTTGTATGACATTCTAAGAAGTTACATAATTTACAGAATAAATGCAACACTTAGGTTATAAAATCACTTAGATCAAGTACCTGGAGAAAATTCAAAGACATACTCAGCAGAAAAAGATGTTCCTGTGAGACTTTGCTTGAATAGTTGTTGGCCTATTGCTGTAGTGTGTCTCAGGTTTTGACAGTGGCAAATACTACTCTGCAGCATGGGAGAAAACCTGTTAGTCTGCTGCCATAGCCAATAACTTCCTTATCCAGTTAAGTGTATGGAGCAATCTAACTCCTTTCTACCTTTGACAACTGGAGAACTAGTTGTTAACACTCAAAAGCGAGTCATGTTTAAAACCAGTATGATATCTGACTGTGTATAGCATATTTTCAAAAATACTGTCTCGAAAAAACCATGGAAGGGCAGGGAAGGGCTGTAAGGAAAATCTTTCAGGAACCTCTCGGAAAGAGTTGTGGCTGAAAAGAGACTTGTAACTACCAGCAAAGAAACTGCCTTCTGCTGCTGCCACTTTCTCTTGTGTTCAGGGCACTAATAGACTGCTTCCTGAAAATAAATAGGTTGTTTTCCAACAGAAACAACTTGCAATATCTGGACCATTACCAAGTAGCTCATGTGCAAAGGGATGACACGATAAAAACATTGCTAGAAAGATAGCAGATGGTGCAGTTGTAACTGTGTATAGCTGATCTGTCATTGCATACAAAGATCTCTGCAATACCTATTAAATTGTCCATTGCGGTGTTTTTTTTCTTTTTCTTTTTCTTTTTTTGTTCTAAATGTTGAATTAAACCACAACGTCAGTATCACAGGTAGGCAAGTTCACTATATATGTGACAGGCAATTGTGACTATAAAGGGGCCGGCACAACGTGGGTGACGGCAAAAGAGAAGTGTACAAAGTCTGTTAAACTGAGATGGGTCACTGGAGTTATGTGACTTTTGAAAGTGTAAAGAAAGAACTGAATAGGGCAATGAACAATGATCAGATTACTAGCAGTGCTTTGCCTGGTGCTTGTGTCAAAAACAATGACATCAAAAGGGTTGAATGCTGGAAAAATGGTGTGATGTAGTGGGATGCAAATGTCTGTAACTGAATTTCACTTCAGACAGTAATTTAATTTGTTAATGTAATCTCAACAACATATCACAGGTTTAGTGCCTTGTTGAAAGACTGTGCCCAAAAAGCCTTTGAAGAAATTAGCGCGATCAGCCCAGTAGCTCAGTTCTGTGCCATCCTAAGAAGTCAGGGTTTTTTTAAAGATGCTTGTTCTGTGTTCTGCTTCAAAGGTGTATTGTCTTGTTGCAACTATGCTGTGTAGTGGCTGAAAACATCACTGTGTTACTGTGCCTTCAGTTCAGAGCCTCCTTTCTTACTGTGATGGCAGCAAGAGAAATATTTAATGTATTTCAGCCTTTACGGCACCACAGAAGGCCCTACAGAACATGTATCTCAAAGACTCAAAACAGAGCTGCAAAAAAGAAACAAAAGGAAAAACAATCCCTTTTAAATTCCTCACCTTTTTGTTCTTTTTGTTCTGACATTATGTTTGCATTTCATTATGGAATATGAGGAATATGTAAATGCAGTGTTATTACAGCATCATTCAAAAGATTCGATTGTTAGAATTTGATTGTTAGAAATAATGTTCAAAATCTGTTTCTCTTTTGGGGCTGTATTCAACTTGAAACTTGGTACTTGCACTAAAACCCCAGCACTCCACTTAACACTAGCCATCTGGCTAGAGAAGACCAAGAAGAACACACACATGCCAAGAGGCAGCGTGAGACGTGTCTCCCCGGGACCGACAGACTCCACAGACTGTCCCTGTCCAACCTGTAGTAACTGGTGGACCTGCGACACGGAGAGCCGACGGAACCCACCAAGGCCGCCGGCGCACAGGAAGGACTGACCACAAGAAGGTTGTCAAACAGCGTCT
The DNA here is from genome assembly GCF_030867145.1 of Opisthocomus hoazin. Taxonomy (NCBI): domain Eukaryota; kingdom Metazoa; phylum Chordata; class Aves; order Opisthocomiformes; family Opisthocomidae; genus Opisthocomus; species Opisthocomus hoazin. The sequence goes on along the minus strand of NC_134415.1, from coordinate 101,735,089 downwards.
GCGCCGAGAAGGGCGGCAGCTCTGTCCCCAGGCAAAGGCCACGGACTCACGCACGCACTCGTCGGAGCGGTGCCCGGGCCGGGCCACGGGGTTCAATGGGAAAACCTGCCGGCCCCCACGGCCGCCCACCCTCCACCGACCCGCAACTCCAAGCCTCTCAGGCGCACGGCCCCCCCGCGGGGCCGCCACCCTGGCCTCCCCTCGCTGTTCCGGCCTCCAGGCCCCCCGCAGGCCGGATCCGGCGACAGGGCCTTGGCGGGGCCCGGCGCGGCGGGGAGCGGCCGGCGCAGTCCTGTGACGGGGCGGCAGGTCCGGCTGCAGGGAAGAGGCCGCGGGGAACACCCGTCCGCCCCCCGGTCCCCCGCGGCCTCGCTACCGGCCGCCCCCGGCCCAGCGCCTGCGCAGCTCCGCGTCCGCCCCCCCCATAAACAGCGCCGTCACGTGAGCGGCCGGGCCCGGTGCGGCGCCGCTCGCCTGACGCCGCGGGGGCGCGCCTACGGGGGCGCGCCTACGGGGGCAGCGGGCACGCGGCCGGCACCGCCAGCCGAGCCGAGCCAGGCCGGGATCACCGGGGCCGGGGAAGCCCGCGCGCACCCCCGCGCCGCGCGCGCCGCTCTCTCTCTCCCTTCGGCGCGGCCGCCGCGTCCTCCCTCCGGGGCAGCGCCGGGTCGGCGGAGCAGGGTGAGTTACCGCCGCCGGGCCGCGGCGAGTAGAGGGGGAAGGCGGGGGCGAAGGGGCCCGCCGCGCCCCGCGGTCTCGACCTGCCTTCGCTGGGGCGCGGCGGGCGGCCGGGTCGGGCAGGGCCGGGCCTGCCGCGGCGGCGGGGCCGCGGCCTGTCTTGGCGTGGCCTGGCGGCAGGGCCCAGCGCGGCGGGCCGGGTGGGACGCGGCCTGCTTCCGCCGCGGCGCCGCCGGCTCGGGCTGGGCGCGGAGGCGGCCCGCGGTCTGGCGACGGGCCCGGGGGGCGCCCCCCCCCCCCCCCCGCCGCCCCACTCCCGGCCGAGTCCCGCTGCTCCGCTCCGCCTGGTTGCGCCGCCGGCCCTGACCTTGCGGAGGCTGCGCCCCGTGGGGCCCCGGGCCGGCCGGGGCCCGGGCTCATCGCCCCACCACCTGGCATGGGGCTCGGGCCCCGGCCTCGCTGCCTGCAGCGGCCTCTCCCGTCCCTGCCCGCCCCGGCGGCCGTGCGGGACCCTGCGGCAGGCTCCCTGCCCGGGGCCGCGCTGCCGCTTGCCTTCCCGCACTGCTGTCCCGGCCCTGCGTTACTGGGTCTTGTCCCTTCTTAGTAGCGCTTGTCCTTTCCCACCCCTTGAGCCGCTCATGCCTTCTTGCCCCATACAAACCTGAGGAACGAACACCAATTTAGGCCTTGCTGTTCTTCCTGCTATTGGTCTGACCTGCTCCGGGCTCCTCCTCCCGTCTCTCAAACTTAGCATCATCAACAATTTCTGTGTTTAACTCTTGTGTACAAGTACCCACTGTAGGAACGGCAGGAGAAAATGCAGTCGTCGTTGGTACCCGGTGGCCTGGTGGTATTTCCAGATCCTGTTCGTGGATGCCATGCTCTTTCTGAGGCAGTGTGTCCACACTGCTCGCTTGCTGCTGGAATGGAATTAAATACCTGTAAGGCTTTAGAAGAGCCGTCGCTCATGTGATTGCGAGTGTGCTTGCTGTGTGGTCTGCGCAGTGGAGACGTGTTACAGCCGTGAGGTGAGGGCTTGGAAGAAGAACACTCTGTGCGGTGTAGGTTGAGTTAGGAGAAATATCCTGCAGAATGAAGCATAAAAGTGAGGAGGAGAAGACAGGAACATGGGATGACAACAGCACCATACAAATTGTAGTTGTGGTGTTGTCTTTTATGTAGCTGTAAATCCGTTATGTCATTTTTATACATTTGCTGTCATAAAAATGGACGCTAATGTCACTTAACAGTGGAACTATTGTAGGATTAAAAGTGAGGATGGTAAACATATGGCAGCTCTTTAACACCACTAATTCATGGTTTGTTTTGCTTAATAAGTGATTCTGTTAAGGATTGGGGTGCACTGTAAGGGAGATTTTGAAAACCTGGATTTTATATTTCTTGGAATAATTTGAGTAGTCTTTACACTTAGTGTGTAGCCCACAGTGAAACTGTTGCTCAGCTCGCTTTTTGCTTTGCCAAGTAGCTTGTGCTTTTAGTGTGTGTATTGAGCTTTAAAGATTATACCTATAAATATGGAGTTTGAACACCTAGATTTTTCTCAGCTGTCGTTGACTGTTACTCAGTCATTCAGTTTTTATATGAATTTTACATTTGCAAACCCTCAGGAATTTCAAGCAGCTGAAAGGGCATGTAACTACAAACCGTGTTGGCTAGATCTAGTTCAATGTAGTTAACTGAAGCAATTCAACACAATGGTGAGGTGTTTTTTTTCTAAGAAAGTGAAAGCTCTAAAAAGTCTGTAATTCTTACCTGCCGTAATTCCGTGGCCTTCTCTTTTTATAAGGCTTAGCTCTGCCTCACGGAGTAAATACTACTCATGTTGTGCTATGAGCTGAGCCAATGTATATTGTATGAAATTTTTTTAGATGTTAGGAGATAATGAATTTTCAGTGTTTTATTATATAACTTGGGGATATTATGTCAGAATTTTTTTTTTTTATGGCAAAGGAATATTCATGAAAGGTAATATTATGTAGTGGCAATGACAAAGTCCACTGATTTGGGATATGAGTGTTCATATATAGCAGTAAAGAGTGAAGAATAGAGACAGCTAGTGACATCTGCCTGAGTGGTGTCAGCATAGCTACATGGTGGATGGTATATTTCTGTGGAAAACTTAACGAGGCTTAGCAATTAAGCTTCTAACTATTTCTGAAAAAAAAACCCTGAATTCTAATGGATATTTCCAAATGAATCATTGTCAGAGAGGCACTGACAAATTCAGAAATTGTTTACAAATGAAATTGTAACAATGTCTCTTGATAGTGAGTTTACAAGTTCTAGAGGTATATGTAGTGGTAGAAAGATTAGTAAAATGATGTATAGTCTTAGATTATGCTTAATTTTGGAGGGATTCAAGAGTATTCATTGATGGGACAGTCCAGCAAAGCAAAACAGCCTACACTACAAAATACATTTGAAAGGTTTCACAATGTAAAGACATTTTTGTGACGGAACACAACTTCTAGTGCAGCACTATGTACCTCTCATAACTATAAAGTGAGGATGAGGAATATTTTTTTTTTTTTTTTGGAGGAGAGGTTACTCTGATCAAAACATAACTGTGAAGTTAGTTTTCTGTGGTACAATGATTTGGTCTTGTATGATTAAGAAAAGTTTTCTGTGTACTTTTTCTGCATTTCTTAGTCTTCTGATTAAATCCTTTGGTAGAAATTTACTTTTTCTTCCTGTTCACTGAAATGAGGTGCAGTTCTGACTGGTGATGTAATTCTTTTTGATAGTGAAGGTTTAATAAAGAAAATGTCTTAGCTGTCTGCCCTTCTTTCAAGTATCGTGATAGCAAGTAGTAAGGGACCTGCTGTGTCAGTGAGGGGAGCAGCGTACGCCTTCAGATTGTAGATAGTTTTTGGGATGTGGATTTGATGTGTCAGACTATAGAGATTTCAGTAGCAGGGTGATAAGATTTGGGCCAGCTGGTGTTTGAATCTGAAGACTTCAGGGTGAGGGAAACAAAAATAGTATAGAAGAGCTGGTGAAGAATGAATGAAATGCTCAGATTTACATGTTTTTTGGTTCTTTGATCTGTGACAGGTCTTTGGTTTTGTTGCCGCTGAAAGCTAGATCTTTAATTTTAAATAGGGGATTAAAATAATAAATAGGGGATTTAAATAAGGGAATAGGTGGCATATGGATGCCTACGGGTTGATGTTTCTGGCATACAGCTTTGCCTCCTTTACAGTAATATTGTTGTTTCTGGTAAAACTGTTGAGTGTATGTTGCTATTAGGCAGATCTTTGACAGTGTCCTGTTTGAAGGGAGATGGGGAACGAGAAAGATCAAATTTGATATTGCTCAAAGGCCAAAACTCAGCAAACCATATTCCATCCAAGTGTTGCATCCTTCTTTTGAGAAAGGGCGCTGAAGTTTTCTTTAACAGTTCCAAAGACACTTCTGTGGCTATATTGCAGTTCATATGCTCATAAATCAAATCGTGTGTCCTGTCAGAAATGTTTTGTCAGTTAATTCTTGAAGACTGCCCTAGATGATGGGATTTGAGCCAGTGTGAACCTCAGCAGAAAGCTCATTCGTGTGAGAGTTGTCAAGCTGAGATTTTCTTACCGACTGCCACTGATGCACTGTCTGGTATTGATTTCCTTTTTTATCCCATGATGTGTTTAGACTGTGAGCTCTGTTGGCCAAAATCTGTTACTACAGAGGGCCTGGGCATCAGTTCTGGCTTTTGGTGCTGTGATACTCATAAACGTTAAGAATGAATGCAGGTTCTAGCACTTAAAACATGAACACGTGCCAACTTAGGGTTAATTTTCAGTTAGGTGCTTGTGACCTTAAACTTTAAAGTTTTGTATGTGACGAAGGGGGAGAATGGCAGTAAAAATTGCTTGTGCTCAGCATCAGCATTTTGAAGCATTGATTGTTAGGTGGGTTGTAGGAGTCAAGGTATCACTGAGCAATGTGGGGTGGCCTGGCATCACAGCTCTGGTGAACAAGGAAATACACTTGATACCTTGAATACCTTTTTTAGGTACAGTAGTTACCAAAAGACTCGGGCGAGGATTTTTTTGTTTTGTTTTGGGCTGCCTGTGTTGTTAACTAGTTTCATGTCAATTAAGGTGCAGTTTCCTTCTTCGGCTGAGAAGTTTTTGTCAGTTATTGTTACTTACTGTTTGGTTCCTCTGTGACAGTGCTGTCAGCTTTTCCCGTTTGTTTTGACATCTAAGGTGCTATTAATCCAAATAGCTCTGTGCCTTTTGTACACTTTTCTGACCATTGTTTATTACTACTACTTGAAGAAATAAGTATAATATGGATATAATAAATATAATAATAATAAAGATAATATGGATTTTTTTAATGGAGTCTGCTACTGTTACTATGACTAGTACTTGCTTTCAGTTATTCGGTGTTTACAGGACAAGAGACCAAGTTTTATGTTTTGAGTGTTGCAATGTTTCCAACATAGCCCAGTCAATAACTAGATTTACAAAAGCTTTTAAAGGCACTAGACAGGTTCAGTGAATTGGAAGCAGCAGACACTATTCAGAAAGGTACATAAATGAAATGGAAGAAATCGTAATGTTACTATGTGGTCTTCAGTAGCTTCAGACTCGCTGATTCAGGTAGGTCAGTGAAGTAGATAGGATCTTCAACATCCAGGATTTTCAGTATCCTAAACAAGAAGTGTGAGCTTTTTTCTTTGGTTAGGTTCCTTCAGACTTCCCTCCCCACCCCCCCATTCCTAATTTAGGCAATTATTTTTGTTAACATTTTGTAGTAATATTTTTCTGAAGTCCAACTTCCAAGGACTTTCATAAACCAGATTTCATCTTAAATTGTCAATCTTTAAACATACAAATACTTCTACTTTATATTGTTAATTTTAAAATATAAGCTAATATATGAAAGTCAAGTTTAAAATGTAAACTAATGTATGAAAGTCACCCTGTGGGCAGAGGAGGAGAGAAGGTAGTTACAGTGAATGTCACCTGGAAGTGTGAAACTTAACTTTTGCTTAGTGAAATAAATGGTGTAGGAATACTGTTAAAACTGAATAAAGCGTGTAAAGGAAAACATTAAAATATCAAGACAAATATATCTAATCGAAATCCAAATACATAGTTGGAAAATTAAATCACAGAATCACAGAATCACAGAATAGTAGGGGTTGGAAGGGACCTCTGTGGGTCATCTAGTCCAACCCCCCCGCCGAAGCAGGGTCACCTACAGCAGGCTGCACAGGACCTTGTCCAGGCGGGTCTTGAATATCTCCAGAGAAGGAGACTCCACAACCTCCCTGGGCAGCCTGTTCCAGTGCTCCGTCACCCTCAGAGAGAAGAAGTTCCTCCTCATGTTCAGACGGAACTTCCTGTGCCTCAGTTTGTGCCCATTACCCCTTGTCCTGTCACTGGGCACCACTGAAAAGAGCTTGGCCCCATCCTCCTGACACCCACCCTTCAGATATTTGTAGGCATTTATAAGGTCCCCTCGCAGCCTTCTCTTCTTCAGGCTGAACAAGCCCAGTTCCCTCAACCTCTCCTCGTAGTGGAGATGCTCCAGTCCCCTCACCATCCTTGTAGCCCTCCGCTGGACTCTCTCCAGTAGCTCTTCATCCTTCTTGAACTGGGGAGCCCAGAACTGGACACAGTACTCCAGATGAGGCCTCACCAGGGTAGTGTAGAGGGGAAGGAGAACCTCCCTTGTCCTGCTGGCCACACTCTTCTTGATGCACCCCAGGATCCCATTGGCCTTCTTGGCAGCCAGGGCACACTGCTGGCTCATAGTTAACCTGTCGTCCACCAGGACACCCAGGTCCCTCTCCGCAGAGCTGCTCTCCAGCAGGTCCACCCCAAGCCTGTACTGGTGCATGAGGTTGTTCCTCCCCAGGTGCAGGACCCTGCACTTGCCCTTGTTGAACCTCATCAGGTTCCTCTCTGCCCAGCTCTCCAGCCTATCCAGGTCACGCTGAATGGCAGCACAGCCTTCCGGTGTATCTACCACACCTCCCAGTTTGGTGTCGTCAGCAAACTTGCTGAGGGTACATTCTAACTCTTCATCCAGGTCGTTGATGAAGAAGTTAAACAAGACTGGGCCCAGTACTGACCCCTGAGGGACACCACTTGTCACCAGCCTCCAACTAGACTCAGCGCCCCTGATGACAACCCTCTGAGTTCTGCCATTCAGCCAGTTCTCTATCCACTTCACCGACCACTCATCCAGCCCACACTTCCTCAGCTTCCCCAGGAGGATATCATGGGAGACTGTGTCGAAAGCCTTGCTGAAGTCAAGGTAGATAACATCCACAGCTCTCCCTTCGTCTACCCAGCCAGTCATGTCATCATAGAAAGCTATCAGATTGGTCAGGCATGATTTCCCCTTGGTGAATCCATGCTGACTACTCCTGATAACCTTCTTTTCTTCCACTTGCTTGATGATGGCCTCCAGGATAAGCTGCTCCATCACCTTTCCCGGGATGGAGGTGAGGCTGACCGGCCTGTAGTTCCCTGGGTCCTCCTTCTTGCCCTTTTTGAAGATTGGAGTGACATTGGCCTTTCTCCAGTCCTCGGGCACCTCTCCAGTCCTCCAGGACCTCTCAAAGATGATGGAGAGTGGCTCAGCAATGACATCCGCCAGCTCCCTCAGCACTCGTGGGTGCATTCCGTCGGGGCCCATGGATTTGTGGACATCCAGATCGCTTAAGCGATCCCTCACACAGTCCTCCTCGACCAAGGGAAAGTCGTCCTCTCTGTAGGCTTCTTCTCTTACCTCCGGGGCCTGGGATTCCTGAGGGCCAGTCTTAGCACTGAAGACTGAAGCAAAGAAGGCATTCAGTAGCTCTGCCTTCTCCGCATCCTCCGTCACCAGGACACCCGCCTCATTCAGCAGCGGCCCCACGTTGTCCCTAGCCTTCCTTTTGCTGCTGATGTAGTTGAAGAAGCCCTTCTTGTTGTTTTTGACATCCCTTGCCAGCTTCAATTCCAGGTGAGCCTTGGCCTTCCTCGTCGCATCCCTGCATGCTCTCACTATGTTTCTGTACTCTTCCCAAGTGGCCTGTCCCTCTTTCCACATGCCATGCACCTTTCTCTTCTGCCTGATCTCCGCTAGAAGCTCCTTGTTTAACCATGCAGGTCTCCTGCCTCCTTTGCTAAATTTCTTTCTCAGGGGGATGCATTGCTCCTGTGCATGGAAGAAGTGTTGTTTAAAAAGCGACCAGCACTCATGGACCCCCCTGCCTTCGAGAGCCCTGGCCCACGGGATTCCTCCCAGTAGCTCCTTGAAGAGGGCAAAGTCAGCCCTCCTGAGGTCCAGGGTTTTGATCCTGCTTATCGCCCTGCTTCCTCCATGCAGGATCCTGAACTCGACCATTTCATGGTCACTGCAGCCGAGTCTACCTCCAACCTTCACGTCCTCCACCAGTCCCTCCTAATGCTTGCACATACCTGGTGTTGAAGGGAAACAATTTAGTATGCGGTCATAGAATCATAGAATCATTCAGGTTGGAAAAGACCTCTAAGATCATCAAGTCCAACCATCCACCCAGTGCCACCATGTCTGCTAAACCATATCCCAAAGTGCCACATCTACACAGTTTATGAACACTTCCAGGGATGGTGACTCCACCACCTCCCTGGGCAGCCCGTTCCAATGTCTGACCACTCTTTCAGTAAAGAAATTTTTCCTAATATCCAGTCTAAACCTCCCCTAACGCAACTTGAGACCATTACCGCTTGTCCTATCACTAGTCAACTGAGCAAAGAGACCAACACCTGCCTCACTACAACCTCCTTTCAGGTAGCTGTAGAGAGCGATAAGATCTCCCCTCAGCCTCTTCTCCAGGCTAAACAGCCCCAGCTCCTTCAACCACTCGTCATAAGACTTGTTCTCTATATCCCTCACCAGCCTCACTGCCCTTCTCTGGACACGCTCCAGCAACTCAGTGTTTTTGCAGTGAGGGGCCCAAAACTGGGCACAGTGCTCGAGGTGTGGCCTCACCAGTGCCGAGTACAGGGGCACGATCACCTCCCTGCTCCTGCTGGCCACACTGTTCCTGATCCAAGCCAAGATGCTGTTGGCCTTCTTGGCCACCTGGGCACACTGCTGGCTCATGTTCAGCTGGCTGTTGACCAACACCCTAAGGTCCTTTTCCACCAGGCAGCTTCCCAGCCCCTCCTCCCCAAGCCTGCAGCGTTGCATGGGGTTGTTGTGACCCAAGTGCAGGACCCGGCACTTGGCCATGTTGAACCTCATACAGTTGTCCTTGGCCCATCGATCCAGTCTGTCCGGATCCCTCTGCAGAGCCTTCCTACCCTCCAGCAGATCGACACTCCCACCCAGCTTGGTGTCATCTGCAAATTTACTGAGGGAGCACTCGATCTCTCATCCAGATCGTTGATGAAGATGTTAAACAAGACTGGACCCAAAACTGAGCCCTGGGAACACCACTCATGACCGGCCGCCAGCTGGATTTAACTCCATTCACCACCACTCTCCACCCTCGGCCATTCAGCCAGTTCTTTATCCAGCGAAGAGCACACCCATCCAAACCAAGAGCAGCTAGTTTCTCCGGGAACGCTTTGCTCCTTCCCAGTGATTATTTAGGGGTACACTACCCAAGTGCTCTGACCTGGTCAGGCTAGGCCAAGTGCCATCAATAACCCTACAGCTGGATGCCTGTAGTAGGTGGCCTGAATCTGCGCCCTTCTTGGTACGAAAAGGGCCGTGCACTAACATACTGCTACCACTGCTGGCAGTTTTCAGTTACCGCAACCTGATTTATTATCTCCAGTCAAATTTCCTGTGAGTGAAAAGGATGAAAACTCACCCCATCAGCAGGCTCACGAGGACCCACTAGAAGTAATTTCACATCTCCACACTGTCTTTGATTTAAAGGCAAATCTGAGCCCCCTGGGTTAAAGATGAATGAAATATTACAGAGCAAGAGAAAATTAAGTAACCATCAGGAATTTTGCCTCTCTTTATAGCTAAGCCACACAGTATTAACTAATGCCAAAATAACCCATTTTGAGATAATGCTTGTTGGTGTGAAAATAGAGAAAATTTCAGCTTCCTGAACTATGGAAGCCTCTGGCTCATTCTATCTTAATACCTCAGTCTTCTGCATTAAATTAGCTTCTCTGCTAATAACTTTGTAAACATACATACATGTAGGCCTGTTGATACACCACAACATATTAAAAACTGAATTACGCTTAGTTGCTCTCTTAACATGATTAAAAAATTATTTCTGCTTTTTGAAAGGATTTCCAAATTCAGAGTCGGTCTGCTTTTGTTTCACGTAATAAACTCCCCACCCTGCTTTCTCTAAAAGATGCCTGATATGCAACCTGCTAAGCAAAGTGATTGCTCATGCCAGACTTCCAAGCGGTCCTGACGCCGACCCAGAAGACCTGCCAGCCATTTGCAGGGTTATACAGGTCTGCAGCATGGAGACATCTGACGTGGGACCCACCACGTGTAATGCCAAGGCCTGTGTTGGGTGGGACATCAGCCTGGATGGTGGGGAGGCCCCTCTGGCCTTGCCAGCTCTGACCCATACCAAGGCGATCTATTTGCTCTCGCAAACATAGCCGCAGATTTTTATTGCAATGGAAGTTTAAACTATGCATAAATCAGTAATTCTGAAGTACCTCAAGCCAGAAAGAGTCATGTTTGCTACTGCCACATGTCTTTCTAAGCAACTTTTCTCCAGCTGCTTCGAGTCCACTCTGGCATACAGGAGCTAACAGAAGATTCTCTCTAGCTGTAAGCAATGCTTGTTTTGCATTAACCTCCATTAGGAACGGAAAACCAAATACTATCCCATGCCCTCAAATTAATGTTTACAAGAATCTCATCAGCACTGCTGTTACACACGCGTGTGTCCGTGTGTCTGGAGAGCCAGAAGGACTGAAGTAACAAAGCGACATTTGCTGCCAGACTCCCAGAAGGATGGTATTGGAAAATGGTTGAGACAATTATGTGGCACTCATATGCTTTAGCAAAATACGCTACAAATCTGGCATCGTCAGAAACACTGCAAAATAAGTAGTTTGAACCTAGTAATCATAATCATCTGTCCCTCGTGATGATCCCCTGACCCCACAGCACCTAACAGTAAGTTTCTGTCGGCCCACATCCTCTCTCAGAGCCCTGGACTGGAGCTGGGTGACATGGGGAGAGGAGGGAAGAGCCTCTCACCTCCTGTCTTCAGGCACCCGCACTGCGAACACGATTGTCCCGTCAAAGCATGGTCAAAGACAGCATGCTTGGGCTGGACGTGAGCTAAGAAACACTCGGGATTTCTGGAGATATATACAATTTATGATCACCTCTGCTTGAGATGGATTTTAGGTAAGATGGTAGAGACTTGCTGATACAGTTGGGTATCTCCACTAAACTGTTTTTCTGTATTCTGATAAGAAAATAATACAACTGGAACTGAACTTGACGATTGGACTCACTAATCTTAGAGGTCTTTTCCAACCTTAATGATTCTATGAAGTAATTTTTTGCCTCTTTCACAGACAAACTAAACAATGAGAAACCTTAAAGATGTACAGTATCTCTTGTGGAGATACTAGTCTTCCTTCCCCTCTAAGGTTAGCTTGAAAGGATGTGCTTGTTTGAGATCTCAGTTTCTTTCCTTAGCAAGTGATCATTCTGCCTATTTATCTTTTAATTTTGGAAAGTCACTTAGAGCTGCTAGAGGTGTCATGAAAAAGTAGCAAATGGGGACAAGATAAAAATCTGCCGTATCAGATCCTACAGCATGTTTATTTCATAGCAGTATTTGTTGGGATTTGAGGCAATATTATGACATACCTAGCAATTAAACTAATTCAACAACTGAAGAAATGAGTTTTTTAAGGTGGAAGACTCAGACTGAAAAAGAAAAGACGTTGTGAGCATGGAGAGATTTTACAGTAAATGTAATGTGGGAGAAATTCTGGAAGTCATGTTTAACTGATGTACTTTTTAGCAGGGTTGTTTTTAGTGCTGCATCACTTCATGATGAAAGATTTTGGTTGGTGGGTTACTTTTTTGAGTACCTATTGTTGCAGTGGGGAGGGCTGATTGAAGCAAATCGGTCTTGAAAGAGAAATATGCTTTAAGGAATTGAGGAGAATGCTGTCTGTATTTTAGCTTTTCTTGATGGTCAGAACTCATTGCACCCACACTCCTGTATCTTGCTTTGCTGTGCGCTATAGCGGTCTCAGTACATGCCCAGATGCTCCAGGAGCCAGCGCGTGGGAGGTTTCATGTCTGTCCAGAATGAACATGGCTGGGACTTCCTTCTCTATCATTTGCTCCTTTTCATGAACACTCCTCACTAGTTCTCCATACATGAGACTTTTTATATTCTGTTGCTTCTGATTAACTGTCCAGTGGGAAAACACTTTTGAATTATTGTGCGATGGGAGTACGCTTGGTATGTGCGCTTTTGCTGTGAGTGATGCCAAGCTACTGGCCTTTAGGGTTCAAGTGGAGGACACAGCTGTGTTCCAGGGGAGCAATACATTCTTCCTCGGAGCAGTTAGAGTTATCTTTGGAAATAAATGACCATGAAAACTTAACTGTGTTTTTACCTATACCTCTGGCTATTTTTCCTGGTGTTCAGAGTGTTTCAAATGCAAAATAAACTGTTCAAAATTCATGCACTTTAGGCATTGTGTAAGGGAAGAATTATCTTTTTTTTTTTTTTGTAGCAACTGTTTCTGACAGCTGTCTAGCAAGAAGTGTGTCTTTCATTTTCAGTCCCGCAGATTCTACACATCATATGATAGTTAATCTAGTAATGCTAGAAATAATTTTCTAAACTTGGTACTGTACAAGTTATGCAGAGGATTGTACACGTAAAGCAAAATTTTGATTTCATGTACTTGACTGGGATAACCTATATAACTATTTAAAAAATTGTGAAACAATTTCTTCAATCCTAGATTTTGTGGTGGTAGGATTTTTATGCAAAACCATTTTGTTTTTATCTTTCTAATGACTTTGATGCAAAGTTTGATAAAACTTATACTTGGTCACAGACTCATGCTCCAGAAATAAAACTTTCAAGAAAATTCCTCTTGAATTTTCTCTAACAGCTAGTTAGGTGTTGTTGAAGATGGCTGTGGCCATTGCACGTATAGTTGCCTCGACAGTTTTTTCACAGTGCTTTTAGTGTTCTGAATGGCTGCATGGTAATCTTGCAAAACTGTAGGTATTCTTTTTTCATTACATTGCTGAAGACAGAGGTTAATATCTGTCAGCAGCAATTTTGGTAGCAAGAGCTAACATTCTGCTCAAGCTTTGCTGTTTAACACTGCACTTAATGCAGTGGTCAGCACTGCTTTGGTAACAGCAATGTTTGAGTAAGAATTATATAGATGTTCCCCTCCTATCCAGAAAAAAACTTGAGATCTATTTTTGTAAATGTGTTCAGAGCCCCTGCCACTCTTTAATTTTGGGGACAAAAGGTTTCTTGCAGTAGTTCACAGGTGTTCTATTACAGTGTTAGTGTCAGAGGGTTCACCATGCTGTGTCGGTTACTCTTGTGCTTGTGTGACGCTAATATGAAAAAAACCTGCTATTACAGGAAGGTGTTTTAAGGTATTGGATTGGAGTGTTTATAATTGTTTCTGACTTTTCTTACTTTGAGCCACTGCAGCTCTTGTAGTTTACCCTGTATAGATTGTTGTAACTACATGGCATAATAAAAACAGGTTATACAGTGCAGCATAGGACTTCTCTGTTAGCTTGCTGCTTTATTTGTTCCCAGATTTGGAAATTATTTTGACAACTGCAAAAAGAATGCAGACTGCTGTAGGTGCTAGGTGGCATAGTTTTTATGCACTGTATTGCTTGATTAAAATAGTCAATTTTTTGGTGAGGGAGCTTTCAAATTAGAACATACTTGCTGCTGTAACACTGTTACCTGCTTGCTAAATGCACCTGATTTGCCCTGACTTTCCTTCTTGATAGCTGTTTGGTCAGTTGGACATTGTGTGTTAGACTGTTTTGTCGTGGTTAGTGTGTAGACGCTGTAAAGGCACCATGCTCTTCGAAGACATAGTGTCCTGCCTGACCATTGTTTTCTTCTGAGCTGTGCTATGGGAGAAGGCAGTAAGACTGTCTTGTTTTTTAAAGAAAACAAAACATTTTTCATGCTCACCTGTAGTTTTGTAAATTTATGAAATTAAATTGCACAAATAAGGTTGAAGTTGTAGCAGAGCTCTTACCTGTGTATGGCTAGGGTTTTCCATGTTGGTCGCTAAAACAGAAATGTCCCTTTAATGTGTATAAGGAAGCGTAGTTACTGTTCCAGTAAGCATGTGTAGGTACTGGAATAATTTAGTGGTGGGTTGCTGGAATAGGGATCTAGAAAGTAATTCAAGCACTACAAACTCTAAGCCTCACTTTTCTTTTTCCTTTAATTAATGGATTCATTTAAAGAAATAATCCTGTCTAGTTTGTGGGAGGAGGATGATGAAGGAAGGAGTGGGAGAGAATATATGTCCTTTTTCTGTTTCCAAAAGCTTGGACCGCTTTGTGTGTGCCAAAACTGATCTCCTGGACTTCCCTGTATGCCAAATGAAGCCAGGCACTACTGCACCACTCCATTTTCCTTGCCTTCATGACCATATTTGTTATAGTTATCTCTCTCTACTCTAAGTATATGCTTATACTAAACTTCTGAAGTAAAATTTTGCTGACTTTTTTTTCCATTCTGTTGTGTAGTTACACATTCTTATTAGTTGAATCTCTGCTGCAATAGTTGCATTTCTGCTATATTGCAAAGAAGTGATCTAGAAAATAGGGAATCCCTTCTTGTAAAATGTAGATGCCATCTTTAATACAGTTACTGAAGTTTTACCCAAATTTCTTCAAAACTGAAGTTTCTAAAAGGCTCCTGGCCCTTTTGAAGCCAGCTCGGAATTCTCATATATTTTTCTAAGGTCAGACTTTCATATAAAATTTCTGTAATTTTACTGAATGTAATGATAGGTGAAAAATAATAGAGATAAGACCTCACTGCTTAAAAGTAGTTACTTGCTATGAAGTACTTGGTAGTTCCTCTGTGAGTGGAAATACAGTCCTGTTCAATTCTGGGCCTAGTATGGCAGGTTCCTGAGCATGCTCAGCTCTGTTGATGTTAGTGGAAGCTGACGTCACATTTTTACATTTAAAGGTGAAGAAAGATGGGCGCTCGCAGTGCTGCTGTCCAGGTTCAGTTGTTCTTGATTTCCCCCTCCCTCTGGTGCCCCACATTCTTGGATTGGTTAAGGTTTAAAAAAATCTTAGAAAGGAGATGTTTCAGCTACCCTGGTTATACACACTCAGTAGAAGCGGCAGCACTCGGATGCTGATAGCGGAGCACATATTAACTTAGCATGGTATTTCTTTTAAAAGTAAGCAGTTAGAGAAATTATTTTTAGAAACACAGTAGTCCATACTAAGCCATAAGCAGATTTTTTTTTTTTTATTACATTTCTAAAATACCTTAAGCATTCTTTACAAAACGCAACAGCCAAAACAATTTGCTGGTTTCTTAGGTGTTTTACAATTTGTAGCTTATTTTCTTATGGTATTTTTCTTGTCTTTCTATAGGGCTGAAAGACACACAGGAGTCTTCATGGATATAGTTGATACATTTAATCATTTAATTCCTACTGAACACTTAGATGATGCCCTATTTCTAGGATCCAACCTGGAGAATGAAGTCTGTGAGGATTTTAGTACAAGTCAAAATGTCTTAGAGGATTCGCTGAAGAACATGCTCAGCGATAAGGATCCTATGCTAGGATCTGCAAGTGCCCAGTTCTGTTTGCCTGTTTTGGATAGCAATGGTCCCAATTTCCAGATGCCTTGTTCAACAGGTAAATCTTACAATTTTTTAAGATTACAATTTAAAATACAGTTATACTCTAGTACCAACCCTTTTTCGTAATGTAGAAATAGTAGTTTGGGATTTCTGTCTCCTTCCTGCCCTTTTTGTTGTGCTTCTTACATGCTCGACATGTAATTTATGTGCAGTTCTTTTTAACGTCGTGTAACAATAGAGGAAGGCTCCTGATCTGGATCAGAAGTAATTTAGGTTTTGTCTTGAGTATGTGTAAATCATTCCCAGTTGAAGTTGGCATTTGTTTAGTGTCAGTACTGTGCCTGATCAGTGAAGTTGCTAGTTGTCTTCAAAAAGGTAGTAATTCTGGATTAGCAGTAGCAGCATGAGAGTTGTACAAATTATTGCTCTGACCTCAGGGTTATTCTGTTAGTGCTAGGCCTTCTCGTACTGAGCTGATAGTGGATTCTGGGTGTTTTGCTTTGGTTGGCTTCAAACAAAACCCTAGTATGATGATACAATTCTTTTTTCACTCTTTGGAAACACCTGATTTGGAATCAATTTAGAGCAAAGTTTTAAGCAAAAATAATTTTAGGAGTTGTAGCATGGTTTTGGAGATCTAAAAAAAAAAAAGGGTGATCCAGTTCCTAAAAGTATTTATATTGATAAATAGTTAGAATAATTACACTGAGTTTGGTGTAAGAGACAAAAATATACTCTATGCTTGATAGTTTTTTATTTGACTGGAGTTTAAAAAAATTTAAGTTTGTTACTGGAAAGTGTTGTAGGTTACTGCAGATAACTTTGATTATATCAACATTTAGTTTTTCTCCAGTGACTTTTATGAACTGTTCGGAAAATCTTGATAATTTCTTGATATAATATGTATTTCATTTCTACTAACAGACTAAATTCTCACCTTTACTAAATTAAGTGGTATTACAATATGGAAAACTGTGAATCAAAAATTAGATTGACTGAGGCAATGAAAAAGTGAACTACAAAGCCGAAACAAGATATTTTCTCTTTTTGCTATTTTAGTACAACTTTATTTGAGGCCATCTTTAATGTTTTGTTTATTCTTGCTGTAGTCCTTATTTTTGTCTGTAACCCACCAAACAAAATTGTATCACTCTTAATGTGCATAAGACTGTACAATGTACACAACTAAACCAAACTCGTCCTCTCTAAACTTTGTAATTCCTTCCAGCAAAACAGTGATGCAGATTCTTGTTTCACACTGCATTGTGTACATCTTCTGGTAAACCTGTACTGCATTTAAAATTTTTGAATTAACTCGTAGGGTACAACTGGATATTTTTGAAGTTATGGGGACACTTTTGGGGGCTTTTTGGCACACATTTCTTCTATAAGTGATCAGCAATGCAGTAATTAATACCATCAGTACTTAAATAATCACAATTTTTAAGGTCCATTAAAATAGGTGAGTTAACTCATTGACTTGGGGGCTACTATTTCAGCCTGTCTGCAGACTAAGGAAATCAAAATTGATTTAATTTATGCTGAGTTCATCAATTTAGTGTTTTGTTTTTGAATCTGAAAGCAAGAGCAGAGCCACATTTCAGTAAGTAAATTGAAACATGCAATTTGGAGTTAATGTAGTAAGTATCCAAACGGACATTAAATGTTCTTGCTGTTGCTTGTTCTTTGTAGGTCTTGATAAGAACTCTCCTTATTCTGAGACGGTAGGAGTGCCGTATGTATTTACTTTTTTAGTTGAGAATAACGATTGTCTTCAGTCTGAAGCGAAGTTTCTTTGCTTGTCTGTCTTCCTTGAATATTCATATAGCTCATGATTTATTTGATTTGTCTGAGACTGCTGGTGATCTAACACAGCTTGTGTAGTCTGCTGGTAGGAATGCAGTCATGCAAGATGATAGTACCCTTGGTAAGAATTACCCATACAAAGGCTGTTTTTTGCAGACAGTATCGTGAAAGCTCATCTGTACACCAAAATCAATTTGTCTAAAAAATAAAAAAGCTTAACTCTCCCTATGACACTTGACTGCCTTACATCCTTAGAGCTTACAACATCATTGGTGTGTCATAAAAAAATGTGATTTGCTGTATTTTGATCCTTCCAGTTCTTTTTCCCCGCCTCTGTGTAGGATCTCGCTACGAATTTGTTCTCTAGTGCATTAAGCAGTATGGTAACAGAATGGTTGGTTATTGTCTCTTCTCTAAAGTTTTCACTAGGGTTAGAAGTGTACCTAGAGAAATGTATTTTCAGTAAGGTTTTACTAGGTTTAGGTACATTTGTTGTTAACTATTTATGTTAAGCAGAGCAAGACCTAGGAAATAGTGAAATGGTAGATGGTGATGTTTCTTACACTCTTGATTTCATTGCTGAAGAAAACAATTTTTTCCTGAGGCACAAATATATTTACCGCAATTTATTTTAGACCTTCAAACAGCATTTTGCATAACCCATGCCTAGACCCATGGAACAGTCTAAGAAAAAGAGCAAAATGCTCATGGAAATTAGTTCAGAGGACCAGCAAAATACAGATTTATCATGCTTGCTGCTCCATAAATAACTGGAATGTGCTCTGTTCTGTCCAGTTTCTAAAGTGGTGAAGATTCTGTGCTACAGCTTACTTGATTGCTGTGGTCAAGATGAAGAGATAAAGGTAAAAATAGATGGACTGAGGAGTTGATTTGGCTAGAATGGTATTAGGCCTCATAGATAAAATGAAGGAGCAGAAGGCATAGCTCACTAATGCTTCTTTGAAAGCCTGGTTTGAGCAGAGTTCTAGAGTATTTGTAAACCTATGCCACAAAAGAAGGTACTGTGTTTATATAACTTCAACCAAACAAACTTTGCCAGAAGGCCAATGGTATCCTGAGGTGCATTAAGAAGAGTGTGGCCAGCAGGTCAAGGGAGGTTCTCCTCCCCCTCTACTCAGCCCTAGTGAGGCCCCATCTGGAGTACTGTGTCCAGTTCTGGGCTTCCCCAGTTCAAGAAAAATGAGCCACTGGAGAGAGTCCAGCAGAGGGCTGCGAGGATGATGAGGGGACTGGAGCATCTGTCCTATGAGGAGAGGCTGAGGGAGCTGGGCTTGTTTAGCCTGAAGAAGAGAAGGCTGCGAGGGGATCTTATAGATACATATAAATATCTTAAAGGTGGGTGTAAAGAGGATGGGGCCAAATGACAGGACAAGGGGCAAAGGGCACAAACTGAAGCGTAAGAAGTTCCATCTGAACATGGGGATGAACTTCTTTACTTTGAGGGTGACGGAGCGCTGGAACAGGCTGCCCAGGGTGGTTGTGGAGTCTCCTTCTCTGGAGATGCTCAAAACCTGCACGGATGAGGTCCTGTGCAGCCTGCTGTAGGTGATCCTGCTTTGGCTGGGGGGTTGGACTAGGTGATCCCGACAAGTTCCTTCCAACCCCTACCATTCTGTGATTCTGTGAACTTGTACCGTGTTCGAAATATGATATTTCTTATGTGAACATGAGTACGTGTGAGTGGCAGTAGCTTTGAGAAAGACTGGTTTCAGGCCTGCTTACCCACATACCAAATTTCTCAGGATTATGACAGCGTTTTCTCTGCTTTACTCTGGAGATCAGGTGTTTTTGTCTAAGAAACCCTTCCCCCTTGCTCGTAAGTTGGTTTTCAGTATGGGTTTGTTTTCGGCTCTTTTACTTACTGCTGCATTGACATTAGTTCTTGTTAGGTGTTATTTACAGGCATAATCTGAAGTTATTGCTCATCAATGTTGCATCTGTCTTGCTCAGCTTTAGGGTTTTATATTGCACATCATTCACTATGAACTAAGCTTTTTGTCAATGCTAAGCTCTTTTGATGGTGAGTTACCAGTTGTCTGACTATGTAATGGATAGTGCTACCAATTAGTTGTATGTCCTTTAAACAGTTCAAGTATTTGTCTGTAAGACAGAAACACATAGTTTTTTGTGAGTTGAAGTTTGATTTCCAATAATTTCTGTTTAGAGGCATCTACCCAGAAAACACAAGTTTTGTAAGTTTGATTATCAATGCTTCTCTTGGGGAGGATGGTAGGACAGAATCATAGAATGGTTTGGGTTGGAAGGGACCTTTAAAGGTCATCTAGTCCAGCTGCTGTCCAGTGAGCAGCTTCAACTAGATCGCGTTGCTCAGAGCCCCATCCAGCCTGACCTGGAATGTTTCTAGGGATGAGGCATCTACCACCTCTCTGGGCAGCCTTCTCCAGTATTTCACTACCCTCATTGCAAAAAAATTTCTTCCTTATGTCTCGTCTGAATTTACCCTCTTTTAGTTTAAAACCATTACCCTTTGTCCTATCGCTACAGGCCCTGCTAAAAAGTTTGCCCCCATCTTTCTTATAAGCCCCCTTTAAGTACTGAAAGGCTGCAATAAGGTCTTTCTAGAGCCTTCCCTTCTCGAGGATGGACAGTCCCAACTCTCTCAGCCTGTACTCACAGGAGAGGTGTTCCAGTCCTCTGGTTATTTTTGTGGCTTCCTCTGGACCTTGCTTCAGCAGGCCCATGTCTTTCTTGTGCTGAGCATCTCATAGTCAGCAGTACTGGTGTACGACACATACCAGGGAGCATGAGAATGGATGTCTGTTGCCTGTCTGTTGGTAGGAAGAAATATATCCGTGGCAGTAAAGCAGTCTCATATTCATGTCTTGGCCTGAATCCAGTTTGTGCTGGATCTAAATGGTTTCTTCAGTTAGATGACATTGTTGGTCTTTGTCTACGCTGTGAGCTTGCTCTGTAATTGCCACTGAGTAATAGAATGGGGTTGTCCTGTTAAGCTTTGGTTGAACAGTTACATGTTTGGAGAAGAGAAGATTCTTTGCAGGTGATCCTGGTAATGGCTTTGAGCAGAGGTAGAAGTAACTCTGTATAACCCTTTCATAAGCTGGAAAGGGTATGGGTCAAATTAGCAGATGTTACCCTGAAGTCCTTTTAGGATGTGTTTGTGAAGAGTGACTGCTAAACCGCAAAGATGTAGTTGGGTTGCTGGTTTATGGAGTTGGGCAGATTGCTGCTGTTAGAGCACGGTTTGGAAGTTTTCTCTTATTTCAGTGAATCAAGGTACAAGTTATCCACAGATCTTAATCACTGCAGTTCACAGGATTTTAGCAGTAATGGAGGCCATTGGCTGTCATTTACTGAGAAGTAGGTCGTTTATGGTGGAAGTCAATATGACTGCTCACTTTGCCAGTTAAAGTACAGAATTTGGAAAAACGAGGCATTTGAGATTTAAATGAAACCCAAGTTCTTGATACAATAAGAAGTGTCCCATATCATGTTTTAGGTGTCTCTGTGCTCCTCTTCATCAGTGTGGTCAGGTGGCTGTTCTTCCCAGAACTGAATGACCAGCACAGGAAGGTAGATTATGCAGAACAGCTCTTGAGCATCTTTAATGTTTGGGTGGTGTGGGTGGGTGTGGATGTGTGGTTTTGGGGTTTCTTTTTTTTTTTTCTCTCCCCTTTCCGAGCAACTCCGTGATCAGAAGTAGAAGCTGTGAATTTCTGGATGTGACGTAACTCTTCAGAGCAAAACCTTTTTTCAGCTTTGGATGGTACCCTAGTGATAGGTTTTCTGTTTTGTTGTTTCTTGGTGGAAGACATGCTGGAAGCTTATCCACTAATGTTACAAACTTGCGAGCATAGCAGGTCAGACTGGTCATGTGCCAGTGAACCAGATAACCAGCATTTGTACTAAATTGGTATTTCTCAGCTATCATGAATTCTGTAGCTTTTTGGATGGGTGTCATTTATTGGGGCAGTTTGTTTTAATATACATGTGATAGAAGGAATGGAATTTGAATTGCATATGATCTGGAGACATTTTAGGATTTCATAATAAAATAAAAATTTTAACCAATTCCATTTATGGGTATGTTTATGAAATCAGGTATTTCTCATAAACGATAAGGAAGACTGACCCTATAAGAGTGTCCAAAGACTGTTAGGGACATCTTTTTTATTGCCCTTTTTTTCCTGTCCCTCTGGATTGCTGCTAGGAAAGTGTTTCCCCCAAGTGCAGTCTGTTATTTCTAGTTTTAGCCCGTTTTCGTCAGTACTGTTGAAAGCAGATTTACCTCCACTAAATTGTGATCACCTGCTGAATCTTTGGAGCCAAACCAATTGTTCTGACTACAAATAGTTGTTTTCTTTAGCTAGTATCCTGTCTGGCTATGTTAGCTATTTCAGGCTCTTTTCACTAAGCCAAATATATGTATATTTTTCCTCCTTCATATGAAATAATTTTGCTTGTAATGTTCATCTTGCAACCTGAAATTTGGTCTACAGTTGTTTCTCTCAGTTTTCTTACCTCTTTATGCCTTCCTTCCTCCAAGCTGTCCATGTGAACAGTTGCACAGTGTCTTGTGACCAAGGTAGTAACTTTCCTGTATAAAATGTGTATTTACTATATTGGTATTATATTGAGAACCTGCAGAATGTTCATTTTGCACACCTTTCTGTTTTGTAGGTAACAAACTACCATTTTAGGTCCTTCTGAAGATTTTAGTTTTTTATTCCTGTGGAACAGTTTTATGAATGGAGAGAGATTGGATCTGTAATAGGATTTGCAAGGCAGTTTATGTATTTACAAATCACAGAGCTCATCTAAAGGCTCTATTTGTAACAAAATAACTTAATTTGGTTTAAAGTGCTTGGCTTGGTGATGTGTTTTTACTTTGTTGTTGAAAATTGTGCTTTACTACTCTTCGTTTTCGAAGTAGCAGGCTTCTGTGGCTAAAGAACCGTAAATCAATAGCCATGTGATGTAACTCCATCTTTTTAAAAATGGGGGTTCAGTCCTTTGTCAAGATACGTGTTGTATTAAGTTTATTAATCCTAATTGATTTTCATATGTTTTTAATCTAAAGACAGAAAAAAATTCCCCGTTACAGTTTAGAGATTAATGGAGAATGCAAGTAAATGTTTAGTTAGTATTTCACGTGGTACTTACTGTGGTTCTTTTGTTGCTCTGGGCAGTCAGTACAAGGTACTCGCAGGCAAATTCTCAGTTAAACAGGTTACAGGCTTACTGGAAAACTTTCATAAAACAGTTGAATTTGATGATTTCTGACGTAAGTTATATTGTCAGTGTCCTCATTTCTCTTGAAAATATTTTTTTTTCTAACAGAGCATTTTTAATTCTGTTGAACACATGCATCGCACATGTCAACAGGAAAAATGTTTTCATATAAAATTACACCTTCTTTATTTACAGTCTTGAGACAGTGATTTTTTTTCAGTATCAATATATGTTTCATTGCTTTGCTAGAGTTTATTAGCTCTTCTTAAGGCTTATGTAGACATTAGTTAGTTACTGCTTTAGACTGTTACTTTTCATTGAAGTGTAATGTTAGGTCTTTATGTTATCATCCACATATAACAGTAGAAATTTTAAAACATTTAAACATTTCCATATAATTTGTAATGCTTCTAGGATTAAAATATGGAATCTGCCTGGACTTGCTCAGGCCTGTGGTTAGCGTGATTCAGGTGGACAGAGCATTTACAACAATGCAGAGCAGCAACAAGAGAGGAGTTCTGTTCCACTTGGTTAGCTAAGAAAAGAAAATCAGAGCTAATGTACACAAAAGAAATATATTTGTGCACTGTCAAAAACCTGAATATTTCTGTCCAATTTTGGCTGAAGATAATAAAGGGAAGTCTTATGTTAGTAAACATTAAGATTTATGAATTTCAAAGATTTTTATGGTGTTTTTAGGGGTATTTTCTTCTTCTTCCCTCCATTTCCCCCAGCAAGTAAGGCTTGTTTTCCTCATATTTACATGGCTGAAGAGTTCAAAAATGGTCACACTTTAATTTTAATGCATGGAAGACTTTACTTTAAATTTGCACATTAACTGTTTTTACTGTATGTTATTCTGTTATTGTATAACATATGTAAAAATGAGTCAGTAGCAGAGCACAGTAGTTGTTTGGAAATTTGAATACTTTACAAGTAGTGGGGAGACTCAAAATATGAAGTTGAAAGCCGGCGGTACCTCTTACAGTATGAACATATTGAGCATGACTTGTATTTTCCTTATTTGCAGCTTGTTCAGTTGTACACTGATGTACAACTTTTTCTATTCAGACATGTTTTTTTTCTTTTTTTTTCCCGTTCTTCTATCTTTTATCCTTTTGTCATAATTTCTATATTTACTACTGAGATGATCTTTAGATGCTTACTACTAAGGTCATCTATATCTCTTTTTCGTTCTGTCTGGTTTTGCTTTTGTTGGTTTACTTTTCCCAATGCTGTTTCTCTACCTCCACTTCTCTTTCATAATTCAGTTTTCCTGGTCTCCTCTGTATCTATTACTGTTCTCTGTCACTTTTTCTCTTCCCAGCAGGGTCTGTGTCGAATGCTTCTCATCCGGGGGCCTCATGGGGCTGTACTAGCCGAGTTATAGCTCAGGTGGTTTGAAATTAGCAAGATTCTGTGCTTCAAATTCCTCTGTAAAAATAAAGCTACAGCACAGAGTCTTGTAAGTATGCAAATACTTTAATTCTAATATTTCAAACTGTCTGTCAATAATAAACTGAATGTGTCCCTATTCTTATTAATAAAGGAGGGTATGTAATTTCAGTAACTTGAGCAAGAACATTGTAAAACCCGAAACTCTAATGGCAGCCCTGAAATCTGCTTCAGAACTCTTTCAGAAGTTGTCTGAGTAGCTTTTATTTGTTGTGTTGTCTCCAGTAGCTTGGTAGTTTAGTTCTAAAGTGAATAAACAGAAGAGGATCTGAAAGGAGTCTACTTTGTCACAGTCTGTTCCCGAATACTAGTTCCACGTTTTGTAGGAACTAGTAGGAATTTATTTTAATGAGAACGCTAATACCAAAGTGCAGAGCTCGTGAGAGGACACAGTCTTCGAGAACATGAGAATGGGCATCTGGAGTTAGTGTGAGGGTCCATCTCGTTCAGTTTTCCATCTTGGACAATGTCCGGTATTAGAGATTTAGGGGAAAATAAAGTCTAACAGGGCAGTTACAATGTCGTGTTTTTGCAACTGTGTCCTTTTTCCCAGTATGTAGCTTATAACAAATAACTGATCAAAGAACATTTGAATGAATGGAGTAAGACCAGCGTTATCAGCTCTCTGCAGCCTGTGTGTGATATGTGTGTAGATATGTACACATGCACAGGCCTAAAGGTGGCTCTGTGGACTGGAAAGCGAAAGCTGCCAGTAATTTCCAGAAACACACTTTTCCTCTAAACTGATGTATACGATATAGTAATTAAAAATTATGGTCAAAATAAGATGAGTAATGGTAAATTTTCAGCTCAAGAAACTCCTAGCTTTAAGCTTCTGGGGGCCATCTAATTACGGAGGTCCAGAGTCAACCTTCCTTTGAGAGGCTATTTAAAATCTTTCTAATATTTGAACTTAAAATTAGCAGGTTTTTGGGTTTTTTTGTTTTTTACTTCTTCGTGACAGTTTGTTGTGGGTTGAATTACAGTCTTGACAGACTTGATTATTCATCACTGTTTGGCTTTAGCAGTGTTTTACAACTTCCAATTTTTGTTAAATTAAAAGTATGCTCATTATTGTAGTGCCTTCTCAGAAGCGTTATTTTTTTAAGTTGTGGTAACATCAGACTTGAAAAGGAGCAGGAATTGACAGATTTTCTGAGATGATCTTTAAATTCTAACAATTTTTAATTTCTCTTAACATCTTGCTTATTTTGATTTCTAAGATAAATTTGTTGATTTAAATCAGTTTTAAGTAAGCAATTGTTAGAAAATTTTAGATATCTTATTTCTGTTATGTGAATTAGTTTGTCTAAAAAATTCTTCTAGTTAGATGCCTTGATAGTGAATAACAGGCATACTTCATTGTTCAGAGTCTGTGTTTTTATTTGTCAGACCCTCCTGCAAGTTTTGTAAAATCACTTGGGTATTTGGCTTGATCTCACAAATTTCGCATCCCACAGGGACCAGGATTCATTAATCACACGTAGGATCTTGGGATAGGAGAGGCTACCATTGCAGAACCAAACTTAGAGAAAGTGAGGAGAATGGCTGGTACAGTGGCCTGACTGCCTCTTAGGAAACATATTTTCAGGACCAACCTCTGGGATCCTTCTCAGGTTAGTGGAGGATAGGAATTTGACAAAGACAATGCGTTCTGACTCTCCTGGGAGACTAGTGCATGCTGCACTCGATGCTCTTCCAAAAAAGGGTTGCAGATGCAGATATGTGATATGGGTGGGACTCAGCATTTTAAAATTGTATAGTGTGAGAAAACTGTGATTTTAAACTCTCTGCACTTGTGGATCAGCTCTTTCTACTGTTTACCTTTCTTCACTTTTAGGTGGGAAGGGACAGTGAGGGACAGCTGATCCTCTAAGACTGGGGACCTTCCTGTGGCAAAAAAACAATAAAAATGTGAGTCCACCAAAAAGCTGTAAGGACTATCTACAGAAATTTTAAGCTTTGGGTGATAGCTTCTTCTACACTGAAACTGCCTCACATGGGAATTTTCCATCTTGCCTTTCTTCATTTTTTCCCCCCTTTTATTTGTTTTTAGATGGCAAATTTATTTATTTTTCCCTGTCTGTCCCCCTGTCTTGCTCAGCATTACAGCTGCAACATTTTTTGACCATTTTAAGTTTTAGGCTCTTTCTTGTTTGTTTGTTTTTTCCAGTTATTGGTCTTCATGATATGGATGAAGAAGGAGTTAAAGAGAGTGGTAACGACACCATTGATGACGATGAGCTTGTTTTACCTCACAGGAATTTGAGGAGCCGTTGTGAAGAAACATCAGTCACATCACCCAGAAAATCACCACGTTTAATGGCACAAGGTGATAATTTTCACATTTTGAAGTCAACTGAACTTTTGTAGTCCCACCCCACCAACATTTATAAACTTAATCTTTGCTATTTGGTTGTGCAAATTCAAGTACAGACGCTTCCTTTTTTAAACACTGCAACTAGGAAGTCAACATCTATAGGGTACTACTCAATTTGAATTCCTCTTTGATAAATATTTGATATCTTCCTTATGGCCTGTGGTCCTTAAACTAATTTTTTGAGATTTTGATCTTTTTACCTGCATCAGATTAGCACTGTGGTTCTTCACCAACAAAAGCGTGTTTTATTTGCAAACAGCATTGTAATACTAGGTTAGCATGTCTCTTTATTTCCAACTAAAATTTTAATTCTATTGAGTTTGTGTATTTTCTTTTTGTTTTAAATTAGGTTATAGTAATTGGAGTCAAGGTCTTTCATCAAAATGTCTCAATAAGCTTAAGAAGTATTTTAATCACATACTTAAATTCGATGTGGTAGCTGATTGTTTATTGCTAGAGTTTTTCTAATTTGTTAAGCTGATGGATTTACTGACAGCTCTGCTCTTTCCCCCTGTAGAGTAGGCTGAGTTAAAAAGATAAAATTACTTAATAGGGAAGTCAGAATTTAAATAAGAGTCAGTAGTACAAAGCCGGTGAATATGTTTTTAAAAAAAGGCACTGTAATGGTTTCTTGTTTAGAAAATGAAAGAGATGTCATCAAGTGAGAATGTGATTGGATCTCAGGTTCATATACTGTCTAAAAGCTTTGTAAATTTCACAGCTATACTTTTACTCACAATATAACTTGTTGCAATTTTTACTTCAGGTAGAAAAAGTTGAGTGGTAGAAAAGTAGAGTGGGTTTTGATTGTCTCTTTATTATCACCTCTGTTTTATATATACTATTCATAACTTTCATAGCCATTAGAATAATGAGATTCTTACATTCAAACTGTAACAGTGTAAAGTTGAAAGGCAAGTAAGCCATACTTTTAAGAGTAGATAGCTGTTGGTTTTTTTTTTGTAGAGTGATGGTGTTTTGTTGTTGTTTTTGGTTGGTTTTTTTGTGTGGGTTGTTTTTTTTTTGAAGCTTACTAAACATGTAAGTTTGAAGTTCTTTTTGTGTCCAGTAAGCTAAATTAGGCAAAATCAGTTCTATTCTAGGTAAGTCTGGTATTTGCAAAGAGAAGGACGCACTATAGCTAAGACATTCTCTTTTTCCCTTTGTAGAACCAGTACGGAGTTTGCGACAGAGCACACTAGCTAAGCGGTCAAATGTTGCACCCCTTGCTAATACCAAGAAATCATCTGTAAAAAGTGGATCTGCTCCAAAAACCGGACAGAAACAAGAGAGAAGTCCAGCTAAAGAGACAGATGTTACTGCACCCTTGAAAACAGAGCAGTCTAGAGAAGTTAGACGTAGTACAAGACTATCAGGACAGACAGAAGGACCAGCAGCAGCAGTAACAGCATCCCAAAGTAACACAAAATGTCTTCCTGGTCCCAAAGAGGTGAATGAAATAAAGTCCGAAACACTTGAGCAGGCAAAAGTTGAGGAAACCTCCCAAGAGTTAAGCTCTGCTAATTTAGCAGGTGCCTGTTCTCCTTCTCCTGGAGAAACAAAGGAAATAACAGAGGTTGCAACAAAGACTGAATCTGGGAATGCTGAGTCAGTTTGTTCAATATTTGCTGATGCTGAAATTACTGCAGTTAAAAATGAAGCAAATGATGTGATTGATTCAATGGGCTCTGAAACTTCTTCAGAAGAAAAGACTGAAAATAAAACTGAGGAATTGGAGAAGAAAACAGAAGAGGATGATCAGAGTGGGGTAACTGGAAAAACTAATGATCCATCTAGTGCTTGTGTGAATCCAAGTGAAATTTGTGAGACCTTTTCAAATTTGTCCAGCTCTGCAGAAGAGGGAACTGATTGTAGTTTAGGTTCCCACAATGTGGAAGTTCCTGATGAAAATACATTGTCAATAAAGGAATGCATAACAGAACCTGTAGATGGTGACAAGGGAGTGGAGAAAACTATAACTTTATCTGAGAAACTGTTGGACAGTACAGAGTTTGATAATGAAGATTTGAAAAGCAAAGAATTTGCTTCTGCTGACCCAGGAAGTAGCATTTTAGAAAGCACTGTTCTTGACCAAACAAGCCAAAATGTACAGCAGCAGATCAGCAGTACTAAAGTAGAGGGCCCTGAGGCATCAAAATTTCAGGATGATGATAAACAAATTAGCATTTCGTCAAAATGTGAAAAGAATGTTAGGCCCCGGCATAGTAAATCTACAGTAGAGAATAAGCAAAATCTGGCTGCACGTACTCGACAGAAATCAGGTGTACTCCAACAAGAAATAACGCGTTCAAGAACAAGAGCTGGTCTCACTGTTTCAAGTCTTCACAGTGCATCTTCAGCAAGTCTGAAGCGGAATGCAGATGAGCAAGACAGTCACCAGCATCCAAATAACCCAGTTAAAATTAGGAAGAAACAGTCTGATCTGGGTTTGAAAACAAAGAGCTCTGTTTCAGGGGTGACCGTAAAAAACCAGACCAGTACAATGCTGAAGAAAATATCCCGAGTCCAGGCTTCTGGGCAAGCACAGAAGTCATCAATTCAAAGAGCAAGTGAGAAATCTCCTACTCATCAAAGCTGTTCTAAAGATAACCACCACTCTGTGCACTCATTATCAGGGCATGTTTCAAGTCCTGGTCAGAAGCAAGCCCAGGGTCAGAAACAGCAACTTGCAACTGTGCTAAAAACAAATAGCTCCACAAAGGAAGAGGCAGAGACAAAAGATGCCCCTGTTGTAGAGCATCTGAAGGACGATGATAAAGAAAAAATCAAATCAAAAAGAATTGATAAGAATCTCCAGCCTCGCCAGAGAAGAAGTAGCAAAAGTCTTTCACTTGATGAACCTCCGTTGTTCATTCCAGATAACATTTCAACTGTTAAACGGGAAGGCTTGGAACATACCTCTGCTAGTGAAAGCAAATCTGTTTGGGTGCCCAACAAGCAGTGTGGCTTTTGCAAAAAGCCACATGGCAACAGGTGTGTGTGGCTTTGTGTATGAGGAATTTATTATTGGTCTCATAAGATAATTTTTTTTCCTCTCTTACCAAATGTTTCATACTGCTGGTGCTGAAACAAAAAGGCATAGCCTGATGACAGAAGCCTGTCTGTTACACTGTCAGTTGATTTCCTTTGCACTCATGCACTTTTTTTGTCTTTCAAATAGAGCATTAGAAAATAGTTTGCCCAAAAATTTTTACTAGAAATGTTTTATAATATGAATACATTTTTGATGAATGTGTCATTCTGCTGTGCTGTTAAAATACGTGCTTTAAACTTGTCTTTTTTTCCATGGAAAAGAAATAAGACTAAGGTGTTTCTGTGTTCCAGATTGTCATTTCTTTCTTTCCAGAGACCTCTTAAGTTGAAGGATCACCATCAATCAAAAAAATCAAATAGTTGTTTACATGTGACTTTTATCTGATACACGTGTGGTTGTGATACCTACAGATTCAGGGGGTTTATGCAATTTGTATAATCATTGCTGTGAGGCTTTCATGTAACAGGAATAATGAAGTAGTGGGGGGGGATTGTAGGAAGAACATCAGTCTCAAACAACCCCTGTAAAACTGCCGTGTGAGCACATCTGAAATGGCCTTTACCTAACCTAATACTGAGGTTGCATCTGAAGTTGATAATGTCCCTCTGTGACAAAAGTTATTCTTCTACACTGTAAGTGAACTGAAAAAGACCATTGGGTTCCAGTAATGAACTATCAATCCAAAAATAAGAATTTCTTTATTATCACTTCTTATTTTCTGGATTTAATATTTAAGTATTTTTTTCGTAGTTGCAGTTCTACCTACCAGCCTTTTTTTTTTTCTTTTTTATTTCAAACTGAAGATGTTTTTCATTAGTCCTTTGCTGACGTGAGAGAAACTTTTAATAGTAATTTTCATTGAGTGTGCTTTAGAACTCCATATATTAGAGAGAAATATGGAACAATTACCTTTGGTGCATGAACGTTTTATAGCATTTATTTGTATCTAAGAAGAGCCCTTGTGAGTTTTCTTGACTTACTATATCATATTTGAAAAACAAATACATAAAATGAATTTAGTGTGCAGCTATAGTAATTGTATCAATGTGGCCTATTAAAAGAGCTAACACTGGGTTTGCTCTGCCTGATTGGTGGGAATTGCCTGATTGAAGGTGCACTCAAACTCAGTTCCATGTGATTTTGGTTATTTTTTTTCTTTTTAAATCCTTTTATTGTTGGGATTGTCCCTTCACCATTTGTGCCTCTATAGTAGTGTTTAATTTTATGCAGTTTGCATTTCCGTAGTTTTTGTCATCTCATATATTATGACAATGGTAGAAGTACGTGGGTAACCCGTACTTCAGTGAATTGGTTAAATTCAGAAAAGCTGCTTCATGATACAAAAATGCTTCTGTGGATATTTTTAAAGCAAAATATAAATACTTGGGGTTTAAACTGCTTGATACCTGTTAAATTC
This sequence comes from Opisthocomus hoazin, assembly GCF_030867145.1. Lineage (NCBI taxonomy): Eukaryota > Metazoa > Chordata > Aves > Opisthocomiformes > Opisthocomidae > Opisthocomus > Opisthocomus hoazin. The sequence continues at coordinate 101,704,257 of NC_134415.1, read as the reverse complement.
AGCTTTGAGTTGAACTCGTCCTGTTTTCTTTGTATATTTGCTAACATTTTAAACATTTTATGGGTTTTCTTGTTCTGATCGTTTTGTTAGAGTTCAGAAAGGCTGGAATTTTAATAGTAAATGGATCTAACCAGTGCTAGGAGGATACAGCAGTGAAGCAGAACTAAATCTGCTTATTTTAGTTTATAAAGTCAAAGTAATGCTACAGAAGATATACATACTGTGCATGGATACATGATTAAATACAACAAACCAGTTTTGCATTGCCAGCTCTTACTGCTGCTAGAAGAATAGTATAATGTATGGGTCACCAGCTGAGGCCAGATTGAGAGAGCCCGTGAGTTGCCACACGTGGTGGTTACTGGTATCCTCAACTTTGTAATGTCAGTCTTGTTAAGATTTTTTTTTTAATGTCTATGTTACAAGACTGTTGACACAACAAACAATTTCAGTGGGAAAAGATCAGATTTGCTAAATGTAGAAAGATACTTAGTACGTAAACACAGAATTTTTGTATATAGAATGTGACTGAGACACACTAGTGGAGTGAGAAAGCTTGCAGTAATGACTGTGCTTAATAACAGAAGAGTTAAGACTGTCACTCCAGCACTTTTTATCATCACTGTTCTAAAAAATGAAGTTTTAATTTGTTCAAATTACTTTTATTTTATAGTTGTATGCTACAAATATAAACTCAAAACCTTCAGATTCACTTGATGTCATTAAGATACAAGAAGAAGCAAAACTCGTATCTCAAGTGCCTTGGCGTTTTGTACTTGTTCAATAATTGGTGCAAGAACAAGAAAACATTTTTCAGTACAGCGCAAAAGAAAAAAAAAGTTTAATGTGATAAATTTCACTTCTGTCACTTGGAAAAAATTCAAAACTATTGAATTTGACTACAGCAATAAGGTTTTTTCATTCGCTTTGTGGATTGTTTTCCAAGAAATTTTTGTTTCCCTTTTGCCCAGCTGTTTAGCCTCTTTGCTTTTTTCCGCTGTTCGTTGTATAGGAGAAGAGGCGAAAGTGTGAGACACAAATACTGTCAAATTACAGTATGTTCAACAAATGTCAGAGGCAGAACTAAGATCTGAAACAACATTTGTGTTTATATCCTTCTCTATGGTTGTTTAAACTTTGGAAATTTCTATCAATGCAGTGGCACAAATTACTTGTAGAAAAAGAAGTCGAACTGAACTTGCAGCCCTGAGTTGGGAAATAATGTACACAAGAGCTTTTTAGTACATCGTGTTAGTGAAACATTTAGAATTCAGGCTGCAAAATAGTAGTCACTTGAACCTTTTTGTGTTCCCTACAAGAAATGCAAAGCCACTAACTTGTTAATGTGATACTAAGCTTGGAAAATTGATTCTGGTTGAAGATAATGTGAGAAGATTGTTTCATCAGCCTTGTTTGTGTACAGAATCCCCAAAGGGGGATGCTGACGTAGGCCTTTCACAGCCCCAGAGTCATCTTGCTGTGCCTGCTAGAAGAACAGTAGAAGGAGGATGGTACTTCTGTGTTGTTTTATTTCAGAATCAGCACCTGACAAATGGGGTCAATTTATATCTTCAGGAATATGAGCAATAATTTTACTGGCCACATGCAAAATTAAAGTATGCTTACCTTGCACTGCAGATACAATGAATTTGACTGGGAAAGGAGGAATTCTTTTTTTACAAATATGTGACTTGTGTGATCAAAAAAGTTTAGAAGTTAAAATGTGTCTTGCTTTATATAAGGCATGCCTTTTTTTTTTCTGTTAATAGATTGTCAGTCTTTGGCACCTGATCTTTGAGCAATCACTATTCATACTCTGTTTTCCACTTGTCTTGATGCTTGTAAACTGGAATCAACATAGCTGTTTTGTGTATCTGCATTACCCAGAGAGTGGGTGGTCAGTGTTTGACTGTACGGCTAATTGTTTCAGTCTGTTTACTTGATGTATTGTATTGATTCCCATTCAGTGATTTACCTTTGCAACATAACTAAAAAATAACAATTCTTTCCTATGAAAACTAAAACCTGTGTTTCTGGGCAAGTCAGGTAGTTACCATGTAACTTTCTGTACTTAGTAACTTTCAGTACATCTGAAACAGGTGGGGTTTTTTTTTTGGTGCAAAGTTTGAGCTATTGTTGTTACTCCTTGTAGTATTGCTCTGAACTTGTTTGACTTTGCTGTTGTGTTCCCACATTGCTGTCAGATGTTTTCTGATCAGCTGTTAACATAAATCATATGCATAAATTTTCATTCATCTGTTTATAGATGAAAGTTACGTATGTGTGTGGATATGCATATCACATAGAAAAATGTTACAGACTGAAGTTACTACCTCAGCGTCTTAATGAGTTCAACAATATTAAGCGTTGTCACAAATAATAATTTTTCCTGAAGACAGGTCAAAGATCTTTTAAGATATTTGAAGATATTCTTTCAAGATATTTGAATAAAAAAATACTTAATTTCTTGGCGTAGAGCTAGATGGAGATGGTAGCTCTGCAGATAGTGAGAGATCTGCTAATGTAAGATTTTTTCTTGTGTGCATCTTGTGCATCCTTCTGATGTAAGGGCTCATACTAATAAGGGCGGATTCTCAATAGATAGTTGAGTCACCATCCCTGAAGGTGTTCAAAAAATGTATAGATGTGGCACTTCGGGATATGGTTTAGTAGGCATGGTGGTGTTGGGTGGATGGTTGGACTTGATGTAGAGGTCTTTTCCAACCTGTGATTCTATGATTATAAAGTTCTCCAGTTTTCACTGTAGGTGTTCAAGTTCTCTGCAGGCTGGAGGGCTGAACTCATTCCATTCTTGTACTGATAGACAAAACCTAACTGATGTTTTGCAGATTATCTCCCTTGTCTTCATTCTGTTGTCTGTAATGAAGGAAGTTCCACCAATTTCTGATTAATATTTCATAGCACGTAACTGGAGATACTCTGTTTCTAAGCAAATTTTCTAGAAAGCATTATATCACGAGGGAAGTATGTAGCTGTAATTTGGTGATGGTGACTTCCTGTTTTGATATCTCCCAATTCTAGTAAGGTTTTTTTAGTAGGTGGTGGGAGTTTGGGTGTTCTATTTTGTTGTTGTTTTGTGGGGTTTTTTTCTGTTTGCGTTGTTGTTGCTTAGAATTTGGTAATGCAGTTTGTGTGGTCAGACACAAACTGGCCTTCTCAGAGGTCACAGAAAAATAAAATGATGCAGGACCAGAGTTTTACTTAGGTTGTTCTTTTCCCCCATGTTTCAACTCTGCTTTTATATAGAGGAGAAGTTAGTAATATTGTGAAAGGCAATTAAATGGAAAGTGCAGGGGCTGATTTAGCAAAGATACAGTGTTCCTGATCTCTTGCATACACGTAGTCACTAAAAAGTTTCTGTACAATTGTAATACAGAAATTTACTTTGGCTGATGGATGGCATTAAAAAAAAATCTGCTATTTGTTTTTCCTTGTAGTAAAGATTATTATTAGGACAGGTTTTTTTTTTTAAATAATGTTAATACTTCAATAAACTATTTTGGAACCAGGCGATCATATAATTTGCACAGCCAATACAAGAAGAGAATGGCTGAGGTAGGAGATTAAGGCTTCAAACTTATGACCACCTTTAAGTTGCACGTGCATATTTTTTTAAAGGATGAATGCATATACAGCAAATGAATCCTTGTTGTGACAACATTCTTCACAAGAAATAGTGATTAGGATAATTATCATGCCTTAGTTCTAGTACGTGTACAATGAATAGTGTGAGTATGTAAAACTGCAGGTTATGCAAGATGTCATCAACTTAGTCATGGATGATGCTTATAAGTTTTCTGCCTCTGTTACTGCTTTCTTCCACTGTGAAAAGCCTTGCAAAATTAAAAGGTATGATCCATGTCCACCACAGCTGTAGAAAAACTGAATGACAGTATAAACAAAATAGCATTGTAGTTTATAATTAACGAATGGAAAGACTCCACTGTGTGGAGCTGTATCATTTTATTCAGTTCAGTTATTTTGGTTTTACTATTGTTGTTGGGCACATTGCATGTATTCACCTTTAGTTCAAAGAGCATAGGGTTGCTTGTTTCCCTGCTTGCTTCCTTTTTGGAGAGGTTCATGTAACATGAAAACCAAAGAAAATTATGCCTTTAAGGAAAAAAGAAACTTATATTGCATAAAGGATGAGTTATTGAAATTTAATACTTGGGAAACAAATTTGCAGTGTCTTTTTCGTATGCTTCAAATTCTGTGTAAAGAGATCTGCTGATAGTGTTTCTTTTGAAGATAGGTTATTCTTGTTTCTAGGAGACCAAAACCTGAAAAAAGCATGTCTTAGACTTGTACAAAAAACAAAGAGAAACTGCTTATGTATATGTGCTTTGACAAGGTAGTGCAGATTTTATTGTGACAAGCACTTGTTTCACTTGAGCTTTGAACTGAGCCCATACTGCTTCACTGATGTGAAACATAGGCTCTGCAAAAGCTGCTGTGAGTATCTTTTCTACTAGTAGCATCTTTATTAGCTGAAGGAAAAGTAGTTGCCTCCATGCAGTGTCTTTGCTTTAATGTTGACTGAACTGTAGCATCAGTGCAGCTGAGACACAGTTGTAATGTTAATACAAATTTACAACAGATTTTGTAGAAGATTGGTGAACGGTGCCATTAAGTGGGGGAAAATGCAGTTGTGGGACATACTTTAAATACTTAAGTCCTTAAAAAGTGTGTAAACAGTGATTTTACTCCTCTTAGGTGAGTTTGGGGTTAGGGTGTAATTTTGAATAGTTTAAATTTTGCAAATTTTTTTTTAAAGATTTGAGTGATGTTTTTTTCTATGCTCTGTACCACAAAAGCAAAGGACTGAAGAGAGGCAAATATTTCTGAAGTAAATGATGTTCTGTTGCAGTGCACCTTGCATTATTAATTAATCTTAAAATGCTGATTACTGGCCCACGCTGAACTGTTCCCATTGTTTGTCTTTTATTTTAACTCGTAAGTACAGCTTTACAAGGATCAACTGTTTTATAAGTAAGATGGTTTCTGCCCATTTTACTTGTAAAATCTTATTTCACAGTAATGGATTTCTCTGAAAACTTGCTGTTGTTACATAAATTGAATGTATGTAACTTAATTTTAAAACATGGTCTGTGCATTTTGAAATAAATTGTCCAAGGCTGAGTTTTGCATCTAGCAGATAAATTTAATTTACTACAAACAAAACACGAAAAAAGATCCCAATCCTAAGAGAGATTGTGGAAGGTTTGCAGTAATTATTATCTTTCTCTTTTTATGTATCATCTGTTACTCTGTGATTTTAAGGTGCATCTTTTCATTCTGATTTGTGGACTACCACGAGGATCCTTTAAAGGAATGAAACAATAACATACACTATGCAAAGGTTCTATCTGCTGTCACCTGTCAGCTCTTTTTAGATTTTTCTTAGAGCAAATTTTGTTTTTATAGTAAAGTCCAGTGAAAGCTATTCTGTTATTAAGTGTTGCATGATTTAATATTTTAAAACAAATTTTTCTTTCTCTTTCAGCTTTACATCTTCCAATCCAGCCTTACAACATGGGTAAAACTCCTGCACTTCAAAATTGAAGCAATCTACAATCAGAAACTTTGGTGTTTTAATAGTCCAAGATATCAGAACCTCTTCAGTCAGAACTCTGGCAGCTGTGCAAGAGGACATCCTTGATCCTTCAAGCCAGGCTTCAGTTTCCCTTGAGTCCTCTTTTTAGTCTTTGAGCATCGCGCACTGCCCAGTTGTAATTGCTGTTACAAAGCATAATTGTATTTTTTGTGCAGATAGGTGAAACAGATAGAGACGTAAAAGCGGCCTTATGGTAAAAAGGATTATTTACATTACTGATAGCAAAATCAGTATGTTCTCTCCCAGCATCAGCAGTTGCAGTCTTGCAGCTGACTAGTGTGAAGATACTAGCAGAAATCTTTTTTTTTTTTTTCAATGCAGCACCAGATTTTTTACTACCATTTTGTATAACAAGGTTTAAGGAAGACAATTGTAAACACTACATTCTGTTTTATAGTAGGGGCTTCATGGATATTTCCAGATTCTCTTTGTAGTCTCATTTGCTGAATCCTGAATTCTGAAGTTTTAATGTGTGTGTTTAACTATAGTGTAATGGAAACCTTATTGTGAAGACTGGAATGAAGCCAAATGGATATTCCATCTTCAGTAATTTGCTTAAGATGGCTTGAATGACATCTGTTTGTCTTGGTGTGTGATGTTTTCTGAGGTGAATTCCTCATAGGGCTTTTTTACCCTTTTTTTTTTTCTTTCTTTCCGATAGACCTGAAAATAAAGATGTAAGACTGGATGCCTATCTTGGTGCTTTACTTACATCATACATGATCTCTGTTAATCTCTTCTTGTCTGCAAATTCAGTCCATTTTCTACATATTAATCAAAATTTTCTTGTGGGTGCTAAAGGTTGCAGTCTGACTTGCTTATTTAACAAATTAGTCTCCAATGCCTGAATTTACGAACTGGGGAAAAAATACATGTATTTTTAATAAAAATTCAAGTAGTAGCAGTTGTGGCTTCAAGATGGTGTATTCTTGGTTTCCTGACGTTTTTAACCAAAAGGCATTCATTCTTTAGTACACCAAAATATCCTTTAAGCATGAAGCACGTGACTGTGTGCTTTGATCTTACTTCAGCTCTGCAGGAAATCTGATGTTTGGAACTTTTGTTACCAGTTCCCACAGCTGTACTAATCTTTTCTTGCAATGGTACAAGATGTATCCCATGTAAAGCATCCTCCTGTGGATCTTTGCAGTTGTGACATAGGCACGCTGTACTTCCTGTCATCATGTGTTTGGCTCTAGGTTCTCAGAAAGAAGCAATCATGAATGCTGTGGTACTACTCTTGTTAAGACCACCAGAAGCAGTTGTCCTCTAAAAGTGGATCTGAAAAGATTAAGATACTGACAAAACATGAAGGAACTTCTGCCTTCCTAATTGAAACTACTGAATAGATGGGGACAGGTACTGTTTGTTAGTGATAGGTAATACCATAAATGTACTTGGAGCTCAGAAAAAAAAAAAAAGAATGAGCAGATAGTTTTCTCTGCAAACTAGATGAAGAACTGGTTTCTTCAAATCTGGCAAACAGTGTCTTAGGCTAATGAAGCTGGAATTTACATTTTTCTCAAACTCCTAGAGCTTTAAAACTGCTCAGACTCATTTTACATCAAAAGACTATTTACTTCAGCAGAATTGAATCCTGGTGTATTTTGAGTAAGCAAGGACAGAACATGAAGCCACAATATTTTCTTCCATTCTTCTAGTTTCAAATGTCTGCTGCTAAGACAGTAAGAATTTTCATCTCTTGAGATACCAGTAATTCTTGAATAGAATACCTGCATTAAGTCATCTGGGGCATTCATTTGCAGTTCTGGAGAATGAGAGTTCCTCTAAGTATGTTTTGTAATATTTATAGGGTTTTGCAAAGTAGGTCAGTCAGCAGCTAGCAGAAACTAGCCTGAATAGGAACATACATAAGTTAAGAATCATTTTCCTTAGAGTCATCTTACGAGAGATTTATAGGATATTAGATTAAAGAAACAGGATTTGCAGGTCAGTGTATTTAGCTTGTTGAATATATTGCTGGAACAACCAGCATTGCATGAGTTGCTTTTAAAATCAGGTCTGTCTTCTATGGAATTTAAAAACTAATATTTCAGTAAATTTTTTGCAGTATTAACAAAGAACTCTTAATTTTCATAATACACTTACAGTCTTTCTGGATTTTCTTCATCCAGACAATATATAGTACGTATATTTAATATAGTTTGTATAAAACAAAAGCATAAGGTGTAAAAGGGGAAAGAGAATGTAAGTGGATAATGCAAGAGATCTTCCTACATCATTTGAAAGCAGATCTTTAGCAATGATGCCGTGTTCATTATTAAAAGAAAGGATTTGTAAATAAGTGATTACTACCATGTAAGTCTCCTGACGTAGTTCTGTTCAGGTGTTTAACCTGTGTAACTTTGAAATTCCACATCCTTCCCAAATACTTCCACTGGAAATTGTACCTGTTAGTGCAATTAGGTACTAGTGATACCTAATAAAGTTTTCAAAATGCTTCCATAAAAAAGTCAGAAATTATGGTTTTATTTTAGATCAAGTGGTCTTTACAACACTTTGAAAATACTGTTTGTACCTAAAGTTTACATTTAAAATAATGAAGCAGTTGAAGTGACTCTGAGATGAAAGAAGTCCTTTAAACAATACTCATTTGGGTGTTTGAAACATTCTTTAAACAACTATTTGCTCTGAATAAGATAGCTGAACAACACAAAAGTGGCATGTATGTTATTTAAAACAAACAAACCAGTGGCTGCAAGCTGGACAGATGTACTTGAAAGCCAAACTCGTTGCCCCGTATTCACTAGTAAAGGGAATAAAAAGCACCTTTCTGGAAATAATTCGGTAATAATGGTACAAGGAATGAGATGTAAAATACCAACTAATTTAACATAGTTCAGTGTTTCTGTGCTCATGTTTCCCAAAACACTTAACATCTCTTGCTGCTGGAAGATTGCAGTTGATACATTTGTGCCATAAGGATGATGATCATATTTGAAGGAAAGCAAGAATGATATGATCTTGCAATAAAATTTTCGTGTCTTTTCAAACACAAGTTTACTGGTTTTGAGAGTTTTTAGTGGGTTTGGTTTTTTGTGGCTTTTTTTTTGTTTGTTTTTTTTTTACATTCCTATTAGTTTTTTTTAGTAGGAGTAGTCTGAAAAAATCCCATTGGTAGGATTTGGGGGCAGGTTATGATAGTCTTTTGGACTACTGCAAAAGGCAAAAAAGCCAAAAAAATATTTCTCAGGAAGATCATACCATGTCGTAAGGCTGGAGATGGATGTAAAGCTACAAGGAAAATCACCAGGTAAGAAAGAATTGTTGAGATGCACAAATCAAAACAAGTATAGTGCATTCTTCTTCAGTTGCTGTATCTTCTTTCATTGTCTGTACACTGACTTATGTTTTACTTTGTTTTCAGGTTTATGGTAGGCTGTGGTAGATGTGATGATTGGTTTCATGGTGATTGTGTTGGACTGAGTCTTTCTCAAGCGCAGCAGATGGGTGAAGAAGATAAGGAATATGTGTGTGTGAAATGCTGTGCTGAAGAAGACCAAAAAATGGAGTGTTTGGATCAAAGTGTACCAGATACTCAAGTGAAACTTGAAATCCATAAAGAAGAAAAAGCAAATGAGTGTGAAAAACTGGGGATGTCGAAGCAAACACCTACTGGTAATCTAAATGTAACAACTGAAAAAACAAAGCAAACAGAGGACGTAGGGAAGCACAAAGTCAAAATCTTCAGACGGGTAAGTCTTCTGTACTGCTTAAAGTAATGTTAATTACTGGGGATAGGAGGAGTTTAAAATACCCTGTTTCAAACATTTTTGTGAATATAATTTAAAACTTCTCAATTAGTATTATCAGAGTTATTTGATTTTCTAACTAGCTTGACTCTTTCGAGATGATATTAGCAAGCTCCTTGTATTGAGCTGGGTATGTGCATGTCATATGCATTTGTGTATGTACGCCTGTACATATAGGTGTGTGTATAGAAATAGTGAAGAGCTTAGTGCATTTTTCTTTCAGATTTTTAAACCCTTTTACAGGAGATCTGTCAATTTGCTGTATGATATGAACCGCAGATCTTTTAAGTATCTCTAGAACAATATGGAAACAGTATTATACTTTTGATTGTTTCCAGAATGTATGTAGAAGAAAATGCCTAATGTTTTAATTAGGACCTTTCTACTTTCTTGTGTCTCATTTCACTAACCGAAGGGTAATTTGCAAGAGCAGTGAGATGCTTTTGTTACAATTTTTTGGTGTTTTAGTATATAGCATCTTATTCATTGTAACTTAGTCATCAGTAATCCTTTTTGTCTTAATTTTTGATAGTAGTATTGTAATTCTGACATGTAAGCTGTTCTGTTTGATTTTGGTTTACATGTGCTTTCTAAAGATAAGCACCTTCCAGTGGATATGTCTCTAAAACTGGTTAAGGGATGCTCATTTGTATCCCTGACCTTTTGAAATAACTGAGAGCATAGTGGTTTTCAACATAGAGCTTAACTGCAAATTGCCTGTGATGTGTTTTCGGTCAATATTTCAGAAAGATTCTTAAGCAATACTTGGCAGTAATTTGGGGTGTTGTACAGTCACTTTTTAGAGAATATTATATGATCATTCATACATCCGTGGAATTCAGTGTACAGTCTACTTAAAAAGGAATAAAAGATGGGGAAAATGAGTGGTAAGTATGTAGTGGTTCATTGTAGCATTCAGTAGCATGCTAACGTGTAAATGTTTATTTCAGGAATCTGGTGATGGGAAGAGCTTGTCAGAGTCCAGAGACTCGGATACTAAAAAAGGACAACACGTTCCTGCTCGAAAAGGATCACAAACTGCTGTAATTCCTCGGCGGTCCCCTGAAGATAAAAATGAAAAAACAAGTAAAGAATCCCTTAGTGTGGTTGAAAGGTCCACGAAATCAGGTAATGAGGTTTGGTGAAGTACTTTACACTGTAATTCACATATATGTACAGTGAAGGATAATGACTTTGTTGATAGCATCAGTTTTTCAAACCGCATTCTGTAGTGCAGGTGATGGTGATCTGAAGAGCTGTTTGTTCCCTGATGTTTATGATCTCTATTTCTCATTTCTTTTTAAATTTTGTTTAGCAGGTAAATGTTTACCTGTGTAGGTGTGTGAGTGTTTCCTGACTGAGTAGTAGAGGATACTCACATAATGAAGAATGGGAGGAAAAAGTACGCAAAGACATTTCTGTATTAAACTTTATTTCACATTGCAGAAAACTTTGAAATATTCTTCCATAAAATAATATGAAATACTTAATGTACATAAAAGTGTTTTGATTGTTATATAAATTAAACTTTGACCTACTGGTGCCTTTTGCACAAATTGATGAATAATTGTATCAACTAATGTCAAAGGGGAACATTATATTGCACACTGAGCCATCAGATTTTCATATAAATTTTATTCAGAAGGTTGAAGGGATGTATTTCCTCTCCCAGCAACCGCTGTCCCCTCCACAGCTCCCTTCCAGGAAGCATTAGTCTTGTAAGATCACGGTAGTATGAAACTATTGTCATTTGGGACTGAAATCTCAGCAAAGCTAGTGACATTTTGTGTGAGAACTGTCTCTTTAATTCCTAAACTCAAGCTCTGAATTCTTGTCTTAAAAAAAAAAAAAAAATCTACTCTTCTGGTCTTTTGCTAATGTTGATGCATTCTAGAAACTCTTATTGGTGGAAGAAAACAGCTGAAAATGTGAGGGTTAAATGTAAATCTAAATGTAAGTATTTTACACTGCACGGTGTCTTTTAGACTTCAAATAACTTGTCGTTCAATTCTGAAATTCTGAGTGACAAAATAATAGACGTCCTTTCTAACTGCAAATTGCATGGATTGAAATGAGTCTTTGGCATCCATGAAATAATCAAATTGTTCTAAAATATATTAATTGAACTAGGAGATGACAAAAAAGATTTTTACAGTGATGATTTCAGAACAGAAGTTAATCTAAAAATCATTTTTAAACAGAGGGGGGAGGCTTGGCAGTCTCATTTAGGACAATTAGCATAAAATTATTAAGCAGCACATTTGTCTTCATCTCTTAATGCTTTGAATTATGCTTATTGTGACACTGTTTATTGCTGATCTTGCCCATCACTTCCCTGGTAAGGGACTGTGTTTTCAGATGGTTGAAACTTTGCCAAAATGTTGCTGGCATGTGGAAGTTTTCTGTTTCCCCTGACTCCCTCAGGCTACATTTTTTGAAAGGCTTTAGTCCAGTTCTTCATCCTCATTCTGAAGAGATGAGCAAAAAAAATGTATTGAACAAATAAAAGCACCTCCCTGGGCAGCCTGTTCCAATGCCTGACCACTCTTTCAGTAAAGAAATTTTTCCTAATATCTAATCTAAACCTCCCCTGACGCAACTTGAGTCCATTGCCTTTTGTTGTATCGCTGGTTACCTGGGAGAAGAGACCAACACTCGCCTCCCTACAATCTCCTTTCAGGTAGCTGTGGAGAGCCATAAGGTCTCCCCTCAGCCTCCTCTTCTCCAGACCAAACGGCCCCAGTTGCCTCAGCCACTTCTCGTAAGACTTGTTCTCTAGACCCCTCACCAGCCTCGTTGCCCTTCTCTGGACACGCTCCAGCCCCTCAATGTCTTTCTTGTAGTGAGGGTACCAAAACTGAACACAGTACTTGAGGTGCAGCCTCACCAAAACCAAGTACAGGGGCACGATCACCTCCCTCCTACTGCTGCCCACACTATTCCTGGTACAAGCCAGGATGCCGTTGGCCTTCTTGGCCACCTGGTCATGCTGCTGGCTCGTGTTCAGTCGACTGTCAACCAGCACCCCAAGGTTCTTTTCTGCAGTGCAGCTTTCCAGCCACTCCTCCCCAAGCCTGCAGCATTGCAAGGGGTTGTTGTGACCCAAGTGCAGGACCTGGCGTTTGGCCTTGTTGAACCTCATACAACTGGCCTCGGCCCATCGATCCAGTCTGTCCAGATCCCTCTGCAGAGCCTTCCTACCCTCAGAAAGATCGACATTCCCACCCAACTTGGTGTCATCTGCAAACGTACTGAGGGAGCACTCAATCCCCTCATCCAGGTCACTGATAAAGATGTTAAACAAGACTGGACCCAAAACTGAGGCCTGGGGAACACCACTTGTGACTGGCTTCCAGCTGGATAGAAATAGAAGGCTACTGCTCTAAGTTACTGCCATGTTCATGTGCTGAGACAAATGAGTTTTCTGTTGACACTCTGAAAATGAAAGTTTGAAGGAATTTGGGGTTTTTGCTTTGATGATTTTGATTAGAAATTTCCATTATTTGTATTATTTATGACACAAACCTTGTAATGGCCTTGTTTAAGGGTGTCTGTTACGTGAACCAGAATCTGAGATTATTGTAATTGAAATAATTTTGATGGCTAACAGATACAAAAATGCTGTTTAATGAAAAATGCTATGTTAAAGTTTAATATGCTTGTAACACATGCTTCCTAATATATCTCAGTTTACTCATTGAAAAATTAATCTATTCTATTACAAAAATTCAGAGTCAAAAATCCTTTAATAAATACTGGTCATCTTGGTTCAGTCTAGAAGAAAATGCCTGAAGTCAAAGAGCAAAAGTCCTGTTTGTTTTTGGTAAGAAAGTTTTTTCTGAATTGATCTATGTAATACAAAATCCAAACCAAATCAGAAAAAAAAACCTACCCCCCTGTGAGTCCGTTCTTTCTCCTTGAAGGTCCATTCTTAGCAGTTTAAAAATAAAACTTCATGACATCCAGAAACAGTAAAAGTTAATAGCTGTCACTTCTGTAGCTTAGTTTTTGACTCTGTTTTGATAGGTGTTCATGAGAAACAAGAAATTAAGAAAAAGAAAAATGAGAAGGGATCCATTAGTGCAACACACCTGCCAGCCGTGCCAGCTTCCAAACCTTCTGCTGATCAAATAAGACAAAGTGTCAAGCAGTCACTTAAAGAAATTCTGATGAAAAGGTAAAGATACATTATTACATGAAATTATAAGTTTGAGTTTGTAATCATTTTCTTTTGGAAGGCAGAGGAAAAAAAAATACTAATAATTTGGAAGTATTTTGTAATTTTTGCCCTTGCGTTCTCTGACAGATTGACAGACTCCAGCTTAAAGATTCCTGAGGAGAGAGCAGCAAAAGTTGCCACAAGGATTGAAAGAGAGCTGTTTTCTTTTTTTCGGGACACTGACTCAAAGTATAAGAACAAATACAGAAGTTTAATGTTCAATCTAAAAGATCCTAAAAATAATGTACGTATTATTTTTCTGTTGTGCTTTACAGACATTCTTTATTTGCTGTAGATTAAAGGAACGGTCTTCTATTTATTAATACTTTCACAATTTATCCTGTTGGTTTTATAGATTTCCTCATCTCTTTGATGTTGTTTGTCCTCTTGCGCACCCAGTGTTCTCTATGTTCTTTTTCACTTGTTCCCCATGATTAATTCTTCAACTCCTTGCTGCCAGTGTACTTCTTATAGTGGGATTTTAAAGTGTAGGGGATATAGGTTGCCCAGTTTAAGTGTTTGTCTTTCCCACTGATCTGTCTTTTGGGTGTCCCTGTCTCTCGTGTGTCCCCTCCATCCCCGCAGATGCTTTGTTGCTTACTGCACTATTTTTGTTTCTGTCCATTAGCTTGTCTCCCTGTGCTTTTTCATACCCAGATTTCTCAAGCTTGGCCTTCACTCTCTTTTCTGCTTTCGATGAGCCCATTATTCATGCTCGCCTCTTCAGCTTCTATCTTTTGTCCTTTTATCAGTTATTCTGATCAAGATGCTTTGTCTATAGTATTTTACTATTACAATTAGCCATTGTAACTGTAAATTGTATGAACAGGACAACTTCTGTCACTGGCTTCTCTTTGCTCATACTGCTAAATTATGTGGGGTTTTTTACCCTAGGAGTTCAGTTCAGTCAGTCAAGAAGCATAGACATGCTCTTTAATACCAGCTTCTTTCTGCAATGGGCATAAATTCACTTTCTCCTTCGGAACAACAGTTAATTATACATCTGGTCATTTGGGGTATATGAAGATACATTATGTAGAATAAATGGAATTCTGAAATTAAGCTTTTTACATTATAAAATATAGTACCACTTTCTACAGTGGCAGATAATTATAAACCCACATGATCCATATAGCTGTGCAGAGTATGTTGTAGTTGCTTCTCTGTTTTATTTCCTGTTGCGAGCTGTTTTTTTGTCTTGATAGCAATAGTTAACTTTTCTTCTTTCTTCTAGATACTATTTAAGAAAGTCCTGAAAGGAGAGGTTACTCCAGACCATCTAATAAAAATGAGCCCAGAAGAACTGGCTTCCAAAGAACTGGCTGCTTGGAGACAAAGAGAAAACAGACACGTGAGATTTGTCAATTTATGTTGTTCAGTTGACTGCCTAAGCATATTTAACTTCTGTTTTCAGGTTAAGTGTATGTAGAAAGAACAGAATGCATGTTGCACAAAGCAACTCTGACTAATCAGGAGGATCTCTATAATTTATTTAGTATTCAAACCCCAAAAGTGTTGTTAGGACAGAAATGAAAGAAGTGTAGTAAATTCCTGAAAGGGGGAAACCATGCGTTTCCTTCACTGTGCAATTCTGTTGCTGCTTGCTCTTTCCTTCTTCTGTCTCAGGAGTGAAGGCTTCTTTGTCCTTATTTCCAACAAGATTTTAAAGCTGGAGCTTTATAGGCACCAGTTTCTTAAAAAGGGAGAGACATCTCTTTGGACAAACCAAACAACTGGTGTTGTTTATAACTTACATACTGATGGAGCATGACAATTCACCCACAAAAAAGTAAACCTGAAAACCTGATCTGCCAGTCTGAAAAGCAGTCGGGGGGGGGACAACGACACCAAACAAAATAACAATGATAAACAACCACCAAAAAACCTCAACGAAGTGTAGAAAGTTTATTAGGTTAGTTTGAGCATTACTTTTCTTGAAACAGAAGGACACACTATATTTATAGCTGCGTTGACAGTTTAGGAGGACAAGCAGGAATACGAGGACCTGTGTTATTTTTATAGAAAATGCGTTCGTCTTAGATACTGTCTTGTTTATTATGCAGTTAGTCTGATGATAGTTAACTGCAGCTGCTTAGAAATGTTTGGTTTACAGCATAAAGTTCTCTAGTTTGCAAAATCTGGATTTATGTTGGCAGAATCCTTGGCATTTTTATGCCACTTCATAGAACTGAAAGGCACAAAACTTGGGTAGTGTTAACTGGTAAGCATTTTGTGTTTGGGTTTTATCATACTAGGAATTGTCAGTTATATCAGATGACTTCTGATAAAAAATTAATGAGTATGTAGTGTAACATAAAATAGATGGAAATTCATCCTCTTGAAATCTGTGTGCCCAGAATGAAAGAATGTTCAGTGGTAACTGATTCAGTGCAGGGGGATACTGTTGTAGAGACTGAAGTTTGCATTGCAACATTGATAAACAGATCTAGTTGCAATATGCAAAGACAAGTAAATAACCAGGAATAATCAATCATGATAACTTTTTGATGGTTCCTATGCAAAAACAGTTGTTGAATTATTCTATTATCTCAAAGTTGTTTTGAGGGCCTAGAACGGCATGAAAAGTTTGTTTGTTCTGTAGCTATTAAAAGCGCATCTTTTGTAGTACATATTTATGACATTTATTTTTATAAACGTCAATAAAATACTGAAAACTGACCATACAAAACAATATTCCACTGCTGTGAGGAACAGCTTCAAAGCAAAAGTGTATACTGCTCAAAAATTACTGAAGGGTCCGAAATATTTCAGAGATACTGCAAAATTTGTAGAAGTTGAGATGGAATACAACATGTAAAATAAATAGCAATGTATCATTTGAATGCAGTTTTCATTTTCCTATTTAGGCAAGACTTTGAAGTTTCCCCGGTGTGTTCAAAAGTAACTGTAGGGATTTGGCAGACCGATAAAGCAATCGTAGAATCCTTGTTTCCTTACGAAACCAGGCTTGAAATATTGGGGACAGCCAACACAAACTGTTTTTGTTTTAAGAAGTAGAAATGTGCTTTAAGAAGTGATTTTAGAAATGATGTTTTATGTTTTGCAACAGAGCAAAGCAGCAGTGCTGATTAGAATTAGCATATTAATTACTTTCAAAATACATTTAAATTTTTTTTGCGGTAGAATATTTGGTTTATGTACTAAAAAACAAGCTTGTGAAAAACGATACACCTCTACGTGTGTTTATGCCCTACATTGTCCCTGTTATTATGGGGAAAAAAGTTGATGCATTTTTTTTCTTTAGCTCTAGGAAAATCAGAATTACCTATCTTTAAATTTAGTGTTGAAAGTCTGCTTTATAACTTGTTTAAATATGTGCCCGATAAGTACTTGCTGCGCTGAAGGTGAAGTTAGAGCTGCTGCTTGTGCATTTGCTTTATGAAACTACCTGATACTTTCAGAATAAGAAGGTATTATTTTTTTCCCCAGAGGGTTTCCTAGTTGTGGACCTATTTTCTGGTGTTACATTTGTGGATTTCCAAATGTCATTGTATGGAAGTAAATATATGTAACTTCCTGTTTCTACAGACAATTGAAATGATTGAGAAAGAACAGAGGGAAGTTGAAAGAAGACCTATCACAAAAATTACTCACAAAGGAGAAATAGAAATTGAAAGTGAAACACCAATAAAAGAACAGGAGGAAGTCATGGAAATTCAGGTAGAAAAGACAACCTGGCAACAGAGTGAATTTAGTTCGCAGATAATATGGTTGTAAAGTGGTTTGTTTATGATTTTGTTGTTAGATCTGTAGTTATGTTAGGTCTGTTTTGAGTTTAATTTTTCTTTTATTCTTACTGACTTTCACTTCTGAGCCTGGTGTTTTTTGGTTTTTTCCATGTTGTGTCCATGACTGTATGATGAATTCCGTCAATAGTATAAAATATTCTAAATCTTACATAAAAGAGATTTAGGAATACCAATTCATTCTTCTAATGCATTTGTAGATTTTTGTGATAGCCTTTTAGGCTATACAGCTGAAGTGAGAGTTTTATATCTGAAGGGAAGAAAATACCATAAAATATTTAAACAATGTGAATAGCAACATTAGGAATATTAAGAGAGGGAGAAAAAGGCTAACTGAACTGTGTTTGACTTTTCTTAGGAACCTAATATGAAGTTGTCTGAGAAGTCAGAGGAAACTGAAAAAGATAAAGAAGTAAATGAATCCGCATCTCCGGACACCACAAGTCAACATAAAAATCATCTCTTCGATCTTAACTGCAAAATCTGCATAGGTAATTTTGAAAAGCACATCAAAATAAATACGTCATGCTTGTATAATGCTTTTCAGTCATAAATCTCAGTATACCTCAAGAATGTAAATAAATGGGTTTTTTCCCCTAGTTTGCTGACAAAGATGTGGAAGCGATGTTTTACTTCATAATTTACGAAAGAGACAATATTAAAATGATAGGCTATTGTCATAAACTTGTATTTGATTTAAAAAAAAGGACTGCAGAGAAAGAAATCCCTTTAATGGATGTACATGCTGTTGTTGATTCCACATTTCTTTATCCTATCCCATTACAGTGGCAATATTTATGTATAATATTATATAAATACATACAGTGTATAAATTTGTACATTGTAGGAATATGTATTAAAAGTATCGTTTCTTTATCCTATCCCAATTCAGTGGCAATATGTAGTATTTTTGGTGTGTCTTCCATGTCTTCAGAGGAAGTAATCTTTTGTTTCTTTAATAAAAAATAAAAAATATTGCAATTCATTCTCTGCAGGCCGAATGGCACCACCGACTGATGATCTTTCTGCAAAAAAAGTGAAAGTATCAGTTGGAGTTGCACGGAAGCAGTCGGACAATGAAGCAGAGAGCATTGCAGACGCGCTTTCTTCAACATCAAGTATTTTAGCTTCAGAATTGCTGGAAGATGATAAGCAAGACTCATCAAAATCTTCATTCACACCTCTCCCAAAGTAATATAAACTGTAGAAACAGTATTTTATAATGAAACGTTATTAATGTTGTTAAGCTATTATGACTAAAGCTGATTTTTTTAATGGCATTTCATTAATCCATTGTGTACTGTTGTACACCTCTTCTTAGGAATGGGGTTCTCTGCTGGAGTAAACGATGGTATGCATTTATATAAACAATACTATGTGTATTGCTGTGATTACAAACTTCTGATTACCACATTTTCTTTTGGGGAAGAGTAAACTACCTTACATTTTATGGTGCAACATGATCTAAAAAGACACTGAGTTCGTATTAAAAAAGCCAGAATATAGATTTCATACTGTGTTGTGCTATTAAGGAACATAGTATGTAGAGTGCTGCAGCTGAATTAGTGTGTGTGTGTTTGTGTATGTGTATATATACAGCTAGGGACTTCGAGGTTGCTCTAAACAGAGCATTGACACTAGTCAGGCTAGTTTCAAATCTCAAAAGCAACACTTCTCCAGAAATGCCAGTTAGCAGTAGCTTGTTTGATGTTTTGCCATACGTGCTGTCAGCTCTCTGCATTTTCTTCCACACCATACTCTGCTACCCACTAAAGAGGGAACTGCAGTTTGAGGAGCTTTTTTTTTTTTCTGGATTGAGGAAGGGGTTGCTAGAAAAACATTGACTTCTTGTTGTTCAGAATTGACCAGAGTTCGTGCTGAAATTTTGCCTTTATCAGGACAGTGGAATCCTTTACCGGGGACAGTGACCTTTGTTCCTGAATAGCTTGCTGAAGATTCAAAGAAGGAATTTCTAGTGTAGACAGAAAGAAACAGAGGTTACTGTGTTACTGTAACAGCAGAACATCTGGTACTACTGGGCAGCTCGCTTTAAACTGCTAATAGCATGCCTAGAATATTTTGATAACAGCGTGCTGGAAAATACTGAAATGTGGCTGTAACCTTTTCCATGAGGAGACCTTCAGGTTGAGAAATACTCTTCTGTGAATTTATTGAAGTCTTTCTGTTTATTCTTTGCAGCTGCTTTGTTGCAGAACTGAGGCTTTTATTTGAAGGGGAGAAAAAACACTCTTTTGTAGAGGTGATGATATTGGAATTGGTAGGAGGTGCTCACAGAAGCTGTGGCAGTGATGCATGGACGAAGAGGGATGAGGAGCCAGCTTGGGGAACAAGGGAAGGGAAGGGGCACACAGGTATTCAGGTGGTGGACAGACAGTGTTGCAACAAAACATGGGAGCTTAAAAAGCAGGCTGAGGGTAGGCCAGCAGGCAGTAAGTTGTCTTCTCCCCTCCTCCCTGTGCCAGGGAAAGATCTTACGGGGTCTGCAGCATCTATATGTGTTTGTGTGTCCTCTTCTCTATATGTATTTGTGTGTCCGCTTCAGTAGCATTTGATAACTCTTGGACTAAACTTCTCCATTCTCAAAAGATACAGTAGTGAACTAATGGGCCGCTTGTCTGACAGTCCTTCGTGTAACATATATCAATGCCACTGGAAGGTGAGAAACACGTTTGCCTGCCTGTCTCTTTTCATTGACCGTCAAGTATGCTTAACTGAAAAAGAAAATTCTTAATGACATGTCATTTCTTTTACAAAGAAAAATTATGATTTACATTATTTTGTGTGATATATGTTCTAAACAAAGTGTGGGTTTTTTGTCGTTTTTTAGGTCAGAAACACCTGGTACTGTGGAATGTGAAAGTCTCTTTCTGGCACGACTGAATTTCATCTGGAAGGGTTTTATCAATATGCCTTCAGTAGCAAAGTTTGTTATTAAGGCTTATCCAGTTTCTGGCTCTTTTGAGTATTTAACGGAGGTATTTATATTTATTGCAAAGAATGAACAATTCATCTATTCACTTTAGTGACTTGTTTACCTTGTAGCCTAATATTAGAAAGATGAAAGGCAGTGAAGCGTGATCATTGTACTGAATAGAGTGTTTGTGGGAGGGCATAGGTTAGAGTATGTATTTGTAAGCAAATTATTTTTCAGTTTATTCTGCATGGATCCGTGGTTCTTAAGGATTCAAATTTTTTGATATATTTTAAGATGTTTTGCTCTCATCTCACTGTAAAATGTTTCTTGAGGATGAGCAGCAGTATTTCCAGAGCTGGTTTTGTAGAAGTTGAGCTGTTTATTATGGAGCATATTCTGTAGTATAAAGTAGCAGGGAAAGACAGGACAAAAGTTTCCGCTAACATAACTGCCTTGGTGGCATCCACATTCTGAATGAGGTGAGAAAATTGTAGCTCAGTTTTTAAAGCATTAAGCAAGTCAGTACCAATTTTTGGAAGAGAAGTGTCTACTGGTGGTTTCTGTTCACAGTGCAAGAAGTCTTCTCATCTCCTGCGACAGAAACCTGTGTAACAGGGTTTATTTTTTTGCCTGTCTGGTGACAATTCTGGTCCTAACCTTCCATTGTAAGACTGAATTGTCCCTAAAACCAAAAAGTTTATGTTGTGTTCTCTTCAGTGTCTGAGAGGCAGGAAAAGGACGCAGGTGCTTATGGTAGTTGTCTTCGTGTCATAAAATAAAGAGCAGAGAGCTCATAAGCCCTCAGTGTTACTTCTTGCGAGTGACACAGGATGCATCAGCTTTCTAATTAAAAGGTCTTAGGTCTTCTGCTAATGTGATTGTCTTTACTTTGCTGTAAAGCTTCAGTGAAGTGCAGGGCTTGCAGTAGCCTTTAATAGTAAAGGACAGGCGTACGAATAAGATCTGCTTTTCAAAACTCTCCTGCTTGACTTCAAAAACTATTTTCCTTACGTTTCTAAATTATTCTGAAAGTCTGTTTTAGTTGCTTGTGAATAGTGAACTTGATAGTATCCAAGAAAAAAATCATGTCTATATATACACGTGTGCGTAGGTTATGTTTTCCTCTCATGATTAAGATTCTGAAAGTTTGTTATATGCATAGGTGTGGGGCTGTCATAGCAGTTTGATCTTACAGACAAATTGAGTGTTTCCAGAGTGCATAACATACAGTTATGTTTGTAGTTAATGTTACTGAAATAAATAATTTTGGGGAAAGTATAGATGAACAGTATTGAGTGATAACTAATTTAGTACAGATCATTGACTTTGCACTGAAAATCTTCATTTAAATAACCAAAATTTAAATTAATTTGTTACTACTGTTGTAACTTCTACTGATATTTTAAAATTATAATTTAAGAACTAAAAGAATGAAGTATGTTTTGAATATATGAAACACATACTTGAATGAAGGCTTTACCCATAATTTTTACATTGAATTCAGAATTCTGTTGTACTTTCTCATAGGATTTACCTGATAGTATTCAAGTAGGTGGCAGGATATCTCCTCACACTGTCTGGGAGTACGTAGAAAAAATCAAAGCGTCAGGGACCAAGGTAAGAATTTTACATATTGAAGGCTTGCTGTTTAAAATGCATCCTATTCACCCCAAAGATCTTTTACCCTTGGGACATTTGTGAAATACCTGACGTTTTAAGGATAACTGACAGTTATGTTGAATGGGATGGATGGCAGCTGGTGGCGTTTGTTTACTTACTATCTAACCTTAACTTGTCATTTGCTGTTTGAGAATACTTGCGTTCCGTTGAGACTGTAGCTCATCTTGAGTGTTTGGACACCACATGTGTTATCCTTTGGTACTGTTACTGTATGCAAAGCTATCTCAGTGGTCCTCTGCTGGTCTTGTCCCACTGTGTTCAGGTTGTCGTTGTTCTGGGGAGCCCAATACTAGTTAGTGTTCTCCAGATGCTGTCTCACAAGTGCTGGATAGAAAGGAATAATCATTTCCCTTGGCCTGCTGGCTCCTTCGGTTCTGTGCAGTTGGCCTTCTTGGCGTGGATGCCTTGCTGGTTCAACTTGTCCACCAGGACCCCCACGTTCTTTTACGCCAAGCTGCTTTCCAGCCAGTCAGTCCCCCAGCCTGTCCTGGTGCGTGGGGTTACTCCATCTCAAGGTGCTAGATTTTGCGTTTGCCTTTGCCGACCTTCACAAAGGTCAGCCCATGTTTTCAGCCTGCTGAGGTCCTTCTGAATGGCAGCCAGCCCTTCAGCATATCGGCCACTGCCTCTGATTAGGTGCCTTCTCAGTTTTGCAGGGGGTCTTCTGTCCCATCTTCCAGGTCGTTAATTAAGCCATTAGAGAGCATCAGCCCCAACATCGGACTGCTGAGCTGGGCTTTGGTCATAGTTCTGGGATCTGAATAGTGGTCTTCTCCTAATGTTACGGATATCTTGGACACAACAGACTACAAAATAAAGCTTGCTAAGTAGTCTTAAGAATGGGGAGGAGAATAATGGCTTGGAAGTTGCCATGCTTCCCTAAAACTTATTATTTAGCTGGCTGATAAAATGTTGGCTTTTTTGTAAGTTTTTTTTTTCTAAATGATTTTTATTTTTATTTATTTTTCCAGTTTCCCTTAATTATTTTTGGCCCTGTTTCTGCTCCTTCTGTCTCTTTTGTTGTTCTCTGCCTGCTTTTTCTCCTCCTTTGAACTGTGCTTTTAAATAAAGAGCAGTCATTAGATCAATTAAAATTTCATGGTAAAATGTATCTGACCATCTTTTTCTCTCTCTTTTTGTAAACAGGAGATCTGTGTAGTTCGCTTTACCCCGGTAACTGAAGAGGATCAGATATCCTATGCATTGTTGTTTGCCTATTTCAGCAGTAGAAAACGTTATGGTGTAGCCGCCAATAACATGAAGCAAGTGAAAGATTTGTACCTCATCCCTTTAGGTTCCTCAGATAAAGTCCCACATCATCTTGTGCCTTTTGATGGGCCTGGTAAGTACAGCTTGGAATTTGGAACTTTATTATCGTAATGCTGCTTAGAGAAGTTTACAACAGAAATGTAAGAGAAAATTAATTTTTAAAATGCCAGTTATTCTCTTAAAATGTCATGAGTTCTCCATAGTGTTACATTAGCTTTTTTTAAAAGACATTAATTTCCCATTGTAAGATCCTGAAGTGGCTCTCAGTTGTTCTGCGTACATCTGAGTTATTTTGTATCAGTTTACTTTGATTACAAAAATTCGTGGATGATTTCTTCTTTTGAGATAGGTGGGGCCAAAACTAAGAGAGGATGAGGTACAACTCATAATTTTTTTGCAAGAGCCTAAATTATACAGAACAAAATTCGTAGTGAAGAGATAGCTAATAGTGTACCTTGAAACACAGTGCCTTCCTGGAATGAGGGAAGCATTTCAGAAAGTCATTCTTAGTAAATCTTTGAAGAAGTACGTTTAACACAAATTGATGAGGAGACTTTGTCGTTGCAAGTGTGCTGTTTACTTTTTGTTTTCCGCTTGTGCTTTGCTACCACTGTTAACAGGCCATAGCTATGTTGGACTAACATGATGTTTAACTTCTGTGCTTTTTCTTATGTGACCAGAGGTCCTATGTAACTGTCTCGTATTCTGTATTTGGAAGTTACAGTGGGTGGTACAGTACTTAAAGCATTTCTAGTTTGCAGTGTTTGAATTCATAATTTTTATGCTGGAAATACATTTTTGATGAAGTATTGTTATGTTTAATGATGGATCATATCATTTGTCATAAAATGTCAATCAATTGTCATAAAATGAATACTTTCTATAATATATTATGAGCGTATGGGGGTTATTTTTGTTAAAATGATTGCCTTAACCAAAACATAAGGAGATGATAAATTGCTGTTACAATTTTGTACAGGGATTGAAATACATCGACCAAATTTATTACTGGGATTGATAATTCGCCAGAAAATGAAGAGGCAGATTACTGCTGTTGCAAGTGTTACTAGCAGTTTTGTGGATGAAGCTTCGGAAAGCACCTTGAGTACCTTGCCACCAGAGAAGAAAAGCAAGCCAAACAAACCTGATGTCTCTCATCATGAGCTGGCACTAGAAGAAGAAGAGGAAAATGATTTTTTTAATTCCTTCACAACTGTGCTACACAAGCAGAGAAATAAACCTCAGCAATCTAGTGCAGAAGATGTTCCAGCAGTTATTGAACCATTGGTGGAAAGTACCAAACACGAACCACCAAAGCCTCTCAGATTTCTTCCTGGAGTCCTGGTTGGATGGGAAAACCAGCCTTCTACTCTGGAGCTAGCAAGTAAGCCGTTGCCAGTGGATGATATTCTTCAAAGCCTGTTGGGTACGACAGGGCAGGTATATGAACACAGCAAGTCAGAAGTGAGTCACAGTGAAGACATACCATTATTAAATGAGCAGGCGACCTTAAAAGAAGAAAAGGTGGATGTTGCTGATGCAACTACTAAAGTTAGTGAAGCAAAGACTGGTTCGGATGATCTGCAAGAATCCACTAACATTGCTGTAACTGTGGATGCAGCAGCTGTAGGGACCTCAAGTTCTGCCAGAAGTGCTGTATCTTTAGTGGGGCTGAGTCTTAAGGGAAAGCCTCCAGATGTCTCCACAGAAGCGTTCTTAGCAAATTTATCTGCGCAGTCGCAGAATAAAGAAACTGAAGAAAGTAAAGAAAATGACCCAAAGCGGCAATTACCTGACAAGGATAACATTGCACAGGAAGTTAGAAGGACCACAAATTCCAGCTTTTCTTCTTCCTCATCAAATGCAGGGAAAAAACCCAATGAGAACAATGCTAGTGTAGGCTCTGCTGAAGGTACCACTGCTAATACCTCTAAATCACCGCCGTTTATTAATCTTAAAAGAGACCCACGACAGGCAGCTGGACGAAGCCAGCAGACTAATGCTTCGGAGAACAAGGAAGGAGACGTTAGCAGAAATGAAGACCGACAGAATGCTTCAGGAAATGATCAGATGGAACCAGAGAACAAACAGGCTTCTGGAGAAGTGGGCTTAAACCTGTATCAAAGTGATGCGCAAACCAGTGAGACACAGTACAGTTCAACTGCAGCAAAAGCAGATAATGCAGTTGCATCACAAGCAGAAGACACCAAACACTCACAGGAGGATGCACTGATGCAGAACATTGAAACAGTGAACTCATTTAGAAGAGGACCAGCAGCAACTTCATCTCAGTTTGAAACCGAAAACTCATCTCGTTCTGAATTTATTTCCGAAGTCCCGAGCCCTATTACAAGTGGCAGCTTCTCATCTGTTAGACCTCCACAGCAGAATTTTCAGCATCCTAAGGCTAATCCACCTGGATTTCAGTTTCAGGCTCCTGCACCTCACAACTTCCCTCCGCAAAACAACCCAATGTTTGGATTTCCTCCTCATTTACCACCTCCACTTCTTCCTCCTCCTGGCTTTGGCTTTCCTCAAAATCCAATGATGCCATGGCCACCAGTGTCTCATTTATCAGGTCAGCCACCACACTATGCTGGACCCATTGCACAAGGGCTACCAGTGGCTCACAAACAATCAAGATTTTTGGGGCCAGAAAATTTTTTTCAGAGTAAAGACAGTAGGAGACCAGAAAGACGCCACAGCGATCCTTGGGGCAGACAAGAACAGCATTTGGAGAGAGGGTTCAGCAGAGGAAAAAATGATCAACATAGACAACGATTTCACAGTGAATCCCATCACCAAAAGAAAGACAGACATGAAAAGGAGTGGAACAATGAAAAATACTGGGAGCAAGATTCTGAAAGAAATAGACGCAGAGACAGAAACCAGGAAAAAGAGAGAGAGAGGAAGAGTAGAGAGGAAGGACAGAGAGATAAAGAAAGATTACGATCTCCACACAGTGACAGGGCTGCTGATGGAAAAAGCCCCAGAGAGACTAGAAATCCAGAAAAAAAGACGGAGAAGACTAAAAGTGAAGAACAGGCTCATGAAAAAGATAAGGAGAGGGAGAAAAGCAAAGAGAAGCACAGAGACCGGGAAAGTGAAAAGAACAGAGAGAGACATAGGGACCACAGTGACAGAACTAAAAGCAAAAGGTAAAAAGATGCAGGCAGTCTTTTAAAATCCTATTTAAATAAACTGTTAGAGTAATGTCGTAAAACTTTGTATTAAAAAAAAAAACAAAAGCCTGCTAGGATCGTGCCATCTTTTTTATTCAGTGTTGGTGTTTTGCAGAAACAAGTCTGTGTTTTGGTACCATTCGACGTACCAATACTCATCCTTTTTTTCATTATACCAACTATCGCTAGGAGTAGGAGTTTAATATTTTTAAAAATTTTACATTGCTGTATATTCAAAATTTTAAAGATTTCTTTTATTAATATGCAATAAAGGCTTAGAAATTTTCTTAGCTGAAGTTGGCTTTAGTCAAGTCTGCAATATAGTTGCTGCCTTTGGTAATTTGTGCTCTCTTCTGTTTTAAGATGCTCTGATAATTTTAAAAGTGAATTTCATACAATAACCTTCTTTTTAAATTGCACTGTTTTTAAAGACTGTAGCAAAGCCTCAGAATCCACACACATTACAACAAAATATAATATGCTCAGTGGTGTGAAGAGTTTTTTTTTTTTAAATTATTCAGTAGTACAATAAAATAATTCAAGTGTCTTTCATTAGTTTTTCAAGTATTTCGTCAGCATCTGAAGCAGTTTGTGACCAGAAATTGGAAGGCTCAGCTGCTCGAATGTTATTGCTTTAAACTGCACTTGTTTTAATAAGAAAGCATTTTTAATCTAAATTCTTCAAAATATGATTTGTAGTAGTAAATTCATTTCTCCCACCATTTTCCATGCTTCAAAAACTTGAATACCTAAGCTTGTACATTACTTTGTGTTTTGCTATCCTTTTTACTGTAAAATGTAAATATTTTAAGGGATATTTTGATTCTAAAATGATAAAACTTTCTCACATATTGTGTGTGTTTGATTTCATAGATGAGAAACTGTAGGCTAAATGGATGTAGCAGGCTGAGTTACAGAATGCCTTGTTCATTGTACACTTCATGGCTCGGTTGTTTGGAGTTCTGGGCGGCGTAGAGGGGGGAGAAGGGCAGAAGGGTGTTTGTACCATTGGGACTTTTAGTAAACTGATATTTTGTAGAGACTGCCATCCACTGATGCAAAACAAAACGCAAAAACAAATGCAAACCTGAAAACAAAATCTCCTGCTCTTCTAAGAATATGCTGGTCATTTTGAATCTGTCAGAAACAACAAAAATGTTCCACCATAGAAACGAAAACTTAGGTTTATTGTTCTGGTTTTCAGTGTTTGTTTTTCACTTTGAGTACATGACCTTACGTAGTGACATAGCATTTTGCACTTTGCTGTAGAAAAGCCTCTTCTTTCCAGAAAGGTCTTTACAGTTTAACAACACACTAATTGTTACTTTAATTATGAATATATTTTAAGGTAAAATTTCATTTGGATACATTGCAGGTAGCTTCGTGGTCAAATTGACTAAAATTAAAAATCTTGCACTGAATAAAGGGGGTGGTAGACTTTTATTAAGTAGTGTTTCTTATATTCATTATTCAGAAGATTCGTAAAGAAAAAATCCTCAGTTTTTTACTAAGTAGAAGCAATGTTTAAACTTTTAACTTTTATAGCATGATAACATGATGTGATTAAATTAGTCTTTTCCAAGTTAATTCCATGGTCTGTATAGCGGTAGTGCCGTTGATTATATCTGATGGTATTATGCATGTGTTGTATGGTTCAAATATTTATGTCAGAATTCTTTAGACATAGAAGTACACCAAAGCATTTTTCTGGTGTTTGGAGTAAGTTTTAAGTCGGCAGCTCCGCTTCTGAAGATTTTCTGTTGACCTGTTCAAAAGTAGTCTGCTCCTGGTCCACTGGTGATCCCTCTCTCTCACATTCACATCCATTTGTGCTCTGAAAATAAGCTGGGAGCAATGAACGTTGCAACTGCCTGTACGGAAGGGGCAGGAATGCTTTCTGCCACAACTACCAGAAAGAATTTGTTTGGAAAGAACATGTAAACATTCTCCAGGTTTGCTGAGTGCTTTATTACCTGCCTGGTGTATGTAGAACCCGAAGACAGCCACAGTAAAACAGCTCTTGAAGGAGAGCTTTGTAAAGAGTTGAAATTCACGAGCAGGACAGTTTCCAGGATTTGGTCCTAGAATCTGAGCTAGTGTAATGGGAATAAATCCCGCTACTACAGGAATAAAGGATTTTGTCTTCTCCATTGCCTTCAGTCACTCTCCTTCCAAAACTGCGTTAGCTGGAAGTGCTCCGATTACTTGTCACTTGTTTTACACTGAATCACTGTTGGGGCTGCAAAGAGCAGTGTGCACTGATGAGGAACTGGCAGTACACCAGGAGTCCCAGAGAGAACAGGATAAACCCGAAATACGCTTCTGTCCCTGGCATCACATGGCCATAAAAGGCCCTCCTGAGAGTAACTGGGAGAGGAGACGAATTTGGGGCCAGCTCAAATGCTGCGTGGGCTTCATGAGCTGGCTGTTGGGAAGGGAGTAGAAGCTCTGTTGCATCAGGCTGATCACTTGAGGGCTCAGAGCAGCTGAAGAGGATAGAAAGGACCTCACAAAGATGTCTGCAGATGCTTATTAAAGCATCTCTGGGTAGTTCCATCACCCCCTCACCTTAGTTATCTTCAAGTCATCAATAAGTGACTTGGCAGTGCACTCATTGCTGCATACTAATTACGGTTATGTGGAAACTAACGTGTGTCACCTGGTTTTACTGTGCTTATTGTCTCTGCTCCAGATCTGCTTCATGGAAAGACAAAAAAACCCAGTCAGAAATAGTTACTTGTTTCTGATAGGTACCCACTGAAGACCTGTTTTCAGAGAATTTCCACGCAAGGAGGTGATGGTTTATGTGCTTTCGAGCAATAATAAAGTGAAAAAGGAAAATATAGGAATCAATCACTATTATTTTTATTAAGCATTTTACTTATACAGTAAGCCAGTAGTCAGATGAGAAGTGTAGATACTATCACAAATCATTTATTTAAGCACATGAAAATATAACTATTTATGTTGTTTTTACTGCTCACTAAAGTGTAGAGGATAACTGAGCTTTCTCAGAAGAAATAGAGGTTTTGCATATATAGATGAAGACCTCTATTTACTTTTGACATTATAAAGTCATGAAGAATATAGTCACAGAAATTCAATTTACTGTGGACAAACCCTTTGTCTAGTAAAATTTCAAAATTCATTTAGGGGCATATAAGCCAGAAAGGTATAGCTAAAGCAAAGCAGTTCTTAGACTTTCTAGTTTTTAAGCTGTTAAGAATAGAAGTTAGCTGTAAGCAGACTGCCTGTGAATGGTTAAAACAAAAGGTTTTCGTGTAGTCAAATAAGGGGAAGACCTCTGCTGGCGAAAACCAGCAGGCATATTTTATATCTGTTCAGTAATGAAGTGAAATACCTTTTCTGCTCTTAAAATCATTCTTCATGTGTTAATGCCTTAGTGTGAAGACAGGCTTATGTTTTACCCTTTTACAGAAATGCGTATGTGATGGGTAGAGACTCGGAAGGAGGGAAGAACGACTTCATTGCCTAGAATGGAGTCTTTGTGGACTTTTAGCAAGTAATCACAGCTGTTATGATATTAAAAGTCCTCATTACAATAAACACGCACTTGCCCCAAGTACACCTTTTCTTCCCCCCCAATTTCAGTTTTTACACTTGACCTTAATATGACAAAATTGTGTGAGAAACTCTGCATTCTAATAAAATTTAAGAGTTTTGGAGAAACAGGTAAGTTGTCTCTTCTCATAAAACAGCAAACAATTAATACTGGAGTGACGGTTGGCTTCAGAAGTGAGTTACTACCTATTTGTCTACAAAACTGTTTCAAGTACAATAAAGAAAAAAGCTGCAGTCTTTCCTGTTGTTTTAAAGTAAATACAAAAGAGTATGTTTAAGTAATTTTATGAGTAAAACATCTGATCACAATTTATGTATGCTATTAATATACAACATTAAAAAAAAAAAGTTAGGGACAATTCTGTTAAGTGCTTTCATATGTTGGTTCCTGAGTCTTACACTGCCAGCTAACACAAGAAACAGGAGGAAAAGGAAATCTATGACTTTTAAGGAGTCTTAAGCAGTTTTTAAATTAATTTCCATTGTAAATGTTATACCCTTCTGCTTTCATTAACTGAATCTTCTTAGAATCTTGGAAGAGTACAACATCTTTAATTTTACCAGTGAATTCCCTCTGAAAAAGCCCTGTAGTAACTATATTGACTTTCCTGCCAATTTCAAACCCACCAAAATAACAAATGCCGCCATAGTTTAAAGCAGTGTATTTTCTGTGTGGATCAATATCTTCAAAAATAATTAGCTCCTCATCAAGATATACCTTAATACAAGTTTGGTTTTGAACTACAGTGACGAAATGCCATTTTTCATCACAACAGGTGGAGTGTTTACTGTGAATTAGAGGAACAGAGAGTCTTTCTCCAAGATTAATCACAACTTTTAATGATCCATTGGCAAGACCAATGGCAAGGAAATCATTATCTTCATCTTCACCTTTCCCCATCCAGGCTATTAAGCCTTCAGTTTGATTGGTAGTAAAATTTAAAGAAATGCGGCTATACTGGAGGTCTCTTTTTCCATAATAAGGATCTGTGTGTTTGATATAGGAGTTGCCAACGAACTTAGCTATAAAAAATGTTATTTTGCTGTCACAGTACTTACCTGACCAGCCTAGCGCGCATACGCAGATATATGAAAACGAAGTAGGTTGAGGAATACAGAGACCATGAGACCCACATCTGTTTTGTGAACAGTGAACAGATTGCTCACACGTGCTCCCTATCCACTCTTGTGGGCAAGAGCAAGAAAAGCCCGAGTTTTCCACTTGACACGTTCCATTATTTTTGCACACTGTGTACCCACAAACCGTTCCGTCACAGTCACCAATGTTGGCTCCACCTTTGGGGTCAGTCACGGTAAGCTGCAGTTCCCTGTCGTTTATAACAATTTCCCTTATACAGCCGGTGAAACCTGTGGGTTCATTTTCTACTGCCATTGAATTAACAAGGTTTAAGGAGGACACCCCTCCCACAAAAAAATCCGTGCGCGTGTCCAGCGCGTTCATTCCAGGACTGGCTTTTTGGGTAATGTTGATACCATCCAGGTCCAGGTAGCCTTCATTGCCAACTCTTCCTGCTTTGAGTGAATGCCATGTAGTTCTGTTTGCGTGGACTTTCTGAAAGGTCTGGAGGACGACTGTCTTGTCTCCAAGGTTGTAGCGTAACTGTATAAATCCATTGACTAGTGATATACATAGAAAGTCACCTGTAAAAAACAGTATAACACAGTTTTACTTTTTAGAAGCAGTACACTGAAGAGCACCGTATTCATAATCCTGGTGCTTTCATGCCTGTGCTTTCCCAATTCAGTAACTTATGTTCAGTAGCCCTGTACCATCACCATGTCTAAATCACACAAAGGAAAATGAGCTGCTCGGGGGCATTTTTTTTTTTACTGGAAGAAAGTAAAAACCCCAACCTTCTAAAAGGCTCTGTTTTAGTGCAGAGACCAGAGAACTGAGGTAGGAGGAAACAGGATCACTTTGGCATCCAGGGAAGGTGAGCTGGTGTTCCCATGAAAAAGAATCAAGTTTTGGCCAAGTTAAAAACGCCGGAATATTCTCAATTTCCATATGCTGAATGAAGACTTGATGGGTTTGACAGTTCAGTGCACTGAAGGTTTGTCCGCACCAAACATCCTCTGCTTTCCCTGAGGCTGCTCTTTGCAATGGTGGTTCGGGTTTGATAATCTGACAGCTGTAGGAACAGATAGGCTTTTTATTGAATTGTTCTTCTGCAGCCCTCCATGGTGGGAAGTGTTAGGAGGGAGTTGTCTTGTCTTGTACTGTTGGTGTTTCTGGCCTTCCAGGCAACACAAAAGGAGAAAGACTACAACTTTGAACAATACTTACAGACATGAAGAAGGAAAGCTGGGAAAGGTTAAGAACCAGGAGCTGGAAGGAAAGTGTGTAAGGGTGGAGACAAAGTCTAACAGGGGACAGTGACAATGAGGCAGAAGAGGACAGCAGAAGAATGCAAATGAAAGTCAGGTTTTCGAACTTTTTGATGTTTTCCTGTGCAATTTAACTTCTTTTTTTTTTTTTTTTAATATTGCTTTTGGAAATGGCAGGGAGAAGGTTGTTGAGGGTTTTTTTCAAAGTGAGTTTATCAATCACATTGATGTTTGTTAAATTTAAATGTAAGCTTTCTTTCCTAATAGTTACCAGTAAAAAAAAGTTTCATGTAGTATTTCCCTAATGAAATACTTTTAAATTTGGAAAGCACAATTTCCTTAAAGATTCGGCATTCTTATGGGTGGACCTATTAGTAGAATGATGAAATTTGCCTTCCTGGGGGTTTAATTTTTGAGTATTTCTAATTCTTGAACTACATTGCCTTTACTGAAGTTAAAAATGAATAGCTTCATTTACTGGAGGCTTGTGAAAATTACTAAAATTACACCTCTCTGTTCAGCAACTGTTCAGACGGGGTAGAGGTGTTTCTATTAGTGGCTGCAGAGCATGTGCTGCGTGCCTCAGCTTCCCTGCCCCAGACACCCATGGGAAGAACGAGAAAAAGGCTCTTCATTCCTGCAGCTCCAGTCCAGCCACGGCAGAGCACTTCCTTCTAGCTTGCTAGTTCTGCTTGGGATGATCGGTTTGACTTCTCTGCATTTAGTGTTCTTTTGGAGTACCTTGTTTGTTTTTGCTTTTTGCAGAAAATGTGTATAGTTCTCTTCACTTGTTTCTCTTGCTCAGAGTTGTGGCTTTAAGCTTGCTTAATTTCTCCATGCATAGTTTGAATGCGCTCATCTCGCTTGTTTGTTTGAGCAGTGTATGTAACCTGCTTGTCTGTGTCTTTTATCAGGACCTCAATCCTAAGGTAAGAAAGGAGCATCAGAGGAAGTTTCTGAACTACCTCTTTGACAGCTTTCAGTCCCTTCTCCTACCCAGACATGCAGGCTTGCATAAGGATGGGTGTACTCATCCTTTGGTGCCCAGGAAGAAGGAAAACATCT
The DNA here is from genome assembly GCF_030867145.1 of Opisthocomus hoazin. Lineage (NCBI taxonomy): Eukaryota > Metazoa > Chordata > Aves > Opisthocomiformes > Opisthocomidae > Opisthocomus > Opisthocomus hoazin. The sequence goes on along the minus strand of NC_134415.1, from coordinate 101,670,798 downwards.
GACCAAGTTTGGTTGCTCATGTCTTGTAATCAGGAGCTGGAGAAGCTGGAAGTTTTCCAGGACTTCCTGGCCTGCAGGGAAGTTTTTTGGTAGCTTTGCGCATTTGACAATGATCTGTCTGACATGACATTATAGAATAGTGCTTCAGTGATGTCTAGGAAAAAGCGGACACAGTTTCAGCAGTTAGTCATAGTGCTTTTGATTCACGCCTAACGATGTCTGTTGCTAACGTACTTGCAGTCGGAGTCTTGTTACAAGAGCAAATCTGCGTTACTGCATCTGCTGTCTGCAGTGTGGAGAGGCTGTGGCTTGAGTACTCTGAATTATGTTCTAGCACAAATTTGAGGCCTCTCTTCAAATTGAAGTGACTTCCTTTTCTGCTAGTTGTGAACAAAAAATTAAACTGTCCAGTTTCAGCTCTCCCTGAGGCTCTCAAGGCACTTTCTTACTCCCTTGGTTGGACTCTCTCATTTCACAGATGGCTTGCCATTTTAGTCTTTGGCAAGAACAGCAGTGTTGAGATAAATTCTATGATGTGGATGTTGATCCCAGGGTTCAGTTCAGTATTTCTCCATGAAGTTTATTGTGCCATAGGCACTACTCAGACGACTGGCTGAAGACATTTTAGGACTTTAAAGAGCTGCATGCTCAGTGTCCATGGAACTTCCTCTCAAAGTGAAGGCAAGTTACGGGCTTGTGTTTGTTCCTCTTCACATTAGTGACCAATGAGGGACTTCAATCTGCCATGTCTCTGTGAGACGAGTTGCACAGCTGAAGCCTGTGCAAGCCTGTGCCTTCATAGGAACTGCATCACCATGATAAACAAATGGCATTCTTACCCCACTGAATTTCTCATCTCAGCAGTCGCAGTATGGGAGACCATGAAGCAAGGTGGTTTCCACTGTTTCAGTGCGAGCAGTACTCAGACCTGTCCCATATGACCCGAACTGGGCCAAAGACCTTGCTGAGGAAGTCTGCTCTTGTTACAGCGTGAAGGAGGTGACATCCTCAGTTTTCCCAGGACCAGACTTTATAGCTGGTCCCTACTTTCTAGAAAATATGACCCATACACAGGACGCACAACTTTGCTTTTAGCTTTTCAGATTAGTGTCTCATCAAATAGGGGCTGTTTATCCCCATCAGTAGTTGTCACAAAAAAAGCAGAGAAATTGCTGATGTAGGCACTCACAGTCGCTCTTTTGTTGTGCACACAAGTCTTTGCCGAACCTGTTGGATGGTGTGCAAGGAACTGTAAGGCAATCTATATCAATAAAGTTGAATCTTCTTTAGAAATGGACTAAGATGTGGCTTGAAACTGCAGCATATTAAGACCCTGGATGTTGACCAAAATCATCAATGGTTACAGCATTCAGTTCTGTTCTGATGCACCTTCTTGCCTCTGTGATCTTCCCTGTTTCCGTAAAATAAGAAGGTTTTTTTTTTTATAGCCCAAATGCTCAAAGATTGTTTCCGTGTCTTCTCAGGGGAAGGGGATTTTGTTGCAGGTGTTGCCTTAAGGAAGGAACTGTTCTGGAGTTAAGATAACACTTTTATTTGCAAACCCTAGTTCAGGGTTTTCACCAAATGACTCAAGGTTAAAGTTGTTCCTCCACCTCGGGGTGGATTGTCTCTGTTCCATGGTAGAAGCCAGCACTGCAAAACAGGTATCAGTTTTTCTTAATCACTTTCGTTTTCAGGTTTTCATTATGTGCACACGTCTCACCTGCTCCCGTATCAGATGTCAGCATTCCCAGAACCCAAATTAACTCTATGTCCTGAGCAGTCAGGAGTTAACAAAAAGTCTCCTATAAGTACATCCAGCTGCTACTGTGAGATCTGGATTATCCATGATGATACCGGCTTATATGACTTCTTATGATGAATTATGAATTTGCACAAAAATTTTGAGCTTGCTACTACTCTGAATGTAAGCAAGTTGGCTGTAGAGTCACAGTCAAGTTTTAAATTCTCCTGAATGGTGACAATGTCCTTTGATGTTCAGCCTTTATCTAGACATGCAGGCGTATATGTATATCCCTGTCTCGAGAGGGGATCATGCTTAAGCAGTATCAGGTCACCATGTTTTTGTGTTACCACAGGAAACTCATCTGCATCCTAATGTGTGAAAGCTTTGTACAGTTGGAAATGCGTGCTAGGAACGCTGCACTCTATTTTGAGGCACTTTAGTCATGCCAGAAGCATTACTATGTGCAACAAATGCGATAGTGTTAAATTTACACAGCTGTGTTGGGCAGAGATCTCTGAAGTTACTGCCTGCACTGTCAATCTGCTGAATGGTGATACGTTTCCTAGGAGGCTTGAATGTCAGAGGGTCTTAGGCTGACGGACCCTGGGCAGGGAGGATATCCTGGATGGTATTTTTAACATTTCTCTTTCAGGGTCTCTTCCCCACAGTGACTCAAAGTCTGCCCTTGTGGATACACATGTGCATGTAAAGGCAAAGCCTTTATTACCTGTCAGAATACCTGAATTGATTCCTGTACTTCACTGCAAATTGACAATAAGAAGGATTTCCCACTAGTTTTTAAGGCCAAAGGAGCTTCCAGAACATCCTTTTCAGTAACTTTGGAAGAAGTGGATGCAGTCTTCTAGTCAGCGGCGTTCACCTTTTTTGATGCTGTTGCTATGTCCCCCGCGATCCAGAGAGGCAAGTCTCTCTAAAGTCTCCCTGTTTGCTCGAAACTCACCGCTTAGTTGCTGGACTGCTGAAGCTCTGGATTCCTTTACAAAGGCTTGCAAGGCATCTGATGCTTGTTCTGTTTCTCATCCTGTGTGACTAAGCAGAAGCCTCTATGCTATGCTGGGGACAGAGGCTTTGATGAGCTCAGTGCTTCAGCAGCTTCTGCAGGGTAGGTGTCTCAAGAGCTCTAGGCAGTGGTTTCGTAGTTACAGAACGTCTTTGTTCCTTCAGCCATTTCTGAGCCCTGAGACGGCATCTCTGGATGTATGTTTGCTGGCCTCAGTCCACGCCTTCTGTTGCTTTTACCTCACCTTTCCATCCTCTAGCTCAAGGCCAGAATGTCAGTTTCTATCATTGTGATATCAGGTAGCATTTTCTCCCCCCGCTCTCCTTCCACCTTTTTCACAAATCTTTACTGTTCATTGGCACCGTCTCAGTGACAGAATGAACACTTGCACCTTGTATTCTTATAAGCAGTAACATTCCAAGGAATCATTCCCAGTTAATGAAACCTCTCACTGTAGGTTCGTATAAGTATGTGCTCATCTTCACTCTAAGTTGACCTCTTTAAGCTACCGTAATAAAGTGCCTTGTGTCTCCAACGCTATTCTTGCTTCTTGTTAGTATGATGCATCCTATAACCATCATAGCTCCAGATGTATCTTTGCTCACTGCTCTTTCCTGCCTTGCTGAGCTCAGGTCACATTGCTTTCATTCTTCTTTTTTTCACCATCCTGTTCTTCACAGTTTTCCTTTCACCCTGCTGTCCTGTATGATTTGCTATGGACCTAAATCTTGTCCTCTTACACTGTCACCATTTATGTATTCTTCCAGGAGCAGAGCTCTTCTTGTCTAGTAGGGGTTGAAATAGCCATGTCAGCCTCCAGCTGAATGGCTGTACTCTGTGGCCAAGGAAGGTGATGCACTGTGGTCTCCACATGAGAGGGAACCTAACTGACCAGTAGCTGTCCTCCACAGCTAGTCTGCTGAGCATTTCCAGGAGCCAGAATAAGGCCCAGGGCCGAGGGGAGAAAGCAAAGCAGAAGAGGGAGGGCTATAAATGGGTAGAATGAGGGAACAGAGGACAGAGGGAAGAGATGGACCTTATTCCCACCCTTCTGCAGCCTCTGCCGCTAATTGCTAGCCAATAATACGTCAGCATGGTTGAAGCTTAATCTCTATCTTTTGTTGCCTTCCTTGTCTTTAGGGGTCTGATAACCTTGGCTCTGTCTTTGCCATGGTCTGAGTGCAAGCATACGGTTAGGTGTCGGGCAGCTGACAGGATATAGCAGCTTGTTGCAGCTGTTGTGACTTTTATCTGGCAATGACCATAGCCAGTGCCTCTAATGCACACTTATAAGGGGCTGCCTATGGAAATGCTTTTGTAGATTATTACAAAATGATTCTACTCCATGTATGGAGCTGCATCTCACACCTAATGCAAGACTGAGAACAGGTATCAAGCCAAGCCTGTAAATCTCTCAAACCATGTTAAAAATCACTGTAGCGATAGGTTGATTCCAGGTTCCACCTGGAGCACGATTCCAGAGCAGAAGGGCATAGCTAGGAGCCAGAACAACCCTGCAGACAGAGTGATGCTTGTGCATCTAGAAGGGGTGGTAGATCATCTATTTGTAGGTTAGACCATTCAGCCTCACCTTTTGAAAATGCTGCTGTCCTGGGTGAAGAAACTTTTTCTGCTTCATTTAGTCACCACTGTCACCCTGGCATATGTCGGCAGGTGGAAGGAGCTACCTTGCTTGAGCAGCCTCGATTTGCCAGCCTCAGTTTTGGTTTGCTTGCCAATAGCAAGTGGGTAGCAACAACTCTGCATGTGCAACAGATTGCAGGACAGTGGGGATGTCTGTTCTGTCACACAGATAGCTGGCTGGTCTGCTTCCTATGCTGCTAATTTAGTCCATAGAAATGACCCCAAAACTAGTAACAAAGCAGAAATGGTGTCCCTGTTGGCTAAGGAAACATGGCCACCAAGAGAGAAGACTTAACCTCTCTAAGTTTGTGTTCTGAAAGTGGGTGGATAGCCTATTTGTTCCTGAGTAGGAAAACAACACTCTTTTGTTGTGGGTATTCCAGAAATTCTGAAGATTTCCAAAAGATTTTAGTCCAATTCCATGATTCAGTTTTCACCATAAACAACATCTTAAAAAACCATGCAGACATCACACACCCGTACTGGCTACCTCTTATTTTCACGCTTTAGGTTTTTAAACTGAAATGCCTTAAATATCAGGAGTTAAAGTTTTGAGGTTTTTCAGACCAGGTAGGTAACATAATCCAGTTAAACAGAGACAGAGCACTGGTGTTGCAAATGTTGAGTATTAAATTTAGCATGAGTCATGCCATCCTGCTTATTAACCCGTCTTCCTTCTTAGTCACTCAGCATAACTGTTCCTTCTCATCTCATCAGGGAGCAAACCTTTCCATCACCCTGGCCTGAACCTGGGAATAGTGCAGACAGTCCACAGCATATTCCACCTTCATGAGCAAATGTAAATCTTCGATAATGCTGTGGCGCAATGAATAAGTAATGCTCCTTACTGCCTTTGCTCAGAGTGCCAGGGCCTTGAAGAATATAGAGTGGTCGCTGTGTAAATGTACTGAATTATACATTGTTCGAGCTGATGATGAGCATCCAGCAAACCCTGTCTGAGTTAGAGGCTGTTTTTTCGGTGGGGCTCTCACCCTTTCATTGGTAGAAGTAGGATACACTGCACTTGAGAAAATGTGAAGTGGGCTGGCTGTCTGCTGACACTCTGCTGAGCTCCGCAAGAATGCCGTGTTACTTGCAGAGACCTCACTCAGAAGCCATGCCTACCTCACTCAGAAGCCGTGCCTACAACTGTCTGCATCTCCCACATTTTTACCTCATGGGCATAAAACAAGTAATCAAAGAGGGGGGAAAAAGTCCCCTTGTCATTCTATCTGCAAGTTTCCAAACCAAAATATGCATATGCAGCTCAATTGTTGGTTTCTTTTTTCCAGCTTGTTATTAACATAGCTAGCTGCTAGCATAGCTGTGGGACAACAGCCACATAAATTTTGCCAGACTTTGGAAATTATTTTCTTATGGCCTGCAGAAATCAGTACTACCAGACTTAAAGTCATGATACACATTCAGAAACAGCTGACAAAGTAAGAAATCCGATGACTATCAGAATTATAGGAAATTCTGCTAACAGATAAAGATTCATGGGATGTTTTCCATTTTATGCCAATTTCCCAGGTGTTTAAATGTGTATACTGAAGTAATCACATTGCTGGGGGAGTGGAGGCTGGAACCAGCATATCAGCTTTTGAGTAAGGAGACTAGCCACCTACCCACTCTTTCTAGAAATGCAGGTGATGTTCTTTGAAAAGAACAAAGAGAGAAGGAAGTGTTTCAATTGAGTCTCAAGTTTATTTCTTCACCTACTAAAGATTTTTTTTTTCAGTAATGGGAGGATTATTTGGCAGGGGCATGCCCCTGAAGGGAAAGTCCTGGTGTAGTGTTTACATGGGTGACAAGCCAATGTAAAACTGTGCCACTCAGTATCATTACTATATTAGCTGCATAGTCAGAGCTCATTGCTTTTAAAAAATCCAGCATTGCCTAGTGAGGGAAAAAAACCCCGTGCTAATTATTTCCTATTAAAAAGGAATTTTAGAAATAAAATCCTGTGATTTCAGCAATCAATTTATTAAATCTTACATGACTGTGTATAAGAAAAGACTTTATATAAAGTGCTTTCTAAACTAATCCTCAACAGAAAGCTCTTTCACATCTGCTGGCTGCTAAGAATACTTCTGAGTCTTTCGTAAATCTAATCCTGTCTGGATTTGACAGGATTATATGAAGGCAAATATAAAGAGCCAGACGATTAGCTTTTCCTAAATCTTTCAGAACTTCAGGACAGTGAAAATGGAAGTAGGAAATTTGTAAAGAAATTAAATTACTCTATGGAAAATCTTTTTTTATTTTGAAATGAAATTGATACGATTCTAGAAAGTGATTTGAAGGAAATGCCCCTTCCTGTGCAAACTAAACATTCATGAATGGCAACAGAACGAGGGCATGCTCGTGCCAAACCACTCCTGACCCAAGTTAAACAGACGTAGCACTCTCTTTGATGCTTCCAAAGAGATATTAAATTTATTTATATGCTAGCTGCTTCCATGACCTCTGACTATTCTTTTGAGAGAGATCCTTTTTTCTCTTCTATTTTTCATGGTCCATGTAAGGCTTTAGTTTATACAGGAGAGAACTATTCACTGAGAATCTCAGAATCTGGCCTGTAAGTGATAGAATTATAAAAGATTCACTGTAGAAGACAGAGTTCTTTGCAAATAGCTGTGTTTGTATTACACATGTTCCATATATTTTTCTTTAAAGCTGCTTCTCTGTATGTAATTGTAAGTAGAACAAGGCAAACGGGAGGTGCCAGCAGTGTATGATGTATTATCAATCTTAGCGAGCAGCAGCCTGTTAAAACATCTGTGTACAGAATAAGAAGTTCGTAAATTGGGCATATGTGTGTTTATATGCTTGTGTGTCTGAGTATTATTGAAATGTCTCAAAGCTTTAGGATTTGAACAAAGGAACATAAAAACATATGATAAATAGTTAAGTGCTTTTCTTGTCATACAAAGGCCCTTTTTTGCATAATGATCGTGTTATGAATGATATGTAACGCTTCTGTTTAAAAATGTGGAAGACATTACATAAATGCAATATAAAGATGAAGTATCTTAATGAAGTAATTATGAAAAATGTACACCTTAAAGGCTAAATTTTAAAGCGTATTTACACTGGTTGGCAAATTATAAATAACAGAAATATTTTATTTAGATTTGTTTTTCACTCCACATATCTGGCAAATATAGAACTTGTAAATTTTGCGTGCTGCATCAGCAAGCTTTTCAGCATTATATAATAAAAAGTTAAACTTCTGATGAACCTCATTAGCTCTCTCATGGTCTGTTCACTTTTGCTTAACTTCTTTGACCAGTTTTTGTATTGCTTTATTTTTGGTCGTTTTAGAACACTGGATCAAACCCCCAGACAGTGAATCCTAGTCTAGTTGCGCTGAAACTGTGGGAGCAGTATCTGTAAATGATGAAAAGCTGGCTACAGTTACTTTTCAGGGGAGAAATGGTTTCCTAAACCACTTCATTAAATATTTGCTGGCTTTGGACTAATCCAGAATTTTGTTATGCGTGTTTTTTCTTATGAACTTGATTATTCACAGTTCAAAACCCAGTCACCATGGACAATGAGTTACAGAGACTGAGTGCCTGAATCACTTCAATGTACCGCCTTTCTTTTTCGAAAAAGTACCTGGGTGTGTGATACCAGCAGACTGGAATATCCTTACCTGAGCGAGTACCCAAATGCTGCGCCGTGTAAAACAGGATACCGTCTGGAGACAGAGGCTGGAACTGTAGTTTGATATGGGTCTTATGCCGGATAGAAAAGGGTGCAAATGACATCCATGATGATTCATTACTTCTGAAAGATGGATCACTAATGGAAATATCTGAAAAATAGAAGAGGAAATGTCTTCCGAAAGATATTTTGAGAGGACCGCGTTGTTATGGCACCGGTTGTCTACAGTTATTTTGTATAGTTCATAAATCCTATACATAATGCTTCCAATTCTCCCTTTCCCAAGACAAGAAATAACCTAGATACAGAATAAAACTTAGATAATAGAAAATTAATGCCATTTTGTCTTCTGTGTGCCTTATTTTCATTAACAATCAAGCCCATAGTTGTAATGCAAAATGAATGTGGTCTTGTTAGTGTTCATTTTCAAATAAATGTTAGTGTAAATTTTACATTGTTTAAAAATTCAAATGCAAAATACTTTTGCAGAAATTAGAATAAACATTTATTTCTGCACCATACACATGAAAACTTTAGTGGAGAATTTTTAATGAACTGCTTTTTGTCGTAAGAATGTACGTTTTAAGTGGAATATGTTCATTAATTGCTGCTGAAATTTGTTTTTAGGATAACCATACTGAGATGCTTGATAATGCAAATTGTCCTATCTTATGCTGAAACAGAGCACTTTTCCACAATTACGGTGAATATACAATGTACGCTTTTGAACTACACACAGCTTCATCATTCTGTCTCACCACTTCTCTCAGTGCTGATTGTTCATATACCCCTAAGAGACTGGACTGGTTAAACTTCCTTCAGCCACCTGATAAATGATTATATTTTTCTATGCTGTTTTTGTCACTTGAAACGGTTTCCAATTTTTCCCACTATAATGATGTTAAGTATTTGAGATATAATTATGTTAGTTATTAGCTAATTCATGATCATGCAGTTGTTAGTTTGCTGTATTTGTGGATTTACTGGAAGAAGTCAAGCTATTTAGATGTGCAGGGTACATTTAGACCCGTGTGTGATAAGCCCTTTTTACTACATAATGAACAGCGGTACTAAATGCCTGAACTCTTAAGTGCTGCCCCCCTCACTTTTCAGTTTTCGTGCTGAAGCTCTGCTGTTTCTGTTCTTAGAGGCTGACATCTTTCTTCATTTTGGTACTCCCAGTTTCATAGTTTTATAGTAACTTGCTTTCAGTCGAATATACCTTCAAGTATATACCTACCTCACAGTGCATTCCTAGGCAACCTTATGCCATCTTTCCACACTCAGATTTTCTGAATAGCATCTTCCCATCCAGTTGCACCTTATATTGCCTGTCATCACAGATGGGCCTTAGTTATTAGACTGGTATACAGTCAAGGTGCTGCAAGACTTTGTCTGTTTGTCACACCGCCTCTGTCAGAGTAGGATTCAAGGTGTTCTTGATGAACTGTGTCCAGCGGACCGGTGCGCCGTTATACAGGATCCAGCTCTCTTGCCTGTTACCAGCATCATGGCTTGAGGATGCCTCTTGAACGGGTAGTAACAATACAGCTGGCCTTCTTGTTCGTTTCCCCCCACTAGATCACAGTTAATACTTCTGAGGGAGGTGCATGGATTTAACCTCAAAAATTCTCAGTAAGTCTAAAAGTGAATTCTGATCTCTGGAATATCAATTGTAATGGATTTGTGAAATGCTCGAGTGATCAGAATCAGGCTTTTGATGAGCTGTTACTCAACCTGTGTATATATTCTCATGCAAACGCATTACATCATTAACAAATCACTCCCATCCTAAGCATCATAATAGCTGTTATCATACCAAGGCTAGGCAGTGTCTGTAGTTATATATTGCATAATATCAGAAATGCGATGTTCCTGGCATCTATATTTTAAGGCTGACAAATAAAAATGGTTTTGAGAGTAGCAATTACCTTGGAAGATAAATAGTAATGAAACTTGATAAACAGATTAGGTGATTTAATTTATATCACTTAAACTTATTAACACTATCAGGTACAGAAGACAAAATAATACTTAATAATTTTCATATAGATGTTTGGGTGCTCGTATTTTTTTTCAGAAGGTGAGAGAAAATGGTCTCCATTAAATAAAGATGTAATCCCTATAGTGATGTTGTCATATTTAAAAATCACTCAGAAATAATAAATCATTTTGTACATAGACATTTTTGCTTTATGCATCATTTGGAAGTCAGTCTTCTCTTAGCGAAATTTTGCACACTGAGACTTACGTACGGAGGAACTGTGCCACAGTGGTTAATCTTATATTAAAATATGCTGCTGCTTAAAAGGCCATACCAGGTGAAGATTGCAATGAGACATCTGAAAGTCTTCATGTCAGATTCAGTTTCACTTTGTCAGTGTAGGTAATTCGTTACTGCTTATGAAGGAAGCATGGACAATGACCAGTGTGAAAGCAAAATGTTCAGCTGCAGCAGTATTGAAATGCTGCACTGCTTATTGTTGGAAGCTATATGAAAGGAAGATTGCTGTGATAAAAAGCCTTGGAGCAGAGAGAGAGAACAAGGATGAAAAAATATGATTTTGTAGTATCACTCAGAGAATGAATTAAATCCATGGCTTTACATTACAAACAGAGTATTAAAAAAAACACACAAATCTCCAGGAGGTGTCAGAATGCTTTAAAAAGGAGGTTTTATCCTGATTTATAGATATAAAATACTCAATTTATTTCATTCTGAAACTTCCAATATGCAAATATTTTATTCCTATTTTGCTAAAAAAGCGGTTTTATTCCCAATAAATAGATCTGAACAAAAGTCAGAAAACAACATATTTTGTCACAATGCAGTAGGACTAACTACAGAAAGTACTAGAATGACTTCTAATTTTCTTGTAAATTATCTGTAGATTCTGTAAATATTGAATATATGCATGGAAAAGATCTGACTTGACAGGTACATGGAAATGTGCGCTCCTATCTCAGAACAGAATGCTTTAACTCTACTGCAGTGCACAGAGATGATCAGTACAAAATTTCATTTTTGCCAAATTGCATCTATAGATAAACTTTTAAGGTGAAGGATAAGACAATTTAAGCTTTTCAATTTGCTTTTGTGGCAGGCATATGCAAAACTAACATGTCATGTCAAATGCTGAGGTACTTTACTGTTGTTTTCTTGGCAACAAACATTTTTTCCCCACCTAACATAAAAAAATAAGAAGCTTAGCTAAACTTGCACAAGACAGTTCCTGTATTACATATGCTTACTCCAGAGGATCTTTGCTAAAACAAATGAGGTGAATGGATGCCTCTAGCAATCCTATAAGCTAAGTTTGTAGGATTTGTGCTGTGTAACTACTACATTACTTACTAGGCTGCTCAGCACTGTGTGTTGCATTGTAAGCACAGCAGCCATTTAAGCAAGTATTTCCGTTCTGTATCTGATTAATGACTCACTTTTCTAAGCTGAGTACTAGCATCTGATGAAGCTGTACATCTCTAAATGATACCGAGAGAAACTCTAGATCCCTTTAGACGAGTTAGAGCTGTGGGAACACGAAGTTCCTGCAAGTACGATTGCTGAAGTGAACTTTTCTTTCCCTCTGCTATGCATTAATACCTTTCAGATTCTTCCTGCTATCCCCATTTCATCAGCCCTGTAATGCTCACACATCCCATATCTGTTGTTATGAACAAAGCTTTCTAGGTTATTCTTGCAGCTGAGTCCCCACCATTGAAGCAGAAGTGCTTATACACATCCCAGTCTACATTTTGATGGCATTACATTTTGACAGTTTCTTCGAGCAGCTTGTTGCCTCAGAACTTTCAACAAGCCCATGTTGCTATTCAGCATGTCAAGGAAACTTTCAGTGGAAAAGTAAAACAGTCAACACGAAAAAACCGAGCTCCATCTGCAAGGCAGAAGCACAGAGGCTGTGGGAGCAGGGATGGGCCACGCAGCAGGAATACAGAACCAGCACCCGAGTTGAACAGGGATGGAGGCAGGAGTCGAAATGCAGCAGGGGTTGAAACTGGCAAGGGATGTGAAGGCAAACAAGGCCTTCCAACAAGAAGGCTAAGGAAAATGTGAGGCCACTCCTCACAGGGAACCTAGTGCCAAAGGATATGGAAAAAGCCAAAATACTTCGAACATTGTTTGGCTGATTTTTTTTTTTACTTGGTAAAGCATGATCAAGCCTCCCAAGAGCTGGGAGCCAAGGGCCAGGAGTGATATAACACGGCTGGCGGAGCAGAGGTCTCTCCAGCCAGGACCTGCCCAAGTGAGGTGAGCGTGACAGGCCTGGGGAGAGCAGCCAGGTCAGCTCCACCAGCCAGATCACCAGGCAGGTCTGCAGTGATGGGGTGGGTGTTAAGGTCAAGCCTGCATGTCAGTCTGTGGGTCAGAGCCTAGGTCCAGGCCAACACGGCCAGGCAAGGCATGGGTGAGGGTGCTGCTGCAGAGTAGTCCAGTGAGGGAGCAAGGACAGGAGCCTCTATTTAAAAGCTGCCCCTGAAGCAATGCAGGAGCAAGCTCCTGCTGGGGCTGCTCAGCAAAGCTGTCTGTGAGACCAGACGTGTGCCCCAGCTCTTGGCTGGCTCTGAGAGCAAGCAGACCAGCCCTCAGGAACCGGTGGGAGCTTGCGCTCAGGGCCCTGGCACTTACTGTGCAACTCTAACAGTTCATTGGCAATAGACACACTTTCACTGTCTGAAAGCTTTAAACTCCACAATCAGAAATTTTCAAAAGATTCATTCCTTCACAGAGAGAGAGTGAACATCTCCACCAGTTGCTTTTTTTCATTTTGGAAAGCAATGACAAATATGGGTGTATGGATATCATCATGTTAAGATGCAATTTACTTAAGGTTGTAGCTCGAGGATTACTGACATTGCATAGACATTTTTTTCTTTTTTTTCTGTGTAAATATTTGGAAAAACTGAAAAAAAGTAATTTCACCTTATCTAAATGGAAATGTATTTTTCTATTGAATTACCACTTTTTATTTAATCTTTGAAAAGCTAACTTTTCGTAACTTATGTGTAGCAAAAAAAAGTGTATATCAACTTCCATTTTTAGTGTAGTAACAAGTAGAGCATGTTAGGGAAAGTATCGATTACTAACACAACTTGAATATAATGGTTAGAACAGTGTACTCATGAAAGTTGTAATTTTGCCAGACCAGCAGCCATTAGTAATCCTTGCTGTCCCTGAAGAGGACACACTGAGGGAATCATTATTGTGAGCAATACTGGAACAAAGGATTGCAATTTTGTAAGTGAAGTCTACAGTTCTGTTTGGTTTTGTTGTAGTCGAGTTGTGTTCTCTACTGTTAGCTAATTAGAGACCTAATTAGCTAAGAAGTAACATCTAGGAGCACATGGCTAAATCTCTAAAGAGATCTCTGGTTTTCCAAAGCATCAAATAGCGATTACCAGCTGAAGTCAAAACAGTAGACCTCAGTCATTCAGCACAACACATATTAAGAGATGGGTGCCTAAGAATAAGTGATGTGAGCCAGAAAATTGCAGTGGGAGCACCTGTGAAACCTCAGTACTAGGAAATCAATTGGACCGGAAATCTGAACCTGATTCTCCTGCATCTGAGGCTTACATACCCAGTCCTTCAGTGGTTATTACATTCCTTGAGGAGAAGACAGATATGGGTTCAAGTATTTGCATCATGATAGTGGAAGTGAGTGCTTGATCACTAGGCAATTAGGAAAACTTGATACAGACAAAATCTACAAATGTTTAATCTTTGCCTGGCTTTGGTAGTGGGCTTATTCTAGGTACTGAAATGCTGTGAAGATGCCTTTAAGATGAAACCTGCATGAAGAAACTTGACTTCTGAGATTCCCTCATTGGACCATTTCTGCACTGGAAGCCATCCATTGACTAGGGCATTGAGAGGGACTGTGAGTACCTCCGTACAGCCTGATAAAGCAATTGGTAAAGAATTAAGTATCTAAAATTTTCTTAATCTAGTTTAAAATTGACATATTCTCTTACTCATATCTTGGACTGGATTTAGTCTGAAAACAGTGCAGTTGTGCTTTGAGGAGGACTGGAGTATAAGAAAACTGGTATTCTGCATAGTGTTTATAAGAGTGATTAAGTCAGGGAAACAGATTACTATAAAATTGGAGGGATTAATTTTGACGTTAAGACACTTATGTTTAGCTGTCTACACCTATTATACAGAGGCATGAAAATACCCATTATAGTCAGCTATGACATAAGACAGGATTCAGTTGCTTAAACATACATGTTTGTCACTTGCCATTGACGCTAAAACGTCTCCAGGCCATCCACGTGGGCCTGGCTAGTATAACAGCAAACACAGGACCTGCTGCAGTTGGCAGCTGGAAGCTGTGAGGGCTATATGGCAGCATGTAACCAGGTCCTGTAGTCAGGCAACTGAATAGCATAGCAATGCAACTCAGTCAACAGGTCTAGAAAGAGATTCACCTCATCCTGAAGTAGCATCCTCCAAGCCTCCATTCAGTTTCCTAGACGTAGGTACCTACTGTTATTTTTTCACAACCTCTATTGCCTTACCTTCATGGGCCTTTCCAGAAAGGCACAGGTGTCCAGCACGTCCTGTGTCACATCTATGAACCCTGTCTGGATGCTTTTGGATACAAGTTTGAATGCCGTGGTATGTCGAACAGCAGTAAGCATCTACATTTAGAAAAGCTTCTTATTCGCTAAATAGCTGAACTGACTCTATTGACTAGACGCTCATTAACCACAATGGGAACTTATATATCGAACTCACATGTAGACATTTAAATCTAGGTGCCTCATTTTTAAAATCAGTTCCTACCCTTGACACAGTTTCTAACTCTGAACACATTTGCAAAGTAAGATGACTAGCATATTTTCAGCAAATCATTCATACAGGGCAAGTCTGAAAATAATTCCAGAGCCATCCTGCTAAATGCTAGTTAGCTGGCTGTATCTTGTTCTGATTCAGTTGGGTAACTGGAGGGAATGGTAAGTGCATGACTGAATTTTTATTGGGACATCATGTCACTCATGGCTGACCTGGTGCGGAGGCCATTACTGTTGTACTGTATATGAATTCCTTCATTTTATCATGCGTGACTTCCATGTGAGTTTACATATGATTAATCCATGGCATGTATTTAAGCAGGCAACTCTGATTATTCTACTTGACATTTTAAATTACACAGGTAAATATTAGAAATGCATGTTTTCTTGTGCCTACCGTGAATATTAAGTTTACCAGACTGTTACTAAGAAATCTGAAAGCTTAAATTGCTTTTTAGGTAAAGCTTCAACAGCACCTTTTATCCTTATAGGACATGACTGCTGTAACTATTATTTAAAGATTCTCTCATGTTGCCACAAAGTTTCAAAAAACGATAGTGGAAGCAGAAAGCTTGAGGGGACTGTTGTTGCTTAAATGACTAGGAGAACACAGTTGTCACTGTGACTCAAAACAGCAAGCTAATAAGTGCCTGCAGTTGTTCCTTAAATGGTTAAACATAGAAACACAAGTTTCCAAATTAAGCCAGCAAGTCTAACTGCATTCTCAGATAAATCCAACGTGTGCATGCATGTATGTGTGCTTGAGTGTTTGTACATAAGGTGTCTTGTCATGTAAAAGTCTTGAGGTATATCATACTGTGAATTAATTTGCCTTACAATAGGAGTCAAAATACATCAAGTAAGGTTCTACACTATGTAGAAAGAAAAAGATCTTTATAGTAAAAATTATTCCAAAAGTCAGTTTCTTCCATGTTTCATTCATTCATCATGACTATGAAGATGGATTAAATAGTTATAGAATTATTGCTACATTTTTTTTTCTGTCAGTTTATCAGGTATTTTCAAAAAGTTGCTGTATTTTTGTATCAGAATAGTGGAATATGACATCAGAATAATAGCTAGAAAGTTGAGCTGATAAACATGGCCAAAGGAAGTTGTTTGCCATTTGTTCATCAAGGAAACGGCTTTATTGCTCTAGAAGTATCTTATTAATTATTAAAATGAGGACAGACGAATGAAAAGCTTTTTACATTTGCTTTCATTTTTTCAAGAGCCGTACGTCAACAGCCAGTATTTGTAGCTAAGGAATTCAGAGACTAACGTATAGTTGAAGAAATCTGTTCGTTAACTTATTTCTTTGTGAAAAGGGCAGTAGCATTCCATTATGATGCCTTGAAGTCAAGAAAAATTATTTTAATATATTTTGTGAAAGTATGTGGCACAAAATAATCCTGCTAAAGAAAACTGCTGAATAATTTCAAATTTATAGAAATATTGTGGTGAAAACCGTCCTTAATTAAGCCACTGGCAATTATTCTGCAATACTGCCATCTATAGAATCTTTCAAACGTTACACTGCTGTCCCCTTAAAAGAGAATATTATCAGGTCTGTGAAATCTCACAGTTAGCTAATCTGAAATTGTCTTCTTCATTTCTCTGAAAAATCGAGTGAATTCTAGCTTATGTATAAATATATCTCAATGCTTAACATAATGTCAGAGGAACTTCATTGACTCCAAATTTATTTTTGTTCAAGTTTTTCATTGCGTTGATACCGTTTGTGTCACGATGAGAGACTTGATTTAATCCATTAAATCAAATGGCAAGAAAAAGAGAAAAAAAGATGTTCCACAAATGTTTGGATGCTAGAAGACTACTTCAGGGAGAAGTCGTTTGTAATTGCTCTGTTTAACTTTTCTCTAAACCTTCATTATTTGCCACTGCTAGAGACAGGATTATTGGCCTTGTACAGTGGCACTGAGATACAGTTTAGCAGAGATTAGAATGTAATTGCAGATAGTCATTATGGATAACATGTCGGTATTTCTAATGTTCACATCTCTTAATGATTACTAGTTGTGAAAAAGATATTGTGTTCACATATATAATAATGATGTCCTATAAATCAAACTATCTTCATCTAAAGGGTTTTAGACTGTTTCTTTTTCCCCAGGAAGAATTATCTTTGACACTCTGTCTCAGCCACTCTTTCTCACACTAGTAATCACACTGAAGCCAGTAGGTTCTACTATATACTTGCAGGAGAGCTGAAATAACCAGGTCTTTAGAGGTATCTCCATCTTCAGAAATCCTCTGAGTTATCTAATTACAAAGATATTCATTGGGCCAAACGCAATAACCTGGAATTTGGTGTTCAAAGCCGTGCAGTAGACTCCCCAGACACGGTGTTGGGAGCTGGAACCTCTTGTTGGTTTTGAACATTGTGTGCTAATGAAGTAACTAGACTAAAACACATGCTGCTCTGGGCTGAAGCTTCACTTCTTAATCAGCAGACAATTTAGAGCTGTCTGATACTTCAGCTACAAATTTTGAGTCAAATGAACAAAAGATTTTATTAATATCATATTTTGGTGTCCTAGAAAATGTAACTCATTTTAAAAAAAAACCTAGATAAACTACTGCCCCCATATTGCTAGTCCTTGAGGTTAAGGGAGTGCTAACTAAGAATTAACACTGTGCCAGATCTTGGCAATGTTTGGTTGCCATTTCTGCACTTCAGGATTTGGGCTGGTTTTGCTGTGTTACTGTTACAGCTGTGACCTTTTCAAACCAGTGGAACAGAATTATCTGTTGCTTCCTGTGTCGTGAACAGTCTTAGAAGTGGTCTGAGTCCAGCTGGCAATGTTAACACTACGTGAAAAATATTCCTGCATGAATTTTCCAATTCCTTCCCATTTCATTACAACCACTTTTATTTCTGGCAGTATAAATGAATCATTTTTGTGTTTGTTTAATTCAGTGTTACCTTTAGAAACCTAACACACTTGAAGAACCATCCTGTTCTACGAGTGTTAATGACAACACGGTACACCCAAGAAGTGGAGCTTTAATGTATTCTAGAATTAATGCATTAGTCTGCCTTGCCTGACAAGGCTTTGTTCCTTTGACCAATTCAGATCTAATTTCCAACCCTCTCCTCTTTTCCTAGTGTTCCTTACAGATGCTTGCCTTTCCGAAGGAGGTCTTAAAATTCATAGGCATCTTCCTACTGCACTTCAGTCACCAGCGTGCCACCTACCTGCTAAAACACTTGATCCTTCTCCTAGAAAACCAAGTCCTAGCACTTTGGTTTGGCAGGTTCACATATATAATGAAATATTTGCTCTCAGAGCGTCAGACCAAAAAATACCTGTATGCTACTCGATGAATATTAATTAATCATGCACAGCCTATAGGAAATGCGGGGTAATTGAAACTGCTACCCTCTCTTCATTAAGTGGGTTGATTTGTTCTAATTTCCTCTAAAATATATGATTTAATACACAACTTACTGCAAACTCCTGAGAATATTGCTCAGTATTTACACTTTGGCAGTGAGCATCGTGAAAATGGACCAAGTAAGCACTGTGAATTTCAGGCCATATGAGCCATTAAAACTACATTCTTTACCTGATCTTGCTCTCCCTGGGTTTACTCTTGTTCTAAATTAGTTTTCCAACCACTGAACGCTTGTTAGTACAGCCCTGACTTCTAAAACTTAACCGTAATGTACCATATCTCTGTGCTGACAGTCATTGCATCCTTGGTGGCTGGAGTTGCTGCTCTAAGCAGGACACATATTGTTTACTCTGTAAGAATAGTTAAGTCCTCATCTGCACATATGCTTGCAACTCTCATGTGCATAGTTCATAAAGAACCACAAACGTTTTTAGTGTTTGCTAGGCAAGATAGTACTTGATTATTGTCAGTTCATACTTAAGTAACATTTGTAGTCAGAGTATTATTCCTTATTATTGTGGTTCTACCCCTACTGCCCCATTTACTCACTTCAATCCATGTATTTACGAGTTGCTGTTATTTGGTAAAGCCCTATTTATTCTTACTCTTTGTTATTCTCCTCTGCTTTTTTGCCTCATAAATCTCTTGTCTTTTTCTCACACTTTTTTCTGTCTTTCTTGCACATTCATTATTCTCCATCATTTAATTTCCCTTTGTTCTCTCCTGGTCCCTTGGGCTGTTCATTGCTCTCTGTCTCTTTTTCTTTTGGCTCCAATAACCACCATCAATCCAGAGATGAGATATTCAATCTTGATAAGCAGCTGTTTTTTAGCAATTTGCCATCCACTAAAAGTGCAAACTGTGCTTTGAAAAATCTCATGATAATTCATTATTCTGTCAGAGTAAGGTGAAATGCAGGGCAAACAGTTTGGTTAGGACCTATAGTCCCTATTCATAAAAAGAAAGCTTTTAAATAAAACAGAGAGGAACCCTCTAATGTGTTTACCAGGTGGAGGAATTACTAAAAGGATGACAATCTACAAGAAATAGATTTCTGTTGCTCAGATATAAGCTATTTGTACTGGTAGTAGTGGCCATCACAAGAAGATCTAAATCTGTTCTGAAATCAGAACACAGGAGTATTTACCTGATTAATTACCTGCTTTATGTATAGCACATGTCCTGGTGATCAGTGTCCTCAATCCAGATGGCATTACTTTTGAAAACCTCACTTGAAATGAGAATTCAAAGTTGAAAAGTTCATATAAAGAGCCCTGAAAATCTGCTGCAGCGGAGGCAATAGAGCAAGCACATTTTTACATGGAATAAAGAATTTAACAATGACTTTCCAGAAACTATGTTCTCTTTGATTTGAGCCTTCCAATTGCAAGTGCTTTCTGTAATGGGATTTTAAAACTGTATCCATCTATAGGGTGAGAACCACAAATCAGGTCAAATGCAGTTCAGCTTCACAATTTTGTGCTTGAAACTCACTCTGTAGGCAGAACAAGGGAGGCTGCATCTTGGCAGGCAATTTGAAAAGGGAACTATTTAACAGTAACTGGAGTTCTCCAAAAGATGCACAGAGAGCTTCTCGAAGGAAAAACATAAGCTTGTACAATGTTAACTTGAATTTAAGAGCTGCAGAATAGAGGGTGTGGACTGTACTACATCTCCTTGCACACAGAGGCACTTCAGGCACTTCCAGGAAGAGTCCCTGAGCTTGTAGCACCTGTGTATCCACATAGTTGAATATTCATTTGTGAAATGTCTCAGAGAAAGAAACAGACACATAAAGGATTCCTATACATGAGGGTAAGAAATGCAAACCCGGCAAACTGAGGATATATTTTGAGGATGACATATGGGAAGAAAGCCAGGGAGAATAGACACTTGAAGATTATTACAGTGATGTTTGCATCTTTTATCATCATTCTCATTGCATCCCTACCCAATCGCCAGTGAAGTCAACAGAAACCTCTCTGTTAGTGTCAGTAGAAATTGGATAAGGTCCCAGATGTTGCCTGCTTCTGAAGTGTACTACTGAGCTCTTAAGTGTATGTCTCAACATACTTCATTATGGTGAGCTTGGGAATTGAACTAAGCACTATAATGCTGCTCTGCAATGCTTCCTGGCCCCTCGGTATCCAACAATGCTGTGCTGCCCCTGAATTTGATTGAATGATTTGAAAAGCTGAAGGAACAAATGGTGTTAAGAGTAAGCAGCGTGAGAAAACTATATCTAACAATTTATAGCTTTAGATTACTTGCTTCTTCTACCAGAAAGGAGCACCAGGTTCTTAAATAAAATCTGTTTTGTACTTTGTGTCTCTATGTCACATTTAACTGATATAATGCAAAATACTATGTTTTTCTACCTAGGCATTATTGCATAACTGTATGTACAGTGTACTATCCATTTGACATACCTTGTTCACAATAGGTACCAGTTGTTCCAAGAGGACAGTGGCATGTGTAGCCGTTAGGCAGTGGCACACAGGTGCTGCCTTGCTTACACAGATGTGGAGGATCGTGCTCAGGTTCACATACTGACATTATTTCCGTGCAAAATGCACCTTTCCATCCAGTGAGGCAGTCACAGCTATGGTGGGTAAGTAATTGAAAGGAAAGAATGTAACATTATTACTGAAAGAAATCAACATATCAGTAGCAGTGTAATCAAGATTTAAAAGTTTGGATACCTATATTTAGTCATCTGATCAAAAATCATTAGCAAAAAAGTGTAGTAACAAAGTTTCTCATTCAACTTTTTGATACTTTTATTTTATTGTAGAATAAAAATGTACTTAGCAGGAAAGATTTAATTTTGAATCTTAGCATTACAATATTAGCATCCATAATAAAAAAAGGTTGTGACTTTTTTATGTTTTGCTCTACAAATAACTCAAAAACGCCTTTACTTTATAAACTAGGCAGAGTCAAAGTGGACATTAAAAGGGAAAGGAAATCAGTGAAGAGCAGCTATAAAAATAAAATCAGATGTCAGTCTAAGGGAACTGTAAACAGCTCCAAGTTTTAGCCAGTAACAGGAGTCTGTCAGCAACTGCCTTTCATTTATCCATTATTCATTTGCTACAGACTTCTAATTGGCACATCAGAGGTAGGTTTGGTGAAGCACTTGATGGAAAAGAGGACAGTGGATTTGACCATGAAAGAGGTGGCAATTTGAGTGCTATGTATCCGTAACTGTAGATCTATGCCATAAGCAAATTTTCTAAACTGGAACTAACAAGTCATTGGACTTGTTAGTGTCCACTGCTCTTTATGCCTTTCTTTCATATAGGCCAGGAGAACATAACAAAAAAATTCACACTAACCAGTAAATTTAAAATTAGTATGAATTCTATAGAAATTGTTAAATAGACACCACGTGGCACTGGTGTTAAAAATGCCCTCCTTACTAAAGAGTTACTAAAAAGTTTCAAAATAGTTGAAATATGTTAGACCTGTTTGTATTTTAGAATTTAGTGACACTTTATGATAAAAAAATTGTTCCTCTGAAAAAGAGCACTGACTGATTTTTCCCTGGAAGTTTTCTCTCCCAAGGCTAAGAAAGAAACCTCATACATTTTGATTGATTCTTAGCCCATGTCTTTTCGTATGTGTGAAAAAATCTTGAATTTTTCTTCAGACTCACCAAGTTACACTTTCTCTGTTAATCCGCCCACTGTTTCTGGGAAAAACATAATGAGGAGTTTGTGAAACTCTGCTGTTTCACCAAACCTCCTGATCAGACAACAACATGTAAACAAAGCACAGCCCATAAGCCCTTCAGAGTCATAGACAGTTATTTGAAATGAAGGGGAAAAGAGGACAGGACCTTGCAAAACCACCTCAGTTCATCAAAGTCAGCATCAGAATGCTTTCTATCTCAGCTATAAATGTTATGCTTTGATGCATGAACACTCATGAGAAGGGGGAGTAATTTAACTCCCTGAGTGGTAAAGAGAAATGTCCATTTCTTGGGCTGTGAGATATGGTGTTTGGAGCCGGAGCTACTGCTTTTGGGCAGCCTACACAAGGGGTCTTCTCCTTTCCCTTGCTTGTGTCTGCATATGTCTTTTGAAGTTTCTTTTCGTTCTTGCCTTTTAGGACCTAATGAAAGTTAGATATTTAAATGAGTTGACAATTATTTGCATGGTGCTGAACATCTTTGCTGTGGCTTACAGTGGCAAAGGTCTATGAATGAATGCAACCTCTTCTACTCAACTCTCCTAAGCATTTTAAATGCTTTCCATCATGTGGCCTACCATGCTGGTCTAGTTCTCTCTATATTTTCTTGGTTGTGGTTGCTTGTTGTTTTTCCAGACCAGGAGAATCCAATGGCTTGCAACATCGCTAATGCCTTGACTCCCAGGGATTTAAAGATCCATTTAGTATCATAGAACATCTGGAGTTGGAAGGGGCCCATAAGGATCGTCGAGTCCAACTCCCTGCTCCTCACAGAACTGTCTAAAACTAAATCAAATGACTAAGAGCATCATTCAGATGCTTCTTGAATTTCTATAGACAGAAGAGGTGAAATTCGTTCTGAGATCAAGACACCTAATTTTGTGTCACATTAGGTGCCCAGATGGCCTGCAGTTGCCTTCCTAGAGGTATGGGAGGCAGCCTGAGACCAGGGAGACAGGATTCTGACAGAGACCACTGAATGCTTAGGCACGGGATACATGGGTAGGTGCCTGAGCTCGTATGCTAATCAGTGTCAATCCAGCTGAAACTATCCATCCCACAAACCAATTCACACATGATTATAATGATGGGGTGCTGCATTCAGTTCCCTCAACACAGGCATTTCGTGCCATCTAACGTGCCCTGGTGTATCTGAGAGTTCTGTGTGAAACTAGCACATAAGACAGAAGAACTGCAGAAGACTTGTGCTCTTCTGGACATCCTATGAAGACCAGAAAAGGTATCCCAGGATCTGTGCCATTAGGATGTCGCTGTTTAGACCATTGGAAAGGCCTGGACATCCGTTGACTGTGATAGGTTCTTACACATTTAGCTCACATGGAGACACAAATAATCTTATAGCAGTAAAGGAGATATTGAGCTCTGCTAATTCAGACACCTGAATTTAGGTGTCTACATGTAAGATGGGCATATACTCAACGGACATCAGAGGCTCAATTAATTTATCTAATTAGTTGGGCCAGCTGAAACCAGCCAGATATTTAGTGCTATCTGAAACTCCCTAGGGTATCTGACCTGACCTCCAACTACTATTCAGAAGGAATTGTCATATTTGTTGACATCATGTGGGTGTCTTGGATATTGCAGGACTTCTCAAATTCGTATTGGCTTGTATTGGCCACATCAGGCTATCCAATTTACCGGATATAGTTCTTAAATTTGTATTGTATAGGAACCAAAACATGCTGAGAATTGGAGGAAATCTCTAAATAAAAGTGGCTTTAAATTCAGGCAATGGAAAACTAAAACATTAATAAAAACCGTTCTCTCTTCAGGCTAAAAGGTAAAAATGGAGTCTGAAAGATTAAGATTGGGGGGAAATTAATTATATTTAAACAAAGAGAACAATGCAATGCTGCAAAATTGTACTGTTAAATAAGCCAAATTGGATGACAATTTTTAGAAGGCAAATCCACCCCCAAAAGTAGAAACTTTTATTAATCCAAACTACAACAATTACATAGAGAAACACCTTTTCCCTTACAAACCATAAAAGTGTGTCCTTGCATTAAAGATTGATTCTGTCCTTACACTGAATATTGGTTCTAGTTGAATCTAACCTAACAATGAAACTGTAGCAGCTCATTCTGTGGGGCATCCCTCTACCATACAGGGAGCTCTATGATTTAATTTCCTAAGAGCACGTGGCTAGTGATATTTGAAAGCTGTAGAGTACACATGAGACTTGGAGATATGACATAAGACTTTTGCAAATCCTAAGCTCTTCTGAAACAGCAGCTGAAGGCCAAATGGTCTACCCAGGGGTACCTAAAGTAACGCTACATCCTTACATTTAGCAAACTGAATGCTGCCCATTATGTCTGATGTTCTGTTCAAAGTGCACACAAGACATACTTTTTCCACTTACTTCAGCAACAAGCAATAAACATAACTCATCATAGGCAATCTTGTTATATGTAATTTTCTATCTTGTGTGATTCTCTGCCATCAGCAAAACAATGGAGGACATAATTGTCCCTTGAACATAAAACTCTTCATTTTATTATTCAAATATTTCCATTTATTTTGTTAAAACATAGTAGTTGTGCTCTGTTGCTGGCCAGAAAGTAAAATTTAATGCTGTGTGTTTCTGCTTCTATTTAAATCTAAGCATTATCCCTATAGCAACTGACTCTACAGCTTAACAGCATCACACACTTTCTGGCAGGGTGGTGAAAGCAAGACATAAAAATAGTTCAAAACTGCAAGAAAAGCCTCCGGAGAGATCTCATTTCAGGAGAAAAAAATATTTGAACACAAATCCAGTTCCCTCAAGGACTCTGCTCTTCAAAGGAACACAGATGATTTGAAAACAAAAAGAAGTTCCCTCTGAGAAAACGAGAGATTGTATTGACAGCTACTACAAGTTGATAAAAATGATCTGCATGCTACATCCACACCTCTTTGGCAACTTTTCACTTTTTTGTGAGAGGAAAAAGTGGCCATTATTGGTAGATGCATGCATATATACTTAGTCTGTGAAGACCTAGCTGTCCTGAAATATGAGGAGAGGAATATAATTCAGTAGTAGGGCAGTACAAATTAAAAACAAACAAAAAAACCCCAGAAAAACCAAATTAAATTCCTCCCCCGCCCCCCCCAATTTAGAACAATCCCTAAACAAATCTGGAATACAGATTATGTACAGAATGCAATATAGTTATGAAACTATAATGATGCAAAAGAACTTTGCCTATAATATCAAGCTTCCAATGTAGCTATGTCACCAGCTGCCACTCTAGCCTGCCACCTGCTTTCCAAACATTCTCTAGATCTTGCTGATGGTGGCTCTGTGTACCTTGTAGACATGAAGATGACATAGCATGGCTGGGTAAATTGCTGAAACAAGGATTTAAGGTGTTGTAGGTGGGCAGATGGGAGTGGCATGCTTCAACCCACATTTCTATTATTTTTTCTTGCAGTTTTGGTTTTGTATGCCCTCTAATATGCTCAAAAGTGAAAAGAATGCCATTCTTCTTTCTTATTCCTCAGAAAGATCAAACATTCGGAACAAAATTGGAAAGCAATCCCAAATTATGTCTTTCAATGCATTTCCTTCGCTACTGTATTTAAGAGAATATAAATATTCTCATAAGGGGAATGGGGATGGAACTGCATGGTGCATCTCACGGATGAATTTTCCAAATTTTGGTACAGCTTTAGTAGCTTTAGTAGCACTAGTTTTGTACAGTTTTTCCTACAGATGAAGATTTGTCTCAGGGGCAGCAAAACCAATTACTAGATAATTCTCTCTCCAACACTCAGTTAGTACATTGTTTTTAGCTTGAGAAGTGTGCAAACTCTTTTCTTTGTAGCACACAGAAGGACAAGTCTTTGTTGTTTTGAAGAAGAGTCATACACAGACACTGCACAGTGCAAAGCCTGTATTTTTCTTCTTCTCTGTCTTGCTGTCTGCAGTGTTTTCAGTCAGTGTCTTCAGATGTTTTAAATCAGCAATTTTCTGGTCTAAAAAAAATCTTGCAAATATGTGTAAATAAATGAACACATGCAGAAGCATATGAGGGGAAGCAAGTATAATTAATCTTGGCAGATACTCTGAAAATAAAAAATGCTCCTCAGTGAAAGTTTTACAGCTCAGTTACAGAGTGTTTGAAAACAAGATTTATTACATTGAAAGTGTTGACACAGAATAGCAATTTGGATCTGCAAATGTTCTTCCTTCTTGTATGCCTTACAGTCTGGACACTAAGATCCATCTACACTTAGTGACAAGGCAGGAAAAACCACAGACTCGTCTTCTGGGCCAGCTGTCCTCACCACCACTTGTCATCCCATAGATCAGCCAGGTGAACAGCTTATACGATGAACCGACCTAGTTTAATTTTAGGATGAGATCCTTACTAACACACCTTGTTTTGTTTGAAATGGATTAAGAAGGTCTTACATGAGCACGCCAACCAGCAGATCTGGAAAGGCAATGGTGAATGAACGCTTGCGGATGGTATGAAGAGTGACCAGGAATGGTGCATTGGAGAGTCAGCAAAGTATCCAAAGAAACCACAACCGGAGGCACAGAGAACGGTGTGTATTAGGGAGAGACTGAGCAGGAGAGAAGGATGCACAGGTGCTAGGTAAGGGAGCTCATAAGGATTTAAACTGGCTCAGAACTGACTGTTGGACAGTCAGTGGTTTACTCCAGAAGGAGGTTCTTAGATGAAAATACTAATTTCCAGGAAACAGAAGTCACCTAGTTTTGCCCCATCGGTCATGTTCAGACATTAAGACAGTCAAGCTCTCTTCTTCACTAGTTGTTCTCTGTTAGCTAGGCTGCTCACTTAGTTTTTAAAAAATGTCTTTCTTACATATCTAGTTTTCCCCATTCATGTTGTAGTAGGTCTGGATGCCAGAGACTTCAGTGGAGCAGAACCAGCCCACAGAATTTCTTTAAAAAGATACCCAGGAAGTGTCGTAACATAATTTTAATATTTTAGTTTTGATATTATTAATGTAAGATTAAAATTCTCTGTGTAGCTGAATGAACCCTTCAGCAGTTTTCTTTATTTCTTTTTAATATGGTAGGCTCCTCGAGACTTCTGTTATCAAGCCATTAAATTACCATAGTTATTAGTCTAGAGATCAGTCTATGCTGTAGCCTACAAAAAAAAAATATATACTTACTAAACAGTAGAGCCACTTTCTATGCACTTCCCACCATTTCTGCATTTTATTAAACTGCATGGGGAATCTTTACATTGTCCAACACTGCGACCAGAATTGGGGTGACCTTCTGGAGTCCCTGGTGATTTAAACTCTTGATTCATGCTGGTGTGAACTTGAACATCAAAAATGCAACCTCAAAAGTAAAAAGAAAAAAGAAATGAAGTTTAACACAGATACAGAAAGTCAAAACAAAGCAAACAACAGGAGAGCGTCAGCCCCCACTGAATGAGTTCCACCAGAATGTCTTCAGTGGATGGGCAACCATACCATTTATACGAGCTAAAGGTATGCTGGCTGCTTCCTCTTCAGGCAGAGTGGATGATTGTAATTTCCTTCATTTAATGGTAGGTGAAACAACAAAAGTAGTTTCTCAAGGAACAGACAGAATAGAAAGTCAGTGACTAAGTGCAATTTTGTGTTTACACATGCATGCTTTTACATGAATGCATCTATATCAGATAAAAGCAGTCAAAAAAAAAAAAACCCACCCAGAAAAAAAGGAGAACAGACACCAAGAAGTCAGTTTAATGTAAAATACACAAGAATCTAGGGAATGCTGACTAATATAATGCAGGCAGGGAATGTAGACTTGAATTTCCTTAGGGTGAAAAGGACCCTTCAGAGAAAGACCCAGATTCTCCCCTGCTTAAAGTGAACATTTCAGTCCCTGGTACATACAGATCGTGTTGCACATGACCACATGTTAAAGTAAGAGTATGTTGCTTCTTTAGGTGCTTAATCTCAGAAAACAAGTGTCTGGTGCATACTAGTAAGGTAAACACTCCCAGGGCCTGTTACTTGCTCCTGTGGGCAAGTGACCTGGTGTAGTCACAATTATATTACCAACTTTTTATTACTTTCCGGAACAGTATAGCTGCATATGGATTACTGATGGGATACGGTCCTTAGATTATGTCGGGTTCCTAAATATGCCAAAGAATTGTTTGGAAAAACAACAGTTGTGGCAGACCGTTGTAAGAATTTATTTGTAGAGGTGATTTGAGTGCCAGTGCCTGGATCTATGCCCTGACGTTCTTGTCACTTGTTAGTAGATTGGTATCCCAAGTGAAAAGAGGAGCCAGAGCTTCAGAGTGAAGCAGGGATGTTCGCTACTTGCTACCTGCAGGCAGCTCCTGCTTAGCCTGTGGGCTTTCTGGGGATTGCCCCTGCAGAGAGTCTTTGACTTTCCTAGTGGCTGCACAGGACGGTTAGCCTTCTGGGTCTAACTTAATCCACCAGTATTTCTGAATCTCCTTTCCAGATCCACATGCTTATTTACGTCCTGTAATTATGCCATATATTATATCTTTTTGGATCAAACTCTAAGTAGCTTTTCAAAATATACCTGAATATCCAAGTGATTTGGAGTCACTTTTCAAGGTAGCCTTAAGCACGTTTGAAATGTCATCCAGGCCTATACATAACTATATACAACTTTAAACAAAAAATCAGTTTTTAAACCACTTTAGTTAAACTAGTAATATTTTTAGAAATGCTCATACCTTTCTAAACCTGATTTATACAATTTAGCTGAGATACGGTGAATTCCCACAGTGCTTGAAATCATGAGAATAGCAGGTATCCAGCAGTGCATGCCAGAGGCTCTCTGCTTAATATTAAAAGCAGGGAAAGGATATGATATGGAGATTGCAAGTAATCATCACACTGGTTTAAAAAAAATCACTTAATATGAGTTTTTTTATGCTTCACTGAAATCACATAAGAAAAAGACTTTCACCTGAATGACACAACAGAAGTCTAATTATGAGGGTTTTTATAATCACATAATTTGTTTTGAACAAAATATAATTAATTTTTGTAGCAAGATAACTATTTTAACTACAGGTAGGACAAAGTTAGTAAAAGTGGCTTTCTTCGACAGGCTTTTTCCATATTACACAGATTTTACAGATCTGTATATATTGACACACAAACTAGTAATTTAAAATCTCATATTAAGCAATTTAAAAATAACCTAGTTTGATTCCCATTTACAATCTTCATTTTGCTGCTTCTTTGCTTTTAACACTGTTGGTTTTAGACCAGTGTATGCTTGGTAAATCCTAACCAATGTTTCATCTGTTTATCAGTAGCAGATAAAGCATGTTCTGTTCTCCTCAGTCTTGCTTGAGTGCTAAGAAAAAGCAGCCCAGAGCTCTGTGTAAACAATGGAAAGCACAGTGAGTACGCAAGAACCGGTAAGGTCATCATGGAAAATAAACTGGCATTTGTGTTGATGACTAGTTTAACTGTACCAGCAGAACATCTAGGTTAGAAACAGTTCTTGAGCACTTGTAAACAAAGTGTGTAGTAGGTATGAGAGTACTTTCACCCAGCTTTATGAGTTCAACTGAATTTTTCATTTAATTTGCATATTTCTTCGAATTCTTAGTTGTTGGGATGCAGATCAAGGACTCAGAGCAGCAATTTGAGCCTGTCATAGCAAGCACTATACAACCTTCTGCAAAGGGATCAGCTGATGAATGTCCCTTCTTTCTGACCTGAATTCCCTTTGATCTGCCAGTTCTGGGCCTCTTTTAATGAGAGACTGCCAACTATTCTGAATAGTGGAGAGATTTTCTGACACAGCCAAGTTTGCAAGAGGAATTCAAAAGAAGTTTCTGAATTTGTGAGTTAAACGGTTTGATCCTGAAGATCAGTTTGGTGCAAGTAAACTGAAATCAGACACAGCAAGACAGTGCACTCCCAGAGGGTATACTACCTTTTTGTTTGTGATCTCTTGTCTAGTGACTCCTTAGACCACACTTAGAGCTTTCTGTCAATGACTTTTATTTCACTCTCAATTTAATTTATAACTTTTCCCCCAGTCAAGCAGAGCTCACAAACCGCCAAAGAGCCACCTACAATGGATTAAGGAAACTTCAGAGATTATAATAAAAAATATGACTTCATTACTCATCTTTTTTTTTTTCTTATGTATCCTTATGATACTAAGAATTTTTTCAAAAATTTCTCACTAGTCTCACTTACCTGCTTGTAAGCACCTCGTACTAATTAGACTAAAAAATACACAAAGCAGGCATTTTCAAGAAGATATACTAAGAATGCAGCAGGAGAACTGGCAGAAACAGATACATAGATAAAGTGTGGTCTACCTGAATGCAGTACTGAATTTACACATTTCTAAAATTCTGCCTGTCTGTGTACTTTTCTTTTTCCCTGTTGTTTTTGACTGACTGCTTGTGAATAGTGGGGTGTTTGTCTAAAAGAGAAGATGTCCCCCACAATGACTACCCAGTGCTGCTCTGAGCTGTGACCTGAGCATCCAGAGGGCCTCTATGAATCATACCAAACTGTGATGCAAGAGACAACACTGATTAAAAACCACTTCAGAAGTGACTTTCCTTCTGTTACATGTGTGATGCAGGAATATAAAGAAAAGTAGTTTTGCCCTGGCAGGCTTGCAATATATTCTAGTTTATTATGAACATAAACTATGACCACAAAGCTATATTTGTATCTATTTGGAACTCAAAGGAATTCTGGGTTTGCTTTATATTTGAAAGTTACAGCAGTAGCTGAAATTTTATTTACTTCTTTGCAAAATCATTTATTGGAAGAGGTGGGTCTTTCAGAGTGAGAGCTCCTCAGCAGTTCCCATTTATGGGAAGAGCTTCTTTTGCCTTTTTACTCTTCCATTTAATGCTATTTGCTGTCACACAACAGATTGCTTCTACAGTCATACTTCATCCTGTTTATGAACAGGACTACATGAACAATCAGCTGCTCCTTCCTCTCTGCTCTTCGCTTATTTCCAGATGCAAGCCCTGGCTCTCCATCAGTTGCTTCTATGGCTAAAGCCTGCATCCTGCCGTCATGGTAGCACAGAGCACAAAACACCAGAACTTTCCCTCTTTTTTTCACCCTGACACCCAATTACTCTCTGCCTGTCTCAGAGATGTGAGATCTGGAAGTTCAGCTATAACTTCTGGCTTTTTCCAAATAATGCTCTGTATTGTTTTGTGTAGGTGAGTCATAGTGTTGCGTTGCGCAGACCTGAACATGAGGCAGTTGGTTTTATACTCCATTTCAGATTGTCCATAATGAGCAGGCTGAGTCTCTTTGGCCACAGGACTTGCAGCTACCTAAAACTCATAGTGACTGTTTAGAGCAGCTGCAGTACGCTCTGCTACACATCTCAGAAAACTCTCAAAGGTCCCTTAATTACACTGTTATAGGACAGTGAAGAAAAGCTGGACACTTCGGCAAGCTATCCTACCAGGTTCCCATTTACAAAAGGGTCCTGTAAGCCCACAAGGAGGTATGAATTCAGGTGAAGCTCAAAGTTCAGAACACCTCAAATGCCACACGAACTTGGCTGCTTCATCTGAGCTCTACCTTTACCAGTTTATTCAGCTTCTCACAGGGGCTGAAGGAGTTTTCTAAATTGCTCCAGGTACCATCAGTCATTCTTCAGCCTGTCAAAAGAATCTGTACGTGCTGATCCTCAGGTTTCTTAAACTTAAAATTCCAAATCTTTCACTTATTCAATTACAGTTTATAAAAGACAATTATTTTAAGTTTCCTCACCCCACATGGAAATTACTTGAACAAGAATTGCTAAAGGCATGCAAGTAAGGGGGACAACGGTCTGAAACAGTAGCTGTACAGAGTGAAAACCCTAAATGATTGCACGCCGACATTGAGGTCTGCAGCAGCAAGGCTGACCTCAATGTTTCTTAATCCAATAGTGATTTCTTACAAAAGGAGAGGTACACTCTGGTATTAGAAGCCAAAGAGTTTTAATAAATCACGTCTTTAAAAGCAGCCAACAACATCTTTGCAAAAGTCTGAGTGGTTTAATCAAATGTGTGCTAGATAAATTTATCTTTACTGTCACTTTCAGAGTTTTTCTGTGGGCTCCCTATAGCTGCAGATTGGCTGAAGTAAAATGGTTCAAATTTTCTTTTATGTTAGTGGTATTGCAGTTCCCACTCTGGAGAAGGGCTATGAAGGTTTGCTTCTGATCCTGAGAGCCAAAACTGGGGAGATTTCTGAGCTAGAAGAACAAATGAGATGCTGACTACATGAGAAAATGTTGTAGTATATTGGTCATAGGGAAGTGTATCTTCCTTGAAAGTCATATGCTCTGGAGAACAGAGACAAGCTGCTGCTGGGAACTGGAGCATGGAAGAATTAACAAATGTAGTAGACTTAATACTGTGAATGATACGGATGAAGAAAAAACTGTTTATGTGCTACACGTTTGACAAAATTTTGAGGTAGAGACTTCTTTTTAAATAAAAAGAAAAAATAAATAAATTTTATGGTAACTAACAGTAAATTAACTTTGAAATACTTTTTATCTTTTGGAAAAATATTCATCCTGCATTTGTATAACTTTGACCATCACAATACAGTTGCAACATGAGGAACCTGTAAACCTGGCGAAAGGTTTGCAGTTAAAGTGAAGCACCAGAGATTCCTGTTGGTCACCCCTAACCTTAACATATCTATAAAAGAAGCCAGAAGTACTTCACAAATATTGACACTATTAAAATACTTGCATAGACGTTGTGTTTTATGATATGCCAATTTGCAAGCTGTTAGGAAGCTATGAAAAGTGTAACTATTCAATCCATTCTTCTTGAAAACATAGAGACAGATGAAATGTTAATCCATCTGACTCTCTGAGTGAAAAGTTGATTATAGGATAAGAAATTGATTTTGAGGAAGTTTCTCTGTAAAAGAAAGTAGTAAGGTGATGGCTGGAAAAGCGGCAGCTATGTGTTCTTAGTGGAAATGAAGTGTAGTACTGTATGACAGTGAATTTTATTGCTATGCTTGCCTTTCATAATGTGATTATAACCCCAATTTTATAATTGAGAACTCAAATTTGCTCTGCTGTGGCAATATGTTTTCTTGTCATTTGAAAGGCTTTCCAGTGCTTAAGAAATTGAAGTTTACTTCACAAATATTGAGCACATTGTTTCTAAGGGAGTACGGAATGCAGATAAAGAAGTGTTATGAACCAATCCTTTGCTTCATTGCTGATCTGATAGGAGTTGAATTAAGATTTCTACAGAGCTTCAAGTATCAGTTTTGAGGTAGGAATTACTATCTGTTACATAAATAGCTGAAATATTCTTAACAGGAATTATTTAGTTCCGGTCTAGAGATATAGATCATGATGTCAGGAAAAAAAAATAATCAAATTTCATGATGTCCTATCAGAAAGAAGGTTTCAGCATGAAAACTATTAACCAAACTAGCACTGCCAGTGACAGTGGTCAGAACTAGTTGGGAGAAGAATCTAAACTACTTCACTGCAGAGAAAGAAAGTCCTTTTGGAGCAATTCTGTAGAACAGGGACAGGTAAGAAGAAATTATATCATGGCAAACTTCCATTTTTATGAGAAACAGAAAGTATTAAAAATGTTTAGCAAAGCCTCTCTTTGCATCATATTTCTTAGTTATCATAGTGAAATAATGAAAAGGCCACAGGAATCTCAGCCAAGGAGATCCTAGTTTGTTTCCTTATAAGACAGAGATTTTAGATCTTTATTCCATAGGCAACTGAAAAAAACTAATGCATGTTTTAAAAGGAATTAAAAACAGTATAATCTTTACCTTGAAAGCCGTTCTTAAAGCTGGATCCCTTTGGTAGGAGTTCTGGAGTATACTCACGATAGCCTCCTAAATAAAACTGACTGAAGACATTGAGTCCAACCAGTCTCCCAGGAGAAGTGACAGTTTTATTCTTCTGGTCATCCACCTTTCAATGAAATATTTTATTTGTCAAAAGAAAGGAATTTACCTTATTTAGGAACTCCTAATAAAGACAGTCCTCCAAACTTAACAGAGAAACACAAAAGTAATTTTTAAACTTTCCATATAAAATGTGAAAAAAAGAGAACACTTTCATTTTAAAACTATCCTTCTAAAAGAAATAATTTCTTACCTTCAGCCAGCCTTTTTGAAGATATCTGCCAAGATGGATGAAATGAATGCTGAGTGTCAGATCAAGTGGTTTACTAATGATTGTTGCTGTGCCGGAACCCAGATTGTAGCTGTATACTACTCTGCCATTACGGAGGCCTAACACCAAGAAATCATCTCCATTCAGACCTGAAAAGACAAAAATAGAGTAACTACTTATTCCAGGATTTAGTGAATATTGATGCATAAAATATTCTCCAAATCCATTAATAACGTATTAGTACAGAAAAATTTTAGCCAGGAAGATTTTAAGTTTTGCATAAATATATTTTTAATATTCTCTGTTTAACTTGTAATACTATTTCCAGTATTCTTGTGGATTTAAAATAGAAACCTGCAGAGATTTTGAAGCTATTTACAGGCCTTTTGAAGGAAGCTCTTTTTCACACTAGAGTAGGTTAGTGACATCCACAAAACCTGTTGAACCTTAGTGGATTTAACAGTCATTGCTGTTCCCTCCTCCTGCAACATGAATAAATCTCAACTTTTCCAAAAGCTTAAAAAGAGCAAATGGAAATTCTGAGTTGCATGTGAGAGTAGCCCATGACTTCATTCTATTCCAGTATGCTTTCAGGTTTCACAGTAGGTACTTTAACAACCTCAAAACCTGAGGGCACCTGCTGCTGTGAGGCAAGAGGAGCAGCAGGGATGTGGGCCTGAGGAAGCTCTAGCAGCTTCTGTCAAGCTCAGCCGGCTGCCCTTGACCCAAGAGAGCCTGGAGACTTTATTGCAGCTGCCCCTGATTTGGGTGGCTCTAGAGTATTTGTCACTGAAGTTTCTCCGGTCAGAGCAGTTGTATACTTTAATCCTCTGAAGTCTTCTTAAACTTTCAGGTTAGAACACATTCATTTGCCAATTTGCAGTAAATAATTAAATTTCTTTACATTTATGACTACGTGCCATAAGTGTAGTCTGTGTTTTATAGGTATTATACTATAAAATCTAATTTGAAAGATTTTAAGTCTGACATAAAGCTTGTAAGAAAGAGTTAAATTCCTGGACTCATTCCAAGTAAACAGATTTTTATGCTGACATGTTTGAAAGGAATTCAATCTGTCTTCTCATGTAAGCAAGAGTGGAACCACCATTAGTTAGAGAAAACATGATCAACTTATTTCTTTCTACAAACACCACCCTTTATTTTGCACATGCTCTTAGTATGGTAAAAGAACTGGGATACAAGCGAAGTTAAAAGGGAAGAATGTTCTCAGTCTTGGAATAGGATGTCCTGAATCGAAATTCAAAGCCAACAATTTCTTTTAAAAATTCTCCTGTGAATTCAAGCAATTCAGTGCTCAATTTCATGCCTGTAAACTGGGTTTTATTCGATATTTACTTCTGTTTTCATAAGGCTATCTCATTTTGTATGTGCTTTGGGGAAGGTCTTTTTCTATTTGTTTTTGCAGTGTCATACAGTGACCCTCATTTCAAATGTGTGTCTTGATAGCCCTGTTCCAAGTGCATGGGGAGTTTGCTTCATTTGCAAAAGATAAAGTAGGCTTTTTGCTGCAAGAAGCAATGATATGTACATCTCGTCCTCCCACTGAAGCTCTGCATACTACTGCTCTTTCACGGCCAACACTGCCATATTCCCCTCATTTCATATGCTGTAAATGAACATGCCACAGTAGCAGTGTGGGGAGGGGAACAGTACTCTGCTTTTTCTACACAGAAGTTTGATTATTCTATACAGTTAGTATTTTCGTGCAACATGAATATATATAAAAAGATTATTCCAATGAATTTGAATACACAGCCTCTGTAGAAAATGCCCAGTTACAGTCAGTTGAATAGAACACAAATGCTGTTCGTTTTTATTACGCTGATTTGTTCATGACTGAATGAAGCCCCGTTGCCTTCAGTTACACTGGCACATTACCAGAATTCCAAACTGAAAATAACAATTTTTTTAAATCGTTACCAAAGTTTCTATTTTCAGCAGTGTCCATAATGTACTTCAGTAATGTGGCCTGCAAAAGTAGGGGAGGCACATTAAAGACAAAGTGTTATTTAAAATGTTGTCTGAATTTTTAAAACGGTGTCTTGGAAATGAAGTACATGAAAGAAATGCAAGTGTCAGCATTCTGCAAAATCGACCTGATGGTGAAGATAATGTTAATTAATAGTCTGCATAAATGAGACAGCTTCTAACTGTTTTGTTGCTTTTGATTCTTTTGTCTTACTCCTTCTCCATACCAAGGATGGAAGGGAAAACAGACTCTCCAGCACATTTCTA
This sequence comes from Opisthocomus hoazin, assembly GCF_030867145.1. Taxonomy (NCBI): domain Eukaryota; kingdom Metazoa; phylum Chordata; class Aves; order Opisthocomiformes; family Opisthocomidae; genus Opisthocomus; species Opisthocomus hoazin. The sequence continues at coordinate 101,634,384 of NC_134415.1, read as the reverse complement.
AGAAATAAGGCCATCTTAAATTCACTTTCTTTTTGTTGATTTCTGATTCACTTGTTTAGGGATTTAGTAATGGTTGATTTCCACTTATGCATTAGTCTTACAATGGCATAAATTTATTGACTTTGTTTTTCTGACACTAATACCACTGCAAATAGAATCAGATCGCTAATGTTTTAACATTTTACACTTTCAAGTTTGTAAGTTAAGTGACTTAAGTATCTTAGCTATGAAAACCAATGGTGGTTATATTGTAGAATATACACTAATGGATTTTGGGGAGGAAAAACTCCTGCTTCTTCTGCTTTCATATCTGTTGTTAGCTCTAGTGTATTTGTTACTCAAGTTTCTCTGGTCAGAACAGCTTTAATTCTCGAAAATCTCCTTAAGCTTTCAGTTTGGAACTAATTTCTTTGAAAATATGCAGTAAATAATTTATTTACATTTAGTACTACACATGCTGTCACCAGAAGAAATCCTTGAAGAGAAAGCACAAACAAGGCAAACAAGCACGGTACATTTTTATTGAAAGAGAGCGGCAAATGAAACTTGGAATTATTTGTTTTAAGCTAGTTTTCACTTCTTATATTAAACCCTATAGCTGTTGAACAAGCACACTTTTATACATACCAGTTGTTAGTGTCCTGCAACGCAGGACTACAGTAAACATCCTTTAAAAATAATTTACACTGAGAGAAAATGTTTGGTATGTATAAATAATCTCACGCTTGAGTTGCAAACAGCACACTCGGCAGCACTTTCCTCTTTTTTGATCTGTGCTCTTTACAACCATCAGTGGTTTAGTGCTTTTAATTCTGAAGGCCTTTATATTCACTGTTTTTCTGTTTCCTGAAAATAATTTATTTCTAGTCAAGTGAAAAATACAGGTTTTCTCCTTTCAGACTTTGTTTTTTTTCTGTCTGATAATGAGCGCATCCGTATTTATACATATATGTATTTACCTCCTCTTCTTTCATAAGTGAAGAACAATATTTGTAAGTTTTTGGAAAGGACAGATTTGTTTATTCTAGTTTGAAAGCAATGGTAATTAGCATGTATTCAGCCTGAATTGACCTAAAATTTGAAAAGTTCTGGAAACAGGACACAAAAGCTGCCACACTTTTGCAGTACTGCCATCTAAATATTCACAGGGCAAGCAATACGGGTCGTTTTGCTTTTATATTTTTACTCCCACTTGTAAAATAAGTACCAAACAACTATTTAGATAAGCCTAACATACGTTAAGGCCCAACTTCACTCCTTCACTCCAGACACCTCTTCCCCCCCAGCACCAAGCGGTGCATGGGGGTCAGGGTCCATGGTCGGTACATGGTGGTTTCTCTCTGCCGCTCCTTTCTCCTCACACCTTTTCTCTGCTCTGGCGTGGGCTCTCCATGGGCTGCCATTACTTCAGGGAACATCATCTGCTCTGGCATGGGGCTCTCCATGGGCTGCAGTGTTGATAATCTGCTCCTCCGCGGAGGTGGCATGAAGCTCCTACCTTTCCTCCTCCTCCTCCTCTGACCTTGTGTTTCCTCTGCTGTTTCTCACATTTTTTGTTTCCTTCTCCTCTCTCTGTGCTGTTTTCAGCCCTTTCTGACACAGGTTTTCCCTGTGGTGCCCCCACCATGGCTGCGGGGCTCAGCTGTGCCCTGTGTGGGGTCAGTCGGGGCTGAATGGAACCAGCTGTATCCGTCCCGGGGCAGCCTGGGTCTCTCCTCCCCTCACAGGGCTGCCCTGCAGCCCCCCACCAGTGCCTGAGCATGCGAACCCAACACACACAGAGACAGTGGCAACTTTTATCTTGGTCTGTGGGAATGGGAGAAGTTTTTCAAGTACTCCAACCCAAGCCAGGGGTCAGCTATAACCCTGAGGCTGAAGAGGATGTGTCCACTATGATCAGGGGAAATCGAGAGTGCTGTTAGTCTGACTGCTGTGAGAGGTTTGAAGTGAGATATTAGAACAAGGGGGACTTAAGGTTTATAAGCTTTGTGGGGGTAAGAGGAAGAAGATGTTAAACATCTCTGCGTTAGACAACATTTGATGGTACCTCACAAAAGGTCAGCCATGACACCAGTGTCCATGGTTTAGGCAAAGATGACGATGGAGGGGAATCAGGTGGGCTACTGCAAGAGAATGCTCACTACAAGAAATTGAATGAAATGAAAAAAGAGGAAAATGTAAAAATTTCACAGGCTGTGGAAAACCTCACTCTCCTCATGGTGAGAGCATTGTTGCTTGATACTTGGTAGAAGTTAATTTTTAGAACAACAGCATCTCCTCTTGGTGAAATAAGCAAAGTTCACTTGGTAAGAAATATTGCTTTCTGCTAATTCAAACGGGGGTTACTCAGTCTCCTCAACCATTTAAACTAAGGAGAAAATAAATAAAAATGCTACAGGCGCCCCGTTGTTTCTCAGCGTTGCCGGCAGCTGGTGCTCTGCTGCCCACCCATCACTTGACATGGGGCTACAGAAACATGTTACTACCGTACAGCAGCGTTCACAAAAGAAATTATATGCAACATACGAAAAAGCCGGGTTTCTGCCTGACAACTGCATAATAAGCCCAGAATGTTAGTACTCTTGTTAATAAAAATGACACCAATAAGAACTTTTTTTGCTCAGTTCAGCTAAGTATGATTGCAAGATCTATACTTCGCAATGACTTTGACGTTACAGGGTACAACCTGCAGGCAGGCCTTTTTGAGACAGACTTCAGTGCAACGTAAATGTTTTTTTTAAGGAGTTTTCTTTGTATTCTCTTTTGGCTATTGTAACTGAAAAAAACATCAAGTTTTTTTTCACCATTGGTACTCTACATTTCATATTTGCATTTTTCCTATCCTGAGGAAAGACAGTGGAACAATAGGTATAATTAGTGTTTTGTTACATTTAATACAGATTCTGTACTGACAGTTTGAAATTCGGTTCCCAAGGTTGCAGAAATGTGTCTGGATGAGGTGATTCATTCTTGTCATTGAGAAGAATGTTCTAATGATTCATTTATATTTGTATTACAAAAGAGCTATGTATTATTGTTATAAAAATGTAATTCTGGGGACACTGGCTTCTGAAAGACTTGATTGAAAGGTTTTAGGTAATCTTAACTCCATGCACCATTTTTACTTGGCCAGCCAAAAAAGGCAGACAATATATCCTCCATCCACAACAATAAATAATTAGTAGATGAAAGGAAAAGCTGCCTGGGAGTAAACTGTGACACCAAGCGAAAGGAAGAGCTGTGTGGGAGTGAATGGTGACTGCTGCAGGAGTAAAATGTGGCACGAGTGATGCGAGACCTGGATGAAATTAAAATAGTGTTGAATATGGTTCATTTAGCAGGATCAGTCAGGCCTGAGCATATGTTGCTGAAGTTTGGAAGAAAACTTAGCAAAGTCTGATTCACACACAAACAAAGAGCAAAATTTTGAGTTTGAATACACTCGTAGTGGTTTAATACTTCTGTGTGTTAGGCTTATTTGGGTAATCAACTTGATAAAGTTAATCAGTTTGTGGCTGATTGTCCATATGCTGTACCAGGGCATCAGGGCACAATGAAGTACAGTTGGTGGGCTGAGCTGCACTAGCTGAATTTGACAAGACCTTTCCAAATGAAAAGTAACAGGCTTAATTATCTCACAGATACGTAAACTGCTAAGCTGTTCTAAGCTAACATGTTTTAGTTTGCACTGTAATAGAGTAACAGCCTCTTTTACCCCACTTCCATGCTGAGCCCATGTCAGCTTGCCACAGTGGGAAGCTGTGAAGGGATACCTACAGTATTGCTAAAATCTTGGTACAAATGTAGTAAGCAGATTTATGTAACCTGCTTCTCAGCTGTGTTAGTCAGACCAAGTTGAATACTTTGCTATACAGATTGTAGCACAACTTATTCATAGCTAGCTTGGGTTAACTTGCCTCAAATGATCTCTGGGTTTAGGGTCTCATGTTTTACATGAATAACAGAGAGTACAATTCTGGCTGCCATAGGGTTGGATTTCAGCATTGTGAGTCCTGTGGGCCATGGAAGTGCAGGCACTGCTACAACTGCAGCAATTCATGGCTGCCTCTGCTGAGGACATAGGAAGAAGAAATGGCAGGGTGAATGTGGGATGTTGGATGGATGAATTGATTTTCCAATAAAATAAGTATCAGTGGAAGAAGATTTGAGGCAGCATCTCTCAAAACTGTGCACCAAATAAATGTAATCTGTAATGAAATTTATGTTTGTGACTGAAAAGAAAAGCTCAGTCTTCTGGTTTCCATTTAATTTGTTCAGAAATATGGTACCTCAAGTGTCAGATTAACTGTTGACTTTAATTACTGGAAGCAGTTATACTTCTCCTTAATGAAAAGAAACATGTATACAACCTGATTGTTTACTGTGTGTTTACAAAACAGCAAAGTGTTGAAGAGATTTTTTTCCTCCTAATAAAATTGTATCCTAAAAAGAATCAAGAAAAATCTGTGTATATTGTTATCCTACTTGTTAACGAATATTTGAAAGCCTGTAAGGATAAACAATAAAAATAAAGCTTACCTTGGCCCTTTTGTCCAGTGAAAAAAATCAGGTTATCTTGTAAAGCTGAGTGGTGGTTTGCCAACTGAAATTTCAAGCGGAATTCATAGGAGAAGGTAATATTTGGGATTGTAGAATAAGCTAGGAATGAGGTATAGCCAAAGACATCTGTGCCACTGAAGCTTGGTTGACTGATATTAATAGCTGGATTAAAAAAAAAAAGAAATTCACTGTTAGGGCAAATTCTTTAACATATGCATTTGCAAGTTCTATTCAATAGCCCATTTTAGAACTTATAATTAATAAATAATACTAATAATTTGATATGTTGTAATATTTTACACACGTGCAAATATAGTTTGGCTTTCCTCTGGGTGTAATCTCTTTATTTTTCAGTTTTTGTAAATAGGCATCTTTTACAACTGAGTCATTGGCAACTACTGCCATCTTCTGGATGCTAGACAGCATTGTCACAAATAGAACTACACTGCAACGTTTACTCAAAACTCGGATAGACAAAAAGAAACATACACAGAAATTCTCCTGTTAAAAGAAATGCCATCTCTGACGCATCTGAGTGAAAGTGAATACAAGAATATGCTGAAGAGGTTAAGGAATAACAATTCTTCGCAACTAGAGAAATAATAAAAAGAACATGAAAGGTTGAATTTGCTGCACAGTGAAGAGGACCTACATGAATTATATTGTTCATATTATTTGCTCCATCATTTGAATGGTCTGAATATTCAGGAACTGAGTATCTAAAAATGTGTAATTTACAGTACTGACAAATTATTTAACCTTTTTTTTTACTGTCATTTAGGTTCAATTTAATGGAAATTTCCTTTATGCTGGGCACGGACCAAGCAAATTATGTAGATTTTTAAAAATACCTTTGCCAACTATATACTCCTGCTTCCTCCAAAGCTGTGAAGGCTAAAAGTTCAGTCCAACACCTACCAGTTTTGTGACACAGCAGATTGTAATTTATGCTGACAAAAACTGTGGGATTAAAAAAGCAAATAAAATCAAGTCTTTTCACATATCTGTAGTGGTAAACAGTCAACACAGCACTGGTTGGCCACGCTGCCCCAGGGACTGCTTACTGGCACCGAGTAGCCAGGCTACGGTAGTCAGTTCTTGTAGTTGATGAACAGAGGAGAGATAACATAATGCTTGTATTGACAATGTGGTTTAGTGAAAAACGGGAGAGAGAGGAAGAATAGTTGAATAAACCTTAATTCTGAAAGACTGGCTATGGGGCTAGATTTAAGAGGTTTGAGCAGTTATCCCCAACCAACATGAGCACCTAGTGTGACTGGATACAGCTTTACTAATGAAGGCAGTAGGAGGCATCGGGGGAGGAAGGAATACATAGCTGCACCATATACAAACTAGTACTAGTGCTGGTAAAGAATTATAATCTTCCTCAGGTAAAAGTATATTAGCCTAAGTACCTTTAAGCATCTGGCTTACTTTCAGTGTGAGAGAAACAGACTCTGTAACTGTGAAAATGGTATCGCTACCTTTAGCTTGTGGAAGCTGTTTCTAAATTCGGAACCTGCCGTATTGGCACTGAAGTGGCAGACATTGCCTGAGTATCTGCGTCTGACAAAAGGCGCAGGCGTAGGCTCAGACAAACCTTTTCTAGCACAGCCTTGGCGTCTGCAGCAATACAGAGTGTACCGTCCCATTTGTTAAGCACTACTTCACACATATGGCACATTATGCCTTGTTCTGTAATCTTAAATGTGAGCCAGGAAATTTCCATATGAAACAGTGATTTTGTCCTAATTAGAAGACAACTAGCAGTGAGTTTGTTCTCGACTGAGTCTGACTGAATGCAACCTCAAGTCTCAGACCTTCGTGAGTCATGTACTGCACTGGAGGAAAAACACAGCTGTCCCATATGTAAATTTGGTGTTGGCTGCACTCCACTAGTATTCCCTCAGATTACCTGAATGTGCCTGAAGGAGGCTCAAGGATGGCATTTTTTGCTGCTCAGGAAGCTATGACAGACAGGCAACTCCTTTAATGCGAAGTATTCTTCCTTTCCTGCTTTGTGTTTTTGTCCTTTTTTCTCTCTTTCTATTTGTTTAATGAAGCACAAAGTATCTGAGAGACAAGAAGATTTTAAAATAAAAGAGGCCTTTGTGTTAATTGTCTTTTTCTACTTTCCTTTATAATGGGAAAGGCAAATTCTATCATGTACCTTCACAGAGCCAGGTAATCTGGTTTGCTGACAGAGATCACTGAAGAGTCTGTTCCTGACAAGTTATTCCCAGCGGGGTAAAACACTTTATTCCCAGGATGAAGTTGTCTCAACTGTTTCCTTGGAGCTTTCTAACTGAGGAGTTATTTTCTTGCCTTTCTCCTTTCAGCTTTCCCTACAAAGATGGACTGAACATTGACAAAGGAACGTCCTGCAAAGTGACCTACAGCAGCAGGACCAGGACAGCAGGAGGATGCTACTCCCACGGACCAGGTGCTGCACAACATACAGAAAATTGTTATATATCCATAATCTTGGATTATTACTACATACCAGTTTCAATTACACTGCAGTTTTGACATATCCTAGAATTAAAGGCTCAAAGATTCATACTTAAAACTAAAACTGTATCTCATTTAATCAAGAACAGTTTTGACCCATTTACTGGGTGGAAGTTTTGTTGGAGTCCCAGCAAATCTGTGTTGATAACAGAACTGCTCCTATTTAAGGTTATTTTAAAAAATTATCTGTCTTTAAATAACTTCACCTAAAATGAGGGGCATGTGGCTAGTCTTTTAAGAAGGCAGAAATGAGAACTGGCCTGAATAAATTAAACATGTTTTCCAAAATTTAGTTTGACAAGTTCACTGTCATAGGAAGTTGCTATCATTTGACTCCAGAGGCTGATATTACCATTTATATATGGCCTGAGATTCTATATATGGCCTGAGCTCCCCACAGTACTGAAAAGGTTGGCCATTCTGTCTTAGATAGTGGTTTTGCATATTGTTTCCTCCTGCTTTTAGAATAAAGTCTAAGAAAACAGACTTGAAAGAAATGTTACCAGGCCAAACTAGTGAAGTTTAATAGCAATAAATTAACAGAAAATGATACAGAGGATAGTTTTGTTAAAAATGTTAATACCAGTAAATGTAGACAGCAATACTCAGAGTCTGCAGACAGGTTGTGCATGCTATATTTGGTAATCTGTTAGATGTCGAAATCTTGACACTGTCAAGAAGGCTTAAAATGCTTCTTAGAGATGCCAGTTTAGAGTCTAATGGACACCTCAGTGATAGTCCAGGTTTGAAACATCTTAAATAGAAGTGACATGTTTTGAAGAATATTGTGTAAAGTCCTGAAGCAGGTATATCAGAGAACATCAAAGTGACATGTTACTTAAGAGTTCCTGAAGGCAGGGCAGCTATTTCTGAGAGCACCCTGAATGAATGGCCTACATCCATAATCTTAACATGGATGCACCCTGAACGAATATCTATATGAAGGCAAGAAGACGGGAACTCTGTCTTCAACCCAAAACATGACAAACGTTCTGGTTTGGACCTTTACATATGCTGCAATTTTACCTCCAGTTTACCAGAATCAGGTACAAGAATTGCACTTTACTTTCAACATCTCCACACGGGGAAAGCTTATGTATATTCATACTTCTGCGCTCACAAAAAAAAAAAATAAATCTGTTATGTAATAATTTTTGTCTGTATTGCAATTAAAAAACCAGTTTATTTCACATTGGTGTTTAATAATTGTTAGACTTTTTTCATTTCACAGTATAGCTTGGCTATTTTTATTTTATTCTATATTTATTTATGATAGGAATGAGACTTACCTAAGCCCTAAGCCTCCCACTTCTTAGAAGCAATCTGCACATGTACATAAGGGGTGGCAGTCACAGGACCAAATAAGGGCATCTGTGATATAGGTGTCTACATAACAGCAGAGCAGCTAAGGCTGCACTTTATGTCAGTGGAAAAATTAAGCACATTTCGGATGCAGTGTCTTTCATATAAAACACCTGCCTTATATAGGTCTGGTAAACAGTATTCTAAAATGCTTATTTCACCCCACCAAATACAAAAGTAGCATTGAGTAGTAAGTCAGAGTAAAGTATTATAGACTTCTAAAGTTAGATGGCATGAAGCCTACCTTCTCTGTAACCTGCAACTACTTCCCATTCTGCATGTTCTCGTCTCTGGTCTTCTTTGTCATAAAAGCTAAATGATTTAGAAATTCTGAACTCATTCTCTGTGAAATAAAGCAACACTTTTTTCTGATTTTAAAGAATGGGAACTATATGGCACTCAGAAACTAGATTATTTGCACAAGGTTGCATACAAATTCTGGAATGGATTGAAGAATTGAGTACAGATCTCTGAACTCCAGGTCAGAGCACAGTCACTAAACATTCTTTGCAAAACGACCTTTCAGTTTGTTACCCCGGGGTGCCTAGGCACAGCCCTTTTCGAAACATCTGACAAGAAGCAATTTCCATAAATAATGTCCATCTCTGACTACTTGAGCACCTCTTCTCAGCTCTTTATGTTTTTTTTCATCCATTTCTAACTGTGCATTTTGCTGGGGCCATGAAGTACATTTCATAACATATCCAGCATTGTAGGGCCTTAAGACATCCCTGCCATGCCATAGGTTCCAGATGCGGTGACAGACACGACTAACCAACAGCTCTTGGGGTAAACAATTTATCTCAGAATAACAGCACAGTAACAAATATGAATCAGTAGTACAATTACCCAAATCAAAACAACAGTAAATCCAGTAAATCACTAATAGTGGACTCAGTATCTGAGCACGCAAAGATTTACATAACAGTGGTTATCAGGGAGGCTGACAGGAATCAGGACATGTGGCCTTTTACAGATGGGCAGCTTGTACCCACCAAAAGGTTTGGGGAATTTCAGATTCCCTGGTTGGACTGTCCTTTTTATTGCTGACGTGGGGAAGCACTACCTGCACTTCACAGAATCACAGAATCACAGAATGTTAGGGGTTGGAAGGGACCTCTAGTTGGAAGGGTCATCTAGTCCAACCCCCCTGCCGAAGCAGGGTCATCTACAGCAGGCTGCACAGGACCTTGTCCAGGCGGGTCTTGAATATCTCCAGAGAAGGAGACTCCACAACCTCCCTGGGCAGCCTGTTCCAGGGCTCCGTCACCCTCAGAGGGAAGAAGTTCTTCCTCATGTTCAGATGGAACTTCCTGTGCCTCAGTTTGTGCCCATTGCCCCTTGTCCTGTCTCTGGGCACCTCTGAAAAGAGTCTGGCCCCATCCTCCTGACATCCACACTTGAGATATTTATAAGCATTTCTAAGGTCCCCTCTCAGCCTTCTCTTCTTCAGGCTGAACAAGCCCAGCTCCCTCAGCCTTTCCTCATAGAAGAGATGCTCCTGTCCCCTGATCATCTTCGTAGATGATTCAATTGTTAACCAGCTGTCATATCCCACCCCTGCTCCCCTCCGTGCTGATCCCTCCATGTGTGTACATGGTGCTTGGATGCTACCTGAAATGGTGTGTGACCACCACATGGAGCTATACCTATACAAGGCATGTGGCCACCAAAAGGAAAAATACTGTATAAGGCAAGAAGAGCCCCACAGGTGTGTCTTATGAAAACTATTATACATTATTTTGGTTCACTGTTTCACAGTTTTCTCCACAGTGATGAAGCAGTTTCTCACACCCAGTAAAAGTCAGATGCAGTGTCTAATTAACTACCCTATCCTTGGCAGGTAGGTACATGCAGTAAGTGTTTGTAAATAGTTCTCCGTATGATGGTCTCTGGAGAGTAAAATATATTTAGAAATGTTAATTAATCCAGAGTCAAAAGCTTAAATTTATGGCTAATTCAATGTATCTAGTGTATCTAGTTTGACAGCTATTCCATATTTTATCTGTTTCTGGGCTGTGGCTTACAGATTTTATACCACACACTTAATCGTGTTTCTTCTTCTACACTAAGTATTATTTATTGAGAGATCTTTATCCAATCACATCAAAATGTTAATCAGTAAATGTGTATCAGTGTAAAACATTCAGTCTTTGACATATCTTTCATGCACTGACCTTCATTAGTTTGATTTTAATGCAGACTAATTTGATGTACTCTTACATATTTCTAACTTAAAAAAAATATGAAAAATACAGTGATTGATAAGATTGTGTCAAGAAAGATAACTCCACCTTTTGCTTTTATTCTCTTCCTTTTCATTATAAAGCTATGGAGCCAAGAATATGCAGAAAATTTTATAATCTTGTAGCCCTCTTTTCCTGGAAACACAGTCTTTCAAAATGTTGTTTCTGAAATGTTTGGGGCTGGTTGAAGTAGCAGAGGGCACAGCTAACCAGACTGGGTTGTTTTTCTTCTCCTGCCTAGGCACCATCCAAGCTGATTTCCACTCCTGCTCGTGCGCTGTACGGTCTGAAGTGGTACCTAGCAGAGACGTGTCCCAGGGACTCTGATTCTGAGCCATGTAAAAGCACACTCCAAATTAACACTGTGCCTAAACCACATGTTGCTCTGACAGAGTACTGAAGCCTTTTATCAACTTTTTGTCCTTGATCTTGTCCTGTGTCACTCTGTCAGTCCTACTCCATTCATCATTTTCCTATTCTGCATTCCCAGTACTGAACAGCTAATAAGGTATGATACGTCCCATTGCCTCACAAACAAATAGTGACAAATTATCCCATATATAAATGTATTAATATGGTTGGCTACCTACTTCCCTAACATTGTACATCTTATCAGAGGCAAGCGTAAAAGTGGGAGGTAAAAAAAATCAACTATAGTTTGAAAAAAATCTTTACAAAGAGGACAGAATAAATTGACAGAGAAGAAAGAGAAAAATGGTTTCATCATCTTTGAATTTTCTGTTACGAGCTAAAAGTAATATTCCTTTCAGTGTTCACTGCCAACACATCTTGCACCACAGGTTTACAATAAGTTGCAAAAAACAAGACAAATGAATGGGATAGAAAGAGATGAAGACTTCAGGCTACAGAATTACAATCAGATAATCCACTGCTTTATATTATCATTGACTAGCTGTGAACAGTTATCAGCTCAGTGTCTGGCTCCACAATCAGCAGCCTTGTACACTGTGGGATGAGTATTATTCAGCTCTCCAGGTCACATATTTGCAAAGAAATATTGAAAAAGGCATTGAAATCACTGTCAAGCATTGTATTTTCCAGTCTTCCAAGTTGTACAAAACTCTTCAGAGAAATGCCCTTAATCATCACGAAATTCTGCAGCCACTGTTTCTCGTACTGGTTTGCAGTATAGCTCTTAATAAACCAGACCTTGCTCTTAAGCACAAAAATATTGATGAACAGAGTGCGAAATGTTTTCTTAGCTGAGCTAGAAAAATCATTTTAAAAGCAACTGGTCTATTCCTTCTCTTACTCATCATATTTCTAATGAAGCAGCAAGATTAGATGTTTGAGCTACCACACATGCTCCCGATGGGAGCAGCTAGCTTAACAAAGCTATATGAAGCAAATTACAAATGTATTTCTATAAATTTCTGTATATTTACAATCACCAATTTTAAATACTGATTTGCATGCAGACCTCTGGCACAAGGTTCCGGTAGGAACCTCTCTCTGTGCGTAGCAGTACATTAGAAGGTATTAGGTGAGGGACTACAGGCTGACAGGTGAAGGGAGAAGAACTCACTGCTGCACTTCCCCTGTCCTTTGTGCCTGGAAGGAAGCAGAGACATGGAGAGGACAGGGGACTACCCAGGGACCAACCATGGAAATGAGGAGGAAGGCCTGCTGGATGGACATGTAATTTATGTCACAGAATTTTGGGAAAAAGAGGAAAGATGAGGGAGCTAAGCTGGCATTTAGTTTACATGCTTTGATAGTTCTACTTTAAAGCTGTTTTCTTTCCCGCTTTCTTCACTGGAAACTCTGAGAAGCGCAAGGAGAAAAAGATAAGCAGTGCTGAAGCTGCAGGGCAGCATTGTGCCAACTGGGAGCTCGAGGCTGTAGTAGAGGATTTTTGATGTCTGGAAGACTACTGTACAAAGAGTTAGTGATCTGTATAATGGGTAATTCGGGTGTATGCCTTCCCCTCCCTGCCCCTGGTAAATACTTAGATATTCCTTTTATTTGTCCTGTGGTATCAGTAGTCATGGAGCCCATGGGTCCCATTAGCTTAGCATATTTCTGTAATCATATGGACTAGTAACTTGTACTTCTGATTGGAAGCTGAGATTTGAAATAATAAAAGTAACTTCACTGCTCAAAGATGAAAATATGAATCTGAAAAAATGGTGATACATCACTGACATCAATAGTGTGTGTGTAAGGGAGTGCACCTATGTGTGTTTTGCACGATTTTTATGACATTCTGCACATTGGAGGGGAGGGGGAAATTAAGGCCCAGCTAAAAAGCAAATGACGCAGAAAATAAATTCTCTTTAACAGGAGGAAGAACAACCCTGATGAACATTCCCCAAAGTCTCTTACCTCTGACCAGAAACCTTGCCATGCAGGTTGTTTCGTCTGAGGAAATTCCCTTTGGGCATCTACTGTCACCAAACCGAATGATTTAGTCTGCAGGCCCAGAGAACTCTGCAGGTGACATTGTGTGCCAAACATAGCTGCGCAGAAGCAAGTCACTTGCAGGCTGATTTTCACTCTGCAGAGCTTGGAGCAAGTGACTATTCCCACTTGAGCATCTTGAAATAAATTTTATACATGGGAAGAATACATCCTACAGAAAACCTAATGGAAGCCTTCGGACTACGAAGCATTAGCACAAAAGGTGCTCAGAAATGTTTCAAGGAACATACTTACAGGTTGCTGTGGACACATGCTGTGGATGGCCCTTTTAGGTGTGTGTTAAATACAATGTCACAGTTAGGACTCTGTTTTATGTTCTCACATATGTCACAAACTAAACCACTGAAGTTTGGTCTAAAACACTGCAATTAAAACAACTACTTATCTTAGCAATGCACATTCCTTTGAAAACCTTCTTTTGAATTTACCTTTGTGCTTACAAAGTGCTTGCTCTTGATTCCTGACATAACAAAATATTTCATATTATCAGCAAGAGCTTCCCAAAGGGGCCCAGTTTCTTGTGCAACATATAACTAACAACAAGATCAAGAGTTTAGAAGTCCAGGTGTTCATTTCCATTCCTGGTGAACGAACCATTTCTGCTTCACTTGCATTGAGGAGGGCATGACAACTCCACAGTACAATGATAACCTGATACTTCCCTTTTAAAATTTCTGTGTCTTGTGTATCAAAATTCCTTACACTCAGATATTTCAGACTTATGGGCCTTATATTTTACAGACCGTATCAGTATCCTGTACCAACCAGGGAATGCCCCCAGTTTGTGCTTAGATGAAAGTGATAAAGCAAACATAGAAAAAAGGAAATAAAGTCTGATTACAGATATGGCAGCAATTGAACAGCTTTTTTTATTTTTTTTTCTCAGAGGTACAAGAACTGTGTCCTAAATTCTGCTTATTTTGCTCAGATACAATAGAAGTATTTTTAATACTTTAGGCTCATTAAAACCATTTTACTTTTATTTCATGTTAACATCAGTGATTTGGCCACATCTATATTCAAACCATTATAATTAGAATTCTCCTTCTTTTAGAAGAGTTGAAGTGTGGTGATATGGACATCTCTCTAACTGCCTGAGCTCAAACTTTCTCTTTGTATCGAACAAGCACCACAGATTTTCATTTAAGTCTTAGATGCTATGAAATGGAAAATCTCCCTGGACGACAGGCAGTACTAATGCTAACCTAATCCTCACTTGCTTCCATAACGAGCTGTTGATATGTCTCCCTGACCAAGTTTTAAAAGTAGAAACATTGAATATAAGGGAAGTGTTTTAAAAAACATTTTACAGAAAAAAAATGTTCATAGCACTGTTGGAGAATGTGCATTCATTTGGTCTGAAATGGTGCTATCTGTAAACACTTTCATTCACCAGTGTGATCCTAAATACTGGAGGAGATTTGCAATCTGCAAGAAACACAATGCAAGCTACTTTTTACTAAATTAAATGTGAAAAGAAATTTATCATACTAGGGCTTTAATGTTGGCTGCTTTCACACAAGATACTGAAAAGCCGGAGCTCAATAACTGGACTCTATTTAAAAGGTAGAGATCCCTTTATGTACAGTTTTCCATGTAGACATAGTCTCTGTTCCAAATTTTTGCATGTTGATGATATACATTACTAAATATTTTCTGTTTTCTATTTTAGTATGTGACTAAATTCTTGCTTCAGGCAACTCCATGCCCCCACGCCCCCAAGCTGAAAGTCATGGGGCATTTAACTCCTCAAATAGACAGTGTTTGCTTATGTAATAAATACTTATGTGATAAATACCTGCACACCCACAAAGCAGCACAGAGAGACAATGGCAGGTGGGGGAACTCAATTAATACCCTGCCCCAGCTACTCCAAGCCCTATCCCAGGAGCCATCAGCCCACCACAGGTCTATCTCCACGATCCCAGAGGAGCACAGAGCCCAAAGGCAGGCAGGAACCCAAATTAAGGATTCAGAGGAAGGGACATCCTGTCTGGGCGCCTCCCAGGGCTGTCCCAGGAGACCCTCAGCCCCATTGTCCAGGTATGACACCCACAACTATGAGTCAATGCTGGAGCAACTTTTGGACAGAGGGGAGTAACTGCCATGGGGTATGGGACACATTACGGGATGCTGGTGAAGAGCATTTTGGAACAGCACAGGACTTCTAGATGTTTAAAGGGAGGAACTAAAGGTGGGGAGAAGCAGTGAATTAGGTGATTTGGAGAGGAACAAGTGTGGAAAAATGGAGGGATAGAGGGACAAAAAGGGCCAGTAACATGTAAATAGTTGGCAGGTCAGTATGCTTGTCTGGCCATGTCCTTTGCCTAATCAGCACAATCTGTCCACTCTTTTAACTTATCATCCCCCATCCTCACTGGCCCATTATGCCTTAGCTATGTAGCTTTTTGAGAAAGATTTCAATATATAATGGTCAACTTGCAGTCACAATAACATGGTCATCCTGTGATAAAAGCAAGGAAAGATGGGTAGTGAGAGATAATGCATTTTAGTGTATATATTTGGAGAAATGGACGTGCTTTTAGGAAGCTTTTCTTGATGTCTGAAAAAAGCATAATATAACTAAGATAAACTCAGAGCAATTGTTCCCAGCCTGCTTAGACTGCAGGATACTACATTTGCTTCAGAAACGGAAGAAAAGTCCTTGTTAGTCCCAGGATCTTGTCTTGTATAAATGTTTTTCCACATTTATATAGGTTTTTCTAATAGAAGTTACTATCTGTCCTTAAATTTTTGCCTTATTTGTCACATTTACAATAGCCCTATGCTTTTCTCACTTTTAGAATGTTGGGCATTCCCCATAAAATGATGTATTTTTAATTTGTTGTGTCAAGCATTTTAGGTGGGTTTTTATTTTTCCATTCAATAGTGACAATAGTTTTATTATCACTTTTTCTTACATATTTGTAGAGATTGATATTGTTCTTAGTGTGACTTCCAACAGATAGCAATTGGAGCTCTGATATGGGCAAGACCTATATCTGTGGGCTCATTTGTGGCTCTGTCCACATGTTTCTTTATCCTTACTTTATGTTTTGTAAATAATCTTTGTTTGTAGGAGCATCAATGCTGACACAAAATCTGCAGTTCTGTTTGGTACGTATGCTATCTTTATTTTATCAAATAATCACTGTAGCATCTTGCACATTTCTTGTTGATGAAGACCAACCATTGTTTGATAAGCATGTAGGAGAAACAAGTTTTTCTTCAGTGTTTCACACAATAAGTAGAGTGCATTGATTTCTTAAAAATGCGTGCTCCTGGACTCTAAATTTTGTGGACTGTTTATTTCTAATAAATTTATTTTGTTATGGTAAACAATTAAATTTTTCTTCCGTTTCTAATGTAATTTACATTCTTCTACCACTGTAATTAGGCAATCAATCATTATCTTCAAATGCCTCACCAAATGTATGGCTTTGATGCTGTGAGGGCTATCCCTAAGACTGCACCCAGCCTTCACTGCGTTTTGGCTCTGTTTCTCCCGTATTTGTTCAGTTTTAGTGTATGTGATAAAAAAACCTTTTGCAATTAAAGTTTGAATGCAATGTCCAGCTTAAGAAAACTTCTGTCTGTACTCAGTTTATTTCTATTCCTTCTAAACTCTTCAGACAGTTCAATAAAATATTTTTTCATATTTCAATATTTTTTTTGTTGTGGGCTTATTGTCCCTTGATTTATACTCTGTCCTATGAAGCTGGGGGTTCTTTCCTGGTTTACTTGCTTACAGTGATAATCTAGACAGAGTTTTCCTTTCTACTCAATAAAATTTAATTCTTTCTGTGCTTTCAAAGACTTCAGATCTGTAGTCTAATCAGACTAATGAGTTTGTGTACTTTCTCTCAATTTAGGCTCTCTCAGTTTTTACTCAAACTCTCAATGTAGAGATGTAGAGACAGCTAACTACAAAGGGGCAGCTAACTACAAATGATTGCAGAACGACCTCACTGAACAACTACAGGGAAAAAGCGTTAGCGGATACTCCGTGTTGACAGGTATAAATTGAAATAGATTACAGAAACAGTCCTAGCCTTAGAGACAGAAAGGTGGACTCTGAATCCTCCATCAGCATTGGAAGAAAGAGGTGTTAGGAGTTTTAATAAACAGTTTCATGAAAACGTCAGTGTACTCATAAAAGGAAATAGAATGGAATAAATGGGTAAGAGGGTAAAACAGAGAAATGTCAAACACCACTGTAAAAGCAGTGGCATTATCACACCTTGAATACTGCAGTCATCTCTGAACCCTCCTTTTAAAGAGGATACAGTGGAATGGAGAAGGAACAAAGAAAGGCAGCCTGGATGACTAAAGATGCATCATGGCTGGTGTCCCAAAAGTGAATCAATCAACTTGGACAATTAAAAAATAATTTTGGGAGGTCTATAATAGGGATATATATATAAAATCAGGAAAGGCATGGAGAAGTTGAACAGGGAAACATTCATAAAATAGGGAACAACTCTGAAACATCTGTTCTAACACAGAAGCTGGAGGCATTAATGTCATTAGCAACTGGTGCAAGTAAGCAAACAAATGGAAGTACTTCTGTGCAAGCTATATACTTAAGCTCTGGAGTGCTTTGCCATAGGATGTTGTATATCAAGCTTGCATGGACTCAAATACCAATTGCAGAAGTGTATGGAAGAAAAGAAATCTATCAAGGGCTAACTCAGATACCAACACCAACACATGAAGTCCCTATGTCCAGTTAAGAAAGATTACCAAGGAAGTATCTTGCATGTTTCACATACTTACCTACATATTTGCCATTGACTGTCAGTTATTAGGGTTAGATGAAAACACAGCTAAAACATGAACGTTCATCTACTGAAAATTTTGAAAATTTCTTCTATCTATAATTCTGAATAACAGGTAAAGATATACATGACATGAAGAAAAAGACAATGCAGGCTTTGATCTGACCTGAACATTGCTTAATATTTATTTTACAAGGCACTTCATATCCAGTGCTGAATCAGCTCAGAACCAGTGGTTATTTTCTATAGGCAGATTTTTCAATCATTACTTCTTGCTCCATTGACTGTTAGGGGAAAAAGAATACCTTGGATGTTCATACACAGTAATTTCTGACCTAGAACATTTATTATAATAAATGTTTGAGGAATAAAAGCTCTTAATTTGATAATATTAGTCAAAATGACCTATTTACTTAGCTTTATTAATTTCCCTTCATCCTGTCTCCTATTCCATAGCAAAGCACTTGGCAAATTTTAATTTGTTCCTCTTTTTAACCTGAGGAATGAATCAAAATCAACTCCTGCTGGTCCTTTTACAATCCAGAAAGCATTGTTTACATGCTTCATTTATTTACTAAATATACAATGTAATGCATCCGTAAGTAGAGGAAAAATCGACCTACAGGAGTAATTAATTTCTCCAAAGGAGCTCTCAGTCAAATCTCTCAGCTTTTTCTCTAGGTAAATTACTAAAACACCAGACACTACTTGGTATTTCCTACCTTGTCTACTCTCAGCTTCTTTCATCCCTTTGTCTGCTTGTCTCTGGCTGATAGTTTTATGAAACAACACGCAGGGAGGGTGCTCAGCTCAGATATTCTTTACTTGTGACTGGACTTGGGCTGTGTTTGTAGGTGGGGAGATGGTGACTTTCAGTGTTTTGCCTTCAAAGCATTTGACTTGTTTCTTACCACAGCTTCCATGAATGACAGCAACTATGACCAATGCATGAAGAATATGGTTCTTACCATCACTGCAGAGGATGCCAGATCTTCCGTACGGACAAAGGCAAACAGCATCTCGCCTGGACTTCGGAAAACATGTAGCACCATTTCCACATGGATTTTCATCACAAGTCACAAACTGGCAGAGTTTTCCGGAGTAGAGTTTAGGGCATTCACAAAACCAATTTTCTGCATCACTGACAAATTTAAATTAAAAACAAAAAAATATGTGTAAGTACTAAAACACACTTGAAAAAACAAGACGGGATTTACACTCACAGAAAATCAGTGACACATGACTTATGGTTGTAATATATTTCTTTGTTTTTACTCTCTTAACTTTTTTTTCTTGCATACGTGTCATTAGAGATGCCAGAATGCTTTATGGGTGATGAGTTTACAGGTTTTTTTCGGGTTTAACTTATATTTTAATTTATCTTTCCATTCATGGTAAGATATGTGACTTTTCTAATGTCTCACTAGTTATTTGTGCTGCTGCTTTCATAACATACTAAAATAACTGCTACAGAAAAACAGCTCTTCTATTATGTCTGAAAAAAATAAATGAAAGTATAAGAAAAAAGTAAAGTTAGTAGTTTACTTTGCACATGGAAACATAATTTGTAGGTTCAGGTATTACGTACAGCTTGTGACAACACACTAGGATGTAAAGAAAAAGGCTTGTTCAGCCTGAAGAAGAGAAGGCTGCGAGGGGACCTAATAAATGCTTATAAATATCTCAAGGGTGGGTGTCAGGAGGATGGGGCCAAACTCTTTTCAGTGGTGCCCAGGGACAGGACAAGGGGCAATGGGCACAAACTGAAGCACAGGAAGTTCCGCCTGAATATGAGGAAGAACTTCTTCACTCTGAGGGTGACGGAGCACTGGAACAGGCTGCCCAGGGAGGTTGTGGAGTCTCCTTCTCTGGAGATATTCAAGACCCGCCTGGACAAGGTCCTGTGCAGCCTGCTGTAGGTGACCCTGCTTTGGCAGGAGGGTTGGAATAGATGACCCACAGAGGTCCCTTCCAACCCTTACTATTCTGTGATTCTGTGATTCTGTGAAATATGAATACTTACAGTAGTGATTACTTTGAAATGGAACTGCAATAAACAGGTAATATCTCTACTTGCGTATATCCTATGTTCTCAGTCATAGAAAGAATGTCAGAATAGACAAGGGAAAAAGAAGTTTTATTCAGTCTTGAGGGGTGATGAAAACAAATGTTTAGAAGTTTGTATATTCAATTTGTGTGAAAAGATAACACAATGGCAGATACGGTAGGAAAATCAAAATCAGATAGGAAAAGCAGGAGTATAAGACGTTCCCATCTATCACGTAATATAAATATAATTTCATTAAAGGTCTTTGATTTTCCCTTTGTTTTATGACTGAAATTAGGTGACAGCTAGATAGGTCAGAGTATGTGATTACTACGCATTCTTGGTATTGAACAGAAACATGTCTGTCTTTTACTTGATAAGGTCACATGTGCCCGTGGGTGTGAATGCAGAAGACAGGATGTGAGCTGTATCAAACCACAGCCACTATGTTTTTCCTGATAATAGCATAATCATTAGCACATTCAGTGATAAAATATCAAATACATATGATTTCTAAAAATCTGTTCACTGCTAATGATAACCATGCAATCACACTAGAGCAGATAAACTGGAGCTGAGAGAACTCCTGCATTTTTAAAAGAGGGAAATAAGTAAGTCTTGTGACAGTCTTTGTGCATAACAGTTGATTAGTGTGTTTTTAAACTGACCACCTGCAGTTCTAGGGACTGAGGATCTCAGCTGGAGAGTCTACCAGAATGAATCTCATTAATAATACCTCCAGACACCTTGGCAAAAGAAAATTGCTATCAGCTGTAATAATAAATTTCTGTGTGTAGCCTTTTCTATTTATAGATCTGCTGTAGACACCGGGAGAGGAATATAAATGAGATACTGGATTGTGTTCATTTGTGCAGCACTAAGAAGCCTGTTTTCAATGTTTTTAATATCAGCATTACACAGTTCATCTAATTAAAAAAGCAACGATACACTGAATTCTTCCTGGAAATCTACAATTGATAGTGATGATCTCTAAAACTACTTATTAAATGTGCTTCTGCTTGCTCGTGGAAGAGAAGACAGATCATTGCTGCTGACTGTCAAAATACAGAGACTTGAGTCTTCACCTTTAATAAACAAGTTTTCATACATTCTTCTATTGAGCTGTGCATATCAACATTGGCCATTTCTTTTTATAGTCTAATTTTTGGTATTGTGGAGAGGATTAAAAATAACAGGTCTTGTAAAAAATTGTGAGAAGTTTACTGTCATCACAATGTTCCAACATTTCACTATTGGTGCCATAACATCCTAATAACAGAGGCGTGATTCCCAATGAGACAAAGAAAATAGTTTTTAAAAAGTTCTACAAAATAATACAAAGCTTGAAAATATAACAGCTAACCAACAGAAAAATCACAGCCAATTCACAAGAATTACTATACTGAAATATGAAGTCCCAAATGGCTTATTATTCTCTCTCAAAGCAGTCTGTCACTGTACTTCGTTAAGAAGAGGACAAGGTCTCCCATATTGTGCTCAATTAATCTCAGCTGCAAGAAACACAAAAATGCTTGAATGACCAGCGAATTCTCTCCTCCAGAGTGCTTCTCAGTTTCATGATATCCAGCTGACCTTTATAAATGCAAGAACCAAATGAAAAGGGACAGCAAATCAGAATGGTAATACCTTTTGTCTACACTGTACACCTGTGAATGGCTCCAAGAAAAAGTCATTGGATAACTACATATATGAGCTGAAGAAAGTGAATAATACATGAAAGAAACAAGGGAAATAACTGAATTTTGAAGCTGCAAAATTAGAAACAAATATGGAATATTTTGCTGGAGTGTGTTATATGTCTGTAATAGTGTTTGAATTCAAATCCAGAGTATGTTTTTGAAGCAAATCTCGTTGTCCGTAGTTGAAATGCCTTGGTTCACATTGTGGAGTGGTCTCAAGAGTACATGAACTCAATTTCCTTCAGATGAACCTTCCGCACAAGATTGTCTCACTCTTCAGGTACTCCAGCTGCTAATGGACATTCAGTCCATGGGGCCAGACCAGGTCTAGTGTGAGTTAAAGCTCCCTGAAACATGAATACAGGGGATGTCAGGTCCTCAGCACTAATTGATTTGCCCTGTGAATCTGCTTCTATTTAATAACATTATCTGCTAATATGGATGCAGATTTATATGTCATCAAAAGAAAATCAGCCAGCCGTGGTGTATGTTACATATCAAAAAAGGCTCCAGATTCTAAACTGGGGTACTGATGAACTGCAGAAGTAGACAGAGAGAAAAAATGAACCATCCAGAATCATATGAATGGAGAATGTAACAAACAGTGAGAGAAAATGGGAGAAAAGACAGAAATAGTGTAGAAGAGGAGTGGAAGAGACAACAACAGTACTCCTAGAGCACCGTCACCTCACATCACTATCCTTATGACACATGAAGAAAAAAATGTAGGGAAGATGAACTGTTCTCTCACATTCTTATAATCCTCCTCTGAAATGGTGAGAGACACAGTTTTCATTGCCATTTTCCATGTTAAAATATTCCTTTGATCTTTGGTCTAGACATTAGATTGGAAAGAAAATCATCAAGAAGCATTTGCATGGTGTGACATGATATTGGTAATTCAGTAATACCAATTCTTCTTGAATCAGTACTACATTGGTGAGCTGATTTAGTGAAATCAAAGTTTTGTATAAGATTGACACCTCTGGAATGTCAACATGGCTTTTGATAACTTTTCTTTTTTTAAAGATTTCACAACACTGAGGAGATTGGGTTGCAACACATTAATAATATAGTCATACATGAATTTGACCACAGCTTTTGACTTTCAAAGTAATTCAATTTTTAAAAGAAAATATTATAATCCCTCCGTACAATGTCATAGGCATCATTTGTACACTAGTGATACAGTGGTGTGGTTCTCCATTGTATAGTTTTCTACATGCCCATTTCTAAAGTGGGAACGCTGTGCTCTGTGATCCCCACTGAAAGCATTGTACGTGCCATTAGTAGAGTCATACGTGAGAGGGCTTTCCTCGCAACATCCTTTAATCACAATAATGCTAAGCTGAGAATGTCAAAAGCTATGCATCACAGTGGGTTCAATATTTACCAATACAAATTCTTTTAGTGCTCTTGCTGTATTATCTGGGATAAAGCTGTGGAACTTGGAGGGAACAGCTTCCCAAAATTCTTCAGTTAATAAATAGTAGATGTAATTCAGTTTCTTTTAAAGTCGCTACTATCATTTGTCTAGTGTAATTTTGTATTAAATTACTGGAAACTGAAAGGAGCACCATACTTTATCAGTTTAAACTTTAAGTTGAATTAACCTTGATGTAAAGACTTGTTAAATCTCTTTCTAGAAAATACCAGGATAATGCAAAAGTGATTGGTATCTTGCTTTGAAATTGTGTGATAGCCAAATCCACAGAAACCCATTGCAGCCAGAAGGATAACCTTATCTCATCAACAATCTTAAAAATATCAGAAGAAAATATATAAAGGAGGTATTTCTTCCTTGCACACCGCAGGCATTTTTCTAGTATATTATATATCTGCCAATCTTTCCTTGTATTATACAGCTTCAAAAAATCAATTCAGCTTTCCTGCTGCTTTAGTACTTTCAGCCAGGTTTTCTCAATTATGGTATCTTCTCTAGATCTGAGTGCTTTTGTTAGCTTTACTGTTTTGAATCCTTTTTTTCCCCTATCGGGAATTATTCTGCAGGGTCTGGTGATTCACTTTAGATTTCCTTTCCTTTCACTGAAAGCACTGTCTAAACTGCTTCTTTTTATATAAACAACCACTGACAGGCTCTCTTTAAACCAAGCCTAAATCACTTGTGAACTAAATTGGTTTTGAAAACTCGTAGGGCAAATATTTCCAGATTGGTTGGGTGCACTTGTGGAAAAAAACTTTTGTTTTAAATTTTCTTTGAGGTAGGCTTGTACTTAGAGATATACTGATTCTAGCATGGACTAAATAGGAGCTCACATTTAAATAACATTTCCAAATTCTTTGATCCAGGTTAAAAGTATTGGAGTGGGAAGGTTCCAATTCCACTTCAAAAAGGAGAATTTACAAGAAAGAGATCACTGCTTACAAAATGGTTCAGCTCAAACAGAAGATCAATATATAGGACCCAA
This sequence comes from Opisthocomus hoazin, assembly GCF_030867145.1. Taxonomy (NCBI): domain Eukaryota; kingdom Metazoa; phylum Chordata; class Aves; order Opisthocomiformes; family Opisthocomidae; genus Opisthocomus; species Opisthocomus hoazin. Next base: position 101,610,309 of record NC_134415.1, on the reverse strand, counting down.
ATAAGACATCTAATTAAATAGATGCTTAATCAATCCCAGTCAGACAACAATGAACATCTGCTCAACGTTATCATTAAGAATATGTATATGAATTTTCTTAAACAAGAATCCACTCCTGAAACAATACCTAAACCTTAGCAATATCGCTGGAGTTGTGTTTGAGTTAGTTATTACTTGGGAAGGATGAAATTTGGTCTATAGAAATGATGAAGGAGGAAGAGCCCTTGCTTATTGGCAGAATATCTATTTCAGACCTTCAAAGACATAGTTATTTTCAGGAATTTTTGATTGTTAAAATTTATTTTAAAATGTACTCATTCAAATATCTAACACAGTACTCTCCAGCTTTTCAGAATCTTGAACCCGCTTCTGGAGTCTTTTTGTACTGGGTTTTCATGGCAAGATTTTGGTAGCAGGGGGGCTAAAGGGGTGGCTTCTGTGGGAAGCTGCCAGAAGCCTCTCCTATATCGAATAGAGCCAATGCCAGCCAGGTCCAAGACAGACCCACCGCTGGCCAAGGCAGCACCTCTGTGATAACATACTTAAGAAAGGGAAAAAAACCCTCCGCAACAGCAACTGCAGCTGAAGAGAGGAGTGAGAATATGTGAGAGAAACAACTCTGCAGACACCAAGGTCTCTGCAGGAGGGGCTCCAGGCGCCAGAGCAGAGATTCCCCTGCAGCCCGTGATAAAGACCATGGTGAGGCAGGCTGTCCCCCTGCAGCCCATGGAGGTCCATGGTTAAGCAGAAATCCACCTGAAGCCTGTGGAGGACCCCACACCAGAGCAGGTGGATGCCCAAAGGAAGCTGTGACCCAGTGGCAAGCCCGTGCTGGAGCAGGCTTCTGGCAGGACATGTAGCCCCATGGAAAGAGGAGCCCATGCTGGAGCAGGTTTGCTGGCAGGACTTGTGACCCCATGGGCAACCCACACTGGAGCAGTCTGTTCCTGAAGGACTGCACCCCATGGAAGGGACCCACACTGGAGCAGTTTGTGAAGAACTGCAGCCCATTGGAAGGACTAAGTTTGGAAAAATTCATGGAGCAGTGTCTCCCATGCGTGGGACTCCATGCTGGAGCAGAGGAAGAGTGTGAGGAGTCCTCCCCCTGAGGAAGAAGGAGAGGCAGAAAAATGAATAGACTGCAACCCTATTCCCCGCCTCTCTGCACTGCTCGGGGAGAGGAGGTGGAAAAAATTGGGAGTAAAGTTGAGCCTGGGAAGACGGAAGGGATGGGGGAAAGGTGTTTTAAGATTTAGATTTTATTTTCTCATAATCCTACCCTGATTTTGATTGGCAATTTAGATTGGTAATAAATTAAAGAAGTCAAGCCTGTTTCGTCTGTGACGGTAAATACTGAGTGATCTCTCTGTCCTTGTCTCAACCCATGAGCCTTTTGTTATATTTTCTATCCCCTGTCCTGCCAAGGAGGAAAGTGATAGAGCGGCTTTGGTGGGCACCTGGCATCTGACCAGGGTCAACCCACTATACTTTTATAAGGCCTCTTTCATAGAATCATAGAACGATTTGGGTTGGAAGGGACCTTAAAGATCATCTAGTTCCAACCACCCTGCCATGGGCAGGGACATCTTCCACTAGACCTGGTTGCTCAAACTCACATCCAACATGGTCTTGAACAACTCCAGTGAGGGGGCATCCACAAATTCTCTGGGCAACGTGGTCCAGTGCCTCACCACCCTCATGAAAAAAAAATAATTTCTTGTGTCTAATATAAATCTACCCTCTTTTAGTTTAAAGCCATTACCCCTTGTCCTACATGCCCTTCTAAAAAGTCCCTCTCCAGTTTTCTTGTAGGCCCCCTTTAGGTACTGGAAGGCTGCAATAAGGGGACCCCGGAGCCTTCTTTGCTGCAGGCTGAACAGCCCCAACTCTCTCAGCTTTTCCTTATAGGAGAGGTGTTACATCTCTCTGATCATTTTTGTGGCCTTTCTCTGGACCTGCTCCAACAGCTCCATGTCTTTTCTTTGCTGAGGGCTCCAGAGCTGGACACAGTATTACAGGTGGGGTCTCAGCAGCGTGAAGTAGAGGGTCAGAATCACCTCTCTCAACCTGCTGGCCATGCTTTTGATGCAGCCCAGGATACAGTTGGCCTTCTGGACTGTGAGCGCACACTGCTGGGTCATGTTGAGCTTCTAATCAACCAACACCCCCAGGTCCTTCTCCTCAGAGTTGCTCTCAACCCATTCTCTGCCCAGCCAGTAGTTGTGCTTGTGATTGCCCTGACTCATGTGCAGGACCTTGCACTTGGCCTTGTTGATCTTCATGAGGTTCGCATGGGCCCACTCCTCAAACCTGTCAAGGTCTCTCTAGATGGCATACCCATCCTGCCAGCGTGTCAACCACACCACACACCTTGGTGTCATCTGCAAACTTGCTGAGGGTGCACTCAGTCCGACTATCCATATTGCCAACAAAGATGTTAAACAGCACCGGTCCCAGTGCCAACCCCTGAGGAAAGTCACTAGTCACTGGTTTCCAGCTGGACATCGAGTCATTGACCACAACCCTTTGAGTGCGACCATCCAGCCAATTCCTTATCCACCGAGTGGTCCTTCTGTCAAATCCACATCTCTCCAGTTTGGTGACAAGGATGTCGTGCGGGACAATGTCAGATGTTTTGCTCAGGCCCAGGTAGATGACATGAGTTACTCCTCCCTTATCCACCTAAGCTCTAACCCTGTTGCAAAAGGCCACTAAATTTGTCAGGCACGATTTGCCCCTAAGGGCATGAAGCCATGCTGGCTGTTACCAATTATCTCCTTATTTTCCATGTGCCTTAACATAGTTTCCAGGAGGATCTTCTCCATGATCTTGCCTGGCACAGAGGTGAGACTGACTGGCCTGTATTTCCCTGGATTTTCCTTTTTTTCCCTTTTTAAAAATGGGAGTTATGTTTCCCTATTTCCAGTTAGTGGGAATTTCACTGGACTGCCATGACTCCTCAACATGATGGAAGGTGGCTTAGCAACTTCATCTGCCAATTCCCTCTGGACCCATGGATGCACCTCATCAGGTCACATGGACTTATCATAGAATCATTAAGGTTGGAAAAGATGTCTAAGATCATCAAGTCCAACTGTCAACCCATCACCACCATGGCTGCTAAACCTTGTCCTGAAGTGCCATATCTACACGTTTTTTGAACACTTCCAGGGATGGTGACTCTGCCACTTCCCTGGGCAGCCTGTTCCAATGCTTGACCACTCTTTCAGTAAAGAAATTTTTCCTAATATGCAAACTAAACCTTCCCTGATGCAACCTCAGGCCATTTTCTCTTGTCCTATTACTTCTTACTTGGGAGAAGAGACTGACACCCACCTCCCTACAACCTCCTTTCAGGTAGCTGCAAAAGAGCTATAAGGTCTCCCATGAGCCTCCTTTTCTCCAGACTAAACAACAGTTCTCTCAGCCACTCCTCATCAGACTTGTTCTCCAGACCCTTCACCAGCTTTGCTGCTCTTCTTTGGACACACTCCAGCACCTCAATGTCTTTCTTGTAGTGAGGGACCCAAAACTGAACACAGTACTTCAGGTGCGGCCTCACCTTCCCTACTCCTGCTGGCCACACTATTCCTGATACAAGACAGGATGCTGTTGGTCTTCTTGGCCACCTGGACACACTGCCGACTCATGTTCAGCTGGCTGTTTACCAATACCCACAGGTCTTTTTCTGCCAGGCAGCATTCTAGACACTCTTCCCCAAGCCTATACTGTCGCATGGGGTTGTTGTGACCCATGTGCAGGACCCAGCATCTATACTTATTAAATCCCACACAATAGGCCTTGGCCCATTGATCCAGCCTGTCCAGATCCCTCTGCAGAGCCTTCCTACCCTCAAGCGGATCAGCACTCCCACCCAATTTGGTGTCGTCTGCAGACTTACTGAGGGTGCACTTGATCCCCTCATCTAGGTCATTGATAAAGTTGTTAAACAAGTCTGACCCCAAAACTGAGCCCTGGGGAACACCACCTGTGACCGGCCACCGACTGGATTTAATTCCATTCACCACAACTCTTTGGCCCTGGCCATCCAGCCAGTTTTTTACCCAGCAAAGAGTACGCCTGTTCAAGCCATAAGCAGCCAGTTTCTCCAGGAGGATGCTGTGGGAAACAGTGTCCAAGGCTTTACTAAAGACCAGGTAGACAACATCCACAGCCTTTCCCTCATCCATTAAGTGGGTCACCTTATCATGGCAGGAGATCAGGTTAGTCAAGCAGGACCTGCCTTTCATAAACTCATACTGACTGGGCCTTATCCCCTGGTTGTCCTTCATGTGGCCAGTAAGCACACTCAAGACGATCTGCTCCATAACCTTACTCAGAACCGAGGTCAGACTGACAGGGCTATGGTTCCCTGGATTCTCCTTCCAGCCCTTCTTGTAGATGAGCATCACATTTGCTAACCTCCAGTCAACTGGGACCTCCCTGGTTAGGCAGGGCTGCTGATAAAGGATTGAAAGTGACTTGGTGAGCACTGCCACCAGCTGCCTCAGTACCCTTGGGTGGATCCCATTCTACCTCATAGGGTTGTGTGTGTCGAAGTGGTGTAGCAGGTTGCTAAACATTTCTCCTTGGATTATAGGGGCTATATTGTCCCCTCCATCTTTGTCTTTTTTCACAGAATGGTAAGGGTTGGAAGGGACCTCTGTGGGTCATCTAGTCCAACACCCCTGCCGAAGCAGGGTCACCTACAGCAGGCTGCACAGGACCTTGTCCAGGTGGGTCTTGAATATCTCCAGAGAAGGAGACTCCACAACCTCCCTGGGCAGCCTGTTCCAGTGCTCCGTCACCCTCAGAGTGAAGAAATTCTTCCTCATGTTCAGACGGAACTTCCTATGCTTCATTTTGTGCCCATTGCCCCTTGTCCTGTCCCTGGGCACTACTGAAAAGAGTTTGGCCCCATCCTCCTGACACCCACCCTTCAGATATTTGTAAGTATATATTAGGTCCCCTCTCAGTCTTCTCTTCTTCAGGCTGAACAAGCCCAGCTCCCTCAGCCTCTCCTCGTAGGAGAGATGTTCCACTCCCCTCACCATCCTTGTAGCCCTCCGCTGGACTCTCTCCAGCTCAGTCTTCCAGCTCAGGGGGTTGAATCCCCACGAACAGCTGGTCTTACTGTTGAAGACTGAGGCAAAGGAAGCATTAAATACCTCAGCCTTTCCTCATCCTTTGTTACTATCCTTCCCCCTGCATCCAATAAAGGATGGAGATTCTCCTTAGCCCTCCTTTTGTTGCTAATATATTACTGTCTTTTATGGCAGGAGCCAGATTAAGTTCTAGTTGGGCTTTGACCCTTCGAATTTTCTCCCTGAATGTCTTTGTAGTCCTCCTGAGTTGCCTGCCCATTCTTCCAATAGCTATAAACTCTCCTTTTTTCACCTGAGCTCTGGACAAATCTCTCTGTCCAGCCAGGCTGGTCTTTTTCCTCACTGGCTTTTCTTTTGGCACATGGGGTCAGCCTGCTCCTGCGCCTTTCGGATTTCCTTCTTGAGGAGCGTCCAGCCTTCCTGACCAGGCTTGCCTTACAAAGAACTCTGTCAACCAGGCCTCTAAAGAGGCCAAAGTCTACCCTCCAGAAGTCCAAGATGGCAGTTCTTCTAACCCCCATCCTTACTTGTCCCATAATAAAAAACTGTCATTTTGTGATCGCTATGCCCAAGACGACCTCCCCATCACATCACCCACAAGTCCTTCTCTGTTCACAAAGAACTGGTTCAGTGGGGCACCTTCCCTAGACTGCTCGCTCACCAACTGTGTCAGAAAGTTGTGTTCCACACACTTCAGGAACCTCCTAGACTGTTTCGTCTCTGCTGTATTTTATTTCCAGCAGACATCTGGTAAGTTGAAGTCCCCCATGAGAACAAGGGCTGTCAGTCATGAGACTTCTCCCAGCTGCTTATAGAATATTTCGTATGTCCTTTCATCTTGGTTAGGCGGTCTTTAACAGACTCCCACCATGATATCTGCCTTGCTGGCCTTTACCCTGATTCTTACCCATAAACATATGACCCTTTCATCACCATCGTCAAGCTCTAGAAAATCAAAACACTCCCTAACATACAAGGCTACCCCACCACCTCTGCTTCCTCGCCTATCCCTTTTCTGAAGAGTTTATAGCCATCCATTGCAGCACTCCAGTTGTGTGAGTTGTCCCATCATATATCCAGGAGATGGATAAGAACACAACTGAAGAACAAAATCTTGAACCGTTTGTGAAATAACAGCATTTACTTTAAATTCATAACATTCTAATTTTGAACTATAATGACTACAATCTAAATCCAGAACTGCCTACTGTGGAAAGAGAACGTTTGTGTAAATCTAGGTGTTTGTTATACTTTCATCTCTTTCTCTGTTTCTTCCTAATATTTTTTTTTTCTCTTTCTAAAACAGATGTTTTATTTATGTATTTATTATTTCAAGCTTTCATAGATGCAAACTCTTCCTGTCCCATTCTGAGTGCAACTTATGGAAAGAAGTTTTCATAATCACTTCCTCATTGCACAGAGTTCTGATTTGCATCTCCAATAATCAGTAGCTCAGTGTTTTCTTCATATCTGTCTAGCACCCATTACCCTTTGTATTTTAAAAACATCCTTACTCATAAGGAGTTGATCATCGGTACTTTCTTGTAAGCTTGGTTTACGTACAGAGCTGGAAGCCAGGAATCTTTAAGAACTCACATAAATGTTAGGCTTTGAACTTGCAGGGTGTCATCACCTTCCCCACAGTGATTTGCCCTGTTCTCACAATTACTTCCCCATACCTCCTGCTAATTCAAATGCACAGCCTTCCTTTTAATCCTAGGTAAATCCCAGGTAATTCTAGCTTAAACTCAGTCTCTGAACTTTCTGTTTCTAGCTCAATAAAAAGGAGATCATTTTACCATATGCAGGTAACACAGTGTAATATTTACATAGAAGCATTATTGATTATAAAACATGCAAAATGAAATGCACCCTAAGCTATGAATAAAAACAGAAATTACAGAATGTTCTATGAAAACCTGACAACATTGTAATAAGACAAGGTAGACCATAGCTGCTTTGAACTGATATCGTCTTTACCATTCACTTTGCATACTCCCTTTTCTAACAATCCTACAAATGCCACAGGAGATAAATTCTGAAAGACTGAACTTAATAGGGGAGAATCTGAATTGAACCTTTCTCTGAAGGTCCATCTTTCCACATCGCGTCTGCACCCTATTCTTAGTGATTGCCAAAAGAAAATTTGTAACTTGCTTGTTTATTTCTTAGTGAAAACATAAACCTAGGTTCATAGGCATGCACTCTGCTTTTTCTCTGGACAGCTAACAGAGCCACGGGAAGTTAGAACTGGGACAGAGAACGTACTATGATAGTGCTTTTCCATGGAAGGGGATAACTATGAGCATACTTCTACAAAAAAATTTTAACATTAATGATAAAGTCATATCTCTCCACTTTGCCTATTCAAAGATTTCACGTAGTTTCTAATTTTTTAATTGCATTTTTTGTCTATCCATGGGCCTTGGGAACCTGCTGTTTTTTTCTGGTTCTTTAAGCTGACACAGGATGAGATAATATTCCTCCCTATAAACCATGCCTTGAAGCATTAAGCATTTGTGGACAGATGTTCTCTGTGTTTGCACAGTGGCTAGTGGAATGCAGTCCCATGTTCCTTCTGCCTATGCATTACAGCAAGAGTGATTAAGTAATAATCAACCAATATATATCAAAATATGTACTTTTCTAGTACAATGTAATGGTGTAATTAATATTAAAAATGCACCACTGACCTAATCAGTAAAGATGATAGTGCAGGACACTGAATGCACTTATACACAGTCTTTGAGTATGACTCAAGATATAACTAAAAGTTATATGCCTACAGAAAACATATTTTTCAAGTTCCTGGTCAAATGAAGTTAATGATTATATATACAGCACAGGAGGCTGTAGCCTCTTGAAGAGCAAATCGTAGCAATGTTGTGGGCTGAGTTAATTTCTATCAACACCTGAATCTAAATCTATTATGAGGCTTGAGGTGACGTATGAATGACACAAACAATTACACTTACCATCTTTTCTACAAATTTAGCGCTTGTGAAAGGTGGTAGATGAGCTGAAATTCTCTGGTTGGCACGAAATAGGTAATGTAAGTTTCCTTACCAATGACCAAGGTAATATCTCTGCCTCAAAAGGTAATCCACACCTCTGTGCCTTTTCAGTCTGGTTTCTTTGACTCTAATATAGATAAGTCCTAGAGAGTTGAAATAAGACTCTGGGAAGTTCCAAAGAGCTTTGTAGAGCCCTCAGACTAGAACACCTCTAGTCACATGGTATAACTGACTTGCTAGGTCATGTTTGAAGAACACTGACTTTCAGGAATAACCTCATATGTACTGGGAGATAAAGTCTAGAGCTAATTCTTATCTCAGTCCAACAGTGGTGTTTCATCACTGGAGATATATCTAATCATATTGTAAGCATGGGGTATGTGCCGCTGCAAAAGCAGCACAGACCTCTCCTGAAATCCAGGAGAAAGAAAAGGAGAAAAATAAAATCTAAGCATCCTACACCTTTGTGGTTTTTAGAATATGAATAATAAAATTGGCCTCCATGAGGCATTGCACTCTCATGTTGAATGTAGTATAAAGACTTCCCACAACAACAAGATACCATTTTTTTGACTTCTAGAACAAAATGTCTCTATAAACTTCTAGGTGTCTATCATCTGTCTGTCTCTTTCTTCCCACTTCTGCAGTCCAGATATTTTATTCTACTGTCAGGAAAGAAAGGAGAAGAAAGCCACAGCACTGTCTTCTTGTGCAACCTTTCTTTGGGGTGCTACCAGCTCTCAGAACTAGCAAGAAATCACTGCAGCACATGATTTCTGTTTATACATTAACTGAAATGTAGGAGGTTAAGGAAACCCTCAAAGATTTACTTTGTCAATGGCTTTGTCTGAATATCTACAATTGATTCTGACTAAGCTATTTCTTTAAATGACCTGAAAGGTAGGTCACAAAAACTGAAACCAAAAAGTGGTTAGGAACATAAGTGCATTTGAAGGACAAAATCTTGACCTGTCTGCCACATTTTTCTCCCACTGCAAATTAAAGATAACATATAAGACACTGCACAAACCTTTTACAAAGACTAATTGCTTAAGATTGCACGACTATTTGGACATGAGAAGTGTAATAGAAGTGCTGAGTACTAGAACTACTAACAACATCGACAGAAGTCAAAAGTTAGCAGTCACTGTGTGCTTTCAATTTTTTTACAACATAGTCTTTATCAATAGCTTGAGTTGTTCTTCTTGTAGGTTGACCTTTTGCTTTGATTGCTGCCTCAGCTCTGAATTTCACATGTTCCTGGATGATAGCTATGATTTATGAAGGTTATAAGGTGCCATAAAAACCATGAAATCAAAGCTATAAAACTGAGTGATGACATTTTTCAAATGTGCAAGAACTATAACTGTTACAGTTGTTCCACTGTGGAAGATCAGCATTGCTGGGTGATGCACCAGGCTAAACTAATGCAGAATGCAACAGAAAAAGTTTGTTCTGCAACTGACCTTTATAATTGGTACAAAAGGCCATCTGTGCACCATTTTCTCAAACTGATGTAACTTAAAATGCTATGAGATTAGTCTCTTTCTAGCTTGCATTCCAGATGTCAGATAAGCAGTTAGTTTAACTTCTTTGCAATAAAAGGGAAACAAGTACCTTGAAAAAGTAAATTACAGGAGAATTTATGTTAGAGGAAAACCATTGTATCACAGCTTCATTAGCATACTGTTATTTGCTTCCTTCAGAGAAAAGAGGCAGTTCCTTTTCCTTGGTATCACGATGCCAATCTATTTCTTTACATTCATGCAGAAGAAAATCCATGCAGAAGAATAACATGAAGTTATTCTGTCAGACTCTACAGGCTATCTTGCAGACTTCAGGGGAATGGAGATAAGCCACTCTTCAAAATAAGACACTCAAACTTACAAATGAATGACTAAAGTAACCTGAAATGAGATCAGAAATACATATGTAATAAATTACTTTTAATCATAGTGGTGTTTAGAGTAGTTTTGTGGAAAAACCAGACATAAAATTTTACAGTTTTTTGGATGTAAGGTACCTATAACTAAGACTTAGCAAAACAGTGTCTGTGACAATATCAACCTTTGAATGTAAATGAGCTTCTTCTTCTGAACATCTATATCAGTATGATGTCTATCCATGTAAAAAGAAAGTACTGGAACAATTGCTAATAGCAATCTGATACTACACTGTCTCATTCTAATGTCTGAATATTTTACAGATATGGTTGTTTGCTGCTGGGTGAAATGAGCAGTGCTTCAATCTCTAACATACACTGTACTCTTCTGACAGATGGACTTCTACCTCATTGATTCAGTAGCAGGGATGGTGATTTGAAACATTTGTCAGTATTTTTGCCACAATGTTTTGAGGCTATGTCTACAAGGCAGAATGAGGCGATCATGGAAGTAGAATTATATATATTTGACTTAGCTTTAATCTAATTAGCACTGTTATCACCTGCAGTGAAAACGTGAAATTTTTCATCCTGCCTGTTAATCCTTCGAGGAAAGCAGAGCTTTTATTAAGTTCACTAGCATGTATTGATATTGCAGCTTATTCTGCCTTAGAAAACTACCTTAGTTGTGTGTTTTCTACAGCCTAGTGTCTTTATTTTTCTTTATAGGCATGCCCTCTGTGTATCCATAGAAACAAGCACAGAGCAAACTGTGATGCCTTGTGGTCACACGTTTGTTTTGAATTTACCACATAATGGAAGTGAGAGTGCCTTAAAAAAACAAAAGCATGGAAAAAATAAGATAGAGGGCTAATGCAGACAGAGGAAAGAGTACATTTTAACCCTCCCTGTTTACTCCCTTCAGTCAACTTAAAACAGACATAGTTACTAGATCCGTGTCAGCTGCAATATTAATGTAGAAATTTCTTCCTTTGATGTCAATACTCCTGTAAGTGAAATGCATGTTAGAGCTAATAAGCATGATTGACTATTCCAACAGCTCAGTTAATAGGCTGGGGAAGAAAGTTAAACATCCTGCTTGTGGGTACACAGTGATTTGGTAATGACAGTAGGTGCTTGGAATTTTCCCAGGCTGCTAGGTTCGGTTGGCCAAATTGGGACAGTTCTAGCGAAATTTATGCTGCTCTTGAAAGGTCACAACTTTTCACACATTTTAACACAAATAAGTATAATTGGAATCAGAAATTTAGTTTTGGGATGCTCATATGGAAGAAAGCAAGCTGGAATGCTGTTCTTTACTTCTGGAATGCTTATGCTTTAATGTTAGAAATTTATTGAAAAATAGAAATAGTAACCCCTGAGTACGGGCTAGAACCTCAGTTCTCTCTATTTCTGTTGCATGCCTGATCAAAGGTAAGGGCATTGCTGCCTGCAAAATTCTTCGCTTCTGGAGGGGAGGTGAAAAATGCTCTCAGAAAGCTTCTGAGAGACTTGGGTACTTAAACACTAACCTAGAACAGCGCTTGCAATTTAAAACTTATTAGAGACCCCTACCGTAAACTACCCTGCAATCAGGAGAACTTGGTAGAATCTGAGGTTATGCAGCATTTTTATTTTACAGATAAAAATATTGAAAATATAAATGTAATCTGTGCTAGACTAATTAATTCTAAAACTGCTAGTCAAAGGAGAACTTTGTTAACTGATTTCATTTCCTGATGTTTTTTGTGAAGCCTTTTTAAGACATTCAGGACTGGAAGGCAGTTCCCTGCAGTTGAGGTCCCCTCACAACTAAATAGCTTTCACATCAAAGAATATGTTTCTCTTGAAATTCCTACCTGTGACTGAATTTCCAACACAATAGCTTTTAATGTGTTGAAGAATCAGACCACGGCGTGAATGTTCAGCTTATGTCTGAACCAGGTGACTGGTTTCATGAGGATCATAATCTTCAGCGCAGTGGCAGACGCTTTGATGGAAGCAAAGATTTCCATGAAACCACTCGGCAACTACAGAAGCTGGCAAAACAGCTGAATTCTTTGAAGTATGTGCTTCTCCTCCTTTAAAAATGAAAGAAAAGTTCTTGCTTTACTCAAGGAGATGTAATTCTGAAGTTAATACTCAAAATATGCTGTTGTGTGATAAATCAGGGTTTCCAAAAATACAAGTGTTGAAATATTATGCGTGGCAAAGAGAAAGGAGGTGAAAAGTGAAAAGCCTTGATACAAATCAAAGAACTCCAAAATCAAAATAAAAAATACTGGGTTTGTATGCAGAGTTGGTGATAAAATTTTTTTGTGTGCTGGATATTGAAGAAAAGAGTGCAAGAAGGAGAGAAGTCCTACTGATGTTTAGCTCTGACTGAACTGTATTCTCTGCAGAATATAACCTCTACACTAAATTGAGGCTCATTCAGGAATAGAAAAGCTGTAAATGATATATTGTCATGAAAAACAGGTATAGTTTTCCATTTGCTTTCATTTTAATTTTTTAAATTTGATTTCTGAAATTCTGACTTTATTAACATTCACTTAGAACATTTTATATGTCATCTGTGTAAACATGGAATATCACAATCAATGACATAAATTGTTAGGTTATTTTGACATTGTACCATCTATGAGATGAGGGCTTCCACAGATCTTTAACCGCAACTGATCTAAAACATGGTTGATTATAAAAATTTATTAACCATTTTCTTACTGAACCATTTAAAATGTAAAATCAACAATTAGAGTTAATTAGTATCTTCTATTATATGATGAGCAAACTACTTTAAAATCTCACTTTTCTTTTGTACCTACACTACCAAAGGTGTCAAAGAGATGAGTAACTGAACTGTTTTAAAATAGGTTAATACTCATAATCTTTTAATTTGTCAAACGGCAATAGAATTTGTGTCACAGTGAAGGGAAGGGGAAGGGGACCTCTGGAAGCGGCTTCTGCTAATGCAACTGAACATGGAATATCTTCACTGGGATTAAATCTGTATTGTAATTGCAAAGAAAGCAGAGTAAAAGCAGTCTGTGCTGCAGCTGTGAGAAGCTGGCTCGAGTCCTAGATTTTACAGTGCACGCAATCTTTTCCAGTAGAAACATCTGTATCTCAGGTGGCTACCCTTAAATGTATTTTCTGCATGTAATATGATTCTATGTCTTCTAGTAGAATCTAAAAAAGTGTTTCCTGTGTTCCAGCAATTGGGTTTGTGCTAGACTGGAAACTACAGTACTGGAAGAATGGAGTGATTCATTTCTAGGGTGTTTCTATGGTAAGCTTTTCCACTGCTGTAATTTTTCAACTCCACAGGTGGTAGCTATGGCAGCACCACCTGTGCAGAGAGAATACCATGCAACTTCTGATGTTTTAAGGAAGGTTAAACTTTCTTTTGCTAAAAGAAGTCCTATACAACACAAGACATGTATGGCATTTATTACACTCTTACTCTTAAAATCTAACTCGTACACAGTGAGAGTATCTGTAATAAATGCTAAAAGTAGAAAAAAAAAGATATGAAGAAGTGACTTACGAAACAAAGAATATTTGAAGCTGTACAAACAAAAGTTGTAAGTAGAAGACACATAAAAAGTGGTTGGCATGGCTTTAAAAAAGTTTGTAATATATGTAACTGTAACTAAAATTTTGGTATATATGTCCATTTTATCTAAGGGTCACCTTTATCTCCGAAGTAGTGCAGCTAACTCCCAAACGTGTAAGCTAATCTATTTTACACAAGACTCCACAAATCTCAAATTTTAAGGAAGGCAAGAAAAACATAGCTTTTGTGGAGCCCCTTTAGCACTTTATTTTTTATTTATGAAACATCCTTTTGTATACATAGCTAAGCTGTGCTGCTGATGTGATACAGCAAGATGCAAGGAGCACTAGAACTATGAATTCATCTAAGAACGAACTGCATAAATCATACAGGGTCCCGAACCGTACATTAATCAGTCTTTACTCATATGTCACCTTCTGCCAGGGGAAGGCCAGTAATGTGCCCTCTCTCTTTCTTAAACAGTTGCAGACAGTGCCTGAAATAGTACTATGTCCTATTTTATGAAGGTTAAGTATCCTGGAGAAAAGGCATCATCCACTTACTACCCAAGTTATTCAAAAGCCTCATCCCCCATTCATCATCATTTCAATGAACACATCGCTCTGTAGTCACCGTGCACTCCTGCCTGCCAGGGGGTGCAGACCTCTGAAGAACATAACGTGTGGCACGATTCTGCCACCTGTCATGTTGCAACAGCAGAGTTTTTCCAAATGCACGACAGAGAGCCTGTGAGAAAGCCCCTAAACACACTTTATTGCAGCCAATCTGATGACAAGAAAAAAAATTCCTACCCACTGTCCCAGAAGAAATTAGTGCAATGTTCACAGGGGCTCACAAGATTCACAGCTGTGCTCTGACCTGGGAATGAAAACTAGTGATCTCCCAGCAGGAGTTCTGGCTGATGAGGCAATATCATACACTCTTTCTTTTCTGAGATAGCAAAAAGAACTGGTGATCTATCTGACTCATTTTTTATATGTTTTATTAAGTCACGGGAGAAACTCAGAACCCTTTCTTCCTCTAGGCACACAAAGCTATACTCCCTTTTCGCTTATATGACATGCTTTCTTGAAATGGAAATTTTTTGCTTCTAAGACCTGTCCTTGGCCAAGACACAGTGACACCAGGCTATGCCTCCTCACCTGAAACAATACAGGGTAGCAGAGGCACAGGCCATTTTTTTCTTTTGCTACTCTGGTAATGTTTCCAAAAATACAAGTGTTGAAATATTATGCGTGGCAAAGAGAAAGGAGGTGAAAAGTGAAAAGCCTTGATACTACACTCTATCCCATTCAGCAGCAAAACAGAAGATTTTTTTTCCCCAGATAATGATTTCAAATAGATATACTGGTATTTTAAAGCTAACTTTCACTATTATTATCTCATTATTATCACCATGATGCTTCTAATACTGCATACATTTCACACTGACAAGATTGTCTGCCTTGTGACAGATATTAGAAAAAATATTGTTTTAATTTTCTTCTGGGTTGAATTTCATGCAGGATTTGAAACACAAGAGGTTTTTGTGGGAAACTAGCATTTGCTGGAGACTAGCTAGGTCCCTCACACATTAGATTTAGGTCAAAGTTCAGTCTTCATTTATTCATAGTCTCTTACTCCCTCCAAAGAAGCCAGTTGCTGCTGAAGGGACAAACAGTGAGAACATTCTCCTTCTAAAACCGAAACAAGACATAAAGGAGGTGGATGTGGACGTTATTTATGATTGTATACGTTGACATATTGCTGAAGTGTAATCTACTGGCTATTTCACAGTTCGCTACCGTTACAACAAATCAGAGAATCAGGCCCTCAACATCTATTCCAGCTAGCTGTACTGGGTATGACTGGGAAAGAATTAATTTTCTTCATAGCAGCCCAGATGGTGCTGTGGCTTGGATCTGTGACAGCGTTAACACAGCAATGTTTTAGCTACTGCTGAACAGTGCTAGCACAACATCAAGGTTTTCTCTGTTTCTCTCTCTGTGAGTAGGCTGGGAGTGGACAGGAAGTTAGGAGGGGACACAGTCGGGACAGCTGACCTGAGCTGGCCAAGGGGATATCCCATGTGGTAGGGGATCTTGCTCGGCAATGAAAACTGGGAGGTCGTCTTTCCAAAGCAGCTGTTGTTTGGAGACTGTCTGGGCATTGGTCTTCTGGGTGTCAAGGACTGCTTTTGTATCATTTGTGGTTTTATTTTTACCATTGTTTTCCTTCACTTATTAAACTGCCTTTATCTCAACCCACCAGTTTTCTTGCCTTTTCCCTTCCAATTGGCCCCCATCCATCCAAGAGGGGAGTAAGCGAGTGACTGGGAGTGGGCTTAGCTCCTGGCTGTGGTCAACCCACCCCACTGGGTAACTGACAAATTCCAAATGGGCCTGGGAGCTATGGTAGCAGGAACTGTAATACAGTCACTCTGGAGGAGTTTGTGTTTGGCCTGCTATTCAAGGATGAATGATGTGGCCCAAAGACTGGAAAATCTGTACTTTGCAAGGGACATTAACTTTCTGAAATTCTTCCCCTTTTTGATAACAACAAACATTTGTCAGAGTGAGTTCATGAGCAGGTCAGGATTTGTGTGACAACCAGGCTGCAACACATTTAATCAAGAAATAGAGAGCAGAAATCCTGCATGTCCTTAAAGGCTCTCATACTTCATTTTTTACTCTGTTCCTGCTGGCCCACAGACCACAGAGGATTCCTCGCCCGAATTCTGTGATGGCAAATACAGAAATCCCACTGTATTTGCCATCCAGATGGAGTCAGTACATATCCCAGTAGCATGCCCACAGAGGTACAAAGTTGCAGTTCACACTAAGGGGGGCAAAGCAGCACATTGAAATATGTAGAGACTTTTTGGTCTGGACTAGTGTAGTCCTTGAAATCCAGGAACAAAAAGGACTGTAGGGGCAGACGGGTTGCATGCTATCAAGCAAATCAACTAAGATAGGGAACATGTATCATTATCAAGCCACTTAGCAGCTCTTATCTTTGCTTAACATAGGTGATCTCAGAATAATTGTAAGTTTTCTTGTACAAAGAAATATTTGAGGGTGAGACTCAAGAGGATGGACCAAACTCCACCACGCGTTTGATTCTGTGGGGCATCTTGTGATACTTACAGATACTAGCTTTGAGGAGGAGGCAGTCTTGCTTCACATGTTATTTGTAAGTATTTCAGAGCATTAAGAATTAGAAAATTTCTTCCACTGTTGGAAAAAGATGGTGAGACACATTTCTGGACTTGCTGATCTACATTGGATACTAGGCATGTCTAGTGTCTAGGACCAACAGCATCCAAATGCCAAAAGCAAGTCAGTGGCTGTCTCAAGATTTTTAGAGCAGGTCAACCAACAAATTAGAGTGACTTGCAGGGAGAAACGTACAGGAATTCTATACCTAATGCAGTTATATAAGAATATAGGAATGCAAGAACAGTTACACGGGGTCAGACCAGTGTGTATGTGTGCCATCATCCTACCTCTGACAATGGACAAACCTGTCATCTCACAGAAGACGATAGTTCTAATGCAACATTGTGATATCCATCTTCTTGTGACCTGCAGCAAAGGACCCCTTGAATCAGATGTGTTTCACAGTGTTTAGTAAGTGTTTTTTCCCATGAACTTTTCTGATCCCGTTCGAAACCCATGTCAGCTTTGAACATCTACATTGTGTGGCACTGTTCCACTGCTTATTTATGAAGTACTACTTCAGTATCTACTTCTGGACTGTTTGAATTTCTGTCTCCTTTTTTCATGTGATGCACACAAATTCTTCTACTCGAAGATGAACAATTACTGTCTGTTTGCCTTTCTCATGTTTCTTCTGATGTTGTAGACACCTTTCACAACCCTGTTCATACATATCTTTTCCACACTAGAAAATTTCAAACTGATTTGTTGAATAGAGACATTCCATTTCTTCAATCATCCTTCTCATCCTTTTTCCTTTAGCTTCATCACTGTCCTTTTTGAGATGAAAGAATAAAAAGACAAAACTAATGTGGGGTAACAGAGTGTTATCAATTAATGTTTGGCATCTTGATGGGTTTTCTTTTATTTTCTCTTTTTTTTTCCCTCTCTTCGTATTTACTCTTTGCTTTCTTAATTGCTACTAAGCACAGAGATAGTGCATTTCATAGATAATTCAAAAACCATTTCAGAGAATATTAGAACCTGTAAAGTTCCGAAATATTTCCTGAGAGGTAGCTGCTGATTCGGAGCCAACTCTTCCATTTGAAAAGTTTGGATCTTCTCCTCTTTTATTGTGTTTTACTTCTCAGTATGTATTAACATTCTTTGAATTGAATTTCCATCTACATTTATTGATCATTCAGTCACTCAGTATTGTGAGAAATCTCATACATTTCTTGACAGTTGTCTTGAATGGCTATGGATCAGCCCTTGGATGTAAAGGATAATGTAATATGAGCAAAATTTTATAGTGGACCTTGAGCAGGGTCAAGAATCAATCTACAGCAGGGATTATTGCAAGGATGGCTTACTTACCATGAGCTTTGGGAAAGACAGCAAAACCTCTGTATCCAGTGAACCACTTAATTCTTTTCCGTAAATGGAATAAAGCTTTTTTTTTAATATTTCAAATTCTAGGATATGAAGGAGAACAGGTAAACAGTATCAATGCACCAGACACTTGCTTATGCCCGGTTAAAAGATGACAGAATCACAGAATCACAGAATGTTAGGGGTTGGAAGGGACCTCCATGGGTCATCTAGTCCAACCCTTCTGCCCAAGCAGGGTCACCTACAGCAGGCTGCACAGGACATTGTCCAGGCGGGTCTTGAATATCTCCAGAGAAGGAGACTCCACAGCCTCCCTGGGCAGCCTGTTCCAGTGCTCCGTCACCCTCAGAGTGAAGAACGGAGCTTCCTATGCTTCAGTTTGTGCCCATTGCCCCTTGTCCTGTCTCTGGGCACCACTGAAAAGAGCTTGGCCCCATCCTCCTGACAACCACCCTTCAGATATTTATGAGCATTTATAAGGTCCCCTCACAGCCTTCTCTTCTTCAGGCTCAACAAGCCCAGCTCCTTCAGCCTCTCCTCGTAGGAGAGATGCTCCAGTCCCCTCAACATCCTCATAGGTCTCCGCTGGACTCTCTCCAGTAGCTCCTGATCTTTCTTGAACTGGGGAGCCCAGAACTGGACACAGTAGTCCAGATGGGGCATCACTAGGGAAGAGTAGAGGGGAGGAAAAACCTCCCTCGACCTGCTGGCCATACTCCTCCTAATGCATCTCAGGATCCCATTGGCCTTCTTGGAACCCAGGGCACACTGCTAGCTCATGGTCAACTTGTTGTCCACCAGGACACCCAGGTCTCTCTCCACAGAGCTGCTCTCCAGCAGGTCCTCCCTAAGCCTGTACTGGTGCATGGGGTTGTTCCTTCCCAGGTGCAGGACCCTGAACTTTCCCTTGTTGAAACTCATCAGGTTCCTCTCTGCCCAACTTTCCAGCCTATCCAGGTCTCGCTGGATGGCAGCACAGCCTTCCGGTGTATCCACCACTCCTCCTATTTTGGTGTCATCAGCAAACTTTCTGAGGATGCACTCTAACTTTTCATCCAGGTCATTGATGAAGAAGTTGAGCAAGACTGGCCCCAGTACTGACCCCTTGGGGACACCACTAGTTGCAGGCCTCTAACTAGACTCAGCACCGCTGATGACAACCCTCTGAGCTCTGCCATTCAGCCAGTTCTCAATTCACCTCACCCATCTAGCCCACAACTTCCTGAGCTTCCCTAGGAGGATGTTATGGGAGACAGTGCCAAAAGCCTTGCTGAAGTCGAGGTAGACAACATCCACCGCTCTCCCCTCATCTACCTAGCCGGTCATGCCATCTTAGAAAGCTATCAGATCGGTCAAGCATGATTTCCCCTTGGTGAATCCATGCTGACTACTCCTGATAACCTTCTTTTCTTCCACTTGTTTAGCGATGACCTCTAGAATGAGTTGCTCCATCATCTTTCCCAGGATAGAGGTAAGGCTGACTGGCCTGTAGTTCCCTGGGTCCTCCTTCTTGCCCTTTTTGAAGATTGGAGTGACACTGCCCTTTCTCCAGTCCTCGGGCACCTCTCCTGTCCTCCAGGACCTTTCAGACATGATGGAGAGTGGCTCAGCAATGACACCTGCCAGGTCCCTCAGCACTCGTGGGTGCATTCCATCAGGGCCCATGGATTTGTGGGTGTCCAGGTTGCTCAAGCGATCCCTCACGCAGTCCTCCTTGACCAAGGGAAAGCAATCCTCTGTGTGGGCTTCTTCTCTTACCTCCAGGGCCTGGGATTCCTGAGGGCCTGCCTTGGCACTGAATGCTGAAGCAAAGCAGGCATTCAGTAGCTCTGCCTTCTCTGCATCCTCCGTCACCAGAACACTCACCTCATTCAGCAGTGGCCCCACATTGTCCGTAGTCTTCTGTTTGCTACTGATGCAGTTGAAGAAGCCCTTCTTGTTGTTTCTGATGTCCCTTGCTAGATTTAATTCCAGGTGGGCCTTGGTCTTCCTCGTTGCATCTCTGCATGCTCTGACAACATTCCTGTGTTCTTCCCAGGTGGCCTGTTCCTCTTTCCACGTTCCATGGACCTTTCTCTTCCACCTGAGCTCTGCTAGAAGCAACTTGTTCATCCATGCTCGTCTCTTGTCTCCTTAAGGCCTCCTTAAGATGTGTTTGCTATAATTCAGTTGCAATTCACCCTTTTAATTTCAGGTCTTCTTTTATGTCTATATTTCAGTTAATATTTAGTAGTGATTCCACAATCATTAAAATGCATATCCAGTCAAAAATAATGAATTAAAGAAAGTTTGGAAAAGGCCACATTCTGTACAGTGAAAGCACTTAAAGTAATGTATTGCTTATTATGTCACACCCTGCTGGCTTTAAACCGTTAAAATGCCTGTTTTAGAAAGCTGTTAATTATATTCTAAGATGCTTTGAAGTAAAATAATGTTAAGTCTGTTTCTAAATGTGTTTCCATTTAAGGCAAATTAAGGCGATTTATCTCAAAGAGCTGTTGTGCAGAGGTGATAAGGATAGAAACACATCCTATAGTAAAGGGCCATTTGCCATCTATGGAATGTAAATGAAGACAATATTAAGAGTTAAGGTTGAAAACAGTGATAAGAAAACATGACATTCACCTGGAATTTTGTAAATTTACATTTTCATCTATCATCAGTTTTTCTAGAATTCAGCTAATTTAGCTGCTAAGGCAGACATAACTGCTAAAATCTAAAGTAGACTTTCTGCTGTCTAGTCTCCAAGTGTCAGTAGCAATACAGGCAGTGTTATGAACGACCTGAAGGTACAAATGTCTCTTGCTCTGATGATTATGATATGTCTTATTTCTCAGGAACAGCAGTTGCCATTGAAAATTACATTTGAAAACTGGTAAGTCTCCAGAAAGCAAAGAATCAATAACATCAAAACCGAGATGACTGCCAAACAGTCATTTGCATTTTGAATAAATGCTTCTGATGGTACAAAGCTCATTACTATTCAGTTTCTGATGAGTCCTGCTGTATTTATGCTGAAGATATGGTAGGATTAGAATGTGCTAAGAACTGGTATGGGAAGAATCTTTGCTCTCCCACAGATTTTCAGACCTTAGGCAAATCCCTTAGATGTTTTCACTGAAGAGCATACTTAAGACAGCAATAGCTTCAATACAACATACCACCTACAAAGCAGCCTGATAAGAACCCTCTGCTAGAGCAACCAACTTGATTTAAAAAGACCACCATACATGAATTTTCAGTAGTGAAGGGATTCAAGTTAGAGGCGAGACTCAGCTATGAATCTGAATAATTTTTCACCTAAGGGAAGACAAGTTTTTTTTTCTATGTTAAGGTTCTTCATCTGCAAAATTAGTATAATTTTGTTTTTCTGGGTGGGTAAAAAGATCAGCATGAAGCACTGTGGAAATATGATCCAGATTAAGTCCTTAATGTGTATTTATAACAAATTCTGTCACAACAACTTCTGTTGTCTGCTCATAGACTCATCCAAAACTGATTCAATAGAATGAACAAGTATGTCTATTTCCATTTAGCAATATTTACTCCTTGGCCTTAATTTCAGAGTCTTAGTGTACTGACTGGAGAGAAATGCTACGTTATTGTCTTTCAACACTGAAATATTTTCATTTGGAAAGCAAAGCTGAAAATGGCAGAATGCAAAATTACCTATTTTACTCTGAATTAAGGAAATTACTGTGATTATTTATGTATTTGTATTTGAAGTCAGGCTCATAAAGAAAAGGTTTCAGAAGCAAACCCAACAATATCATACCATTCCTGAAGTTTCATAAGGTAAACTTACTAAAGATATTTACATGCAAATGGTTCTGTGACTTCCCTTGCATTAGCGTGCTGAAACCGGCTTCAGTGCTAGCCAAACATCGCTGGTGTAGTAAGGGCTTCAGAACATTCTCTACAAGCCTTTCTGAGCCCTTAATACATTCCCAGAAAACTTTTCTTTAAAATTGTATTTCCTTCATTTAAATTAATCCACTAGCTCTTTAGCTTTGATGTGTCTACTTATGTTGCCCCACCTTTAACTGTTGTTTTAGAAGAAACATATATTTTTCCTAAAAAAATAGGAACCTGAGTTATTATGAGCATATTTTTTAAGAAATAAGCTTATATAGGACAATGTAATTCTGCTTACAAGCAATCAAAAGAAAACCCCAGTAGTCTTGAGACTTTTAACTCCAAGCCACTGCTGATACCTAATACAGATCAGAAGTGACAAAAGTGACAATAACTAGTAGGCAAATATTGCTATGACAAGCAGACATGCAAACTTGGCAAAAACCCGAGCAGATAAACCCAAGACTATATGTGATAATATACTGGATGTAACATGGTAGGAAAAGTTTCCCTTCCACTACTTTTTTGAATAGCTGTCATTCATTAAAACAAACCCCAAAGAGTAGCTGTTTGAAAAATGCCATAAATCCTGAATGCAGATGATAGAAAAACCTCTGTAAAATTAACTTGCAAATAAAGATTGACATTCACTAAGTGGAAGAACAAGCTCACCCTCTGAAAGTATACTGGAACTCATCTTTCAAAAGTTATAGTTGGGGGAATTCGAAGTAAAGATGCTGCTGGAAGCAAGTGGCTTAACAAGTCTGTTTTCAGACTCTCAAAACTGAAATTAAAATAGATCTGAAAGACTGTAAAGTCAACTAAAATCATTGCAGTGGCTTACGGAAATGTTGCACTTCTATTTACCTTACTCCAGGTTCTCTGCTGAGTCTACATGAAGACTACTGGTACCATGTGGGTTTAATTCCTTTTGGGAAAACTGTGAGATTGCATGCATCATAACAACAAACCCTCTTCTAACCCCCCCCCCCCCCCCAATCTGAAGTGATGTATCAATGAAAGTGTGTTAACATTATATGTCCGTGCTCACTCAGGCAGTGTCTTGTGAAACCATTAAGGATTGGGTCCTGTTATAACAGCTATTTAACACACAGAAGGAGTCAGATCTGGCAACATAATATTTGAACACTATGGTAACGGATCTGTTAATGCAGTTACTCCAATACTATGGAGATAACAACGATGTAAACAGAAAATCTGAAGATGTCAATAGCTTTGCAGCTTTTACAGTTCTTGTGCTCCTTTCTCTGTAGGCTGGATAGATGAGTGGGCTCATTTCTTGCTGCTGCTGTGTTCTTCAAATCCATCTGTAAGCAGGAGTGACAAACCTCACCCACACATTGCTTAATGCAGTTCATACTGCTGAGCAGTTTTGTGTATACTAGGGCTTCTCTGTGTCCCAAAAGTCTGAGAAGAAGATTTGTACTACTAGACCACGATTTGTAAGATTATTTCATTATGCTTAAGTGCTTGAAAAGTTAAACAACAGTCTGGTAATTTCACTGTAGGTACAATAGAGGAATGACCATCTTAGCAAATGAAAGTCTGCTCAACATGTTACGAATGGTTTTTGTACATGCAATTTGTTATCCAGATGTAACTGGCTGCTTCTAGCTTTGGTATCCACAGCAATAGGCTGAAGTACTAGGCAACACAATTGAGAGCCTTTGTCAGTCAAGTTTCAGAATTGGTTTATGACAATTTGCAGTGTTTATGATTCTGGCAACTGTCTGTAATGTAAACTCTTTGGTCATCTGGATAAAATAATGCTCTTATACTAGTATGATAAGTCAAATTTACTATATAGAATTAGTTACATATATTGTGATGCCCTTGGTTTAGCATTATCTTAATGTACTCCGCTGCAATAAGGCTCTGTACATTTGCAGTAATATACTGCAATTTTATACAGTTACATAAAAGCTTTATGGAAATAATACTGCACAGCATTTTTATGCATTTCTTAAAACAGCAGACATAATGTAACCCAAAAATCATAGACTATTTAATAATGCATGAGGTGTTTAAATTATGCCACTTCTGTATTGCAAATTGTCCTTTCTTTCTTCTTCTTAGTGTCTCAGATGGTCTCTTCAACGCTGTGCTACTTTACCCTCTTTCACCCATCTCAATGCAAAGAAGTATCATTTTATAGCATGCTAGTGTTGTATTTTTCCTACCGATCTATAATGCATTATAAGAAGCAGCTGAATAATAGAGTTCCTTTCACCCTGCTTCCCCATTTTCTTTGCTTCACTTGCATACATTCAGAAAAAAGCTGAAGGAACCACTGTGTTTTTCTTCCTGAATGCTGTTTCAGACCTTATAAAATCAAGGGAGAGATTCAGGGGTCATGCTAAACTCACATAATTTTATTGTCCGTTGGACACCCTTAGATGTGAAAAGTTATGTTCACAGAAACTAAAGACTTCATCTGCCAGCCTAGGAGTGTGTTTTTCTGTCAACACAAAGATATTACAGAAGTCAGCACTCACATAGTTTACCAGAAAGGAGTACCCTTGCCTCTTCAACTCCTGAACTGGGCAGGCGTGGTCTTAAGTGTGCAATGCATTTCAGTCATGAGGGGACCCTAAAGCAGTACAATTCAGTTGCTTAGCAATATCAAGCAAACAAGATTAAAAAAAATTCTCTTCATCCTATTTTCCTCTGTCCTGCACTTGTTCCTTTTCTGAAATACCCGCAGGCATTTGTGACTAAAGCTATACTAAGCTTATATCCAGTATGATAGCCTACATTTTTTAAAATATGAAAAAGGCACTTTTATGAAATCTTTTAACAGAAGTACCAGCCATTACTGACTGTTTAAAATTATTAGACTCCTGCTAAACCAGAACAGTCCACTGAACAATGATATTTGTGGCAAAACAACCAGCTGTCAGATTCAGATTCCTTAAAAAATAGAGGAAATAATACTGTGCCAGAAGCAGAATTTCCTGCTCAAAGATCATAGAACCAGAAAATGGTTGAGGTTGGAAGGGACCTTTGGAGGTCACCTGGTCCAACCCCTCTGCTCAAGCAGGGTCGCCCTACAGCCAGTTGCCCAGGACCATGTCCAGACATCTTCTGAATATCTCCAGAGAAGGAGACAACACAGCTTCCCTGGGCAATGTGTATCAGCATATGTTTATCTAATAATGTAGTGCAAAGAAAATTATAACAACTTTAGAATATATTCCATTGTTTATTTCACTCCATATCTTGATAGTTATAAGGCAAAATCAAGAAATACAGACACTGGTAATCTGACAAATAATCACTTTAATTTCGAGATAGATTTTAGCTATTAATAATTACAGCACTCAGCTGCTTATAGGTGGAATAACATTAGAGAAGTCCAATAGACAGTGAAGGTTGTTCACTGGATTTCGAACATTTTCAGTGCTGAAAAATCTTACTTGTCCGTTGGCTGGCTTGCAGTTATAATCAAATTTTCAGACTCGCTGTGCCTTACAAACAAACACCGAGTAAGACATATTTTTCAGAAACTGTAACACCCAGCTATTGAACTGAATCCTTGTAATTTTGGAATTTTCAATTTTTCCAGAATTTTATGTTTATCAAACAGGTCAGATTATAATATTTCATATTCTACCGGAAATGGGAAGATTGAAAAAGTATTAATAAAAGTATATGTAACACTAAAAAGTCTGCACAGATCACAGATGAATCGAATAGCTGTGAAGAATTATAAGAATTTTTTTAGATGAGACAAATGATGCTGAATAAAGATGCAGGTCAAAAGAGCTGAACAATGCCCAGGAGAATACACAGCACATAGAGAGTGCTATGTTACACAGCGAGAAAGTCTTTACTGTTAGGAAAATATAGTCTATTTTTTCCTCCCTTTTATGTGATAAATACAAATCTGATCACTTCTAATGACATGGCCCCTTTGACAAATATTTCAAATCAACTAGGCTATATACTATAAAATACACTAGGTGGCAGCAAAAAGTAAGGTAACAAATGTGTAACATTAAGGTACGTATCAAGATTTAGTACAGAATACTTACATGATTTCAAGAGGAAACGAAGGTGAAAGGAAAGAAATTCTAGTTTTCTTTTGCTTAAGTGTTTCCCATCAAATAGTGCAATGACTAAGCAAGTTGTCCGCTGCACTATTTATTATTCTATCACAAAGCTGAGATGTACACAATGGTCTTACAAGGAGAAGGAAAAACAGAGTCACTACATGGCACAGTGTAAAGAAAGCAAGTAACTAACCCAGTGGTGCTAATAGGTGCACAAATTATAATGTCATACTCTCAATACTTTGGGTCAAATATTTTAGTTAAAATGATATGTCATACTTAAATATAAGAAAATGCTGAGAATATATACCAAAATAAGGCTCTGTTTTCCAAATTATTTGTACTGCTGACTCCTCTTCAATATATTTTAGGTTCTATAATTAGGATTTTAAACTGCTGTCATGCAGAAAATTCCCCCAAGATTTATGGATTGATCGGTATAATCTGATTAAAAGTGAATCTCTTCCCTAAAAAAAATACAGGCTATGTAAAGCTCTATCACTTAAATCTTATCTAAAATGGCTGCCAGAATATTAGGCATAACAGAGAGGACAGCTGTAATGATATTATATTCTGACAAATGTTTGAAGTCGTGATATAATACTTACCACATCTCCCATTAAAGTTAATTGCGTACATCTAACTGTTTGCTTGCCTATACAAGACACACAAAAAGCTACAACTAAGTAAAAAAAGATGAATATAATTCTTATTATCTCATAAGAAGGAATGCCTTATAAATGTCACTCTACTAAAAGAAGCAGGGAACCTGCAAATAGATCAAAAGACGAGAGGTAAGCAATACAAATATAAACATGTGTAAAGCAGAGAAAATGCTATTTATAACACTTCTAATATTTTTGTGTTTTCCTAGCTTTCCTTCTGTCAACGGTACTGCAGACAATGAGCCATTTTCAGTAGCTCCCACTTTACATCCCAACATGCTCTCCTGCATACCCGTCTCCCACAGGGATTGCTTTGTCTGGGAGAGGAGGAACAGTGAAAAAGAAAACAGACCAGGAGACTTTAAAGATCACAAGAGTGATTTCTTGAATTTCAGTTGCTTAAGTATATACTGTAACAGACATTAAATAATGTATTGACTAATTCAGGATCAGACATGATAGGACTTTGTTGCAAACTTGTATTATTTGGTAAATTCATCACGCGTAATATCACAATAACTGTGTCAAAATGTGCTTCTTTGGCCATCAGTTGAAATACCAAATAACCTATAGGCTGTAAATTTAAACTACAGAGCCTGATGAGTATTGTGGCAGAAAGTAACAACACTGTAAGAAAGAAATTTCAGTCCAAATGTGTAAGTAAATTGATAAGTGATCTTAAACATAATCTTTAATACTAAAGAACATAAATTTGAAACTCCCATTGTACTAATGAGGATATCATTTCACATCCAAAGAAGAATTTGATCTGTAATGTTTATTACTTTATTGTAGTCAAAAAGCTTTTTTTCATCAAAATTTTCCCACCCTTAATACTGTGATTATCCTTTTTTATTTTCAGAAAGACTGATAAAACTTTCCTACAATATGATAACTTTCCTAATCTGAACAGAATCAGATGGTTTCTGGTATCCCAGATTTTGTGCATGTGAATATAGACCTGTGTTCTCTATTCCTTCCCTGATGTTTTTATACCTTTTGCAATGTATAGAGCTTGGTTTTCTCCATTTCCCTAAGAGTTTGTTGCTGATGCAATTTTCACTGAAATCAACTAGCTGAAAGAATATTTCTGTTGAAATAAGTACATACACAAACACACACATCCTTATTATTTCTAAGTGGCTTTTAATAAAGATTAATTTTCATGGATTTTGTACAATACAAAGGAGCATTTTTTGATTTTTCCTTCTGGAAATTTAGTTTTTCAATGAGGCCTAAAAACTAAAAATTATTTTACATAGAGTTCTATTGGAAGTTTTCCTATTTTGAAATGGTTGTTATGTCTATTTGGATGAAGATATGCTATCCTCTGGAGAGATGAGGATTACCTTTTCTGCTAAAGGCTGCGATGAATTCAGAATCACTAAACAGAGCAGATGATGGTAGAGAAATTCTTTGAGGACTTTTGTAAAAGAATATTTTCCTCAGCTGCTGCTAAAAGGAATAGAATCCCAGTTACATACAATTAAAAAAAATGGTCTTACTATCACCTCTAAAGAGAAATAACTGTTCAAATACCCTGAATACAGAAGAATTCTGCAAATTTTATCTAGCAAAGCATTTTTGCTGTAGTAGGAAAAAATGTTCCTATACAACTTATGACACTTCTTAAAGGACACACTTTAAAACTATTTTAATTAAAATGTTTAGTTTACCAAAAAAACTTCTTAATTTTTAATCAAGGTAGGGATATTACTTTGGCAAGAAATTGTATTCTGACTGTATTTTGTACAATAAAGTGACTGAATGCGTTATTAATGTGTGAAGCTCATCATCACTTAAGCTACGGAGCACCAAACCACAATTTCTGAAGTTAATAAATCACATTGAAAAATCTACTTAAATGATCCCTTTCCGTGCCACTTAAGTGCAGCCTTCTTTAGGAAGGAAAACAATGGTGGCTTAATGAAAACTGAACATCTTGGCAGGAAATTATTATTTATTTGCGTGTGCAAGCAGAACGGGAAGAATCTGTCTTGTTTTCCAGCTAGTTGCTTACTCCTACATAAATCTGCCATACGTGTTTCTGAATAATCAGAAAACCTTAAGCAATTGAAAGCAAGTAAGACTCCTGCCTGAGGTCTCATCTGAAAGAGAATTGCTGTGTTCCATAACATTAGACTAAGATATTTAACCAGAACTGATTTAAAGGGATGAGTGTCCCCTGCTGAATTAACAATGCTGATTCTTTGCCATCTGGGTTTTCTGCAGAGATTTCCTATCGGAGCACTGAACCAGAGTCAAAACAGCTAAGGGTTTGGACAGTTTCACTGCCAAATACACTAGGTCTACAGAGTATCTGCACCTCTCTTACTATTCTACGACCTTTCCTTCTGAAGGGCAATTATTTGTGTGTTCCTCTGCTTCCCCTTTTGGGTCAGGTGGACCTTGTGGAGATCTGTTACCAATACAGTATTGCAAATCACAAGGTCTGCTCGTGTAAACACATTTACACAAAGAGCTTTAAAATGCTGTGTCAAATTTTTGTCCATATTTCAGAAGCTTCCTTGGAATGTAAGTATATAAATCTGCATTGAAGAAAATTTATTTTTCTAATACATAAAATAAATTGAAAGGAAGTTGTTAGGAATGATTTTATAATCATCCTTGTGTCAGAAACCATTTAGAGCAACACTAGTAGCATGCAGGCATCATACAAACTCAAGAAAGCATTAAGAACAGTTATGATTGTTGCAGCAAAAGTCCAATTTACATTGAGCTAAAGTAAATGCATGACTTGGAATCACCAAGCACGCACACAAGTTGAGCAGGTCATAATAGGATCAGTGTCATACCTTTGGGTATGTCAGAAGTAATGTATACTAATGTATTATTTAAAGGATTTTAATGAAAACTGAATCAGATGAAGTGAACTGTTTCTAATCTGATTTTCACTGTATCAGGCTAAGCCTTACTCTGTGATAACAAAGCCCATGAAATCTAAAGAAAAATAAATAAGCGGTGATCAGCAGAGTGTAAAAAATTTCAGTCTGCAGTGCTGAGAGTCAAGCACTAACTTTCTGTTATTAGTTGATTCTGAATTTGCTGAAAGTCTTACTTATACTTCCAAGAGAAATTAGCCATTGATTAAAAAATGCCACTTTTCTCCACTGAGGACTGTCAAGAATTACAACCCCTAGTTAGGATTTCTCAAGCGGAATATATATTATCAGTTTCTTCTTCTCACCTTCAAATACTCCCTCAGAACTGGCACTTCTCATTCTTAATGAAGAAACAGAATGCAGGGTAAAGTACAAGTCTCAGCTGTGCAAGTAAGGATGTGAAATTGTTTCCACAGACTCCAGGTCTTATGAGGAGAATAAAAAGGCTGTGCTATATAACCCCTCCAGACCATCTCAGACTCCATTCCTGCTTCTCTTCTACAACACCTTCTCTGGGGCTCTGCAAGACCGTGAATTAATAGCACTGAATTTTTTTTGTAGTAGCCAGTTGATTCAGCAAACTGCTTCAATATTTCTACTAAAAATCCTTTATTTTCTATGGTCTGTTAATACTTCCACAGTAATTTCAAGCAAGTTGATACAAAGAAAAAATAATTCTTGAGAAAATTGAATAATTCTTGAGAGGATGCAATTAAAGCATGCAAAGACTGATAAACTGGCACTTCCATTATAAAAAGTTATGTCTGCAACCTCAGGACAACCTTTGGCTAATTTCAGCCAAGATAAAAGAACGCTTTGACTTTACTTGACCATGTGACTTCACAGACCGACCACCTTAGATTTTGCTTGATCTGACCACTGACCTTGACTTTTGAGAAATACATACTGGTCGCTTCTTCCTGGCAACATTTCATTTATCAATTCTAAATTTTTAAACCTTTCTTATTTAAGATGGTAAAGACAAGGTAAGAGTGAATGGTATGGACATTTCCCACTCTTAATGCCTTGTCTAGTCTTAGGGACTATATTCAGACTGTTTCTAAATTATGAAGCAAACAAAGTCTTCTCACAGTTTCCCAACGGTTTCAGTCTATATTTTGCACTAATTAATCATAATTTTGTCTCTAACCTTTGCTTCTTATCTATTATGCTGCCTTGTCATATTTCAGCATCTTCTCCCATCAGTCTCAAAGAGGCTGATTCAGACCTTCATATGTTAGCAATGCGCTCTTTTAAACATTGCTGCTTGTAACGCTCAGTTCCAATTATTTTTATGCAAATGGATATGACAACCACCCATCTCTATCTTACCTCTTGCTAATTAGATTCTGAATTTTTAAAGCCATTTTCAGCCCTTTTAACTCTGCACCATGCATCAAAAACTATTACTTCTGTAACATTGCTCTTCCTCCAGCACTGCAGCCCAGTCTTTCTAATAGTTTCCAGCTTATTCCTCCTTGACATGTTTCTGCTGTATGATATCTCTTACCCTCTGGGCTTCTTTAAGGAAAAATATTCTACACAGAAAGCTCAGGAAGACATTTACTGCATAGCTGCAACTGCCAAGATATTACTATTCTTACCATATCACTGTTTCTACAGACAGGATATGGCACTTCTTTCTATAAACTTAGACATGCCAGTTAAAACTTGAATTCCAAACTTCATTTTTATTTTATTAATTTTCTCTTTGGGTCACAAGCTTAAGTTTGTCCTTGTTCTGCATATTTATAGATGCATATCAGGTGCAGTGCCATGAATCCTTGATGACTATGTAAAAAAGAAAAAATTCTTACTTTTCACAATAACAGCAATTATTTAGCCTTGTGTCTGTTGTACCCACAGCTTCCAAGAATACTGAGATTTAAAATAGTATTTCCAGGCTCTACATTTCCATTTGCATGCAGAATTTCAACAGTTAAGAGTCTAGATTCAGAGAATGATTTTCTGAAATATGTCAACATATTTGTCTGCCTTGGAGAGGCACCGTGCATGTGTACTTGCACCAAAACCACCTGAAAACAAGTCAGAAATTCTGCATTATAATTAGCTTGGTTTTTGATGATCAGGAAAGGGAACAAACCACTAGCGGAATGTGAGCTTGTACTAATGAAAATACAAAAAAAATTAATTACTCAAACTTTCATTGATTTAATAAACTATATCTGTTTCATTAAGGCATAAATATTAAGTGATGGTCAGGAATGCAGCAATAAAATCTTCCAGCTTATGAGAAGTTATACAGAAATGTCCAGTTACAGAGAATTGTCACTGTTATCAAGTCTAGAAACTTAAGTGCAAAATGCAAAATCCATGAAGGTAAATTCAGTTCTTACTGAAACAGTAAGGCTTAGCAATGAAGATAGAGGAATGACTCTGCAACATTTTAAGAAAATCTAATTGTGAGCAGTTTCTTGGGTCACTACTTTACTCAACTTTCAGAACTAGCAGCTCATCATCACAATTCAGCACTTTCAAGGAAAAGAAGAACAGAAATTCTTCAGAATGTTCCAAAATGTACAAAACCAATGGAAAAAGGGACTTCAACATAATTAAGAAAAAGTTATTCTCTCAAGTTACACACTGACCTCTAAAATCCAATGCTCTTCTATACTTCTGAGATGGAACACTCATTAATTTTAATTTATGAGCAAGAATAGTAAGAGTCAGTAACAATTAAGCACAACATCGTCAGTGTGGCTCTGACACTTGTTCTTCAGCACAAAATCAGAAATTTTCTTAACTGAAATATGTAGCAAAGAAATATTTCCTATTATTTACAGATTTGTCCTACGTGGTTTTTTTGAACATCCAAGAGAAAAAGGAGCTCTGTAATCTTCCCAAATGATTTTTACCTTCTTATTAGTGTACTTAGTAAGTCTCTTTATAACTGAACCTACAATAAGCTTTACCGGTGTATAAATCTAAAAGATAGCAAATCTTTTCAAACTCTTAAGAAATAAACATATTCCTGATAATAAACTCACTAAACCCATTAAGTAAATATTCTGTCTTCTCTGACATCCCTTCACCAAACCTTCCTAAGCTTTTAGTAGAGACATGTATGTATGAACTAGTACTTAATTAGAACTCCATAAATGGAACTGTATGCCTATGTATTTTATTAATATAAATATAAATATAAATACATAAAAAAATAGAAAGTAAAATATTTGTATTTAGTTTATATATACAAGCGAATAAATTTAATCTGAAACTGAATAGTCTTTTGGCCTTCAGACAAGAATTTTAACTGTAATTAAAGTCTGAATGAGACATTGAAGTCATGACATGTAAAATTAGAACAGTATTTAATTTCAAATCAGCTACTTTCCATATTTTGCATTATATGAAACAATACCTGACCACACCCACATGACACTCTTCTTTGCATTCTGCATGGAAGATGATTAAAAATGGTTATCAGAAAGGAGGAACTGCAACAAGGCAGATGCAATCTTTTTTAGTAGAGAACAAAACCTCAGCTTTCAAATACAATGCTGAATTTTATTTACTGAAGTTTGAAAGACCAATTAGATGTGATATATCATCATAAGGCTAAATCCTCGATTATGCCATCTGCCTAAAGGGAAGTGCAGCACTGCTCTATCTCAGGAAAGACAGAGGTATATTAATGAGTCATGTTGCCTGCAAATATTACCAGTAAATAATTTTCACTGCTAAGGTGGCAGAAAGCACAAATTACGGTGGAACAGTAAAAAGGACTCCACAAGAAAGAAGAGAAGAGTCATAGTTGTAGGAGACTCCCAGCTGAGGGGAACAGAGGGTCCGATATGCCGGGCAGACCCTCCTCTCAGGGAAGTCTGTTGCCTCCCGGGAGCACGGGTCAAGGACATTGCTAGGAAACTTCCTAGACTGCTCCGACTCTCGGACTATTATCCTCTACTGCTCTTCCATGTGGGTGCGGATGAAGTTGCAGTAAGTAGCCCGAAGGCAATTAAAAAAGAATTCAAAGCCCTAGGACGATTAGTAAAGGAATCTGGAGCACAGGTTATCTTTTCATCGCTCCTTCCAGTGGTGGGCAGAGACGTTGAGTGACATAGGCAGACTCAGTCTATCAACACATGGCTCCGTGACTGGTGTCGCCACCACAACTTTGGGTTCTTTGACCATGGGACGACATACACAGCACCAAGCTTGCTGGCATCAAATGGGGACCAGCTTTCTCAAAGGGGGAAGAGGATCTTTGCCCAAAACCTTGCGAGGCTCATTGACAGGGCTTTAAACTAGAGGTGAAGGGGGAAGGGGAACATATCAGGCTTGCCAGCAACAGGCTAGGGGAGGATACACAATGGTTAGAGGGATGGGGGGCTAGTAGGAGCCCTCAACCCGTTGCCCAGCAGCAAGTGAGGGACACTGCAGCAATGTGGAAGTCTTGCCGAGGGGAGCTGGAGGCGCCTGAGGTATCAGGTGCCAACAAGAAAATACCCATGAAGCACCTCAAGGGAAAAAAGGAGTGCTCTGCTATGAACGCAACAAGGCCGACAGCTCAGATGAAATGCCTCTATACAAACGCACGCAGCATGGGAAACAAACAGGAGGAGCTGGAAGCAGTTGTGCTGCTGGAAAGCTACGACCTGATTGCCATCACGGAAACTTGGTGGGATGAATCCCATGACTGGAATGTGGCTCTTGATGGCTACAGGCTGTTCAGAAGGGACAGGAGAGGAAGGAGGGGTGGGGGCGTTGCCCTTTACATCAAGAAAACACTACAGAGTGAAGAGCTGTCCCTGAAGAATAACCACAAGCAGGTCGAAAGCTTCTGGGTAAGAATCGGAGAGAGGCAACAAAGGGAACCTAGTGGTTGGTGTCTACTACAAACCGCCAGATCAAGAGGAGCTGATAGACGAAGCGTTCTTCCTCCAACTCCAGGAGGCTTCGCGCTCGCAGGCTCTCGTCCTACTGGCGGACTTCAACTACCCCGACATCTGCTGGAAAAGCAACACGGCAAGCTGTAGGCAATCCAGCAGGTTCCTAGAATGCATTGAGGACAACTTCTTAAGCTAGGTAATAAGCACCCCTACCCGAGGGGATGCGATACTAGACCTGGTGGTCACCAATGCGAGTGAGCTCGTTGGGGATGTCAAGATCGGAGGTAGCCTGGGCTGCAGTGACCACGCGCTGATGGAACTAACGCTACAGAGGGAAATGGGAATAAAGAAGAGCATAGTCAGGACCCTAAATTTTAGGAGGGCAAATTTCCAGCTCTTCAAGGAGATAGTCAGAAGAGCTCCCTGGGAAACGGTCCTCAGGGACAGGGGAACAGAACAGAGCTGGCAGGTCTTTAAGGATGTGTTCCACAGAGCGCAAAAGCTCTCGATCCCCAAGTGTAAGAAGTCGGGCAGAGAAGGGAAGAGACCGGCATGGCTGAGGCAAGAGATGCTGGTCAAACTAAGGAAGAAGAGGGAACTGCACAGGCAGTGGAAGCAGGGACTGGCTTCCTGGGAAGAGTATAGGGAAACTACTCGGTTGTGTAGGGATGGGGTCAGGAAGGCCACGGCACAGCTGGAGCTGAACTTGGCAAGGGATGCGAAAAATAACAAGAAGGACTTCTACAGGTATGTCAGCCAGAAAAAGATGGTCAAAGAAAGCATACCCCCGCTCATGAGCGAGACCGGCGAACTGGCAACAGCAGATGAGGAGAAAGCTGAGGTACTCAACAACTTTTTTGCCTCAGTCTTCACTGGCAACCTCTCTCCTCACCCCTCCTGAGCTGATGAATGGCATGAAGGAGAGCAGGAGGGTAAAATCCCTCCAGCTGTAAGTGAAGACCAGGTTCGGGACCTCCTGCAGAACCTAAATGTACAGAAGTCCATGGGACCTGATGAGATGCATCCCAGAGTCCTGAGGGAACTGGCTGACGTAGTTGCCAAGCCACTCTCCATGATATTTGAAAAGTCATGGCAGTCAGGGGAAGTTCCCAGTGACTGGAAAAAGGGAAACATTGTGCCCCTTTTCAAAAAGGGTAGAAAGCAAGACCCTGGGAACAACCGACCTGTCAGCCTCACCTCTGTGCCTGGGAAAATCATGGAACAGATCCTCCTAGAAGATATGCTAAGGCACATGGAGGCCAGGGAGTTGATTCGAGACAGTCAGCATGGCTTCACCAAGGGCAAGTCCTGCCTGACCAACCTAGTGGCTTTCTATGATGGTGCATCAACAAGAGTGGACAAGGGAAAACCTATGGATGTCATCTATCTGGATTTTTGTAAAGCCTTTGACACGGTCCCCCACAACATCCTTCTCTCTAAATTGGAGAGCCATGGATTTGATGGGTGGACCATTCGGTGGATAAGGAATTGGTTGGATGGTTGCAGCCAAAGTGTAGTGGTCAACAGCTCAATGTCTGAATGGAGACCAGTGACGAGTGGCAGTCCCTCAGGGGTCCGTACTGGGACCGGTGCTGTTCAACGTATTTATCAATGACATGGACAGCGACATCGAGTGTACCCTCAGCAAGTTTGCAGATGACACCAAGCTGAGTGGTACAGTCGAGACACCAGAAGGACGGGATGCCATCCAGAGGGACCTGGACAAGCTGGAGAGGTGGGCCTGTGTGAACCTCATGAGATTCAACATGGCCAAGTGCAAGGTCCTACACGTGGGTCGGGGTAATCCCCGGTATCAATACAGGCTGGGGGATGAAAGGATCGAGAGTAGCTCTGCTGTGAGGGACTTGGGGTACTGATAGACGAAAGGCTGGACATGAGCCGGCAATGTGTGCTGGCAGCCCAGAGGGTCAACCGTGTCCTGGGCTGCATCAGGAGAAGCGTGGCCAGCAGGTCGAGAGAGGTGATTCTGCTCCTCTACTCTGCTCTGGTGAGACCTCACCTGGAGTACTGCGTTCAGCTCTGGAGCCCTGAGAACGAGAAGGACATGGAACTGTTGGAGTAGGTCCAAAGGAGGGCTACAAAAATGATCCGAGGGCTAGAGCACCTCTCCTATGAGGGCAGGCTGAGAGAGTTGGGCTTGTTCAGCCTGGAGAAGAGAAGGCTGAGGGGAGACCTGATTGCAGCGTTTCAGTACTTAAAGGGAGCCTATAGGAAAGATGGGGACAATCTTTTTAGTAGAGACAGCAGTGACAGGACGAGGGGTAATGGTTTTAAACTACAACGTGGTAGGTTTAGGCTGGATATAAGGAAGAAACTCTTTACAATGAGGGTGGTGAAACACTGGAACGGATTGCCCAGAGAGGTAGTGGAGTCCCCATCCCTGGAAACATTCAAGACCAGGTTGGACAGGGCTCTGAGCAACCTGATCTAGTTAGTGGTGTCCCTGCTCACTGCAGGGGGGTTGTACTAGATGACCTCTAGGGGTTCCTTCCAACCCAAAACTTTCTATGATTCTATGATTCTATGAGTCTATGATTCTATTTTAAGGGATATCCTACCACTAAAGCAAAAATAACAGATGTATCAACAGATTGCAATGAAATTCCGTTGTTTATGTCATAGAGTATCTCAAGCTAAACAGTCACAATAATCCACTTGCTATTAAAACCATGGTTTCAGTGGACTTACAAATATGATAAAGTACTTCAGTTAATCAGGACATCAAGGAAATAAATTCTGGGTTACCCCAATAGTATGTGATCTTAATAAAAAAACCTAGCAAAAAACCCCACCAAACCTGTGAAAAAAAAGAGGGGCAGGTGAATTACTGTCCTGTGTATAGGGTTCTCTGTTCTCTGATTTTCACATACTTCATAAGCAGCCAAACTGGCTAACCTCTCATTTGTCAGTACCATCCCCTGTTGGAGGCAGTACCACTGCAGGACAATCAGTAGGACAGAATGTGTAACGATGGTTCACTTGCTCCTCTTCACAGCTCAGTACCTTAACACAAATCCACCTGGCATAGGCTAAAATGTCAAACTGGGTGAGAAGATGCAGGCATACATTCCTTCATCCCTCACAGAAGTGGAGCAGACAGCTTGAACAGACACCGCCAGCATTATCAGTCAGAGCTCTGAACGAGTTCATCCAGAACTGGAAATTTATCCTGATCAGGGGCAAGTTTATGTGACACCTTTCTTTTTGGACTATACGGGTGTATCTAACCCGGAAAACAAAGATGACAGACTACCTTAGATAGACAAATAATGTTCATGCCAGTGTCATTGCTGGCAATTTGGGTTACAAATATTAAAATATCATCTTCTGCATGGTTTCTGCTGTTATATGTACATTATTTGATATCTCAGAGTATGTTCCTCTGGTCCTTCTTGCCGTAAATTATTGCATTGTTATGCCATATGTAATGCTACAGAATTCTTTTTTGAAAATCTCCTTCAAATTTTTTTTAAGCAAGGGACTTTGATGATCAGACATGTGTGTCAAACTCAACACCGTACATACTCATTTTTGTGCACTACAAACAATTCCTGCAGTTCCTCTGCTGATCTCAAAGTGCAATTCTTTTTTTGTTGTTGTGTTTCAGTAATTCTCCAATCAGCAAGATATCGCTTCAAAACTGAATCAAATGTTATCAGGATGCCTTGCTTCCAGTGTTTTGTACGGTGCACATTAACTGCTAAGACGTTGAATCACTACATCATCGGGAAGGGTGGGAATTCTCTCTTTTAACTTGAGTGATCTGAAAGTTAAACAGCTACACCAAGCTAATTATCCACAAATCCTTGATCGTCAAATAAGCAGAAAGGTACTTCTGGAGAAGTACTTATCAAGTACTAAGACATATGACTAAGCTGCTGAAAGTGCCTGCAAGTCTGCACTGACTACGGAGGGTGGACACGCACAACTTAGATCAGACATCTTATTCGCCGGTGGACTATATTGGTATGGTAAATCCCATCCTAGTGGCTCACCTGAAAGTTTAAGAACACAACTGTTATCTGAAACTGAAGATTTGATATCATGTATAGGCTAGTAATTCTAGCTAGTTCTGGGGAAAATAATGGCCCCTAGATAATCTAGTATTAGAATGTGAAGAATTTAAGCATTACAGAGGAAAAAACAAATGGCATAAGCTGACCACAAAATATGGTGTAATAGAAATAAAAGAAAAAATATAGAAGTCCTATTTAATTAATTTGATATCCTTCTACAATAAAGTCATCTGTCTAGTGGATGAAGGGAAGGTGGCGAATGTAGTTTTTCTGGTATTTAGTAAGGTTTTTGATACTGTCCCTCACAGGATCCTGGCTGGCAATCGGTCACCAGCAGTGTTCCTCAGGATTCAATTCTAGGGACAGTTCTGTTCAATATATTTCTCAACGATCTGGATGCAGGAGTTAAATGTGCCATTAGCAAGTTTGCTGATGATACCAGACTGGGAGGTGCTGTTGACTCTCTTGAGGGACAAGAGGCCTTGCTGGGGGATCCAGATAGATTGGAGCATTGGGCTATGATCAATGGGATGAAATTTAACAAGTCCAAAAGCTGGATTCTGCGCTTACGACTGGCGGAAGTATAATGCTGGGCAGAAGTATAAACTGGCAGAGGAGTGGCTGGGGAGCAGCCCTGCAGAAAGTGATCTGGGGGTGCTGGTTTACAGCAGGCTTAATGGGAGTCAGCAGTGTCCCTGGCAGCTGGGAGGCCAAACCGCATCCTGGGATGCATCAAACCCAGCACAACCAGCCGGTCAAGAGACAGGATCATCTCTCTGTATTCAGCATTGCTGAGGCCTCACCTTGAGTACCGTGTGCAGTTCTGGGCCTCACAATTTAAGAAGGATGCGAAGGTCCTGAAATGAGTCCAGAAGAAGACAACAAAGCTGGTGGAAGGACTGGAAGAAAAGTCCTATGAAGAGTAGCTAAGGGCTCTGGGCTTGTCAGATCTGGAGAAAAGGAGGCTGGAAGGCGACCTCGTTGCTGTCTACAGCTTCCTGAGGAGTGGAAGTGGAGAGTGAGGTGCTGAGCTCTTCTCCCTGGTATCCAGTGATAGGACATGTGGGAGTGGTTCAAAGCTGCACCAGGGGAGGTTTAGACAGGACATCAGAAAGCATTTCTTTACTGAGAGGGTGGTCAAACACTGGAACAGGCTTCCTAGACAGGTGGTCGATGCCCTAAGCTTGTCAGTGTTTAAGAGGCTTT
Organism: Opisthocomus hoazin; assembly: GCF_030867145.1. NCBI lineage: Eukaryota > Metazoa > Chordata > Aves > Opisthocomiformes > Opisthocomidae > Opisthocomus > Opisthocomus hoazin. Next base: position 101,570,610 of record NC_134415.1, on the reverse strand, counting down.
TGGACAATGCCCTTAACTACATGCTTTAACTTTTGGTGAGCCCTGAATTGATCAAGCAGTTGGACTACATGATCATTTTAAGCCTCTTGCAACTGAAATAGACTACTCTATTCTATTCTAATTCTTTTTTCCAGGAAAATAAAAAGGTGTGATGGTCCTATAATGTAAAATAAACCTAAAATATCTGGACTCAGTAGATAATTTACTTGATAGCATGCTCAAAATTGCTAAACTGTACAATAATTCTGGGTGGGAGTGTGCCTACGTGGCCTACCTTCAGAAAAATGTCCTTGAAAATGATAACTAACATAGGGATGTGAGTGCGTAACTGTGCTTGTGATGGGACACCCAAAACCACCTGAGTGTTTGACCCGAAATCATAATGCTAAGGAGGAACTCCATGACACCATCAGCCAGATGAAGCAGTAATAGGGAATTACAAAACAACTTTTGAAACCAAGGACTCAGCTTGAAATGAGGAGTAGAAGCACAGAAATTTGTAAAATGTGCTGGGAGAGAAGGGGTCAGGAGCAGTGACCCTGGCTGGGCACTGCCAGGCATCACCCGAAGGTATCCTTAGCCCTGCCTGGATGAGGCCCAGCAGCTCTCTGTGGGGCACGGAAGAAGCCTGAACCCACAGTGTGGGGTTGCCAAAGGAGGACTTGTCCTCAGGGTACACGTGGGGCTGTGTGGGGTTCCTGCCCATGCTGGTGCCTCAGTAGGGTGTCAGCAGCGGCAGAGATGGACTTTCAGCCCGAGCACCTACATCTCCACAGGAGGGTCTGCATGTGGGTGACCCACACTTTTCAGTGCTTGCAAAATCCACACTGGCTGTGAGGGACTGGGTGTGCACACCCTGTGTGTGTGTGTGTGTGTAGAGTAGTTACAGAAAGTTGCTCAGAAATCTGTAGATGTTTATTAATGTTCTGCAGTGTCTAATACTGTGTTTTATTTGTGGCATTGCTGATACTGATCCTGAATGTGTAGTTCACTTATTGCCACATCATAAATAAATCAATAAATGACTTTGATCCCTATTTAGACTACATGAATTAAGCAGCTTTTCCTTGTGACAAGTATCTGTAAAAATTTTAAGACAGGGAAAGAACTGCCAGTATAGCCTGCGTCTAGCTTCTTATACTACATAATTCTGAACATGCACAGACTGTTGTGCTTCTGCATTTAGGAAACTCTTGTAAGTCAAAATGAAAGTACCAGCTAATTTTGCACACCTCTTGGAGCTAGGAAGTGCTTGAAAGCAAACTATCGTAATTACTGTCCAAGATGAATGAAAGTTGTCTAAATTGAGAAAATAGGCATAGACAGAAAAAATTGCAAATATGGACATCCAAATAATTATCCATATTGCACTGTGGCAGATTTATTTCCAGCTGTACCAAACACAGATGAAAGCACTTAATGGGACAAAATCTTTGAAGCAGTCAGTTGACTAAAACCAGATGCAAAGGTTCACATTCATGTTCTCTGTAGAATAGAGTAGAGCCTTGAATTAGACTCCCATTTTTCAGACAGAACTAATAGGTTGTAACTTTATATTTCTGTTCTCTGAAAAAAAAACAGCCTACGTTCCTTTTTTCTTGAAAAAGAATTATAATCAAAACAGAAAGAATAAGGCAAAAATAATGCTGTTTACCAGTAGCTATGGTGACTGCTTTTAGGAAAGGGTAATATGTTCACACAGGAAAGAAAAAATCCTCACTATCTTCTCCTTAGAGTAAAACCAAGCCAAATCAAACCATTTGATTTGCTAACGTGGGTTTCTTTATCCAAGTAAGCAGAGAGGGAAAGGATCAAACTTCCTGCAGTTCAATGCATTAATTGGAGAATTGTTCTAGGAAGACCGATTCTTCAGGAATGCTATGCAATGTCCTTATATCATCTTTCTGTGCTAAAGATCTCTGTAGCAGCTGACACCTTTGTAATGATTAACTCCTTCCAGAAAACAGGATGATGGTAAGGAGGGAAAATGTTAATAGTTCATGCAATAGTCAGGAGAATTTGCACACTATCATTATAAATAATTGAATCAAGTAAGTCTCCTGGCTGTAACATATCCTTGAGATGTTGGATTCTCGTTCATATTGATGTGGTTCTGGGACACAATATTGATTTGATCATCCTTTTCTATTAAATCAGTGCTGAGAAAAACAGACCAGCTTTATATGCCTCTGCATGGTCATTCCAAAATACGGAGATCTGAAAGAGGTTATTTACAGTTGCCCTCTCTGTTTGCACTGCACTTAGTCAGAAACCATTTTTAGGCTGGAGTACAAAAATGCTGTACTGCTTAATCATGAGCTAGTATGCATTTAGCTAACCGTGGGCTCTAAGGAATACATCAAGTCATTGTATTTCAGCAACATTAAATACATACTAAAGCCTAAAATATTGAAAGACAGATGTGACAGATTTGACTTTATATTAGTTTAGAGCTTACAGTTGATCCCTGCTGTTATTAATCAGGCCTATGTGGATCACTTAGTCACCGTATGGTAAAGGTTGCAATGTGATCTCAAGATGAAAAATCATTTTTTTTCCAAAGGATGAATTCTCAGACTTCTCAGCGACACATACACTTATCTGTGACTGCTGTTGCTAGAGGTAGAATACGTTTTGCCCTTTTCTTTGTCTGGAAAGTAAGAGGCAAGTGAATTTCTCTTTTCCTCAGTTTCACTTTACACTGACATCCATAGTGACACATGCTGGTAGCAGCAAGCCAGTGACACCACAGCAATTTCTCTCCTACGGAGCCATTCATCCAGCAATCTGTAATGACCCAAGCAGTGCTTTATTGCTCAATTTTCCATCTCTCGTTATACCATCCTGTCTCTCCCCTTCTAGATAGCTACACTTCTCTTAAAAGAATAATAAAAGCAAAATTGGAGAAATTTTTAATCAACAGGACTGTAGCGGTTTTGGTGATATCCCCCCTGCCTCCGGTTTTTACCTTCTATCCATAGAAACCACTTAATAAGTTCCAGACATTTTTATGCATTCTTCTGACTGCAGGTCGTTTACTGATTTCTAAGGATGATCCAGCTGAGTATGGTGATGAAAGAAGCACCTTAAGAACTTTTGTTAGATTCTAAATGAGACACTGTTTCTCAGATTTCCCTCCTGTTGTTTTCTGTTCAGTTCTATAATGCAGATCAATACAACGCAGAGTTATCCTGGGTGAACCAAAAGTTGTTGAATGTATCCAGCTGTGGGCTTGATTAGATTTTCACTTCACTGGTATAAATCAGAGTAACTCCGCATAAGGCAAGGGAATGTTGGCACTCTGAAATGGTGTAATCTCACACGTAAAACAAGAACCAAGCTCCATTTTCTTTCTTTTTCCACCGACAGTGTTATCTCCAAATCCTGCTTCAGAGGATGAAACTCCTTTACAAGTGAACACTGAATTGCACAATTACAAATGGTTAGAATATTTGGGCAGAGGAACATGTCCCTAACATCTGCTGGCAAGAAAGATAATCGGAGATGCTATTGAAAGGTTATGTACTTCTGCCTCTGTGACTCAGATGTCAGTGCATAACTCCTGTTTTAAGAAAGGTGTTTTGAAGAAGTGCTGGGCAAGGGCATAAGTCAGCTTAAACAAAAGACAGTTCTGATGGATGGCTGGAATATGTTGTTTTGAATTCTTTACTAGCATAATGTGTTCCTGTTTTTTTCTTATGCTCATTCTGCTTTCAAAAATGAAAAAAAAACCCCTCAAACTTAATTCCTACATTATAAATGCAGGATAAAAACCTTTTTCTATACTGTGAATAAAAATAAGGTGGTAGTGCCATGAAGGCTCTTGCGTACGTGCTTATGCATTTTACTGTGCAAGGATACCTTCAGGAACACAGCATTTCCACTAAAATACATCATTCACAAAATCTCACTGGAACTACTTGCATAAGAAATCCTTTTGGGAATGAAGTAGCTTGATCGGCCCACACAGAGCACTCTTCTTCAACGTAGCATAGAAGGGGAAGTGAACTCAGGAAGAGAATGGGAAGAAACCCTCAGATACCACAGAAGCAGTGAAAAAGAGGATACAGTAGAATGGAAACAAGCAATAACAGTTTCCCTTCCTTCCCATGCAAGCAGATTTTTTCGTGCCAATATTTACCAGGTTAAGAACAATTACTAGATAAAAGCAATCCTGCATTTTGCATATTGAAAAAGATACTGCAATAAAGCATAGAACAAAAAAGGTGGGAGCAGTCGCAGAAAATGGCACACCACAGCTGGGCATTATTGTTACTGTTCTGCTGAGGTCTTAATTTAGAGTGTGCTTTTTTCCTTTTCTTAAAAAAAAAAAAACAAACCCAACTGCAGAGGTAAAAATGTAGTGGGGAGGAGAGAGTGAGGTCATAGGAGACAAAGAACATTCTAAGCATCTTAAAATAGTTGCAACACACAAAACCACAATGACTAAATAGGCACCAACACAATACAATCCTCTTTATTTCTTTCTGGTAAAATCTCAGAGTGTTTCAAATGTTAGCTGACATAAGGATCGTTATCAGCTGAGGATTTTTTCTCCTCTCTATGAAATTTAAACTCTGCAACATTTCTGCCAAACTACTGCCAGTAGGAAGGTACTTTTATGAGAATAAAATTACTTGAGTATGCTGCTGGGGGATTTACTTTCTCTGTAGCCCTAGTTTTATTTAAATGCCATAAAAAGCTGGCAAAACCCAATTACTACCAGGTCTGCAAAGTCCTCCTTTAGCTCACCTCTAAGATCTACTGCAATTTTTTCCAGAGGGGCTTCAGTGCAAGGTCCATTTCTCTAGCTGGGAGTGAGTAGCTTTCCAGCTGTAGGTGGCAGTAACCCACAGGTCTTCCATTTCAGAACCCAGGGAAAGATTAAAAACAGCCCAGATACACAGAAGTGTTTCACACACATGCAGCAGAACAAATTATGGATAATAAGGATTTTTCCCAGCTATGGATCCCAGGGTTTTCCTGGCAAAGGAAAGGAGTTTTTGAACCACCCATTTGCTTAAATTATGATCTCTATTTTTTAAATAAAGTGTACAAAAAATATATTTTTCTTTATCTCAGGAATTTCTTTTTTTTTTGAGAAAATGGCTATTTTGCATACGTGGGCTCTTGGACAGTGTATAATCAAACATCTTCAGAGTAAAAAGATGAAATTTGACATAAACAAAACCTTTCTCACTTTGTCTCCAGTTTTATTTTTGTAAATTGGGGTAATCTGTGGTGGATGAACTAAGGATGCTCTGGGTATTCATTTGGTTTTGTGGTTAAGGTTGCAGTGTTCTTGCCAAAGGAAGGTTAATTGCACATGTACCTAGCTTCTTAGTGTAAGATTATAAAATACACTTGCAATCCGTGTCAAGGACTTGAGAAATACTCGCATACAGATGAAGTTACAAAAATGCGGGTTATCAAGATTAGCCACAGAAAATGGTTGCAGATTTAAACATTCAGGAGTTAGGAACTGCCCAATTCATACTGAAAAAAACCTAGCTGAAAATATGGACAAAACAGTATTGATAAACAAAGTAATTATACACTCATACATATCAATTCATCTATGCATACACTTCTATAATAATGCACAACTGTTTTTGCTACTACACAAATATTCATGCATTAAAAAATGGATCCAATCTGAGATTTTAACTACATAAGTTCTAGGCAGAAAAAAATATATGCTCATTTCAAATACTGTTTTATACACATTCTCCACCTAGCAAGATTAGTTCATATCCTTGAATGCTGTCTTGTTCATATTAAATCACAGCATTTTACAGAATCACAGAATCACAGAATCACAGAATAGTAGGGGTTGGAAGGGACCTCTGTGGGTCATCTAGTCCAACCCTCCTGCCAAAGCAGGGTCACCTACAGCAGACTGCACAGGACCTTGTCCAGGCGCGTCTTGAATATCTCCAGAGAAGGAGACTCCACAACCTCCCTGGGCAGCCTGTTCCAGTGCTCCGTCACCCTCAGAGTGAAGAAGTTCTTCCTCATGTTCAGACGGAACTTCCTGTGCTTCAGTTTGTGCCCATTGCCCCTTGTCCTGTCACTGGGCATCACTGAAAAGAGCTTGGCCCCGTCCTCCTGACACCCACCCTTTTTACCATCAAGTACAGGACAAACATCCTCTCATTTTAAAACTAATTATTATAACCCTACATCTGCTCCTAAATAATCAACACAGCTTTAAAGATCTGCTTGAAAACAAACAAGCAACTGTCCATAAATAAAAGGAGTGTCCTGATATTGAATCCTGCTCCATCTCAGTATTGGCTCTTGCCTTGCAGTAGTTCATATGCAAAACATGATCTCCTACAGATGGAATTCACTTGTCCTTGCTATTAAGCAAAATACAGCAGGACCCAGAGAGCATTTGCTGAAGATGAAAACTGACTTTATAATTTAGCCTTGAATCTTGAGCTGGCATAACTATCACATTATAAATCTGGATGCTGAGTCTCCATACTTGTAAAGCAAATAAAATAAACTCCTTGATTGCTTTGTTTTTTTTATTGCAGTTCAAGCATACATCCTAAAGCTAGATTTCAACATTAAAAAAGTCTTATGTTTGTCCACTCCAAGAACTCCAGTGCCTAACAATTAAATAGGTATCTGCCAAGAGTGAAACAAATATAGTTTGCCTGCTTCACTGTTTTTCAAAGCAGGGAAAATAGTAAGGATACTCAAAGATTGAATCAGGTTTTAAAATGTGAGTGGCTACATTGAACTTGCTGTGAAACCAGATGCAAGTTTATACATTACATTCTTGCTCCATCGTTCTACAACAGTTACAAATTGAGAAGCTGTTTTCCAAGGGGCAGTGCAAAGCCTGGGTCCCACTTCAGCTCTGCTTCCACGGTTTAAGTGAATCTTAAGTAACCAAATTTCACCCTGGGGAAGGTGAGGGTTTGAGAATTGTACTGACAGAATCGGAAACCAAGAGAAAATACCAAGAAAAGGAAATGGATTGTAACTCTGTTTCCATGTAGTCTCCAGGCTGGTGGGTGGCATTTAGGCCTTCTGCCTAACTGACAGGTTTGGTATTACTCACCAAGAGGATTTTTTTAGGATACTGTCTTTTAGATGAAAGGAGAATAGGGTTGCATCAGGCATGGACTTAGGGAAAAGAAATTTCATCAAATTATCAGCTATAAGTGTATCATATCACTAGGAGTAAAAGCACCTTATGGACTATGTGTCTGGAGCAGCAGAAGGGCATATTCCAATCCTTTGGCAAACTTTCGCCTTAACTTCTCCATGAAATCTGCTTGGGGGAAAGCTAAACAAAGGGTGAAAAATCTAGCCACTCTTACAACACACAATTTATTTGTTAACGGTTCTTAACTTCAAATGTTTTTCAATCCAGTTTACCCTAGGTTATTCTAGTAGTTTATTCTCTCCATTACCTTAGTGTATATATCCAGGTAGTGACTGATCCATGTAACCATATCATGAATACTAATGTATGCCAAGAAAAAAAACCTAGTTTACATAAAAAGATAACATGATGAAAACAAGCTTAACTTGAATTTGGGGATTTAAATCAATCTCTGAATATTTTGGTAAGGTCTGAAGTCCATAATTAATCCCCGAAGGTATCCAGGAAAAAACTTAAATCTGGGTTAATGAACTGTGCTTGGTTTGCAGCCTAGAAATATAATGCACTGTTTCTGAAAATGGTTTGCAGAATGGAAAAGTGGATTAATATTTGGGTGAGTCTGAAAACTGAAATATAATGATGCTATACTATCATATTATATATTGCTGCAAAAAAATAATTATTCCTGAATAGTCTTCAGCCTATAGATAGTAGCAGTCTTCATGTTTTCCTTGAAGATTTGTGTTCAAAATCCTAACTGTTTATAATTTAAACCCACTTGTTGTTAAGAATAATTTTTTTTTAGGTTGAACGTCTCTGCTATTCATGCCATACTGTTTTCTAGCATATTTCTGTGTATTTCACAATGATTTTTCTTTGGCTTTTCCAGACCCCTGATCTGAATAATTCTGAAGAAAATAAGTTAAATTAAAGCTGTGAATAGTTGCAAGGCTAAGATTGTCATCAAGTAAAATAGAAAAAAATGGTTATTTACAGGATAACAATCATACATCTTGAACAAATGTTGTTCATTTATATTTCATTAATAGTATTCACTGTTCAATGTACTCTGGTTCGTGTGCCTGTTGCGTGTTTTACCTATTTTCTTGGTGTCCTCCTCTTTACAAATGGGGGGAGATACAAAATAAACCCAGTTGCCCTTAGCACCCTCACCAGCAATATATTATAAAACTCCATAGTGTAATGAAGACATTTATAAACAAAGGAACAATACATACAGCACAACTATATCCACCATATAATTCAGTTGTTTGAGTGCATATACATACACATATGTTTGTATCTGTGTTCCCACACAGATATCTAACTCACACTTCACTAATTCCTAATAGTTGCAGCAAAGATAATGGCATGGTAACTAAGTTACGAAACTTCACATCCTATTAGCAGCTTCAAAGGCTGTTTTGAAAAAGAAAAGAGATGTCATGACCAGAGCTTCTGGGAATGAAGGCTTACATAACCCTCTACAATCTTAAGAAAATTTGTGGGGGAATGTAGAGGGAGATCTGTAATGTATATGACAGTGCTGCACAGAGGAGCTCTTGTAACCGGTCATTTCAATAACTGTTTAAAACAACGCTCCTGATGCTGAGTAATTGTTTTCTGTCTGGGACATTTCACCTTGGGGTATTTCTGAGCTGCTCCCTCACACCAGACCTTTTCAGAACTTGGCCTCCTTTCTGTTACAACCTATTTAGTCATGCATGTGAAAAACTGTTAGGACTTCTGTATTCGTTTGTGTACACACCAAAGTAAAGTATCCATTAAAGCACTTTATATGTTAATACATACTGAAGTCATCCAGGTACATAAATGAGTAGGATGCCCAAAAACTCATATAACTATTTCATGTGGCCCACTTTCAGTGTCACAACCACATTAGAAGATGATAAGAAGAACCAGCATCATCAGTCTTCTATATAACTTCTCTTCAAAGCAATGAAATGTTTTCTTAGCCTTCTGTAAAACTCCTTCCTGAGGCAATGTCAGAAGAAATCTAGTGCACATGCTGACCTCCAAGCCAGACGAATTTTCCAAAGCACGCAATAAGGCTAAATCGATGGGCATACTGAGAAGGTGACCTGAATACAAGAGAACACAGCACCCCTTACTGAACTCTCATGCCTTGTGGAGTAATACAAATCATGCCTGGACTTCCCTGATCCTCGAACTCCCAAGTCTTAAGCACTATCAGATTTTGAAGCATAGAAGAAACAATGCCAGCAATACTCTCACAAGGACACAGAGAGAGTACTTTAACTGAGTATGACTAACAAGTGTGGTAATAATACAAACACAACTATTAAAAAGAGCAGTATGTTCCTAAAGGAATTGTTAAGACTTTTAAAGCTATGCAGGGCTTTCTATTTAGTAATACAGTATTCTAGATAGATAAATGAACGGTATTGATGCTGAATAAAAGATAAAGGAGATAGATGGTAGTTAACGATTACTGAAGGTGATGACATCAGCTTTCAAGGTGCTGTTGTGAAATAACTTTTATTGCTCCAAAACTAGCCTACAGCAATGTTAGATGGCTCCACCAGTTACGGAAGATGCCAATGGATTCATATTAGGCCTTGCACTGACCTCTTTTACTATCTTTTGAGGTCACCCAAGGACGGTCTTGGTGAAGGACAAATTTTTTTTGTGATTCTAGGGTCCTTTTATCTTCATATCTCCTAGACATTAGAGGTTACAGAGAATCAGTCTTCAAGCGTAGTTGTTTCATAAGTAATTTTGTCCAAGACAGTCTTTTCTGAAGAGGTATGCATTAATTCTCTATCAGGACACCAGATAATTCTTAAATCTCTGGATTCTGTATGAATAACATATTGATCTTCTATGCTCCCTTTCACTAAAGAGTAACACACAAACTCAACAGGTCTTCCTAGTGAAAAAAACATTCCCTCCTTTACAGCATGTGAGACAACTGATATTTAATCTGAAATAACTGGAGCCAGTTATGGTGAAGACTGTACAAGCACCACATGTATTGACCCATGGCAAGGGCCACTGAGAAAAAACTGAGGGACTAGTGAGGTTACCTTTGCCTTTGAATAGTCAGCTGCACACCTGCGGATGCTCCGGATACAGGCAGCGCATCTCCTCTATTTCTGTCTTTTCCTTCCTAAAAGTTATCTTTTCAGCTAGGTTTGGTTAGCTAAAAGAAGTCTAATCTAAATGCATTATATGCATACACACACAGCATGAACTTCTCATGACTATGTGGGTACCACTCTTTGTATTTATCTGTACATGTGATCACAAAGGTGGCTGGTTTTACTAAATGCAAAAACCAAGGTTACTGGTTAAAAAAATCACATTTCCTATCTTTCTAAAAAAAAACTTAAATAAATGCTGTTACTGAGAAAGAAATAAAGTAACAAAACCAAATTTGGTGACATAGTAACCTTCTGTATCAATATGATACCTCATATGCAGACTTCTCAAATTCTGTTTGAATATTAAGCATGTTGTTGAATTCAACAAGATACCAAAGGTGAAGAAGGGTTCTCTAAACCGTAATCAAAATCTCTTCTGTTATTTGACCTCAGATAAACTTCACTCTTCCTTTCAGCGATAAGCTCCCCAAAACAGGAATTCAGAACAATGACGTTCTCACCCATTCAACCTCCAGTCAACCATGCTAGTCAGGACCGAAATTTCATAATTTTTTTCTGCCTTATGCAATTTTCATTGCTTAAAGTGTAGAAATCTATCATTACTAGGTAGATGTATAAGTTAGGTTAGCAGCCAAGGAATGAATGTTCTAACATATATTACAGATGGTGCATTATTCATCTTCTGCAGTACCAGTCTTGTAATTTTATTGTGATAACTTACAGTAAACAGCTACAGCATGTAATGGTTCCTTACGAAAAATTTACACATTTCACTGGAAGGATTATCTCTGTGGATTTTTGGAAAGACGTTAGGACGAAGAATATGGCACATTTATTATTTTTCATACACTTACCACATATAATGCAACTTATAAAAAACAGTACCAGCTATACTACTTGTCAGGATTTACAGTGGAGTGAAACTCATATTAAGAATCTGTGCACTGCTTCTCCAGCTGGACAAATACATATGAACAGTGTTTTGACTGTTTCTATATACACTTAAACCTCTCACTGGCCTTGGAAAAACATTGTATTCAATTCATTTTGCTGATATGTTGTGTTTTAATGCTGCTCTAAATAAGATACTCCTTCTAGAATCAAAGCTATCAGAAATGCTGATTTGGTTGTGCTGTAGTTCTTGAAAGGAATGTTACATACAGTTTCTGGGATTTGAGTCAAAACATTCTGAGATGACTGGTATTAAAATGGCACTTACTGATATTTCAATACCTACACTAAAATTTTAGCCACAGCAGCTTCTCTGATTTAGGTACAATTGAATTGAAATGATGTATAAACATCACTTCTAACAAAATTTTTTCACAGCTTGCACATTATCCAGTCAGGAATTTGAAGTCCTATTTACATTTAGAACCTTGATTTTCCTGCATGCTCTATTTTCAATGTATTACTTTTCACACTAATTGAATACTAAATCTGCAGATCCCAGAACATAAAAAATTGATTTTCCCACAGACATTTTTAACAGAACCACCACTATACTGTCTAAATTAAAAACAGGAAAAGGTTTACTCTTTGAAGATCACTTTTTCTTACTTATTTGCTTGGATTGTTTTAAAAGGCTGGAATTTGTTATTTCAACAATACTCCCATGATAAAATGATGTTCTGAAGTCAGGTCCCTCTGGATGACACCCCTTACTGTCAGCATGTTAAGCGCACCGCACAACTTGGTATCACTGGCAAACTTGCTGAGGGTGCACTCAGTCCCACTGTCCATGTTGCCAACACAGATGTTAAACAACACTGGTCCCAATACCGACACCTCAGGGACACCACTCATCACTAGTCTCCACTTGAACACAAGCCATTGACCACAGCTATTTGAGTGTGACCATCCAGCCAATTCCTTATCCACTGAGTGGTCCATCTGTCAAATCCACGTGTCTCCAATTTAGAGACAAGGGTGTTGTGCGGGACAGTGTCAACTGCTTTGCTCAGGTCCAGGTAGATGACATCAGTTGCTCTTCCCTTATCCCCCAACACTGCAACCCCACTGTAGAAGGCCACCATATTTGTCAGGCATGATTTGCCCTTGGTGAAGCCATGTTGGCTGTCACCAATCACCTCCTTATTTTCCATGTGCCTTTAGCATAGTTTCCAGGAAGATCTGCTTCATGATCTTGTCTGGAAAAGAGGTGAAACTGACTAGCCTGTAGTTCCTTCCCCAGGTCTTCCTTTTTACCCTTTTTAAAAATGGGGGCTATGTTTCCTCTTTCTGATGACTGGGAACTTCACCGGACTGCCACAATTTCTCAAATATGATGTATAGTGGCTTAGAAACTTCACCCACCAGTTCCCTCAGGACTTGCAGATGCACCTCACCATGTCCCATGGACTTGTGCACCTTCAGGTACCTTACAAGGTCCCCATGTCCACACAGTCCCCACCAGCCTCCGCTTGTTGTTGAGAACAAGGTCCAGAGTTGCACCTCTTGTCGTTGTCTCCTCTGTCACTTGGAGAAGGAAAGTATCATCAATGCATTCCAGGAACATCCTGGATTGCTTATGTCCTGCTGTGTTGTCCCTCCAGCAGATACCAGGGTGGTTGAAGTCCCCTATGAGGACCAGGGCTTCTGAACATAAACCTGCTCGTGTCTGTCTGTAAAAGGCCTCATCTGCTCAGTCTTCCTGGTTGGGTGGCCTGTAGTGGACCTCCGCTACAATGTCACCTGCTCCTGTCCTGCCTTTAATCCTGACCCATAAGCTCTTGGTTGACTCCTCGTCCATCCCCAGGTGGATGGGGAAGCGCATCCTCCATGCACTCCAGCGTTAACTGACATAGAGGGTGACACCCCCTCCTTGTCTCTCCTGCCTGTCTTTCCTAAAGAGCCTGTATACATCCATTACAGCACTCCAGTCACAGGAGTCATCCCACCACATCTGTGTGACACCAGTAAGATCATAGCCCTGCAGGCCTGTGCACATCTTTAACGCCTGTTGTATATTCCCAATGTTACATGTATTTGCATATAGGCATTTAAGTTGGAGGTTGATGGAGCTGACTTATTGGCTATAACCTGGGGAATATAATGCCTAAGAAATAAAGTATGATAAAATGGAAATCTGTTTGTGATGCTAAGAGTGAGACACACTTAGTTCCACTAATTCAGTATTGAAACAGATATGCTAATACAACTGTGGATTAGAGAAATTTACTATCTAAAATTCAAGACCAAGAACCTGGGGTTAGAATTTCAGTTTTCTGGTTTTGCTTTAAGGAAAACTAAGGTGGGAGAAATGTAGATTCAGTTCAGAAAAAAGTATGCAGATTTTGTATATGAGTTTTAAGCCAAACACAACTCCTTCTATCAGAAAGATCAGCCTGGGCAAAAGAATTCTCCACCTATTAATACCTAGTGTTAGGAAAATTGGAGATGAAATTTTCTCTTTCACTCACTGGACTTGCCTGTGAAAACATGATGTAACAAACCCATGTCCAACAGGATTTTGGTCATTCTGAGGAGCTCAATGGCATGGTCTTTCATACTACTAAAAATTATGTGAAATATTTTTCTTAAGAATGGCATTATTTTTCCTAAGGACACGTGGAACCTGAAACTATGCATGATCTCTAAGCCAGAAAAAGAAAAGCGTTTAAAAATAAATTTAAATGAATTATATTCTTCACCAAAGCCCAATTTGAAGTAAGCATTAGAAAAAAACAACAGATTTCCAAATGTGAATGTATTTCATAAGTATCAAACTCCAGCTATGTTAGTTACCTAATGTCATTAAAAGTACAGGATCCAAAAAATTCAAGCCCTTTGCTTAGTTTATCTTTCTGCAAGAGTTGAATACAGTGGAATATAAAACATTAGTTCTGAACTTAATATGGATCTTAGTGAAGTTAACGAGGATTTAGATTTGTTAAAAAACCAACAAATAGATGCTCTAGATAATATGTTGGCCTGAGTATCTTATCTTATAATATAGATCTTTAAAAAGATGCTTGATGTATGATGAGTTCTGCTATTTCTGACCAGCTGCTTCCTTTCTTACCCAGAAACAGCTACATCTAAAGCAGTGATAGGAAATCCATGAGCAATTCTAAAAATCTGGCCTGCAATGCTGTTAACAATTCTGGGAGGTGCTTCAATGCTCCTTGGTTTGAAAATGGGCACTTATTCTTTCTCGTGTAACAATTTTTTCTTTAGTTCAACAAACACACAAATCAGATCTTGAGCGCTGAAAGCAAAGCGCAGCTCTGTGCTAGAAATGTGAGAAAAGAATTAATAAGGGCATAAAAGCCTGTCCTTAGATAAGTACCTTCAGCCAAAACCTGACATAACATGCATTTTTGGCTTAAGGGCACAAGGAAGCACAAGAGTATTTCTGACACATAAACTGGGAAAAGTTCACCATGACTATCCTTTGAAATGGGCAATGAGATGTAAAAAAAGTTTTAAAACAATCATTTTAGTGTTTACAGACTCTACAGTATGAATGCTTTCTTCTTTTGTAAAAACAGTTATATTCATAATGACTTTTTCTATAGTTTATTTTAATTAACATTGAGGATATGTACTAAAAACAGACCACAGAACTTGTTAAGTCACTTCAACCTGGTCTCCTCGGTATCTGCAACATATGGAATTCTATCTCTTAGACAAGTTCGACTATAAAATCTCCTTTAACTTACAAGAAAGCTAACCTAGAAATCATTTTATAACATTAAAAACCAGGCATTTGAAACCTTATCAGATGCATTTTAGGAAACAGTTTGGATGGAATTTTTCATTTGGTGATCAGTTCTTTAAGGCTTAAGAATAATTTAGTGATGGTTCAGTATGCAGAAAACAGACAGTTTCTGAAATATGATTTTAAATATGTCTTTTCCTATTTACAGCTGAAAAGGTGCCATTCAAATGAGACTTACATATCTAGGAATTTCTTACATTATCAGGGGATGAAAACGGAAAAATCACATTTGTTGTGTATTTTTGGTGATTACAGCCTTCATGGTGGTTGAAAGCTGTAGATAAGTGTCTCTCTATTTATCATGGATTGATTTTGATTTTTTAGTCTTGGTTAATTGATTCACATTAACGGACCCATCTGCTGCACCAATACATACGGAACAACAGCGGTAAGAATAATCACTCTGAGAATAGTTTGAGACACGGGAAACATGATTGTTTGTGGGAGCCATTAACTTTGAGATTGTACTCTGCACTATAAAAGCTAAGTTTGTCTATGTTTACATTTTCTTGAGTCTTTACACAATTTAAAACCAATGTGTTAACTACTACTAGCATAGCTGCTGACATAATTGTCAAATCATTGGTGAAGTAATTTTATGAGTTTATTTCACACATACAGATGTGTCTTCTTAATTAACATTAAGCTTAATTTTTCACGTCTGGCTCAGATGATGAGGGGGCCACACAGAATATTAAGAGCTTCCTAGGTTAATCTTTCCACGCCCTTTTCAAACACCTACTTTCAAATCCAATGATCTTTGAATTCACAGAATTAGTCATAGAACTATATGACACTCAAACACTAAATTTACTGAATAGTGGTAATTTTTTTCCTCTGAAATTAACCAGTCTCTGGAATTCTACATTAGCATGGATTTAAAGTGCAGTAAAAGAGCTTGCAAAAGTGCTTCTAAAAGCAATAGAGCATTCACATAGTAGAGTACTGTTTCTAAAAACTAATAAAATAATGGCTATGTAAAGAAATTTAGATTTGTACTGAACCACTCATCTGATATAAAGTACATTTAAATACTTTTCAAACAGAATGGTTTTTATCCTATTGTGCTGGTTTTTGCTGGGATGGAGTTGATTTTCTTCATAGTAGCTAGTATGGGGCTATATTTTGGATTTGTGCTGAAAACAGTGTTAAAGACACAGGGATGTTTTTGCTGTTGCTGAGCAGTCCTTTACACAAGAGTCAAGGCCCTTTCTGCTGCTCACACCACCCCTCCAATGAGTAGGCTGGGAGTGCACAAGAAGTTGGGAGGGGACACAGCTGGGACAGCTGACCCCAGCTGACCAAGGGGATAATCCATACCATATGACATCATGCTCTCTAATAAAATGCTGGGGGAAGAAAAAGGAGGGGGGGACGTTTGGAGTTGTAGCTTGTGTCTTTAGAAGTAAGCATCACACGTGATGGAGCCCTGTTTTCCTGGAGATGGCTGAACTTCTGCCTGCTGATGGGAAGTAGTGAATGGATTCCTTGTTTTGCTTTGCTTGTGCGCATGGCTTTTGCTTTACCTGTTAAATTGCCTTTGTCTCAAGAGGCTTCTCACTTTTTACTTCTGATTCTTTCCCCAGTCAGGGGGGGAGTGAGTGAGAGGCTGTGTGGTGCTTAGATGCCAGCTGGGGTTAAACCAAAACACCTACATACAGACCCTTTTTTTAGTCAAAATATAAATGGAACCTAATGAACCCTGTAAAAAAAATAAATAAACAAAGTGGAGAGGATCTTAACATAAAAATAATGCTCCTGTCCGGGGCAGTGGGACAGGCCCTAGCTGCCAGGGCCTGCCCTGCCAGGCCTCTAGGCAGCACGTGATGCAACCAGCAGCAGACCGCAGGTAGCTGCTGGCCCCTGCTGCATCCCGAAATTTTGTATCTGAAAACCAGGTGCATACTAATCCGTGTCTCTTGCTACCAAAACACAAAAAATCATTTTTTTTCTGTCAAATAAGTTTCTTCTCCATAATTGTCGTAATTAATAGGATGAACACTACAATGATATTTTTGTACTCTTACAATGAGAAAAGGCAAATAACTTTCTTTTAAGAACAACTGTAAAAAATGTTTCTTATGAAACACACCTGTCTATGCCCAGCAGTATGTGTTGACAAGCTCCCATGTTCATTGTAAAACATCGCTGACATATTCGCTATATAATACTTCATGGCCTTTCAGGAGCAAAAACTCTAATTCATTGCCAAACACCTGAGGAAGAACAGGCAATAAAAAAGTCTTTTTTTTGCAACTAAAGTATGTAATTGAAACAATGGGCCAAAATAAGAAACAAGTCAATAATAGCTTTCTATGAATCATCAAATTGTTGCTTGTTTAATCTGAATTTCTTTTTTTAAATACAACTAAGAATTTTACAGTAATAAATATGCACATGGACAATTAATGGTCCAATTAATGGTAGAAGGATATTTTTTAACACTATAGATTATTTGTGGCTCTCATTGGCTGCAGTCTCATGCATATAAGCACATTACTTGAAGATAACACTGTTGTATAGTCCACATGCACCGTTTCAACTTTGGGACAAAAGCCTGGAAATTTTTCCTTATAAACAATACACAAAATGTCCGCCTCTGGCTTTTCAATTCTCCTGCTCCATGCATGAGAAGATGTGAAGTTGATGTGACAGGTTGATGAACAAGTAATTAAACAAACAGTTGCTAGGCTAAAGCAACTAACAAATTAAAAAGGAACGAGGGGAGAAACTTGTATCTTTCAGCTACAAAAAGTACCAAAGGGTGTGTGTAACCAAAACGCTGAAGCAAGAAGGTGCCAACAAGTCCAACACAATTAAAATTGGTCCATTTACTGAATAGTTTGTTACAGTATGCACATTTTCTAAATAGATTCCTACTATTAGCAGGCATTGCCTGGAGAGAAGTACAAGAAGAGTCTATAGCACTGAATCTCTTGTCATTCCTTTCCGCAGATGCCCCACCCATGGAAGCACTGGACTTAGGTCTTAAGACAGCAGATTCAGAGGAACAGACATTGTGGAGTGTTCAAGTCCAGATGAAAGATTTTGGAGCCAGCCCTGCCAAGGCTGATCAGGAAGTATACAAGTTATTGTTTTCTCATATCTCCTCAATCTGCTCAAACCTGTGGAAAAAGGAGTTGTTATACACCAAACTGAAGCTTTCCTCAAGGAGTTTCTGACCCTGGCATTCTGTCAGGCAGAGTCTGTGTATAAAGCCTACCAGTATTCCCAAAAATTGGCAGCTAGCACAGGCAAATTTACATCCCAAATTGCCACCCTGTTTACATCCTTTACAAAGAAAGTGGTGCAGATAGGTAGGTGACTTATCAAGAAGCAAATATTTCAGATCTGCCACAGTCTTCTGCAAAGCAGAAGTGATTTGATTGTTTACAAGTTTAACAGTGATGGAGCAGCCTGTTCTCAGATATATGTTTAACTCTCCAGGAAAGAGAATGTTGCACACTCTGTGGACAAAATGAAGCTTCAGGACTTTGGGATGCACGAATTGCTCCTCTAAAGACCACTGAACTAGTAACCTATTCAAGTGAAACCTCCAAATCCTGAGAGATACTCTGTGGCGATAATTTTTATTGGCAGTCTTGACAGCTAAGAGGAATGATCAGCCTCTGAAAAAGTAAATTCTATTCTGCCAAGTGAACTGTATGAAATTAGAGCTGCAGAACTTAGATGTGAAACAAGGCATTTAGATCTTCCTAGCAAGGTGAAGCTTACTGAATATAGACAGATTGTGAACTGGCTGAAGAATGCCTGTACCTACATATGAAAACCAGCAAACCAAGTGAGAAGAGGTGGAAAGAATGACCTCCCTTGACCAACACTCTCTTTCCAACGCAGCCTGGAATGCTGTTGGCTTTCTTTTTCACTAGGGCACTTTGCTGACTCATGGTCAACTAGCTGTCCACTAGAACTTACAAGT
This sequence comes from Opisthocomus hoazin, assembly GCF_030867145.1. Classification (NCBI taxonomy): domain Eukaryota; kingdom Metazoa; phylum Chordata; class Aves; order Opisthocomiformes; family Opisthocomidae; genus Opisthocomus; species Opisthocomus hoazin. The sequence goes on along the minus strand of NC_134415.1, from coordinate 101,551,678 downwards.
CGTCTTCTCAAAGCTGCTTTGCAGACAGGCAGTCCCCAGTCTATACTGGTGCTTGGGGTTATTCCATCACAGGTGTAAGAATTTTCATTTCCCTTTTTTTTGAACAACATGAGATTCCTGTTTTCTCATTTCTCCAGGCTGTCAAGGTCCCTCTGAACAGCAGTAGACACATTTTGTGCATTAATTACTCCTTGCTTTGTATTTAAAACTTGTTTCTGGGGTGCACCCTGTCCCATCTTATGAATGAACATAAGCAGTATTGGATCTAGTGTTGAGACTTGGGGTACTCTGCTAGTGACTGGCCTCCATCTGGAATTTGTGTCCCTGATCCTTTGTGCTTTTTGAGCCTGCCCTTCAGAAAGTTTTCAGTTCACCTAGCTGTGCACTTGCCTAGCCAGCACTTAATCAGTCTGAAACTAAAGATGTTATGGGACGCAGTGCTGAAGCCTTACTAAAGTAGCGTAAACAACATCCAGTGCTCTCCTGTCATGCATCAAGCCAGTCATCTCATTGTGGAAGGCTATCAGGCTGGTTAAGCACAATTTCCCCCCATAAATCCACAGTGACTACTCCCAACCACGTTCTTGTACTTCATGTGTTTGGAAACAGTTTCCAGGACAATTTGCTACATCAGCTCCCCACAGATCAAAGTGGGGCTAACCATCCTGTAGTTCCTCAGGTCCTCCTTCTTGCCCTTCCTGAAGACAGTCTTCTAGTCCTCAGGAACCTATCCCAGTCACCTTGATCTTTCAGTGATTATCAGGATTGATCTTGCTATGACATCAGATAGCTCCCTCAGCACTCATGTGTGAATCTCATCAGGTCCCATGGACTTATATATGTCCAGCTGGTTTTAAATGTCCCCTAAACTGATTCTCCTCCACCAAGGAGGTCTTCTTTGCTCCAGAATTTCTCCCACAGATCTGAGAGGAATAGGATTCTTGAAAGTCAGTCTTATCAGTAAATACTGAGGTGAAGAAGCCATGAGTATTTCAGCCTTTTCTGTTACCAGAACATCTGCCCCATTGAGCAGCAAGCCCACATTTTACCAAGTCTTCCTTTTGCTGCTGATGTACTTGTAGAAGCATTTGGTTTTGCCCTGCATGTTCCCTGCCAGATTAAACTCCAGATTGACTTTGGCTTTCCTAGCCCCATATCAGAATATTTGGACATTTTCTTTGTATTCTTCCCAAGTCATCTGGCCATGGTTCTACCTCTTGTATCCTTCCTTTTGATGTTCAAGTTTTTTCAGAGGCTTCTTGTTCATCCATACAGGCTTCCTGTCACTTGATTTCCTGCTCATTGGAATGGATCATTCTTGGGCTTGGAGGAGATAATCCCTGAAAATCAGTTGACTGTTGTAGAAAATCAAGAAAATCATGCTTATGTAGAGATGCTTATCCCTGGTTTGCACATGAACAACCTTCTGTGACTCCTCTGGACGGAAGAGCAGTGGCTCATTTCAGAACAAAAGCATTTCTGAAAAGGGCTGAGGCCAGCAGTTAGAAAGCAGAAATGCAGGAAACAAATCCAATGGTCATGAATTATTCAGGACTGAAGCTTTAAATGAAACAGTATTCCATAGTGGTAGATGACAGACCAATCGGCAGAATGACAGAAATATAGCAAGGAACAGCAGAGGTAAAATGGTCTCATTACTCTCAAGTACACACTCATTTTCACCTGTCTAATAGGCAAATTGTGTATGTTTTGATGAAGTTGAGTTGTTCTCATTTGTGCTGCAGTCAAACAAGGCTTAGAGATCAAAAACCTGTTTGGTGTTCTTTGTGTGCTCACATCAATCAAGACAGGCAGAGAAGCACCTTATAACTTTGATTCAAGGTCTCCTCAACCTAAGAAACACACAGTGGTCCAGAGCTTTAAAAGAACTTTAGACTATGTTCAGTTCAGCATTTGCCTTGAAGCTGAAGCATAATTTTTAAAATAGACATGGCATCTACTTCATGAGTTCTATCAATTTTAAACAGAAATGAGGTTCCTAAATGCTACGTGCCTTAGGCAATGAACAGGTTACTATAGCTTAAACAGTTACTGTGCTACAAATGAACCGTCATTCAGCTGAACCATTATCCTCTGTGCTTATAGTCCCTGTCTCTTTTGAACCCCAACTCCTCTTTCAGCATGATGCACTTTAACTTTCCAGGTTCTTCGATAATATTTCTCCACACGCACTGAAGGTGCTGATTTACTTGTTACTGTTTTCAGAGTGTGGTGATGAAGGCCTATTCTGTGTACCCAGGAAGGGTACAAGGCCTAGTAAGGTGAAGAGCTGTTAGACAGAGGCATGAGATCTTATGTGTTTCTGTCCAAACTAGCTATACAAAGAGTCTGATTTAGCTACCGAGCCTTGTAGAGAAACTGATCTAGTTGATTGCAAAGCAATTCTGGCAGCAGAGCAATACGTATGAAGTGTGGGCAATGTAATTACATTTTATATCTCTTTTCATGTAAGCAAATAAGGTATAAAATCTCTCTGGTTAGGCACAGAAAAGTCACATTTGGTATTTAATATTATCAAGATAAAAGATTGGTGATTACTTCATTAGACAGAAAATTATAGTAATTTCTCATTAAGGATGAACCTACCAGCCACAGAGTGTAAATAGTTGATAAAATGATTAAAGAGGTAACTCTTACCTGGTGCAGGTCCCACCATTGTGACATGGATGATAATCACATACAGGAACATTGCAGTTCTCAATGTTCCTCCCTCCAAGAGCCTCCTCTATGATAAACAACTCTTTGTTGTTAACTTGAAAATCCCTAATGCATCCTTTATAGCCATGTATCTGCCCAGCACATCGATGAACCTTTTCATGAACAGCAACATTTCCAAGGAAGATTGATCCAAAGCTGATCTGCAGAAACAAGAAGAGAATCATCAAAAAATAATGTGATTTGTGATGTTACTGTAAGCAATGAATGATTAACAGTGAGAGTTAAAGGAAATAGCCACTACTTGAAGTTGGCCAAAAACTGTGATTCTTGTTGAAGGGATTCTTTTTTTAAATGTGGTTCTCATTTTAAAAAAGCTAATTCATACAAAGCATCATAACCACAATGACTGTGGTAAAGTTATCTCATTGCTTCCCTCATTTCTATATTGTGAGTTTTACATCCATGGTTGAGGGCTGGTGTAGGAAGTGTAGAAGCTGCAGACTTGAAGATAAAGCTTTTCTTCAGGATCTAGGACCTACAGGACTGCAAGATAAGGGGAATACAGAAACAAGATTTTACTTTTTTTGGATGAGTAACAGAAAACAGATTGCTATACTGAAGCCCAGGGGAAAAAGGAAAATTTAGATAGCAAATTCTAGAGCCATAAATACCTAGAACTTCCTCATAAAGATGACAAGGAAACACCTGCAGCTATTGCGTACTGGGACTGACCAACTCATATTAGTGCTCAGTATGGTATTTCCTGTGCTACCTGACCTAGGAGTCAAACCCTTGACCATTACATTTAAAGGACCTATGACTCATTTAGCACTGTGAATTCCACTCCTTAAGCTGATGTCTGACTTTATGGAGTTCTGACATGGGGTTTCACTGTTCCTAAGTTCCTTTGCTAAATGCCTGTCACTAAGAATTTAAAAAATCATAATTTATTCATAACTGTATCACACTGTGTTGCATTTATTTGTACAATAGCATCAATCCAAAAAAGTGGGTGAAACCTAGCCAATTTAAGTCAAGTAGGACTAAGCGAATGAAATAAAAAAATAAATCACAGCATGTGTAAAACAAAGAGATAATTTACCTGAGGAGATAACTTATAGTGAAGGGCCCCTTTGCTATCATATTCAGATATCAACTGTAAAGAACTAGGAACAGAAAGAAAACATGATATCGATTTATCTGGAGTTCACACATCTGTATGATTTTGCTTTGCTTTTGTCAGTCCTGGAGCTCCATTGGTGAAAATTTCGAGTGAAATTTGGTGATATAATAAACATGAATACCTCCAGATATTCCTTTACTTCTAATGTCTTTCATTTAGAAGGGAAAGAAAAAAAACACTACTTTTTTTAGAGCATGGTTAAAATGAAATCAGATTTTTCATGTGGAAGGAATTTAAAGACATCAGCTCGGCACTTGTGGAATTCATTTCATATCACTTGACTTTATCCTCTTTCAAACAAAGCTGTAAACCAGCGTAGCTACAGACAAGATTTGTAAGTACTGTTTGCAGACAGACAATTTCTCTCTGCTTGTGAACCTGTTACAAGAATTAAGCAAAGTGTTGGACAGAAATGTAACATGTCTATGATTAATAAAAGTGTTTTTAACACTTGTGTTGCTACATAATCTTTTTATTATTTGGCTCATTTTGCAAAAACACTGGCCTTCGGGGCAGATCCAGCATACAGCAGAACAACTTCAGTAGGGTCTGCTCAGTTTCTTGCGTCAATGGATTTTATCATAACGTTTTAGGTGTTCAAACTCTTGCAAGTACACTGTAATACACATTTCTTTCTATAAAGGTTCCGTTCCGAATTTAACTGACTTAACCAGAGTACGTTTTAAGGAATCACACATGAAGAATTCCTGAAAGTCCTGTTAATAACATAACAGGCTTAAGAAAACATTATATTAACATTATGTTAATTTCTGTAATACTCATGCTTAAATTTTGAAATATGAATTTGAAAATGTCCTTCACTTGTAGCCTGAGTGGTAAGAACATTAGCCTGGCCAGTAACAGGAAGAAATGCATTAGTCCTCCTAGAGGTAAGAAATATCTCTTTTTTTCTTTCTTTGCTTGTGTACTTTGTAAATAAAATAGAGGCTCTGGCAAATTAGGAGCAGATCTATAAAGTGCAATAGTTACTTGTGAGGATATGACATTTATACTACATACCATGCAAGGAGTTATTCTGGATTAAGTATAATTTGGTGCTGTGATACACACATTAGTGGTTACAGCACTTTAAGCGCACTCATAGAGAGCATCTTTTGTACAGTTTTATCATAAAAGTATTCAGCTGCCGTGCTCCAGGATTGCTCTGCCACATGAACCAAACTGTGTTAAGTGGGGATGACCAGAACATTCATTTTAAAAACCTACTTGTGATATGAACTGAAACTTAACCCACAGAAACAGAGCAGTTGGTTCTTAGAACCAAGGAAATTTCCTGATTAGGGGCAGAAATATTCTGATGTACAATATTGGTGCATGACATCAAAGGTGTCAGCTGTCAGTTTTTATATGAGCAAGGTGTTACTGGCTTCTCTATTATTAGGTACTGATGGGTAAGTTCTTTCCCCAGATACTCTACGCGGAAGCTGCCAATAGTGTTAGCTTTACTTTCTGCGAGAGCTATGAACCTGAGACATAAAGGACGCGACAAGAAAACCTTCTGCAGAAGAATGTCAGGTTGATCATCTGGAAGCTAGGAATAGACAACTGATTGGGCTAATAGCAATATCTCACACAAGTTAATTCTTTGTATGAAACTCAACAAACACCTAGATACCGACTCCGGGAAGAAATTCTGTTACTAACTGTCAGTGCACACCATGATATGCGCATCATGATTAGCATCTCCACAGCTAATTTTCCAGCCTTCCAGTGAACAAACTTACGAAGTGAGCTGATAATCACAGTTCAAATTCTAAGATCTAAAAACATTTAAAATGTATCATGCAGAAACAATCTTCTGATGAGTGAAAGCACAACAAAGAGAGGTGATAACATAGAGACAAAGAATAAGAGAAAACCTCAAGATTTGGGAAAGTGGGCCTATTGCCCATTTAGAATGAGTCTTCTGATACCATTTTCAAAATGGAGACAGCCATTTTTACAATACGATTCAGAAGTAAAGTCCTAGCAACCATCCCGACACCAGGTTAAGTCATTGATGACTCATAACTGCCCTCCACTAGACTGTGGCTTGCAAATAAAAAGTAACCAGAATTACTGCTTAACAATATCTGAGTTGTTTCTAATAACACCATGGCCTAGTTAAATGACATTGCTAAAATATTTTTCCTCTTGCAGTGTCAGTGTCCTTTTCATGGGCTTTAAGCAGCTTCAGAGTCAGGTCAACCGAAGAAATTCATGGAAATACTATGGATGCTTGATGTGAAAAGACTTTAAAAGAAAAGTAAGGTACACATAATCATATCTGAGAAGGAATTACATTTCCTCCTTTAGAAAGAGTTAGAACGCCTAGTCCCCGTTGAAAATAACCAAAATGCATTCACTGACAAAATGTTCATAGCAAATAGCTATTTTTTGATGTTTTGCAGACTCACCTGAGATGCTTGATATGAGAGAGAAAGTCTATGTTGTACAGGAGGATTTCCATCTGCAGACATTTCAATCATACAGTAACCTTCAGGACTGCTTGTAGGCAACACATAGCTAGAAGGAAACAGAAGAACTCATTACTGTTTATGCTGTTGACAGCAGAGTATTCAAACCTCACATGACAAAGGCAAGGTGAAAAAGATGTTTCTGTCTCCATAAAGAATGACAATCTTTGAATACTAATAATTCCAGTTTCATGGATACTTGGACTACCCAGGAGACAAAAGATCTAAGTTTCTCCTACTAATGTCCCTCTTCTATTTGCCTTCCTACTGTTCTTGACTCTAGTGTTTGAATAGTATGCAGAGACAAAGAAGAAAGAGATCTTTACATGCATAAGTAGGTATTGATAAATTGCATGTGCTAACTGTGGCTGACATATGGTCTCCCTAGTACAGAGGGTTGTTGGACAAGTAACATCAATGTTGAATGACGCTGAACTCCCTAGGTGGAAATTTCCTTTTCCTGCCCTACAGGGCAACCAGAAATGGAATAAGAAATGAAAGGCTGCATACCTCTAAGCAGCAAGATTACATTGTCATATAGTTATCGCTACTTGGGAAATATGCTGTTAATGTAAACTCTGATACTGAGCTTCAGAGATAAAGAAGAATAGAAGGTGAAGGGAATTTGTAAAGTAAATAGTAGTGAATGCTCAGCAAAACACTGAGAATTCTTCAGGTCCTTTCTATGATGAGAGCTGATGAAATGCTATTAGTATTATCAGCAATAAAAATTCAATCCAGCAAGATGATTTTCAAACATACTGGTTTTGTATTTAGAAAGGAAATTTGCATAAATTTTATCACAGCAATGACAGAATAGGAGAATAGTAGTCAATAGATTCTGTAAAACAGCTCTGCTATTTCTGTAGAAGTACTTCCCAACTGCACTTTGCCTCAGTTTCAATTTTCACATGCTTTAAAACAGAATGTGATAGGTGTCCTTTTGGGAAACATGTTAAGGTTTACTGGCTACACACATTCTGCACATGAAACTCTACTCAGTCAAATCCATATAATTAGGTTTCCAGAGTAAGGTCTTAAACAAGAAGAATGTTACATTTTGTGTAATGTTTCACAAATGTTACACAAAAAATTTTACAAAATATTCTGAAAAAAATTTATACATTTATATGGACTGCCGTATTTTCCATTTTTATAGGTGAACAAATGCTAAAGGACAATGACAGGAATCTTATAAGCTATTTTGTGTTGGGATAGACAAATTTTTATGTTAGGCCATAGGTGTATGAAAGAATTAATGTGTTTTAAGTCCCATTCTGTCCTGAATGACAAGCATATATTCCTAATCATAGAAACGACCTCAGTACTGCCAAAGACAAATTTACTTGTGGATGAACCACATCAAGACCTGCCATGCTCTCAGATGCCTACCTGTTCATTTATCAGCAGCAGGTTGATTTTGTGGAGTTGCTGTGGTATGATTTATCCCATGTTATGCCTTGAGCTTTGCTTTTCTACTCCTGTGTCTACAATCTTACTATTTTATTCTCCTGTCTGTAGATTCAGTATGAAATTTAAAGTCTCAGTTTTCACCTTGGAAGTTACTGGGAACACTGTATTGACATAAATGGATGTAGTATTAGGCTGCTAATGAATATTCAGAGCATTCACTGCAGTGCAGTGATTCTGAGTGATCAGCAAAAAAATAGTGCATCTACCAACACAAGTCTCATAGGCAGTATATCTCTATCAGCAGGTGACGCACCTGTATCAATAAATCCTGCCTTTCCAGTGGTTATATTGCTTCTGGTTCCAGAGTTAATTCAGTCAATACTAACTTGTCGACTTTTCCCTGTGCTCTGCTGCATGGGGTTGAAATGTGCTAAATTACTTCACCTTTGTAAGCATGCTACACTTTTCCTACTTTTGAAGCGGGAACAACTATGTTTTAAATTGTTTTTAAAAGACCGAGATGTTTGAATGGCGTCTTTTATTACCACCTTTTGAAATGTGATCTAGACTCCTAGACTATTCAAATGAGTTTTAAAAATGTTCGTTTTCTTTGTTTTTTTATGTTAAAAAAAATCCTGTATTTTTTAAATGTCTTTTAAGTTAAGTTCCTTCTTAGGTAGTCTAAAATTAGCATAACATTTTGATTTTGAATGTAGGGAGCCAGAAGCAATGTCTGCTGTTCTCAAGATCAGCTAATTTTCACAATTTCATTATAAAATGTAAATTGAGTAAACAGAAGTTCCTCCTTAATAAATAATAGTTATATTGACAGATAGTGTTGCGATGTCCTTTTTAGATACCTGGAGTAAGGACAATTTTGGAGAAAGTACTTCCATCTACTGTGAGTTCCAACCAATTCTTGATATGTAAAATATACTTTGAATTTTATTTACTATTCCTATTCACATTTCAGCTGCTGGGAATTGTCCAGGTAAATTACAGTGTATAAAGACAGCTTTCTCAGTTAAAAAAAAATGAGCTCGTTTAGGATTCTCTTGGGGAAAAACAACTCCTAAACTTTCCGTGATGCTTTCTACTCTGAGTGGATATTGTAGTAGACATAACACACTCACAGCAAAGCCTACCGTCTGCCCTTGCCTTGTGCCTGCTTTTTGGGAAGGTTTCTGGAGTCCACATCTGCTGCAGTTTCTAAATCAATTCAAGGTTTTACCCCTTAGATCACACATTATAACAGTCCAGCCCACAAAGAACAAAAGTTCAAGTGATGTGGAAAAGCTGATAAAGAAGAATGTTCATCTAATGAAAAAGATCAATACAATCTATGTCAGTTTGAATATCTTCAAGCAATTAGCCATCCATCCAAGCCAAATTCAGCATTGTAAACTTTCATTGCGAATGTCTGGTATTCAGGCATTCTCTTTGTTTTGTATACATAATATCTCTTGTTTTGATTCTTTGCTAGGGGAAAAAAAAAAGTGAAAGTTTAAAAATAGGTGCAATTAAAATAAACCTTAAAGGTTACTTGATGCTGACATGGTCTTTACTGCAGTATCTTTATGTAGAAAAGCCCAAGTATCCTAAATTCATGTAGATAATAACGCAGTCATCCCTACATAGGCATAACTGGTGATTCACTCTACCTTAAAACTAATGTGTCAGAAAAAAGAAAACACACATTCTAAAGAAAAAAAATCCCAGTATCTATAAACAGCAACTATTATAGAGTGATTTTAATCATTAGGTCTCAAATTCACAAAGGACATAAAGCTTTTTTTTTTTTTTTTTTAAGATTCAGCAATGAAACCTCAAAGAAAAGAACTGATTAGTTCAGTGTTAGCCGGTAGATTAGTGTCTGAGTTGTGAGAAAAAATACATAGCTACTTACTGCCCTGTGTTCTGGAGTGCACATTAGGAATGCTACCACTACTTTTATCAGCATTTTCTCCTTTCTCTGCAAGGATTTACAATCAAGTAATACTTGAAGTTTCTCTCTGTCTTATGTCACAGAAAAGAAAAACTGTCATTTGAAATGTGAACAAAATGAATATTTTTCATGCTTACATTACCACAAAATTAGGACTGTTTGAATTTGCTAGATTACTCAAATATGTTTAAAATGGCTTTTAGAAAGAGGCAGAGCATGGAAAATTGCAGCCCAAAAGACATTTTTCTGAGAAAATTATGAAAATAATGAAAAATGGTAATTAAAACAGAAATGCTGTCTCTTTACTATAGTATTTAAAACCACAAAGTGCTACAGTATGGACATATGCAATTATACAGTTTTTAAAAACAGTGATGGAAAAAAGAATGCACTTGAAATATTCTGCGGCAGAAATGACCTGAACTAAAATATCACTTCATGTAGCTCTATAACTTGATAATATTTTTCTTATAGTCTAAGATAAAATCTGTCTTCATCTTGCAACTGGATAAATACAGTCATATTTTTGTACGCATCTCATAGAAGCTAGAAATCCATTATCCACATTAGAAAAGATAAAATGAAACTGATGATTTATTCTCTTGACAATTTTTCTTTATTTTTCTAATTAACCTCATATTATGAGATACTGACCTCACATTAAAAACACCTGAGATGAAAATGGCTAATCACTGACATCTTTAAATTTTGAAGTATTTTTAGTTCAGTTGTGCTTTTTCACTCGTTTGGATGCTGAAGGCATTTCAGTCCATCTGCCTCACATCTCAGTGGCATATTTCAGTTGCACTCAAAGCCAGCGTATTTTTCTCTCCAGAGGCAGTGACAGCAGAGAATACAATATGATTCCTATTGCAGGATTATTTTATCAGGCACCAAAATTGTGATTCATGCATTTCACACTCATAATGATATAAAAAGGATTCACAGAGCAGTAGGGAGTTGAGTGTGTGGGGCATAGGTATGGGAAACAGTTTTATGAGGAGGGCATACGGGAATATTTTGCACAATCATCTGAATAGGTCTGGAGCTATATGGAACCCAGCCTGTTCCTGTAGATGCTAAAGTGCAGGCCTGATGTAGTAAAATATTTGTTTCCACAGATTCAAAATAAGAAGAGGTTCAGCCTTCTTTTCTGTGCTTGGCTTGGAATAACGTGATTTTTTCATAGTTACTCTGGACTTTATATAAGCTCATTAAGAACAAAAATTAACAAAGGATTTACCACAGGGGCTGTTTCTTTACAAAAGACTCATGGACCTCAACAGATGCAAACCAGAAGTTATATACAGTGATGAATGCCATTATTACTTACATCTTGATTAATTACGTGCATAAACACTGACTTTCTAACAAAGTGCAATGTTTACGTAACATCCTCACAGCTATGACTCAGTTGTGGATTATAGAATCATAGAATGATTTGGGTTGGAAGGGATCTTAAGAAGCATCCAGTTCCAAACCCCATGCTATGGGCAGGGACACCTTCCACTTAGGCCTGGAAATTATATTGAAAGAACTAAAACTAGCTAAGATTGAGGGCACTTCTACATCAAAAGTTATCTGGTATAATCTTGCTTAAACAAATTTTTTTGCTTAAATTATCACAGCTACTTCTCCACCTGAGAAATTAAATCATACTTTTTTTTTTTTTTCTTTCAAGCTAGTCACCAGGTGGCACTAAAGGAGCACAGTAGAAAGCACAAATGCAAAATTCATACTAATGTCTCTGCTAATCATTGGAAAGACTGACTCCAGCCTTAACTGATAGCATGATTGCTTCAGATTCCAATTTATATCAAGGGAAACAGAGTAAAGTATCTTAAACTGATTACATATTTGACAATATGGATGAGAATAGGTTCGGAGAGTGGAACTTCTGGAAGACTTTTACCTTCATTCATGTGTTGTAATTACCTAATGTAATCATGTAAAAATGGTGCATTCATGGATGTGTCAACATACTTCAGAAAAATTAGTTTATAGCAATTATGTTTTGTATAGAGTGCTGAAGGTGTAGCGTTGTTTCTAGAAGATTAAGGAGAGGCATAACAAAATTAAAATATCAGATCATCAGACACAAAAAACCCTCTAAGCGTTACAAAGATAACCAGCCTCTGCTCTTATCCAAGCTAAATTATCACGGTAAGATTTTTTCTGATCAAAGATCTCGCACTGCTAGCAGACTGTGGTTTCTGGTCTGCTGAAAAATTATTACAAGGTAGTTATACTACTGTCCATTTTCTAATGTCACAGTTGGAGGTTTACATTTAGAACTATTTACTATTTTTCTCCTACAAGCTGACAAACACTAGCCCAACTTAACAGCACATCACAGGAAAAAATACCCACAAAAATCCTCTTTACTGAAAAGGTGTTGATATTAAAGACACAGTCTAAAACGACTCCTGCAAAACACTGAAACAGTGGCTTCATTTACACCCTTGATTAACCAGAGCAGTTGTCAAGGGAACATCTAACCAGCTCTGAAGCAATACAGGAGATTTTTCAACAACAGTGGTTTTATTTTTGACTGAGCACATTCAGTTCACAAGTGTGAAGATCTGTACTGTGTATTACAGTTCTAATAATCTCTTGGTACTTCTTTCCTAAATTCTTGAATTTACTATTTTTTATTTCCTTAAAAACATATATTTAAAAAATTTCATTATTAAAAATATGTCTTTTCCAAAATTAATTTCAACATACTGCTTCCATGGAAACATTCACATGTCTTTTTACCTTTTTCTATTCCAATAAGGTCAAATTTTGGTATTTCTTACCGCTTTCAGTTACAACATGAAGAAGTGATAATTATAAAAATGAATGCTTCATTTTATGTCTGACATTTTATTTGAAATCAATGAAACATCTGTAGTAACTTACATCCATTAGACATCAGATTTCAGGTTTTCTAGTTGCTATGAGCTGACCGAACACTAAAAGCATACTGGTAGGGGGAGGGGGGGGGGACAGAGAGACAATGGGAGGTGGTAGACAAAAGCACAGAAGATGAAAAATCCCAAATGACTTTGACCCCTAATAGTGTCTTGCAGTAATCCCTTGATGCCCTTTTCTTTCTTTTTTTTTTTTTTAAAAAAAAAAAAAAAAGAGATATGTAAACTTTTAGAATGCTTTAGGGAATAATAAAGTACCAGATGACCTTGAACTTGTTTGAGGCTTGCTGCTCCAGCTGGATTTGCATAAATGTACGGGACCCAATGGGATTCATCCCACGACACTGAAAAAGCTCTCTGATGTCATCATGCGACCTCTCTTCATTATTTTTCTGTAGTCTAGGGAGTCAGCAGAGGTCCCAGTCGACGGGAAGCTGGCAAATGTTCTCCCAATTTTCAAGCAGGGAAAGAAGCAAGACCCTGGTAATTATAGGCCTGTTAGTTTCACTTCAGTGCTTGGTAAAAGGAAGGAGAAGATTATTCTAAGAGTTACTGAAAAACACTTGAGAGACAATCAGTCACTAGTCATAGCCAGTACATGTACTGGAAGTGAAAGTCCTGCTTAACCAACCTAATTTTCTTTTATGACAAGGTCACCCATCTAGCTGACCAAGGGAAGCCAGTAGCTGTGGTGATTTTGGATTTTAACAAAGTTTTTGTGGAGAGCAGCCCTGGGGAAAGAGATCTGGGGGTTTGGGTTGATGGTAAATTGAATATGAGTCAAGTGTGCCCTGACAGCCAAAAGGGCGAACTGTGTCGTGGGGTTTATCAAGCTCAGCATAGTTAGTTGGTCAAGCGAGGTGACACTACACTGCACTGGTGCAGCCCCACCTCAAATACTGTGTGCAGTTTTGGGTGCTTCAATATGAGACAGACATCAAACTATTTGAGTGTGTCCAGAGGAGAGTGAGAAAGGTGGTGCAAGGTTTGGTGGGCAAGACTTATGAGGAGCAGCTGAGGTTACTTGGTTTGTTCAGCTTGGAGAAGAGAAGGACGAGAGGTGATCTCATCACAGCCTACAGGTTCCTCAACTGGGGCAGCAGAGGGAGAGGTGCTGATGTCTCTCTGATGACCAGCAATACATCATGAGGAAATGAAATGAAGTTGTGTCAGGGAAGTTCAGATTGGACAATAGGAAAAGGTTCTTCACTGAGAGTGCGGTTGGTCACTGGAACGGGCTCCCTAGGGAAGTGGGCATAGCACCAAGCCTGTCAGAGTTCAAGGAGTGTCTGGACAATACTCCTAGTCATATGGTCTAGTTTTAGGCAGTCCTGCGAGGAGCAGGGAATTGGACTTGATGATCCTTATGGGTTTCTTCGAACTTGAGATGTAGTCTGATTCAATGATTAGTTGTCAGAGATCTGGGTTTAGAAGAGGAAAGAAACCCTAGATATTAAAGGGTCTTCTGATGGGACAGAAAACCTGACTGTTTTGCTGATGGTTTATTTTCAGTGCGTTCTTAGTTGGGCCTTAGAGTGTCTGGTATTTGCGTAAGATTCAAGAGTTGTTCCTCACTATGTGAAGAAAATCAGTTAACAGTCTTTGGCAGCATGACACTGAACATTACATTCCCTGTTATTGCTGACACCTTCCTCATATCCACACATCAAAGGCTGTTCCTTCTAACAGTGCTAAAAAATAGATTCCGCTATTTGTACTTAAACTCCTCCCTTGTTCCTTGATCAGTTTTACTAGAATATGTAGGAAAATAAGAATTTAGAAAAATGCACAAAGGTGACCAAATTTGAGAGAGTGAGCCCTTAAAGACATCCAGTTAGCATACGTAAGAGTGGACAGAGTAATGCATTAATACTTTTTGAGGTTTAGTCTGCCTTACGAATATAAGCAGTTACTCTGATATATTTGTACCCGACGGGTACTATAACCAGAATACAAACGCTATTGCTTGTCTATCTTTATGTCTTGTATAGCTTGATGTCTTTTTATGGCATTGTGTGTCCTGTAGTACCGCACTGATTCTTCTTGATTCAAAAGAACACTGTAGGCCATGTTACTGGCTGCTGCAGAAAACGAAAAATATTTCAAAATGAACTGGAGTTTTTTCCTACTATTACACACAGAGCTCTGTCTGCAGTTCAGTTTGTTCCTAAGTCCTCCATATTGCATTGTTGCAAAATACTGCTTATTGTTTTCAATGAAAAGAGTTGCAAATAGGACTGTCTCAAAAAACCCTGAAAACCGACTTTTTAGAGCATCTAGTTACATTATACTCTGACTTCGAAAGTCTGTCAAACTCTCCATTTTCTCTTCCTTCATTGTGGTTGCAACCGAGGAAACAAAAAGGAACTACCTGGCTGTTGTTTGAACACAGATACACAGTTCTATGGAAATATCAGTCTGAGACACCACTTTCAACATCAATTTCCTTTTAAATTGAATGTTTCTTATTTGCATTTGATTATAGATTTATTGACAGGCTTGTTTCATCCACAGAACATATTTGATTTTCTGCTAGACTTTTGGATTTATCTGTAACAAACATTTCAGTCAACATTTCAAAATGTATGAGGAAGTTTGAACTGAACTGTACCTATGATATTTACACTTCAATACCTGTATAACACAGTGATTTGCGCTGTAGTACCATAATTTTTGTACCGAATGCCTCCTTTTCCCCCATTTCTCCATATAGGTCTTTTAAAAAAATCTTCAAATTTACGTGTCTGAATGAGAAAAGCAACAAGAAACAGAAAAACCTTATAGCTCTTCCCCATCTGATTTTGCATATTCCAGGAGGTCATCATTTTCTTAACAAAATATCTTGCCATGCCATATTAATAAAACTGGTGCTATGTTATAATTTCGAATCTTTCTTACAGGCATTTTATACACTTTCTTATAAAGATAACAGAGTTTGAGATTAAGCAGGTACTATTTGCCTTTTTTTTGGTAGACTTTCAGCTAGCATAATTTGCTGTACATTTGATCAAAATTCTGACTTTGAAATTGCCATCACAGTACTTGCTGGGCCTTTTCGAGCAGGCCACATTCTATCAAAGTGTAACACATGTCAATGGATTCACACTAACACAACAGAAAAAAGTATGGCCATCTCTTCCTCAGCTCTGATTAATCCAGGAAGACTAATAGCATCCTTACATGGATCTCATAGTTGCTGAGCCTTCTCCAGTCATATCAAGCTATAAGAAATGAAGTATGCATAAGAGAAAAACACTTCCTGACTTTCCATTGTTAGCATGCTGTGATAATATATTTTAAATACTATCAAAGCGAACCCTCTCAATTTTAAACCTATTTACCACATGTGCCTCCATACTACCCAGTTTCAATATGAAAAGATTAGTGGGTATGACATTGACTTCTTGGCATTATTTTGTTTCATAGAACCTTTTTTTTATGTTGAAAGGTATTAAAAAAAAAAAAAGTTTGTTTATTCTACTCTTCCATTCCCATGACATTTTCTTTGATTTAGAGATAAATTAATGTAACAAAGTGTCACCAGATATTGGCTTGATGCAAATCATCAGCTTTCTTCCAGTTAGCTTTTAAGGGGGTATTTTTCTAGGCTTTTTGTCATGTCCTTTCACATAATTGAGTAATAATTAATCTGTTATTAACATAATGAACACAGTGTTTAATATGGCATAAGAATTATAAGCAAAACATACTTCACAGTGGATTTTTAAAGCTCCTAGGACTTCGAAACAGTTATACAGCGGAGAACAGTTCCACAGTGAAGATCGTTAAGAGTGGATGACAAGCTGAAAATAAGATAACAGTGTCATCCTGTTGCAGAAAAGGTGAGCACAATAATGGGATGTATAGACAGGTATAAAGACAGCTGACATGTAAACCATTTTTTCTCTTTTCTTCCAAGGTAAGGACAACGAAGGGTGTCATATTACTTAACTACCCACTTTATTAATCAGCAGGAGTTTTGCTCAATTTGTTTTCACTAATCTCCCATCTTCTGCTCCCTTACTATCATCAACGTATTGGTATCTGCTTTGCCTCACTTCTATTGTTGCTGCTACATAAGGCATGCTAATAGCTTTCAAATGGTGCATTGCATTGAACAATACATAGGTCAAGAGAATGAATACTAGAAAAGTGCTTCAAGAGTCACTGGAGGTCTGGAAAAGTGACTTGAAAGCTAAATTTAAATCCAGGGTTTCATCAAATCCAAGATATATCCTTTAGTTTTTAGCATTCTTGCACTGGATATCTAATGTTGATAACACTATACATCAGTTCGGCAAAATCAGAAGAGCTGAAGACAAGCCAAATCAGATGCACAATATAATCTCCAAGCATGTAGTAGGCTGCTACACACAAGAAAGAAGTAATCTTTCCTGTGTCTCCATATCAGATATTATGAAAAATATCTCTAACAGTACAGATACTGAGGTAGATTTCACAGGTTTGTACAGGCTCCCTTTACTGGAGGATTTTAAGGACACATTAGACAAAAATCTGTCCGAAATGGCATAAATATTTAATTTACAGGTATGATGAATATGACATAAATCTTCCCTACTAAGGCAGTGGTGTAGACTAGATGATCACCTAAGATGTCTTACATGCCTGCAATTCTATAATTCTAACATTTCTATCAGAAGAATTGGATACAATTCAGTGAAGGAATGTTAACAATGAAGTATTTGTCTCAGATTTGGCAAAAAGTGATCTTGAAATTAATATGACATTTCCAGTCTTTCAGATAATTGAACCCACCTACAATGTAAAGAAAGAGTGGAACAGGTCTCATAATGGACAAACAACAAGACTATAATAGCAGAGACTGTAATGATCAATGTCTGAATTTATACAGGAGTAGATTCTATTATACACAAATACAATGTCACTTAAGAAAAAATGTCTTTCTAGAAAGTGCTGAATAAAGCAGAAGAAAGGAAATCCCTTTTGTTCACCTTCAAACCACATCTTTTATCTTTTGCTGTGGAGATAGTAGTAGAATTGCACAGCATAAGGAGAACAAATACACTTTATCTTGCCTAATATTGTCTACCTGGCACAGAAGGTGCAATTTGTTTGCCAAATGCTGGTGTACAGTTTTTTGGACATTATATAGAACCTAAAAAACACCCAGAAATTTAGGTTTGTGTATAAGCACACTACTAGCTGAAAATGGTAATATCTACTTGTCGTGGCTTAACCACAGCTGGCAGCGAAGAACCATGCAACTGCTCTCTCACTCCTCTCCTCTCCCTAGTGGGATGGAGAGGAGATTCAGAAGGAAAAAAAAAAACACTCATGGGTTGTAATGAAAACAGTTCAACAGGATGGCAAAGGGAGAAGAAAATAACAACAATAATTCTGATAAAAAGAATATACAGCATGGAGTGTTCTCACCACCCAATGCTTGGCTTGCTCCTGAGTAGCAAAATCCCATTCCTTCAGCCAGTTCCCTACTTACATGCTAAGGATGACATCACATGGTATAGAATATCCCATTTGATTAGCTGGTTTGGGTCAGCCCTACCAGCTTCTTATGAAAATTAACCCTATCCCAGCTGAACCCAGGACACTACTTTATGTGAAATGGATACTGTTTGTGCTAGGGTCTGTTCAGCTTGCTTTATGCCTTCATTTACTCCAGCTCTGACAGTCCAACAGTCATGTATATGATGCTTTAGTAGGTTGGTTAAAGGGACTCTTTCTGTTGCGTATGTCACTGAACATACCACAGGCAGCATGCATCAAAGGGTCATTTACTTCAACGAAATGGTTTTCTTCAACATATATATTTTACAAATCACAACTTTAAAGATATCTGTTCTCAAACTGGCTCCCATCAGGAAAGTGTAAATTCTGCTCCTAATCAAATCTCTGCAATTCCACTGGCTTCACAGGGACTGCACCGATATAAACACAATATTCAGTGCACTGTGACAGCAGACTGATAGACTGTGACATCTCCATTTCACACATGCAAAAATGGGAAAAGCACAAGGATACTGGTAGAATTAGCATTAAAATTTATGCAGAGTTTTGAAGCTACAGCAGAATTTAGTAGTTCTTATCATCATCATTAGAGTAGTTGTTGTTATCATTATTCGTGATCACGACAGTATTGGAAGAATATACAGTTACAAAAATAATAATGGCAGTAAACACCAACTCCTGTGAAAACTGTATGTTCTAATCTGAGTTTCCAGACAACCCGTTCTTACCTAGAAGAATGAAGAATATGTACTGTGCTTGCGCTTATCTACTGACTATTCTCTGTTGGATCATAATAAGCTTCTTTGTGTATTTTTGTGGGCTTGTTTTCTGTTAGATGAGTTCATGCAACTACGAGTTTTTACGGCTGATAAAACCCTATGTTTTCAAACCTAGTAATCCACCTTCAAGACTGAATACTGTTGCTTTCTCCTGTTTCTGACAGCATTGCCTCAGTTTCGTGTAGCAACTGGGTATTTTCTGCTCCTGAAAAAGACCATTTTAATTTTCACTATGGTTGCCTTTAACTTTTCTTTGAGCCTACACTACATTAAAGAGAAAGACTTCTACTCTTCAACTCTTTGGAGCTCCAGAGATGAAGATTCCTCAGGGAAAGTGCTTACAGTCTTTTGCACAGATCATTCTTACCCTCTAATCTGGCTTCTCTCCTTCACTGATTATTAATATAGATGTAATTGTATTCAAGCAATTTTATTTAAAAATATATAATAGCAGAAAGCAAAGTTTGCTTCCTCGTTCAGTTTAAAGCCTCCAGTTAAAGCCTATGTAACTCCTAATAAAAAATGTGGAAGACATATGGAAAAAAATTAGGGAAATTAAACTATAATCTTTATTGAAAGAATATTCTGCTGTGAAAAGGGTGAAACCTTTTAAATGAAGAGTCACTACATAACAGGTTTTGACCTGTTCTTCCTTTAAGTGCAGATGAAACCATTTTAGCCAACAAAATGGCAAACAAGCTCCCTAACACTGATTTATTATCTCAAAAGTCATATGCTTTCCATAAGGGGAACTAAATCAGGTGATTTTTGCTAATTTGGAAAAAATCAGAATAGTAATCAAATACAACAATGCATTATTATATTGATATATAGGGATATATAGGGTATATATTGATATAAGGCTGAGTTGGGAGACCTCTGCTAGGCAGTGAGTAAAATGAAGCCTAAGTTTGATTGCATGGAGCAGCTGAGCACTAAATTTACAAGAAGAATGTAAAAGTACAAGACTTTACCAAGTCAGAGATCTTTTATCCTCAAAAGAAACATCACTGTCTGTTGATTATTAGCCTTATCATTCTCTTTAAGTACAAAATCCCTTGTAGTTACAGTGATTTTGAACACACTGAAAAAGAGTGTTGAATCATGTTTCCATCTAAAAAAACCTTAATATTAGTAGAAGCAGACTACAAATCTATATAAGAAATATTCAGTATTATCTCCAGGTGGGCAAATTAACTTTGTTGTAAGTCTGGCAAAATATCAAACAGAGCACTTGGTAAAACCTCAGATTTCAAAAACTATTTGGATACCATCTACATTGTTGCACTGCAGACTGTGATATCACATCTTGAAACTCTTTGTTAAGCCATGTATCTACCTGCCAGCCAAGTGAATCTCATGTGTGTGAAAGTATTGGTGAAAATAAAGTAAGAAATCAGTGTATGTATGTATAGAAGCAATGGTCTTATATGGAATGTCTATGAGATACAAAGTTTGAAGAAAACACATGCATACGTACGCTTCTGACATCAACCAGTGCTACCTACAGCAAGGTTATAACAACAATTTGCCTACAGTGGTAAGAATTTTTCTGTCTATACATAAATAGTGTTTGTTGGAATGGCTAAAAGAAAAAAAGAAAATAATAAAGGAAAAGGATAACATAACCAAAATATCATATTTTGAGGGGGGAAAATTCCACTCAAGACAATAATGAAAAACGTAAATCCAAACAAATGTTGAGGGCTGAATTGTCCTAACACTTCACCAACAAAATGCCTCAAAAATAGCTTTGGAAATGTGCTCGCAAAGAGACACGATAGGTAATGCCTTACCAGTTTTGGCTCCCCTCCCATGAGAAGGGCTGTCACTCCTAGCAGCATAGCAACTCTGCTGGAATTCGCAGGATCTTAGTATTGTGCTAGAATATAGGAATGAATGATTACATTGAGACAT
This sequence comes from Opisthocomus hoazin, assembly GCF_030867145.1. Taxonomy (NCBI): domain Eukaryota; kingdom Metazoa; phylum Chordata; class Aves; order Opisthocomiformes; family Opisthocomidae; genus Opisthocomus; species Opisthocomus hoazin. The sequence goes on along the minus strand of NC_134415.1, from coordinate 101,530,862 downwards.
CTTCAGATATAGTGTTCCATTTAGTGTCTCACATAAATCTGATCCCACAAATGAAAATTAGGAAGCCACCTGACACATGAATAAAGCTGTGTCAGTGCAACGCTGCACAGATAATAATGCAATACTGCAATGAAAGCTAAGCTATGACCTGATTGCCATCACGGAAATTTGGTGGGATGAATCCCATGACTGGAACGTAGCTCTTGATGGCTACAGGCTGTTCAGAAGGGACAGGAGAGGAAGGAGGGGCGGGAGCATTGCCCTTTACATCAAGAAAACATTACAGAGTGAAGAGCTGTCCCTAAATAATAACCATGAGCAGGTCGAAAGCTTATGGGTAAGAATCGGAGAGAGAGGCAACAAAGGGAACCTAGTGGTTGGTGTCTACTACAGGACACCAGATCAAGAGGAGCTGACAGACGAAGCGTTCTTCCTCCAACTCCAGGAGGCTTTGTGCTCGCAGGCTCTCGTCCTACTGGGGGACTTCAACCACCCCGACATCTGCTGGAAAAGCAACAAGGCAAGCTGTAGGCAATCCAGCAGGTTCCTAGAATGCATTGAGGACAACTTCTTAAGCCAGGTAATAAGCACCCCTACCCGAGGGGATGCGATACTAGACCTGGTGGTCACCAATGCGAGTGAGCTCATTGGGGATGTCAAGACTGGAGGCAGCCTGGGCTGCAGTGACCACGTGCTGGTGGAACTAACGCTACTGACGGAAATGGGAATAATGAAGAGCATAGTCAGGACCCTAAATTTTAGGAGGGCAAATTTCCAGCTCTTCAAGGAGATAGTCAGAAGAACTCCCTGGGAAACGGTCCTCAGGGACAGGGGAACAGAACAGAGCTGGCAGGTCTTTAAGGATGTATTCCACAGAGCGCAAGAGCTCTCGATCCCCAGGTGTAAGAAGTCGGGCAGAGAAGGGAAGAGACCGGCATGGCTGAGGCAAGAGATGCTGGTCAAACTAAGGAAGAAGAGGGAACTGCACAGGCAGTGGAAGCAGGGACTGGCTTCCTGGGAAGAGTATAGGGAAGCTGCCCGGTTGTGTAGGGATGGGGTCAGGAAGGCCACGGCACGGCTGGAGCTGAACTTGGCAAGGGATGCGAAAAATAACAAGAAGGACTTCTACAGGTATGTCAGCCAGAAAAAGATGGTCAAAGAAAGCTCATGAGCGAGACCGGCGAACTGGCAACAGCAGATGAGGAGAAAGCTGAGGTACTCAACAACTTTTTTGCCTCAGTCTTCACTGGCAACCTCTCTCCTCACCCCTCCTGAGCTGATGAATGGCATGAAGGAGAGCAGGAGGGTAAAATCCCTCCAGCTGTAAGTGAAGACCAGGTTCGGGACCTCCTGCAGAACCTAAATGTACAGAAGTCCATGGGACCTGATGAGATGCATCCCAGAGTCCTGAGGGAACTGGCTGACGTAGTTGCCAAGCCACTCTCCATGATATTTGAAAAGTCATGGCAGTCAGGGGAAGTTCCCAGTGACTGGAAAAAGGGAAACATTGTGCCCCTTTTCAAAAAGGGTAGAAAGCAAGACCCTGGGAACAACCGACCTGTCAGCCTCACCTCTGTGCCTGGGAAGATCATGGAACAGATCCTCCTAGAAGATATGCTAAGGCACATGGAGGCCAGGGAGGTGATTTGAGACAGCCAGCATGGCTTCATCAAGGGCAAGTCCTGCCTCACCAACCTAGTGGCTTTCTATGATGGTGTAACAACAAGAGTGGACAAGGGAAAACCTATGGACGTCATCTATCTGGATTTTTGTAAAGCCTTTGACACGGTCCCCCACAACATCCTTCTCTCTAAATTGGAGAGCCATGGATTTGATGGGTGGACTGTTCAGTGGATAAGGAATTGGTTAGATGGTCGCAGCCAAAGGGTAGTGGTCAACGGCTCAATGTCCGGACAGAGACCAGTGATGAGTGGAGTCCCTCAGGGGTCCATACTGGGACCGGTGCTGTTCAATATATTTATCAGTGACATGGACAGTGACATCGAGTGTACCCTCAGCAAGTTTGCAGATGACACCAAGTTGAGTGGTGACACCAGAAGGACGGGATGCCATCCAGAGGGACCTGGGCAAGCTGGAGAGGTGGGCCTGTGTGAACCTCATGAGGTTCAACACAGCCAAATGCAAGGTCCTACACCTGGGTCGGTATCAGTACAGGCTGGGGGATGAAAGGATCGAGAGCAGTTCTGCTGAGAGGGACTTGGGGGTACTGATAGACGAAAGGCTGGACATGAGTCGGCAATGTGCGCTGGCAGCCCAGAGGGCCAACCGTGTCCTGGGCTGCATCAGGAGAAGCGCGGCCAGCAGGTCGAGAGAGGTGATTCCGCCCCTCTACTCTGCTCTGGTGAGACCTCACCTGGAGTACTGCATTCAGCTCTGGAGCCCTGAGAACGAGAAGATCATGGAACTGTTGGAGTGGGTCTAAAGGAGGGCTACAAAAATGATCCGAGGGCTGGAGCACCTCTCCTATGAGGGCAGGCTGAGAGAGTTACAGAATCACAGAATCACAGAATAGTAGGGGTTGGAAGGGACCACTGTGGGTCATCTAGTCCAACCCCCCCGCCGAAGCAGGGCTTCCGGCTTACCGCCGAAGTTGGGCTTGTTCAGCCTGGAGAAGAGAAGGCTGCGGGGAGACCTGATTGCAGCATTTCAGTACTTGAAGGGAAGCCTATAGGAAAGATGGGGACAATCTTTTTAGTAGAGACAGCAGTGACAGGACGAGGGGTAATGGTTTTAAACTACAAAGTGGTAGGTTTAGGCTGGATATAAGGAAGAAACTCTTTACAATGAGGGTGGTGAAACACTGGAACGGATTGCCCAGAGAGGTAGTGGAGTCCCCATCCCTGGAAACATTCAAGACCAGGTTGGACAGGGCTCTGAGCAACCTCATGTAGTTAGCAGTGTCGCTGCTCGCTGCGGGGGGGTTGTACTAGATGACCTCTAGGTGTCCCTTCTGACCCAAAACTTTCTATGATTCTATGATCTCCAACTGAGAATCTTCTTCTTAATTGTCTTAACTATTACCAGTGGAAGAAATACAATAATGAGTAAAATATATTTTTTCTACCAGCCAGGACTAAGCAATTTTCCTTTGCATACTCTGATGGTCTAAAATGAACTGCTACCTCCCCTCTACATGGGAAAGCTAAGAGAAAATAGGTTAAGCAATGTGATTAATGAGAAACCAACTCTTTAACTTCAATGCCAGGAAAAGGAATGATTTACATACTCATACTGGAAATTCTGGGGAGACTCTAAAGAATAAAATCCTATTGCTAACTAATACAAACCCTGAAGCTGAGGCTGGCATCTTTGCTGATAGTCATTACCAAGAAATCCTACTGGTATTTCAGTTTTACGGATTTAAGTATCGATTAAAAAAAAGCAAATTATTATTATTTTGGTTTCAGAGTCTTTAAGGCTTATGTCTTCTAATCCTTTGTACCCTTACAGTTTTGGACCTTGGAGCTACTCTCTTGTTGCCCTAATTGAGTCTTAGGCAAACTTTATGTGCCTGTTTCTTGTAGTAATATTCAGACAGCCTATTCTTGGGCTCTGCTGACGACATTCAGGTAATTTGCTTCTTCACATTCTCAGAATCATCCTAGTCAGAAAAAAGGGAAAGGCAGACACCTAATTTCTGTTACAATTCAGAAACAGCTGCTGAAGCACCTGTATCCTCTACTCAACTCTTCTATAAAGAACTAAGAAGGCCTAATTCAGTTGAATCACATTAAGATCAACCGAAAATATGGCAAGAGTATGTGAGTCAGGGCATATGGAGCCCAGGACAGCCTCTTTAAATGGGATATTGAGTTCTCTGCTGTACTGCTTAATCTGGAAAAATATTTAGTCTCGTTGAAAGTGGAAATATATGTTATTGTTAAATAGTTTTCTATATATGACAAGAATTATCGCTAGCATTTTTTGTGTGGTAAGCATTACTTCTTACATTGTCATAAACAAAGGGCCAAGCAGACCTAGAGTATACTGCAGAATCTGAAACTGAGAATGAATAATTGATCCTTCTTAGTAAACTGTAACACTGATTAAGAGAGCCATCTCTGTGCCTCCAACCCTTACCAACATTTTGTCTCTTGTTTTGAGACCATCAGTAAGAAAGAAGGTAAGCCATCACCGTCATAAACCCTTCAGGCTGTCTTGAATACTTGTAAAGAATAACTCTGATTTTGGATAAATGAGAGGTAGCAGTGCTACTAAAAGTGCTGGGCATATTGCAAATCTAATTTCACAAAGCATAGGCAATTCACCTGAAGTCAATAATACAAGGCAGAAAAGTTAAATGACACACCCACTTACCAGACTTAAGATATTGATTTGCAAAGCCAAACTGTCAGGCAATGTAATCCGTTGATTGCATTTTTTTAGAACTCTTGACCGATACTTCCATCTTTGAACACACAAAGCAGAAGAATCGAGCAGGTCTGTGCTTTCAGAACATGTACATAAATACAGAATTGCACAGAACTTGGAGTTTACTGTTATCTAAACTGATTAAAGGGGTCTGCTCACCTTTATCTAGACCGAAGTCATTAGCTATATTGTTGTAGTCTGCTTATGATAACATACATGCTGTGTTTTTCCCTAAAAATGAGAAAGTATGAGGTCTAGAACTGCTATGTCAAAGAAATTAAGATTCTCACGGTATCATACATACTGTGTACTTGAAGCTGTGTAAATTACAGTATCCAACATGAACCTCTAAGAACATTTTACTAAGCTGTAACCAAATTTTTTTTTTTAAATGAGACTGCTTTATGGTGATATGTTTATACACATTTTAGTTGAAATCTTCTTATAAGCTACTCTTCAGCATACATGAAAATACAAGATCATAATACTTATTCCCTCTTTGAATATAAAAAGCTAAAATACAGATTATAGAGTCATTTGAATGAGTTTCAAGAGAGAGTACTTAAATAGCCAGATGTACATTTTATAATGTATGACAAATGTTTCACCTATTTTTTTTAGTCACTTTGATCAGTGATGTATATTTGAGATGAAGTGTATTATCTGGAACATAATACTGCACAAGATTCATGAATATTAACTGAAAAAAATCCCAAGGTAAATATAATACATTTAGCTTGTATGAGTAAATGTGTATTCATAGGTCACCCTTTAGTAAGTTTTCTGTTGTTTAAACAGGATAGATTACTTTCACCAGATTTTAGAAACAGAAAGCATGAGATGTTAATGGAAAAAGGCAATGTCATATGATGTGAAATTTGCTACATTTCTTCATGGGTAGACAAAATCTTATGTAGGATGGTAGCCTTTTAATAAGATTATATTTTATCAATGTAAGTCATTAAGGAAATTATGGAAGCTTAAACAGACAACACAATAAATGTTGCTGTGCATGTACAATCTCATTTTCCTTACAGAAGAGGTGCTTTACTTCTTCATTTTGACGTCCACTTTTTCACTTACATATTATGTATGTAAATACACAAATGTTGAATTTGGAAATATTAGAAAATATTTCACCACAAGAAATAAAATGAGATTATTTCATTTCAAACGGATGCTCAGTGCTATTAACCACGTAGATACTTTACGTAAAAATTCAAGCACTGAATAAACTTTCACTTTATCAGATTAAACATTTCTAACTGACAAGAATTCATTTCAGATTAAGCTGTCTCTGATATGCAACATTGTAGATTATGTGCACAAAGTAATTCAGAGTAAATTTTACTATCCTGTTAAATAATGTGAAATCACAAAGTTCCCACCTGGAAGTGTGAATTCATTCAGATCTTTTTCCCTCAGCATGAATAAATCCCATTTGATTTGATCTTACCCTTAAATTAATGTATTTAGTAGTAAATCATGCTTTCAGTGAAAAATTAAGAATGTGAAAATGTTTGGACTGCCTGTCTTTCTGGTAAAAAACATATTATGAATTTTTTGGGAACTACAAAACAAATGACTGAGTTCATAAACATACAAAATATCACATTTTTCGTAACAGGACACATCACAAAATTTACCTTTATGTACTGAAACATAAGAAGCATTTTGAAAGCCTGAGTCCTTCAGTGTCTGTATGGGAGAATAGCTCGTAATAGACAAATATCAGTGGGAGAAAAACACCCGCACAGAAGACAGGTCGAATAGCTACCGAAACCATTGGTTTGAGATTGCTTAACAGTTAGTTACAAAATAACCTAAGCTAATACTAAACCTTTTTATTCAGGTGACACTCAGCATCGTTAGTCAGTATTCAGTTCATCAAACTAAACAGAATTATTCATAAGGGCTGGATTTTTTTTTAATCTCACTCTGTGAGAGAGTCTGGATGGTCCTCCCTGGTCACCAGAAACTTGTCAGAGATGAATGCTATGCAGAAATGTTCATGGATATTAGGTGTAAGGAAGTGGGTCACTAAGCATGATGGATGGAGAGATGTCAACCATGCTTGCCTGGAGATTAGCCATAGCAATGACTCTAAGGTAACATGAAGAAGTAAATAATTTTGTCTGGAGACTGGTACCAAAAGTAACATGAGGCAGGATCCAGCAATTGGAGATGAAATGGATAACTGGAGGAAATTACTGAAATGAATACTTTACTGAGAGACCACACAATGCTCAGACCAGGAGACTGCTTATATAAACACATCATGGTACTACCCAAATTTTGCTGGTAGAAAAGATGCTCTGAAGACCTTAGAGGAGTCACCAGCAGTAGGTCCCACTTGTACTGCCTCATGGGAGGGAGTACTGGAGCCTTGATCTCATTGCTGGACCTAGGACAAGGTAAACTGAGTGTTACATTCTGAACTTGACCAGCCAGGACACAGTGTGCACCAGCTCAAGGCTGGGGTTTCAGGAGCCACAGGGGATCCCTGGGGTGGCAGGGCAGTGTCTGGCAGCCAGCACCTGTCCCACCACCCAAACTGGGAGCAAGGCAGCTATAGAAATGATGAATAGAGTTGCTTTTTTGTAAGAAAATTCAATAATAACTCAAATGATCAAGATAACCCTTTCACAGATGTGATCTGCATTGAGTGCTGCACTCTGATCATTGCATGAGAAACCCATGCGATGTTGCACAACCCGGGGTTACCAGCATCTGAAGTCATGTGAGATGTCTGTACTATTCTCTTTATAGTGTTAGCCCTAATAAGCAGCATTTTAAATAGTACTTTACAGAGTCTGAGTGCCTTTCTTACTGGGATCATACTGAAACAGCACCTCCTGGTGCAGAACAAGGGCCCGTGCTGAGTCCAGCCTGGGAGGTCATCCCATGGGTTGGGATTGAGGTTGGGACTTGAACTGGTGGGGTACATGGCCAAGAACAGGCACAGCTGGGTGGGGCAGTAGCTCAGGTGGTGGGGCAGTAGCTCAGGCCAGGCACAGTGGTGGTACCTCAGCTGGAAACAGCTGCCAGAGGACTAGGATTAGCCCTGGCTGTGTTCATGTCACAGCACTGTCAAGAAGCACTTCCCCATGGTCTCCAGAGGGAATAGTGTCCTCCATCATGTGGGCCCTAAGCCAGCCCTGACAGTCAGACCCCAGGAGGGGGAATGTGTTCAGGGCCCTGCCAGGATGGTGGTTAGCACGATGCATGGCCTCCCTGCTGCAGCTGTGGCATGGGCTGCAGACAGCATGCAGCTGTAACAGGTCACGCCTGAATAAGAGATGCATGTGTTGTGTTGTTACTAGGTACTGCTGTTGTTTAAGCAGTGCTTTTCTCGGTATTCTTGCCTTTCTAATTTTAATTATTATTGGTTTCTTAATCTCAGTTAATAAAATCAGCATTGAATTAAATAAAGTGTCATCTTTTTTCCTGTCATAAGAACACCCACACTAATCAATCAAGCACATCAAGATAAAGTACGGTGTGCAGTGCTCAGGTAGAAGGAACTAAAGGTAGGGGAAACCCCAAGCTGATCCTTGTGTTTCAGCACCATAGCTGCCTTTTGTTAAAATGGTGGAGAATGCAGGCAGCATAGAATCACAGAAGAGTTAAGGTTGGAAGGAGCCCTTAAAGGTCATCTAGTCCAACTGCCCTGCAATGAGTAGGGAAATCTACCACTAGACCAGGTTGCTCAGAGCCCCATCCAACCTCACCTTGAATGTTTCCAGGGATGGGGTCTCCATTACCTCTCTGGGAAACCTGTTCCAGTGTTTCACCACCCTCATCATAAAAAATTTCTTCCCTCTATCTGGTCTAAATCTACCCTCTTTTAGTTTAAACTCTTTAAGCTCTGGAAGGCCACAATAAGGTCTCTCAGGAGCCTTCTCTTCTCCGGGCTGAGCTACCCCAACTTTTTCAGTCTTTCTTCACGGGAGAGGTGTTCCATCTCTCAGATCATTTTTGTGGCCCTATTTTCACACCTAAGTGTCCTGAAAGTGGCCTAAAAGTAGACACTCTTTCAATATGTCCCATCATAAAGCCAAAGCATACACTGATTATTACATGAGTGCTGTTTTTTGTATGTTTGTATTGATGATTCTAGCTAGTCTCATTACAGCTTTCCTTCTCCAAATCTTATTTTATCATTTTTTTTTTTACTGCAATAGATAATAGAATACCGGGCACTATAGAAAAATGGATGGCAACATGATCACATTGTGGATGACATTTTACTCAGAGGATTCAATGATGAGCAGTAATTCTTAGTGGGGTTTCATCAGATTGGCTGTAAAAAAATAAGTCTTGCCTTAGAAAGCAAAAAAAAAAAGGGTTTTATTTCAGTTGAAGTCAGTCTCTAGTGCTCTAAACACCAAAACAGCAGGAACAAAACAAGCTTATTAAAAAATTATTAAAATAAACATATCAACATATCCCAGCCTACATACCATCTGCTGGCAAGGTTTGGAGAAGAAAATTGTCCTTCAGATTTAAATAGGAAATTAATAAAAGGGTAATTTCAAAGAACGTGGTATAGTATAAACTTTTCTAACCTGGTACAGAAGAGCATTCACAGAAGTGTATTTCTGACATGTCTGTGAAGCAATCCCTAGGAAGCCGTGCTAGAACATTCTTTCCTCTGAAGGACCCAATGCACTACTTCATTATTTCTTCTGATCACAGTATTGAGCACTAAGGGGTGCCACTAGTAAGTGACTGCCAGCTAGACTATGCACTGCTGACCATCAAATTTTCCACCCACTTAGCTGATCTGAATATAAGGGTATTGTGGGGGACAATGATGAAAGCCTTGTTGAAAGGATGAAAAGGACAGCAGCAGGTTAAAGTCAAGTCAATCTGTTTTCAAATGTTTTAACTGAATATCAGTGTATTTTAGGAAACACCTTTACCCATCAGACATCAGCTATCTGTTTAGATTATTTTAGTCTTCAGCAGGTTATTTTAGTCGTCAGCTATACATCTCAGCACTTTGTGATTATTAATAAATTTTATAATAACAAAATCTCTGTGAATCTTGTATCAGAGGGAAGGAGCTGAAGCAAAAACAGATAAAAAGACTTGCCCGAGATCATGTCCCAAGAATGCCAAATATGTCAGACAATGAGTGCAAGTTCTGTGACTGTTGTCATTATATTCACTAAGTAATCGTGAGCAGTATATATGAGACAGTGAGCAGGATTAGATCAGTTAATCCTACTGCTGCTTTCAGTAAACAGCTATTAGATTGTTTTTCAAATTAAAAAAATAGTAACAAAAATAGGCTACTGTCTGGTCAGGAAGGAAAAAGACAAACACCTCTGCCTGGCATATGAACAGCTGGGTGCATGCTGATGGTGATTCAATTTTAGCATGTGCTGCATATAATTAGATAAGCAGAATAAGTTGTGTGGGGAATCTATTACGGAAAAATATTTTGGATTATTAATTAGCTTTATTTTCTTTTCATTGTTTTCCTTTTTTCATCCTTATCTCATTTAGGAAGGATTGGGGGAGCAAAGGAAGTTCTTTGTCTTCTATTGTCACTGCTGAATGCTGATGTAACAGTTTAGGTAGGTAGGGAAGAAACAGCCCTTATTTGACTTGAGTCAGAAACCAACTCTATAGTGACATAAACAGACAGCATGCTTATTTTCAGAGAGAAAACTGCAAAGCAGAGAGTAAGAAACTTATTAGGCAAAGCTTTTTAATACTTATCTTTGATCAGCTCTGCATTTTGGAATCTACTTGTCCTTCATCTATGATACGGATTTGAAGCACACTAGTTTTATATGAGAAGTCTATACAGATATAGTCTCACTATCTAGATAGACTATAAATAGTCTAACTATCCTCAGTTATCTGGAATTAAAATGAGCAGGGATACTCTCAGCTTCTGAAATCTAAAAGAACTCAAATGTTTGAATGTGCTGTTTGGAGGAATAGAATCTCCGAATTTCTGTCTTTCTGTTGTTTAAAGGTATGAGATTTGAAAAGTATAGAATACGTATCTACAGTGTTCTCAGTTATTGGGCTATTTAATTTATTTCATCATCTGAAGATGCAGCAGCACTATGCCGTGAAAGTTGCAGGTGGCAAAACATTTGTTCATGTTTAGCTGAAGAACTAAGTGTAAGATGAGATGAGGTATCCCAGCTTCTTGCAGCTCAGCTTGAATTTAAACTGAACAATTGTGTGCTGCTTCATTTCCTACTTAATGTAGCTGTAAATGTTTGGTCGTTTGGTCTTCTGTATTCAGTGTGCAACCATTGGCATACTTAGCAGTCTTCCGGCTCGTAACTGAGAAAAATGACATCTTATCCTTTCTCTGTCTTCTTAAAGTAGATTTTCAATAACTTACAGAAAAAAAAAGAGAAAAAAAGAAAACATCATAGAAAGAATTCTAGCGAGACCAAAAATATGTGTTCTGCATTTAATCACTACTTAGTACATGAACAACAAGATAATAGCTACCAAAAAAAACCCACACCCTTGCTGCAAACCTGTCAGAAAACATGGCCACCTCTAATTCAAATTATATGGACAAATCACTTTAAATCACAAAGCAGTGGTATGAAGTGAACTAATTCTGACAGTGTTGGACGCAGTCTTTGGATAAGGTTTGTCTTCTACACTTTAACTCACCAAAATAAGAGTCAACAGAATCTGTTACAAAGAATGAGAGAGGACTTTCCCAGATCTAGGCCTCTTTTTTTGGGTCTGACTGCCGTGCTTGCCTGAGTGGTAAATTATTTTTTTATTTAATCTACTGTTAATCAGGGGCAGTTTTAATCTGTCTGAGACTGTGCTACTACCAATAAGAATGGTGCCCAACAGCACCTTGATGCAGCTGCTTAGGGAGTGTGATTTGAGATCTGATCCAACTAAAACCCAAATTATCAAATTCCCAAAAAGATGATTTTTTTGTCAGATCAGCAGAATTTCTGCAGCTGTTGACAGCTAATCAGACTATGTTAATTGGCCTTCTCTTCCATTGCCTGCCCATTAAGACTGTCAATACCTTCCTGAGGGAAGAGGACTTTAATAAGAGATACATTGATTGCAAAAGCTGTAAGATGTTGATCAGTGTAAAACTCACAAGAAAATAAAATATTGCAGATTTTATATTGGCTCAAAATGCTTTATGTTGAAATGTAATATATGCAATAATACACAGTCATTTGCCACTCAATATGAATACATATTGTATGGTTGGAATGTGTGAACATTTTAATGTCATTGGATTACTTTTTAGCATTCTGAGACTTTTTGCAGTTTTTATTAGAGACAAAGCAAATGGTGATGTCTACCAATTTATTACTAAATACAGAATTTTCCTATTATTAAATATGTTATCTGCATTTTGGGAAAAAAGCTCCAAAACAAAACCAGAAAATTTCTGGCTTAAATTTGAAGATTAAAGAGGTTAAGAGGAAACAGATGAAACAACATAGGCTTTAGAAAGCACTTCTAGCCCTTGGAGCAGGAACCGCATATTTAGCAAGACCAGCAAGACTGCATTATCGGCTGGGAGAACCTCAGTGCATCACCACACTGAGTTCTAAAATTGAAAATCATGTATATACATTTGGTGTAGGCCGCTGCTGAGATTGTTGTCTGCACCAAGCAATCAGAAAGCTCCACTCATGCCACTGTGAGCCTGTTTTATCTTATGTATCTCCACCTTACGTTTTCAGTAAAACTACTTGTGTACATGCTGCTCTACACGGGAACTAAGAAGCACTATTTACAAAGCAGTAGAGTAGAAGTGTTCAATTCACTACCTACATGAAATACATTTAGAGATCTGGGGTAAAGGAGACTACAGCTAGATTATAAGAGTAAGTAAAAAAAAATTCACTAAAACAAAGTGATATTTGCTTCTCTTCTGTTAGAGGTGAAGGAAGAACTCAAAATCTTAATAAATAACATATTTCTCTTCGGCTGGGTCAGAACGAGTGTTTTTCATCTGCTTCAGCCAAGGGAAGAAATGTCAGATCACATCTTGTCTTATGTCAGCCACAGACTGGTGTTTAGATCTCTATTTTTCATAACATTTGCTGTTGAGCAAAACTTACACCCTCTCCCAGAATGCAGGCAAGTATAAACCTGTTATTTTCCAGATGGGTGAACAAAAGAGGTTGCAGAAGATTGTTTCTGACAGTGCTGGGAACAAAACCCAGGGGCCAAACCACCTATCAGATTTACATAAAATGTATTCAAATGCAAGAGAAAATGTATTTTCTGAAGGTGTTTTGAACAGCTGCTGAGCAAATTAGTAGCAGCACAGCATGCTACACTATAGCTCCCACATTCACATCTTTCATTACTACTAGTCCCCTGGGTGCTGGCAGTTCTGACAAGACAACATGAACTGTAGGGGGGACAAAACAATTTCTGTGACAATGTAAGGATTCTTAGTTCCTGGTGTTCTCACTAAAACCCATCAGTTCAGTAGGCAGTTATATCCACCATCAATGCAAAAATCTGACCAGCACTGCGAACTGCATAGAAGCTGTAGAGAAAAAACCACAGGGATATATATCCCAAGGCACAGGTGTGAACTGGTGCTATATAAGCACCATTTCCCCAAGTGGGGGAAATGTGCAGCAAATATATGATACTGCAGTTAAGCAAAGCCTCTAGAAAAGGCAGTCCACAGCCTAGAGGAGAATTTTATTTTAATGTACTCCAAACCTCCACATTACATGTCTGTTTAACACAGTTCACTTGGAGTGTGAACTCAAATGCAGATTTTGCCTTCTATAGTTTTGTCATTTCATAGCAAAGCACAGCATTACCACAGACCGAGAGAACTTGATTACAAGCCATGTTAAAACAGCTACCGTATCCTGAAATACCTTGTAATGCAGCAGATGTTTTTCATGCCTCTGGAAAGACAATAGCTCCAGTAGTGCTAAATATTAATTACTTTTCTATGTTCAGTATATGCTAACACTTATAACGTGGCTACAAGAATTCTACAATAGATTCACCTTTACCTTCTGTTGAACAACAGAAGAATAAAACCTTATCCAACACAAGGCAGCACCAGTTATAATTTAAATAATCTACAGAGGTCACATCTCTATTACCAAGTTTTGCCCACACAACTACATACGCAGGGAATGTAGAAAAATCACTTTCTATATTACTTCACTGTTCCTTCTGTGGTAGGATGCCCTTGGCCAGCTGCCAGATACCCACCCAGCTGCTCTCTCACTCCTCCTCCTCAACATGACAGCGGGGTGGGAGAATGAGATGACAAAGCTCCTGGGTTGAGATAAAGACAAGGAGATCATTTACCATTTACCATCATGGGCAAAGGACATCTGGTTTGAGGAAAATGAATTTCATTTATTGCCAATTAGTGTGGTGAGAAATAAAGACAAAAACTAAAACACCTTCTCTCTAACCGCCTTTCTTCCAGGTTCAGCTTCGCTCCATTCTGAACTCCTGTATATCCCCACCCCAAGCAGCACAGCAGGGGAATGGGCAATGGGGGCTTGAGGTCTGTCCATAACAGCTCCTCTCTGCTGCTCCTTCTTCCTCACTTTTCCCCTACTCCAGTGTGGGCTTTCCAAGGGCCACAGTTCCTTCACGAAATACCCACCTGCTGCAGCCCATGGGCTGCAGGGTGGCTGTCTACTCTGGCACGGTCTCTCCACAGGCTGCAGGGGCATCTCTGCTCTGGTGCCTGAAGCATCTCCTCCCCTCCTTCTTCTCTGACTTTGGTGCTCACAAGATTGTTTCTCTTTTTTTCCCCCCTCACTCCTCACTCTGCCTCTGTGACGTTTTGCCCTTCGTGAAACAGATTTTTCACAAGACACCGCCACCATGGCTGCGGGGCCCAGCCCTGCCCTCTGTGGGTTATGTCGGAGCCGGCTGGAACCGGCTGTGTCCATCCCGGGGCAGCCCCGGCCTCTCCTCCCCTCACAGGGAAACCCTGTAGCCCCCCGCCAGTGCGTGAGCTCCAGTACACATTCTTTCTATGAATTTTGCCTGCACTTTGCTAAAAGATTAAGCTATTCACAGGTGGATGCAAATTTATCAGCTGAACATGTGAGTTCCTTATTGTACAACCTTGTCAATACCAGTATAACAGCAATGCCTTCGAAAACTAGTCCTAGCTATTTTAAAATATCTTTATTTGTTTTGAAGTGCCAGATTTACTACTAGCACAAATTTGCGCACCAAACCTGCTTCTGGTGAAGGTGTCTGGACTCTAGTTTCTGCTACATTTACTCACAGCTTAAATTTCCTTCTGCAATCAGTCTCCAATGAAGTGCATTTTTATTTGATTCTGTATTTCCAACCATGTCAAGGACAAGATCAAGTAATGGTCACAAAAAAGACAGAACATCTTTGGATGAAAATGATCATAGATATAACAGCAGCTTCAGTAACTACGTAGAAAATATATCAACAAAGCTAAAGAGAGCGGGACAAAAGACAAGTAGCACGCAACAGTGAGCAATCAGAGAAGAAAGTTTCATGGACAGTTCATGGTGTAATAAAAAGCCAGGTCAAAGCGTGCTTCAAAGAAGAAGCAAAGGATAATAAGGACAGTCAAGGTAGTGGAGAGATGAATAAAAAAGCATTTCCCACCTGAATTAACTACATTCCAGAATACAAATCCATCAAGTAATTGATATACTTCAGTCAAAGGGAGAGAAATACCTTCCTTCCTTGGCTGAGTTCCTTAAATGAGTTTCTTTCAGACCTTACGAAAGATGCGGCTCACATGTCTCTAACTTTACTACTAAGGACGACTATATAACAAATGCATTTGCAAATATTACTCAGTACTCTTTAACCAACCGCTTCAATTTTCAGTACAGAATTTTCTTGCTGCCAGTATGTAAAACTAGACCTAAACTGGCTAGTCTCGAAACAATCAGCTGTCTGATGTCCTGTTTTGTTCATTTTTCTCTGCATATGTATAAACTATATATTAAATATCTATCTGAAATAGAATATGATTCTGTATCATAGAATCATAGAATGCTTTGGGTTGGAAGGGACATTTGGAGGTCATCTAGCCCAACCCCCCTGCAGTGAGTAGGGACATCTTCAAGCAGACCAGGTTGCTCAGAGCCCCGTCCAACCTGGCCTTCAATGTTTCCAGGGATGGGGCATTTACCACCTCTCCAGGCAACATATTCCAGTGCCTCACCACCGTCATCGTGAAGAATTTCTTTCTTATGTCTAATATAAATCTACCCTTCTTTAGTTCAAAGCCATTACTCCTTGTCCTATCACAACAGGCCTTGCCATAAAGATTTTTCTCTTCTTTCCTGTAGGCCCCCTTCAGGTACTGGAAGGCTGCTATAAGGTCTCCCAGGAGCCTTCTCTTCTCCAGGCTAAACAACTCCAACTCTCTCAGCCTTTCCTCATAGGAGAGCTGCTCCAGCCTTCTGATCATTTTTGTGGCCCTCCTCTAGACCTGCTGTAACAGCTCCATGTCTTTCCTGTGCTGAGGACTCCAGAGCTGGATGCAGTACTCCAGGTGTGGTCTCACCAGAGCAGAGTAGAGGGGCAGAATCACCTCCCTTGACCTGCTGGCTGTGCTTCTTTTGATGCAGCCCAGGATACGGTGTCCTTCTGGGCTGCGAGACCACATTTTCGGCTCATGTCCAGCTGTTCATCCACCAGTACCCTCAAGTCCTTCTCCTCAGAGATACTCTTAGTCCCTTTATCCTCCAGCCTGTATTGATAGCGGGGGTTGCCCTGACCCAGGTGCAAGATTGAAATGCAGCATTGATGAAAATACTAAATAGCATCAGTCCCAGTACAGATCACTGAGGGATCACACTTGTCAGTGGTGTCCATTTGGAGATTGTGTTGTTGACGATCACCCTCTTGCTGCAACCTTCCAGCCTGTTTCTTATTCACTGAACAGCCCTCCCATCAAATGCATATCTCTTCAACTTAGAGAGAAGGATGTTGTGGGGGACCGTGCCAAAGGCTTTACGGAAGTCCAGATAGATGACATCCATAGCTCTTTCCTTGTCCAGTGATGTAGTCACACCATCATAGAAAGCCAGTAGGTAGGTCAGGCAGGACTTGCCTTTGGTGAAGCCATGCTGGCTGTCTCGAATCACCTCCCTGTCTTCCATGTGCCTTAGTATAGCTTGTAGGAGGATCTGTCCCATGATCTTCCCAGGCACAGAGGTGAGGCTGACAGGTCAGTAGTTCCCAGGGTCCTCCTTCCTACCCTTTTTAAAAATGGGTGCAATCAATGTTTCCCTTCCTCCAGTCACCGGGGACTTCACCTGACTGACATGACCTTTCAAATATCATGGAGAGTGGCTTGGCAACTACATCAGCCAACTTAGGACTCTGGGATATGCCACGTCAGGCCCCATAGACTTATGTACATTCAGGTTCCTCTGGTGGTCCCAAACATAGTCTTCCTTTACAGTGGGAGGGGCTTTACCCCTCTGGTCCCCATATTGCAGTCCATTGACTTAGGACGTGTAAGGACAGAGGTTACCAGTGAAGCCTGAGGCAAAAAAGTTGTTGAGTACCTCGGCCTTCTCCTCATCTGTTGATACTATGTCTACATTCTCGTTCATCAGGCGAGGTATACTTCCTTTAACCTTCCTTTTCTGGTTGACATACCCGTAGA
Organism: Opisthocomus hoazin; assembly: GCF_030867145.1. Lineage (NCBI taxonomy): Eukaryota > Metazoa > Chordata > Aves > Opisthocomiformes > Opisthocomidae > Opisthocomus > Opisthocomus hoazin. The sequence continues at coordinate 101,513,827 of NC_134415.1, read as the reverse complement.
AGCCCTTCTTGTTATTCTTAGCATCCCTTGACAAATTCAGCTCCAGATGCGCCTTGGCCCTACTGACCCCATCCCTGCACAACTGGATGGCACCCTTATACTCTTTCCAAGGTACCCATCCCTGCTTCCACTGCCTGTGCAGTACCCTCTTGCGCTTTAGTTTGCCCAGCATGTGTTGACTCAGCCATGCTGGTCTCTTCCCTTTCTTTATTTAGAAGGCAAGAAGTAAGAAAAAATAGGATTATAGCAATTAAAATTAATTATAGAAACCCACGGAACAAACGTCACTGTTTCTTCCTTCTCTCATCCCCTATGAAAAAAGGATTTCCAATGAACTGCACGGATCAGAGATCCAAAGTTAGTATACCTGAGTTCCTGTGATGATGTTGGACCACAGAGCTGGACAAAATAGAGATCACACACCAGGATTTCCATGCCACATTTTTTTAATCTGTTTAAATACTTAACTTGCCCTGAGAACGTTTAATCTTTTAAACAACTTTCTGAGATAGGTAAGTACTACTCCCTGTAATCGATGGCCTTGCTGGACTTGTCGAATGCAAGACAAAAGACAAACGGACTGAGGTTGTCAAGAGCCGAAGAGCTAACAAAGGAAGTAAATAACTGGTGCTTATCTTATCAGACAAAAGTAAGGGGGGATAGCCCATCACTGTAAACTCAGTGATCTGTGGGGCGCCGCAGAGGCTGCGCAGCCAGAGATTGCTTCAGAGATTGCTTTGGACAAAGCACAGATGGCCCCCGAATACACATACCAAGATGCCCGCTCCGAAGGCGTGTCACACTGTGGAGTCCCGCTTCTGACGACACGACATTCCATGCCAAGAGCAAATCGATACACAATAATTGTCTTAGTCCCACCTCGCAAAAAGATTTCCAAACATATAAAAATTGGCACTTGAAAACTCTCTTTGGGAGGAGGAGCCAAGCGAGAACTTCACCTGACGGACGGGTCGACGGGCCTGAACCTCTCTTCCCCCCCCAAGAAGGGACGCCTTTTTGGTAAGAGTCGCGCCTCTGACTTTGTCAGACGTATCCCCGGGAACACATTGTTAACTAAAGCGCTAAACTATTACTTTGAGCTCAACTTTTGTAGACAGTGAATTTATCAACGGCAATTCCGAATCTGTGATAACTGTCGCTTGAATAAATTACCTATTGTTTCAACTTTGCGAAACAGTTTCAGTGAAAGTCCTTGGAAGGGCTCTGGCAGGCTAGTTGAATATCAGACTCCCCTTACCCCCCCCTTTAATGCGACACTCCCATGTTAGAGCTATGCAATCTAAGTAACAAGCTGAGATTAACCAAACTCTTTAAAAACCATGTAGGACATTTGCTGCTGAGCTAGGAGCTGATCACCTAGACTAAGAAGAACTGCTCCCATATCCTCCGTACAAGGTGAGAACATCCATCTATCCCTGCAGCCGCCTGGACTACGTGACATCCCTGCCTGTTTCACTGTTTTTGGACACCTGCCTTCTTCTTCCTTTACAATTACTGGTTCTCATGAGGTGTATCAAACAGAGCCAAACTGACTTGTGGGAAACGTTTTCTTCGCCTTCCCTCCACCAGTCCTTTTTTGGACACTCATGCAAAGGCTAGTTTCTTACTGTTCTTAATTTTTACTGATTTTCAACACCCACAGAGAAAATAGAAATTCCTATTGCTTTCAGCTAAAGCAAATCTGGAGAGAATTACAAACTCTTGCAAGCACACTGAACCAATTTTATTTCTGTATTGATCTTCCACTGAAGCAACAATGGGCTTGAGGAAGAGAATTAAAAAAAATTGCTTTATCTTCAAAGATTTTTTTTGTTTAGCTCTTCAGAACTAACAAATACTCAATAACGTAAGCATTTACTATCATCTCATGTCTTAGGAAGAAGACAACATGACACCTTCATAAGCTATTTGGCAACATACTCTGTTGTTATAATTCCATGTGCTATGCCAAACCAACAGAAACCAAACAGTTGCTTGAAACATCCTCCGTGCGAAGCACTGGGCGACCAGGTAATGAGCTAATAAATGTTACAGAATTATATATACTTTAGAAATAAATAAATATTTAAACTGTCAAAATTTTGAACAATATTGAAAAAAATATTTTTCAGTAGACCTGGTTGTCTTGAATTTTAATAGTTTATTACTCCTTCTGTAATCTAGTTACTCCTTATTCCTTTAAGTCACAGATATCTGCATTGTTTCCTGTAGAACACCTAGTGTTTCTTCAGTAGTACTGAAATTCCTTTGTACTATCATGTATGTGAAAGAACTGTTCTTTCTTCCAAGCTGATCAGAAAGGTTCTGCATCCTGTTTCTTCACTGGAACAGAGAGAACAGTCAAGCATTTTTAAATCTTTACTCTCTGTTTCACACAGTCTCACCCAGCCACAAGAAGATGAAAGGTGAATCACATGACATCATGAAACAGAACTATCTATCTAGAGAAACTCTAGTAAGCAATCAATCACATGAACAGTATTTGTTTCAGTGAAAGTCCTTGGAAGGGCTCTGGCAGGGAAGTTGAATCTGATAAGTGGCTACATACTTAACCCTTCAGACATAAACCGTTGACCAAGTCTGGGACTAGGAGTAGACCCAGCCACACCTAGACTGTCCTCTGAGAGAGAGTTTAGGATGCAAGTGGGCTTTTCTTTTGCTGCTTATCAGACTCCTTTAACAATTTTAACGCGACACTTGAACCCCTTGGAATTTCTTTACAATCAATTATTGACAGCAATGAAATTCAGTGTATGAGTGGTGTTACTGAAAAGTTCAACTTATCTTAAGAGAAACGGACATAATAAAAATAGTGGTCAAAACTGAAAATATCAATCTTCATTATTTTTAAGTATGGTCCTCTACTTTAGAGATGGAGAATGGTGAAAATACAACAAAATAATGGGCCAGGAGTGCACCTTAAGCACTGGAAAGATTAAAAAAATCTTCCGTTCTATCAGTAGGCTATAGAGGCACTCTCAGTGAGACAGTGAGTATACAAAGTATAAATCACAGAATCACAGAATGTTAGGGGTTGGAAGGGACCTCTGTGGGTCATCTAGTCCAACCCCCCTGCCAAAGCAGGGTCAGCTACAGCAGGCTGCACAGGACCGCATCCAGGCAGGTCTTGAATATCTCCAGAGAAGGAGACTCCACAACCTCCCTGGGCAGCCTGTTCCAGTGCTCCATCACCCTCAGAGGGAAGAAGTTCTTCCTCATGATCAGACGGAACTTCCTATGCTTCATTTTGTGCCCATTGCCCCTTGTCCTGTCGCTGGGCAATACTGAAAAGAGTTTGGCCCCATCCTCCTGACACTCACCCTTAACACATTCGTAAGAATTTATAAGGTCCCCTCTCAGCTTTCTCTTCTTCAGGCTGAACAAGCCCAGCTCCCTCAGCCTTTCCTCATAGGACAGATGCTCCAGTCCCCTCATCATCCTCGTAGCCCTCCACTGGACTCTCTCCAGTAGCTTGACTCATGTCAAAATGACTACTGATAAGACAGAACTGGTTTCAGAAAAAATTCTTTTTTTGCTTACCATCATAAAATATTTCTTTGTATTTCTTGTACATTGGTGAAAAGTCAAATCTTCAAGTCTTTGTGGTAAATGATTAATTATTTTACTTAGTTATGAGACAATTATGCCTGCAGGCAAAAAAAAATAACATTCATTGCAAAATGGGAAACAAAAATATATCTCTATTTTCAATATAATTGTTGTCTAGCAAGTGGCACATCTTTGTTGAAGTCAGAGGTCACAGGCTTGAAGAAAGGAGCTCACAACAGTCTTTCTTCACATATAATATATATATATGTACACTATAAATAAATCTATTTCTAGGATATTATGCTTGTGCAAACCAAACCCCAAATTGGTATAATTTATATCTTGGGCTGATTTTTAAATGACATATTTTACACTAAAAGTCTCTAAACGAGACAGGATTTACCAGTGTTCTCTTCTTTTAGCATGAACAAGCCAAAATAAACTACTGCGAAGGTTACTGTTATTTTTTTGCGTGTTACCTGATTTTGCTTTATCATACTAAGTTGAACATGCTTATAATGTGTATATCCTGTAGCAGCATTGGTAATACAAATGAAGTATGTTACATTCTTAAAGCAAATAATAAAACAGAATCTTAGATTCTATGATTCTATTACTCTTAGAAAAGATAATAACATAGATAAAAATCAAAGCTATCCTTTTTTCCTAAAAAGAGAACAGTCATCTGTAGCATCGCGTATTCTATCACGTAAAAACTTTAAATTCTGGTGGAGGATACCTTGAGGAATAGAGGTTAAATTATGCCCTCCTTTTCTTTCAGGACTCTGAAGGGCAGAAAAGAATTTACTACGTCAATTTCAAGCTCAAGTTCAGAGCATCTTTTTGAGTTAAAAGTCAGCATTTGCCCCTAGACAGAATTTAATTTAACAGAATGCCAGATCTGACATAAAATTTGATTACATAAAATTACCAACAAAATCTAATTTTTCAAATTCCGTGTTCAGCAGGAAGCTGCACCATACTAACGGTACTTAGGAAAGAGAAATTTGTTTAAAATTCAGATCACTTTGTCATGGTTTGCATTAATATTTTTTATGGCTCTAAGGACATTTATAAAATGTATCCTTTTTATCATTAAGTCTTGCAACATCAGAAGCTTGAATTTTCAACTAGATTTGAAGTTGCAGTAGTTGCAACAAAAAGAAGAGGTTATCAATGGGGAAAAATATTGTGAGAAAAAAATAAATTTTGTTTTGCAAACCCATTCTTTTATTTTTTTATGAAAGTTTATCATTTAAACACTGACCTGTATATTTTGATGGAGATAGGTAACCTAAAGACAAGCTGCTTGCTTTTAGCTGTAGCAAAAAGGCCCAGTGGGCAATAGTAATCTAAGTGTTGTATACATTTTTTATTTTCAGCATAAATCCACATAGTTATACAAAAAAAATCATTTAGACTAGATGCCTAACTTAAATGTAGGTAAGGTTAGATGGAGTGAACATGACTCATTAGAATTTTTCTTAAATAATGCAAGTATTCAACAGTCTCATACTTCTTCAATATCTTGATCTTAGAAAGGTGGTAAATATACTTTGCCTTTCTTATGTTGCCTCTGCAGTTTCGGGTAGGTCATAGTATTCCATCTGTGTCTCAGAGTCCAGGCCAGTATGATGGAGGGTGCTGATCACCACAACTGTGAGGTTTGAATGATGCCACTTCAAGAAAGGCAGCTGACAGTGCTGTACTGTGCTACTCAGCATTACTGAACTGTTGCTACAGTTCACATTTAAAAATTTATATTGATATGAAAGTTTTCAAAAGAGACTGAAGAATACTCACACCTAGCAATAGAAGTGATTAAACCTTCTTTAATGCATTGTTTTCCACCAGTTGTTTTAGCTTCTGGACTACGCATCCTTGCAGGTACTCAAATGACATTTACTGCAGCTCCCTAACTTGCAAATAAGTAAACACACCAAAATTTCACCTCTATAGTGATATAGCTCTTTTGTCTGAGATAAAAGTAGAATGCCATACTATGAATGGGAAGATGAAAGTACTGTGATTCCATATACTATGAACTCGTCTGTGGTGAGCCACTTTGGAATAAACCATCCAAAATCAATTAATGATGGAAATTCAGTTTCATATGAGAATAAATCTACCCAGCTAGAAATTATAAACGTCAAAATAAAATCATAATTGCATTCTTAAAAATCACATTTTTCAAGGAAAACAATCTCCAACATGACCAAAGCACGTGGCACTTCTGCCCTCCCCTTAACATAGCTGCCGTAAAAAGCTCAGTGAACTATCTGTGTTGAGGATACCCGCTTAAAAAAAAAGAAAGTGAAAGAAGAGTATTCTTAAGTCAGTACATACTGTATGGAACTCATAAAACAGTAGTCTGCAAGCATTCACCATAGAAATACTATTTAGTATGTGCATTTTACTAGGCTTTGTCCGTGTCGAGGAGACAAAAATCACCAAATCCAATGCGATCTTCAGTTCTTTCATAATAGAATGAAGCAATAAATCTGATCATGATTCAGTTAAGACGGAGATGAAAATTTCTGGCAGAGTTTTCACACCCAAGTAGGAGTTATTAACCGTCCAGGTATCTGCTGGAGGGACAACACAGCAGGATTCAAGCCATCTAGGAAATTTCTACAGTGCATTGACAATCTCATAACACAGGTGACCAAGGACCCAATAAGTGCAGGTGCTGTGCTAGACCTAATACTTACAAATAAGGAGGAACTTGTTGGAGCTGTGAAAGTCAGAAACAGCCTTGGCTGAAGTGACCATGAGATGGTAAAGTCCAGGATCCTAAGAGAAGGAAGCAAAGCAAAATGCAGGAGCACAATCCTGGACATTTGAGAACAGACTTTGGTCCCTTCAGGAATTTGCTTAGAAGAAACCCATGAGATATGGTCTTGGAGAAGAGTGGTGCAGGACACCTTGTTGATATTCGAATATCACCTCCTACAGGCTCAAGAAATATCCATCCCAACAAGTAGGAAATCAAGCAAATGCAGGTAGGAGGCCTGCACAGGTGAAAAAGGAGTTGCTACTTGAACTCAGACATAAAAAGGAAGTGCATAATACATACAAACACTGTCAGGTGATCTAGGACGAGTATAGAGATGCTGTCTGATCTTGCAGGGATAGGGTTAGGAAAGCCACGACTGACCTGTACTTGACCATAGCAGGTGACATGCAGGACAACAAGAACGGATCCTACAATAACATCAACTGCATAAGGAAGACTTGGGAAAATGTGGACTCACTGCTGAACGAGGAAGGCGATCTGCTGACAAAAGACCTGGAAAATGCTGAGATACTCAGTGCCTTCTTTATCTCAGTCTTTACTGGTAAGACTGTCCTTCAGGTCAAAGGAGGTAATTTTCCCTCACTCTTCTGCAGTTTTGAGACCACATCTGGAGTGATGTTTCCAGTTCTGGGCTCCCCAGTACAAGAAAGGTATGGACTTATAGGAACAAGTTCAGCAAAAGGCCACAAAGATCAGTTTCTGGTTTTATGCAACACAACATCCACATTTTTATGATTCATGTATGCACTGACTTAAAATTTGAAATTAAAATATACAGTATGTAAGATACTCCATTTCAAAACCAAACCTAAATGTGTTTTCTCTATCAAGTTATAAATCATATGATAGAATAACAATTCTTTAATCTCTCCCAGACTGTTTTCATTGTTAACCTTCAAAGAATTTTGAAAAGGTGAGGTGTGATAAGATGATGGTGATACTGCATCAAGTCTCATTCATTGTATACTTCATTATGCTGCAACTCAATAATGCAAGTATGAAGCTCAGGAGAGTTTGAAGACATCAAAATGTCTTCCACACATCACAAATATAGGCTACACCATATACCTGCTCAGATACAAAGCCACAGATGTTTACAAAGAGCTGCTCACATGTTTCCAGTTCATCAGACAAAAAATTCCTGTATTCCCAGATAACTGGTAATGTTGGAAACAATAGCAAAACATCAGAAAATTAATATTTTTTTTTTTACTGATTTAATGTAATTTTCAGTAATACTTGCACACTGTGCAGAGCAAGTGGCACTGGTAGTTACTAATAAAATGATGACTTCAATGCACTAATATGGAAACATACATATCTCTTGAAAGATGAAATTACATAGGTAAACCCCATGATTCAAAATGAGTCAGCAGATTGGTTGGATGGTGATTTACACATTCTTTTCAAAAAGAATGCACATGCAACAAAAAGCTGTGTAAGATCAGTTCAGACAACTGTCTCTGCTATCGAGAAGGAGGAAGTGGAAGTGTGGGTAAAAATATGGATACTGATAATATAATCATGTAGTTTGCACTTCAGTACATTGCATCTTGCCATAGTTTCCATGTGGAGGTACAAAAACATGTTTAGGGCTTTCACAGTTCAGAATAAGCCATCTGCTTTAGAAGCATGAAGATGAAATAAAACTTCAGCAGCTTCTGTAGAACTGCATGGTCTAGGCTAGAGCTGGCCAAATATTAACTGAATGATTTGTTTCACAGATAAATGCTTTTATGGACAGCTGAAGGTGCTCTTCTCAGCCATGAGTAAATGCTTACATCCATACTGCTAATTAACGTGTGACAGAGAACTGGAAATATCCACATTCAACATGTTCCCTTGGAAGACACATGAAATATTAATGTATGTAACACAATGATAAAGCTCTGTGGGGATGGGCACTGTGTTCATTAAATTCCAGAGCAAAATTCTGACAATTCTGCCGGTAAATAAGATGGAAAAGAGTGACACTATCCTACACAGACAAGATTTTAGTTCATGTCCCCCATCACTGTCTAGAACAGATAATCTAAACTTTTGAAGGAAAAGTAATCTAAAAAACTATAATTTAAAGAATAAACTGTAAGATATCTGAAAAAAATCAGTATTCCTACTCTAAAAGCTAAAATCCATCCCACTATCGAGAAAAATCAAAATCTTGGTTACTTGATGTTCTGGACTTGGCTGGGACAGGGTTAATTTTCACAAGAAGCCAGGAGAGCTGACCCAAAATAGCCAAACAAACAGTATATTCGATACCATGTGACATCATGCTCAGTATTTACGTGAGGGAGTTGGCCTGGGCAGGGCAATTTGCTACTCGGGAGAGAGCTGAACATCAGGCAGTGAGAAAATTGTACTTTGTATATTCTTTTTATCACTATTATTGTTGTTATTTTCTTCTCCCTTTGCTGTTCTGTTAAACTGTCTTTAACCCAACCCACGAGTTTTGCCTTTTTCTTCTGATTCTCCTGCACATACCACCACAGGGGGAGGTGTGACAGAGAGATTATGTGGTTCTTTATTGCTTGCTGGGGCTGAACTAGGACAGTGCTTTTTGGCATGACACCATGTAGTATCCAATATCCCGTTGACTGGCTAGTTTGGGTCAGACTTCCTGGCTTCTTGTAAAAATTATCCCTATCCCAGCTGAACTCAGGACACTTGATTATCTCAGTCTCTTGCTTGTTAAAGTTACTTTCCTTCATCTACTGAACTGAAGAAACACCACCTGGCCCCAGAGACAGTCCAGAGACAGTCACATCACTTTAACAACAAAGAATATACAGCAAATTCTGCATCAGGAAAACTTGCTTCAGAACACACACGTGGAATGAAATGTGTTCGAAATAATGTTATTTGAATAATTTAAGAGCACATATCCATAAAAGCAATCCAAACTACATGTCAAGTATGTGCTCAAAGCTTTAACAGGAAAGATCAATGCAATCTCAATTATGAAGTCAAAATAATTAAATCCAAACAAATGCACATTTTCAAAACCAGCAATCAAATCTTTCTAAAATAAACAGAAATAGAAACAGTGAATAAAACCAGATTGAAACAGGTCTCTTGTTTCTTTAGGCAAGGCAAAAAAAGTAAGCATTCATAGTTTTATTGTTTTTTTCTATAAAGCTGTCATTTCGCAAGGACCGTAAAGGCAATGACTGAATGTTTAAAACTCCTTTAATCTTCATCAGGTTCTAAAGAAACAGCCATATCTAAGGAAATTAATCATGCAGTTAAGATAAAGCAACAGCTGTAAACTGCGGGGAGATCTTAGCTTCCTGTGTATGGTCGGTTTAGGTAGAAAAATTTTGAGAAGATTAAAATCTGCTTCTATAAATGTTATTGGTCATGGTAATTACATTGTTTATCCACTGGAGCCACAGTTGCATCCAAAACTGGAATATCTGTCAAATATGATCTTAGAGCCTTATTCAAATCTAATTCAACAGAAATATTGTCTCCCAGTTCGAGTGTTCTCAAACAGTAACAAAAATAATTATTTATTCCAGTCTTTGTCTCTTTTCCTGCATTACAGGGAAAAAAACCTCATCATTTCTGCAGGTAAAACATACATATAGAGTTATCTATCTTCAACAGCTACTAAGAGAACACAAATCAACAGTTTTGTCATGGATTCATATTTCATAGCCTGTGATACAAGATCCTGGGGGGCCACAAACTCCTTGTCAAGTTTGCTTTTTTCTTTGGCAGAGGTTAAGGATGATTGCTGAAGGATTACAATTTTATTGCTGCTTGGTGAAGGATATACTGCTCTCTCTACATTTTAGAAGGACTCACAAGAATAATCACTAGTCATTTTGAAGGCCAAGCCATAAACTCAGATGCATGTGAATCCCCGCCAGTCATAGTCTACAATCACACCTTGCAAGTTATTTAGTGTGCCACTGTTTTAAAGATAGCAGTATAAATTCCAGTAAACAAAAGTAATGTATAAATTGAACTGACATTACCTTTTAGTGTAACAACATGGAAAATGAAGCCATAAATACACAGGTGTTAATTTAAAGGTAAAAAACAGAGAAATAAAGTTATTTTTCAGTGTGAACTTGAACTCTATAGCTAGAATTAATCTTTTCAATGCCATTTAGCTGCATTTGTTGTTAAGATACTATTAGACTTTGAAATCTGTACAACATTTTAATGTCTTAATCTTATGAAACAGAAACAATGCCACCACAGTTAACATAGTGCAGACAATTAGCTGACTAATGTCTCACACAAGAGTAGTCTCTGAGATTAAAAACCAAACTTAGAATCTTGTGTTAGCATTGAGCTGTATACTTCTACCAACTGTCTTCTAAGAGAAAAAATTCTTCATCTGTTGACCTTAGGGAAAAGAGCGGATGGAATTTTCTTTGTAAATTTTATATACATTTAAAATTTGTACAAAAATCCTAAAATAGATTAATACACTGTCAGCTAACAAGTAATTAGATTTGAATGTATGCTATGTGACTTTGCTTCATTAATACTAGGAACTAATACTAATATATAATAAAAGAAAAAAAAAGCGTTTTAAATGGAGCATCACTAATGCACAAACCTATGGCGGAGAAGAAATATAAGATGGAAATGAAACAGTTTCTTAAATGCTAGATCCTTTCATGCTTCCGTATATTGAAAAGAGGCTTTATATTTATACTCTAACAAGTTTGTTTCTAAAAGAATATGACAAAGATAATGGATTAGAGCGTAAAATCTAACCAAAAAATGCCTAAACACTCTCTTCTCCCCATACTCATCTACTCTGTATACTGAGATCATCAAACCCCCTGGCATGACCAGCATTTTAGAATTTCGCAACATTTAAATCATACAGAAAGTTCAGAAGGCAAATACAAAAACTTCGGATGATCCTTTTAGTTTCCTTTTTTGGTAGTAAGAATGTACTTTTGAGAACTCCGATGTGCATGTTTCAGGGAAACTTTTGCAATCTCCTTCTTATACAATACTCTGACAGCAAAAATTGTCCTAGCTAAAACTACCTTTAATTTAATACCTTGTGTAATAAGTTCCCTTGCATCAAAAATGCTCACTGTTCAGATGCAACAGTCAGCTTTGATACTTTAACTATATAATAACTAAAATAATACCTTAATCCTGGTAACATGAAATTTTAGATGGGCATCAGAACTATTTCTGAAGTATTTTTAAAGTAAATATTAAGTACTTTACCATTATTTTAGTGTTACTAATATAAAAATAGCACAACACCTGTATTATTCCATTCTTACTTTTTTCATGACTTGCACATATGAAATTTCATGAGTGGAAAAGAGTTAATCTATTACCAAGGCACGATACCAGTACATTTTCCAAAATTAGAAGTTAACCATCCTGTGAACTATTGTGTGTACTAGATGACAAATGACGGTACTGGTCAGTCACCACTGTATGCTGCTAACAGTAAGTTGTAGATATGACAGCTTACTGCTTTGTGAGATGTTGCTAGCATGTCCATTTTTAATTTTTCATCTTAAAATTAAACAATAAATTCTATATTTAGCATAGGATTTCTAATGACAAATCCAATTTATACAACGTGTAAATTAATAATCATCAAGTATTTATGCCTCCAATGTTATGTTTAAATTGTTTCAGTTCTCAAAATCACTTAATCTGTATCTGTGAAAGTGTACGGAGCTTGAATGATTCGTAAATTCTCCAAGGGACTGAACTAATCTGTGTGAACTGAAATGTATTTTCAATCAAGGACACTACTTTATGAAACCCGTTTACAAAACTGCATAAAATTTTACTTTCCAATGTGACTTTATTGTTAAAAAAAAAAAAAGGTGAAGTCACACTATTGTTCAGTGTATATGACTAAAACTCTTTAGCATAACACAGTGGTAAGTTCTTACCTTATTGTGATAGGGATGAGTATACCTTTGCTAATGGATTGATTGATGGATATGGTCAGAATGTTCTGGGAGCTTCCACAGCTGAATCGAACTGTTGGTCTTCCTTCCACAAGATACAAGTGAAGAAACTGTTGTCCAAAATTCCTCTCACTAGCTTTGAAAACAAAAATGGAGACAGTCACGCTTCTGAAAGTGTAAGACCTTCCAAAAATATTCCACAGTACTGGAACACCATTGTCAGTCACAGTGCCTATGTGACATTGAGGAGTCTTCTGTCCACACACAGGACTCTGCTTGAGTAACTGTGAGAATAAATTATACTCTATATCAACAGCTGATAACAGGTCAGAGTAAAAGAAAATAACCAAAAGATAAAATTAACTTTTATACCACTGTAGTTGTATAAACCCTACGGAGAACTTTACATTAACTGATGGTGATCTTTTCTCTATGTTGAGCAGTGTCATTAAGGTAACAAAGGTGATGACAAAAAAACTAAATCACAAAAATTCTATAATATAATGATTTACTATTTTATTTAGCTTTTCAAACATATTATAGAAAACAAAAATTATAAGAGAACATCTCCTCTTTTTTATAATCTCTGTAAAGATTATGAACAATTCACCTTTCCCAATTAATAATACATTTCTTGATGAGACTTGATAAGAATAATTTGTAATCTACAGAACATTAGACACACTGTTACTTGCACAGTTCAAACTAAGAATAAAAAGATACTAAAAAAATATCTTTCAATCTTTGTTCACTTCCACTAAGTAGTATATTGTAAATATGACAGCAAAATATTTCCATTTAAATGGTGGATGTCATGTGCTTTGTCTACTAAAAAAGGAACTGACATCTAGAAATGCAAATTATGTTGGGTGGGTCTTTTTTTATGAATTTGCCCTTTGAATTTAGCTATATTTACTTCTCAGAAGGTAAGACACAGTTCCTATTTAGGATTTTTATTCTCTTTTAAGGCAAACTGTTAAAATCTTAATCTGTTTTTTGTACTGTATTTTACTATATTTAACTGAATTAAATAAGATTCAATAACTAGGTTATGAAATTGAATTTACTGCATATATTTGTTCAACAATGTTTGAGCGTAAGCTTACTATGTTCTTCTTAACTTCCACATTCATGTCTGGAAACCTGAAACCTTGTGTTCAAGAATCGTTATCTGTATCCAGTTCTCCAGGTTGTATGGTGCACATCTCCTGTCCGTTGTCTGTAGCTGAGTTGAGAAATCACACGCAATACCTACACTGATCATCTAAACTTTTTGTGAGGTTATGTGGTAGGAGAGAGAATTTGCTTCCTTAAGGTTATCTGATCAGCAGCCTTGTCAAATGGGGTAATAAAGGAGAAAACAAAGCATACAGAGACACAAATATGACCAACAAATGGAGACAGTAACAAGAACAAAACCTGGTTGGTTACATTAACTGGTATGGGCGTGAAGAGTGTGGGATTGCTTATTTCAGTAAGATTATCTGATTGAGGACCCTGTCAAAATGGGATAAGAAAAAGGGGAAGGCAATAAAGAAAACAAACCATCAGTAACAGAAACAGTGACAAGAAACCAGTCTTGTCGGTCACGCTAATGGATGGGCTATCAAGAAACTTCAGGCATCACTTCAAAGAGTGCCAACCTGGACTTTGCAGCTAAGAAGGGTGCAAACTAGAACTACGCAAACCAATGCGGCAATATGTACAAACAGGGAACTGGGGAAGAACAAAGGAAGAATGGTCCTGAAGGAGTATAAAAGCGGAAGATTGCAGGTAAAATGGGGCTGGTCAGCACGCTTGTCTGCAGCCAATGAGTGTCTCAGTACCAGCTACCGGTATGGATGAGCGTCCCAGCTGCCAGTCACTGGGTGAGACCTATGTGAGTGAAGTGAGAAAGGGACTCAGTGCCAGTGGCTGGAGGGGGACTACGGGTCTGTGTGCCCGATGCGAGCTTCTGGGGGTCAGTGAGTGCATTAGCTAGCAAACTTCAACACGTACTGCCTGCGAGTAGGAAGCCCCATGTCCAGGCATGGGTATCAGATAGGTAGAGGGTCCATGGTGGTATCTGGGGGACCCCCAAGTGTGGAATGCCTGGAGGTCATATGTGTGAGTGCATTTCTCTGTCCATGAGCTAGCAAGTAGGAGACCCAAGGGGTTTATTCAAACAAGTAAAAACAATGTGGGTGTACTTGGGACAGCTCCTTGCTGGAAAACCTACTAATTTGTAATGAGAATATGATCAGCTTTAATCTGGAGGACAAAACAGAAAGAAAAAGAACATATATTTGAATAGATAGAGACAACAGATTCTTGCAACTTCCCGATCATTTTCTTTTGTATAGTTCATAGCGGAAAGAGTTCACAACATAAACTCCCTCCTTGAGAGCAACTTTCTAGTCAACTTTGCATTTTTTCTGTTTTAACAAATCCTGAAGACCTACTGAAAGTCTTTTATGCTTAGACATATTTTGTATTCTGAATACTTAATTAACTCCAAAGCTACTTTAATTTGACTGATTTTATGCCTTTGTCTTTTCTGATTTCCTTCTACGATAATCTGATAATTCTCTTTCAAAATGTATTGCACTACTACTGTTAAAAAAAGACACTGCTTTTTAACCCTAGCGTAACTGATGTATGCGTGTATTGCATTATATGTTTACTTGTCTTCTTCTCCCCTCCCTGCACTTACTGTTCCAGGTATTTCCAATTTCTATCAATAAGTAAATCTGTAAGTTACATTGAATTCAGAAAACCATCTGAGTAAAAAAATCTTGTTGGATATTAGGGATAACTTGTCTTGACCGTAGTAGAGATTATTTGAGGGAATCAGGTCAAAGAAACCAGATCTCAGCAATCATTCCTTCACAGGAAACTGCAAGCTGGAAGGCTATATCTGTACATCAGTATGATGGTAAGCAAGTGGCCACTGGGCTCAAATGGTTGCTTATCTAGAAAAGACAGAGTCCCATTAAGCTATGGGATGAAGCTTTATTAGGTAAAAATATATTTTGACACAAAGGAATAATGCTGTGAAATGCTCTGCTTGAGAATGTCAGCTGAAATAATAGACAAATAGACTATGACTGAATTGCCTGAAAGGCCCATCTTTCATTTTAGGAGGGCAAGTAGAGTACGGGTAGATCCAGGGAACAGAGCTTCTGAGAGCACAAGAAAATAATTTACGAGCACAACTTATGAAAAAGGAGCTGACATCCTTAAGGAATGCTATAAAAATGGGCTGTGATATCTGAAACCCAATTGTCAGAAGTTATAGACTACCATATATAGTAGAAGTTAAACAATCTGTCCTTGAAGGGATTGTGAACAGCATTATGCTGACTCTGTTAAAAGTGAAAATGATGAAGCAAAGCTTTATAACTGAATCAGTTTTTTATGACCACTTGCAATTTATTTCGCTGTGACTAGATATCACAATTTGCTTTGACATGTAGATGAAATTAAATGACTCAAGTAAAATCAGTAAGGAACAGAATGAAAAAATGTAAGAATGCATACTGTATTCAAGAATGAAATATTTCTCAAACAATGGCTAAAGTTTATTGGCACAAAGGTAATGTGTATATTTTCAAACTTTGTCTCCTGACATATTTAAAGAGAAATCTCCTCACAAAAAACCAACAATTTAAAGACAAGGTAACTGCAAAAAGCCCAAACATTTTTAGTTCATCGACTGTTACAATTTCTATGCTTCTTAAAATAATTAGGGAAGACATCAGTATTAAGCAGGTAAGTACATCTGTCTTTGTATTAGAACAGATTATGGTCTGTAATCTATCAAAAATGATGTTCAGTGATAGTGAGTGCACCAGCCTTAAGATGACTTTCTGCTGACAGTTCATTTCTCAGCTGTTTGATCGTAGCACAGCTTCAAAAGAGCAGCAGCAGAAGCAGAAGTTGTAGTACTATTAAAAGGAGTGAAGGTGACAACAGCGCTTCTCTTTTGAAGTCATTAGAAGGGAAAACTAAAGACAGAGCAACGAGGAAAAAACAAGCATGTAGGAAGAACAGAGGAAGCATACAAACACATGAAGGATATTGCATTTATCTGACAGAAGAACTCGGTGCCTGCATACGTAAATAATAAATTACTAAATTCTGAATAATCTGTATATGCACACAGTATTCATTCACAAAATACAGGAGAGATTTTTATGTTACAAATATATATAATATTATATTTTGCATTCATGTAAAAATAAGTAAGGATATTGATATGGACAATATAGCAAACATTTATATTATTTGAAAAATAATTTAATTACTAAAGAGACATAGAACAAAAAAGAAAAAGCAAAAAGAAGTGAAAGAAACTGGTGTTATATAAAGGGGAAAAGAGCCTGAGGAAGACTAAGTAGAAATGTAAAGCAAAGATGTAGTTAATGTTAAATACAGTATCAGAAGTCCTCCACTACTTTCTGTGTCTGTGTTCAACAGCCAGGAAGAGATCCAAATAATTTTTTTTCTGATCTTAGCAGAAACCTAACCTTAGAAGAAAATCTACTGGTCACTAGAAGAGTGGAATCTGTCAAGTCAGGTAAAGCCAGTTTTAGGGTAAGAAGTGGAATGAGAACGCAAATATTATGAGTTACTGGGAACCAATGAGGAAAAAGCGAGTAAAACAACTGCTAGAAATTATGTAAAAATTATCCCAAGTTCATGGAGCTGTCCTAGCTCAGTGTCATGGTGAGAACTGAACTCGTACTGTTGCTTCTTGACCCACCTGTCATTGTGAGCATGCGCAGTTCAGTAAGGAAGGAGTATACCTCTAAGATGAGCATGTAAAGCAATGAACCAATCAGAATGCAATGAGTAATTTCTTTGGTCTTGTAGGAGTATATAGTCCTTGTGACTCTGCTAAGCAGTGTGCTAGCTTTGTGGAATTATCACCTAGCACCCATATCTGCGCAAATATTCAATAAAGACAATACCTCTGCTCTGTGTGTATATTGGTATACTGCACATGGGGTAAACAATCCCACCTTTGGGACAACATCATTGCTAATATACAAATGACAAATTTTAATATATAATTTCTGTATATTATGCCAATGTGCCTTTCAATTTTTAAGTTAACTATTGGAGCTGAAATATTCTTGGGAATGTCAACATTTTCTGAGGTGTATGTAAGTTTCAGTAAAATGGAATATTATGATTGAAAACTCGATTTTAAAGCATCCATCACCAAATGTGAAGATCAGAATCTTAATCCTCACACTTACCAGAACCCAAGAGACAGGTGCCTGCTAGGAAGCCCATTTTCTTACTTCTCCTTCCACTATATATCTACTATTTACATAATTTCTAATAAATGGATGACAAAATATTTTTATCAGTTGGTGAAAACTTGTAAAACTCATTCCACTGACCTGAAATTACATTTCCATACATACTCATAAACAAATTTCTTAATTTCACGTATGTTACTGGAGAAGTTTAGAATGGAAGCAAAGATGAATAAATTGAATAAAGGCTAGGAAAAAAATGTACTTAGGCTAAACACAATTTACATGCTCTGGAAACGTAGAAAGAAGGCAAAACTAAGGTTAACATAAAGAAAAAACCTCCCTGTAGAATAACTCTGGTGGGAGCACTCCATGCAAACCCTTCTCACACAACTTCAAAGTTTTTTTCTCCTAAGATATTTAAAATTCTGTGGTACACTAGGGAAAGGAAACGATGACATCAAAACCACTTTCATTTTAAAAAAATACTCTTATTTAAAAGAGCAATTTCCACTGAAATCTGCAGGAGGACTTATGGGAGTGTAGTAAGGAGGAACTGAAGGCCTCCCACCACTGTAAATTCCTCAGAATTTCCTTGGAGCTTTTCATTGCATTGAGAAAGAAAGAGATATAAATTATGAAGTGTACATTATGTGTTATTTTTCCCTCTAAAAACACAATGAATGCTTTTAATATGGTAAGATTAAACTGGTTAAATAGTTGTACTAGCTTAGATTTATGAAACACATCCCTGTGCAACAAATTCTCTAAGTTCTACTCTTCTTCCTGATACGCTTTTTCTTTACGTTTAAAATAAAAGACTTTTGCCCCAAATGTACATCTGCTCCTTCTGCAAAGGTAGAAGACTCAAAAGCCCCAGAATCACTTTGGTTAGCAGGTTAAAATTTTTTTGTCTGTTTGTCAGTATTCCTTGAGTTTTTCTGCAATGTGTGATTGGCTCTAAGTTTCATGGTGGATATCCTGGGTTCAGCTGGGATAAGGTTAATTTTCACAAGAACCTGGTTGGGCTGATCCAAACTAGCCAATCAAATGGGATATTCCATACCATGTGATGTCATGCTCAGTATTTAAGTGGGGAGCAGACTGAAGGAAGGGGATTTGCTACTCAGGAGCAAGCTGAGCATTGGGTGGTGAGAATATTGTATGTTGTATATTCTTTTTATCAGAATTATTGTTGTTATTTTCTTCTTCCTTTGCCATCCTGTTGAACTGTTTTCACCACAACCCACGAGGTTTTTTTTCACAGAATCACAGAATGTTAGGGTTTGGAAGGGACCTTTGTGGGTTATCTAGTCCAACACCCCTGCCGAAGCAGGGTCACCTACAGCAGGCTGCACAGGACCGGATCCAGGTGGGTCTTGAATATCTCCAGAGAAGAAGACTCCACAACCTCCCTGGGCAGCCTGTTCCAGTGCTCCGTCACCCTCAAAGGGAAGAATTTCTTCCTCATGTTCAGACGGAACTTCTTATGCTTCAGTTTGTGCCCATTGCCCCTTGTCCTGTTGCTGGCCACCACTGAAAAGAGTTTGGCCCCATCCTCCTGACATCCACCCTTGAGATATTTATAAGCATTTATTAGGTCCCCTCTCAGCCTTCTCTTCTTCAGGCTGAACAAGCCCAGCTCCCTCAGCCTCTCCTCGTAGGAGAGATGCTCTGGTCCCCTCATCATCCTCGTAGCCCTCCACTGGACTCTCTCCTTCTGAATCCCCTCTCCGTCCCACTAGGGAGAGGGGAGGAGTGAGAGAGCAGTATTGCGTGGTTCTTTGCTGCCAGCTGGGGTTAAGCCACGACAAGTAGATATTACCATTTTCAGCTAGTAGTGTTCTTATACTATTTTGCAGTGATGAGGCAAACAAAATCATTAAATGCCAAATATATTCAAAGTAGTTCGAGTGACCTTCCTTGTACTCTTCTTGAAGGACAAAGAACTCCTCTTGAAATTGAAATAACTAACAAGCATAAAACACTTCAACATAATGAACAGCCACATCACCACTTATTCATGATTCTTAGCAAATTCTGCAGCCATGCAGTTTAGGGAGCTGCAGCAACAGCCCAGCTATAACATTCATAGATTTGAGATAACATTTTGAAAAGCAGTGAACATTAACTTTCAATTTGGGGCTACAGTGTTTTACATTAAAGAAAGTGTTACACAGATAATAATAAATGCCATAATTAATTAATGCCACAAAGCTTGTACTACTTTTAACCCTGGCTTATAAATATTTACATAGTACAGGTAAGTTCACATATATTACTTCCAGTTTAATATAAAATTAACAAAAATTAATCATAATAATTTATATTAAGTCAACAAGACTTCTTTGTGTAGACTAAACCTGGGGAGCTGCAGTGAACAGAGAATACTCCTAATGATTTTTTCTTTCTGGAGTAAATCTATATCACTCATATTGCAGAAACATATTTTTCTAGTTCTTTCTGGGTTCAGGAAGAAATCACTTCACTTTGCAGGTTTTCCATTTAGGTAGAAATTACAAGATAAAATATATAACAGAATATTCAGCTGTCAGAGAAGTCTGTCATTCTTGCTGACTAGTGAAAAGCATACTGTCTCAGAAGTTCATGCCATATACTGAGGAATAAAATATGCAGGCAAGAAGCAACATTCTTATGTACTATTAACAAGCATATGCCCAAGTCTGCAAGTATACCCTTCAGGGTCCTCTGAAGTGTGAAATCACAGTCAACACTTTGAAAAATGGCAAATTTGCCAAACTTAAAATAGTTCGGCAACTCAAAAAATCTTTGGAACGAGGATCTCAATTGTAATAAGTAAGTCTCAATCCAACTATGAAGAAGCTGTTTCTTTGTAATAAATTGTTCAAAACTTCTTCAATATTTGTATTTTAAGCCTGTAACACGTACTACCGCAATCGTATGCTTACTATGTTCTTTCTTGTCAGGAAGCAGTGTTTTCAGTTGTTGTCACGGAGGATGAGTTATGTTTTGTTCAATGAGTCATAAATTAAAGAACTTTCCACAGTAGCACAAAGAATGATGGTTCAAATTTTATAATGCATCATGCATTAGAATACCAAAAGGCTTGTACTGTGTTTTAATGACTGATTTTGCTGCTATGCAAATACCAGCTGAATAACAGTAAAGTTAATAAGGACCTGAAGGAGCTAAAACTAATACTTAGCTTCAAGTATCATTGGTACTCACTGTAAAGAATTGTTCCATTTAGAGCAGTTGTTTTCACTGTCAAGTACAGAGTAGTCAGATTGCTTGCTTCCTGCCAAGATGCAGTCCTGGTCTCAGACACAGATGTCAGAGAAGGTAGTTCCAAATAAGAATTTCCCGTGAAGGATGGAAAAAACAGGGCTGTGTCTGAAATAAATAATCAAAAGCTAATTATATTAGTTTGTTTCAAAATAAAGTAGTAAAATACAGTATAACCAGCAAAGCACATTTAAAAATATCCATTCTTCTGAATACCTGTGAATAGTGTAATCAACTATGTTATTCAGAGTGCATGCATATAAATTTGTATAATTATAAACATTCAAGTTAAATATGCAGAAAATGAAAATGTTCTAGCACCTGCATACTACCAGAAGTTAAAAGACCGTTATATGAAGGACTACCGCTAGAAGATGCAAAAATGTTCAAAAGATTGTCACAAATTTTCATCTTTATAGGTGTGTCCATGCAGAACTTTTGTCCCACGACATCCCTGTGAAGTACTTCTGGTTTATAGTTGTAGATAAAAACCATAGATTTTCTTCATTTTGAGGATATTTAAATATTCTGGGTTTGAAAGTAAGATGAGGATGCTATTGGGCAGTATATACTTTTTTGTTCTGCACTACCCCTGTCTTGAAAATAATTGCAAAAGAATATTTTTAACTATGAATGCTTAACATTTGCAACATTTATTACATTTAACTTTGTCATTATGTTGTTGATTTCCACCCCCCCCCCAGCTGTGGGAATAATATCCCCCAAACAAAAAAAATAGAGTAAAACTAAATGAGGTTAGGCAGAATGCCTTCCTCATGCCTTAAGCATCCTAGTTAAGCAACGCTCCCTGAATACTGTCCAAATTCATCACCAAGGATATGAATAAGGAATGAGCAACAAGTAGAGCAGTCTGAGTCAGGCAGTATTTTTGTAAAAACATAAAATTTAATTTAATGTACTAAAACTATAGAATGGATTTGTGACTGATAATTATTCATAGGTGTGACTAGTACATGGATCTGTTTGTATTCAGTTTATTAATTTTTTTTTTGTTTGTGAAATC
This sequence comes from Opisthocomus hoazin, assembly GCF_030867145.1. Lineage (NCBI taxonomy): Eukaryota > Metazoa > Chordata > Aves > Opisthocomiformes > Opisthocomidae > Opisthocomus > Opisthocomus hoazin. The sequence goes on along the minus strand of NC_134415.1, from coordinate 101,492,008 downwards.
ACTCATGGTTTTTCTCTGCCTTTTTTATTGGACTTAAGAAGAAAGAACAAAATGAAACTCCTAGTTAGACAAGTATGTGTTGAAGGGCATTTGTTAAAAAAAACCCACCACAGCCTCACAGCAAAAGAAAGGGAGGATGGAAAGCAAGAAGTAGTTATGTTTCTAAATGATAGGTCTGCAAGAGTCAGGATTGTTGGAGAAAGTGAAAAATTTATGGGATGAAAAAAATCCGTTGGAGGGTGAGGTAAAAGTCAAAGGCATTGCAAATCAGAAGCAGACTCACACAATTATGAGAATGCTGCTCATCTAATTAAAATCATACTTTCAAGGGAAACAGTACTAGCAGACCTAGATAGTCCAGCACAGGACCACAAACATGATGAAGGGCCTCTTTGATATGAGGAAAGGCTGAGAGTGCCAGGAGTCCTGAGGCTGGAGAAGACCAGGTTTGGGGGGATCTTATCAATCTCTATAAATACCTGACTGGAGGGGATGGAGAAGAGGAAGCCAAACTTTTCTCAGTAGTGCCCCCTGACAGCCAATGAGCAAAAAAAAAAACCCAGGAAATTTCATTTGAACATATGAAAATGCCTTTTGACTGTTAGGCTAGTCAAACACTGGCACAGGTTGTGCAGAGAGCTTTGTCAAGTCTCGATCTTCGGAGATTTTCAAAACCTGACTGGACATAGTTGTGAGCAACTTGCTCTAGGTGACCCTGCTCTGCTTGAGCAGGTGTTTGAATGAGACGATCTCAAGGAGTCCCTTCTAACCTCAATGATTTAGTGACTATGTGATCTTTCACAGAGAGGTTTTGTGCAGACAACTTTAATTCTTAGTCTTCAAATGTAGTTCCTTCAGAAACCTCAGTGTAGTACAGTACTCACAATACAGTGGTCCACCTTGCAGATAAAGTTATTAAAAAGTTTTTTATTAGGCAATTTTAAAAAATAATTAACTCTGAGATTAACTGTCCACAATTTAATTTCTACATTAAAAATAATATTTTGTAAAGTTTCTTTCAGCTAGCTGAAGGGGAGGGGGAGGCGAGAGAGAGACAGAAGACAAAGGGAGTGTAAGATGTCTGGGCACTCTTGAAAGGAAGGACAACCTGATCTGTCCTTTAGCCAGGATAATTTCCTTCAAAGGAGAGATCTTCCACAAAGACCTGCAACTTTCCAGGGATTGCAGCACCCTGCATCCAGAAGTCTCTGCACTAACATATAGCCAAACTACCAAAAAACCCGCTATTTCAACCGTAGTGACTACACCTGCAGTACTGTGCCCTAAGCAGCCTAGGCCTCCATGACCAACACAGTGAAGTCCTCTCAGGAATTAGCAGAAGAGATATAGCAAAGACAGTGATCTCACCAGAAACGTAAACTCATACCTGGCCAACAAAGCCATCCAGAACTGCAAAGACGCAGAGTACGCCCTCTCCCCCATGGTGTGCAGGCTATTATACTGCTGATCCTCAGCAGTCATTCTCTGCCCTAAAGCTGTACAGCAGTTGCAATCTATCACAACTGTACAACATCAGTAGAGAGGTCATTGAGAGAACAGGGGTTAGTCTTCTCCTTGGATAAAGGTCCTAAGTGGGAGGAAACCAGACAGTGGACATCTCCTTGAGTTTTCATCTTCACACAAACTGAGACTGATTATCTGCAGTGTAGGTCAGAAGAAGTAATACAATCTCTACAGGTATCACAACGGAGCAAAGAAGCCAGCAAAGGCTTCTTAAACACAAGACACCAAGAAAAAAAGTCCTACCCAACAAGACTGTGAAGCATTCCAATTCAACAGTGGAGAAGTACTGAAACAGGACATGGTTAGCTGTGCTTTCTGTATCCCACACTGCAGGGGAGAGAGAGGTTTGAGTAGCCACAGATCCTGCAGGGAAGAACTTCCCAGCCTCAGGGACTGCGTTCTGACAGAACATCTTCTCCACAGGAAAACATACCCATGAAAACTCTCTAGAGCATTCTGCTGCATTTGGCTGAAAAGCTAACTTGTAAATGTCACAAGCTACCTGAAGTGCTCAAATAGCAGAGGAAAATATTTACTGTCAATCACACTAGTTTGTCATTTTATCTTTTGTAACTTTATTCTTAACTATAAAATTGTTTTTAAATATGCATACTCTCTTGTTCATTAAATCTTGACAAATAATAAGGTCAATTCTGTGTAAACTAATACACAAATGAGAACTCAGTTCTAAAAGAACATCTGGAGAGGAAACTGTGATTCAGTGGTACACATGAGGCAAATAAGTAGCCCAGCATATGGCAAGACAGTGAAGAGCAGGTAGGGATTCCAGCATCCCAAGGGCACCTCTAGCAATATCCAGTAAGTCTGAGTATTGTTGTCTTATCTTGCACATAGTGGAAAAACGTTTTAAATACCCTCAATATTTATTAAGCAACAAGCAACTAATTTTCAGTATTGCTGGATAAGGCAAAAGTAACAAAATCTAAAGCCCACCTTTGAATCATTTATCACGTCTCATGCTTTATCCTTAACAGAGTTCATGTATACAGATAACTGTAGACCCAGCATTTGAATTCAGTAATAGCAGCAAACAGTTTGATAACAGGGAACAGCATTTTTTTTCAGAAAACTGCAGCCTCACACACATCATTAATCTTCCTAAAGCTTATCAAGATCAACCTAATGACAGTCACAGCATATTTGGAAGAACTTAATAATAACTTTCGAGAGATTTTGTAAAAACATGAGTGTTAGGAGATCTCTTATATTGTTATCAAAATCATAAGAAATCCATAAACAAAAGAAATACCATCATTCTAGAGTGAAGACCTTGTCAAGTTGCTGCAACATTGTACAGATAACTATAGATTCATTCCACAAGACTATGTTAAATAGTAATACAAAATTCCCTCACACAGCTATGTTAACTAGTAATACAAAATTCCCTCACACAGTGTTCTAAGAACAATAACATTCTACGGACCATAAGGAATCATTAAGTGTCTCAAACATATTAATGCTTTTAATTTATACATATGATTGGCAATGGCAGATAATGAAAAGACATCTTAAATTGTGTTTAACATGCATACATAGTACACAAAGATTGTTACTACAAACTCTTTCTAAAAATTCACAAAATATTAGCTTTGAAACAAAGACTTGGAATTCCAAGTGAAAAAATTTGGAATAGAAAGTAGCTTTTAGGAAAAAAAAAATGTAGAAAATGCATGTATCTACAAGTAAAACCTATACTAAGATAGAACCATGGTTCTGAAAAATCAGTTGCTCCTTGGTGTGTTTGATTGAGTCTGTGCATTAAGAGCCTAAAATCTAGGTTTGTGATGAAATACACAGGTAGAATGGAAGGGGCAAAGCTCCTTGTCTGGAATCTCTTTTTCCACTTTCCTTGTTCCACAAAAATCTGAATTAGCAGGAATTAAAGTCCCATGCAGCACTGAGCGTGGCTGCACACTGGTAGGTTTCATGAATCAGAGCCAAAGAGGGCATATGCTGAACTACAGTGAGCTAATAATAGAAATGCTATCAATGCCAGCTACAACAGGCAAATAAGACTCTGTTACAGTATGAGAGTATTTTTAGCTGTTTCCTAGTAACATTTATGGAACTTCATATTTTAAGACGGTTGCTGGCAGTAAGTAAATTTGCACTACATTTTTTTCACTGGCCTGGTTGACAGAAGAAATGGTTACTCCTTCCTGGGGTAACTATTTAACACTGTCAGCTCTGCCCATAATGCCAAGGGACTATTCCACTAGGGCAGTGGTCTTCAAAGTGGAGTGCATGCACCCCAGGAGGTACACAAGATAATTCACTGGCGTGCAGGAAGAAAAACTTTAGAATCAGAGTAGTACATATTTGTAATTTATAAATGTATACACATAGATATATTGGTGGGGTGTCCTCAAAAATTTTTTACTGATGGGGTTCACCATCAAAATAGTTCAGACACCACTGCTCTAGGGAAAAATGGAAGGGCAACAGGCACTCACTAACCATGTCCCCCACAAGAAGGAGAGGGAAAGTAAAGGAGCCACTAGCACAGCACTTCTGTAGTATGGAGAATATCTGCAAAGGTGTTACATTATGGTTCTTTCACCTACATTTAAGGTGTCTGAGGAGAATGTAACTTTTTTGAGATATTAGCTGTTACCACAACTAAACAGTGACAAATGTGACATTATACCAATAGAGGATAGTGAGAAATCTAATACGGTACAATTGTCAAAGATGTACAGATCTTTTAGACTCAAGAATATGTCCCCGTTTCAATAAGCAAAATGGCTTAATAAATTTTAGTCCCCAAACTGTATTTTTTTAGCATATATAGGAGTCTAAAACCTAAACTGATTAAACTCAAGTCCCTATCTGCATATAAGTTTCATCTTTAGATACTTAAATACGTCAATGATCAGGAAGAAACATAGTAAAATGATAACCAAAATTAATATATAAAAAAATCTTTGGAAGTACAAGGCACAAGCAACTATAAGTAACGTAACAGGTTTACAAGTCTCAGTTATACTGGAAGAAACAAAAAAGAAATCTAAAATTTTACGGGTAAAAAAGGAGACCACAAGTCATTCAGGATAAAATACCTGCAAGAATTCATAACAGAGACTACAGAGTTGGGTCTTGGATTCCCTGAACAGCACATATTGCTAAGAATTATACTTCCACAGTTTAACTGAAGACTTAAAGTTTCTACTGAAACGAATACTTTATCTGGAATATTATCGACTACAATTTTCATGATAACACATAGTATAACAAGAAAATGATGAGAAAACATAAATAAGTTTCTATTATGATCCTATTTGACTTTGTCTTAGAAAACAAAGAGCAGGCTGTTTCCACTTCTAACTCTAATGTTCCATTTGTATTCTTTGATCTTTGTGACAAATCTGGCTTAGTAATGATTTCTATGAAATTCTACCGATCTGTTAAAAATAGACTTCTAAATCTTGAATACAGTAAGACCCATCAATTGCACCAGCCATCATTAAATAAATTCAAAAGAGAAATAGGTAACATTTTTAACAGTAAGAACGAATAAAAGAAAAAACCCCACCACAAAACTGTAGAAAGGGGCGTAATACATTCAGCTTCTAGTAGGAGGGATCTGACAGAACATCTTACCAAGCTTTCTACAATCTACAGTGCACATAACGGCATTGAAAATCCTTGGTCCTCTTTATTAATGAAGAGAAATGGGTAATCATAGGTTGTGTTTCTCCTCACCTTATAAGAAACATCTAAACAGGCCAGATGAATCATGACCTAAAACCACCTATTTCTCTCTACTTGCTGTAAAAGGACTTCAAGGTCACTAGTTTAGCTGTAGACATGTACACCAGCAATATCTGAAGTTAGATGAATGGTTCTCACTCTTGTGGTCCGTGCATCAGAACCAAATGGCCTGCTGGAGGACTTTCTTTGGTCAAAACCAAGTTAATACAGTAGATCTGAGTTGAAATATTTGAGACAAACAGGATGTCAGAATACTTAAGGAGGGCCTTAAACTCTGAATTTGCTATTTGTATTTTTCACAGTGGTAAACATCCTATGACAGAGATCTGAAACTTCTGAACAGATTCTGTGTTTGTTCTTTTCCATCACTCAGAGAAAAAAGTAAAAGCACAGACGATAAAAAAATTGCTGACCAGTGCAGCAAAACTTTTTCATATTACCAAGTATGGAGGTGTTCTCAGCAGGCAAAAAGCCAGTTTAGGAGCAATATCAAGGTACTGATGAATACGTGACTTGCTCTATCCATCTTATGCTCACAGAATATCCCAGGGAACCAAATTCAACTACCTGAGAGCAATGCATTCTTTTATCTCATGCTCATGATGGAAAGAAAATCAAAGTGAAATAAATATGATTCAGAAAATTCCTAGGGATTATGTCTGATACATACAAAATCTGGCTTGGGTATTTCATAAAGTATCACAGACACCTGCAATAGCACAGAAATACAATCACCATTTCCTCCATGACCGTAACTTTAGAAATCTATGAAATAATTGATTAGATGAGTTCAGCCATTTCCAGACAATAAAATATGAAGCAAAATAAATCTCACCCTTGCTGCTTTCATTCATTTGTTTCAATGCACAGAAGTCCTCTGCTTGCTGTAACTGAAATCTTACGTTATGAGGCAAAAAATCTTTTTGGAGTAAAATGCACAAGTTTTTCTTTATCACACCAGCCTGGCACCTTGTTGACTATCCTCTCTGCTGTAAACTGGGAGATATGAATTCAGATCACTGATTTAATCTCCTACTTTGCAGATTGCTAGGGGCTCTGAATGGCAGAAAAACAGTATATTTAAAGGTGAAGACTCACAGGAAGCACTGAGAGGCAACGGGTCAAATAAGCAATCCTAAAGAGCAGGACATCACTTCATTTTCTTTTAGGGAAACTGCCATACAAGTGGAGCACTATTAGATGAAAAGAGCATAAAAATTTCTGGGAAAATAAAACAGATGACACTTCTGATTTTTCCAAGCAGCCTGGCAACATGCCTCTGCAAAGGTACAATGAAACATAGAACAGAAGCAGGGATGATCAAAGGAATGATATGGCTTCCAGAGTGAGAAACAGATCAGGCCTATTCAACACGGATAAAATATGCAGAGGAAAACGTGAATGAGAAATGGCCACTCTGCCCTGTAACACAAAAACTAAGGGCACTCCGTGATACTGTCAGGTCACACAGGCTTGAAAAAAACAAAAGGAAATTATTAACAACTTTTCAGAGAATGCATAATTGTTTTAGATAATTTATTGCCACAAGACATTATGTGTGTCAAAAGTATTTAAAAAAATAAATCATGAAAAATTAAGAAAAGTGCAGGGAAACCAATCCACCAGACCAGCGAGGATAATGGAACCACAGCTGAGGAAATCCTAATTGGTGGAAGCTGAAGTAATGTACTTTGGGAAAAATCACACTTGCTCTTTTTTTTTAATCCCTTTCAAAGTATTTGTGAGTGGTTTAGCTCAGAGATTCAGCTAGATGACCTACTGGTCTGATCCAACTTGTAATTTTTATGTGGCTTGTTCTGCTTTCTGTATTGCTGCTAAGATTGCATGACAGAATATAAGAAACGCGCACACCATTTAACATAAAGGAAACTAATGATTCCATAGTTACCTGAAACATATAGCTCTTGCCATTACCTTTCCCTAGAGATCAAGTGACCTTCCTCTTTTGGCAGCTGCACTGAAATAAGTAGATTAACCCAATGTAATTATGCTACTACTTTTGTTTCAGGAAATATATTTGATATGTTGATAGTTTTAGCACTCCTTAAATACTGAAAAGTTCAAGAGTTAGCCGCATGTCTGACAAAATGAAATCATAGTAAATCAGTTTGATGTTCATATGCTTTGGGAAACAGGGATCCACAAGATGAAGAAATTATTTTCATATTCCTATTTATAGCCCTCATTATTCCTCTTGTGATCTCATATTTTAGGAGGGAAGAATCACTTTGGTTTTTGCCTAGACCCTCACTTGCTCTGTGTCGTCAAAGTATTAACTGCATTAGTTTACAGCAGATGAGAATTCAGTATTTCTGGCCAACTCTTGTGTATCTGTAAAAGGAAGAAAATGACTTGTCTCACAAAGTAAGATGAAGCTTATTCAATTAATGGCCATGAAGCATGCTAAACAGTCCAGTTGAGACATGCTGTGTAATTATTAAATTCTGTTATTTTTCATGAATATTACATAGACATGTAAAGTAAGATCAGATGTGTAAGCTGAACAGAATGACACAAGAAAGGAAAATTCATATGCAGTTCAAGATTTTGTGAAAACAGGTAAGAGAGTAGTACCTCAACAGAAGGTGTAAAAAATAGTCAATAAGTTGGGTGTTGAAAATATTCCAAACAATGTAGTTATCATTAGTCCAAATCCACAAACAAATTTAGCATCTTAATGTTTTTAATAGTTTTGAAAACAACCCAGTCATTTATCTTTTCTGTTTGATTAGTTTCATCTCCAAAATTTATTACTTTGTTCCTAAGTGCCTTGGATTTTTAAGTTAAAAGAATGTTCCTAATTGATACTAGTAGCTAATCAAATGTATTTTACCACCTGCATTCTAAACGATGCAGAAGTGCTGAACTCTTTTCCTGAATTTGACATAGAGGAAATTGGGAAGCTATTATCTAATAATTTCTTCAAGCTCAACATATTTGACAGGAAATATACTCTTCCTGCAAAAACAGCAGAGTTTTATTTATTTAAAAATTGTCCTATCTAGGAGGGAAATGAAGGTCCTTTTTATCTTCTCTTATATTTTTCATTCTCTCCCAGTTACAGGAAAAAATCTAAGCTAGATTTTGAACAGCAAACCAAAATTTACACTGGAGTTGTCGTAATATTTGATGTTGAAAAGCTGGTTGCTTTTAAGGTCACCACGACACATATTATGGCAAATTTTAATGATCAAGGTCTTGTAAAAGTCTTTTGAAGTTCACTTATTAATGTATTTGTTCTGTAAAGTATCACAGAAAGTCTGCTTGAACATTAGCCTTCACATTTTTGATTCAAGTCTAATGAACTGGTAAAAGGAGTGAATGAAATAAAGTATTGGTTTTCAGGGGGGAAAAGGCAGCTCTCAGAATACATTTGGAAATTCTGACTTTTCATAACACATCAAAGTACTAGCAATTGTGTGTTACTCATTGTCATGAGAACTGTTTGGTTACACAAATGAATGTGACACAATAGCTTCATTTTCTGTTGTTTTACAATGAATCTTAGTTAAATGTGTGCATATTTTATTCGTGTATGTGTAATTCTCATGTTTATCAAAATTCTAAGGCCATCTTTTTGCTTTATGAGGTATCAATGTATTTTCAGTCACCTTAATTTTATTCTTGACAGCTAAGTTTAATATTATTCTCTGCAATGGTGTTTGAACACACAAACTAACATTCCTATCCCAAAGGATCAGAGAAATACTTGATGAGTAATTGACTATAAATGTTTAATTTGAACAAATGCTCAGACTTTTTCAGTGTGAGTCATACTTAGTCAGTTGAAGAGGAATCTTCCATGTGTATAACACTGCAGACTGATTTGTTATATGGTTGGCACAAGATAATACATGATCAATATTATATGTGAAATGAAAGCTGTAGTTTTAAGCACACTAAATTTAATGTGCTCATATAAATAATACTGTTTATGTAATGCTATATTGTGTATGCACCAGATTTTTATTACTTTCTTAGGAGATCCTGGTGAAATTTTGATTAGACTTCTCTACTATTATTTAGGCATATAGATGTATAATTTACAGCATTGTGTAAACATAACCTGGATTCTAATCTAAGTTTGTTTTCATAGGTTCAGGGTGCAAAGGCAGTTTCTGAAATTTCTCATTTTCTAGCTCTCAGCACCTTCCCTGTGAAAGTAAGTTCCTCCTGCAGAAATAAAGCAAAGAAGAAAGAGAAAATAGTGTTCCAGAGGTACTACTAGTGTGTTCTTACGAAACCAAGAAGTTTTTTTATCTTTCTGCTAAAGTTTTGGTAATACACTACGGAAGTTCTTATGAGGTGTTTATAAATCATCTCCTAATATTTTCACAAATATTTCATAAAATGGAGAAATTAATTTGGTAGGGTGTCAACTGGTTAATCAAACAATGATCAATTGACGTCCTCCTACCAATGCTTTTAGTGTAGAAAATATTGATCTGACCTTTTTAGATGACTATTTTGAAATTAATTTCAATCTGTTTCCTAGGACTTTGCAAAATCTCTAAAATATATTTGTAGGAATATATTCACATTCTGGTTTTTATGCCTCTCTTTATTTTGATACACAGTATTTTGTAATCAATACATTCAGTGTTTCTCTAGAAAGCTGGTTAGATTTTCTATTTATATATACTTTTCAGGGTTTTTTTGGTGTTTTGGGTTTTTTTTGAGGGGTGGGGTGTTCGTGCATATATATTTTTTTATATGCCTTGGTTACAAATAAATAAATGTGAAATAGGTGCAAATACATGGACAGAATGTTGCCCAGCATAACAAGTGGTTAATAAGCTACTGGAACACAAAAGAAGAGAAAAACAGAAACAAACAAAGACTTAAGAGCAACATCGTACTAAGAAAAAGATAAGAAAATAATACAGGTTATGATGCAACAAAAATAAATATGTGGTATTCACTGGCAGGTTAGATTTCAAATGTAGTTTCATAACTTAGGCTCCTATTTACAAAATTAATTGGAGACTAGACAATAAAATCGATGAAATCCACAAAACTGCGATAGAAATATAAAAATAAATTCTGCATTTTGGTAAAAGGATACTAAAGACACAAACTGCAAGTTTATTAAGAAGTCACTCTAAGTGCTTGAACCTAAGAGTGTAGGTAGAAGCTTTTCTGCTTCATGAGCCTGGAATGAATATATTTGCTTGACACTACTTCTTAATTACAGTGAGCCAGTAAATTGGTTGCAATGTTTTAATTTGTTTAAGCTAGCATCTTACAGTTGTCCCTGAGGCTTGGGGATGGGGTTGGGGATGTCTCAAAGCCTTTGGATTCAAATAATAGAGTTATGAACTTATTCTGGAAAAAGACTGTTTTGCTGTGCATGTTCAGACCCTGAAATTAGCCAGTGACAACGTCTGCAGGTGAGAACGAGCAAGGTTAGCAACAATGCGAACATAAACATTGTTAATTTCTGCTTTCTCAAAATGTGAAGTTTTAAGAGGAACAATGAGAGCCACAAAACAGGAATATGAAAGCAATTTCTTCTCCATCTTCCAACTATATTAACACCTTGTCACCGCTGCTTTTGGGAGTCATGTACATAACTCTAGAGTTTGGTGAAAATAAACCCAAGAAATTACAGACCAAGAAGAATACTGAAGACCTAAATTATTAACAAATTAAGGAAGATTAATCTTCAGTTAGCACCAGAACAGGAAACAGAAAAACAGACATTTCAATGTATTTCCCTTTCTTTTGAGGATTCACAAAGCGAGTAATTTTCTGCCTCCCCACAGTTTTGCTAATGCAATTGATTTATTTTTAGCCAGAGTTTTCTGATAGAAGAATCCAAAAATAAAAAACCGAGAAGTATCTCTATAGACATCTGACCTAACCTTTCCCCACATTTCCTAACATTCATCACTGTTACATCAATTAGGAAGTACCAAATTAGAAATACCTCTTACATATAGTAATCAGTTTAACCATTTGCAGTAGACTACATGTAATATTGAATGGTCTGTTATGGTCTGGGAAGACTCGAGCTGTAGAGATTTGTTGTTATTCCCAAAGTGAGAATAAGACACAAATGAGGTCAAATGCTGCCAATCAAACATATTTATTGATAACTTATTCAAACTAAGGCATGAGGAAATGGCCACAGGAAAGAGAGGAAAATACGGGAAAGGAAGAAACCCAGCAAGGAGTAGAGATAGAGTTGCAAGAGATAGTCACCACCATGGATCCAGCAGTGTCCCGCTGGTCCATAGTTTCCACGTGCGTTGGTGGGGGGGGTCCCCCCGTTTTTTGGTTGCATGGCCTTCTATAAGGTGTTAGGGGAGATTGTTCCCTAGGCAGTAGCACATATCTCAAGTTTCCCAGTCCCGTACATGTGTTTTTTCTCAGTCCTTGCTCCGGCAGGGTGGGGAGGTGATTGATGTCTAGACACATATTCCACAATGATATACCTGTCCTCTGACTCCCTTTGAGAATGATTTCGGGTGGTTGTTTTTTCCTTGTTTCGTTTGTATTTGGCTGGCCTGCCAGGAGGTCCTGCAGCGAGCTTTGCAAACAAGCTTTGAGGCAATTGTCTTAAGATACGGTCTCTGCCATGGTCTTAGGGCAGTATTTTCCAATTGATTTGAAGATAATATTTACTGTGTTAGTAATGAAGAATAACAACAACAATAATAATAAAAAATCTGAATTGCAGTAACTTTGGTTGTTATTTTGGCAATTACAAGAGAGCAACATTCTGGGGAAGCAGGTACATTTGTATATGTGCATGTTTACTTAATCCCAACAGCAAGAATTTAAAAGTGATTTTGTTGGGTTCAATGTTGTAGGTACACAATCAATTCAGTCCCATGAAATTGCAAGAAAATGCTACAATCGAGTAAGCAAACTTGTCTGGATGAAACTAGTGAAATGGCCAATTGAAAAGTCAGAAATGCATAATCTCTTGCATAATTCTTTATTTTTCTAGAAGCCTTTTTCAGCCAAGATGTAAAAGGAATTCTGCCTGACATTGCCTTAGACTGAAAGAAGTAGTTTTACTGACTTTATCCTGGCTACCTTGGATTTAACTGTTGTGCCATCACTCTCCCCTTCCAAAACATAACAGCTAAAAGTGTCAGATGAGATAGATGTTCAGTTTTAGAGCTTTCAGCTCATCTGCATTATTTTTTTCCACTGATTTAATGCTACATTTGATGTAGCAAACCCTTGCTGTGGGTGTAGGTGAAACAAAGAGAGTAACTGTTCAATTTACCTGTACACTGCCTGCTGTGTGAAGACTGTAGCGTGAATTCTTGGACTGTAGCGCTGGACAAGGCTCTGAGCAACCTGATCTAGCTGAAGATGTCCCTGCTCATTGCAGGGGGGTTGGACTAGATGACCTTTAAAGGTCCCTTCCAACCCAAACCATACTATGATTCTATGATTTTGTAAAAGCAGAAGTGACTGAGCAGTAGAGAAGAAACTTGCTTACTGCCGTACTTGCTGCATTTTGGATCAGTGTAAATCCCTTCTGAGAAGGAAGAGCGAGAGAGAAAGCACTGCTTCTCCAAGTAACAGCTGAGCAAGCTCCATCTGGAGACTGAAGAAGCCTGCAGCACGGCTGCTAACATAGACATTCCCAACCCCATCTCTCCTCACCCTCCATTCTGCCCAGCCAAATAGGTCTGCTTAAACTTAGTCCCAAAGGTAATTAAATGTCTATGAGAGTTTCAGCAAACCTAGGAAGTCACTCTTCTCGAACAGATCTGTTTTCAACTCTTTTTAACTTCTTTGCAGTGCAGATCTGACTTTCACCTATACAGAGAGTACTTTGTTCAGATTTACTGTTTTATGTTCTATGCAGGATGACTTTAGGCAAAGGTTCCTGTCATGTCTTCAGGTCTACAGCAGCATTTCTCATGCACTAAAGCAATGCTTGTACCTCAGCACAACACAGTAGAGAGTTTCTGGAGCAGGGCATATAGGCAGCCACAGATCTCAAGTATACCTGGCTTCATTATGAAAAAACACAGTAAGTACTAAAAAATTGTTTGATGTTCTCTGATGCAAGGAATAAAAAATAGATGTATGAAGGTTTTGTGGCAATAAAAGCATAAAACATGTCAATGTTAGAGAGCTTCTCAGGGAATCAGGACAACAAGACTCTAAAATATTAATGTTTCAGTATGCTTTTTTTTTGCTCAGTTCAGACGATAACAGTGCTTGTGCTACTGGAAGCTGGTCTGTTCTAAAGACTAAAGCAGGAGGCTACTGTGGAAGTAAAAGGGACTCACAATTTGTAAGATAATGAGCTCCAGTCTCTTCTCACACTATGTGCACTTTTTCTGTTTACCCACACAGTGAGGTAGATCTCCTTGGAGACTGCACTGTACAAAGCAAAGCAAAAGATCTAAAGCTGTTTTAGGGCATCAACAAACAGTGAAATACAAAAGATATATTTAATAGAAAAGTTTCAATTAAACATTTTCCAAATTACATTGATTTCCACTCTCTTTTACATCTCTGAGGAAATAGCTCTTCTTTTCACCTGAAGATTTGGTGCTGCTATAGTCAAGCAAGTAGAAATCTGAAATCGTGTCAGTATTTCCAGTCATATAGGACTCAATGCACTGCACTGAGCAACTTATAAGTACTGTGCCGAAAGGATGTAGAGAAAAGAAAAAAATTCTATCTTAGAAACCACATCCACGTCTGCTGCACTGTGCTGTCAAAAAACTTCTTCTGTCTTACTTTTATGGTTACTGTGTTTTGAGGGATCAAAGTCTAAGTAAGTGTAATGGAAAAAAACACTAAATTAAAAAAATATTGCCTATAGAATCATAGAATTATAGAATCATAGAAAGTTTTTGGTCAGAAGGGACACCTAGAGGTCATCTAGTACAACCCTCCTGCAGGGAGCAGGGACACCGCTAACTAGATCAGGTTGCTCAGAGCCCTGTCCAACCTGGTCTTGAATGTTTCCAGGGATGGGGCCTCCACTACCTCTCTGGGCAACCCGTTCCAGTGTTTCACAACCTTCACTGTAAAGAATTTCTTCCTTATATCCAGCCTAAACCTACCCTGTTTTAGTTTAAAACCATTACCCCTCGTCCTGTCACTGCTGTCTCTACTAAAAAGATTGTCCCCATCTTTCCTATAGGCTCCCTTTAAGTACTGAAATGCTGCAATCAGGTCTCCCCGCAGCCTTCTCTTCTCCAGGCTGAACAAGCCCAACTCTCTCAGCCTGTCCTCATAGGAGAGGTGCTCCAGCCCTCGGATCATTTTTGTAGCCCTCCTTTGGACCCGCTCCAACAGTTCCATGTCCTTCTTGTGCTGAGGGCTCCAGAGCTGAATGCAGTACTCCAGGTGAGGTCTCACCAGAGCAGAGTAGAGGGGCAGAATCACCTCTCTCGACCTGCTGGCCACGCTTCTCCTGATGCAGCCCAGGACATGGTTGGACCTCTGGGGGCTATCATCATGTGCAATTTGAAATATCAATCTATCTGTCTTAAAAAGAAGTAAATTTAATTTTAGTAATTTTTAATAATTTGTTTTTAGTAACTGTCGACCTAGGGAATTCATCTCGTGGTATCTTATTTTCAATTAATCATGCACTTTTAAATAGTGTGTTGCGTTCTCTCATAGAGTTTCAAAATGTCTCATTCTTTCTTTGATGTCAAAGATTTTCTTATGTAGTGGGATGCCTTTAACCATATTCTTAGGGGTCAAAAGTGATAATTCTAGCAGTTTTCTATTATAAGACCTGCTTAACAGCTGATTACAAAAAATAAGCACTGGGAGTTTGATACTGAGCTCTTAGTGGCACAGACAGTGAATCTAAAGTGCTCCGTTTAAGACTTTAATGTAATGTAAAGTCAGGACAGTCTTCCCTTCAAGCCAGCAATTGAAAAGATGGGAGAGAAGCTATTCTTACTTTCCATAATTTATGAAATGATACATATTTTGGAAGTAAGGTCAAAGTAAATGGAGAGGGTAAGTGAGAAATTGACACATTTGGAATACAGATCCCCTTTTCCACTGCGTTGCTGAAATACTCCTCCTCATGTTAGTACAAGTGTCTGTGGACAGTCTGAGAAAAAGCACATCACAATATGCACAATTTTCCGGTATATAAAGATCACAGCTAAACTCATAGAACAGAAGCATGTCTGAGATAGGAGATGCTTAAGTAACGATTTACACCACCTGAAGGAGTTATGCTCCCAGCTAGAAGGACAACTGGACTACTGAAAAAACAAGGAGAAACAATAATTAAAAAGAAAACATGACTTTGTAAAAATACAGTATATCTTGAGATTGACTTCTTAGGTTCTCAGCCTTCAACCTGTGTCCTTAAACATGTCCTAGACTGGGCTGTCAATCTCAGTTTCCCCAGGAACCCAACACAGAACTGGAAGCATATGGAGAATGTGCTGACAACTAGGTCAGAGCTCCCACTTCCTTACTTAGAATCTAGAAATCTCCAGTTCTCCCAGTCTTCAGCTCTGGGGAAGAAATCCTACACTTCAGGACACCCCCCCAGATCATCCACGGATTTCCAGATTATGGACTACTGGGGCTGGAGACTGCTGCATTTCTACAAGACTGATGAATCAGCTGGGTCAAGTTTGGAAAAGCCATGATGAGTTTCTAACGTAACAGTCTCAGAATAGTAGGTCCCAGTAACCATCACATTTTCCTTTTAAAGTTTCAAATTAAAATTAAAAAAAAAATCAAATCCCTGTTTCTTTCATAGTAGCTACAGAACCCATTACTGAAGCAAAGCTTAAAAACTATTGACAAAACACACTGTGCAAACACTGACTTTTTGCCTATAGTCATTTATGTTGCTTTGCATTATTTATTACTCTGTGACACTGCACATTTTTTTATATGTTGCTTCCAACAACCAGGAGAAGATATCTGAAACATCTACCATTTTTTCATACTTGTCTTAAAAGGGAAATTTTCAGGCCAAAAGTTTGGATAGGAAATACTGTCATAAGCCCATCCAGTAAATTCCAGTGTTAGAGGCAGAATGGAGCCATATGAATTTGTATACTATATATTCATTTACTTTCCATATTTAGACAGAAATATTTTAGTAACTCCTAATTATTAATTATTTCTTTAGGAAATCTTTCCGAATAACAGTTTCTCAAGGATATCCAAGGTGGTTTTATCAGCCTAATGTGTTTGTATCCTATGGGATATCTTAAAAAACAATATTAAAATTTGGCAGCAAATAACATTAAAAAATGACGTTATAATCACTGCAAGGAGTTTTGAGTCCAGAAGCATTTTGTAGATGTGATCCAGGGAAAGTAAAGCTATGAAGATATGGGGGAGAAAACACAGCCCAGAAAATAAATATCTTTCAGTCTTGGGTATAAAAGGCAGATGGAATTCGTCTTTCAAGTCTGAACAGGAAAAAATAGCAACCCATACCCAAACAATTTCACTGGAGTGAACTGCTTGGATCACAGCCAAGTGGCCATGTTAGAAGTACAAAGCATGTTGTACAAGCTTACTCTTCACTGCAGATGGCCCTGTGGAACTGCAGTTCAGAAGAACAGATCTGTATCAGGATAATGTATCAAGAATCCACATCAATTCAAAGACTTGGATAATTAATTTCTGGTTACAGGTGAGTGGAGCAATTGTCTGCTTGAAGCTGTTGAAAACTGCAGTACCTGGACTCAGTAAGAGTGTTCTTTTCTCTCTCTGATTTGGATCAGTGCTTTATACACGCAAAAACTTGTGGCACACAAGAGCACGAAATCTCAGGACAAATAACTTTATACTGTGCCTGACATTTGCATGTCTACCTGTTCATACATATTCCTTGGAGAGCCACATATAATAATTTTATGCCATTTATTACATACCAATTAGACGTTTAACTTTTTTATATCAGCTGTCATTTTCTCCCAGCAAATTCTGAAAGGTGGTTTAAAAACGAAGTTGCTGATGTTGCTGTGACAGTTAGGCTGTTTTTCCCCTTTTTAATAAAATCATTGACAACTTGGTAAACAAAACCCAATATTATGTTAGATAGTTATTTCTTTAAAGCTAAAAGAAATCCACCTATATGTTCCTTTGGAATATTACTTCACCATTACACATCAAGCTGGGAAATCAGTAAGTTTTAATACAGTGAGCTAAGACACAAGCAATTTCTCAAACTGGAGAGGTCAACAGACCTGAGAGATAAACACTAACTTTTCATTACATTTTGTGAAATATTAAAGCTTCAATTTGCTTCGGTATCAGAATAAGAAAAAATTAATGCCTTCCTTTTAAAAGTAAGTGTTTCTGATTATCTGCTTTTCCCTCCATCTATCATGATTTCAGAACATACATTCTTATTAACTCCAAGATTTAGAGATTAATAGTTCACCTCATGTCTAATATTGGTTTTAGATTTAGCTTTAAAAGACCCTCAGTGAGCAGCAGCTAAAATCAAAAATATACCATGGCAGACAGGAATGCATGAGGCGAGGTGATAATCAGGATTAGATGATTTCAGAGATCCCAAACTGTTGGAGGTAGAAAGACTCCTACCCTCACCAATGGAAAGCTAAAGGTGTTTCCAGCTTTTCAGCTGGTGCATTTCTATTTTTGACCTTGAAGTTCTGTACTTTTGTTGTTGTTGCTGTCTATAATGTTATTCTTTCAGTTTTAAACCTTTGGTGTTCCACAGTAAATTTCAATGGCATGACAGTACTGTTTTTGTCTGGGATAGAGGTAATTTTTTTCACACTAGCTCTATGGTGATCTGTTTTGGACTTGTGATGAAGAGTGCTTCTCACTTTCACCCTTCAGGTTCTTTTCCCTGTTCCACTGGGAGGGAGGGAGCAAGTAGATGTGTGGTGCTTAGCTGCCTGCTGGCATTAAACCACAACACTGTTCTAGAATAATACTTCCAGACCATCTAGAAAGCACTGCAATGCAGTTTGCTGTCATTTTTAGAAAGCAACTATAAAAAGCTTTGAAAAGCAGGCAAAACTCCTTGCTCAGCCTTGGATACTGATAGTAATAGCTGGGAAGTACATGTCTGCCTCGAGTCCTCAAATTAAACACAGAGCTTTCAAAACAAACATAGTAAGATAGTCGTCGACTGAAAACTGGAAGAATTTCTAGAAAAGATCTAAAAAGTCTGAAGTAACATAATTCAGAATAACAATTGCTAGAGTTATTAGAAAAAAGAAGGTATCACTCCTTGTCTGAAGAGGTATACAGGTCTGTTTGTATAACAACTGTTCTTTTCTTCAAGCAAACTCTGAAAGGTCCCATTCTGTTTCCAGGATCTACGGGCCTGAACAGTGTGGAGAGGAACCTCTCCCAAGATCTGCTCTTATGTAATAAAATGCAGTTACTAACCACTCCTTTTTAATATGACATGGTACTTTTGGACGTGAAATTTTATTTCACGTCATTGGCAGGGGCTGAGCTAAGTTTCATTTTGAGAACTCCTTGCACTACTGTAGTATTCATTTTCTATAAAATTTTTCCCAGTCTGATGAGCAAATGCAATTGTAAAACAACCTTACAGCAATGTCACAGCTCTGTCACTAACTCCACATGATATTATGGTTCTCTAGTACATAATAAAGAAGACAGGAAACCAGTGAAAAAAACAGTACTGAATTCACACTTACTGACACTTTTAAATACATCTTCCCCATCTGCCTTACTAATATTTGCTTAGCTATAAATAATCTTCTATGAAATTACTTCTTTTTCAAATCACAGATGAAAAATGAGTATGAGAGGAAAAACACAAGGCTGAAATGAATTATCGTTCAGCACAGCTCAGAAGCACGTTACAGCAGTAGCAGTGCTGATTATTCTTTTGAAAGAAGCAAAACCTCAAAATACACTGAAAAGGAGATAAAAATCAAAAGAACATGTCCCAAGATAAGGAACACCTGCCCTTTTAGCTTGTGGTATCTAATTATTAACAAAGGTACACTCTACATTTTAGTGCTGTCTGATTTTTCCTATTTGAAGCAAATTTTGCTCTGAGTCACACCTCAGATATTTTCTTCCTAATAGTCTCAGTGCTGATGGATTTCAGATTGGAAAATGTAATTGCTTTTCTGGGTTTTTACTACATTCATTTAGTAAAAAACCTACTAAAAGGTATCACAACAGATGAACTGCAGGTAAATGATGCAAGCCAGATTTAATCTAATTTATCTATTAAATTACTTAAATTAGTTTTGGACTGTCAGCCATTACTCCTAGATTTTAAAACAAAAAAAGAACAAAACCTCTCATTTGGAAAGAAGAGTCCTACACACTTTCCTCAAGTCAAATAATCTCCCACAAATTAAAAAATAAATTGATATATAATCCATGTCATTAGTATACCACTTCCAGTTTATAACTTGGATGAGAAGACACAAAATAACTAACATCTGTCATCTTGAAAAGTGCACTTTACCTTTTTTATCTAATGTCTAGCAGTCAGACATTAAGCAGTCTTGTTCAGACTGATTTAAATTCACATTTATTTTAATCCATGCTTATAAATATTGAAATTTTCCATTTGCTTTGTTTTGCTACATTGCTTATTGACTTCAGATACAGTAGTATAAAGCCAAAATAAAGGGTCTGTAAAGCTAAATACCTTAGTGACTGCTACCACAAACTGTCGGCAGCTGTCATTAACAATATAAATAATCATAAAAATATACTTAATATCTTTTTGTATCCTGGACCAACAGTATGAAAACTTGTTTATTTTTTTTCTGTTATGCACAGCATGTAAATAAACAACAGATGTTTAAAACCTCATTATAGAGTGTGTGTTCTTTGTTTCCTGAACAGCAATTGTTTTGAAAGAAGCTTCATATTGATTTTAAAGAACAAGTTGTGGGAAACAAAGACATTATTTCAACACTAAAACATTTTCAAAATTATATCCGAACATGAAATGAATTTGTAATTCATATTAGTATTACTAAGAGCACACAGTAGTGGTCTTGTTCAGTTACCATGTTGGCTTTGTTAGACTTCTTTAAAAATTATTCAGTGTAGAAGAGGAACAAGAGAGAGAAAATTGTAACATGAAAATAGGCTGAAACTGACACCTTCTCCAACCACATAAGTCTTACAAGATGGCATATTTGCTTCTTAATCTAAGAGAAATTTTCATTTACATTATGAACTGTGTGACATCCTGTTTTATTCTTTGGCAAGAAATGAATGTATCTGCTATTATGGCATGAATCTCTGCCATGGAACAGAAAGTGTGGCAACAGAACTGATACTGCTGCTGTAAAAATGTATTGCCTAATCTTTAATTAGGTACATACATTTGCATAAAGGGGTATCTGGAGCCAAAACGTGTTGATTCTTCTTTGCCTATGTTTATGTATAAAGGAGATAAAAAATAAAGTCCTGATGGATCAACAAAATAAGTTAGTAATTTGTTCTCTTCAATTAGATGAGTAATCTTTCTTTTTCCCTAGCGGGCTGTGAAGCGACCAGAGCAGCATCTGGTGCAGGTCATGGATTAAAGCTCTGCTAAGAGAAACATCAGAAACATTTCCAAATGGGGAAATACGCAGGAAGGATCTGAGATGTCGTATCTTCAGATAAGAGACATCTGGGGTCAGAGAAGTCACTGTGGTGAGTCTGTTCTCAAATGCTGACCTCTCCAACTAGGACTTGCATCTGGGGCAGATACACAGACACAGAGACTCTTATAACCACTCCATCCACTTTTGTTGCTAGAAATAAACAAGCTGTAACACAGATAATACTTGCATACAAGCTGAGGTGTTCTGCAAGTAAAATCCTGGTGTCATAAGAACGGGTTTTCCAACCACTGGCTAGCCCAAGATTCTCTTTATGATAGAGGCTGAGAAAGGAAACCACAACAGGGAGTAGGAACATAGCAAGTACACAGTGATGCTTCTGAAAAATACTCTTCCAGCCTCCAATAGGAGGACCCTGGGAACTATTGACCTGTCAGCCTCAACTCTGTACATGGGAAGATCATGGGACAGATCCTCCTACAAGCTAAGGCACATGGAAGACAGGGAGGTGATTCGAGATAGTAATCATGGCTTCACCAAAGGCAAGTGCTGCCTGACCTACCTAGTGGCTTTCTACAGTGGTGTGACTACATCACCGGACAAGGGAAGAGCTATGGATGTCATCTATCTGGACTTCCGTAAAGCCTTTAACACAGTCCTCCACAACATTCTTCTCTCTAAATTGGAGAGATATCCATTTGATGGGAGGACTGTTCAGTGGATAAGGAACTGGCTGAGAGGTTGCAGCAAGACGGTGATGGTCAACAACACAATCTCCAAATGGACGCCAGTGACAAGTGTGATCCCTCGGTTATCTGTACTGGGACCGGTGCTGTTCAGCATTTTCATCAATGGCATAGACAGTGAGATCAAGTGCACCCTCAGCAAGTTTACAGATGACACCAAGCTGAGTGGTGCAGCTGACACACCGGAAAGACAGGAAGCCATCCAGAGGGATCTGGACAGGCTTGAGAAGTGGGCCCATGTGAACCTCTTGATGTTCAATAAGGCCAAGTGCAAGGTCTTGTACCTGGGTCGGGGCAACCCCCACTATCAATACAGGCTGGAGGATAAAGGGATTGACAACATCTCTGAGGAGAAGGACTTGAGGGTACTGGTGGATGAAATGCTGGACATGAGCCGACAACATGCATTCACAGCCCAGAAGGCCAACCATATCCTGGGCTGCATCAAGAGAAGCACAGCCAGCAGGTCAAGGGAGGTGATTCTGCCCCTCTACTCTGCTCTGGTGAGACCACACCTGGAGTCCTGCATCCAGCTCTGGAGCCCTCAGCACAGGAAAGACATGGAGCTGTTGGAGCGGGTCCAGAGGAGGGCTACAAAAATGATTTGAGGGCTGGAGTACCTCTCCTATGAGGAAAGGCTGAGAGAGTTGGAGTTGTTTAGCCTGGAGAAGAGAAGGCTCCTGGGAGACCTTATAGCAGCCTTCCAGTATCTAAAGGGGGCTATAGGAAAGCAGCGGAAAATCTTTTTAGCAGGGCCTGTTGTGACAGAACAAGGAGTAATGGCTTTAAACTAAGGAAGGGTAGATTTAGATTAGACATAAGAAAGAAATTCTTCACGATGATGGTGGTGACTCACTGGAATATGTTGCCCAGAGAGGTGGTAAATGCCTCATCCCTGGAAACATTGAAGGCCAGGTTGGATGGGGTTCTGAGCAACCTGGTCTAGTTGAAGATTTCCCTGCTCATGGCAGCGGGGCTGGACTAGATGACATCTAAGGGTCCCTTCCAATCCTAACTATTCTATGATTCTCTAATTCTCTCATTCCATGTTTTTAAAAATGGCAACTCGTGGACTTTCTGGGCCAAAGATTTTAATGAATCTTTGTCTCATGCATTTATACATGTTGGTTTTTGAACCCATGTAACTTCTAATATCCATAATATCCTGCACAAAAGTCCTGCTACTTAGTTAAACTACGTGAAGAATAGAAGTAGAAAAATCCCTAAAGGTGTCAGCCAGGCTAAGGGTTTCTTTCCCCTTAGACGATACAGTGTCTTAAGAAAGACAAAACAGATCATAACTTACCTGCTCTAATATGCTTAAGCACTTCGCTAAAAAGTACTATTCCTTTACCATCTAAAAGCTGTGGGAAAAAATGAATTCCACGACAGAATTCTCTGGACATTCTGCTAGCACTTCTGCATTATGCCCCAAGAAATTGGTTACGGAAGTGATTGTTTTTTTTCCTGAAGCACTTGTCTTGAGAATCTGAAAGCTAATACAACCTATTATAGGTTGCAGCACATTTGCAGAGAAAGTGACAGAAAGCAACTGATTCTACCATTGCAGATTACAAATAATAAAAGTCTTGATAACTAAAGGGTGTATAGGCATAATAAAAATACAACAAACTACCATTTGTTATACGGAAAGGAATAAAAGATAACATCTTCTCTAAAGAAACTAGTTTCTACCAGCATAAACTTACAAGGAGAGCTGAAGAAACCCTGAGCCCTCAGTTATTTCTCCACACAGCATACATTGTGGTGTTATGGGAGAAATTCTTATTCAAAACCCTCATGTTCATACAGACACATCTACCCCTTGTCTCTCTATCTGTAAAAGTAAATTTAATTCATGCTTTAATTCGTAGAGTTTCTTTTCTTTTCACAAATAGTACCCATTTAATGAAAGAATTTAAGTTTAACTGACTTATCTGAAAACGAACATCAGAGGGCATATGACAGAGAGCAAGAACTCCTCACTAATTTGCAAATGAATCAGGAATATTCTCTAAACGAGCTACAGGTTCAGAAATAGTGGAAGTGCTGAGACTATACTCATGTTCATTTATGAATTAGATGTAGTAGCTTAAAACTTTACTGTTCTTCAGCTGCTTACTGTGCCCTCAGATAAGATCTTCTAATCATGTGAATCGTGAATCCTTTCAGTAGATTTCAGAGCAGAGTTAAACATGCTGGCTTAAATAATCTTATAAATGAGAGCATTACAGAATTAATTTTTGTCACTATGGATTACAATCATATCCTAAATTAGGTGAAAAATTAGACCTCTGAAAAATCTCTAAAAATAAGCCTTTTCTTTCACACATTCAAATTTGTGCTTCCAAAAGCCAAATAAGGGTTCAGCTTTTTTAGAAAACAGAAAATTTCACAGTTTTAAAATTTTCTTAGCTATTGCACAAATCATGGAATGAGTACTGCCTCAGGACAGGCATGTGGAAGACACAGCTTTCTAAAGGACCAGAACAGCCTTGACAGCTTAATAAGCCCAAAATAGTAATAATAACCCTGCAACACACACTTGGCAGAAGCTTCTATGGTCTTGGTTTCCTGTTCTTATTTAACTCATGCATTCTGAATTAGATTATATTTTATATTAGTATAACACAACGACTACCATTGCTAAACTCAATTTTTTGAGTCTTAGAACTTTCTCCTGCATATGATATTTTGGCAGGATTCTGTTCAGAATTTTTCATACAAAAATAAATAACTCTCAAGTACAACAAGAGGTCTGAGGTGGTTATATTTCAGGTAATCTAACAGTACTATTTTTGCATAAAATAACAAAAGCAAATCACAACACTTTTTGCTCAGGATTTTGTGTTTCAATGAGAATTTTTAGCAAAATCCCCTTGTGTGAGAAATGTTTTGTCACACTTAGAGAATAGCTGATATGGAGGTCCAGCCTCTGTAGGTATGACATTGAATGCTCATGTAAAATGACCACCGAAATTTGGTATAATAAAGCTTGTCAAATAATATTTCTGTTTCTACAGCTCTACTACACAAAGAGTAAGGCTAGATACTGTATCGTGGTATCAGTGGGATATTATTTCTCCTTCCCCTACAACACAGTTTCAGATGTTCAGCACTTGGTTAAATGAAACAAGCTGAAATTTTGACCATGTAAAATCTCTACTCATGTCCAAAAGGTGTTACTGGAATGCTAGAATTTAACTGTACAGGTTGAAAGGAAAACAAGAAAATTAACATTCACGGACTAAGCCTGACTAAACTCAGTTGGCATTTATGCCTCAGAAAAAATGCCCATCATCCACAATTCAAGCCATATAATGGTTTGGGTCAGAAGGGACCATTAAAGATCATCTAGTCCTACATTTATTACTTGAGCAAGAACTGTTAAAGGATCCTTAGACAGTGGATATTTCCACACTTTATAATGAGGCAGCTGGAAAGTAGAAGCTGGGCAACATCACACATTAATGCTGCAAGGAGGTAGAGCTCTAGTTACAGCACATTCACAGCACCAAGAGCTGCCCAATCTCAAGCTGCTTCTGCACACCAATTACTGTAAAATGTGGCACTGAGGCCTTTCCACGGAGGTGAGGAGGTCACTGTGAGATGGTGAGCAGTCAATGATCTACATAAAAAAACTTGGTGGTGCTATCCCATTTCTGATTCAATGTCAGTACCACACTGTAACAAGTTGTACTATGAATAATTTTAAACCCATCAGTTAGCTTGGAGGCACCTCTGTCATGCCCTAGAGATAAATGCTCTAAACGTTAGTATCAGTAATTTGGTGAGGATGCTAGCACTGACGGTGCACCTGTTATAAGCACTCTGATTATTTGGAGAAAAGAAATAGGGATCTTACAGCTTTGTTGCATGAGATTTTTTAATCCTATAAAACAGCCTGCCATTGCAAAGGATAAATAACTTTTAAGGAATTTTCTGTTTCTTAAATATCTTCACAAATTCTTTTCTCTCTGTTTTTAAAGACAGTCACTAAGTACTGTCATTTTATGATTAACAGTGAAGTCCATCTTTCTGTCACATCAGTATACGATGGAGCCAAAGAAGTTGATTTTAGTACTGGAACTGGCTGTTTATCTTGCAGACAGACACTGCTAAAGGGTAGCAAAGGCATATTTAAGACTCTGATAAAACATTCTTAATAGATTTTCTCTTTAATATTTCTGCTTTTTTGACCAAGATGTTTGGGTCAACTTACATGACAGTTGTATTAAGCCTCATTGTGTCAGCAAAATCAACCACTTACAAATAGGTGACCTTCATTCCCATCAACAGAACAAGGCCTGCATTTGTTCCTGAAGAAGTGTCTATATTATTTCACCACTACTGTCTTCAAATTATGGGTAGATCCCCTGAAATGCAACCTAACACCTAAGTATGCAAGCGGTAGAATTTGTGTTGACAGGAATTCTACTTTTCTAAAGCGTTCTTCATTGTAATAAAGAATATATAGTTTATTGCGCAAAATAGATAAAAATTACATTATCAGGCAGAACTAATAATACAGAAAACTGAAAATAAGTGGAAATAGTATAAAATAATATGCAAAATCCAAAGACAGCCATTGATTCTTCATTCTGTCACTCATTTAAAGGACTCATTTAATGGATACTTCATACATAGTTACTTTTATCAGTTTATAAGTGGTTCATTAGAATATCGTAGGAAAAATACATAAATAATGAAAATAAAATATTATATACGAAATATATGCAAATGATGACAAACACTGAAGTGTCTTATGACAGCCAGTGGGTTTTGAGATGTGCTGCGCGTGGTAGTGTTTTTCTCTCATTGAAGAGAGATTCAAAGCATTCAAGCCAGAGACTTTTCTATTTACTAACAGCAGTTGGAGCAGATCCTTCTCTGCAAAGTTTTCATGAATATGTAGTGGAAACAGGAGGCACATTACAAAATGCAGCTACAACATATTTCAAAGTTCACAATTTACTGGGAGGCAGTTTCCTCCCTGAATGGCTGTGTGTACATATTCTAGTGCTGACGATCTGCTGCAGTAGGGTTTTTTCATAGAAAGACTGACAAATATATTATCTACACAGTGACCAAAGCAAAAGTGTAAGTAGTTATGTATCATTGAAACAAAGGAACAGGAATGCATTTGGTGAAACAACGTTAAAAAAGATGACTGCATCACATTCCTGAAAATATCCAAGGTAAATAGTTGCCTACACAAGCCTCAATTTTGTCAGAAGCAGCAAGTCTTTCAGCCACATAATAGTATAACCTGATACACCCAGATATTCCACTAGAGATCCCTTCATTAGTGATGGACTTGTATTTTATCCATTAATCATACATTCCAAACTGTCTAGGACATTTTCTAAAATATACCTATCTAGATAGAGTGAAAATTCTCGGCAAACACACAGTATTATGATCGGTGTTCTCCTGACCTGGAAGTCATTTGGAAGTTTTGGCGAAGGGATAGGTTCATTTATGAAGTGACACACAGCTAACTTTGGCATATATACAAGATGCATTTTCACTAACTTTGTGAAATAAGTCGGGAGAGTCAATTATCAATGTCTGTAATCCAACTCTTTCATGGAGGTGCTGCTACAAGTAATGAGATACAAAATAGCCATACATTTGAAATGTGGGGTTGTGAGGTTTCATAAAGCAAATATAAACTCAGTATAATACATTCGCTTAATGGGCAATTTTATTCAAATCTTTTGGAAAGGCTGTCATTCACTGACAAAATGCTGAAAAAGCCCTATAATAGATGACACATGGCTGAGACTGCACCAAAATATACTACTATCACATCACAGAATCATAGGTTGGAGAAGACCTCTAAGATCACCAAGTCCAACCATATGTCTACTAAACCATATCCTGAAGTGCCACATCTACATGTTTTTTAAACACCTCCAGGAATGGGGACTCAACCACCTGCCTGGGCTGCCTGTTCCAATGCCTGACAAATCCAGTGACAGGCACAGCTGCTTAAGCAAATAGCTTAGGTTATCTGGAATCTCAGATATTGTTAGCAATGGATGTTGTTCTGGAGAAAATCACAGACTGGTTTTTCACTTTACAGGTATCTAGGTGTGCTCAAATTGCTTCTGTTATGTTCAGACCCCTGTGGTATTTCTGAAGCATGCACCTTGTCTTGAGGAAATCATGCAGTAAGCCTCGAGTAAGACAGACTGCAAGATGAGCTGAAACAAGGCTTAGGTCCACTAAGTTACATTTACCTTAAAAAGACTGTGTTCTGAAGTGTATGAGGTATGGGTGGCCTCAATAAGCAGCTACTCACAAGCTATTAAATCTTTATTCTTCTCTTTCAGAACCAACAAAAGATGATTACACTGCAACTACTGCTAACCATATATAATGGCAGTATGCTTTGAGCATGAAAGTGCACAGACCTAGCGAAACCTCTGCTGTCTATGAAAAAGCAGAAGAAGACGTGAGACTCTGCTATACCGACAAAGGGAAAAGTAGTACAACCACTGGAAAGAGAACAGTGGTCTGCAGGGGTTGAAAGACTTCTGGTTTTTTTGGGCTTTACGACCATGTGAAGATTGGCACTTCGAATTAGTCAGATTTTCCCAAAAGTGAAAATGCAGCAGCAGCTGCATCACCCTGGGATAAACTAAGTCTACTGCATTTGGCAGCCTCGGTTAGAGTGCCAACAAAAAGAAAGGGCAGAGCAACTGGGTAAAATTATTTCAAAAATTAGGTGACACGAATCTGGTTACATAAAGCGATTACAAGACACTTATAGATTGTCCTGAATTTTTTTTCCATAAATTAAAAACTTCAGTGTTTAAGAAAACAATCAGAAATGTAAGAGCTGTCCTTAGATGACCCTCAGGCATGTTCATAACCTTTCTTGCCTTTTAATGCTTCCGTACATCTCACGTCTTTAAAGACCAGCTGAGGAAAAAATTTTTTTCCTGTTTCTCTGCTTCTATTCCAAATTCAGAGTGTTAGATTAAAGTAGCAATGAGGAACATGCTGTTGTTGTTGCCTCAGGGTGATGTTGCAGTCTCAACTAAATGAGGGCTCATTATCAAATTTCCTGTCTTATTATTACTAGTGTTTCCAGTGAAATACAACAATTCACACTTACATATGAGTTACCTTTTCAGGGCCATAAACCAATAGCCAGAGTTTACCATTTCAGTGCCATAGACCAGTAGCCAATTGTCTAATAATAAGCTTAAGTAAGAATAACCATGATTTTATGGGGGAAAAGCAGTATTCCTGTTCAAATGTTGATACTCCTGAAGAGCAGCCAGTCACGCACATTCAGGCAGTTAGGAAACCTGCCCCTTCAGCAATGGCCCAGCAGGCTCAAGCACAACACGCTACTGTGTGAATGACAATCAAAATTTATCTCTTGGCCTCGGGCTTTGAGTTTAACTCTCCGTTTAGTGTGGCATAGGGCTGGTCAACTCTTGCTGACCCTCAGGTGACTCGCCTGTCACTAACCACTGACGGTGGCACTTATTTGGGCGCGGAGAATCTTCCAGAGCAATAGGTGGGAAATGTCCGCACAGCAGCAGCCAATCACCAGGTGCTGCGGGAACTCGAGCCAATCAGAAATGGATATTCCCTCTCTGTTCCTGTGACTGACAGGAGCTGTGGTCGCTGGGGGAGAGAGACGGTAGAGACTCAGCACGAGGTGGCTGGGGTGCGTCGGGGCTCTGACGGCCTCTGGCACTGCTCAGCCCACACGCCTGGGAGCGCTGGTCTGACCTGCCCGACCTCCTTCTGTGCTGTGTCACCTCACCACAACAACAACCGCCCCCACCACTGCTGCTGCTGCCAGGGGCAAGGGACACAGTGTGAGGAACCTTCACCCTGATCCACTTGGCTTCTCTCCCAGGCTGTCCCATTTCTCCCGCTGCGGTTAGGGTGGCCTATCATTTGTTAGCATTAAATACATATCTGTGACTAAAAGTGCTTCAGTGTCTGAGCCCATTTAGTCTCTGCACAGTCAGTCCAGTCTCAGACACTTTTCTGTCCAGATTTAAACACCAATTGTTTATGGTGTTCCAACGAAAGCCTACTAGAAAAGGACTTACTGACAATTATAAAGTGATTGCTTATAATGCGCTTATTGTATTAAATTTTAACAAAATTCAGCTCATTGCAAAGTATGCTTTCAACAAAGTTCATGAACAGCATGGCATCAATACAGATTTTCTACTTTGGGGCAAAATCAGATTCATGTCCAGCTGTCTCTAAGCACACGCAATACAACCTTAACTCCAGCTTTAAAGGACTGTATAGACACATGCTGAATGTAATCTGATCTACTGTCAAATGAATTAATTTTATTTAGGGGATAACAGTTTAGATCTATTTCAATATTTTCAGTGTTTCAGTCTGTTTTTTAAATTTTGAGTCAAACTTGTCTCCCATTGGCTTTCCATAATTATCTGTACAGTTCTCTGACAATTGTCTTCCCTCAGATTATTCAACAGCAGAGAGATCTCCATCACTGAAGATGCTGGTCTAGATCTTAACTAAGTCTAACTTCTCCTGAAGCAGTGATCAATGTTTTGCACTGTTACACTAAATTTACATTTACAGTTTCTCTGTTTTCAGATTTGAAAAGAAAGTATTTAAAGACAGACAGGTAAATAAATATCTTTACTCCCACTGTTTTGAGTTATAATGCCCATGAAAAATAGGCTCGTGGTGATTTAAGACTTGGACACCTTCTTATTTCCTAAATTAATTTAGTGTCTTAATATTCTTATCAAAAGTACTTGCTCTTACTTCTCTTGTACACCTTTAGGGTACAGTACAGCTGCTGAATCTTTCCTACCAGTGGCCAGTGATGACAAGGGTATCCAAGCAGGCAAGGAAACAAGTATGTAAGAGGATGCTTGTCCTGGGTTTGGCCAGAACAGGGTTAATTTTCACCGGAATCCAGGAAGGGGCACAGCCGGGGGGTGGGGGCTGACCCCACCTGGCCAAACAGAGCCCGGTATTCCATACCATGTGACGTCACGCTGGGTTCCAGTGGGGGGGGCAGCGCGGCGGGAACGCACTCGGGGCTTGGGGGGATGCGGCGCCGGTGCTGTCTGGTTCCTGCGGTTCGTTGTTGTGTTTTCTCCTTATTTGTATCGTTGTTGTTCCTGTTTTCCCTCTGTTTGCTGTTCTGTTAAACTGCCCTTATCCCGACCCACCAGTTTCTGCCTCTTTCTTTCCATTCTCCTCCGCATGCCGGCGGGGGGAGGGGCAGCCGCGTGGCGCTTTTGTTGCCGGCGGCAGCCGAAACCAAAACAATGCTAGAACAGTTACTTCTAAAAACCACTCAGTTTTAAGGATTTTAAAATTGTTTCACTTCCTGGAGTTGCACAGCATGCACAAGTAGAGCATGAAGGAGAGAAGGAAAAAACTGTACTAACTGCTGTCCCATTTCTGATGGGCACTGATCTGTTCAGAAAAATGGCTCTGCAAAGTGCTGTATGAAGTGAAGTCAGATCCACTAAGAGTCTATAAAGGCTTTAGAACAAATAAGACTGCAATTTTGGTGTTGCAGTGAAATACGAAGGGCATAATCCAGGAGATCAATCACTGAATATTCTTATTAGCAGGTAAGGCAGTGTCCTAACAGGCATATAATTAACTACAGATGGTTTGGAGCTCAGTATGGTGGAAAAAGTACGTATGTAGCTATGTTGAGGTATGATGGCTACACAAAACCACTATGTACATTCTTAATCAATTGAAAATTGAGTTCTGGTAGTGTGTGAGCAGCATGAGTAAAATCTATGCAAACTATCACTCAGTGAGGAGCATATTTTTCATATATTGGAGGAGTAGAAAATCTTGGAAGACTCAAGATATTGTTTTAAAAAGTGTATCTTCTGGAAACCTGGTAATAAGAGCTAAAATAAAATGCAACATGAAATATCAAGATAATAAAAGAAAAAATGACCTGTGCCTACAACTGAAAAAAAAAAATATTGGTTTTGATTCCTGGCCTAACTTACATTAACTGACTATCTTTCTAAACTCATATTCACCTGACCCAGTGTGAGTTATTCACGCAGACTGTTTCTGGTCAGTGAGTGGAAACAGGAACATTGAATGCCTCATTCTTCTGAACTGATTTAGATGGGTGAGATAACAGATGTCAAAGAGATGTCTGCTTTTCTCCAAGAACTAGAGGAATCTAAGATGTCTAGCTCAGGTATAGACATTTATATTGTAGATATAGTTACATGAGACAAACTACACTAGTAAGTAGTCAGGTACCAAAATTAAGCTAATTAACTATAAAGGAAATTGAAGGCTGCTTTAGACCTTCAGTTAACTATTTTTTTATTTGATTGGCAGGCATACAAGCTTCTGTTTGCAGGAGTGAAGACTTACTTTTGGCTTCATAAATACAATCTTAAATATCAGAAGAGCAGAGTGTGTTCAAGCCTGGAAACAAATTCCATGTGACTTCTTTTTCAAAACTATGGTGAGAAATTTGACAACATTGATTAAAGCTCCTGACAGGTTTGAGCTAAGAAGACAAGAAAATTATCCAATCTCTAGAGCTTCCTTTCACAGAGGTATGCCTTTGTAGTGAGGGCTCCATTCACGTAACTGAATACAGTTTATATTTATTTATGCACGGAAATTTCTTAGCACAGTTTGGATTCAGTGCTTTCACAGCTAGATTACTATCAGTAGTTGTTAACCAACTGTGAATGCAACACAGATATAACTTGAGGAATCACACATTTTGTAGGTGAACTAATTAGAACTAGAGGTGTTTTAAAACATTATTGCTGCTATTTTCTACGCTCCTCTGTCGAGAAAGCTCAATACAAGATTTTATAAGAGTCTATTTTTCATGCAGAACTTTCCAAAGAAAACAAAAGAACGTGCCCAAGAGTGACAAAATAATTTTATTTTTGTACATTTTTGTCGTATTGGACAGTTCATAGATCTAAATTAAGTAAGTAAGAAAGTATTGTCTGCAACTTAGCACTAATATTTGACTAGATATTGTCCATCCAGCAGTTCAAGCTAAGCATTGTTATGGTAAGTTACACATTTGATCCAAAAGAAGTAAGCACTTATTTTTTGCACTGTTTAAAGTCAGAAGTATGTAAAGGTACTGGTGATTTGATGAAAGTATGTTTGTGGGGAGAAGGTATAGGAATGTGTGCTTAAAGATTAATAAATTATTTGTCACACGCTTTAAAATTTTATAACATGGTTTCAGTTACTATTTGGTACATTAATACAGCTATTTACATCTTCTGTCCAAGAAGGATGCAACTAATATTAGTGTCATGTTAAAAATATTAAAATGAAGTGTTGATGCATAGCAGGGACAAGTTACCCAATCAGATTTTAAACATGTTTTTCAGGTCTCGTTAAATAGTAATTTCCTGAATCCTTCACATTCTGAGATACAAAGTCTTGAAATATTCTTCTCGCTACATGAGTCTCATTAGGAATATGATTAAGATAGGGAAAAAGTTGCAGTACATCGCAAGGTTAGTTTGATCAATTGGTGGAGCAAGCACGGTTTCCCAGCCAATTTTATAGGCTGATGATAAAGAGAGAGACATTTTTCTTTTAAAATTATACAGTGCAACCTCGCTGGATATGAGCCACAAGAGATAAGTCATGTGGGCACTCACAAAATGCGTTATCTTAATTGGCAGTAAGGACACCAACACATATCATGTATCTTCACTCTGTGTTCACTTGGTTCTAACTTAGAAGCAATGCAAGTCCAAAGTCTATAAAGACCTGTTATTTCATATGTAATCAATTTGAAACCCAAATACTTTCTTCTAGAAAGCTGGGAAAACGTGTTGTCTGCTTAAAAACTATTCTTCTCACATTCTGCATGTTTTTTTAGAAGACAAAGCTTCCTTCCTGTTGAGGGAAAACTGGGTAAATAGAACTGTATATCACATAAAAGTATAATTAAAAAAGTAATGTCAGGAGTGACAGCTTATCTACATGATCTACTGTGAAGTTATACTTTACTATCTTCAAATTGCTGTAGTTACAGAATTGCTGGAAAAACTGTATTACTTTATCTAGTAGAGAATAATGTTTGCAGTGTTTTAGTTCTCCTGTGCCTATCCATATTTTTTTTGCCTAGCACTCTGGCTAAAATAAAGCTCTCCTACCTAGTTTTCCAACGCAACTTTCAATTTTTACTAGTTTTTATAACGGCTACTAGTTTTTATAAGGGCATATTCTCATAGGCAATGGATTTAAGTGATTTACACAGTGTTAGACCAAGGGGGAAGAAATGTCTGTGTCCCCCAGAGCAACCACACTTTTAATCAAATGTAGCTCATAAATCACATTTACAACTTTCAGAACTCGATCAATAGAATACTTTATAGTCTGTAAAAAAATTATCTGGAAAGAAATAGAAGTACAGGAGGGATGTTACTGAGGGACCACACACACCCAGGCTCTGCACCCTGTCTACCTTTAGGGTTTAAACTGCCAATTTTAAAAATGAGTTATCTGTCCCAGAACTCTAATGCATTTATAAGCAACGCTTAGTTGGCTGATAATGAAGCATTCTAGGAGGCCATAATCAATAGTATCAAGGCACAGCAAGTTTGCTGTTCCGCTTTACCCTAGTTTGGGAATAATTATCAATATTTTTCCCATTAAACTTTAGTTAAAGACTTTTGTTCTCATGGGCAGAAGTTTTCACGGC
Organism: Opisthocomus hoazin; assembly: GCF_030867145.1. Classification (NCBI taxonomy): domain Eukaryota; kingdom Metazoa; phylum Chordata; class Aves; order Opisthocomiformes; family Opisthocomidae; genus Opisthocomus; species Opisthocomus hoazin. The sequence continues at coordinate 101,457,761 of NC_134415.1, read as the reverse complement.
TTTTCTAACTCTATGCCATTAAATATCTCTGAAGCTCTCTCCAAGTAAATCACAGAATATCAGGGACTTTTCAGTGATAAATCAGTTACATATCTTCCTTAAGTTCAATTTGCATATTTAATATAATGAAATCTTCACCAAGAGTTTAATTTGTATACATAATACTGAACAGTCTCCTTCTATAAAATGGAGTAAAAATTACTTTATTAAGTAATGCATAGAAGTTGCTATTTATACAGTACTTCATCTAGGACTGACGTACACATGTCAACACCAAGTTTATAAATGACTGCTAAAAAGGCCGCATAACTTCAATTACATACTAGATAACTTTCTCACAGTCTCTGGCATATGCAACAGAAAATGCAAACTTCATCACCTCACATTAGGTAGTTCTTCAAAACGTGTTACCCGCTTGTATATTTCACTAGTGAAACAAATGCACTGTGTGTGTTTTGTGTTGAAGATTTATTTGAACTTTTTTCCACTGCAAAAGGCATCATGAGAATTATATTCTGTGATAAGACCACAAATAATAAAATGTATTGTCTCAACCTCCTGAAGGTCTAGTGACAGCAGCTTCATGAAATTATAAAGGGATGCCTGCAGCTGTTGTATCAATATTCAAATTGCCCACATACTCCAGCAATACCACGGAGTGCTGGCTAAGTGACTTCTAAGTGATAGACTACTCAACAGCAAGATTTCGTTCAGATGAAAATCATCTTAGCAGACTGAGTTCAGATAGCTTTGCTTTTCATTCCTTTTTGAGACATCTGCAGAAAGTATTGTCAAAGATCTGGACGATTTCATATTTTGAAGGCAGAAAACTAGAACACACTAAACACTGAATATGTGAGAGCTGTTACCAGCTCTTACAGCATTGTCCAGGGTTTGGCCAGGACAGGGTTAATTTTCACCGGACTCCAGGAAGGGGCACAGCTGGGGGGGGGGGGGGGGGGCTGACCCCACCTGGCCAAACAGAGCCCGGTATTCCATACCATGTGACGTCACGCTGGATTCCGGGGGGGGGGGGGGGGGGCGGGGCAGCAGGGACTCTCTCGCGGCTTGGGGGGGCGCGGCGCCGGTCCTGTTTGGGAGAGCGGCTGTCTGGGTCGTGAGGTTCGTTGTTGTGTTTTCTGCTTATCTGTATCGTTGTTGTTCCTGTTTCCCTCTCTTTGCTGTTCTGTTAAACTGCCTTTATCCTGACCCACCAGTTTCTGCCTGTTTCTTTCCATTCTCCTCCGCACACCGGCGGGGGGAGGGGCGGCCACGTGGCGCTTTTGTTGCCGGCGGCAGCCGAAACCAAGACATTTAAATCGGCGCCCAAGCATGGGGCAGGGATAACGGCAGGGCTGAGCAGCGGGTGTTTAAACTGCTTCCTTAGATTTTGTTAAACTTTGTTATAGGCATTTTTCTGTGTTTGTTAGTTAAATAGTCGCCGTTAAAAATGTTGCTGACTTTGTTCAGATGGCTGTGGTTTTTGAACCCTTATTTACAGTATGTGTTTACTGCCATGCTGTTCATCATCACTGGAAAAAGGATTAGGATGATGATTTTGCTGTACAGTACGATATCGACTTATGATATGATAACATCACTGTGCATGAAATTAGGCTTGTATTTGCATGCAGCACTGCGGTCATTTCCATACCTCGGATCCTATGTCTTAGAATTTGTTAATAATCAAACCCAATCTGTGGGGAAAACCGAAGGGGATACCTTCCACCACTCTTTTGCCCCCCCTCTCTCCTTCAGTCTAGTTCTAATGGCTTTTGAGAATTTCGAGTACCCGTGGGATGCTCAGGCCAGCACTCTCCTTTTGTTATGCCTCCTGAATGGGTTGCAGGTTTTGTTTAGGGCTAAACAAGTCGTTAAAAACATCGTGCAGAGACCTGCCCCGGTGCTGGATAGCTGTGAGTGGCTGGGTGTGTGGGACAGCATGGGCAAGTACCTAGGGCAGTGGGCACCACTGGTGTTGTTTAAACTCACCCCTGAGCAAATACAGAATCCAGAGAGTCTAGTAAAATATCTGCAAAAAGTGTGCTGCCACCCTGGCAACTCCAGAGAGACACAGATCACTGCAAAGTGCTGGGGTCTGGTCCATGCCTACCGAGCCATGTTCAACCTGATTCAGTGCTCTAAAGGGGAAAGAGGGGGAAACGAAGCGGCAGGCACTGCGACTGGCGCTGCCCCCCCAGCCGGCCCTGCAGCCCCTCCAGCCCAGCAGACAGTCACAGCCCCCCCAGCCAGCACCACGGCTGCTGCTGCCACAGCTGCAGGGTCTGCCTCAGTTTCCCCGGCGGGCACAGCAGCGGCTCCAGCCCCAGCTCCAGCTGCAGGCATTGTGGCTGAGCCCAATGACCAACCTGTACCGGTAGCAGTCGCCCCTGTAAAACTAAAGAAAGACTCAAAGAGAGCAGATCGCTCCGGGAGGGATGACAATGACCCAGGGTCGTCACGGGAGATAGAGACAGAGATCATCACCCGGTCCCTGTCCCTGAGCGAGCTGCGAGACATGCGGAAAGATTTCAGCCGCCACCAAGGCGAGCACATTGCCACCTGGCTGCTGTGGTACTGGGATAACGGGGCCAGCAGCTTGGAATTAGAGGGCAAGGAAGCCAAGCAGCTGGGATCCCTGGCCAGGGATGAGGGCATTGACAAGGCCATTGGGAAAAAGGAACAAGTCCTCAGCCTCTGGAGGAGACTTCTGTCAGGCGTGAGGGAGAGGTACCCCTTCAGTGAGGATTTTGTATGTTACCCTGGCAAGTGGACCGATATGGAAAGGGGTATTCAGTACTTGAGGGAATTAGCTGTGCGGGAGCTGGTTTATAATGAACCAGACGATGATCAGTTACTCACAGACCCAGATGAAGTCCAGTGCACAGCATCTATGTGGAGGAAGTTTGTGCGGAGCGCACCCTCCTCATATGTTAACTCACCGGCAGTAGTAAACTGGAAAGGTAAAGAGGCACCAAGAGTAGATGACGTGGCTGTCAGACTCTGCCAATATGAAGAAAGTCTCTCTTCCTCCCTTGTCTCAGCTGTGGAGAAACTGGCCCGGGACGTACGGCAAATCAAAGAGAATATATCCTACTCCCCACCTGTACGGGCCAGTGTCTCAGCTGTTAGGGACAAACGTTTCTCTGCTCAGGAGAGGGAATACAGAGGCTATACACCCCGGGGCACCCTGTGGTTCTACCTGTGTGACCGCGGAGAGGACATGAGGAAGTGGGATGGAAAACCCCCCTCAAGTCTAGAGGCACTAGTGCGTGAGTTGTGAGGTAAAGCAATCACAAAAGGGGATTCTATTAGGAAAAATGCCGCTCCAGTTTCCAGCAGCCATTTCTCCAAACCAGGTAGACAGTTTGATTTTGATTCCGATCCTCTGAAGGGGACCTCCAAGTCATTTTTACAGCAGGTGAGCAGCAAATTCTCTGACGAGGATTAGAGGGGCCCTGCCTCCAGCCAGGTGGAGAAAAGGGACAACCGTGTTTATTGGACGGTGTGGATTCAGTGGCCTGGCACGTCAGATCCACAGGAGTATAAAGCTCTAGTGGACACTGGTGCACAGTGTACTTTAATGCCATCAGAGTTCAAAGGGACAAAGTCCATTTGCATTTTGAAAGTGACAGGGGCATCCCAAGAGCTGAGTGTGCTGGAGGCTGAAGTGAGCCTCACTGAGCAGGACTGGCAGAAGCACCCCATTGTAACTGGCCCCGAGGCTCCGTGCATCCTTGGGATAGACTATCTTAGGAGAGGGTATTTCAAGGACCCAAAGGCGTATCGGTGGGCTTTTGGCATAGCTGCTGTAGAGATGGAAGAAATTAAACAGCTGTCCATTTTGCCTGGTCTCTCGGAGGATCCTTCCGTTGTGGGGTTTCTGAGGGTTGAAGAACAACAGGTGCCAATCGCAACCACAACGGTGCACCGGCGACAGTATTGTACCAACCGAGACTCCCTTCTCCCCATTCATCAGCTGATCTGTCAACTGGAAAGTCAAGGAGTGATCAGCAAAACCCTTTAACAGTCCCATATGGCCAGTGAGAAAATCTACTGGAGAGTGGAGACTGACAATAGACTACCGTGGCCTGAATGAAGTCACACAACCGCTGAGTGTTGCCGTGCCAGACATGCTAGAACTTCAATATCAGCTGGAGTCAAAGGCAGCCAAGTGGTACGCTACAATTTACATTGCTAATGCATTCTTCTCCATCCCTTTGGCAGCAGAGTGCAAGCCACAGTTTGCTTTCACCTGGAGGGGCATCCAGTACACCTGAAATCGACTGCCCCAAGGGTGGAAACACAGTCCCACCATTTGCCATGGACTAATCCAGACTGCACTGGAAAAGGGTGAAGCTCCAGAACATCTGCAGTACATTGAAGACATCGTTGTATGGGGTGACACAGCGGAGGAAGTTTTTGAGAAAGGGGAGAAAATAGTTCAGATCCTTCTGAAAGCCGGTTTCGCCATTAAGAGAAGTAAAGTCAAGGGACCTGCACAAGAGATCCAGTGTTTGGGAATAAAATGGCAGGATGGGCGCCATCAAATCCCAATGGATGTCATCAACAAAATAACAGCTATGTCCCCACCAACCAGCAAAAAGGAAGCACAGGCCTTCCTGGTTGTTGTGGGTTTTTTGAGGATGCATATCCCAAATTACAGCCAAATTGTAAGTCCTCTGTACCACGTGACCCGGAAGAAGAATGATTTTGAATGGGCCCCTGAGCAACGACAGGCATTTGAACAGATTAAACAGGAGATAGTTCATGCCGTAGCCCTTGGTGCAGTCCGGTCAGGGCAAGATGTTAAACACGTGCTGTACACTGCAGCCGGGGAGAATGGCCCAACCTGGAGTCTCTGGCAGAAAGCACCAGGGGAGACTCGAGGTCGACCCCTGGGGTTCTGGAGCCGGGGATACAAAAGATCTGAGGCCCACTATACTCCCACTGAAAAAGAGATTCTGGCAGCATATGAAGGTGTTTGAGCTGCTTCAGAAGTGGTCGGCACTGAAGCACAGCTCCTCCTAGCACCACGATTGCTGGTCCTGGGCTGGATGTTCAAAGAGAGGGTCCCCTCTACGCATGATGCCACCGATGTTACATGGAGTAAGTGGGTCGCGCTGATCACCCAGCGCGCCCGAATGGGAAACCCCAGTCGCCCAGGAATTCTGGAGGTCATCATGGACTGGCCAGAAGGCAAAGATTTTGGAGCATCGCCAGAGGAGGAGGTGACACGTGCTGAAGAGGCCCCACTGTATAACCAGCTGCCAGAAGATGAGAAACAGTATGCCCTGTTCATGGATGGGTCCTGTGGCATTGTGGGGAAGCAGCGGAGGTGGAAGGCTGCTGTATGGAGCCCTACACGACAAGTCGCGGAAACGGCCGAGAGAGAAAGTGAGTCCAGCCAGTTTGCAGAGGTGAAAGCCATCCAGCTGGCTTTAGACATTGCCAGTCGAGAGAAGTGGCCAGTGCTCTATCTTTACACCGACTCTTGGATGGTGGCCCAATGCCTTGTGGGGGTGGCTGCAGCAATGGAAAAAGAACAACCGGCAGCGCAGAGGCAAACCTATCTGGGCTGCCCCATTGTGGCAAGATATTGCTGCCCGGCTGGAGCAGTTGGTTGTAAAAGTCCGTCACGTGGACACCCACGTCCCTCAGAGTCGGGCCACTGAAGAACATCAAAACAACCACCAGGTAGATCAAGCTGCTAAGATTGAAGTGGCTCAGGTAGATCTGGACTGGCAACATAAGGGTGAACTGTTTATAGCTCGGTGGGCCCATGACACCTCAGGCCATGAAAGAAGAGACGCGACATAGCGATGGGCTTGTGACCGAGGGATGGACTTGACCATGGTCACCATGGCACAGGTTATCCATGAATGTGAGACATGCGCTGCAATCAAGCAAGCCAAGCGGGTAAAGCCTCAGTGGTATGGAGGACGATGGTTAAAACATAAATAAGGGGAGGCTTGGCATATTGACTACATCACACTGCCACAAACCTGCCAAGGCAAGCGCTATGTGCTCACAATGGTGGAGGCCACCACCGGATGGCTGGAAACCTACCCTGTGCCCCATGCCACCGCCCAGAATACCATCCTGGGCCTGGAAAAACAAGTCCTGTGGCGACATGGCACTCCCGAAAGAACTGAGTCGGACAAAGGGACTCATTTTTGTAACAGCCTCATAAACACCTGGGCCAAAGAACATGGTATTGAGTGGGTGTATCACATCCCCTACCATGCACCAACCTCTGGAAAGATCGAGCGGTACAATGGGCTGCTAAAAACCACTTTGAGGGCAATGGGGGGTGGGACTTTCAAAAACTGGGATACTCATTTAGCAAAGGCCACCTGGTTGGTTAACACCAGAGGGTCCACCAACCGGGCTGGTCCTGCCCCGTCAAAACCTCAGCGCCCCGTAGATGGAGATAAAGTCCCTGTAGTGCACATGCGGAACACGTTAGGGAAGACAGTTTGGGTTAATCCCGCCTCGGGCAAAGGCAAGCCCGTCTGCAGGATTGCTTTTGCTCAAGGACCTGGGTGTACCTGGTGGGTAATGCGGAAGAATGGGGAAGTCCGATGTGTACCTCATGGGGATTTGATTTTAGGCGAGAATAGTCCATAAATAAATTGTATAAAGCTAATTGTTAAATAACCCTGTCACTGTCTGTTATCACTGTTATAATTGTTATATTTTGTACCAGTAGTAGCATAGTAAGAATCGTCCAGATTAAAGAAGGATGGACTTTTTTGATGAAAACCTAACAGAGCACGGCGATGATGGAACTGGACCTGGTTTTCAACAACTGACACCCAGCAACTTCATCAAGATCAACATCTCCTGCAAACTGTAGGCACGGGCCGCACCAGATACATGAGCCGTGAGCTCCGGATGCAGCAAGTGACCGCCCATCACTACACATCACCTCTCCTGCCACGGAAGACCATTACGACAGACGGAACCCGAAGTCATGGATTAAATGAACTCAATGGACATTTTAATGTGATGATCCATAGACTAAGGGAATGATATCTGGAGACATGAGAAGTGGTGGTGATCAACTGGACAGTGGGAGACCTGGGCATGAGACCTGGGCATGATGTAGATGGTATGGAATAAGGGGTGGATAATGTCCTGGGTTTGGCCAGGACAGGGTTAATTTTCACCGGACTCCAGGAAGGGGCACAGCTGGGGGGGGGGTGGGGCTGACCCCACCTGGCCAAACAGAGCCCGGTATTCCATACCATGTGATGTCACGCTGGGTTCCGGTGGGGGGGGGGGGGGGGCAGCGGGGACTCTCTCGCGGCTTGGGGGGTGCGGCGCCGGTCCTGTTTCCGGAGAGCGGCTGTCTGGGTCGTGTGGTTCGTTGTTGTGTTTTCTCCTTATCTCTATCGGTGTTGTTCCTGTTTCCCTCTCTTTGCTGTTCTGTTAAACTGCCTTTATCCTGACCCACCAGTTTCTGCCTGTTTCTTTTCATTCTTCTCTGCACACCGGCGGGGGGAGGGGCAGACGCGTGGCGCTTTTGTTGCCGGCGGCAGCCGAAACCAAGACAAGCATACAAAGTATAAAAATTAAGAAATAGTACGGATACATTAAGCCTTTGGATTACAATGTATTTCTATTATTGCTTTCAGCAACTTAGATGGAAATTTCTTGTGAAGACAGAAGACAAGGATACTGCCATCACAGCTAAGAAGTCTATTCTCTTGCCAAACTGAAAGTGACTTTTAATATTATGTCTATTAGGTATCATGTTGCCACTAATTTAAGACAGCTCCATAGGCTAAAAATGTCAAATTAAGGTCTTGGATTTGACTGGGTCTTTAATTGGTTTAAACATTTATCCTTTTTAATTAAATGCTTCAATAATTTTTTTTAAAGGAGGGTGAGAGAAAGTTGTTTGAAATTAAAAGTGAAGTTGATAGCAGCCAAAAAATCTTTGACCAAATTTAATGCCAAATTTCTATATTTCAGTTTTAATAAACTCCCTAGGATGAAAGGTACGAAGTTCTCAGTAGTATCAGAAATGTCCTGAGATATCTCCAGAAGTGACATGAAAAATATCCCTTATACTGCAAGTCCTGTGGCTTTCTGATGAAGACAAATGAATTTATGTGTGAAATCTGTAAAAGGTTATTTATTTACCTCCATCCCTGGAAAGGTGAAGGAACAGCTGATCTTGGATGTCATCTCTAAGCAAATGGAGGAAAAGAAGGTTATAGTCAATATGGATTCACCAAGGGGAAATCACGCTTGACCAATATGATAGCCTTCTATGATGGCATGACCAGCTGGGTAGGGAAGGGGACGGGAGGGGAGAGCAGTAGATGTTGTCTACCTTGACTTCAGCAAGGCTTTTGACACTGTCTCCCATAACATCCTCCTAGGGAAGCTCAGGAAGTGTGGGCTGGATGAGTGGTCAGTGAGGTGGATTGAGAACTGGCTGAATGGCAGAGCTCAGAGTGTTGTCATCAGTGGTGCTGAGTCTAGTTGGAGGCCTGTAGCTAGAGGTGTTCCCCAGCAGTCAGTACTCAGCCCAGTCTGTTCAACAACTTCATCAATGACCTGGATGGCGAGTTAGAATGTACCCTCAGCAAGTGTGCTAATGACACCAAACTGGGAGGAGTGGTAGATACACCAGCAGGCTGTGCTGCCATTTAGTGTGACATGGACAGGCTGGAGAGTTGGGGGCAGAGGAACCTGGTGAAATTCAACAAGAGCAAGTTCAGTCCTGCACCTGGGCAGGAATAACCCCATGCAGGCCATAACCCAGTACAGTCATGCAGGAATAACCCAGTACAGGCTTGAGGCGGACCTGCTGGAGAGCAGCTCTGTGTAGAGGGACCTGGGTGTCCTGGTGGACGACAGGTTGACCATGAGCCAGCAGTGTGCCCTGGTTGCTAAGAAGGCCTATGGTAAACAATGGGGTGCATGAAGAAGGGTGTGGCCAGCAGGTGGAGGGAGGTTCTTCTCCCCCTCTACTTTGCCCTGGTGAGGTCCCATCTGGAGTACTGTGTCCAGTTCTGGGCTCCCCAGTTCAAGCAAGATGAGGAAGTACTGGAGAGAGTCCAGCAGAAGGCTACGAGGATGATTAGGGGATGAGAGCATTTTGATATTCTCCTTTGATTTCCCATGGTATGAGGAGAGTATGTCTGCTAAGGTTTTCTGTTATGGTGTTCTGCAGACCTGATGAGTGACTCATGCAAATCTGATGTGATGTAGGCTGGTGAGCTTTCAGGCAAACCCTATTCTTGTAGAAGGAGGATGTGGTATATAATAAAATTCCCATATTTATCTATTTTCTATCATAATTAGAATCCTCTGACATATAGCCGTATATAGATGTTGGCAATAATATCTTTCTGGTATTCCAGGGACAGCAATTAGATGGACATACAGAGGCACGTCAGCATGATCTTGTGCAGAAAAATGCTTGCTAATTCAATTTCTATACAAAGTTGGCAGAGCATGAATCATATCTGTTTTAAAAGGCACGATGCTGCACTAATGCACGCAGATGGTAGTAATTTTCAAAAATGTGTGAATTCTCATTCTAATAAAGTCACATTATTTATGATTTCTTCACACACTGCTTAAAGACCAGTGATTTCTGAGATAAAAATGAAGCATGGCCATCTGTCACTGAACACGCAGACATTCATAGAGTAGTGTAATCAGAAAGCATCTGGTCAAAATATAATTCAAAAGGCAAATAATAGGAACATAATCTGGATTATGAGATGATAAAAGTTGTGATGTCATGAAACAGCTGTATATTCTAGCATGGCAAGTAACTCTTATACTTTGGGGTCTGTTTTTTCTTCCGATTGCAAGATTCTAAAATCTGTACCAAACCAGATAAACCACGAACTTAGACTTTTCTCGAGAAAAATCACACATCAGAGTTACTATAGGTTTCTTAAGATGTGGAATATATGTTGAATATCCGATTTATAAAAGGATGTTTTCTCTCATTTCAGCCAGTCACCAAGGAAAGGTGCAGCAAGACAAAGTTTTTTAATTATATGTGAAACTGATTCCAATAAAACTGAGAGAAATAGCATTTATGTAGTTACTGTACTGGCAGGCATATTTTTTATTAATAAAAAATAGAATTAGTTGCCAAGAATGAATCATGGATACTTGATGTATGTTGATAGCAATGATAAACAGAAATAGATAATTTAAAATTGGTGAGTGCAAATGAATCCTCAAGATTCTTTTTGCACACTAATATATTGAGTTTTCGAATCCAAGTAAAGTTTAGCTTTCCTTTGAGGAAAGAAATTCTCTTCTGGCATAAGAAAGAAGAAAAAAGAATCGCTGATAATGTACACATGCCTATTTCAGTGAAACAAAACTAAAGATTTGTGTTCTGTGAAAATGTATGGTGAATAGGATCCTTGAAAACACATGGAGTACCTGTGGTTGATCTTAAACTACTGGGCAGTGGATTTAAAACTGCTGATCAGAAATGCCTTCATCCACAATCTAAGGTTTTTGTCTGCAAGCATTCTCATGAGTGAATTTGTCTTTGCTGACTGTCCTGTACTGAGTTAAGGACAATTGGTTCTGCCTAAGAAAATGCATCCTCTCTGGGTGATCTGCTGATCCTTGGCAGAAAAAAATGTCTAGGAACTTACTTTTGTGGGACATGATTGCTATCGGATATTCAATATTTAATTTGTGAATCCTGACAGATTACTGTAGCTGCTAATTCATTGAGCCTCATGCCCTTTAAGATACTGTACTATCTTTCAAAAGTAGCTGATCTGAATTGTCAGACATCCCACAATTAGAAAAGGGTGTAAATAAGGACTTTCCTGAGGCAGCTCTGGAAATCTAAAAAAAAAAAAATCTGTGTAATTAATGGAAGAGTGAATTGTCACTTGGCAAGCAGAATCACATCATTATGAACCCACAAAAAATATGGAAGAATGTGCAGCAACACCTTCAGTGAGGAAACAGAAGTCCAAGGTCACACAGTGAGTCTGAGGCTAATTCAAGAATGCAAGTGACCTTGATTTCTAGTCTCCTGTGTTATTTAATAGAAACAGTTTCTCTGTCAAGCACTGAACTTAGACTACAACAGAAAAAAATACATCAGTAACTGGAAAGTCAGTTTCTGGTAGGGCATGCATGGAATTTCTTCTAGTGTCCTTCTTAATCTGCTCCTAGGAATAAGCTTTTGCTCTGCTAAATTGTTGTAGGTTTACTTGGGGGTGGAGATGGGGATGCTCTTTTCATTTCCTTATCTGATTATTCTTTTTTTTTTCCTCAAATACACTCTGTACTGACTGAGAAACATTCACATTCTTTGATTTGTGACAATCTATTTTACTTTTCTTTCAGTATATTTGGCTTTGTTATTTCTTCCCTTACACTGACCATTGTCTGTGCAAGTACCTCTTCTACTGTTACCATGACACAGCTGAATAGTTTGCTCCAGGAAACTAATTCAGCAAAGCTATGTGACATCATCTTTCTCCAAAACACATCTCTTCCAAGTCAAACTCTCTGGAAACTAATCTCTCTTGGTGCTCCATTTCAGTGAGGGTCTTTTTCTTTGGTACCTTTAATTCAGTTTTATAATCCACTAAGTATAGCCAAAGAAAAACATTTCTGTGGTCTCACTTGAGTGATTCAGGACATCTCAGAATATGTGCATTGTTCTTCTTCCCTCAACCCTTTCCCTCTTTTCTTTATTCTTATTGTAGATCTGATGTGACATGTGCAGAGCATCAAGCTAAGCTAGGTGGCGGATTACATTCTCTGCTGTATCATATATGTGATGGTCCAGCAGTCACAAAAGCAATGAAAATAAGCAGCAAGCCACTGCAGATTTCAAGAGAAGGGCTTATGGAAACACCAGAAAAGCACAAAGTAAAGGCCATAGGTTTTGTGGTCAAAGACAGAACAAGTAAAGCACAGTAATTTGGGGACAATCTTTTTAGGAGAGACAACAGTGACAGGACGAGGGGTAATGGTTTTAAACTAAAACAGGGTAGGTTTAGGCTGGATATAAGGAAGAAATTCTTTACAATGAGGGTGGTGAAACACTGGAACGGGTTGCCCAGAGAGGTAGTGGAGGCCCCATCCCTGGAAACATTCAAGACCAGGTTGGACAGGGCTCTGAGCAACCTGATCTAGTTAGTGGTGTCCCTGCTCGCTGCGGGGGGGTTGGACTAGATGACCTCTAGGGGTCCCTTCCAACCCAAAACTTTCTATGATTCTATGATTCTATGATAATTACCAGTGTCAAATTGTAACACAAACATTTGGGTATACTTTCTGACATAATCTCTGGCTGGTAGCAGTGAAGTTATTCAGCTTTTTATTCAAACTGTCCAATCATTTCCTAACATTGTCTCTTTAGGTGACCAATATGTTAACAAAATTTTAACCCCGAATTTTCATGAAATTTTCCATTTCACCTTCACCACATTCTACTAGTTTTGAAGATCACAATGGCTGCTAATTCAGTTAAGCCTCATGACCTTTATGATACTATGTTAGCTTTCAAAAGGAGCTGATCAGAATGATCAGATCACAGGATTAGAAAAGGAAGTAGATAAGGACCTCAGAACACTACATAGTGAAGTATTGATTGAAAACTTACTGTTTTTATTCTACATAGGGTGTTGTCCAAAAACATTAAGGACAAAAGAAAAAAAAATTAATATTTACAAACATTATGATGATATTTGAAGGTTAACATTTTCTCAGTTTTTGCTTTCACCGTTGTTCTTCTGAGAAGTTATTTCATAGATATGCTGCCATGCTTTCAGTCTATTACAAAGTTTACCATTTTTTGCCAGAATAAAAAAATTGAATTATGGCATAGAAAATAAAAATAGAAGCAAAAAAAGCAATGGTCCTTTTTAAATTTTTAAATTTTTTTTCCCCAAAGGAAGAAAATTCATAGCTCATTCTTTATGCAGTGATGACAACAGGGAAACTTTCATGCTCTCTAAAGAAAAAAAGTCTTAAATTGTACTTGGTTGGCCTAAATATGACTGGTTTTAGAAATTCACCCAGATTTCTACCAAGACATAATTGAATTTAGGTTAGTAAGTATTACCTCATTTTCCAAGTTACTGTCATAATAATTTAAAAATAACTAAAAAAGCACACTAAGTGTGTGCAGAGAGCACATAAAAGCAATGAGAAAACTGAAGGAGTATTTTATACAGAAACATTTTTTCCACTCAGCATTTAGTAAAAACATCAGTAGTAAAAGACCTCACTTTTTGCCACATTCTTCATTAAATGGGATGTGGTACACAACAGTTCTACCAACCTGGCCTTCCCACCACAGACGCCACCACAGCCACCTCTAGCCACAGCCCCCATGAAAGCCTTTACCTCAAAATGCGTCTGTTGCTGACTCCTGCGAAATAAGCACATTAGTTCAAAAACTGTTCCAGGTAAGCTGAGCAACTTCTGCATGGCTCAAATTGCCTCACAGAGTGGTATTGTAGCTTATACATGGCACGCTCACATATGCTTTTCTGCATCTGTAAAGTTAACTGTAAATTAAACTGGTTTGGATTGGAAATCAAAAATATTTTCCACAGAACTGTACTATGGAGTAATGCAAGTTTGTAACAGTGGGCAGGCACCAGGCAGAGGACATCACCCTCCATCTGAGCAAGGATTGAAAACCCTCAGACCAGGCCTCCCTTATTTTTGGCAGATTATCAGGCATAGAAGAGTGACACGAGAATGTTAAATACAAGGAGATGTTAAAAATGTCCCTATCTTTATACTGTGGCTCATAAGCAAACGAGGTGCAGTCAGTCTTTTTCTGTTTTGTTCACGCTGCACTGCATGGGTTTGGCAAGTCACAAAGGACTGCAACAGCTACCAAAAAAAAAGGAGAAAAAGCAAATTAAAAACAGTGACAGGAAAAGAGATAAAACTATTACAAAGTTTAACTGTAGTATTCTTATATGCCTTTTGTGTATTATGCACATATGCATAACGGCACATAACCGGTTTATAATTATTTGGGGGAACAAAGTCAGAAAAGAAATGAGGACATAATCTCAATGTTGTATGGTCTGTAACACAATGTTAAGAAAGAAAAGAAGAAACAGTGTTGGTCAGGTTCAGCAAAAAACATTTCTGTTATTAGCAAAGACACTACTTTTCCATAGATTACTTCAGCATTTTTCTCTTTGTCTTTTTTTTTTGGTAGACAGGCATTGTCTGATTATATTGTTTGTAAAGACTCATGAATCAAATGGTAAGGGGGAAGACACGCTTTTTTTGAGGAGAGCATCTTTTAAAGCAGAGAATGAAAATAGCCATGTTATGAGCAAAAAATCATGGCATAAATAAATGAAGACATTGCCAAAACTGATAAAAATCCTAATGTGATGCACATTGACTAAGCCTTATTGATTATTATGAGTAAGCCTCACCACTACTTGTAGAGTTAGAGTCTCATATACTTTCAGCAGATTGTTTCTGTGAAAAATATGATGCAGCAACACAATAGCGTAGTATTAATCTACTGCTTCTGAAACTGTAACAAGTCAGCAGGATTTCAGCGTTCCACTACCAGAGCCAGAAGAAAGAATGAAGAACAACCGTGTTCTGGAAATGCAGAAAACATGTGATGCATTTTCAGAGGTTACAGAAAATGCAGAGAAATGCACAGGTTGGTAAGGTCCCTGCTGAAACCTCATTTTATCAATAACATAGTAGTAGGCTACCTCTGCACTGAGACAAGATGATAACACCAGAAGCTGAAAGTGTTTGTGGCAAATTACAAGCATAAAATATTAATTTCTTTATAGTTCTGAGTTTTTATCAGCCTTCTCTTTGTCTGAGACCTTTTACTTTATTCTTGTAAGACGACTTCAGTTGGATTAAGTATAACACCAATAATTACTATTCTTTATAACTCCTTATTTCATTCTAATTTTCTTTTCTAGGCTAGTAGTTCAAGAATATTTCCAGTGTTGAGCTGCCCTATTGCAAAACCTCAGGAATCTGTCCTGCCTGCCATCAAGTGACATAGTAGTATTAGTAGTAGTTTCTTTATCCTTCTCCCTGCTCCTTTCCTTAAATGACATCAACTTTTTAGCATATCTAACAGACAAAAAAGGCTTAATCACCTTGTTAATGCACTTAAATCCCTGTGAAACTCTGTTATTTTACAAACAAAGCAAAAAAAGCAAGGGTGACTCTTACATCGAACATACTTTGAACCAATATTTTGGATCACAATGTTCTGTTTTGGCAAAATTTATTGTTATGATTCCTTTTAAAACTTTTGCCGCTCCAGCATTTCTGGATAAATTTCAGACCCTCAAACATCAGCATGTGGATTATTCATAGGAATGTTCAGGCTTTAAATCTCGGCTAACATTCTTCCCTTTATTCTGAAGTGCAGCCAGTCTGCTCTCCAGGAATGTCAAAAAATGGGCAAATGATTTTAGTAATCTAGAAATGAATTTCATCTTATAATTTCCTGTCTTGAGTCTGTCTGGATTCATCTTTAAACGAAGAGATTTATGCAGTCTGCTGGATTTCAAAGAACAATGAATGAAATGTCCCTACATACTCAATTTTTTTTATGCCTGGAAATCCTTCATTTTTTTCACCTTTTCTGTACATTAATCTTTTTATGAGTGATTTAAAATGCTTTTATATCAAAAGTAGAATTAACATAACAGGAATTCCTATAAAACTCCTACACAAGAATCTCCAGGAACAGGGAGGGTTTCATATTGATTCTACTATACTCTTAACAAGACATTTAAAGAAGTACACGTGTTTAGTAGGAATACTCCCATTTTATGTTTTTTTCTTGCTATTAAAACAGCAACTCCATAATTTCAACCTCAGACCTGCAGTGATAAAACTTTTTTGTTTTGCAACTACGCTGAAAAATAGCCCCAAAACCCAGTAGCATACCCCTGTTACTTGAGAAAACGTACAGGAAGAGACAGGTGTCCAACAGGGACTAGTCTTCTGCTATTAAACTCCAAAAGCAACTTTAAATACTGTACTTTGCCACAACCTAAATATTTAGTCTCTACAGCTATGATTATTTGCATAAGAAATTATTAAGAACAATGCCCCATCTGTTGGAAAACATTTTTAGAAGTCAGATGAATCTGTAGTTTTCCATTATGATTGGTAGAGGCTAATAGGATGCTTGCCTTTATTTTCTTGGCTTTATATCCCATATTTGCATATTTTCCATTGTATTCAATATGCAAGTGTTTTTTATTATTAATTTATAATACAGTGATTTTATTTTGTCTTTTATAGAGCTAAAAATTCATTAAGGAAAATTCTTGATACAGTACAATACAATTCACGTAGGAAAACTGTTTTCATTTATGCAATTTCTTGTCTTAAATATGAATCTAACAGGAGATAGAAATCTGACAGTAATCTGAATTTCTGTTTAGGCAATGCCTCAACTCTTTGCTCTTTTTGATGATGTATTTGTTATTTTCACTGACTCCACTGAAGTACAGGGGGACTCTATGTGTTCCCAAACTTTTGAACCTCCCACACATTCTGCACAGAACTGATCTATAACAACTAGAATGTAACTATATATTTTGCTACTAAGAAATTCACCTTTCAAATCCTGAATTTTCTGAGTAGCTAAAATATCTAAAAAGCTAAAACAATTTTGCTATTAGTTGCATATTTTGTCACTACAAACTCTTACTACAGAAATGTAAAGAAACTACAGTGGTGGGAAGAAAAACAAGCTTTTTGTCTTATTTAAGAGAAGCTGTCTTCTTTTTCTCCAAGCGAGGTTTGCTGTCCTGCGGAGCCTCAAAACAGTGACTTCCTAACATTTATATTGTAATTTTTCCTCCCCTTTAAAGAAGAGTAGCTTGAAATTTTATGTAAACATAAGCACCAGTGTTCCATGAAGATACATGAAAAGGAATGCATTGGGCACTCTTATCTGGAAATAATGTGGGGTTTCATGCTTAAGTCAGAGTTTTATGGTCAGGCCAAGAAACAGCAAAGCCATTTCCTCTGTAACCACATTCTGTAAGTAGCCAGTGTCTTCCCAAAATGGCCACTCACTTTGGGAGGCAACATGAAAGGATCTGTCAGTTGGCATGTCTCTGAGCAGGACACTTGCATGAGTTCCTTAGAGAATCTTGATGTTCACTTCACATTCTCAGCTAGCTGAAGCTCCTGAGAGTAGTCTAGGAACGGACCAGCAGCCGCATACCTTTGTATCCAGGAATGAAAAAGCCCCTCTGTTTTTAATTGCAGCATTCTTGAAACCAAAATGTCAAGGTAGCACAGTATACTGTCATCCTAACTTGGTAACACAGGTGATTTCATTGGTAAAAGGCCTAATTAACCACTGTTTATTCGGTGCTGTTTAAGCAAACCCAGTCTTCCATGTCTTTTTCTTACCGGATACATAATAAAGCTCAAAGACGTTATTTAATACCTCACCTGCTTTATTACATGGTGTTTCCTGTGGAAGAACACAAATGAGTCAAGATCAGAAAACAACCATTTCCATACTGCCTGGGGGGACTCACAGCATTTCTGGAGATGATTTGATTATCAGCAAATTAGCACCAACAGAACAAATGGAAGCAATTCAGGCATTACTGAAAGAAGGTATTTCCAGAAAAATGCTATAAATGTAGAACTAAAGGAAGAAAAAAGTAAGTATTTGTTACCTATGCAACAATGGTTATCTTTTGAATGAAAAATGACTAACAGGAGCTGGGAGATTAGCATCTGAATAGGTTACAAGCTTTAGAAACAATCAATTTTTATACCAATATTTTCAAGTGGAAAATGAAGGGAAGAAAGCTTGCTCCCCACAGATTCTAAACTTGCCATTATTTCATTTTCTGTTATCTGTTCTTGTCCAAAATAGTGTGTGTTATCAAATTGTTTCATTTCTCCTAAAGATTACTGTGACAAGAAAGCTTTTATACACATTAAAGAAAGAGTGATTCAGATACCCAATGCTAAAAATGCCAAAATTTCACAAGTCTGATCTGCATGAGAAGACAGAGGTTTCTACTGCTTTTATCAATCGCTTTTCCCAGAAATAAATTGATAACTTCTTAAAAAGTGCTTATCCATACAAGCCTTTATAACAAAATTCTGCAGCTATCTCATTTTTAATAATATCCAAATGAAAAAAGAAGTATTTAAACAACTCTTAAAAACAATACTTAATTATTTTAAATGGCTCATGACTGGATATGAATGAACGTGAATACAAAATGGAGAATGTACTAGCAAATTGACAACTATTTAAAATGTTTCTATCACTATTAACTCTTTTCACAGTAATCTTTCAAAGCAACTAATGCCCAGCAGTCTCCATAACGGTCTTTCCCAATGGAGACTTCTGAAATACATATCAACCCTCTGGTCAGTGAGAGAATCCTATAGCTCTATAGCATACCCCATAGCAATAGACCCTGTAGCTGTTCTGAAGATCATGGTTTGGGCGGAAGTGGCAGTGCAATGGTAAATAGCTTTACAAAGACTGGAACACGAGTTGTTAAGAGTTGGTTGACGCTTTGAAGAGCTCTTTCCCTAGCTCAACAAGCTTTTTCTTTCTCATTATCTTCCCTCTACGTATAACTAAGGTGTATCTTAGGCTGTCTTTTAATCACATCTTTAATCTATTCTTAATAATCATAGAAAACTGCCACCTTCCTCTACAATTTAATTAAGTCTCTCCCCCAGAATGGTTTAAGATGCAGGTTGTTTTTAACTGATAAACTACATAAATGACCAAACTAGGAATGGGATGGATGGATCCTCATTCAAGATCTGATGTAACAGAATACTTGCATCCTTAACATTAAGGACATGAACTACACAAATTTCTTACACTCTTACAGTTAAACACATGTAAAGCTTATGCACTCCACTGCATCGGAGACATAATCTCTAAATTAGATGAGATTGTAACATTAAATTTTGTTAAAGCCCAGTTACACTGACACTTGCTTTTGAGGTGGTGAAATTCTATAAAACTGTTCATGAGGGTGGAAGAAGGATTAGTTGAAAATTACTTCACCACTTTCTTGTGAATCCAGTTGCTCTTCCCTCAGTATCCTGTTTTCCTTCAATTTCACAAACACTTAAGCAAATTAACCCACAATAGAATAAAAAACGGAGATGTAGTAACTGATAAAACAAGATGGCATTGGATTGGAGATATTTTAGACATCTTCAAAAACTTCTCCAACTAAGAAGGAAAAAAGTAGTGACTCTATGCACAGGTAACTGTGCTAATGTGATTACTCACAGACACAGGGTATTGTGACGTGTTAACAAGCTACACTTCACAAGGTTTGCCCAGTCTCATATCAAAGTGTAAGATTATATCCATGAGTGAAAGGGCAGAGAAGAATGTTTAAGTTAATTTAGACAATTCATTTTTGCATCACACACCAAAATAGTACTGCTGTTGAATTTTATTGCACCAAATAATAGACTGTATGGGAATGGCTAGCTGTTTCCTACACACATCTTCAAAATTGCTATAATGGCAGCTAAGGTTTCAAAGTCAACATACAAAATTATTTAACATCTGGCTAAATACTTTTTTGTTCTTAACTAGCCTACTGTGTTCTTAATTTTTAAAGTCATCCTCTAAAAACATTGTAAATCTGAAGGGAAAGCTTACTACATTTTTCAAATTTAGCCCAAAATCTAGAGAGTTCATGTGAAAGTTTTACATACACAAATAAATGCATTTTGTGGGAAATCAATAGGTATCTGTTGAGTTTAGACATTGTCTGTGGATTATGACATCAAATTGATTACTGAAGTTTATACTTATCTCTAAAAACTTTATTTTTTCTGCTTACAGAGTCCTACAAGGTTATGAATCATTCTGATGGAGGATAAAATAGGTGAGACAACACATGAATTCTGGAAAAATGAGAAGATATGGGGGAACAGTATCCTGTTTTTCTTTCTGGGTACCTCAAACTAAGACTTGAATGTGGAAATGAATGCATGGTTGCCCTTCCTCACACCCACCTCTGTATATGATTCCCACTTTCTCATCCTTCTTTTCAATGGTTTTCAATGGAAATTGCCAGCGACTTGTTTTAAATCATATATATGCAGTATAAACATTAGTAAGGAGATTAACAGATCTGTGACCTGCTGAAGACATGAAACTGCATGCTTCTAAATATGGCTGAAGTCACAGAAACTGGACTAATTGCATTTATTTTCAAAATCAAATACATAAAGACAAAAAAAATTGTCAGAAATGAATGATACTAGTCAATGACAGAAGTTAGAAATGTTAAGTTAGGAACAATGTCTAGAAAAGCTACTAGTAAGAGAAACCTCTAATGTTTGGGGTGATGCTAGCAAGAATCGCTCAACAAATCAGGAATTCAACAAGTGTATCTCAGGGAACAAATGCAGCGCTGTTTCCAGGTGGGACTGTTGCAAGATAAATGCCTGTAAAAGCCTTCTGGTTTACTCCTGGTTTTGCAGCTTTGTCAAAGGAGTTGACCTTTGAGCAATGCACAGAACATACACAGTATCAAATTAAGTGGATTTCCTGTTTTTAACAAATGACATTTAAATATTCTTTTTATTGAACAATTTACAAAACTTTTACAGAATACTAAAAAATTTGGAGACTTTAAAAATGTTAATCTTATAATTAACAGTCAGGGACATACTTTCTTTGCACATGTAAGGCAGTGATATTCCAAACCTATTGCTATGAACTTCACTGTAACAGACAACCATCTGCCTTCACGCTAAAGCAGAAGCATTATGTTTTTTCCACTCGTGTAGTGATTTCACAATGAAGCAGATACAACAGCTTAGCTAATAAAGAATTGTTTCACGTAGGAAAGAACGATACAATTCATATTGAAGGCACCAAGCTTCTTTACTGAGAAACGAAAATGAGAAAAGGTAGCTCAGAGTACACTGTCTACCATTCGTTGTATTCCCTATCCACACAATCATCCCTTTCTATTGCATGACCTATTGCATCACTGCTCAGTAATAAAGATTAAATTTACACTGGTAGCAGATTTTCTGTGTTGCATATGAAGTCAGAGTTTTTAAAATAAAGCTTTTAGCAACTTCTTGTTTCCAGACAACTTCAGTAATTTATAGTAAAAAAAAGAAGGAAAATACTGAAAGCAGTATTAAAGGGAGCTGAGGCTTCAGATGGTTGCACATGTATGCTTTAGACTAAATCCTCACTTTATACCTTGGCATATGTCCAATGCTGATATCTTAAATTTGACTTCTGCAAATACACTTGTTTATACCCATAATTTTCTATTTCCTTAGAAAAATGGAGATAGAGTTCCACTTTTCAGAATTGCCATTTAAGGACATTTCAGATTTCAGAGTTATCTGATTATTTAGCATAAATACACTGCATATTCAAATAAACTGGCTTCGCCTTATGTATCCAAATTGGCACATGACTTGAACATATGAATCTTGTAAGGGCAGAACAAGCTGCTGGAATTTATTTGTTAAGGAACAATAGAACAGGAAAGTGCAATATTGCATATAATAACACGCTATCAAGTTGAACCACATAACTGACATAATGACATTCACTTGCCTTCACTCTAGAAGATGGTTTTATATGCTGTCAGAAATTTACAGTTGTTACTTAGAAACTAAGTGGTGTATCTTCACCTAGATATGAAAAAAGTGAATGCACACATTCTAAGGAATCTGAGAGGCCCACACAAGGTTTGTGTATAAGACTCTGCAGTAAGCCATGTTGACGGTTACTGTGCCAGTTGAGTGTATGACATATTTTCTTTCTGAAACTTAGTTAATGGTAGGTACTAGACAGATCACTAAGGTGATTAATAATTATGTATTACTAAAATGTACAGGTATACATTACAGTATGATTAAAAAAGATTACATCTATCTTTAAAAATCAAGAGAGAATTTCCTTCACTGGAATAAAGTTTCTGGATTGAATATTTGATTTATTTCCTCCTTTGCAAGGTCTCTAGCAAATAACCAGAAAATGATTACAGATGCCCTTATCTCCCGTAATTACTAGTTTTCTCCAGACTTCTTGAAGAACTGGTCCCTTAACATCAAAAGTTTATAATGATAGTTCAGTTGGGCAATTTCTGGTCTCATTGCACTAAATTATCAACCTTGTTGAAAATTTAGGTTTAAATAAAATCACAATATGCTTCAGTTACTTTTCAGCCACTACATACAGGAGACATCAAAATCTGATCCTGATCTATGTAAACATGCAACATGACAGCACATGCCCTGGGTTGTAGCTGTCCCAGTGAGCTGCCGACGAGTCTGTCACATACCACAGCCCTGGCTGACCAAGGAGCACTAAGTGCAAAGCGGGAAGCTGTTCTCTGTGTTGATGGTGGGGTTGTAGAGGGTAAAAGCAGAGCTCTGTGAAAAGAGGAACTCTTCAATTCATCTTCTCCACACAAAGCAGAAAAAGAAGATAAATGTTCTTCTTCCAGTGCCAGAACTATTAAAAGACATCCTATGCAGAAAAATGGATCGCTATTAAAATCTCATCTTCAAGCATGCCTCCAAGCTTCAGCAAAGCAAATGGCATCTCTTCCAATTTTAGAAAAAAAGGAAAGATGGAAACTACATATTGAAAAATTAAAAGGATGATATGATTACACAGCTGATGTTATGTTCTCAAAAGGAGCTACTTATTTGAGGCTTTTTTGAAAACTTGTATTCTGATTTTATTGAATAGAATAGTTACTAGTGTGTCTAATGTGGGATGCTTCAGTCCTTGTCATCAGAGATTTGGTTAAACTGCGACTTGCTGTAATAGTTCCCTGCTTTTAATTTGCTCTTCAGGTAGTCATAATTTAGTCATATTTTCACACATGATTTTTGAGACAAAGTCATATAAAGAGAGAGCAGGGGACAACTTGATTTACACAGGCAAGATAAGTATGTGAAATTCTCTTGGAAATGCAGTTGGAAGACAGTCAACTCATCCTATGGTACGAGCTCAGCAGGCCTGTACTGGTTAAGCTTCAAAGGAGAAAATGGCTTAGGATGAGGTATTTTTGAATCAGCTACTCAAAACCAGCTGTTTCAGTCAGTGGTCTGGAAGCTACTTCCTCCAATGTCTACGACACGGGGATGTAGGTACTCAGCCCAGATAATACAATTCAAAGATAGATGTCAGTTTTCATCAAAACCACCAAACTAGAAAACTCCTGGAAACTGGCAGATCAACTGGAAGTTAAGACTAGGTGAGAAGGCGGCAGCGATTAGACACCAGTACAAGGCACCAGTGGAGTCCACATAAAGTATCACCCAACAGAGTGGTTGTGCGTAGACATTGATATGGCCTATTACCACTGGATGTCTATCAAACTCCTGCTTAAATATAACATTGCTTACCGCTGGCATAACCCTTCGGAAAAGCCAAAACTTGGTCCCATCAAAAAGACTGCAGGTGATGCTGATACAAAGGATGCCAACTGCGTTGTTTGAAACACAGAGGGGAATTCTGGCACATTAAATATATGTAAAGAAAAAAAACACTTTATTGAAATATTGAAAAGACTTCACTGAAACACACATTGAATGGTAACTAAATCTGATACCTTTGAAGGAAACACACTTTTATGGTTCCACTATTTTATGGTGCAGTTTGCACAGCTGCCACGTATTGAAAGCAAGAGCAAAGAGTACACGCAGATACCAAATGCATAGAAGATATTCACCGAATTCTATGTTAACACTTGACAATTTTAAAATATATGATTTAGTTTATTATGAACTTGAGAAAGGCTGAAAGGTACAATATTCTCTGATATCTAAGCAACACATGAAAAATTTTTTTTGAGGGGCTTATAGACATTGATTGCTTTCACATATGATGAGCGTAATGACCTACTTTCAGACAGTAATGTAAGGTGATGTTAGCTCAGATATACTGACAGTCTTGCAAGGGCATTTTTATCTCTAGTGGCTTGCATTTTATAGTGTGGGAAGTTCATTAGGAGCATGTTACAGTTATATAACCATAATCTAAACAATTTTTTTGTTCTTTTCCTGTACACCAATAATGCCCTTTAATACTATGGGAATTATCCACTGCCATTTATAACCCATGGTACCTCAAAAGCTAAACCAGTTTTTGAAACCAGCTATAAAATCTGTCAGAAAAAAGAACTTTCTGAAGAGCAGTAATGCAAAAGAATTGCAATTACAAAACAGAAAACCTAGCAGTTATTGATCAGTTTGTCTTATAGCCTTGATTCTTTTTGGAAAGAAACCAAAATGGTTCGAAGAATTATCTTTTATTCAAATTCTAATTAAATTATGTTAATTTCACTACTCTGTGCCTTATGAGCAACAGTAGTACAATAGAAGTATAAACGAGCTACAGAGTATAAAAAGCCTTTTTCAACAAAGGACCAGGCACAGTGGGAAAAAAGACACCAACCTGCAGAAATGGAAAATCTTTTGAGGAAATCTTCTCATTATTTTCATAAGTTAACTTTTTTTTTTGTCCCAGAAATACTATGTTGCACAACATGCATTAACACTGTGCATAACATTTTGCACAAATAATACAATTTTTTTTCATTAACTCAAGCCTGCCCCACTTACTAGTGTGCCTGACTGATATCACCTGTTTTACATTGCAAGTGAGTATTATTGTAAATACCTCAATGAATCTACTCCTGTGTTATGAACAGTAACTGGGATCAAAAGAAGAGAAACATGATGATCAACCTCTTCCCCTTTTCCAGCTCCAAGGAAGCATAAGAATTTCATTTCACAACTAATAGAGAAAGAAGGAACCACAACTACCTTTTTCGCAGAACCGACCAGTGAAGTGCAGTGGGCAGTCGCACTGAAACGAGGTGGCCCCAGTAGGCAGAGAGAGAGGATGACAAGTCCCTCCATTATGGCACAGTCCTTCCTGGCATAGAGATGGCAATTTGGGGGTAATCTGAGAGGGCACAACAGACTCAGGCAACTCAGCCACATCAGAAGAAACAGTAGGGAATGCTGTTGACAGATGTGTGGATACAGGAATCCTGAAAGGAGAGTGACAACATATCAAAACAAAAAAATCATGAGACAGAATTTTGTCACTATGCTTCAGCTTCATTTAAAAAACTAAGTGCTTTTTGTTTTGTTTACAAATTCAGGTTATATTTAAGTAAATGTGAATACATTAGTAACTTTGAAATTCACTCCCCATCCTGAAATCTATCAAAGAGATAATAAAGGTATTTTTCCCTGTGAGGGAGCAAAAAATAACCTCCATGCATGTTGCAAAGTTTGTATGTGCTCTCATAATTCCTTTTCAGTGGATGTCAAAAATAGAGTGATAAATAAACACACATTTGCATGATTAAATATTTTATTGCTTGAAGTTACCAAATCTCACAAGACTGTTCTAGAAGACATGACTTCCATACAAGTAGATTACGCATGCATATGCAGAAGGAAAATGCTGCAGTACAGCAATACAGTACATTTTAATTCATAGAAATAACTACATATGGGGGGGGGGTAGAGAAAGAGAGATGGTTTTGCTTTCATTTTTCCCCACAAATTCTCTGTTTACAAGGACATTATCACTCTCTCCTCAATTTTCGAGCTCTCACATTGACTACTAGACTGATATGTTAATCATCTGTCTCCCTTTTATTTCCTGTCTCAAAGTTGCTAGAAATGAGTTAGCAATACGTACCACCTGGTTGTCCTAACTATCAGCTCTGTTTATTACTGATTTTTGTTTTATTCAGAGAGCCAAACTTGTGACTCACTAAAACTGTACAAATTTTAGAATACCGATTTACTAACCGGAACAACTTGCATGCATCACAAAAATAACTATGATGAAGGCAAAGTGAAAGGAATCAAAATTCACAAGAAGAGTCATGGCTATTTAATAAGCTTGTAAAATTAAAAAATAGTTTTCACTAAATTTTACATGAGATAGATGTTATTTTTTTATTTTATGATGTTAAAGAGGTTCTACTTGATTTCCAGAAAGGAATTCTTCTAATACTGAAATTTTGCAACAGTAATCTAATAAAATATCTTACTATTTTTACTTCATTGGTAATTTTAAACTTTCTGAATATTTCTCTTATGACTTCGTGTTGTGCAAAAAATCATATTAGAGAAAGGAGACTAGGTTGAACTGAAATGTCATTGATGTTTTGGTCAAAACACAACATAGGAATTACATACTTCATACAATAGTTTACAGGCATCATAGACAGTGAAAGTTAGCACTGCTGGCAATGTGTTAAACACCAATAGCTAAATTCTTACTTGTTTTGGTGAAAATGGTGGTATAAACCTGTTTAATAGAAAACAGATATTAAAAAATTATATACTGGCCCCTGCTGCACACTCCCCTCTCTCCTTGGCACCTGCTCTTGCATCAGCTAAAAATTCTGCTTCAACATATCACAGAGTTTCGAGTATGTCTTAAAAATAAGTGTTTGAAAGGGATGATGCATCATGAGAATGAGTGTGTCTGCAGAAGCAAGGCAGATGGGGAGATAGCGGTGTGATGGGACACCTTCAGTGTGACTTTGCATTCTCCACTCCATGCACCTGTTTTCTTAAATCCAGTTTCCAAATTTTTTAAATATCCCATTCAGTCATGACAACCTGAAAACTGATTTTAATAACTTACTTTTTGGATTCTATATTTTAGAGAGTGCTAACAAACTTCATAATGTTCCAAAAGAAAACAATATAACACATCCCAAGCAAGAACGTTGTCTGCAAATTTCACTACTGAAAAATCAGTTCTCTGAATTAGTAATACAGCACCTATACAAAGAAAATGATGCATGCTGAAAGGCATGTGGAAGGGAAAAGCAGCTGGACAGAGGAAGGACAGAAATCGTTCAGGACAAAGCGAATACCTATGGGAACTCAGAGAAAGGCAGAGTAATTGAGAAAGGAATAGAGCCCTGGAAAAGAGCAAAAGAGACATAGGACTTGCATGACAGCAAAGAGGAGATGTACAGAGCAATAATGGTAAGGGAAACATTAGGAGATACTGAAGCAGGGACACAGACTGCATCCAAAATATAAGACAGCCAAAACACACACACTATGGTGGTTAGAAATGAGAATACAGGGATTTAAAGGCAGTTAAAAGCCATCCACTTTATGAGAGAAAAGCATCCACAAAGATGGCAGACAACCAGCAGACTGAAAACAAATCCCTAAAAGATTTTGGAGGCTGAGGACTTGCTGATAAGAGGTTTGGAATTTTAAGAAAAAAGTGACTTCCCACTTGTTTCCATTTACATGCATAGGATAACATCATTTCCATTTATATGAACAGAATTACAACAAAGAAATTGCTGGGTTTATAACCATCCTTTTCTCCTAAAGAAAACAACTAGCACGATCTTCATATGGGCTATTCCATTCAGAGCAGCATTAAGTGCACTGTCTGTGCTCTCTTCTATCAGGCTAACATGGCAAATTAAAAATGCTTAGTCACCTGCTGCTGAGATTACAATCATTGATTAAAAAAATTTAAATTTTATTTTTCTACCCAAATAGAAAATAAATATTTGAGAAACTCTGAACTAATAGTAGGCTTACATAAAGAATCAGACATTTACAGGATAAATTTATTGGCAGCTATTACTGGGATTATGGGTTGATTTTTCCCTTCCTTCTAAAAAAAACTCAACCATAAAAACTAAATAACACTTGTGGTAGAATCAGGGCATAAACCAAGTTCTCACTACTAGCTATCAGAAAGACCATTTCTCCAATGGCAGATAATCCTGTAGATGATCGTTGCAAAATTTATGCCTCTGAATCTGATCACAGCTACGGTCAGGGGTAAAATACTTAATGAGATTTTTACCTGCCTGACTGGCAGGCCATGCATTCTTGTGTCCACTAGAAACATTGATTTCCAGCCATGGCAGTTTCACATCCCCTTTCTGATGGGAAGCTACCATTTTTCTCTAAAATAGAATCACAGGAGTGTGCTTCAAATGAAGTTTTATGAGCGCAAATAATGCAGCCATGCTTCATTTTTTGGTTGACATCCCAATTTGCAAAGAAGAAAGAAAGAAATGTTCCTTGGCAGGTTGATTTCCCCATGGTTCATTTGCTAGTCTTTTGCAGGGTGTCAGCCATGGTAGCGTTGTTCTGAATGTTTGGTTTCTAGATGGTACCTGACTGCTTCCGTGCCAGTACTGCTTCCAAGCACGCTGTAGCTCGCTGCGTTACTGCAAAAGCAGTGGAGAGTTTGACTGGGCTGGTTAGTGGGGTAAACGCCTGCAGCTGCTCTCACAAGCCATTTGCGCTGCTGCTGTGAATGAGTAATGACCTCACCTCAACACAGTTTAGCTAAAGCCTGTATTTGAATAAAGAGTTGGGAAGCATTTAAAGTAATTTAGCAATTGAGGTGTTAGAAGTTTTGACAAAGTGTAACAAAAATAAATCAGGCAAAACTTGATTCACTGATACTACAAAACAAGGCCACAATTTTCTGGTTTTTTGGTTTTGTTTTTTTTTTCAATTTCCCAGCCTGTCACTCTCTCTCAGGTCAATAATGCATACAAAGATCTTCTAACTTTCAGCAACCTTCAACACATTCTTTTTAATCTTAAGATGAGCTCAAATGGCTGAGTTTTAAAGGCCTGTGACCTTGTGTTTCATAACTGAGTGCATGTAAGTTTGAAATGCTTGT
The DNA here is from genome assembly GCF_030867145.1 of Opisthocomus hoazin. Lineage (NCBI taxonomy): Eukaryota > Metazoa > Chordata > Aves > Opisthocomiformes > Opisthocomidae > Opisthocomus > Opisthocomus hoazin. The sequence goes on along the minus strand of NC_134415.1, from coordinate 101,429,044 downwards.
CTAAATATAGACTTTACTGCAATCTGAAGTTTTGTTTATTTCATATTACGTTCTTTACCACTCAAGGAGATGTATGATCAACTGAATGGCAGGGATGTAGTGCTTAGGGATCATACTCAATGTTATGTTGTTAAACCAAAAGCACACATAGCCTAACCAACTGTGCTTCCTGCTCCTCTACGCTCTCCTTCTCTTTTCAGAAAGAGCCTGAAACTATTACTGTGTGGAGTTAGAGGCACTGCAGATTAAAAGTTAAGAAAACATCTGGAAGGCCCCAGCTGTGTGCTGACCCAGCAGTGCAGAAGCTCAGCCTTGCTGGGAGTTGTGCTGGGTGTTTCTGCTTTAACCCCTGTGCTGGGGCCAGTGACTGGGGCAGAGAGATCTGGGACTGTTCAACATGGAGAAGGGAAAGCTCAGTGGCATCTTGTCAATTTGTGTAAATACCTGAGGCAGAGGGGAGAAGATGGAGCCAGACTTTTCTTGCTGGTGGCTAGTGACAGGACATGGGGCAATGGGCACAAACTGAAATACAAGAAATTCCATCTAAATATAAGAACCCCTCTCTTTTATTTTTTTAATAGGAGTGGTTTATCTGTATAAGGGACTTCAAACTGAGACCTGCAAAGAGAGCAGATTTGTCCCCAAAGTAATTCATTATCAGGCTGATGGCAGCCATGTCTGCTGAAGCACTCTGACATTTTTCCTGAAGAAGGTTGATGAGACATGTAATGGTGCGGGAGTCCCAAAGATATGATAACATCTCCACTGCCTATATCTTCTGGTACTTACACACTTAACATTTTATTACTGAAGTAATGGATTTAGCCTTATCTGATAAGAGTGTGATAAGGAAGTTTGTATTTTTAGCTTGTCAATAGAGTAATTTGTGCTGGGAAGCAACTGCTTTTCTTCACAGTTTTCCTTGGGGGAGCAATGTGTACATGCCATTTTTCTTGGGCTATGACAGACTATTATTTTAAGCAAATGGTTTAGATTTTGGAGCCAAAAGAAAGATTTTCCAAGCGCATTAGCATGCATGGTAGAATATAATTTCAAAACCTTATGAAACTGAAAACAACTGCACTTCATGGAAATGCCAGTTTAAACAGGAATAAAAAGCTAGTACCTTAAGTGTAATTTGGCAAGAATGAATAAAGCCTTTTACAGACTGTTTACTTTGCTGTTCACAACCATGTCAAGAAGAATACTTTAAACGGCATTTCACTGATTTCAGTGAATCCACAGAACAGTCTATCTGCACACTCACCCTACTGCAGAAACCCCTTAAATCACTCAGCACAGTAATTGAGAAAAGAACGTAAGAGATTACCAGAGAGGGATTACTTTTGTTCAGCAGTTTATATATGAATCTTCTTTCCTCACCCATCCCAGTTTTTGTTTGATTTGGAAGAATCAGGAGTCTGTTTTCCTAAGAGAGATGATTTATGATCAGGCATATCTGTTTTAAAAATTCATTTCTCAATGTCTGTTCCAGGCTTTGAGCCCAGCTTCTCTCTCTGTCCTGTGTTCGGCCAGGACAGGGTTAATTTTCACCAGAATCCAGGAAGGGGCATAGCCAGGCGGGCTGACCCCACCTGGCCAAACAGAGCCGGGTATTCCATACCATGTGCCTTCATGCTGGGTTCCGGTGGGGGGGAGCTGGGCGGAGGGAACTCACTCGCGTCTGGGGAGCTCGCAACGGCGGTCGTGGAGGGTGGCTCTCTGGGTTGTGCGGTTTGTGTTGTGTTTTCTCCTTATCTGTATCGTTGTTGCTGCTGTTGCCTTTGTTTGCTGTTCTGTTAAACTGACCTTATCCCGACCCACCAGTTTCTGCCTGTTTCTTTCCATTCTCCTCCGCACCGCGGCGGGGGGAGGGGTGGCCGCGTGGCGCTTTTGTTGCCAGTCGCAGCCAAACCATAACACGCTCCTACTAGGCACAATATTTGGTAGCAGAACTCAGTGATACTGTAGTTGCAGCTTTCCATTTAAAATTTTGCCTTTGGTATAACATCATTGGCAACTGCTTTTGCACACACAGCATCTCATTTAATGGTGCAAACTCTTAGCAATGCAAATAATATATTTGATACACAATGCAGCTGAGGATGTGAAAATACAATTAACAGATATAATGAAGTTTATGGAAGCTCGGTTTACAAATCCAAAGAAAAAATGGTGAACTCCAGGATGCATAGCAGTGCTAGATATAGGAAGAAATGTCAGGTGTGGAACCATAAGTGAAAGGGGAAAGAAGAAAATGAAATACATGTACTAAGACATCTTCCTGCTCTGTTTGCTGTGAAGCATGTAAATTCCATAGACTTTGTAAGAGATAAATAAGATAATGTGACACAGAATTTGCAGCAACCATTCTTTATGTTGAAAGCTTAATAGTAAAAGCCTTCCTAAACAAAATTCAAGTGAGTTTTCCTTAGGCAATATTTGAAGAAAAAACCCCTCTTAGTCCCTAAGTTTAGGACATGACAAATAATGATTTTGCTAGAACTGAGTTTCTGTACCAAATCCAGTCGTCTTTTTACTTTGTTTGCTTGAAGAAATAAATGAGCGCCAGTTATTGAATCTCTCAGTTGTTCACACTGATCTTTACTTTCGCTTGGTTTTGGTGTTTTGTAGGCTTCCCCATCTTCCCTTTTAAGCTCCTCTTGGGTTTCTATCATCCAAACATCGAACTCAAAAAAAAGGAAAGCAATAAAAACTACTGAGCACTGAGTGGACCAATGTGCAAATATTGAAATTTCAGAAGTTTAAGCAAATCTCAAATCTGTCTGAACTTCAGCCTTCTGTTTTACATTTAGTCAATAGTTACAGTTAGAAAAACCTTTTCCCAGTTTCATATTAGCTGCTGTTTGGAAAAACAGCACTTGAAATGCCCGAGTGCTGCATTTTTTTGTTGATTTATCAAACTACTTTTCTTTCTAAAACCAGTGGTTTTAAATGGGGAAAATACTTTAATTCCCTTCTTGAAAATTCTCTTAGGAGATCAGAAATGTTCTCTTTTTTTAACACAGCACTGTACTTGTCCTTCTAAAAAGTCTCTGTAGGATTAGAATATAGCAATTCTGTCCCAGTCCTAAATGGCTGAGTAAATTGTACTGGGTAAATCCTGTAACAGAGATGTTGTGAGAGCTATCTAACATATCACAAGTCCAGAACAGAGTCAATACTGTTTACCAGAGATTCTTTCTGGCTTTGAGGACTACAGACATTCTCCTATCTCAGTGATGCCGTCCACAATTTAGACTCGAAAATGGAAGATCTACCTATTGCATGTTATTGTAACACAACGTGTCTCTGAGATATAAAGGAGAATCAGTCCCAGATTCTGGATATAAAATTGATTTCCTGCATCTCAGGAAGGACTTCTGCATTGTAACTGTGGGGACTGTAGTAGTCATACCTTTGGTCTTTGCCCACAGTGAAGATTCTCCAGATGGCTAGAGCCCTGCCTTGCCGAGAAAGAAAATGAAGTGCTTGAAGGTTACTATATATATATATATTTATATGAAGTTTACTATATATATTTATATATATATATATATATGAAGGTTACTATATATATGTACCTTGCTATAAAACCTAATTGATACAGTGGAAAATTTGAAGTCTGTACTCCGATGAATATTCTAATCCAAAGGATGGGGAAACATCCTTGGGCTGAACATGACCCAGCAGTGTGACCAGGTGGCCAAGAAGGCCAACGGCATCCTGACTTGTATCAGGAATAGTGTGGCCAGCAGGAGTAGGGAGGCGATCGTGCCCCTGTACTCGGCACTGGTGAGGCTGCACCTCGAATACTGTGTTCAGTTTTGGGCCCCTCACTACAAGAACATGGAGGTGCTGGAGCGTGTCCAGAGAAGGGCAACGAGGCTGGTGAAGGGTCTAGGGAGCAAGTCTTATGAAGAGCAGCTGAGGGAACTGTGATTGTTTAGTCTGGAGAAGAGGTGGCTGAGGAGAGACCTTCTTGCTGTCTGCGACTACCTGAAAGGAGGTTGTAGTGAGCTGGGTGTTGGTCTCTTCTCCCAGGTAACCAGCAACAGAACAAGAGGAAATGGCCTCAAGTTGCATCAGGGAAGGTTTAGATTGGATATTAGGAAAAATTTCTTTACTGAAAGAGTGGTGAAGTATTGGAACAAGCTGCCCAGGGAAGTGGTAGAATCACTATCACTGGAGCTGTTCAAAAAATGTGTAGACGTGGCACTTCGGGACATGGTTTAGCAGGCATGATGGTGTTGGGCAGACAGTTGGACTTGATGATCTTGGAGGTCTTTTCCAACCTGAATGATTCTATGATTCTATATGTGAACATTTTTAGTTTCTCCACTCAATCCAATGAATGCTTGTTCCACGCAAGACAGAACAGACCAAGAGACTGGGTTTGGGGAGTTCTTACAGCAGTTCTGGTAACAGACTGACAAGTTGATAATTCCATCAAGCTGAGGACACAACTGTAGTCAAGTATCTGATAAACCAGAACAGTGCTCTTACCATCAACCTGAAGAATAAAAAGGGAAAGCAGGTTTTGTACCACCATTAAACATCTCTTGTATAGTCTCATCATTTTGTCTGCGCATGCCTAATAGATGTTGCTGTTTGTGAGATATACTTCTGAAGGATGAGTAGAGGCACTCTCAGACCCTCACAGGAATGAGCAGGATGCTCAAGATAATCAAAGTGCTTCCAGAAATGCATAGAAACACACACTTTGGCAGGCTGGAACTTCAGTGCACCCTTATCACATTACCGACAAAATGCAGTTTTGTGAGTACATACTCTGTTTTTAGGTGCCTCACACAAAATTAGTTTAGGCATCTAAATAATTTTCACAGAGTCCTTAATCTCCTTTTGCATTTGTTTCCCCTTGTGTTGAAAATAGTTCTTGCTTACATAAAAGAAGTAGGGGTACATTGCTTTATAAATATTAATTAAGATTCCGGTACAGAAAGAATTTTGCTATTCAAAGACTGTGTGACTGGAGAGAGACGGGAATATATAAAGGCTTTCTGTATCGCACACTATTGAAACTATCAGGAAAGCTGGCCAGCAAGCAGGATGAGACAGACATGTAGATATTAATAGTAGAGAAAGAGTTAAAATTGCAGAGTACTGTTGTGTATTATCTAGTCTTTCTTCCAGACTTAATTTCTAATTATATCTTAATGCTGGAGAATGGCTGGCATGCATAAACACAAACACCATTTATTCATTAGTAATCTGGAATTTAATTAAAATATTACTGCATTCTCATTGAGTGCATAAGGAAGAATATTGTGAATAAGACAGGTCAAAAAATCCCCGTGATATTAACAGATTAAAAAAAAATATATGCTACTGAAAACTTCCTAAATAGTATTTTATTAGGTAACAGGTAAAGAACTAAAGCAACAGATTTTTAGGTACATTTTTTCTGTGAGGAAAAAATGATGATTTTATAGTCAATAAAGCATGTATCGCAGATAAGAGAGCAATAACAGCCCACAGTGGATCTGGGTATTGGGACCAGTGACATTAGAGCTTTTACCCTGCTTGATTATCTCCCAAAATCCCTCATCCCCTCACTCCACCCTATGCCCCATTATGTTCACTAGGTTTTCACTTTTCTTCCCAACAGGGAGGGTGCTGCTGGTCTGGAAAACTCAGGTGGAAAGTCCTGTTGATTCACACTGAGCCACTGCTCGTTGGTCTTGACTGTTATCAGCCACTGTCCCCATGCATTCCCTGGTAGACATCTCCATGCATCTTTCTCATCTTCAGGACTTTCCCCTAGTTCCAGGATCTTCCCTCTAGCCAGGATGTTCACCTCCTTCTTTCCCAGCCCCCTTCTTCTGTCCAAGACAACATCTTCTTTTCAGGAGCTCTTATTTTTCTGTGCTTATTTTTCTCCCCAGAAGCCCAGCACCCATTTGTCCCAGTCAAAACAGTCTCTCTGTGCAGAATCATAGAATCATAGAATCATAGAAAGTTTTGGGTTGGAAGGGACCCCTAGAGGTCATCTAGTCCAACCCCCCCGCAGCGAGCAGCGACACCACTAATGAGATCAGGTTGCTCAGAGCCCCGTCCAACCTGGTCTTGAATGTTTCCAGGGATGGGGCCTCCACTACCTCTCTGGGCAACCCGTTCCAGTGTTTCACCACCCTCATTGTAAAGAATTTCTTCCTTATATCCAGCCTAAACCTACCACGTTGTAGTTTAAAACCATTACCCCTCGTCCTGTCACTGCTGTCTCTACTAAAAAGATTGTCCCCATCTTTCCTATAGGCTCCCTTTAAGTACTGAAATGCTGCAATCAGGTCTCCCCGCAGCCTTCTCTTCTCCAGGCTGAACAAGCCCAATTCTCTCAGCCTGTCCTCATAGGAGACGTGCACCAGCCCTCGGATGATTTTTGTAGGCCTCCTTTGGACCCGCTCCAACAGTTCCACGTCCTTCTTGTGCTGAGAAGCACAGTGTGAGATCAGTCTCCTAAATGGTGCTTTTGTTTGGTCCAACCATTATCAAAACTTATAACCACTTCATTCTGATTGCAGCCACCAAGTAGGAGGCTTCTGTTTGAAGATTCAAAAGTTCAGTTTTGGATATTCATGTGTGTGCGTGTGTGCAGTTATCTGCTGCCTGCTGTTGTTCACAAATTAATATTTCTTTTTTCACTAAAGCAGAATCATATTTTAGAATGTCCTTATGTAAGAGGCATTGCTGGTAGATGTCTTTTCATTCTTTCTCATATTATCATGAAATGACTGTAAGGGCATAATAAACAAGACTGTGTTCTTATTAAAGGGATTTTCCTAAAGGAAGGTTGTTAAATGCTGGAGTATGGAATAGTTTTTTTTCATTAAATTGGAAAAATATTTTAATTTTGTCTACAATATGTTTTTGTAGTGAGCACTGTCACTGTATTTGAGAGTCAACAGATAGTGTAACAATGACAATGACAACATTAACAAGAACAATCAATAACAGAGTAATTAACATGTTCAATATTTATGACCTTTCTTTGCAATTCCTAATTCCTAAAGTACCAAAATGCCACAGAATAGCCTTTTCCCTCCTAAATATTTCAAGAAATTCCAGCTTCCAATAAAACTCTTAGAACAGAATTCACTTCATCAAACATTACCTGCCTCAGAATTTTGGAAATCTGCCTAGGCTGATCACCTTGATTCTCCCTGTAGACGATCTACACGCAGAGAGAGGAATCTTCAGTTCGTCCCATTGTAAGATAGGTGACCACCTTCCTCCACTGACTAGAGAGGGAACTGAAGAAATTAACTCTGACAAGTGAGGACAAATTCCTACTTCTACCCACTATGCCACACTTAAAATCATGCATGGTTTGATTATATAACTGAAAAACATCCCAAACCCTGTTTAGGAATTCAAAACTTTTGCTAAAAGCATTACCTATAAATCTCATACCTTTACAGCAAAGGGTAGCGCTTACTTTATCCTGTTACAACCTAAACTGATCTGCCTAAACCTTTAAACAATTTAAGTCCACAACGAAGAGACCAATATCACTTTAACATCAGCAGAAGTATGTGACTCCAGTTTAGCAAAATCTTAAAATGTGGAGCGATCTTAACAAGCAGCCTTATCAGGACTGTAACTGAGAAGTTTTATTAGTGTGAACAACTGGAAGAAAAGCATAACAGTTCACAAACGTGAAATAAGGAGAGGAAACTCCAGATGCCTAGTCAGCAGATTTCTATCTTTCAACTTGCAGAAGAGTACTCAAAACTGTCTGCACAGCAACCAAGGTCAAATGCAGCAGAACGACATGCCACTATGCTGCACTAAGCTATTCAGTTTTGGTTAGGACTAAGAATAATAATTCAGGAGCTGCCTTTTCTTGACTTGGATTACTTAACAGAATGTCCTGGTTTTGACTGGGATAGAAATAATTTTCCTCTGGGTAGCTGCTATGTTTTGGGTTTAGTACCAGAAGAATGTTGACAACACTGATGTTTTTAGCTGTTGCTAAGAAATCAAGGGCTTTTTCCAGTCTCCCATATTCAGCTAATGAGCAGGTGTGCCAGAGCTAGGAGGGAGCACAGCCAGGCAGCCAGCCCAAGCTAGCCAATGGAAATATTGCATACCATAGGTGTCATGCTCAGTTTAAGACTGGGGGTTGGCCAGGGGACAGGAAGTTATCTGCTCTTCTCGTTTCTGTGAGTTCAAATCCTTTTTTGTCCGGAAGTTTGGTCTTTTTCAGGAATTTTGCAGAGTTCACAAATTTCGGTTTCTGTGATCACTGGTTGGGGATTGATTGCAAATCGATCATCAAGTGGTGACAAAAATTGTATTGCATATATTTGGTTTTGCATATTCACTATTATAATTGTAATTATCATTATTATTAGTAGTAGTATTGTTAGTTCTAGTATTTCCTTTGCTGTCTTATTAAACTGTCTTTATCCCAAACCACAAGTTTTACCTCTTGTCCATTTCTCCTCACTATCCCACTGGGGGGTGAGGGTGAGGGGTGAGTGAGCTGCTGTTAAGCCCTAGTTGCCAGATGCTGGATTAAACTAACACAGAAAAATGCTCTCCTATCTTCATATCAGCTGAAAAGTTGTGACGTGGCAAGATCACAGGGAGGCAGACAACATATTAAAGTAAAAGTATGTTATATTGAAATTATCAGGTGGTCAATTTGTTCCAGGGTAACATTTAATAAGTTGATATTTTGGCTATATTGATCCTAACAGCTTTTGGTTACCTTCAACGCAACCTGAACCCTAACATTATATCATTGGAGGTTTAAGTACCCGGTTATGATATGGGAGTAGGCAATACCAGTTGCCAAAAGTCATTGATCGTTCCAACTACAAAACAAGTTTCACTGCAAGAAAGAAAGAGAAACCTGAGGTAAAACTGGGAAAATATTCTCAATGACAGAGTGAGTAAATACTTCTCACTGTTATTTTCAAATTGCACAATACCTTTCTACCATGTTATCTTCAGTAATTTTAAGTCGTGAAGGGCACTTGTATTTAAAGCATTGATATTGGACATTTAACAGGGTCATTATCTCAAAGCAGGTCGGATTTAAGAATATCAGATAAATCCTCATCATCACGTCAACAAAACAAGCTTTTTATGGAAGCTATCATCTGAACACAATCAGGAGGTTAAAAGACATAAGGTATTACTTTGTTGTGCTTACCCTCTTTCTTTTTTTTTTCCCTTTCTTACTTTCTTGGTTTCTTTGTCAAAAATTTAGACAACTCATACAGAATTCAAGATTCAAAATATCTAACTTTCTGATTTAAATGACAGAAATAAAAACTACCATAACAAGTAGATTGTGCTTCGTCGTTTCCAAAGCGCTTAGCAATGCTTAGGAGTACAAATATACCTCTTCTAGTAAAACTTATAAGTTCCTTCAAAAATGGTAAGTTCCTTCATTTACTCTTTGGTCAAACTTGATGAAAATCTGCCAAAAGCTTAATTATATGGCCATATTCCCAAATTAGAGTACTGAACTTACTCCGTTCATATTAAAAAATTATTCTGAAGAAAAAAATTATTTATTGCAAATAATATTAATCTCACTTGCCAGTAGAACCATGTGGCTATTAAGATTTCTGAACTCTGGTGAATTATTTTACTATAATTAAGTAAAGAATATTTTATATATTCTGTTTTATGAAATGAATTTTGTAATTGGTAAATGCTGGAAGACAGTTATTGATGTCACTCTTGTGTTTGTAGTGCCCCTTCATTTTCATACAATGTTTCATAACATCAGTGAAATATGTTAACCAGTTAATTCTAAGAAATTACTGCATTTTCAATTGGCTAATGTCATTTGGCCTTCAGCCTTGCTCCTTATGGACGTAAAAATTTCATATTACATCTTGTTATCTAAATAATGAGTTTTCGTGACAGTTATGAAATGCCAACTCACACTTCTATGTCAGCTAGGACGTTGCATGAACACTAGTAGTGTAGCACCTCCTCTTATCTATCTCTTAATTTTAGAGTGAGTGAAGAGAGGAAAAATGGAGAAATCTGTCTTCAGAGAGCTGATCTGGAGTATGTATGTCTCAACAAGTTCTTGCACAGCATAGAGACAGGGTTTTTTAAAATTCAGTTAATTTATGTACACGTCCTCTTTTTGACACTGCTTGCAATTTTAACAGCTCAGGGCTTTATGAGATGAAATCCTTCCCTTTTCCCATAAATAGATTAATTACTTAACATTTCTACTATTGCTATGACCAATCACTGCTTCCTGTAAACTTCAGAGCTTCAAATGAAATCCTAAAACTCATAATTAATATTGTATCTAGAAATTTACCAATGACTTGAGAAAGCTGTGAGTAGAAGCTGAGAGGACATGAACCTAAAACTTATCTATATATTGCATGCATGATTTTGAGTAAATTGTCAAAAATATACATGAATGTCTACTGTAGTTTTGCACAGAAGCAGCAGTGGTTTCTGTATGCTCTGAACATTCTACACATTACAGAATCTGATCTTCTGAGAACCGGACTATCTTTTTGTCGCTATTCACTTTAAAGTTTACACATACATTTTGAATTGCTTATGCTTCTGGTTTCTGCTTTTCATAAGCTAGTTCTTTGGAGGGGGGAGGGGAATAAAGGATTTTTTTATTCTCATGAATATATCTGATCAAGATCTGTCTTGATTTTTAGGTTAAATTTCTGAAGCATTTTCTCTTTACCCAAGAGCTGTAATTTCACTTTTGAAGAAGGAAGGAGAAAATATGAAAGGATACAACAGGATTTAAAGCTGTTCTTTTTCTGAATAGTTCAACAAAGATGAATAGCGTGGTTTTTTTAAATGCTACACTAGTTTTTCAAGGCTGCAGGGGGCAGTGATGCACTATATATCTACAGTACTGCAGAGCAGGAGTCAGACAGGATATGTTTAAACAGTCCTGCAAGTTACAGATACAGAAAAAACACATAAACTATTTAATCAATTTAGGTCTTGAGAAATTAAGTAATAGTAAAATATTTATATGAATTTTGGAGGGAAATAAATGTTTCTCTTACTGGTAAATATATTTGTTTTCCTGCTGCAATGAAGTAGTTGTAGGGATAAGACTGTTTCCGTGACTTTATAACCAAGGTCCCTTGAAGGATAATATATCTTTCTAGTATTACATTACTTAGTATTACAACCTTACAGACAATCCCCATTCCCTGTAGAAAATAAAATTTTGCTTAGCATCTCCCCATTTTTTGGCTGTTGATAATAACTTGTTTATATATTAAGCAGCCAATACAGATACTATGTGATTCAGAGACTCATTCGAGTAAGAATGTATTACAGTAAGAAATTATATATTTTATCAGTTCATTCAATATTTTCTATTTTAAGACCTAAGAATGGTGGCATCTAAGATGCAGAGATTTCCTGATAATAAGAATGTATGACAATTTATCACTCACAATGTATGGTAGATGTGCAACCATACCTGCATCATCTGCTTTACGTTTGGAACTACTTATTTTGTCTTGAATTCCATTACATACATAATTCCTTTATTTTGAATTTTCTTTTTTAATGCAGCTTACATCAGAGTTTCATCTGTTCTTTTTATCTCAGATTTTCATATTTCCTACAGTTACAACTGTACTAAGCTTAGTAAGTTATGACTGTCTAGAGAATCCTTTCTAGAAAGACACACAGTCTAATTTTAACACAGCAACACGAAGAAGCCACCACTTCAATTGGTAGCTTGTACCAATTATAATCATTACTGTTACAGCTTTTTTGGTTTATTACCAATTCAAATGTTCTGGTTACAGCTTTCAGCCATTGGCTCTACCATGCTGGTCTCTGCTGAGCTAAAGAAACCTCCTCCGTGTCCAGTGTTTCTCCTCATCAAACAAGTGAGCTATCTTCCTATACACTATAATCACTTCAGTCATATTTTAGGAAAAAAAACAAAACCACAACAAAAAAGTGACTGAATTACTAAAGTATCTTTCTGCATACTTTTTTTAAAAAAATCACCAATGTATTTGAGGATTTCTTAATCATACCTTTCATGTTTTGTACTTTTTACCGCTCCTGTGCAAACTAGCACACAATGAAATACAGTACAACCAATATCACAATCAACTGTGTATGTAGAAATGAAATTGTGTTCCTACCTTCTTGTTTAGACATGAAGAAATCACATTTATAATTTTGCTTCAGAATCTTACATTGAGTTGCTTGTCTATATTAACTAAGGCTAACTCTTCAGGACATTGCTCTTCCTTTGGTGTCTGGCTTGTTTAAAGAATTTCAAACATGAAATTTGGTACTAAATAAATTTCAAAATGCTACTGCCTATTCTCTTTTTTTAGGCTTTCTTTTAGTTGAGATAATTAAACCTGCAAGGTCTGAGCAACTTTAAAGGAATTTTATTTTGTGGCAAATACTTTTTATGAAGTTAATATATCAAACTTTTATAGGTTCACAATACATATCACTACAGAGCACATCTTTTGGATATCAATAATACAAGATACTTTTTAAAAAAATCTGGGTTTAAAACTTAGATTCTTTTATAGTTTTTAAACCTGAAATGGACAGATGTTATTAAAAGTGCTCTGCCAAAGAGAAGCTTAAAACATCTTTTCAGTTGTAAATAATGTCTGAAAACTTTTCCAAAAAGTGCAATATTATTTGTGATGGATTTTCTTTTCTATAAAAATGTACAATGTTTTGTCATGTTGCTAATTGTTTCACTTTAAACATTGTTAAATGAGATTTTTACAAACCTACAGATAATTTATAAGTCATGAAATCCTGTGGTCTGCTCACTGACACAATGAAGGACACAGAATGGATGCCAGCAAAGGGCTGCTAGACAGAGTAAATCTGAACTTCCAAACTTTTCCCTTCACATTCTGGCTGTTAGCGGTTGAAGGCAACTCTTACAATTTCTTATTACTTCTGTATCAAATTGAAAAGTGAATCTCAAAGCTGACAAAAGTCAAAGAGAAAGTATTATAATGATTCAAACTTCCAATAGGCAAATTACTCCTTTCAGTATTCCTCTCATTCTTATTCTATCTAATATGCCTCTCTCCACAATACAGTCTGGTATAATAACAAGAGCAACTACATTTCCATTACGAGGCACTCTCTGCACATAATCTGGAAGTCATGGAAACCTGCTCCAAAGTTTAATTATTTTTGAGTATATAACAAAACATTTTTTCCTCTGTTTCTAGATTGCTGTAATTGGAATGACATCAAATGCTAGCACTAAAGTTATGTGTGACTTCAGTCCAATAAGGAAAGCACGGAAGCTAATTTCTGTTACTCTTCAATTGTTTTTACGACAATTCCTCCTGTTATTTACTCGGCTTTTCTGAACCACTGTTCATAATAAATTTAAGACTAGATATATAGGGAAATATTTTTACAGCAGAATTCTGTCAAATCTTCCATGAAGCCATCTGCAAATTTTAGACGGGTAGAGCAAAACTGAGATTATTTTTTCTGTTCTAAGAGAGTGGAAGTAGAGGATTTTATTATTTACATACCTGTCTGGTTAGAAGCCCAAGTCATTATTTCAGGAAGCTACTGAACCATACCACTTGATGTCTTGTGTCACTGAGATAATTTTTCTTAAGCATTAAAGTGAAACTTCCAAAGAGTATTGCAATAGCTATGACACAAGATACTATTAATGCTGTGAAAAATACATGTAGTGAAGTTTTAAGAACTTTAAAAAATGGCTTTTAGTTTTTATTTTGTGAATCTGCTCCAGTTTTGTACGAAAGTTAGGATGTTCTCAACCAAAGCCTTTGTTTCAATTCTAGCACAACTCTTCTATTTTCATATTTATAACATTATTTTGGTTTTAGGAGAAGCTGTGCTGAAATCTGAAATGAAAATATGACATCCAATCATGAGAAAATGAGTCTCATATAATTTTGAAATTAATTTTCTTGATACCAATTTTTTCATGATTTTACATTTCAAAAGCTAATCATGTTCAATCACAGCTCTTATTTGGATGACAGAATTTATAGAGAAGTATAAATACTTCAAGCAGTTTGGTAGAAAGTAATGAAGACTGTTGTTTAACCTAGAGCAACCCAAAATGTTGTGACAATCAGTAGGATTCCTGGAACTACAGTCTTTGATGTGTAGGAAAAAAGGGGTCCTCCTTATTCGCTGGAGCTAAAAATATACATCCTAAATCCTACACCTCTCCACCCATCAGATTACCCTATAATCCACAGGTAAGAAAGACAGAAAGACTGCAAAAAGATTTTTATGCTAACTTGGCAGCCTTCTAATTCTGATCACTCTTGACACTGAAGAACCTCCAAGTACAGAGAATTCACTGTGTTGTCCTTTAGAATGTAATGCGTCCTAGAATTTCTGAACAACCTGGTCCATTGAGCTTTGACGCATCCTTAACTCTCTTATCTTCTGTTGAAGAACTTCTGATGAACTACTGGACAGACACCTGATAGGCAACCTCCTTAATTTCCATGTTTTAAGAGTGTGCTGTGGGTGGACAGAGTGACTTTATACACTAATCACGGTTGTTTGTGAGGCTTTGAATCTATCACTCAATGTAAAGAGGCCAAAGCAGACACAGTCTTTCTGTTGTAGCAGAAGTGTTTAACATATCTCCTTCCTAAAGTATTTATGTAACAAATTCAGTTCTATACTATGAATGTTCGGATTAAAGCTTAGCACTTTATTTTACTGAAGTATAAAGGGATCAATTTATATGTAATGGTTAAGTATTTGCGGTGAAAGAAGCTTTACAAATTCCATTAATAAATTTAGTGATCATATAGAGTAAGAATCACCAGTAGCGGGAGATATTCAATATTATATAACTGCACTAAAATAGATACAAAGGTGTGACACGAGTGTAAAATAGCATTTCTCCAGCACTGGAACCTTTTCTTTAGCACATGAAATAAATATGTTATAAAATAATGAAGTATACATAAGTAATAGCAAAAAGACAATTTAATTAAAAAATTAATGTTTTACTCATAACAAACTTTCCTTTCTGGGCAGCTGTGTCAGCGTGCTTTCCAAAATATTTAATTCAGCTATTATTTATTTGCAGTAACACACTACCTCAGACCCCTGCATTGGCATGAGAATGTTGGCATATATACTTGTAAATGGCTCATTGATAAAAATGGAAGAAAACAATGCATGGTATCCTTTAAGTCCTGTCGTACTATCTTCCAGGCAAGTATCTGACAATTACAGCAGAAATCAGGGTCTCGTTACAATTGTTTATTGAAGACACACTAATAGACAGTGACTGCCACTGAATTCTGTTGACAGAATTAAGAAACAATCCTCTGCTGGTATAATGCACACATCTAATGTTAAAGAAAGGTAAGTAAGGTCAAGATAAAGATCACCAAAAAATATTATTAATATGTTAGAAATAGAGAACTGCCCGAAGAAAGATTAGCGTTAGTTTTCTGGTACGCTGATGAGAGGCAACCTTTACCAGAAACAGGGAGAAAAATGTCGTATTTACAAACACACATTATCTCACCTGCATGTATTCGACACACAGATCTAATATCCATCACAAACAATTTCCACAGAATACTTAAAAACAATGAGCTAAAGGCTTACACAACAATTTACAGTGATTTTGAGGATTTATAACAGCAGCAAAGATTAAATAGGTCACTTTTTTTCTTCCTTTTCAACATTGAAGTCTGTATCACTGAAAGTCATCATCTGAACAGTAATGCCAAAGGAGGAACAAAAGGTAACAGAAGAATACCCAGAATTCATGTATACACCCAGAGCAGAAAGGAAATTGCACAGGACAGCAAAACTCACAATGAAAAAGAAAACATTGCCAACAAATGTTGCAAAATATGTGGGAAATCAAGGAGGACAGATCAAGCAAAGAGGATAAAAGTATATAAAAGCAACTCAGGCACTGAAAAAGGAGGAAGAAGCAATTAGAAACACACCAAAAAGGTTATCAGCCAGCAAAAGCAACAGAGAAGAGAGAAAAGAGTAACAAAATACATGCATAAAGAGGAACAAATTCTTGTTATCACTGTCTATGTTAAAATCGCACAGAATTGTTATTAATGTTATATCAAACATCATATATGTGAACACAAATGAATGATATTTCTGAAGCTTTATCTCCAGTTCTGTACTTCAGAAACATTTAATCCAATCTCTATGTTAATCACAGAAAACACAAAAAAAAATGTTAAATAAATAAAACAAAGTAGTGTCAATACTGTTAATTAAATAATTTTATTCTACAGTGTTGAGGAGCACTATATATTCCTTTTTTTGCTGTTTCAGAATTAAGCACATAACTCCAAATTGCTAATGAAAATTATGAACGTAACTACCTATGCTGAGATGTAAGAATATGACTTAAAGTCTGAATAATCTCACATATAACAGAAGCTCAATGCTTCTCATAGGATCTTACATTTATTAATAAACTGGGATGTAAGTAGATGGAAGAGCCAAAGTTTGGAACTCTGTGATTTCCCCTTTGGGTTTAAGTCAGCTAGTATATTTAATTGAATTTAAGTTTTTCAGCTCCAGTGGATTCGTATCAAGAAAGTCTTTAACCTTACCTGAGTCTTGTATGGACTTTTATGATGAACTCTAACATTCAGCATGCACCAAAACAAGCACTTTTTTTTTTCTAGGTGAAGAATGGTCACTGTTTGACTTTCACAACCAGCTGAAAAAGAACTTTCAGCAGACTCAACTTTCCCCTTTTCAAAGTGTGCATTTCATTGTGAAGGCAGAAAACAAACACCTCAGATTCCTGGTGCCAGATGCTCGGAGCTGTGATGTTTTATGATATTCTGAAAAAGCAGGAAGTTCCACAGGCAAAGAGATGTGTTGAGAAATTGCACAGGAGACCGAACTTCAGAAAGGTGTTAAGGGTCTGTTGGGATGTTTGTATGAAATATCACAGCAAACTACAGAATGGAAAGGGGAGTACGCACACATAAGGAAGGGGATTTAGAGCTTCTTGGAAAGTGGATGAGTGAGGGGAAAGTGGAACTAAGTGCTCACTGAAAACAAGTAGAGATCTCCAATATGTATTGCATAGCTCCTGAGCAAATTGCCATGCATTACAAAACACATCTGTCCTCTTGATGGAATGGAACGTTGGTAATTCAAGAACCTCTTTCCTAAATGCAAATAGCAATCAGAGTATTTGCTGAAATGAAGCTCAGTTTCAGCCTGCAAAAAACATCTTAACATAAATTAAAAGAAAAATAAAATCTATAAGAAAATCAGCTGAAAACCTGTCCAATGGGCAGTAATGAAGAACTCAGCTTATTAGCTCCTGTCTGTGAGTGCAAATCAGACTTGTACATTTGCATTCATCAGTAAGACTCCTCTTAGGAAAACAACAAACAGTATTTTTCTGTTTCCTAGTGAGAAATCTTTTAAAAAAAGAACAAACCATGGCTTCAGCAGAGATATCTATGTGCATATGTATACAAGCATGCATATGTATATGTATAAATTTTATATATGTGTGTGTTTGGTACCTTTGAATTTACTACATGCAGTAAACTCTTACAGGAATATACAGTAGTCCTAGCTCCCAGACACTAAACCAGAGCTGAGCTGCAGTAAACACCAGCTTTTAATCTTGGGACTCAAATCTTCATTTATGTCTGTCTTCTGAATATTATGTGAGAGTGCTAGTCATTTTTCCTGCAAATCTATTCCAGTAACATATTCTCAAACACTTACAGGAGCTTTATATTGCATTAACACATTGCAAGTATCTTATTTGCTTCAGAAGAAGGACAAAATAAAAAAGATTTCATTTCTTAACAGATCTCATCAGAGATCCATTATTTCCAATTGTCTCTTCAGCTACTGTTGGCCATTATACAATGTCTTTCAAAATTGCCTATATATTCATAGCTCTGAGACAGGAATAGTTTAAATAGAATCTTAAAATAAACTTTGACAAGATTTACATAAGTATATAGTCTAGAATAGTTCTAGAAAACCACCTATTGGAGGCTGACCTTTACTAACTGATACAGTTCTATAATAACCTTTCCTGAAAGCAAAAGCTGCATAGCTCAGAGGACTTCTATGGCTGCAAATCTCCTTTCGGATAGTCAAACTTAAATTCATTCTCCTGCCCATACCATTATTCTACCATTTTCAATTCGACCTGGGTTACGTCTTATGGCAGGAGGCTCTGATGAGACCTCAGTGTAATACATTCCTCCTAGCTTTTCTCTCCACCCCGTGGTATCATGTGTTATACCATACCTGTGAACTCCAGGCTTAAACAGTGATGCATGTGATTAGTAGAGGGATCTGAGCCACGACCTTACAGATTAACTGAATTAAAGTCTCACACTGGAAGCCTTAGTGCTTCTGAGCATGCACAGAAATCCTGCGTCTTTCAGAATGATCAGGATTATTGCAATTTTTAAGGTCCTTGCAAGTTTTAAGGTCTTTGATCTTATCCAATTTCTGAGTGCTGTCTTTATCAATCATCCTCTTGAATTTCAGTAGAATTTAGCACCTGCTTCCAAAACTGCGTGAAAGACAATTTCCATGTTGCCCCATCTCCCATTTAGTGCTACAAAATTAGAACAATTCGTCCTCCTTTGCAGTGTGTGATATTTGCATTGCAAAATACGAATATTAAAGAAACAAACAACTTTCTGTGGTATATAGCTAGGGCATTTTACACAGCAGATAGTCAGATACATATGCCAGTGAGATTAATGTTATGTCTTCATTTTTTAAATTTCTTAATTCTCAAAAATTTTTATACAGTAACTTAAATTGCATTAACCTCTGAGATAAGCAACACAGAGTATATAATATCCTATGAAAGGTACTGATTTGTCCTGAAGTAGTGATGCCAATAGTTTTGCGAAGGTTAATGAACTGTATCTAAAATTTGTTTTTGAAAGCTCTCTATATTCCTCGCACACATTATCGCATCTTTTTGGTATTTTAAAATTCAAGTAGATCCAGTTAAAGAAAGGGCAGAACACATCTGAGTAAATTCAAACCTATTAAAAATTCATAAGCTTAAAATTTACTCATAAGCCCATATACTTTAAGAAGTTTTTGCATGTCTCCCTTTGACTGACCATCTGTACCACAATAACAAAGTAATCCATGCTGCTGAAGCAAAAACCCCAGCGGGGTAAATGAAAGAGACTGGAGTATGGCTAAATATACAAATCAAGTGGCATTCAAAAGGTTTAAAAACCTAAAAGCAGCTGATGATAGGTAGAAGGTCAATTAAAGAAAAATTACAACAGCAAGAACAGAAATACTTAGTGGCAGTGAATAAATACAGGGATGTTCTTAC
This sequence comes from Opisthocomus hoazin, assembly GCF_030867145.1. NCBI lineage: Eukaryota > Metazoa > Chordata > Aves > Opisthocomiformes > Opisthocomidae > Opisthocomus > Opisthocomus hoazin. The sequence continues at coordinate 101,409,696 of NC_134415.1, read as the reverse complement.
AGAAGGAAACTGGACTGCTTTGTCTCCAGCATTGTAGAGTACTCATGTTACTGCCAGGCAGCGCCAACTGTAGCAATATTGCACCAATAGAACCATATGAATTCTGCAAATACAATATGAGTACATTCTAGCACTCAACAGCTGCTCATAATTGCAACATATAGAATCCATTACTGCCCTATTTAAGCAACTTCCTTCAAGTACGTTCTCCTCCCTTCTCAAAACAAATCTCTTCCCAAGAAGCCTGTCTTGCAAAAAGAGAATGGCAGCTGAGCTTTCTAGATGCTTTCTGGGAAGCAGAATTTATATGCAAGGACTGATGACAGTCAGGACGCATGTGAGCTATATCTAAAGTTAAGAAGAGCAAAGGATGATGCAAGCTGCCATGTGTGAGCAGATATGAATTTCATTTATCACAGGGCAGGGAATGAGTAAGGAGAAAGCTTGACAGGCCTCCCTACAGTCCACTCCTATGGGACAACCTTACCGTCAAGGGAAATACAGACTAATTTCAATTCTGTTTCCTGGCTTTTCACAGACAGGAACAGCTGTGACTTGGATCACGATGGAGCCAGCTCTGTGTGAACTGCATGGGGCTGGACACTGTCAGGCTCATCAGCAGTGTTCTGGAACGAGCAGGGAGGGAAAAGGAACATGTTGCCCAGGACAGATGCTTGCAGCATGCTTTTACGTGTAAGACTGTTTTCAAGGTTTATTTGTAGAAACTATCATGTCATTTTACTTACCTAATTGGTTACATATACACAGTAAGTATTTGCAAGAAACAGCCCTAGACTATGATCACTGAGTTCTGATTCAAATAAAGCAATCTTTACTGTCTATATCATACTGTATCAGTCACATTTCTGTGCTAATTGGCTAACTATAAAGGGAAGTATCAGAATCAATACAAAATGCAATAAATCTCGGCAGAGGATTATATGGATAATAATATAACAAATAATATAGCTTTCTAAATTTAAATAAATTTAAAAGAGAATGAAGCCGAAGTTGCTTATAAGCCTTCTCCTTTCTGTCTATTTCCCTCTATATTTTACATACATAGACTGGACAAAGCACATCTCCCTGGTCCTTTGGTTCTTGAAGGATATTTGTTCTTAAATGAATGGTTATACAAACTACTTAACAGTTAATACCAGAATTAAAGGGATGAAGTATCTTGTTCACTCACTTTCATCTCCATGAATTTCTTTCCTGCACAGAAGCATAGTTCAACAGACGAAAGAGTATGTGCCCCTATTTTGGAGAAGAGCAGTTCTGGCTGGGAAAAAGCTGCAAAAAGGCAAGAGTGTAGCCATCACTTCTTACTTACCTGAGGTTTGTCAAACAGAGTCCAGAGTTCTGTATTTTGTGCAGGATTTACACCTACAATGCACTTAGACAACATCTACCAAACAAAATGCCTTGGCAAACTCAAAGGCTGCAAGAGTTTATTGTCATGTTTGGACAAGGAGATGTTACTGAGCTGCTCTTCTAAATAACAATGGTGGCAGGTCTTTGCAGAAGTAATCAAGCTGAACTTTATGTTAGAGTAAGCTTTACTGGCAAAAACTTAGACGCCTAGGTCTTCAGGCAACTGGCTGATTAGATAACGGATTTGATGTTTACCATCATAACATTGAGTGTGATGTGTGTGAGTTCATTAAGAGACTAGTAGTAGAAGTGAGTGCAGAGTCGAGTTCTCATGGATGTTTAATCAATGATCTAATCAGTCACCACTAGCTTTCTAACATACTATTTAAATAAGCACAGGAATATTAATTAAGTTAGTCTGTAAATTTTAGTAAAAGAAATTAAAGCAATATGTAGAAAGGCTTATGCAAAATTTTCCAGGGATTCAGGACATATGCCTTATGGCTAAAATCATACCCTGTTTTGAAAGACTTAATGATCTACAAATGCAATTCACCTCTACTTGCTTCTCTTTTCCACTTTTCCATGCTCATACATTCTATATGCCAGAGTAGAATCCTGATCTACACCATTGTCTCTGTATAGCCTTTTATTTCAATCAATGCATGACCAACAGTGATGTGAATATGCAAAAGTGAAATGAAATGTGGTTTTTTATATATTAGGAAGTGATGCTTTCCAGCATTTTTCACGATTTCATGTATAGTAAGCGTAGCATCAAGTCACAAGCATTTGTTGCAAGATCAATGGAAATCACAAAACCATGAATAGAAACACAACCAGCACATCATCCTACTTCCCACTCCTGTACTTTGTTGCAGATTATCTCCTTACTACACTATGGTTCAGCATTCAGTGGGTAAAAAATTACTTTAAATAAGATGTGAAGATTAATTGAGCTACTCTGCAAAAGGCATCTTAAGGAAAAGGCTTCAGAAGCATAAAAGAAAGCACAGTATCCATCTATATAATCCATTGTTTTCTGTAACTGTTGCTGAAATTTTCTAAAAGAGTCACCCTATTTAAGAAAGAAAGCAAACCAACACAGTTTCTTCCAATTTGAAAAGGCACAGAGGGCAGTTTACCTGCAATAGTCAACATTATTTCTTCCCACAGCATTAGACAAGTTGAAAGGTCCCACTTTATTGATTTCTATGACTTGTATACAGCCAGTGAAATTGTAGACAGGTCCAGGTACCTACAAAGGAGAAAATGCACATAGTTCTTTTGCTTGTTGCCATTGTGATCAGTTTTAAAAATAATTTAGTTTCTGTAAAAGATTTGTAACACAGTTTAATCCTACTCCTGAAGAATCCTCCTGGTCTCCATTTTTTCTCTAATGAAATTCAATTAAAAAATTTGAATGTGAAAAGAAATTACAGCAAGCTAAGCTTTGAAAAGTCTACTTTTAAGTTTACTGCTTCCCTGCTCAAAAGATATCTAGTACCATTAATCATGTTTCAAAGATGCCTCAGGACCTACTGCAAACAGGAATCACTTCAGGGGCACTGAAAAAACACAGAACAATAAATTCTTATGCATATCTCACCACCTAAATAAATGATACTCATACTCTATGTTGACAGGTGTTATAATACATAAACAATCACAAAAAATTTGCAAATGAGTCCTTATGCACTGGACTACTGGACTGCGACAAGTTCCTGGTCACATCAGATCACATGTACCTGTCCTTGGGGCCACAAAACAGGTAAGACTCCATAGTTTCTATAATAAATTTCACGCCAAAAATAGGAAAAAAATTACTGCCGGAACTGTACATGAAGATGAAAGTCATTGACACATTCGAATGGGACCTAGGGAGACTACTTAGGAAGAAAACACAGTAACAGTGGAAGAGGGTATGACCTGAGGCACTTAAATGACTGCTGGTCATAAGCCCATAGCAGGAGAAGCAAGTCTTGACTTGGTCCTTAACACTGCAGAGGGCCCATTCCTAACATTGACAGTGAAGTCAGGTTTCAGTACCTGCAGGTTTAGATACCTGCAGAAATAGAAAAAGCTAGTCATTGAGGTCATCATTGTCTACACGAGTACTACATAAAAATGAAGGAACTTTTTAAAAGTAAATTCAAAGGATTAGCCCAAACGGTAACGAACATGCAGATGAATACCTAAAACATGAAAAAAGACTTTAGACTTTCTCAAAACCAAGAATGTTTAAATAACAAGGTAAGAAATGTTCATGATGTCTAAAAATATATCCTTTAAGAGTTGAGGTCATGTCCAAATGAAGAAAAATAGGAAATTATATAGACGTTGGCACTAAAAACACCATAAAGTAGGCCAGGTAAAGGAATATAAAAAGAACTTTAGGAACAATTTGCTAAACGTATAATTGTGAACATTAAATGCATTTTAAAACCCAACATGAGCAGTAAGCCCACCAGAAAGGCTGTAGGACCAATAGACCTTCAAAGTATAAAAGGAGTGTTCAAAGAGATAAGGCTCTAGCAGGAAATGTAAATGAACTCACCAAATGAAAATTTAATGTAGAGTTGCTCTGGGAGGTTCTCATGCCAGAACCCCTTTTGACTAGGGATACATCAGAGATCTGTCTCAAAATGAATTATTACTGGAAAATGTTTTAAAAAACATATTGAGCAGTAGCAAAATAATGAAAGACCAAGTCGTGTCTGCCCAAAAGTCCTAAAGGAAATTACTATGGTCATCCAAACTTAAACTGGCATCCAAACCATGGGAATGATAGATGTTTATTTTGGGTTTTTTTTTTTTTTTTTGGTTTGGGTTTGGATTGGTTTGGGATTTTTTGCTTTCTATGATTGGGAAAGGGGCACAAGACCAGGTAATGCAAGGGCACACCTTAAATTATGGATTCATAAGTCCCAGTTCCATGCTAGACAAATCATTAAAACTACATTAAAGAACAGAATTAACAGATACATAGATGAACATAATGTAGTGGGGAATAGTTGAGATGGTTTCTGAAAAGGGAAATTGTAACTCACAGGAGGAACACAGCATATGTGAAAAAGGATGCTTTGGCACATAGCCTTTATTTTCCAAAAGGCTTTTAGCAAGTTTCTGTGCTAAAAGATTCTGAAGTAACTTGATCACCCTGGGATAACAATGAAGGCCTTCAATAATGGTTAAAATAGAAGCAGAAATTTTGTGAATAAATAATGAGCTTTCTCAACGTGGAGAGCTCCTAAAAATTCCCTCAGCGATCTGTATTAGGGTCTATGCCCTTCAGCATATTCATGAGTGATTTAATGTTTCCTGCATTACTCAAGATAGCAAAAACAAAATTCTGAGAAGAGGTTTTCACAATATGCAAAAAATTTCATGATAAGCAAAACCTAGATGGTATGTAAGGATGGTGATACACATGAGCATTTCTGAACAGAAAGTGACTCTGTGGAGTAGGATCCATTATTCAGGAAAACCCACCATCAAGGAGAGTTAGAACAGAGTAGGGAACAGACAAATAAAGAGTTTTCACTGTTTCCCACAATACAGGATCAAAAGGACATGAAATTAAATAAATGAGTGCAAAGATGAAAGCAAGATAAAGGTCTTACTTTTCACACAACTCAAAACTCAGGTGCAGAACTGCCAGAAGATGTTGTAGATGGTGTAAGTCTAGATGAAGTCAAAAACCGGTTAAATTAATGGAAATAGATTTTTCCAGAATAGTCTTCCTTGTCTCTTTTCTTGTCATTAAAGGTCAAAAAAAAAAAGGTGGCCTCTAGCCTGTATATTTGCCTTCTTCCTTACCACCCAGTAAACCACGTTTCATATCGTGATGGCTTCTTGCTATGTCCAGAGCGTTGAGATAAAACTACCTGTGCTTTTCTTTACAGGAAGAAGAGATTTTGAAAGACTGAAAGATTTTAAAATTAGGTTTTACTAGATCACAAAATACTAAATTAGAACATGGCAACCGTTTTACAAGTGTCTGGTGTGCTGAGTGAGATAGATCACAGAAAGGTATACATCTCCCACCTCCTTCGTCTGTCTTTGCAGGGAGGGCCCTTTCCTCTAGTCTTGCTTTTTAAAAAGTTCAGTGACTTTGATGTCAAAAACATTCGGTGCTCCAGATGCACACAGCTGCTTCTGGGTCCCAGGAAAATTTCCCTTTTGCCATCACATACAAGATGTCTGAGAGTCACCTTCAAGATTTAAGTAAGCGCCTTGCTCCTCTCAGGACAGCCCCGGTCTCTTCCTCCCGCAGGCTTTCTGCCTGGGGCTGCCAAAAGCCTCTCCCAGCTCTCTCAGAAAAGGAGAGATCTCTCCCTCCCAGCAGAGACGTACACTGCACAAGCACGACACAGCTGAAGCAAGGTGAATTTCTTTCCTTTGCAGTGTTCAGCCACTCCAAAACACAATACACTGTGCCATGCCGTGCACAATAAACAAAATGAACTGGCCTTCCAACCCATGGGAGGGCTCAAAGAAGTTCGCTAACCATCCATTTTTTATTCCTTTAGCAGCAGAGGCTTAAGGGCAGTTAAGACTTTAAAACAGATATATTACGACAGAACAACAATGTGGAAAGTTATGTCACTGTTTAAGGTGGCATTTAAAGTCAGTAAAGTTCAAGTGCTGGAGCAGGGAAGCTCATCTCTCTGTGTAACAAACACGTTTTGGAGGATTGCACTGAGGCTTCCCGGAGCTTAGAAACAAAACCCTCATTCAAGGACTGGACGTGAACACTCTCCTCCTCAAAGCTACACTTCAGATATTAAGCGAACAATATTATTTGATATACCACAAGGACTGAGACTGACTACTGATAGGGCTTATGGACAGTAGAAGACTGTCTCTCTTCCTCCTTTGCCTGTCACTTTGGCAAGGAAATAAGTGTGACGGGCTGCCAAGTGTTATGCTCAGCACTCTGTTTTTGCTGCTGTTATGAACAATTACACTAGGTAATCTTTGAAAAGGTATCGTGCTACTAAGTTTCACAATTTCCTTTTTATAAGAGATGCTTGTTACTCTTTTTTTCCTGCCTTTTATAAATAGTAAATAAAACAGTTTCCAAATTAACTGGATGCAGTATCTGTTGTAAATCGAATATGAACACGAACAGAAACAGTTAAAAAATTCTGAGTTGGAAATGACATGCAATGCATAATATCACATAAAAAAATGAAAAATTGAACAGTATTTTAATATTGACTGCATAAATCAACTTGTTAGAGCTCTGCTTCTTCTTGTCTCCCTTACCACCTTCTGAAGTTTCACTAAAGCTTAGTTATCATTGTTCCCGCCACACCATGTATATTTTTCAAGAAAAACCCTTATTCTTGGGATTGCGACAACAAACAAACAAATAGAAAACAAAATGAACCAAAAAATGTAAAGGACAGGTACAACACTGTTTTAATATTTACTACAGCTACTGTGCCACTTAAGTTCATTCAAGCCTCTGAATGTCAGGTTGGTATAGGGAAAATTCACTATGGCAGCCTGTAATCCATTTTGCACGCTGAACAGCAAATTAATCGCTTGGTTTGGGAATAGATATTTATTTGAGTGTTCCCCTAAGCACTATTCTCATTGAATATTTTAACAGTATGGTTTTCTTCTCCCCCAAACAAACATATTAATTGGGCTCCTAATAATTTCTCCTCATTGGTATGTGTATATTTTGAATGTAATGCACTCATCTAAAGTAATATTAAAACACTTATTTTTTTGTTTTGTAATCATAACTATATCATAAACACTTCTGTCAAACAATTACTTGCCCTTGAAGTGCTATGATATCTATAAAAACCCCAAATATCTTCTTAGACATATTTAGTAATAAGGGATATTGATAGAAATAATCAAAAGTAAGAAGCTTTTATTCTGCTGTTTTTAAGAACAGATATTCATTGACTATTAGCAGAGTGTTAAAATGTAGACTTCACATGTAGTTGGGTTTTCTTTCATTTACAAAAGTACATTAATATGCTGACAAACTGTAATACTTAAATTGCCTGAAAATGTCAGGGTCATAGCAACACCAGAAATTTAATTTAATACAAATCAGTATTCAGAAACTATGCAGATACTTTTGACATATAGTAACCATGCTATTTAAATGCTCTTTATACCTGACAAAAATGAGTACAGATACTTACCTGGTAGGAAAAGTTCACACATACATGCCAAACCATTTATTAACATCCCTTACTGACTAGCCCAAAAAAAAAGCTAGGTAGAATTAACCTAGAATTGAGTTCCTAGTGAAATGAGCTTGCATGATGTCATTTCACTAAAGATTCATAAATACTATAATAATTGGTTTATGATCAGAGCATTTATAAAAAAATTGTAACTAACTCAAAAAAAAACCCAAAGCATAACACAATCTTTCTTCATTTGTCTCCTCTTAAGACAAATTTTATATATCTTAAAAATTCTCACTATAGATATTGCCGTGTACCAGGATACACTGTTCAGTAATTTTTCATATCTTCATGATTTCTGTGAAACATGCCTGATTTTGGAGTCAATTTGTAGAACTGTTTGCAAAAGACTCTGACACTTTTTAAATAGCCATATTTTAAACATTAAAAAAATGACCCAGGTACACATTTTTGAGTACTCTAATAACATTTTTATTTATGTTTACTAACAACACGATGAACAGTTTGGAAATTAATGCCTGACTCCAAGATAAAAATCAACCTTGAGCTAACAGTTTCTCTACTCCAGTTCTGGTTCTTGCTAGTGATTAAAATCATACGAAATGGTCATAGTGAATTCTGAAATTAAGCAAGTTCTACTCTCAACTCTGTATTGTCTTCAGATTAGCCAAACAGCAACAAATTTCACTAACCATCTCGGTTTTACCCTGCTCAAAACCTACTGCAAGTGAACTTCAATATCAGACAACATCAGAAAACCAAAAATAATCACTTTTTCAAAAAAGCCTAAATTGGTTGGGGGTCTGGTGGTGGTGGTGGTGATCCTTCCCCCCAAACAAGAATTTGTTCTTTCAGGAAAGCAATTTTACCAGCCATGTTCCTGGGTTAGATACTGATTTAAGTACAGCACAAAATCAAACTATACTGACTACCAAATTAGCAACAAGGCAAACAGAAAACGCTTAATCCAACAGGACCTTATTCTGCCTTTGTATTTAGTGATCACTGAAGATTACCTGCATTCAAGGCAACATGTAGGTCAGATAAATATTTTTTCCAGTCTCTTCAAGCCACCAAATTTTCCAGGGTTAGTTAAAAAACATTAGTCACTCAGACATCACCTTGATCAAAAAAATGTTAACACTTTTGTTCTTGTTGATTTTAAATGCCAATTAATAAAAATTAGACCTTGCGCATTTTAACTCCAGTAGTCCAAGCAAAATGGACAATGTTACTCCGGTTAGTTTGTGTATCCACTAACTAAAGAGAAATGCACCTTCCTTTGAGAAGTGTTGCTCAAGTAGACAGTGGTGGTGGTGGTGTTCGATTTATCTATACTGTTTGTTACTGCACTTTCTAATATTTACCTTTTTTTGTACTTTTCCTACTTTGTTCCAATTTTAAGCCACATGCATTTTTATTGTTACGTAATGTAGTGTAAATCAATTTTTATTAGAATTTAATGACATTTCACAATATTTAGGAAAATGCAAAGTGGTATTGACTATGAAAACAAAAGTAATAAAAGAAAGCACTTAAAGTATGGGAGAAGGAATATGGTTTCAGTTTCTGTACTAATCCTAGTACAGAAGTGGGAAGGAAAAATTGGAAGGTATAGTGGTAAAATTGTCTACATGTCACCATACATAAAATAAAGTGGATGAAACGCAAAGGAACAGTACTGGTTATGAAATGAAACACTATATAAACCTATGCCTAATATAAAAGCTTCATTTAATTGATATGTTCATATAATAGATAATCTTACACTGAAATTGTGATCCTGAGCCAAACACCCAAAAAATTTTTTAAATTCATTTATACTAACACAGTTAAAAATGGGCTAAAGAGTAAGTTAAATCAAGATTATTTTTTTCATGTATCTGCTTTTACTGAATTTTTAAAATAATTTATTTCTATTATCCTGAATCTGTATTTATCATATCTGATATGGATATTGAACCCTATCACAAGACTTTAATGAAACAAGAACGGTAAAGCATAATAAAATAGACAAGAGAGGGGGAAAAAAGTCCCCAAACTGCCTAGGATGGTACAAGTTTACATTTCTGCTCCTCATTTCTTCTTTGTTCTAGCAACTCAAATCAGGGGATGCCATACTTGCTACCCTGGTAGTTCTCCTGCTATGGGAAATCAACAAGTCAGGAGTTCTTCCAGTTTCCCGTACTGTAGAGCAAGGAACTGGGACTATCCTCTCACACTGGATATGTGAGCAGACCAATACTGGCAGAACACCTCCTGGATAACTGTGCTTTACAGCGAGAACGAGATTGGTCATTTGCCTGATCCCAGACTTTGATGGAGCCAGCTCACCATATACCAGACTTCTACATTCCTCTTGCATCTTTTCTTCATGTAAATTGACTGATAGTGTAAAACTTGAGCATGTTTCACTGTTAATTTCCCATGATTCTGCCACATTTTCCTGGCTGAGAATGGTTCATTAAGCCACATAGGATTAATTAAAATCAGTCAATCTGAAAGATTCAAAGGCACTGGGAAATTCCCTTACCGTTTTTATGTAAGTTCTTCCCTTGCCAAGATCCTTACATTGCAAACTTGCTCTTACCTTGCAGTTAAGCAAGTACAATGTTGCATTTCAGAAGTGAGATTAAGACTTTGAAGTAAGGAAGGACATCGCTGATTTGTATGGCTAGCAATGTCTGGCCTTTTTGTAAATAATTTCAGTGTTTACATTCATAAGCATAATACATGATTTACTTACTGTGATTGCTATTGCAATTCATAGTAAGTTCAACTACTGTAATTTATCTTCTTTAATTCTCTCTTGTTAATGTGTTACAATGCCTTGCCCATGAGCAAGCTGGAAAATATATTGGCCTGAGATGACTAGAACATGTAGAATGAAATTTGGAAAACAGACTAATGTTTCTTATCTAGTACAGACTCCGTCAACTAACTGTGGAAATCAGCTCATCTCCCTGCACTTCACCTTTTCAGAGTGATACTGAAGTTAAACAAATTGAACACTGTGCTATGTTAATATAATACAGTGTTACAGCACATTAGAGGAAAGATGTTTGGAGTCCATCACCATGAACTGCTTTTCACTCCAAGCCAGTCAACTTTTGTAGTTCTGGTTCTTGTCCAATCAACAGCCAATAGCTCAGATATACAAACACTTCACCCAAGAGAGGTTTGCATCAGGTGTATCTGTTTATGTACTGATGGGTTTGATGATCCTCAGGGGTCAGTTTCAACTCAAGATATTCTATGATATCTGAAATAAGATTCAGTGTGAAACACTTCCTACTGAATCATAAATGTTGAGTTACAAAAAAGGGAATGGTTGAAGCAAATAGTTGTACATCTGTCTGAACTAGAAGAGATAACACTTTATCTAAAACAAAGACATCTGCATATCAAAACAATTGATATTTGTATGGTGGTCAGGCTATCTTCAGCATAAGGAGGAAATGTATATGTTCCAGGAGAATGACTGTATTTATCTGGAATATCTGCAGGTCTTCAGAAGGATGAAATGGCTATAAAAGCTAAAATGTTCCAATAAAATAGGCTTTTCTTTAGTGAATGTAACCCGAAGTATATGGCATTCAGAAGGGGTTCATACTGTCAGAGTTCTAAGAAAGTTGAAGATTCTCAGCTAAAGAAGGGAGAGACAAGAAGAAGATTTCTTCTTCAAATTTTATGATTATGTGCTTTCTTCTGTCATGCCTGTAGATATTTTATAAAAATCTGCAGCTGGATTGCCTGGTTTTGTATATTGTAAATACTTTTTTTTTTTTCTCTAGTTCAGCCTCTTTTAAGACAAGAGGAGTTTCAAGGTAACACAATATTCCTCACAGAAGTTGTAAGGAATATATCAGCTGCACACTATGCTTTTCAGCAAATGCTTTCACTTCCCAAAAACACTTCTGAGAATCCTAAGTCTAACAATGTGACATATATAAGCTATTAGGACCAGGTGAGAACTACTATTACAGTGGTTTGCAGTGTTAGGAACATGGTAATACAGAGAGCCACCTGACACTTGACAAGGTGTTTGGGAGCACATGTACATTCCACAGTGACCAAATGTTAGTCACATGTATTTATGTGTTCAGAGGTGTATCTACAGTACACACACACAAAAATGTTAACCATGATGTGCGAAGAAGATAATGAATGCATGCACTTCCAAAATGCATTCAATTCTCTTACTATAGTAAGACAAGACAAATTTTTGTGTTCCCAAACCAATAAACTTTACCAGCGAGTAAAAATTTAAAACCTTTATCAATATTTAGTCAGACAACTGACAGACTACTACCCACTATTTTTTGCACTGTCTTTCAGCTTGTTGTTATTCTACCTGTGACAAATGTAACAGAATAAGAAAACATATCTACAATTCATCATATTAGTATAGATTGAGATTAACGGCAGTTTAACCCGGCACAATTGAGAAGTGGACCTATGACCTGTTTTGTCATCTCTCCTGAGGAAACACAATCCTTTAGTAATGGAGTGAGATAAGAGGTTGGATTTAGGTACCTAATTACTTATTTTAGCTTGATTTTCCAGTTTGAGAGTCACAGTCCTGAGAGACTTATGACGATATGTTTTTTCCCCCGACGTGTAAACTATGTCTGTACTGCCTGCTGATTGCCAGAGGCAGATGTTGGTTTATGTGGAACACTTTCTTTTGTTACAGCTCTCAATTCTATCTCCCCCCACCTTGACTGGTATACTATTCATACACTTGTCAAAAGCCACACGTTGTCTGAGATTCTCATACTTCACCTGCGTTTCATGCTCTTCGAGTCCTTGTCTACAGCACTTCAAATTTTATCTGGATTTGATAGTCCCTAGGAAAGCCAGACTAGACAAAAAAGTCAGATTCACATGAGCCCACATTATGCACCAGATGATCTAGAGGAGAAATCAAACAATGTTCTAAAAACTGGAAGTATGAAGCAAGCTCTTGGCTTCAAAGAATTGAAAACAAGTATTAAAAAAATTAAACATTCATGACAGATTGTAAACTGCTCCTTTACTTGCTTCCATCACTCAGACCTTGGAACTGAGTTCCTTCCTTTCCCTCCCTAGCATTGCTTTAAGCCTCAATGCTGACCTGCTGTATTCTTCTCAAGATGAAATCTTACCTCTTTTATGTCACTTGTAATACCCCTCAGCCTGTTATTCAGGGCAAACACCACAGGGTCAGCTGCTTTCACCTGCTCGAGATTGTAACATGTTTGCATTATTTCTCTAGCACGTTCCTTATGGCTGAAAAACACTTTCCAACCATCACAAAATATTCAAGGTTACTAAAAGGATTTAGAACGATATTTTGTTCATGCAATATACATCTTGCCAAGCTAACAGCATTTAGTTTTCTCTTCAGTCTTCACAGAGATTACAAGTGTCATCAATAACAGTATAGAGATCCACTAATCAGAGGGCTCTGAACCCTCCCTTCCACTATTCTGCAGCCATTGAGGCCTCTACTGCCACAACGAAATGCACCTGACCATGAAAAATAATTTAGGTTTTTTTCCCCAAATTTCTCCTAGAAACAGAAATATTAGATGAGAGTAAAGAACTATCTTCACCAGGCACTGAACCTGTATCCTCTGTCTCCAGTAGCAACCAATACAGGATGATGGGAAAGAGAACAGTAACAGGTCATGTATGCTGTGGTATTTCAAAGAATCACAGCATGTTTGAGATTGGAAAGGACCTCTGGAGGTCATCTTGTCCAACTGCCCTGCTGAAGCAGCATCACCTAGAGCCAGTTGCTCAGGGCTATGTCCAGATGGCTTTCAAATATCTGTATGGATCCAGACTCTACAATCAATCTGTGCAAGCTGTGCCAATGATCAGTCACCCTATGAGGGTAAAGAAGATTTTCCTGATATTCAGATGGCACTTCCTGTGTTTCAGCTTGTGTCCATTGCCTCTGTTCCTGTCACTGGGCACCACTGAAAAGTGCCTGGGTCTGTCCTCTTTACACCCTCCCTGCAGATATTTGTGCACATTGATGAGATCCCCCCCTGACCCTTCTTTTCTCCAGGCTGAACAGTCCCAGGTCTCTCAGTCTTTCGTCACAGGAGAGATGCTCCAGTTCCTCAAACAACTTTGTAGCCTTTTGCTGGACTCTCCAGTATGGTCATGACTCTTATGCTAGGTAGTCCAGAACTGGACACATTACTCCAGGTGTGGCCTCACCAGGGCTGAGCACAGGGTAAAGATCACCTCCCTTGACATGCTGGCAGCACTCCTCCTAATGCAGCCCAGGATACCACTAGACTCCTTTGCTGCAAGGGCACATTGCTGGCTCACTTCCATATTTGTGTCCACCATGACCCCCAGGTCCTTCTCTGTAAGAACTCTACTAACTCTTTCCTGTAAAACTCTACAAATCACAGGATGCCTGCTGATCTCAGGCATTTCTTCAACAGGGAATTTTTGCCATGTTAGTGGAAGACTTTTCACACAAAAAATCATCTATAAGAATTTCAGAACCCATAAGGAATGAACTTTCATATACAAAACCTACTTCTATGCACCTGCGCAGGTGAGCGCGCACAGACACACACACACACACACACACACACACAGAGTTTTACATTCATGCACTCCTTTACTCTGTTAACCAGGAATCCCTTTAAACTAAATACATCTGGTTCGCTCAAATCCCTCTCCTCTAACCCCATTAAAGGTTTCAAAAGTACTCTGCTGTATGGAAGAAAGCTACCAGAAGACAGACAACAGGTTTGCAGCATGGACAAAGGGTTTTCACCATTTTTGATTCATTAGATGAGAGTTCATTTTCATCATGAGATGATTCATTTTTTTCACCACTGGTGTAGTTCAGTCTGGAGAAGAGAAGGCTGCAGGGAGACCTTATTGTGGTATTTCTGTACTTCAGGGGGCCTTATAAGAAAGATGGGGACAGACATTTTATCAGGGCCTGCTGGAACAGGACAAGCGGTAATGGTTTTAAACTGGAAGAGGGTAGATTTAGACTAGGTATAAGGCATAGATTTTTTTACAGTGAGGGTGGTGAAGCATTGGAACAGGTTGCCCAGAGAGGTGGTAGATGCCTCATGCTTAGAAACATTCAAGGTCAGGTGGGACGGGGCTCTGAGCAACCTGATCTAGTTGAAGATGTCCCTGCTCATGGCAACGAGGTTGGACTAGATGACCTTTAAAGGTCCCTTCCAGCTGAAACTATGATTTTCACAAAATGACTACAAGGCACGATCAATAGCCTTGTTTTTCAGGTATTGAGTACCCATGAGCTCACAATGGCAAATGATAATAGGCTCATATGAAAAGCCAGGATATTCCTACCATTTCAAGTTTATATTAACTTTTTGTCTTGTAATTAACTTGTGTTAATTTTGAAATACATTCTGTAAATGTATTTGGTTTTAATTTTTCCCTCTTTTTCCATACTATTATGCTTGTGCTGTGAACAATAGTCTGTAAAACAGTATTCTGTAACCTGGAACAAGAATCTGTATAATGAGATAGTGACACAATGAAAGAATGTTTTTTCTGTTTGCTATTATACACAGACAAAGCAGCTTTCAGTAGTTGCATATATAATTCTCAGAATTTAGTAAACACTAGCACAGTAAAGTAGGTAGAAGCTAGGTAAGTCAGGAAGAAGGAGGTTTAAACCACAGAAGACAGTGACAGGCACTGACACAGTTACTTCTCTTTACTCCTTTTTGCCTTAAGATAGCATAGCATTGATACTATAAAATAGGAAATTAATGATTTTATGCTAATGTTCCCTTAAGTTCCATTTTATTAAATATTTCCTCCTTCTCTATTACTTCATTTCAAATCTCATTTCATTTTGATGAAAGAGCACAAAATAAGAGTTGCATTTCCAATGGTTTCGTGCATAACACCTGCCAGTTCCTTCATTACTTTCCTGTTTTTATGATGCACACCAAAAATCAGAAATTTACAAAAAATGTGATCGCCATGTTCCTCTCTTTGTACTGACTTTTTCTTTATATTGCAACAGCTTAGTTGGCTTCTACCTTTAAAGCAGAGCACACTTCCTGCCGGATTGGCAAATGTGTTATTTGACTATTTTTCAGGCTCAGCTATTTGCTGCATGCCCAATAGGTACATTCGGATACTTAGTTTAGGATGAAGCCACTAAGCAAACAGCACTGAAGGGCTTATTTTCCAGGGATCAGGAATGGCCTCCATTTACTATAGTTTTCGATAAAAACTGCCTCTACTACATTGCTTGCAGTTGGGAAAAGAAATGAAACAACACAGTGAAATGTGAGAGCTGCCAAGATACACAATCTATTGTTACTGAAGTAATGGAAACTTGTACGTAGAAGATCATTGAGAATGGAAGATCCCAGTATGGAGAATGAATGTGGAGAGAGAGACTGCTAACATTATTAGAGAAGTAAGTTGTAGGGGAAATCACACAACTAGGAGCCTAACTTAGCATGCATAACAGGAGACCAAATGATTTTGATTTTGATAGAGTCTCTAATCCTCAGAAAGACTCTTGAATTTTATTTTATTCATCAAATACACACTCAGCATAAGAAAGACAATGATACCTGATATTTTAGTTTGATAAAAGTCAAGGACACTAAAGAAACACTAGTCACCCAGATTAATGCTGGAAGGAGCAAACAGGAATCACCATAATTTAAACAGAGTCTAGAGAAACAAAACTAGTCTTCAAGGAAGATTTTCCCTTTGGAAGGAAAAGCCAAAAAATTAAAGGAATTATTTAAACAACTGAAAACATCAGAGAAAGGAGGTGTGAAATTTCCTTAATTAAAGTTTGAATGATAAGATGGAAGAGGGTACTGGGAATAATGAAGAACACACACGAACGTACACACAAAGAAACAGCAAAGAATAATACATGTGTTGGAAATAGAAAGCATAAAGGTTAAATGAAGCTTGCCAAAACTCAGACTGAGTTGGATCCTACACAAAATTTAAACACACTGAGGAAAGAAAAGAGACTGACTACAAGTGAGGAGAGGGACCAAGTTGCAAATACTGTAGCTGTCATCAAAAAATCTTTGTCTTACTAACACTGGAGAAGCACTTCTAGGGTTCTCCTAGACTGTCTTGTATCAGTGTGCTGTTGTAATAGGCTGCACATTATATTTGCTTCTATTTTAAGTTGGTATTAGGTTCCCTTAAGAATAACATTTACCTCTGTAGAAAGGGCAAATATGATTTATTTCCATAAGTAGCCAAAGATTAGGGTCTGGTTATGAAGAATGTTCTAGATGCCCAGACGGCAGGCAATAGGCGTAGCAGGGAAGTAGCAGACTGCAGCTTAAGCAGAGAAACTAGAACTACTGTTAGGAGAACAAAGGAGAGAACCTGAGCTCAGAGATAATGAGGAGGAAAACAGGATCAAAGAAGATGCAAACTCACTAAACTTCAGAAAGGCAATGAGAGACTAAAGACCCACCTGCAAGATCCTGGAGGGTCGTAAAGGTCTGCATCTAGCCATTGTTCTTTTTTATCTGACATCATACCAAGCTTTTATTACAAAGAGGTTAAATGTTCTAGTTTTTATTCTGCTAAAACCTGGGATGCTTTTTATTTTGAAGACTTTTGGTCTTCTTTGATTAAGGAAAACCATGCAGAATGTCATGCCCAGGTAACTTCCTGTAATCTGTGTCAGATCAGGCAGCTATTAACTGTGAGAGTATTTATGCAGCCCTGTGTTAGGATTCCAGGAGGAAATCCCATATTTCAACATTCCCTTCACTGAAAGATTAGGGAAAGTATATAACCTTAAATGACTATTTGCTTGCTGGAGTGCCTTTCACTATAGTTTTCTACAGTTTATAAACCAGGTATTTCTATTAACAGATACTTCAAGATGAGATATTACACTTCTCCAAAAGAATTATTAATGTTCCTTTAATTTCAGAAATGCTGATATTTACTGAGTATTGCCAGGCCGAAGTATATCATATCTAGATAGTAAAGAGACCTTCTTAGTGGCTGTCCTAGAATTTTTTTATAAAGACATTGTTAGTTTCTTGTTAAAAAAATAATTCTTACCAGACACAGGCTGACCCTAGCTGTCAAGTAAGACCCCTCCAGTCGCTTGCTCTCCCCCTCCAGCAGAACGGTGGAGAGAAGAAGGGCAAAAGAAAGTAAACTCATGGGTTGACATAAAGACAGTTTAGAAAAAAAAGAGGAAAATAATGAAGTGATGCAAAAAATCACTCACCACCCGCAGACCAGTGCCCAGGCAGTCCCTGAGCAATAGTTACTTTGGAAAACCTTCCCCCTAGTTTTGTTGATGAGCGTAATGTTACACAGTATGGGATATCCTTTTGGTCAGTCGGGATCAGCTGTCCCTGCTGTGCCCCTGCTCAGCCTCTTGCCCACCCATAGTCAACTCACAGGGGCAAAAGCAAGAAACAGAAGGCCCTAATACTGTGTAAGCACTGTTCAGCAACAGCCAAAACATACTTGTGCTAGCAACATTGCTTTGGTCACCAGTCTGAAACACAGCACCATATGGGCTGCTATGAAGAAATTTAGCTTCATGCCAGCTAGACCCAGTACAGGTAATCAACAAGAATCCAAGATTTCTCAGACGCATGACAAGAGTAGTTGATGTAATGCTTACTGTAAACCACTGCATGGAAACAAAAACAATTGCCACTAAAGATGTTAGAGAAATGCAACATGATACCAACACTTCTTTAATAGTAATGTTGATAGAGGTAAGAAATTAACCCTCAAAATTTCTGCCCCAGAACACTGTAAAAACACAGCTGTGAGAGCAAAGATTTCTTTATTATTATCAATTCAGGTGGCATGATATGGTTATAGAATAATAAATTACCTTAATATACTTTCATGTCACATGCATGATTTTGGTTACTAAGTTTCTATTTATCAGAAATGGCAAGAATTTGCTCTATTTGCCACCTAAAGCACATAAGTTTAATCACTAAATGTAATTCTCAGTGAGATTTTGTGGTATTTAGCAGAAAATTGTCTTCTTTCTTCCTGAAGAGAAACTCATGGATTTGCATTTTAATAGGATGGAGGCATACGCCCAAAGCTTCATGTTCATGGCATAAACCTCTCTGCTTTTGAAAAAAAATAGAGAAGAATCACACATACATAAAACAAAAACAGTTGAATATTGGTTTTGTCTATTAAAAAGTGCTTAGAAGTTTGCATAAGATGCATTTTCTCATGTAGCTTGAGTTTTGTGGTTAGATAGTTACAACTTAGGCCTAGACATTCACTGTTATCAAAAACAACAGATGAGTGACATGATAGCTAAAGGAGATCAACTCTTGATTTTAGTTGTGTACTACAGTGAATGTATAAAGAAACAAGGTAAGATTTATGCATTCTTATCAACTGCAGAAAGAAACAGTCTGCAAGAGATGAACCTACAGTTCCTGAACAAAGAAAGAAAGAGTGGGCAACTAATCTACGGAATTGCTGATGGATAGTGTAATTTGGGTATTTATTGCATTAGTTACTTGACTGGTACGTACATCCTGTTAAATATATTTCCACCTTGTCAAATGGGCTGTAGTCCGGTTTCTCCTGAATCTGACAGGGTCCTACCTAAACTACATGGAAGTAATTGTCACAAAGTTCTCTTTCAGGTTTACACCATCAGGCTCTACCACCACAGGAACTACAAAGCAAGATTACAGGCCACTAATTGGTATCTGCTGGTATGTATGGTCAACAGATCCCCTTTTCTGAGGGGTAAACAGTAGCTCTTCTCTGTTCTTCTTCACTGTTTATAAGGAGTGTGTAGTGACCACCTTTCAAGTCTCTTTTATATAGTTCTGCCTTGAAAAAGAGACTGAAAAGGAGGTGTAAGCCAGAGTGAGGAGCCATACAAATGCAGTTGTGGACAGCATGTGAATTTTCTGTGTGAAACTTATTTTTTCTTCAGAGAAGTGTGCCTGTATACATTTTCAGTCCAAGCAGATAGTCTGCCATCAAGCTTCTTACAGAATATCCCAGAGTGCACTTACACAATGAATGATTATGGCCTATCCTCCCAAGCTTTGGGAGGCTGTTTGGAAACAGTATAATTTTCAGTTGGTGTCTGGAAAGAACTCCAAGTGATTAGACGACAGATGTCTGGGACGCAAGCACTGAAGAGCACTGCTGCATTAAGTCACTTCACTGTCGTTTCTTCAAACTTTAAGCTTTGCTGCAAGGGACTGATACCAAACAGATTCTCTAAGTGCTCATCAAAGTTATCTGCTAACTGCTCAAGCCTTACTTCTCACTTATCATCAACCAGACCTGCTGAAATTTTCCAAAAGGGATCTTAAAGAGTCACAAAGAGGAATTACTGAAATGTCATCTTCACAGATGATGCTGTCTGTTGAGCTCCATTGCTTCCAGATAAAGGAAATTACTTCTTTTTGTTGTTTGTATAACATGTGGTGGCAAACCTATACCTGCAATTCTCAAAGGTATATACATTATGAATTGCATCCAGTTCCAAGATGTCAGTCGGAAGCCATAGCTCTATTGAACACTACAGATCCTGTGCAGCAGACTGCTTGAACGTGCTCTCCATCCCATAATGATGTGTGCTGCCACTTTCAAGATAACAATCACTCTTTAAAAAGCAGCTTACAAACTGGTTGATGAACTATAGACAAACAAAAGTGAAGTACCTGACAAGGTACCTGAGAATGTGCCATGCACCTACACACTGCCACATTTCCAGGCTGTCATAGTTTAACGCTGCAGCTGACAGCTAATCACCAGACAGCCACTTGCTCACCGATTCCCTTCCCCCCCAGCAGGATGGGGAGGAGAAATGGACAACAGGTGAAACTCGGGGGTTGAGATAAAGATACTTTAATAAGACAACAAAGGAAATACTAATACTACTACTAATGATAATAATGAATACGCAAAACAAACTGCATATACAATATAATTTTCTCACCACCTGATGACTGATTCGCAGCAGTGTAATGTCGAAGTCAGACAATTTGGGAACATGGAAAGCTACTGGATAAAAAGGGCTAGGTATGCTCAGCAGAAGATAAGTCATCTCAAATGTCTGTAACTTCCCCAAATTTTGCACACTGAGCAGGAAGAAGATGGTTAACGTTACTAAGAGAAGCAGGGTTGTTAAAGAAGGAAAACATCACACAGACATTGAAAATTTTCTCGCAGGACAATTCCCACATCAGCCCACACATCAAGATAAGGTGTCAAGGACATGTCTTGCTAACAAAAATGGGCTGTAGTTGTTGCCAGAATCCTGTTAAATATGCAGGAGCTGTGGACTAATTAAGTGGCAGCATGAACCACAAACTGAAGATCTTAACAGCAGGTCAGCCTCACAGCTATGGGAAAATAAGTGCCCTCACAGCTGAAAGACAAAAAGTGGTCTTGTAGCCTTGCCAACGTGTTCAAAGAGAAACGATCATCTGGATTTGAAGTTGCAAATTTGTAAAAACAGATTGCATGCAAGTTCAAAACAGTGTAATCCCTTCAAAATGTTCTTAAATTAAGGAAATAATCTCTACAGAAACAGAATCATATCTTAGTGCATCATTAAATCATATCTGTGCATTTAACCAAAACAGCCTCTTTCTTCTGGTAAAAATCTGCATCTCTTTGTGTAGAGTGTAGGAGTCAAGGTCTTGGCAGTGGGGAGGTTGCAGAGGTGACCTGTGTGAGGAGACGCTGGGGTTGCCCACTGTCAGGGGCAGCTGGCTGCAATGGACCCATCGTAGGGCACAGCTGAGCCCAGTAGCCAAATTGGTGGTGCTTTTGTGAAAATGCCTCAAAGACAGAGGAGGCATGGGAAAAAAAAAAAAAAAAAAAAAAAGAGATAGAGAGAGAGAAACAGAAATGCAAACACCACAGTCTGCTTCATGGTGCCGGAGCAGATATTCCCCTTGCAGACCCTGGAGCAGACCATGCCAGAGCAGGTGGATATTTCCTGAAAGAACCTTGATTTTTGGAAAGGACCCAGGCAGGAGCAGGAAAAAAGGTAAGGCGGAAGGAGCAGCAGAGGGGAGGTGTTCTAGACTGACCACAACCCTCCTTTCCACCTGGTGACGGAGGATGCGCAGAAGCAGAGATACTGAATGCCTTCTTTGCTTCAGTCTTCAGTGTTAAGACTGGCCCTCAGGAATCCCAGGCCCCGGAGGTAAGAGAAGAAGCCTACAGAGAGGATTACTTTCTCTTGGTCGAGGAGGACTGTGTGAGGGATCGCTTAAGCAATCTGGACGTCCACTAATCCATGGGCCCCAAAGGAATGCACCCACGAGTGCCGAGAGAGCTGGCGGATGTCATTGCTAAGCCAGTCTCCATCATCTTTGAGAGGTCCTGGAGGACAGGAGAGGTGCCCGAGGACTGGAGAAAGGCCAACATCACTCCAATCTTCAAAAAGGGCAAGAAGGAGGACCCAGGGAACTACAGGCTGGTCAGCCTCACCTCCATCCCAGGAAAGGTGATGGAGCAGCTTATCCTGGAGGCCATCATCAAGCAAGTGGAAGAAAAAAAGGTTATCAGGAGTAGTTAGCATGGATTCACCAAGTGGAAATCATGCCTGACCAATCTAATAGCTTTCTACGATGACATGACTGGCTGAGTAGACAAAGGGAGAGCCGTGGATGTTGTCTACCTAGACTTCAGCAAGGATTTCGACACTGTCTCCCATGATATCCTCCTAGGGAAGCTCAGGAAGTGTGGGCTGGATGAGTGGTCGGTGAAGTGGATTGAGAACTGGCTGAATGGCAGAACTCAGAGGGTTGTCATCAGCGGCGCTGAGTCTAGTTGGAGGCCTGTAACTAGTGGTGTCCCCCAGGGGTCAGTACTGGGCCCAGCCTTGTTCAACTTCCTCATAGACGACCTGGATGAAGAGTTAGAATGTACCCTCAGCAAGTTTGCTGATGACACCAAACTGGGAGGAGTGGTAGACACACCGGAGGGCTGTGCTGCCATTCATCGTGACCTGGATAGGCTGGAAAGTTGGGCAGACAGGAACCTGATGAGGTTCAGCAAGGGCAAGTGCAGGGTCCTGCACCTGGGGAGGAACAACCCCATGCATCAGTACAGGCTTAGGGTGGACCTCCTGGAGTGCAGCTCTGTGTAGAGGGACCTGGGTGTCCTGGTGGACGACAGGTTAACCATGAGCCAGCAGTGTGCCCTGGGTGCCAAGAAGGCCAATGGGATTCTGGGGTGCATCAAGAACAGTGTGGCCAGCAGGACGAGGGAGGTTCTCCTTCCCCTCTACACTGCCCTAGTAAGGCCTCATCTGGAGTACTGTGTCCAGTTCTGGGCTCCCCAGTTCAAGAAAGATGAAGAACTACTGGAGAGAGTCCAGCGGAGGGCTAAAGGGTGGTGAGAGGACTGGAACATCTCCCCTACGAGGAGAGACTGAGGGAGCTGGGCTTGTTGAGCCTGAAGAAGAGAAGGCTGCGAGGGGACCTAATAAATGCTTATAAGTATCTGAAGGGTGGGTGTCATGAGGATGGGGCCAAGCTCTTTTCAGTGGTGCCCAGTGACAGGACAAGGGGCAATGGGCACAAACTGAGGCACAGGAAGTTCCGTCTGAACATGAGGAAGAACTTCTTCCCTCTGAGGGTGACGGAGCACTGGAATAGGCTGCCCAGGGAGGTTGTGGAGTCTCCTTCTCTGGAGATATTCAAGACCCACCTGGACAAGTTCCTGTGCAGCCTGCTGTAGGTGACCCTGCTTCGGCAGGGGGGTTGGTCTAGATGACCCACAGAGGTCCCTTCCAACCCCTACTATTCTGTGATTCTGTGATTCTGTGATCATCGATGCTCTGTAGGAACGTCCAGGACTGCATGTGCCTAGCTGTATGGTCTGCCCAGCTGATTTCAGGGTGGTTGAAGTCCCCCAAGGTTACCAGGGCCTGTGACTGTGAGGCTGCTTGCAGCTGCGTGTAGGCCTCATCAAGTTCCTCCTCTTGGTCAGGTGACCTGTATTACACACCCACAATGGTGTCACCCATATAAGGCTGTCCCTTAATTCTAACCCATAAGTTCTTGACTGGTTCTTCATCCGACCACAGGCAGAGCTCAGTACATTCCAGTTGCTCCCTCACATACAGAGCAACTCCACCACCTTGCCTTGCTGACCTGTCTTTCCTAAAGAGTGTGTAGCCATCCATGACAGCATTCCAGTCACGCGAGCTGTCCCACCACGTTTCTGTGACGGCGACCAAGTCGTAGCCGTCCTGCTGTACAATGTCTTCCAGCTCAGTTACCAAGGAGAGGTGAAAAAAAATACAAGGGTTCACACATATGCTTTGATATTGACCTCCAGTGTCAGTACCAGCACTCTCTCTGGTGCTTAGAGCAGGTATGAATTACAGAATCATAAAACCGCTCATGTTTGAAGGGTCTTATGGAGGTCTTTAATGTAGGAATGACAGGGAAGGGAGTTATCAGCAGCCCTGTGAGGGACTGATGAGCAAATGTCCTGGGATGATGTGACAGGAAGTGGTCACAAACGGAAAAGAACAGTCCCAGCTCTTTCAGCCTTTCCTCATACGAGAGACACTCCAGTCCCTTAACCACCTTTGTGGCCCTGTGCTGCAGACACTCCAGTAAGTCCAAATCTTTCCTGTACTGAGGAGGTCCAGAACTGGTCACATTAATTCAGATGTGACCTCACCAGTACTGAGCAGAGAGAGAGGATAAATCACTTCCCTTGACCTGCTGGAAATGCTCTTGCTAATGCGGCCAGAGAATACCACTGCCCTTCTTTGCTGTTAGAGTGCATTGATGGCTCATGGTCAGCTTGTTGTCCACCTGAACCCTGATGTCCTCCTTTGCCAAACTGTTTGCCAGCCAGCTGGTGACACCATGCACTTGTGCATAGGGTTATTCCTCCTCAGGTGCAAGACTGCAACTCTCCTTATTGAACTTCATGAGATCCCTGTCAGTCCATTTCTCCAGCCTGGTAAGGTCCCTCTGGGTACCAGCACAACTGTCTGGAGAATTAGACACTCCTCCTAGTTTTGTACCATCTAGGAACTTGCAGACGATATACTGTGTCCTATCATCCAGCTCACTAATGAAGATGTAAACAGTACTGGACCCACTATTGAGTCCTGGGATACACCACTAGCTCCTGGCCTCTAACTAGACTTTGGGCCACTGATCACAACACTCCAGGCCTGGTCATTCAGCTAGCTTTTAATCCAGCCCACTGTGGACTAATATACATCCGTACTTTGTAGTTTGTCTATGATGATGCCATGGGAGACAGCTTCAAAGACTTTACTGAAGATGAGGTAAACAACATCCACTGCTCTCCCTTGTCCACTGAGTCACCTAATTGCAGAAGGCTATGAGGCTGGTCAAGTATGATTTCTCCTTTGCAAATCTATGTTGATAACTCCCAGTCATCTTGTCCTCCATGTGTTTGGAAATGATTTCCAGGAGGATTTTCTGCATCACCTTACCAGGGACTGCAGTGAGGCTGTTCAACAGGTAGTTCCTCAGATATTCCTTCTTGCCCTTATCGAAGATAGTGATATTTGCTCTCTTCCAGTCTTCAGGAACGTCTCCTAATAGCCATGCCCATTCAAAGATAACTAGCAGTGACCTCACGATGACATCAGACAGCTTCCTCAGCACATGAGTGCAACCCGTCAGGCCTCATGGACTTAGGGGCCAGAGATTCCTGAAGGCTGGCTTTACGAGTAAAGACCAACACAAAGTAAACATCAAGTACTCTGGCCTTCTCCAGTTCCTCTGCCCCATGCAGTACTGGGCCCATGTTTTTCCTAATGCATGAACATGTGAATGTCCACAAGGGACCTGTCTTGACAGAAAAGACTTGTGGTGTCAGTTTAAAAACATAATTTTTCTCAGGAAACGGGGTACAAACCCCACAGCTGGCACAAGGCTGAAAAGCTGAGTTTCTAAAATCCAAAAAGTAAAGACAACTTCACACCAAGAAATACCTGGCAGAAGAGCATTTCTTCTCAGTAGAGCGTGAAATGATTGCAGATATTCTTGTAGTTTACATGCTGACTAGGAAAAAAAGAGCTTGAGCAGGTCCTCCAGAGGTACTGCAGTTGAAAAGACTTCTGGTGTCACACAGGAACACACAACATGTACTTTCTTTCAAAATAGATGTATTTTTACAGTGGTATATCAAGTAATCTGAGTGCACCCACCAGTTCCCTTTACAAACTGAATGATACCAGACTATTCTCCTTTTAGTTTATCTTTTATCTTATTTCCCGAACCCTTATTTCTCTCTATAGGAAATATTAGTCAAAGAAAATGTTTCTTCCATACTAAACAGAAATCTGAACTCAAATATCTTATTAAACTCTCCAAATACAGAGTTTGTTTACATCCCCTTCCATCTTATGGTTTGTTAAAAATGATCTCAAGAAAACAAGACAGAAAAGATTTCAATGATGCCTTCCTATCAGTCTTTTAATTCACTGAGGATGCTATCTGGTTAGCTTCAAGCACTTCAAACACACAAATCTGAGTTCAGGCCCTGTATGAAACAATTAAAATACTTTTTCAAAAAAAATTTCCATAAAGTCAAATTCTGAGGGGATTGCAGTGACACAGTGGCAATTATCATCATTCAGGGTTAACAGGAGATTTTGCTACTTCTTTTCTTTTTCTCCCAACACTCCTTTAATTTCAGACTCGGAAGCTTCAACAGTTTGATTTCCCCATGAACAAACAGAAAAGTCTAGTTATTTCTAACTATGTAAAAGAGCTTCTAGAGAACTTCGTTAAAGCCATGCATATCAAGACTCTCATACAAATAAGAAACAGGAATAATCTATTTGGCTCAGCATCCTGATTCTGCCCAGAGTTTTGGAGTGCAAACCCACTGTTATTAATGTTCTGATTCAGTGTTGCTGCTCCTAGCCATGGCCTGCTGCACAGATGGCCTGGGGTCATGAACTTCTTAAAGTTCATTGCCTTTTTTTTTCTGCAAGAATATAACGTAACTGTAATATCACTGTTTTGAGTGATCTGTAGCTCTGTAAAAAGTAGAACGAACTTGGCATTCTAGCATTATCTAATGAGACTGAACTACATTTTTAATCTTGCTTATAGTAATCAGTTTATACTGTGGACTGCTGACATATTATATATATATATGTAATGCAAATGCATATTTTTCATGTAGAGTTGTTGATATTAATGAGATTTTTGCACTTATATGAAGCACAGCGACATGAAAGTGTACCACTTTACATATAACCTTATGTATCTCCTTTATGTTGGTGATCACTGAGAAGAGATCTTGATCCCTCACCAGCAATACTTCCTGGTCTGTGTACTTAACACAGTGAAGGAAATTTTTTGCTTTGTGGTTTGACGTTATTTTACTAGATTGGTTTTGGTAGATTTTACAGAAAATGTTAAAAATAATATAATATTAATACTACTTATTATCATATTAATTAGTACAAATAGGTAATATAATATTATTATTGGCATTACTAATACTACTATTCACATAATATAATACTAAATACATGCATATATACACATATGAAATTCTAACTTCGCTAAAACAACTCCAATGAAATTAAAAAAAGAAGCAATGAAAGTATTACACAATATAGCTGGAGAAAAGGCAGAAAAAAAGATCAATTGCTTCTAATATATATGCTCATAATCAGTAAGAAGTCTGACATTATAAATGTCAAAAACACTTCTTTCAACTATCTTCCTAATAAAATACGAAGTGCCATCTATAACTAAAAAAATCACCCAAATTAATATAAATTTCTTAGTATAGAGTTATTGAGAAGTATTCAGGAAATAGCACTAGTAACAGAATAAGTAGAATTGAGAGGTCTTTATGTTTACTTTTATGTCCTCTATTCTGCATTTTTATATTATAAATCTGGAATTTAGTAGACATACTAGAAAGATTTCTTGCACATTTTGTTTAACATAGTCTAGATTTAGATTTTACTACAACTAGCAGAATCCAAAACTTCTGCAGTCTGTATGAGCTGGGATTTTTGTCTTTTTAGTTTTCTGGGTTGCATAATACTAATACTGATCTTCGGCAAGAATTCAAACTTGTTTCAAGCTGGTAAATCAATAATAAAATCTCCAAAACACTTACATAAGCATAATCAGATGTAAGAAAAAGTATTAACAAATCAATAATAGGCTTATAAGAATACTGATTAACTAGAAAAAGATAAATTTAGAATGTGGCGCTATTCACTAAAATGCTCTCTGAGAATACATCTTTTGTTTAAGTTGATATCTCAAATACTGCAATGTCCAAGACCATCATCTGAAGAGTTTACAACACAGATTGATTTGAAAGGAAGAACACAAGCAAGTAATACAGCATTACAGGAACATTTTAGATTTTCCTTGATGGTATCACTTCTCTGTATTGTTTAGACTTGAAGAAGTAGCAGTATCACACCCTGTGGAATTATTAGTAAAATTAAGGTTTTACAACTGAAAATTAAGTGTTATATGAAAAACGTAGCAGTGTTCACCCATTGAGGAAAAGCATGAAATCAAAAGGAGCTCTGAGGAAGCAGAGTGGCCATGCTCCATGATGATAAAGCGGGAAGAAATGGTCCTCTAGAACTGATAAGCAGCTCATCTGGCCCCCTGAGCCAACAGGTTTTCTAAACGTTGCCAAAGTGCTATCCTCTCGTGAACTTTACTCATTTTAATATCATTTTAGTACTAAACACAACTCCATCCCGAAGGCTACCTGCCTCCGAGGTGCGACCACCCCTCTTAGAGTCTGCGCTCTCAATTTTTTGTAAACTATACCTTTAAATGTGAAGAGAGAGAATTTTACACCAATCATGATAAAAGGTATGTATGACTACAGTCACTCAAACTCCACCTTAAAGGTAGAAAGAATATAAAAATAGCCAGGGAAATGGGGGATTTTTGGAGACTAAGATAACACCGTAGATTTTCAGAGGTAAAGAAGGTAACACCTTGAGCAAGTCAAGAAAAACTCCACCTCAGACTGCCTCTGACAACCAGGATTGGCCGACGGGCTGAGCCTTGCTTCTCCCCCCTTTGGGATGCCTTGGGTGAGACTTCAACTAAGTGCTTTTCTCAGGAATAGTTACTCCCTAATGTTTATAGCCAGGCTGTATTATTTATAACCTTTTCACGCATTTTATATTTGCACGTGCTTTCTTGCAGACAGTCACTATCATCGGCAATTCAAAAAAACCTGTATACCTGTTGCACAAATAAAACTGCACTGTTTAAGTAGCCAGTAGTCACAGTTTCTCACTGAACGTGACCAAATGCGGCCATGCTAGTTCATGAGCATGATTGGACTGAAGGTGCAGACTGCTATTAGTGTATCCAGAATCGTGCTAGTTTAATATACATATTAAACGCGACTGGACTGGTAGTGGCAAATTGGATATCACTCAGAATTTAAACCTAGCCGCACCTAGCCTCTCACTTCGGTGAAGAGAGTTAGAACACAAGGGGGTTTATTTTCTGCCTAATTAACACAGCACACCCTTAGCTGGTAAGGGCTCCTGGCACACTAGTAATGAAGAATCCCAACAGGGAAGCATTGTATGCATCCAGAACTTGCAGCAAAATATCTGAAGTCTCATATATATTCATTTGTGGATCAATGGGATTAGGCAAGACAGTATATTACCATTTTATAGTAGCCATAATTACAGAATACTGCAATTACATGAAAACTCACCAATCTAATTCCTTCACATCTCTCTCTTTACCTGAAAAATCTTTTCTAAAAAATCAAAAATTCATGTTCAAACTATACATGACACAACTGAGCTAGGTAAATATGTGTCCTGGGTTTGGCTGGGATAGGGTTAATTTTCACAAGTTGACAGTTGGACTGACCCAAACAGCCAATCAAATGGGATATTCTATACTATGTGATGTCATGCTCGATATTTAAGTGGGGAGCTGGCTGAAGCAGGGGGATTTGCTACTCAGGAGCAAGCTGAGCATCAGGCAGTGAGAACATTGCATTCTGTATATTCTTTTTAACAGTATTCCTGTCATTATTTTCTTCCCCCTTTGCTGTTCTTTTAAACTGTTTTTATCGCAACTCATGAGTTTTGCCTTTTCCTTCTGATTCTCCTCCCCATCCTATCAGGGAGGGAGAAGTGAGAGAGTAACCATGTGATTCTTACTTGCCAGCCGGGGCTAAACCATGACAAAGTGGTACAAAAATATGTAATATGAACAACTTTTGTGCTTTTAAATACAACTCTCTTTCTCCCAAACCACTAAACCATTATGTCTTTTTAAAATATAAGTAACAGCCTCTGGAAAAATATATGAATTCTAAAAAGAAAAAGAAGCTGTCAAACAGTAAGAATGTGATAAGCATCTTGACAGTAGAAAAATAAACACTAGGATATTATGATGCAAGTGTAAAAATCATGTAAGGTATAGGCTGTACCAGAAAAAGGCAATATAAACTAAGCAGTAAAATAGATATATACAAACTAGCACAAATCCTTTTGCACTGAAATTTCATGCAGAAAGAAAAATACTATATTAGAGCTACATTATATGTCACCTTACCAAGATGATGATAGTGCTCATTAAATACTAAAGCAGGTTAGAAAGGGTAAGGCAGAAAACACAGTAATAGAAGAGTTTAATTACTCCCAAGAAATCTGGTAAGAAATCATAATAAGATATGATGTAAGGACTACATTTTTACACGCTGTAAATAATGTTTTCTTGGAACTGTCAGAGAAAACATGAGAGAAATAACTAATGATTTTACAGTAAGCCAGGTATAGGTTCTGTTTCAATGCATAATCATAAAAAAAAAAGAAAACTAAAAACACTGACTAAAATGTACACAACTTCAGTGTTCTTCTGGGAGCAAAACACATTTAAAAAACCCACAAAAATAGTTTAACTGCAAGAGGAGAAGTTTAGTAAAGATAAAAAGAAAAGGAAAAACTAATTGAGAAAATGCTTACAGGTCACAGAAAAATACTTCCACAGAGTTCAGATAACTATGTATGCTCCAACAGAAAAAAAACAATCAAGTGTAACCTTTTTTTAAAAACAGGAACTTGAATGGCAAAATAGCAGAATAAAGAAGACCATTTGATGATACCTTTCAAGCCAAAATAAGGGAATATATCAGGTAAATTACATCTACAACTATATGTATTCAAAAATTTTCTGGGATATAATTTTTTTAGGCAGAAAAAAAGTTCCCATAGAGCCATAGAATCATAGCACCATAGAATCATAGAACAGCTCCTGTTGGAAGGGACGTTCAAAGATCATCTGGTCCAATCTTTCATGGGACAGAGAGCTTAGATGGGGAGGGGACATAGTTCCTGTACTCATCAAAACTTTCTAAAATGTGAGAAGTCATAAACCTGCAATTGTTCAAAGGCGGTATGTAAATGTTCACTTAAATTGCTTTTGGTACAAAAATACAGGAAAGTGGTAAATACAATACCAGTTTTTCAAAAGGGACAATGAAATGCCAAAATGATTGAAGCAAACTAAAACCCAGGAAATCTACATTCAGAGGCAGTTTCCTAAAAGCTGTAATAAAGAATGTAAGTAGCAAAATCATGGAAAAATATGACATAAAGAATCAGTATAAAATGTTGTATTAGGAAATTATGCTTCCCCAATTGTTGGAATTCCTTGAACACATTATTGGTTATACACAAGAGGGTCATCAAACAACATAGCTAATCTGATTTCCAAAAATATTTTGACATCGTTCCCCACCAAAAGCTTTTAAAGAAAATTAACAGTCATGGGAAATACAGGAAGGTCTTCTTTTGGGTTAACAAACTGGTTAAAAGAAGAGAAACAAAAATTACAAATACTAGGTCAGTTTTCACATTGGTTAGTTGTCACAAATATTGCTGAGTCCTGTGCTGTTAATCACATTCTCAAATTATCTGAGAATGTAGGAAGTACTGAGTTCAAAAAGTTTGCTGATCACCACAAAGTACTCATAATAGTCAAAACAGCAGCTCCCTGCAGAAGATTGCAGAATTATCTCTTCACTCAGAAGACAAGACCCAGGGAAGTGATTAATTGTACAAGAATAGAGCACGTAGACCATGACTTTTCAAACTAAAGAATGAGTAGCAGTAAATGTGACAGCAGTCAATAAAACAATGAATGACATGTAGAAGATGTATTTTTGGTGATGTGACAAATATTAAATGTCTTTGTATATTTATATGAAGCACATAGATAGATAAAATATGTTGAGGAAGAGTAAGTAGACTTCTAAATTATCATAAGCATTCAGGTGATGCAAAGACAGTTCCAGAGCATATCCTAAATAGGACATTAGAAAGAAATACTTGTCAGGATCTAAGGCTATCGTGTCAAGATCCAAGAAGAAATCAGACACTATTCAGGATGGACAATGCATTTCAAATCAACAAAACACTCTGAAAAAGCCTTTCTGAACACTGTAATCACAAACCTGACAACAGAGCAGACTTAGAAGACTTATAACTTGTGTAAGGAAAGTCAAATTAAAAGGGAATGGCATAAATACAAGGATAAATATTTTCATCCCTTTTTTGAAAAATCTAGGCACCAGGACTTATACAAGCAGGAACAGCTCACAGTTTCCACAATGTAACATGGGAACCACGTGATGATGTTGGATAGAACAGTCAACGTTGTTCACTTCCATTTTCTGTATCACAGCAGAACCTCAAACTCAAGTGCATAGCTACCACAAGCCAAGCACCTATATTCCACCATACCTTGAGTGAAGACTAATGCCTGGCAACTAGCTCCCACTTCGTCTATTCTGAGCTACAGCTTAAACTCATGGAGTAGATGGTGTTTTAAATTATATCAAATATGAAATATAATTTGAGTGATTGCCAAGCATATTTATGATCCAATGAAAAAAACCACTATAACCAATCCACAGGTTTTATTGTGTACATTGATAAAAAAAATTAAGAAAATTGAAGAAGGTTTTTTTTTTTTTAAAAAACTTAGAGGACTCCAGGAACAGATCTGGCAACTTGACTGGCAATGAAAATGTCAAAATCCTGACAAAATAAAATGGTTTTACAGATCATATGATTCTTAATAATTAAGTATGAAAATTTCAGGTGTGCTGTGGACCACCAGGAAATTTGTGGAGGTTCAAGAACTGGCCCCTCTAAGTTTAGAAACAACCCACTCTTGCTTATAGCACTGCAGCAAACAGTTGCAGCCATGGAGCAGTCTAGCATGCCTTGTAATCCTATGAAAGGCTGGATGTCCTTTCCTTTGTTGTCTTCTCAAGGAACCTTCTAACATTCACAGCTGCAGACCAGGGGGCATTAACTGGGTCAGGACCACTATAATTTGCTTATATCCAATGACTACTGTAGCAAGATGTTAAAGCATCATGTAAATACAATATTATTGTAAATACTTATGTGAAAGTTACTATCAGAGCCCCTTTTTGCAGCTTTATCAGACAAGGTGAATGCCAGATAATCACATCTGAATACTGTTCACAGATTGTACTAAATTCTCCCAGTGATTTGCCATGCTGTGGCAAGGAAAATGAATCATGTCTAACTAGACAGTTACGGAGGGATTACTGTTGTTTTAGTCTGTTGAAGCACAGCATCTGTAACATACAGCAAACTGCTTTCAGATCATTCCAAATTAAGGCCCTGATTCTGTATTTTGTAACACCTATTTTACACTGTCTGTTTCTTCACTTGGTGCCATTGAATTCAGTGGATGAGTAGTTGTTACAAAAAGAATGTCATTCTATACATTTCAGCAATCATTTATTAAAAATTTTAAAACATTTTTGTCTACATATGATAATACCTGAGAATATCCTGAGTCTAAATGGGTAGTTTCATGACATCGTATGATTGTGATATCACACTATTTCTTTTTTATAGGAAAACTATATGTTTTCTTATATATGTACAGAATATTTTATACCTACTTATTTAAAATATGTACCCCCACAAAAAAGTTCACCCAGGTAAGGGATGGTGGTCTGAGAGGCTTTAGATGTATAATGATTTCCATCTCATCACAGTTGCAACACTAACACTACAATCCTCAGCATATCACTCAATTACCAGTTTCCATTTCCCCATTCGTAACATGGGGATACCAATGCCCACATATATATTTGCATACTTCCCACCTAATCTTTTATATTTACTTTATTTCGAAGATTTTTCTCCTGGTATAGAAGCTTCCTTTCCTTCTGAAACTTCCCTGTTTGAATACCTGCAAAGTTTAATTATAGAGAACTGTTTATGTTGAAAAGGAATATGAAGACATAATGACATTTCACATTCTCAATACTATAATACTCATAAGTCTAGAAATATAAATTATTGGAATAATTATAGCAGCAGAAATAACACTGTTACTGAAATCAACTGTTGCTGTGGATATTTGAAAACAATCTTTAATTTACCTTTGAGTGTACCAATATTATCTTCTCGGCAGAGGAACAAGCTATAATAAAAAATTAGTGATACTAAAGCTAGGATGTAATTAATTATTCTAAAATATATCTTGAGACTTCAGAAATGACACATTCTTTTTTTTCAATTTCTGATTGAAAATGTCTTTTTTCTGTGTGTAATTTGATTTCTATTCAACTGTTGAGTTTTAAGTCTTAGAAAACAGCTATCATAAACACCTTTAAAAATGTTTTAAAAAGATGAGGCTATTTAACTGTTTAACTGATTTTGTGTTTACCTGTTTCTTGGACGCGACAAGTCTGAAGTATGCCTGTCACATTCTTTAATGAAGAAATAGGTTTTTATTTAAAAATAAGTAATAAACAAATCTGTCACAGAACTCAATGGGAGTTTTTTTTGCTGTGTAGAGACAGCTATTTATAGTTTAGCTTTCCTCCTGACTGCTCAGCTCTGCTTTCCTACGCTGTCAGATGAATCCACTAAACTTTGCAAAGGACAGTTTACAGACAGTCATAAAAATAGTTTCTTCCTGTGCATGAAACAGTCTGCAATGCTTGAACTTGGATGAATTTGTTCAATGTGTTTCAGTTCATATATTTGTCATCTTGTTTTCTATCCATGTCTTCAAATCTTTACTCTCATATCCAGGCACAGAGAACTATAGTTGAGTATGAGGAAGAAGTGGGAGAGACAAGCTATTATGGACTGACCACAACCCCATTCCCCATCCCCCTGTGCTAGCTGATGGGAGGAGAAAGAGGAGCTGGGAGTGAAGTTGACTCTGGGAAAAAGAAGGTAAAGAATATCCACTGCCCTCCCTTTGTCCACAGTGCCAGTCTTCTCAACATGGAAGTTAACCATACTGGTCAGGCAGAGTTTCCCCTTGGTAAATCCATGCTGATTGTTCCCAAGGACCTGCTTGTCTTTTGTTTGTTTCCACCATTGTCTCAGGAAATGAGTTGTGCCACTGGCCTGATCAACTCATGGTTACCCAGATCTTCCTCCTTGGTCTTCTTGAAGATGAACATGACATCACATTTGTCTTTTTTCAGTCATCAGGGACCTCCTCTGATTGCTCTAGTCTTTCAGAGGTGATAGAATGTGGCTTGATAACATCAACCAGTTGTACATACTTGTGTGCATCCTGTCTGGATTCATGATACTTTACATGTCCGGTTTAGTTAAGTAGTCCATAACTTTATCTTGCTCTCTTGTTGGTAGTGTTTCTCCCCATCAACCACTGCCTCTAGGCACAGAGATCCGGGAGGTCTGAGAGCTTCTGATTAATGAAGCTCTATTGGGTATAATGGCACTGCTTCCCCAGATGTCACAGATGTTCTTTTAAATATATCACTGCCTTGAGGGTAAGGCTGTAAGCTGTTCTCCTGAAGTGTACTCCAAAGCTGTGGCATCAACCAGGGAAATCAGCAGAGGGTGACTAGGAAGGAAATTAAAATTTCGGTTGATAGTATATTAACTCTGTTATTACCCTGGGGAGGGGAAACATACATAGCTGGTGCTTCTCAAGCCTTCCAGTCTAGAACTATTATGATTTTCTTTATTGATATTTCTATTCAAAACGGAGTATAACAGCCAGAATGCCAATCAGGTTCAAAATAGACTCAAAACACCTCAGTGAATGCATATGGAGAAACAGTGACTTCTCTTAACTCCTGAAAGATCTTATGGTTTCCTAACCAATGTTTAAGGAAGACTGAAACAGTTTTCTCCCTTCAAGGAAAAGTCTACCCCTTATGGTACCCCCTATACAGAATGGCATTAAAGGACAAAAGGAAAAGCAGTCAAGACAGAGATGTAATACCCCCCTCATTTCTGGAAAAGAAAACTTCAACTTTTTGAGACTGAAAGGCAGAGAATAATTGTTGCACGTTTCCTTACATGTTGCGGGCACTCTGACTCGAAGCAATACTGAATAATAAACATGCAGACAAACAAAAATGCATGGACGCTTGACAGCTGATTAGGAAATTGCAGTATAGCAAATCCTCAGAGGACACAATATTTTACTCTGAGGGCTTCACAGATCATACAAAATTTCACTCCTAAAGAAGAAGAAGAATGAATGTAGAAGAGGAATGTAGCCTGGAAATAATTAGTGTAGCATAAGCCAATTCAAGCAATATGGAACTCCTGTGTCAACAGTTTCTGTCACTGAAAGTTAGAAGCACCTGTTAGAAAGAAACTGAAGCAGTCTAGGGTCTGAAGTCACTGCTCTTTACAACTTCCACAATATTGGAAGGTAGGAGAGCCAACAGCAGAGTGAACTACTCCAGTGAGAGAAGGAACTAATCTAAAACAAGACAATGTATTATTAGGCAGATACTACGAATATCACAAGGGTCATTATCAGATACGACTCCAAGAGGGATCAGAGCATTTGCCAGAAAAAGCTGAGTCTCAGCTGGAGCAGAAATCTCTCTTGAAGGGAACAGCAGGATGAAGGTCAGAAACAGACCTTTTCTGTTTCGGGGATGATGAAGGTTTTATAATAGAAACCTGACTGCCTAGGTTGAAGCTGATGAGAAAGAAACCTCCTGGGGTGGTTTCCTACTGCTGGGATTGAAAAGCCCACATAAAGAGAACTTGGACAGACAGTTCTCCATTCCCTGACAAAAAGGGAAAATACCGCCTTTATAGACTGTACGTGGCTTATAGCCAACAGACTTTGACAGGGAAGCCAAGGAAAATTAAACTTGGCCAAAGTTTCAAAAAAGTAAAAATTGGGCAAAATGAGACACTAAGATCAAAATGAATACAAAAATCACAAAGGAGCAAAGAAAATGAAGCGAAATGAAAGGCTGAGGTACTCTTAGATAGAAAGGAGTGAACTGCAAAAATGCTTCATGGAAAACAGGAGATGCAACTGAGAGTTGAGGATGTATTTTTACCTTTGGGGAAGTTATATGAGCATATACTTCCCAAGTACTAATAGTAGTTAAGTGTCACCAGCTTGGCCACTTGCATGTTCCACACCTATTACCTCATCTAAATAACAAATGCGGATGGTAACATTTCACCTATTAATCCTGCATTAATAACAGAATAATCTATTGAACTGCAACATCCTTAAAGAAAGCAAGCCCATCTTCAGAAGACAATCTATCACATACATAGACAAAATGTTTTAGGAGTAAATTACCCTTAGATCATTGTGGTTTATTGCTATTTTAACTTACCTAGGGTAAACTTACTGCTCTGGATTTTATTTTGCCTTTGGCTGGTGAAGAACTACTTACCATTGCAAACTTCTTTCTCACATACACATTATTATGTATATCCCTCAAACAAATTGCTTCTGTACCGTCTACATATGCTCCATGGATAGAACTTATCTAAGCCTTCACTATAAATTCTTTGGAAAATCCCCCAAAAATTTCTCTTAGCTTCTAGAAGACAGGTAATTTAAATGTTGAAAATATAATTTTCTTAATTCTTAATAGTATAGAACATTTCTTGAAGATACATTTCTACAGTAAATAAAATTTTATATGCAGCTAATAGGATAAAATATTCCAGATGAATGGATAGTTTGAGTATGAATGTTTGAATTAAGGGAAAATTTGTGTGATCACAAATACTATTTGACATGCTTTTTTAATGCCAGTATGTGGTGGTATTTAGAAGTATACTTTTGGATGAGTATTTTGCAACCCTAGAAGCACCTACTCACAAGAACTAAGTGGGATTTCAACAGTATTGTCACTTCATTAGTTACTGTCCATTTTGTTATAAGGTGAAAGCAATCTAGAAATGCTGCATTACAATAATAGCATCAAAACCACATCTCTGAAATTACTCTATTTGCCTCATTATAAGATGACCTTCATTTATCAAAGAACAAAACAGAAATAAAAAGGTCAAAACAATTATCACAGAGTGAAGCCTACCTGAAAGCATGGGTCACAAAAAATGAAATCTGGACTATATACGTCCATCTCTGACTACATGACTCTGCTATGCACTGAGAAAACGAAAAATCCCACAGATTTACTTTGTTACAGTTGTGGGGTGATACCTATCCAAAGATCACTGATCAGATAAATGAGACCTGGACTACAACAACTCAGTTTAGTTTATTCCACTACACGTGGAAAACAAATAAAGACTCACAGATGATCTGTGTTATGTAATGGTGAACAATTTTACATTCTTGTAACACATTTGGGACGTGAGACTAGAAGGTGGAATAATCCAGGTAGCAACACGGGTTGGCTTTAGATAAGGGGAAAGTCAGAGGCTGACTTGTGGCTGTGTGAATAGCAAGGCCATGATGGCAACAATTTAATTTAAAAAATTTATACATAGTTATGAAAATAACCCTTTGGGTGCAGAGTGGGACTCAGTACTCAGGCACCTGACAAGATGTAGAAGGCTGAGTCAGCTGGGAACTGCTCTGCCAGGGGCCATGCTACCAGGAGGCAGAGTGAGTGTCCCCTGGCTGTATGGTGCTAGTCTTGAATTACAGGGTCTGGGACTCTGATCAGTGTGAGTGTGAAGAGTGTGAGTGTCACAAACTAGAATAGAAATCACTATGTATACTCATCCAGCTTTGAAAAAAGATATTTAAATTGGAAGTTACTTACGTGATGTGCATCTGTTATTGTGACTACCCCAAATTCCTCCACAACAATTCAGTAATGATCCACTTCCCTCAAACTCTCTGTATGACCCTGTGTGTACTCTTCTTAACATCTTCACAGCTCACTTCTTCCCTAGCTATATGTTAGCCCTCTTGCATATTACTTCTCACCCCTGCATATGCCCTTACCTTAGCTGCACACGTGGCCCCACAAGTTCAAGTTCCTGCACCATGCCTCTAATTCATTAATGCAGTTCCATGAGCTAATTCTCTCTTACTTGGTCCATTTTTACACACTCCCATCTGTGCCAGCACAGGATGAAAGAAGAGATCCTCTTTCGTTACAGAACCCTGTGTGGTTACACTCTTCACATCTTCAAGAACCAGCACCTGAGGGAACATGTACCTCCTCTAATTTGATGATATTTGCTGCTTAACTCTACCTACTCAAGACAAACAGGAATGAAGATTGTAACTTCAGGCCAGAATGCTGTCTCTGTTTGCTTCGCTTACCAAAGTCTCAGGCACCAGCAAAACTCTGCAACGGAGAACACACATCCCTTAGACGTAATCCTCAAAATGCTCTAAGTAATCTTTTTTTTGGCACAGCTTAAATCTCTTCAATCTTATTCAATATACCACTCCCAAAATAATAAACATCTTCAATAAAAATACATAATAATAAAAAAATACCTGTTTTCTTGCATAATGATGAGGCAAACCACCAACAAATACAGATCCTGTTTCAAGCGAATATGAACTGGACCAGAAATTGCTAGGCATATTTGTCCTTGTAGATATCCCCAGGATCGACATTTCTGCTTCACATGGTACCATGTCTTGCCTGCATAAATTTAGAAACAGGCACATTTTACCACCTTATGTAGTTTACATTACTGCCTATCTGACAAATTAATTAGGTTATTACTAAACCAGTGAGGAAAGAAAATCAAGTAAATAGCTGTTTTTATATTAAAGACTATAAACGTAAGAGAAGCTGTTTAACAAGCTGTAAGTTGACATGTCGTTGGGGTTTGAACTTCTATAAAAATGAGCCATATTGTAAAGCTGAGCAATGTAATTGCTAAAAAAGCCAAAACACACCATAATGGCTGAATAAAAAAGTTAGGCATTTTTTAGCAGTAACAAGAAGGTTTTGTAATTTGAAAAATAGACATCCATTGACTTCAATTACTTTAAAAATCCCAATTTTGCATCACAAAAAAGATAACCCAGAAAAGAAATTTAAAATAGACTGCATTTTAGAGAGTGCAGACCTACTATAATCTGTAATATTTATCTTCAAAAGCACTATTACTAAAACTGAAGGAAGTAATATTTGGCCCTGAAATTAATATGTACATTCCCTTTTCCCTCCCTCTGCCCGCACTCCCTCTTAACAGTGTTGCTCTTAACAGCATGCATAAACTATTAGCAATAAAGAGAAGCTGCAAAGTAAATAATTTGGTTTTCTTCTTTTTTTTTAAATGATGCTAAACTCTTTTTACATTCCGATGATCAACTGGAAACAAGCACTCTTATCTTCATGGAAAAAAGCACAGTGAAGAAATATCAGAACTAATCAAGGGTCTCTCACACAGGAA
Source organism: Opisthocomus hoazin (assembly GCF_030867145.1). Taxonomy (NCBI): domain Eukaryota; kingdom Metazoa; phylum Chordata; class Aves; order Opisthocomiformes; family Opisthocomidae; genus Opisthocomus; species Opisthocomus hoazin. The sequence continues at coordinate 101,369,469 of NC_134415.1, read as the reverse complement.
TTTCTTTCTGCCTGTTCTTCTGTCTGCACAGTTTTCTTCACTATCTTCTGTCAGATAATAATATTTAAAGGATTTCTCACATACTATTTCATAAGGTCTTCTATCATTTATTAACTGAGAGGATGGAGACTTAACATTAACAACATTTGCAAACTGTTCTCTATGTTTTCTGTATAATTCTGTTTTTCTGACACTTTCAGAAAAATATGCAAACATGGTATTTGCCTTTTAAGAGACAGGACTATAAATGTTTTTGCAAGCAAAATGGCCTGTCCATCCTATGGCAAATAACTTCAGATGAAAAATACGAAGTTTTATTTTGTTGTTAAAATCAACATTAAAGAAGAGAAATAAATTAGGGTTTTAATTCTGTGGACTAAAAATAAACTTGTTAAGAGAACTGTTCAGGGGATATTCTTTTTTTTTTACCTGAATTTTTACAAAGTTTTTGGAAACTTGCTGATTAGTAGCTAACATGAATGAGAGAAAGGAGAAAATTGTAGCCAGAACTGCAGTCGAGGAAAGGAATGTTTTCCTACCACTTTTTGTAGATCTCATGCAATGGTTGTATGTCTAAGTACATGTACGAGGTTCTGCAGCACACAATTTTCATTCTTTACATACAAAGGAGGTTTGCTGATAATGTGTGTAAGTCTTAAATTCATTCTCAGAAGCTCTGTTTCCAATGATCAAGCAGTTTTTCCTAAGGCTTAAACCCAGTGTGACATTTTTGGATAAATTCATTCTACAGCAGAAACCTTTGGTGAGAGTTCTAAGGAAAAAATTACTGATTTTTAAATATCTAAAATTTCTTCTCTTTCTGATAAAAGCATGTAATATCTATTAATAAAGGCATAATAACAAGATAGCAATCTTTCTGAAATCTTTTAAATCAGACTTGTTTTAATGCAACAAAATTCTTAAGATTGGAGTGGAAGAGGTTCAGCAGGGGAACTGACAGGCATTTTTTATTATTTTAAACTGATTAACAGATGTGCTAAATGAAGGAAAGATGCCTAAACAACTCTTTTTTTTAAAAAAAGACTCTTTCTTCTACACATTTTGAGATGCTAATGCTGTAACTGATGACTGTGCACGTACTTACATAATACAAGCACACTATTTACAAATGTAGCTCTTTTCACGTTACCTTTAGACGTATTTGTTAGCTTGTCCTTAATAATTTATATGATGGATATGCAGAGGTATTTTTCTGTGCATATATAAACATATTTTGAAATTAATTCCCAGTACTTTATGTCAGAAAACAAGTTAATGCAATTCAATAGTGTGAACTGCCTTCGCCCTAAGCTTGTTAGAATGTCAGCCATGCAGCTTTGATTGTGTTTGATTGAATCTAGCAGGGTCTGACCAAATTAGAATAATGACCTTAAACCATTATTGTTTAGCACTTGCTGATGATACAATCACCAGGTCATATGTGTGCTCTATGAAATTTCCATCAGGCTTTAAAAATACATTTTCTACAATCAGCACAATAGGTGCTTTAAAGGTCAAGTAAGAAGACAGAGCTTTTTTGCATAATTATAAAAGTGGAAATGCATACAACAACTCTCAAGCACTTTTGCTGGGTAAGCTACCAGTAATTGAGCCTCAGTCCAACCCAGCAGTAATAGTTCACAGATTCCTCATTTGTACTCACATAAATGTAATGATTAAATACTGGCCTATTATAACGTGAAGATGAGTTCTGTCTAAACAGTATTAAATCCATTGCCCAATGCCTTGCAGGTTGGAAGGATGGAAAGGTCACATAATAATTTGATAACTGTTGGGATAACGGTACCCAAACATGACAATGCCTGCATGAAATCCAAATCCTTTTGCATAATGTCTTTACTTACTGACATTTGTTACTGATGATTAAATGACATGTTTGGGATTATAATAAAATGGTAAAAAGGTAATAAAAGAAATGGGAGAAGAGGAGAGAAAGGGGTATGTCCAGATAATGTATTAAGTGTCAGCTATGCTGTGCAGCTTTGCTGTGAATAAAGCTTCTTTAATCTGTTTTTTCTGACAAGAAAGGGAAACCTATTTTTATAGGAAACTAGAAACAAGACTGAAACTTTCACTCATCTCTAGCAATTTAACATCAAACATGACCATGCTAAACAACAATAAACAATTCACTAATTACCCTTGAACTATTTAGGATGCAATGTTAACATTGGGTCTACTAAACAACAGTAAGTTTGCAAACAGCTACAAAAAATATGAGTTGTGAACTAAGAGAATTAAAAATAAGTTTTATTATCATATATTCTAAAAAACAATCCCAGAGTTCCCTGAATTTATTGGACAACCAACTAATTAAAGCTGAGAAATGTATTTCATTTTCACCACATCTAATTACTATGGTAGAAATTTCTTAGCTTAAAAAAATCAAAGCCAACTCCTGTTTCCCTCTGTTTTCACTCAGAATCTAGTAATACTAGATTCATTTTCTGTTTTCATACTCAAACTGCTCCTTACAGTAGAATGTTTATTTTTGTAAAACTGTAACAGAAAAATAGACATTATCACAGATAATTAAGAGCTACATTTTCTTAATGCACATTTAAAAGGTGGGATCAATTTTCACCCAGCGCTGACTTTAAAAACCTTAAGGTTTTGTGGGGGTGTTTGAGACTACTTTAAGAATGGAATATCTGGACCTCTCTTCTCAGAGAGAAGGTTGTGCAGGTTTCATCCCTGGAGGTTTTCAAAATCTGACTGAATGAAGCTCTGAGCAACCTGGTTTGACCCCTTGACTGGCCCTGCTTTGAGGAGGAGGTTGGACTAGAAACCTCCTGAGGTCCCTTCTAGCCTGAACTACCCTATAATTCTACAATCCAGCAACGATTTTCTTTTGCAAAATAAGAAACTCACCTTGTAGTAATAACATTTAGAGGTAAAGCAAAATGTCATATTACCTTCAGTAGATTTGTTTAGATAGAAAATATACCAGTTACAGTCATTAAATTTTCACTCTGCAGTAAAATGCATCATTTTAGACTGCTCGCATCTGTTGGTGCTGACTGTGCCCTGCTGAGACACCAGGTAACACACACTTTCATGTTGCAGATGAACTAATGAGTCCACAACATATTTTTTCTCATTCCCTCTGACAGCAGATTCATATTTCTGGGACCTGGAGCTGATTTTTTATTCTGGTCTTAGAGAGTGATTTAACTAAATAAATAAGAACAATGAAGCTAATGACAAGGTGTGATGTAAATTTCTTCAAGAAAACAGGGGCAGAAAATTAATCTTTGTTTAATGGAGCCTCCTTCTCTGGAGATATTCAAGACCTGCCTGGACAAGGTCCTGTGCAGCCTGCTGTAGGTGACCCTGCTTCGGCAGGGGGGTTGGACTAGATGACCCACAGAGGTCCCTTCCAACCCCGAACATTCTGTGATTCTGTGATATTCTAAGGAATGATTTAATATGGTAACCCCTTATTCTTTTCACAGAGGTTACACTTACATTACTAAACTAAAAAGGTCCACGACATGTGTTCAAGTCTTACACAAAATCCTCCATATTTTTAAGAAGTTATACAGTTCCTGTCACCATTGCCACCCAGGCTTGCTATCACCTCCAATTCTGAAACTGAAAAAGTTCACTGGTTAGCATAATTCAGGAATCATTCCTAGTTTAAATGTTGACAACCTATTTGCAATAAATATTTTTACACACATGATCTGCGACCTGCCATTTGGCCTTAATTGCAGAGAATAGTCTTCAGAATTCATTTTTATTTACTGCTGTAGATTTAGCTAGAGAAAAAACAACAATCTATGCAGTTTGCAGGGCTTCATGTTTCCTGCTGCTGACATTGTAACAGCGTTAAATACTATTTACAGAAATTAAACTTAGAAAACAATATGCACTTATTTGAAGTTGATGTAGAGGTAGATAAAGTGTCATTTAGTGAAAAGCTTGGCCCAGTTGAGAGTACTGTATTCAAGCATTCAGACAGTGGCAAGTTTAGAGTCAGGTCCAGACTTGCAACACTGACATTTTATTTCAAGTGAAACTGAAAGACAGCACCGAATAAAAAGATAGTTACACATCATACTTAAATAAACTCTGCAGGCCAGCCTTATTTCTGGTCTCTATACCCTGTCTGTGTTCTCTTTAATATCACTTCTATGCTTGTGACATGGGGCCAAGGCAGCCACAGAATACTGAAGCCGGTTTTGGTATCTGTAAGCATCCTTTGATGTTCCTCAGAAACTAATATAGAACAAAGCTTTTGGTATGCTATGTTATTTTTATATGCTATATTTAGGTATGGTATGTTATTAAAATCTTACTCAAATGTTTTTATGTTTCCATCCCTGCCATAAGGAAGGAAGAAGATAAAGTAGAACATTTTCATTCTTAGAAGTGAGACTAACAAGCTCTTTTGAGACCCAAAGTTAAAGAAAGCAGCAATGACAGAAACATCTTTAGTATTTATTTAGTTAAATAATCTGAGCAAGAATAGATCACTATACATCACAGATTTGTCACTTTGATGATTCTAAATTTTAGCTTCTGAGTGTCTTCTTTGATGGCAGAGTTCTAATAAGATCTAAAATGTGATTTGTACCCAAGATGTGGCATGACTAAGTAAGTAAGCTTTTATCTTAAAAAGGGTGTAAAGCAACAGTTAGTGTCAAACTAATTGGTGGTATTAAGTTGCTATTAACTGTTATTATGATCAATTTAGTATAATTAAATCCATCACACACATTTACATTATTAAAAAAAGGCACTTGTTTATTCTTTGTTGACTCACATGAACTTTATGAAAAATAGTCATCCTTTGTGGAATATAAAAAACATGTGCAACATATTGAGCTTCGATTTCATGATGTATTTTCATTCCAATTAAGATATTTTTACATTGCATTGATGCAAAATGAAATAATATTATTTAGCTGCAAAGAAATGCACTTAGTTTTAATTTTTTGTTATATTAGAAGATTTGATCAGTGCAGCTGTTTTTGTATACTGAAACAGATATGCAAGAAGAAAGTCTACTTTCATTATTCTCATTTTCTGTAAACTAAGTGCAAAATATGAGAATATTAAAGCCCAGCTTTTCTGTCATCATTTCTAGGTTTTGTCCATTTCCACTATTCCTTCTTTGTCTGTGAAATCTTAGTTCTTGTTGAATGAATAAAGCATATATTGTAGAGACTTCAGAACAGTAAAGGCTATTGTGACGTGTCTGGCTATGCAGAACTGAGATCTCTACTATACACTGTCAGAAAGGAGTATGCTCATATAACATCAGCAGCACAACAGCATGTTATTTTTTTCTGAAAGAAAGTTAAGTTGCTCCTTTTAAGAAGACAAGCTATAAGCTGATGTTATAGAAAAATTCTGAAAGTGAATGGAGGACTGTGAATATGTACAGTAGATATGGTGGAGCCTGGATCATCTCACTGGCATTTCTTATACATCTATAGGTGTGGTTTGACTGGCAATTTAGGCAAAGGACTAAGTCCTAGCCTTTACTCCATGGGTATTGATGTATTTGTCCTCCCTTCTTCACACAGCAATTTGCATTAAGGAAAAGATTCAGGTGAAAACAAAAACAAACACAAACAAAAAGTATGTATTTTTAATTGGATCAGGATTTTCCAAGTCTGTGCTGTTGCTGCAGACTCTCTGCAAGCTCCATCCTGTCCTTCAGGGAGACAAAGCTTATTTGCTTTCAGAACAGGAGCAATCTGCCTGCCTCCAGATGACTCTGACTGAAAGGGAATCATGTGGGATAAAGTAGAAAGACAGTTTCCTTCTTACTAAGTAGGAGTTAGAGTGTACAGTATTCATACAGCTCTGTCTGAATAAAGAAGTCAGCAATACTTCTTTTCCCGCTCTCTCCTTCTTTCTGCAGTGAGAAAAGAATGGCTTGCATCACCTTTCAAATACTTCTGCTGCCTCATATCTGCCTTAGCACAATGATTTTCATAAAGATTATGCCTTCAGGCTTCTGGATGCAGTGTGCAGTGCCTAACACCATTTTTCTCCAAGTACAGAAATGGTTAATTATTTTTATTTCTCCATTCTTTGTGACATCTCTCAATAGCAGAGCTTGAAAGGATATCTAGCAGGTAGAAAAATCTTTGAGGTCAGAGGGAATTACACCTTTTGGATGCCTGCCTCTGCTCATTCATATACTTAGGGTCACACATCTGAGACATAGGGTTGGCAGGGTCAGAAAGGAATGTTTACCCAGCTTTTATTTTCAGCTTTTCACTGAAGTACTAGCTGGAATTTGCCAGCTGGAATCTGCCAGCTGGAATCATCTCGATATATAAATCTCCCACCAATACTGTGGGTTTAGGAAGAGGTGACCACAGTAGAATGTATCTTAGAAAAATATTTAATAAATGGAAGGGTTTGATTTAACAAAAATTTGTAGCTTTCTGAACAAAATATTGATCATTTGTAACACAGAAGAGGTCAACCTAGTGGTCCCTTGGTGGTCAAATGAGTGGTCCCTTCTGGTCTGAAACTCTAAAACCAAGAAATTTTAGAAATTTTTATCTTAGATAAAAATGGTAGGCATGGTATCTTATTCTGTAGTGTTCAAATGATGTAACGTGCTTATCCATAGAGGGGAAAAGAAGTTCTATAAAGTATTCTCTAAACCCTGCACTGTATTTTTTTCCTTAAGCTCCCTTCGTAGCATCTGTTGTATTTAACCTGAATTGATATACATATATTGTATAAAATATATTGACATCATGTGAAAAAATGAGAACTTAAAATCACTTTCTTTAGGAAGTCAAAGGGCTCAGCACATTTAAGTGTATAAAAGAAACTATTGGATTGTGTATATTGTATATGTTAGGTCCGCTGGCCAAATAACAAAAACAATGATGTTACTTTATCTTATTTTCTATAAGGAAGAATTATTTCAAATATATGAAAGATGGCAGTCAATGTTGTAACTATTTTGTTTCAAAAATTATCAAGTTGGGCTATTCTGAGAATAAAATTATGAACAGTCTGGGAAATTAATAATATGAAGAATGGAATTAAGTGTTACTGTCTAGATCACATGGGATAGAACAGGATTTAAATATACTTAAGCAGAGAACCAGTTAAGGACATGTCCTGAGGAAAAGCCTCTGGCAAATATATAAATTGTTGAAACAGTATCTTGAAAAGACACTGAATTTAGTGATATGTAGCAGTCAGTAAGAGAGGGCATGTGGTTTCTTTGCTTCTTCTACTGAAGACAAATAAAGGCAATTGTTAGTAAGGAAAAAATGAACAGTTTGAAAATCTAGAAATAAAGATATAGTTTTGTTTTTCACAATAATAACACTTCAAAGAATTGATAATAATTTTGGTAAAATAGTTGTATTTCAGAAAAAAAAATTAAACTAACTGGTACTTTGAAAATACTTAAGATTAATACAAGATAAATGCATTGATACACTGTGCATGAAATTAATTTCTGGTATTTGTATACAAAAATAATATTTTGCAACAGAAACCAATGCTTACTCACAAAGCAGACTGTGTAAGTATAATTTCATTGTTTGCATGTCACTTTCCTTAATATTTCTTCACCAGTGGATATCATCAGTGCGTTCTCAGTATTCAACCTATGTATAGATCAGTTTGCTTACCGAAATTTATTATTTAACTGTTCTGAAGATTTTTAGTGAGATGCTGTGCTTGTTCCTCTCTAGCGTCTACAAAGTAATTATTTCCTCAGTGCTCTAAGTTATTAAAAAGGGAGGATTAGGTTATTGGATAAAAAAATAGTATAATCAAAAAACGATTATTGATTGAACACTTATTCTTAAGAAGCATCACCATTTATTTCAACACTTGACCTCCAAGTAGAAAGATACATGAAGCTACATTTAAATTATTAAGTATTTATGAGATAAATTAATGAATAAAATTAGTCACAGGAGGGAATGTTATTAACCCAACTCCCCTTCTACTTCTCTGTGAAAGGATTAAAATCAAATTGATTCTCTAAAAATGTACTGTGCAGGTCAGTAAAATGAACTGGAAAACACATAAAGATATGTTCTGACTAGCAAGATTTCTAAACTTTTATTTAGTGGGTGTCCTGGGTTTGGCCAGGACAGGGTTAATTTTCACCGGACTCCAGGAAGGGGCACAGCCGGGGGGTGGGGGCTGACCCCACCTGGCCAAACAGAGCCCGGTATTCCATACCATGGGACGTCATGCTGGGTTCCGGTGGGGGGGGTGGCGCAGCAGAAACGGACTTGCGGTTTGGGGGGGCGCAGCGCCGGTGCTGTCCGGGAGAGCGGCTGTCTGGGTCGTGCGGTTCGTTGTTGTGTTTTCTCCTTATCTCTATCGTTGTTGTTCCTGTTCCCTTTGTTTGCTGTTCTGTCAAACTGCCCTTATCCCGACCCACCGGTTTCTACCTCTTTCTTTTCATTCTCCTCCGCACGCCGGCAGGGGGAGAGGCGGCCACGTGGCGCTTTAGTTGCTGGTGGCAGCCGAAACCAAGACAGTGGGATTTTAGGTTCATACTTGGTTTTAATGTCACTGTTCATAAATCAGAATCTCCTTTGATTCTCTTGCTTAACTCTGGCATTGCCATTTCTATGGCACTGTCATGCTCTGCTAGTGGGCAGTAATAGTGTCACTGGGTAACAAAAACCTAAAGCATCAAAAGTTAGTTTTCCACTTTTTGAGCTACTTATGCCAATAGCCACTCTTTCTTGTTTGCAAAGTCCGTATCTTCTTCCTTTCATATGCATTCCAAAATCCTTTTTGGGGGATAATAAACTATACTTTTTCCAAGTAAGACCATGGAGCTGGGAAAAGTTTCAGACTATACAGAAGAATAGAAATTAGAAGTCAGCACCTGTGTTGTATTTCATACACTCCTAATTTTGCAGTCGACACTTTAGGAGGGACTGAATAAAAGACCAACACAGCAATAGCTAGGAAAGTATGTTTGTGAGGACCTTATCACTGGTCAAATTAGAGGTCCAATAAATTCCTAAATCATTGTATTGGTAATAAATAATAATCAGGCTTAACCCTGGGTATGTCCAAGTACTTTCAACAAATGTCTTGCAGCTGACGCAAGTCCATTCCTCGGAAGAGGCCCAGAAAATGAAATGAGCTTGAAGCTATCTTATACAAAGAATATGCTCCTACGACACCGTGTAAATATTGAATAAACTTCTCTAATTAAGCAGCAATCATTGCTATCAATATCTTGCGGCTTACACTGTTTTTTGAGGAGATGGCCCATTCAACATGTTTTCATTATGTCAGGTATGTGGCATTTACACAGTACATGAAACAACAGGTGGATGACCTCTTTACCTATATGTTGTTGTGTAAAAATCTAGGCCAATGTTCAGCACCTTTGTGATAAAATTAAAATAGGAATTCACAGTAAAAAGGAAATAAAAGAACAAAACTGAGAAGCATCTACAATTTTTTCTAACTACTTTATCTATCATCTGCTTATCTTACCTGCCTGCAAGCCCGAGGGAAAATATGAGCTTTGTAGCGTATTCTGAAGGATAATAAATACAGCATATTTTGCACGATATGGATTATCTGAGACCTTCATGAAAAGCTATCAAAAACAAGCAACATACAAGCTCCAGAGTAAACGTATGTTGCATTCTGGCATGATTAAAAGATCTTTTTCTAAGCAGAGGAATCAGAAAACATATGCATCTCAAAACCAAGACAATTAATCACCAGAACTTCTATAGTTAATTAGTGCAAACCTCAAATTACAAACATGAGTTAAAGTAGAAGAATAATGCACTCCTTTAAAAAGCACATTGCCAGTTTTATCAGTTGGTTTCTAGACTGATGGAGCATCTATACCAGCCTTCTAATCTTAATAGTCATAGTTGATTTAAAAAGTTTAAAGCAGATAGATATTTTAAATAAAGAAGTACTGGTGACATCTACTGCATAAACAATTTATTAGCTGACAGATTAGTTAAAGCAATTGATAACTGTGATTAAAAGTAAAATAAAAAATGCTTTTTATCTAATCAAGGAAATTAAGACACATTATCGGTACTGAAATAGTTGTTGAAATGGAGTGTAGTGGACCAAGAAAAGGGCAAATTTCTAATACTTCTGCTGCAGTTTGGCTTTTTTCTGTAATACGTTACTTTATCTATTTGTTTAGATGATGAAGATTGAAGAACATGAATCTTTAAGCAGTTAATGAAGGCAGTTTTATAAGGGCTGGAATGAGAAGACTGTGGTAGAGCATCCACTGCATTGCTAGTAAGGTAACTGTATCTTCACAAAAAAACTAAACAGGTAAACCTGTTCTGGGTAGACGAAGGGAGAGCCGTGGATGTTGTCTACCTAGACTTCAGCAAGGATTTCGACACTGTCTCCCATGATATCCTCCTAGGGAAGCTCAGGAAGTGTGGGCTGGATGAGTGGTCGGTGAAGTGGATTGAGAACTGGCTGAATGGCAGAACTCAGAGGGTTGTCATCAGCGGTGCTGAGTCTAGTTGGAGGCCTGTAACTAGTGGTGTCCCCCAGGGGTCAGTACTGGGCCCAGCCTTGTTCAACTTCCTCATCGACGACCTGGATGAAGAGTTAGAATGTACCCTCAGCAAGTTTGCTGATGACACCAAACTGGGAGGAGTGGTAGACACACCGGAGGGCTGTGCTGTCATTCATCGTGACCTGGATAGGCTGGAAAGTTGGGCAGAGAGGAACCTGATGAGGTTCAACAAGGGCAAATGCAGGGTCCTGCCCCTGGGGAGGAACAACCCCATGCATCAGTACATGCTTGGGGTGGACCTGCTGGAGAGCAGGTCTGTGTAGAGGGACCTGGGTGTCCTGGTGGACGACAGGTTAACCATGAGCCAGCAGTGTGCCCTGGCTGCCAAGAAGGCCAATGGGATCCTGGGGTGCATCAAGAAGAGTGTGGCCAGCAGGACGAGGGAGGTTCTCCTTCCCCTCTACACTGCCCTAGTGAGGCCTCATCTGGAGTACTGTGTCCAGTTCTGGGCTCCCCAGTTCAAGAAAGATGAAGAGCTACTGGAGAGAGTCCAGCGGAGGGCTACAAGGATGATGAGGGGTCTGGAACATCTCCCCTACGAGGAGAGGCTGAGGGAGCTGGGCTTGTTGAGCCTGAAGAAGAGAAGGCTGCAAGGGGACCTAATAAATGCTTATAAATATCTCAAGGGTGGGTGTCAGGAGGATGGGGCCAAGCTCTTTTCAGTGGTGCCCAGTGACAGGACAAGGGGCAATGGGCACAAACTGAGGCACAGGAAGTTCCGTCTGAACATGAGGAAGAACTTCTTCCCTCTGAGGGTGATGGAGCACTGGAACAGGCTGCCCAGGGAGGCTGTGGAGTCTCCTTCTCTGGAGATATTGAAGACCCGCCTGGATGCGTTCCTGTGCAGCCTGCTGTAGGTGACCCTGCTTTGTCAGGGGGTTGGATTAGATGACCCACAGAGGTCCCTTCCAACCCCTACTATTCTGTGATTCTGTGAAATCTTGGGAACGTGTTGGTTGTAGAAGCCAACACCATAAATAAAGACTAATCTGATACAAAAAGGTATATCGTATTCAAAATTACCAAGCTATCCAAGATCTTGATGTAAATCCAGTCCTTTTATTATAACCAATTTTGTGAAATTGTTACAAGTGTTGTAGCCATAATATTCCATCATAATGAAAAATGTCTTTCAGCTATGTTGCTATTTTACTTTCAGCATGAATATTCTGGTAAACAATGAGATTTGAATATAGTGTAATGTCTGACAGTAATATGCATGTTTATTTGCAGACATTAAAAGGTGTGACATTTCTTTTATTCACTCCAGGAATGATTGCTGTGGGATAAAAGAAGCAGTAGAATGTTCCCCTATATGCAGAAAAAGAAGATATTATCACTATCTAATTTTCACTGTATTTCAACTTGCATTAAGCAACACTCACTACTTTTAAGTCTATTTCTTCCACTTAGTATGATATTGTAGAGGCAGTATATTCTTTGCAGATGGCTATCTTCAGTAGCTGAAATGCGTTACTTTTAGTGAATTTGAAAGATAAAAATCATTCCTTCACAGGGCCACATCAAAAGGGCTTCAAACAATTAGGAATGAATTAAGTAAAATGAGCAGTTTTTTTCAAAAAACTTGTACAAAGCCGTAATTTTTTTTATTAGCTATGGTGTCTGTTTGTAATGCTTACCATCTGCCGAACAAAGAAAACCCCACATTGTGCATATCCACTATGTTATAATACTCAGTATCTCCTATATTCCCATCCTGACTCCGTCAACTTCCCTGACAACATTGTTCAAAACTTAATTTACTTCTCTCACTACAAATCAGTTCTGTGAAGATTAAACAACATTTGTAAAGCTCTAGAAAGCTGCTGAATAAGCTATGGCAATTTTTCACCAAAGTTATTTTGAGTTTTACTATGTCATATTATACTATAGTTGATTAAATGTTAAATTTGTAAAACAAGTAGCACACATATTTCAAGAGTGACTATCAAATCTAATTGTCAACAATACATATTTATTTTTTTCTAAAGAAAAATATGTAAAGAAGTAGTTATTATACTTTCTGTACAGCGTATATATTTTCTTAATTAACTCAAGCACATGTGAAGATTCACTAAATGAAAATAAAAAGCTACTTCTAACAAAATAATTTTGAAATCTGTGCCATGAAGATTTTAAATCCTAAAACAATATCCAAAATCATTTCCAGTCTACTAAAAGCAGTAAAGTGATTAACTAATATTTGCTCACTAATTAGCTTGGATCCCATAAACATTTTCATTCCATCTCTTTCAACAGCAAAAATCAGTGGGGCCCATCTTACCTCAGCTGTTCTAAAATAATTACCGTTCTCTGCAAATGAAAGGAGATATGTCTTTCTTCTTTCTTTTTTCTCAAAAGAAACACTAGAAACAGAAATTAGGTTGCTATTCTCTCCAGCTGTTGACATAGGCTGATTTACAGAACAATAGAATGGTTTGGGTTGGAAGAGACCTTAAAGATCACCTAGTTCCAACCACTGTGCCAAGGGCAGGGACACCTTCTTCTAGACCAGGTTGCTCAAACCTGCATCCTACCTGGCCTTGAACACTTCCAGGGAGGGAGCATGCACAACTTCTCTGGGTAACATGTTCCAACGCCTCACCAACCCCACAGTAAAGAATTTCTTTCTTACATCTCTTCTAAATCGACCCTCTTTCAGTTTAAAGTCATTACCCCATCCCCCATCACTACAAGCCCTTCTAAAAGGTACCGCTCCAGCTTTCTTGTAGGTCCCCTTCAGTGACTGGAAGGCTGCTTGCTGCTTGCCCTTGGCCTTGCTGAACTTCATGAGGTTTGCACGGGCCCACCTCTCTAGCCTGTCAAGGTCCCTCTGAATGTCATCCCTTCCCACCAGTGTGTCAAGTGCACCACACAGTTTGGTTTCATTGGCAAACTTGCTGAGGGTGCACTCAATCCCACTGTCCATGTTGCCGACAAAGCTGTTAAGCCGTACCACTCCCAACGCTGACCACTAAGGAATGCCACTGATCACTGATCTCCACTAGGACATTGAGCCATTGACCACAACTCTTCGAGTGAGACAATTCGGCCGATTCCTTATCCCCTGAGGGGTCCATCCATGTTGCTAAAATTTAGAGACCGGGATGTCACAGAATCACAGAATCACAGAATCACAGAAGAGTAGGGGTTGGAAGGGACCTCTGTGGGTCATCTAGTCCAACACCCCTGACAAAGCAGGCTCACCTACAGCAGGCTGCACAGGACCGCGTCCAGGCGGGTCTTGAATATCTCCAGAGAAGGAGACTCCACAACCTCCCTGGGCAGCCTGTTCCAGTGTTCCGTCACCCTCAGAGGGAAGAAGTTCTTCCTCATGTTCAGACGGAACTTCCTGTGACTCCGTTTGTGCCCATTGCCCCTTGTCCTGTCACTGGGCACCACTGAAAAGAGCTTGGCCCCATCCTCATGACACCCACCCTTCAGATACTTATAAGCATTTATTAGGTCCCCTTGCAGCCTTCTCTTCTTCAGGCTCAACAAGCCCAGCTCCCTCAGCCTCTCCTCGTAGGGGAGATGTTCCAGACCCCTCATCATCCTTGTAGCCCTCCGCTGGACTCTCTCCAGTAGTTCCTCATCTTTCTTGAACTGGGGAGCCCAGAACTGGACACAGTACTCCAGATGAGGCCTCACCAGGGCAGTGTAGAGGAGAAGGAGAACCTCCCTCGACCTGCTGGCCACACTCTTCTTGATGCACCCCAGGATCCCATTGGCCTTCTTGGCAGCCAGGGCACACTGCTGGCTCATGGTTAACCTGTTGTCCACCAGGACACCCAGGTCCCTCTACACAGACCTGCTCTCCAGCAGGTCCACCCCAAGCCTGTACTGATGCATGGTGTTGTTCCTTCCCAGGTGCAGGACCCTGCACTTGCCCTGGTTGAACCTCATCAGGTTCCTGTCTGCCCAACTTTCCAGCCTATCCAGGTCACGCTGAATGGCACCCCAGCTTTCCGGTGTGTCTACCACTCCTCCCAGTTTGGTGTCATCAGCAAACTTTTCGTGCGAGATAGTGTCAAATACTTTGCTCAAGTCCAGGTAGATGACATAACTTGCTCTTCCCTTATCCACCAATGTTGCAACTCCGTCGTAGAAGGCCTTCAAATTTTTCAGTCACGATTTGCTTTTAGTGAAGCCATGTTTGCTGTCACCAATCCCCTCCTTATTTTCCATATTTTCCATGTGCCTTTAGCATAATTTTTAGAAGGATCTGCTTCATTAACTTGCTAGGCACAGAAGTGAGACTGACTGGCCTGTAGATCCCCATGTCTTCCTTTTCACCCTTTTTGAAACTGGGGGCTATGTCTTCCTTGTTCCATGCAGTGGGAACTTCAGAGGACTGCCACGACTTCTCAAATATGATGAAGAGTGGCTTAGCAACTTCATCTGCCAGTTCCCTCAGGACGCGTGGATGCACCCCATCAGGTCCCATGGACCTGTGCACCTTCAGATTCCTTAGACTGTTTCGAACCTGATCTTATCCTACAGTGGACAGTTCTTTGTTGTCTCAGTCTCTGCCTTTGCCCTCAGTGACTTCAGTGGTATGGCTGGAGCACTTGCTGATGAAGACTAAGGAAAAAAAGTCGTTGAGTACCTCAGCCTTCTCCATATGCCAGGTAACCAGGTCTCCCATCTCCTTCCAGGCAGGGTCCATGCTTTCCCTAGTTCTCCTTTTATCACTGACATACCTATAGAAGCTTTTCGTGTTGTCCTTGATGCCCCTGGCCAGATTTAATTCTATCAGGGTTTTAGCTTTCCTAATCTGCCCCCTGGCTGCTTGGACAATTTCTCTGTATTCCTCCCAGGCTACCTGTCCTTGCTTCCACCCCCTGTAGACTTCTTTTTTTGTGTTTTGAGTTTGTCCAGGAGCTCCTTTTTCATCCAAGCAGGCCAACTGGCATTTTTGTCTGACTTTCTTTTTGTTGGAATGCATTGCTGCTGAGCTTGGAGGAAGTGATCCTTGAATACTGACCAGCTTTCTTGGGCCCTCTTCCCTCCAGGGCTTTACCCCATGGTACTTTACCAAGCGGATCCCTGAAGAGGCCAACATCTGCTTTCCTGAAGTCCAGGGCAGTAAGCTTGCTATGCACCTTCCTTGCTGCCCTAAGGACCTTGAATTCCATCATTTCACGGTCACTGCAGCCAAGGCTGCCCTTGAGCCTCACATTCCCCACCAGACCCTCCTTGTCGGTGAGAACAAGGTCCAGCATAGCACCTCTCCTTGTGGGGTCCTCTGTCACTTGGAGAAGGAAGTTATCATCAGTGCAGCCCGGCAACCTTTTGGGTTGCTTATGCCCTACTGTGTTGCCCCTCCAACAGATATCAGAGTGGTTGAAGTCCTCCACGATGACCAGGGCTTGTGAACATGAGGCTACACCTATCTGTCTATAAAGCGCCTCAGTCTCGGTCTTCCTTCTCAGGTGGCCTGTAATAGACTCCCACTATAATGTCACCTGTCCCTGCCCTGCCTTTGATACTGACCCATAAGCTCTCGGTCAGCTCCTGATCCATAGATTCAAGTAATTTTCTGCTCAATGGAGTTGTGGGAAAGTGCATAAAATAGGTGCATTCACATCACAGTAGTTAATGCATCGCTGAGTAATGTCAATGACACGGCAGTTCTAATGCTCCAGCACCGGGGTAAAGCATGATTTATTAAAGTTTGCTACAGAACTGAGAGTTCAGACCTTCATACTTTTGTTATCTTCAGGATCTTAAATCTTTCTTAAAATGAACAACAAAGAAATAACAATAGATTTGGAATGGATTAAACTAGCTAACAGACTAAACATTTTACGTCTCCAGCCCTCATCCACTTTTTCTGTGTCATGTGCGATTTTTTAGACTTCTTTGGTATTCTCCCTCAGTTGTCTTTAGCGGACTTGCAGATCCCTTAATTATTTAGTCACTGTTCACACAGAAGCTGCTTAATGTGGGGGTTGGACTAGATGACCCGCAGAGGTCCCTTCCAACCCTGAACATTCTATGATTCTGTGATTCTGTGAGTGTCTTTACCATCTTTATATCTCTTCTCTTAAAAAAATTCAGACTCTACTTTCTCTGTTTTCAGATGGAGAGGGAGTGACAAGCAAAGAAACAAACTAGGTACATTATTCAAGATTTTAGAGAATCATACTTTGTAAGCATCATAGAGATGTCTTCTACCCCTTTCTGGTCAGAGAGGGGCCTACGTTTGCTTTTAGCGTCCATTTAGCATGCCTTGTACTTCTGTTTTTCCCTCTTTGAGTGATAAGCATAACTGCAGTGAATTACTGGCTTTTGTTCCTTTTGTTAGTTAGACTTGTTCCCTAAGTTAGTTTGCATTGTCTTACCGTGCGGTCTGGAGCTTGAACCTGGTATACCATGCTGGAAAAAAAGTATGACAGCCATAGCTGAAATGCAGCAACAAACTGTGGTCCCTCTCACTGACTACTCACTACCACATCTGAGGCAGCAAGGCACAATATAATGAATACAGTCACCACTACAGCTTCCCATAGAAGCAAATGGTCCAATTCCAGCTGCCCTGCAAAAGTGCTTCATTCAGCTATGTTTATATAGATCTAGCTATAAAAGGCTCATTCAAGTAAAAGGCTTTTTTGCCTTTTATACTCTTCCACAAACTTTTTAGGGAGTCATTTACTCCTGAGACACAAACAGACAGCTAATTCTATCTTCTTGCTGGACTAGAGGACTTGGACCTATTTTAATCTGTCTTACAGGAACTAGGCCCCTGGAAAGCTTAATAGGACTCATGCCTAATGTTCCTGTTAAATGAAACGAAAACTTTCTCTTCCAAGTTCTTAAAATATTGTGGATTCTAACAGTACAGACTTTAGGTCATTAGATACATCTATGTACATCTGCTTGGTCGAAAAAAAAACACACCACAATACCAAAATACACACAGGTCACCATTGCCCCTGTGCAAAGAATGTTTTTCTCACAAGTCTTTTAAAAGAATCGACTTCTTATTAGTAATCCAGATTCCCAGCTTAACTTAGTAACAAGACCAGTGCACCCTGATAATCTCTCACAGATGTCTGAACTGTGTTTACAGAATCACAGAATGTTCGGGGTTGGAAGGGACCTCTGTGGGTCATCTAGTCCAACCCTCCTGCCGAAGCACGGTCACCTACAGCAGGCTGCACAGGACTGCGTCCAGGGGGCTCTTCAATATCTCCAGAGAAGGAGACTCCACAGCCTCCCTGGGCAGCCTGTTCCAGTGCTCCGTCACCCTCAGAGGGAAGAAGTTCTTCCTCATGTTCAGACGGAACTTCCTATGTTTCAGTTTATGCCCATTGCCCCTTCTCCTTTTGCTGGGCACCACTGAAAAGAGTTTGGCCCCATCCTCCTGACATCCACCCTTCAGATATTTGTAAGTATATGTTAGGACCCCTCGCAGCCTTCTCTTCTTCAGGCTCAACAAGCCCAGCTCCCTCAGCCTCTCCTCGTAGGAGAGATGCTACAGCCCACTCATCATCTTTGTAACTCTCCGCTGGACTCTCTCCAGTAGTTCCTCATCTTTCTTGAACTGGGGAGCCCAGAACTGTACACAGTACTCCAGATGAGGCCTCACTAGGGCAGTGTAGAGAGGAAGGAGAACCTCCCTCGACCTGCTGGCCACACTCCTCCTAATGCATCCCAGGATCCCATTAGCTTTCTTGGCAGCCAGGGCACACTGCTGGCTCATGGTTAACCTGTTGTCCACCAGGACACCCAGGTCCCTCTACACAGACCTGCTCTCCAGCAGGTGCACCCTAAACCTGTACTGATGCATGGGGTTCTTTCTCACCAGGGGCAGGACCCTGCACTTGCCCTGGCTGAACTTCATCAGGTTCCTCTCTGCCCAACTTTCCAGCCTATCCAGGTCACACTGAATGGCAGCACAGCCTTCGGGTGTATCTACCACACCTCCCAATTTGGTGTCATTAGCAAACTTGCTGAGGGTACATTATAACTCTTCATCCAGATCATTGACGAAGAAGTTAAACAAGACTGGGCCCAGTACTGACCCCTGGGGGACACCACTATTTACCGGCCTCCAACTAGACTCAGCGCCGCTGATGACAACCCTCTGAGTTCTGCCATTCAGCCAGTTCTCAATCCACTTCACCGACCACTCATCCAGCCCACACTTCCTGAGCTTCCCTAGGAGGATGTTATGGGAAACCATGTCGAAAGCCTTGCCAACGTGTAGGTAGACAACATCTATTTTAACAGGTATTCTAGAAATGTCCTCTAAACCGAAAACTGCCATTTGACTCTTTCTTTTTATCTGCCTTTTTCTTTTTTTTTTGTAAGTACAAATGCCCTTTTCTCAAAATTATGTGCAGTTGATCTTGGTAGCTCATAGTTTGGTGAGTCAGAATTTTTTTTTTCGGCTTCACAACATGTGGGAGTTGCCAATGATTTTGATTACAAGGCCTGCTGCACTTTGGTTTTCTGTACATCTCTTTCCAGAAAACACCAGCTGCTGTTTTGCCCTTTGCTTTCCTGTAGGATATTCATATGTGATGGTTGTGGTTAGCATTCTTGTGGATTCTTTCTGTGGTGAGTACTTATGTTACTCCAAAACATACCTTTGCCTTTCCCATTACATTGCCAAGATAGGAAGCAAACATAATCTGGAAAAAAAGAACATGGAAAACCTACTACCTACCTCATTTTCCTTTCATTTTATCCTCCTTATCCTTCTTCAGTTGCAAGTATTTTTACTTTTACAGGAGTAATATATCCTCTCATGAGTTGTAAGTCAGTGACAGCAACAAAAGTCATAGCGTTGCTCCTGCTTATCCATCTGTTTTCCAAGATTTTTCTATTAGTCACACTCTCTTTGTCAGAAATTCAACTGTTTCCTGCACAAAGTAACTTTGAGCTACTGCGCAGAAGCTTCTTTGCCTGAATATCTTTGCTATGGTACGTGATTTCAGTGAGAACAAATGTCTTTCCGTTGAGCACTTCAGTGAGGTGATGAGCACTGTCCAGCTGTACTACAGCTTTAAACGTTCTTTCCAAGGATGTGTTGTAGTCCACACTGCCATAACATGATTTTACTGCACAAATTCAGGTATCCCCCATAGATAATAAGATATAATATCATTGGAATTTACTGACTACCCAATCTAGATGATCTTTAAAGCAATTATAAACACAGACAACAGTAAAATATAAAACTTACCTAATTTGTACTTTATACCACTGTCCATCATCCACTCTAGCAGTAGTAGTGATGGTTTTGACTTCTGCTGCTTCATCACATAAAAACTGGTACTACAGAGTAGGAAAAATGCTTTTATTACATAACTACAAATAATTAAACAGTTACAGGCTGAGAAACTTGATTTTAAAATAACAAATGGTTTCATAAAAACCTGAAGGATGTCATGTGTATCAAGGAAAACTAATGTTTCATTAAAGATCTAGATCAGGAAATCTACTATACCAGAAATATATAAGCAGTCATGTACACTTCTTAGCCTGCACAAAAATTCTTTAATGTTTGTGTATTGTACAATCAGATATTATGTGCTTGATTTGCAAAAATGTTGACCATCTGCAACCCAGCTGAAATTAACATTGGCCATGAGTGAATTTTACTTACCATTTTATGGCGTCCTTACACTTCCAAACACGTAATGTAGCATGCAGGTTTGAGCATTTTGGAACACCATTTAATTTCCTATACTAATGTGAACAAGCACTTGATTTCATGGTTTGTCTCCTTGTAATTGTAGCTTGATTGTGAGCTTAGAACCATTTGTTCATTGGGCTTTAAATCTACATTTAATTGACTGATTTTGTGAACGATTAAGTGAATTCAGTTAGTTTTAACACGGCACACCGGGATCTCTGGATAGAGTTTTTGCCAGTTAAAGGACTTTCATATTTTATGGCTCTTATGATATGTTAGAAAAATATTTTTCTGCATCATTACTTTACCATGAATACAAGTAAGATGGACTTAAAGCTGTCAACATTTTCTAAACCTTGGACAACTTCCTGCCCCTGACTAATCTCATTTGTTCTGGATAGTCGCCACATAACAGAACACTGTAAATCACAATAGAACAAAATTAAGTAAACAGTTATCTGCTTTTATTTCTGTTTATCTACAATTCATATATCTTTTTAGTATGATCATGCTCTTTAAACATGAAGGCAAATATAACTCACGTATGCTGTTCCTAACATTCGTTTCATATTCTTTACAGAAGAATATAATTACAGCCAAACTTTTCGAAAATTTAACAGGAGAATGGAAGATCCAGTATGAGAAAAGTAACTTCTCTTTTACTATCTTTTTGTAGCTTCTTTAGTATTTGCCTATCTCTCCATAAAGTTCAATTTTTGTTTCTTCCCCAAAAAAGAAGGAATAACTTGCCAAAGGTAAAGATATACTGGGATACACACTTTACTTCTTAATATTTATAAACAAACATATTCCTATTTAGTTTGTCCACAGAAGCCAAGCAAATGTTTTTTGGAATCCTATGGAACTATGAATAACATGATAGATCAAGTAAAAGGTTTCTACTCAGAGCGACATGGTAACAAAGACACACTATTCCCTTACACAGTAAATTTTCCTATGACAATTCGCTCAATTCCACAGCCTCCCTTATAAAAATTTTAATGAACTTGCTAATAAGGAGGTTCAGTAGGTTTAGGCTTTGTGTATAAAATAGAATACCTTAATTTATACCAATTGTAAAGACAAAATCTACATTCTTTACTTTTGTCTTTTAATGTGTACTTTTTACATGAGATATTCCAATTATAAGCACTATTCAATTTTTCTCAAGCACCATCTCTTGTGAGACATATTAATCATAGTAGCCATGGATTTGCCCTAACAGATATCAAGTTTGACAACTATTTTCCTTAAAATACTAAAGAATCTCAAGACTGCCTGCATCTCTATTACTGTCTTCTATAGTAGCAAAAAAAATAAACTTTTACCGGTCTTAACTTTTGTTTACTTCTCCTTCAGTGGGAGATTTTGATGCCTTACCTGTAAGGTGCCATGTGTGATGAAAAGCTGAATTAAAAAATGTCCTATTTTTTCTGGGCTCTGTTTAATATACAGGAGGAGTCCATGAGGATTATAGGTCTGAAATTCGAAGTGGATGAAGTTTTGCATGTTCAAATACAAGCCTTGAAATTCCAGGTACGAATCACCATAATAGCGAGCATAACTAAAATCTGTAAATAGAATTTTGAGAGATATAAGGATATAAGGATACAAAGACATTTTCTTCTTTACTCACTGCTTTCTTATTCTCCTAATGGTAGCAAAGACATAGGATACCTTCTACATCTGTCAAAGAGGCAAACTGGAATCTGGATATTGGTGATAGTTTTCTTCAGTCAAAGACTAACATGAAGTGTATAAAAAAAGACATAATGGTTTAGATCAAATTATATTAAGCAGACAACTAGGATCAGTGCCTGAAAGAAAAGAGTATGAAGAAAAGAGTATGAAGATCATAGCTCTTGGAAAATCTCTAGCAGCTTCGGCTCCCCGTAAGTCGAGAATAGATTTTTTAAAGGTAGGCGTTTACATAGTTTTTGATGCAAGAATGAATGAGTTTGAAGTCCTTGCAGAAACAACATAGTATGGAAAGGGAGGAACACATTCCACAACCTAATTATGAAATTGTCATCTTAGTCAAATACACTGACTATTTCAGTCTAAAACAAAAAATGGGATGTTGCTAGGGTTAAAGCTAAAAATTTCCCTTCTGACTACATCTGGCTTGCCTGTTTGATTTATCTAGATGCCTCTTAACCTCCAGAATCCTGTGCCATACCTGGCAAGGGCAGATTCAGCTCTTATTTAAATGGAAAAGATAAATGAACAAATGTCTGCAAGCCCATCATATGACAGAGGAGTAAGCTTAAAGGTGCTTATTTTTCTTTTTCCCTTCCCTTCCCTTCCTTTCATTCCTCCCTTCCTTTCCTCCCTCTCTCCCTTTGTTTCCTCCTTCTTTTCTTTTCCTCTCCATTCTTTCTCTCATATGTTGTTTTTTTACAAGAAAAGATTAGCATGCACATACGTACACATATGCATTCACGCACAAATATATACAGTCATGCACGTGGTAGTTTTTCACTTGTCAACAATTCCACTGAGCCTCTAATCTGTACATTTATGTGCTCGTAAGGAATTAAAAATTTGTGTCCTCTTCCACACTTGTAACATGAGTTTAGTTGTTTCATTTTAAGACAGCTATAGTATTTTGATTTTTGCACAAGCAAAAATATTCTTTAGTGTCACTTGAAGAATCACCTAGCATACAATTATCTCCTTAAGAGACTGATAAAAATTTGAAACAATACTAACAACTCACTCATCTTTTTTAAAAAGTCAGTGCAACAATACACACCTAGATAAAATGTATAACACTGAATAAGTGAATAATTCCATTTTGCTTGGCTCAGATTTCACTGAATCATCTATACAGTGATTCTAAGTATCTTTGAAGGTCACAAATCCCATTTCTATTTTCCAACACAGGCAAAATTTGAATCTGTTGTGACACCAAATCCAGCAGCAAACATGTTACTATATACGCTTAAATTCTGAACATCAATGATACTGGGATAAATTACAAACTATTAATGCTGCCCTCCCGTATATCACTGTAAAAGTATACTGAATTTTATCTTTTCATGACTTTTCAGAAAACCTCTTTACAAAATTGGAGTCACCATGGTTAAACCCCAAACAAAGCTCTTAACAAATTCTCATGAAGATGTGAAAAGAGAAACAGCAATAAATCAGTAACATATGTACATATACAACACACAGTAAAAATAACCCAAAATTTCAAGCAATGTCAATCAATGACCAGTGATGCAAAAAAGATTACATTATAATTTTATATGTATTTAATCTTTAAAAATTCTGTTTTGAAATATAAGCCTGTATGTGTTAATTTCAGAAAACTCAAAAAAGAAACCAAAATTTTATAGAAAACTTCCATTTTATAAACAGGACAATTTCTCTAAGAAAGGGCAGACACAGCTTTAGAGGATTACCTCCAATCCCTGACCATTTTTTTTTTTCATTCCTGAGCTCGCCACTGAGGACTAAATCTTTCCCTCATTCTGTTTTCCCTGAACTGCTCCTTCTCATGGTTTTGCTTCTCCCATGGAACTGCCCAGTTATCCCCACACTCCTGAAATACTGACTTTTAACAACCTCTTTTTCTTGGCTACACTTAGGAGACCAGCTTGGCTGAAGGACAGCAAAGCTGCATGGAACATCGCTTTTCTGCAGTCCTGATTCCTTCTGTACTTTTTCAGGTTTTTGGAGGTTTTGTGGATCTTTTTCATTGTTCAGCACATAATCAAGTAGGTGTGAGAACTGGTGAAAATTATGACAGTTCTTTGGTGCTTTGCTAACAAAAGGCATCTGAGCCCCTAGGAATTTCCCCATAAGAGAGTAAAATCTGTGAGGAGGAAAAAAAGGTGGGAGGGGGAACAAAGCAGTTTACACATGATTCCTGAAACTATAACTCTAGTAACTGTGGCCAAATTGGATTATTACTAAACTGCAAGAAATACAAAACAAGCAAAAGGTAGCGGTGCTTACTTTTGCTTTCTACATATAATTGTAAGTAAGTACACAGCACCGCAGACAAAAAATTGTGCTTTATTGTCATTGACATCTATGTCTTTTTATCTTCCTACAGCCACAAATGATGATGTCTTGCAAGAAAATACACTCCCTTATTACATGGATTTGGGGCCAGTTTGGCTTCTAATGGGAAATATATTCATGCTGCTGACCAGAAAGCTTTTTAGAGGAATCAGCTCGGTAACAAAATTGCTGCAATTGCTTTATGTTAATGAGAGAAAGCACTGAAGAATATTTAGCAGGCTCCAGGATTTTGTGAAACCTGTAAAAATGTGCTACTTGAATCACAGATGGCTACATACCTTCCCACAATAGCTATTACCAAAACCCACTGCTGTGGTTTTACCTATAAAGATTCTCACATTGTTTGTAACAGTGAACAATCTCTTTTTACAGGGTATAAACTTTGCTTATAATCCTTCTACTACACTTACATGAAGCTTTTTCATTTGACTTCTAGAGTTGGCTTCTGAGATTGCTATTTTTCTTTAAGCAGTGCTCATCATCCAAGCTTTTAGAAAATAAAAAGTTGAAGCTAATTTTATCTTTGAATCTGAACTTCTAACACTTACTTTCCTAAGAAACAGGAAAGCCCTTTCGCCTATAAAATCCTTTCTTTAATAGCTAATTCCCCTGTGTACATATAGCTCTCCACGTTTTTCTGTTTATACGAATTCACATTAATGTCAGAATGTTAAAAGGTTTGAGACCTAGCCGTTATGGTAAGCACATACACAGGTAGGTCTGCAGCCCAGCCGACTGGCAAGCTTCATTAACTCTTGCCAGTAGCTACTTGGTTTCCTCCATTATAGCGAGTTTCAGCTGCATCACCTACAGAATGGAGGCCTTCAAATTTAAAACTTCTGCAGAGCTAGACAGCCATAAGTCTTTGTTTTTAAAAGCAGGTAGAGATAATAAAAACTTTTGATATGCTCATGACCGTATGCTCCTGCCTATGATGGAGATTCTGTCTCTGGGTATTTCTACGTCTAATGCATACTCTGCAGTGTGCACAGATTTAGGCACAGGAGGGATTATAATAACGCTTATCTTCTTTCTACTTGTCCTGGGTTCAGCCAGGACAGGGTTCATATTCACAAGACGCCGGGAGGGGACCCAGCCAGCCTAGCTGACCCAAACTGGCCAAACAGAACAGGGTATTTGATACCATGTGTCGCCGTGCCGGGTTCTGGGTGGGGGAGCTGGCCGGGGGGAGTCAGCCACGGCTTGGGAGCCCGCGGAGCACCAGGCAGTGACAGCTGTTCTGTGTATTTCGCTGTTTGTTTTGTGTATTCTCCTTACCGGTATTGTTGTTGTTACTGTTCACTTTGTTTGCTGTTCTATTAAACTGCCCTCATCCCGACCTGTGAATTTTTGCCTTTTTCTTTCCATTCTGCTCCCTACCGCAGCAGGGGGAAGGGCAACAGAACGACCGCATGGCCCTTTGTTGCCAGCCATGGGCCAAAACTATAACATTACTGCTATTCTTTTTTGTTATGTTACACCTTGGAACAAAACAATCCTGTTCAAACTACTGTTTTTCCGTCTTGCAGGCACAGCTGGAGGCCATGGAGGTGTCTGTGTGGGAGCAGGTGGGCTGTTGGCATGGGGGAGGCTGGAAGCTTGTGACCTCTGGCAGCAGGAGGACAGTTTCTGACCTACCAGCAGACCTGCAGCTGCCCAGAGCACCGCTGAAGGCAGGCAGTATGCTTCAGGAGAACTCTCAGAGCCAGCTCAGCCTAGAGCTTGTGTCTGCAGAAGGGGGCAAAAGTGAGTGAGACCATTAATGAAGACTCCCTTCTGTGGGGTATGGAGGCACCAATCTGCCAGTCCAAGCTGATGTATCCAGGGGCAGGGCCAGGATCTGGTATTTTGCACAGGGACCAGCAAGGCTTTCACAATCCACAGACCGTTAACCCTTGCTGTTCTTCCATGTGGGCAGCAACAAGGCTGTCAGGGTAACCCGATGCATTAAGAGGGCCGGGAGAGCTCTGGGAGTAAGGGAGGAAGGCAAAGGACCCCTCAGGCCCATCAGCCAGGGGGAAAGTCCTGACTGGCAGCCGACTCATTCAGAAAAAAGCATGGCTGTTTTGCTGACACATCTGACAAGAGTGTTTTCGCTGGTTAACCTAACGAAGAGGATTTTGGACTACATGTGCTGGGGGACAGCTTCCATAATCTGAAGAGAGGTGAGGTAGGAGAAAGTATGTCTGGGCAACAACATGACAAGAAGCTCTTGCAAGTAAGATGAAATTAACTCAGTATGTGCTGGTATAGGATGGACAAGTTCCTCAACCACTGACACTTGAAGAAAAGAACAGTACAAGCACTACAAAGAATTGCAGATTGTAAGTCAAGTAAAACATCATTACAGTTAGTTAGCCCTCCCCACCATTTCATTCTCCTGTGAATACTCATATACAGCATCCTTTTAAAGTACATGAGCATATACAGAAAGTTGAAGTTTAATAAATATTTTTGTTAATATATTCTTGGGGAGATTAGTGCTGGTAACAATTCCTCAGTGACCTTGAAACTAACAACTTCATTCTCAAGTCATTCTTCAGTCCTGTAATTAGGATGGCACAAAGCAAATTCAGACATGATATTTGCTGTGAAATTCTACGTCTTTGCTTAATTCTTCACTTCCTGAGAAACATGGGGAATATATGGATGAAAAGCAAATTTTATGGTTATCACTTTTGTCTTGAAGTTGACTACTGAAAAAACAGGAAAGGAGATTTTTAGAACCAGTCTTTCTTAGGGGTAAAGCTGCTTACTGGGAGTTCCATTTCTAGCTGGAATTTATGTCTTCAGTAAAATATTACTGTTCTACACCCTGGAGAAGATTTTCAAACAATGACTCTAACTGCTGTCAAATATAGTTTAGTGCTTTATGAAAACTACAGTGTATCCAACCTTTGCATTTAGTACCAAAAAATGATTTCAAGCACTAAGCTGCTGTTTGCACTTCCTGCCTTCACTATTAGTACAGTACAGGTAGTACCTAGATCACAACTGATACTGAGAATTCACTTTTTCCAGGTATGCACTGCCTTCTCCATACTACCAATAGGTATGCACAGTGTTAATGATGTGATTTGATTGCATTTCAACCACTGCTGAAGGTTTCCACATGGAAAAAAGTCTTCACATGAGGAAAAACAATTGCCATAACAGAGCAAGGGTTCAGCATGGTGTTCATGCTAGAGATGAGAAGCTTTCAGGAAGGGTTTGAGGGGGACCTAACAGCAGCCTTTCAGTACTTACAAGGAGGTTATTGAAGAGACAGTTAGGCTCTTTGTAGACAGGAATGACAGGAGCATAAGACAAAATGGTCTTAAATTGAAACAGGTAACTTCCCACAGTAGAAGCATGCTTGCTGCCCTAACTGCAAAAAATTCATACGTCCCCAGTTTTGTGAACTCTGACAGAATATAAAAGCAAGTTAATGGGTAATATCAGCCATCTGATGATCTTTTTTTTTTTTTTTTAACTCTTTTAGACCCTCCTGTCTCAGGTGGCCTATGCACATAGCAGTGTTTTTTCTTTACTCTCAACATGCTGAAAGTACCTCAGCTTCCATTTTCTTTAGATTTCTGTGTTTTATCTCCTAAAACTGCATTTCTTTGAGGTTTCACATTTAATGCATCATGTTAATCACTCTCTCTTTCATTCTAAAATCAGGAAAATCATTCCAGCTACTCCTGGAGGATAGCCACAGCAAGACAGTCCATAAGTTTTATTCTTTATTGACTGAAATACAATATCCTGCTTCATATTTGTAATCAACATTTGAAAGGTTTTAGTTTATTTTCAAATTAGTCCCTTGTTCTTCTGTATGTTTTATTTAGTCTTTTCAGCTGAAATGCCTTAATGAGAGAGCAGAACTATGGTCTTCAACCATGATTTCTATTTGCAGATGCAATGCTATTTCACTGTGATATGCCTCACCTTTGGTTCCACAAAACGTACCCACAGTTATAGTGAATCCATGTTTTATGCTGTCTAAGAAGTCTGTGCTGCATGACTAGCAAAGAATTATAGTTGTTTTTCTCTCAAAGTTGAAATGTTGTCTAATGCGGTGTGCTACACAACAATTAAAGATGGTTAACATCCAGAACCGTTGCCAGTGCAGCCCACAAGCAGCTTTCAAGCAAAGAAAAATAACAGTTACAAATAAACCCTCTTTACTGTTCCTTTGTCGTGCTTACACAGAGTTACAGATCTGAGTAGACTGCAAATTTCTTCTGAAAGGAAAACGTGGCTGTTTTAAACCTGCTATAATTCACAATGTCTACACTTCTAGCCGAAATATATACATACACACATGCACAAACATAGAATGTAGCTGCCTTAAAGGGGTGGAAAATCAGATCCTAAACCCCAGGAAGCTCCTTCCTTTTTTCTGCAATTATTATATATCTTTCTTTTCCCCACACATGCACCAGTCATGCCTGTTGATCCATGTTTTGATTCGTAACTCCTTCATGTTCAGAAGTCAGTCTGCAACACTGCTGGTAGTCAGATCTACACTTATCCTCCCTGCTCATTCCATAAAGGGGACAACTGGCTGCGGAAGAGAATGCTCTGGGAAGACCTTACTGCAGGCTTCCAGTACCTGGAGATGAACTTTTTACAAGGGGCAATGGCTTTAAACTAAAAGAAGGTAGATATAGATTAGACATAAGAAATAAATTCTCTATGATGAGGGTGGTGAGGCACTGGCACAGGTTGCTCAGAGAAGTTGCAGATGCCCCCTCCCCAGAAGCATTAAAGGCCAAGCTGGATGGGCCTTTGAGAAACCTGGTTTAGTGGAAGGTGTCCCTGCCCATGGCAGGGTGGTTGGAACTAGATAATCTTTATGGTCCCTTCCAACCCAAAGCATTCTATGATTCTGTGATAAAATACATAAACCACACACCTTTTTAAATCCATTGGGAAGAAGGAAAAAAGTTTCTTTTAAACTCTTCTAGATTCTCTATGTGAAAGAAAACTCCGCAAACACCTCCAAGTAGCTCTATTTTTGGCCCTTTTCTATGACTCACGGCCCAAAAAAGAGAGGTTCTGGAGAGCTTCCCATGGAAAGGAGGGATTGAAATGCTGGACAGTGCCCAGCAATGTGGACTGTTCATCGCACTGGCACGTAGTATGTGCCAGTAAAACATTTGTGCTCCAACAGTCTTTTAAAAGTGTAACTTAAATGGGCTCACTTCAGACTAAATGGAAATGAGGTGTACCTTTTCCCCCCCCAAGTATAACAGTTTGGAGAGTTCTAACACCTGCACCTTTATTCATGAATGTAGAGAGTTCCTGAATTACTTTTAAATTATTTTAGGATGACAGATATTCGATTGTAATGCCTAAAATGAAGCTTCTAATTTCTGTTGATTTCTGTTCTAATTTTCATTGACGCCTCCATTCTGATAGGCAAATTGGTGGCCATTTACAGATGCTGAGGTCAGCACTTCCAATTCAACATCTTTCCAGAATCACCTAGTGGAGGTAAAATGTGGCTATGATCTACTTTCCCAGAACAATTCTAACTACACTGCATTTCTGGGAATAGTGATTTGCTATCTATATAGGTAATATATACATGTATTTCAATACTTAAAGCTCCATATTTACTAGCAGTTAATCTAAAATTTCTGGTTTTCCCCTCTCCTCTTCCTTATACTTACTGAATTTGAAGGACACCATGCTCATGCAACGTCACCTTTTTCTACTGCTGTTACTTGCCTGTGAGCAATGTTTTAATTGCCAATTTTACCTACTTACTTTCAGACGTCAAATTCCCTCTGCCTTTTTTTCACTCAGATGTCTATCAGGGCCCACTATAATATCTTTTCCTAGATTTAGCAAATGCTGGCTGGGGCCCGATGCCAAAGCACCTTTTGGTATATTACACTGATGTTTAAATTAGACTGACAGAAATTTCTTCTCTAACAGCAAGGCTACAGAAGAGTGCTATAAAAGACATGTCAATTGGCCCAATGGACTTGAAAGTCTTTAAGGTTTTCTTGTCTTTGCATTTACCACTGAGATGGTCATATTAAATGCTTCTCCTGTTATCACCACTGCTAAATGAATTCCACCAATAATTCAACAAGAAAATACAAGTGCTCTACATAATGGAAAAATTGCTGATATCGAGAAAAATTCAGGGTAAGATATATGTAATACAGCTCAACCACTTTCAAGGTTTATAAGCATGAGACTGTAATATAAACTCTGAGGCATTTTTTCTATTGGATTCTAATACTAAAACTACTTATAATGTCTACATATGAAAAGGAGTATGACAATCCTGGAAGTTTAAGCATTTCTGTTTTAATATGGTATTCTGCTCACTCCTTCTTTGAAAAAGTATTTTTTCTGTCAATAAATAAACACAATTTATTTTCTAGAACAGTTCACACATGCTTATGCATATATTGGAGTGGAATAGCAGATATTGTCTGATTTTTTCTTAAAAGTACACATAAAACAGTAAATAAATTAGTTGACTACTGTACATTTAAAAATAACAATTTCCCTACGTCTGTTCACACATATATTGACTGCAAAGAACTGAGAAGATGGTAAGTCTTGGCCCCTCCTTGAACTCAGGGAAAAGGGGGGCAGAGTCTTCTAACAGTAACCGATTTAAATGATAGAAGGCACCTGGAATGTAGTTAATGCAGGAAATTGTTTCATTACTATCCTTAAAGTATAAATAGTTCCTAAAACAGGATTCTGTTTTATGTTCAGGTGTGGATTTTAACATCAAATACAGTGCATGACTAGTTCTATCAACTACAATATGAGCTTAGTGAGATGAACTGAGACTTGTGTGACTGCTGTCCGTCAATCACACAGGAGATTTTTCAATGTGTGGGCTAGCTCAACAACATACAGATAATGGAGAGAGGTGTTAAGGTTTACTGTAACCAGCCGGTGAATAGAAGAGTTTCTGTCACTGAAGGCAGAAAAACATATAGGTATAAAAAAATCAGGAAAAACCTCAGATAAAACCTGTGTTGTTTATCTGCTTTTTAAATGTACCATAAGGGACATAGAGAGGACCAAGTGTTATTACAGTAGAAATCAGGAGCAGCTCTTACCTTGGGGATAATTTGGCCTGCTTTCGGCAGAACTTCACCAGCCTTCCTAAAATCTTTCCCTTTTGCTGCCCTTTTTGTAAAATGCTGGCAGCTGGCACACAGCCAGCACCAAGCCCAGTGCCACTGTTTGCATGTTGATAACCCTCATGGCTAGAAAGTATTAGAGCCACTATGGGGAGAGAAGCAGATGTATCCATAAGAAACCAAGCTTTTCCACTTCTGCTTATAAACCAACTTGTTATTTTCAATCTCTTACAACTAGACTTTGAATAAACAGAAAAGAACTAATTTCAACATCTTATCCACTATTTCAAAGATTACAATCAATATCAATGGTATCAGCATGAAGTGTACATAATATGGATTTAAAATGTCTTTTTATAGTATTGTAGGTTACTCCAGAAGGCAGTTATCTCCCCATTATTCAGAGGAAATATTATAGATGGGAATAGCATGATAATCAAAATGTTTCAAGGCATGGCGGGAAATGGGAATAACGAAGAGCATAGTCAGGACTCTAAAGTTTAGGAGGGCAAAATTTCAGCTCTTCAAGGAGATAGTCAGAAGAACTCTCTGGGAAACGGTCCTCAGGGACAGGGGAACAGAACAGAGCTGGCAGGTCTTTAAGGATGTATTCCACAGAGCGCAAAAGCTCTCAATCCCCAAGTGTAAGAAGTCGGGCAGAGAAGGGAAGAGACCGGCATGGTTGAGGCAAGAGATGCTGGTCAAACTTAAGGAAGAAGAGGGAACTGCACAGGCAGTGGAAGCAGGGACTGGCTTCCTGGGAAGAGTATAGGGAAGCTGCCCGGTTGTGTAGGGATGGGGTCAGGAAGGCCACGGCACAGCTGGAGCTGAACTTGGCAAGGGATGCGAAAAATAACAAGAAGGGCTTCTACAGGTATGTCAGCCGGAAAAAGATGGTCAAAGAAAGTGTACCCCGGCTCATGAGCGAGACCGGCGAACTGGCAACAGCAGATGAGGAGAAAGCTGAGGTACTCAACAACTTTTTTGCCTCAGTCTTCACTGGCAACCTCTATCCTCACCCCCCCTGAGTCGATGAATGGCATGAAGGAGAGCAGGAGGGTAAAATCCCTCCAGCTGTAAGTGAAGACCAGGTTCGGGACCTCCTGCAGAACCTAAATGTACAGAAGTCCATGGGACCTGATGAGATGCATCCCAGAGTCCTGAGGGAACTGGCTGACGTAGTTGCCAAGCCACTCTCCATGATATTTGAAAAGTCATGGCAGTCAGGGGAAGTTCCCAGTGACTGGAAAAAGGGAAACATTGTGCCCCTTTTCAAAAAGGGTAGAAAGCAAGACCCTGGGAACTACCGACCTGTCAGCCTCACCTCTGTGCCTGGGAAGATCATGGAACAGATCCTCCTAGAAGATATGCTAAGGCACATGGAGGCCAGGGAGGTGATTTGAGACAGCCAGCATGGCTTCACCAAGGGCAAGTCCTGCCTGACCAACCTAGTGGCTTTCTATGATGGTGTAACAACAAGGGTGGACAAGGGAAAATCTATGGATGTCATCTATCTGGATTTTTGTAAAGCCTTTGATACGGTCCCCCACAACATCCTTCTCTCTGTATTGGAGAGCCATGGATTTGATGGGTGGACCATTCGGTGGATAAGAAATTGGTTGGATGGTCACAGCCAAAGGGTAGTGGTCAACGGCTCAATGTCCGGATGGAAACCAGTGACGAGTAGAGTCCCTCAGGGGTCCGTACTGGGACCGGTGCTGTTCAATATATTTATCAATGACATGGACAGCGACATCGAGTGTACCCTCAGCAAGTTTGCAGAAGACACCAAGCTGAGTGGTATGGTCGAGACACCAGAAGGATTGGATGCCATCCAGAGGGACCTGGACAAGCTGGAGAGGTGGGTGTGTGTGAACCTCATGAGGTTCAACACGGCCAAGTGCAAGGTCCTACACGTGGGTCGGGGTAATCCCCAGTATCAATACAGGCTGGGGGATGAAAGGATCGAGAGTAGCTCTGCTGAGAGGGACTTGGGGGTACTGATAGACGAAAGGCTGGACATGAGCCGGCAATGTGCGCTGGCAGCCCGGAGGGCCAACTGTGTCCTGGGCTGCATCAGGAGAAGCTTGGCCAGCAGGTCAAGAGAGGTGATTCTGCCTCTCTACTCTGCTCTGGTGAGACTTCACCTGGAGTACTGCGTTCAGCTCTGGAGCCCTCAGCACAAGAATGACATGGAACTGTTGGAGCGGGTCCAAAGGAGGGCTACAAAAATGATCCTAGGACTGGTGCACCTCTCCTATGAGGACAAGCTGAGAGAGTGGGGCTTGTTCAGCCTGGAGAAGAGAAGGCTGAGGGGAGACCTGATTGCAGCGTTTCAGTACTTAAAGGGAGCTTATAGGAAAGATGGGGACAGTCTTTTTAGTAGAGACAGCAGTGACAGGATGAGGGGTAATGGTTTTAAACTAAAACAGGGTAGGTTTAGACTGAATATAAGGAAGAAATTCTTTACAATGAGGATGGTGAAACACGGGAACGGGTTGCCCAGAGAGGTAGTGGAGGCC
This sequence comes from Opisthocomus hoazin, assembly GCF_030867145.1. NCBI lineage: Eukaryota > Metazoa > Chordata > Aves > Opisthocomiformes > Opisthocomidae > Opisthocomus > Opisthocomus hoazin. The sequence goes on along the minus strand of NC_134415.1, from coordinate 101,335,596 downwards.
CCATCCCTGGAAACATTCAAGACCAGGTTGGACAGGGCTCTGAGCAACCTGATGTAATTAGCGGTGTCCCTGCTCTCTGCGGGGGGGTTGGACTAGATGACCTCTAGGGGTCCCTTCCAACCCAAAACTTTCTATGATTCTGTGATTCTATGATTGCAAGAAGTGCACCTGAAAGCATGCGGTTATAAGTCTATAATACAAGAAAAAATAGGTCATTAATCATTCTTCCCCTCCTACCCCCCAATACCAAATAAAGCACTTAAGCAAGATTATTTTCTGAATAGAAAACAAAAAAAACAAAAAATGAAATCCAGAACAAAACAAAATTTCTGTCTGGTCAGACCCACTGGTAGAAGGGATGGAATTTTAAAATTTGTTTCATAGTGTTTGTTTTTTTCTAATGCAGTCAAAAAATCACCATGAAGAAGGGGCATGGACTATCCAAATATGGATGTTGCTTGAAAATGGCACTAACAACAATATTGTATATTCTGTGAATTTAGTTGAGGATGCATGTATGGTATCCAACATAGGAGAAGGATAATGGAACTCTGTGAATAATCTGTTTTTGTTCCGGATCCAGTCTTTATGTATCCTACATTCTGATTTATCAGTTCAGCTTGAATTTGCTTAGCACTATGCTGCTATGGGAGAAGTGATATCCAGGTGATTTTCTGACGAGCTTTCTCAGGGGTTAATCTCTCTTATTATCAGGAATTGTTGTCTCTTATTCTCTCTTATTAAGACAGTTACTCTTTCTTATTGAGAGCAGCCCTGAAGAGAAGGACTTGGGGGTACTGGTTGACGAGAAACTCAACTTGAGCTGGGAATGTGTGCTCGCAGCCCCGAATGCCAGCCGTGTCCTAGTCTGCATCACAAGAAGCATGGCCAGCAGGTCAAGGGAGGTGATTCTGCCCCTCTGCTCCACTCTGGTGAGGCCCACCTGGAGTCTTGCATCCAGCCCTCAGCACAGGAAAGACATGGAGATGTTGGAGTATCAGAGGGATGGAGCACCTCTCCCATGAAGAAAGGCTGACGGAGCTGGGGTTGTTCAGCCTGGAGAAGAGAAGGCTCCAGGGTGACTTGATAGCAGCCTTCCAGTACCTGAAGGAGGCCTACAGGAAGGATGGAGAGGGACTTTCTAGAACGGCTTGTAGTGATGAGGGAAGGGATAATGACTTTAAACTGAAAGAGGGTAGATTTAGATTAGATATAAGAAATAAATTCTTTACTATGAGGGTGGTGAGGCACTGGAACAAGTTGCCTCGAGAAGTTGTGGATGTCCCCTCCCTGGAAGTGTTGAAGGCCAGGTTGGATGGGGCTTTGAGAAACCTGGTCTAGTGGAAGGTGTCCCTGCCCATGGCAGGGTGGTTGGAACTAGATGATCTTTAAGGTCCCTTCCAAGCCAAAGCATTCTGTACTTCTATAAGTGTGCTTCTTCCTGTTGAAGGTTATTGGAGAATTTCTCACTGCATCCTAAGATTAAAACCATGCTCATCTAGAAAACCACGTCTCCCCAGCCACTGATGAAATACTGTGGCAAGATGGCATTGTAAGGCACGCACAATAGCTATGCTTGTTCCTCGTAATTTATAGTAATTACTTTTACCTATTAATGGCACACACTTCACTAAATTGACAGCTAAGTTTTATCTGTTCTGTAAATATATTGTATTTACTGCAGTTGCAGCTTTGTATAAGCGTGTATTTCCCCAGTGAGTTGCAGTTAAATTGGCCAAATGCACCTCTCTGTCTTCAGTATGCCTTGTTTTGGTCACAGCTACACATACCAGCTTTCAGAGTCATTCCAAAACTGTTACTAGGCAGGTATATCTGCTGCAGAATCTGTCTTTATCTCAGACATATGGAACCTGAAAACAGTCCCAACTGAAACAGCACTGTCAGACATGGATAGTATTCACAGTACTGCCCTATCAAGCTATCTTTTACAAATAGGGCTGATCTTATGGACCCTAACTAGCAAAGTCATGGTGCTCTGAAATAATACTTTATTCACCTCTTGTGGTGAAGTTATGACTCTTTCAACTAACATCTTACCTATAGTACTGTATAGAGTCTGTCTATATCTCTCCTCTTTCCTTTCCTCCAAAGTACTTTGCAGCACAAATATATGGCTGTCTTATGAAAGAAATGCTGAAACACTCAATTAAGAGCGTGGTGAGCCTTATTTCTACTTCCATTATCTGACGTCAAGTATTAGAAACCTGCAGGCTGTCTTATGTGCTGGTATGCATTTTATTCCCACTTCACTCGTGTGTTCTAATGAAGACCTGCATGCGTGCAAAGAATCAGTAAAAAAACACTCAGTGAATGTTAAAAACAGTCATCATTCACAGTATTAATTTCCTCAATGATATCCAATAAAGGAGTCATAAGATAGATGCATACGAAATACCATTTTCTGTTTCACTTTCTGAGTCACAGTGGTCTAGCGTCTGCTAATGTGAACAAGTACTATGGAAACAAATGCTGCCATGAATATTTAAGAATATAAATAAGGAATGAATCATCAATAACACAGCAGACCAATGTTGCACCACAAAAAACTCCATGAATGTTTTGAAGGTCACACAAATGATACTCTGATTAAAAATAGGACCAGGAAATTTAGTAGGTATCATTTATGACACATAACCTGTTAGACAAAACCAAAACATAAAAACTAAAATAGATGGTTCATAAATTTTGCATATATATATATTTTAATACATAGTCCCAGCTGCTTCCCCTCCTGTTTTGTATGTGATCTAGTCACTTGCAACACATAAATGCAAAATTCTGATTTGGTAGGCTTTTAATAAGTGTACTGGCAGCTCAAAGAATAGGGGACATTCAGAATGATAGTGCTGATTAGGTAATTTATTTCAAAATATACATTTGAAGTAATTTCTATGATGAAAAATTTAAATTTACATTTGGAGTTCTAGTGTAAGAACTGTAGAGTAATTTCCCCTGTGCAGGAGAACTTACAATGCAAAATGAAGCTTTCACACAAATTTTCCGTAGCAAACATTTTGCATGAATCATGAAGATAAGATTGAAGTGTGCAGACACAGGACTTCTTCCAAAATAACTATGTGCATGGAATTTGTGATAAAAAATGAGAAACTTCTTGCTGCTTCAGAGTAAACATGTGTTTGTATAATGCTTGACAGTAATGTCTTTGGTTTAAATGCAGACTGGACTCTGAAACTACACTGCATTTGAGATATCAAAGGATCTGTGGATAGTTTCCCACTTTTGATCATGATATCAACTTAAACAGAAAGCTAACTGGAAACGTAACTGAGGGGACATGACTGAAAGACAAATAGCTTAAAAAAGCTACCTAGCTAGCAATCAGGGCAGCAAAACAAGTAACAGTTTCCCATACACCTTTATTTGTGAAGAAGAAAAATAAAAGCAAATAGGTAAAGATGTCTGCTATCAAGATGACACAGACAATTAAGGTGGCAAGAACAAGAATTTTTGCTTCTGAAGAAACCATGCGAAATACATAATATCTGACTATGTTAAAAGGCATGTATTTATATACAAAGTTTTTACAACAGATCTTAATGACAACAACAAAAGATGAAAAACATTGATCAAATTTAGAATAGATCCAAAGACATTTATGGAGCGAAGAAGGTGGTGGTAGAAGTTAACAGCCCCATACACAGATGTATGCCAGTTGAGAAACTAGGAATATGTTATGATTCAGATAAGCAAGCAATAATGAGGAAAAGACAGGAAAGGATCCTAGCTAGTAAAAGAGAGATAGCAGAGAAGAGAAACCAGGAATGAGAAGTAGAGCAAAGTCACTAGTGCAAGCTCAGGGGAAGGTAAGTGTTAAGAGCTTCAGTCTAAAGAGGAATATGGATGGCATTTCTGAGACTGTCAAAATGAAAAGGCAGGATTATCTGTGGTCAGAACCCAGGTGATAGCTTATGCAAAGTGGTTATACTATCTGGCAATCTGCAACAGCAGGAGAATTAAGTTAGTGTGTAGAGGTCCTTGCCAGCTCTATGCTTATGTTTGCACTTAAGTAAGGTGAGGCAAGTAGGGGCGGATTTGGATTTCATGTCACAAACACAAAAGAGAAATAGCTCTTCTCGCACTGATGGCATGGTATTGACTCTTCCACAACTAAGGGGAAACCATTCAGCTTTAGAAATTCTAAGAGATAAATGAGTGACATATCATTTAAAAGGATCTCTCTCTGTAAAGGGACCTAAGTTCTCAAAAAACCCTGCCTGGTACTATTTTTCAGATATATGCTTTCAGATATCTTCTTCAGACTTCATTCAGAATGGTCATAAAGTGATGGCCAGAACGGAAAATGCCACACTAAATTTTATAATTAATTCCATTTGATCTGGAATTACTTACTACCTCCCTAATCCTTTAAGTGCAACAGTTACATCTTAGAATCAAGAGAGAATTAGGAAGAAGATGAGTAAAACCAGTATCTACACTTGATACTGTTTATCTCTAAGGTAAAAATGAAAAGAAACTTCAATTCTTATTTTGCAGGGAGTAAGATTACTTTTAGGTCTGTATAAGAAAAATAATAAAAAATCTTTGTTACATATTCCAGTTCTTACCATGAGAAAAATGTCTCCTTTATATCAAGTGAACTTCCTGTGTTCATACATTAGAAGTCTATGGTCATACTCTGTTTTGTGATGTACACCATTCATTTCTGCTGAATACTTACTCTACAAAAAGGATGCCATTTGAAGCTCTCCACCATTTTTTCTTATATATATTTCTTTATAAAACAACAACTAACTTAAAATATGAAAAAGCATCTGTTTCTCTGGTTAGATTTTACACTCACTTTTGGCAGAGGTACTGCAATACTCTTTGCTGATGTCTATATCAGTCAGAGTAATTCTCTTGCTCTGTTCTTGTATGTGAGTCTAGACTGCAGAAATTGCTGCACAACTTCATGAGCTGATACAGAAATCACGCCAGTTTTATACAGTTTTTAGCTACATGAATGATTGCACTTCCCATGTCACAATAACCCCTTTTCCTCTTCCGAGGAGTTACTGTAGGCAGAGACAATACTCTGAAAATTGCTATTTGGCAATTCACCTACGAGGCAAATGTACTGAGCTTCCCCATAACTTTAACAAAGCAATCCACTTCTTTTACTAGTTTATCAACAAATTCCCTGTGAGTATGAAAGTTTGTTCCACTAAAAAATGTTGCTAGACCACCAAGCGACAAAGAGGAAAAAAAAAAAGAAAGTGTACAGTTATTTATTTTTGAGACGCCTTCTGAAAGACAGCACGGGTTCAGAATTCGTGTCAATTAAAAGGATCACTTGGTAAATGCCTGAGTTATCTAATTTATCCATACAAAAGCTGGAAAGCAGGTCTATATCACACTATCTATCCAGTCACTGGACAGGAATGCCCAGTGGGAAAGAAAATTCTGAAAAGGCGTCTTTTTCCACTATTGAGGGACCTTAGATCACCATCTTATATTTGTCACTTGGAGAATTACGAATGTCTATATGGAAAGTATCTTGCCCAAGAAGACAGCAGGAGTTTTTGTTTGGTTTTATAAATCTCTGTGCATACAAGTAGCAGGGGTACTACAACTGTAGTCTGCTTTATGAAGGGACACTTACTGTAGTGAGTTTAAATGGATCAAATGTCTATAATTTCAGATCATGTGTTTCCTAATATGTCTACCCCTTTTTAAGATAAAAAATGGATATCAGTAAGCTGGTTACAGAAGAATCACTGTTTCAACTTTATACTTATTCCTTAGTAGCCTTTACACGATTTTCTGAGTATGACTGTTTACATTGCTGAAATTATATTAAGTAGGAGTAAACCCTGTGTATTTTCTACATCTTGTGCATGCCACTAATATTTAAAAACATTGTATTTATCTTCTAACAAAAAAATCTTTGTAAACAGGCTGAATATAAAACATCATCTTACCTGCTGATATCTCCAATCTTTATAAAATATAAACAGTTAAGACACAGAGATTTGAGGAGTTCAAGGAAGGACTGAAGTACAAAAGTACAGTTTGTGTAGGAGCTGGAAATAGCCTCTTTTCACAGCCACACCCACACAGTTTTCTTAGTTGTTGTTGTTCTTTTATTCAGTTTTCTGCCCAGCCTGGCAGTATGCCAAGCACTTCCATCTAAATGTGCTTCTTAACTCTCGCAAAAATCTAAAATTCACCTCTGGTAAGCCCAGTGTTGTAGTCCTATATAAAATAATAGTTAAGAAAAACAATGTTGTCCCCAACGCCTCCAAGCAAAGATTACCCAGGAACATCAAACTACAGATACTGACTTATGCTTAAACACCACACAACAGCAGTCACTGACCAATTCTTGACAAACACTGGATTATGTTTAGACCAAAACAAAGAGAAAAAAATCTACAAAAACAGATTACTATCTGGCAGCTAGACCACATTATATTTTATTTCTTTAGAAAATTAGACAGGAATTGTCAGCAGATACACATAAGGATGGAAAAATCTTTATTTATACCAAACAAAATTTGGAAAAAAAAATCACTATAATCTTGGTTATGACGACTTTTCATTTACTGAGCTCTATTTAAAATTCTCTCAAAAATCCTAGTTTTATTTATCAGAAATGTTAGACACGAAATGCAAGCAATTTGAAACAAGCATTTTCAGGTATAAAAAACATAAGAACAAAGCATAGCTGCCTGCTATAGATCTTTTTATGGTAGATATGATTTTCACCCAAAACATTCATATGAAAATTACTTGTTTAAAAAGAAACACTACAGGATTTAACATTTATTGATTTCAGCTGTTAAAATGTGAAAAGTAATAAAATAGTTGCAGTGTATTTTATAACAACAGAAGCACCTGCTGTGCAAATTTTTGGGAGAACAGGCATTAATGAAAACCAGAAAGACCCTGGAATACAAAGGCTTTGTTCTGAAAGCTGGTGTTATCTCAGCAAGCAGAGATTTAGAGCGTATACTAGAGCATGGCAGTATACAATGCTTGTATTACTTACAACGGTCTTTCCAGCATTAGAGAAATATTGAAAGCACTGCTTATAAGTGTTGTTGATTCTATTCACTGTGTCTACTTTAATTGGCTTGTTAAGGTCTTACCCTTTTTTCTCCTCACAGGATGGAAAATTTATAGTCAATTCTGTTAAATCTAGTAAAATTTCAGTCTAGCAAACAGTGAGTATGCTTAACATCTCCAGGTGAATTTCTTTCTAACTATATAATAAAAATAAATATTGGGGAAATACTAAAAAAAAAAACAGAAAAGAGAAAGACCATCCCACGGTCAAGGACATATAAAAGATCTAGCCAGTGTGTTTTACAGCCCACTCTCAATTTTTTTTCTCAATAGAATAAATTATTTGATGCTAATTGATCCAAACCATCAGAAATTCATCTCATGTCTTTCAAATGTTCAAATTCAGGGTTTTGCATAGAAGTAAAATCTCAACATTACTAATTATTTACATTAAAAACTACATTCTCAAGACTGTTTTTATCAGCTCCATTATGAAGCTTTTCTTTCTGCGTAAGTACAAGTTTTATCGGATTGCTAAGGACAGAACCAATAATGGTTTGATGTTTAAAACTTGGTTGTTGTAAAGGCCTGATAAGTATCAGCTTCTTACTGTGCAGGAAATGAGTTAAACCAGCATTAAAGTAATTAGCACATTGAGTAGTGTGCAGAGTCTTAGGTTCTAAGTTCTTACAACTAGCTCCCTTCTTTAAAGCACAAAGCAGGCTCCTCCATCCATAAGGAGCACAGTGCTAAGCCCTCTGATGAAATGAGCAGCATTTTTTCTTTTATATGGACTGCAAGCATATTTAACACACAACAACAACTTGCACATACACACACATTACAACTGTTGTGGTCTAACCTGGCAGCTGGCATTTAGGACCTGACAGCTATTCGCTTACCCCACCCCTTTCCCTCCAGTGGGATGGGGAGAAGAAATGGACAAAAAGTAAAACCCGTGGATTGACATAAAGACATTTTAGTAATACAACATGGAAAATACTACTACCACTACTAATATTATTATTCATAATGATAATAATGATAATAATGAATATGCAAACCAAACTATATACAATACATTTTTCTCACCACCCGATGATCGATTCACAGCCAGTTCCAGAACAGTGATCGCAGAACATGGAAAAATCCCTGATATTGCAAATTTTGCGAAATTCCTGAAAAAGACTGAACTCCTGGACAAGAGAGGATTCGAACTCACAGAAAAGAGAAAAGCAGATTCCTGCCCGCCGGCCAACCCCCATTCATAAACTGAGCATGACGCCTACGGTATGGAATATTTCCATTGGCCAGCTTGGGCTATCTGTCTGGCTGTGCTCCCTCCCAGCTCCCATACACCTGCTTATTGGCTGAATACAAGAAACTGGAAAGAAGTCCTTGATTTCATAGGAATAACTGAAAACATCAATGCTACCAACATTCTTCTCGCACTATATCCAAAACACAGCAGCTACTGAGAGGAAAATTAACTCCATCCCAGCCAAAACCAGGTCAACAACCAATGAAGAGACATCTATATTACAAAACCCCTCTACCTGAAGAGGTTTAACCAACAGCTTTCACCTTCCATAGGAGTGGTATGGATCATATTCATGTCTTAATAATGCCTTTTTACAGAAATGAATGCAAAATACACTGGGACTGAGAGGAGGGAGATGTCCAAGACTTCTAGCTGAAGTCTAGTGAAAAAGGCTGTCACCTGGCTAGAAACCTCAGAGTACTTGTGCACTGTAACGGTTTTGACTGTATGACGTCAGCTGTACCACACCTACAGAGAAGAATGGCATTTAGATCATCTTTTAATGCTAAGAAATTCTATGTTGTTAAAAGAATGCATAATTTTTGGATGGGGGCTGAGAAAACATTTTGAGAATAAAGAAGAGGTGATATATTTACAAATGAAGTCTCAGAAAGATTATGCAAAGATGGTGTTTTATATCTGTTGCATTATACCTAGAAAAGCAAGAAGAAAATAAGATAACATAGCTTTAATAGGTTAAACCTCTTATTTAGTCTGAAAAATGTATAATCAGATATACTGAGGTTGAAATAATCAAAATTGATGTAAAAATAACTACCTAAAAATTCAGTTTGCTAGACAATGAATATTCTACTACTTTTTTTTTACATAATGTAGGAAATTACTGATTGAGCATCATCTCCACTAGAGTGATCATGATCAAATCTCTACGCTGTGACTTTCTGCCCCCCTAAAATGGTATCAAGAACTATGCAGTGCTTGGGAAATTAAGCATTTTCAAACAGTAATCCAAAACCTGTATACGAGGCAGGAACTTATCTAAAGCTCTACAATAGAAACCAGGGAAGTGACGGTGGCTGGGACTCTGACCCCTCGTCAGCTGCCAGCTGTCTGATTAAGGATCGCTTGCAGATCCGTCCGCCTGGAAGCTGAAGGCCAGAATTTTCCGCTGTGCATTGACACGTACAATTGCACTTTCAAAGAACTAAACAGGGATCATTATTTTCCTTTACAGCAGTGCCACAGAGGTGGTGGTAGTGCCACTGTTCATCTTTTATGCTACAAAAGAAATTATTATACCGTTCAGCCAGTGGGAGACTCAGGTTCATTTTTTTCTGTCTAGGATTCAATATCTGTATCTTCTATGTATTAGCAAATGTCCTAGCTACTAGATAGAAAGCTAGCCCAGAGGGAATTTTGTCCCTCTGAGCGACAAAATTCATGAAAAAGAGAAGTGAGGAGGAAAGTATAGATTTCATAGCCTTAGATGAGGGTACTTATCTGAGGGCAGGGAGACACAAGATTATTTGGATTTGCTTTATGGTGGATGGAGAGAGAGGAACTTCTATAATATGATTTATCTGAATAATTTTAAATGCATTCTTTGAGATGAATCACACCCTAAAAACATCTATTTCCCTGCATAAAGGCAGTCTAGTGTCAGACTCCAAATCCTGCCATAGGCAAAATAGGAAAGAGCATTTATATGGCTTTGAGAAATCAGTGCTTTAAAGGTCTCATAGCACATACTATCTAACTAATACAGATATGTCTCATGAATTAATTTAGTTAAAATTGTTATAAAATAAAGTCTTCCTAGTATCTGTCCCTATTCTTAGCTGTTATGCTCATCGCTGCTGTGTTCTGCTGGGTCCTGAGGTTGACTTTTCAGTCATCCTCAAAAGTGATAGGGCTAGGAGGTCACAGTGAGCTGTCAGCATCCTAAAGTCTTCAGCAGAAAAAGAGTCACATTTCTTTCTCCTCCGGTTTGGGCTCTGCTTTGGGTTCTTTTTATACATTTCCCTGTTGCAGGCCATTTCCTTCTTCCGGGGTGCCAGCTGCAGCCCGGCCGTGACTCCCGGACCACAGGCTGTGCCTGTCAGGGCTGTGTGTCACCCCCTTCCCAACAGGGCCACCCCAGAGCTGAAGCTGGAACGGGGAGGCAGCAGTCACTGGCCCTGGCGCAGGGGTTAAACCAGTGACACCCAGCTCAGGCCATGGCGAGGCTGAGCCCCTGCACTGCCCGGTAAGTGCACAGATGGGGCATCTGCCTGCTAATGGCAGGAATCATCTTTACTGGTCTGCACTAGTTACCTAGCTCCCATATGGATTTCATCATCAATCTCCAAGGTTAGGCATGATGAAGTCTGTCTTTAGTGTCTGAAGTCTTGCTAAGGACAATGGACTCTTAATGATCTAATGTAAGACAAATAGTATCTATTGAAAATTAAGTCAGACAAGCTGACTTTTCTGATGTGATTAAAAGTTACCTTATATGTCCTTGAAAGCAAGGGAGAAAAAGAAAAGGAGAAGGATGTGGCAATGTTGGCACTAAAATTTCTAGTTGGGAAAAAATCCATAAACCTCCAAGGTTCTGATGTGGGGAATTGAAAATTAGTTCGATTTTGCTATAGCTTTAGTTTAATTTTGTTATATAATTTTGCATCTATGTTAAAGTAAGAGTTAAACACTGCTATTCAGTTTAGTTCTGTTCTTTGTAATCTTGCTAACAAGGACTGTCGTGGCTCAAATGTAGCTAACAAGGACTGCTTGCGAGACAGACAAAGAGAAACAAGGACTGATAACCAGAACTTTGTTGTCTGTAAGAAGCAACTCTCTAGCTGAAACTGCTTCTATGGTTTGGGACTCAGCCAACACAGACAACTCAGGAACTTTTGAGCCAAAGGTGAAAGCACACAGCGAGGAAGACTACGAGCCTTCATCCAGAAGACCCCCACAGACGACCACCAGATGACACTGTGCAAGTGCTAAAGGGGGGTGGAGTATGATAATGAATTCCTAGAAATAATCCAGCCTACTTAGATAAGCTTTGTAATAAATAGGTGCATGCTTCGTGACTTGGTGTGCAAGTTAGGAGGAGCAATCCCCCTTGCACCTGGCACCACAATAAACATACCTGCTTTATAACTCTCTGAGTCGTGAAGTTTGATTCCGGACGTTAGTTCTGAGAAGTATCTATTCACTCATGTGCAGAGGTAAGAGAAGTTCAATTAATTGAATGAAATCTTTACCTTTGTCTTCCCTCACAGTTCCTCCAAATCCCCTAATCTCTCAGAGAAGGAAGCTTCACATTCAAGGAATATGAGATGAATCTGAATTTAATGAACTTAAAAATTAAACACTATGGTTTTCTAGATAAAACAGAGAAGTAACTTGTACTACTGCTTTTGTGGACACTGAATTAAAGAATACAATACCAAATTTGTCTCATATATTCACTCAATACGTTCTTACTGATGTTATTACACTGATCCCTCCCACCCCCTTCTTTTCTGCTTTTTTTTCAAAGTCATCTGATGCACTAAATTGAGTACTTGCATTGTGGTTAGGAAAAGTCCTGTTTCTTTTGCTCAACTGAAAGGGTAAAGAAAGAGATATCACATCAGGATTTTACTGATCATGGAGTTGCTTCTGGTCCTAATTTCTATTTTAACCTGGAAAGTAACAATATCTGGTAAAACTTTATCCATCGGTAACTCCAAACAGAAGCCTCTGACATTACTGAACCAGAATAACGGCGAAGACATCTCATATCCTATAAAAAATAATCTATTACAGGAAAGTTCCTTGCACCCTCTCCTCTGTTGAGTAAGTCCTTAAAATTTTAAGAAATGAACACAACCATTTTTCAAAGCCTTGAGAGATTAAGTGTTTACTCTTCAGTCATCAGAATCAAATGGAATGTGTCTATAACCTGCACTCTATTAAATGCCTACATTTAAAAATTGCTAGTAAACCACAGGTAACAAAAAAAAGGTCACATACACAGTAGCATATGTATCTTTAGTTACTATTGTATTTGCTTACCACGATGTTTTTTTGCGGTTTTAAGTTTTCTGTTTCCCACGTGCTGATTAATCACAAAGTTTTAGGACACATTCATGGCAAGAAAGAAAATAAATTTCTGTTTCTAACTACTAGAAATGATGTAATAAGAACTGGTCTCAGTTCTTACTGTGAAGCTGGGTTTCTTAGGATTTCAGCTATACAGCAACTTGAATTAAAAGTAAATTAAAAGTCGCATCTATTTTTTAAATATTCTAGTCTCTTCTGGAAGGGATTGCAGTACATGTTCAGATTCATCTACAGATTAGTAAGGGAAAAGGCTATTTTAAGGTTAATTACAAGCTAGCAGAAAACTCAAGAAACCACCTATTAAATATTTCAACTATACTGGGTTTAGTGTCGCAAAATGTCTTTCACCTGGACCAAATCTCTCACAAGAACAGCTTATAGATTTCAGCATGGTGAGTCGCAGACTCTAGCTGTATTTTGATCTCAGATATGATTCCCAGTAGAAACCTAATCTAAATCAAAACACAGTCTGATTAATCAGTCTCTCATTATTTTGTGTAAGTTAACAGATGTACCTTGATACCGCAAAAAATAGCAGCCTTCTATAACACTTTAGTGTTGACTCCACCTACTTTACATCCTGTAAAGGGGAGGGGTACCTATCAAAATTGTTTTCTAGAATTTTTCTCTATCTTTGTCTATTGCTTAGTTTGTGACAGAAAGACAATGTCTTAAAAATCTGATATACATAATACTTCAACAAAATTAAACTATGCCATACAAGCCTGCTGTGATTTATGTCTTCCAGCGCTCTTAGGACTTTTTTTGGCAAAGATGGCCTCTGGAATAACTTGGTAACGATTCACACAGCTTGTTCAGTACAGATAATCTGTACTGCTGAGGAGAACCATAATAAAGAACAACTAAATTTAAGATCAAGAATTTTCTCACAATTAATTTTAAGGCAAAAAAAAATACAGTAGTAGTTCATATCGCACACATGTAACAAATCTGCTGCAGTTGCTTGACAACCAGGATCAGACTTTATGTAGAACAATAAATACCTACAGCGATCTACAGAGGTTTGCCTATAATAGAGGGAACTGATACTCATTGGCAGGTTGGTTTGGCCACTATATGAGTTCTGTGTGTGTGTCTTTTTGTGATTCTGAGTTTGAATCTCTCTGTTTAGATTGCCTGTGGTGTTATATTCAATTGATTTCTTTATCTCAATCTGTATTAATAAAGTAGCAGCCATCAGGTGAATCTGCTGAGCAGATCCTCTTTCCAGCTTCCAATGTGACTTTGAAGCACCTACCTTTGCTCATTCAGAAAATTACTAACTTTGAGCTACTGCTGCTGAGGACACTTTTTCAGAACAGTATCTCTTAATGGCAGTGTAAAGGGTTGTGTTTGCTTTCACAGCACATTTCAGACATCTGTGTGTAGAATATGCCCAAGTCCAAACCTCTCTGGTTTCTGTGCTATGAGGACCAAAGACCATGACTAGGTCCAGACTTGGAGGTCTGCAAGGAACTACAAACACGAAGAGCTGCATCACTACTAAGCTCAAACCAAGACATGAACCCAGTATGAATTGCTGGAGCACTTTGTGCCTGGCCTATGCGGTATGCATGTCTAGCTCCTCACCTCCTCAGTATGAAGCAGCCCCAAGGCTGCCTGTTGCAAAAGTTAATGGAATTTGTAGGCAATGTAAACCTAGAGCGCTTAGGCAACGTCTGTAGCTGCTATCCAAGAACAGCCGCATGCCCTTGAACAGCTGAGTCAAGCAGACTGTGATCTGAGCCTTTTTCCTGACCTGGCACTCTACCGTCAGCAAAGATACAGCCTTTCCTGTAAGGTGAACTATTCTAGAGTTTTGGAGAAAGAAAAAGATCTGCTCTCAGCAAAAAATGTATTAACTTGGAATAACTGCTTTCTACACAGGTGCTCCATTGACTCTTCTGTTCCAGAAGAAACAGATAATCTTAATGTGCTGGGGAAATATCATCTGCCCTGAAGTTACAGTGGATCACTTCATTATATATTAACCTTGTCTCTGCTATCTGCTTCGTCACGTATGATGTAACAGTGCTTGCATTAGAGGTATGAATGTCACTGAACGCATGGAGGGATTCCCTTTAAAGAGAACTTAACTCCATGTGGACTGAGTTCTCATCACCAGTGCAATGGAAGCTCAACATACAGGGGGAAAAAAGGAATTGTGGTACAAAATTTTCTTTTTTCTCATTGAGGTTTGTTTCTGTAATCAAGTGTAGCCTAATCAGAGTCAGTGCCTACCAAGACTTCCTCCTGTTTTTTAATAGAAAAGAGCTAATTATTTAGAGCCACTAAGAGTGATAGAAGTACCACAGCACTTTGGTATCTCAAGGGAAAGCCTAATGTTATTTTTCCTTTGGTTATAGAAAATTTTTGTTTATATAAATGCATCAGTCCTCTCACGGCCATCCCTATCAATTTTCACCTTTCAGCTACTGCCTAAGGCTTCAGATTACTTCTGCTGTCAAGAAAGGTCTTTAAAAAGGAGTGAGAATATGGCACCACAATCATGAAAAGAGGAGAATTCATTCACAACCTACAGCTATACAGACTTTCCTTAAAAGAATTTTCTCTGCAGTTTAATGTTCCCATCCTGTGGACAGGCTATCTAATGATAAAGGACAAGAGCTTAAATAACACTTCTTTTTCTCATAGGCACTAAAAGAAAACTAAATATTCTTCAAAGGGACTAAAACCAGACGCAAAAGTGTAAGACATTGCAGAATGAACAAGAGAGTGTTTTATTATCTTTTTCTTCCATCTGACTACAGTGGATGAGTATATGTAACATAACTCCATTTGATTTAACAGTCTGTGGAGAATAGTGTGAAACTAAAGCAAGCCATAAAAAAAGCAAGCAAAGGTTCTGAATGTTTCTAGTTATTCTGACACGTACCCAGATGCCCCACATTTTATTACTGCATAAATAAGATACTGGTGGATATGCTGCAACTGAGAACTTTCTTTTCAATTTAATACTCTTACCTCAAAGACTCAGAATAAAGTATTTTCCATTAATGGGCCCATATAGACTGTGATTTCATAGAAATTCCTTATGGCTGTTTATGAGAACACAGCAGCTGACGGGACTGCTAACAGAGGTTCAGAATTAGTTTGTATACGTACTAATTCCAAATAATATCCTTAGTTTTTATTATCTCCCTGGAATTCACTCTACCTTTGGTTCCTCATTTAACATAACATCACTGAGCTGTAACGCTGCACTGCATACAAGAGCTTCAGCAATTTACCTGGTTTTAGTGGTCTTAAAGTGATCACACCTGTAATGCAGAACTAGAAAAATCCTTTTGATGCTGAACAACTGTAAGCCTGTCATTGCAGATCACAGAAAAACTATTATACCAGTGAACACTTCCTGCTTCAAAAGGAGATCAGCAGGCAAAACTTTTATGGCAACTTGAGGGCATTTAATGGTGTGAATCACTAGTCAGAAGTTTTTCATACACGTATTAAGTCCAGTATAATACTCGAATTTAAGAAGGTGACAAGCATGATCTCATATTTCCATAATTTCATAGGCTGCACAAAATGTTAATGAAAATGACATTGGAGGACTTGGCAGAAAACAAAACAAAACATACAACAGCTATAGCATGCGGTCACTTGAAAACATCACATTTAAATGACATATTAGTTAAAACATTACAGAAAGACAAAAAAAAACCCACAAGGAAAGAATTAATCTAGGTGTGAACCTTATTTATTATTTGTAAATAGCAGTAAACCTTCCACCCATCAATGTACTTCCTGCTTTCTCAAAACAAGCTCACCCACTACTTACAGAATCAATTTGTTAATTCAGTCAGCACCTGTCCCATTGCTAAGGAAGAGTTTTCTGTCTAGAGACTTTGATACTCTTTACAAAGTTTCTAACAGATTTACTAAAGACGTACATAATCAGGTAGTGCTGCATCTCTTTACAGCTACAAAGGTTTTAATAATACCTTTTCTTGGGTGTGTTTTAGTTAAAGCATCAAAAAAGCACTGAACCAGCTTTTAATCAGCAAGGCTCGACTTCTCTAGCTTAGATTTTACAACGGTGGCTCTCTAGTGTTTCTAACTTATGCAAACACAGATGTAACCTTTTGGTGTTCAATTTTTTGTAAGCTAAGTACTTGTGTTCTCTTTAGGTGAGCTGAAAGATGCAGGAAAAAAAGTGAATAAAGCACATTAAACAAATGGAAATATCAAAAATTAAATGCTCGGGAAACATCCAAGAAAAAGAGACATGTACACAATAAGGTAAGGAACTGCTCCAAAGGACACTGAATAACTTTGGATTCAAGGAGGCTGCATCTGGCCAAAACTGCAAGAACAGATTGACTGGATGAGGAGAGGTTTACAAGGCCATGATCCCATTTTACTTACTGCCAGTAGTCTGAGCAGTGCAAGCCTTATCTCATGCAACAAATGAGACTGAAAATTCTTCTTCCATATCCACAGCAAATTTTAATACAATTATAGATGTAAATTGCATAACTTAATAACAAAAAGCACAATTGTCAGTTTATTTCTACATACTGCCTCCAAAATTCACACTAAAATTCACCTAATATATATGTATTTTTAAAAGGTGATAGTTCCCTGCATATAATTTTTAAATGCATAGATAGCATGAAACTAATAATTCTTTGTTAACTTAGCAGATGAGAGTATCAGATATCTATTCATAGTTCTGTTAAAGCTGCTGCTTGTGCTATAGTTGCCATGGTTCCTCAAGGCACTGCAGTTGGCTGAAGTTCCACTTTTCTCTTACACTCATTGGATATATGGTGGAATATTCTTTAAAAGGGCAGTGTCCATTGGGGCCCTGAGGTGAGCTCTACCTCCTTATATTTTCTCATGAGAAGATACAACACAAAAAACAGCTTAGAATCCTCTCTGCACAGTTGTGATTTACAGTCGTTCACTGACATATGTAGCTCATGCTTGGGATCCATTGTAATTATAACATCTTAAAAGAAATTGCAGTCATGAGTGAGTTACCTGTCTTCAGTGGGTACATGTGGGCCTAGTTTTCATTCTACTTGACTAGTCATACCCCTCCCACACTGTGCAGTGAAGTGTGTATTTTATGACAGTCAAGAGTGAGACAACTTCACATTTCTCAAGCTATTCAACTGCTCATCAACTAAATTTATCGTGCGGTGCTTGACATGGTCCATAAATGGATTCCTAATACTGATTTCAGAACTATGACAACTGCAATGTGCAGAAGTTGTTGCTTGCACCTAGTGCAATGGACCTCCATGGTTACCAAAAGAGTTATGCTAGCAGTAGAAATGTCAGAAGAGCAGTGGCCAGTATGAACTAGTTGCTCAGGTTCTTCAGCAGGTTTCAAAGTGCTGAACTCTGTGGTGGTAAAGCTACTCCGATATCTGCACCACACCAAGCTATTTTGAAGTTTGATCCTCTGTACCGACATAAGCTGTAGTCATATCTTTGACTTCCCTAGAAAAAATTCAGTTGACAGATTTCACAAGCTCCGAGAGCTTTGTCACAAGAGACAAAAAATGTATTAGGGATGGGATTCAGTTCAAGATGTACATTCCTAAATGGAAGTGTTTTGACAAATATAAAAAAGCATATCAAATTCCTACTACAATCAGTGGAGCTCTGTAGTGCAGACACCTAGCTGCCTGAACAGAGATATCTGGTACCATTTTAGATTCCATAGGATACTCTGCTTGGTGAGGATACTTGAATCATACCTTCTAGCCCTTCAGTATCTATAGCATAATCTAGGGCTTCTAGTATGCATAGGATAATGTAGATTTTCATTTGACATCTGTTTAGTCAACTGAATTGAACTCTTGGTCAGCTGAATAGCTCTCTAAGATTCACTGGCAGTACTAATCACATCACAGCCACCTGAAGCAGTTAGCAACACCTACATCAACTTTTCAAAATTGAACTGAAGCTCAGTCTATGAGATTCTATCTTTTTATTCCTAGGCATCCTAAGCAAAATTGCGGAGTCCACTTAGTTTAGGTCCTAAATATAATTACATACAAACCTGAAAAGCCTTTAGACAGAAACTTGTTTTCTATTTGGAAAGTCTCTTAATTAAATGTTAATCTCTGATGATATACATAAAGCCATCCCATAAATGGATTCTTTAGAATAAAGAACTGAAAACCACAAGCGTCTCAGTGGAGAGAGATCTATGAAAATTGCATTCAAGAGCTGTCACCCTTCCTAGGTGTTCTCTGACTAAATCAGAATTAAAATATTTTTTTATACTGAAATGGAATACGGCCTAAATCTCAATATTGGAGCTCTACCATTCTCATGAAAAATGGATTAGCTCTGCACAATGCATGATGATGACAGTAGCAGCAAGTTCATGCTCATTCTGAAGAATGTCACTGATGCTTTGCAGCTACACAGAGCAATGAATCATCATCTCTGCTTATGACTTGTCATCTAAAATTGTAAATCTGGCAGGAGTCTTGTATGAACACTCTGGTCTGGGTAACAGAAAATAAAGAGAAGACAGATAATTTCTGGGACATTCAAGTTCAACTTCATATGCATAGTAGCAAAGTTTCCAAAGCTTCCGTTTCTGACCCCCCATTACTGAACCTTTCTGATCAGAAAGGTTCTTGAGACACAGACATAATATTTAATATAAAATATAATGATTATATTTAATATATAATATAATGCCATTCAGTGACGGTATTCACTTGCAGGTCCATCATATTTCCGTACAGTTTAATCCAGAATGTGTTCAGAATTTTCCATTTACATCAAAGAATCTCAGCTGTGTCCTAAGATGTCATAGTCTCAGTATCTGGTTTTACTAGATCTCTGACAGTATTCAGTAATACATCTATCCAATCCATCTACTTGACTTGTTAGGCTACCATCACAGTTAAGTATAAGACGACTACCATTTGCATACAAATACAGAACTAAATAGAACTTATATAGAAATAAAAGCTAAGCTCTGTTAAGTTTAAGAGAAAGTCTTGCCTTTTCTGGTAAAAGAATATGGAGTTTTGTGAACCTAACTGAACTACTCATAATTAGACAGGAACTGTTTAAAAAACTCACATTCAGTCAGCTCTCCTAATTTATTCCTGGATTGTGTGAAACAGCAGGAGTTCATAGAATTTTCTCCTTCTTTCATTTGATGGCACAAACCTGCTCTGTGTTGGTGAAACTGTCAGACTCAGTAACTGTGTGATCAATACTCCGGGGTAAATAAATGTAATTTCATGGAAGACTGTGTGCAAAACAACATCAGAGACATGAAACTACAACCCAAGCTGAATGTAGGCACAGAAGAAAAATTCGTCTCCTAAAGCTGACAATAGTCAAGGATTTCTGCATTCTAATCTCAACATTAAGTAAGCTACACAGGACTCCCTTGGAGAGACAGAGAAACCACTATTTGTCCATCTGTAAAAAGGGATGCTTAAAGAATGCATGGCTGGAAAGAAACCCAGTTGAATATTACAAGGCAGTACACATCCCATAGGCTTGTGCTTTCCCTATCCCTTTTGTCATCATTGTTTCCTGGACTCTTTTTTACTTTCCATTTTAGAAGGCAAATCTTCCTCACTATACTGACTGAGCTTGTGGAAAGCATGCAGGAACAAGGCCTCTGAGATAATTAGTTAATATTAGTGTTATAGAATGCATTGCTTCAGGAGGTGGACTGGAAGGTTGACTGAAATAGGGTGTAACTGCCAGCACTTAGAACTGCGTCAGGATACAGTGTTGAAAACAGCAACAAAGCACTGCTGCCCACTGTAGTCTCCACACCTCTCAGGTGTCATGAGGAACACGTATGTGCAGAGGTTATAGCTGTAAAGTGTCTAATATTTCCCTATCCAAGCCCTACTGCTTGGGATAAAATGAAATCTAAATTCTCTTTCATTGCTTAAACCACGATTTTTTTCAGTAATCCTATCTGTCAGTAAATTGAAATGCTTCGAAACAACGTAAGTTGAATTGATTAGAATTGTAATAGCAGCAGCCTTCCTTTACCCATCACAG
This sequence comes from Opisthocomus hoazin, assembly GCF_030867145.1. Classification (NCBI taxonomy): domain Eukaryota; kingdom Metazoa; phylum Chordata; class Aves; order Opisthocomiformes; family Opisthocomidae; genus Opisthocomus; species Opisthocomus hoazin. The sequence continues at coordinate 101,315,141 of NC_134415.1, read as the reverse complement.
TTTATATGCTGAATGTAAGTCTTTTGATAGTCACTCATCTAGATGTATCAGAAGACCTAGAAAAATGAGACATAATTTGCAGTTGAGCGAAGGAATAAAACGTCAGCTGAGTTATCTCTCACAATATTTATACTCTGAAAAAAGAATATATCACAAAAGGATCCTTTCAAGTACACAAACTTGATTTTTATTAGACAAAGATGATTTTCCTATGGAAGATAAATAATGCTTTAAACATCGTCATTATCATCACCACTGATTGTGAGAAAAAGGGTAGTTTCTGGAATGAAGGAAGAGCAGGAAATCCAATTCTTCTATTGATATGAACATCATTTTTTGTTGAACCTGAAGGATTTCTGTGCAGAATGATGCCCACATTCACAAGAGGTTAAAAAAAAAAATCCATTTTATTTCAGTGTGAAGGTCTGGCTGAGTAGTAACTTTTTCTTCGTAACAGCATGCTTTAAAGTTGTATCGACAAGTTTTCTTCATCCCATCAGTGGCAGGGAACAGCACTGAAAGGGGCAGGAAAACTCACCTGATTAACAGGTGGCTCAGGGACTGGTGCCATCGGTCAAATTTTGGCTTCTTTGATCATGGGGAGGTGTACACAGCACCGGGCCTGTTGGCGACAGGTGGAACACAGCTGTCTCAAAGGGGAAAAAGAATTCTTGGCCACGAGCTGGCGGGGCTCATTGAGAGGGCTTTAAACTAGGTTCGAAGGGGGAAGGGGATATTGCCCATCTCACTAGGGATGAGCCCAGGCTTGGCGTGCCAGGGTCAGGGGTGAGATTGACAGCCCAGCTCAAGTGTGTTTACACCAATGCACGTAGCATGGGCAATAAACAGGAGGAGCTGGAAGCCATTATACAGCAGGATGGCTATGACTTGGTCGCCATCACAGAAACACGGTGGGACAACTCGCATGACTGGCATGCTGTCATGGATAGCTACAGACTCTTTAGGAAAGACAGGCCAACAAGGAGAGGTGGTGGAGTTGCTCTGTATGTGAGGGAGCAACTGGAATGCATTGAGCTTATCCTGGGGGCAAATGAAGAAGGAGTTGAAAGCTTGTGGGTTAGAATTAAGGGACAGGCTCACACGGGTGACATTACGGTGGGTGTGTACTACAGGCCACCTGACCAGGAGGAGGAGGTTCATGAGGCCTTCTACAACCAGCTGCAAGCAGCCTTACAGTCACAGGCCCTGGTTCTCATGGGGGACTTCAACCACCCTGACATCAGCTGGGAAGACCACACAGCTAGACAGGCGCAATCCAGGAGGTTCCTACAGACCATCGATGATAACTTTCTGATGCAAGTGGTGGAGGAACCAACAAGGAAAAGCGCTCTGCTGGACCTTGTGTTAAGAAACAAGGAGGGACTGGTGGAGGATGTGAAGATTGGAGGTAGACTCGGCTGCAGTGACCATGAAATGGTTGAGTTCAGGATCCTGCGTGGAGGAAGCAGGGCGATAAACAGGATCAAAATCTTGGACCTCAGGAGGGCTGACTTTGCCCTCTTCAAGGAGCTACTGGGAGGAATCCCGTGGGCCAGGGCTCTCGAAGGCAGGGGGTTTCATGAGTGTTGGTCGCTCTTTAAACGACACTTCCTTCATGCTCAGGAGCAATGCATCCTCCTGAGAAAGAAATCGAGCAAAGGAGGCAGGAGACCTGCATGGTTAAACAAGGAGCTTTTAGCGGAGATCAGGCGGAAGAGAAAGGTCCATGGAATGCGGAAAGAGGGACAGGCCACTTGGGAAGAGTACAGGAACGTGGTGAGAGCATGCAGGGATGCGACGAGGAAGGCCAAGGCCTTCCTGGAATTGAAGCTGGCAAGGGATGTCAAAAACAACAAGAAGGGCTTCTTCAATTACATCAGCAGCAAAAGGAAGTCTAGGGACAATGTGGGGCCGCTGCTGAATGAGGCGGGTGTCCTGGTGATGGAGGATGGGGAGAAGGCAGAGCTACTGAATGCCTTCTTTGCTTCAGCCTTCAGTGCCAAGGCAGGCCCTCAAGAATCCCAGGCCCTGGAGGTAAGAGAAGAAGCCTACAGAGAGGATGAATTTCCCTTGGTCGAGGAGGACTGTGTGAGGGATCGCTTAAGCGATCTGGACGTCCACAAATCCATGGGCCCCAAAGGAATGCACCCACGAATGCTGAGGGAGCTGGCGGATGTCATTGCTGAGCCACTCTCCATCATCTTTGAGAGGTCCTGGAGGACAGGAGAGGTGCCCGAGGACTGGAGAAAGGCCAACATCACTCCAATCTTCAAAAAGGGCAAGAAGGAGGATCCAGGGAACTACAGGCCGGTCAGCCTCACCTCCATCCCAGGAAAGGTGATGGAGCAGCTTATCCTGGAGGCCATCATCAAGGAAGTGGAGGAAAAGAAGGTTATCAGGAGTAGTCAGCATGGATTCACCAAGCGGAAATCATGCCTGACCAATCTAATAGCTTTCTACAATGACATGACTGTCTGGGTAGATGAAGGGAGAGCCGTGGATGTTGTCTACCTAGACTTCAGCAAGGCTTTCGACACTGTCTCCCATGATATCCTCCTAGGGAAGCTCAGGAAGAGTGAACTGGATGAGTGGTTGGTGAAGTGGATTGAGAACTGGCTGAATGGCAGAACTCAGAGGGTTGTCATCAGTGGCGCTGAGTCTAGTTGGAGGCTGGTAACTAGTGGTGTCCCCCAGGGGTCAGTACTGGGCCCAGCCTTGTTTAACTTCTTCATCAACGACCTGCATGAAGAGTTAGAATGTACCCTCAGCAAGTTTGCTGATGACACCAAACTGGGAGGTGTGGTGGATACACCAGAAGGCTGTGCTGCCATTCATCGTGACCTGGATAGGCTGGAAAGTTGGGCAGAGAGGAACCTGATGAGGTTCAACAAGGGCAAATGCAGGGTCCTGCACCTGGGGAGGAACAACCCCATACATCAGTACAGGCTTGGGGAGGACCTGCTGGAGAGCAGGCCTGTGTAGAGGGACCTCGGTGTCCTGGTGGACGACAGGTTAACCATGAGCCAGCAGTGTTCCCTGGCTGCCAAGAAGGCCAGTGGGATCCTGGGGTGCATCAAGAAGAGTGTGGCCAGCAGGACGAGGGAGGTTCTCCTTCCCCTCTACACTGCTGTGGTGAGGCCTCATCTGGAGTACTGCGTCCAGTTCTGGGCTCCCCAGTTCAAGAAAGATGAAGAGCTACTGGAGAGAGTCCAGCGGAGGGCTATGAGGATGATGAGGGGACTGGAACATCTCCCCTACGAGGAGAGGCTGAGGGAGCTGGGCTTGTTCAGCCTGAAGAAGAGAAGGCTGCGAGGGGACCTTATAAATGCCTATAAGTATCTGAAGGGTGGGTGGGGCAATGGGCACAAACTGAGGCACAGGAAGTTCTGTCTGAACATGAGGAAGAACTTCTTCCCTCTGAGGGTGACGGAGCCCTGGAACAGGCTGCCCAGGGAGGTTGTGGAGTCTCTTTCTCTGGAGATATTCAAGAGCCCCCTGGATGCGGTCCTGTGCAGCCTGCTGTAGGTGACCCTGCTTGGGCAGGAGGGTTGGACTTGATGACCCACAGAGGTCCCTTCCAACCCCTACCATTCTGTGATTCTGTGATTCTTTGTCAGGTTACTGTCATGACCAGCATACAGAATGAGGAACCAACAAAATCATACCCGTCATTTTTGGAATTCTCACTTTCCTTTTCCCACTCTAATTTTGCTGATCTCTTGTGTGCTCTAACACATTTACTGCCAACTCTATGGGGAAAGGGACCATGTTTTTTTTATGTGTCTGTAAAAAGCCAAACTCACTGAAGAAACTGCAGAGGTAACAGAAAAAATAGTCGCCACTGTGTCATTTCTGTTAATTGAGTTGTATCTTCAAAGTTTCATACTTAAGACAGCTGCAGCTGGAGTGCAAAGTGAACAGCGATTACCTCTCTCCACTTTCGTGCCCCCCACCAGCCTGAGATATTTACAGACAGGGCTAAGGAAGCCAAAATATATGGGAAAGGGATTTGCAAAAAAAGAGAAATTGTGCCCTCTCCTACAGTGTATCCTGTTTCAAAGTTGTTTTTTTTTTTTTTAAAAAAAAGAACATAATCAAGCAAACAATACCCCAATCACCTAAACAACAACAGAACAAGTTTCTGCAGAGGTCAGGGTTATAATTTATCTGTTATTAATCACTTCATTATGATATTTCTAATTCTAACTCTTTTCTCTTAGAAATTTTTGTCTTCTACTTCAACATTCGCAATCTCTACCTATATAAATGCGTTCACTCAGCTACATGCTGGAATTATTGCTTTCCCATCTTTCCATGGTTTACAGAGACCTGTAAATCACAGCTCTTCTCAGTCTAGCTCCACTCCCTACACAACAGTGTCACAACCACAACACACTGTAAAAATCCCAAAGACCAGCCTGGGAACCTACAACATCTCTTTCATCCAGCCCGTTGACGTGTCACCCCTCTCTGGTGAGATCATGTCCAAGTTCAGGGCCTTACAGGTCATCTACAAGTCTTGCAAAATTACTCTGTTTCTTCTGAGTTTGAAGTGGCAAATATTTCCCACAGAAACATGTATTCTTATTTTTCCCTACCAAATATTTTTGCTCTTACCTAAGTCCCACTGGTTCAGGAATTTTTTGTACAACTGTAGCTGCAAATTACAGCTATAGAAGATAATGAGGCAGAAGACATTCCAGACACCCATGAATCCCATGATTGTACCCGAGTGAAGACAGGATGACAGCAATCAGATGAGTGGCACTACATTTTACGTCTTAAATTCAGTGAACTCTGAGGAGGAGTTAAACATAGTTTCAGTCTACATTCTTGATCCAACTTTCAACTGAAATAACTCTGAAAACAGTAGAGTGTCATTCAGAGGGAATGCTGTATGGTTACACAAGTCCCCATAATCACTGTGTCCTGGTTTCAGCTGGGATAGCGTTAATTTTGCTCCCAGCAGCTGCTGTGTTTTGGATTTAGTACAAGAAGAATGCTGATAACACTGATGTTTTCAGTTGTTGCTATAAATCAAGGACTTTTTCCCAGTTGCTCACATTCAGCTAATGAGCAGGTGTGCAGGAAGGAGTATAGCCAGACAGATTGCCAAGGTGCCCAAAGGAAGTCATAGAATCATATCTAGTTCCAACTCCCCTGCCATGGGCAGGGACATCTTCCACAAGACCAGGTTGCTCAAACCCACATCCAACATGGCCTTGAACACTTCCAGGGAGGGGACATCTGCAGCTTCTCAGGGCAACCTGTGCCAGTGCCTCACCACCCTCATAGTAAAGAATTTATTTCTTACGTCTAATCTAAATCTACGTTCTTTTAGTTTAAAGCCATTGCCCCTTATCCTATCACTACACACGCTTGTAAGAAGTCCCACTCCACTTTCCTTCAGACCCCCTTCAGGTACTGGAAGGCTGCTATAAGGTGTCCCTGGATCCTTCACTTCTCAAAGCTGAACAACAGCAACTCTCTCAGCCTGTCCTCTTAGGAGAGGTGTTCCAGCCCTCTGATAATCTTCCTGGCCCTCCTCTGGACTAGTTCCAACAGTTTCATGTCTTTCCTGTGCTGAGGGCTCCAGAGCTGGATGCAGGACTCCAGGTGGGGTCTCACCAGAGCAGAGTAGAGGGGCAGAATCACCTCCCTTGACCTGCTGGCTGTGCTTCTCTTGATGCAGCCCAGGGTACCATTGGCCTTCCGGGCTGCGAGTGCACATTGCTGAATCATGTTGAGCTTCTCATCAACCGACATCTCAGGGGTGCTCTCAATCCATCCTTCACCCAGCCTGTATTTGTGCTTGAGAGCTTGTATTTGGCCTTGCTGAACTTCATGTGGTTCGCAAGTGCTAATTTTACAAACGGAATTGGCTGGGGGGTAGGAGGCTTTCCGCTTTTTGGTTTTCTGGGAGTTTTTTTCAAATGCTGTCTTGGATGGAAGTTTGAACTTTTTTTTGCATTGTGAATTGGTCATTGGATGGTGAGAAAAACTGTATTGTATATAGTTTGTTTTGTGTATTCATTATTACAATTCTTATCATTATTATCATTTCATTATTATCCTTGCTATTATTAGTACTATTATTAGTATAGTATTTCCTTTGTTGCCTTATTAATCTGTCTTCATATCAACCTATGACTTTTCGCTTTTGTTTGTTTCTCCTCCCTGTTCCCACTGGGGAGGAAGGGGAGAGGTGAGTGAGCGACTGTCTAGTGCTTAGTTGTCAGCTGCTCGGTTAAACTACAACAGCTGTTACATCAAAAAAGATTTGTATCCCCAAAAACATACCTTTTACATGCACACACAAGGAATTAGGCATGCGTGTCTCTCGAAAGGCTCAGGCCATTCACGATAATCAAGATGAAGTGAACTGATATCCACCTCAGCATTCCACATTTTACATCTTTTTCACGGCACAGGGTCAGATCACTTGTTTCCCCATGTTTTTGTACAGTGACAAAGACTGATGAATGGGAGAATCTATTGTGCCTGACCAATAACCAATCATTGTAATGCACTAGTGTTTTAAAGAAAGCACAGAAAAATAACAAACATCAGACAAATCAGAGCAGGATTTATGTTCAAGGTATAAAAAATATGCAATAAAAACACCATTTCCTCTCTAACTGTGGTCAGAAGACTTAACAAATCACTATGGATATATATTACATGCTTTTGTCAACACAAACACATAGATCATTTTAAAGAGTTCTTGGCAAAAGTTATAGAGTTTTTTCCTTAGAGTCTCTAGTTTTAAAAGGAAGATTGTATGGGAAACAATTCTCTCTGGGTAAGATAAGACTTAGCCAAGTGTATCTTACAATCAAAAATTATTTAAGGGCATTGATGTTAAGGAAATCTATTTACATTTAAAAAGGTCAGGTTTATGAAAATTCATAAATAAGGTCAAATGCTTTGTTATGTAAAATGAGCTTTTTACAGCTAGGAATCTGGAGATGAAATAAGTATCCACAAAGAAACCAAAATATTTCCTTATGGTTCAAAATTAATATAATAATCAGATTATGAAAGAGAACTGATATAATTAAATGTAATAAAGGGGCATAAAGAGAATCACAGAATCACAGAATCACAGAATTACAGAATCACAGAATCACAGAATCACAGAATGGTAGGGGTTGGAAGGGACCTCCGTGGGTCATCTAGTCCAACCCTCCTGCCCAAGCAGGGTCACCTACAGCAGGCTGCACAGGACCTTGTCCAGGTGGGTCTTGAATATCTCCAGAGAAAGAGACTCCACAACCTCCCTGGGCAGCCTGTTCTAGTGCTCCATCACCCTCAGAGGGAAGAAGTTCTTCCTCATGTTCAGACGGAACTTCCTATGCTTCATTTTGTGCCCATTGCCCCTTGGCCTGTCGCTGGGCACTACTGAAAAGAGTTCGGCCCCATCCTCCTGACACCCACCCTTCAGATATTTGTAAGCATTTATAAGGTCCCCTCACAGCCTTCTCTTCTTCAGGCTGAACAAGCCCAGCTCCCTCAGCCTCTCATTGTAGGAGAGAAAGAGTGGATAATGGAGGATAAACATGGTTTAAGATAAAGGTAAATAAGTCATAAAAATTCAACACAATATTTAAAGATATTACACAATTTCAGACTATAGGCAAAAAATGGCTATTCTGAAGTCAATCTTTGTCACACTAACAGGCCATCTGGAGAGGACATGGAGGTAAATGCACTTGTAAAATGACTTGTAAAGAAAGCATACTCTTTAATATATTTTTAGGTATCTAGCCTAAAAGCTTAACAGTTTGATATAATTTAGCTTTAAACAGAAGCTGTTATATCTAGACTAGTATAAAATAATCCTTCTGGTATAAGAAACGTATCGTGAATGCAAAACACACAAGTACAAGCTATACATACAGACTGCTGAAACAATATCCACGTAAATTTCACAAGTCTGATAATACATACACTTATTAATTCTACACTCACTTGTAAATGAAGTGTCTTTGAAGAAGTGCCATATTTTCTAATTCTGTCCATGCTAATTCTTTATACAGTCTATATTTCATGATCCACTACACCAGATCACAGTGTTTATCCAGAGCTGACGCGTGCACTTAAGTGCATCTAGTACACCAAGCAGCTGATTTTACCTAAAAAGTCAGAATTTTGGAATATATTGTACTGGTTGTTTTGAAGACAAAGGCATTATTTCTAATGCTGGTATTACAAAACATATTGGATACAGAAAAAATGCTGTCTTTATAGCAGTGCAGTACCGAATGATCTGAGATGAACATGTAGAATACCTACTGTTCACAAAGAAAAGCTGGCTGGGAATACCACAATGTAAAGCACCCTAGTACACATTGCCTCTCCTGGAGCCTGACAATCTTCTAATGTTTCTATAACAGACCAGGAATAATTTAATCAGAATTAATTTCATTAATTGTGAAGGTTTATTAAATGCTCTGAAGAGTTATTAGTATGCCACCTGGAAAACTGAAAAAAAAAAAAAAAAAAGCACGTATATGTATTTCAGCCATAATTCCAAGCAAAAGGAACTTTCTTTTTCAGATATGGTACTATGTGCAGCATTATCAGCTTAGGAATGCAAGTGATGCTCAGTTTAGTATTCATACGCATAGAAAACTCCATTTGTCACTGTCTTAATTCTTTGTATTTTGTCTCAAACTTGTCTCAGATATACTTCTTATAAACTTTTTGCATGAAATCTCCTTACAGATGTTTAAAAGATGACAAAGCATTATAATGACCTTGGCTCGACTAGGAATACGATGCAAACAATGGCCAAGTTTTGGGACCCTATTCCAAAGGACACTAGAATCATAGAATCATAGAATGGTAAGGGTTGGAAGGGACCTTAAAGATATCATCCAGTTCCAACCCCCTGCCATGAGAAGGGATATCTTCCGCTAGACCAGGTTGCTCAGAGCTCCATCCAACCTGGCCTTGAACACTTCCAGGGAGGGGGCATCCACAACTTCTCTGGGCAACCTGTTGCTATGTTTCACCACCCTCATGGTGAAGAATTTCTTCCTAATATCTAATCTAAATCTGCCCTCTTTAATTTACAGCCATTCCCCCTTGTCCAATCACTACACACCCTTGTGAAAAGAAGAAGAAAGAGGACTAAGAAGAGGACCTGAGTACAATGAGCCTCAGCATGTGTCATGGATTGACAACATACAGGGAAATCAGGACCTGAAACTGCTGGAAAGATGTGCCATGACAGCATCACACAGTGACTGAGCAGCTGCCTGTGCCAAAATCTGGCTATGCACAGTGCCCCCCTCCCCCCTCTGCCATTCCAGTGATTACAGAGATAAGTTATAATAAATGATGAGGAAGTGGGAGGGAAAAATTTCTATGTAAATGGAGAGGACCTGAGGTGCAACAGCTTTGTGTTTGTGCTGAGTTGCTGGCCAGAGCCCATTGTTGACACTGGCCACAGTTGACTTCCAAGCTCAATGGTGCCTGCTCATCACAGCAGCAGTCATGGGTCTCAGATAACAGTATATGTGTGCATGTGCACAACTTACCCCTTCTTTCATCCTCTTACTAAATCAAACATATAAACATCACACTGTGTGGTGTTCCTTTCTCCTCTCCTGTGACAGAGGACTTTCATGTCTTCTATCTTGCAATTTATGTTTTTTTTCAAAGGTGGGAGAAAATATTTATATATAAAAAATCTAAAGGAATTAAGCGCACAAGCTGATTCACTCCAGCCCTTTTGTGCTGTATCACAACTAAGTCCCCATAGAGCAACAACCATTAAGAATATAATGTTGTGAGGACTTCTGCACACGCTGCAAGCTGAAGAGAGAAAAATGTCTGTGTTCTCAGCCTGGAGAAGAGAAGGCTCATGGGAGACCTTACTGTGGACTTTCAATACTTAAAGGGAGCTTATAAGCAAGATGGGGACAAGCTTTTTCGCAGGGGCTGTAGCAATAGGACAAGGGGTAATGGTTTTAAACATAAAGAGGGTAGATTTAGGCTGGATATAAGGAAAAATTTTTTTACAATGAGTGTGGTGAAACATGGGAACACTGGCCCAGACAGGCTGTAGATGCCCCCTCCCTGGAAACATTCAAGGTCAGGTTGGATGGGGCTCTGAGTAACCTGGTCTAGTTGAAGGTGTCCCTGCTTGTTGCAGGGAGGTTGAACTAGATGACCTTTAAAGGTCCCTTCCAACCGAAACTATTCAACGATTGATTGTATAATTCTATGATTCTGTTCTGTTCTGAACTCAGTACTGAGACTTCAGTAATGGAATCTGGTATGCACCACAGCCAGCTGTACAAGAAATACCAGCTTCCTATATATTTCATTTGCAATTGCACTTGCAATAAGAGTCACAGACTGATCAACTGTAGTGAAAAAAATAAAAAAGGATTTTTATAGATAGTACTTTCCTTCCAAGCCACTTTCTTTCAATAAAGAGATATGCAATAATAAGTTCTTGTATTGTATGTTTCTACTACTGGATCTCAAAGCTCTTCGCTGGCAAGATCTAATATATTAATCACCCATTGTAGAGATGGGAAATGGACACATGCTGAAATGACTTTTATGAAGTCAGCACATCAGAAACAGGGACTGAAAGAAGAAACAAGATGGAAACAATCAATGCTTTCACTGAAAAATTTTTGATATGATCATTCCTGAGAATGTTAGTAGGGTAGCTAAATTATTGCCTTGTACATGTTAGGATTTCACTCCACAGCCCTAAGATATCATCATCCTTGTGTGGATACACTCATCTACTCCTCCTTTCACTACGAAACATGCCAGGTCTAAGAGAGCATTTAATCACACCCCTACCACAGACACCAATTCAACCCTTGAGACCCAAACCAGAATTTTTTCAAATGAAGCAAATAAAAAAAATCGAGTGCATTGTCAGAGAACATGAATTTATACTTATTACTCGTGCAATACTTGTGGAATAGACTGCATTTTCTAGTTTTACTATTTTTTAAAAAAATACATCTTTATGGAAATTTAATTTCTCTGTGGGTTGTTAAAATCTCTAGGAAAAATGTTATAGGTTGTTGAAACGTAATTTTTTTTTTACAAAAAAACCCCACAGTCCAAAATTTTTCTTTTGTAGTATTTATAAAGTTTTTACATTAAGAAAAAAAAGTGTCATTTTCCAACTGAAATATTGAATATGCATGAAAAATCAGTAAAAGTAGAAAAATATGTCTTAGTAGGAAGTATTTTTGGCCAGAATTAATTAAATGAGTGCAAACATGAAAAATATGCAGCTAATCCATACATAGTACTTACAGGCAAGCCTAGCAGTAAAGTAACGCACATTGATCAGGAGACACTAAAAAGAAATAAGAACAGGGTGGAATTGTACTAGATCTTATTAATGAATCTGTTGATTACAGTTCAGGGATCATGAAAAATCTTCTGAATTAGTAATGCTTTATAACCTGTGCCCATATTAAACAGCTAGAAAACAGAACTGACCAACATACAAACTTTTTTGTATCTGTCTTTTTAATTTGTTCTCCACATAGACTGCCGCTGAAGAGAGAATGAAAGTTATAGCACCGAACTATCAAGTAACCAATAAATAATTAACCTTTCCTAAGGTAGGTCTGATGTATTACTGACATCACAAAATTAAAAATAAAGAAAATGTGCTCACAGGAGGGAATTTTCCCTGGCAAATGTACTGTGTAGGATACACTCTTGACAGGAAAAGCTAGATTTGTAAATACTTGAAGAAGAAAAGTTTAATAGTATTAAATTATTTGACACAGCAATTAAGACATTTTCTGTAACTTCTGAGCAAATATTGGTATCAGAAATGAAAGAGAGATGGAGAGAATGGAAGCAGCTAAAACAACAAATATTTTCCTCAAAATAGTAAAGAGTCTGACACCTTAACTTTTTCAACTACTTTGATTTTCAGCTACTCAGATACTGCAGCTGCAGTGGACCCTCTAGCTGTTTTTGCCTTCCCCAGCTCTTGGTATATCATTTACAGCGAGCAAAAGATAGGAAGATCGTGTGGATGTTCAATAATAACAGCCTCATAAATAACTGTTTTGCAGTTGAGATGCTATTGTTATAGGTAAATATTGCTATGCATTTCACACTCTCCTTGCCAGATACTTTTTCTCATACTTTTTAATAATATGTGCTTTGGACTGTAAATGTCATAAAGATCCTACGCACTTATAGACTCCAGAGGAAAAAAAATAGAGAACATAGATAAAGCTTCTAAGTTCAAAATGTCTTTAGTGCCAGACCCTCTCTTTTCTTGAAGGCTAGAAGGAGAGAGAAATCTTAGCATGTGCTAATACCCATATATAGCTTTGCACCCTTTAAGGATGGTTAAAGGCAAACACAAGAAAAGAAGCTTTAAAATACATTGCCAGGAGTCTACAGGTATCTTAAAGTATCAAAAGTTTGTCTGCTGTCAACAAATTTATCAGCTGGCTATTGTAACGTCTTTAGGCCAGCCACAAAGTATGCCATTAGTACCTATTGCTAACATTATTATTATGGATCCTAGTGTTTCATGGAAAAAAGATTTATAGTAACCGTTTGCATGTATAAAAACACGCTCAGCATTATTAATTGGTCCTGATACAAGCAGTATTTTTGCTGTACACAACCAAGCAAAAAACCTTACTCAGTGCAAAGCTTCCATCATATTATCTACCAGTGAAAGCTGACAAGCTGATTGAAAGTGTCAGAGGAAGGGGGAGGTGATATATAACAGCACAATTTTCATTGCACAAAGCAGTATTTTAGCCCTTACAATTTGTACTGAAATTCATTATTCTTCTCCATCATGGGCAAAGGGGAAACTCTGCAAGTGCCCAAGCCTGTGACTTGTCTAATTTTAAATCTAGCTCAAATGACTGCTTTCTGAAGGGGGATGACTAAATGATATACGGCCGCTCACCAGGCATTTGTCAGGGAAAGCTATCAAGAATTAAACTCTGTGCAGCCATTACACTGGTGGGAATATTAAAGCTGGGACTATGCTACATTAGACACAATGTAACGAAGGATGTTGCATTGCAGTCAGTCCAGAATTGATGTCACAGGACAGCTGTCTGTGTCATGAACAGGGAGAGCTACAGCACTGTAATTTGGTACCTGCTCTAGGTTGAACACTTCTTGACACAACATAATCATTTGCTGGCCATGTGAGCTCCTTGTGAGAATCCAGACATGCTGACGGTTTTTTGTCACAGCAGGAATTGAACTGCCTGGACACCACTGTGTACAAAATGATCTACCCACACTCATTATATGCACACAAATGAGAAAACGATACTAACAGCTGATGTGAACGTGTAAAACCATTTCAGAAAACTGTTGTTTCATGTAAGGTTTTTAATTTTTTTTTTTTAAGGTGAATTTACAGTAGCCAAGTGGTAAATTCAATCCAGTAAAATCAAATCATTCACTGACCTTGATTTTGTTAGTTTTGGATTTGTTTTATGATTGTTATTATTATTAGGAACTATTTTATATCTATGCGTCACAAAAAAAAAAAAAAAATCAGACCTAGAAATTTCAGCCAAGTCTTTTCTTGACCTGGTATTTCATCGTACTAGGAAATGAAGAACATGTATGAATTCTCTGTTTAACAAGAAATATCTAGTTAGAACAGATGTTTTCAATTTAAAATAAAATATAAAATAAAATAAAATAAAAACACATAAAAATATGCAATAAAATATAAAATAGACTATTATTTAATATATATAATATATATTATATATAATATAAAATTAAAAACAATGAATTCTAAATATTATTTCAAAGTAATTTTTACTAATTTCTTCTTTCTTTCAAAGAGTCAGTAATTTGCAGTATTTGCATTAAACGCTCTTTATAACAAGACTGTACCAAGACAAAGCAAGTACAAGTTTTGACTCTGCAGCACTTTTCAGGGGATAATCCACTAAAGCCACATGGCCATAGAGGATAAAGAAGTATATTATCCAAGGTCACACAGGAACCAAGTCCCACACCTGACTTTTTCTTTAGTGAACTATTTGCTAGACTGTGGATGAAAAAACTCCCAGGTCTCACTTAGAAGAAAGAAGAGTTAGAGGTCACAGCATACAGAGACAAAGTTCTTCAGTCTTGTGTTCCTCTGTGTGTTCCTTCAGGAGAAAGTGCATTTTGCCTCTAGTTCCTCACTTCCAATACAAAGCGAACTGAGATATCTTTGTTACTCAACTGCAGAAACAAGTTTTTGTGTGAATTGTACCAAGGGAAAAATCAAAATTATCACATTCTCTCCACCAGCGCTTCTGTATTTAAGGATTGAGGTAATTCAGAAAAAAAAAAAAAAAAACCACAACACCAAAACCCCACCTTTTGTCCTGAAAAACACTACAGATGAAGATTAGCAGGACACAAAAAACATGTTCAGTCATTATTAAAAGGAAAATAAAACTCCAAATATTTAAGTCACACTAGAAGTAAACTGCAGAAAATTCCTTATAAGCCAATAAATTCCCATCAGAAAGAAGAAACTGTTTTAATGAGGAGCAGAGTCACCTGTTTTCTTTCTCCAGGCTAACACACCATTAAGATTCAAAATTGTCATCAAAAACTTGCATTTGGGACTCTTCCAGGTTGTAAGTCTGAACGTAAAAACATGTTTTCCAGTGGATAATCAGAGAGTCTAGATGGGAACTTTACAGGCCCTTTTCTTGACATCTATTCAATGTTAACAGCACTATTTGATCATTTCATAGGAAGACTGGGACACAAAATTCTGTCTACTGGCTCTATACGTAGATAGACCACTTAGATATAAAAAATCCACAAAACACTGAATAACAGGGCAACAAGTAAGGGCGTGTAAGCTTTTATCTCGTAAAGGTAGAACTGAAGTTCCCTGCATAGGTAGCCAGTAGTCACCTAGTGTCTGCATTCCACATGACAGGGGCCAGCAACTCCATCTCAGGAATGGCAATACAAAATCTATAGTCTTGCAAGCCAGATACTCACTATGCATTACTCCTACACTAAAAACCCCTCTGAATCATGAAATGGAAATTTGGCTTAGGTTACTGTGGAGCTCCAGGAAGCAGCTAGTGGGAACACACAAACTTTCGCTTTGACTTTCTCTGCCTTTTCTCAGTCCATGGACAACATGAAACTCAACAGAGCTTTGCAATACCTGCCATCTCAGCATCCAATCCAGGCACTTAGAATAACTCTGGCCTGAGTCATTGAGGAGAGTGGCTGGAGTAATGGGGTGCTCCTTGCATCTACCCCAGTTATGTGCTAATCCTCAAAACGTAGACAGCTGTACATAAAATGCAAAGATAAAACCCTGAAAGCTATCCAGAACTTCATGGAAATTCAATACCATATACACAAATTCTCTGACAGGAGTCTGTAGTCAGCTGAGACCCATAAGTAGAATGAAGTACTATGGCATTATGTTAAATATCTGGCTGAAAGATCAGCTAGGCCCGTAATAATGGATAGACTTGGATGTAACATGAGAAGAAATGAAGACTCCAGAATAGTAAAGTTCACGATTTTTAAAAAAACTACAGCAAATTATTATTCTTGAGATAGCACATCTGTTCAAAGCATTATCATTATGAAGAATGTACCACTTTGTCACATATTTACAAAATCACCTCTTGAAAATTCTGAGGCGAGCAAGTATCCTTGTCTTGCTAGAATATAAGTACGAGCAGATGGAGAAGCAATATACCAGGTCCACTCATATCTACTTCATCTTGTGTTTTCAAGTGTTTTTACCAGCAAAAAAAGGCAGCTTTGCAGAATGATGAAAAACACTTGTCACATTGAGTTTTGTCTTTCTTATTCCATAGCATACATTATTATTCTACTCCTGCGCAAGTTGTACTTGTCATTTCGTTAAGGCTGCTATAAAAAACAAGAAAAAGGAGAAAGCATAGATACACTCCAAAAACAGATGACAAAATTATCCTGTAAATTCTGTACCTGGTGGTGCATGATTGTTCTAAAGTTCGTAACAAAATTATTTCCTCAGTGGAACAAAAACGTTTGGTATCTGAAAGTCAACTTGATACCTAATCAAGAAAAAGAACAAAATCACCAGTAACAAAGTTTCTGCAGGTCAAGTGTTTCCTTGGGCTACTTCTATGGAAGATGACTATTCCCAAAATAGATTTTAAATTACATCTTTACAATTCTATTATCTTCAGTATGAGAGGATATGAGGGCGTAATTTGAAGAGAAATCAGTTTGATAAAGGACACTGCAAATAAATCTGAGTTCTCATGACTTTATAAAAAAAATGTAACCTAAATCAATTTTATATTAATGTTGATTACAAAATATTAGAGGAAAATTTAAAAAAATACGCCATTAAAGTATGTAGGAGCATATAAACACTTAAACATAGAAGAAAGTTCAATGACTTTTTTTAATATAGTCATTTCAGGACTGAGCTACATATTGAGGGAAAAGAAGGGCTTTATATTTTCCCTCTGATACTTGTCCTTTGCCCCAAACAGCGGTCAAAGATTGTTCAAAGATACTGTTACCCATGAGTGGCAGATAAGACACTGATATTAAAGGACAGTCTTCCAAACAAGAGCTGTAAGATAGGGGAAGGTATTCACACAGGGGGTTACAATATGTGATGCTTTTTAATCATCAGCATATTATAATGATCATAGAAGTGTGATGAAAAAAGAAGTCTAGTCTAGAAAAAGAGATCTGAACAAACAAAAGCAGGAAATTCTGATTGTCATTTTATGATTTCATGTACCTGTAGATGTAGCTGAACTTGAAAAAGCAAAGGACTAGTAGAAAACCAGAAAAACAAACCACAGCTAAGTTAGGAGAAGAAAAGAATGAGGTGTGTGAAAACTAAAGACTGCTGCCTAAGAATTATAGACAAAATTTCTCCCCATTAATATAAAAATAAAATGAGACTACTGACAGGAAAAAAAAGTAAGAAAATAAGAAAACACTTAAGAAAAATAATAAATGCCTGGAACAAGAAGCAAGTTGACAAAATTAATAATGCAATGAAAAGACTGTCAGAGACAAACTGTCTAGGGCAAGTGGTAATTCACCACAAGTTGTTCTCTGTCTTGGAATTCTCTGACAGAAACTGCTATGCATCCTTAAGAAACCTTTCTGCTATCTCTAGATTCACTGAAAAAGCAATCAGTATATTGGTTTTGCTATCTCTGTCTCAGCAGAGTTTTCTGTTAAGAGATTCTCAATGAACTCTCAATGAGAATTAAAACTTTAAAAATTGTAAAAGATAAATTAATGTTAATACGTGAATTCTACCTCTCCCCCCCTCCTTTTTTTCCTGTTTATCATGAGTGTTTTTAGGGACTTGCCTGACAGTATTATTCTAAAATTCTTCGCAGTTCCATAATAATTCCAAAGACTATTTTGACTATCTTACTAACTTCTTATTTTGCTTATATAATTAAAACTATACAATCAATTTAAATCACTATTTCTCAGTACAACTTTCCCTATTCTATCCAAGCTTAGAAACTATTTTTTATATATGTATCTCATATCACACTAGTACATGGATAAGGTTACTAGATACATTCAAACTCCCAGGTTGAACAAAATAACCACAAGACAGGCCTCGAGAATAAATATATCTCCAAACAAAGTGGGAATTACCAAATAATTATTTAACTTCAGTTAATCTTCTTCCAGTAGAGTTCAGAATCTTTTCCTGACCTGACTAAAAATTACTCCATCTACAATACAGATCTATGTCAATTCATCACTGAGCTACTACAAATGCAATAAACAGAAGGGGAAAAAAATCAACTCCCTAAAATACAGATTCCACTCAATAAAGAACTAAGAAGAGGAAAGCGCGAGGAACGCAGTACTTGAGACTATTTAGGTGTTGCAAATATTTTCATACTTTTGAGAGCCACGTTGTCATAAATCATGTAAAGGTAACTTCTCACTAGAAGCATCATAGGTAAAGGACAATGCCTTTCTAAAGGGCTTTTCAACACATGAGGCCACAAGAATGATTCTTAAAAGGAAGTAAAATTCTCCTGTCTTTCTAAAATGCCACAGAGTTCAGACTTGGTCCCTCATTACTCTGGGGCAAATTTTTCTCACTGACTCTTTGGGACTCAGAATGACCATTATTAAATCTCAATTAAGACAAATAACATGAAATCAACCCCTCTTGGCAACAAGCTCAGCCTCCATTTTAATACTCTTACTACTATTTATAAAATATCTACATCTTGATATGTCCTAAATCCAAAAATATGGATGACAATAGTGTATAAAAAAAAAAGGAAACAAGTTTTTTCCTAAGATTTTTTTTTATATAATCACCCCGATTTACCTTTAAGGAGAGAGGCAGCATTAAAATTCTGCTCTAGCTATCCTACTGGTATTGCCAGTCAAGCTTGAAACCACCAATAAGTAGCTGAGAACATGGTATCATCCCTATTATTGTGAGGGGAAGGATTCTTCACACAGTCCAGAGGGAGAGCAGGGTGTTCTGTCAAATAGCACTCTATGTTTAATAGACTTTCTTGACCTCTCCAAATTAAAAACAGAAAAGACAAAACCATAGCAAGCAAATTAACTGAACAATAAAAACAAAATACACCCTTTAACTACTTATCAGTAGATTAAGATTTCAGTGAAAGATGGAGGAGATAATATTTTTATCAAACTAGTAGAACTTTTAAGAGTACTAAGATCCTGGAGAGGTCTGAATAGCAGCAATGATTCAGTAACAATAGGCTGGATTTCAAAAGGAAAAAAAATATACTCAGAGTATAGAAAATTAATTAGCATGCTCTAAAATGGCTATTTGATAAATTACTAATGATCAAGAACTTCAAAGCTATAATTCTTATAGAACTTCTTGATTTCTCTTATATCAAATGTAGATATTTTATTGTTAGATTTCATAGGTAATTATTTGATGTCTTTCTTATACAGCAATACCATAAAGGATTCACAAATCCTGACAGCTCTGGTACTTTTCAGCTTTCAACTTTTCTGTAGAAATTAGAGTTTAGCATTTCATTTTCGACTTTCTCTTATAAAGTGAAACAACTTTTACAATATGTGCCGCAGTGGATGTATTTTAAAATAACTGTCTAAAAATCCCTGAAAGAATTAAGAATTTCTGCTCCTATTTGGAAGATGTTCTTTGCTGTTACACATAAACATTTTAACAAACAACACTTAGATGGAGATTCAGGAATTGAGATTACACAAAAACCATATGCAGAAAACATATAATCAGTTTTGTGACTGAAGGATGGATATGCAGTTTGCAGATGTATGAGCGGGCCACCTAACATGAGCTCAAGCACAGCACTGCTTGTGTTGTGGGCCAGTCTGGCTTCTGAGCTGCCCTAGCTACCCTTGGAGGTTGTTGGTGAGACCTGCCTAACCTCCTCTGGCTAGAACCATGTATATCTGGGAACTTGAATCTGTTTAGTCTGACACCAGATCACGCATCGTTGAGTGGCATTGAAATCCCATCAAAGAACTATGATCTCTAGCATGACTGTACAAAGGCTAATATACGTAAGACTAAACTGGACCTTTTCAACTAAAGTTTCCACTACAATTTTTATTGCTCAATATTTGACATAACTCCTTTATACCACTGCTCATAACTCAATGGCAATAGCATCAATAAGGTCTACAATGAGCACCAAATTTCTGTCAACTCAAGAGACAGCAACAATGAAACTCTGGTTTTCACGTAATCCTTCCAGTTTTGAGGATCAGACATTGTCTCCACAACCTTTCCTGATGTCACTGAGCTCTTCTGATTATCTTTGATCACTGGAAGCTTGACCCTTTTCATACGAGTTCTCAAACTAGCAAAGCACAGCCTCTGCAGATGTGCACCTTGATGGTGAAAGGCAATTGCTGGGGAATGCCAAAACCTTATTTTTAAGGATTTCTCTGCAGTTAAGTAAACTTGCACACAAGCTGAAAATAACTAGTGAATAAGGTTTACCAATAGACACTATTTAGAGAGAAAATGGAATAGAAGTTTTAAAAAATGCACCCAGATAAATTATGAAGATATTCTTTGGATGTTTCTACACATTTATCTCTAACCAAGCTGAAATTCTATTAAGATTCAGGTGAGAGCAGTGGTAAGTAAAGGCTTCCAACACATGCAGAGAGCTTTCTTCCATCTTTTGCCAGCTTAGTCTTCCAGTGTGATTTATTCTGGTTTATGAAAGATTTTTTCTTCTGTATTTATGCAGTAACTTTACTCTGAGTTTCAGGAAGAGATAAGATTATATCTTTTCCTCTGTTTTCCTTTTTGTGAGAGTTTTTGATTAGGATTTTGTCTTCACACTTAATACTTGTCTCATTTCAGCCTGTTTTCTCCCCTCTGAAAATACACTGTGTATTTAATTTTTTTTCAAAAGAAGGTTTCCAATCATCTTGTGAGCTAGAATTTGTGTGTGTGCCTATGAGTCTCAGAAAGATAACACATTTAACCAAAGAAGTTAATATTCAGCAATTCATTTCAGATTGAAAGAGACAACCACCTATTTCTGCGTAAGCTTAGTTTTACATGATCCTGCCAGATTTGAAACTTCAAATTACTGAAAGACAAGTTAGAGAAGTTAGAGTTAGAATACAGAGATCACAGTACCATGTCCGGAGCTGTAGACTATTAAATCCCTCCAGATTCAGTGCTAGTGACTCAGGTGACAGTACATTAAAGCAAGAGTAAGAACAAGGGGTATAAGGTAATACAACCTCAGTACCATGAAATGTCAAATCTAAAACTGCTGTAAATTTTGGTGTCATTTTGATGAGTACAGGAGCTAGTTCTTCAGTAAGAGACAGAGAGGCAGTCATTCTGTTTTATAGGTAATTGAGTATTTATCTCATTTGCCAGAACAGTACAGAAGGATCCAAACCAGCACAATTTTCTACTTCATCAGGCTGTAGTGATTTCACTGGAGTTTCTTGGCAGACATATATAGATACTGACCTCTGAGACCTCATACGGTTAGCCTTAGTCTAGAGAGGATTTTCTTCAGTCTTGTTCCAAATACAAGTAGCTGCTGATGACTGAAGAGGATTGAGTGCCAGTCGTTTGTTCTACTCAAGAGTTCATGTCTATGGTTAGTTTTTGTTATGCATCAAGATACATGTTCCATATAGCCTGACAAGCTTCTGAGGGTTGTACAGAAGTGTTCTTTAGAGTTTATTTTGTGCTTAGGTTCACTATGTTGAAATTCTGGGTTCTGTCAAAGGACTAGATTCTCAAAAAGATGTAATCAACTAACCATTTGGTGTGGTATTGCTTAATGCTTACCTTTCTTGTTCCTGGTGCAGAACCCCAAGTCTGTTTGCAGGTAAATGCTTTATGAATGCCCCAAGTCAACTAGTTGAAGAATCACAGTTGCGATTGAGGACGATCAGTGCAACATTCGTCTCCTGTCTTATGTTGTTTCAACCATGAAGCAGTGGCCTAAGACTGAACACTGGAAAGCCATTTTTCTTCATTTTTTACATTCAGCATTGTCACCCTTAACTCAGGTATTCTTAATAAACAAAAACATCAGAGTTTTAATCTGCAGAGAAAAATAATTCTTGGTAACTCAAATTCAAAATAGAATTTGTAGTAACTGACAGAAAAGGTGCTGGGTTTAAAACTCTTCAATACAATCCACTGAGATCAAATACTGAAGAACTATTTGCTTACTCCCAACTTAATATTGTTTCAAATAATATAATGAAACACAAGAGAACTATAACGCCTTGTAACAGCACAGCAGCAGCTAGTTGCATACAGCTGTACTAACGGGACTTTTACCAGGACCTCCTGTTTGAAGAAATCCCAGTTTGCCAGCCATCTCCCTTAAAATGAGCACTCTTTGGTTCCAAACTATATTTATAACTTTTTTATTCATGATGCTTTGTACTATGCTTTCTTTTCCCTTACTGCAGATTAAAATTTGAAACACCAGTTTCTGTGGCAGCTTTACATGCAGCCTGTGTAGATTCAGTTTTGTTCAGCTACCTATACCCCGCCATCACCGAACATGGCTGATACAACTGTTCATCAGAAATTGTTGATGGAAAAGCTGATACAGCAGTAAGGTTGCTTTTTGTGGCTACCTGAAATAATTTTGCAGCTGTGGTAGACTGGGGAAGCTATAGCCATTCAGTAACCTGTAGACTGTAGGAACAAGCAATGACAAAGTCTATATCCTGAACACAGTGCCATTTCTCATATAAGCAGCTATCAAGATCATTTCATTAAAATAGAAGCCTTTGGTAGGTACAAGTTCCCAGTCACTGTATGTTCAGACATTCCAAATAACAGAAGCTGTTACAGAGAGTTTTAGAAGGGTATTTGTGGGGTTTTTTTTTAAGCCATGTTGTGCATTAGGAAGTGTAAAAAGTAGCGGCCAACACATTTATCAATAATCACCACATTCTGAGAGTGCTTTCCTCTCCCAAAACAGAGGGAAACATTTTATTGTCACAAGATGGTATAAAACTGTGTATAAGCCAAGCATCACAAAAAATACAAAAGTTATGTACCTTGCTTATAGTTCTGTCTTTTCTTTTTACTGTGATTTACTGCTCACCTATTTTACTAACACATCTTTTTAAAACATTCCTATTGACCAAATTTTGCCTTCCCTTTCTGTCTTCCAAAGATATGTCAGACTTCTGTTGTTTTCCTTCCTTTCCATTTCTAACCATCATTGTCTTCTGTCTCTCTCTCATCACACTTAAGAAGTTTTCCCCTATGTGTTTCTTGCATGTTAAATAGATGGGTATTCTAAGGTGTTTATACAGCGAATGGTGCCTCTTTACTGGTATTAAATGCCTTTCCTGGATCTAGTCCTTGAACAGTCAAAGGCCTGTGTTTGCACTTAGGTTCATTCCAGAAAGCTATGTGAGGTCAGGCACAAAAGTATGTTCAGAAGACTATGATAAGAGATAATTGGTAAGATGACCAGAAGATACAGGTAGTTTTGACATACTGCTGCTGAAGGTGGTATACTGCTGCTTGAGCCAGCAGTGTGCCCTGGTTGCAAAGAAGGCCAATGGGATCCAGTAGGGTGCATTAAGAAGAGTGTGGCCAGCAGGTTGAGGGAGGTTCTCCTTCCCCTCTACACTGCCCTAGTGAGGCCCCATCTGGAGTACTGTGTCCAGTTCTGGGCTCCCCACTTCAAGAAAGATTAGGAACTACCAGAGAGAGTCCAGCGGAGGGCTACAAAGATGATGAGGGGGCTGTAGCATCTCTCCTACAAGGAAAGGCTGAGGCAGCTGGGCTTGTTCAGCCTGAAGAAGAGAAGGCTGCAAGGGGACCTTATAAATGCGTATAAATATCTGAAGGGTGGGTGTCAGGAGGACGGGGCCAAACTCTTTTCAGTGGTGCCCAATGACAGGACAAGGGGCAATGGACACAAATTGAAGCCTAGGAAGATCCATCTGAACATGAGGAAGAACTTCTTCACTCTGAGGGTAACGGAGCACTGGAACAGGCTGCCCAGGGAGATTGTGGAGTCTCCCTCTCTGGAGACATTCAAGACCCGCCCGGACAAGGTCCTGTGCAGCCTGCTGTAGGTGACCCTGCTTCGGTGGGAGGGTTTGGACTAGGTGACCCACAGAGGTCCCTTCCAACCCCTACCATGCTGTGATTCTGTGGACTCTATCTACCAAATCCCTTCCTGAAGAAAGACGTCAGGTACACGTGTGCACTTACAGTTTACCTAGATTTATAATAGGAGCAATGGTTAAGGAGAAATTTGATCATAAACAGTGAGATACCCAGGATAAAAGAGTTGCTAGACTCACTCCTACAGTGAATAATAATTTATACAGTGCAGTAAACATCGCCCTGACAAAAGAATAAACATGCACTTCCACTTTATTCTGTTGTTAAGATCGGACGTCCACTCTGACTCTTCAGCCTTCCAGGTAAAAGCTGAATTAACTCCCTCGAACCAGAGAGATACATTTCCCCCTTCAGTTCTAGCAGGTCATGATGTCTGAAGTTTCTGAGCTGATGCTTGTTACACCAAGTGAACTGGAAATAATGTAGAAGGGTTTTGCAATATTAACTTCCAGAGCAATAAAAAGGTAAATGATAGTCAATGTAGATAAGCATAAAGTGATGTTAGACACTTAGAAGGTAAAGACAAGGAAACAGCAAAGATCTTATTGGGCTCAAGTACTGATGGTGTCCCCATCCTATGAATACTGAGTGGTCTGGTCCGCTGTCTCACAGACTGTCAGTGTAGACCTGGAAAAATAACAAAGAAGGATGATCACCTTCTTACTAAATAGAGTAGGAAGGATGGAAGAATAGTATAAGAAAGGTCTAGAAAGCTATTGGTGATGTGAGAAAGGTGAATGAGGCATTCACCATTTTCAACAGAAAAAAACAGAGGCATTATCTTAAATCCATCTTGGCTGATCAAGGCAAACCAGCAGCAAATGCACCAGTTTCTTATAATTTCCACAATTTTTGATTTTTTAAGTCAACCTGTATTGTTCTGCTCTCACAGGATTTGTTACGGTAAGTATTAAAAATTGTCTTTGGGAAGATGAAAACAAACATTAAGTTCAGTGTTGAATCAAAGTGATTCAGCAGTGCTTCATGCTTAATTAACAGCCCTGAGCCCATAAAAAAAGTATACGCACTTTTCTTTTGAAAAATACAGTTGCATTTGCATAAACTTTATGTTACCTTGAAGCATAAACTTTATGGAATGCCTTTGAGCAATGGTACAGAGGAAAAAAAAAACAACAAATCAACCATTTTTCCTCACATGTGCAATTAAGATATTGCAGTCACTGGTCTTTCTTTGAAAGCAATATTGCACTTGTATTCCAGCAGTTTTCTTGAAATAGTACCTGTGTACTCTGCAAGCTGAAGCAATGCTGTCATATAACCACCACTGCACTGAGAAACCACAGTTCCAACGGGTGGAGGAAACAAACTCTGCAGAAGTACCCGGAATCTGTGCAGTAATGGACAGAGTCCAGTACATTAGGTACATATCTGAAAATTTTACCTCCAAGTCTGCAGACTTAGCGCATGCCCAGACAAGAATCCTTCCATGGGCATCCTGTCTGGTGCATGAGCTTTACCACTATAGCCATGCAGTTTTCACCAGGGCCTGCTCAAACTCCCTACAGGTTGTTCATGCTTATGATGCTATTAGCATTGTCTGGAACATTCTTTGGTCATGGACAGGTGCTGCACATTGACTAGTTAAGATGTGCACATGCATTTTATTGGGTTCCCTAGTGTAAACAAAAAGATACAGCCAATAGGTAGGAAAATGGGGAAAGAAGAGGTGATTTGCATGCCACTGCCATTTCCTTCCCATGAGAACCCACCATAACGATGCCATCAGGATTTGCAGGAGCATGGCCATGAGAGTCACAGCACAAGAACAACAAGGGAACCATACTATCACCAGCCTGTGCACACTGCTGGCTCATGCTCAGCGTGCCGTCCCCCAGGTTCCTCTCCAGAGAGCCGTTCCCCAGCCAGCCTTTTCCTCCTTTTTTTTTCCTGTTACAGGTTCTAACAATAATTTAATTCCACTGCTCGTACCTCACATATACCAGCACATTCAGTCCTTTGGCGGCACTACTTCTGCCTAAGTTTGTGCTGATTTTGGCTTCACCACAACCCTGTATTTTAACTCCCTCATGGCTACTCTAGTTGCCTCTCTGTGAAATACAGTCAGCCTTATTTACACAGCCCTGGGTCCCTCTGTAATTTCATGCCATTTTTAACAAAAAAAACCCCTCAAGTCTTAATTTCGAATTGCTTGTATGGTTGTGAGTTTATCTGTCACAACTTCATGCCCTTCTCAAAGAAGAAAGATTTCCAGAAGTCGCACTTCTGAAACATTCCTGGATATGTAAGAACTTGATACCAGAACTCTAATATGATGCAGACTGACTGGTTCCACTATTTATTACACATAATTATTGTGTCTTTTGAGCTGTAACCACAGGTGTTAAAACCATGTTTTCCACTCTGGCTACACGTAATATTCTCACCTCATGTACAAAATCAGCAGAGCTTAGCAGCCTGTTTTAATACAGTTTATTCCAGCCTTGTGCATCACATCCCACGAATGCTTAGAAAACTTATCTTCTGAGATGGGTGCCTCGTTAGTTGACTGGTTAAATCCTGAACAAATATTCTATACTTACAGTCAGAATAATGGTCTCATTTCTGTCACAGGAGAGGGGCATAAGAAATTCTAACAATTTGTGCACATCATCTCAGTTTCCGCTGTGTGTCTTTGCAACCAGAAAATTTTTGATTGAGCTACTGCAATTGCAGTATTTCAGATGCTGCTCAGCATCATTATGACACACATTTCTCCATGAACACACTTCTCTATTGTAGGAAGTGCAAGCTAGCTGAGTCCAACATGGAAACGCAGAATATTCAGGGCAGTATGCGACATTATTTCCACTGCCTCCATGGAACTACGTCTAGCTTTCCAGAAGGAATCAAAGGTGCAAATCCCTCAAACTTCCCTGTTCACCTCACCTCTTTCTGTGCCTAGGCAATGGCATAGCTATTCTACAGTACATTAAGCTTTAAAATATATTTTAAAAAACCATGGTAGGATGTACTCTGAGAAAAAGGATGATGAACAGAAATCTATCATTCAGTTTAACAGAGTTGCTACATACGTTGTATGAAGTAGATTTTTAAAAGTTTGAAAAATTCTCCTAAATATATTTCAACCTGTATTCCTTTGCTAATACTCTTGGAAATAAAGAGCAACACTCTTTTTAAAAACTATGCAATTACTAAAATACAGAATGGCTCAGTTTTCAGAAGTTTGCATCCATAAAGAGTTCTTACACAGGCATGCTAGCAATTGTACTTCTGTTTGAAAACACTTTTCACGCCATGTCATAAATTGTAACATATTATCACAGAATAGTTTGGGTTGGAAGGGACCTTTAGTCCAACTCCCTGTATTAGTTGATGTCTGGTCACATTACAAAGATACTGAGATCTACTAGAGTGGTGAGTGCCGCCTGATGTATATTAAAAGAATAGTAAGAACTAGATGTGCTTGCGTATTCCTTTTCTAATTCATTCTGCTGTTGTGAAATGGGAGAAAGAACACTTCTGCTTTCAATTGCAATTTCCGCTTTAAGCAACCAACAATTGACAAGGTTCAGAAAATGTGATATTACAGCTAGAAGAGGGATGTCTGTTTCCTTCTTCTCTTGTAAAAAATGAGGTAATAACAAAATCAGCATATACGAAAGGTTTTTTTGTGTTCTTTGGTTGCTATTAAAAAGTAGATGCTGCCTGCAAATTAGGTCAATTTAAAAAGCTACAAAAAACATAAAAATCCCTTGCAACTTCACATTGTTTTTTATATAGAATTCTACTGTGTTTGTCAAAGAGTATCATTTATCTTCAGCTAAGACTGACACCTGCTTAATTCTTTCTCATTCATATACCATATTTCAGCCAGTGACTTGGAAACATGAATAACTAAATCTTCTTGGAAATACGTAAACAACTGAAATGCAAAATGAAAAAAACAAACCTTGTATCACTGGTCAATGTAAAATAGGTATTGATGACTGGTTGGCTGACTGCTTTCAAGCAATTCTATTGTCTCCATTCAAATTGAACCTTACACAAGTAGCACTCAAAATATTTTAAAAAAATTAATAGAATTGTTAACAGCTCTATTCAGGTGCAGTCACTATGCTTTATTCAATCAGCATGCATATGAGTGGGTTTTTTGATGATCTGGATGTTTGCACAAATGACAGTTTATTCTTTATACACACAGATACCAGTACAAACAATCTATTTATACAAATATTCTCTGATCAAGTTCTACTATTATACCCACTGGCTTTCCATGAAGTCAATGGATATTAACAAAGCAAAATACGAATGTACTTTGTGCTGGTTCTCAAGGTTAGAGGATAGATATCAATATTTCATAGCTCTGAAATTAACTGCTATGCCTCTTACAACAATCTCAACATGTGGCAGGACTTTTTTTTTTTAAGTTGTTGACAATAACATGTCAATCTTGGTGGAGAATAGTTTTGTTTGGCATTTTACAGTTACATTTCAAAGCATTATTACACAGAGAAAAGGATGGTATTCACTCATGTTATGATGTTAAAACGTACTTCAAAACAAAAGCCAATTCAGCTGACTCCTGAAGGAGGATCACTTGTTTATTTGCAACAAGGGCATTGTTTCATCAGTATCAGAAATGATGGGATTTTAAGACAAACCATACTGTGAATAAATTGATTAACTTTTGTTCAAACAGTTGTAGCAGAAGACGAAGTGATTAAGTTAAAAAAAAAAGAAGAGAGAGAGTGAAGGAATAGAAACAGAGCAAATCAGTGACAAAGGGGAGTCTAAGACGCTCAGCCAACCTTCTCCTTCCTTGTCCCTTTACTGCCCACCCTATCTGCCCCCCAAACCCACACACTCACTAGATCTAATTAATAAGTTTGTGAGCTGATAAAGCACTCACTACTTCTCACTGACTTCAGGAGTACATACCACTGAAGGCATGCTCTTGAGAAATATTGGTTCAATTCTTATCTTGTTGTACGTCAAAACACTACCAAATTTCTCCTACTTTTCCCTCTGTAAGATCCCCAGAGTACAATAAGTTCTAGGTCCTGTATTTTGCAATATTTTCCTCAGTGACTCCTTACATGAACAGGTGAGGAGATGGTCCTTCCTCAAAAGCAAACCTACTCTGTTGGGCTAAACATAGCAAGAGATACTGCAAGCAAGGAATTTGTAACAGTAACAGAGAATGAGAGGTATCTGAGAAATGCAGGGAGCAGTGACACAGCTGGACTTTTGTGGTGACAGTAACATTTTTTCCCAAGGGACTCAGGAGAGAATACACTGAGATTTTTTTTTTGTCAAACATAGCCTGTAAGTTCTAAACTATATAAGCCTTAGAGGATGTAAAAATTCATAGTCCTTACATCATTATAAAACTTATTTCCAAAGAGACTCTGTTATTATAAGAACAAGTATTATACAACTATGCTTTCAAGTAGTCTGTCTTTCGTTTCTCCAGCCATAGTTCCACTTCACATAAGAAGATCACAAAGTCCTACATCAGTGTTAAAGTAACAGCATCTCTAGTTTTCCTGTGTCCTGATTTTGCCTCATGGCATGATGGAAGTCTCTTTTCCCCAGTCTAGAAAAGAAAGCACTGTCCACTTTCTCTCCTACGCTGCGACTCTGTCCCCATCCTCAGCCTCTTGCTCACCCTCTAACACCAGCAGAACAGTACTTGGTTTCCCTCCTGGCAAAACGATAGGCATGTTAATCGATTCTCCCCAGTAAATATGTCATGGAATAAGTGCTCGATTTGTATTCGCAGAGATATCCATACTTTATTTATTGTTCCAAGCTATCAGTAGGCTCCAGCAGACATTACATTTTTGAAGACAATTAGGAGAAAGGAACTAAGAAGTGCTATAAATATACTGTACAATCTCATATATATTATTCCATAAATTTACAAGTCCATACAAGTCCACACATTTAGCATTGGTTCTGTTAAGTAAAAGTTAACCTGGCCATGATCATAGAGAAAAATTTAACACATAATTATATGAGGTCCTATTTGGACCTCCTACCTTGTTTTTCCTGCTTCATGTTTAAACGAGTCTTTGCTTTCCTGTCACTTCCCATGATTATTGCAGCTCAGGAGTATTCCCAACTCAGAACTCCACTAAAAGCCTCTGCTTCCCTGTTCCCATTCCTTCCCTCATTAACCTATTCTTTGTCTTTTAGTCCCTGCATTTGCTTTCACAACAAAGCCAGTTCTTGTTTCTTCACTTTGTTCAATGATCCAGCTTTCTTACTCTTTTCTCCATCTAGATTCCTGTTTAAACTCAGTTTCTTTCTCTGCATTTTCCACCTTCCCTCTACTGCTCCCTGCTGAAGACTCTAAAGGCTGCTTGGACACACAGCAGGAAAGATCACGTGACTTTGCAGCAGGTTTTAGATTTTTGTGAAGTAGGTTTTAGATTTATGTAGGAGAGAATGTGGGCAGTGCTCTTTTCATAAGTAGCAGTTTCTATGTTAAAACTATGCTTTCTGGATCAGGATGAGAGCTATTGCTGAAGGCTTTCTTGCGGTTGTGGATACATCTTCATGTTTTATGGTAAGACAGTGTGAGATTTCTCTCATAGTTCTAGTTTATCAGTAAATATTTTTTTCCATGAAAAAAGACAAACAAAAGACACAGTTATTCAAAAAAAGTTATTAAGAATCCAAGCATTAATGAAACATTAAAGATATGACAAATATAGGAGAAATTTGTATTGCATATCAACACAGAATTTCACAAGAAGCTCTCAATGATCCTTAGCAAATAAAAGAGAATTTGTTCTTTAAAAGTAAGTCTAAATAGCAGGTATTCAATGCTTATGAAAGTCCCCTACTTTCAAACCCTAATTCAGCATTTCTATGCTGTGTGAAATGACTCACTTTTACTCAAAGTATTATTTCGATGTAACCTTGAATTTAAGATAAATTCAAGTTAATCTGTACCTTTCTGATAGAGAACAAACTTTAATGGTGCCTCAAGAAATATGGCATAGTGATGAACAAGATGATAAGGGTTTTGTACACTTTTCCCCAGAATACACAAAGCCAATATGACAAACTACTGATGGCTTTTCCTCAACCCAAGAGATTAGTGATGATGCTCTGCTATTGTGTGGGCCTAGAACCACTGGCATTCCAAGTACTTTCACATTCATACCTATTTCGGAAGGGGAGTTATGGAACAGATTCATAATTCCACTGATATCTAGGTTTCAATTGCCCATACATTCAGGTAACTAGAATACCTGCATTTTAGGCATTTTACAGCCCGAAGGTACTGAAATCTCTGTCTTCTGCCTGCCAATGATTAGATTGTGAGGATACTTCATATCCATCCTGTAAAAGGTGTGAAACTGTTGCAACCCAGAATATGCAGTTAATGGACCCTGTTGTCAAGTAAGCCAACACAAAAAAATTCAAAGAGTAAAGCTTACAAAGAAAGAGTAGAGCTTGATGCTATGGTCTAGTGACAAGTAGAACCACATTATGAAATAAAGCCAAAGGGCAAACTGGAAGTCAGTAGCTTTTCAATACAAAAGACACACTAAAATCCTTGAAGAGTGAGAACATCAGTTACTTTCCTATGAATGTAGGTACACACTTCAGATGTCTATCTAAATGTTGAAGCCTAAGGAACTGCACAGTATTTTAGGTGATGTTAAAAGCAAAACACATAGCAGAAGTAGCCTCCTCTCTCACTTAACACTAAAATGAAGAATTTATAACAATTTGCTTTTTAAAAGGTATGCTTGGTCTTCATTTTCCAGAGTGATTTTGGTAGAAGTCCCCAAACCTTGAAGAACAGATTCAAGTTTGACTGAATAAGCCCTTTTCATCTGTAGCTCTCTAATCAGCCTGAGGGAGTTCAAAATGCTCATAATGATTTATGTAACAAGGTGTACTCATTTCAACTGTCAAGTAAAATTTCAGAACCAGTGTAGCTACTGAAACTTTCCAACTGGACACAGATAATTATAACTCATTGCTTATTTAAGAAAAAAAAAGCTTAATTGACATATTTAATATGTGACTTTGAGTGACCAAACTGCATTGAAAATTTCCATGTGGTACAATCGCTTCGTTAGCCCTGCCTTAGTTAACTGTGTATTTCTTTTCCACTAGACAAACTTAGCCTATAGGATTTTTTGCAGAGGAAGACAATGTGAGGTTTTTTTGACATTAACTGTATTTCAACAACTGTCAAGATCTGAGACAATTATTTCATTCTTGCTGGCAGGAGGAAGCCAAAATTTTAAAGCTCTGTTTCTCTATCAAGACCAAATTTTTAGAAAAGGAAATGAAAATAAGTCCCAGTTTTCATGATTCTTTATAGATTCTTTATAGTCATATTGGTTAAAAGTTTCTTTATAGTCATATTGCTTAAGAGCAAGTCTCCTGTAACACTTGATCCAAGTTCTTGCAAAACATGATTCTTACCCTGGAAACTTCTACTCCAGCGGCTATGAGAGAGCAGAAATCAACATGTGAGACAAAGAAGTCATAGGCCATTCCCTGTGAAAACCGTTATTTCAGAAGTTGTCCCTAAGAACAGAATTCAACTGATTTGATGGGTTCTTTGCACTACATTTATAAAAAAAAAAAAAGGTAGAGGAGGGATGGAGAAGGATAATATAACAAATTGTGCAGTGTTGTAAGGATCTTAAAGGAAGCGACTAAGTATTAGAAATAAAGTTTAACAGTTTGAAAGTCTTCTTTAAAGTAGAAGTAAAACTCTAAAAAAAAATATGTTACTGTAAAAGAGCCAGACTATGTCGGCATTTCAAGGTAAAATAAATCAACTATTGAATTGCACTAAGATAGATGAGTCAAAACCAGTTTGTTCTTTTTTTTTGTTGTTGTTTAACATTGGTTTATGATAGCCAATCAAGAATCCTGTCAGAATGAGGATGGAACTCCAAGTTCTGTCATAGGAAATGTGACAACAGCCTTCTTGTTTCATTTCACAAGTCCCCATTTTGTAGAAGTATTTAAAATGAATGACTGTAGAAAGGTAAGGACAGATCAAACGCATGGGTGCCTCTGTTAGTCTGGTTTTACTCTTCAGCTCAGATGTAGTTTTGATGGCTTTCACACTGGTAACTTGAATAGTCTTCTCTGATCATACCGGATGCTACCATATATCTTCAAAAAAGATAGGAAGACAAAAACTGCACGGAGTATTCAAGATATGAAAATCTATGCTGCATCTTTGATGCTACAGAATCTCCCTTTTATTTTCTTAATAATTCCTAACACTTGATTTGGGATTTTTTTATGATTACTCACCACTGAGTTGACATTGTCTTACAAATATCAGGCATGAACCTCAAATGCTGCTCTTTAGTCTGTCACTATAAACTGAGTCAGGATTTTTTCATCTTCCATTTCAGGTGTGCTGAATTTCATTATGCCATATTATAATACAGTCCCACAGTGTCATAAGACTCTTTCTTCTATAGTTCTTCAACTGCCTAACTTGATTTTTCAGTGAACTGTTTTTCATTGCACTGATCATTCCATTTTCAGGGCATTAAATAACTTACCAGCCTATAGAATTTCACTACTGTTCTCCAACTGCAATAAGCTTTTACTGTTTTACTGTTTCCTACCCTTTAGCCACTCACTTTCCTTAGAAGACTGTTTTATGGGACTCAGCAGCAGCCTTCTGGATATTTAGGACGCTTCTATCAATCCCTTATCCACATGACAGCCAACTCTTCCAAGCCTTCCAATAGGTTTTAGGTTACAATTTCTCTTTAAATCACCCAAACATGTTGACTGGACTGTGCTTAACTAGGCCATATTTAGCTGTGTATTCACCAATTCTATTCTTAAATATTAATTCTATTACCGTACTTGATACAGCAGGAGATTAGTCTTATGGCTTGTAGTTTCCTGGAGCTCTCCTAAACACTTTTCTGGCATCACAGTAATATCTTGCTTAAAACTGACTTGGCACTGAAGACACATAAATTTTCTAATATCAATGATAGTTTATTCAACTATCACTGATGTAGTTACTTTCCAAAAAGATCTTTCAAAGACTCACACTCAAAGAAGGGATCCAGCCTAAATATTTCCTCAGTTTCTTTTAAGTGAAGATAGAATAAAGAGTGTAAAGTTGTAAACTGATTTCATTTTCTCTGTAATGGCCCTGGCTTCTATATTACTCTTTTTCTACCTTTATCCATCAACCTTATGGACTTGCTCACTGACATCCTGCCCTTGAAATACAGAAGAAAAATGTGTCATTAGATTAGATATGTTTTGTTAGTTGCTCTTCAAAGACTTTTTGACCTGCCTTATATTTTTATGTTTAGCCTGCCAGAGTTTCAGAATTTATCATCTTTAATTTTCTACATTTGGACAATATTTAGCCATACCAGTTTCCTTTAGGGATTTTTGTAGACTGCTTCTAAGTACTCTGCAATGATAGACAATCTCTATCATTGCTGCTTTAGATCTGTAGAAAAGAGCAGTAAATACTCAGTGAGGAAAGCACCCAACTTTCTAGTCTGCGATTAGAATAGCCAGAAGAACAGACTACTGGTTTCCATCCCTGCTTCCAGGGCTGTTTCCACAAATTATCAATGGATTTCAAATGCAAATGTGAATAAGTTTAAAAACAGGGCCAGATGAGGCATAGCTGATTAGGTTCTATTCTTCTCCCTTCACTGGTGTATTCCAACATCTTGTACTGAATAGGAAATGCTAAATGCTTGTATTCTTTTTAGGTGCAAATCTGCATCTCCACTGTCTGTCATACTTGATACCTGCTAAATATAAAGTGACAGGAGATTAAATCAATGCCGTGAGGCACCACGGTTGGTATGCTTTACAAACAATAAAACACCAGGCAGACTTCAGCTAATTTGGAGACTGGCCTTTGATCACATTGAGAAGAAGCAAGTTATATGTAACGTGACAAATAAGTTATGAATCCTGCAGTAAAAAGCAGTCCCTCATTAACTCCCTTGATTTGCAAATACTTGGAAGGTGTGTTTTGTTTCAAGTGCCCTGCTTAGATTATTCAATAAACACACCTTATATTATATTCATTGTTTCTTAAACCATATTTTTTTTTCTATATATATATCCTGATATAACTTTAACTCTCAAGAAACTGCTATTATCTTTGCAGAAGCCCTGGCTAGCTTTGCGCTTTCCGAGTCAGATACTGTACACACTTATTTCCAAACATTTTCAGATTCAGTAAGAATTCAGGAACTAGGCAAGAGGTTTTGTCTTTTATTAGATGAAACTTTATAATACTTTTCTAAGACAGTATCTTTAAACCATGCATTTGTGCTTAGGTCTTTGTCAGGGTCTTCAGCAATTAAGAAAATCTATACACTGCTACTGTTTGCACTTTTTCTGTTAAATGTAACTGTTGGAGCATGAAGGAAGAGAAATACATTCAGCAGTGAGGGCTGGTATCTTGCCTATGAACAAAAAATTTACTGATGCTTCTCATCAGGATATTCATTTTCTTAAGCAAACTAAAAAAACTTCAGAATGAATTGTATTTCAGCATATAAACACATAAAAACATGGATTTAAAGTTGTGGATATGAAAGACTAGAGTACCAAGAAAAGAAACTAAGAAATCACAGAAGAATTAGGCTATCCTAATTTGAGAGAGAAATTCGAATGAACCTAAAGCAAACTGTATCACCAATATCTGGAAGTATCTTTAGTTGATTCAAGTGGAAAAAGATGAATTTCCTAGTTTTATACCAAGAAAGATGGTGACGTTGTCAATAGATGTTGCTAGCTGACAGTAACAGTTTTGCTACAATGATTGTAAATATAAAGTTAATACCTTTTTCTAAATGAAAAATATTATTTCAAAGTTCATTTAGTAATTTATTTATTTTTCATGTTGAACTATACAGTTATGCACCTGAATGTAAAGGAATCAAGAACTAAACAGTAGTAGGGTGCATTAGAATATTTTGTTCCTTGAAATACTGCATTGTTGTTCCCTTGAGCCTGCCCGGGCTTTCATTTATGAAATCATATCTCACCTCATAATCTGTCATCTCTTGGGAAAGAAAAGCATGTTGGCCTATGAAATAAATAAAAATACCTCCCACTGCTTAGAAGCTTGAATAATTCCTTCGCTTCAATTCCATGGAGGCAATGTACCTGTGTAAGCAGTTGCTCATGTTTCACAGGTCAATGCTGTATTATGCTCTGCAAATTATATTTCAAGAGATTACACTATGCATTAGACAAATACTTCAGTACTTGAAAAATTGTTGTGCTCTTCTTGTAACTCTTACCATTTTTTTTCTTAGCACAAATCTAAATGAAATCATTATCAGGAATAACCTGATCAAGCTTGCTTAACAAAGGTATTTTAAATATTTTGTAAGTGGAAGATGCATATATATATATATATATATAGCAGCAGCCTATACTGCTAGAAAACTGAAGTAATTTTTAAAGTAGGGCATTGTTTAAAAGCAAAGATTTGGGAAGAAATTATTCAGAAAGTTTATAATGATCCTGTTGATTATGAGTGGATACTTCACAATCTCATTTAGTTAATGCTTTATTAGTATAACTACAGCTATTTTACTGCAGTAAGTGTTGGTACTGAAATGATTTCATTTTAAATTAGTAAAAACCAATGAGTACCCATCCGTTACAAATGTAGTGGATTAAGCTTTAATAGCTCAAAAATATACAGAACAATGTTTATAATGCCAAAGTTCAATGAAATGTGTGTTTTAACAGTTTTTTCAAATTAAGTCTGAGGACATCTGTATTACTTGTATGACCCACACTTGCTTACCCTGCAAATGGGGCATGATACTTTCAGCAGTCACTACAGCAATAACTTAGAAATTCCTTTTAAATAACAAAAAAGGTGCTTCAGTAAAAATCATTTTAAATATCCTCATCCAACTATATCCCACTGAAGCTTCTATGATTTTTTTTTGTTTTCTAATTTAAAAAAATTACTTTTGATAAAAGCAACTTTCCATTACCCATTCCGAAGTCTTGGAAAAAAGTATGTATATAAGGCTGAAATATGATATACATAAAAAAATGATCTACTGTTTAAGCAGATAAACTTACAGAGCCTACAAAGATTTTAAAATTCGTTTAATAAAACACATGTAGTTAACTGAGGTTTAGATTCTGCAAAGCACATTACAGTAAAATCAAGTTCATGACAGAAAGCATTATACCCATTAGTAAATGCTTGTAGGATTATACACAGCATTTACTTTCTATGAAATGTATACATATACAAATGTGTATGTGTATATATATAAGTATATATATATGTTTTAATCAGTCTTCTCATAACACTGAGAAGTAAAAAGACATCCCCTGCCTTTCAGATGCAAATTCTGCTAATGAATTGGAAGTCACATCTTATTGTCAGCTTTATGAGCTTATCTGAAGATTTCTTGTATCTGGTGTTACGGATATGTTCCAGAGCAAAATGGGCTCGGAAGACCAAAACAAGAGACCTAAATACAAAAATAAAAAATACTCCAAATTAATTAGTACAACAGCAGCTTTAGGTGGAAGCACCAATAAACTTTTTACGTTTAGTACAAGGAAAACTTCTGGGAAAGAAATGTCACTCTCAGAATATTATTTATCTACCAGATGGGAACTGGCAAGTTTAAATGTGTATTGTAAATAATCACAACTAAAATAAGCCCTGACTTTTGTACTTGTACCTTAGTGAAATCTTTTAATCATCTATAAATGGAAGCCACACTTATGCACACATTTGTATCCTTTAACTCTAGGTCAGTAAATATTTTAATGAAGTCAACTTGTTACAAAGACGTAATTTTTAAAAGTAAGAGATTTGACTGCAAGATTATTTGTAGTTGGGAAACAGCAGATCACAGTTTGTATGTATTTTTAATTTCTTTCTGTTCCTTTACTGACTTTGTTATTAATACTGATGGAATAGTTTCAACCTAGCAGTTAGTGACATTAATTTAGGAATGTATACTATAATCCTATTTTTTTCAGATAGCTGCAAATATTTGATTTTTGTTTCTATTAGAAAATGCATCTTCATGTAAAAGTAGTTATCCTTACTTCAGCCTTGATATAGAAAGGAGGTTCTAGCTATTTTAACTTTTGAAAACATGCAAAGGGAAAAAACAGTCACTGAACTACAGGCATGGCCCCATCTACATATTTCCAGCATCCATTTTACACAGTTATATATATGGAACACAAATAACCCACTCACTGATGTAAGAACAGAAAAAAGAAAGATCTCCAAAATCCAGGAAAAATACTCTACCTGCAATTATAAAAACTCCAAGGACAAAAAGGTCCCTCTTTTCAGAAGCTGGGGAGCTGGAGATAGTAGTGTTTTCCAACACTTCAAGATTCATGTGTTAGGATGCCACAAAGCACAAATTCTATCTACATTGCAGAAAGTGGAGAGCAGCAGCATTCCACTTCATGAAAACTCAGTGATTCTAATCAGTCCCAAGACATCCAAACAAAGTAAATGTTCAAATGCTTCACTGTGGTACTGTGTTAGAGATATGCTACTACGTATTTGAAGAGAAGGGAAGACAGAATGGGCATAATGTTAAACTAGAAGGGACTCCACAGCCATTTCTGTCCCGTGGACTCAAAAACATCTCCTGTGAACCCAGCAGTAATTTGGGGGTGTAGGCTGGAGTAGGTAGACAAATATAACCCAAAAGATGATAAAACAGGCATAGAAGAGTGTTTGCTTCATTCTAAAACAAATTTCAGTGCATACAGTTTCTATGCCAGCAGTGCAAATCCCTTATCAGCCGTACTAGTTTGTGGGAGAACAAGTGAAACAAATGTTGAATTGGTTGTCTAACATACACTGTGCCTGTAGGAGCAGCTGAAATAAAATACACTGAATCACGTAACACACTGAACTTTTTTAAATGTTAAGATTAAGATGCTTTTATATGTGAATCTTGAGAGCCAATCTTAAGTATTTTCTATTAAATCTCCTGCTTTTAAGAGAAGTTTATATACAAAACCTCAGAAAACACATTAAGAAGAGACACTCAACAACACCTTTTTCAATTGTGCTTTCTGTTACGCTAGTCTCTACACAGCATTTATGTCTTACTGGATGGCAATATAAGCAGTTTTTTATCTGTTATTCCATTTCAGGGTCTCCTCTTTTCTTGAATTCAATAAAGCTATTCAAACACATTTTTTCTCAAATTCCAAACTAATTTTATGAAAATTACAGTTTGTGACAGTGCTGATCATTTACCCTTTGCCTCCAAGATAAGGAAGGAGGAAGGAGAAAAATGTGAAAAACTCCAAGACAGACCACACTTGTTTTTAAGTCCTCATATTTCACACAAAGTATGATGGAAAATACGGGACTTCACTTTCCCAGAAGATGATTGTTAGGGGGATTAATGATCTAGATGTATTGAAAACTGATCATATGTACAGAGGCAATCAAAATATGACTATAGCAAAGCAAGATTCAAGTCATACAGAATGCATTAATTCATATGTGTGTACTTATCTAAATATAATGTGGACATTGAAAGTGTTAGAAACTGTAAACTGAAAAGCTGCATTAAGGAGAGGAAAAAGAAGAAAGGATGGGAAAAAGAAAATTCAAATAAATTACTTTGAAAAACTTCCACTTCACTTTGAAAGGAAGTTAATCACTGCATATACTTATTTAAGTATATTAGCGAGTAGTATTTTAAATATTTTAAGAACACGATAAAGCAAGTTTACGTACTGAAGTAACATAGATGAATACAACAAACTCAAAAGGAAACTTATTCCATCAAAAGACAGAGCTGCAAAGAGTTCCGCTGCATCGTATGAACTTGAATCTGTACTTTCATTTGCCTGAGGAAGGACAATGGCCAAAATAAATTCGAATTTTCCTTTTCTATTTCTTGAAGATGCATTTTTCTAAGTAAATTCAGTACCATCAAGAAGTGACGTAATGGCAACATTTTGTACCGAAGTGCTCCATTTATTTGCAATACAGGTGCAACTCTCCCTGTATACTGTGGTTGAAGGTTTCAGACGGTTTTCTTCCTGAAGAGGAAACTGGTAATTTTAATACATACAGCACAGTGTTCACAGTGAATAACTTCTTGAGCTGAATCATAATGGACTTAATGCTGTAGACATTAAAACAAACAAAAATTTGAAGTGTGAATTCTTAACCAAGCCATTCTTACATTCTTATTTATGTGAGCTACTGAGGTTCACCCCCTGGACTATTTACCATATAGAAGTGTAAATTCTGAGGTTTTGCCAAGTCCTTGTCATGACATATTATTTTATACAACTCTTGAAGTTACTGTCTTTAAGTTAAAAGAAGATAAATAACAGAGTTTAATAGTTCTTTACTTGATCTTGAGTCAGACTATTCGAAGTGGTAAAAAAAATAGTGAGGCTACAGTGAAAAAAATTCACATGACTGAGGAATTTTGGATGAGTCAGTGTTACAGAACTTGGCTCTATTTTTCAGTTTTCAGCACGAAACTATCTTTCAACATGATGGGTCTCCAGTAGTCTTAAATAAAAAACTATAAGAATTAATACTTCACCACTTCAGAAGTGGTCAGGTTTATAACTCAGCACCACAGTATCACTGACAGGCACTCTGTTTCCTTTGTACATTTGAGGTCAAGAATAAAAGGAAGACTACAAAAGGCAAATGATTACTAGAAGAAAAAAATTACTCACATGCTTTAGATAGAAGAATTAATTTAGGAAATAGGCACAATAACAGATATATCAACTTCAACACATGATGCACGGAAAAAAACATAAATTAATTAAAACACTAATGTAATAACTGCAGCCCACTTCTAATCCTAGTAATGAAGTTCTTAATTTCTCTTTTTTAATTTCAAAACTCAAGATTTTGAATTTTGAATTCCAAAATACTAGAATACGTTTAGTAAACACAGACTTCTTAAGGCCTAAAAGCACCTCTGTTATAACCACATTCACAGAAATCAAGTCAGCATGTGAAGCCTGTTTACCAGACATCATATGGAAACAGCTAAAAAATGCAGTAGGGGTGGCCAGAGTAGCACTGATTCTTCCTCTTCCAAACATTGTGAGGACTCATGCAATGATAGGTAGGCTAATCAGACGCAACTGTGGAAATGTTTAACATATAGAAGAGATGTACAGTTTCAGAGACTGACTGTCTTTCAGATTCGGAATTCATGAGTTTTCTACAAAGTTCTGAAATACATGTAAATGAAAAGCACTTGCAGAAGCCACAAACTTCATGTCTTTCCTTGCCACAGCTGGGTTTACTAGGGACTCCGCCTCTGTGTTTACATTAAAGACATGCT
Organism: Opisthocomus hoazin; assembly: GCF_030867145.1. Classification (NCBI taxonomy): domain Eukaryota; kingdom Metazoa; phylum Chordata; class Aves; order Opisthocomiformes; family Opisthocomidae; genus Opisthocomus; species Opisthocomus hoazin. Next base: position 101,274,152 of record NC_134415.1, on the reverse strand, counting down.
AGTGAGAATTCTCCCTCGTCCCTGCAGGATACTAATCCTCAGACCTCTGACGGAGAGATGATTCAGTCTAGCCTGCACTTCACCTTCACTATAAAGCTCAGCAGAACTGGAAACACATTTTGTCCTCCAGGATTTGCTGCAAATCTGTTCTCACTGACACAGAAAGAACTTTGAAAGAGTCAGAGACAAAAAGTCCTGTAGCAAAAGAAGATTTATTTCTCAGGAAAGGGAAGGGAATGGAAGGGAAGGGAAGGGAAGGGAAGGGAAGGGAAGGGAAGGGAAGGGAAGGGAAGAAAGAAAGTCTTCCCAGTCCCAGGTCCTAACACTGCATTTTCAAAAATCACTGTTACTCAGTTGTCTCTACATGTGGGTAGAACTTAAGATTTGCCATATGCTCAGAAAAAAAACATAGATTTCCTTCCCTACCACCAGTAATTCTGGCTGTCACTTGTTTTAAATTCCACTTCCTTCAGAGGGCTTATATATTAAAGTATAAAATCAATTAAATTCCTCTCACTAGCAAATAAATTATTTTGCTAATATTTACAAAGATAAATATATTCAAATTCATTCATTAAAAGTCTTCATTAGGTAAAATTCCATATTTTCCAGAAATAGATGTGATATATGCACAATATTGGAGGAAAAGATATCTCATACTTCATAATCCTAACTTTAGGCTTTTTTCCAGTATCCCCCTCCTTATGTAAATATTAAGTGGCTGCATGCATAAAAATTGAAAGTTAACCTGAAAAATATCTCTAAACAGATCAGAGAAAAGCAAGCATGTAAGTGATAGTATCTATACACAAAAAGAAGTAAAAAGGAAACAGGAAAATTCGTTATACTGTTCCATGTCCTACAATTTTTAATACCTGATATTTAAAACCAGATGCACAGAAGACAATTTAGATAGTTACTGTTTTAAATATTCCTTTAAGATATTATTTTATCCCAGTTATTTCACTGAGGTAACTGTTCTTAGGATAAATTAAATATGCTGTTAAATATGCTGCTGCACTGCATGTGTTTAACACTCCCTTTTGCTTAATAGTTCTAAGAGACCATTAAGAAGATTGAATAAAACTGTGACATGATTATTGATATTCTTTTAGGAACATCCAGTCATCTCCAACAATTAAGGGGAAATGCTATATACTAGGATATTTGCCAATACTTGATGAATTCTACAAATTAGGATAAAAACATCAACATTTCAATATTCAGACTGAAAAAGAGGAAATCAGGAGAAACTGAGAATACTTCATCCAAAAGGCATATAGATGTGCTCAAGTGTTTAAAGACACACTGCTACTGGTGGTAGAAGCACTAAGTTTGAAGAGAACTGCTGTTTTGTGTAACAGGAAAAATATTCTAATTCTTTCATTCCTACTTCTATCATGAAAGACAGGATAGACTTTTAACTCATAATCCTAAAGCGAGTATCTTCAGCATGTTTTATCCCCTCCTAACTCATTTATTGTGATATTAAATAAATTTTGAACACTGAATAGTTCTAAACAAAGTTATTCTCAAATTATTTTTTAGTTACTAGTACAAAAACTGCTTGTGATACACACCATGGCTGAATTCCATAAGATTAAATATTTTTGATACTTTACAATGCATATATTTGGAATACATGACAATTTTCTACAAGACAAATCATGATGTAAGTAATGATTAACAACCTTGCACCTGCCCAGCTTAGAAGAAAAAAGCCTGTACAATAAATTCTACCATGAGAGGCTAAATCACTTTTTTTCCCTATAATATAGAAAATTGTGGCAAAAGCTGTACTTTAAAACCTTTAGTTGGGGAGAAGCTATTTCCAGCCATTAAGAAGGATAAAAGATTTTTCCTCCGGTATATCCTTGACCTGTTCAGGTATGCAGAAAAGGCATAACTCCAACACCTCTTCAGCTATCCTGTTTCTCCTCTTGTAGCAACATGCATTTATCATCAACTGTTTAGTTATAGACACACTGGCAGTGCTAGGAAGGAGATACACAAACGTATGTAAGGTACCTCTAACTTCTGCAGCAGAGCTGAGATAACATACTTCAGAGAATATGTTCCAGCTCCACACTGTGTACTTACTAAGAGTGAAAAACTTGTTACAGAATCACAGAATCACAGAATCACAGAATGGTAGGGGTTGGAAGGGACCTCTGTGGGTCATCTAGTCCAACCCTCCTGCCAAAGCACTGTCACCTACAGAGGACCTTGTCCAGGCGGGTCTTGAATATCTCCAGAGAAGGAGACTCCACAGCCTCCCTGGGCAGCCTGTTCCAGTGCTTCGTCACCCTCAGAGGGAAGAAGTTTTTCCTCATGTTCAGACGGAATTTCCTGTGCTTCAGTTTGTGCCCATTGCCCCTTGTCCTGTCGCTGAGTACCACTGAAAAGAGTTTGGCCCCATCCTCCTGACACCCACCCTTCAGATATTTGTAAGTATATATTAGGTCCCCTTGCAGCCTTCTCTTCTTCAGGCTGAACAAGCTCAGCTCCCTCAGCCTCTCCTCGTAGCAGAGATGTTCCAGTCCCCTCATCATCCTTGTAGCCCTCTGCTGGACTCTTTCCAGTAGCTCTTCGTCTTTCTTGAACTGGGGAGCCCAGAACTGGACACAGTACTCCAGATGAGGCCTCACTAGGGCAGTGTAGAGGGGAAGGAGAACCTCCCTTGACCTGCTGGCCACACTCTTCTTGATGCACTCCAGGATCCCATTGGCCTTCTTGGCAGCCAGGGCACACTGCTGGCTCATGGTTAACCTGTCGTCCACCAGGACATCCAGGTCCCTCTCTGCAGAGCGGCTCTCCAGCAGGTCCACCCCAAGCCTGTACTGATGCATGGGGTTGTTCCTCCCCAGGTGCAGGACCCTGCACTTGCCCTTGTTGAACCTCATCAGGTTCTTCTCTGCCCAATTTTCCAGCCTATACAGGTCAAGCTGAATGACAGCACAGCCTGCTGGTGTATCTACCACACCTCCCAGTTTGGTGTCACCAGCAAACTTGATGAGGGTAAACTCTGTCCTTTCATCCAGGTCACTGATGAATAAGCTGAACAAGACTGGGCCCAGTACTGACCCCTGGGGGACACCACTAGTTACCGGCCTCCAACTAGACTCAGCGCTGCTGATGACAACCCTCTGAGTTCTGCCATTCAGCCAGTTCTCAATTCACCTCACCAACCACTCATCCACCCCACACTTCCTGAGCTTCCCTAGAAGGATGTCATGGGAGACTGTGTCGAAAGCCTTGCTGAAGTTGAGGTAGACAACATCCACGGCTCTCCCTTCGTCTATCCAGCCAATCATACCATTGTAGAAACCTATCTGATTGATCAGGCATGATTTCCCCATGGTGAATCCATGCTGACTACTCCTGATAACCTTCTTTTCCACCACTTGCTTGATGATGACCTCCAGGATAAGCTGCTCCATCACCTTTCCTGGGACGGAGGTGATGCTGACAGGTCTGTATTTCCCTCGGCCCTCCTTCTTGTCTTTTTTGAAGATTGGAGTGACATTGGCCTTTCTGCAGCCGAGTCTACCTCCAGTCTTCACATCCTCCACCAGTCCCTCCTTGTTCGTTAGTACAAGTTCCAGCAGAGCGCCTTTCTTTGTTGGTTCCTCCACCACTTGCATCAGAAAGTTATCATCGATGCTCTGTAGGAACCTCCTGGATTGCACCTGCCTAGCTGTATGGTCTTCCCAGCTGATGTCAGGGTGGTTGAAGTCCCCCATGAGAACCAGGGCCTGTGACTGTGAGGCTGCTTGCAGCTGCTTGTAGAAGGCCTCATCAATTTCATCCTGCTGGTCAGGTGGCCTGTAGTACACACCCACAGTAATGTCACCCTTATGAGGCTGCCCCTTAATTCTAACCCATGAGATCTGAACTCCTTCTTCATCTGCCCTCTGGCAAAGCTCAATGCATTCCAGTTACTCCCTCACATACAGAGCAACTCCACCACCTCTCCTTGTTGGCCTATCTTTCCTAAAGAGTCTGTAGCCGTCCATGACAGCATGCCAGTCATGCGAGTTGTCCCACCGTGTTTCTGTGATGGTGACCAAGTTGTAGCTGTCCTGCTGTATAATGGCTTCCAGCTCCTCCTGTCTATTGCCCAAGCTAGGTGCGTTGATGTAGACACACTTGAGCTGGGCTGTCAATCTCACCCCTGACCCTGGCACGCCAAGCCTGGGCTCATCCCTAGTGATCTGGGCGATGTCCCCTTCCCCCTCCGAACCTAGTTTAAAGCCCTCTCAATGAGCCCCGCCAGCTCATAGCCAAGAATCCTTTTTCCTCTTTGAGATAGCTGCGATCCGCCTGTCGCCAGCAGGCCCGGTGCTGTGTACACCTCCCCATGATCAAAGAAGCCAAAATGTGACCAAAGGCACCAGTCCCTGAGCCATTTGTTAATCAGGTGAGTTTTCCTGCCCCTTTCAGTGCTTTTCCCTGCCACTGTTGGAATGGAGGAAAACACCACCTGCGCCACTGATCCCTCAAGCAGTCGCGCCAGTGCCCTGAAGTCCCTTTTGATGGTCTTGGGACTTCTCTCTGCGATCTCGTCCCTGCCAACCTGCATTACCAAGACGGGGTAATAATCAGAAGGCCGCACCAGACCAGGGAGTTTCTTAGCAACATCCCTAACCTGGGCCCCAGGGAGGCAGCAGACTTCCCTGTGGGATGGGTCCGGTCGGCTTATCGGGCCCTCTGTTCCCCTCAGAAGGGAATTACTTATGACAATTACCCTCCTTTTTTTTTTTAGCCGAGGCAGTCGTAATACATGGGGCTGACTGACTCGTCCTAGGCAACCCCCTGGATGGAGCCTCACCTTCGCCCACATCCTCCGTGGCCGGTCCCTCACATTCCAGACCCCCATATCTGTTGGTTAAGGGCCACTGGGCAGATGAGGGAGGCCAGGAGGGGATTCGCTTGCCCCCCCGAGCAGGGACCCATTTCCATTCCCCCCATCTCTTAGAACCCCTCTTTCTGCTCGGTGGCAAGAGGGTAGGGTGTTCTCTGCTTTTCGTGGAGCTGCCTCCTGCTGCCTCGGCCACAGGAAGGGGTCGGTGCCGCTCCACCAGTCGATCTCTCTCTCACACTCCCGGATGCTCCTCAACCTCTCCATTTCCTCTTTCAGTTCTGCCACCAGGCTGAGCAGATAATTTGAATATTTCTGAGTAACTTCGAGCAAACTTGACGTGTGTTGCATCTTTCTCTTCAAGGAGAAGATAAAAAGAATAGCTATATATGAGAAATTGCTGGCCAGGCCAAGTCAAGTCACAGGGCAGCTTACTGTTCATCAGGAATGACTATCTCAGGAGTATTGAGTAATCAGTTCACGCGTTATGACAAAGTGACCCATGTGACATCAAAGCAAAAAACAGGATTGGCTTATGAAGTCATTTTATGTTTCCCAGAACAGCACACAAAGATTTACTGGCTACTTGAAACAAGAAAACCCCTCTGGTGAAAGATCCGAGGTGCTTTACTCATTCTTGCCCACAACTCTACAAACCTCTTAAAATTAGAGGTATTAAAGTATAAAACAGTGAACCTACATGACACATGGTAGGAGGACTACTGCTTTACTCGTGAGAAGGTATTGGCTTTTGTTTCCAACAGGGTAAACATGGAGATTTTTAGGATTAATGCATTGGCAGAAACTGAAGGGAATCTGGAAAGAGTACATGCCCTCTGGTTTTCTTCAGGCCCAATAACATGTTGTATCATTTCAAGTCTTGATCCTAAGCGTGTCATCGTGAATACTTTCACATTCTTGATCAAGTTTCCTGCTTGATTCTTCTCCCCTGTCACCTTACCGTGTACACACTTTTGGTTATCCTGTCCTGACCCTACAATGTTCCCCACCCTTCTACCTCACATATTTCTTCCCTTTTCACCCCTCCCAGCCTACAACTTCCTTCACTTGCAAACACTTATCACAGCGATTTAGAAGAATTTTTTCCGTCTTTTACTTTCAAAAGCATACTACCCTCTTTTCATCTGTCCAGATATGACTGATTTGAGAACAAAACTGAGAGTTATAGATAATGTTTAGCCAACAGTTCCTCTATCTTACTGTAATGCCCAGGCAAGCAGAGATCATAATCAAAGCAAAAGATTTTCTGAGATGCACCAAATCAAGAAAGAATTGTTTTCCCTTAAATATTGATTATCTTTTTTTAGCAGGATGAAGTCTGTGCATTCACATTATTTAAACTTCAATACAGGTCAAGTTTGCTCAAAGTTACTCAGAAATATTATGGTTATTATTTGCAAGTAAAATCATGTATCATCCACCCTCAATGTTTTTTTTATCTTGGTATTAGCTGGGTGGTAGCTGAGATGCATTGTATCCGTCGTACAATAGAATTTATATGCAAATGCCTTTGTTTGAACAATGTTTATCAGCTACATGACTAGAGACCTTACACTAGAATCCAGTAGTGCATCTCTTCTATTGTATTCCTCTCTTCATTCCAGATCCCAGTGACTATTACCAGAACTTATCCCTGATGGAGAGCAGTTACTTGCTCGAGGGAATCATACAGGAACCTCTTTACTTCCTCAGCTAAGCTGAAGGAACAGTTGAAGTGGCAGTGTTTACACTTGCTGAATGCTGCAAAATCATCCCTAAGGACTACTTAACTCCAGGGCATGTAACAGTAGCTTTGAAGAGCAATCTGTGCATTTAGGATGCACCTTATATTATATCCAATAAGAAGTTTTTCAAAAAAATAACAAGAGAAAGTCTTAGTAGGGGGTTCTTATGACTCTAAAAACCTTTGTTATTTTAAACTATAGAAGTTGATTATTATGATTTAATTTAAATATATTCAACACATGGGTTTAAGAGCAAAGCACAAGTAAATTTAGTAATTGCACTAACTGCTATGAAACGTAAATGCAAAATGCCAGCTGCATAGAATTCCTCATATCTTTGTTTTGCTGTTCTTCAAAGAAAAATAAATCTAATCTTTTTAGGCTCCCCAGAACCTGCAGCACAAATGACATTTTAAGATACCAACCAAAACAGTACTCTTGGCTATGCTCATGAATGTTAACATGAATGCTATATAGTTTGGTTGGTCCAAAAATCTACAAATTAATACACAATCATAACACAAAATGCTGATATTCTTTAATAAAAACAGAAAACTCTTTTGAGTTACTGGGAAAACAACCGATTCCCTAATCCAGAAATATTGTTTTATTCCACTTTTTTTTTTTTTTTAAATCCTACAGAAGTTAACTATGTCTGTAGAAAGTTCCTCAGACTGCCATCCTTCAAATGCAAAAGATGCTATTGGTGGTCTACCAGTCCCAGGAGTAGACGATGCTCATAGATCCCACAGGTTTGAAACTCTGAATGACAGGAGCAACTGACTGTCATAGATACTGTTCTCAAGATGGCTTCTATAAACCTGACACTCAAAATCTGCTATCATTGACATGTATGCCAAGAGTTCTATTCCCAATATCACGATTCTTTCTGCTGTAAACTAGCATAGTCCTGTGATTATCAGGCAAGATGAACCTCTGTGTGGATGGACAATACAAAATCTAGAAAATGTTTAAATATTACCAGAACAATTTTGATAGCATTTAGAACAGACTTGTTAACTTAAAAGGGAAATTTAACCCATCACAGGTAACAATCTGGCACCTATAATTATAATCTTTTTTGCTAGGACAACAATATCCTATCCAAATCACCAACATTATTTTTAAAAGCTAAATCTAATTACATGTTTGGGAAATACACAGTTATCACTCAGGAGTTTATTTTGTCATTTCTACAAAGTATTTCCTAATGCTGTGAAACTCATACATCAGTAAAAAAGCTTTCATTATAGATATATCCTTGTACGCAATCTTCTTGAAATGCTTGTTAATTTTTATGGAAAGAAGCTAGTCAGCATACTCTACTGTCAGATGTTACAGAATACTATGAATTAGTTTGTCATGGTAGTTTTTAAAACGGTTGGCAAAAAAAATTACCTGAAGTCATCATGAGTGTGTTACATTTTTGGAGTTTTGTAGTTTTATGTTGTTTATGTCTGCTGAGAACAGAAAATATAAAGTGGAAAAATCAAGGTAGCATATCTCTGGAACGAAAATGAGGTCACCTGATTTAACAGAGTGGCTTAACTTACCTTAGTTTCATTTGACTAAGACTGCATAATAAAATAAATGAAAATAAGAAGGATTTCCACTTAATCAGGAACATTAAGTTATTATAGTAGATGTCATTAACCTCATTTTCTGTGAAGGCTGAAATGTCCCATCACCTGACCAACACCACTCCTATGCTCTTTGGATACACTGTAAATATTTTCAACATTACGAATGTTACAATACTAAGAGTCTTACTGGACATTACATACATCCATCAGGGTGGACTTAAAACCTACAGTCTGTGATTTGTCATTCATTTACTTGTTCAATCTTTTTGTATATTACGACATATAAACCAATATTTCACACTTTGTCAATATAATTTTCTTATAAATGAGACATAGAAGCTATAATATTGTGGACTTCTCACATACTAGATCGTGATATTTTTTGCAGTTGAGTAAAATCTATTCCTTCTATTCTTTGTGAAATTTCTCTTGTGGATTTCACTGTAATAATAGTACACCTGACATACCATTTTTCATCCACTATCACCATTTTATTTACATCAAGAGATTCATGTCAAAAACTGAGTGAAAATTTGCCACATACTGATCTTCTCAAATTTTCTCATCATTCTGCATTGTTCTGACACACTAGATGACAGATCTGAAAGTATAATGTCAACAAATATTGATAATTTTTTTTACATATATCTACAAAATGTTTAAAGGAAAAAGAAACATCATTTACTACACAGATATAGCATTTTAGTGAGATGAATGCAAAGCATTATTGACCTGAGAACTAAATATTTTATGAAGTGAAATTAGAAGTCAGTGTTTTCAAAATGTACGAAATACATTTCAATGTAACTGAAGTAAGAAATGTTCATATTTGTAGTATGGAACATATCTGTATATATCAGGAATATGAAATGTGTATGTGTATGGACATTTCTCCATGTGTTTGTGAGTGTATTTTAAAAAAGACATAGACAATGCGATATGTGAATACACAATATATATAATTTACATTTGTAAATGTATACAGAATCACAGAATGTTAGGGGTTGGAAGGGACCTCTGTGTATCATCTAGTCCAACCCCCCTCCCAAAGCAGGGTCACCTACAGCAGGCTGCACAGAACCACCTCCAAGTGGGTTTTGAATACCTCCAGAGAAGGAGACTCCACAGCCTCCCTGGGCAGCCTGTTCCAGGGCTCCTTCACCCTCAAAGGGAAGAAGTTTTTTCTCATGTTCAGACGGAACTTCCTATGCTTCAGTTTGTGCCCATTGCCCCTTGTCCTGTCGCTGGGCACTACTGAAAAGAGTCTGTCCCCATCCTCCTGACACGCACCCTTCAGATATTTGTAAGTATATATTAGGTCCCCTCACAGCCTTCTCTTCTTCAGGCTGAACAAGCCCAGCTCCCTCAGCCTCTCCTCGTAGGAGACATGCTCCAGTCCCCTCATTATCCTTGTAGCCCTCCGCTGGACTCTCTCCAGTAGCTCTTCATCTTTCTTGAACTGCGGAGCCCAGAACTGGACATAGCACTCCAGATGAGGCCTCACTAGGGCAGTGTAGAGGGGAAGGAGAACCTGCCTCAACCTACTGGCCACAGTCCTCCTAATGCGTCCCAGGATCCCATTGGCCTTCTTGGCAGCCAGGGCACACTGCTGGCTCATGGTTAACCTGTCGTCCACCAGGACACCCAGGTCTCTCTCTGCAGAGCTGCTCTCCAGAAGGTCCGCCCCAAGCCTGTACTGATGCATGGGGTTGTTCCTGCCCAGGTGCAGGACCCTGCACTTGCCCTTGTTGAACCTCATCAGGTTCTTCTCTGCCCAATTTTCCAGCCTGTCCAGGTCTCCCTGGATGGCAGCACAGCCTTCCGGTGCATCAGCCTCTCGTCCCAGTTTGGTGTCATCAGCAAACTTGATGAGGGTAGACTCTGTCCTTTCATCCAGGTCACTGATGAATAAGCTGAACAAGACTGGGCCCAGTACTGACCCCTGGGGGACACCACTAGTTACCGGCCTCCAACTAGACTCAGCGCCGCTGATGAGAATCCTCTGAGCTCTGCCGTTCAACCAGTTTTCAATCTACCTCACCGACCACTCACCTAGCCCACACTTCCTGAGCTTCCCTAGGAGGATGTTGTAGGAGACAGGGTCAAAAGGCTTGCTGAAGTCGAGGTAGACAACATCCATGGCTCTCCCCTCATCTACCCAGCCAGTCATGACATCATAGAAAGCTGTCATATTGGTTAAGCATGATTTCCCCTTGGTGAATCCATGCTGAGTACTCCTGATAACCTTTTCCTCCACTTGTTTAGCGATGACATCGAGAGTGAGCTATTCCACCAACTTTCCCAGGATGGAGGTAAGACTGACTGGCCTGTAATTCCCTGGGTCCTCCTTCTTGCCTTTTTTGAAGACTGGAGTGACACTGTCCTTTCTCCAGTCCTTGGGCACCTCTCCTGTCCTCCAGGACCTCTCAAAGAAGAGGGAGAGTGGCTTAGCAATGACATCTGCCAGCTCCCTCAGCACTCATGCGTGCATTCCATTGGGGCAGATGGACTTCTGGGTCTCCAGCTTATTTAAATGATGTCTAACGCAATCCTCCTCAACCAAGGGAAGGTCTTCCTTTCTGCAGGCTTTCTCTCTTACCTGCAGGGACTGGGATGTCTGAGAGCAAGCCTTAGCAGTAAAGCCTGAATCAAAGAAGACAATTAGTAGCTCTGCCTTCTCTGCATCCTCTGTCACCAGGGCACCCACCTCATTCAGCAGCAGCCCCACATTATCCCTAGTCTTCCATTTGCTGCTGATGTACTTGAAGATGCCCTTCCTGTTGTCTTTGACATCCCTTGCCAGCTTCAGTTCCAGGTGGACCTTAGCCTTCCTCTTTTATTCCCTTCATATTCTGAAATGTTCCTGTACTCCTCCCAAGTAGCCTGTCCCTCTTTCCATTTTCCGTAGACCTTCTTCTTCCATTTGAGTTTTGCTAGAAGCTCCTTGCTCATCCACACAGGTCTCCTGTCTCCTTTGCTTGATTTCTTACTTAAGGTAATGCAGCAGTCCTGAGCATGGAGGCAGTGATGCTTAAATAGCAACCAGCTCTCTTGGATCCCCCTACCTTCTACAGCTCTAACCCATGGCATTTCTCTAAGTAGGTCCTTGAAGAGGTCAAAGTTAGCTGTCCTGAAGTCCACGGTTTTGATCCTGCTTATTGCCCTGCTTCCTCCATGTAGGATCCTGAACTCCACCATCTCATGGTCACTACAGATAAGGCTGCCCCCAGCCTTAACATCCTCAACCAGTCTCTCTTTCTTTGTCAGTACAAGGTCCATCAGCACAGCTCTGCTTGTTGGTTCCTCCACCACCTGTCTCACAAAGTTATCATCAATGCTCTGGCAGAACCTCCTGGACTGTGTGTGCCTAGCTGTGTGGTCATCCCAGCAGATGTCAGGGTGGTTGAAGTCCCCAATGAGAACCAGGGCCTGTGACTGTGAGGCTAATTCCAGCTGTCTGTAGAAGGTCTCATCGACTTTCTCTTCCTGATCAGATGGCCTGTAGTAAACATCAACAACAGTGTCACCCATATGAGCCTGTCCCTTAATTCTTACCCATAAGCTCTTGACTCATTCTTCGTCCACTCCAGGGAGATCTCGATACATTCCAGGTGCTCCCTCACACAAAGAGCAACTCCACTACCTTACTTGCTGACCTGTCTTTCCTAAAAAGTATGTAGCCATCTGTGACAGCATTCCAGTCATTCAAGCTGTCCCACCATACCTCTGTAACTGCAATGAGATCAGGTTCCTGTGACCGTGCATAGATCTTTAGTTCTTGTTTATTCCCCATGCTGTGTGCATTGGTGTAAAGGCATTTCACAGAGGTAATCAAGCATGCAGGTTTCTCTGTGGGGGTGCAAGAGGATTCGCCTTAGCCATACACACCCTTAGGGTGGCTGCCTTCTGCTTCTCACCTTGGGAGGTAGCTAAGGAACATTTGCCACTGCTCTGGTTGGCTTTGCTTATTCCCCAGTTGGATGAGATGGCACGAGCATTGACACTTTAGGCCCTGCCCCCAAGTCTTTCAGTTTAAAGCCCACCACACCAAGTTGGCGAGCCTACTGTCAAAGCTTCCCTTGCCCTTGGATGTGATGGCATGAGCACTGACACTTTGGACCCCTCCCCTCCAGTCTTTCAAATTAAAGCCCACCACACCAAGTTAGCCAGCCTTGCCGTCAAAGATTCTCATGTATACATGTCAGTACCTTCATGTACTCCTTTTCATTCTGATATAGAAACTTAGAAATTAATAAATCATGTACAATTTTCTTAAAAAAAAAAGATAATTTGATTTGTTTACCTTTTTTCTTGCTATGACATTCAGGTACAGATAATTCCCACAGACTTGTTTATATATCTTGCTTGCCTTGAAGTCTGAATATGATGCAATCAGAGTAAAAAATGCACTTCAAAGTTACAGGCTATGAAAATGCTTTTGCTTGCAGGGCAGCAGTTTGCACCTAAATAAACGTAGACACAGACCAGGCTTTCATTAACATTTCTATGTGTTCTTTATCAGATCACTGGCGAGAATGACTGCTTGGGAAAGACATCTGGAAAGTCATCAAGTTCAAGCTTCTGGCAGTTACAGATTCAGTGCAAATGGTGGATCAGGGTTCAATGCATTCACTTTGCATGAAATTTCTTGCTAACCTACATAGCTAGCATCTTAACTATGTTAAAAGTACTTCCTTCCTTGTTATGGAAGATATAACAAGCCACATTTAAAATCAGCATAAGATTACAGCTGTTGAGAACCAGGAAACTAAAATGGGCTGAATAATCACAGAATCACAGAATCACAGAATGTTAGGGGCTGGAAGGGACCTCTGTGGGTCACCTAGTCCAACCCTCCTGCCAAAGATATGTCCTGCAGAAATGATGAAAGACAAAGTTTAAAACAATCTTGAGAGTGATGGCAGCTCTAGTGAATGTAACAGACACAAATCAATATGGTAAAATAGAGTTAGAAGGCAAAGGTGTTGTGTAATATCAACATCTTTCAGAAACCTTGGCACACACTGTTTCATATAATTGAACAGAACTTGATTCAGGAGAAAGATGAAAAAGCATTATGTTATTATGGAAAACAGCATGTAAAAACAATGAAAGCTCTGTATTTTCCTTTCTCCTGTGAGTAATTAATAACAACTGAATATGACCAAGTGGGAAATCAAAATTTGAAATTTGGTAGAGCAAGATTTTAAACAAAATAGTACTACATTTTGAGCAGCTTTGTTGTATGTGTGAATTTGGCTATTATTAACCATATCTTCAGATCCCGCTTGATATATTAGACAGCCTTAAAGAAAATGATGACATATATTGAACACAAACAATTTAAGCAGTGGGAGCGGGTAGGGCAATAAAGGTATGAAAGTATGTAGTATGATTTACTAAAATGTTTTTTTAATGTGTTATTCTCCATAAATAGTAGAAGTAAAGTCAGTTAGCTGTTGTGTAGTAGCTCTGTTTCCCCAAGATGTGTTGTTAACATTGATCTCTAGTTCTATTGGTTATGGCCTCCCAAATGTCTTTGTGAGCGCCACCGTCCACACACATAACATGAACAAAAACCCGGCCCAATATTCAGTTCCTTTTCCAAAAACGAAACAACAAATAAGCACAATATATAGGAAAGGAGAAGAATTTACCTCCTACCCTAGAACAGATGTGTAAAGCAGGTGGTGCAATTTCCTCTTCATTTACTACACAGTGATACAGTTTACACAGATTAACTAATGGATAGCTACAGATAAGATGAATTCCACCCTTGCTGAGTAACTAGATATCTGCATGGCAGTAAATACTAGGAGTCTTCTTAAAAAATGTTTGTAAGGCGATCCTCCCCTAACAATTACAGGGTATCACAGAATCACAGAAAATCTGAGGTTGGAAGGGACCTCTGGAGATCATCTAATCCAATCCTACCTGCTCACAGCAAGGTTGGCTACAACAGGTTGCTCAGGACATTGTCCACTGAAATTCTGGATCTCTCCAAGGACAGAAACTCCATAATCTCTCTGGGCAACCTGTTCCAGTGGTTAACTGCCCTAACAGTGTAAAAAGAAAAAAAGAAAGAAACAGGAAAAGAAAAAAAATTTAAGAATTTCCCGCAATTCAATTTGTGTCAATTGCTTCTTGTCCTGCCAGTAGGCACCACTGGGAAGTCTCTGGTTCCATCTTTCTAAGGTCCCTCTGATAAAATAGGATCACCTCTTGAGCTGTCTGCTCTTAAAGCTAAGAAATCCCATCTCCCTCAGACTCTCCTCATATGTGGGATGCTAGAATCCCTTCATCATGTTCATGATTATTCCCTGAACTCACTCGATTAAGTCCATGTCTCTCTTGTACTGGGGCCAGAAATGGCCACAGGACTCCAGATATGGTCTCACCAGTGCATGGAATCAACTCCCTTGGCCTGGTCTTAAAACTTTTCACAGAATCACAGAATCACAGAATAGTAGGGGTTGGAAGGGACCTCTGTGGGTCATCTTGTCCAACCCTCCTGCCAAAGCACGGTCACCTACAGCAGGCTGCACAGGACCTTGTCCAGGCAGGTCTTGAATATCTCTAGAGAAGGAGACTCCACAACCTCCCTGGACAGCCTGTTCCAGTGCTCCGTCACCCTCAGAGGGAAGAAGTTCTTCCTCATGTTCAGACGGAACTTCCTGTGCCTCAGTTTGTGCCCATTGCCCCTTGTCCTGTCCCTGGGCACCACTGAAAAGAGTTTGGCCCCATCCTCCTGACACCCACCCTTCAGATATTTATAAGCATTCATTAGGTCCCCTCGCAGCCTTCTCTTCTTCAGGCTGAACAATGCAGCCCAGCCCTTTGAGCCTGGCAGTTCATCCAGTTTGCAGTCCATCTCACTGTCCATACATCGCCAGCTTGTCTGAGAGGACATTATGGCAGAAAGTGTTGAAAACCTTGCTAAATTTGAGCTAGACACCAACCACTGCTCTCTCCTGATCCACCAAGCCAGTCACCTTATCACAGATGGCTATTGGGTTGGTAAAGCAATATTTCCCCTTCATAGCTCCATGCCAGTTATTCCTAATGGTCCTCTCATTCCTCCTTCCTGTGGTCTGTCAGGTTCCCAGAAACTGAAGTGAGGCTGACTGGTCTGTAGTTGTCTGGATCTTCCTTCTTGCTCCTCCTGAAGACAGGAGTGACATATACTGTCTTCCAGTCACTAGAAACCCTCCTGATCACTATGACCTTCCAAAGATTATCAGGAATTGCCTCTCAATTACTTCAGCTAGCTCCCTCAGCATTTGCGGGAGCATCATTGTATCAGGTTCAACAGATCTGTGTATGTCCATTTTTGTTAAATGTTCCCTAACTTGATTCCCTTCAAAGGTCATTCTTCCTTGATCCATAATTTCTCACTGGCCTCAGGCATTCCAGAAGGCCAGTCTTACCTACAAACCATGAAGCAAAGGAGGCAGTGAGTACTTTGGACTTTTCTGTCCTTTGTCACTAGGCGCCCTGCCTCGTTCAGCAGAAGACCTGCACTTTCCCTCCTCTTGCTTTTGCTGCTGGGTAGCCTGTATGGAAGCCGTTACTACAGAATTGGTCTGTAAATGTGCAGAGCAATTCTCTCCAAATAGCCCTGCTTTTTAAAAATGGGCTTATTTTTTAAGCTGGTAGTAGAATGTGTTTGAGCTCCATAGTCTAGATCAGAGGCACCAACTGAACAAATCACTGTCTTCATAGGTCTTTGGATACCTCTGGAAACTACCTCTAAATAAAAATTTTTTCACTATCTTCATGTTGAAGACCTTTCTAAACTCAGATGGAAGCTCTTCTACTGTTATAATTTTGATCAGCAGAATATTCACATCAACATGAGCATGGTCATATTACAGATAGGGATATTAAGAAGGCATACAGAACTTTGCAGTGTGCTAACAGACATTTCTGTGATGAAGAGCTTAGATCATTCCCTCTGGTCCCATAAAAGCTTTTCTATAAACATGTATTTTTCTCAGAACAAATGTATTCACAAAACATTATTTGCCACAAGCAGTGGTATGGTAGCTGAAATGCACACCTGGAGACCAGACCAAAGAATGTACTTTTCTGCCAAAGAGATCCCATCTCTCATGGCCATTTGCTAGAGGCCCCTGATACTCTGAACTCTCTTAGAGCTTGCTGTAATGTGTGAAAACATTGTCAGATGAGAATAACAGTAGTAAAACATATGAAAAGTATGTAGCTCCTGTCTTCCCTAGAGTGCAAGTTATCAATGATGGATCATCAGTCTTTTTTTCCCAAGTTTTAGTAATATGCGTTCTTAATAAATACACCAAGTCTAGTAAGTACAGAAACTCAGACCAGGTTTAACAGCTTAACACATTTCTTCTACTGTGGATACTCCAGAGTATAAAGGATCTTACTCAACCAAGAGCATTTATTGTTTGGCTTTATAGTAGTCCTATTTCTTCCATTGAACAAGGCATAGATTTGTTTATGCATCAAAACAATGGCAAATATTACTTTTGGGGATGCACTACTCTTCCTTATCTATTCTTTCCATTACAAAAGAAAAAGTCCAGCCATGGAAAATAAGATATTAAAAGATGTTGCCTTTTAGGTCTCTTTCTGTGTACCTCATAACTTACATGTGTTCATGTATTTTGAACATTTGGATACTGGAATCATGGCGGTAATACCTGTTTCCTTGAACTCTCAAGCAATGTTCCACCCAAGGAGTGAGATCTAAAGCCCTTTTCTGCTTTCTAAGGCAGTCACTTTAAGAGGAAGGACGAAGAGATAAATCTTTCTGATGCTTTTACAAGTAAGGTGAAAGGAAAGCATGCTTCAACTCTATTTTTTTGGGTATATTTGGGCCTCCCACTTTTAAAGAGGAAGCAGATGATTGTCGACCAAACTGTGGTACGCAACACTATGACATTGGTGACTTTTAGGAGTCTTGACACTGTATCAGCCAAGAAGTAGTTTAATATGGACGCCAAAGAGTTCACTTTGTGCCAAACAAGTCACAGGCATTGAAACACTTAGAAAGTGTGTGGCATAATCCATGCAAATGTACTTCACACTGAGGGTATTAAAGAATCCAAGAATAAGAAAAAAAAGTAAAAGAAGACATTAACAGATTTTTTTTTTAAACCTAAGACCAGATTTTCTTTTCTAGTTCTGAGGGAACTTATTTAAGCCAGTAGTTATCCACTAGCTGTAGAGCTTGAGATTTATTTCCATGTTGATTCACATCTTGATCAGTTGGGAATCCACAGTGGTGTGCTCAGACAACTTGACTTCATGAGTGCAGGCACAGTATCAGGAGGCAATTCTGGCAGAAAGAATTTGAGCTGTGTACTTATGTATGCCTACTGAGAATGAAATCTGCATACATGGACAAGCATTCACAGGAAAAAAACTGTTGTTCCATACCAAAAAAAAAAAATCTTTTACTTGTCTTTTGGCACCTTTATATCTATCTTTCACAGTCTAGACTCCTTTTTATTTTTTCTATATGACTTAAATCAATGAAATAAAAACATTTTTTCCTACGCAAACCCCCAGGCAAAGAATGAGAAGCAATAAAAATAAAAAAAAAGCTCTCCTTGTCTTGAGGGGTATTCATTTTGTAGAAAGTATTTTTAGAAAAGTACAGTATAAAATGTAGTCCAAACCAATCAATATTCCCTAATATTTAATGCCAGAATTCATAGGATTTTGTGCATTCTTTTAATTACTTGACTTTATTTCTGAAAGTGTTGTAATGTTTTTATGAACGTACTGTTTTAAAAAAATGTAGCCATCATCTGTCTCATCTGGAATGAGAAGTGGCAAGTTATTTACTTTATATATAAAAATTATTCTCTTAAGAGGTAAAAATATACTTTTCTCTATACCTATTTCATATTCTAAAAAGCTAATAATCGTACTCATATATTGTAACCATAGAAATACCTCCTGAACTTCTGTGTAAGTATGATGAAATCTACACCCATAGTCCTGAAAACTTTACCGTAGTGAAATGAAACTGTTCATTTGCTGATTGCCTGCCAGCATTATAGCAGCCTCCAGCCTGCTTCTATATTGATCTAGCAGCCTATGTGGCAGAACAAGAAGGATAACCATCTGTATCAGGTACGGCAGCAGGTGCCATATCCATTGAACAGGCTGCTGTCTGATTACAATAAATCTCTTTCAAGCACCTGGTAACCTTGACAGACACTTTTATCTTTGTATAAGAACACGCCACCACCTCAAAATGTTGTCTCAACAGAAATGAGAAACTTGTCAGATAACATCAGCTGATAAAGGGCATAATCTGAATCTACTGCAGGTATCATGTGAAGTCTAGGTAAGACAGGGTTCCTTATCAAGCACAGCAGTAGTGTCTGATCATCTCATATGTTTCAGTACAATATTGCTATAATGTTCTTCTAAGGCAAAACTTAAAATAGGGTAACAGGCATGTAAAGATAAATGCTTTGTCATTAACATTTTACATATTTCTGTTTGCACAGACAAGGCTTGTGCAGATAAAACCAAGAAAGATAACTTGTCACTACATGATTCAAATAATGACAGCTTTTCAGAGTATCCATCAGTAAGTCTACACCTGAGGTTTTTGTAGGAAGAAGATACACATCAAGAACACTTGACCGGATTGTTTTCAAAAATATTTAAGAGTCTCACCTGCTTTTATTAGTAGACGTGTTTTGAACTCAGAACTACTATTTGCTATGTAGGTCAAAGGTAGTTCTTGAGATATACTACTCAGCTGAATGTTTAAGAAAGTACCCTGACTTCATGAATGACAGATCTCCATAACTGAATCATGCAATTTTGTCTCCAGTAATTGTTGAATTTCCTCTGTTGTCAGCTGCTCAATAGCAGTCAATCATTTTGTCAAGTCTGTATTTATCTCTTTAAAGAGTGAAGTGATGAAAGTTATGACTATAAAGAGATGGTCTTTGAAGGAAATATATTCAGACAATATAAACCAAAACATGGAAAATGAGTATCTGACTTGTGTGAAGGAAAAGGCAGAATGGACAGTTCTATCAGCCACAGATGTGTCTGTGTTTCCTCTAGTGCATTGCAAGGACGACAGTTCTGTGAACTCTACCGGTGATGTTATTTTGCTAGATGAAAAAAATAAATACCCAGAAGTAAAAACAGTAGCTCCCTTTAGTGTGTACCAGCTGGTTAATATCACTAAGTTCATCCAAAACAGCTCATAAAATGAGGACTGTTTGCTATGCAGAACCTGGTGTGAGAGTTACAGAATCACAGAATCACAGAATAGTAGGGGTTGGAAGGGACCTCTGTGGGTCATCTAGTCCAACCCTCCTGCCAAAGCACGGTCACCTACAGCAGGCTGCACAGGAACGCATCCAGGCGGGTCTTGAATATCTTCAGAGAAGGAGACTCCACAGCCTCCCTGGGCAGCCTGTTCCAGTGCTCCGTCACCCTCAGAGGGAAGAAGTTCTTCCTCACGTTCAGACGGAACTTCCTGTGCCTCCGTTTGTGCCCATTGCCCCTTGTCCTGTCCCTGGGCACCACTGAAAAGAGCTTGGCCCCATCCTCCTGACACCCACCCTTCAGATATTTATAAGCATTTTTAAGGTCCCCTCTCAGCCTTCTCTTCTTCAGGCTGAACAAGCCCAGCTCCCTCAGCCTCTCCTCGTAGCAGAGATGTTCCAGTCCCCTCATCATCCTTGTAGCCCTCCGCTGGACTCTCTCCAGTAGCTACTCATATTTCTTGAAGTGGGGAGCCCAGAACTGGACACAGTACTCCAGATGAGGCCTCACCAGGGCAGTGTAAAGGGGAAGGAGAACCTCCCTCGTCCTGCTGGCCACACTCTTCTTGATGCACCCCAGGATTCCATTGGTTTTCTTGGCAGCCAGGGCACACTGCCGGCTCATGGTTAACCTGTTGTCCACGAGGACACCCAGGACACCCAGTTTTATTCCAGTCATAGAACATGTTGCACATATCTGGCTTAACTGAAAGAATCAGCAGACTGTGATTTGATGTTTGTGGCTCTGGCTGATTCATGAAGCAGTAATAGCCAGATACTCACTAGAAAGAGATGTTTGCTCTTGAGTTTCATGACTAACTAACAAACAAAAGAAAGATATCCGGTTTTAAATACATATCTTAGTAGGGGAATGAGAAATTATTGACGGACTTCAGAATCTCCACTGCTATTCTGATGCTGAAAAGACACCTGACAATTCTTCAGGATCCTTCTGAGGTGAACTAGAGAGAAATGAAGCTACACTTGTAGAATCAGTTGTAAACTGTAATCCATGGGAGAGTAATGAGTTGCTAGTTCAATCTATTTTAGCTCCTGGTATGTTACTAATTACTGATCTCATGTCTGTGGTAGAAAACGCAACAGTCTGGCACTGCTCTAATGATGAAACTTGTGCAGGGAAAACAGAAAGTGTCGTTAACGAACTAGTGATAAACAAGTTTTTATTGTAATTATGCTGGAGAAGGGGTAACCGACCTTAAAACTATGGAAGTATCAGTAGCCACTTATGGTACAGGCATGATATTAGACTTCATTTTTACTGAGACCTGAACAGCAGAACTAAGAAACTGTGAAAAGAGAACTTCTGTTGAGGTTGCTATCCTGAATACAATTGAAGACTCTCCAGTGGCAATTACTCCTCCTAGTCCATACCTCAGTTTAGCCAAAATAGTAGTCAGAAGTATCCCAAAGTGTGAAATATATGCCTTTTTCAGATATTTAAGCATAAAAATGTAGAAAAAACCCAACAACAACAAAACCAGCCACATAATACCAAAAAAAAAAAAAAAAAGGATAACTTTAGCCCTGGACTGTCTGCAGTGAATTACATGGCCACTAAAACCCCGTTCAGTCTCACCAGTGTATTATATAGCAGGCAAATACAACTCTGAAAATCACAGTCTTAATAAAAGTATACAAGTGGTTCTAGAGATCTCAAGAGTTGAGTAAATATATACCTTCCCATTATTCATAGTCTGTATGAGAGCCAGCACCAGAACAAGTGGCAGTGCTCAGAAGTATTAAAATTTCTGAATCAAACTGCTACTTTGAATCAATATAAAATGAATGAATTACAAATGTTATCCATTAAGAACATCAGCAAACTAGCTGACATGCAATTTTGGAAGATATACAGATGTAACTGCATTTACTAACTGCATTTCACTCAGTGTCATTACTTCCATCAAGAAGGAATATTACCTATTAAGAATGCAAGAAATATTTAGGTATATCCCCAAAAGACTAGTCTGTACAAAAATCAAATACTCAGTAAAACTCATTTACTCAAATTAAAAACCAAGACTCCTGGCTTATTTCTTATATAAGTAATTACTCTGAAAGAGTATAAAAGCGAAAATTTCTGAAACTAACTGTATATAGGATGTCTTACATACATGCTATCTGTATAATACTAGCATGAGTAAAATGAACAGACCACAATGAAGGTATATTCTTCAAAATAAAACATTGCACTTCGGTTAGTGTTGACTTTTCTTCCTATATTTTAAAAATAACAGAACAGACAATTTTTTGGCTTCCCGAAAGCTTCACTATAAACAGAATGGCAGAGATGTCGAGAGGCTTGTTCCAGATATTTTTAGTGAAAAAACATCTAGATGCACAGAAAAGAA
The DNA here is from genome assembly GCF_030867145.1 of Opisthocomus hoazin. Lineage (NCBI taxonomy): Eukaryota > Metazoa > Chordata > Aves > Opisthocomiformes > Opisthocomidae > Opisthocomus > Opisthocomus hoazin. Next base: position 101,252,306 of record NC_134415.1, on the reverse strand, counting down.
AGCACTCTGAAAACAGGTGAACAAGGAAAGGAAAACCAAAGTCTCCACGGAGTAAGGCAAATAAACTTTCTGCTGCTGACTAGCCAAGGAAGAAGGGAAGACTGGCATTAGGGTCAGAGATTGCTGAACACAATATGAGGCATATGAAATTGTACACTCTAGCAAAGCAAACTGAAAACCAAGCTAAGAGAAAGTGCAATTTTCTTTACTGGATGTGTAATATGATGAGCAAAATTCTTTTGAGAGAAAAGAGTAATTCTCCAGTTACATATAAATGGAATTAAAAAAGGGTCACGGATTAAATTAAAAGAATATAAGGTAGTACAGGAAGTAGAAAACAACGTTCTTCAGAAGAAAATTTAAAAGTTTTCAATATTCTTACAATTTGAAAAGCCCTAGTGAGGAAAGAAGTTTGACACATGCATTACTCCAAAGCTTTTTCTACTTACCTTGGGACACCTGTCCTGTATGAAAATTAGGAGAAGTGTGTTTAGACTGAAGTTCCATAGACACAGCCAGGGCAGATGGAAGGTCATTGTCTAAAATCTCAGCAGGAAACTCTTCAGCCACTTCAGTGACAGTTTTCTTGCTTTGGGGGATAGCAGGTAAACAGGTGATATTGTTTATTCCATCAACACAAAGAAACCCAGTCGAGCAGGACTGTATAAGGCAATCATTGTAATTAAGCTCACAGCTTCGTCCCTGAAAGAGAATTTTTAAAAAGCCGCTTTTGAAGGCAATTTGCATTTCATAGTGATGTTTGTTCAAATTATTCCTTTCTTTTGATTATAAAATGTTGTTTGCTTATACTGAGCTGTCCACAGTTTTGAAAGCAAATCTAATCATGGAAAATATTGCTTAACCAATTTAATAGTATAGTTGCATGTTTTAAATGTTAACTAAATGGTATTTTGACTCTGACTTGGTATTACAAATTATTACTAAAAATAATTTCCCCACAGATTTGTAATTGCAAGGTAACAAAGATAGCATTGTCACCAGTAATAAAAAATGGTTAATACAATCGTCTTCGGTTAGCATGTAGTTATACAGAAAACTCTGTATAGTGGAATTAGCTGTCTAAAAACCTATGGTTTGTTCCAATTATCAAGTTAATATTCTTTCTTTTTGTACACTGAAGCTCAGTATTTGTTACCTATTGTTACCAAATCTTCACACAGCACCTTGTTAATACATTCAATTCACAGGTAACTCTTAGAAAAGAAAAAATGTAGTGACAGTCTCAAATTGGACCCGGCACTCACTTTTTTTTTTATCAAGACTAAAAATTCATGCAAAGCCTGAAATCTCCTTCCTCCTAATAAATTAAAAATGTTCGTATTCAGTGGTGTGTAAAAAAGGCAAGAAATAATGCATTTATTTTACAGCAATAATTATGTGAATTAAATGCATTCTTGAAGTGTGAAATAAATATATGCTGAAGCCAGGCCTGGCTGCATTTTATTTTCACTTTATAATGAACCAATGGGCTATGTGAAGAGATACAGCTAACTTAGCTAACCTAGAAGAATCCTACATATCTGCTTAGCTATTTAAAATATGCACAGTGCCATCCCTGAAAGACATGCATCTCTGACAACATATCATCATGATACAATTTCCAACTGAAGCTTCTCCTGCAACTAGGGTACACGTAAGAAAATTAAAGTAAATTCTCTAGCGCTCAATAAGCATGTGCTCATTGCACACTTTCCCTTAGACAAGATGCTTAAATAGTTTCTCTTGTCTACCTGGCTAGCTATTTACACAGCAATTGAAGCAACTTACATTTTCTGAGATCTCTATCGACACTATTAAATTCATTTATGACATTAGGAAACAACAGGAGGTGCAAGAGAGAAAGAAGCAGAAATGCAGACATAGAAAATGAAATTGTTTTTCTTACAAGTAGTTTACCTCAGTCAGTATTTAAAATGGAAGGGGTTAAATTGAGATTTTTTAAATGATTTAGATACATCCATGCTTGTTTCAATAAAGTTCTTTATTTGTTTTGGCAAGCAGATGAACTATCTAGTAAATTCATGGAATCTTATAAAATCACTCACTGTATCGGTATTCCAAAGCATCAAGGAACAGCAGCCCAATTTATACGTCAGATTTCCATACAATGACAAAAAAAAATTTCCTCCTTCCTCTCTTCTAATTCCACACATAGCACAAATGATCAGTTTGAATAAGATTTCTGTCTAATAATCTTTCTTAATGCTATAAACTTTATGTTTCATTCTGACTTTCTCTGTGACAAATTAGTGCATTTTTATTACTACTACTTGTAATGATGAAGAGCATTTGATTATGATTTTATGACTCAGAAACAAAGCAGATGTGGATAACCTTCACTGTGCATGAAGGGTAGATTAAATAGTCATAGATAAAATTGATAGCCTTGAAAGTGTCTATAAATGCTTAACAGTTTCCATGTAGGCAGATGGTGAAGATTCGTATTTAAAAGTAGGTATGTGTCTATATATGTTTCCATTTAAAAAGTAAACATTTTTTCCATATACCACTGGCTATGCTTTTCTTCTCAAAAATTATGAGTAACTTCATGATCCATATTTTATGATCCCTACTTCAGATAGCATTGCGTACATTGACTACAGAAGATCTACTTAACAAAATCTGTAGCTGGAGTTCCTCGAATACTTGTTCCTCTGGGACTTCCACTGTTTCCACCCCACACTTACTCACACTTAGGAACCAGAATCCCTCAGAAGTCTACCAAATAAACATCCTGAGAAAAGTTCACTTTATCCAGAGAAAATCTCTGCCTCCACACAATCTTTTCTGTGTTGATGTCTACAGGGATATCTTACACAAATAAAGAACCTACCCGTCCCAGAACGATGATTCTGTATTGTAAGCAAACGGGGGAGGTCGGGGGGTGGAATTTAGAAGCGGTTGGAACTGGTAGTCTCTAAATCTAAAGTGCAGGGGTATTCTACTTTTTCTCACTTGACATCACAAGTGAGTCCTAGCCAAAAGAAAAGCAAACCCAGAGATACCTTCCCATTGTTGGCTTCAGATACAATGAGTCTTCTGACCCTAGCAAAAATTTACAGTTATATTGAGGTTAATGATGTTACATTGAATCCTTTCTCCACATTTTGGATTCTGGTAAATATGGATGCAGACTCAGGGAACTCATAAGCTCTTATTGTGGAAGTGGATGTGAATTTTCTCAAAATATGGCTGTTTCAATTACCTATAAAGGTAACCTATAAAAGCTTCCATTATTTGGTGCTGTTTCTACCACACAAAGAAGACATCGCTTTCCTTATTTACTACTAATGATGCACCACTTGGCATGAAGTTTGATTATAATTGAAATTTCTGCTCTGAATGTTTAGGGGGTGTGTGTGTGTGAAGAAAGACAGAAATGTGTGCTCGCAGACCTGAAAGCCAACTGTATCCTGCGCTGCATCAAAAGAAGCATAGCCAGGAAGTCAAGGGAGGTGATTCTGACTCTCTGCTCTGGTGAGACCCCACCTGGAGTCCTGCACCCACCCCTGGAGCTCTCAGCACAGGAAAGACATGGACCTGTTGGAGCGGGTCCAGAGAAGTGGACCAAGGAAGGCACTTTCTTGTGGCCTTCCAGTGCTTAAAAGGGGCTTATAAGAAAGATGGGGACAAACTTTTTAGCAGGGCCTGTAGCAATAAGACAAGGGGTAACGGTTTTAAACTTAAACAGGGTAGATTTAGACTGGATATAAGGAAGAAATATTTTATAATGAAGATGGTGAAACACTGGACCCAGTTGTCCAGAGAGGTGGTAGATGCCCCATCCCTGGAAACATTCAAAGTCAGGCTGGATGGGGCTCTGAGCAACCTGGCCTAGTTGAAGGTGTCCCTGCTCATTGCAGGGTGATTGGACTATATGACCTTTAAAGGTCCCTTCCAACCCAAACTGTTCTGTGATTCTATAAGAGCATTAACACAACACTCTTCTGGTATTTTAGACTTGAACATATTATTGTCAAGGCCCTGATCAGCCTCATAATTTTCTGCAGTCCATCTCTGCAATCTCTTCTTTGACACTCACAGGTTTAGCTCCCTGTGCTCAACGTCAGCTCTAGTAGGGTGCAGCTGTGCAACCTCGGATCAGCCTGAGGTGAAACGAACTAAGCTATGAGACAGGTGTGAGATGTCTCATCTGGGGCCTTCATACCTGAGCTCGGAAGCTGCATTTAAGCTCAGGCCTTTGCCCTTGGTCCTTGACTGAACTTACAGTAAAGCTAAAGCCTGCTATAGTAAGCCCAGTACTTTGATGTTACTGACCTTGCCTTGCTGCCTTGACTTCCTGGCTTAACCTTAGACATGTTTTGTGATCGTGGACTTGCCTGGCAGTAGCTGGACTTCTGGAAGAACCTTTTGGATGATTATCACCATCACTGGTCTTGATTTGCTGTCCTTATTCAAGTACAGTGGGACTCTATCTCTTGCCTTTAAGGTCATTGCCCCTGCCTACCTTACTGCTGTACTTGGCTCCTGGCCTAGCTTCCCCTGCAGAGCAGCCCACTTGACACTTGTGCTCCTTGACGTGTGCTAGTATGTACTGGGGATCTCCTTGAGAGAATGGACATGGGACAGAGATTAATACGATGCCTGAGAAAATCTAAAGAGATTTTTCCACTTTTTAGAAAAACTTTTTTTTTCCATTTTATTGATTCATTAGTTTTTCCCTCATTGACTGTGAATGAGAAACTTCTGCGTAGAAAGGAGCCCTGAAACTGACTAATGTCTGAAAAGTTACTCATCACTGTCGTCATTTATAAAGAAAACATATTCAAATAACAATGTCAAGCTTGGAGTTTTAGAGATAAGAATCACTGAAGTAAGAGAAAAAAAAATTAAAACCCCCATGTACTCCTTTCTCTCCTTGTTACTAACCCCAAACTATTAAATTATACTATTAAGTTAAATCTGAATTATAATGAGATAAAGCACAAGCTCAAATTGTAAGTACTAGCTGCATGTCTTCTTCAACTATAGAAAGAACTGGCATAAAAATGTGGTAGTAGCATGGAAATTTCAACCTTAGATGAATACAGCACTGGCATTTAGCCACCCTGAAAGGATTCTTTTGGTATGTTAAACAGAGAGAATAAAACATAGGACCAAAGCCCACAGGGTCAAGCATTCAAAGGAATTGTTTGATTTGTATTCAGGGAACCTGTTCTCAAAATATTTGTCTGTGTACAACAGTTTCAAATATGAGATATCCTAGTACGTAAAAACACTAATTGGTATGTGAAATAAAAATATTAACTGGTATGTAGAAAAAGAATTAGCGTTTAAAAATATTAACATACTTCTTCAACTGGCAAAGCCATTATACAGTCACACTTCTCCACTTTCTGTGGATATTGCTTAACTATTTCTCTGGAATATTCAAGCTCCTGTTAGTAAAAAAACCAAACAAGATAAACAAAGAACAATTACTATAATATTGTATTTTTAAGAAAGACCAGGTTTTATACGAGTGAGGTTAAAAAGGAAAGGAATTACATACAGTATTTTCTGTGCAACAATGAATAGTCAGATTAAGGCAAGGAGATGAAAGAATGCCAGCATCTCACCACAAATCCTGGCTTGCAAAAACAGGAATAACCAAAGCTGGGGTCCTTCTGAACACAGATGCCGTGTATGCAGGGGTTGGATATGCACTCATCAACATCCAGCTCACAATGGAGGCCTTCCCACCCTGTCAGGAAAGAAAACCAAAAAACCCAAAACCAAGACCCATTAAAATCTAAATACATTTATCAAGTGTCAATCAAAAAAAAAAAAGTAGTGGGAAACTGTAATCAATCCTCACATATATATAAATATGTAATATAGGATGGCTATGAGCTTTTTTGGGGCTGTGGTTTCTCAAAGTAGAAAAAAGAAAACAAATATTTTAACAATAAACAAACATAGTCCATATTATATGGACTTTATAATTGTACTCTACTGGACATCTATTAGGGAAGTTAATGTGTGCTGACTTTTATTTCTGTAGAGACACAAGCAAGCAAACAAGAGTAAAACCTGCATATATTCTTCCATTACTGAATTAACAGACTTGATGGGTTGCCATTCACATACTTATCTGTACTGTTATTTCTCTGGTGGCTAAGAATTCGCAGGGGTAAAACACTCCCTGAAACCTCTTCTTTCATGCCAGATCTGCACAGTGCAATCAAAGCCATATTTTTTCCAAAATTTAAATTGAAAGAGTATGGAATGGCCTGTGTTAATTTTAAACATTTTTATACTATTCCTCAAATTTGTGCATTATTGTCACACCAGGGAAGGAAAACTGGAGGCTCAGACAGGTGAAAATAGTTATAGTTACACAAAGTAAAATAAAGGGGAAAATGTTTAAAAGAGAAATTCTGAGACAAATTACTGTACCGTATTGATGAGGAGGACAATATCTGAGTTAACACAGGCTTGTGTTTGAATATCATCAGAATACCATCTTCTTATACTTCAGTAGTCAGATTACTGGCATTTTTGTTAATACTTATTTCTTATAAAGCCTTTACCACTATGTACATCCATAAATCAGACGTCAAAAACTGATCTGGAAGCTGGTTTTCAGATCATGTAATTTGAGCTTGTCTTGAACTTGCTCCTTGGAGGCTAAGCTGAACTGGAAGCAGCCCATTTGCTTGGTAAACACAAACCCAGAATTTTGTAATATATGGCTTGTTATTGAAGAACACCAGACCTTCTGCCATGATAATCCCACCACCAACTACAGGTTTCTTATTTCTCCGATTAAATTTTCCCATTTCCAAACAAACAAACAAAACCCTATAGGCCCATGCAAACCCCAGGCAGTCCTCAGCTGATACAAATCATGCCCATGTCTTGCATTTCATAGAATCATAGAATAGTTTGGGTTGGAAGGGACTTTTAAAGGTCATTTAGTCCACCTCCCCTGCAATGAGCAGGGATGTTTTCAACTAGAGGAGGTTGCTCGGAGCATGCATTTGATTCAGAGAATGCATGAAATGAAGCCATCAGTTATATTCCAGTCCTGCTTTAGCTGCCCTGGTAGAAGTGCAGCCTGACCTAGCTAAAGACTTCAGCTGTGAGGCTGCTATTAGTTCCAACAGCTGATGTTGTTGCTTTTGAGCTGTCTGAGATGCTGTCAGAATACAGTTTGTATCTCTCTGTGCTGCTTCTGCACCTGAACAGCCTGCAGCTGCAGCCACGGATCCTGAACACGCATCTATTATTCTAAGGCTATGGGGACTGCTGCTGGGACAATAGCTGACAAAATTCATGATCCATTGCAGAATGGATTTGTCAGACCTAAATCAATTCCCTTTTCTGGTGTCACATGCTGTCACCACATGCTTCATTTTGTCCTCCGGAGGTTTTTGGAAAGCTGCAGTCATCTGCCTTGTTCCTACTTCTGTCTTGCCACTCTCGTTTTCCCATTTCATTAAATTACAACTGTGGATCTGTTGCTGGACATCTCAGACTTTCTGTCTTGTAGAAAGCTCTCTCCCATAGTTGCCTTTACAGACCCAAAAGTACTCAATCCTGTCTCCATATTTTTATAGGTGAAGCTTAGCAGAGAAATCCAAGACCTATCATATGTGAATAGTAGCAGCCTGCAACAAAAGCAGATTTGTTTCAAGCATTTCTACTTTCTGTCTCTGGAAGATATTTTTTCTTTATCTTCCAATCCCATTCTTCAGTTCTGCAACTTTGCACAAAGCTATTCCTCCCAAAGTTTTCCCTGCCTCTCCAAATTCACTCATTTTCTAAGTTGTAACCTTTTCATCTCTTTAGCTGTTTCAGATGCTATGTAACTCAATTAACATTTGAAAATACCACATTTATTAAAAAAACCAAGGTATGTAACCATGATGCATATACCTAACGCATGTGGTTCCTTCACTGTGTCTTCCTGGTAGAGAAATCATGTAGAGATCTTTCTCTCCTACTAATGAATGCAGTTATGAAAAGAATTGTAAAATAAGGGCAATTCACACTTGAATTGGAAGGTGTTTAAATCATGTTAGCAGAAGAAGCGAGTTCCAACATCCCAGAGAAGCTTCTTCTACTTATACCAAAAATTTCCATGTAGAGTTGCACAGAGACAGCAGTTACAGTCCTTGGCTAGCAAGCAATTTTTAAATGTCTATATTCAAATATATTTAAAGTATTGCTAACTTTAAATATAAGGAGAAAAATGTTGAATTTGACAATGTATTATGTGTGAGACACTGTAATGACAAAAAACATATCTTCTAAGTTTTTAAGTAATCTGTATTGGTGAAATAGTATATGACCACACGCAGTACCAGGTAGAGTGAGGGGACATACAGTTTTATCCAGGTGGACTTTCTATTGTGTAACTGTGCTGAGATGAAAAAAGATATATAGTACGATAGGAGGGTCATGACTCACGACTTTTAAGACCAGAAGGGACAGATATGATCCTGAATTCTGAACCTTTATACGGCAAAGTCCAGAAATTTTTCATTCATTAGTTCATACATCAAGAGTATAGTGTCTTTCTGGATTATTAAGTACCTCTTAGACATATAAAAAAAATTGCTATAAAAATATTAATCTGTGAATCTTAGTCCTAAAATTGATAAGGCTCTAGTAAGGGAAAGACACTTCCATTTGAATCTTAGAGTATGATTCCTCACTGCTTGTTAAACAAATGAATAAACTGTCCATATTGAATTTCATCATGCACACACACAAACACACATGCTCTTGCTTTAGTAAATTACATAATTATTTTTTTTTTTTAAATCTATTACATGTAGTTTAGCAAACTGTACTAGGGACACTTCAGAATAAAAAAAAATATGTAAAATAAAATCTGATTTTATTAATATTCAGTTCATTATGTGTCGTCTTCTTAATGAAGAACAAGCATAGATATAAATCTGTGTAGAAGTTATATGAACAGAATGCTGGGAAGACTGCAGAAGAGTTATGTGTAATACATGTATGTTGACTTCAGGGGAGTTTAGCAAGTTCTTATTGCTTGTAAATTAAAACCAACAATGCAAACGTATCTCAGAATAAAAAGAAAAAGCAAGTTTGCTGATGCCACCATACTCTGTGGTACGGTGGACATGCTGGAGGAGAGGGATGCCATCTAGAGGGACCTTGACAGGCTTGAGAGGTGGGCCTGTGCGAACCTCGTGAAGTTCAGCAAGGCCAAGGGCAAGGTCCTGCACATGTGTCAGGGCAATCCCAAGCACAAATACAGGTTGAGTGAAGAATGGATGAAGAGCAGCACTGTGAAGGACTTGGGTGTGTTGGTTGATTAGAAGCTCAATATGACCTAGTAATGTGTGCTCACAGCCCAGAAGGCCAACCATATCCTGGGCTGCATCAACAGAAGTGTGGCCAGCAGGCTGAAGGAGGGGATTCTGACCCTCAGCTCCACTTTCCTGAGACCCCACCTGGAGTCCTGTGTCCAGCTCTGGAGCCCTCAGCACAGGAAAGGCATGGAGCTGTTGGAGCAAGTCCAGAAAAGAGCCACAGAAATGATCAGAGGGCTGGAGCACCTCTCCTATGAGGACAGGCTGTGAGAGTTGGGGCTGTTCAGCCTGGAGAAGAGAAGGCTGCGGGGAGACTGTGTAGCAGCCTTTCAGTACCTGAAGGAGGCCTACAGGAAAGCTGGAGAGGGACTTTTTACAAGGGCATGTAGTGATAGGAAAGGGTAATGGATTTCAGCTGAAAGAGAGAAGTTTTAGATTAGATATAAGAAAGAAATTCTTTACTGTGAGGGTGGTGAGGCACTGGAACAGGTTGTCCCGAGAAGTTGTGGATGCCCCCTCTCTGGAAGTGTTCCAGGCCAGGTTGGATGTGCGTTTGGGCAACTCGATCTCATGGAACTTGTCCCTGCCCACGGCAGGGGAGTTGGAACTAGATGATCTTTAAGGTCCCTTCCAACCCAAACCATTCCATGATTCTATGATTCTATGATCAGGTGTATGAAAATATAATGGGTGAACAGAATATTTATCTTCTAGAACATATCTAAATAATCTCTAAAACAATCCCTAAGAAATCTTGGATCAGTACCATCAAAGAAAGTATTCAGCAGTGCAGGTCAATACAACAGGGAACAACAGACTTAAACTGAAAAATTAAACTTCCAAAAGGTAAGTACTAATATAATTTTTTAAATTAAGAGTAACTGAATTACAGAGCAGTATGCTTCAAGGTAGTTATTTATACTCTGCTTATGTTGACAAAAGGCTCTTTGTTAATACATGACAGGAGACAGCGAACAGATTAAATTTGTGATTGCGTGACAACGCAGGCTGATTGTGACCTTTACTTTTGTATACACACTAAATCCTTTATACTTTCCTAAATCACTGGACCAGTTTAAGTTGGTGTATGTTAGCATAACAAAACAGCTCCCATTTCTTTTAGAAAGAATATGTTTTCATTCTATTTATAATGTTCAGAAAAATTCTTTTCATCCCAGTCAGCAGATCTAAGCATGGGTATGTGTGACAACAACAACAATAAAAACAACAATAATAAATGTTAGTTGAAATCTTCATAATATCTTTTCAGTCAATCTTATTTTGTAGCTAGCTACATTATCTAGTCACTATACAGTGCCTACTTGACTGCCAGGTCAATAAGTTACACTAGTAAGGATCACACATAATCAACCTAGCTCTAGACAATTCTTCAGATTCAACTAATGAGCTGGTTTTAGTTTTAAATCTTTCTAATATGCTTATTAGAGTCGTTATTTCTCTTTAGATTTCATTCAAAAAGCTTGTCAGATAGTTCTTCTTTTTGTACCTTATAGATTATATACAAATAAAAATCTTGATTTACCATTTTTCTCCATAGTAACACTGCTAATTCAAAATTATTATTGCTTAAGATTGTTCTGTCAGATGTCAGTTACCTTGTTGACATTTACAAGTGTATCCATTGATATGATCTTCACAGGTTGAGCCATGTAGACAAGGTGATGAATTACACTCATTAACTTCTATTTCACAAAACTGTCCAGAAAATCCAACAAGACACCTGAAGCAGAGAACATTCCGAAGTGTTATACTGTGCATAACAATCCCATAAAACATATTTTGTGTGGAAACAGTTTGTACAAAACACTTGCATTAACAGGACAAAATCTCATATATTTATTTCTGTTTTAAGGAGTATTTTACAGGAACTCTTCCAAGTGTCACACTGTAGCCCATGGTGATCTTTTAGGGGATTTATGACGGTAAAACCCACTCACAAATTTCACATTTGGATCATAATCAAACCTAACAGTCTCAATTACAATTTACTGGTTCTAACAAGGTGAGTACAAACCTTTCTTTATGTACTCTCGGGAGACGGTTTGTCTACTAAAATAGTTTATTTAGCTGAGTAACTGCAGTCTATGTTTGGAAAACTGCTTGCTGAGAGATGTTACACCATTAAATGTAACTACAGCATAAAAGCTAACCTTCTGGGACCATGCTTTCATTATCATTCTACTTATCAAATATTAGTCATCTTGAAAAAACTCTTCTGTATTTTTCTGGTTGTAAATTCTATGTCATCATTAATACCAAAATAGCTCTGTATGATTTCAACATATTACTATACAACTGATCCAAGCAGACTCACAAGACCTGTAATGATGCTCAGAAATCTTACTAGTCTCATTATTGAGAACATCCTTGCATTCACACTCACAGCTTTACAGATACACTCAAATAAGCTCTACAAAACAGGGCCCCATAATGGTATTTACAACATTTACTCTATTGAGATGTGTTGTACATGGATATATTTGACATGAGACAGTGTATTCAAAATTTCCTGTTAGCAACTTTATGCCCCACTTAGAGGAAGATGAGTACATTAACAAATTGCCTTTGAGTAAATTAGGATAGTCATGTCATTTACTTCTCAAGATACTACATTGAGTGAATAAAAACACATCATTAGAATGAAGTGTCTGCAGTGTCTACCTTAACTTTCAAGATCCTGAAGTAAAAGATAAGGAGGACGAACCATGGAACAGGTATGTGCAATACTTTCTGAAGGATCATTACACTATGTATTGGTCATTATGTTCTGGTTTATTTCTGTCTTGACAATTAAAATATGTTTGTTTCATTTTACATGGAATACACTCTGAGTAATGGGAATTTGGAATCTAGTAAGACAATGACAGCAGAACAGATTTGCCAAAAGCTACATCAACTATAGATGTCAGTGATGGCATACTGCTTGGAAAATGTACAAACTGAGGCACACACTACTATTTTTCAAATATCTGGTAATAATGTGTGAGAGAAAAAACATGGATAAGGCTTAATGAGTGAGCCATAAGGCCACCTGATTAGCTCTTTGGCCACAAAGCATGAAGCAAAATTTGCTGAGAAGATGTCATTTGGCCTATCATCCTACTGGCAAACGTCAAAGCCTAGGATTTAGAACTGGATTCTCTCCACGTAACTTCACATATCTAACTGATATAGCCCTAGGATTCTCCTGTGCTCACTGGAATAAGGGGTGAAGAGGATCATTCTGTTCACTGAAAACTTAAACAATTTTCTGCAGATACTTTTGCCTTTCCACCGGCTGTGTACCATTTAAAATAAAATAAAATGAAATGAAAAATTGAAAGAAGAGACTTCTCCCAGATATGGCAAGGAAGACCAGAAATATGAACACCTATAAAAAAAAGGAAAGAATATTTTACAGTGAAAAAAATGGCAACTAGACACAGGGAATACTGGGACAGTTTAAAATTCATTTAACTTTGACTTTATACTATGATATGCATATAGGCTTTTCACTTAAAAACAAAAAAGTGGTTACAACATAAACTGGAAGAAACATACATTTATTATGTAAGCATTCTGGACAGAGTAATAATAACTGCTTGTCTCTAATATGAGTGGACTTGGTTTTTTAGTCTGTAAAACTCAAACATGGAAGAAAAGCTTAAAGGTCTTTTTAAGAAATCTCCTGTTGGCAGCTTCAAGTAGGCACATTTTCATATGTGATGTATACACTTTCTAGAGAGTAGAAACTGATAATGCCAGGAGCAGTTTACAGAGTTACTGTAGTCATAACTAGTTGTAGCAAGACTGACCAGTGGAGCAGGTTGATGGAACCCCAAAGGAGAGAACCAACAGAATGGTATCAATGGTGTTTTACAGGATGACCTACGACTTGGATGAGCTTTGAATGATTTTCTACTCAGCAAGGCTCAAGGCTTCAGAGACACAAACTATATAGCCATGGGCCTAACTCTATAGACACTGAAGTAGAAAAATTGAGCAGTAACATTAAGTATATATACATATTTTTACATATATATATATATATATACACGTTTGGTGAAATAATCTATTTTGTGCTGAAAACTTTCGAATTATTGAAGCCTATAATACAATATAGAGTAATGGTTGCACTACCAATAAAGATATAAAATATATGGCTTTGCCTTCCAGACTGAAATTTAGGTGGAAAACATAAACCCATGAAAGCACTTAGATATCCAGTAAATTTAATCCCACATACATCAATTTGCACAAGGTATCTTTTTCCTATGTCAGACAATCATTCAACTTATAGAGTATTTAAGAATACTGCAAGTATTTCACATATTGATGTGTTTATTTTTTGCAAATGCTCCAATACCACAGTGTTCCATTTGCTTGTGTTCAGACAGCATAATTAGATATAAATGATGCTTCATGACTGCAGAGACAGGCACTCTATTAACTAAATGTTTCTGAGCAATCACGAAACAACCAGCAGTAAGCATGTTACTGGTAAGTGTCTGCAAGTCATAAAATAACATCTTAATGTCAGCAGCTTTACCAAATTTCCCAAAATTGCAATAACTTCCATGCTTTATTAAGAGTGTTAACACTTCTTAAGATACAACAAGCACCTTCATTTCTTAATTTTTTCTTCACTCTCACCTTCCTTCATTCTTACCCAATTTTTTATAAATTTACAATTCTGTTCTGTCTACCCACATTCTACCTCTCTTCTGCCATTTTGTTTTGAACATTAGGAGGCACAGAAACAATGTAATTTAAATACAACTGACATTAGAGAGTGTAAGCAGGTATGGAACACAGTTCTTCTGCCATAAATGGCATTAAACCTAACTCAGATACTCCGGAACACATTTTTATGTTCTGCAAATGAAAATCAGGGATTTTCAGATAGCTTTCATATCAAGGTATGACCAGTGCAAATTGATTACCATTTAATAAAAAAATAAAGTGCGCCTTTATAAGTAAATGTATGTCTAGATTTAGTAACATTTATTAGAGTTTATCTGATAAAAGAAAGATAACACACACTGTGAAAGATGAGCTTTTAAATTTACAAAGGTATAAATGTAAGATCAATAGTTCACTACTGAAAGGTAGGAAAAAAATACTGCTCATTTTCTGTAAGAATAATGCATTCACAATTTAATTATTACAGGTTTATAGGGATGACAGCAAAGGTCTTTCTCTTTTCTATTATTCTCTACAGCTTTTTTCTGTCATATAAAATGCTGACATAACCAGGTGCATACAGAGTCCCTTTTCAGTTTTACCTTTATATCAGTCACAATCAGGAGTGATCATCTTCATTTCTGCATACACCATTGCAATAGCTGAACAAAAGACTGAAACGATTCTATTGAATTGGATGGACATGAAACAGAAGAATGTAACTTCAGTACTTTTATAGTGCAGTAAAGAACAGAAATAGGAATAAGCATCCCAGCAAAATCCTTAGCTGAGAATTAGTGTGGTGTAGATGACAATTCATTCCCTAATTCCAGAAAAACACGGCCAAATAGTCACTATTATATCTCCTATGTATCTGTACGAACCAGTTCTTTGCAGTTTTCAACCTGCATCTGACATTAACTGCGAATTGTGATGAAATGATACTTGCAAGCTTTCAATTCTGCAGTCCTTTCTCGCTCTTCATTAATCTCAGCTTGAAAGGAAACTTTATGCTCTACAATGAATGCACAAGTTTATTAAGATGACCTTGAAGGTCTTGTAGGAAGCTAATGGGCATTTGCCCTGGTTATGATAAATGCTCTTTCAATAGCACCTATATTAAGTAGCACAATGAAGAACAGAAGTGAAAGCAAGAGGCATGCATGCCTCTCAGTGTCTAAACTGCCTCTTAAACACATACACAGGTTTAGAATCAGTGGCCAGTTTCACCACCCATCTGGTAAGACCTGTCTTATATCTAAATTAATCCCAAGACATCTAGGAAACACTGTGACCCTGAAGTATAACTATACCATCTTCGGCTCTTCCAAGATGCAATTCATAAATCAGGAGCAAAGTTCACATCACATCAGCTTCAAGGTGCTTCCTCTTTATGCTTGCCTTTTGGACTATTGGTTGAAATGAACACATTAAAGATAGATAAGTAAGCTGAGTTTGTTCGTCAAGAATAATTCTACTGAATATCAGTGTCGAGAGATCGGATGAGAAATTTGAGACAGAGCAAGAATACTAAGAGAATAGGCTAGGAATGCTTAAGTTAGGGAAATACAGGCTGATCAAAGATCCAACCACTGGCCTTAGAACACAATAGCATCACTCAAGAAATGGAAAATTTTAAAAAGTAAAGCATGGGTTTTAAAATCCTATTTTGGGGACAAAAAGAAAAAGTTATCAAGAAACAGAAAGAACAGAAGGGTCAGGCCCTTCCCTTTGAGTGGTGAAGTTGCCATGGCACTGCTCATCCAGAGGCAGGAAGAACTAGGGCTCTAACGATGCTGCACTAGGGCCATGACTATTTCTATGTCCCTTTCATCCCAAAGTTAAAAAGCAACAACTCTGGGACAAACACTCTCTGTGCTTGTAGCAGACCAGTTTCCTCATTCTCAGTGCCAGTGTCCAGTCTTTCCAGTAACTAGTGCCAGTCATTCTTACGCTTCCTTTTTCTTGCCTGTACCTCTACCTCTCTGGAGGATGTTGGGAGTGATAAAGTAGAGACACTTCCAGCCCTATTCTTCTAAAGAAGCCATGTTTCTATCACAATTGAGTTTTCAAATTTGTCTTCCAGTGAGATATTCCATTTGAGAAGTTCATTAGTTAACACTAGATGATTCCATAACCTGATTGTTGCACCCTCACCATCCCCCAAAGTGTGGAGATACCAAAGCTGGTCATGTTAGGCCCTGATGACACTGAAGATTGTTTTGCTCATGGAGCTAGCCAACAGAAAGATTCAAAGTTTTGTAGATTTCACCCACTCTTGCTGTCACAAGTGGGTGACTGCGGACACCTGGGAAGATTCAGTCACTGGAAAGCAGTAAGAAATCTCTGCTGCCTGGGTCCTGAAGAGCAGGGTTATGCTGAGAAGATTTATTTTGTCAGATCCAGCATTCTATCTTTATTAAGATGATTTTCACTATGGTTTTCATTATGATTCACTATTAGTTGACAGAGTCTGCTCTTTGTCCTTGCCTCACAGGGTTTTGTGGTACTTCAGTTCAGTAACAGTAGAGGCAATAGTTATGCACCAAAGGCCTTTTGACAAAAAGCAGCTAGGACATTTGAACAGAGTGAGTCAGGCATTATACAGAATCAGGGAACAGTCAGGAGAGGAGCTGGAGAATGCATCTGTAATGGACTCAGTATAAAAGCAATTCGCAAGCTTGAAGCTAGCCTAGCTACACAGTTTAGGCTTAAAGAAAGATGACTCATTCAGGATGAGAGCTTAATTGTCTAAGGGGCTACCCATTAATATAAAGAAGAATTGACCTTTAAACCTGAGAGAGTTGTATAGATACAAAAAGACAGCAGAGTTAATAGGGTGTTGTCTATATGCACTTGGCTGACCTATTTAGGAGAGACGAATCAGGCCCTAAGAAACATTCGCAGATGTAGTAATCTTTAGCCACAATTTAAGCATTTATTGCTGTAATATTAATAGATCTACAGAACTGCAGGAAATTGTAACATTAGTGATGTTTTATCAATCAAAGGTAAGATAAAATGCCATGTGCCTGATTTAAGTAGCCCTGTCTCACTGCATTGCAAACATCCTACCCCAAGGCTGGCTATACAGTAGATCAGAAATGGGCTAATTGTTAATAATAAGAAAAATCCTTGCTTTATATATAACATTTAACAATCCAATGCAGCAGCTGCTGCACATATGAGACTGATCCCAGGTCTGCACTCCTGCTCTTCAATATATGATATAAAATAATTAAAATAGCAAATGCAGCAGAGAAAATTACCAAACAAAAAATAAATATGACTACCTTAATATTTTTTTAAGTTAGACATTATGATTTATCAATCAATAATAAGACAGAAACACACACTTCTTCTAATGAATTCACAGAACTTACGAGAATAAAGTGGTGATTTCTCCATTAGTCTAGAGCTTGTCATATCGAACCTAAGAACAATAATGTTTCCCCATTCAAGCTACAGTCTTTTTCTTTTGAGATTAAAATGAAAAAAAGCAGCAGAGGAACCTATTCATGAATCAGAACACAGCTGAAGAAAGACCTGTCTGAACGTCTGTTTATCTCCTGAGTTCCTCACACTTCAGCATAAACTCTGCCTATAGTCTCTTGTGTTAATGATTATTGATCAAAACATTAAATGTAGAAAAATCTGAAACATCCTCACAATTGCTCTGCTCCTCAAAATTATGCTAAATAAGACACTACGTTATTTTACTAGCTTGTTAGATAGTAAGTAAATGAGTCTTTTTTTAAAAAAACTTTGCAGCTATTTAAACAAATAAAAAATATACAACTGCTTGTACACAAATTAGGAATTCCTTATTTATGTCAGTATTGGAAAGAATAATCAGAGAAAGGGTAAGGGAACTTCACACACTTGTTCAAGTAATTTAAGCAGAAGTGGAGCTATTCAAGCCTAATCAGAATTTTGCAATAACAATTTTGGGATTGCCAAAATATTTGTATTTTTTGCTGACACATTTCCATATAACGAATGAGTAAATCAAGAAGAGACTTCAACTCCTAGATGAAGTTTTCAACAAAAGCCGAAGAAGTCCTATGTAAAACTCCTGTAAAAAAGCAGCAGTGATAACTGTTGTCAAAGTTTTATTTCATGCTAATTCTGCATTCCAAGGGCTACTGGTATGCATACATTTCTACTATATCAAACACTACATTTAAAAGAATTCCAAAATAATTGATTAATGATTTATTGAGATAATTAAATTCAGGATTTTGATCTATGACAATTATAGCTGCAGTCATAGTAAAACTTCTTCTATGTGAGTAAACTTTCAGCCTCAGAGAAAATCTGCAAGAACCCAAATGTCAGCCAAATTTCCCTACAACTCTAATTCATATCCTGTTGTAACTCATCGCTCTTTGAGTCTGTTTTATAACTCATTTTTTGAGCCTATTTTTTATCTGTACCCTTTTCCTTCTCTCCCCCTTTCTTTCTTCATCTTCCTTGTGACCTTTTACAGCTTATGAATAATTTGTATATCTGTGAGATACAAGGTTCAGAAAAAACATGGTTTCTACAACACAGAAGTTTATTAGGTTTATCTGGAGCAATGATTAACAGCAATTGTACTTACAAGAGAGTATTTATGCTGTAACCTTTACCTGCCTATGTGAACTTGGTAAAATCAATGAATTTTATGGACCAGTCCACACTGTGAAATCTGTATGGGACATCAATTTTTTTCATGACTGTCAACCTTGACGACTGGGGTAATGCTTTGTTAATACTTCTCGGTTAGGAAATCAGGACTTTGGGCAGAATAACAGATCAATGTGATCTCCTGAGCAACTGTCTTGATAAAATAGTCTTGTAAATGTGCAATCTCTTTTCACATTAGTCATGATTTTTTCTTTTTCAAATCTGCATTTTCTGTCCAAAATAAATCTAGTTAACTGCTCTACTGTAACAGGCCAGCTCTGTCATTGCAAATTTACACTGGGATAGCTATACATTATTAACAAGCTATGAAAAGTCACTGGCTAAATGTCATGGAAGCTGAGATACAGCATCACCCTGGGATTCATATAGCAAACAGTTTCGTTTTAATCATCTTGGACCACAAGGTGCCTTGACATTTTTGAGGCAACTTTTTCCTTTTTAACTTCCACTGGAATCAGACCTCTGTTATCTCAACCATAATTCTGAACTTCAAATGTGACAGAAAGTTTTACCTTCTAAATTAAAAAAGTGAAAAATCGATCAAACATGGACCTTATCATTCATTTAATTGATGCTCATTTGCCAGCTTGGAAAGGCAAAAATGAAGAGCAAGGAAAACTAAATAATTCAACCACCTTCAGGATTATTAGAGATGTTTCCCATGAAATACACGACCCTTACCTTGCAGTATTAACACAAAAAACTTCTGCAGAATCTTTCTAATTTCAAAGAAAACTGAGGAGGAGCACCGATTCATTTTAAATATACTTATCATTACAACATGACTTCTTAAAGCTTTAAAAACTTATTGGGAAAATCAATCTATGATGCCAAATAAATTTGCAGTCATTATCACACTTCACTCTGTAACAGCCAACCTTTTGGATCATAAGTTCCAATTTACTGGAAGCCAATGCGTCATTTTTGCCCTTTTAAGTAGGGTTATTCACAGACAAAAAAGACAAACATTATGTTATTCAACTGAAATTATTATTTCTCAAGAAATACAAGAGCAAGCCAAAATCCTGACCCTACCAACATTACTCTGAAAAATGAAATCTATTTTATTTGCAAGTTACAGTGTGATGTTTATAAAGTTCTTAATGTTCGGATCTTTTTATTTCTTTCAAACTTCACTGTGGAGGATGAAGCATTAAAGGACTGGGGACATGTGAGCAATCCAGCATTTCTCTATGAGGCCATGAAGCCTTAGCATAAGGCCGCAGAGCCTTAGCATAAGGCCGCAAGGGCATCTAGAGGACAAACAGTGGTATAAACAAGGAAATGAACGCAAAGAAAAACAACTCCAGGATACTGAAGCGGAACCTGCCACCTGCAAGAAGGCCACGAGCACAGCGCGTGAACAAGTAATGTACACCAATCATAATCGGGTTGCTATGTGATTTAGTTTGATTATTGCCAATGGGAAATCACCGCATATGTAATGGGGAATATAAATGTGAGCTATCTGGGGCTAATAGGCGGCTTGTACCTGATCACATTGATCGTCGTGTAGAGTCCGGTTATTCCTCCGCGACACTTCACTGCTCTAATTTCTGCGTGAGTTTTTTTCTTATTTTAAACATCTACCTACACATTATCTGTATTGCCTTAATGCACATGTCAAAAAATGGTTCCCCGTAAGTTAATGTACAAATGAAGTACTGTCGTCAGGTTATGCAATGAATGACTGCAATTCCCCATTACCCCTAAACCACTCGGGGTAGGGGTGAGGGATAAGGAGGCAGAGGAGTTGGGAACAAAGTTAAAGCTTAGGGAAAAAGGGAGGGGGAGGGGAAGGTGTTTTAGTTTTTGTCTCTATTTCTCACCATCCTACTCTATTTTAAATTGACAATTAATTTAATTTTCCCCAAGTCCTGTCTGTTTGCCATGTGTCTCCCTGTGTTTAATTAGAACCCTAAGTTTTCCCATCTTATTTTTGCCCCCCACCCTGTTGAGAAGAGGTAGTGAGAGAGCAGCTGGGTGGGCATCTGGCAGCCAGGTAAGTTCAACCCACCACAAAGCTACATGTTTTTCCAGAGATTTCTACATAACTATTGAAGTTCTCAGTTTGTTTCCCTACCTCAAGAATTAATTCTATTTAGAGTAATTAAGACAGACCAGGCCTTTTCAGATCTGTATACTCTTGCTCATTAACACAACATCACTGCCCAACTGAAACAGAAAATATTTGCAAAGAAAGTTTGTATCTTAAATCAACTGATACTCTTTTGGTTGTCTCACCCCATAATTCTTGCTTCTCTTATAACCTTTGACCACCCATAACTATAGCATCAATTTGATTCAAATGAAAAACTATTGGCAGTAGAATCTTTTACAGGATTCTTGTTTCGCTTATCAGGTTACTGAAACTTTTTATATATTTGTTTTCTGAAAGTCATTGTAATAGCTGTGAAGATGTTACCATGAACCTGATAGAGAGTTCAGAGAGGAAGCTTTTATAGTTATCTAACAATGGCCAATCACCTCATTGCTTTAGAATCAACTTCTATAGGGCAATCACTTCGGCTGAGAAAACTTTCTTCCAGATATTTCACTATTCTAAGCATTATATCATGCATTTCAAAAGACTTTCACAGTGAGCTTTACCAGGGCCTTCAAGTAACACTAAATATGTGGGTGCTGGACAGGTCACATAATTAGCTTATCTTGGTAGAAACCATCCCACGCATGTTTCACCAGCTACAGATTTTGAACTTTCATTGCATTAAGCTCAGATGCAGTAATTCCATATGGAAAATTGAAAAATGAAGGTATCATATAAAAGAAAATTATCTGCTGTCTGGTCATCCGTCTGGTCTGAAGAGTGTGGATGCTGGTGATGAGGCAGCAGATGATGCAATCAATGTGTATCGTATATATAAAAAACTTCTAATATGTTGTACTGCTTTTAGATTCTGAAAAATTGATAGGGGGAAAAAACCCATCAAATTCTGTGTGCATGTGTGTGCAAACTCTTAGTGATTTCTAGAATCCTACGATGGATCAGAATAGATCTTATTTCTTATTGTGATTTCACTGGTGGGTTAAACTGATTGTCTCCATAAGCCAAATGAGTCTGAGTTCAAAGTAATATAAGTCATCTGCCTTATCACTGATACTGCTGAAAATTGCTTCTCCTGATGTACTTTGAAGCATGTTCCTATGGAAAGAATTTGAGCAAGCAGCCAGTAGGGAACTTACAGAAGTCTCCTGAGAGAGCTTTTCTCAGATTATTTTCTCTAAAACCCCTCCCAAGGGTGATACTGTAAGTTTAGAACACTGAGAATGACACTTTCCCCAAGCTACAGGTCTAGCATATCATTTCCTTTTTTCTTTCCCTTCCGTTCTCTGAATCCTCCTTGGAGGCACTGTCAAGCATGCAGCAAGTTTATTTACCTCTGAAGTAAAATTTCACTTAAAATGAAGTAAAAATAAATTATAGCTCTCCATAGCTGTCAGGAAACGTTAGTTCTATTTTAAGGAATAGTGACTGTGAATCAAAAAGAAAAAAAAATGGTACTAACACACTTCAGTGTATATTTGATTTTAGAGGGCTTTCTTCTATTTATTCATCTGCCGTTACATTTCTATCATATTAACATCAGAGTCCCTTTTAGATATTTACAAGCTGAAGTAACAAGAATGATGTTTTCCCTTTCTTCTTTCTTTCTTAGTTTATGGGAGAAGTCATTCAATGATTTATATATTATAGAGTTATATGAAAAAATTTTATTAAAGAAAAATTAAGTTGAAAAGAGGGGTCATACATAGTCCAAGAGATCTAGATTCAGGTCTTGTAAATGTTCTGATTCTTATAGTCAGGAACTTCTCCCTATTTATAATCAGTTTCTATAGAATGTTGCTTTGCAAAAGTAAAATGAATTTGAAAAGTGAAATTAATAGTGACAGTGTCTTGGAGAACCAGTGTTAGAACAGAGATGTTCTACATGTTCTACAAACCATAAGGTCGTGAGCTTATCCATATGCTCACTTTTAACAGCCCCAGATTTTCACTAAAAATCTGAACTTACCATAGGTTTACAGAAATCTCTGACTGGTTTAAAGATATAATACAATTACTGCTGGTTTTTGGCCCCATTTCCTCTACATATTATTTCCTGAGATTTATATTCATGGGGAAAATGGAATGAACTGATATATCAATACTTTGTAAAGAATGAAGGAAACAGAAGCGGTTTACTCTTAGTCCTCTTAGAAAGGCGACCCTGACAGCCTACTATGCTACATACTCTAGTGCAAGGCATCCTTCCTCTCAGAGGAGGAATGTTGCATGTAACAGCCCAAAACAAATTCAGGTAGTTTAGACAAAATTACATCGGGAAGCTCTGCAACCTTTCAGCTTTCTTTTGTGCTTGAAAAGGAGTTAATAAAGTAAATTATCATCTCTATAGAAAAAAAAAAAAAAAGACAATGCAAAGGTAAAGCAGCAAGACAGATGATATTTAGAGCTTTATTCCCGACTATAAAAATGTAAGTGCAATGTGGCTAAATAAAATGACATTTTTAATACTCAGGACACACAAAACTACTTGGGACATTGTCTGCATTTTTATTTATAAAAATATCTGGCCAATAAGGGTCATTATCCCCACAGAATGTCTCAGGACCAACACAACACATACTAAATGTTTGCTAATAAAAAGTTCTGTTCTTTCTAAGGTCATTCACATTATAACAGACCTTAAACTTGCTCAGTCCACTTGGATACAGCCTTTATTTTCCCAAAGAGAAAAAGCAGATTTTACTGCCAGTAAAATTTCTCACTGTGGATAACATGGACATTCTTATTAAGTGATAAATTACGTACTTGCTAAATCACAGTTGGTGGGGTGTGACAGTGTTATAAGAAAGGTTGAGCTGTGGAAGATCAGGCTAGAATGAATAAGGTCAAAAAAATAGAATGGCTAAGGTTTGATGAAAGTATATTAGAGTTAACACACTCCCTTCTTTATTTTATTAATCTGCCCAGTTGGAAACTAGATGCATTTCTTCACAGACCAGTAGTGTGGGCAGAATTAAAGAAGGAACTGGCATATGTGTGTGTGTGCATGTCCTTGTAAGACTGATGAAAAACCACCATTCAGCTGTTTGCTAAAATAATTCAGATTTGCACTCAAATTTCACATATGGAAAAGCTATCATTATCCGGTCAATTCCTGATCAAACAGAAGTCTCCCTGAGCTTTTACTAACAGTTCTTGTTCATGAATGAGTGCATTAAGCAGGTCCCTAGCTGATACAAACTCTCATAATATCAGTCTTGACATGTTCCTGTGCTATCCAGGCACTCATTCACAATCCTCAATATAACAAAACAGATTAATATCATACACCATTTTCTTACTCTTCTTTTATTTGTCTGATTTCCTTGGTTCAGATCAGCTCCTGCTGTGACTGTGTTGAGAACCATGCATATGAAAATAGAAGTTTTGAATTAGTAGATTCTATATATATCCACTTAAAGACATTGCTTCTTAATGTCTTACTGATCTCTTTGGGCTGCAACAACCACCAAATCGTGATAAAAGTAGCCAAAATGGTCTTCAACCTATTCTAGCCAGGACAGAAAATGTAGTAAAGCAATTTTTCTTCATACTGGTCCCAACCACCAGTCATCTAAGATCTCTGGATTTTCAGTGGGGGAAGACTGGTTCTTTGAGAGAGTAACTCATACCACTTTAGGTATCTATCCTACCTTTCACTCTCCAGAAAGTGATCCAATTTTTTATTTCAGGAAGGGAAAATTCATAGTTTGAGGCTGCCTGTTGCGCCATTCAATATTTGCAGAACCTATGCAACTTGTTTACACAGACGCTGAATTTTTGCAAAACAGATTTAAGCAAGATGGATCTCAGTGTTATGTTATGATAAGTTTTGTATCTGTAGTGAGATTATGTAATAATAAAGCCAGTTATCTAAAAAACTTACTTGTTTCCTCTCTAAAGCTTCTCATTACTATGCCTCTACAATTAAACTTCTTTCCTGCTTATAAATAGCCAGAATCAAATATTGCTCAAGAGAAGTATCTTATTTTGAAAAGTCACACATTATGGGTAAGTGACTGCAGATGGAGATTTTTGATTCTTAAAGAACACGCAAAGCACTCATTGTTCCAAGCTGCAAGCCATCCTGAGGGAGAAATCTGCAGGAGTATATACTGGATTATAAAATTCTCACTGAAAATGAATGTACTCTTTGAAGTTAACTTTTTTGTTATATTTAAGCTACTAAAGATACTGCTCTAGACTTAGGAGGATTTCTGAGACAGAGCACATCTCAAAGCTAAATCCAACCTGCTTTTTTCCCTTGGATCAGTTATGCACTTCTTTAAGGACATCTGGAATATAAGAACACCTGGCCGGTAAGGATATCTGTTTAACAGCCATTTATCATAAGGAAAAAAGAGAAAACAAGACAAGTAACATATTAAATAGAATAAAACAAACCTTAAGGAGCAATATACAGCTGAAATGATACCAAACACAAGACCTTTCAGGTCACTAATGGATGGGACATTGAAAGAACCAGTCAAGCACAACAGAGGAGAGGTTCAACCAGAACTTTGGAACTAGCAAGAAAGAACACTATTATGCATGTGATGGGAACAGGAGTAGAAAGTAGTAGTCATGTAAACAAGCTTCTCATCAGTATGCTTCTCTGGCCAATCCCTCCACCCAGTCCCCATAGTCTGTGCTATCCTGTTACTATTTATTTGCTATTAATAGCAATTACCATTGCTATTTTCAGTGTGACCCTTGCTCTACTGCATGTGGACATGAGTAACCAGTGCTGGACTAGCCCATGAGTAGACCAGCATCTGAAAAGACCCAAGGTCTGAGCTTGCAACTGGGTAAAGGGCCTATGGTGTAAGTACGGTCCACACTAATATTTGAAAATCAAGACCATCACCCAGAGAGCAAGAGCAGGATCAGACAAACCACATAGATTATATGTGACTGCTGATGTGTTTATGTGTGCTCCTGCAAAGGCACTGCTGTGTTGATCAGTGTGACTGGCTGGCTAAGGGAGGTGTATTTGCATTTTTTGAATTCTCATGTAGCATTACTCCAGGTCAGAGGTGTAAAAGTGTAAATGTCTAATACACCAAGTGGAGAAATCCTCTGGGCTTAAGACCCACCAGATTCCGCTCTCCCCTACAACTCCTGCTTCCCAATTTGAAGTATGGAGAGAGCTTTGGGGAGCTGGCATTCTTGCTCACTGCCTCATAAACTTGCCAAAAGACTAAGCTGTTGCCTTCTCAGTCACTGTCTGCAAACCCTGCTTATGTAAACAGGACTGCATGTTAACTTACTTCCACCGATTGCTCACGGATTCACTCTGTAACTGTTCCTTGTCAGCACCGGCAAAGGTTGGTACTTGAATTGTACAGCTGAGGTGCTCAGTTGTGTGGTGTTCTATTTTTTTCTGTTTGTTTTTATTTTGTACTGTTTTTTGTCACTTTGTTCCGTTACTTTTATGAACTACTACAGAATCTAATGTGAGAGATCATTGCCAAGATTTCATGTTCCTTCACATTAAGTGCTTGACTTAAACTCCTTTAGGTATGTTAGCTTAAAAAACAAGTGCAGAGCTCGCAAAACACTATAGGACAACAAGAGAGACATTACCCAGAGAGATAACCCTTCCAACATAAAACATTCCGTACTGCTTCAGTTAGTCTAGTTCTCCAAGTGCTGTTTAAGACCTCTGTACTGCCCAGCTCTGATAATGCAGTTAAAATACAGAATTGTGAGCACCTCATTAACAGGCTGCTATTTACTGTCAAGACCAACCTCCCTACTTTAGCTTACTGTTAGAATGCCCAGGGAGCATTTCGCTGTGGCTGTCTCAGCTGATTTCCACTGTTAGTGATTTTGAATTTGAATGGTCCAAAAATGAGTGAACCATACTAAGCTCCATTCCAGAATACATTCTCAGTTTTACAAATAGTATCAACAGTTTGTCCCACTGTGTCTCACTTTTGTAGTCTTTTAGCTCAGTAGATAAGGTATTGATGAAGGAGAAACCACAGGGCTTGTTCTAACACTTCAAGGCCACTGGACTGGGGCTTATCAAGCATGAGTTGTCTGGATTTGTCTAATGCCTGCCTGAAGCTTTGTTTTAGCTTTTTTAGCTCTAGCAGACTGTTAGATGATTTGTTTGAGTTTTGCTTATCTTTGTACAATTGTGTGGTGCTATGTCTCTTGTTATAATTCTGATATAGCTCTGTGAGTAGCAGATAGTGATAACAAGTACTATTCTAGTGACACAGTTTATTGTGCACAGAATAAATTATGTGGTGTTTTGGAATATAAACACTGGATGACAGTAAAGAGTTTGAAGAATATAAACATGGGATGACAGATCAAGGCTATAAACAAATCATCACTAACTGCTGATCATTGAAGAGATGATACATTTGGAGATGGGTGAAACTTGTTTTAGGAGTAAGAAAAGACAAGCTTCCAAGACACAAATAAAACATACCTTATGCAGATGTAACACAGAAATGCAAAAGAAGGAAGGTGTAGAACATGTTAGAAAATGCTTAAAAGTATTCCTTAGTATGAGTCCCTCAAGTATGAGAAAGAAGAAGCCATAATTCCTTGGCAAAGGATTCAGAATGACAACTCACTATAACCCCCTCCCCCGAAAGAAACCATTGCAAGTGTAGTTTGCTTGTCAGTTTTAACTAATAAACTATTATTACTGTGACTGAACTGCAATAATTGGATAACTGGCATGGTAACTCTTAGTACTTTTGTAACTGGACTAAAATACTTCTTTGCAAGATTGTTAAGATTCCAACTAGACCTACAGTAAAATCTTGGGTTTGCATACAAAGCATGTCTCTTGTGCAGTTGGGACACCAAAGATTTAATGTGACATAGTGGGAGAAGCAACCAGATTTAAAATTCTGTTGAACCTTTTTTCCCCAGTTTTTTCTCCTACCTCTGGTGCACTGTCCACCTACAGGCTCTGCTGGGTACTTCTAGTATTAAGCACTAGGAAATCTGGGAACACTGACAAAAACCAGTCCCTTCCGAACCCAAATTGACTCATGGAAATGAAGCAAGAGAAAACATGCTGCTTGTTCATGACTAGTCACTGCTACTGTTTCTTTGGCTGACAAGAGATACGCTACAAGTTATCCCATGGTGGTGGCCAGGGGAGAAAGCTGGTGAACTACCACAGCAAGGAGAAATTGTGATATATAAAAAATGTCACTAATGGCTAGGAACAACTCATTTAAAATAAAAACTGTTACCTTAGATTCCCCAGAAGCATGATCAGACAATATTGCAATCTGTCCAGATTACTAGCATCCATAGCAATTTCTGCACAGCAGACATTTTAGGAAAGCATATAGCTCCATTTAATAGTAGTAGAGAAGAACACTGTCAGGTCAGTTTATTTATCAAGGGACATATTTAACTGCCAACAATGCAGTTAAAACACTTAAAAACAGCATTCCCACAGAAAAAGTCAGAGCATTTCTTTGAAAGGCTGGACAAAGCTATAATAATTCTTGGAGAGCTGAAAACAATTTTGACACAATAAAAGAAAACAGTGGTATAAAAGAAGAGAGAAGTTGTGAAGAACCTTTTGAGTGCAAACATAGCATTCATGGCACTATTTTCAACATATCTTTATTGCTTTATTCAAGATAATTGTGGAAGAATAATGTAGACAAGTACTACATGCCAACATCTTAGAAAGTTTGTATAGGTGTCAGTAGGGATGAAACAAGAATCGATTCTTCAATAAGAGCTCCTTACACTAACTAGAACATTAGTGGGTTTCCTTCTTATACTGTGTATTTGCAAGATCCTGTATACAGACAAAAAAATCTCTAGACTGTTACTAATACATAACTTCCATAAAATCTGCACAGACACTACAGAAATTGGTAAAAGCAGAAAACTAAAATAGATATTAACGATAAACAAAACATTTAGAGAAACTGGTACTTGCAGTTTCTAAGTGAAACTGAATGCAAAATGTAACTTGTTTTCCTCTGTCACTTCATAGTTTTCTTTTTCCTTAACATAGGATATTCCTCTTCAAGGTAAGCATATCTACTGCATATGAGAAGGAAAAACTTGTGCCTTCCTCATATCATCTGGTATCTTAGAAATCCTGATGACTACCTGTGCAAAGCTACCAATGCTGCTGTCAACAGATGGTGTCCAGTTCCTGATTTAAGCTAAGAATTGAATTCCTCTTCCCTTTCCCACTCCCTCACCCCAGAATGGACAGGATGAGTATCAGCATAAAGATATGTTCAGTCATAAACTGCATTTGTAAAATTTAATAGTGGAAATAATATATTATTCACCTTAACACATCACTTTTCAGCACCTTTGACATTAACCCTCTCCATCCATTCAAAATACTTCTGTTACAATGCAACTACTTTCCTATCTTTTAGGAAGAAGATGAAGGTTCTATGGAAATTCTTATCCGCCTAAAACTCCATCTTCAACCTTGAACATCTCCATTATCTACTCAATTTTGTGCACTCTACTTGTTAAGCTCTGTTTAGAATTTCCTTTATACTCTCTGACAAAACACTACATTCTTGCCATTTGCAGTGTGTAGTATATTCTACTTATTTTTGTTTTTTAGCCTTTGGTTGCTAGCTATGGTGTTATGGGTGGTATTCAGTCACCTACATAGAGATATCAAGTGGCAATTTAGGCAATATCTAATGCATTCCACCAGGCTTCCTGTTACTTATACAGAGGTGCTTAGCTTTCCCACAGGTCCCATCTCATATTTACTACCCTCTCTGTGTTTCAGATTCAGAAGGGAAATTACAGTTGCACTTAACACCTATTGTACTCCAATAAATGTGATATGTGCCATTATCAGTAGAAGGACACAGACTCTATATTGACCTGACACTGCAGGACCTCGGGATTAGTCTGAGCTTGTCTTGGCCTGAACTGTGCATCTGTGCAGAGCTCAGTGATTGCTGCCTTGCCTGCTCCAGCTTCAGCTCTGGGGATGGCCCCTCTGGACCCCCCTCAGAGTCACTGCCAGACAAAGCAGTGACCCATAGCCCTTTGTGGGTAGGGGGCTGCAGATGTCAACCTGGGAGAAGGAAGCATGCTGTGACATGGAAACACATGGAAGAAACCCATGTGGACCCAAAAACTGGGGAGGAAGAAGCCCCCACCACCAGCATCATGTGCCTCCCAGAAGACATTAGAATGGTAATGGCTTATCACAGCCTATGCCACACCTTGCATAAGAAAGACTTGAAATGTCGGCCTTTAAGACATGGAGGGATGTTGGAAGTGTGAGCATAACACCAAAAAAAAGGGCAGGTATTAAAAAAAAAAAGTAACAACTTTAACTGTATTTGATAATGTGATTTTCTGTATTAATTAGGTACGTTGGAGCGCTGGGCTGATAAAACTAGTTCATGGTTCCACCATGTATTTTGCGTTCCCCTTTGCCCATGATAACACTAATTGCAGCCTTGTCTAGACAACTGGATTCCATCCATCACACCACAGGACTGTTCTCACACCTTCAGTCATTTCCATTGCACTCCACAGCTCAAACCACAGCAGGAAAGGCAGGGCTATGTTTAACTTTATCTAATGAGTTAAAAATCTTGCCCATTAAGCTGCATCAGATCTTCTCCACAGAAAGTGATATTGAAAGTTAAGATCTCATGATTATAAGTATTCAGGAACAACAATCAACATTTACACCTGAAGGCTTGATTTAACTGATCTCCTCTACTTTTATTCATTTTTTCCTGGCATTCACAGAGATATCATACATACCCATTTAGAAAGTTGCCTAACTCTTTGTATGCCAATCACTTTAATTTCTTTTGTAACTTCTTCAAATCTTAATCACTTGAGGCGGTCATGTCCCTCGCCTGCAGTGCTGTACAATGTGGCAACTCATGGAAGCGAGCCACTCCCCAGGCATGCCATGAGTTCACAGGAGGGAGAAAAATAAAACACAGAGATAGCTTAGACTTCCCTGCTAACACTCAGGAAAATGCACTTTAAAATTGTTATGGCCTTGTAACAAAGATTATCTTACCCTATGAGTAGAAAATTTGACCTGCATCTTCCATACTACAAAATCTGGTTGCAGAGGAGTGAAGCGGGAAGATGGAGGATTGAAAAAAAAAGAAGCCCCCTTGCATCACCAACTGGCCTATCAGGAAGCAGCTAACAATCAGCAACCTACCAATCAGGGAGCAGCTTGCAGAAGCCGTTGGCTGCGTGTCATGGTTTAACCTGGCTGGACGCCAGGAGTCCACCAAAGCCGCTCTGTCACTCCCCTCCTCAGCTGGACAGGGGAGAGAAAATACGATGAGAGGCTCCTGGGTCAAGATAAGGACAGGGAGAGATCACTCACCAGGGAGAGTGAACAGACTGAACTTAGTGAAATTAGTCCAATTTTATTACCAATCAAAATCAGAGTAGGGTAACGAGAAAATAAAAACAAATCTTGAAACATCTTCTCTCCACACCTCCCTTCTTCTCAGGCTTTAGTCCTGAATTCTGTACCTCCTCCCCCCACTCAGCACAGGGGGATGAGGAACGGGGTTATGGTCAGGTCATCACACGTTGTCTCTGCTGGTTCTTCCTTCTCAGGAGGATGACTCCTCACACTCCTCACACTATTTCCCTGTTTCAGTATGGGGTTCCTCCCACGGGAGACAGTCCTCCACAAACTTCTCCAACGTGAGTGCTTCCCACGAGGTGCAGTCCTTCAGGAACAGGCTGCTCCAGTGTGGGTCCCCCACAGGGTCACAAGCCCTGCCAGCAAACCTGGTCCGGCGTGGGCTCCTCTCTCCAAGGGTCCACAGGTCCTGGCAGGAGCCTGCTCCAGCATGGGCTCCCCACGGGGTCACAGCTTCCTACAGGCAACCACCTGTCCAGCGTGGGGTCCTCCATAGACTGCAGGTGGAGATCTGCTCCACCATGGACCTCCACGGGCTACAGGGGGACAGCCTGCCTCACCATGGTCCTCATCATGAGCTGCAAGGGAAGAGTCTCTGCTCCGACATTTTGAGCACCACTTCTCCCTACTTTTTCACTGACCTTGGTGTCTACAGAGCTGTTTCTCTCACATGTTCTCATTCCTCTCTCCGACTGCAGTTTTCTTCCCCTTCTAAATATGTTATCCCAGAGGTGCTACCACCATCGCTGATGGGCTCGGCCTTGGCCATTGGTGGGTCCCTCTTGGAGCCAGCTGGCATTAGCTCTATTGGACATAGGGGAAGCTTCTTGCACCTTCTCACAGAAGACACCCCTGTAGGCCCCCCGCCAACAAAACCTTGCCACACAAACCCCGTACTCTGCGGAAGGTCCCGGAAGCTGATGGTAGGCACTGAAAGCCACAGTCTGGATCCAGAGCAAAGCTAAACCAGAACAAGCAATAAAAAACCTGTTCCAGCAGCTGCCAGGGTGAGGAAAGGCTGCCAAAAGAAACAGAAAACAAACAAAAAAATAAACCTGACCCCAAAGTCACCTCTGAAAAGAAAAAGCATAAAATACATAGAAAAATGAAACTAAATATAAATAACCCCCACCAGCAATTGTTGGGAGGGAGAATGCAAAATGAAAAGTAAGCAAAAAGCTCAGCACAACAAATTCTGTCCAAAGAAATAAAGTATTCATAAACTGCCAAAGAATGGGACCACACCCAAAAAAACCTGCTGAAAACAAAGGAAAACCCCAACAAAACTTGCTGAAAAAACCTTTCTACTGCCTTTCTAGTACACCTCGATCCACCATCTAGACAGTTCAAGCCATGCGCTCACATAAGAAGCGGCCAATTTGACCATGAGCCAGCAGTGTGCCCTGGCTGACAAGAAGGCCAATGGGATCCTGGGATGCATCAAGAGGAATGTGGCCAGAAGGTCGAGGGAGGTTCTCCTCCCCCTCTACACTGCCCTAGTGAGGCCTCATCTGGAGTACTGTGTCCAGTTCTGGGCTCCCCAGTTTAAGAAAGATCAGGAGCTGCTGGAGAAAGTCCAGCGGAGGGCTACAAGGATGGTGAGCGGACTGGAACATCTCTGCTACGAGGAGAGGCTGAGGGAGCTGGGCTTGTTGAGCCTGAAGAAGAGAAGGCTGCGAGGGGACCTAACACATACTTACAAATATCTGAAGGGTGGGTGTCAGGAGGATGGGGCCAAACTCTTTTCAGTGGTGCCCAGCGACAGGACAAGGGGCAATGGGCACAAATTGAAGCACAGGAAATTCCGTCTGAACAGGAAGAACTTCTTCCCTTTGAGGGTGACAGAGCACTGGAACAGGCTGCCCAGGGAGGTTGTGGAGTCTTCTTCTCTGGAGATATTCAAGACCCGCCTGGACAAGGTCCTGTGCAGCCTGCTGTAGGTGACCGTGCTTTGGCAGGAGGGTTGGAGTAGATGACCCACAGAGGTCCCTTCCAACCCCTACTTTTCTGTGATTTTGTGATTCTGTGATTCTGTGATTCTGTGATTCTGTGAGTGAACGCCTTCTCACAGGAGCGCTGGAGATGGTGTATGGGTGTTACGAGGCCACACTTGGGCGCATCAGCAAAGGGATCCCAGACCATCCAAGACGGTGACCAGGAACATCCTACTTTTCCCTCACCCTGTACTGAGGCTGAGCTAGGTCAGTTCCCTCACGGAGACCTCTGCGGGCGACATGAGGATGACATTTCCTGACAGGCAGTCTGGCCAACCTGCTTATGGCATGACCGCCGGGGCAGCTCCTCGCCACGCAGGAAGGCATAGGGCTCGGTGAAGATGCGTCCCGTCTGCTCACATCCAGCTCTGTTGGCTTCTTGTCTCCGCATTCCTCACTCCTGCCATCTTGTCACTTACCCGGCTGTTACTGAATGCAAAGGGGGAAGCAGTGGTGATGCTGAATGTGGTCCTTCCTGCACACTATAGTTGTCAAATCCAAACAACAGCAAACAGAAAATATAATGCCACTTAACGACGTATTGTAAAGCCCTCTGGCGTGTTCTGGAGAAATTCCTCTTTTTTCTAGGGCCTAACAGACTTCTGATTTTACATTTGGCCAAGGTCAGACTCTGTAAATGTTCCTCTGTCACCTTTATTTAACTAGAGAAACTGGGATTAACACAGAGCTAACTCCTTTTGGGACAGGCTTTGTCAGAAGACAACATTAGCTCCTTCTTTTCTCCTCTTGGATTTTGTCAGTGATCCAAGTCACGGAAAGTCATGAGTGTCCAGCTCCACCCTCAAATCCTTTTTTGCTATGGAAAACCTCACACAAAACTCCAGTCTCCCCAATCCCTCCAGACTTTCAAAATACATTTTGCAGCACTGTAAAACAGGCCAAAGACTCTCTGTGACATTTTGTTGGTCTTGCTGACTCTGACATTGTGTCGAGCACATACAGAGAGGACCAAATTGCTCCAGCCCCTACAATTTTTATGCTTCCCTTACGCCACTGTTCTCTCACTCCAGCCAATTTAGGATGCTGGGACTTTGCCCAACTGAACTAAGTGGCTTTCTAAGTCTGATCTGCTCATTCTTTTGAAGTCAATAACTGCTCTCTAGATGGAAGTTATATGTAATATATTTCTCTTTGTGCCTCTTACTGACAACAAAAATCCGTTTATTTAACTTCTTTGGCTGAATATGAACTAAAGCCCTAAAAAGAAGATGAGTGACTCAAACTACTTTGCTGCTGTTGCCCTGCAACTCTCAAAGAGAAATTAAATACTGCAGGGATCCCAGAACTCAGTTACAGTGACTTTCACAGGAGAGAACAATTTCAGTTACAATCTGCCAAGCTATATAAAAATACTACTTCAGCTTTATGCACATTAAGTCTCCTTGACCTTGTCCATTTCTGAAAAGGTTACATATATTTAAGGGACTTAACAAACACTTCATTTCCAGCTGATTTGTCTCTGGCAAAGAAACCACTATTGAAGAGTTGCCTTTTTTCCTATAGACTCGGAATCACATCACTGATACATTTATTGTTGTCATTGTTATTATCATTCGTATGAGTATAACATCAAAATAGCCAGACCAAGATCTGCGAGTCTGTACACATGAAAAGACAAAGTGCTAGCAATATAAATAGATGATGCCAGAGGGATAGGAATACAGTCAAAGACAAGTGAGATACTCAAGGTCATCCAAGGTATCCATGAGAAAGAGCTGAGGTTTTAACCCAGTAAAAATTCCTGAAGCATTCCATATGGTAGCCATTTAGAAAGTAACATAAACAACTTGCCAAATTAGAGCGATTTAAATTGAAGGTATTATTCTGCATAATGTAATACCCTCTAGGGTAATCTTTTTCAATGAATCTATAGCAACTTTCTAATTCTATCTGACATAAATACAGAACAATCAGACATAATAATCTGTAAGTCATCAATCCTGATGTTGGTTACGATGCTTACTATTATATTTCATATTAGTGCCTTATAGCACATTAAGCAGTAATGCAAATGATTAATCAACATTAGAAGAGGAGATGCAGTTGTATATAGAGACTCCTTTTTTTCCCAAACTTTCATTTTGGTTTTACACGTATGTACATAATAGCACAATTAACACTCAATTAATTCAGAACTGTAGTATGTTTATTGAGCTGTGCAATCATTTGAGATGTTTACAACTACTTATCTCATACCAATTAACAGGAAAAATGTAAACCATCTCTTGTTTTTTTCAGGCTGCCTGTCTTAAAAAACATTACACAGATGGCATTTTTGACTAGTGCTGTGCAGTAATGTTTTATAAAAGTTGCATAGAGGCTTATGAACTCCAGTGAATATTTAAAGTGTGCTTTCAGTGGCAGCAGGAAATGGTCCTTTTGTGTCAATAGCAGAAAACAGCAGCAACAAAAGTTTCCTTGGGAGGTATGCCCTTTTGAACACAAGGCAATTCACATATCTTGTAGAGAACTGTTCAATGGGTATCCGGCGTGCACACAGAGTCTCCCCTTTTGTTTAGGCTCTATTCATCACACTTCAAGTTCTCCATTTATCTTCAGTCTTATGTGGTTGACCTGTGCAAAAGTTTGCACTCTCCTACTCCTAAAGAAATACCTGTAACAGCCCTGGCTTGTGCTGGTATTTGTATGTTCATCAAGAATAGTGTTGAAAGTAGTTTAGGTCTTACACAAGTTTAAATGTAGAGTATGCAAACAAAGTTTTTGGATCAAGGAACAAACAGATATTGGGGGTTTGGGTTGTCAAATATCTCTGTAATCACTATTTTACATCTTTGGCTTTTCCTTGCCCTGCAATGTCTCAGTTAAGGAAGACACAAAATTATTTTTTCTAAATACAGGTGTAGTTCTGTATTACTATACCTAGAATAACAATCAACAAAAAAAAAAGCACATATAATATTGGCGAAAAATCCTTTCCTTGCTACAGTCAGTAATCACTGTTGTTTTGTTAAAGACAGAAACTGAAGGACCTGCAATGAAAGAAAAAAAACAGGCAGCAGTTTCATACTTCTCAGTGTTCACATGTGTTGTTGCTGTGACCAGATGCTTTGATATAAGTTGAATGCTGGATGTTCATTTGCTTCTGAATCAAGAAGTTGCAGAAAATCAGGCAGCAGTTATCTAAGAAGGTTATGTAGAATGCAGCTGAGATGTAAATCAGCAAACATATCAGTCTCAAGGACCCTGGCATACACAAAGAAGAGACACTGCTGTGGTCTGATGAAAAAAAACATTTTCCATAGGCAGCTGTGTTAAACCCAGCAGCTGTCAATTATAAAGCTGCAGATGTTTCAAAATCTGATTAGGGGCGACTGAGTCCTTTTGGTTTTAGGCCATTGATCTCAAGTGTGCTTAGACATTTGCTAGAAGGCACAGTGTGCAAATCTATATAAATAAAAGTGATGGGAAATTGCCAGAGTATTACATATAATCTCATAATCCAGCAGGTGCTTGCTCTGGGAAAACAACGTGCTTGATGTGGATCTCAAGTTTTCTGCTAGTCAGTGCCTGGTATAAAACATAAATACTCTGTAGTCTTCTTTTTCAGATGGAAGATTAAAACATATGTACCTTGTATTTATCATAAATTATTATTCTGGTATTATAATACCCAAGAGCTCTGATGGTATGACCAGCTAGAGAACAGTAATGAAAAAGTTTTTTTAACACAGATATTTAGCTAAGGCTTCAAAAAAGAAAAAGAAGGTATGGTTTCACACAGTAATTCACCTAATTTTTTTATTTTTCCAGCATCACATTAAATTTTGTTAACAGGTGGCACTGGCAAAATAATAAGAATTTCCCAGTTACAACTAGTTCTTTGGCAGGGAAGCTGTTCCCAGGTAGCTTTTGTTAAAAGGGAAGGCCGGGTGAGGAAAAAAAATATTATTTAGACCTAAAAAAAATAGCAAACATAAATAAAAGAAAAACCAAAAAGCTAGAACCATGATCCAAGCATGAAATATTGATGCCCAAAGAAGAAAGTCAGTTTAGCTTTCCTTATTAACGCTTTGACCTTTTAAAGATACTAAAGAAATGATAATCATACTAGAAGTTTGTCGTGTTCAATATTGCAACAGATATTAAAAATGATTTTCAACATGGATCATAACTCCTATTAACAGTAGTATTTGACTGTTTTCCTTTCTAAGCAATCCTTGCCATAGCCCTGCAGACTAAAATATTCTAAATTCAGAGGGATTGCTATCCTTCACTATTCTGATTTCTGGCAAAACACAGAACATAAAACTGCTCCCAGAAATTTATTCATTAAGCCCATCAACTTCTGTTTAAACTGATTGTGTATATCTGGCCTCATTTATTTCACACATCACGCGTTGGATCCACCATTCTGCATTCAGCAGCAGGAAGGATCACTGTTTCAAGAACCTGTTCGAGCCTCAGTTACAGCCAACTATATGTGTAAGAAATCTCCTCCTTCCAGTTGGTTTTTTTAATCACTTGTAGCATAATGTACACTTCAACATTTCTCCTCCACCTCAAAAACAAAAATATTGTACACTACATTTTTAAAATTATATGCATCACAATGCATTTTGGTTTAACTCATTACTCACAGGCTCTGTTCTAATCAGCTAATAATGTATTCTGACTTGCTCAGACATTTTATTCTACTAGTACTGA
Source organism: Opisthocomus hoazin (assembly GCF_030867145.1). Classification (NCBI taxonomy): domain Eukaryota; kingdom Metazoa; phylum Chordata; class Aves; order Opisthocomiformes; family Opisthocomidae; genus Opisthocomus; species Opisthocomus hoazin. The sequence goes on along the minus strand of NC_134415.1, from coordinate 101,214,479 downwards.
AGAATCCCAAAGGAAGACCATCATCATTAAAGACTATATCCTCTTCTGAGCAAGGGTTAAGCCTAATTTAGTGATTTTGCAGTGCTAAAATATATTGAGCTGTTTAGAAGTAACAGGCAAAGAGTTTAATGTTTAACTATTCAGCTGAGGTTGGATAGTTCTATCTTCAATAGTAAACTGTCTGCCACATACCCTGGGTATCGAAAACATTTCCATTTATTTCCTCTTACCTCACTGATATTTTTCTGGGTGTTCATTGATGGACTATTTAATTCACCCAAGGCCATGCCTAGCAGTAGAGTTGACTTGACAGCTTATGAGAAGTCAAAATATGCTACTATTTTGTTTGGCTTTTATTTTTGTCATGTGTTTACCTCTGTTATACACCGAGTACCTTATGTCGATATTCAAAAGGGTGTTCACACTGATGGTTAGAAAATGTTATTACCAAAGTCACATGTGGCTATAAATATAAATATATGGATATGTCTCTCTATATATACACATACGTATATATACACACGCACACATATACTGTGTATATATTTACACACATAAACTGAAAAGGATAACACGACAGAGAAATTTTTCATAGATAGATTTAAGAATAATCTATTAATAGTTAAGATATATTTCATGACCTGAAAAAATCTGGTAAATAAAGTTTTAGAATCATAGAATGCTTTGGGTTGGAAGGGACCTTTAGAGGTCGTCTTGCCCACTCCCCCTGCAGTGAGCAGGGACATCTACTAGACCAGGTTGCTCAAAGTTCCATCCAACCTGGCCTCGTACACTTCCAGGGAGGGGGTATCCACCATTTCTCTGGGCAACCTGTTCCTGTGCTTCACCACCCCCAAAGTAAATAATTTCTTCCTTATATCTAATCTAAATCTACCCTCTTCCAGTTTAAAGCCATTACCCGTACGTATTTTATTTTCTTCTCTTTACAGTTAAAATATAGCTGTAAAACAGTTGCATTCATTGTATCAAATAGCCTCTAAATTTACGGTGAACAAAATGAGAAGCTTGTAGTTTTAAAAGTGTGTCATATCAAGACCAAGACCAAATTTTACACTACCCTGAGAAATACAGACACTTAACACCATTCTTCTTTAGCCCACTACAAGCAAAGTCAGTCAGATTGACTTAAATTTTCGATGAAGCTAGTTTGAACTAATACAGTTGACTGTATCTGACTTGGATTAGGGCAGTTTTACTCAATTCTTTCTGCTACTGGCAGTTACTTCCAGTAGCTGACAACAATCCTATGGGGCACATAGGGTGGAAGACATCACGGATGAGCAGTAATGAGCAAGACAGACAGTATTTTTAGCTGGCACTGTCATACCTGAAGATGACCTGTGTCCACAGTGATCATTTCAGAGAGCTCTCCTGGTCCCCTTGCTTTTGGAGGAAATTAAAATTGGCCCATACCTATTTAGTCAGAGAGTACTGAATACAGCAAAGAATGCAGAGATATGGACAACTTCACAGAAGTACACTGATGCAGGAGAAGGATTCAGGTCTGACCTTTTATGAAATTGAATGGTTAATACTTTGTATATGCTGGGAAACATTCACATTCTCATCTTCATTAACTGAGAAAGTTTGTATTTGTTCTTCCTGGTTTCCAACAGAATGGCTTGATTTTCCATGCCTCTTTCCTTAAATGTTGTGAATCATCCAAAGTACTTGCTCCTGAGGTGTTACAACATATTGATGAAGCAGTCTGAATTTAAATTTATTGGTTATGTTGTAAAAGTTCTTACTTTGAAAAATGCAGAATAAAAATGACTAAAATGCCATAACTAGAGACATTGAGTGAATCCACCTGAAATAAATGACACCTGCAGCACATCTGCCCTGCTATAACTGATGAGATGATTTGCTATGCATTGAGAAAACAAAGAACAGCTAATTGTCATGGGGAAGCTCTACTGGAAAGCAGTCATGAGGAGATCTGACCGATATCTACCCTGCTATAATGGTCTAGCCACACACTCTGTAAAGAAACACAGGATCACAGATGAACTGTTAATAACTTTACATTCTAGAAGCACATTTAGGGTGGTGGCCAGAAAATGACAGTAACCCAGATAAAGACCACTAATTGGCTTAGATGGGGAGAAAACTGTAGAGATTTATCTAGTATGACTAGACCAGCAATGTCACTATGCTAACCATTCAAGTTATAAAGCAATGAGTAGTCCCCTGGAGGAACACATCTGCAAACACCCGATGCTGCAGAGAGGTTTGAACCTGAAATAGAAGTGCTGTACATAAGGGCCAGATTACCAGCCAGGACTGGGACCAGCCAGGAGTGACTGTCCTGTTCCCCTGTCAGGTCCATGGTGCTGGCCGCAACCACACCAGAGGAGCTGGGCCCTTGTCTGGCGTGAAAGTATTTTTGTGAATGTGTGTGTGTGTTGCACAATAGAATTTGCTGTACAGTTGCTATACCCTTACCTCTATGTAAATAAATCTTATATTTTATGTTACTAAGGAGTGTGGTTCTGTTCTTGCAGTCACTCCAGCCTGAATTTCCCTGTTATGATCTGTTTGGGTCAGCACTACACCAACAATCAATACTAATCAAGAATGCAGCTTGCCTCTCTGCTATAGCTTCAAATCAGATTTAGACATGGGTGCTGTGTAACAGATGGTATATGTGCCCCGATAATTACTTTTTTAAAAAGTTCAGCCTTATTACTAGACTGAGAAAAAAGCAAAAAGGTTTTTATGAGGACCTGTATAGGTCAGAGTATCAATTATAATATATAGAGTCCATAACACTTAAAGCTGTTGTATAAATTGTTGCACAAATCAGGTATTATAAAGTTGTCACCTCTAAGATGCTCCCACTGCTTTCACAAATTGAAGGATTCTTCATCCAGTTGTTAGTGTATACTTGACACTAATATACAAGGCTAAGATCTAAATTTAGATGTCAACAAGCAAATATACTTGTACCTAGTAAGGAACCCAGGGCTCAGTCTAGGTTTACAAGACATAGGGACCAACAGGAGAGGATCTGAGGATCAGCAATTTGATTCTGAGGGTCTGACAGCCATCTTGTATTCATTTCATGATTTTATGTTTTTTAACTTTAAACTAGTTATGGTCTAGTACTTTGGGCAAACCCATTTGCATTCAAAGACCATTAGGTGTGGTTTTGGAACACATCTTCTGGTTTAGTTTCATCCAAAATAAATCCTTTGTGTACTCTGAGATCACTCCATTATATGAATCAAAGCATAGTAAATCAGGCAATCAAAAATATTTCAAAAGTGTACTCTACATAAACTAAAGCATTAATATATGCCTTTCCTAGGATCCCATAATATTTGATAAAAACCTAGCCAGTACAATTGGTTAACAATCCAGCTTAGACATACAGCTGACAGTCCTTAGAGGTAAGACTCGGTATCCCACTGTTTTAGTGGCTGCAGACTCAGACTGCTACCAGATCTGTCGTAGATCTCCCATAGACACTATGTCATCTCTGTAGCCTGTTATAAAAGTTTTGGGTACTCTAGGGTATTTGAAATGGCATTGATATCAAAGTTTAGGCAACAGAGCCTGAAACAGACACTTTAGTTAAGCTCCAGTTGTCTAGAGAGGGTTGAATTACTTTTCAGGCTGCCGTGACTATATTGAACAGTTTTCATCGCCTACAGCAGCAGCATAGACAGCTGGCTATATGGGTACACGTGAAAATAGACACATACAGAAATTTATATGTATATGTTTTATTCTGGAGGTGCATTGCCCCAGCTGCCTGCATGGCACACAAAAAGATGCACCACCTGTAACAATATGTTGCCACTTTCAGTACCAAACCCAACCTTAACATGAATATAGGATGAGCTAACTTTTGTTTCATAGCAAAATGGCTGGTCTTTGCCAAGAGGTAGAATTTTACTGCTGGGGTGATATGTCAGATTTCTGTCATTATTGCCTAGTCTATAAGAGCACAAAAAGATTTGCTCTCCAGAGCAGTCTTCCTGACTAAACGCCACAGGAATTACAAGAGGTTTTAAAAAAAGAAGTTTGTGTGGGTCTCGCTTTAAGTTAATGCAGTAGTGTTACCAAAATACAGGGCTTTAAATAAGATATAAAGGGGGGGGTGTACGGAGAGGAAGGCTGTGCTCAGTACAGCATGAGAAACACTCTAAACAGACAGATGACACAATAGGTTCCTAACATGCCTGTTTGATCTCTAGGGGTCTGGGTTCAAACTTAGTACATCAGTAATGCAATGAGATGTTGTGATCCTGAACTAATCTGTAATTGAAATTCACTCACATCTAAAACATTATAGACTGCAGTTCAGAAGAAGTAGGACTCCATTTAAAAGTGCTGTACCTGTTAAACAGTTTGGAAATAGAGAGTTATGGAATACTGCTGAGAGTCACAAGAAGTCACATAGTACTAATCACTGTGAATGCTCTTGTGGACCAGGTGTGGAAATACATGTGTATACAATATAAAAGTATTCCTCAACTGGGTGCTCATTTCCAATGTTAGTCTTACAGAAGAAATTTTGGGCAGACTAGTAAAAAGAACACATTTTAAAGAGAACTACAGAATACCTTGCATTAGGAGAACACAGATAAAATGCCATTATTATTTCAGAATTAATTACTTTATGTAGTTCTGTTAAAAAAAAATAATGGAGGTGGAAGTTTTCAGTGACTGATATAGATTTTGAGAAGTATTAAGTAGTTTTCCAACATTCTTAATTTTATAGTGAATATTTACATTTCCCATGGTCAGAAACTTTTATTTGACTGTGATTTTAATGCATGCAGCATAATAAAACTATAAAACTGATCTGTCATTGTCTTTAAGGGGAAGAACTGTGTTTTTATTTATCAGTTAAATCACAAAATGAAAGTGACATCTATAATAAAGCACTGTTATTCTGGAGCTAGCGTTGAAGTGAGGTGAAAATAAATAAATATATAGAAATAAATACTCTGATGACTACTGATCACACTCCATCTGCAGAGCAATGATCCAAAGCAAATTATTTGTTCTTTCTGCCCTTCAAAAATGTAGAAGCTTAGTAATATTTATATACATACACTGGAATTGTATGCCTAGCTAATTAGCTACTGACGAAGACTATACTGGTTTTGTATTCCAGTCCCCTAAAAAAAATGACCTGGTCCTTTGTTTTGTGAGTTTCATTTCAATCTTCATGCAACTTTTGGATGGCCTTTTGTTGTTAGTGTTTTCATTACTAGGAATGTAAGTAATATCCTTGTTCTATTATAAACACTGCCTGTATTTTAAACCTCAGCTAATATGTTATGGAGGTTTATTTTCTTAATTAAAATGATTGTTATATTTGCCTTACTGTATATAGATGCAGTGGGAGTCAAAGCAATATTAGTAAAGAAACATCAACTGTTTCCACTGATCTTGAGTACTGCTGTGTAATTCTGGACATTAGTGGGACTGTTCCAAGGCTAGGCTACCTCAGGTTTGGTAGAATTCCATTGTAATGTTATAGAGCTGATAAACATGATCGTGACAGATATTTTAATATACTGATGGTGTTATGTAGTTTGTTATTCTAGGATGGTATAATCTATGATTAATTTTAATATCTGATTTTCTATGGTGCTGAAATGCTCATTGGTTTGTTTGAAACCAGCATTAATGGATTAGCATGTACTGATAAATCTTTGATAACGAGCATGATCCTTAAATCTTGTCTTTCTACCAGATGTAACCCATATTTTCACTTACATACAAAGTTCTGATAAGATAGCCACCTTTAAAATTTATTCTTAGCCTGATGGGTATGCTTGAGTACTTATTCAGATATTTAAAAAGCCATGCATCCGTTAATATCAGTGTAGATGGACTGAAAATCAAAAAAAAAAGAAGAAAGGTATTTGGGCCAGAACTGGCATTGTATGACATGTATCTATCTATCTCTTATATCTCTATACAGAAGGAACAAGCCATAAAGAACTTGGTGTTAGGTTGTGATTTTCTATCCTGATCACAGTAATTTTCAAAGCAGCACAGTATGTTGACACATCGCAACTCTGCTGGCCTTCGAATCTATGGCAGCTAGTTGAGACTCGGGACACAAAGGGCTATGTCTAGCTTGCCCACTAAAACGTAGCCACCTACAAAATACCAAGAATTTCCTTCTGTCCTGGGTTTGGCCAGGACCGGGTTAATTTTCACCAGACTCCAGGAAGGGGCACAGCCGGGGGGTGGGGGCTGACCACACCTGGCCAGACAGAGCCGGGTATTCCATACCATGTGCCGTCATGCTGGGTTCCGGTGGGGGGTGCGGCGTGGCAGGAACTCACTCGCGGCTCGGGAGCGTGCGGCGCCGGTCCTGTCCGAGAGAGCAGGTCTGTTGTGCAAGTTTGTGTCATATTTTCTCATTATCTGTGTTGTTGTTGTTACTGTTCCCTCTGTTTGCTGTTCTGTTAAACTGCCCTTATCCCGACCCACCAGTTTCTACCTCTTTCTTTCCATTCTCCTCCGCCCCCCGGCGGGGGGAGGGGCAGCCGCGTGGCGCTTTTTTTGCCGGCGGCAGCCGAAACCAAAACACCTTCTCTACCTGAAGATACTTGCACCTTTATTGTAATTTCTGATGTCAGGAAAATTTTGTATGATTGTAGGCCCACTGTTTCAAAAGCATCCACCCACAGCCAAACACATTTTGATACATTGCCATCTTTTGTAGATTTCTGAACTGTGTCATTTTGTTCTTCTGATCTTTGCATTTTACTGTTTGATTTTTAACAGAATGCCATACAGTTTCCTTCTAAGTCATCCTCAGAATACATTTAAGAGAAGATTTGGTGTAAGCCTGTCTAAAGCTCAGAAACAATAGAATAGAATCAGAGAAAATTCTATGATTCTATGAAAATCTTAGGCTGGAGGGGTCCTCTGGAGGTCATCTAGTCCAGCTTCCTGCACAAAACAGGGATAACATCAAAATTGATCCAAGTTACTCAGGCCACACAAGCCATATTTGGCAGAGTTGCACCTCAGCCACTGTGTCCCTCACCTGCACTGATGCAGGGAGTCAGTCCCGCAAGCAGGACTTTGCATTTGTTTCTATCGTAGCCCATGAGGTTCCATGGGCTCATTCCTCTAGCTTGTTGAGTCCATCTGGTAGCAAATGCTGCCCTTCAGCTTATCAGCTGCTCTCCCTGCTTTGGTTTGTTACCACTGGCAAATATACTGAGGGGATATTCTCTCCCATCTTGCAGGTCCCTTTGATGATTGTTAAATAATACCAAGCACCGGTGTCAAGTCCTGAGGAACACTGTTTTTAACAGTTGCCAGTGAGGATTCAAAATACTGTACGCTACTTTCTGAGGTGATGTTAAGACAGTTTTCCAAACATCTTACAGTCTACTCATCCATTTCATGTCCCTTTAGTCTGGCAACAAGAATGCTATGGGAAACTCTTCTGAATACCTTGTTAAAGTCAAAGTAAACAACATCACCTGGTCGCACACAGGGATGGAACTGGTCACAGATGACAATCAGCTTGGTTAAAGATTATTTGTCTGTGGTAAGCGCAAACTGGCTGGTCCCGGTCACCCTCTTTTGTGTCTGGAAATAGCTTTCACGAAAACTTCGTGTAGTTCCCTCGATCATTATTCTTCAAATACAAACGTAATGATCTTTTTTTTTCTAGTCACCAAAGTTACCCTGCCCCATTTAGTACTGAACCACATTTTTAATTGCCTTTCTTTTCCTGATGATATACCTGTAGGTACAATCAAAAAGTCTTAACTCTCCTTGTGTTTAATTAGGAACCTCTCTGCTTTATCAAGCAACTATCACAGGATGGGGGAATGTACTGGCTCTGTCTGGGATGGAGTTAATTTTCTTTATAGTGGCTTGTATGGTGCTGCGTTTTAGATCTGTGACTATAACAGCGTTGAAAACACACCAGTGTTTTAGCTGTTGTTGAACAATATTTGCACAGCATCAAGGTCTTCTCTTTTTCCCCACTCAGCCCTCGCAGCAAGTAGGTTAGGGGTGGTCAAAAGGCTAGAAGAGGACATAGCTGGGACAGCTGATCTCAGTTGACCAAAGGGCTATTCCATACCACACAATATCTTGCTCAGCAATAAACACTGGGGAGGTAGTCTGTCCCAAGTAGCCATTGCTCAGAGACTGACTGGGCATCCATCTGCTGGTGGGACGTGATGAGTGACTGCATGACTTCTTTATTTTTCTCTCTTACCTTCAGTTTTTAAATTGTGTTTATCTTGACCCCCCTCTTTTTTTTTTCACTTTTGCTCTTCCAATTAGCAGTCCAACACTGAGACTTGTTGGATAAAATTTCCCTCAGGTTGGACTGTGCCAGCTCACTGGAGTGGCAATAGGAGCAGGTTGCAGCTAACTGCAACAACGCGTGCAAGCGCGTGTGTGCTGCTGAGCGTAAACCTGTCCCTGAAACGACCTCTCGCTTGGGCTCCCAGAGGTGGCTCAGTTCCACCACAGTCCTTTACTTTTATGCAGTGCTGGATGTCTCTGTAACATTTCCATCCAGTCCTTATTACAGTGGCTTTTTACAACCAGACGTTGGCATGGGCCACAAATTTTTTCAGCCCACATTCTTATCACGCTACACCTTTCCAGCAGTTTCAGGCATTGTTCTCCTGTCACTTGTCAATCCACTGAATGCACCAAGGCTCATCGCACTCAGTTCTTATTCACCTTCCTCATCACTCATTATATTCAGTTACTCCACTCCTAATTGAGGCAAGGTCATGATGCTCCCCTGACAGTAACTTTGTTTTGCTTCACACCTTTCTACCTCAATACATGTGCTAAATTCTGTATTTCTTTGATACTTGTATCATTTTTTCCCCTGACTTTACATTAATCTGGATTATTTTTTTTGTTATTTCTGTTTCTTTTATTCCTTATCCCTTTCTTCTTGCTGCCAGTAGGATTCTGTATAAGGTAACTCATCCATGGTAGACTGAATTGTCTCCCTGGCAAACAAGAAACTTCTAAGGTCTGATTTTTAAGTTATTCACCCTTCTATAACTGTGTTTCTGTATGCATATGTTTTAATCAATGCCATGATCCTCTTTGTTCATCTCCTTTCTAATTTAAAGACCAAATTGTGAGAAAGAAAGTGGGTCTGGGATTCACTGAACAGAACATTTAAGAACCTTGACATTTTAGTGTGAAGAATGGTTTTGGGTGGTTTTTGTTGTTTTTCTACCAGTGAAAATCTCAGCTGGCAAGCAGTCATTTCTAAATAGTAGAACAGATGAATTTCAGGTGACATATCTTGGCTCTAGGATTTGCCAACTAACTTGGCATTTCGTTGTCAGTGCTGTCATGCCAGATGCATGAAGCTTAGCAAAAGACAGTAAGTTGCTTCGCATAGTTGCCTTGCATCTTCCACCAGCCGTTATTTTTCTGAAACCGAAGATGCTGCTTGTGGATGAATGTGCTGTTGAAGAAATGTGCCTAAACATTTAAATAATTTCCCAGAAAATTGACCCTTAAATACAGATCTGTATTGTTTAAGGAAAAGCAGTATGAAATTCAGGCTCTTAAATTTAAAAAAAACAATCCAAAACATTAAAAACTCAAGAAGGTTTTAATCTAGAAAAGTCAAAATTAGTACAAGTATTTGCTGACATAATTAAGGAATGGTTCTCTGAGTGCATCAGTAAATAACCAGGCTGTGAAAACAGCAATCAGTGACCTAAAATTGCTGAATAATAACTTACATTCAATGGCTGGGCAAAATAACGGAAACCTTTGTTTCTTTCATAATTGGACAGGTGTGTCAAGGGAGAACAAGTAGCAAAGAAAAGAAAACTTGTCATTGTGGCCCTTATGATCAACTCCTTCCCAGACCCCAGGTCACACTATAGTACTGTTTGTCTTCCAGTGCGTAATCTGAGAAGCTGTCTGACCGCAGATTGAAGTGTAAATGTTCACAGATGAACTTCCATTTGAACCACCAAATAATTTAAAGACCCAGTCTTAACGCTGTCTGTGTCTACTTTTTGCCACTCTACTTTTACAAAGCAGGTCCATAGCCAAAGAATCATCCTATGGGGATTTCCTCTAACAGGAAGCTCTTTGACTAGAGTAACAGCAGCTCTAATACGCCACTTTCCTGATTTTGACCTAAAAAATACTAATAACCTGGTAAAACCCCAATTCTAAGTCTATACTAATGACTAGTCTACTCAGAGAATTATCATCAAAATCTTGGAAGCTTCAAAATATCCATAACGGGCCGACACAGAATTCTTTTTGTCAGAGCCTGAAAATGGAATTTTCTCAACTTCCAATCGAAATCACCATCAATTTGAATCTATTTTTTTGTATACTTTTAAACCACTGTTCTGGTTTGTGTATTTTTGTCAATAGCCTCTATAATTTCTATTTTCTTTTCTTCCGGCTTTTAAAAGATTGATGCCTTTAGAATATTTTCTTGAAAATACAAGTTTTAAAGTCCCTTTTTACTAAGTACCTAGGGGGGCAATGCAGCGTTAGCAAATCAGGTGCTCTGAACCACCTTTAAGAAGCATATAATTTACTTTGTGAACTTACAGAACTGTGTAGTGTGAATGGCTCACAGCTTCACTTTGCTTAAATAGCCATCAGTTTTATATCTCAGAAAACTTCCACATGGTATCCACATTCAGTTTTCTTCCATCGTCACAGAAAAAACTGCAAAGATAAGCTACAAAAGATTCTCTCGTCTTTCTGAATCCCACAACAAAGTGTATACAAAAAGTCAGCAGAAATATTTAAAAGCATCTTTCTCATAACAGTTTGACTTGACCAAATGTGATATTTTAAAATAAAATATTTTGATTTTTCTCTATTTGACTATAATTAGCACCTGCCTATGCAATGTAAACATCATTCCTCCTACGTGACTCAATCAGTTGAGATGGATTCAGGAAACACAGCCAGGACAGATAGCACGAGCCATGTCTAGAGCTATTTCTCAGCAACTCACCAGTGTAGTACACATTTCATCCATTAGTTTCAATTACATTCTTCTTAAATAGTGTTTAAAGAATAGGTTCGGTTTTCTTCCTTGGCTGCCTATACGAGTAATAGGATTTAGCAATAATAGAACACTGTAGCAAATCCTCATGGGAAGAGACAGATAGCAGACCTCATTTGCCAGGTAGCCCCTAATCCAGGACTGGGCCTTTTGCACAGGAAGACTAGTAAAAATAAAACAATAAATGAGTTAAAATTGTGTTAAAATAAATCCGTATTACTTTGAAGGGTCTCTACAAAATTTGTTTTCTAATATATTATATTGTGCCCTGTCAGACAGACTTTTTTGAGCCCTAACTTCATCAGACACTCAAAAGTAAGTGTTTTTACATCTATTTACTGTTTTAGAAGACATGCTTGTTTTTTTCTAGAGACCAGAGTCTACAGGAAAATTAAATAAATATAAAGATATAAACTGTCATCCTCTTCGTACAGTTACATTTTTGTTACCTGTAACATTAAAAACAAGTTACTTTCTTTCTGCAATGTCTTCTATAAGTATTTCAAGTAAACAGCTAAATAAGTCACTCATCTGTGATGACTGCTCACTCTTTTTTCCTGTTTAAAACTCCATACTTTTACATTTTTTATACTAAAAACTCCAATGTTTTATTTTCAGCATGCTATCTTATATGTACGTATATATCTGGAAGCTTTCTTCAAGAAGCACAGGTTAGCTAAAGGCAGCAGAATTTTATTACCTTTGTATTGATATCCCTCTAGGTACATCCCCATGGCATTGAAATAATAGCAGCATATTCAGTGGTTCCTCTGTACTGCAAAATCTGAAAGCCCAATATATATTTGAGAAAAACAATGTTCCTGCAACTATACAACAAAGTGTTTTTCTGTTTAGAATTAATTTCTAATGCATTCACGTGCACATGAGAGTTTGTAGTAGAAAAACCCCAACAAACCTACACTGACTTTAAACAAAAAAATTCAAAGGTTTCACATTCTGTTTTTAGAGAAAAGTTTTGTAATTAAATGACAAATATAAATTGTCAGATTTCTAGAGAAGTGGCCAGTCTTTGTATCTAAAAAAATGTGTGAATAAGTTATAAAAACATGTTAATAAGTTTTTTTAAAATAAAATCATTATGCTATCTTATATACTTCAAATTCATCCTATATTTGAAAAAAAAAACCCAAGCACATTTATTGTGAATCACAGAATAACAGAATCACAGAATGGCTGAGGTTGGAAGGGACCTCTGGAGGTCATCTGGCCCAATCTCCCTGCTCAAGCTGTGTCACCTACAGCAGGTTGCCCAGGACTGTGTCCAGACAGCTTCTCAGTATCTCTCCCCTCATCTACCAAGTCAGTCATTCCAACAGAGAAGTTTAATGAGTCAGACAAACATGACTTGCCCTTCATGAATCCATGCTAACTACTTCTGAAGGACTTTCATGTCCTTCTTGGGCCTAGAAATAGTTTCAAGGACTAACTGCTAAATAGTTTTCCCAGGGATTAAGTTGAGGCTGACTGATCTGTAGTTCTCCAGGTCCTCCTTCTTGCCCTTCTAGAAGATAGGCATGATGACAGAAAACAGGAATAACATTTGCTTTCCTCATTCCCTCACCCCATGACAAATTCCAGCCCCACTCCAACAGCACCTCTAGGCTTTCTCTTTTGCTCAAACCTAACCCTAATTTCCACTTCCATCTGGGACTAAGACCCCCACCTCTGGCCCACACCACAATGTTCCTCTCAGCACAGATCTCTTTGCTGCCCTAGCTTGTCTTTGTCCACCCAATTCCATCCTCACTACAACGGCACCTCTAGGCTTTGTCTTTTGCTCAACCCGAATCCTAATCCTAAACATGCAAATCAATATCACATCTAATTGAAATAATTATTTAGGGAAAAATCTATACAATACGTGAATGCAGATACCAGCTTTCTGCTTGAATCAAATTGGTTTGAATTCTTTCAATTCTGTAACAAAAAAAATAAAGCCATAATCCCTCTAGTTTGATCTGGCACAATGGCAGAAATGAAAAATTGCCCTAAAGTGGTGGTTTACCCCAGCTAATAATTCTTCATAACAACTCTGTTATTTCATATGTATGTGAAATTTACTGTAATTTCTCATTACAGCACTTACAAATTATCAGCTTTTGGGATAAGGTATTTCTTGTGACTTTTTAAACTTCTTTATCTTCAAGCAACTTAAGTAAGCCATTTTTGTTTATACAGCGCAATTGAAAATATGCTGCATAATTTCCATATTGGACTGTTTTTGTATAGTACTAATATATAAATTTTAATGAATCTATTCAGGTAGATATAACAAAGGAAGGGTGATAGCCACTAAATTGATCTTATGTCCATAAACAACAATGTGTATACACACAGGCATAGAATGCACAATGTGTTAGCATAAGAGATTTGTAAGAACCTAAAAAGTAAAGAAAAATCCATACTATTAGCCTGAATTTTGGTAATATTTTAATTTTACTTTTTTACTGTGTTTTTAAAGACGGACCTAGTTACAGAAAAATGCAAACAAAACTCCCTACTAACTAGTCTAGAACAGCTGAATGTATAAGCTAAACCATCTAATTGTAGCAATTCTATTACACTGAAAAACAATCTTCTGAAAAGAAGGGTTCTCTACCTTCTATTAGATATAACTTCATTAGAGAATGATGTGCTCTATGTGAGACTAATATCAGGGGTTTTGAAAGTTAGGCACTCAGGTGGCTATTTTAGAAGTGTAACTGTGTATAAAGGGAAAATCACTATGTTAACATTTTTTATCTTGAAGTCAGAACTCTATGTTTTATTGTTGGTTTTAGTCTGAGTTGTGTCTGGAAAGGGATGTGAAGTCACCCTAAGAAATCTATGTGAATATGGGTCTACTATTCTTCACTTTTTCACCACAAGAACTTTGATTGAAGGAGTTGGTGAAGTGACTCACTTTAAGACATTCATCACCCATTCTCCAAAACTGCTCTTCCCTTCTAAATAAAATATTCCAAAATGATTCAATTGCCTGCAGTGCTGAACCAAAGAGCTGCAGAAAAACTTGATGGACGGCCAAATGAGCACGAAGACAGCTCTCACCCAGCTCAGGATTTTAGAATCTGAGAGAAGCAGATCTTCAGCAGAATCTTCTTCTCTAAGCACCTCTGTACAATACTTGTCAGAGCTTAGAAAAGACTATTGTAATGTGAGATCAGTCGGAGATAAACTCAGTTTTGCAGAAACAACTGTAGATAATGGAACTGCAGTTGAGGTTATATGTATCTTTCCATACGTTCCTGCTGTTTGGCCAGGTAGACACCTCAGCATGAGCTTTGTGAAAGGTTGTTCTCTTGGATGTTCTCCAGGTTAACTTTTACAGTTCATTAGTACACTGTATCTGGAGGTATTTATGCACATTTTAAATGGCTGTGTTACTTTGCAGTCTACAGATGGTGCTAGAATAAAACAGAAGACGGAAGATCCTCGTTTTTCTGAAACAAAGAACTAACAAGTCATTGCCATCTCCATTAGAAATGTAGGTATTGGTAAATATTTTAGCATCATAGAGACTAGTAAAGAGAGATCAACTTTTGATTAAAAAATACAAACCAAACAAAAAGATTAAAGAAAACCAAATATTGCCAATGACTTCAAATGGTGAAAAGAACAGGAGTAGTATAGAAAAATAAAGGAATGCTGCTTTTGATCCCACTGTGCTGCAGTCAGGTCACTATGTAGTTACACAGTCTTTCTGAATTCACATGGGAAAAATATAATTAATAAACATGTTCCCTTACACGAGATGGGGTGGGGAGGAATGGGGTAAGAAACTCCTAGTAAAGTAAGATAGGATGTCTGGGGGAAACCATAATCAAAGAAAACATTAATAAGATTGTACTAAATGTTCCAGTGAATGGCCATCAAAGACAAGTTAGATTCACAAGCTAAAGTGTAAGTGCTGATACGACATCCTAAAGGTACTGAAAAAATATGCTTCAGCTAATTTTATGAAGCCAGAATTCATAGTCTTTTGATGAAAAATGCAGCATGAATTTTTGAAAAGAGCAAGAAGGGGTTACTACCTTACTATTACAAAGACAATGTAATGAACTGGTGCACAATGGACTGATGTTTTCTCGTAGACAAAGCAAATGATATAGAATAAATTAGAAGAATAATAGTTAATCATGCTTTGTTGTAATCTACAGGAACGGCCCATTTTGAATGTTGTGTGCTACAAACCAATAGATCACTGAAGTGATGCAGATATGAAAGGCTGAATATCAGTTTAAGGTCTGAAGACGAAACTGATTCAATCAAGATTAACACTACTGTGTATAAAGCTTCACTTCAGGTGCCAAACAGTTGCTGAAATTAGTTTCTTTAATGAAAACTGAGTTATCCATTCAACCATAGATTAGAAGCTGGCAAAAGGAAGGCTAGGGACAATGTGGGGCCGCTGCTGAATGAGGCAGGTGTCCTGGTGACAGAAGATGCGGAGAAGGCAGAGCTACTGAATACCTTCTTTGCTTCAGTCTTCAGTGCCAAGGCAGGCCCTCAGGCATCCCAGGCCCCGGAGGTAAGAGAGGAAGCCTACAGAGAGGATGACTTTCCCTTGGTCGAGGAGGACTGTGTGAGGGATCGCTTAAGTGATCTGGACGTTCACAAATCCATGGGCCCTGATAGAATGCACCCACGAGTGCTGAGAGAGCTGGCGGATGTCATTGCTGAGCCACTCTCCATCATCTTTGAGAGGTCCTGGAGGACAGGAGAGGTGCCCGAGGACTGGAGAAAGGCCAATGTCACTCCAGTCTTCAAAAACGGCAAGAAGGAGGACCCAGGGAACTACAGGTCGGTCAGCCTCACCTCCATCCCGGGAAAGGTGGTGATGGAGCAGCTTATCCTGGAGCTCATCAACAAGCAAGTGGAGGAAAAGAAGGTTATCAGGAGTAGTCAGCATGGATTCACCAAGGGGAAATCATGCCTGACCAATCTGATAGCTTTCCACAATGGCATGACTGTCTGGGTAGATGAAGGGAGAGACGTGGATGTTGTCTTCCTAGACTTCAGTAGGCTTTCGACATGGTCTCCCATAATATCCTCCTAGGGAAGCTGAGGAAGTATGGGCTAGATGAGTGGTCGGTGAAGTGGATTGAGAACTGGCTGAATGGCAGAACTCAGAGGGTTGTCATCAGTGGCACTGCGTCTCGTTGGAGGCTGGTGATTAGTGGTGTCCCCCAGGGGTCAGTACTGGGCCCAGTCTTGTTTAACTTCTTCATCAAAGACCTGGATGAAGAGTTAGAATGTACCCTTAGCAAGTTTGCTGATGACACAAAACTGGGAGGTGTGGTAGATACACCAGAAGGCTGTGCTGCCATTCATCGTGACCTGGATAGACTGGAAAGCTGGGCAGAGAGGAACCTAATGAGGTTCAACAAAGGCAAATGCAGGGTCCTGCACCTAGGGAGGAACAACACCATGCATCAGTACAGGCTTGGGATGGACCTGCTGGAGAGCCGCTCTGCAGAGAGGGACCTGGGTGTCCTGGTGGACGACAGGTTAACCATGAGCGAGCAGTGTGCCCTGGCTGCCAAGAAGGCCAATGGCATTCTGGGGTGCATTAGAAGTAGTGTGGCCAGCAGGACGAGGGAGGTTCTCCTTCCCCTCTACACTGCCCTAGTGAGGCCTCATCTGGAGTACTGTGTCCAGTTCTGGGCTTCCCACTTCAAGAAAGATGAGGAGCTACTGGAGAAATTCCAGCGGAGGGCTACAAGGATGATGAGGGGACTGGAACATCTCTCCTACGAGGGGAGGCTGAGCGAGCTGGTCTTTTTCAGCCTGAAGAAGAGAAGGTTGTGAGGGGACCTAATATATACTTACAAATATCTGAAGTGTGGGTGTCAGGAGGTTGGGGCCAAGCTCTTTTCAGTGGTGCCCAGTGACAGGACAAGGGGCAATGGGCACAAACTGAGGCACAGGAAGTTCCGTCTGAACATGAGGAAGAACTTCTTCCCTCTGAGGGTGACGGAGCACTGGAACAGTCTGTCCAGGGAGGCTGTGGAGTCTCCTTCTCTGGAGATATTCAAGACCCACCTGGATAAGGTCCTGTGCAGCTTGCTGTAGGTGACCCTGCTTTGGCAGGAGGGTTGGAGTAGATGACCCACAAAGGTCCCTTCCAACCCCTACCATTCTGTGATTCTGTGAAACAAAGTTTAAAAACCAGAAGATACATCAACTGGTTCAGTGAAATTCTCTATAAATTGATCATAAAAAAAATGAAAATGTAGAGGTTATCATTCAAATACTTAGCCTTACCAAGACATATGCAGTGGTGGTATTGACGTCAATAATGGAAGGATCAGGTTTTTTCAGCTTTTTAAGATATGAAAAAGACCTGTACAAGATGCTTATTTTATATGCGGAGATTAGATATTCTAGAAAAAATAATTATAAAAATTCTAGAAATAGCCACCCAATAATTTGAGGACTTTGTAAACAACAGCATGTACCAAAGATACAGTACTGTCCTGATTTCAACTGGGCTAGAATTAATTTTCTTCCCAGTAGCTGCTCTGTGTTGCATTTAGCATGAGAAGAATGTTGACAACACTGAAGTTTTCAGCTGTTGCTAAGAAATCAAGGACTTGTTCCAGTCTCCCATATTCAGCTAATGAGCAGGCGTGCAAGAGCTGGAAGGGATCACAGCCAGGCAGTCAGCCCCAGCTGGGCAATGGAAATATTCCATACCATAGGCATCATGCTCATTTTATGAATGGGGGTTGGCTGGGGTGCAGGAACCTCTTTTCTGTGAGTTCAACTGTCTTTTTTCTGTGAGTTCGATCTTTTCTGTGAGTTCAGTCTTTTTCTGTGAGTTTGGAAAGTTCTACAGAATTTGCAAGTTTGGTGAAATCCGTGTGTTTCATGAGCTCCAGGAAAACCACGGGTTCTGCTACTGCTGCCCAGGACTGGCTCCGCAATTGGTTGTCGGGTGGTGAGAAAATCGTATTGTGTATAGCTTGTTTCGCATTTTCATCATCAGTAGTAGTATGAGTATTTGTATTTCCTTTCTTGCCTCATTAAACTGCCTTTATCTCAACCCACAAGTTCTATCTGGTGTCCATTTTCCTCCCCATCCCACCGGGGAGGAAGGGGAGGGGTGAGCAAGCGGCTGCCTGGTGCTTAGCTGACAGCTGCCAGGTTGAACCACAACAAGCCCTGACAGCATACTGGAGACATAGACTATCAGAAGTATAAA
This sequence comes from Opisthocomus hoazin, assembly GCF_030867145.1. Taxonomy (NCBI): domain Eukaryota; kingdom Metazoa; phylum Chordata; class Aves; order Opisthocomiformes; family Opisthocomidae; genus Opisthocomus; species Opisthocomus hoazin. The sequence goes on along the minus strand of NC_134415.1, from coordinate 101,196,204 downwards.
GTGTCATACTTCTGTTTTTTTTTTTTTTTATGAAGTCGAATGATTTATACCAAAAATGGTCTATCTCTTGTGGGTTTTATACCCATGGTATCTTGCAGAAATTTTTTCTTTCTTTGGTTTTATCTTCCCACTTGTCTTTTGTTGCTTCAGTTACAGTAAGGAGAAAGAAAACAGAGACTGTCTGTAACAAAATTAATAATGTTAAATTATTTGGCATTGATATCCACATAGATTGCTAGGTGTCTGATGAAAGCTGCAGATTTTTTAGGGAAATATCATAAAGTTTAAACAATTTTCATGAGGCTTAATGCAAGCTCTGTCCCACAAGTAGTAATCTGAGAGAACGACTCTTGTACCTGCCACTGGATCTAAAATCTGGACTTAATCCTGTCAGAGAATAATTGAGGACAATGATCTGAATAAATAATAAGTTAAGAATAGCTATTACATACCTAGGGAGAGAATAAATCACTGAGATGTTATGGAAAGACTGGAAACCTTTAAAAAATAATTAAGCTTCAAAAATGAGGTATCTCCAAAAGATGTAGCAGTTATGAGCTATCTATTTCTTAAAGGTTAAATAAAGCGGTTTAATGTTACGCTTTTTAAAAAGAAAAAAATCTGAGTTATGTTTGTAGGAAAGAAAAAAAAAATCAGGTAAGAACCGTAGTAACTGAAAGGACAGGCTATCAGTAAACCACTGATTTATTTCTGTATGTAAAATAATCCTGATGGTAAACATTGTCTTATTCTAAACTTCTTATACTATACATAAATAAATATATCTCTCAAGAATAGATTGTCAAACAAGAATTTTTATTATAGACACATTTACATTGTAAGGCTTGACTATGCCCTGCTAAGTGAATGGAAAAGTAGGCACTGACTTGTACAGAAGCAGGATTAAGCTGTAGTACCTCAGGCAGTATGTACAATTTCTGTGGGGATAACTCAAGTCACAACGTATTACAGCAGGGGGAAACCAAATTCTTCACCAAGCTTTGCTGTAGGCCTCCCTGGTTCATTTAAATGTAGCACAACTCCAGATTTTATAATATATGTTCCCCAAGGAAGTAGGGCATTGGTTCAGAGTGAACCGAAAATGTTTGTCATGCGAGTTGTAAACAATGAGCAACAAGAAGAAAAAATATAATGGAACAAAAAACCACGCATCTCCACACTCCAGAGCACTCCAGTCCTGCTACAAAAATTTAGTTTAAGCAGAAAAATCGCTCACTTTAAACAATGGATACTATCTAATAGAAGCAGCACATATTAATATTGTCACTGTGACAGACGGTTGTGCAGTACATAATAAAGTAAAAGGCATTTTGATGAGAAAGAAGACAAATCTGATAATTTGCAAATCAGAATCCTGACAGCACAGCAAGGGAAAGATAACTGAGTGCACGTTATGCTGGTGCATCTTTAATGATCACATTTCAAGGCAATAAAGGAATGGAGGTGAATACAAGTACTTGGAGAACTGAAAGGGAAAAAAGGGATATGTTTATCTGCTACTAACAATTACACACTATAGCAGGTTTTGATTTGAAAAAATACTATTACATTTCTAAATAGGTCCATATAAGCTGTATGGGGGTATCTGTACACATTTGTAGTATTTTAAGGAATACTAATTAATGACAATTAATTTAAAATATCGTCTTTAGAGTTGACAAAATTCAAATTTCAAAGGTACCAGTTTAGCCACAAATAAATTAAAAACTTGGTTAATTAGAAGAATCTCTGCTACTAGGACTGTTGTTTTAATTTACCACATATATTGAGTTGCTCAAGGTTTTAATCAGAGTATTTCTTCCAAAGATATCTCTTGCCCCAAAATATCCAATAGACTTAAATTATAAATTGTGTTTTCAGTGTTAAAAATGTTAAAATTTTATACTACGTATCCAGGTCAGGAAGATATACATAATGCTGATTGACAGAGAAAAAATTGGTTGATATAAATTGGATCTGGATGATGGTTGAAATGTTCAGCATAATATTTACTTTTTAAGAGCAACATTCACCAGTCAATATGCCAAATATTCACCAAGATCTCAGAAAGAAAAGGTAATATCCCCACCTGAATGCCCTCTCACACACTAGAACCCCATTCTTGGTTTGTGGAGATTTCAGGGAAAGGCATATGCAGAATCAACACCTCCTTTCCTAGTCTAGCTGTCTTTAATTGTGCTATAGAAAATGATGTATTCTCGTGCCTCACATCTTCCTTGGCTTCTATCATCTTACTTCTGACTATTGGCTGTTCATTTCTACCACATTTTAAAGTATCCTTATGAATTTAAACTTCAAAATGAGGAACTTACTCTTATCTGCAAGTGTTTGGCCCCACCAATATTTGCAGCAGTAGTTATAAACCTCACCTTAGTGTACAATAAACTTGGTTTAGAAAAAGGATACTTTAGTGATCAAAATATCTGTTCAGATGAACCTGGATATAATACTCACAGTGAATACGGAATTTAAAATATTTCAGTTAACAGGCTAAATCAAGTTTGAGGCTTACAACTTGATTTTATTTATACAGATTTTAAAAACTGAACTAAGATAAATTCAGAAAGAGCGGTCTTCTTTCTCCAATGTCAAATTTCAGGGTTTATTACTTCAAAATATATATCAGACAGTGAGCTTTTTAAAGAAAAATAAAATAAGGCTGTGTACAAAATATTTTGTCTTGACTTTTGGTTGAATTTAGCTTCAAACAGATAACTCAGCATTAAAATATTCTGAAAATGGCATGCCACGGGACATATCAGCCTTCTTGGCAACTGGGAGTCTTACCTGTAAATTGATGTTTTTAGTAAATACTTTCATGATGTTTTCTTATATATGTTTTATCAGAAAAGTTATGGCATATTTTTTCTGCTTTTTTTTTGTTTTGGCCTTTACCAATTTATATGTATTCCCAAATAAATTAATTATTTAGTTCAAATTTCATTACTTGCCATTACTAAATATGCACTTATCTGTATTCTATTCTTCTTCCACTAGCAGATTAAGAAAAAAACAAAAGTCTGTGACATATTTCCTAAAGGTATAAATTTGTTCTACTGTTTAGTAAGTTTAGCTGAATTCTGCTTAACAGAATTCTTTTCAGACTAATCACTGAGACTCAAGAGAAACTGGCAATAATGACTGCCATTCTCTTAGTATTTCTGCCAATATCTATATAGTGTTGTCGGTAGAGCTCTACAGGTGTCTCATTATGAACATCTGCCATGGACATGCATGATGAAAAATGATCACCACAATGGATTTGGCTTTTATCCTGACAAAAGAGGACAAAATCGATCAGACAAGTTCAATGGAGCTTTTAAAATAAATATTTTAAAAGTCATGTATGTATATATGTGTATTAAAAATAACAAGTAACTGCTGCAGCAGTAATACAACAATACAGAGGAAACAACATGCATAACCTTCTCAGAAGAAGACAGAAAACAGATGTTACTGAGTTCCTGAATGCTGTACACAGCTCTCAGAAAGATTTATGTTGACATTTGAGACTGCAAATTGCCATTAGGGTCAGACATAGGGACATAACTCTCATTTACTCTCCATAAAAATGTATGAACTCTGCTGAAGGCATTTCATGTATCATACGGATCTGCGATAACGGTGCTCTGAGAATTACTGCTCACTTGACCATTTTATGATTGCAAACTAATGGCAATTGTTAGGCAGTAAACTTGTAGTTACATTCAAGTTACTTATAAGCTGAGCATTATGAATTGTTGCTCTCTCAAGCACAATGCAAAGGTAGAGATGGTATATCTCTTTCCTTTGCAAAATACGCAAGTCAAGATTTAAAGAAACGCGTACTTGAAGCTAGGTTTCTTAGTTTACAGTAGGTCACAAGATAACATACTCTAAGTCAACAAGTTCTTAAGTATTCACGTCTTTCAAAGCTTAACACACTTATCTGGGTCCTGTAACATACCGCATAATTACTAACCACCAGTGATTCATGGAGATATAGACACTTTGTCACCCAAGGAAACCACCAAAAAAAGTAAAAAGTAAAAAGAATAATAGCATATACTCTACAAATTAAAATCTATATTTTTATCTTAAAAGTACCTTGTGGTAGTACAATCACAACCTGCTTCCCAACTCCTGTCTATAAGCACAGTTTTCTTCCTAATTATTTGAATTGTCAAAATGTTTATAAAGATGTTAAAAATAATAAATGCTAAAATTTCGATTTTGTAAAATAATAAACAAAATATTAAGTAACTTTATACTCCTGTTCCCGTTGTCACGTAAGAATGAGGCAGACGTGACTCATGGATTTTTTTGCAAAGAGGAATAGTTTTGAATCATGTATCTTTGAAACACAGAGAAGAATGGATGATACTACAGTACATAATGTAGAATTCTATAGAAGGTAGACACCACCCAAATTTAAGTGCCTAAATTTAGAGATTAAAGTCATGAGACAGGTAATGTAAAGATATAACAAAAAGACAATTTAAATCAAGAGCCCACCACTTCCATTTGACTGCATGTAGAAGCCCGATGGAATCCTATTCTTTTAATGAATTTCTTCAGGTAATCTATTTTCAGGCACACATTTCCAACAATCTTGGCTTCTTATGTTTTACGCTTACAATTACTAGCTTGAAATGTTGTTGATGTGAACTGAAGTGTTATTACCTACCCCCGGGTGACATCTGACTTCTCAGAGCTATCAGTTCATACTCTGGTGAAACGCAGTAACAAAGGCTACTTGCAGTGAGGTTTAAAACTACACTGGAGGTTGTATGGAGAGTTGCTGTACTGGTTTTGGCTTGGATAGAGTTAATTTTCTTCATAGTAGCTGGTATGAGGTGATGCTTTGGACTTTTGCTGAAAACTGTGTTGACAATACAGGGATGTTTCAGTTTTTGCTGAGCAGTGCTTACAGAGACCCAAGGCCTTCTCTGCTTCTCACACCACCCTGCCAGTGAGTAGGCTGGGGGTGCACAAGAAGCTGGGAGGGGACACAACCAGGACAGCTGACCCTAGCTGAGCAAAGGGCTATCCCATACTGTACGATGTCATGCTCGGCAATAAAAGCTGAGGGGAAGAAAGAGGAAAGGGGGATGTTTGGAGTTATGGCATTTGTCATCCCAAGTAACCGCTGCATGTGACAGAGCCCTGCTTTTCTGGAGACAGCTGAACACCTGCCTGCCAATGGGAAGCAGTGAATGAATTCCTTGTTATTCTTTGCTTGAGAGCACAGCTTTTGCCTTCCCTGCAGAACTGTCTCTATCTCAACCCATGAGTTTTCTCACTTTTACCTTTCTGATTCTCTCACAATCCTAGTGGGGCATTGGGAGTGAGGGAGCAGCTGTGTGGGGCTGAGCTGCCTGCCAGTGTTAACACGCAGCAGTTGCCAAAAAGTATTCTTCGCCATGAAGTATTAATGAAAATATAATGGACTGCTTTTTCATTTAACTTTACTGTGACACACAGAGACATGTAAAATAAATAGAAAAACTACCCTTGAAAATGAGTCCATTAGCCTTCAGTAATTTACACCCAGTACATCATGTTCATTTATTTCTTTGCTAACAGGTAATCTACAGCCAGTCAGAATCTGTAAGGTATCAGACATAAATCTAACTGGTCAGCTCACTGAATTTTTCAATCATCAGATTTCCCATGCGGTACGATACTAGCTAGTTCTGTGACTGCACATTTGCCTATTGCTCATTACTGTTTCTTCCCGTTTTTAGAATAGAACTGTCTTTTGATTATCTTTTTATGATATTTCAAATATAAAATGACCAGGCTACATTGCTTTGTTCAGGATTTAGTACAGCTGATCCCAGCATCCTGTATTATCAAGAATACAATGATCCAGAAATAATCTTAACATATATGAAATAATCTTTCAATACACTGAGGCGTGTCAGTCAGTGGGAAACAGCATTAGCACACAAGAATTCACACAGTGAAAGAAGTGAAATTGTTTGCTGAAGAAACAAATCAAACATGAAAAAGAGGAATTAAATTGAGTAAAAGGAAATATTAGAACCATAAAAATGAGACATTTCTAAAGAACCAGTTGTCTGTGTAGTGGAGCATTTTCTCTCCTAAATGGAAAAGTTAGTTCTGTATAATCCTATGTGACAAGTTTTAAGCAATTTTTATCAATCACCTTAATACATGTGATTTGAACTCTGTGCATCCTGGACTTGAATAAAGAAACCAAATTAGACTAAATTTCTAGATAAGCCTTAAAATTTGATGTTTGACATCTTCAGCAGCTATGTGCTAATGGAAAAACAGTAAGGAACTAGCTACATGAAGAAAGCATGAATGAGAAAGTTATATCCAGCATTGCAACTCACAAGACTTGAACTCAGAATTCTGCAGGAAAGATGATCTCCAGAGTAAGCATAGATTTTTATATTTCTAGATAACTTAATTTCTACAGAAACTGATTCAAAATTTTTATTGTAGTTCTAAATATACATTTAAGGTAAATTTTCTGTGCTCACCACAAAAAACTACAAGCAAGCACTTGCAACTCAGCCCCCACTCTCCACTAAACATTGTTCTGGGGTACATTTAACGATGATAGGGCAGATCACAGCTCTGTGAAAGGTCAGGAAAGATACTCAGATGGGAAGTTAGCAGTTCATGCACTGAAAAATTCTACAGGTAATGAACAACCATGAGAGACAGATAGTCCAAAAATATCTAGTAAGATGATACTACATATGTGAATGAAAGACTAAAAATTAGAAATTGTTGAGAGAATTTGTAGAAAAATGAAAGGAGGTAGCTTAAACTACTATGGTGTTATTTCCAAGGAATCCTGAAGTACAGGAAATAAAGCTTTTAACACTTGCAGATGTATCATTGATGATGTTTTTAAAAGTTTAGGCTTAGAATACACATCTGTGCTGAAAATCCACAGCAAATACAACAAAATAACTACCTGCCTGACTTACATTAGAGGAGGAAAGTTGTAAAAATCATTCCTGTACATACAAGCTCACTGCAGACTGAGCATCCAGAAGTTCTACAATAAATCAGAACTTTCAGATGTGAACTGAGATGGAAATTTCATACCATTAGTGATTTATTTTCAACTGCAACTAAATGATGTCCAAATTAACTATAAGGAGATACTTCTCTCACATTCACATGCTTGGGTCAGCTGAAAAAAGGGTTATCACTCAGTTGTAAGCTACATGCATGAGTTCAGACCTAGCAATTTGGTTTGAATGAAGGAATATCACCCTAACAGCAAGTGGACAGTTGATATGAATTTCAAATTAGAAATTATGCTATTTCAGAGATGCATGATGAAAAATATTGTTTCTCCTGTGACTAATAATATGTGAATTTGGTAGATGTAAAACTAGAAAGAAAATGCCTCATTAAAGAGGGCTATTTTGTCTTAAATATACGAAGACACAAAACACATCCACTAGATTTATGGAAAAGGTAAATTAAAATATAAATAAAGGGAGTGTTAAAATATAATGTTATATTTAACCTTGGATATAGATTTAGTATTTTGAACTTATGTCCTCATAGAATCATAGAATGGTTACAGTCAGAAGGCTTATTTCAAGGTCATCTTGTCCAACCACCCTGCCATGACCAGGGACATCTACCACTAGATCAGGCTGCTCAGAGACCCATCCTACCTGACCTTGAATGTTTCCAGGGATGGGGCACCCACCACCTCTCTGGTCAACCCATTTCAGTGTTTCACCACCCTCATCATAAAAAATTTCTTCCTTGTATGTAGTCTAAATCAAGCCTCCCTTAGTTTAAAAGCCATCACCATTTGTGCTATCACAACAGGTTCTACTAAAAAACCTGTCCCCATCTTTCTTATATGCCCCCTTTAAGCACCAGAAGGCTGCTATAAGGTCTCTTTCTCCCAAATCCTGCACACTTGCTCATTAGCTGAACATGGTTAAACTGGAAAAAGTCCTTGATTTCTCAGCAACAACTGTAAACATCAGTGTATTATCAATGTTCTTCTCATATTAAATCCAAAACACAGCAGCTACAGTCAGAAAATTAACTCTATACTGGTCAAAACCAGGACAAGACCCCACCTGGATTACTGTGTCCGGCTCTGGAGCTCTCAGCAAAGGAAAGACATGGACCTGTTAGAGTGGGACCAGAGGAAGGCCACAAAAATGATCAGAGGGCTGGAACACCTCTCCTGTAAGGAAAGGCTGAGAGAGTTGGGGCTGTTCAGCCTGCAAAAGAGAAGGCTCAGGGGAGACCTTATTGCAGCCTTTCAGTAATTAAAGGGGACTTATAAGAAAGACGTGGACAAATTTATTAGCAGATCCTGTTGTGATAGGACACGAGATAATGTTTTTAAACTAAACAAGGGTAGATTTAGACTGGATATAAGGAAAAAAAAATACAGTAAGGGTAGTGAAACATTGGAACAGGTTTCCCAGAGAGGTGGTAGGTGCTCCATCTGTGGAAACATTCAAGGTCAGGTTGGATGGGGCTCTGAGCAACCTGATCTATTTGAAGGTGTCCCTGCTCATTGCAGGGAGGTGGACAAGATGACCTTGAAAGGTCCCTTCAACCCGAACTAGTCTATGATTCTACCAACTCAAAGAATTCTCAAACAAGAAGCTAGGCTCAGGATATGAGTTAGCATCAACACAGCAGGTAAGAACAATCAGATATTTACTCTGACTGATCCCTGCTTGAAACTGTGGCTCATTTTGCTGCAAAGGGATCTATTAAGTATTTGAACAAAACACTGTAATGATTATTTGGCTTGAGAAACTGACACAACTGAATAGTACTCCAAAGAGTTCTTAGTGAATAGATCAACTCCTCAAAAAATAAGCAACCAGAACTCCATAACATTGTGTTGAGCATTTCATGATGCTTTTCTATCTTCCATTGGGACTGCTGCATAGCAAAGCAATACCTGGTTTAGTGTTTACAAGTTTACTTGATCACCATGCATATTAAAGAAGAGGGCAGTTACAGTATTGTTCAGAGTCCTGAAAGCAATGCTGCACAGTGGTATTGTAAAGATGGAGATAACAAATAACATAATTTGAACTGTAGAATCTTTAAAAGTGGAAATAATGTGTGAAAAGATAAAATGCAGTAGGACAAAACTCTAGATAGAGTTCACATAGCTAATACAAATCATCTCACATAAATTTTTAATAAAATTGACCACATACTTTGAAAAAAATGTGGAAATCAACAGTGCTAAAATTTTAGCAATATTTCCATATTTGGATATTTCTTTTACTGTTTCCATTTCCTTGAAAAAATTCTTTCCTACTGTGGCCAGTAATGATCCTCGTCACAGAAGATACCATAGTGGCAGTAACAAGTATGTATTCTAGCGGGAACATTCTTACTGCACTGCTGGCTACTTCACACAGAAGGGAACTATTTAAATGTGGATGAATAAACATAAAGGACTAATCTCACAGCAGGACTTGTGCTTTGCACCACCTTGTGTAGTTAAAATCAGATATTTCCTTATGTTAAACATTTAATTCCATCTGTTGACATCCTGCCAGCCACATGTCTAACACAACTGTAGAATTTGTACTTCAGAGTGTCATTCACATGTCTATCATGCCTATGAATTTCTTCCCATGGATAATGCTGTGACTGTATAAAATAATCTGTAATATACGTGAAAATGGTAGGTGAAACATGCCAATGCAGAAGCCAGTTTCTTCCTAAAAGAAGTGAGAGTATTTCTTAACGAAAAAAAATAAAAGGAAATAAAAAAATATTCATTCTTACCCCAAAAACAATGCTTGCAAGATAATTTTTCAATGAAAAAGTTAATAGCTAGTGAACCAGCAAAAGAAAGGCTCATCTATCTTTACATAAATTCAATTGCTAGAAAAGCCAGATTTAGTGTTTCTTGAGTAGTCTCATCTGTCCTTATGAACATCCTAAATATCTACTCAGTGCAGATGAAGCACTATTCAAAATATTATGAGTTACAAAAAGAAAAACTATTCTTGCGCATATATTGTTGGAGTAGTGACAGATTAGGCATTTTCTATCCTTTAACCAATTGACTTGTAACCTATACAACTGTCATTTAACATACTTTGTATATGTTTTCTGAGAATTCATTTCAACAGGGAAAAAGATACACAGATATACACTGCATGCAAGTGTATGACTTGAATCTCCAGTCTTCTGTATTACCTGCATACATTTCCGCACATTTAGTTATGTATTAGGCACAACAGGTAGCACTTGGAGAAAGTTTATTTTGACGCAGGGGTGTACTGCTCAGACTACATCCAAGTGACTGTTGCAGTCTTATCTCTCTTGTAGTCACACCTTCCTCCATTCTGAAGAATCTCTTGCATGGCCTGTGCCAGGTCTGCAGACTGCAGATGGTTAGAGACGGGCATCTCCTCCCCGTAGCTAGTAAAACTGCTCTGGCAACTCCCAAGCACTCCCAAAGCAGCACATACTGCTGCTGCAGGTGTTGCTCTGGCAGCGGTGTGAGCTTTGCTCTTAAAAATGTTCATGTTCAGTTATCATTTTGTCAGACCACCAACTTTTTTCCTGAGGAGAAACACAAAATGGCTGAGGCTGAACTTTAAATATTTTGCTAGCATAGATGCAATGAACACAGGGCAAAAATTACATTTCCATCCAACACAGCTAGGGGGACAGAAGATTCCTGGTACTGCTGTGGTTTGCGTCATTCAAGAAGGTAGTTTAATTATGATGAAGAAAGAGTTCCTTTTACAAGTAGGTATCTCTCCAGCGGAGAGCTTTATTGGTATGACTGTCCTAGCAAACTTGTTGGAGTCTTACTAGTCTTGAAATTCAGCCAGAATACAGTGGTATTTAATATGACAAGAAAAGGCAGCAGAGTTTTGCTCTTGCTCAGTTTCAAAGGCTACTTCAAATAAGTGTGTTAGACCAGAAAGCAAGAAGGTCAGAATAATTTCTAATAACAAAAAGTGTCAGTTTAAATGGAGATGTTGATTTCCATGATGACTTTACCACATACACATGTGAATATACACATAGAGTCCACCCTTCTACACAATCTGTACAGAAGTTCAGGTACAGCAGGCTGTTATTCTAAAGAGCACAGTGTCACTCTTATGTGGATAAAATAAAGATTTAAAGAGGTGACTGAAACATTAGTGAACTTTCTATGCTGTATTGCAAAAGGAGCTAAACCAATGAAGTTTCTTTATGCAGTTTACGTTTGCTTCTTGTAACATTTTATTAACATTTCAAAATCAAAATAAACATTACGCTGTACTTAATGTTAATTTCTGAAAACCAGAGGGAGAAAGGTGAGGATGAAATACAATGTGTTTTATCATTCAGACATACTAAGAAATGCAAATGTTGAAAATTCTGACCAGAATGTTTTGTCTGTTTATCTCAACATTTCCAGTTCTGTGTGTTCTTGCAACGAGGGTTACAAGGTTGGATGCAGCTCCCCTCCCCTCTTCCCTGTGCATCTGTACACTCAGACTGTGGGAGACGGAACAATATTCACCTCCTGACCACTATTCTAACCCCCACGATAGGTGAGGAAGGTCTAGGCAGGGAGGAGGTGAAAGCTTTGACAATATATCAGCTAGTAGTCCTAGGCCAAGGAGGTGAAAGGATGCAGTCCACACTTAGATAAGGACTGGTCCACCATGGGATTCAGGATGCTTCCTTGTGTGCTGAGGGAAAAAATAGGACTAAATTGTATTTAATTTATGATGTCATTCTAGCACCACCCTGATATATTTCTCTTATCTGTGCCAGATTTCAAATTCACACCATGGCTGCGATACCTATTTTCTGTAGCATTTTCGTACTATTTTTACAAGTTTGGATTAGTTGCAATCTTTGATTTGTCTGTATTTATTGCATAAATCTTGAAAGAGTGATACTCCTACATTTTCAACAGAGAAGTATATTGTACCTCCCACAGTCTTGCTGATTACTGTGCTTTCACTTTCAGATTATGGTATGTCTCAGGAAGTGTAAGGTTCAGAGTGTGGCCTATGCTTAATAACTTCTAAGAGCTGCCTCTAGAAAAATCAGTGAGTAAAGAATCTAAGTTAATGAAATGTATAAGTAGTAAACGGTGAGGTAATGCATGAGAAAACTGGGAAGCTGATGAGAGCAGAACTGATCTAATCATGGAGATACTAAATGCTTTCTGAGAAGCACCCATTACTCAGTAATGCTTATCTTGGCTGAAATTCACTCTTTGATACCTTTTACAATAACATGATTGATCAGTGCTTGCAAGCCTTCAAAAAATATACTGAAGACACTCTGTCCTCTTGATTGGTGGGTTTTTTTTCTCTCCCTTGGTTATTCAGCATACTGCTTGGAAGGTACAAAAAGTCATACTAATGAGAACATCTGAAAGAATCACATAGATCCACTTTGCTTGGGAGAAAATGTCAATCTGAACTGGAAACAAAGATGGATCAAAATTACAACAGAAATATAGAATCTTTAAAATTAGCTGGGTATTGTTTAAAAACTAAATATTGAATACATGTTATGTCCCTAAATAGTAAATGTGAAATATTTAACATCCTCTCTCATACCACGTACATGTCATGCTATTTGAAAGTTCTTTTACATGCAAAATAGTGACATTCAGAAACCACTGACATCAGCACTGCTTCCAGTTTATGCTGTTATTTTTGAATATAACATCTTCAATAGCTACATTTTCAAAAGCAAAATTCAGGAACCCTGAACTGAAAAGACTAGGAATATTTTCTGAACACCAAACCCTGTTGCATCTCAAGTTTTGTGCCCACATATTCATAGCAATGTACAAAAGTCATTAGTAACTACTTGCTTCAGAAACTACCCTTATTTTTTCCAGGTAAAGGCACATTATTTTTTTATTTGCTGTGATAAGGTTTAGTATAACAAATTAAAACATATCTCTTAAACTCAGGGCATGCAGTATGTAGTACTGGAAATTTGGAACCTGACTTTTTTTTTTAATTTCTCCAGATAAACTCTTATTTCACAACAAAACAGTGTATATATATATGCATATATGTATATGTATGTATAAAGATATATACATATATAATATTGCTAATGCCAGTTTTCATTATGGAACAGGATTTTACTGTATGAATCATGAGGAAAGGAGATGTCTGAAATCATACACCAAAAAAGAATGCAGGATTCTTCCACAAACTGCCAGCTATTGCTGCTCTCCTATTTGAAGGATAGATGCGGCTTGGAGAGGATTTTCTTTATTGTTCTGAAGCAGTTGACTCTGAGTATAAAGAAAACATCATGCTGAGCCACCAGGAGCAGCATTCAATCCCATTTGAAAGCAGGTCATGCATTCAGCTTTGCTCTCAATTTCCGAATAATCTCAGCAATATGCACCACACATACTGCTTCAGTCCTCTGAAAGGACTCATGCTGGTAGCATCTCTGAACACACTTATCTTATTAGTGGTCTGGGCTTGTCTGTCTTTTACTTCAGTTTCTAATATTGCACACCTGCCACAATGAGGCAACCAAGAAATCTGCCTATGTCATGATTTTTGGATTTTTTGCAGGTAGAAACACCCAGGTTTTCCCTCAAAAAAAAGTGAAAAACAGTATAACCACTGAAAATTCTGTCATTGCTTCTCAAAGAGCATCCACAGATATGAAACAAAACACAATGAACTGTCAGCATCATACTCAGAACAACAGATTTAACTGGATATTTTAATCTTCAGCACAACTTCCATTACTGAGAGCACAACCTGGAAAGATATTTAGATCCTATCCCCAAAGGTGGCTGTTGTATGGCAGTCAGTCACATACTCATCTTACTACCCCAAAGGCCCTCAAAATTAGGAAGCATTGTTTTTTAGTTTTGTCTTCTGTCTCTGTATTGTACATCAAGCAAAGAAGAATAAAAGAAGACTTAAGAGCAGCAAATGCTAATTTCGCTACTTACACTTGGTATATTGTACACTGGTCACACCATCTCAAATTAATCAACAAATTCCGTGAGGGGAATATAAATTGGGGGCCATAAAAACGTTACACAAACTATTCCGTTCATCTCAACTTGATTGTATAACAACTACAGCAATGATAATCAGCTAAGGTGGTAGGATTTTACTATCTGATCTCTCCTACTGTTGCAGTTTGGCCCGGGCTGGCAACAAAGGACCACGCGGTCACTCTATCACCCCTCCCCTCACTGGGGTGGGGAGGAGAATGGAAAAAAAAAAGCAAAACTCGTGGGTCAGGACAAGGGCAGGCTAAACCCAGGACACCTACCGATGGGCAGTTCACTGAAGATGTGGCTACATTTGTGCCTGAACTACTAGACAAAATTCATGTTATTTATTTTACTACTCCATCCAGATAAAACACCTGCACAGATACTTAGTGATGTTCCAGCTGGGTCTTATACTGTGGGAAGCTAAAACTTTCTAGGTTCTACAAGGTCTGTAATGTTATGCATACTAGCTGTTGGAGGCAGCCTGGAGAAGAATCAGAAGGAGGACAACCAGACAGCAAGACTGAATAACTGCTTGTGAAAGACCTGCCTTGGAGCAACCTCATTCTGAACAAATCTGTTTCAAATTTCACGAAGTATGTATCAGTCAGAGAAAGGAAAAAAAAAGGCACCAAAAAGTGGCAAAATAAGCAGTAGCTGCAAAGCTTCAGAATAACACAATAGGTTCTTTCACAGGGTCTTGTACAGAGTGTTCCCCATGAGTGCAAAGATAACACTACCTGACAAAATACTCCTTTCCATTGAGAAGCAAATCACCATTATCATGTGGAATGCCTTCTGTTGCTATATGCCAACCAAGAGGACATGGGTAGATGACCTTTGCAGCTGTTATAAAAGAATTATTTATGTGCTGACATATAAAGTATATTGCTACTATGTGTTAAAAAGATTGTCAGTTTTGAAGAACTGTGTACCTGAACTTTCCCAAATATGTTAGTGTAAATGAAGGAATCATGAATGTAAACAGGTACTTCTCTGTTGTGCTCGTATCAGTGGTCAGCCACAGACAGTAAACTAAAAAAATGCTCATTTGTCAGGAAAAGAGAATGGTTGTTGTAGTACTTCTAACAAAATAGACATTAATGGTCTCAGTGACCTCGTGTTATTTAATACCTGGAAAAATATTAATATTATGTTTAGCTTCAATAAAAGTGGGAAGGAAGACTGGAGAACCATAGGTCAATCAGCCTCATCTCAGTCCCTGGAAAGGTCATGGGCATGGCCTCTTGGAACCCATCTTCAGGCATATAAAGGACCGGAAGTTAATCAGGAACATTTACCAAGTATTTACCAAGGGCAAATATTGCTTGACCAACCTGTTTGCATTCTGTGATGAAACATGTAGCTATAACAATGAGGGGACAGTGCGGGGATTTAACAGATTTTGACTTTAGCACGACTTTTGACACTAACTTGCACAGCATTCTCATTCGGAAGATGAGAAAATCTGAGCTTGATGACAAAAATATTAGGTAAGTTGAAAATCAGCTGGACTGCCAGGCTCGCAGGGGAGTAACCAGTGGCTTGACATCTAGTCGGTGGCTGGTAATCAGTGGAACACCTCAGGTATTCATACTGTTCAACATCCTTCTTAGTAATCTCGGTTACAACACCAAGTGTGTATTCCATGAGTCTGCATACAGCACAAAGCTCGGCTGGGCAGAAAGGCAACACTCTGAATAGCACGGTTTTAATCCAGAGTTGATATACTTGAAGACTGGGCCCACAGAAGCCTCTCGAAACTCAGTAAGGAGGACTGCAAACTCTGTGGTTGAGGCAGAGTGAGCCCATGCTACAGTGTGGACTCGGAGCTGACAAGTAAGCAGTGTTGCTGAGAAGTATAACCTGAGGGTTATAGTGGATGCCAAGCTGCATTTGAGATATTCTTGGCAATGGTCTGGATGCATCTGGAATATTAGGTCTAGTTTCACTCCCCCCACCCTTCAGTTAAGCAACAGAAGGGAGTCCAGTTCAAAATAATTGGGCACATAGGTGACATGATCTACATGGAGAAGCTAAGAGAACCATCTTGTTTAATCTTGTGAAGAGAAGGCCAATGCATGCTCGATCAACAACATTCAACTACTCGGAGTGTTAGAGGTGACAGAGATTAATTCTAACTGGGTAATGACAGAAAATACAAGAAGGGCCAAAAAGCACAGATTGTGAATAAGAAGGTTCAACGTAGACTAAGCCATGACCTGATCCAGCACTGACAACAGTCCTACTTTAAGGCAAAGGTTGGAATAAGTGACCTGTAGAGGTACCTTAAAGCCAAAATTTTTATGATTCTATGATCGTTTCCCCACCTTACTTCACGAGACTGTGTAGACCTTTTATTACTAGTCCAATGAAGCTTTTGGAGAGAAGCTGGACTGCAAAGGAAAAGACTCAGCCTCTGTACCTTTCACTTAACCCATTAAATGCTGTTATTTTCTGAGAGAATGACCAGTAGATGGTGGATGTGCTTTGGTTTAGATGGATGCTAAGTAAGATGGTACCAACCCAATGTCTGCAGCTACACTGTCAAGTTATTTCCAGGCAATTTTATTCCTCCTAGAAGGAAGGAGACATGCTGAGGACATTCATGCTTGTTCCTGCTGGAATGAGTTCTCCCGTTATGGTAAAACTAGTATTTCTGGACTTTGCAGCTGCAGTGAATGTTCTGTGTTGTCAGAGGGATAGAGGTAGGACTACGACCTGAAGCAGGTGTACTCTCCAGCAGCAAATGCATCTGGTTGTTAATTTTTTGAGATTCTATTTCATATCTTTATCAGTTGTACCTACATAAGCTTAATCATCACTACATCATCTCTGCCACATCTTATTCAAATGTGAACACTTCTGTGCCAATATTTTCATCCATGTGCATTTCTTTCTCCAATTTTTTTCTTTTCCTGTGTGGCCTTTATCTCTAGCCACTCTCTTTAATTGCCTTCATGCCTTCATGGCAGGGGGAAAGAAAAAGTTTTGATCCGTAGTTTGACTAGTCCATAATCAAACAAATTTTCCTAGTTTCAAACACATGCTTATTTACAGGTCTTTACTAGAACATCAGAATAAATTCATCTTCAATTGCAGCCAAAGTCAGCCTTTATTTTCTACTGCTTACTAATTGCTGTCTATAAGGATACAAAATTCAAATGTTTCAATCACTAAAACTAATCAGTTTGGCCTATACGGAGACCTATGCTTGAACTTCTCATGTGTTCTTGACTTGATGAGCATACTCTGGCAGAATCCAGATTCGAACATGTGCATAACTAATATGTGCATACATACCAGTTATTTCTTGGTAGGCTGCAGTCTAAATAATCTTGTTATTATGATACTAGATATCATCAGATTTTACTTGCATTTATTGACCATTATGTCTAAAGTAATTTCCTAAAACAAAAAAAAGCAAAAACCTAACTAAAGTCAAACCTGAATTTCGGTATCTAATCTCAAAAGTACAATCACAGAGATAAAGTCACTCGTGTTAACTTTCCTTATGTGAGAGCTCCTGCATATAAATCCTGAAAGTGAAACACAGTTCAAAAGAATGCATATTCTAATAATGAAATTAAGTGAAACAGCTTGCTCTAGAAGAGCTCTTCCACAGACTTTTCCAGATCTTTCTTTCCTAATAAATCAGAAGATGAAATAGTTTATGAGAATGCCATTTGATTTTATTTATTTCAAAATTACTCTATTAAAAAAAATCAGGATATTAAATTCTAGTTCAGAAATAGAGGGGAAGTCAGACAAAATACAATTTTATAGTCATATAAAATGAATAGCTGATATTGTAATTCAGTGAGTTATAGGCCACTGTTAGATAGTAAACCTCAAAGAGCATTGCTGTTCTCAGATTATATGCAGTGTCCTGAAGAAATATTGTCTCAAATGGATGTGGAGTTATATGTTAAATATTATCTAAATATATATACCTATTGATAGAACACAAACATACTGATACAATGAGTCAGTGAACAAAAGAAATCATTAGCTGCTAGTCACTAACACACATTTCCTTTTGAAGCAGGGAGAATATACTTCAGATGCCATTTTTGAAAGATATTATCAAGTGAGAACTTTTTAACGCTCTGTTTTATTAAGATTCTGAATAAAAAGTTTGTCCTTCTTCAAAATAAGTGAAAATAAAAAGTTGCCAACTATAGTGCCCTTCATAGAAAACTGAATTTATAACACTCAGTTTCCCCACTATCTAATTTTTATTTCATCATTCAACCAGCTTGTAACAGAAAAATACTAAACAGTGCCTAATGTACCACGTCTGATAGATTTCCCATTGGAAAGAGTTTCAGGAAACAAACCTGTAGATTGCCAGGACTGCACATCAGTAATCTATAAATTTAATTTTTTAGTTTTTCCAAACCGATTTGTTTTTCCAAATCTGGCAAGACCTGGAGTGAGAAACAGATGCTTCTCATTTCTTTTTTCCAGTGAATGCCACCTCTCTAGAGAAGAAACATCAAATGATACAATTAAGGCATTGTACAAGCTTCATATCATCCTGTTTTTTTAAAAGTCTACCATACTAAGATGACTTCAGTACTCACATCGCCAATGTAGTACCCAGAGTCTCATCTTAATTTCTGAATCCTGCCAGCTGCAGATACTGAAAACGGTTGAGATTCACAAAACGTAACACAAAAAAACTTGAAGTTTTTACCAGTATAAAATTGGGATAGAAAACTGGCTTAAACTTTAAAAAGTTGTGCTGTAAAAAAAATATTTAACCTTTTCTAAGCCTCGCATCAAACATCACTAAATAGATGGAAAGAATAAAAGTAGGATACACCTGTTTGCTGATTAAAAAGAAAATCAAATCTAGTCAAAGAATAGATTTTATTCTTCTAGTAAATGTCAGACAATATTGACCAAACAGGAAAAGGATATTTTCAGATATGGAATGGGTTGTAAAGAGCCAAACTTTACAATAGTCTTAGAGACTCTTCCTGATGACTGCAGTCTCTTTCATGTCCTTGCATGTTTGCATGTGCTATTTTTTTCAGTTTTTATTACTCTTTTCAAATCAGGTGAATATTTAGTATGGAAACAAAATATGTTCACTTCTGTAAAGCACTGGTAGTGATGAATTATGTCTTCTTTTCCCTGCTTTCATCAATCTTGCAATCAACTAACTTCTGCCAGTCCTCTACATCTACTTGGAAAGCAAAGGTGGGCAAGATACTTTCTAGAAGTGTCTCTGTTTCTTTATTATTTGAGAGCAAACAGCTGTTATATTTCTTACTCTAAGACCACCACAAGAGGACTGTTCATGAGAAATGAGAAAAATCATACAAATATTTAGTCGGAAAGAAAGTATCTAATGTCTGAAGTACATATTCCCTAGTGCTCACTGAGAACAAGCCAGAGTACCTATGGTCTTGCAGGAAACAGTATCTCAGGGGACGTCTATCCAGAATGACAAACACTTGTTTTGGGAAAACTGAGTTCTACAAGAAATCAAAAAAGGGAGAAATACACAGCAATATACATGACTTACACAACACTATTACAGATCATATTTATGACAGATGAGCACTTTTTAATGGCAGATACGTGAAGGAAAGCTTGGAAGGGCTTGGAAATTTTATGGGATACAGAAATATCCATATTCAACATAAAAATGTTTAGAAATAACCTTTAGGAAGGATCTTAATCTTACGCTTCAGGGCCATCACTGCCTCTGACCATTGAAACTGAGACCTGTGTGTGGTGGTAGATGAAGAGATGGTGAAAAAAAATGTTTTTCTACTGAGTCCTTCAGGCATACCTCTGAAGTCTGGTTGCAGCAGAAGATCAGACAGAGAATAAGATGAAACTGAGGTCTGACATTAAGTGGCAGATGCTATGATCCATTTCATCTCCCTCTATTCTCTAACACAATCACGAGTACAAAGAACTATGTGTCAACATTAGACAGAAAGTTACTGAAAATTATATCAACAATGCAAGTAAAAGTTTTACAGCAGTATTTAAAATCTGAGGAAGTTTACTTTGCAATAGTCGATTGACTTGTTTCTAGCATTAGTGCTTCCTAAGATGAGGTTACTTCCACATGAAGTAATTCAAGGGTACACCTGGAGAAAAAAAAGTTTGTTTATGGGACCATGGCAGTCATCACCTGGTACTATACTGCAGAACTTTTGGAAGGGAGAAAGTTATCCCACTGAGACAGTTCCTAGGGAAAATCACTAATTCTCCAGTGCAGATGAACAGGAACTTGGTGAACACTGATCTTTAGCTGCATCCTACACAACTGAAATTGAGAGTGTCAGCATGAAACTTTCAGGAAATAATCATAGAATCATAGAAACATTAAGATTGGAAAAGACCTCTAAGATCATTAAGTCCAACCATCAACACAACACCACCATGCCTACTAAACCATGTCTTGAAGTGCCATAATACAGGGTTTTTTAATACCTCCAGGGATGGGGACTCAACCACTTTTCTGGGCAGCCTGTTCCAGTGCCTGACTACTCTTTTGGTAAAGAAATTTTTCCTAATGTTCAATCTAAATCTCCCCTGATGCAACTTGAGACCATCACCTCTCGTCCTATCTCTAGTTACCTGGGAGAAGAGACCAACACCTGCCTCACTATGACTGCCTTTCAGATAGTTGTAGAGAGTGATAAGATCTCCCCTCAGCCTCCTCCAGACTAAACAATCCTAGTTCCCTCAGCCACTCCTTGTGAGGCTTGTTCTCCAGACCCTTCACTAGCCTCGTTGCCCTTCTCTGGACATGCTCCAGCAACTCCATGTCCTTCTTGTAATGAGGGGCCCAAAAATGAACACAGTACTCCAGGTGCGGCCTCACCATTGCCGAGTACAGGGTACAATCACTTCCCTAGTCCTGTTGGCCACACTACTCCTGATACAAGCCAGGATGCCGCTGGCCTTCTTGGCCACTTGGGCACACTGCTGGCTCATGTTCAGCTGGCTGTCGACCAGTACCACCAAGTCCCCTTCCGCTGGGCAGCTTTACAGCCATTCTTCCCCAAGCCTGTCACATTGTGTGGGGTTGTTGCGACCCAAGTGCAGGACCTGGCACTCAGTCTTGTTGAACTTCATACAACTGACCTTGGCCCATCAATCCAGTCTACCCAGATCCCTCTGCAGAGGCTTCCTACCCTTGAGCAGATAGACACTCCCACCCAACTTGGTGTCATCTGCAAACTTACTGAGGGAGCACTCAATCTCCTCATCCAGATCATTGATAAAGATACTAAGCAAGACTGGCCCCAAAACTGAGCCCTGGGGAACACCAACTGTGACCACACGCCAGCTGGATTTAACTCCGTTCACCACGATTCTCTGGGCTCAGCCACCTAGCTAGCATCTCAGCTAAAACCATGTACGAAAAGAGTATTTAATTCTAGTTGCATTAATATACACAATTCATGACACTTCACAGAAATTTTAATAGAATTACATTGTATCTCACATTTGGGCATAGAACATAATACCTTATGTATATTTTTAAATATGAGTAAATATTTCAACTAAATAGTAGTTGAAATTACAGTAGGTTTCTATGGCAGAAAGTATTCTCCTGGTACTATTACTCTGTCAGATGAACTTATTTATGCTTATTTACAAATATAGAGTCAAATTCTAAGGTAGTAACTAACCACATTCATACACATCGTTACACACGTGCACTTGTCAAAAATTGTATAGCTTCCCTTGAGAATAATTCTAGAATGTCCATATTCAATGCTAAACTTAGATGGAAAAAATATTATTATTATTACTATTATTATTATTATTGGCTTCAAAAATGATTAATTTACCTGACTAATACCCTCCTTTCCCTCTCTCTTGCCCTTGCCCTTCTTTGTGAAGTAACAATCCATACATCTGAATGACAATGTGAAACCGCTTGTGATTAAAAAAAATGTTGCAGTGGAGTCTCTTATTTTTTTCAGATCTAGTTTGTTTTCTCACCTTTTACATGCAGGGTACGACCACACCACAAGCTACACTAACTTTTTCAATAAATGCCCTTTAAAAAAAAAAAACAACAAACAAATAAACAAACAAAACCTGTGGAAATTCTGTTGTTTAATTAAATGACTTGAAAGACACCGTCCTTCACATTTGTTACATGACTGAAGTTTATAGACATGCAAATGCAGTTTAGAGAAAACTGTACTTATACAGACAAGTTGAAATATTTAATACCTCTGTATTTGTTTTAAAACAATAAATAAT
The DNA here is from genome assembly GCF_030867145.1 of Opisthocomus hoazin. Lineage (NCBI taxonomy): Eukaryota > Metazoa > Chordata > Aves > Opisthocomiformes > Opisthocomidae > Opisthocomus > Opisthocomus hoazin. The sequence goes on along the minus strand of NC_134415.1, from coordinate 101,173,940 downwards.
ATTTTCCCTTCCTTTTTTATACTTCTTGTGACCATTTTGTATTGTCAAAATTGAGCACATTCATTTTTATTACTCAAAAATACCCTCAGTGATTCTTGTAAACTGAGTCTTCCTGTCTGAGCTAGCAGTTTTCATAAGAAGCATAGCCCTTTTTTTAACTTGTGGACTGTCACTCAAGATACAAGGTAGTAACGTTTCTTGTGTTTGCAAAATGCCAGTAGGTTGGAACTCTGCGAAACAGTAAATAAAGAATTTTAAACAGTAACTTTTTAAACATTTTCAACTATCTTATTATATGACTTGTTAGTTTACCACTACCAAATACAGAAATCTTTTCAAAATGATGCTGTAACTTTTATGATAGATTTACTCCTGCTTCTGTCAACAATCGCTATAAAAAAGCAGTCACTGTTAGCATTATGTGTGTCATTTGTGCACATGCACTCAGAATATATATTTTAGAAAGAGAAAGAAAAAAGAATGCCACAAATTTCACAAAGTTTTGAAGACAATAACAGCAAAAAAATCAAAGGTGATGTGTATTTGAATCACTTCTGTAGTATGCTTTAGTATTCCATATAGAATTCCGAATAAATAAGCAGCACATTACATCTTTAAGCACTGTGAAACTTTAACCAGATGTTGAATTTTACTTGGGCATGCATGTTTTGGGTAATGTTGAATTAAATATACTCTGTGTGTGGCTAGAAAAAACCTGAAATGTTCTGTTACAGGCACATTCCCAACTGTTTAGTCACTGCATCTTGGATAATGGGGACGTGAACATGACTCCCAGTAGCTCTTCTTGTTTGGCTTCTGTTTCTTGAAGTCAGAAAACAACTTAGCTAGAAAAATAAAACAAAACCAAGGTATACACAGGGTAAAGGCATCCTGTGTCTTTTCAGGCAATGAATTTTCAAAGGGCTTGTTTAAAAAAACAGAATGTAATAATTGGTAATAGACATTCCGATATAAGCTTTAAAATGGTTTTATTCCAAGACTGGGCAGCTGGGTGATTTGTAATAGATTTGTGTTTTGCTTTTGGGTGTTTTTTTCCTACCAGTTTTTAGTGCCTCATTTCCAGACATTGGTGTCTGCATTTTTGTAAACAATGCTAATTCTCTAGCAGATTGCACTTTACTGTTGAATATTTGAACTTCAAAATGGTAGAGAGACTGTGTAATTTTAATTAGATGCAGTACTACCATTGTAAATATCACTAGTAAAATGCAACAAGACAGAACAGGCATCTATTAAAAAAAAATGCAGCCATGTTTGGGATATGTTTCTTAATGCCTTGCCTTTGTTCATGCTCCACTTTGACATCTTCTTACCATTTTGAATTTTTTGTATTCTTATTTTACTATTTAATTGGCAAAATGCCACTGTAGATATGTAAAATAGTCTGATATAATGTTCACATAAAAATATTAATATTCACTTCAGTGACAGAATGATAATTTTCTTCTACTTTTACCCAGAAGCACTAGGGGACACAGTTATAGCAGCTAATCCATCAGGCATATTGCACACATTAAACATCTTTAGACACTTTGTTTGCTTTAAATACTTATTTCAAATATCGTGACCTTGACCTTCTAGTAAAATTTCTAGTATAGGAGAAACCTCGCAAAAAAGGATGCGTTGCCTCTTTACAGCTGTGATACTTTCCTTTACCTTTCATGCAATATTGCACAAAAAGAGCAACACATCAATCTGATCCAATCTGAATAAACAATACAGCAGTAAAGCAAATATTAATCAAAACTTATTGGAAAATACACAAGGTACAAGCACCAAAGATTCTTCTCAACAAGATTTCTAAAAAATATTTCTAAAATAATTCAGAACTATAATCCACTTGGACAATTACTGATTTTAAATTGCATATTAACATTTTTATGATTACACTTCTGGTTTTAGTTGAAAGTGTAGAGATATGTTAAGAGTAACAACTAGCATACGCAGTTTATTAAATGCATCGTTTATATTAGCATGTAGCAAATAAAGACTATGATGTACTTATTCTTTTTTTCCTCTATAAGCTTGTCACATGGATAAGTAAGGAATTTCACTATATATCCAGAAAGTAAGAAAAATACAGGACATTATATGCGTTTTTATCATACTGTTTCTTTTCATAGTATTACAGTTAATATTTTTGACACGGAGACACAAATATTTGTCATTATAGGATGGAATATGTGGTTAGAAATTGTCATTAACATACCTACCTATTCTTATTGCTCTGACAGTAACACTGGGATATTGATTAAATAAGGAAGTGCAATGTCATGAAAAATCATGCATATATACGTGTATATTTATAGATAAACTAATTATACGTGGAGTGGTATAGGAACATGTTAGTATGCCGATTTTATCTAACCATTCTCCACAGTAACTATGGTTCAGTGATCAGCCAACTGAAGAATAAAACTGAAACACCTGTGTTCCCTCTCCTCCCAACATCAGTGAAATGCTAGTTGTTGTTAGGACGGGAGGAATAGAGCAGGAGAAAGAAAACATTGTGCCACTGCGTAAACCACAGACTGGTCGATGACTTGGATACTGTATGTACTTCTTGTCCCTTTGTGTCAGTAAAGACAAAACAGAAATTAAAAAGCCTTGAAAAAGGGCAACAAGGACGACCAGGTTTGAGATGGTTTCTCAAGGAGGAAGGACTGGGAAAGCCAGAAATCTTTAGCCTGGAAAGGATGGAGCATGGGCCAATATAGCAGTGGCCCACAAAGGCAAACAAAGCATGGCTTGGAATCAGTTGTTCATTCTCTTTTTCCATACTTTAATTAGGGGACGTGAAATAAAGCTAGCAGGAGCAGTGCTTAAAATTAGAAAAGGGAGACATTTTTTCATGCAGCTTGCTGAATGGTATTGTCAGGACAGCTGATGTTGGCAGGGACCTCTGGAGATTGCCTGGTCAAAGCTCCCTCCTCAGAGGAGAAGTTTATCTAGGTTTAAGTAAGACTGTGTAAATAACTTAAGAGACTCACTGACTTCTACTGAACAAACCACAACACACTCAGGAAAACCCTTGTTTGAGGGAGAAAGGGAGAGTACTGGAGGACAAATAATAGGTATGCAATTTCCTCGTTCTTTCCTGGCAATCCACTTACGGCCACCACTGGAAACAACATACAGGGTTAGAAGGTTCTTGGCTTGAACCAGTACATCCGCTCTTGCATTTTCATGTAAGCTGATACATACACACAATGCAAACCCTAAAATAGTCATGCTTCACTGAATGTAAAGAACTAAGCAGTTGATTATGAACTCAGCAACTCATGCAGAATCCATCTCATTATCTGCATATAAATGGAGGGGCATCTTTTTCACACAGAGGAAAAAGAAGGAAAGAGTGTTCTGCATACATATTCACAGCACACACGAAAGTGAGAACCTATTGTTTTACAGCTTGCCTGTTTTAAGAGATTCTGATGTTGCAGTGAATTGGAGTCGCTCCTTTCACATCATAAAATTACTTTCTTCCTACATTTATCTCAGTGCTCTGAGAAACTTAAGATATATAGCTCTGCGTAATGTGTACTCTGCAGCTGTGGTCAGACCTTGCAAGTGTCTATCAAAAGCTAAATGAAATGAAACTTTTCAGTTAACAATCTTCCAATGGAAGCATGCCTTTTCTGTTACGTGGCATGTAAGAACTGAGTGAGTCTCAGAATGAATACTTAACCATTAAGTCACTCTTTGATCTGATGGGGGCACACAGCTGTGCAAATACTCCACATGTAAAGCCTTCTGCAGTACAGCAGAACCTTTTGATTATTGCCTGGAGGTACAACTGGCATGAACAGCTTCAAAAAATAGTTCCTTTGGGATGGAGGACTGAATGTACAGTACCGATATATGACATTTCTGTTTAAAAGACATTTTCTTACAAAAGGTGGCATAGTGTTTTGTTTTGTCATCTGAGTGACTAGGAAGTCATAGGGAGAATGACAATGCAACAGATACTCTTGACAGCAATAGTCAGAAGCATTCACAGTGTTTTTTGTCATTGATGGTAGCCAAATTTCCCTCTTACTCTTTCAAGGTGGACTCCACCACCACAGCAATCAATGCATTTGTCAGCTTCAGACTGGATTATTACAGTTTGCCAAGGACAATTTCTTATGGAGACATGCAAAACTCACATAGTTCAAAATGTGGCTCCACTCAAGTTAAGTAGTTTCTTCAAGAGTGAACTATATTTTTTTTGATTTGCAATCTGCAATAGCTTTCAATTTAAATACATGACTGCCACTTATCACACCCTGAACAACTTTTATTCTTCAAATTCATACAGATCAACTCCTTTTCCATACCATGACAGAATTAAACAGTAACTTTCTTGGATACAGTTGCCTAGGTTGCCCTACAAGCCTCTGTACACTTAGGCTCCCCCCACAACTATTTGCTTCATACTAGCAATATATTGTTTACCCTATACATGCTCTAAGACAAACCGTTCTACTTTTATCATTTCTTATGTGTAGTCTGCATGCCAGAGCTACAGAGTAATACGTTTTTCCAACTCCAGTTTTCTGCTCGTACAGCATCTCCACTCTTGAACTGTTTTAACCCCTTTCCTGGATTCCTGCACAGGCTAGTTCTGAGGCCTGGTGCTCCAGTGGGACAGCTTGCTCACAGAGATCAAGCAAATAGAAACAGAAGGGAACTGGAAGCTAGATATTTTAAAATCTAAACTTTCCTTATCAGTAGAATACAAGCATATGAACATATTGATTTGAGTTTATTTTACCAACTGTTCCTAAGCAGCACAAGAATGAGATTGTAGGACAACTTTAGTTTTTAATTATATGTTCTACATGTGCTCCAACTGTGGCAAGAAAAGCATTAAATAAAGAAAATATATAAAAAGTATGTAACGCAAATGTTTTCAAGAGCAATTTGATTTTACTGAGAGGAAGAATAGTTACTAGAAGAAAATAAAAGTCTTTTCTGGGTGAATGGCACGTGAAGAATCCCAAGAAAGAAAAAAATGTAAGCTGCTTACAGGTTTTGTGGATGTCTTTTCACTGATACTTGAATTCAATTTAAAATTATACACTCCATCACAATCCTAGCGTCTTACCCTTACGAAAGTCAGAATCCAGGCTAAATTACACAGACTTCATATTGCTTCCAGCATAATTTCTACCACTTGAAGATATCCGAAAGTGATACATTTGAAAGATTTCGAGAAGATGTTCCAAGGATATTAGCTGATGTACAGAATGTATTACTATGACTGCCTTTGACAACACTATTTGCCCCTTTAAATTAGTATTCAATAAATTATTAGGTTCCATTCTTTTACAGATTATAATAATATATATTATAATTATTATTTAATCCAAAATGTAGATTTAAAAAGCAACATTCTAAGGATAGGATCAAACTTACTTGTGACACTACACATTTCTAAGATTAACAAAGTCATCTTATGCCACTAAATACATTTAAATTCTGAAAAAAGATTTCTCAGGCTAGATGCAAAAGAAACAACAACATCTAAAATTACCTGGTTTTCCTAAGAAAAACTTTAAAAAAATCAAATATGCTGAATATAGTCAGCAGGAAGAACCTGAACTGCACATTTCAAAAACGCTCAATGCAAGCATGAGTGGAGAGGGAGGAATTTTTTTTTTTTTTTTTTTTTTTACCTTTTTAAATCCCAAGCTAAACATAATGGTCTGGGAACAAAAGATGCAAAAGTGAGGAAGAACTGTTGATTAAATAGAATGAAAAAGATCTGAGTGTTTTGTATGGAACAGTTTCTCATCCTTAAAATACTTGGAAAATACTACGAAAAGGCTTCAGAATTCCTATTACATACTCATATCAACCATATGTAGGTTGGGTTGAATTGTCTTCTGAAAGCACCCCTGATCCCAATGATAGCTTTATTATTAATTTTCCAATTTATACAGTGTTGTTGTGGCATCCAGTTCCTGTAATTAAGAAGACTAAAATATAAAGCAAGGTGGGTGGGTAACCTTTTGGATGGTAATCTGTTTCCTGAAGCTCTGATTCAGTGGCAGTCTGCCCAGGACAGAACTGAATTATAACTCCCAGAACCCCTCTCATTTCCAGTGAGTTGTTTTAATTTTAAACCAAGGGTTCAAAGACAGAAAGATATTTCAGATATCACACAGTTACAAGGGCTATCCCAAAGGGTATTTTTCATATTCATTTCAGGAAGAAACCTGTAGTATTGTTAACATAATGGATTCCCACATAATTCAAGAAAAGCTGAGCCATTCACTGTACTACTGGGTAAAATATTACATACATCACAGCTGAAGCTGGCAGTGCTGCCCACAGTTAAGGCAGCCTGAACCTTACCCATACTGGACACTTTTCATTGCTTGCTATTTCCATTTTTACCAGCCACAATAATACAAACATACACATATATATATATATATATAAACTGTAAGAATATAAGTATTTAGTCAGAAGACTTAAACAATCAGAGAATGATGATGATGGAGCACAGGAAATTTCTTTGGATATAGGTCTGTGCACACACAGTACACAAACTACCTGTTATCTAAATTTGACTGCAAATTAATCTTCCTCTGAGTACAAAGTGCAGGAGGACCTACATATCTGTAAACACAGTGATTTAAAATTTTTTTAGGGTCAGATTATGTTACAAATCTCCACATATAACTCTGAAAAGCACTAGAAGATAGTTTCCAGATAAAGGGCCTGATGTTAAACAGGAAATGGTTTAAGATAGTAACACTTTTGAGCACTTGATTGAGCATCAAAACTAATTGAGTTCACATACTACACACAGTAACAACACCGCCCTGAAATCTTAGCAAATCAATGTGTATTAACTAAAGCAGTTATATAACAGTATTCATACTAACCTGCAATGAAAAGTTCTTCCAGGTCCGTCAACACATACGCCTCCATTATAACAGAGAAATGAGTTCAGGGTGGGCTCACTGCAAACATCAACATCAACTTCACAAAACCTGCCAGTGTACCCACTCAGGCAAGTACAAACAAATGCATTGACCGCATCTTGACAAGAACCTCCGTTAATGCAGGGAGCAGATTCACATTCCTGAGGAGAGAAATAATAATACATTGACTACACAGCTTTAAAACACATTAGCTATCAATTCATTTCAACAACAAGTGCAAGAGACTGAATCTGGAGATTAGAAAAAGTGTTTAACTTTTTTTATTGTCTGATAAGCCAAAGTCTCTGGTTTGGGGCAATTTTTGTTTATATAGAGATCTTTTGATTACAACGGCCACTCACTGTTCAAACTATACTTATAACTACTGATTAATCTTGGAGAAATGCAAATATATTTTTGTATAAGCATTCTTACAGCCATAAGTATGTGCTTCCCATTCACGATTCCCTTATTAAAATTTTAAAGCATGTTTTTGAGCCATAGTTTATATAATGATTCCTTCTAAGTTTTTACAGTAGGGCCTGTTGCAGTGAAAAAATCCATATTAGTAAGACAATTCTGGACAGAATAAAAAATGACTATTAGCCAATGTACACAAGCCTTTTACCAGTATTTCCTGGTAAATGTTTTCTTATTATCAATTAATGCGAATATCACAAATAGAAACACACAGAAATGTTTATGTGTTCGTGTAATAAAAATTCCTTCTGATAAAGCTCATGTGAAAGTCATCCAGTTCAAACCATGCAAAGCAGCAGCAAATTAATGTTTCTCCAGAATTACAGGAGAGTTTACTTAGTGCAATTGTCAGTGCAAAAATGTGATTTTGCCCTTGAGAACAGAAACTTAGTTTCTGCCTGTATCCCAAAGGAGTTTTATTTTGCTGCTGCCATGAAAATAGTCTAGCTAAATCCAGTATTTTAAGTTTATTCTCACACTCCTGTAACTTTAGAATGTTTAATTCTTTAAGGATATCCAAGGGCACTCAGATTTCCCGCAGGTACTACAGTTGCTTTGCCAGAATGTAAATTCAGATATCCTTGGGGAATTATGAGAAAACAACTTATTTTCCTATAAGCTTTCCAGCTGGATGTCTAAAGGATGATTTATTAGTGAGCATTACATAAACTAATTGAATTACACGTCCCACAGGAAGATGGGGATAGTTCTACAGGCTGTCAAAAATCTTTTATCTAGGTTCTAGAAGTAGTCTTTTTCTGTATTAATTACGTTTGTTGTTGGCAAAAATAAGTCTTGTTTTGTTTATAAAAAAATCTCAGTTCCAACTTTCTGGCTTTTTTTCTATTCCACTAACTTCTCTTGTCTATTCTTCTTAATTTGTATTCACTTACATCCCTCTCTGCTACTTTTGTTTTTACAGCTTTGCTCATGAGGAGAATAAATAAAAAATCTTCCAATTAATGGATCAAATTTTTACCTAATTATAATTCAAAATTTTTAAAATAGCAAAATCATCAAAGTAACCAAGGATAAGTTGAAAGCTCAGACAAATGTTCACAGCTTTGGCGCAATATGCCATCACAGTCATACCAAGTTGCAAACTTCATGCAAAACCTTTCATTTTCTTCTATGGAATGTATTGTTCTTGTAAAATCTTACAAAACTTTTCACAGCAATTAGCTTTTACAGTAACATAAAAACCAGAGAGTTTGTAGGAAAGAAATCACACCTATCACTTTCCAGCATATTTTAATGCACTGCCCTTAAAAATTCATCATTAAACTTGCAAAAAACCAGAGTACACTCTGTTACCAGAGAAGTGCTAGTCTGAACTGCTCTTAGGCAAGAAAACTATTTCAGTGAAAAGGCACAAAATTATGGTAAAAATGCCACAAATAACTTTATCCTAGTGAGCTACCGCACTACCATCAAATGCACTAATTCATAGTCTAAAAGAGTAAGGACATCAGATGACAAACTGAAGTTGTAGCATGGCTGTGACCAAGTCCTGCCTATCTTAGATCCTAATACGGACTTACTTTACAGCTTGGCATTAGGGAACAGTTGAGTCTACAGAAAATCTCCAACTACCCTGATTCCCTATGTTATTTCAGTTTTGTCTTCCTTTTTATAATGGGAAATTGAATCTTAACTACAACCCCTAAACAGACAGTTCCCTATCACAGTAACATTGCAGGGACTCACAGTCCTAGAAACATTCCCTCTCTTTTCCAGCACAGTATGGGAAAAAGACTTCCTTGGGTACCTCAAGTTCCTGCTCTCAGGAACCTCATCTTCCTAACCGAAGATAATATCCTTTAACTTTTTCTCATCTAGAAGTGATCAGATCCTGTCAAAGGAAAAAATTGCCTTTGAATAACAAAGAAACCTGAAAATTACCAAAATAATATTCACAAAGATGGGTCATTTTAATTTTTCCCAAACACAAATTTGTTGATAAAAAAATCACAATTGCTCATTTATTTACACTTCATTTTGTACCTTCTTATTTTCAAAAACCTTTACAAAATCTGAAATGCTATTTTGATCTGGAATTTAAAAATATATAGTTTTTAAGCTTCAAAGACAGAGTCTTAACCTTACAGTAATCCTTCCTAAATTTTACAAATAACCTGTTTGAGTAAAACACAAATATCACTACCACTCCTGCAGTCAGTGAGTGCAGTACAGCCTCAGTCGCTTAGAAATTTACAGTATTTGGTTGGCAGATACAGAGGATAAATAGCAAGTTTAAATGGTGACAAATAACTCAAGCTAATTGAATGCTGTTCATCTGCAGATAAATATGGATGACTGCAATTTTTTTCCATTAGAATCAAGTATTTCCCAGTAGCAGAAAAGAAAGCTATTTTGCAATACCCCACTGATCATGAGGCCAGTTTCTCTGGTTCATCTTTTCCTCTCCCCTCCCCTCCCCTCCCCTCCCCTCCCCTCCCCTCCCCTCCCCTCCCCTCCTCAGTCCCACTTCTGGGGGAAAGGAGGCATAGTGTTGTGATCAAACGGGAAGCTCTGTTACCATCGCTGTACACTCATACACTCATACTATTCGTAAAGTCGGCACCTTTACGGCGACTAAAAATCTGTAGACTATGTTACAGAACACAAATGTACACTCTGATCTAGGTCAGTAGTCCAGGCCTGAAGCCCAAAAGTAATTTGATTTTCACTTCCTAGTGAAATCAAAGGGGAATAAACTTCTTCAGAAAATGTCAGTAGTTTCAGATTACGAATGTTTCAGGTGTCATTCTGGCTTCTGATGCTCTTAATTCCTTCCTCTATTCCCTGCTATCTCCTCACCCCAAATCATGCTGCTTTGTCATCTTAGTTGTGTCAGAATAAGAAGTCAAAATATTTTTCAAACAACAAAAAACCCACAACAACAACAACAGATCAAAGAAACCTGCTTTTAATGTTTTCTGAAAGCCACTTTTCTAATTTGTTTCTCAGCACACGACCCATAATCAGTTATGCAGATGTAACTAGGAAACTGTTATAGAGGGGAGAACTATGTGAAGATGAGGACATCGGAAGATCTTAAGTGAGCCGTGACACTTAGAAGGAAAAGACAGAAATCATCAATGTCTGACCGAAAGTTTTAAAATCTAACTAGATACAAAAAAAGGAAGAACAGCATAGATTCAAAAGGGATCTGTATTTAAGAAGTAAGAATACATAGTTATTTTCTGCATAAGCCCTTTTGATAAGGCTTTTTACAAAGTTATTTTTGAAATTGTTTATTTTCATTTGAACTACTAATGCTTGTGGAAGCAGGGGCAACTGTCTGCAGAAATTTGTCCTTTGTTATTGTGACATCACCTCTGTTTTAAATAGCTTTCTGCAGTAATAGTGAGAAGAAGATAACCATGATGCATTGCCTTAAGATTCCAAATGCCACAGCTGACACCAGTGTATTCAAAAAAGCAGGCAGAAATCAGTATTTCTTTTGACAGATAGGGCATTTGCAGGGCGACTAAATGTATTTGCAAAATACAAGGATCTCACAGGTGGGATTTTATAAACTTTAATATTGACATCTGACAAGAAACACATGAAAAAGTTTCAATGGAGGGTGGGGAAACAGCTGCGAATGTACTAGGATCAGGAGTAGTTAACGCAGCTAGCAGTTCCTCAACAGAACTGCTGGTACATCTATACGCAGTGTCACTTACTCCAAGATGAAACCTACGGGCATAGAGCAAGTATTTCATTACATTACAACATTTATTCCTTTTATGACTTCGTGTAACTTCTACCTACAATATGCTAGTAATGAATGATTAAAAAAATAAATACCCCCCCCCAAAAAAAACAACAAACCAAAATATCATAATGAAACTCCCCACAAAAATCACAAAATTACTTCTAGCTCCTTGCTGGAATTCTCAGCAAAAATATTCCATTTAGAAAGCAGAGAAAGTGCTGAGATCTCCAGGTACCACCGAGCAGCCGTAACACTGAAAGACTGAGGGGCAGTAACAGTGAGGTCAACTTTTGTCTCCTTGACTTATTTGTTTGATTCTTCAGACTGTCCAGACACAGTGAGTCCTCTTTTTTTTTCATTATTCTCTCAGATTCTTTCTTTCAAGCAACACTTCCACTTTCAGTCTCCTCTGAGAACACAGATAATCCTGTCCTTTGACTGGGGCCTTTTTTGGCTCACTTGGGATTTGAACAGGAGGCGTAAGGCTTTCCTGTTGCTGCATCAGTGTACAGGTTACGTGTGTGATCTTCTCCAAATTCACAATTAGCCTGGCCTCAGAGGCCTCTTGTGCTCTTGCCCAAGTAGTAGCACACTGTTCCAGGCCTTGCAAATTGCTTTGTTTAAGAAAAGAAATTGAGATAATTCAGTGATCTCTCTGGTACAATCCTGTTAAAAAAGCTGAATGTGACAAGGTTTATTTTTGGGGCGGGAGGCAGGGCCTCTGTAGGAGAGGCCAGGGCTTCCCTGTGCTGGACACAGCTGGTTCCAGTCAGCTCCAATGGACCCACCACAGGGCACAGCTGAGCCCAGTCACCAAGCTGGTGGTGCCTCTTGGGGAATGTATTTAAGAAAGAGTAAAAAACATTGTTTCGCAATGTATGAGAGAGAGGAGTGAAGAAAAAGTGTGGAAAAACAGTCCTGCAGAAACAAAGGTCAGAGAAGAATGGGGTGAAGGTGGTGCTCTAGGAAATCTCCACCAGAGATTCCCCTGCAGCACCTGGAGAAGACCGCTGTGAAGCAGGTTGGCCCACTCCAGCCCACGGAGGACCACAGTGGAGCAGACAATTGCATTGTCACATGGGTGAACACCATGGTGCAGCAGATGTATGTGCCCCGAGGGAAGCTGCAGCCCATGGAGAGCCCACACTGGACCAGGCTCCCGGCAGGAGCTGCAGTCCATGGAGAGGAGCCTGCACAGGAGCATGTTTTCTCACAGCATGGGAGGAAAGGGTTCTAGTTTTTATTTGACAATAAATGAAATCAGTCTTCCCCAAGTTGAGTCTGTTTTGCCAGTGACAGTAACTGGTGACCATGACAAATTTTCCTGTCCTTATCTTGACCTACAAGCTTTTCTTCTTACTTCTTCCCCCTGTACTGATGAGGAGGGGGAGTGCCAGAGTGGCTGGGTGGGTGCTTGGCAGCTAGCCAAAGTTAACTCACCACACTCGTTTATTCATAGGCTGTAAAACTTCATTTTCTGTCATATCAGAGCAAGTAACCTGTGCAAAAGGAGATGTATTGCACAGCTTTTTCTGTAGCGATCACTGCCCTCTATCTTCTCCCTTTCTGTTTTCTAGTGTGCTCCCTTCACAAGCAGCTTCAGTCAAGTCAGGGCTATAGCCATCCACCTCCAGGGAAACCAGAAGGTCAGAAGAGCTTCTCCTCAGGCCTGATCTTGTCAGGTTCTTCCTGCTTTAAAGGGTTTTGTTCCTTCCACTGTCACCAAAAAAAAAAAAGACAAGTGCCCTTTGTTAACTTCAGCTGGGGTGCTCTGCGCGTTCCTCACACATCATCACATCTATAAATGATGCCTAGTAGTCACACTTTACAGCACACCAATACTTCCCTTCCCTTCTCACCTTTTAAAATACGGACAGCTTCAATAAGGTCCCTTATAAATAAATGAAATGATTTAACAAAATAGAAATTATACAATTGTGATTATTTATACAGAGTTTTTATCAAATTTTCACTTCACCAATCTGATACATTTTATTCTCATCCAAATATCTTTTAGTTTTCTGATATCCTATCCCCTTAGAACAAAGCAAGAGGGCTCCCTTTCAGTAGGCTTTTTTTTTCTGAGTCTGGTTTTTTTCTGTGAAGTATACACTTTTCCCATTTTGATCTAACAAGAAATCCTTTGAGTTTATGTGTTGTTAACAGGCAATGACCTTGGAAAAGATTTGAAAGTTATAATTGACAAACTATCAAAATGAACTCCCACTGCAATGCTATGGAAAAAATTGCTTATGCTATCCTTAAGTCTTCAGAGAGAGGAACCGTGACTTACAGCTGGACAGGTGATTATTCCTCTTTTATGGCTAGGGGAAAGTGAAACACTGTGCCAAGTTCTAGAATCTGTTTATTATAAAGGATGTCGAAATACTGAGAATACAAAATGATTTAGGTACTAGATAGAATGCTTTACATTAAGTTAAGGAAAACAACACTTAACAGAACCTTTTAAGATAGAATTGTTTTTCAAAAACATTAATAGCTCATATATCTCATTGTCATTGTACTGCCAAAAACATAAATAATACGTATGAGTGAAAAATGATCACACAAATTCATGGAGTACAGGTCTGTTTCCAGGTATTAAAAGCAATAATTGGTGTGAGTTCTTTGCTCTAAGAAGTTCCAGAACTCTTGATGGCTCTATGAGTGTTCTTAAGTTTAGCTTATCCTCAGCAAAACTGAGAGAGAGACAGAGATAATGGCAGCGCACAGTTATTTTCACAGGAAGTATTATATATTCATGATTACTTTAACTCCCAGAGAAAGTCAGCACAAAACCGACTACCGCATTCCCAAATACAAAGAAGTCTAACTTTACTACTGAAAGTCAGCCACTCTAAAACTGTCATAAGTAGCTGATCTTCCACCTCCTCATGTCTTTAAATAAAGACTGTATGTATCTCTAAAACCTATGCTTTAGGCAAACATAAGTTAAATGCAAGTATTAGTTTCATTGGAGCTGTAAAATTAAAGGAATATACAGACTTTTGACAGGAGAACAGAACAGTTATATTCTGGCTTTATTTTTACTAAATTATTGTTACAGCACCTAGAAGTCCTCACTGATTTTCTTAGCATAGGAAGAAAATTTAAAAGCCAAGGCAAAAATAGTGAAAGAATAAGATTTCTAGTTATGCAACTCTTTTAAGGCGAGGTTTTGTAAAGAATCCTTAGTTCAAGCAATGCAAAACAGGATCCACTACACTTACTGGAGCACAATAATTAATTATTTCTTGTTTTCTGAATGTCTTGGTGTAGTAAATCTTGTTTGTACTAGGAAGGGGATGACTGTCCCTTTAGGAAGGGGATGACTGTCCCTTAAGAGAATCCACCTGGCATGGCACACTGGTTCTGCTGGCAGGGAATTGTTCTGAAATTCGGTCTCTAGTAACTGACCTAGAAAGGCACAGCACTTTGCTGAAGGCACACTACTCCCTTATCCAAATCTGGGGGTACATACTGACATCTGTCTTGGGAAGCGAGCTGAATCTGCCTAAGAAATCCCAACTTTCCACATATCGCATCATGTAACTTCCAAAGTCATAATCCATAGCTTGAAAAAATCATGAGGGAACACATTTTAGCAAATTGATAAAAATAGTGAAAATCCACTATTCTTCCAAATAGTGTGTCAGTTCAATGCTATTTTTTAAAACAAAATCTAGAGGTGCATTTTAGAAGTTAGGAATTTTTTTTTCATTTTCCTACAGAAAGTATTATTTTTTGCTAGTCCTCCTTGGAAACTCTGAATAGAAATAGAAAAAATTTTTTCTTCATTACACTTCAAAAATCTATTTCTATAAAAGTGATTCAAGGCAAAAAGAATTTGTGATGATATATTTGTTTTTATTTAAGTGAAATTTTGCTTTATATCAAAAAAGATAATCATAAAGTGGACTAATTCTGTATGTAACTAACTCATGAAAATCCATTATGCGGGGTAAAAATATCTACTAGAAATATACATAAGCTATTTACAAATCTATCTTTTGACATACTTGTATATATGTGGTGCATTATACGGTCTAATTCCTGTGAATACTTATGATATAAAGCCCCAAGGACCATTTGCTGTTTGATTTCTTTGTAGACAACTACAAAGTCATTAATTGTAAGGGAAGACTTGAAGCAGAAAAAGGTAGTGGCCTTGAACATCAATAAAGGGAGTGGACACAAGCATCCTGGTATCTGCGAGACAACCGGATTCCTGGTGGAAGTCACTGACTTGTAGAAGGTCAAACCAAACAGAGTTTTAAAACTTGAATTTGATTGAGTTGAAAAGAAAGAGATAAGAAAGAAATTCAAAGATAGATGCTGCACCACAAAAGAAAGATGCTTTCAGGAGTCATGTTTCCATTCATTTAATGATAGGCAAAATTATTCTCAGGTCAAAATCAGAGGTTTTTGTGATAAACAAGAGCCATGTGGTTAAGGATTTGAATTAGAATAAAAAAGAAGTAGACAGAAAGGAAATAGATGCTGTAAATAAATGCTTTAGAAAAAAATTCATGTGTTAAACCAATGATTTGTACGTACAAAATAAGGTATGTATATGTTTTTTAATGCGCCCTTAATCTAGATTTAAAAAAAGACTAAATTTACAGTATTACTTCATAGGAAATGTACAATTTAATGTTTTAATGTGATTTCAGAGCTATGCAGAACAGCCATGGTTTAGTGCATCAGTGTGAAAATATACATATATGCATTTTAGTTCCTTTCAAAGATATTTTACCATAGTTTAATTTATTTAATTTATCATAAATGCAACCACATGATGTAATTGCGACCGCTGTTAAAGAGACCAAAAGGCCCAGGTTTCCTTTGTTAAGTTTGAAAAAACACTTATTTTCAACTGTGTGTTTCGTAAAGTTATGGACTTTTCCATTCACATGTGAGTTTGAAGTGCACTCTTATTTTGGGATAAATCTCAATAGTATTGCTACCATGTAAAGTCTGAGATTGACATTAAGAATTGAAATGAATGCTCCAGATGCCTATTTCTATTTTATGTTTAAGGAAACTATAAATGAAATGTATTTTTCCTGTAAATTTTTTGTTGATATTATCACATGTCTATATTGTTTAATTATTAACTTCCCAAAGCTTTTCCTTTTGGTGGATTAAATATACATACAACTTTTTGTTGAATGAACTGAGAAAACCTATTTCCACGTTTCAGAATGTTGCTTTTATCCAACACCATTCAATTCAAAATGAATTCAAAATGACCAAAATCTTATGCTTTGAAATTTTGGATTACGAACAAAAGCAGAGGAGAAAAACAATAAAAATAAACATATTTTATAGACATCAATACAGAGCAGGAATATACTGGATCCGTCTGGCCTAGTATTCTGTCTATAGTACTGGCAGAGAGCAAGTCACTTTAGGAAAATCATGTGAACTTTGCCACTTTCTGCAGTTTATGTCCCATGCATCCTCCCAGAAAGCAGAACTTTCTAATCAGACATGTTTAACAGTACCTCCTTGACTGATTCATTTATCATTCATTTATGGACCTATTGTCCATGGCTTGCCTAGTTTTTCTGAAACTACTCACCCTGCCTCTCCCCCCCTTCTGTGGCAGCAAGTTCGAGAGGTTTTCTGCTTTCTCTGACAGAACTTGTATTTCTTCCAAATGTTTCTCTGATTATTTTCTTTTGCTACAGAATTTGGTAAAGAAATTTTCCATTTACCTACCACTGTCATAGTTTTCTAAACCTTTATGATACTTCCCTGAGCTTTCTCCTCTTCAAATTGAATAGTTTCAGCCATTTAAATGTCTCCTTACAAGGCAACTATTCAATTCATAACATTTTTTTGACCTCTGTAGTGTCTCTGCTACATCGTCCTCGAGATGCAAGGTCCAGAACTGTGCACAGTGCCCAAAAAGTGAGCCCACTCAGGTTTTATAGAGCACTGAAATCACGCCCTCTGTCTTGTTCCCTGTACTGTTCCAGATCATGCCCAGCATTTTCTTTTTGCTGTTATGCACTGTGACTACACATTGAGATGACAATTTCAGAGAACTGTCAATGATTGCTCCAAGTCTTCTTTCCTGAGTTGTAACTGAAGGTTCTGAATTCAGCTGTAGGTAAGTATTAGGCAATTTTCCCCTAGATTATTATCTTACACTGAAGCTTATCCACCACCTTTTCACTTTCTCCATTTTGTGAGGTCCTCCTGGCATTCCTCAAACGCAAAGAGTTCTCTTGCTATGACCCTACCCCATTTGAGTGTCCATTTTACACTTTCACCATCAAGCAATCCCATCAGTGCCCTGCCTGGCTTCCCGGTTTTGATAGATGTGAAGAGCTTTTTACAAGTTGGAGTATCCTTTACAGGGCATTTTCATTTTCAATTTGTCTTGTAGCTTTTGAACTTCCTGCCAACATTTGAACTAGTGTGTTTAATGGATTTTTCTGTTCTTCCCATGTGGGCAAGCTTACAATTTGTTAAAATGCCATTTTTTTCCCTGTGACAGCCTTAAATTTCCTCCTTAAGTCACTCAGGGGCTTTGGACCATTCTGTGTTCTTGAATTGTGGCACACATTTTACCTGGGCTTTTAACATACTATTTGTTTAATAGCCCCTAGTCTGCTTCTAAGTTTCCTGTGGTTTGGTCTTGATCCTCTTACTTGACAATGCGGCTCATTTTTACATAGTTTCCTCTCCTCAAATCGAATGTCTCTCTGTTGGATTTATTTGGCATGCAATCCCATGTTACAGTCATAAACCTAGCTGTGTTATAGTCACTAACACACATAATCTCTGTTGTTAACACCTCTTGAGCCAGATGCTGGTCTTTTCAGAGGCACAATGAACATTAGTCAGTTCTGTCATTCTGGAATAATGCTCTTCTAGACTTGTCAGCATTTCCCAAGCATCTAGTTTAAACATCCCCCTACAACCATTTTAATTTCCATTCAATAGCCTGGTTCCATGATGGTAAAGGTGCAATCTATTCTTGTACAGGTTCCTCCAATTTCAACAGGTTTTCCATTTTCAAATGCATCTGAATTGCTTTTGTCTATACCAGTATATTACTCATATACTGGGGCTGAATATCCGTCTGCCTTTCAGGTCTCACATGGAACAGGCAGTCTTTCAAAGCAAGCTAAATGCATGTCCTAGACTTCAATTTCCCACCCAGTTTGAATTTATAACCTGAAGAACATACCTCCTACACTTTCCTCCACTACCGGTTATCAACACAGGTCACAATTATTGGTTCCTTTTCAGTACACTTAAGTAATGTCTCTACAGATATTGTGAGAATCATGATCTTTCCAGATGCAAAGCAGGTTACTTTGTATCCAAGGCTTTTTTGATGTCGTAAATCCAGAGACCTATGTACCTAATAACTGAATAGTCCTCGTTTGTAAGATACTCTCTGTTGCTAGAGCGTCCTTTATGCAAGAGCATACTGTGGTATGAGTTGATAGGCTTTTCTTATGTAAGACATCAGAAATATGCCTATCAGTGGAATGTCCTCAGACAGTTTATGACTTTGGAGGTGAAACTCCTCTGCAACATTCCTGTAGGTCTCATCCATTTCTCTACTTCTCCAGTTTCAAGTCTCTACTTTTCTATTACATATTCATTTAATAGAATCTCCAACTCAGTCACTCTTACTTCAACTTATTATCTCAGAGCCAGGAGGTCCCTGAAGTGTTACACACACTGAAATTGTCCAATGGGTAGGTAATTACAGATGTTTTGCTTTGAAGAATAAGGTGGGTATCTCCATCTCCTACTGCGCTTTGATTTACCTATCTGCATCTATATCATAAAATTATTTTCTGGATTAGATTTGCTTCTTTCAAGAAACTACTTACCTTACTCAATCCTCTTTAAAGTAGTTAGGAATAGGTAAAAATACCTGATAGCGTGAAGAAGTCTCATACAGGCACAAACAAGATCATCCAGCTCATCCGAGGCTCTTTGTACGTTCACCGACGTTAGCCACACATGTATATGCTACATATATACAGAGAGAATTCTGCAAACGGGATTCTATTCTCTGTTATAGTCCCTTAAGACTCAGGCATCAGTCAGTGGAGTATTGACTCACCAAAAAAATGTAGATGTTCATTTCAAAATCAGATGAACAGCTCTGCTGATCTCACTGAATATTCACTACATTTTCACTGACTATAATAAGTGCGTAGACAACTAGTTTTCACAAAGACACCTCAAGAAGGGCAAGCTGAATCCTACTGTTCTTCCCAATAAAGCCACAGACAATTACATGGCCGTCAAGTCTCATGTCTCTTGTGCAATCTGTCCAGTCCTGGTGAATAACTGCTTATTTGCTTGGATGAGCAGAATATTGTTCTCTGACTTCACATGTGCATCGGCTGTGATGCCTTTCTGTAGAAGATCAGTTGGTTTTCCTGATTTCACCCTTGTTTCTATCTTTTATGAAAACAGAGGGAAAAGACCAGTAAAACCAGAAAAAATAAAATAATTCTAGGATGCAGTTTGATCACTGCTTTCTATCAGATACAAACAGAAGCACCAACAAGCTGAATATCCTGCACAAAGGCTCAAAATGCTTTTTGCTCTCTTTTTGATAGCATGAGACAGACTTAGCGGAGCACAGAAGAAGCACAACTGCCAACAACCTCTCTTCTGTCGTAGCAAAAAAAAGCCAAAATAAGTAAGAAATAATGTCTATTACTAACCATGATTACTATTACTGACTATATTAGCAATCTATGTTTATCTGTATCAGAGAGAAAAGATCAATCATCGTTATATACATTCATCTTACATTTTCAAATATACGCAAATGTCAAAGGAAATAATGTGTGTTGCAACTAATTCATATAATGCACGAATTTTTTCTCTCTTTCTTGAATGAATGAAATGCATAAATGAAAAAGCTATGAAAGCCACAGTAGATAGGGCAGGTCCAATATCCACACTCTGTATTAGATATGAAAAAGTTATAGGCTATATCTATTAATATATATAGAGAGCTTATTTTTTTTTTCTAAAAGTATTAGACAAAAGTCCTGGTAGTGTATTTTCTTCGAAACTATATTGCAACACATGCAGAAGATGAAAAAACACAATATTAAAAATAAAAAAAATCCAAGTACATGTAGGGAAATACATATATACACACACAAATACATTTTACTTTTAAATTGGTTATTCAAATCAGCTTATTTGCTGATCTTGCCCGGCTGTGCAGTGCCCACCCAGCCACTTTCTCACTCTCCCTCTTCAACAGGACAAGGGAAGAAAATAAGACAACAAAGCTCATGGGTTGATAAGGATAGAGAGATCACTTACCCACAACTGTCACAGGCAAAACAGACTTGACTTGGGGAAAATTAAGTTACTGCCAATTAGAAACAGATTTTTGGACAGTGAGAAACAAAGGCAAACCTACACCCACTCCCTCTGCCCCCTTCTTCCCAGGCTCAACTTCACTCCTCAATTCCCAGCTCTCCCACCTCCTCCTTTCACAGAATCACAGAATGGTAGTTCACCCTGAGAAATGCAGGGCAGGTGGGGAATGAGGGTTCCAGCCAGTTCCTAACAGCTCCTCTCTGCTGCTTCTTTCTCCTCACACTTGTCCCCTGCTCCAGTGTGGGTCATCTCCACAGGCTGCAGTCCTGCAGAGAAAGCCTGGTCCTGCATGTGCTCCTCTCCATGGGCCGGCTCCTAGCCACATGCTGCGGCATGTGGTCCTCTATGGGCTGCATTGCAGGTATCTGCTCTGGCATGGTCCTCTCCATGGACTACAGGGAAATACCTGCTTTACCATGGCTCTCTCTAGGGACTGCAGGGCAACCTCTGCTCCAATGCTTGGAACACCTCCTCCTTCTCCTTCTTCACCTTAGTGTCTGGTGGGTTGTTTCTCACACTTTTTTTCCTCTCACCTTTATTTGCTGAGCAGCATTTTTTATACTGTCTTAAACATGCTTCCACAGAGGTGCCACCAATGTGGGTGAGGAGCTCAGCTGTGTCCTATGGTGGATCCACTGGAGCTGCCTAGAACAGGCTGTGTCCAGCATGGGGCAGCTCCTGGCCTCTTCTCACAGAGGCCACCCCTGGAGCCCCATCTCCAAACAAAACCTTGGTACTTACACCCAATGCAATTGCATAAACATTAACACAAAGAATTGTATCTTCAAGTGAAGAAAATATTGAAGTGTATTTACCTGGATCAATTCCTGATTGTTTTTTTAAACAAAGGAACTGACTGATGTTATTCTAGAGAAAAACAATTCTAGGGCATGACCCTACCTTGATTATCCAGATATGCACACCCCCTACACAGTCAGAAATCCTTGCTGATCACTGTAAGACTTGCCTAGGCATGATATATGTCTGAGCAGAATGAATGCAGTGTAGCAGCCTTTAAAAATATGACACCTGCAGCATAGTCTAATGTGGTAATCACACTGCATGCAAATATAATGAATATCAAAAAATGAAGCCATCATTCTGACAGACTTATCTGTCAAATGTATATGTATATTGTTTCTTTCTATGAATTTCTAATCTATGTATTTTCAAACACCTCAGTATGAAATGTGGTTATCTTTTGAATATGATTTTATGCAGTTGTCTACAGGTCATTTAATCTCTCATTCTCTTAAAATGGAGGAAAGTGTAAATCATGGAAGTTGCTAGAGAAAATATTACCCAAGGGTATCCTGTATTAGCACTGGCAACAGCTGATAATCACACAGATATGCAATATTATATCATGATGCACACTCTGTTGAGCTGAATTACATTTTTCCTGACTTTTTCTTTCTTTAAAGGTGGTTGGAAGATAATATCACAGCTATATTCACTCCTTGTGTGAGACTGTCATGCATTTTAAACAGAAAAGTTACAGACCATACTTTAAGTAATATGAGGTATCTTTCAGTTATTTGGTACTTTTAGTTATATATAACAAATCATGAAAGGTTCCTACATGCATACATAAATTAAAAAGTTGTTTGGGTAATGTTTTGGAATGTGTTTTTGACAACTCAGAAGCACAATATTAGAAGCCAGATCAGCCAAAGGGAGGCAGATCTCATGCCAGATTTTCTCACGAGACCAAGTACAGTTAAAAGGATCATATCCCAAGATCTGATTAAACTCCCTTTGACACAAAACCTGAACAAGTCTAAACCAATTCAATACTTTCTCCAAACTGTGTCCAAGATTCTAAGAGCTGTTTATTGTTACACCAGATGTAAGTCACCTTCTATGAGCTGGTTTCCTGACCATGGGAATCTTCACGACACAGACTCGCACATACAGGTGCCTTCTTATTCACAGCCATTCCCCATGATAACGCAAAAGTTTTCTTGAACTTAAGAGGAGGAAGTGGTCAGTGTATTTTGTACGCTATGGTTTTATATCACAGAATTCTACAATTACCTGGATTTTGAAATTTTAAATACGAGTCATGTCTACTTTCAGTGTAGAACATTGCACTTTGAGGTTTACTATTTAAACATGCAGTTAAGCTACAGCCAATGGGGCTTACAATGCACATTAGGCAGTTACATCATCCATGCTGAACTGAGGGATAAATGATTTTCAGGTAGTGTTGGCTCAGCTTGCTGTGGTTTTTCAAATTTATCATTCACACAACACCTTTAAAGTTCTTTAGACATTTTCTAAACGGTCTTTTTTTAATGCAGTTTCACGTAAATAACAAATAATGAGCTTTTCAGAATGGATTTGAGACAACTGAATTTCTGTCATGCATTTTCAATAAACTGACCTATTCAGAAGTTACTTCAATAAAAATGAGTTTCAAGCAGCATATTACCCTTTCCCCTATAATTAAAATTTGAAGACATACATTAATATTTATCTCACATCTTGAGCTCGTCCATCCTGATTCACAAGAGCATTGATATCCATCAATGAGATCTATACATCTGAAATACAAAATAGCGTTACTAAGATTAAGCTACATAATTCTAGATTCAGCACTAGTAGTATCACAAAGGAAGGGGTTAAAAGGGATTTTAATAGAAGTGGCATTACCCAATAGTTGCTGTGCATTTAAAAAAACCCTGATAGTGCTTATCTATTGTCTAAATTAACTGAAGCAGAGAGTCTTGCATCTCCATACAAAGGGGTCAGTTCCTGATAGGGGCTGGGAGTTGCCTAGAACTGGTCAAGACCAACCCTGCTGTATGGACGGGAGCCAGAAGAGAACTGAGTTTGGCAGAAACAAAGGTCAATCAGCGAACACGGTGATGAAGAGGATGAGCCTTCATCTTGGGACACCCAACGACCTGCACTAGGAGGCACTGCGCAAGCGCAGCTGGGAGGAGTCTATGGAAATTACTTCTTAGAACCAATTATAATATGGAAATTATTTCTCGGAACTGATTTTGATATGAAATGAGGATACATGCATATGTATAGGTGTATTGGGAAATCTAATGTATATGTAATATTCAATTGTATAAATTGAAGAGACAAGTTGCTGCTCGGTGTGCACGACTTTGGTGGGACTACCCTCTGTGCTGCCCGGTGCCGAATAAACATACCTATTTTACAATCATACAGATTGTGGAGTCCGCTTTCTGCACGTCAATCATTCTATACATTTCAAAACAGTAGTCTGATGTAACCTACTGAAATCCATGGCACTTCTGATTGGTTTTAATAATGGGTTTCAAATGTGTCTATTATGGGTCCTGAGGGGTTTTATAAGGATATTGATTGTCGTATTAGAAGACATCTTGACATTTCAACTTTTTGGCATGTTAACAGCTAAAGATTCAGTTTTAAGTATATTAAACTCTAATTAATCCACATGTACTGAAAACTGGTTTATGCTAATGAACAAAAATGAGAGAGAAATTGACATAATGTAACAGTATATTACATTATCTTAAGCAGGCAACTTGTACTCTCACTTTCTGGAAGTATATAATTAAAAGCATGTTTATCAAGCTTCTTGTATCATTAAATCTTAAATATTGTTAGTTAGGTACATTATCTTGGAGATAATAATAGTTAAATAAAAATAACCACCTTCCATGAAGACAAGGATCTGGCAAGCATTCATTAACGTTGATCTCGCAGTTTATTCCAATAAAACCTCTCCTACAGTGACACTTATAGGAACTGATGTCATCAATGCAACTTCCATTGTTGAGGCAAGGAGCAGACGTACATTCATCTATATTTACTTCACATCTATCACCTGTGTAAAAAACAGAAGATATAACCAAGCTTTAATTTCTAAACTCAAATCAAGTAACAGTTTATTTATTAACAATTTCAGATCAACTATTTTTATTTACATACATTGTTTATATAGCTCATTACATTCCTCAATAAAAAATATCCCACTGGAACTACCTATAGGTGCAAATGCCAGAAAGTACGGTTATATTGCAATACAGTACAATGATCTCATCTGTAGTTATAGCAAGCCAAGAAGTCTTTTAGGGTCTTTCCAACGCTGCTGATTAGCAACAAAAAAGTCTGCTCTCCTAAGAAGCCTTACTAATTTAAACTTACCAAATTAGTGAGAGGACATATTAATGAAATTGGTAGTATTAATGTACACAGACTGCTGCTGGTTTTTGTACTACGTACTTTTACTAAAACAATGTGACTTTTAAAAACTCAGTTTCCTCGTTTCAGTTACTTAGAAGGTGCAAACATGTATTTTAAGTGCTAAAGGTTCTCATTTCAAATTTAGTAATTTGCTTTTGATAAGGAGATAGATGTGACAGCAGTAATAATTAAAAATAGTTTTAGTGTTTTATGATTTTTTAAGGCAGAAATTTCTGATCTTGAAGAAAGCAATCCCTAAAATAGCTCTGTTCAGGTTTTTTATTATTTAAAATTGTTATAAATAATATATAACTATTTATATAAATATGGAATGTTTATAAATAATCCAGTGCCATTCATTCCTGCTCCTGCCTTTCACTGCTACCATTTTCTATCCTCTGCATAGGCGTAATACATCCACTAAAGCAAATAAACTTGAAATCAAGTCACATTGTATTTCAAAAAATAATATCTTGCTAGTAAGATATTTAAATATTAGTTCAGCAATATACCAGTAGCAGACTCCAAAATGACCTAATGAAATTTGATTTGACTATAATCAACCCATTAGAAGCTTGGCTGAGATACTGCAATGGCTGCAGCCATTCATTTGAAGGGGTTGACACATATTGATATATTGATTCTGAAAGACAGATTAAGTATTAATGCAATCATTGATAATACTTCCTTATTCATACATGCTTCTATTACTACATAATCTATTGAGAACAGACAAATTATAGTTCCTTTAGATCATTAACATCTTGTAATTAAACAGATTGTGTTTTACACTCCTGACCTACTCTGATTTATGCTACGCTGATCTGCTGCCTCAATACCACTGAATAAATTTTTGCCTGAACAGCTCAATGAATGTAACGGTAATATAGTGTAAATCCATTATATGACTGTGGGGAAAGAAGACTCTGTACATAAATTTAGTGTGTCAATAGATGATTACAAAAATTACGTTTCAAAAGACAAGATGCATTGGGAAAAATTTATTTTATATGTTCCTTTCATTCCTAGAAAAAAACATACAATTATAACCTTGGAGAGTTTTAAAAACAGGAATCATTGCAGTATATTTTTTTTTAAATATTCAGAATTACGTAGTCAGACTTACCAAACTGCAGAGAAATATTAAAAATGTACATTATATAAAGAGATTTTCCTTTTCTGTAACTTGAAGACTTAAACTAGATATGACTTAATATATTTAACAGTCACAGTAAAAGGGAGCATGTCAGTAGAATGCCATAAAATTGCAATCAAATCTGCAACTGCTCTTAAAAGAAAATAAAAATATTCAGCTAGTTCCACTAAAGTTCCCAAAAACTTGCTTGATTAATTTTCGAAAAAAAGGATAATGAATTTAGTAAAATTCTGATCGAAGTGCCAAATTAGAACTAACCATACATACTATTAATACAAATAAATGGTTCTTTCACGTATGGTCTTTTGTAAAGACCTTCATACCTCCTCTCAGACAATCCAGTAAACTATTCATAATGAATTAATGAAAAAATAAACCTTCAGAATAACTACATAAATAGAGGAAAGTAACTATTTTTAGTATTCTAGACAGGGTATGCTTACGCAAGATTAAAAATTTGTAAAATTATCTTTCTATAAATATGTAATTTTGTGGAAATTACATTGGGCAGAATATATCTGCCCATTTCCCAGCTTCTATATGGCAGTGAAAAGAACAGAATTCAGATAATATTGCGTTAAGGAAATCAGAGTGCAATACATCCCACCTAATTTTAACTATTGTAAAATTAAGCAGCTAGTTTATAACAGGTGTCTAATCTTGCTTTAAAACGGATAAAAAGAGAAGCAGCTTCAAAGAGTGATCTTTCTCATGTCTTGAACACCACTTACCTTGAATGTTCTAGTGGGGGCAATAACTGCAGAAGGAAATTACATGAGTAATTTGCACTAGCTGCCTAGTTTTTAAAGGACTAAAATAAGGGGAAATTAAGCCTATTTCTAGTGTCAGCTACAAACATCTTGATCCATGTAATGCAGCTTGCTCCACATTTTCTAAATCTGCAATTTCTTTTTTTGTAGTGTGTACAGGAGTTTTTAGAATACCAGCATGTCATGGTTTGGCCCCGGGCCAGCAACCAAGGGCCACACGGTCGCTTTGTCGCCCCTCCCCCTGCTGGGGTGGGGAGGAGAATGGTAAGAAAAAGGAAAAAAACTGGTGGGTCGGAATAAGGGCAGTTTAACAGAACAGCAAACGAAGCAAACAGTAACAACAGTAATAGTGATAAGGAGAATATACAAAACAAACAGCGGAAGTGCACAGAGCCGCTCTCACCGCCCCCTGCTGCATGCGCTCCTGAGCCATGGCTGCCTTCCCGTCGCCCTGCTGCCCCCCACCCAGAACCCAGTATGGCAGCACGTGGTATCGAATACCCTGTTCTGTTTGGCCAGGTGGGGTCAGCCCGCCTGGCTGGGTCCCCTCCTGGCATCTTGTGAAAATTAACCCTGTCCTGGCTGAACCCAGGACAAAACATGAGTCTTGAAATAATGGTTCCTTAAAGAAAGTTCTTCTCAGCCTCCGTTCTCCCTCTCCTCAGAGTTCAACAAGAACATGTCACAGTAGTCTTCCTTCATTTCTATCCAAATACTGTGAAATCCTGTACATCACCTTTCAAGGCAATCTTTGCTTAAGAGAATGCTTAACATCACAAAGTGTCTTTAATCTCCAAGTGTATCTCATATACAAGAACAAAGATTGATGAAGTAACGTCCATGCAGGGAATCACATTGGAAGCTAGATAAATGCAAATTTGTGCTTAGTTTCTTTAAAAAACAGGCATCATGAGATGTAATTAAGATTAGAGTCTGCCAAGAAAGACAGAATCTGATGGAAAGAACAGAAATGCCTTGTAGTGATATCTTCATATACTGCCCTTACTAGGAAAGCTTTAGCAATATTAATAGACAAAATGGACTTTTAGTCCTGCCAGTGTTAAAAGATTCAGACATATGTAGAGAGTCGAAGTCCATTTTGTCATTCCCACCCTAAAAAGAAATTTGTGAGATTTGCTGTGAATATAGACTATTATCATTACAGTAATTACTGGTACAATAGGCTTAAAGATGAAAATGAATACACATAACACAGGAAAAATAATTAAGTAAAAAATAACTAAATAAAAAGAATGTAATTTTAAACTATTAGTTCTAACAAAGAAAATAACTTGTTCATTAGTAGGAGTTAGTTCAAATGTTCTTGCCAAAATGCACCAAGTCAAAATATTATTGATAGTTTTTATAAAAAATAATTTACATTCAGATGCTAAAATTTGTTCTTTAAATTCAACACCCACATTCTAATGCTCTCTGAAGAAATCAGGCCAAATACGTCCCTGGCATTAATCCCTTAGCATCACTGGATTAATCCATTCAGATATGAATAAACATTTTCATTTAAATTATTTCCAAGAGCAAAACCTATTATATTTGTAATTTGTCGCACTGTAGACACTAAAAGGCTGGTCATCTTTCATGGCTGTAACCTAGACAGTGTGTCATTCTCTGCCAGTGTGACTGTCATTTAATTTGAAAGCTGCCTTCTTCTTCAATCCTTGTTCAAAGTATGAAAACTTTGAATAAAAATAATCTTGCTGTATTATAATCATTGTAATACACCCAAACATTCTGCAAAGTTGGTGTGAGAGATAGACCATAA
The DNA here is from genome assembly GCF_030867145.1 of Opisthocomus hoazin. Lineage (NCBI taxonomy): Eukaryota > Metazoa > Chordata > Aves > Opisthocomiformes > Opisthocomidae > Opisthocomus > Opisthocomus hoazin. The sequence continues at coordinate 101,145,514 of NC_134415.1, read as the reverse complement.
TATCACAGAACTAGCAGTTTACTGAAAACATCACCCGTAAACTGTTTCATAGCTCTGATTGTGTCAGATGTGTTACTGGGCTGAGGACACCTCTAGGAGCTCTGCTTTACAGATTGCACTTACCAAGTGAGTAAATAATGCCTCCACGCAACAAAGAAAAGGGAAAAGTACCTCACACATACGAGGTTTGGGGGATTGTTGATATTCTCTGTAACCTGGGGGCTCCCCTGCATGTCAGAGTGTTGCGGAAGGCAATGAGGTGTCACAGATCTGAGAGGACAAACATATGGAGTAATAACAGTAACACTGAGATGAAAAGGAGACAGCTATTCTCCTACTCCTTCAAATCATCCATTCATGGGAAGAATCATGGAGCGATTCATCCTGCGTGCGCTCACTGGGCATGTGAAGGACAACCAAGGGATCAGGACCAGCCAGCATGGGTTCATGAAAGGCAGGTCCTGCTTGACCAACCTGATCTCCTTCTGTGACCAGGTGACCCACCTAGTGTAGGAGGGAAAGCCTGTGGATGTTGTCTACCTGGACTTTAGTAAAGAACTGGCTGAATGGCTGAGCGCAGAGAGTGGTGGTGAATGCAGTTAAATCCAGCTGGCGGCTGGTCACGGGTGGTGTTCCCCAGGGCTCAGTTTTAGGTCAGGTCTTGTTTAACATCTTTATTAAATAATGATCTGCATGAGGGAATTGAGTGTTCCCCCAGTAAGTTTGAAGATGACACCAGGTTGGGTAGGAGTGTTGATCTGCTTGAGGGTAGGAAGGCTCTGCAGAGGGATCTGGACAGACTGGATCGATGGGACGAGGTCAACTGTATGACGTTCAACAAGACAGAGTGCCACGTCCTGCACTTTAGTCACAATAACCCCATGCAATGCTACAGGCTTGGGGAAGAGCGGCTGGAAAGCTGCCCAGCAGAAAATGACCTTGTGGTGTTGGTCAACAGTTGACTGAACATGAGCCAGCAGTGTGCCCAGGTGGCCAAGAAGGCCAACAGCATCCTGGCTTGTATCAGGAATAGTGTGGCAAGCAGGAGAAGGGAGGTGATTGTGCGCCTGTACTCGGCACTGGTGAGGCCACACCTTAAATACTGTGTTCAGTTTTGGTTCCCTCTCTACCAGAAAGACACTGAGTTACTGGAGCATGTCCAGAGAAGGGCAATGAGACTGGTGAGGGGTCTGGAGAACAAGTCTTATGAGGAGTGGCTGAGGGAGCTGAGGCTGTTTCATCTGGAAAAGAAGAGGCTGAGGAGAGATTGCTCTCTACAACTACCTGAAAGGAGGTTGTAGTGAGGCAGGTGTTGGTCTCTTCTCCCAGCTAACTAGCAATAGGACAAGAGGCAATGGCCTCAAGCTGCATCAGGGGAGGTTTAGAGTAGTTATTAGGAAAAATTTCTTCACTGAAAGAGTGGTCAGGCATTGGAATAGGCTGTCCAGGGAGGTGGTGGAGTCCCCATCCCTGGAGGTGTTTAAAAAAAATGTAGATATGACACTTCGGGATATGGTTTAGTAGGAATGGTGAAGTTGGGTGGATGGTTGTACTTGGTGATCCTAGAGGTCTTTTCCAACCTATGATTCTATAATTCTATGAATCAGTTTGTCTCGTACCTTAATAAAGAAAATTCAGTAGCCTTTCCAATGCCCTTGTAGTGTTCAGCCCACTTCATTAATTGGGGATGCTTCAGCCTTTCTTGAAGGTCATTTGCACAATTTCGCATCTACATTCTAATCTAGAGATTGTCACATCTTCCATCATGACTTTAATCTTTTCAACTGCAAACCTAAATAAGAAATTACCCTTCTCTGCCTGCAAGGTTTTTTCTCATCAGCTTCAGACCCAACCTAGAATCTCCCCCTTTTCTGACCACTGGGCATTTATTCTCAGACTTCTTTTAAAAAATGATTATGTTTTTGCATTTCTTCCTTCAGAAACACATCCCCCCAACATCCAACTGAATATTTAGAAGCTCTAGTGCACTGTTATGGTTTGGATGCGGCTGGCAACAAAAGCGCCACGCAGCTGCCCCTCCCCCCGCTGGGGTGCGGAGGAGAATGTGAAGAAACAGGCAGAAACTGGTGGGTCGGGATAAGGGCAGTTTAACAGAACAGCAAACAAAGGGAACAGGAACAACGACGATACAGATAGGGGGAATACACAAAACAAAACAGACCACACAGCAGAGCTGCTCTCCGTGACCCTCGTGCTGCCCACGCTGCGCTCCCGAGCCACGAGAGAGTTCCCACGGCCCAGCTCTCCCCCACCGGAACCCAGCATGGCGGCACATGGTATGGAATACCCGGCTCTGTTTGGCCAGGTGGGGTCAGCCTGCCCGGCTGTGTCCCTTCCTGGATTCTGGTGAAAATTAACCCTGTCCTGGCTGAACCCAGGATATGCACCTAACAATCTGAAAAAATCAGATCGTAGACTTGATCCTATAAGTATTTTGGCATGGGAAAGGAGGAAATTTGAAACAGAGGTGGGTCCTAGAAATACTGTTTTTTTGCAAACTCTCCTAGTCGCAAAACTCCTCAGGAGCTTCTTCCTTTCAGTAGAATAGGTCTGAAAGAAGACACTGTGAGCATAAAGAGAGGTCATACAACAAAAAACTCTCACTTTTGTGTGATCTCTTAAATGCACAGGCATTCTTAGCTATGGGCTCTCTTGAAGTCTTCATCGTACTACTAACAAGAACAACTCTAGTTTTTCTACACATCTGTACATTTTGCTAATGACTGATGTGCACAGGCCAAGTTCTGTAGTCTATGCAACATACATAATGATTTATTTATCTTAAAATCATTCAGCTATTCAGATTCATTACTTTAAGACACTCTTTTGGTTGGTTGCATTATACTGCATGCATTTAACTTTTTAAAATTCTAATTTTTAGAGAGTAAATAATATTTTTTTTGTAAGAAATTTCTATGATAACTTCTAGAACCTCCCCTCTTGGCAAATAAGCTTGGTATTTTCAGGACATTTTGTATTCGGATGATTTTGTGATTACATATTACATTTCCGAGTGTAAAAATACTTTGATTTTTGAAAATACATCATACATTCTGGTTTGTTTACTTAATATTAGACTTGTAAGAAGACATATTAGAACTTAGGCATATATATTTTAAAAACATATAAAAACTCTGTATATAGAGTTATTTTTTTGTTAGGACTAAAGACTGAAGCAGACAATCATTAATAGGCCTCTCCGGCTTTTTTTTTTTTTCTGTAGGAGACAATAAAGAGATTTGAATGCTGCTACAGAAGACTAAAAATTCAGGATATTTATTTATGATAAGTGGCTAGTATGAAAAGAGAGGAAAAGGAAGAAACGCAGAATTTTGGGTGAGAATAAAGTCAAAGACATACTACCTGGAAAAAAAAAACAAATGCACGATAAAAAACAATTGGTTGCTGAGGGTGAACCTGAAAATTGAAAGGAATAGTAAATTAGCATAGTATACTAATTTATACAGAATATAACAAAAAAAAAATATGTAGGTCCTTCTATGGTAACTGAAAATTTTGTATCCAGTTGAAAAGAGCCAGAACTGAGAGAAAAGGAGAGATGTCCTTTCAGAATCACTCAGCAACACCTAGTTCTTCTCTTGTTGAAATCAATTTTAGTATCAACTATGAAGATAAGACTATTGACAACTACTTGTGACTATTACATGAGATGTGGTAATAGATGTTAGTCAAAAGATCAATTAATAGATTTATGATATGGATGTATAAGATGGATCTTAATGCATAACCAATAATGAAGCCAATTATATATATTAAAAAAAAGACTGTATAGCATAAGTCTAAAGAATAAAAATATTGCTCAAGTTAAACATGAACAGAAATAGTACAAAACATATTGCACAGTATATTGTGTCCATTTCTGGGCTCCCCTGTTCAAGAAAGATGAGGAGCTACTGGAGAGAGTCCAGAAGAGGGCTAGAAGGATGATGAGGGGACTGGAGCATCTCTCCTACAAGGAAAGGCTGAGAGAGCTGGGCTTGTTCAGCCTGGAGAAGGCTGAGAGGGGATGTTATAAATGCTTATGAGGAGGGATGGGGCCAGACTCTTTTCAGTGGTGCCCGGCAATGGGCACAAACTGAAGCATAGGAAGTTCCATCTGAACACTTGGAAGAACTCTGAGGGTGACAGAGCACTGGAACAGGCTGCCCAGAGAGGTTTTAGAATCTCCTTCTTTGGAAATATTCAAAACCAGCCTGGATGTGGTTCTGTGCAGCCTGATCTATGTGACCCTGCTTCGGTAGGGAGTGTGGACTAAATGATCGTCAGAGGTCCCTTCCAACCCCTAACATTCTGTGATTCTGTGATTTAAGTTACCGAAAAAAAAATTGTGAAAGAATTTCAGCATGAGAGTCCTACAACCCAAAAAAAGCAGAAAATGCTGAGCAGCAATATTTTATAACATGCCTATGTTTTACAGAAATTGTGAATAATAATGGTAATGCTTGTGAAAAATCTCTACATTTGTAGATGAATGTCAGGTTCTAGCACCATATTTATATGAGCTTATAGGGTCTTAAATAGTGGGGTCTTTTTAACTCAGAATTTTTTAACAATCACTATTCTTGTAACAGCTGTCCTCATTACTGATTTAATTCCAAGAAATAAGTAACAGTAAACAATTGTAAATTATCAACAGAAGTTGTGGAAAAACATTAGAATATGATACTTAACACTGGTAGTTATTTACAGCTTCAAAACCTTGATTTGGAGAGATAGAAAAAATAAATTCTAACACGTTCCTTCTTGACCATGATCAAGAATGGTAAACGATCATTCTTAGCTGACTTTTTGCACAGGAGAACAAAAACAAGAAAGAACAAAAAATTTATCAGCAGAGTTATCTGGGATCAAAAGCAATGTAAAGACAAACTGGTATATGGCAAAATAATGTAATAGCATCTCATAATTAAAGAAAAAAACAAGTTGGGATGAGTACTAGCTGAAAAATTCAGGTATTTTACCTATTACAGGAAGATGAGGAAGTTACATCTTGAAAAAATATGGTATCTAATAGTTTTTACCAGCTATATTTCCAAGGCTTTTAAAATATTTTCTATAATAGATATGTTTTCTGAATACACATGTACAAAACCACATTGTAAATGCATGCTTTAGTCTCCTTAGAAGATATTTTTCAGCAGAATTTGTCTTTCATCTGCAACAAATTAACTTCCACACAGTATGTCCCAATCATCATATTCTAAAACAATCATCTTACAAATCTGAAAATATTCTGCTTCTTAAAATTAGTAACTGACTGGAAAGAACTAGTACTCATTTTGTCACAATGTAATTACTCTTGTGAATAGCGTAAGGTCCTTTTAACATCATTTTAGTATTGCCTCATTCAGCCTGTTACGAGTAAATAAACTGATACAGAACTTCTAAGTATGCTGCATGAAAAACTAGGGCTGATAAGGTTGTTGAGCTTGTTTTTGTTGATTTCATCTAAAGAAAACATTTATTGTACCATAGTGACTAATAATAGAGATTTAGATTTTCTATTTCTATTGTATTTTCTGTCAGTAATAGATTTATTTCAGGGAATTATTTCACTGTCTTTACATTAAGTCAAGTTAAATCCATGCTGAACAGACTGCAGAAAATTAGAGTGACTGCAAACCTTTTTGAAGTAAGTTTGTTTTTTGTTCTTTTTTTTTATTTAGACAAGGTTTGATTTCCACTCTGGATGGGAAAGTGAAAAGAACTTTACAAGATAAGATTAGACCACAGGAAATGAAGTAATTGAGACAAATACGGATTAATTTGCTTTGTCTAAAACTTTTAAGCTATTTGTCTTCATTAAGCATCAATTTAGGATCTTAGATGTAAACATGTGGCTTTTGAGAACCGCATCTGCCCATTTAATTTAAAAGCAAATGCAAGAACCAGAGGAATTAAACATAAAACCATCACCTGTAGCTTGCACTGTCTGTTATTTAGATATTTGAGTTCTAGACTGGAGCATGATGAGACCATCAGAAGCAGCAATCTGCCTAAACAAATTACTTCTTGCATTGTTGCTGTGCCTAATTACAGAGAGGATCATATCAAGCATCAGATCTTAGTGATTTCAACACTTTCTACTAAAAATATAGAAACTCAAAAATTCATAATCTTGTGATAGGTGAAAGGGAACACACCATACAGGGAGCCTAGAATTTAATGACAGTCCTATTAAACATTGAACAGTCTGATAGTCAAACTTATCAGTACTGAAAAGCACTGACATTAAAGCGGTTAAAATGGTTATACCAGAAATCCCCCTCAAACTTACCACTGTCTAACCCTTCCCACTGGTGGTGTGCTCATGCTTCATATGTCCCTGCAGGTCTACAGTGTGACACTACAATTTTATCCCGAAAACTGTAGATGGGAGGTGGAGGGGGGGGCATTGCAAGGATTTGCCAGCATCATGACATCCTTGCCAGGAGGACTGTGATGTGCCTGGTGGGTGATTTCTTTCATTTCTTTGTTTGAGGGAACATGATCTTGATAATTTCATCTTCCCCTAGTCTTGGGCTCTGCTTGGCTTTCTCTTTATACCCTTCCCTGTCACAGCCCGCTTCCTTGTCCTGCTCTGCCGGCCCCCAGCCCCAGGCACACAGAGGTCTTCAGTTTGTCTGGCAGTGACTGGGCAGAGGGTGCCACCCCCTCCCCAGCGGGGCCACCCCAGAGCTGAAGCTGGAGCGGGGTGGCAGAAATCACTGTCCCTGGCGCAGGGGTTAAACCAGCGACACCCAGCTCAGGCCATGGCGAGCCTGAGCCCCTGCACTGCCCGGTAAGTGCACAGCTAGGCCTACCCCACTAATGGCAGGAATCATATTTAGTGAATGACAAAATGACAAAATCAAGCTTTGCCTAAACATATCACAGTTTAGAATTACTGTTCACAAAGAATAAACTTACAAGAAAGGATGGAAAACAAGATAAACCTGAAGAGAGCACACGTAAAATCTATTAATTCAAGTCTGAATATTGGAAGCATCGTGACAAAAAATATCTTAGTTGTCAATATTGCCAGAGGAAGTCACATTGTAGCTGGGCAAGCTGCAAATATCAATTCAATATTTACGACATTTTAACTTTGACTTTGAGAACATAAAAGTTTAGTATGAGCAATTACTTTATTAAAATTGAGGAAAACTTTTAAAACTCTAAGAATTGAAAACTTGTAACTGAAAGACTTGTTTCTAAGAAGCAGTGTCTCTCATTTTAGCTAATACAGTTCAATATGGAGAGAAGCACAGTACTGGTATGCCGTATTATATATATAACATAGATATTTCATACCTTGTATCTATATATATTAATACAAACACAGAGGTAGAGTCTTACAGAGAAATACCCATGTTTTTCTCTGTAAGGTCACTGTTTATGTGCCATTTTAATTTTAACATTGTAATATAAAATGGGGTGTAAAAATAAAATTGAAATAAGGGAAAAGTGGAGTGCTGTACTATGTGCTGAAGGCATCAAGAAAAAGATGTTCTAGCTTCATTCGAAATTAGTACTAGTATAGTGCTCTCTAAAAAAAAATCACATTTACTTCCTTATCACTCTACAACCTGAATTCCTCGATAATATACTAATATTTTGGTTTTTATTATAGCTTTTGATTTTCTTCTCTATTAGACATGTTTTACATAGTCTGCAATAATCTTATTTAAAACTGAAATGCTTATGCAGTTTTACAGTGAAATGATAATAAAAGTCAAAGTTTACTCTATAGCTAAAACTGCAACTTGTCTTTCTTTTCTTAGGACACAAGGAATCACACTTACTGCTAATAAAGTAATGTATTATCTACATCAGAGTTTAAATGTCTGTTCTGGTTTCGCTGCAGCCGACAACAAAAGCGCCACGCGGCCACCCCTCCCCCCGCCGGGGTGCGGAGGAGAACGGAAAGAAAAAGGCAGAAACTGGTGGGTCCGGATAAGGGCAGTTTAACAGAACAGCAAACAGAGGGAACAGTAACAACAGCAATACAGAAAAGGGGGATATACAAAACAAACCAGCAGAACAGAGCCCGCAGAACAGAACCACTGTCTCAGACCACACCTCCGCTGTGCCCTCCAGAGCCACGAGTGAGTTCCCGCCGCGCCGCCCCCCCCCACCGGAACCCAGCATGACGGCACATGGTATGGAATACCCTGGTCTGTTTGGTCAGGTTGGGGTCAGCCCTCCCGGCTGTGCCCCTTCCTGGATTCTGGTGAAAATTAATCCTGTCCTGGCCGAACCTAGGACAATGTCCCATGAGAAATGAGAACAAGACTGTCCTTAGAGGTTTTCAAGACCCAAATGGACAAAGTCCTGAGCAGCCTTGTCTGACCCCATAGCTAACACTGATGTCAGCAAGAGGTTGGACTGGAGATCTCACAAGGTCCCTTCCAACCTGAATTCTTCTGATTCAAAAATGAAATTTCACCTGGTAGCTTGACCTGGTCACCTCATTAATAGCAAAATGCATGGGATCAATAGTATGCAAAGGGTGCACAGAAGCACATGACAGTGCAAAAAGGATTTGATCGTGGTTGTATGCAAAATTACTTGTGAATAGCACATATTTCATCATAGCCTATGAATTTTCAAAATTCTTCTGCTATTTAATAACACTCTGGTCAAATTCAACCTCTTTCAAAAAAATCCCAAAAGAAAGTATGCAAAAAAGGTAGGCTATTTTTTTTTTTTCCATTTAGATTGATGCTAATCACACACTGAGAGTCTATGCAAGTAAGCAGGAAGTATAAACACTTGGAAATAATCTCAGTAACTGGAATTGACTACTGATGAGAAAATGTATTATTTGGAACACAGTTATGCTTTGGATAGTACATTTAGGCATTAATGCTTGGTTCATTTAATTACTATCTCACAACATCAGTACTTGCTTCAAATGACAACTTGGCAACTTAGATTAGCACTCTAGGCTGACTGCAGGGGACCAAAAACAGATCCAATGCAGTCAGTGAGACTTGGAGAATTTCCCCATACATTTTTCCACTACGAACTAGAAAAAAAACAATGGAATTGCTAAGAACACTACTAGATTCTTAGCATGAAAGGTCACCCCATTCTGCTTTAGTGAACAAAATAGTCTTCACGCAGTCATCTGCTTCTCTAAATCCCACTGAGGGTAATAGACAGAGATTACTGGGACGGAGAACTACAGAAAACAAAAAAAAATCCATGACGCTACCATGGCCATGCTTTTCAGAAATAAGAAGCACAACTTTACAGTAACTGTTCTAACACACAGCATGTTGAGTTCTGTGAAGTGAAAGCATCACTCAGCACTCATTGACATAGGTATTTATCGTTGTGACTGACTGAAACATCTGCAGGTTCTAAATGATGAATTGCATGTTTTTATCTAACTAGTTCCTAGTCATGAATTTTTGAGTGCATAGAAATAATCCACACTATCAGAAATAGCTATTAAAATATTCTCATTGCATTTGTAACCTTATCTTTTAGAAATACTACAATGATTTAATAAAAAAAGATTTAGACATTAAGTACATTTATAACTTACACAAACCTCAAAGCAATATCGCAGAATCACAGAAGAATAGACCAGCATTACGACGCATAATGTTCCTCTGTGGTGTTCTAGCTTTAAAGCTGCTTAAAAGTTCATCTGTCACAGTATTTGTAGCAGAGCAATTTGTGTGGAAATTGAGATTTCAATCCCCTGGGCCTTGGTAACTCTTACAGAACAGAAACTCCTTTAAAGCATGCATAGTGGTATATTTGAATACATTCAAATTTACACTTGCTGAAAAGTACAGAGATTTTCCTAGCTAGCAGTAACAGCTAGGAAACAGATGTAACAGTTGCATCAGGACTTTATTGAATTTGTTGTAGGTGTAATGTGAAGCACTGATTTTGGCTCTAGAAGCTCTCAGATGTTCTCACTGGACAGTCCTATCCCCAAATTCTGCATTTCAAGCAGCTCAATCTTCAGGGAAGGATTCTATATCCGTTGTACCCTGAAAAACATATCTGATAGATTATATTTATGTCATCAATTTCACTTAATATCTCTTTAGCTGGGGATTGTCTCTGTTTTACTAAATGTTCCTGTTGCATCAAACAGTGTGTGTGTGTCCTAAGAAAGATAATTGTATGGTATATAAAGTATCAAGATGAAAACCTAAGGCAAACCACAGAACTTCACGGCAGCACTTCCATGATTAGGATACAAAGTTTAATAGTGATTCTGTTCTTGCAAGGCATAGTTTCCTGGAGGAAGGGATTATTGTTATTACTATCATTATTATTAGTATGATTACTTTCATTGTCACTGTGGCAACGACACATAAATAACAAGAATGGTGCCAATACTCTTGGAGGCCTCAGCAAAATCCATCACTTTGACAGAGGCAACCAGTCCTTCCACAAAAACCACAAGGGCAGTCAGGTACTGAAGGACCTGGGAAACTAGAAAATGAGGAAAGACCTATCAGCACATGTCTAGGTAGCAAAATGCAGTACAGTGTTAGGGTCCCTAACAAAGATGTGCAAAGCAGTAGCTCTTGAAGCTCAAAGGACTTTAGCCATGTTAGTATGTCACTGTTATCTGGCTTTACTGCCATGTCTTTAAGGAGAACTAATTAGCCTGGGGCTGACACCATTCTGATGCAGCTAAATTATTTTTTTTTGCCATTCAATCTAGCTTGTAGATTTTGAACTGTGATGTACAGTATGCTTACTGCTATCAGCTGCGTGAGTCTGAGAGATCACCTTCCTCCATTTTCACTAACAAATTACAAAACTGTTCTCTAATGTTTCCAGATTTGTTTGGTATGACTGAATGCACAGATGGCTCATCTACTGGATATTTTATACTGAAAATATTTCTTCAGATTTTTTTACCCACCTAGTATAAATGATTAATATTAAACAGATCAGCTACAGAAAAAGAGAGAATGTGGGAGAGGATGCATCACCATAATCTTGCATTATGTGCAAGAATCAGATTCAAGACTTTGTTCTGGTCAATATAGAGTGATGTATGCAAAAAAAAGCTGAAATTGTTCAATACTCCTCATTCATGTTGTTGCATTTAGTAACCTCTATGAAGGTCCAGAAAACTTGGAGTAATATCTGTGAGAATCAAACTGAGATTTTCTCCCAATCCATGATACCACTTTAGACAACGGGTACAATGGGAAATGGGTGTAAGTCCTAACCTCTATACGTCTGCATGATCAGTGTCCTTTTTATCATTATAAAGTGCTGTCTTCTACATTGATGTTATTCATAAATAACACGCCGTTTCTTTTCAGCAGTCAAAAACAAGAAATAGAGCTATTTCTATTCCTCTTTCACTAACTCCTATAAATCCGGAAAAAGAAGCTGGCTCTGTCTGAAGATAAAAAGTAATTAACTGTGCAACACATTGGTGAAATCACCTTAGAATTGCTATAATAAACACATTCCTATTAGACAGTAATGAGCACGAAGAACAAACACTTCACATTTAGGTGTCTTTTGCCAAAAGACAAGGATTTTTCTCCATAAAGGCACAGATCTCTAAACCAAAACAATTATATTTTACTAAACAAGGGGAGTGTACTGTCATCCAAGTTCCTAGTCACCAGATTTAATTTGTATACACTGAGAGTTGCTGTTTCCAAATGCTCATTATGAATGGGATGTAGCACTGCATATTTTTCAGCATAATCTGTACAAAAGATTAGGTAGTTGTTGACTTTGTCTCCTTAAGGACCAGAGACTTTGCGTGCACTACAGAGACCTTTCTTTCTTACAAACAGGATTCTTAGCTGTTCAGTAACTTAACAGCTTTGAAAGTACAACTACATTTCTCCAGCTTTCTATAGTTGGAGGTCACTGCTATATGATATAGTAACCTTCACAGACCACATAAAATAAATGTTTCCTAAAATAAGAAAATATGTACTGCACTATCTTCTGCTGTTGCTGAAGCTCTAAATACAAGATTTAAAATAAAATTATTGAAAGGTCACATCCACATAGTGAACTTGGGTAACAAAGGTTAGACAGAATAATCTAACTTGGTTTCTGTTGTGGCATGCAGAACACTGGGTCACACATAAATTCGTGTATTCATTTCCTGTAATTCCATACCCTATGGGCTGCATCTCAGGGTGCTGAGAAAGCTGGCTTATGTCCTTGGAAGGCTGCTTTCTATCATATCTGACAGGCCATGGAAACTGGGGAAGGTCCCCAGTGTCTAGCAAAGGCAAACATTGCACGTATCTCCCCAAAAAAGCCAAAAGGATGATCTGGGGAACTACAGGTCAGTAAGCCTCACTTTAGTCCCTGGGAACATCATGGAGGGAGTCCTCTTAGAAGACATTTCTAGAAACAGAAGGAGAAGGTGGTGACTGGGAACAACCAGCACAGGTTGAGAGCAGCCCTCTGGAGTAGGACTTGGAGTACTGGTCAATGAAAAGCTGGACATGAGCTGGCAATGTGCGCTCCCAGCCCTGAAGACCAACCATATCCTGGGCTGCACCAAAAGAAGTCTGGCCAGCAGGACAAGAGAGGTGATTCTGTGCCTTTACTCTGCTCTGGTGAGAACCCAACATGGAGTCCTGCATCCAGCTCTGGAGCCCTCAGCACAGGAAAGACATGAAGCTGTTGGAGCGGGTCCAGAGGAGGGCCACAAAAATGATCAGAGGGATGGAACACCTCTCCTATAGGGAAAGGCTGAGAGAGTTGGGACTGCTCAGCCTGGAGAAGAGAAGGCTGCGGGAAGACCTTATAGGAGCCTTTCAGTACATAAAGGGGGCCTGCAAGAAAGCTGGAGAGGGACATTTTACAAGCACATGTAGGGACAGGACAAGGAGTAATGGCTTTAAACTGAAAGAGGGTAGATGTAGATCAGACATAAGAAAGAAATTCTTTACTATGAGGGTGGTGAGGTACTGGAACAGGTTGCCCAGAGAGGTGGTAGATGCCCCCTCCCTGGCATTGTTCAAGGCTAGGCTGGATGGGGCTCTGAGAACCTAATCTTGTTGAAGATGCCCCTGGTCACTGCAGCACAGTTAGACTAGATGACTTTTAAAGGTCCCTTCCAAACCAAACTACTCCATGACTCTACAGGTTTATCAAGGGAAAACCATGCCTGAACCATCTGAGTGCCTTTTATGATGAAATGACTAGGTTTGCAGAAGATTGTACTTGATTATAGGATGGCTTTGACACTGTCTCCCACAATACTCATGTACCCAGGTGTCGTAGTTTTACCCAGCAGCTGGCAACTATGCACTGGACAGCTGCTTGCTCACCCCTCCCCTTCCCCTGCAGCAGGATGGAGAGGAGAAATGGGCAAAAGGAAAAACCGACAATCGATTCACAGCCCGAAAAATGTTCGAACTCCTGGCCAAGACAGGATTCAAAACTCATGGCAATAAGAGAGAAAAAGCTGATAGATTCCTCCCTCCCCACCAACTGCTGTTCATAAACTTAGCATGACATTTATGATACAGAATATTTTCATTGGCCATCTTGGCTATCTGTCTGCCTATGCTCCCTCCCAGCTCCTGCGCACCTGCTCATTAGCTGAATATGAGAAACTGCAAAGAGTCCTTGACTTCAAAGCAATAACTGGAAACATGAGTGTTATTAACATTCTTATGGTACTAAATCTGAAACACAGCAGCTACTGGGAGGAAAATTAACTCTAGCCCAGCCTAAAGCAGGACAACAGGTTAGGATGTTAAGAGTCTGGAAGGGTGGACAACTGGATGACTAAAAAGCTGGCTTGCTAGCTGGGCTCAGAGGCTTGTGATTAACAGATCATACTCTACCAGGAGGCTTGTTCCAAGAGGATTACCCTCAACTCTGCCAGAAGGCTCAGAAACCTGAGAGGCTTGAGAGTGGAATCTAGTAGTAAACCCTGAAAAAAAGACAACTGTGAGTACATCAGACTTTTCCACATCTTTTGGCACTAGGTCCACCTCCCCACTGAGAACCAGGCCCACTTTTTCTATTTGCCTTACTTTTGCAGCCAATGTACATATAGAAATCCTTCTTATGGCTTTGCACATCCTCTTCTATTCTCAGCTCTTGCTGAGCTCTTCCTTTCCTAATTTCAACTCTGCACACCTGGGCAATGGCTTCATATTCCTCCTAAATAGCCCATCCCTGTTCCTTCTACCAAATGTGTGCTTCTTTTCTGCATCTGAGCCCAGTCAGGTGTTTCCTGTTCATCCTTGCTGGCCGTCTGCCATGCCTTCTTGACCATTCTCTTCCCTGAACAAGGAAGAGCAGTAACTGGAATACAGCTGCTACCAGACTAAGAATTAAAGCATGGATTAAGGCTCTAGTTAGTAGATGGTAAGTCACTTTGAGAGGAGAAAGAATATTTATGTCCTGACCTTGGATCTCAGGAGAGGGAGAGGGAATCAGCAGTCTAAACTTGGTACTTCAAGTCAAATATTCAATGAGATCACACCTTACTGTTCCATGTTCTTTCTGGCCCAGGAAATCTTGGCTCAATAGTGTTGAATATGAAGTAGTACGGCAAAAGTACCCGCTCCTTTCCTTACTGTGCTGGTTTTGGCTGGAATAGAGTTAATTTTCTTCATAGTAGCTACTACGGGGATACATTCTGGATTTGTGCTGAATACAGAGCTGCTTAGATGTTTTCATTATTGCTGAGCAGTGCTTACACAGAGCCAAGGCCTTTTCTGCTTCTCACACCGCCCTGCCAGAGAGTTGGCTGGGGATGCACAAGAAGATGGGAGGGGACACAGCTGGGACAATTGACCTCAGCTGACCAAAGGGATATTTCACACATCATGCTCAACATATAAAGCTGAAGTGAAGAAGAAAGAAGCGGGGGATGTTTGGAGTATATAATAACCATTACACGTGATGGAACCCTGCCTTCCTGAGAATGGCTGAACAACCTGCCTGTTGATGGGAAGTAATGAATGAATTCCTTGTTTTGCTTTGCTTGTGTGCGTGGCTTTTTCTTTACCTGTTACAGTGTCTTAATCTCAGACCATGAGTTTTCTCACTTTTACTCTTCCAATTCTCTCCCTCATCCCACTGCAGGGGAAATGAGCAAGAAGCTGTGTGGTGCCTAGTTGCCAGCTGAGGTTAAACCATGACAACAGGTTAACTTACAGCATAGACAATATAGGACTTCTCAGGAAAAAGCATAAAGTAAATTTGTCCCCTCATGATGATGTGTTCACTGAATATAAAATTCCCAAAACTTAGGTGAATGCTCTAATTATTAAGCTAAAAGACAGACACCACTACCTTCACATTTAGCAGAGAAACCCAGTTCTGTCAGTATACACATTAAATCTGTTCTTGGCATGCTAATCAGTTTTGGCCTCTCTTAATCTGCATGCTGCATCTTGATTTGACATCTCAGGGAGCATACCATGAGATTCCTCCCCTCTGACTCTAAATAAATAGCCACTTCAGTTAGTAGTGTAGTTGCTCTTCTTCCTCTGGATATCAATAGCAAGGAATACAGACAGAGGTTTGAGAAGTGCAGATCCACTCACTGCCAGAGTCAGCCGGCAGTACGAAGCTGTAGAAGTAAATGGAGAGGTCAAAAAGATAAAGAAAACCTCTCTCCCTTTTCTTTGATTAGATCTTGCGGGACATTTTTGTTAGGTCAGCCTGTTGTATAAAAAGCAGATCAGAGTTTTCATTGTCATGTAGACAAGATGAACAGCAGGTTCTGAGGCCTAGGATAAAGAAGGCTGGGGCTCAGAGCTGGCATTAAAGATAAAATACGAGATCAGCTATTTAAGCCAAGGTTTCGACTTGTTTTAACATACAGCTTACATGCACCCTTAGTCAATTCCAAATGTCAGTTTGTACTGATCTCATAGAGATGGTAAGACTGTAAGGGGAGACCTGAGACTAAGAGAATAGCTGTTCAGAATTAAGGAATGATTATTGCTCTGTAGAGATGATGATTGAACCTTCACAGCAAAAAGTGATTTCATGGTACTTACTCATTTTTAGGTATCATTTTTGGATCAGACATCCAATAGTCAACAGTTTGAATCAGAATTTTGAATTTATATATCTCAGTGTAACGCACATCCTCTTTTAGTCACTGAAATCTTTTTGAGTATTGGGTGGAGGTGTCAAGGTGTTGGCAGGGGCCGGGGCGGGGTGCAGGGAGCTGCAAGGCAGCTTCTGTGAGAAGAGACCAGGGGCTGCCTCAAGTCAGATACAGACAGCTGCAGCTGGCTCCAATGGACCAACTGTAAGACACAGCTGAGCCCTTCAGCCAAGATGGTGACACCTCTGTGAAAGCGTATTTAAGATAAGGCAAAAAACTGCACAGGCAGAGTGAGAAGGAGGGGGGAAGTGAGAAACAATCCTGTGAGCACCAAGGTCAAAGAAGGAAGGGGAGGAGATACTCCAGGTGCTAGAGCAGGTATTTCCCTGCAGCCCGTGGAAAGCACTCCTGACACAAGCAGTTATCCATGCTGCAGCAGCCCATGGAAGACCCCATGCCGGCACAGGTGATTATTTCCTGAAAGAACTGTGGCCTGTGGAGAGCCCATGCTGAAGCAGGCATATATTGAAGGACTATAGCTTGGCGAGAGAACCCACACAGGAGCAAGGGAAGAGTGTAAGGAGGAGGGAGCAGCAGAGAGAAGCTGTTATGGATTGACCACAACCTCCCATTACCCATCTCCTTCTGCCACTTGGAGTGTGGCGGTAGAGGAGTTGGGAATGAAGTTCAGCCAGTGAAGCGGAGGGGGGATGAAGGACAGAAAGTGTTGCTTTATTTTGTCTTTGTTTCTTACCATCAAAAAAACTATTTAATTGGCAATCAAATATATTAATTTTCCCCAGGTCGAGTCTGTTTTGCCCATGACGGCAACTGGTAAGTGATTTCCCTGTCTTTATCTTGACCCATGAAGTTTCTTGTCTTTTTCTCCTGTCCTTCTGAAGCGAGTGACTGAGAGAGTGGCTGGGTGAGCAGCTGGCCAAGGTCAACCCAACACATTTTAGGAAAAAAACTTCTGTCTTTCCAGGAGATCTTAGAATTATTTAGTTAACCTCAAACAAAGAAAATCAGAAAATAAAGACTTAAGAATGACCAAGTCCATCAATGAAGGTAGTAATGACTCTGTAATCCTAGAATCTTTCAATAGAAGCAATTAGGACTTACCAAAGAAAATTCTACAGTAAAAAAATCTGTATTCTTCTTAAACCCATTTTGCAGCAGACTTGGTGACCCAGACACTTGAATGTAAAATAAATTTCGTATGGACATGAAAAATATTTCACTTGGGGTATGTCTGAATCATCTGGATTATACTTTGATGTAAGGCTATTGAGATGGTAAGATTTACAAAAAAGTGATTAACACCTCAATCATGAAAACGACCTTCAGGGTAAGTGATTATAATACATTACATAATTACTTGTTCATTTTAAGATGTTTTATTGTGCAGCCAAAGGGAAAGTAATATTAGTGTTTTAATTAACAGGTTTTTAATATAAAACTCAGTGGAATATACATATATGCATTTTTTTATTGTTTTATTCTTAGATAATTGTGTACCAGTACACATTAAGAATGCAACAGCACATTGATTTGTGATAATAAAGATATAGCTATACTCTTTGATTATATTTCCCTATTTTGTTTTTAATTTTAAATTGCTGATTATATTCTAATTTATAAATCCACAAACAGTTGTAAGAGTTCTACTTGTTTGCACTGTATCTTCAGATTTTCTAACAAAAGTTTAGTAACCTACCAAACCAAAATTAAATCTGACATGGGTTTTGATTCTCCTTTGATTTCCTTAGATTATGAGAAAATTTCCTGTATTTATAGGAACATTTGTGAAATCAAAGGACTCTGGAATCATACAAACAGTCACTGAGTAAGACATATTTTAAAAGGTATCTGAGTGCTAAAAGATGACTATGTAAGCATGTTCTTTTCTTATTTGAAAGATCTATCCTCTATATACACTGTCTTATATTTGATACATTACAAAGCATAATGTTTAGAGTTGCTTGTTTCTTTACAACATTTGGAGTATAAATTCAACAGTTCTTGTTAATACCATCAACACCCATCACTCCAGCCAACGAATGACTGACCGTTTAGTCAAAGTTTCACAATGTTATACCTAACACTTAGGTACCATCAAGGTACAAACAATAAACAGTAACAACTGTGACCTTGAGTAAAGAGCTATTCTACTTAGGACTTTTAGCCACTGATTTTTCCACAGTTATTTCTATAAATGAAGCCAGACTTCTCTCATGTAAATATCGGAGGTATAGAACGAGAATGATCAGACTGAAAAATTGAAGAGCTCACAGAATTTTGTAGCTGACTGGTTACCTAGAGACTTTATGCTATGCTACTGTTAAGTTTCTTTGTGGTATCTCAGCATTAAACATCAAAAACAGTTTTCCAGGCCCTTGTCTTAGAACATGGAAGTTTAATCCTATTTAAAATAAATTGATACTTTTTGCAATGCAGTTTAAAAATGGGAAAAATTAATGATGTTTCTGTGTGCTTGGAAGTGAGTGGTCAAACTAACGAAAGGAGACAGTTTGTAGCTTTAGTATGCTTAAGTCATAAATCTCAAGGAACACTTATGTCTGTTTGCAAAGATTCTTTTGGGCAACAAGGATGATGTATACCCTATATATACAGTTGCTAAAGAGCAAATACAGATAAAATAACAGCAGCAGCTGATAGAGCTGGAACAATTAGATCTTGTGTGATCAAGAGTACCAAGTGGAAGTGAGCAGCACAGTGTCATGGAGCAAAACTGGCCAGCCAAAGCAAGTAAAAAAATAAGAGGGGCTAAGCTGGGGATGGAAAGTTCATGTCACTGGGTCATCCGCACCTTTGACGCAGCCTCGATAGCCAGCACGATTGAGGAAAACCATACATATGTAGAAGACTACTGCAGAAGAGAGAATGCAGTCATCCCTAGAAGGAATTTTGCCAAAAAAGAAAACAGAGGAAAGGAACTGCCTACTTTTGAAAAGGATTAGTTGCTTCTTTGGTATTATCTTCCTGTTACTCTTCTCTTCTTTCTAACACAGTATCGCTTTATTAAGTCAATTTTCATTTTGGGCTACGGAAAAAACAGTTTCCCGAGTGCTCAGATCTCTTAGGTATATTTTCCAAAGTATCTGGTGTGAGGACTTTAACCAGGGTTTATTAGTGATTTCCAGGGTTTAAGAAGACCATTATTTCTGCCAATTACATCCTGACAGAAAGGATACATCTGTGCATTTTTCATATGAACTGTGATCACTTTTTGCAAGAGTTTACCTGAGCTGCAAAACAGTAGATTTTATCTTAGCAGTGTTGAGAAAAAATAAAAAAAAATTAATGTGTTTTTTTTAAACAGCTAGTTCAAATGAAATAGAATAAATCCAAAGCAAGATAAGTTTATGGAAACTTAAAATTTTAAATGATACATCAGCTGTCAAAATTTTAGAGCTTTCAGAGCAGAGATCAGTATCTAAAAACTGCCTTCTCTAAGAAATTAAATTACATGATGACCAGAAAAAACATTCAAAATGTCTGATGGAAGTTAATACTTTTAAAATAAGTTTTTATAAATAAAATAAATGTAGTAATACAATTTAGCCTAACACATTTAAAGTATTGCAATTTGCTTCCTGTTTCCATTCAAATTCATAAATCTATAATATTTTCATAATTATAGTCAATGATTAAAGCTACCTCTGTACAAGTACATTAAAACATTTTTGAAATTCAAACGATCATTTAAATCAATACACACCGTTATGTATCTTTAAAGACACCTTGTCCATGACAAAAAAAAGGCTATTCCTAAATTTATGAAATTACTGAAGATGAAAGTGGAAATACACCTGTCTTTCAAAGAACTAAATTATTTTTGTTATACTATTATAAATTCAGTATCTTAAATACTAATATTTTATAGTTTTAAAGGATGTTCTTTCACTATATATAATTCCAAAGCTTCGTACTCTCAAATAGTATAATTTCCTTTTCTGTAGTGTAGGTAACTTAAAAAAAATTGCTAAATTAAATATGAAAAATCAGCTATTAGCTATTTGAATTGTAATTTCTAGAAAAAGTTTTCAAAACCTCAAAATACCAGAGACCTACTTTACAATTCTGTGTGCTTGTCAGGGAAACATACACTTGACATGCTCTTACTGTTCCACAATCCAGAAAAGCAGTGTCTTGCTCTGAAAAGACCTTGCTTTGAAATCAAATTACTTTTACTCACACCTGGGCCTGCTAACACTGCAACTTCATTTTAAAGCCTTAGTTCAACTGCCATACCAAACACTTTTTATTGGATGAATTATTCCTTCAGACTTAATCTAACTGGTACATTGCATAGTAGATGTTCAACATTGCATAGTGCATGTCCAACCAGTGTCACTTTAAGGGCGGGGATCACTGGTTATAATTAAGCGATAGGCAATCTATCACTAATTTTTGAGTAAGTGTCAGTGTTTGATAGACACCTGGATATCACACCACCCTTGTTAGTAAATAGTAAGCTACTATTCTTGTAAATACACTAAAAGAATTTCTACCAGTAAATAGCTACTTGTAGTAATAAACGACTATTACAGCTGATTAAAAGCAAACTCACAAAAACCTCCTGACAAAACCCAACATCCTATCCTTGCAGGTTAAACATGTTAGGGAAAAGAAATCAAGTCAAACTGCTTAGTCAATAATGAAGAATCATAAAAAGAAAGCACACCTGCAGATTTCTTGTTCCTTTTCAAATTAGTCTCATAAACTCTTCGGGTACAGGTATCTTGTCTTTTATGAATACAACCGGGAATTCTTACAGAACCATATACATAAAGGTGAACACAGCTGTTTTACATCTATTAGTTAAAATCATAAATCTGCAGCACTGCTGTCTAATGAACCATAGTTTCTGAGATATCTGAGAAGTACTATTCAGAACACAGCCTTTCTGAAGAAAATATGGGGGTGGAGGGGGAGCTTTTAAAAGTTTAGACAGCAGAATTATATAAATGTCAAGGATAATTTTGAAGAACACTGCACAAGCAGTATGTCGACTAAAGTTTGTGGTGAACGGAAGAAGGATATACAGCTATATAGATATTCCCAAAACTGTACTTGTTCTTTGTACTATGGAGAAATTACATTCCTCTCAGTTCAGTGGATGTGAACTGCATCCTTTCTAATCTTATGAATTTTGTGGTATTCATCACAGGCTGGAACGGATAGGAAAAAAACATTTTATGCAGAAAGAACGTAGAAAGATACAACTTGAGGCAGACAACTATAAACATTTCTGCAAAGAGTCATATGACCCCATGTTTTCAGGTTGCTTAAGCTGGATATATCAAAACATTAAGTATGAACTACTAGTTCTTCAACATGCAGAGCATTTAAACAAATGTCAACCTCATTTTAGAGAAATTTTACTGCATCGCTACTCATTAAATATTTTGTCATTAGTTCTGTAAAAATGTAAAGATTAACACTAAAGGCAACAGTGTCAGCCCAACAGGTCAGTAAAGTCCAAGTGTTACTATGGTTCTGTGCAAATTCAAAAGACAAAGTAGGATTTTATTATATTTGTAAATTTTACTCTATATCTGTGATAATACTTTTTTTCTTGGCTGAATTCAGAAAACATTAATTTCCTTTGCACCATAAAATCTCTCTTCTCATGTGTTTCAGCTGAATGTATGGGTGACTTAAGATATCATAAATCAAGACTTAATGCAAATAACATCTTGAGCTACTTAGCAAGAATCGGATCG
The DNA here is from genome assembly GCF_030867145.1 of Opisthocomus hoazin. Taxonomy (NCBI): domain Eukaryota; kingdom Metazoa; phylum Chordata; class Aves; order Opisthocomiformes; family Opisthocomidae; genus Opisthocomus; species Opisthocomus hoazin. Next base: position 101,123,692 of record NC_134415.1, on the reverse strand, counting down.
AAGTTCTATTTGAATAAATACTGATTTATCCTCCAATAAGCAAATGAGCCTGTGTACTCTTTCTTGGTTTAGTTGAGGCCATTGCTACAAAATAAACAACATGTAAAACCTGTAAAATAGCCTTCTTCACTGTGATAGGGAACGGACCATACCTGTGAATCCAGGGGGACAGTAACACTGATAGCCTCCAAGCGTGTTGATGCAGCTTCCCCCATGCAAGCAAGGCAAAGTTTCACACTCATCTACGTCCATCTCACACAGAGACCCATAGTATCCAGGTACACAGTTACAGATGAATCTTCAGAAAAGGGAAAATCAGGTAAGTCAACAGAAGTAAATAACATGAACTATTCCTATATTCTGAAGCTATATGTGAGTCCTGATGCTAAGCTGGTGTCCCTAATCATCATCCATATTAAGAGAATTAACAGACTTCTTATTTCCATGTTTCTGAAGCAAGTAGAAAAAGTGTGCACAATAATTTTAGCTGAAAGTGTAAGGAATGACTTAAAGACTAATGTTCTTTTGACACAAGTCTCTGAATAACTGTAGAGTGTTATGGAACAAACACAACATACAAATTTTTCTCTTGTTTACACTTAATATTTAGTAAACATTTACATTAGAAAAGGTCATTGTTGGAAGCTGAAAAGAGAGATGTAGCAATTTCAGGATCTATTTCACTGTTATTCCAAATTAAAAAAAAAAAAAAAAAGGTAATCAGGAAAAGAACAAGTTGTTCTGAAGACAGTTTCCCTTCTGGTTTCCTCTCAGGTCACATAAACAAATAGCTGAGTCAGTAGCATCTGCCTACCTCATTTTAATGCAGAATCCTGGTCATATGCTGAAGGCCCCATCCAAACCTCAAGGCAGCAAGCAGACTTTACACACAAGGAAATTATGGAATTGCTTTTCATTTACTAGTAACTAACCTGTTTACAAGATCCAGGCAAGTTCCACTGTTTTTGCAGGGTCTTGATAGGCATTCATTAGTTTCCACCTCACATAGTGTTCCAGTAAAGCCATGTTGGCAGGAGCACCTAGCGAAAAGGATGTCACTATTACTTTTTAGTTTAATATAGAATGATTCTATATTAAAAAATGTGGCAGATTTTGAGTGGTACAAATTAGGTGGTTCCAAAATTATGTTTGCTTTTTTCTGATCATTACAAAGTGCTGTACTTTAACAAGCTTCATAAGTACAGTGACTACAGCCCAAGATATAAGATTTTTGTGATTATTAGTTGAAAGCCATAGGCTTTGTGCTGACATCACTGTGCAAGGGCTCAGAACTTGACTTGGCCTGAGCTGGTTTTCACTTTTTTGGCACCTGCCCTGGAGCCAACTGACTGCTGTCTCTCATGCTTTAGCTTCAGCTCTGGGAACAGCACCTATGGTAAGGGTGTGACACACAGGGACAATCACAGTGTTACAAGTAATAGCCTTTTGTGTCCGTGTGGGCTGGGGAAGCTGGTAAACAGTACAAAGGAAGTAAATAATGACAAGGAAACATACAAAAATAGCTCCAAGTAGCCCTGAGACTGAAGATGAGAAAACCCGCACTGTAAACATCACACTTTTCCTGGCAAAGACTTCTAGATGCTGTTGACTTGTAATAACACTGCCAGTTCTTCTTGAGGAAGACTGAAATCACTGATCGAGCACCCAGACAGACATTGTGAGGGTAATCATAACAACAGAGACAAGAGCTAGGTAACTGCAAGATTTATTATGCAACAATAACTATATTGTTCATGAAACTGTTTTCTATTAATTTGAGCTTGGACTATTAGTATTATTGTAATTGGACTAATAACAACTGTCCGTTATATTTTGATTGAATAGTTAAGATTTTAATTCGCCTACAACAGATTTTTGGACCTATGTGTATGGTGTACATGTACGTCTTTTTGACCACAAGAAGATTTTAAGTGTAAAGTAACAGTAAAGAGTCAAACACATCACTAAAAATGATGTACTACATCTCTGAAGGACAGCAAATGTTAACACAGGCAAAGCACCAAAAGAAGAGAAAAATGATAAACATCCACGTATCATATTGAATATCTGTCATTCAAATAATTTTCCTCACCTGTAATGGTTAATCCCGTCCACACAGAGACCTTCATTCTGGCATGGATTGGAGATGCACTCGTCATTGTTAATTTCACAGTAAGTACCTTCGAATCCTGAAACACAGATTATATTAACTGTGAATGAGTGAATACTACTACAGAATGTGAATATAAGGATCACAGATCCTCTTGGAGGTTTGACTGTCTGAGCTTAGGGTCAACTTGAGACAACACAAGTGGCAGGCCTGAGAAACCTCAGCTGCTGTTCAAAAAAGAACCGAGAGAAGCATCAGTGGTGACTACCCCTTCTCTTGAGAGCATGTAAGTTGAGGCTCTACATATGTGCATGTCTAGCCGTATACCTGTTTATCTGGATTCTGATTTTGGCCTTCAGACTAGCTCCCTGGCTTGACCTTGGACCTGCCCCACTCCCTGTAGACTTGGCTGGCAAACTGGTGTACTACTTTGAGCCTGGACACCGTTGTTGTCCCTGCCCTGCTTGCCTCATTCAGATACCGTCAGGCAGGACCCTTGACAGTGAGGTCCCCTCCCTGGCAGCCTTGATAAGACTTCCTGTCTTACCTTCGCTTTTGGAGCAGCCAGCCGTCACTGCTCCCTGACTTTAAGATCACAGGCAGCAAGTGGATGCAACCCTAAATAAACTTTCTCCAACTACTTTTGTTCCTTAGCTTCAATAAATTCATTTCCGGATTACAAGACTTCCGGAGTATGAGAAGTGTTAATGTACTTTAATGAACCTGAGAGAACAGATTTGGATGGAGCACCTGGCTAAATATACTGGGGAAATATAATCCATTTTAAGGGACTGAAAAGGCTTTCTGGGGGAGTGTGGGACAATATGAGAAACTAAAAGCTAGTTCAATAATTAATACATTACAGAGCATAATGGAAGTTAGAGAGACCACATTTATTCAAAGCAGTCAATAGATGAGAAAACATAATGGGTTTTAAAATTTAAATGAAGAAAATTGTGATCAAGATCTTATCTGCACAGTACATTACTTGCATAATACATTACATTTACCTGTGTAAACATCCCAGAATATGTGCTAAAGAGAAAGCAGAGATTTTTTCAGTGATATAAGAATATTAGTTTTGCTCTTAGGCAGCATACTACGTCTTACAACGTTCACATAAATAAGTGTTCTACTAAATACATAGTTGTGCTAAAATGATATACAGTGGAAGAATTATAGCTACTTAGTTGAATTTTGCATGAATTGAATATATGTTTCAGCTGATGTAGTAATGAATCCATTACAATGAAGAAACTGTTTGCACTGTGGTGACTATAATACATGACCCCTGACAACAGAGTGACTGAAGAGCATTTATGGTGTTCACCATAGATATCAAAATTAAATTAAAATAACTATAAAAACAGCCACTAAAATTCAGTGTGTATTAAATAAGTATGATGAAGCCTTTACTGGACTCTCTGTTAAAACAACAGGTAAAAATTGTCATCAGTACTTTTTTAGGTACCAAAATAAGGATAGCAATGACTTTTATTGCTGCATTATGCATTTGTGGCTTTCAAAGTATTTCGTGAAAGTGGGGAAATCATGAAAGATCGCAGTTAGCATAGTATGGCTCATTTTTTATCTAGAGAAAATCATTACTGGAAAAATTAAGTGGCTTGGTGAGAGATGTAGGGAAAGCTGTAGAGAAAAATCTCTGCTGGCACTCCAAAGTCCGATCTAAACATCAGCCCACATCAAAATAGTTGGTATCTTTTTCTTACTAAGATTTTTCTCTTCAACAACCTGACTTTCTAGACCTGACAGAAATAACTCCTGAATACTTGCTTAAGGTTTCATAGCAGTGTCTGCTACGAAGCTGGAAAATAAAGGCTGAAATGTATCTCAAACTAATCCTTCAATTATAGTCACCTATATTCTTATGATGTTATCCTTTTCTCAGAAATATCTTGAGCGTGAGTGATACCCTCATTTATTTCCCATCTGTATGATGTTTCACAAAAGCTGTGTAAAATATTTGGTAGAATAAGGTACAAAAATCCTCTGTCCCTCTGCTTTCAACTAAAACGGTTAATGGGAGACACTCAAATTTGCTTAAAAGGACCTGAAAAATATTAGCAGTGTTATTTAACATTATTTCATTCATAATTTCTGCACGTCTGTGCTTCAGTACATTCATAATTTATGGAGCTTGTTCAAAAGATGTTTCAATACAGGCATATGCTAATAGGCCAATTTTAATCCATTCCTGATACATGTTTTCAGAGTAAATTACGAAAATAAAGAAGTATAACACTGCGCACATCACTCGTACAAACAGTTTGTCAAACCTCAAAATGTATACTGCAATGTTAGAATAAAAATTATTTTAATATACTTGGACAGATACTAATCATACTGCTTTCAGATCCAAAAGAATACTTAAAATGCTCACACCTAAGTGGAACTGGTTTAAGGAAAAAACAACCTCGGTAGTTTATTTACATAGTGCTTGTTGAAGCTATAAGATACATCATGGGTCTAACATTCATGGACTTATGTAGTTCTTGTATTTGACATGAAAGTCAAGCACAATTTAAAGGGTAATGTAATACACCAGGTTATTTGGTATAAGCTACAACTGCTGTCGCATATAGCTGTGATCTTCTGGGATACTTAAACTGAAATTAATGCATGGATGCAATTTTTACAGTAATGTAGACATGTTTCCAAATTATTTCATGTGTTGCAAGAAGAAAGAAAAAAAGATAATGAGGGAAACTGACTTAAAAATCTTTAAGATGTCAGTTATAGTACGGAAACAAACATTTTTCAGTTGCAAAGAAATTTGCAGTATGTAAAAAAGCATTCACTTAATGCAGGCAACAGAAAATTAATGTTTTATTTGTAGTTTATACTGTGAGTGCAATTAATTTGTTTGACTTACAAAACACAATAATTTTTATTTTAAGCAAACTGTTTTGTAAAGTGTTACATTACTTGAAAGCCTGAGAATATGCACGGTGCTGTAATGCATTGTTACTGTAACAAAATTTAGTACTATCTGTAGGAAAGTAGTATGCACATTTAAAATGCAACTACTTGTTGTCTTTGCTACTGCAAATCAGTCAAACTTAAGATCCAAAATGTAAATCAATAGCACATATAAATGATTTGATGTAGGTCTCCAGTCATATACTTTACAAGGTAGCTTTTCCACGCGTCAAACCTGAGTGACACATTGAAAATGCAATTTTTGACTTCAGTGCTTTTTATGTGGAAAACCTGAAAATTTTCTGAACTCAGTTCAAACCATTCTGAACTTCTGAATGAAAAGATGCATCTAATCAATAGGGAAGAGCAAATGGCATATGTTGTCACTTGTGAATACAGAATTCCATTAGATACCTGCTCAAAATCTCCAATACTGTAGTCAAGAAAAAAGTGTTGTTTTTTTTTTTTTTTTCCCCAGGTGTCCAATATAAAGGATAGACAAATATAAGTATAAAGTCTGGCAAATAAACAAATGGTTTTTATTTGCCAAACATTTACAGTATTTTTCCTGCCATAGCAGAAAACCTGAAGATGTACACAGAATCTCATTGGTATTACCACTTATCTACTTTTTTTTTTTAATTACAGGGAGACAGTACTTCATTTAAAGTGTTTATTTGCCAGTTTAGTGAAAATGTATAGGCATTTTTGAAGAATTGAAAAGTATCTTGGAAATGCTATGCTTTCATAATAACAGCAATTTCAAGATTTTCAGAAATTAACAGAGATTAAAAACAACAGAAATTATTGCAATTATTTGTGTTAGAGAACTTACTTTAATTTCTGTGTATTTTTAACAGCTTAACCAGCATGAAAGTGACTTTAATAATATGAGGTCTAAAAATACCTTTGTTCTACTGAGAAATCACAAAAGCAGCCTATTTAATCTCAAGCCTAGTTTTCTCATACTCAACATTAGCACTAGTGGGTGTGACAGTATGCTCAAATTTGCTTCCAATTTATGTGCAGAGAGGATGATATATTCATTTTAGCTTACAGAAATTCCAGCATCCTGTGGCAGTTTTGCTGTCAACGGATGAAGCATTAAATGCTGTTACTTAAGATGCAACAGATCCTATTGTTCCTCCCGTTTCTCTGAAATATGGGAAATGGCTACTGCGTGTCTCAACTTTGTCTATATGACTTCTGTGAGCTGCAAAGTGTAGGAATATGCAGCGCAGAAGCTACACATCTGCTGTCACAGTTATGGTCATTTTCATCTCCTTATTCCATTGCAGAGAAATATTACAGAATTTACGTCTGCAGCTAACACAGAGGACTAACTGGATTCTTTCCCCATAAGCTCTATGCTGTTTTACTCATCAGCACAGTATCATAAATTATATGTCTCCTTACTGTGAACCATTTACGAAACAATGTTTGCAAGCAGCAGAGATATCACAATAGCCCTATAATCATTAGTATAGATATTTAGGTTATTCAGTATAACATAGGTATGTACGCATATCAGAATCAAAGTTGTGTGAAATGTTAGATGTGGTAAGAAGGCTATTTCCCTTTGTGAATTATGTATGCATGTGTCTGAAAAAGAAACTAGCAATGAAGGGCTCAGAAATTTGACAACAGCAATCTCCAATTTACATAACTTCTGTTCGTTAGCATCTACTAAATAGTTCAGCTTGATATTATAAATTTTGTGGATTATGATAATTTTCACTTAATCTTATTTCAGATAGAGGCTGAAAAATAGTTTATCTCACTCTAGCTATAAGATGCTACAGACAAAAATAATCATTATCATGGTAGGACAAAGGATATTAAGAAAGAAGGTGTCACGGGGGTTACTGACAGTAGTCTGGTACGAGCGGTGAGGAAAGTCCTGGAAAGAACTGTTTGAAACAAGGACTTCAAAAATTACCTTTAAACATCAAGAACGGAACCATAAAGTCTCGCTTTTGGAAAGGATATTTGGAGGATAAATAAAAAATAGGATGGCTAATTCCAGTACAAAGTTTCTCTTTAGAGATGACACAGTACTCTCCTTAGATCGCACAAACACCTTTTCTGGAACAAGACACTTACTTTCCCTACACCCTAAAACTGGTGGTTGTAACTTTATGACTCATGCTATTCCTCTTGCATAAAACAGCTTTTCAGCTTCTATCTTTGTATCTTCAAAGATACAATGAGCACAAATGACAAAGCATTTGACTACTTGTGTGCTATAATGACACAAACCACCACTCTCCATTCTTTTTCACCCCACTTCTAAAAATGTGTTCTTCCCAGAACTATACAGATTAAAAAAATATCTACAGAAATAATAATCCAGGCAACAGGCAACTGATAAGGAATTCAGCCCATCTACTGTCTGAACAAATTATCCTATGCTGCCTATATAGTCAGTAGAGTGACATAAATATTTCTATAGTATTAGCCATTTAACTTTGTATGTCTGCTTTTGGGTGAAATGAATTACCTCAGAAAACTGCCTCTTTCCCTTCACTGACTGTAAATAGAGTACAGGGCGATCTTCTCAACGTGTGCATATCCGTATATGTATCTTCTCAATACTGTGGACATCAACATCTGCTGAAATGAATCCAGACTTTCTGGTGTATTTGTTTCAATAAAAAATACATTATTTCATTGATTTAATTTACCTTCTGAGTTTCCTGACTCACTAAAATGGTACTGAACTAACACAAACACTGACCAAATAATGCTATTTTTGAATTGGGTAGCCGAAGATTTGGGAGGCAGCCTGAGCTGCAGTGGTCATGCACTGGTGGAGTTCACAGTCCTGAGGGATATGGGTCAGGCTAAGGGTAAAGTCAGAACCCTGAATTTCAGGAAAGCAAACTTCCAACTCTTCAAGGAGTTAGTCAATAAGACCCCCTGCAAACCTGCCCTCAGGGATAACCAAGCAGAGTAGAGTTGGCAGACCTTTAAGAACACTCTCCACAGAGTGCAACAGCTCTCAGTCCCCAGGTGTAAGAAATGAGGAAAGGAAGGGAAGAGGTCAGTATGGCAAGTCAAGAGCTGGTGGTCAAACTAAAGTGAAAGAAAGAAATGCACAAGCAGTGGAAGCAGGGACAAGTGTCGTGTGAAAAGTATAGGGATGTTGCACAGTCATTCAGGGACGGTGTCGGGAAGGCCAAGGCATAGCTGAAGTTGAACTTGTCAAGGGACACAAAGAATAGTAAGAAGGGCTTCTACAGGTATGTCAACCAGAAAAGAAGATCAAAGCAAGCATACCCCCCATGATGAACAAGGCTGGCAAACTGGTAACAATGGCTCAGGAGAAGGCTGAGGTACTCAACAATTTTTTTTGTCTCCGTCTTGAGGCAAAAATGTACCTAAGTCTATGGGACTTGATGAGATGCATCCAGAGTCCTGAGGGAACTGGCTGATGCAGTTGCCAAGCCACTCTCCACGATACTTGAAAAGTCATGGCAGTCGGGTAAAGTCCCTGGTGACTGGAAAAACAGAAACACTGCACCCATTTTTAAAAAGGACAGAAAGCAGGACCCTGGTAATATCGACCTGTCACCCTCAACTCTGTGCCTGGGAAGATCATGGAACAGATTCTCCTAGAAGCTATAGTAATGCACACGGAGGACAGGGAGGTGATTCAAGACAGCCAGCATGGCCTCTCCAAAGGCAAGTCGTGCCTGACTGTCCTGGGTTTGGCCAGGACAGGGTTAATTTTCACCGGGCTCCAGGAAGGGGCACAGTCGGGGGGGTGGGGGCTGACTCCACCTGGCCAAACAGAGCCCGGTATTCCATACCATGTGACATCACGCTGGGTTCCGGGGGGGGGGGGGGGGGCGGGGGGGGCGAAAGAGTGGGGGAAGGCATCCCCTTCGGTTTTCCCCACAGATTGGGTTTGATTATTAACAAATTCTAAGACATAGGATCTGAGGTATGGAAATGACCGCAGTGCCGCATGCAAATAAAAGACTAATTTCATGCACAGTGATGTTATCATATCATAAGTCAATATCGTACAGTACAGCAAAATCATCATCCTAATCCTTTTCCCAGTGATGATGAACAGCATGGCAATAAACACATACTGCAAATAAGGGTTCAAAAACCACAGACATCTGATCAAAGTCAGCAACATATTTACTGGCGACTATTTAGCTAACACAGAAAAATGCCTATAACAAAATTTAACAAAATCTAAGAAAGCAGCTTTAACACCCGCTGCTCAGCCCTGCAGTTATCCCTGCCCCACACTTGGGCGCCAAATAAATGTTTTGGTTTCGGCTGCCGCCAGCAACAAAAGCGCCACGTGGCCGCCCCTCCCCCCACCGGTGTGTGGAGGACAATGAAAAGAAACAGACAGAAAACTGGTGGGTCGGGATAAGGGCAGTTTAACAGAACAGCAAACAAAGGGAACAGCAACAACAACGATACAGATAAGGAGGAAACACAACAACGAACCGCACGACCCAGACACCCGCTCTCCCGAACAGGACCGGCGCCGCGCCCCCCCCAAGCCGCAAGTGAGTCCCCGCTGCCCCGCCCCCCCCTCCCCCCACCGGAACCCAGTGTGACGGCATATGGTATGGAATACCAGGCTCTGTTTGGCCAGGTGGGGTCAGTCCCCACCTCCCCAGCTGTGCCCCTTCCTGGAGTCCGGTGAAAATTAACCCTGTCCTGGCCAAACCCAGGACATTATCCACCCCTTATTCCATACCATCTACGTCAACCCCAGGTCCCCCATTGTCCAGTCGATCACCACCACTTCTCCTGTCTCCAGATATCATTCCCTTAGTCTATGGATCATCACTCTAAAGTGTCCGTTGAGTTCATTTAATCCATGACTTCGGGCTCCATCTGTCGTTATGGTCTTCCGTGGCAGGAGAGATGATGTGTGGTGATGGGCGGTCACTTGCTGCATCCAGAGCTCACAGCTGATGTATCTGGTACGGCCCGTGCCCACAGTCTGCAGGAGATGTTGATCCTGATGAAGTTGCTGGATGCCAGTTGTTGAAAACCAGGTCTGGTTCCATCATCCCTGTGCTCTGCTAGGTTTTCATCAGAAAAGTCCATCCTTCTTTAATCTTGATTCTTACTATGCTACTACTGGTACAACACATAACAATTATAACAGTGATAACAGACAGTGACAGGGATATTTAACAATTGACTTTATACAATTTATTTATGGACTATTCTCACCCAAAAACAAATCCCCATGAGGTACACATCGGACTTCCCCATTCTTCCGCATTACCCACCAGGTACACCCAGGTCCTTGAGCAAAAGCAATCCCCCAGACGGGCTTGCCTTTGCCCGAGGCAGGACTAACCCAAACTGTCTTCCCTAACATGTTCCGCATGTGCACTACAGGGACTTTATCTCCTTCTACAGGGCGCTGAGGTTTTGACTGGGCAGGACCAGCTCGGTTGGTGGACCCTCTGGTGTTAACCAACCAGGTGGCCTTTGCTAAATGAGTATCCCAGTTTTTGAAAGTCCCACCCCCCATTGCCCTCAAAGTGGTTTTTAGCAGCCCATTGTACCGCTCGATCTTTCCAGAGGCTGGTGCATGGTAGGGGATGTGATACACCCACTCAATACCGTGTTCTTTGGCCCAGGTGTCTATGAGGCTGTTACGAAAGTGAGTCCCGTTGTCTGAATCAATTCTTTCGGGAGTGCCATGTTGCCACAGGACTTGTTTTTCAAGGCCCAGGATGGTATTCCGGGCAGTGGCATGGGGCACAGGGTAGGTTTCCAGCCATCCGGTGGTGACCTCCACCATTGTGAGCACATAGCGCTTGCCTTGGCAGGTTTGTGGCAGTGTGATGTAGTCAATCTGCCAAGCTTCCGCATATTTATATTTTAACCATCGTCCTCCATACCACTGAGGCTTTACCCGCTTGGCTTGCTTGATTGCAGCGCATGTCTCACATTCACGGATAACCTCTGCAATGGTGTCCATGGGCCCACCAAGGAAGAGATGCGACATACCGATGGGCTCGTGACCGAGGGGTGGACTTGACCTTGGCTTTTGTTGCCGGCGGCAGCCGAAACCAGAACACTGACCAATCTAGTGGCTTTCTATGGTGGACTGACTACATCAGTGGACAAAGGAAGGGCTATGGATGTCATCTGGACTTCTGTAAGGCCTTGGACACAGTCCCCCAGAATATCCTTCTTTCTAAACCGGAGAGATATGGATTTGATGGGTGAACGGTTCGGTGGATGAGGAATTGGTTGGAAGGTCACAGCCAGTGGTTAGTGGTCAATGGCTCCATGTCCAAGTGGAGATCAGTGACGAGTGGTCTCCCTTAGGGGTCCATAATGAAACGCGTACTGTTTAGTATCTTCATCAATGACATAGACAGTGAGATTGAGTCCACCCTCAGCAAGTTTGCAGATGACACCACGCTGAGTGGTGAAGTAGACACACCAGAAGGACGCGATGCCATCCAGAGGGAACTGGACAAGCTTGCGAAGTGTGCCTGCATGAACCTCATGAGCTGTAACAAGGGGAAGCACAGTGTCCTGCACCCGGGTCTGGGCAGCCTCCAGTATTAACACAGGCTGGGGAATGAAGGGATCGAGAGCATTCCTGAGGAGGACTTGAGGTTACTGGTGGATGAGAAGCTGGACATGAGGGGGTGATGTGCACTCACAGCCCTGAAAGCCAGCCGTATCCTGGGCTGCATCAAGACAAGCGTGGCCAGCAGGATGAGGGGATTCTGCCCCTCTACTCTGCTCTGGTGAGACCCCACCTAGAGTCTTGTGTCCAGCTCTGGAGCCCTCAGCACAGGAAAGATGTGGACCTGTTGGAGCGGGTCCAGAGGAGGCCACAGAAATGTTCAGAGAGATGCAACAACTCTCCGATGAGGAAAGGCTGAGAGAGTTGGGACTGTTCAGCCTGGAGAAGAGAAGGCTGCAGGGAGACCTTATTGCGGCCCATCAGTACTTAAAGGGGGCTTATAAGAAAGATGGGGACAAATTTATTAGCAGGGCCTGTTGCGATAGGACAGGAGGTACTGGTTTTAAACTAAAAGAGGGTACATTTAGACCAGATATAAGGAAGAAATTTTTACAACGAGGGTAGTGAAACAATGGAACAGGCTGCCAAGTAAGGTGGTAGATGGTCCATCCCTGGAACCATTCCAGGTCAGGCTGGACAGGGCTCTGAGCAACCTGATCTAGCTGAAGATGTCCCTGCTTATTGCAGAGAGTTTGGACTAGATGACCTTTAAATGTTCTTCCTACCCAAACTATTCTGATTCTACAATATACACACAATATATGATGTATTTACACGTATGTTTTCCTGAGAACTACTTGGACTTATGCAAATCATTTGACACTGTCCTGCATGACATCCTTGTCTCTAAATTGGAGAGACATGGATTTGACAGATGGACCACTTGGTGGCTAAGGAAATGGCTGGATGGTCACACTCAGAAGAGTTGTGGTCAATGGCTCAATGGCCAAGTGAAGACCAGTGACTCCCAGTCACCAGGGGACCTTATAGTAGCCTTCCAGTACCTGAAGGAGGCCTGCAAAAAAGCTGGAGAGGGACTTTTTACAAGGACATGTAGTGACAGGAAAAGCGGTAATGGCTTTGAACTAAAAGAGGGCAGATTTAGATTAGATATGAGAAAGAAATTCTTCATTGTGAGGGTTGTGAGGCACTGGACTATGCACTGGACTATATTGCCCAGAGAAGTTGTAGATGCCCCCTCCCTGGAATTGTTCAAGGCCAGGTTGGATGGGTCTTTGAGCAACCTGATGTAGTGCAAGGTGTCCCTGTCCATGGCAGGCGGGTTGGAACTAGATGGTCTTTAAGGTCCCTTCCAACCCAAACCACTCTATGATTCTGCGGTAACTTTTCCATGACAAAACTGCAGTTAAGCAGAATATTGCTTCTATTGTAATAAGGAAACTGGGTAAGCATCCTGAGCTGAGGATATTACTAGGACTAATGAAGAAAGATCTACATCTAATATTAAAGAAAGATAATAACTTCTACCTTCTGTTATAAGCAGAGGGAATTCTAAAAGCCCTCTATATTCAAAAACCTTGTCTTTTCCTTCCTGTCTTTATGTCAGCAGCAACTCTATCTGCTGTCCCTACCAACCTTGCCTTGTTTTAGCTCCTAGATACATCTACTAATCATTCTCGCAGAAGAAGAAATTAGTGTTCAAAAAAGTCTTTTATTAGAAAACACTAGATATTTTCTGGTGCATGGTTTATGCCGGCAAATTTTTTTTTGTCTTCTTAATTCTCTGTAATATTCATGTGCTTGTATTTCCCCAGGTTTCACATTTTTCTGTGATAACTGTTACCTTTTGTCTCCCATTTCATCATTAAGTAGGCCTGTTGTTGTTCAACAGTCTTAGCCAGAGGGCTGATCTTGCACTCTGTAGTTGCATGCCCTCTCATAGTTTTCCTTCATTTTTGAATGTATCTTTTTCAGTAATTTCTTCTTTCTTGGAACACCACTGCTCTCTGAAAGCTGCACTACTTTTACCAAAGTGTCCTGTCTTCCATTTGGGTTGCCTTTATGCAATCAACACTTTTGCTATTGGCATTATGTAGAACAGCATGGTCTAATGTTTATCCTCTAATTTATTAACACTCTAGTTTACTTATGTATGCAGCTGAATTGCTCTTAGGATCTTTTGCATGTAGACCTTCCTGGGAATTCATGAATAGTTGCACAGGGTCAGCTGCAAATATTTCAACATTATTTATATTCTATAGCTTTGCTCATGTTTCCTACCTTTCTCTTCTATTACCTTAAATTTTCATTTCTATTATTAAGATTCACTCCAAGACTGGAATTCTTTAAGAACAGAAAAGCAACAAAATACTCTATTTGTCCTAAATTGTCAGTTTCCTCCTCTGTTTCCTTTGCATTTAGTATGTAGCATTTCAAGAGACATTAACGGCAAGATTCAATGCTGGGTATATGTATAATAGCTCAAAAAGCCATCTCCTCCCAATTGCCTTGATCAAACCCTTGCTATCAATTATTGGCAAAGTATGTAAGAAGAAGTGCTTTCTGTACAATTCTTTGGAAACTTGCTCTATTGCACTGATTCCTAAACTCCTGCAATGGTAGCCTACCCTACAACATTCTTGCAACTATGAATGTATCAGCATACAGTTGTAGAGATCACAATTTTTTAAACTGTTTAACCTGCTTGTGTAGACAACTAAACTTAAATCATGGTCTAACACTGTTCCATAATCTCCAGTATGAGTTATATGTTACAAATGACATAATCCATCTCCTCGCACGAAGCAAAACCCTACAGCTAGGGCAGACACCTCAAAAGTAAGTTTTACATTTGTATTACTTACAGAGTTTTAAAAATCTTTAAAGCTAAACCACACAACTGTAGCTCTGCAACATACATACAAGAACAAAGATGTGTAATTTGGATTTACACTACTACTAATCATTACTTCATTATCTCCCTACCAACTTGCTGCAGTAATTCTGTCTTAGGCTAACGTATTAAACCAACTTTGATTGTGTCCAATCTATCAGCTTTTGTCTTCTCTGTCCTAGTATGGCATCCCAATCCCAACTCTCTGTAGTGAGTGGATATTTTTTTCTTCTACTAAGTACCACAGCCAACAGCATGATTTGCAGTCCCATTGTATCCATCTCAGATATGGTTTTCTAAAGGTAATCTTTAGAATTTGTTAAGAACCGCTACATTTTCCAACTATTGCTAAACCAGATTCTTTGCTTCTAATGAATGGACTCTTAACTACTGGCAATTTGTTTAATCTACATGCCATCCGGTACTAAGTCAGGTATCTTGGAGTAACCTAGCTATCTCAGTGTGATTGCCCTTTGCGATTCGACCTGTAACCATGACAGGTTTATTGGGAGAGAAAGGGAGGCACATGGCAGACAGAAATAGGAGAATAAAAGAAAAGAAGACAATTGCAGAAATAGATTTCCATAAAATGCTTTCAATTAAATTTCTGTATTTTACTGTCTCGCCTTTTTTGACATGAGTCCTGAATAAATGACGGTATTTTTCCTAGCATGAATGAGTAACTCATTTCATGAATAATGCCTTTTACTCCTTTTCAATACTGAAATAATTTCCACTTTCCAAGATTTGTTAGCAATGCATGTTACAGGCTCATATAACTCTCCTGCTAGTTCCCTGAGGATTCCCAGCTGCAAGCTTCAAGAATCCTTGAAGTTTCTGTCAAAGTTCCCTGAGAAACTTGGCTGCATGTTTTTTTGGATTCTTGAGAAACTGCACAAAAATATTTTGAAAAGAAGACTTCTCTGAGGAACATTAAGAAAAGGCTTGAACTACATGTCTCTCTACAGATCATTTCTGGAAAAAAGGTTTCAAAATCAATACACTGTATTAAAAATTGTTTTTAAAAAACAGCTTTTCTAAAAGCTGATTCAATAAGCAGCTTACATTATCACCCCAGTGACTTTTTTTTAACTCAGCTATTTGTGGTAACTTTCACCTCAACAGTAAAAAACCTGAGCTATAAATACTGCTGACTTCTGTGTATTATCTCCACATCTTTACAGCCCAGTAAACAATGAGTAATTGTGGTGTAACACTGCATTTAATGTATTTGCTATCCTTGATCCCTAGGACACCCTTACCATTTATGAGTATAAAAGCAAGGACTTCAAAATCCTGCCTATATTCCAAATTCAGTATTTGTACTCTCCCTACTTAAATGTTCACTGCAGTTTTAATTCGTTAATGTATTCTTCAACTCCTATACAGACTTGCATAGTGATGTTCTGCACAGTTAAACTGTTGCTTCGTTCCATGTTAGCAGTTCTTAAACATCGAGGGAGAGACCGTGTCCTTTACACCATGGCCCAGGAAAGCTGTCAGCACCTGTTATGATTTTGCTTGTTGGGCATACGGAGAGCAATTCCCTCTATCCATTAGGCAGGCGAAGATTACTCCCCTGATGCATCAGGCCTTTCTGACAGCTCAGCAGGAAGAAGAACCATTTTCAACCTGCTCCAATGTTTGTACTTTTAACAATTTGCATATATTTTGTCTGTTTCTGTCTGTCTGTTTTGTCAATTTAATCTGTCAGCTCTGCTGGCCAGGTGCATGCCTAATCTCTATGTTGCTGTAACAACTGACTCAGAAATAGTAATTCTGAGTGCAGGAATCTAAACAGCCATAGATGTAATACGTACTGTAATAAAAGAAATTAATAGTAGGCAAACTGACAGCTATCTTACCAGTCTCTTCACATAACTGACAGACCTGCTATAATTCATGTAGGTTTTATGTGCTTTGAAAGGCACACATTGTTACTTTCACTGAATACAGCATTAAATTCAAAACATATTTGCAACTTTTCTGCAGTGCAACACACAACAGAGAAGATTAACTATACCAGTTCTTACCTGTTTTGCAAATGCACATTGGATTTCCATCATCTTGTGCCAAGCAGGTTGAATTGTTCATGCATGGATTGTAAGGCAGCTCACAGGGACTGAAGCGCTGATGGCAGAAGTCACCAGTATAAAATGGAGGGCAAATGCATACAAACTGGCCCTGCTTAACAGATTCATAGCAGGTGGCTCCATTCAAGCATGGTTCAGAATCACATTCATTTACATCTTCACTGCAGTCTGGCCCTGTCCATCCTGCTGTACATGTGCATCTGAAAACAAAAAAAAGGAGTCAACGTGGTGGAAGAAAGAATATCAACAGTTTAGCCCAGTCACAGAACCACAGAATCAGTCCCAATTATTTCCATTAAAAAAAAAAAAAAAAATCTCTTTCTGTGCATTGCTTTTTTCTGCTAATTGTATCAGACTGCACTATGAATAAAAGCTATATTCAGGTTCTTCTCTCACAATTTATTTGAGAAGAAGCAAAATGACTTGTTCTAAATCACATGGTTTATCCACTTGGAGAACCACCTGGTTTAGTCAATGCTGACAGGATCATCTGTGGATATTCTTTAACCTGAAACACCACCACAAATTATCAAATGTGGAAAGTAAGTTTCTTTCAGCTTTAGGATCAGAAAGACATATTTTCACACGTGTGAAACTACTAAGCAGTTACTTCAGTGATTGGGATGAAATGTACCAGGTGGCATTAGTACACTTTTATGAAAGAAGGTAGGAGGTCAAAGCCACAATAAATGATGAAAGAATCCTCTTCTCATTATGTTTTTTCTCTTTTTCGTATGCTCTTGTGAAGACCTGTTATTGACAACACAGAAGAGAAAACCTGGACCAAAATCTACAATACAACTGATTACAAAGAATCTATCTTCATGAATTAGATAAATATCTGGTTTTATTTACAACATGAATATGATGATGAGGTTCTAAAAATTCATAGATAACAATTTGTTAATGATTTCAAAGATCGCAGAGAAAATTTCCTCATTAGCAGCAATAAAAGAGGGGTCTATGCTTTAAAATGTATTTGTTCTTATTACTTTCACTGAAGATAGAATTAAATTCAAGATGTATTTGCAAGGTTTTGCAGGACAACAGATAATACAGACAAGATTAACTATACCAGCTCTTACCTGTTTTGACTGATACTGATTTTGGGCATTAAATGATTCACATATAGTTTAATAGTTCTAATTTGATAAAAGGAATTGTTCTTAAATAATAGGTTGTTCAATGGAGAATCAATTAGGTAGTTCTATAAGGCCTGGCTATTGCTTGTTACACACCAGGCAAATTTGGCCATTTTAAAACACACACAGTGTTTTCTTTGAAATTTAGAATGTTCTGTATGATCAGTTTGTGGGGTATAATTTTCATGTCACATGAAAAGAAAGGGGTATTACTGAGGAATTTTCTCATTTGAAAGTCCTGAGTAATTTAGCAGTAACGATTAAAAAAATCCGGTTACTCTGGTTTTCATTGGAAGAAAAGTAGTTCTAACTATCAACAGGCATTCATTACAGTAACTACAACAAAAAAAATCACATTTCAGGACCCATTTATCAGTTACAGCACCCAAAGCACATTTTTAGAAATATGGTTACAAATAAGTATGTTTTGTTACTCTGTGTTTATGCACAACAAACATATCTTCTTTTGCTAAATATGGCAGCATCACTCTGGTACCTTGAGGCAATATCCACTGAATAACACTGAAAAACAAGGCATTCACTACTCAGTGCTCAAATTTTCTCCTAAGTAGTCAATCTATGAAAGTACAAGCCTCTATTGCAAATTAAGTATCTCCACATCGCTGATAGAGGACACAGTATAACACAATGTTCCAAAAGATCAGAACAAGTATTTTAGATGTTAACTGTTTCACAGCTGCTCAGATTTTTCTTGACTTCATTGACAAAGTTCTGAATAAATTACTACTGATGAACTACTACAAAAGTGATATGTAATACCTTGTCTATGCTCCATTTGTAGCTTAGAAAGCTCATTAAATGGAAAGACTTTCACTTCATGTTATGAGAATATGATTCAAGTCTTAACTTGCCCAACTGTTATGGGTGTAACTGAGGTGCAGAGGAACAAACATAAAACATGTTCCATTCCCTTCTTTTCCCTAACGAGTTTCACAACAGCCTCTGAGTTATCAAAACTATTCTGTATGGCCACAGGGAACTTTATGCCAGATGGAGATCACTGAAACACAGTAATTATCTACTCTACACAACTAGCCAGTCCTACCCTGGCTTCATGCCAGCTACCGAGATACAAAGGTCAATATTAATGCAAAGAAGACAATAACATAGTTTTATTGTACTCTTACCTGTATTATTAAGAAGTTGCTGGTGCCCTCATTAAACGTGAAAAAATACATAGATGTGTCTATCTCGAGAACCAGTTTTAAGCATCAAGACAACATTCTGTCTTAATGAGAACTGTTTGTTTAAACAAGGTAAGGAGGAGGTGTTAGAAGTACTAAAAGCACAGAATACAGAGCAGAGTTTTTTAACTGTGGACTATCAATTAAGCTACTATAGCTTAATGATTACTATTAATAATTATTACTATATTCTTGTAAATTATCTGATCAAAAGGCAAAAACCCAATTAAACCGTCTTCTTCAAAGTGACCACTTCCTCCGCTACATTAGAAAAATCAAGCAGGATCCCCAAGCAAAAAAAGAATGTTATACATGTTGTTATGAGACCACATAAACATAAGATAGTCATTGCTCAACTTCTTTGTTTTTTAACCAACTTGTAAACGGAGACAAAAAATTTCTAACAGTACTAGCAAAATACAGTCAAAGTTTTCATATACCTTCTAAAGAGAAAATTGTAAATATGACAGATGTTTTGTATGCAACTTTGTGTTTATTCCTAAACCATTTAGAAAGTATATAAACTTTTCTGAACTTCTTTGCCAGTATTTCATGTTTAAATAATGCCAAGTTTTATAACAGAATTCTCAAAATGCAAGTTATATATATATGAAAACTATCATATTCATCAAATTAATAATCAAAATCTCTTTAGGCAAGAAAGTTTTAGACTGTAAGTCTAAAATATGTATACTTAGTCTAAAATTTACGTAAATCTAAATAGGTATAAATCTAAAACACATATTTATATGTATAAGTTACTCTGGGCATCTGAAACAATTTGATCATTGTTAAAGTCATAAAATTAGGGAAACAACGCAGGCAATGTGCTAAGCTCCAGAAAGAAAATAAACTGGAAAGCGTGTTTTACATTTTCTCTTAAGAACAATCAAAAATACTATCTTTATTCACATATAGATTTAAATTCTGAACTTACAGTTTTTACAAAGCCTTTCTTATAAAAATTTTTGTGTTTATGAAAAAAATACAAAATTTAAAAAAAATATAAATACACAGCCAGTCCCTGTATAAGGCCTATCCTATATTTCCAGATTAACTATGAAAACATTTTATATTACACATTTAAGCAAACGGCATCTAATCTTTTCATACCCTAACTGCATACTTGTTTATGTAACTTCTACAAACACTAATGAGAAGATAACCCATTAGAAATATCTAGAACAGTGATAACCCACTCTTTCTACTTTACGATCAGTTGTGGGAAAAATTTGGGGGGGGGGGGAAAGACAAAAACATTGTATTTTTTGTTGAAAATAATCTGACAGGCTGTTGAAATTATATTTTAATTTTAAATAATAAAAGCTTCTATTAAACCATAGAATGATTTATAACATCTTTGAAAAGAGGAAGAATACACTAGCAAGGAAGCGTACTCTAGCACACGTAATGAAAGAAACAGGAGATTTAGGTTGATGCAAAAATTCTTCATTTTACATTTCCAGAATGTATATAAATATTTCCTTTTAAATAACCAAATCCAAATACTTCAATTGATATTACAAAATCAAATCACGTATGATTTTTTAATTGAAATTATTCATTTTAATAATATATATCCCACACAGTGCTTTGACTGTGATGTGTAGAACTTCTCTAATACATACAGATCAGCTTTCGTAAGTATTATCTGTTGACTTTCCATATGTCTCTCCACAGATTTAAGGGCTTGCCATACAGACTCAAATAAAAGACAGTTATGAAAATACACACTATGTTATATCCATGGTTTTGTATTTTACTACCTGCTTAAATGTTAAAGTCAAAGTTAAAAATTGCAAGCTATTGTCATGAATGGCACCCAGAAAAACTAATGTTAATATATTATTAATGTAAGTATAATTACATTATTAATGTAATATTAATGTTGAAAAAGTCTTTAAGGCTCATCTAGTCCCCCTGCTCAAGACAGGGTCAACTGGAACAGGTTTCTCAGGTCTGTGTCCAACCTGGTGTAATCGATGGCCTGGCTGGACTTGTCGAATGCAAGACAAACGGACTGAGGCATCAAGAACCGAAGAGCTAACAAAGGAAGTAAATAACTGGTGCTTATCTTATCAGACAAAAGTAAGGGGGGATAGCCCATCTCTGTAAACTCAGTGATCTGTGGGGCGCCGCGGAGGCTGCGCAGCCAGAGATTGCTTCAGAGATTGCTTTGGACAAAGCACAGATGGCCCCCGAATACACATACCAAGATGCCTGCTCCGAAGGCGTGTCACACTGCTGAGTCCCGCTTCTGACGACACGACATTCCATGCCAAGAGCCAATCGATACACAATAATTGACTTAGTCCCACCTCGCAAAAAGATTTCCAAACATACAAAAATTGGCACTTGAAAACTCTCTTTGGGAGGAGGAGCCAAGCGAGAACTTCACCTGATGGACGGGTCGACAGGCCTGAACCTCTCTTCCCTCCCCAAGAAGGGACGCCTTTTTGGTAAGAGTCGCGCCTCTGACTTTGTCAGACGTATCCCCGGGAACACATTGTTAACTAAAGCGCTAAACTATGACTTTGAGCTCAACTTTTGTAGACAGTGAATTTATCAACGGCAATTCCGAATCTGTGATAACTGTCACTTGAATAAATTACCTATTGTTTCAACTTTGCGAAACTGTTTCAGTGAAAGTCCTTGGAAGGGCTCTGGCAGGCTAGTTGAATATCAGACTCCCCTTACCCCCCCCTTTAATGCGACACATGGTTTTGAGTATCTCCAAAGATGGGAGACTCCATAACCTCTCTGGGACACCTGTTCCAGCACCTGTCCACCCTCACATTAAAAAAAGCGTTTTCTTAAAGTGGAATTTCATGCATTTCAGCTTTTGTCAACTACCTCTTGTCCTGTCACTGCATACCACTGAGAAGAGTCTGCCTCCACCTTTTACACTCGCTTACATCAGTTGTTTACACACACTGGCAAGAGCTGCCCTGAGCCAACACCATTTCTCCAGCATGCCAACTGGAACTACAATCTACTCAGAATCTGCAGAGTTCTAAAGTGACTTTCTGTGAATTAGCAAAGCCTATTGGTGGTCTCATTCCAACCTAGCTCATCTAGAAGCTCTGGAAAAATGTCAAAGCTTGACAAAAGCAGTAATGCAGATGATTATACCAGTGGAGAACAGATTTCAGAAGCAGCAAATTTTTTTACTTTCAGACCTCTTACAGCAGAAAAATAGGAGAAACCAGTCTTTTCAGTCCTCTGTATTTTGTACCAATTTTTCAGAAAGTATCAGTCAAAGCACTTGCTTTTGCCACAGACACAGGTATTTCTACAGAAAAAATATGCAATGTTTAAGATGTAGCAGAACTGTTTTTTCCTTAGTGGTTCAGTGAAAACAACACGAATCCTAAACTGAACCCTCAGATGTACCGTGCCTGTCATTCACCTGCCTCTTTATTTGACAAGATCTTGATAAGAAATGGCAAGATGTTAAGTGAAGTTTAGGTTGACCTGTTAGCTATACAGTACGTGCAATAATGGTCCATTCTTCAGTAAGAGTTAATGTTGTCTAGTGCATTCCACCAAATCAACTAAGAGCCTGAAAAGCTGCAGTGCTCAGTGACGAACCTATTCCTTGCAAACTACAGGCTATTGGACCATCTGAAGTACTAAAAAGAGAGCTCCCTTTCAATAATGCACAGCTTTGAATTTAGAGCACCAACACACACCACAAACCTCTGAAGACACACACTTCCAGTCACCAGACGCTTCAGATATTTTCTCTCTTTTCCTCTTTCCTCCCACAAACATCTTTCTTCTTTTATTCTCTGAAAGTTTAATGCACTCTTTGCTTCTCTGACCCATCTTACATACTCCACCAGCTGTCACCTGCAAAAGCCCTGTTATGAGTTTGTCTCTGATGCTCTTCTGGTGTTACTAGTTCCCCACTCTCAGATGTCACTCCCGTATGTTTTCCTCAAACTTTCACCTATGTCTTCCTCCTCTCCCTGAATTCATCTGAGACTCTTTTGACTATCTATTCCATTATTCCTTCTCTAACTTCTTCCTAGAGCTCTACATTTGTAACCAATCAAAAGTGACACAGATGAAATAATTAGAGAGGTCAAGACTGGTGGCAGCCTGGGCTGCAGCGGTCATGTCCTGATGGGATTCACAATTTTGAGGGGTATTTTTGAGGGGTACGAGGGTCAGCTGACAAGTAGAGTCACAACCCCAAATTTCAGGAGAGTAAACTTTCTATTATTTAAGGAATTAACAGATGGGACCCCCTAGGAAACTGCCCTCAGGGACAAACGAGCTGAACAGATCTGGCAGCTTTTTAGGGACATTTTTCTTCGAGCTCTTGGTTTACACATGTAAGAAATCAGGCAAGGCAGGCAGGAGACCAGCACAGCTTAGTAAGGACTTCTGGGACAAAATGGAGTTTAAGAAGGAAGTGCACAGGCAATGGAACAAGGGACACGTATCCTGGGAAGCTTATAGGAAGCTGCCTGGATGCGTAGGGATGGGATTAGGAAAGTTAAGGCACATTTGGAGATGAATTTGGCAAGGGATACAAAGGATAGTAAGAAAAGCTTTTACAGGTATGTTGGCCAGAAAAGGAAGATTAAAGAAAATCTACCCTTGCAGTAAATAAGATGGGAGAACTGGTGACAACCAATAAAAAAACTCTGAGGGACTCCACCTTTTTTTTTTTTTTTCTCAGTTTTCAATGCTAATCTCTTTTCCCACTTCTCTTAACCCTCTGAACCTCATGGCAGGGACTAGGGGAATGAAGTCATTCCAAGAAGAATGGTCAGGAGAAAGAGAAGGTCAGGCTTGAGACCACTTGAGGAATCTCAAAATACCTAAGACCATAGGACTTGATGAGATGGACCCCCGGGGCCTGAGGGAAATGGTTAATGTAGTTGCCACACCACCTTCCATCATAGCTGAAAAGTCATGGCAGTCGGGCAAAGTCCCCAGTGACCAGAAAAAGTGAAACATCATGCCCGTTTATAAAAAGAGTCAAAAGTTGGACCCTGGGAACTACCAACCAGTCAGCTTCATCTCTGTGCCTGGGAAGACCATGGAACAGATCCTCCCACAACTGATGTTGAAAGATATGGAAGACAGGGTGGTGATCAGACATAGCCAACACGGCTTCACCAACTGCAGATCATGACTAATCCAGCAGCCCTCCACAACAGATTGACTGCATCAGTGGACAAGAGCTACAGATATCATCTACCTTGACATCTGTAAGGCCTCTGATACAGTCCCACACAACATTCTTGCGACTAAATTGGAGAGATATGGGTTCAATGGATGGACTGCTAGATGGATGAGGAATCGGCCAGATGGCTGTGTCTAAAGAGTTACAGTCAATATCTCAACATCCAAATGGAGATCAGTAACAAACACTGTTCCTCACGGGTCCGTATCAGGAGCAATACTATTTAGTATCTTCATCAATGACACACACTGTGGGATTGGGCGCACCCTCAGCAAGTCTGCAGATACCACCAAGCTGAGTGGTGCAGTTGATACGCTTGAATTAAGTGATGCCATCCAGAGGGATCTTCACAGGCTTGAGAAGTAGGCCCATGTGAACCTCATGAAGTTCAACAAGGCTAAGTACAAGGTCCTACTCCTGGGTTGGCACAATCATGAGTATCAGTGTAAGCTAAAGGATGAACGGATTGAGAGCAGCCATGTGGAGAAGGACTTGGGAATACTGGTGGAAGAAAAACTGGATAAGAGCTGGCAATGTGTACTTGCATCCAAGAAAGTCGTGGACTGCATAAAAATAAGCAAGATCAATGGAGGTGATTCTACTCTGCCCTCGTGAGACCCCACTTGGACTCCTGTGTCCAGCTCTGAAGCTGTCAGCACAGGAAAGACATGGAATTGTTGGAGTGGGTCCACAGACCAAGTCATGAAAACGCCTATGGAGAAAGGCTGAGAGAGTAGAGGTTGCTCAGCCTGGAGAAGAGAAGGCTCTGTGGAGACTCAATTGTGCCTTTCAATACTTAAATTATATATTTTATTATATATTATAATTATAGGCATAAGAAAGATGGACAGAGACTTTTTACCAGGGTCTGTAATGACAGGACAAAGAACAACAGTTTTAAACTGAAAGAGGGAAGATTCAGACTGGACGTTAGAACTTCTTTACAATAAAAGTGGTAAGATACTGGAACAGGTTGCGCAGAGAAGTTGTGGATGCTTCATCACTGAATGTGTTCAAGGTCAGGTTCAACAGGGCTTTGAGCAACCTGATCTAGTGAAAGATCTCCCTGCTCCATGGCAGGGGGGATCAACTGGATGATCTTTAAGGGTCCTTTCCAACCCCAACCATTCGACGATGCTCTGAATTTTGCCTCTGCTTGTATAGCCCCCCTGACTGTGCACTGACCGGGCAGTGCAGGGGGTTAGACTCACCATGGCCTGAGCTGGGTTTCCCCGGTTTAACTCCTAAGTGGGGGCCCACTGCTGCCTTCACTGCTCCAGCTTCAGCTCCAGCTTCAGCTCTGGGAACAGCCCCTCTAGGAGGAGGTGACACACCCCCACGCACACACATCCCCACCCACCGCATACAGTCACTGCCTGAGAAACCATAGCCCTTTCTGCTGGGGGGGGGGGGGCGCAGGAGGCCACTGCCAGGCTGTAGCTGGCAGCCTGGGAGAAGGAACTGAGCTGTGACACGGTAACGCCCAAGACTGAGGATGAAACTAGTTGCTTAATATGTTCCACATTACAAAAGTAATACTAGTTTTTATTCTGCTGTTTTCTTACATACTCTTAATGTGGGACATATATAGTAATCTCTATGAATAGTAGCAATGGTGTAGAATTTGTAAATGAACGAGGCAAAGTCATAAATGATAATAATGGCAAAGACTAAAATTCCTATTTCTTTTATTGCTGTGGTTAAGAAGGCAGGACTAATTAACTCCTGGAATAAAAATGCTGTGTTATAAACCCGCTCACTCATTGCCCTTTTCTAGGCTGAGCCAGAAAACTTATGGTTAAAGTGAATAACAGGAAGATCTTTTCCACACCAGTGCTTTCTACTTCAAGTTCCTGACCTGAACCATGCAGTTCTGTGCAGGTACACAACCAATCCCCAAGGTCTGCCTGACTGTTGCCAGGAGTGCTCGGCACTGTGAAAGTACTGCAGTATCTCAGCTTAGGGGACCATCATTTGTTTAGGAATGGCATTATCTTGTTGTTTTCATTTGTCCCAAACAACTCTTAAATTACAGCTATTCAGTTAAAAATGAAGCAAAAATACATGTATTTAATTCTGGTTTATATAAAATACAGATGTGGTTAAGTGTTGTCCCAATCAAAAATGGCATGTCAGTAGGTCAGATATAAGCCTTCTACCTTTGCCTTTGAGAAGTACTAGGACATCCTTCATGATTGCAATATCAATTCCATAACTAAATTATAACAGAAATTCCATCTGTCTTCATCAGCTCTTAGATTAGTGATGGGAAGCTGAAATTATATAAAGCAAAATTGTTACCTTTGTCATACATACCTCCATAATTTCTCAGTTTAAGAGAGATGTAGATGCTGGCTTATAGGAAGTATATGCACCACCTGCAGTCTTTAAGTTGAATCTGAAGTATGGGCTAAGAAAGCATGGAAAAAATACTTGCAGAATGGTACCCCGTAGTAACAGATGTGCACTTATGAACTCTTTATGGTGTGTGTGCCTAATTATTCTAAGTGTCAGAGAAGTCTGCATCATGGCATGCACAATACATGTAGTAGTACAATGACCGATAATATAGTGCATGAACTGTAAATGCAATGGACCTTGCTGCCATTACATCTCAGAAATAAAATTAATCTGTAAAAGAACGCTACAGTAAAATCTACACAAAGCATGTCCTAAGATACTTGGTTAAACCGGCTGAAAAAACTTTCACTCTTCTCCTCTGTTCATATGCTGTATGAAGGTTGTTGAATACTATGCAAGTCAACACATTTCCTAAGTTAACTCTACTATCTGTAAAACAATTTATTGTTTTGAATATCTTATTTTTTAAACTATTTACTCAACTTCACCAACTGATGATTTGTGCATTACCTATTCAGTAACAGCAAAGTGAAAGCCCTGAATAAATATAAGATAGAGTATGATCCCAACATCCATAGCTAACGTCTAAAAGGAACCATATATTGCTGGTGTTCTTCCATTAGTTCAGTTGGAACGTGAACACTGTTGAGCATGACAAGTTGTTTAAACAGTAGAATACTAATCCAATTCTCGCATTTCAGCAATTCATGTCCTACTAATGAAAGAAAGCATTTCCTTCTGTGTTCAAAATTTTTAAAAGAAATTATAAGAAGATTTAAAAATATCGAATCGTCCCTTAAAAAAACAGGAACTTACGTCTCCTAAATTCCTCAAGTTATATTAGAAGGCTGTCGCAGTCATGTGAAAATTTTGGAATGCAGCTTAGCAAGTTAGCACACAACACAGGGTAAAGAGAAAGAAAGATCAGTCCAAATTTATGTTCAGTGTGTAAAGTGATTTTCTGAGTAGCACTGTTAATTTCTTGAATTACTGCAGACCCCCATATAGTGTGTTCACACATTCTGGCATGTGAAGCTGCTCTTTTGAGTAACATCATCTATTAAGTAAGTCTGCTTTAGACTTCCTTTTGTTCCTGACAAAATACAAAGGGAAAAGGAAATATATTCCTTTTTATCTTATCATCTGTTGTCACTAACATCAAGAGCTGCATTCTTTGTCTATGCATCCTTCATCCCTCACTGGAACAACAATCGGTACAACTGCAACAAGGTAACTCCAGACTCTCTCCAGCAATCTGGGGGAAAGTACATAGTTTGCATCCTATTTAACAGATGACATTTCTCCAAAGATTGACTCTGCCGGAGAAGAAAACCTTTATTTGTGAAAAAACAGCATCAGCAAAACAATGCTACAGCTAACAGTAAGTAAAGATACCTCCAGTACCTTGGATGGTACTGATTCACCTTGGCAGAGGAAAAAGAAGTATTATTTCATTCTTTCAAGAATCAGAGGGAATCAGTTGTCATGCCATGTCCAAGAAGCTGATAGCACCTAAAATTAATCTGTTAGAGCTCAGATATTGAATAAAACAGTTATCTGGGAGACTCTCCATCTTTGAAGGACTCCTGAAAAAAGGCTTCCATCTCCCTAGTTGCCTGTTTTCTTGTGCTCCAACTTCTATTACTGCAGTCCAAATCTGATACTACTGGGTTTATTGCTGCACCTATGGAAACTGGTACCTTCAGCAATATTCCTCTTGGAAATATCTTCCTATCTCCTAGATCTCAGTGTAAAGTGGATAGAGAACTGGCTGAAAGGCAGAACTCAGAGGGTTTTCATCAGCGGCGCTGAGTCTAGTTGGAGGCTGGTAACAAGTGGTGTCCACCACGGGTCAGTACTGGGCCCAGCCTTGTTTAACTTCTTCATCGACGACCTGGATGAAGATTTAGAATGTACTCTCAGCAAGTTTGCTGATGACACCAAACTGGGAGGTGTGGTGGATACACCAGAAGGCTGTGCTGCCATTCAGCGTGACCTGGATAGGCTGGAGAGCTGGGCAGAGAAGAACCTCATGAGGTTCAACAAAGGCAAATGCAGGGTCCTGCACCTGGGGAGGAACAACCTCATGCACCAGTAGAGGCTTGGGGTGGACCTGCTGGAGAGCCGCTCTGCAGAGAGGGACCTGGGTATCCTGGTGGACGACAGGTTAACCATGAGCCAGCAGTGTGCCCTGGCTGCCAAGAAAGCCAATGGGATCCTGGGATGCATCAAGAAGAGTGTGGCCAGCAGGACGAGGGAGGTTCTCCTTCCCCTCTACACTACCCTGGTGAGGCCTCATCTGGAGTACTGTGTCCAGTTCTGGGCTCCCCAGTTCAAGAAAGATGAAGAGCTACTGGAGAGAGTCCAGCAGAGGGCTACGAGGATGATGAGGGGACTGGAACATCTGCCCTACGAGGAGAGGTTGAGGGAACTGGGCTTGTTCAGCCTGAAGAAGAGAAAGCTGCGAGGGGACCTTATAAATGCCTACAAATATCTGAAGGTTGGGTGTCAGGAGGATGGGGCCAAGCTCTTTTCAGTGGTGCCCAGTGACAGGACAAGGGGCAATGGGCACAAACTGAGGCACAGGAAGTTCCGTCTGAACATGAGGAAGAACTTCTTCCCTCTGAGGGTGACGGAGCACTGGAACAGGGTGCCCAGGGAGATTGTGGAGTCTCCTTCTCTGGAGATATTCAAGACCCGCCTGGACAAGGTCCTGTGCAGCTTGCTGTAGGTGACCCTGCTTCGGCAGGAGGGTTGGACTAGATGACCCACAGAGGTCCCTTCCAACCCCTACTATTCTGTGATTCTGTGATTCTGTAAAGGGCCTAGTTGATAGGGAAATTAAATCAATGCCTTTTTTCAGTTTAGTATTGCTCTGATTATTTTCTGAGTGTTACAGGTAACTGTTGCTGTGTTTTAGTACACTGATTTTGAGACAAGTCTTCTCGACCCGAGAAATCTGAAGGGAAAAAGAATGCCACACTGAAAAAACAAAAGCTATCACCTGAAAGCAGGTAACAGCCCCTGCAAGAGAGGCATTTGTTAAATTTGGAAAGTTTAGCAATGCAACAATGGTTCCGTCAATTTATCTCAAAGCTCTTCACCTAATATGCAGAGATGGCACTGATTACAGAAGAGAAAAATGAACTCTTCAGTAGAGTGCTAACAACAGAAGTTACTTTTGCTCTAGGGAAGTAAAGGAGATCCTTCCTGGTCTGTTCCTTCTACCACAGGCAACAGAAGACAACCAAGTAATTACAATTGCTAATCTTTATTAGCAATAATTAGCACAGCAACATAAAGAGGTAGATGGCATACTGCAACTCTGAAATTTTATGAAGCGTAATACGCATCTAACCCTGAAGATAGATTACTGAGACATTTAGAAAATTTGACATGAAAAATAAATGAACATAATTCACACCAATTTAGAAGTCTACACAAATGACCTCTGCATAATGTTTTGAATGATTTGAACGGATGAGACAGAAACACTTATCTCCCTCATGTTTCTGACTATTTCTGAACACCACATACACTTTTGTCATTTAAGCACAATATCTTGACCAGCATTTTTTCCCTGATGTTTTATGCCTATTTTTTAAGCTACTTTCAGGATTGTCACTTGATCTTTATCTTGGGTCTACTCTAGCTCCAAGGAGGTATATCACAGAAGAAACTCTATGTCTTTGGCTCAGTCTGACATCCAAGCACTATCAAATCCAGGAATGGAAGTGATAGCACAAAAAAACCCCACATCTTTGAGCAAATGGTTTAACGTTCTCTGTTAAATAATCTTCTTCCCTTTTTTTCTTTTTTGCATTCCAAATATTGAACACACTGAATACTTTATGTCTAGAACCAAACTGCTGCCTGTAAACAACTGATAACCAAGGATAGCTGTAGTATTTATTATAACAGAACACATCCAGTCATCAGGACTTTACTTAACCATACAGCAGCAATGCTTGTACATTTTAAGAGCACTATTCAAGTATCTTCAACACTCAGAAGTAGTCAATTATACATCAAAGTTTATATGGTGAATCATTTATCATGTGAACAACTCCCACAATGCCAATTTCAACATTATAAACTCAAATTTTCAAATGAGTCTATATGAAATAAAACATTTGGAAAGGCTACAGAGTTTGTTATCATCAATACTCACAGTCCAGAAAATATTTTAGAAAAAGATTAATAAGCAAGGATGCCTCTGTTCTCATGTTTGTTATTAGAAAGAAAAAAGGTTTTGCACAAACCAACTTTCATTAATGATTTAAATATGCCAAATGACAATCTCTTACCATTCATCTAATCATGTATGAGGATTGCAACCTCCAAGAAATAGCCGAGGCAGTAACATTTCTTTTTGCCACAACTAAATTCAACCAAAATCACCTAACACAGGCCTTGCTTAAGTTTGCCTAAGAATTCTTTAGTAAACCCATGAAATATTTTATAAAGGAGTGCCACCACTTCCAAGCATATAAACAACAGGAAAAGAGCAGAAGTAAGCCTTTTCAAGTTCAAGTCAGACATTATTTGTCAATGTTAAAAAAAAAATATATATGTATCTCTACGCTTCTCAAATACTGAAATCACAAGATGCGGTAGATGTTTCCTTACTACAGATTCTGTTATGGAACAAAACTCGATTTGTTATGTCCCGTCAACCAGCATTTCAAAAACAGCTTTGCCCTTAAAAAGATTATTGTTCTGATATCAAGTTATAAAAACAAACAACAAAAATTATTTTCAGTTCGTCTCCAAGAGTCATTTATCTTTACCTTTGATACCTACTGTAATATATACAATCTAACTTTCTACTATGGCTGCCTCACTGAGTTATTTCAGCAGAGCAAACCAATGAAAATTTTATGACGGCCCCTTCCAGACAGCGAATGAACAAGCCTAAGAGATATACGTAACAATACTTACGGATGCTCATAGACAGGTGTGACTTATATTTGTGCTCCCTTTACCCTGCCTGTGACCTTCAAAGATAAAGGGTTCCTATTATAACTGTGATAGACTTTTTTTCCATACATCCAAACTGGCATTTGGTGGAAGCAAATATGATAATTACAGATCCTGCATTAGTCTGCTTGCTATTGCTGAAGAGTGAGCACTGCTTTATGGAGGACCTCTAATAGTGTACTATCTGTAATTGCAGTCTAAATAAACATTCCTATAATACTTCTATTGATTTAACAGAACATAACAGCTTAAATCTCAGACAAACCCAGAAAGACTATTAATTAAAATCCGATTACCCATAGAAACTAGTGGTGGGGAAAAAGATGATGATTTTCTAATTATGTGTTGTCTATAGTTTACTTATCCTAGAACTATTTTATATAATTTGTACATGTGTACATATATTTCATATTGTACTATCATATATAATTATTTCAGATGCAACCGCTTTAGCTGAATAATTTACATTTTTTCAAATACATATTTTCTAAACATACAATTATACTCTTCTCCAAAAGCAGTTTTGTAGTTCCTAGCACAATATTTCTTTCTAAAAATAAATTTTTTCAAAAGAAAATTCTTACATTAATTTCTTCTATCACGTCTTAAATGGAAAACCGAAACAAAACAGAACTCTCTTTTTACTTCCTTTAGCTATAGGCCATATACATCCAGTTTCACATATGCTAGATTTTACTCTATTCTGTTAATAGTCTTGCAGAATTCTTTTTCACATGGTATCTTAACCACCTCAGTGACCTAACAACAGTAACATAATCTACTCATCTATGGTATCTGAGCACCACATCAATGCTGTCTGGGTTAGATAGTATTTCACTACTGAACTTCTTGACATAACTAAAATACATTCACCTACACTACAACTAAATATATAGTCAGGCTTCATTTTCTCCCGCTTATCTCCCAAAACAAAGAAAATGCTGTCTGGGAAACCATCTTGTACGTTGTTATTAATTAGGAAATTGTGACTGCTATTCTCCAAAAATCTTTCTCTAACTCAAAGGAAAATGCCTCGTAACTGAAGACTAAACCTTGTTTTTGTTTCGGCTGAAAAGTTATTTCAGTACAAAATAAACACATAGGTAAAACCTTGGCATTAAAACTAACACAATTAATTTATAAAAATTTTTACTCTTAACCACGTTACAATTGCTTTAAGAAGGTAGGTGAAAGGAACAATACCTACAAAACCATGAAATCTGTTTTAACAAGCACAACATGTAGGTTTTACTAATGACCTTTCAAATCAAAGGAAAAACAATACAGATATTATAGCAAACAGAACAGGGATCTACATCCTGTCCTTTTATGTGGAACTGTTTATTACCCATTCTCCATGGTTCAACAGGATATAATGTCAGCAGCAATGCCCATAATCCTTTCTAATTTTGTTCTTTTGTGCATGCATTAGATACTGGCGATGCATGAAACATCTAATCTGTACCTAACAATGACAGATGGTTTTCCCATTCATTTCTAACAAGCCATTTTTAAATTGTTAGCACCATTTTTTATTTGTTTGTTTGTTTAAACTTTCTATGTTACTAAGGTTTCCCAAATTAGAAAAAGTTCATGTGCTTTTAGGGAACTGTGAAATAAAGGGCAAAAGAACAAGCAAAATTGAGTCTATTATGAATCATCTGCAAAAGAAGCATTATAACATATTTGGATGAGAAATTATAAGGTGGTGAAGTCTGTCTTGAAAACATTTTCAGCCATTCTTCTGTTCTTTGCTTATCTTATTTCTATTCATCCTATTTCCAATTCTCACTCTCCACCTCCTGCCTCTAGATACTTAGTGGTGGCAGCATTTCTGTTATTGCCCAGAACTGTAGCTACAGAAGACAAGCCACTGAATTTCAATTTTAGTATCACTGCTACACAACATGATGGGGGGATGACTTCCATCTGTCAGGCAGAAAAATGCCGAGTATTAAAAGTTACAAACTCACTTTACGGTAACCATAAATAGGTTACAGCAAAATAAATAAGTTTTAAAAAATAATCAAAAAAAGAATGCTTCCTCTTGTTGCTCACATTGAAGGCAATAAGGTATATTTTTTGTTCTATCATTTTTATTTATTAAACCAAATCTCATTATGAACACTCAACTTTCTATCTCTCTTGTACTTCTTCAGGTTTATCCACTTTTTCATCCAGCATTTCAGCTTATACACCTGCCTTCTAACTCACCACCATCTTATCTTCAAACCTGAACAACAGGAATATTCTCAGATGGTCCAAACTGTTCCTCCATGTTTGCTTCCTTCACCTCACAGAATCACAGAATATTAGGGATTGGAAGGGACCTCTGTGGGTCATCTAGTCCAACCCCCCTGCCGAAGCAGGGTCACCTAGAGCAGGCTGCACAGCACTGCGTCCAGGAGGGTCTTGAATATCTCCAGGGAAGCAGACTCCACAACCACCCTGGGCAGCCTGTTCCAGTGCTCCATCACCCTCAGAGTGAAGAAGCTCTTCCTTATGTTCAGACGGAACTTCCTATGCTTCCATTTGCGCCCGTTACCCCTTGTCCTGTCACCTTAATGCCTCTGAGCAAATTCTGAATTAATCTGTTGAACAGGTCCTTTTTTAAAAAAGAACTCCATGCAGTTTCCTAACCCAATTTTGGTAAACTCCTGCAGATCAATTCTTCCACCTCTGCAAAACTATTTGACTACTACTATTTTTAATCTTTCTTCATCCTTAGATGCAAATCAGTTCTATGTCTTTTATACGCACCAGAGTACTGAATTCACCTGTTCATACACACGTCCACGCTGCTCAGTGTGTGCTTGTAGTTTTAAAACCGGTCCTTGCAGATGACTGACAGATTTGTGCTTTGGCCCTCACTCCTGGTGTCCTTCTCATTGCACGTGACCACTTTTCTGTGCATTTTCTCTTCAGCATTGACCTTGAAGTCAAGGAGCTTAGGTCTGAGTAAAGACAGGAGTGTGCTCTAGGAATTTCCTCTAAGGCTGGTCCTCAAAATGGAAAGACAACTCAGTCTCTCAGTGCAGTGATAGGAATCAATATAACTCAGTATCTTTTCTCCAAATCTCTTACAAATTATGCCAGCCTGTGCTCACAGAAACTGCCATCTCCATCCCACCTCATTTCATCATCTGCAGGAGAAAAAATGAAAGGGAAGTTTACATCCATGGGATGTTTTTAATGCGTTCTCACTTCAGCCACCAGAGTAGAAACAAAACGCAACAGAAGCACAGTTCAATCTTTCTTTCTTCTTTAGCCCTTTCCTTCATGTTCGTCTTTTAAATGTTTCCATACAAATCTTATGACCAGAAATTGTTGAATTAATACCATGTTTACATATGTAGTCCACTATTTTTAAATTATTCCTAACTATAATAATTCTATCTATGATAAACATCTTAGTTTATGGGCATACATGAAACTGGCTATTTGAAAGTGTCAGAATCCCAAAATACATACCAGAACTGAAAAACTGCAGATAAAAAATTGCATGTATTTCACATACTTTAAGCACAGGAGTAGACCAAATTTAAGAGATTTGAAGTAAAGAGTAACTGGTGTATACATTTATGCATATTTTTGCCAAATTTTACTGTCAAAATCACCTGCTTATGCCCAGACTTTCAGGAATCTATGCATATAAACAGGCAAAAAATCTGTATGATTATAGAAAGAAATATAAACACAGAAATCACTGAGGTTGGAAGGGACCTCTGGAGATCGACTAGTTCAACCCCCCTGCTCACAGCAGGGTCAACCCCAGCAGGCTGCTTAGGACCTTGCCCAGTAGCATTTTGGCTGTCTCCAAGTATGGATGCTTCACAATGTTTCTGGGCAACCTGTTCCAGTGTCCAATCACCCTAACAGGAAAAAAAAAAAAAAAAAAAGATTTTTCTTACATTTAAATTGATTTTCCTGTATTTCAGTTTGTGCTTGTTGCCTCTTGTCCTTTGACTGGGCACCATTGAGAAGAGTCTGGCTCTGTCTTCTTTACTTGTGCTCCCTCACTGTTCTCCTCCTCACCCAGTATTACATACAATGATCCTGCTAAACTTTCTCTTCTTCAAGCTAAACAGTCACAGCTTTTCCTGCACTTCCTCACATGGAGGTGTTCCAATCCCTGGATTATCTTAATGGCCTTCTGCTGTCTTCTCTCTCTAGTTTATCCATATCTCTCTCGTACTGGACACCCCAAAAGAGGACACAGCACTCCACATGTGCCTTACAAGTACTGAGTAGAGGGGGATGACCACCTCCGTCAGCTTGCTGTTGATATTCTTCCTAATGCAGCCCAGGATGCTGCTGGCCTTCCTTATCGACCTTATGGGCACACCAACACTGACCGACCACCAGCTGGTATTTCTGCCTGGCAGTTCAGCCAGCTTTGTCTATGAGCATGTTATGGTAGATAATGTCTAAAGTCTTGCTAAAGTCAAGACAAACAACTTCCACAGATCTCCCATTATCTGTCAAGCCAGTCATCTCACTGAATGCTATCGTCAGACATGCTTTCCCCTTTGTAAATCCACGCTACCAATCACCTCCTTTTCCATCATGAGTGCAGAAATGTTATCAAGGATTATTTGCTCCATCACCTTCCCAGGGATCAGAGTGAGGCCGACTGGGTCAGTTTCCCAGATTCTCCTTCGTGCCTTTCTTGAAGATAGCAGTGACATTTTCAAACCTCCTAAGCACAGACTCTGCCTGGTCTTCCTTCACTGTGGTTAGGAGTTCAGTTTCTTCTAAAATCTTTGAGGCGATGATGTTCTCATCATCTCTGAAGCCACGCAGTCTGCTGATTGCCTCCTGTAGCTATTTTACTTGGCAGCAGAGATCCTCCTCCAGCATACAAGTAGCTCCTGCAGACGAGGACACTGTATCCTCTGTCTCAGCCTCAGCAAGTGGCCCCAGACATCTCTGCAGCCCCAGGCCTGAAGAACTACATCTTCCCTGACAAGCTTGGTCTGGTTTGAGGTCTCCTATGTGCTGAGGTAGTTGCTCCTGTGGATGGTCAGCAATGGTGCCCTGTAGCACCTCACTACCTAAGTACACAGTGTCCTCAACAGCAGTTCTGGCCCCCTTCTACACTGCTGGCTCTGCTGGCTGTGCTCTAGGCTTGCTAGTTACATACACTCTTTCTGGCATTTGCTGAAAGGATGCTCAGCTGTTCCTAATGAGGTGTCAGCTGGAAACAAAGAGCTCGAAGTCCCCACCGATCAAGAAAAGTTGACAACAAAGCTTGTGGGAAACTGCTACATATTGCTAGCAGTCACAGCCTCCTGTAGACATCCCCTCCTAGGAGCAGCAAGCACCCTGAACCTCCTCAAAGAGTTCATAGCAGTCCTCTGATGACCCCAGAAGTAGTTCACAGAAAATATAGCATGTCTCAAGCTAGTTCCCAGAAACTGCCGTGGATACTGCTTCATCTGCTAGCTGTGCTCATGTCTTTGTGTATTATTTACATAGAAAGTGTTTAACTGCCCTACAGCTATGATGAATTTGGTTGAGTTTTATATCACATTTCATGCACTCCCAAAGCTACACCCCAGGTACTTCATTGTCTTAGAAACTGTTTTGTACTCCCTCCATTTAACCTGTGAGTTCATCAGATGATCACTTCGTGTCTCTTTGGGTGTCTGCAACTGAAAGATATAAAACATTTATTTAAAATACATCACCTAATGATTCAGTATACCAGGAAGAGCAATTCTACTGTTCAGGAAGAAAAAGTTGATGAGCTGGTTTGTGGGGGGAGGTATTTTCCAGGTACTTACTGTGTGTTGTTCTAAATTTCATGTTTCATTGGGATTTCAAAAGAAAAAGCCACCGTCCCTTCAGAAAACTTTTGAATAATGGCGAAAATACGCCCTAAGGGGTGCAAAACATGACTTTTTAGTAGATGCCACTGAGATGGCACAGTGGCATTTTGTTGTTTGCCTAAGGCAACAAAAAACCCTAAAGCTGATTTCACACACTACAGTGTAACAAGCAGCACACTACACATTTCCAGTTGTTAGCAGTATTACTAGAGATGAAACTATAAAGCACTTGCTATCTTTGGAGGAAACGTCTGTGCTTTCACAAATTTCTTTAGCTAATTCATTAGTAAATCTCCTGACTGTCCATAAAACTCTTTTGAAGATGATTTTAGGTAAGAAGCACATACATAAATTGGTACTAAGATGAAAAGAAAATTACAGAACCAAAGATGTCAGAAGTGCAACCAGCAAATGTTCTGGGAAATATCTCTGCAGCAAGAGAGGAAGAGCTGGCCAAAGACCTCTGAAGAAATGCCAGCTAAGAAGCCAGATGCTGCTTGCAAAAAAAGTGTTCCAGAGTTCGGCATATGGGACCATTAAATGCCAAGCTGATCCCCATCTGTGGGAAAAGCTGTTCACTGCTTCTGGGGGAGAAAAAGAAAGAAAGAGTATAGCAGTAATTTAAAGGACCTCCAGTAAAAACAGAAGGCAGACTGAACTCGGCATTCGAACTATAATCATATCATGATTTACTTATAAATGCCATAACAGATTAAAATCCATTCGTTTACAAATAAGCATATCTTAAAAATACGCTGCATAAATATGCATGCTTTTACTTATGGATCTTTACCTATCCTTAATTTCGGAATCACCTGCTTACACAGCTTCGCACAGAACAATTCTTGCGCAGTTCTGAGAAAACGCAGAGGCTGATTTTAACTTTGGTTTTCCAAATAAATCCTCTCCAGAAGAGGGAAAGAAAAAAAAAAGAGAGCGAAACAGTATCCTGCTTTTCTGTAACTGTACTATAATGTTCATGATATGCATAACACTGAACACATTCTAATGACATAAGACTAGTGCTTTTTTAAGAACCCAGTACAGGTAGATACCAGTTACACTAGTGAAAAACTATTTTCTTTATTCTGAAAAGAAGATATGGCTTCAAATGCCGAGAGGCAAAGAGGGAAGCTACAGAGCAAGAAGGTGTATTTGGGAATGGAGTCAGAAAGAAACAAGGAGACAGAATCACAGAATGTTAGGGGTTGGAAGGGACCTCTGTGGGTCGTCTAGTCCAACCCTCCTGCCGAAGCACGGTCACCTACAGCAGGCTGCAGAGGACATTGTCCAGGCGGGTCTTGAATATCTCTAGAGAAAGAGACTCCACAGCCTCCCTGGGCAGCCTATTCCAGTGCTCCGTTACCCTCAAAGTGAAGAAGTTCTTCCTCATGTTCAGATGGAACTTCCTGTGCTTCAGTTTGTGCCCATTGCCCCCTGTCCTGTCGCTGGGCACCACTGAAAAGATTTTGGCCCCATCCTCCTGACACCCATCCTTCAGATATTTATAGGCATTTCTAAGGTCCCCTCTCAGCCTTCTCTTCTTCAGGTTAAACAAGCCGAAGTCCCTCAGTCTTTCCTTATAGGACAGATGCTCCAGTCCCCTCATTATCCTTGTAGCCCTCCGCTGGACTCTCTCCAGTAGCTCCTCATCTTTCTTGAAGTGGGGAGCCCAGAACTGGACAC
Source organism: Opisthocomus hoazin (assembly GCF_030867145.1). NCBI lineage: Eukaryota > Metazoa > Chordata > Aves > Opisthocomiformes > Opisthocomidae > Opisthocomus > Opisthocomus hoazin. The sequence continues at coordinate 101,084,752 of NC_134415.1, read as the reverse complement.
AGTACTACAGATGGGGCCTCACTAGGGCAGAGTAGAGGAGGAGGAGAACCTCCCTTGAGCTGCTGGCCACACTCCTCCTAATGCACCCCAGGATCCCATTGGCCTTCTTGGCAACGGAGACAGAGTAAGTCTAACTCTGGTTGACAGTATGGTTACCCAAATTGTCAGCTGACATAAATCTTTATCTAAGTGAAGATGAAGAAAAATAATTGTGGCATGGTTACTAATTGAAGAGGCATTGCTAAGGAAGACTAGCACAGCTTCAGACGAGTTCTGAAACTATTCAACAGACCCTCCACTACAAACACAACTCCATATTTCAACTGTAGTCCAAAGCGAAGTAGGAAATCCAGGGCCTCTTACAGGACAGGATAAACAACAAAAGGGTTTTAAATGAAGAGCATTTAAATGCAGACAAAATTTTCGCACATTACCAGCAATTTCTCACAAAGTGCTTAAGGAACTTCAGCCTCATATTAAAAGGTGACATTGGCATTTAGCAACTTTTGTCTTTGCAGAATTTAGTGGGAAAGAGGTGTTTTAGCACCAGAGACATCTCTGAAAAGAAAAAGCTAGCTCCTAAAATTAAGGCATGCAACCAACATTACAAAACTATCTTCAATTTTTTTACAGAGTACCCACATGTGACCTAGTCATAACGTTAGACAAGATCTGTAAGACCTCATACAAATCTCAGATGTGTATCATATGTAGCCAAAGAAAATGACCGCTGCACCCAAAAAAGGATGCTTAGAAGCAGGCTGAAGGAACTTTACCTAATATTTGTTCCAGACATAAGCACACTAAAATAGCATAACGGGAGAAAATGAATAAGCATTTCATAATACTCTAACACCACTTGCAGCATTTTGTAACACAGCCAGGCTTAAATGTATAAATAATACCCATAGCTATGAGGGGGCAAATGGAGATGTGTGATATAGCTGTACAACTAGGGTGTAGGAAATCATGTGCTAGAAGTAAAATTTAAAGGATAAGAATGTGCAGGCAGGAAAGATGTCTGTCTCTGCAAAAATAAGTGAAACAAGAAGGGGTCCCAATTCCAAAAGTAAGATGTCAAGGGCAGATAAGATCACACTTTTCTTTTGGAGAGGAGGTAGGAAGCACAAAACATTGATCAGAGAGGAAAGACAGGGAAAAAAGAAGACAGGACACTGGTTCCTGTTTCCCTCACTGAAGAACTCCAAGGACTGACTACCCTGACCTCAGCAACTAAGAGCCATCAACAGCCATAGTCAGCAGCGCTAACTAAACAGCATCTGTTCCATATTATTGCATAATGGCACAAACATAGGTGATAAATAAATCTACAAACATAAATAAATATATAGTAAAAACAATATTAGTTTGTAAAGTTACTAATGGTAAGAACTAAAGGTGCTTTTCAAGCAACAATAATGATTAAAAGTGATTAAGAATTAACCTTTGGTAACATATGACGCTAATAAATTTCAGCAATCCAGAAAAAGTCATTCTGAAGTTTGAAACTTGGATAGTTTGTCAGTCTTTTTAAATATCCCATGACAGAGATCACTGATTTCCTAACCAGTGTGTGTATCTATATATTCATTTTCAGAAAACTTAACTTTAATGAAGCTACAATAAAAGGAATTTATACCCTATAGTAAAGTATAGTAAAGGAAGTAGAGATTCTGGACAGAGATCTGGTGCTAAGGCCTGGCACTGCTGGATTGACTAGCACGGTCAGCACGAGCCCAATCAGTGAGCCAAGACACTGTAAGGATGACTATTCTGTGGGTTTTTTTTAAAGTGTTCTAAAAAGGACAATGTTAAAAAAAAACAAGTAACAAAAAGGAAAACGCATAAACTACAGGTATAAAATAGAACTGGACTTCGATTTCACAGACACTATAAAATGGTATCTTAGTGGATGGATTCAACCGCTGACTAAGGGTAATTTTTCCCTACTCTACTGAAGCAAACACTAGAACTGTTAGAAACAATGAGATCAATAGATGACATAAGGAAAAATACTTGAAGAAGTCTAATTTCCTGTTTAGTATACAGAGGTCCACTGGTATGTTACAAAAAGAAAAGCAACAATAACACACTTACCATCTTTATTCTTTTTAACAACCTCAACAATGAATCCTGAGAAAATGGCAAATAGCACCAATCTGTGTGATATACAGAAAGAACTGAATACTTCGGAAAAACACTTGGTTAATTCTCCCAAGTTCTAATATCATAATGATTACCACCAAGTTCCAAACTATTCTGTATCATTCGAAACACTGGTTCATCCATAAAACTATGTATTGCAAGAAGAGTTGAAGAGATTTTCACTTAAAGTTTCCCTGTAAGTTGGTAACAGCAAAGGAGACACAAGGGCTTTAATTAGGGTTTGATGTTATTAGGGCAAAGTCTCAGAAGTATCAGGAGAGATGATAAAAAAGGATAGAGGAGAAATAGGGAATTCAGCTGATAATAGATGCATCTGCCTATAAATGTTCAGAGACATAATTTGAGAGATTATGCTACCACGAGAATTAGATTGAGGTTCACAGGGTACTGGAAAGATATGCATGAAACTATTCTCAATTCATTTCTTTGTTATGTCATGTGTCAAATAAAAGTGAGAAGGGAGAAAAATAAATTTCTTAGTTTATCAATCAGCTGAACAAAAACTGGAATGAAAAAGTGATTATGTAACAAATTATTCACATTTAACAATTCAAACTTAATTACTGATTCAGTATCTTTCTTACTCTAAATTGCTTTTCTCATTTTTTAAAATAAAAATATGCAACTGAGAAGACTTATTTTTCTTTTTTTATTTTCCTGTTGGCATGTGGTTTATTTTCCTATGATGGAATCCATAATGAAAAGCATCAGTTCTGGCATATTTGTGGATCCTTGAGTTTTGGCAGCAAGTTTTCATATAAAGGTTCAAAATTAACACCCAACAAATAAATGAACTAAAGAGAAAATTTTAATTAGGAATTATGGTTTGTATTACTCTTTTCCTTATTACAGATTTGAAACTTGGTATAAAAATTTTTCCTTTTGTATTTTTTCTCTTTTTTTCTATACAAAAAAATATTTTTTATTCTGTTGCACAACAAATTGCCTAGTTTTTAAGGAACTGATGTTTTTAGATGGATTTGCAAACACCTACAAGAAAGTAAACTAATGACTACTATCAAAGGCATAAAAAAACCCTATATTATCTATCCTTAACATTAATTTAAGTTCGAAATAATATCAAGTACCAGCAGTGGTGTGGCCAACCTCAAAGAAATTCAGAAAATACTGAATATTGTTGCCAGCAGCTAAAGTTACACCAGGAAAATAGTGCCAGAACACAGCCACAGGCAAAACAGTGTCTGTCACTGTTGCATTCTCAAAGCAGTTCCTGGCCTGACTTTGGTCCAGACCAAATACTGTTTGTCCAAAACAATGCCTAGGCTCAGCTCAAGAATGACAATAACCTTTTCAAACATGCAGTTAGAATACAGTCACTCTATTTAAAGACTCGTGTTTAAATTTAAAGATACGGCTGGATGTCCTCAGGATCAGACACCAGTCACTGCTACTGATTAGCTACCGTGAGATGAACACTTTGCCTTGTTGCTGTAGCTTTTAAGAGGAAAGTATTAAAAAAAGTAATAGAAAACACCTTTTTTAATATCAAGTAAGAGTAATCGTGCAAAAAAAGCAGAATGCCTTTTAACATCTGTGAGGATAAACTAGGACAACTCTAATGATTGAAATTGCTTTAGATTATACAACAAAAACTTTGGTCTAGACTCATTTTCCTTGCCAAGTCTTATACTCCCAGTTTCAACTACAGATATAAGTTGTTTTTGTTGGGGTTAACATGACCCTTGTATATGACGACTCAAAAATACATTACTCTGTTACATCAACTAGGACAAATAGCTCTAAGGAAAAATATATATGGTGCTTACAGTTCAAAACAATTCTTTTTTAAACATTTTCTGTAACAGTTCTGTATTTGCCAAATCCAGAAAAAGTACTTTTTGAGCACTTCTATTTCTCATTAAACAACAGGGAGTCCTTGGATTTGCTCATACGTAGTTGACCCCACTATGAATGAAACCAGGAGGAGCCATGTTACCTTCTACAGTATATACAATGCTTCTGGAGGCTGAAAAAATAGGTAAAATATGAGGACAGGTACTGATACATGGTTGCCAAATATTCTTGCACATAGAATTGTCCTTGAGAATGGTGAAACTGTACATTTACTTATACAGTCCATAATACCATGTAAGAATTCAAATTCATACTATGTAACAGCTAATCAGGCATAAACAGTATGCATTTGTAAAACTATTTTTTTCTTTAGTAGACTACAAACTTCACAAAAATAAGAACAACAAAAATGAAAAAATCTTCAATGAATTGTTTTATGTCCAAACAGACTTAAAAAACAAAAAAAAGCAACTGAAAACAATTTAACAGATTTTGCCAATCTCACTAGACTTTCTGTTATTGGACCGAAAAAAATTTTACCAAAATAGCACATCTAATACCCCATAAAAATGCAGTTCTAGGATAATGTAAAGTATTTCAGTTAAATTCTGAACATAAACTAATGCAAAAAATTACATTATATTATATATATTATTAAATTTATCTTTGGTTATCTGGGGAATTTTTTGTCTGTTTTCAACGGTGGTAGGTTTTCTTTCTGATTATTGTCTATATTATCAGTAACATAATTACTGTACAACAACTACACAGTGTACAGATATTATACTGTGTTCTTCAATACATCCTAGTAAAGCTGCATAAGAGCTCGCATTCAGATACAGAAGGACCCTTCTAGTGTCGACATCATAATAAAGGTAAACTGCAGCTACAAATAACAGAAGCTGATTGCTAGATTGTTGAAGTCCTTATCCTCATAATACTGAAACAAAATAATTTTAAAATCATAAATGCATGCATGAAAAAGATTTGGGTTTGAGTCAAAAATAATATGGTTAGTGTCAAATCCTCATGCTTTCTCCTAGTGTGGCTGTAAATTTTAGTCGAATTACTATTTTGCTGTCATTTTAAGCCACAAGGTGGCAGCAATGATATGATCTCTTAATCTAAGACTGTACAAATATGTCCACTCCCACTACTTTTACTCTTAAAGCATCTCCTGTGGTTACAAAGCATATGACTGAAAGAGATCCTATATTTTCTCTGACAAAACACAGTTCCAGATTAGATTACCTCCAAATATTTTGAACTGATGCATTTTTTTAAATTTTCCATCTACAATTAATTATGTCTGCTGACTTCAAAAAAACGTGCAGTGAAGCAGTGCACCCATGACACAAGTTGTTTGTTCATTTTTTGTGTAATAACATTCCAGTCTCCAAGCTGAAAAATAAAATAATAACTGGATGTACAAGCCTATCATTCCTGGAACATAGTCATATAGTAAGAAGATGCAACCCTTACCGATAGCTGTTGAAAAGATCCATGCAGGTGCCATTGTTTTTACAAGGCTCTGAATTGCATTCATTTGATTCATATTCACAAAACTTTCCTTCCCATCCAGGCAAGCAAGCACATTGGTATCTCTGTAATACATGAAATAAAATAATTAATGTGTTACTTTTTGTATTTTTAATAAAATTACAACACTTGTTATTACTGATTGTTGTGAATTTCTTGCCTTCTAACAGGTGCTTCATCATTTCAAAAATTTAAAGTTTTATAAATGTATCAATATTTGACCTACTAGTACGATGAAAAAAGATGATATGGGGCAGGTATGCAACACTACTTATTATCAACCTTTCTGTATAATCAAGTCGTGTACTCCAAATTCTTTACTATCTATTCCTCCCTCCTCAAAGTTTTTCTAAAAAAAGATATTATCTCTTCTATAAGATTACTTTCTTTAGATATTACGCTGACATGCCTAAAACACAGGAATTTACAATCATCCAAGTTGTACTGTTCAGCATGTAGTCCAAACAGAACTCACTATAAAATCATTTATTATGGAAATTGTAAGGATTATATAGCTAGCCAACTTGCTTAAAACCTTCAACATGAAATCGTGCATCAGTATCTTAACTAAGCAGTACTAGACACCTCATGACATGAGAAATACTGTCTCCCATACAGTGTATTAAACAGAATAGAGGGTGTATTAGGTAGTAATCCAGATAGCATAAATACAAATCTTCTGGCTCTGTGGTGACAGCATTAAACATACTAACGATGAGCTGTTGTGAGTGCAAAATTTCTGACTGATTAAACTGAAAAAAAATTCAGGAATCTGTCTATCCACCTCAAAAGGACATATATTATAGGACATTTTTCATCACACTGCAAAGCTACTATACCAAATTGCAACCACACTCCAGCATTATCTCAGACTTCTAAATTATCCAGTATGTGTATGCAATGCGGTGTATGACAGTCTCACAGAAGTGAAAAGGATAAAGCACCATTTTCCTACCTATTTTCTACCAGAAAACAAACAAACAAAAACTCAAAGAAAAAAAAAGTGTACATCTGCTGAACTGATCATTACCTAGAAAGGGGCAACAATGAAAACATTTCCATTCAGCATAAGTTTTAACTGCTTCTTTTCTAACATGCTTGCTTGTAACAAGACTTCTTTCTACCAAAAGTTAGGAAACACTTTAATGATAAGCAGGACTAATGTGAATTACTTCATTACTTGCTAAACATTGCAACACCCTTCATGGTAGGTTTTAAAGGCTACTGAAATCCACCTAGATCTGAACCTTGTAACAACAAGGGTGGACCAGGAAAAACCAATGGATGTCATCTATCTGGATTTTTGTAAAGCCTTTGACACAGTCCCCCACAACATCCTTCTCTCTAAATTGGAGAGCCATGGATTTGATGGGTGGACCGTTCGGTGGATAAGGAATTGGTTGGATGGTCGCAGCCAAAGGGTAGTGGTCAACAATGCAATGTCCGGATGGAGACCAGTGACGAGTAGAGTCCCTCAGGGGTCCGTACTGGGACCGGTGCTGTTCATTATATTTATCAATGACATGGATAGAAACATTGAGTGTACCCTCAGCAAGTTTGCAGATGACACCAAGCTGAGTTGTTCGGCTGAGACACCAGAAGGACGGGATGCCATCCAGAGGGACCTGGACAAGGTGGAGAGGTGGGCCTGTGTGAACCTCATGAGGTTCAACACGGCCAAGTGCAAGGTCCTACACCTGGGCCAGGGTAATCCCCGGTATCAATACAGGCTGGGAGATGAAAGGATCGAGAGCAGCCCTGCCGAGAGGGACTTGGGGGTACTGATAGACGAAAGGCTGGACATGAGCCGGCAATGTGCGCTGGCAGCCCAGAGGGCCAACCGTGTCCTGGGCTGCATCAAGAGAAGCGTGGCCAGCAGGTCGAGAGAGGTGATTCTGCCCCTCTACTCTGCTCTGGTGAGACCTCACCTGGAGTACTGCGTTCAGCTCTGGAGCCCTCAGCACAAGAAGGACATGGAAATGTTGGAGCGGGTCCAAAGGAGGGCGACAAAAATGATCCTAGGGCTGGAGCATCTCTCCTATGAGGACAGGCTGAGAGAGTAGGGCTTGTTCAGCCTGGAGAAGAGAAGGCTGCGTGGGGACCTGATTGCAGCCGTTCAGTACTTAAAGGGAGCCTATAGGAAAGATGGGGACAATCTTTTTAGTAGAGACAGCAGTGACAGGACGAGGGGTAATGGTTTTAAACTAAAACAGGGTAGGTTTAGGCTGGATATAAGGAAGAAATTCTTTACAATGAGGGTGGTGAAACCCTGGAACGGGTTTCCCAGAGAGGTAGTGGAGGCCCCATCCCTGGAAACATTCAAGACCAGGTTGGACAAGGCTCTGAACAACCTGATCTAGTTAGTGGTGTCCCTGCTCGCTGCGGGGGTGTTGGAGTAGATGACCTCTAGGAGTCCCTTCCAACTCAAAACTTTGTATGATTCTATGATTCTATGAAATAGACAACAAAAAAAGTTTCAGAGTTTTTTAAAAGCTGAGTGCATAAATAAACTGCCATAGTATGATGATCAAATGTGTAACGTATCAGCACTGTGGTATCTGCAGGTATTTAGAGCCTGCAAACCATATTGCTGCGTTCTAGCTGTTTTGTTACTGCATCTGCACTTCTGAAAGAGACAACAGTGTTTCAAAGAGACACGAGCTATGAACTTTTACATTAATGGTAAAAAGAAATAAAATAATTTCTTAACACGGTTTAAAAATATAATTAGTTAAGCAACAGAACTCTGAAGGAAATGCGTGTTGGGCAATTGTCCAGACCTTTCTATGATGATACTCATACCCTCTCCTGCCAAATTAAAAGCTTGGAGAATCTTACTGGAACAAAGATAACAAAATAAAAAAGGAAGCTAATGGTTTAAAGTCAAGCTCAGTGTGACTGTCCTGAGGTGTCATACAGTGTGGAACATCTCCACTGATTCCAGCACTTGAAATTAAATTATTTACATGTATATTCTACTATAGCTGGTCAAATCAACTTTTGTGCCAACTAATTTGTACATAGCATATTTGTGACTCCTATTTTTCTCTACTGCATTCTACTTCTTTTGTGCTTGTGTTGACTAACACAGATGCTGTACTTGCTTGGGACACACCCATGTCTTCAGTAACATAGATTTTCTGAATCCACTGACACATACTTTAAAAGCCAGAAACTAAAATGAAGGGTATCTTTCTGATTTAAGATAGGGCATTCTGACAAATACACAATGACAGTAACTTGTTTACAGAGCAAAATAAGACAACAGGAAAGTAAACGCCTCAAGCAGGTTTGACACTCAAGATGAGCTCAGTATATACTAATGAGTTAACTACACATTCTAGTCAAAAAAACAAAGTAAAATTTTGTCCTCTGTGTTTTACGTAGGCAAGGCTATTCCATGCAACTAACTACAACTTGCAACCTGGGGACTCTATCTTTTAAAAAAGAAAAAAAAAGCTTAATTGGTAGTTTACTGTTACTGCTCTGAACTCCCAAACTCAGGCTCTAGAACTGCAAAATATTCTCTGTGAAGAGAGAAGAAAATTGGCAGCACGAGTCCAAGAAGTGTGAAATACATGAACTGACAGTAAATCAAAAGTTAATAGAGGAGACAAAAAGATTTTGTTAAAATATTTCATATTTTTTAAATAAAATACTGAGAGATGAACTTGGAAAGAGAGTATCATTTTCTGGGAATTATGCCAACAAAAGAAAAAAGAAAATACATTGAGACAATTTACACTACTAGCCCACATGCTAATATCTTCTATTACATCATAGCCACACCCAATTTAGTAATTAAATATTTTAATAAATTGGAAAGTTTTTCTGAGATTTCCTCAATTCTTTGCATATTTATCAGTGCCATGAAAACAAGTTTTAGGAGGGAAAAAAAAGATGCTACAACCACAAAAGGCAAAAAATGAGGACTACTAATCCATACCCACAAGTGACTAACAGACACTTTTTAAAAACTGTTCTATTGTCAGGTCACGTCTTCACATAAACCAGGAATGTGAGATAATAACTTACTTCCAAAAAATTCGTCCAGCAATGGATAAAAAAATTAGATGTGAAAAGAGGTTGCCAACAGTTCTGTTTAGAAAGCAGCAGTAGTTTTTCTGGTCTCCTTAAAAACATCTATCAATGAGCTACTGAAATTCTACGTTTGCAGATTTCTCATTACATGAGAATTGTCACATCAAGCACAAAACATTACTTATCTATATGTGTCTCATGCGTAGGCGCATGATGTGACCTAAAAAAATCTTATGTAGTAGTTCATCTTTGTGTAGATTTACAGTAACTGAAGGTACTGTATTACGATAAATTACATATAAATATAGGTAGATAAAAAAGGTGTAGACAGATACAAGTCTTTGCAGAGAAGGACCTGGGTGTTCTCATGGACACCAAGCTGAACACGAGCCAGCAATGTGCCCTTGCAGAAAAGAAGACCACCATTGTTCTGGGCTGCACTGGGTGGAGTGTTGCCAGCAGGTCGAGGGAGGGGATCCTTCCCTTCTGCTCAGCACTGGTGAGGCCACACCTGGGGTGCTCTGTCCTGTTCTGGGCTCCCCAACACAAGAGCGACACAGATGTACAAACATGCCCAACAAAGAGCCACTAACATTATTAAGAGACTGACATACCTCACTTATCAAGAAAGGTTGAGAGGTGGGGCTGTCAGTCAGGGCATAGTATACACCAAACAGCATAAAATGACAGGAAGCTGTGCAGTGGAAAGTATGCATTGAATCAAGTAAGAGACTGGAGGAATGGGATTTGACACCTACTGATGTATTTCTTCCCCTTTATTTATTGTAATTATGTATTACTATCCATTGTAGACAGACTAAAATAAATAGCGCCTGAGTTCCTCCAAATCTTTTGTCTTTTAAACACAATAAATGCACAAATAACACCAAAGATATTTCTTGTACATAGCCTTCCCTAGTACAACGTATAGCACAGTATTTATAAGAGTGGGTTTTATTTGCTATGCACAAGGTCAAAAAATGTAATTTTTTTAATCTCCTGCATATATAGTCAGAACCATATATGCAGACTAGGATGTCTTTATTCAATTAACTGTGTATGGTAAAACAATGTTATTTAAGAGCATCAGCACATTTTCCCTTCTCCAACACTGTAAATGAAGAATTAATCATTTCCTTAAGCCTTAGTCAATGTTACTTTACTGGAAACCAGCAGCTGAACATCTGGCAAATAGAAACTACAAAGAAAAAGGTTCATCACACACAACAAGGATCTGAATTATGAACATGGTAAAACTTCAAGCCTATACTTTGCATGTGTAGGCTGACCAGAATTTTTACCATACAGCTATATACTCCAGGTACTTTTTCCATGTCTAGAACAAAATTTGAACGGAAGTAATTTAATTTTTAAAGATACTTGGGAATTGGCGCATTTCTGGGAGGTGTTACAGGGTATGACTTTTTGGTAAATAGAAAGGACAAACAATACCTTGCCTGGAAACAGAAACATACAAAAGGAAATGTAGAAATTTCCCTTTATTCCGTGTGTTCAGAGCTCTTGAGCCAGAATGTGTTTCTTGTGACTCAACTCTTTTTCCATTAATGCCAAACAGGATGAGCATATCACAAGACTACTTATCATTAGCACATAATGGGAGATGTACTCCAGCAAGAAACCCCAGGCTTGTCTTTGAGGTTTTTTTGTTTGTTTTCCTCCTGAAAAATTATAGTCTTTTTGCCTCTACAGAAAACTTTTCATCATAAAATTCTGTTCTGTTGGAAGCAGGGCTTTTTCCTACAGAAAACCTTCATGCAACTTAATTTTGTTAGTGCTAACAGCAGTTCATTTAACCTTGTGAAACAGATGTGAACATAAAAATGTAAGCATCTGTGAAATCACATTTGCAATTGCTCTAAACCATACTGAGTTCTTAACTTTACTTATGCAGCCTTTTTTGTTAATTCCAGTGCCTTTTCCAAGTTGCTGCTTTAAGGCTTCACTTCTAAGTTCTTAGTAACTATTTACATAACCATACTTATTCACTAACAAAATTAGACTATATCCATTTTTCTTTATGACATTGTTGTCATTATGTAAGTCTGTTTTCATTTCTATCCCAAATATGCAAACTTATATTTAAAAGATACTTAAAAAAAAACAAAAACAAGATATCCATTAACCTTTAGTTGGTTTAACCCTTACATCAACTTTTACTAAAGAAAACCGAGCTAAAACAAGATCTAGGCAGAATGAAGTCCCAGCAACCACACTACCTTTCAGTCTTGTGATAATGAATTATTTACCTATTCTTCACAGTACACAGGGATAGAGAATGTATTAACTGTGTTGCTCCACAAATGAAAGAAGATTGACTTCTGAGGCAAGAAGACAATCTGCAGTTGGCCCTGTTTCTCCTAGTCTGAAAGACATACATGGCTTGCTCTAATATTAGTTAATAACTTTGTAACAGATAAGAGCCAGACTGCCTAACTCACAGCAAAGAAACACTTCTTGGGGGTAAGCGCCATGAGGTTTGCAATATGATTATTAATAATGATGCTAATTGGACGAACAATTATAATAAGCAACACGAAAGACTAAGGTGAAAAAAGTATTGAATTTTTTTATTCCAAATTGATTTGGAAATGTAGAAAAATTACACTTAAAAGTCTAATTTCTAGACAGTGCTACAACAACTGAACAGTTCTGATGAAACCACTATTTAAAAATCACCAAACTCAGTTACTGAATCTTATTATAAGAATCATTTGCTATCATATTTTTATGTCACTTCACTAAACAAAGGGTTTTTTCTATTTTACTCTTGCTACTTAAGTTACTAAGCCTATGTGATTTTTGCACCAAGCACTACAAAATGTGATATACTAGGATAAATAACTTAAGTACTAGCCATCTACAGAAGTTTAGATAGAATTATGGATTTTCAAAAGCTTAACTACTATTTTTATTCATATATCCTTCCTTAAACAGCTTGACATGTTAAAAATGCTGACCAGTGTACTTATTTGTCCTTCCAAACCTACTTATATTCTTTTGCATCCTAAGTTACTATAAATATTATCTGATATTAAGGATAAAACAGAATTTATTTTATTTATAATTTAAGCAAGGCTTACAGGAGAAACAAAATATTTTAAATTTGCTTATCTCACCAACATTTTAAATAATGAATTAATTAAATTAGCAAGAAGAAGCATATTTAAAACTGTACAGGCAAATTTAATGAGCTGTAATGAGCTTTGCCTTACACTGTACTATTTCTACATCTGCGTATATTGAAAACACTTAATAAACTTGTGCAAAATGTACGATTTTTATCTTATGTCAACAGCACACAAGTAGTAAAGATAAGCTCACACTTTCATTCAGTGCAGGCTCCAGCTTAAAATATGGCTGGCATTTAGACATGCTGCATATTTACAACTCTAACTGCACTGTACTGTAATTTGTGACCACAAGGAAAATTATCTTAAATGGGAATACTAGTTATTTGCACTGCATGTCTTTATACACTACCATTTCACAAAATGGTACCTTTGGTAATAAATTCATAATCATCTCTGCTTTTCATTTTGATCGTTCTAAAGTGACACATTTGTAAAAATATGACACTGCTGGAAGTTTAGTGCTCTTAATATTAAATCATGAGTAATGCTAGCAACAGACTTCTCTTCCAATTATTGTAGATCTCGCGTTCCCACTGCAAACAAATGCTGTGCCTTTAGAATTTAATCAATTACTTCCATCACTGCTCAGATATGACAGTTCTCATAGTTCAAGGGAAATCTTGTTAGGGTTAGTTTTCTCTGTGAAGATTCATCAGTAACATGCTGAGGCATACAAACATGCAACACGGATTTTACTCATATTGACATAGGTTTTCTACTTAAGAAAGGCCAATATTAAACATTATGCAAGTGTAAGGTTTGTAGAGGAAGGAAAAATACTCAATAACAAATCCGTGACCTTGTATTTTCCTAGTTATTTTAAAATGTTATTTAGGAGACACTACAAGAAAAATTAACATTAGAAGACCATTAGAAGTATTTAAGAACAATCATTAAAATAAACAACTGTGACAGTCAAAACTGTTTAAAAACTGTTGCTGCAAATTGGGAAAGATTCTTCTTCGAAAAATTGAAGGATTTCTGGGGAAAAAAAAAGGTTTGATTCAAATTTTTTTTACCGTTTATAGAAATGCAATTATAAGTGTGGGCCTAATCTAACCAGACTAGTAAAATAATTCTGTGACAACATACCAAAATCTGTCTGAAATCTCTTGCAGATTAATAATTGGTGATAGATTAATTTTTTGTCTCTATTTCTTGACCTCTCCCATTTATTCTATTTATATCTTACTTTCCTTCCTCTCCTGGAGAGCTTACTGGGAAATACGTCCAAGAAATCACCTTCAACATGAGAGGTAGTGAACAGCACCGGAAAACTGATGAAAAGCAACAACCTTAAATTGTTTGTGCAAAATAAACCAAGTAACTTGTCCAGCTAGTAACAGATACTTGAGTATCAGCCTTTGATCATTGCATCTGGTTTGATGTTTTTCTCTATTGTTCCATGAATAATAAAACGTCATAAACAGCTCCTGTTAAGCAGAAGTACTGACAGAAACGTGACCCAGCTAAAAGCCTGTGCAGAGCTTTCAGTTTGCCCCTAGACCTCAGGTAACAAGAGAGCTAAGGGAGTGAACTGTGATATTCCAGAGGCATAGCCTAGGTACTGACAGCCAGACAGAAATAACATTTTGCTTCTGAATTTCAAGCCTGATGTTGCTGCTGGTAGCTTTTTTAATAAAGGAAGAAAAGGCAGTAGGACAGCTACTCTTTTCATTAAAACAAAGCTATCATCTGGTACCTTAACGTAATAGCTGATTCAAATTTAGATCTTAAGCATATGACCAGTATCACATCAGTATACTTCAAATACCACAAAGTGCAATTTTTGCCAACCTCAGGTTCATAAGCAGGGGAAAGTTAAAGAAACAGGCTGTTCCAAAAATACTTCAACCCAAATATCCTCAGAAGCACCCAGTCATTCACAGACTTATTTGATGTCAAGCATCCTCTTTTGAACTTTCACTCATCCCTACTTTATATTTATACAGCATTTCAGTATAATAAATCACATTACAAATTCATGTGCTGCCTCTATCATACCTAATAAAAAGAGGTGAATTTGTGAAAGTGCGGAACCTAGGTACTTGTGCCCTGCTCCAAGTACGGCTGGCTTAAGGACCAGCTAGACAGCTAATAGACAAGGATCAACGAAAAAAAGGTGACTCTGTAATAAACAAATTTTTTTCAATCTAATCTGGTATTAATATTTGAAGACATTTTATTCCATCTAAGCCAGTATTACTGCAGAATAGAACAAGGGGTTTTCAAATTCATATACAGAATCTGTGAAAGAAAGCGATGTCATTCTCCACAAGGATCAGGTCTAGTGATGGACATAAAACAGCTGACAGAGCCTCTCGACTGGACAAAGAAAATCAGTTTAATACAGCAACTAGGAGGCAGTCAAGAACAAATAACGAGAATGGGAGGGGGGGGGGGGGGGGAGGTGGGGCGGACAGGGTAAGTATGACCTGACCTAACAACGCATGAAGAAGAACACGAGAAAAAAGTCAGAAACCCAGACTTCATGACGAAGCAAGACCTGATCAGCCTCAATCAACCACCACCTGCTTCGTTACTTTTACATTCCTATGACACTAAGTTTATCCCATTGACTCCAAAACTAAAAGCGCGCTGACTGGCTGCTCACGTGGTGACTCAGCATTTCAGTCCCTCACAGCAGTCCAGAACAGCTGTTTGTTTGCTCTCACTGGAAGGATCCATTTGCTTGTTTCCTTCTAAAGCACAGAGAAAATCTGCTTCTCCTCCGTGGCAGCCTGGCACAAAGCGAGCACCTGTTAAACCTCCCTCTCCCTCAGGTGACGCCCATGTCACGAGCTTCTCACGATGACACGAGCCCGCCCGCAGAGAACCTTCCAGAGGGACGGGCGGGGATCACCCGTGCATCGGCAGCCAATTGCCAGGCGCTGCGGGAACATGAGCCAATCAGAGCTGGGTATTCCCACTCTACACCTATAACTGACAGGCGCCGCCATCACCGCGAGGGAAAGCCGGCAGAGGTGCCGCGGGAGGCGGTTGGAACGTCTTGGGCTCTAATGGCGACGAGGAAGGGACCAGCGCCCGAGGCTGGGAGCGCTGCCCTGACTCGCTCGCCCTCCTCCTCACCACCGTATGGCCTCCCTCCACCCCCAGCGCTGCTGGGCGGGGACGCTGCCTGAGGGACCCAGCTTCTCACCTCAGGCCATCCCACCGCTGCGGGCGGGAGGCGCATCACCCGCTAATGTTAAATGCCTGCCTGTCACTAAAAGCACTTTCACTCCCGAGCCCAGTTAATTCTCAAACTGTCAGTTTGGTCTCAGACAGCATCGTTTGGCTCGAAGTCTGTGAGTGACAAGTGCTCCTGCCACCAGCAGCTCGGGCTGGTGCCTGATTGCAGCCCTCAGATGATGCACTGCGGTTATCTTACAGGGTATGTTCCCAAATAAAATAGGTGGTGCTCGTGTTAGGCTGTGAGCACGCAAATGGAGACACAAAGCTCAGAGCATAAACCAGTTGGAAATTGCACAGCTGTAGCAACACGGAGGTAAACAAGGCATGCAGTGGAAGTCAGGTATTTGAAAGAATGAGAACATGGATCCACATTCACCTGCGGCTGAATTTGCAGCTCTTGGGGCTTGACTGAGCTGGTTTTCAGAGCTGTAGCACTGTGAACACCTTTATGAGAAAGTTCATCATCCTTACTTCCAAGTTTCATCATTCCGAGCCCAGTGCCTCAGCTCCTGGAAGCCCCCAGCAGGTGCCTGGAGCCAGACAGATCGGGTTCCCCAGAAGGGGAATTCCAGTGTCCCCAGATTCTGAGTCACGAAATGCAGCGAATCTTATGGAATTTATCCCAGGACACAAAATGATACAGCAGTGCAGAAGTTTATATTTGATACATGTCCCCTGTATTGGAAACTACATGTCAGTGCTCTTTTCACTGTTTCTTTACTCACAGTCTTGCATTACCAAAACTAGGAGCACATGGGTGTCTGATAATGTTCACCTCAAGTGGGTTCATACACTAAGAACTTGGAAGGGTCTGTTTAGCAAAGTCACCTAGTGATAGCTGCATTCCCAAATAAAAATTGCATAGCAGTTTCTGATTGCAAGAAAACTTCTGTAAGTAATACTTATGGTCTCAGAGTTCCTTGTTACAGCAATCAATACTTTCTGGGAAAGGCACAGACTGTGTCGAACAGTCTACTTGTTATGTAACATGAGTTATAAATAAGTCACCAAAAGTCAAATACAAGTACTCTTTTGAAAACCAAATTATTAAATTGAAATATCAATAAGAGTTTACTTTTGAGGCTGCTTCTAAAAAGCATATGTCAATAAAAATATGAATAAAGAGTTTGTAGAACAGTACACAAAAGTTAATACTGAGATACATTTTAATTAGCTAAGGGTTGTCACTACTTTAAAGATACAATTTACTAGATGGAAGAGAGAAAGGGAACTGTAAAATTGGAGACAGACTAAAAGAGAGATGAATCATGACCAGCCTCCACCATTTCTAGAAGCTTTTTCCAGCCTCAGATTTTTGTTCTCTTTTTTTGAATGTGTTTGTATTAGTCTTGAAAAGCAGAATATAATTTTAACAGCAGCAGCTCCAGACTTTAATAACCTTTTCCTCTTTTTCCTGAAAAATGCAAGTTAATTCTAGATTTATTAATGCTGTGGTTTAGTCTCAACTGGCAGCAAAGAACCACACAGTTCCTCTCTCACTCCTCCCCCCTTTCCAGTGGGATGGGGAGGAGAATCAGAAGGAAAAGGCAAAACTTGTGAGTTGGGATGAAAACAGTGTATCAAAATGGCAAAGGGAGAAGAATATATCAACAAAAATACTGATAAAATATACAACATACAATGTTCTCACCACCCAATGCTCAACTTGCTCCTGAGTAGCAAATCCCCACCCTTTAGCCAGTTCCCCACTTAAATACTGAGCATGACATCACATGATATAGAATATCCCATTGGGTTGGCTGTTTGGATCAGACCAACCAGCTTCTTGTGAAAATTAAGCCTATCCCAGCCAAACCCAGGACAATTAGCATATCAAGAGACTGTTAAGAAGGTATTTCCATTTTGAAACACTTATAAGGATAAGAGAAAAGAGAACAGAAGTATTCTTACAATAAAATCCTAGCTTAATACTTTACATTTGAATGTTAAGAAATGTCTTCCTGTCTTTCTCTGTTTTCCTAACACATAGTTAAAATGTATTTTAACAGTATTTAGGATGAAGCGATAAAACAATCAATAATTTGTGCTGTAACTATACTACACTGTGAGCTTAGGGAAGTTATACTTTAAGAAATTATGACTTTGAATTTTATGGTTCTATCTATATTTTGTAGAGTAGAGGTTAACAACTCTTTACCTGTTCGCTCATATTTCATATGAGGGGAATAAAAGGCTTTTCATTCTGTTTGATAGCAGCAGATTTAAAGACTTTCATTCTAATATTGTAAGGCTGTAAAAATATTTAATCTTAGCTATAAATTTTTCTGTCTCATTTCCCTCTCCCCTCATTTCCCCAATAAGCTTGATCTTATTAAGGGCAATCTTTTCTAATTTGCATGTTGTGGTCCTTCCTGGAGTTTGCCTCTTATTACTCTAATGAAGTTCTGGTTCTGAATATCGAGGGTCCTTGCCTATGGGACTTCAGGAGGCTCCACACCTTTTAATAGTATGTCAAGCACCGTACCCACTGCCCATATTTATTAAATCTATTAAAATTTATGATGCTGGTGCATGATTAGGGCTTTTCTTCATTCTTGGAATTTTAGCAGCATATTGATGAGACAGGCAATCTCATCAACAAGCCACAAAATTATTATTTGTGTCTGAAATTTGCCTACAAATGTGATAAATTACATTTCATATCTGTGTTATTGCACTTGTGTCATCATGAGGCCACAGACTCTCTCATTTTTTTTCTTTATTCTGCCCCCTTCTCTCTCCAGCACTAACGATGCATCCTATTCTTCTACTCATGGAATCCTGCCTGGGCCCTGGCAGGAACTGGAAAAAGGTGTGTATTTGTGCAGCCACTGCAGCTAACGGGATGATAGGAAGGGTTTCTATAAGCCAATAGAAAAAAAAAAGACTGAAGTGCAAAACTGATAGGAATGTGAGGAGACAGTGGTGGAACCTGAAGGGATGTATTGACTTAGGGAGCTTTAAATGGAGAAAAGCAGTAGCAAAATAGGATAGGAAAGTCATATAGGGAACTGAAGATTCAGACCAATGAGAGCATGAAAGGACATAAACTCTGACTAAGCAAACTTTATTAGCATTTGTAGATCTTTAGCAAATGTAATTTGTATCATCTTTTGTTAATGGGTCAAATTGTGAAATGAGGGATGCTGTGGAGAAATGAGTTTTCTGCAAGTTGGAAGAAAAAGGCTGCAAGAGCACTGTGAGAACTCTGGGCTTAGGAGGTTGCCAGAGTATATTTCCCACCAGCCACCTCAGACACATAAATTTAGGACAATGGTTTGTCAATACACACATGCAAGATCCATACTCTTGCTTTTTCATCTACAGTGTCAATCATTTATTCTTGTTCCTGAGGCACAGCAATGCTATGTGAAACCATTTTAAGATGCTAATATCTGGAAAATATAAACATATATGCATATACAACAACTCCGTTTTGTTAAACAAAGAGAAAACAGAAAATCAGTTCTTTTGATGCAGTCTCCAATAGAAGTTATCCAAAGAATACATTACCGTTAAATATTATTCTCACAAGTTACTAGTTTTTCAGGAATTGCCAAAAATTTTCTGCTTCCTCATTTCCAAAGCATAGTAACCAATTTCAGTGTCCTCCTTCTACAAAACTTTGGTATGCATTGCTTGCTGAAACTCGTTCCACTCATTTGTAACTACATAGTTTCAAAATACTGTTTTAAACCAGAGGAAGAATCTGGCAGAGAGGGAATTTTTTGTATGTATCTCATAGTTTTTCTTAAAATATTTTATTAAGTTTATTGAGGCACAAAAGAGGAGACACACTCTGTCATCTTAAAAAATTATATTTCAAATTCTTTTTACATTATATATCTCGCTAAATTCAGTGTTTGGATATTTCACTTTGATTATATAACCAGAGGAAAGTAAAATTGTAAGTTCATGCAGCAGCATACTATTTAATTTAATTTTAATGTTAAATTAATATTATACTGGGCATAGTTGGTTTTTTTATTTCTTTCTCTTCACTGTACTTTAACACAAAACTTTAGTATTTTCATTTTCAAAATGTAATAACAGTGTACGAGCATTTCTTATAAGGCCCAAAGCCCTTAGCCCTCTGGTTAGAAGATGAAAACTGTTTGAGTCCTGTACTGGGACAGGAGCTTAATATGTTAAGGACCAAATATTTTAGACTGGTGACCCAGACTTGAGACCGAGTTCTCTAAAACGGGAAGCATACATCTAGGACACTGTAGAAGGCAAGTGTAAGAATTTTCTTTTGGATTTCTCTTGCCATCAAAGTGCAGTCAGTTTACTCCGGCATGGAAAGGGTACAACTTGCTTTCCCATTAGTAACAACTCATACACCAGCATAGGTCTAAAGAAGGTAGGGACAGGTTATGCACTTACGTGATGAATCAGTTACCATTACAAAATTTTATCCCAAGAGCTAAATGTAAAGGATAGAGGAGTGGAAATTCAAGTGGGAAAAAACTGGACCAGCTTCTTTGAATCAGAAGTTTTAAAACGTAAGTGGATAGCCGCAGAATTGTTTGAAATACAAATGTAAATAAGTTATTTTTCTCCAATTAAATGATTGTTTCTGAAGCTAGAAAATACCATGGCTTATAAACGCTGAATATTGAAAGTTACTTTAAAAATAAAAATGGTTTCAAGAATTGCTCCTGCTCTTATTTTCATTTGCATAATGTATATATAATCTTCTGAAAGATAATATAGCCGAAGAAAACAAAGAAGAGCTCTGTAACATTCTGTACATTGAGAAATTGTGAGATAATGAAGTGGACCAAAGCATCTTGCTGTTTTGGTATTTCATTAAACATGTATAACATGAACAAAAATAAAGAATATTTTTCACTGGTATGTATGGAAAAAGACAGCGTAAGCACTATTCTGGATTAGTTGCTGCCATTGTACTCAATAACAGATAAGGAAGGAGGTCTTTATTTTATAAGGCAAACAGGATGGTGCTTGTTTAGGATACAAACGCTTAATTCATAATGGATAGTCTCTTGATGTAAAAATGGAGATGAGAAGCAGATTGGAATATTTATCTAAAATTAAAAAAAAACCCTTTTTTTAAATTAAAAAATCAGAATGACCATTCTTTCAGTAAGCAATTACAGAATAGTAAAAAGTAGCTGTACACACACAGATACAGCATCTTTGCAGGAGACAATGATTTTGTGCTCATGTGTAATGTTTTCCAGAAATATATCAAGCTTCCTTCTGTGTACTTCTTTCCTCATGAAAACCACAGATGTATTTAGGATAACAAAGAAAGAAGCTCACTGGCCATCCAAATGCCGAGAAAGCCAAATTGGAGGGACTTATGTTCACATGAATAAATTGTAACATTATACAGGACTGTACAGAACTGAATTTTAAAGATCCTATAGGCAAGGACAAAAGAGTGCTATGCATTAGGGGTATGTGACCAAAATACGAGAATCAAGTCTAGAAGTAGGGTCAGTAAGTGTGAAAATTACCAGGAACAGGATAAAAGAGAGATGGCTGTCGTGATTCCAAGCCAGAACAGTGTGAAATAACAAAAAAGAGCAATCTGAACTAATTGCTTCCTCTTCTTCTCTTTCTTCCCTCAACACGTGATTCAGTCAGAGAAAACCTAGGTTTCTAGTAATAAAATCTTAAATAACATTTGGTAACCCAAGGGCAGTGTAGACAAGGGTGGAGAAGATGCAGCTGCTTGGGTTGTCCCTCAGAAATAGGTTTCATTTTTTGGGGGGAGGGGACAAGCTCATAGTCTGCCTGCTAAATTCATTTCTGTATATATGTGTGTTTTTAATGCTACAGATAAGACAATCACATATTGACTGAAGATGGTAAGTCTTTCTTTACTGTTTTAATACAGTGGTCCTAGAAGAGGGAGAGAGTACCATTAGGCACTCAAATGTAATAATTACTAGTTACTACATTAAAAAATTCTTGTAGCTTCAATCTCACTGATAATTACAGTTAATTTTTTAACACCTTCCTAAAAGAAGAATCTTCCTCTTTTTGCTCCATCCTTCTACTGGCTTTGAAATTTTAAACACGAGCAATGAAGTGGGACAAAGATGTATTTTTTTTCACATCGTTGCCCAACTAGTGACTTTGAACTAGTCTGAAGTAATAGCTATGTCTATGGTGGTGGGTTAAACAGTACCAGGACATGGGCAGCATTCCAGCACTGAAATGATGATTTCCACTGTTGAATCGTTAGAATGGTCTGATCCCTAGAATGCTTACTGCTTGGGACAGCTAGTGTGCTTTCTAACACTTTGGAGTCACAGTTCAAGAGTAACCATGGCCAGGGGACATTGCCAATTGTCCTGGTTTCAGCTGGGATAGAGTTAATTTTCTTCCTAGTAGTTGGTATAGTGCTGTGTTTTGGATTTGGGGTGAAAATAATGTTGATAACACAAGGATGTTTTAGTTGTTGCTAAGTAGTTCTCATACTAAGTTAAGGACTTTTCAGCCTCTCATACTGCCCTGGCAGCGAGGAGGCTGAGGATGTACAAGAAGCTGGGAGGAAACACAGCCAGGACAGCTGATCCAAGCTGGCCAAAGGGATATTCCATACCATACAATATCATGCTCAGCATATAAACTTAGGGGAAAGCGGGCCGGGGTGGGCCACTGCCTGGGGACAGGCTGGGCATCGGTCCGTTGGTGGTGGGTCAGGGACAGGGGTGCAGAACAGACCTGGTAGATCTTTAAGAATGCTTTTCATAAGAGCACAAGAGCTCTCAGTCCCCTGGTGTAAGAAATCAGGAAAGGAGGGGAAAAGACCAGCATGGCTGAGTCAAGACCTGCTGGTCAAACTAAAGGGCAAGAAGGAAGCAGGGACAGGTAACCTGGGAAAAGTATAGGGGTGCTGCCTGGTTGAGTAGCGATGGGGTCAGAAAGGCCAAGGTGCGGTTGGAGCCTAACTTGGCAGGGGATGCAAAGAATAATAAGAAGGGCTTCTACCGCTGTGTCAGCCAGAAAAGGAAGGTCAAAGAAAGCGTAACCCCCAGGTGAGTAAACTGGTCACAATGGATGAGGAGAAAGCTGAGGTATTCAACAA
This sequence comes from Opisthocomus hoazin, assembly GCF_030867145.1. NCBI lineage: Eukaryota > Metazoa > Chordata > Aves > Opisthocomiformes > Opisthocomidae > Opisthocomus > Opisthocomus hoazin. Next base: position 101,061,778 of record NC_134415.1, on the reverse strand, counting down.
CAGCCAGCATGGCTTCACCAAGGGCAAGTCCTGCATGACCAACCTAGTGGCCTTCTGTGGTGGAGTGATTGCATCACTGGACAAAGGAAGGGCTACAGATGTCATCTATCTGGACTTCTGTAAGGCCTTTGACACAGTCCCCCATAACATCCTTCTCTCTAAAGTGGAGAGACATGGATTTGATGCATGTACTGTTTGGTGGATAAGGAATTGATTGTATGGTCACAGCCAGAGGGTAGTGGTCAACCACTCGATGTCCAAATGGAGATCGATGACAAGTCTCTTTTGGGACCCATAGTATTTAGTATCCTCACCAATGACATAGACAGGGAGATCGAGTGCACACTCAGCAAGTTTGCAGATGACACCAAGCTGAGTGATGCAGCTGACACACGAGAAGGATGGGATGCTATCCAGAGGGACCTGGACAAGCTTGAGAAGTAGGCCTGAGTTAACATCATGAGGTTCAACCAGGCCAAGTGCAAAGTCCTGCATGTGGGTCAGGACAATCCCCAGTATCAGCACAGGCTGGGGGATAAAGGGATTGAGAGAAGTCCTGCATAGAAGGGCTATGGGATACTGATGGGTGAAAAGCTGCACATGAGCCAATGACGTGTGCTCGCAGCCAAGAAGGTCAACCATATCCTGGTCTACATCAAAAGAACCGTGGCCATCAGGTCAAGGGAGGTGATTCTGCACCTCTACACTGCTCTGATGAGTTCTGCATCCAGCCCAGGAGCCCCCAGTACAAGAAAGACACGGGCCTGTTGGAGCGGGTCCAGAGGAGGGCCACAGAAATGATCAGAGGGATGGAACACCTGTCCTATGAGGACAGGCTGAGAGAGTTGGGGTTGTTCAGCCTGGAGAAGAGAAGGCTGCAGGGAGACCTTATTGTGGCCTTTCAGTACGTATAAGGGGCTTATAAGAAAGATGGGAACAAATTTTTTAGCAGGGCCTGTTGTTATAGGGCAAGGGGTAATGGTTTTAAACTGTAAGAGGGTAGACTTAATATCAGGAAGCAATTTTTTACAATGAGGTTGGTCAAACACCGGAGCAGTTTGCCCAGGGAGATAGTGGAGGCCACATCCCTGGAAATATTCAAGGCCAGGTTGGACGGGGCTCTGAGCCACCTGATCTAGTTGAAGATGTCCCTGCTCTTTGCAGGGAGGTTGGACTAGATGACCTCTGAAGGTCCCTTCCAACCCAAAGCATTCTATGATTCTATGATTCTAAAACCTGACAGTCTGGAAAGCAGGAATTGTTAATCATTTGCGAGTACAGTCAAAAAAACCCAGAAGTAATATAAAGCTGGGAACTTGGAAGCTACACAAGGAAGGCTGAGGAGAAAAAGGAACTAATTTTCTACATAGTCGTATAGACTTTAAGAAGGTATATTTAACCTACTGTTCATAATTACTTTTATTTATGACATTGACATATTTAAAGCATGTAAAAACCAGCATCTCAATTATTGTTCATTCCTCAAGCATGGAACAGCTATTAAAACATGACTGATAAGCATATGTTCTCAGTCAGAGTAGACTGGGAATGTTGCCTAGGTAATAAAGTCACTTTAGCTTTGGGAAAATGACATTGCCAGTCTCTTTGACATGCCTTTTGTGTCTTTCCCCTGTGTGCACACACACATAACGTACATTATTGTTCTCTACAGCACCAGAACTTTTCCTTGCAGAGGCTTTCCAGGCCTGGACTTCATTATTACTCATTTAGCAACAGTCATTCCAGATGGATAGCTAACCAGTAAGTGGCAACAGAGTAAACCAAAGAGTGTATTGTGTTTTGCTATGCTGTACAAAATACACAGTTGTTTCTCCTAACTAAACAGAAAAAAAAAGTAATATCTGTAATATTTGAAACTGTCCATTTCTTACACTATATATGTATTTTATGAGTAAACTAATTTTAAGATTAACATTTCTCAGCTGATTTTTAAAAGTGCTACATATATTCTTCATGTCTGCAAACATGAAAATCAGAAATCATCTCTAACATGACTCTTACGTGAGAAATTGCTAACAGTTTTGCAGATCCTAAAATTGCTCTGCAGACTGTGAAGAGCAGATACTTGTTTCAAAGGACATTTCAGATGTAACATAGCAAGGACATGAGACAAGTGAAGTACATAGTATCAGTAGGTATCAGAGTCACTCGTTTTAGGAACGTCTCATATGGTTGTGCTGTAATTAAGGTAGAGGGCTGTATGTACTCATAAACTACAAGGAACTAGACCAGTTTAAAACTTTTGCTATCCTCCATCAACAGTCTTTTTTTTTTTTTTTCTTCATTATTTCATTATTTCTATATCTCAGTGATTGCATTTGAGTGAAAATGGAATGGCAAGGTTTTGAACACTGCTCAGCACCCAATGCATGGAGAAACATGTTTTAAACAAAGTATCTTTGTCTTTAGTACTGAGAATCAAGAAACTGGAAATGCCTCCTCACTAGGCTTCTATTTCATATCACTAACTGAACTACATTGAGACAGATATGACATGGAGATATAAATCAAGCTTGTCACAGTACAGCTACCTAAAACATCTAGTCATTGACCTTTAAAAAAAAATGCATTTTCTTCAATATCTCCCAGTGCAGTGCTAACAACTAGCTAGTTCCCTCATGGTTCAATTCAGTTCCGTAGTATACCTCTGCCAATAGGCAGACTGTCAGTAAGAAATATCTAAATTTATTGTCCTTGCTTTCATGTCTTTTAGGGCTTGGGACAATAAGCAGACCTTTTTTTGAGGCATGAATGCTGAGTTCTGTTTATCTTTGCTACATGTGAACTGGTGTGAGATGCACTGTTATGGACCAGTCAGAGTTAAATTATTTCAATCACTTGACACATTTTGTCTGGCTCTGTTAAATGGTCCACTGATTTCCTAGTGGGCACAAAACAAGACAAACATATGGAGAACATTTATAGGCAATCAGTACGCTTACACCTAATTTGAGCAGCTCAGCTGACTAATGAGGGACAGACATAAAGCCAGAGATTTCCAAGCTGTTGCCCACACTGAGAGCACAAACTGTTGTTTCAGATGAATTGTCCTTTTTGAATCTGTTGGTCCAAATAACTTAAAAACAACTATGTGTTCATACGTTTCTTAGGGTCCTTCAGGTTCAGACTCAGTAGTAGTTTAGTTTAGATCAGGACTATGCTTTTGACATGAATTTCTCAGTTGTCCTCACTTAACTGTGCTTTGTCTCACATCACACAGTGATCTCAGAGCACACAAACCAGACTACTTTTGAAAGAAACTGAACCAGAAGATGTGCTCCGAGAGCACACCTAATGCTCTCCAACAAGTAATAAATATTTAGTCCACAGGACTATGCTCACTGTGCTAGAACTTGTCCTAAATAGCAAGCCCATGCACCAAAATATGTATACTGTTTGCAGCCAGGCCTCAGCTCCTGTGGTTTCACTCTGTTTCTGTTGCTCTGTGTTGCTTGCTAATGTAGCAACACCCTTGGTTCAGGTGCACTGTGAAACATAAGTGAAAAAGACAGAATTGTTCCTTTTTTAGATTCCATTTCTGAAGTCTGTACTCTGATTAACACTCACTGTATTTGCATTGAAAGTCCCCTCATTATATAAGTCAATCCCACAGCAACCACAACAGACTTTCAGTAAAGTACCTATATAACTAGATTTAGGAAAGTCCATCTACAGAATTTTTTGTTTAAGTAAGAAAGAATAGAAACGTGATCTAAAGTCATCTGCAATGTGCCATTACTAAGTAAAAGTCTCATGCTTTTCTGGCACAAGTCAATCTTAAATGTTTTTTGCTGTAAGATTGCACCAGAAGAAACTGAGCTTCCTATCCTGGTGTATTCATTTACACTCAAGTGAAGAGACTGTTAAATAAATTACGACTGAATTTTTGTATGGGGATATTTTAGTGTCACTTTCTGTCAATATGGTTTTCTCCACCTAAGTGATTCATACAGGTGTGAACCACCTTTTGATTAGTTCTTAATGTATAATATTTCTGCAATACAATTCTATGGCTCTGTTATTTGTTTTTTCTATATCTTTACATCATTCCATACAAATTTGTGTCACTGTATTGAAAACTATGTATTAAACTGTAAGTGGCTGGATCAGATACAGGAATCACTCTTCTTTATCACAGAATCATAAAAGAGCAGACATTGGAAGGGACCTCTGGAGATCGTCTATTTCACCCCCACTGCTCACAGCAGGGTCAACTGTAGCAGGCTGCTCAGAACCTTGTCCGGTTGGGTTTTCGATATTTCCATGGATGGACACTTCACATCTGGGCACCCTGTTCCAGTGTTCAATCACCTTTACAGTAAAAAAGATTTTCCTTACATTAAATGAACTTTCTGATATTTCAGTTTGTGCTCTTTGCCCCTTTGACTGGGTACCACAGTGTACCGAGTGTGGCTCTGTCTCCTTTACTTGTTCTTGTGCTGCATGTGTTAATGTACAGATACTTCAGATGGGCACCCAGTTGTGCTCGTTTATCAGAAGAAGTGTGATAGTTTCCTCCATAATACTGTCCTCTAGCAGCTCCTTATTTTTGTGCATAGACTGAGGTGGGCCCTCTGTAGCCCTAGTCAGTTGATCAGGAGGTCTCATTTGCCTACGTCACCTTCACCCTTTGCCTGACAACCAAGTCCATCACTTCTTCACTTGATTTTGGTTGGCCAACCTGTTGTCAAAGATACTTTTGACCCACTTGATCAAGTGGATCCCATCTCTTCCTAGTCTCAGTCCTGAGAGAGGGTCCCTTGGTCCTATAAGGTGAAACTCTGTTATCAGCACCAGCGATGTAACCAGTTGTTGACCAACAGGATTTATCCACACCTCCTCAAGCCCTTTCCCTCACTGACAGGATCGTGGGGAAAACCATCATGGACTCCATGCTCTTTTTCGTGCTCCTGGAGACATGCAGTCACCTGTGCTATGATCCAGGTCTGCACTGGCCACGTCACTGGTATCTACATGGAATAGCAGCAAGAGATGATAGTCCCTGGGCTGGACAAGCCTTAGAAGCCTCGCCACAATGCCCCAAATCTAAGCCCTTGCAAAGCAGCAATCCTCCCTAGACAGCAGGTAACATTGGCAGACAGGGTCTTCCAGCCTCAGCAGGGAGTCAACGACTACTGTTGCTTGCTGCTTCTTTGTAGTGCTGCTGAGTGGCTTAGGCTCAGCTGGCTTGGACACTTTTTTGGCAGAACTCCCAGCCCCTCATCTGCTACCAGGTCAGTGAACCTGTTCTGTATATTCATTAAATAAAAAATACGATAAATTTCATAAATTCTTTCCAAGTTTTGTTGCTTCTCGGTTTCACCTCAAAGAGAGTTCAGGTGAAATTCTCTGATATGTTCTTTTTTATTTTTTTGTTCCTACTGCAGAAATCTAGTAATTCCTTTATAAAAATCTCAGTATTAATTGGTATTTTACAAATTAGAAGAAAAACCATCTGAAAAAATGGGACAAAATATAGGTGGAATGCAATGAAGTGCTTGATGTCTCCTCTTGTATCCCAGTCATTCATGTTCCTCTCCAGATACTCCATGGTTCCATTGCGTATGTGTGAATAAGTGAAAACCAAACATGAAATTCCATATTTGACCCAGGGAAATTGTGGTGGTATTTATGCTTTAGACTACATTATATACATTCATTATTAAAATGGTAATTAAAAATGGTGGGACTTCATATTACAATCATGTCAAACAGTTTTGCCATTTGACTTAAAGAGATACTCAGCAGCAGACATTTAATAACTTTTCCAGATTTGCTTGAGTTATCATTGACAGACTAGAGACATCTGAATCATTCCTATGGGATTTCTTTCTACACTGGTGAGATCTCATCTTGGCAGGATGTTACTCAGCAGATGATGACAAGAAATAGTAAGAGTGAAGTATCCAGTACTACATTTGAAGCACTAATGAGTTGAATACAATTTTATGTTTATTTTTTAATCACCATAGTTATTTCAGTGAGGTAGTTCTTGTCTCAAAAATAAGGGGCAGGTTCATGATACACAGATGCTGTAAGTAAAAAGTAGCTGGCAAAATTAAAAGTCACATCATGAGTTACAGATGAAAGAACACAAGTGTAAACAATACAGAAAGAATTCTTAAAACATAAATAGTATTAAAGCACAAACATGCAACTTTAAATCTCCTGTAAGTAACAGGAAAAGCAAGAAAAATGAGACTGTGAAATGAAAAAGGAAGGTGATTTTTTTATGTTTGAGGAAACTGAGTGAAGCTGTTTGTTTTACAAACTTCTGGGATCAGCTGCAGGCTCAAGCTCTTTATCCAACTGCTGACCACATTGGGTTAGTGAATCATACTGTTGGTAGAACTTAATCTTTCTGCAAGAGTGAAAATAGATTAAAACCATAATAATTTATAACAGTCTTCTTTAAAAACTCACAGCTTGGTGCTAATTCTTAACTTTTAGTATCTTGCCATGAAAACAGTACTTTTGCATACAACAACAAATATTTTACAGTATTTTTTGACTGAATAATTGTAGCTTAATAACTTAGCCATTCAGACTTGCATTGCATTTGACATATCATTTATTATTGTAAGGAAGATCGTAAGTGTGGAAAGTTAAATGCTTTTTTATAATTTTATGCCTCAGAATGTGGTAAGTGCTTCTCAGAAACAAATGAAGAAGCATGGTATCCTCTTGTGCTGAGAACTTCTAAGGACGTGATGGGAGAAATGGAACCAGGAATCAATTATTGGCTAGTTATATGCACATTCATTGGTGAGCAGAACACAGCCACCCTGTTTTGTTTACTAAAAATGCATAAACATCAAGATGATCGTAAAGCTAGAGAACAAGCTCTAACACTGTTCAATTTACTATTTCAGAGGGTGAAGTTTTTGTTTCAAGTAATCTATTTTGCCTATAAATGGAAACATGCTTCCTTACAAATGAACCTGGAAAAGAGTGTTAGACTGAAACACGAGGTATATGATGTCTGACTGGAACAGAATTAATCTGTGAGGAGATACAAGTATTGAGACATTCAGGGAATTTCTGGCTGGTGTTGAAGCCGTACTGAAGCAAACATAAGAAGTCATTTATGCAGTATATCAACTCTGCCTTAGTGTAAATAGATTCAGAAGTTATTTTAAAAGTTAGTAGAGAACTCTAAAAAAAACTTTCCTTTTTAATAATATGTCCAGAAGGTGATAGAGATGCCTATGACTATTCAATTTTAAAGTCTTGGTAGCTTGCCTCGAAGAAGCCAATGCATGTATAATTACCTTTTCAGAAAGCTTCTGGCTAATTCCATGTTCTGACTGGTTGTATGTGTGAGTGTATCCCTGCACAGGGCTGCAAATAGCCCTTACATTGGACCCTAAGTGCCAGTCGAAAACAAGTATGAAAACAGAACCTGAGTGATAAAAGAGAGTAATGAGGAAATAATAAGAGGCTATCACAATTATTTTGAAAGGAAATTTTGGTCAAGAGTTTTGATTTCAGTTGACTCCAAATCTGATGTAATCTCCTATTTTCACAATTACTTAATAGTCCTGCGGAAATCATTTAGTATGACTACTCACAGTGATGTGGGAAATTGACAATTAGTTTGATTTTGCTATAGCTTTAGTTTAATTTCGTTATATAACTTTGCATTTATGTCAAGGTAAGAGTTAAACACTGTTAATTAATTTAGTTCTGCTCTTTGTAATCTTGCTAACAAGGACTGTTGTGGCTCAAATGTAGCTAACAAGGACTGCTTGCGAGACAGACGAAGAGAAACAAGGACTGATAACCAGAACTTTGTTGTCTGTAAGAAGCAACTCTCTAGCTGAAACTGTTTCTATGGTTTGGGACTCAGCCAACACAGACAACTCAGGAATTTTTGAGCCAAAGGTGAAAGCACACAGTGAGGAAGACTACGAGCCTTCATCCAGAAGACCCCCACAGACGACCACCAGACGACACTGGGCAAGTGCTAAAGGGGGGTGGAGTATGATAATGAATTCCTAGAAATAATTACAATAGTCCAGTCTACTTAGATAAGCTTTGTAATAAATTGGTGCATGCTTCGTGACTTGGTGTGCAAGTTAGGAGGAGCGATCCCCCTTGCACCCGGCGCCGCAGTAAACATGCCTGCTTTATAACTTTCTGAGTTGTGAAGTTTGATTCTGCACGTCAACAGAATGAATGTAATGTTTTCCTAGTGCTATTAGAGTCAGTTCTTTTGTAAAATAATAAGTTATAAGAAATTAATAAAAAAAATTTTGCTATTTTATTATTCTATAATTAAAATGTAATTAATTTTTTTAAAATTAATTAATTTATGGAAAATTAATTTATTAGAAATTACTAAAAATATGAATTGGGGGGGGCAATATCTCAGCATATTTCAGGTTTTTGTGTTATCCAAATATGATGGAGTATATGCAACTAGAGTATCACAGAATCACAGAATCACAGAATGGTAGGGGTTGGAAGGGACCTCTGTGAGTCATCTAGTCCAGCACCCCTGCCGAAACAGGGTCACCTCCAGCAAGCTGCACAGGACCTTGTCCAGGCGGGTCTTGAATATCTCCAGAGAAGGAGACTCCACAACCTCCCTGGGCAGCCTGTTCAAGGGCTCCGTCACCCTCAAAGTAAAGTTCTTCCTCATGTTCAGAAGGAACTTCCTGTGCTTCAGTTTGTGCCCATTGCCCCCTGTCCTGTCGCTGGGCACCACTGAAAAGAGTTTGGCCCCATCCTCCTGACACCCATCCTTGAGATATTGTAAGCGTATATTAGGTCCCCTCTCAGCCTTCTCTTCTTCAGGCTGAACAAGCCCAGCTCCCTCAGCCTCTCCTCATAGGAATCACAGAATCACAGAATCACAGAATAGTAGGGGTTGGAAGGGACCTCTGTGGGTCATCTAGTCCAACCCCCCCGCCGAAGCAGGGTCACCTACAGCAGGCTGCACAGGACCTTGTCCAGGCGGGTCTTGAATATCTCCAGAGAAGGAGACTCCACAACCTCCCTGGGAAGCCTGTTCCAGTGCTCCGTCACCCTCAGAGAGAAGAAGTTCCTCCTCATGTTCAGACGGAACTTCCTGTGCCTCAGTTTGTGCCCATTACCCCTTGTCCTGTCACTGGGCACCACTGAAAAGAGCTTGGCCCCATCCTCCTGACACCCACCCTTCAGATATTTGTAGGCATTTATAAGGTCCCCTCGCAGCCTTCTCTTCTTCAGGCTGAACAAGCCCAGTTCCCTCAACCTCTCCTCGTAGTGGAGATGCTCCAGTCCCCTCACCATCCTTGTAGCCCTCCGCTGGACTCTCTTCAGTAGCTCTTCATCCTTCTTGAACTGGGGAGCCCAGAACTGGACACAGTACTCCAGATGAGGCCTCACCAGGGTAGTGTAGAGGGGAAGGAGAACCTCCCTTGTCCTGCTGGCCACACTCTTCTTGATGCACCCCAGGATCCCATTGGCCTTCTTGGCAGCCAGGGCACACTGCTGGCTCATAGTTAACCTGTCGTCCACCAGGACACCCAGGTCCCTCTCCGCAGAGCTGCTCTCCAGCAGGTCCACCCCAAGCCTGTACTGGTGCATGAGGTTGTTCCTCCCCAGGTGCAGGACCCTGCACTTGCCCTTGTTGAACCTCATCAGGTTCCTCTCTGCCCAGCTCTCCAGCCTATCCAGGTCACGCTGAATGGCAGCACAGCCTTCCGGTGTATCTACCACACCTCCCAGTTTGGTGTCGTCAGCAAACTTGCTGAGGGTACATTCTAACTCTTCATCCAGGTCGTTGATGAAGAAGTTAAACAAGACTGGGCCCAGTACTGACCCCTGAGGGACACCACTTGTCACCAGCCTGCAACTAGACTCAGCGCCGCTGATGACAGATGCTCCAGTCCCCTCATCATCCTTGTAGCCCTCTGCTGGACTTTCTCCAGCAGCTCTTCATCTTTCTTGAAGTGGGGAGCCCAGAACTGGACACAGTACTCCAGATGAGGCCTCACCAGGGCAGTGTAGAGGGGAAGGAGAACCTCCCTCGACCTACTGGCCACACTCCTCCTAATGCATCCCAGGATCCCATTAGCTTTCTTGGCAGCCAGGTCACACTGCTGGCTCATGGTCAACCTGTCATCCACCGGGACACCCAGGTCTCTCTCCAAAGAACTGCTCTCCAGCAGATCCACCCCAAGCCTGTACTGGTGCATGGGGTTTTTCCTCCCCAGGTGCAGAACCCTGCATTTGCCCTTATTGAACCTCATCAGGTTCCTCTCTGCGAAACTTTCCAGCCTGTCCAGGTCACACTGAATGGCATCACAGCCTTCTGGTGTATCTACCACACCTCCCAATTTGGTGTCATCAGCAAACTTGCTGAGGGTACATTCTAACTCTTCATCCAGGTCGTCGATGAAGAAGTTAAACAAGGCTGGGCCAAGTACTGACTCCTGGGGGACACCACTGGTTACAGGCCTCCAACTAGACTCAGCGCCGCTGATGACAACCCTCTGAGTTCTGCCATTCAGCCAGTTCTCAATCCACCTCACCGACCACTCATCCAGCCCACACTTCCTCAGCTTCCCTAGGAGGATGTTATGGGAGACAGTGTCAAAAGCCTTGCTGAAGTCGAGGTAGACAACATCCACGGGTCTCCCCTCATCTACCCAGACAGTCATGACATCATAGAAAGCTATCAGATTGGTCAAGCATGATTTCCCCTTGGTGAATCCATGCTGACTACTCCTGATACCCTTCTTTTCCTCCACTTGCTTGTTTATGAGCTCCAGGATAAGCTGCTCCATCACCTTTCCCGGGATGGAGGTGAGGCTGACCGGCCTGTAGTTCCCTGGGTCCTCTTTCTTGCCCTTTTTGAAGACTGGAGTGACACTGGCCTTTCTCCAGTCCTCGGGCACCTCTCCTGTCCTCCAGGACCTCTCAAAGATGATGGAGAGTGGCTCAGCAATGACATCCACCAGCTCCCTAAGCACAGTATATCTTTGATATAGTTTGGTTTTGAAAAGTTGTCTGTGAAAGAGGATATATAAGATGTCTCCAAAATAGCAAATTTTCATGACAGGACTTTCTTATTGTCCCTATTAGTTAATTTTAAAAGGAATTCCATTTCTTACTAGATTACATATTGATGTTTATATAACACTGCATCATAGCAGATATAATATTTCAAGGTTTCCATCTAACTTTTCTGTTATTTGTTCTTGTTTACTGTCATGTAGTAGAAGTCCATGTGCATTTTTTGCCTTTCTTTTTCCGCTCACTGCTCAGTTTGCTATAGAATATAGAATCAACACTTTAGAAAAATATTCAGGGGATCAACGGTAATGTGTTGCAGTGTTAGTCTTGAGAATCCATGGAATCTTTTCACTCAGTCTGAGTGAAATAAATTCAGAAATGTAAGATAGAAGTAACTTTCTGTATTACTATAAAAGAAATGATCACTGCTGCTTTCAGAAAAATCTTTTAGCAGAAATAGACTTCATAAGGTAAATTTCAGACTCATGCAGTTTTTCAGCAATTGCGTGGCTTAACTCTAAGCATCATTTTGCACATTTGAGGGTACATGCTGAGCATGTATGGAGTAAATATTGCTAGACTGGCTGACATAATTTACTTTGTAGCAGCATCAGTGGCAAAATAAATATATTGGTGTATATATATCTATATGTATAAAAAACTCATAACATGCATCTCCTAAAACCTGCACGGCATAAAATTTATATAAATTGTATACATTTAAAAGCAAATAATATGTAACATAGTGTAACCAGGCTAGATTAGTTGTGCCACATTTTTATGAAACTTCAAATGACTATGACAATGTGTACACTACCAACCAGCAATAACAATGAATCTCTGAAAACTGTTGACACTGGGGACCCAACATACACATTACCTGGTTTCTGAGGGTTTTACTTTAAAAATAGTTTTTATCTAAACACACAGATTGAAAAATCAGTGACTGGAGCCCATTATATGCATGTGTGGAGAGCATTTTCTGTTTCTGGTTTAGTTTCATCCAAGGGAAATCCTGTTTGCATCATCCAAGTCTTCTCTACAATGCAAATTATATGTAGCATATGGGTACAGCTGGGACTTCTGCTTCAGAATTGTTCTTATAATACAAACTAAAATACTAAAGTAAACATACCCTACAAGACACTTTAAAGAATTTGGGCTTTTTTTATTGTTCATTTTTACTCTTGAGTTACAAGATGGAAGTAAGTAGAAATCATTTGTTTTAAAGAAAAATTTGTTTAGTAAGACTGTGGCACACAAGGAAGAAGAATAATAAAAAAAAAGTGGACAGGGCAAACATTTGTCCATAGAGCAATTTGGTAGAAAAAAACTGATCTGGTGTCAAATTAGCTAAGGCTGAATCCACCAGTTATGAATTAAATTCAGAACTGTGAGCAAGAACTTTTCCCAGTGAAGCAAACAAAGTGGGTTTGTATTTGTTTTAAATCAGTGAGCTAAAGCAGAGAACTGCTAAACACTTTGTCCAATGCTAAAAATATCCATTTCAGAAGCCTGTTAAGCTAATCTGAGCAGTTGTATTTCCAGAATCTCTCTTGGAATCACACCTTTTGAGGAAGAAACATTATCTCTAGCCTGAGCCTTTTCAAATTTAATGTCTAATTAAAGCAATTGCTATGCTTTAATTTCAAAGCAATTTTCTATGCTAAAAAGTGAGATACACTTGTGTGACTTAGGCAGTCATTAGTGTGCATGTGGAAGGTATTACTACTGAGAAACATTTGGGAATATTTTATTTTGATATGATAGAAAACCGTCTTCTTCATGTCCATCAATCAACATATTAGGCACCTTGACATGTTTTTATCAGGGTATAGACTTTGTAACACTAAAACAATTGGTTAGCTAACTACATGTGAAACTAACCTTTCATGAAACGTTTAAATTATCCCATGCTTTTAGCCTTCCCCCCAAAACGTGACATCTTGTACGGCCTGTGTGGTGCATGACCAACTCTGGATATTTTTCATCAGTTAAGGAGAACTTACGGAGCCTGAAACTGTGAGAAATACATTTCCAGCTGATGGCATATCTTTTTGTAACAAAAGAGAGCCAGCGCTGAGTGGATAGTCGGCGTGAAACTATAAGAATATATAACAATGAGAGAATTGAATCTACTTGGCTGTCAACACTGAACAACACAAGGTCTTTCTAGTTTGTATGTATTAATCTAAGTCTGCACAGACAGACCGTAAAAATTCTGGAAAACTGGATTCTACAAAGTATATTTCTTGTATTTCTTAATAAATAGGTTATTGCAGTCTCCATTTTTGAATCAGGTTAAATGTACAGGATTTTATTTTATTTAATTTCTTTTTGTTTCATTTTACTTTTTGAGAAAAAGGTCTTATCTAATCTTGAAAAAGCATCTGTTTATCACATGGTTTGGCAATACCCTTTTTGTATAAGTACTGTGCAGTAAAACATCATCTTGATCAAGAGGAAAGGTAGAGGCAGTCAACACAAAGTTCATCACAGTTTTTGACTGTGTACATGGCATACGGTATATCAGAACTGGGTATGCAGAGGGGAGGTTTTCAGCATAAAGAAAAGGTAATCATTCAATATAATGGTTTAGAAAGAAAGTCAGTAAACAGTGATACAGTGCAATCTGCATATGAAAACAGCTTATAAGGACAAAGTTAGATGAATCAGCAATGCAATAAAAGCTATAAGTCAATGTTTGTTAATGATTGTTCAATAAATAATGCTTCAAATTGTTTAAGCTCAAATATATATTAAGAAAGTATAGATTTCCTTGATATGGAAATCTGTCCTCACTAGTGAGATTAGAACAGTATAATGGAATGGAGAAAGGTCTTCTAGTGAGATTCCTTAGAACTTGTTTTTTTACTAAGAGCTTTTAAACAATGTAAAAAATACCATTTGTGAATAAAAAGAATGGTAGCATCTTCCAGTGTGTACAGTTCTTCCAGGTGTGCTTTCCACACACACGCTACTCTAGGTATGTACTCAGCCATAAAAAAAAGTCTCATGTCAAGTCTCATGTACAGCACTATCTGTTAGTGCCCATTCTTATATGCCTTTACAGCCATTTTGTCAAGGTGAATGGATGCCAGAATCTTGGCTTCTCACTCTCAGTTTTTCAGTCAGAATCCCTGGAACAGAATTTTAAAATCTAAAGGAGGACAGATCACAGAACTTGCAAGTAACTAAAATAAATGTGGTAACCATTCTTTCTCTGGGCTACTTTCCATGGCAAGTGCCAAGTAGGTTTCACAAGCCTGAAGGTAGTTCTAAATAGAGATTAGCCACTAGAGACCCACTAAAATCAGCAAATCACCTGCTAGTCTGTGGATGACAAACATATGTAGATAAATGAAACTATCAGTTCTACGTATTTCATGTAAAATATTTCACATTTTATTATACAAACAGGAAGCAGAGGCTGGTTTTTATTCCTTCAGAACCTGGATTGCTACAGAAGAGACAGCGTAGTCTAATCTATAATTGATGAGTAGAAGTAACATTCAAACTTTCTCTAGAAGTGCAAGCAGTCTGAGTCAGGTACAAAACTAATTCATGTCCTTTAAACAAAAGAGAAAACCCCTCCCACTATATGCCCTTCAGGAAGGGACCTGAGGGTGCTGGTTTACAGCAGGCTCAACAGAAGCCAGCAGTGTTCCCTGGCAGCCAGGAGGGCAAACCGCATCCTGGGGTGCATCAAACCCAGCACAACCAGCCGGTCATGAGAGAGAATCATCCCGCTGTGTTCAGCGTTGGTGTGGCCTCACCTTGAGTACAGTGTGCAGTTCCTGGCCCCACAATTTAATAAGGATGTAAAGGTCCTTGAATGCATCCAGAGGAGAGCAACAAAGCTGGTGAGAGGGCTGGAATATTCAGTGATGTGCGGCTGAAGACTCTCAGTTTGTCTAGTTTGAAGAAAAGGAGGCTGAGGGGCAACCTCATTGCTCTCTACAGCTTCCTGAGGAGGGCAAGTGGAGAGGGAGGTGCTAAACTCTTCTCCCTGGTATCCAGTGGTAGGACACATAGGAATGGTTCAAAACCGCGCCTGGGGAGCTTTAGACTAGACATCAAGAAACATTTCTTCAATGAGAGGATGGTCAAACCCTGAAACAGGCTTCCTAGAGAGGTGGTCGATGCCCCAATCCTGTCAGTGTTTAAGAGGCATTTGGACAATGTCTTTAACTACATGCTTTAACTTTTGGTGAGCCCTGAATTGGTCAGGTAGTTGGACTAGATGATCACTGTAGGTCCCTTCCAACTGAAATAGTCTAATCTATTCTGTTCTGTTCTATCCTATTCTATTCTGTTCTGTTCTGTTCTGTTCTATTCTGCATGGAGAAAATGGTTTTGTTTGCTTCAGGTAGAATTTCTTTCAGAGTGAAAATACTGTAAGGCTTGCAAGGCTGTGTGAACTGAAATGAATGTAGCATAAAAGGATCTTTGACTGCAGCTTCAGGGCGAAGCAGGATGGTGGCATAACTGTTGAATGTAGCAACACAAAGGCTTGGGTGTTCTCAGGGTCTGAGAAATAATATTGGTTCTTGTGTCCTATGAAAACCCTCTGAAGTCAATGGGAGCATTCCTAGAATAAGGCACTTGCAAATATGCCAGTTCAGCCCTATGCTTATAAATGTACTTTCCCTCAAATATACACTCCAAAGTAAATATTTTTGTACAACTTAAAGCATATTTATGAAGAATATGTTGTTTCTATTTTTGTTCTGTTCTACTATTGAAACACTAGCATCTGTCTCTTCTAATTCAATCTGCAAACAGAGCTGCATTTGCCTTGCCTATCTAAGCCAATCCTTTGAACTGGATGTTTTTCCTCTTACTGCCACCTCAGTTCTTTTCTTTAAAACATCAAATTTTCAGTGTAAAAGTTTCTGTCTTGAACCAATTTTGTGCTGAAAATGGACAACACTACATCTAAAGCCTGGATATGATTTCTGAAAAAGTCAGCCAAAGATAACGATCAAAAGATCATCAGACAAGTAGCCTAAAGGCACCAAGTATTGACGAATCTTAAGCTTAAGTTCTTAAGCTTCAGAAAGAGAACAATCATCTGCTTTCAGGGTGCCCAGATAGCAAACTCCCTGCTGACCATGGTACAGTAATTGGCACAGCTGGTAGTATAGGATCAACAAATCATATTGCAGGGAAGGATTATCAGAAGACTTGCTTTTGTTTGATGTTTGATTATCAGTTTATTACAACAGCACTCAGCAGTGCCTCTAAAGTTAAGGGTCAAGTGCTTTTCACTTTATGAAGTTCTTGGAGAAAGGTTGATAATATAGGCAAATTTGCTTACAGTGGAAACTTGGTATCCTTGGGTAAGACCTCTTCTTTTATAAAAAGAGAAAATAGATAGAATCCATATTTATAAATAGGAATATTTTGTGGGAAACAGGAAAAGATATAAGCAAACTTGGGTGTGAAGAAGATAATCTATGGATAATATTCTGGACAGTTTTGGGGGTTTTTTTTTGCATAAAAAAGGTAAAAGATTTGATTGGCAAGGGGTAATACACATCAGGCATCTGCCACTGCACAAAAAGCTGACACTGGATTTAGAGTACACTTGGCTAATGGAGCTCTGAAGTAAACAACAATTTTTCTGTGAGCTACAGCAAGAGCAGAGCAAGCCCAAGGCTGAGTGCTTTTCAGAAACTGTATGTAGCATCTGCTCACATTAAAGAGTGAAAAACATCTACTGTGGCTTCCTTACTAAAACCCATCCATGTAATAATTTGGATCCATTATACTTATTTTGTATAAAAAAGTACACTGAAAGTGAAATGCAGGAGTTGCAAAATCATATACGCTCAAGACCTAGGAAATGCCAGAATTAAGTATTTTTATGATACATTAGATTTAGCTATCCTCCACCTAAATACCATGAAAGAGTCTTTACCTACATGGATTAAATAATTGTCCATCACTTCATTCGGTGCATAAGAGAGCATGAGGAAACTGGTCTGCTGTAGAGGTGCAGTAAAGGGAAATATGTTTGATTCCGTTCACTTAGAATAAAAAAGGAAACCAGAAAAAGAATAGTTACTTTTATGGTTTCAGTTGTATGTTGCCCCAAGGAAATTAAGATAAATCATACTTTAGCTGAAGTTGGTTTAGCCCAGGAAGTATCTTTTTATAGGTAGAAATTAATTCCTCCTTTTCATTCTTTCTGAATTTTCAGCTTAAGGTGTGATTTTCAGAACTGCTGAACACTCAACACCTGCAACTGAAGCCAATAGGAGCTGTGTTTTCAAATAAAAAGTAAATATTTGCAAGATACTTAGCTTCTTTGATGACAAATGTCACAAAAATACATCATGAACATCTCAGAACAGGGAGTAGGTGAGGCTTAAAAATGCCTACTCAAAATCATTTGGCTTGACTTTAGAGACATGGAGACATCGACTTCGTGTAGTAAAAATTAGGGTGTGAAATTACAGTCTGAGAGCTCCTTTTCAGTAATTGTCATGATGCTCAGACTTATCTCACAGTAAATGGATTAGTTTGTCGTCCTTTCACTGAAAAATAAATTTAACCTTAATTCTTGTGGGCTGTATGGTAAAGACATATATGTAGGCAGTTTTCAAAGACCTATTGATGACCTATAAATTTCGCCATTTAACTTATTTCACAATGTCCTGGGTTTGGCCAGGACAGGGTTAATTTTCACCAGACTCCAGGAAGGGGCACAGCTGGGGAGGTGGGGGCTGACCCCACCTGGCCAAACAGAGCCCGGTATTCCATACCATGTGCTGTCATGCTGGGTTCCGGTGGGGGGGGGGGTGGGGGCGACAGGACCTCACTCGCGGCTGGGGAGCGCACGGTGCCGGTCCTGTTTGGGAGAGTGGGTCTGTTGTGCGAGTTTGTGTCATATTTTCTCCTTATCTGTATCGTTGTTGATCCTGTTCCCTTTTGTTTGCTGTTCTGTTAAACTGCCCTTATCCCGACCCACCAGTTTCTGCCTTTTTCTTTCCATTCTCCTCCGCACCACGGCGGGGGGAGGGGCGGCCGCGTGGCGCTTTTGTTGCCGGTGGCAGCCGAAACCAAAACATTTAATTGGCGCCCAGGCATGGGGCGGGGATAGCAGCAGGGCTGAGCAGCGGGTGTTAAAACTGCTTTCTTAGATTTTGTTAAATTTTGTTATACTCATTTTTTCTGTGTTAGTTAAATAGTGGCCGGTAAAAATGTTTCCGACTTTGTTCAGATGGCTGTGGTATGTCAATCCTTACTTGCAGTATGTATTCACTGCTGTGCTGTTTGTTGCCTCAGGGAAAAAGATCAGGATGAGGATTCTACTGTACTGTACGATATCGACTTATGATAACATCACTGTGCATGAAATTAGGCTTGTATTTGCATGCAGCACTGTGGTCATTTCCGTACCTCGGATCCTATGTCTTAGAATTTGTTAACAATCAAACCCAATCTGTAGGGAAAACCGAAGGGGATACCTCCCCCCACTCTTTCACCCCCCCTCCCTCCCTCAGGCTGGTTCTAATGGCTTTTGAGAATTTCGAGTACCCGTGGGATGCTCAGGCCAGCATTCTCCTTTTGTTATGCCTCCTGAATGGGTTTTGGGTCTTGTTTAGGGTTAAACAAGTCAGTAAGAACATCATGCAGAGACCTGCCCCGGTGCTGGATAGCTGTGAGTGGCTGGGTGTGTGGGACAGCATGGGCAAGTACCTAGGGCAGTGGGCACCACCGGTGTTTTTTAAAATCACCCCTGAACAAATACAGAATCCGGACAATCTGGTAAAATATCTGAAAAAAGTGTGCTGCCACCCTGGGAACTCCAGAGAGACACACAAATAACTTCAACGTGCTGGGGTCTGGCCCACGCCTACCGAGCCATGTTCAACCTGATTCAGTACCTTAAAGGGGAAAGGGGGGGAAACGAAGTGTCAGGCACTGCGACTGGCGCTGCCCCCCCAGCCGACCCTTCAGCCCCTCCAGCCCAGCAGGCAGTCACAGCCCCCCTGACCGGCACCACGGCTGCTGCAGCCACAGTTGCAGGGTCTGCCTCGGTTTCCCCAGCGGGCACAGCAGTTGCTGCAGCCCCAGCTCCTGCAGCAGGCATCGCGGCTGAGCCCAATGACCAACCTGTGCCGGTAGCCGTTGCCCCTGTAAAACTAAAGAAAGACACAAAGAGAGCAGATCGCTCCGGGAATGATGACAATGAGCCAGGGTCATCACGGGAGACAGAGGCAGAGATCATCACCCGGTCCCTGTCCCTGGGCGAGCTGCAAGACATGCGGAAAGATTTCAGCCGCCACCCAGGCGAGCACATTGCCACCTGGCTGCTGCGGTGCTGGGATAATGGGGCCAGCAGCTTGGAATTAGAGGGCAAGGAAGCCAAGCAGCTGGGATCCCTGTCCAGGGACGGGGGCATTGACAAGGCCATTGGGAAGAAGGAACAAGTCCTCAGCCTCTGGAGGAGACTTCTGTCAGGCGTGAGGGAGAGGTACCCCTTCAGTGAGGATTTTGTATGCTGTCCTGGCAAATGGACCAATATGGAAAGGGGTATTCAGTACTTGAGGGAATTAGCTGTGCGGGAGCTGGTTTATAATGAACAAGACGATGACCAGTTACCCACAGATCCAGATGAAGTCCAGTGCACAGCATCTATGTGGAGGAAGTTTGTGCGGAGCGCACCCTCCTCATATGCCAACTCACTGGCAGTTGTAAACTGGAAAGGTAAAGAGGCACCAACACTGGATGAGGTGGCTGTCAGACTCCGGCAATATGAGGAAAGTCTCTCTTTCTTCCTCGTCTCAGCTGTGAATAAGTTGTCCCAGAAGGTCCAGCGACTCGAACAGAGCATGTCCTACTCCCCACCTGTACGGCCAGTGTCTCAGATATTAGGGGCAAGCGTTTCTCTGCTCAGGAGAGAGAATACAGAGGCTATACACCCCAAGGCACCCTGTGGTTCTACCTGCGTGACCACGGAGATGACAAGAGGAAGCAGGATGGAAAACCCACCTCAAGTCTAGAGGCACAAGTGCGTGAGTTGTGAGGTAAAACAATCACAAAAGGGGATTCTGTTAGGAAAAATGCTGCTCCAGCTTCCAGCAGCCATTTCTCCAGACCAGGTAGACAGTTTGATCTTGATTCCAATCCTCTGGAGGGGACCTCCGAGTCATTTTTACAGCAGGTGAGCAGCAAATTCTCTGACGAGGATTAGAGGGGCCCTGCCTCCAGCCAGGTGGAGGAAAGGGACAACCGCGTTTATTGGACGGTGTGGATTCGGTGGCCTGGCACGTCAGATTCACAAGAGTATAAAGCTCTAGTGGACACTGGTGCACAGTGTACTTTAATGCCATCAGATTTCAAAGGGTCAGAGTCCATTTGCATTTCGGGAGTGACAGGGGGGTCCCAAGAGCTGAGTGTATTGGAGGCTGAAGTGAGCACAGCGATGATGGAACTGGACCTGGTTTTTCAACAACTGACACCCAGCAACTTCATCGAGATCGACATCTCCAACCTACAGACTGTGGGCACAGGCCGCACCAGATACATCAGCCATGAGCTCCGGATGCAGCAAGTGACCGTCCATCACCACACGTCACCTCTCGGTGACGGAAAAACATTATGACAGATGGAGCCCGAAGTCATGGATTAAATGAACTCAACGGACACTTTAGAGTGATGATCCATAGACTAAGGGAATGATATCTGGAGACAGAAGTGGTGGTGATCAACTGGACAATGGGGAACCTGGGCATGACATAGATGGTATGGAATAAGGTGTGGATAATGTCCTGGGTTTGGCCAGGACAGGGTTAATTTTCACCAGACTCCAGGAAGGGGCACAGCTGGGGAGGTGGGGGCTAACCCCACCTGGCCAAACAGAGCCCGGTATTCCATACCATGTGCCGTCATGCTGAGTTCTAGTGGGGGGGGGGCGGCGCGGCGGGAACTCACTTGCGGCTCGGGAGTGTGCGGCACCGGTCCTGTTTGGGAGAGTGGGTCTGTTGTGCGAGTTTCTGCCGTATTTTCTCCTTATCTGTATCGTTGTTGATCCTGTTCCCTTTTGTTTGCTGTTCTGTTAAACTGCCCTTATCCCAACCCACCAGTTTCTGCCTTTTTCTTTCCATTCTCCTCCGCACTGCGGCGGGGGGAGGGGCGGCCGCGTGGCGCTTTTGTTGCCAGCGGCAGCCGAAACCAAAACACACAATAATTTCCTTGTGGACCCGTACACTTCCATGACCTTTTGCTCTATAAATCTACTAAATACAGACAATTTACTGTATCCAGTTCTCTGCAGTTAAATCCTCTTTTGTAGAATTCTCTTCCTCATGAGTCAATGACGTCTCTGTAGTCACAAGTCTCTATAATACCACTGCCAGTCTCTTAATGCTTTCAAAGCTACAAACACTTCATATCCTGCCTCAAACAAAACATTAGTCTCTATATCATGCAAAAATTTAATTTAGGGTTATGATTTCCACAAACAGGCCACAGCTGTCCAGTTTGTTCCTTATGTTGTGAAGTTCTTTACTTCTTCCCCTCCTGTCACTGATTTTCGCTGTCTAGCCTTCTTGGTGCTGGAAAGACCTACATCACACCATCTGCACCACCTTCCTGGATCTTTATCACATTGATTTACCATCTGTTCACAAGTCTCGTTGGAAACCCCATCTTTAACTTCCTCTTAATCTTCCTTTCCTCCACTTTGTAGCAGTTTTATTCAGTTCTATAGGGTATTTCAAATTCAGTTTATGAAAAAGTCAGTAGAAGGCTTTCACTCCTATGGTGTTTACTGACATTGTAGGTTAAAGCTAAGAATTTCCATGGCTGCAATTTCTTTCAAAAAATGAAATTAAAGTATTTAAAAATAGTGTAATAAATAAAACAAGTGGAAAGTTGATGCTTATTTGCTGACTTCAACTTTCAATTAGATGAGTAAGGCATAAGATATCATAATCACTTTATCCAAGCAATGTATAATTCCGTGGATCAATATTAAGGACATTATCCTAAGTCAGTAAATCAATAGTTAATTTTCTACATTCCAGTGTCTTTGACTCGACTGGACTAACTAGAGCACAAAGGAGTACACCCCATAATGACTAAGTTTTCAGTTTGTGTACTGCTTTGCCCACTAGCTCTGTAGTACAAGGCAGAGGAGGGAGTTATTTCACTAGATCTTTTTCAAAAAACTTAAAGGATTATGAACACACTGTTCATTTTTTTAACAAAATGTCCCTGGAAGACTAAATATATCAGAGATGGCAAGTCAGATCTTCAGGGCAGCACAGTGAATTGTATTAGCAGTAACAGTTTGCAGAACTACTGCTGTGGTTGCTAATTTCTTAAGTGAACACCAGCTGCTGCATAGCTCTTTTCTGGGACGCGTAATTGGCAGTCTGAAACTGATTTGTCAAACAGCACATTCACAATTCCAGCACATGGATTCTCTCAGTAAAGTCAATGCATAAATTTAAGTCACGTACAACTCAACTTGAATTTATGTGACCTGGAAACTGTTGAAAGCTTATTGCTTGTTATATACTGTATGCTATTCATGCTGTATGGTCTGACCTTTAGTTAAACTGAAGTACTGTTTCAGACCAATTTCAAGGGCAGAGCTTGTTTCCTTTACTGAGACCTTGGAGAATTTCCACTCCCGCAGAAATCTGGAAGTTTTTCATCGGTGCGGGGCTATCTAGTCTTTATTCTCATTTCAATTGTCAGACCCCCTGCTATCATCAGCTAGGACGCAGAGCTTCCTGAGGCTCAGTTACTTCATCATACCTTGAGCATCTCTGGATGTTCTAAAATAAATTGTAAGTTTTGGAGGTCATGGGTTTTCTTCTCCCTGTTTAGCAGAAAGTACAGGAGATTCTGTTTTAAAAGGAAATTAAGGGTGGATGACAAATTTAGGAAATTACATTAGGTTAGTCCAAAGACCTGAGTAATTTATTTTTGGATAACATAAATTGTTAACAGTTAACTACTACTTCGTACTTTAGTTCTCAATGCCAGTGTTCCTTCCAGTTAACTCTCCTTTCATTATTTATGTCCTTTGACACGGTCCCCCACATCATCTTTCTCTCCAAATTGGAGAGCCATGGATTTGATGGGTGGACCGTTTGGTGGATAAGGAATTGGTTGGATAGTCACAGCCAAAGGGTAGTGGTCAACGGCTCAATGTCCAGATGGAGACCAGTGACGAGTGGAGTCCCTCAGGGGTCCGTACTGGGACCGGTGCTGTTCAATATATTTATCAATGACATGGATAGAAACATCGAGTGTACCCTCAGCAAGTTTGCAGAAGACACCAAGCTGAGTGGTATGGTTGATACACCAGAAGGACGGGATGCCATCCAGAGGGACCTGGACAAGGTGGAGAGGTGGGCCTGTGTGAACATCATGAGGTTCAACACGGCCAAGTGCAAGGTCCTACACGTGGGTCGGGGTAATCCCCGCTATCAGTACAGGCTGGGGGATGAAAGGATCGAGAGCAGCCCTGCCGAGAGGGACTTGGGGGTACTGATAGACGAA
Organism: Opisthocomus hoazin; assembly: GCF_030867145.1. Classification (NCBI taxonomy): domain Eukaryota; kingdom Metazoa; phylum Chordata; class Aves; order Opisthocomiformes; family Opisthocomidae; genus Opisthocomus; species Opisthocomus hoazin. Next base: position 101,038,225 of record NC_134415.1, on the reverse strand, counting down.
AGGCTGGACATGAGCCGGCAATGTGCGCTGGCAGCCCAGAGGGCCAACTGTGTCCTGGGCTGCATCAAGAGAAGCGTGGCCAGCAGGTCGAGAGAGGTGATTCTGCCCCTCTACTCTGCTCTGGTGAGACCTCACCTGGAGTACTGCGTTCAGCTCTGGAGCCCTCAGCAGAAGAAGGACATGGAACTGTTGGAGCGGGTCCATAAGAGGGCTACAAAAATGATCCGAGGGCTCCATAAGAGGGCTACAAAAATGATCCGAGGGCTGGAGAACCTCTCCTATGAGGACAGGCTGAGAGAGTTGGGCTTGTTCAGCCTGGAGAAGAGAAGGCTGCGTGGGGACCTAATTGCAGCCGTTCAGTACTTAAAGGGAGCCTATAGGAAAGATGGGGACAATCTTTTTAGTAGAGACAGCAGTGACAGGACGAGGGGTAATGGTTTTAAACTAAAACAGGGTAGGTTTAGGCTGGATATAGGGAAGAAATTCTTTACAATGAGGGTGGTGAAACACTGGAACGGGTTGCCCAGAGAGGTGGTGGAGGCCCCATCCCTGGAAACATTCAAGACCAGGTTGGACAAGGCTCTGAACAACCTGATCTAGTTAGTGGTGTCCCTGCTCGCTGTGGGGGTGTTGGACTAGATAACCTCTAGGGGTCCCTTCCAACCCAAAACTTTCTATGATTCTGTGATTCTATGTAACGAGCTAACCTACTTGTGGGTTATGTTCTTGAAAGGTGATCTGTGGAATAGACTTCCTGTCTGTTAACCCTGAATAATTTTCCTGTAAAAAGAAAAAAATACTAATAGTATTTTCTCTCGGTCCTTCACATAAACCTTCCCTACAACCCACAATGTAAGGTCCTAAAAGACCTGAATTACTTAATTTCATATTGCTATGAGTCCGTTTTTTCTGCCACTTCAAAAACAGCAACCATGTAGATA